>NC_067244.2:31491217-33991217 GCF_019359855.2 Lolium perenne
TGAGCCAAAAATTATGCCATTTGTGTCCACCATACCTACCTACTACATGGTATTTCTCTGCCATTTCAAGCAAATACTTCATGTGCTACCTTTAAACAATTCAAAAGCTATTATCTCTTATTTGTGTCAATGTTTATAGCTCATGAGGAAGTATGTGGTGTTTATCTTTCAACCTTGTCATTTACTTCTGAAAGACTTTCACCAATGGACTAGTGGCATATCCGCTTATCCAATAACTTTGCAAAAAGAGCTGGCAATGGGGTTCCCAGCCCCGATTAATTAAATTTCATTAATAATTCTCTTCACATGTTTTGCTCTGATTCATTAGTAAGCAACTTAATTTTGCAAATAGACACTCCTCCATGGTATGTGAAATGTTGGAAGGCACCCGAGGATTCGGTTAGCCATGGCTTGAGAAAGCAAAGGTTGGGAGGAGTGTCATCTAAAAAATAAAAAAAATATAAACTAAACTAAAGTACATGTGTAAACAAAAGAGAAGAGGGATGATCTACCTTGCTGGTAGAGATAACATCCTTCATGGGAGCCGCTCTTGAAAGTCTGGTTGATAAGGTAGTTAGAGCGCCCACTACCATTCGTTGACAACAACAAACACCTCTCAAAACTTTACTTTTGTACTCTCTATATGATTTCAAAACTTAAAAAGCTCTAGCACATGATTTAATCCCTACTTCCCTCTGCGAAGGGCCTTTCTTTTACTTTATGTTGAGTCAGTTTACCTACTTCTTTCTATCTTAGAAGCAAACACTTGTATCAACTGTGTGCATTGATTCTTACATGTTTACCTATTGCACTTGTTATATTGCTTTATGTTGACAATTATCCATGAGATATACATGTTACAAGTTGAAAGCAATCGATGAAACTTAATCATCCTTTGTGTTGCTTCAATGCCTTTTACTTTGAATCTATTGCTTATGAGTTAACTCTTATGCAAGACTTATTGATGCTTGTCTTGAAAGTACTATTCATGAAAAGTCTTTGTTATATGGTTCAGTTGTTTACTCATTGTATTTACCATTGCTTTGAATCACTGCATTCATCTCATATGCTTTACAATAATGTTGATCAAGATTATGTTGGTAGCATGTCATTTAAGAAATTATCATTGTTATCGTTTACCTACTCGAGGGCGAGTAGGAACTAAGCTTGGGGATGCTTGATACGTCTCAAACGTATCTATAATTTCTTATGTTCCATGCTTGTTTTATGACAATACCTACATGTTTTGTTCACACTTTATATCGTTTTTATGCATTTTCCGGAACTAACCTATTGACGAGATGCCGAAGTGCCAGTTCCTGTTTTCTGCTGTTTTTGGTTTCAGAAATCCTAGTAAGGAAATATTCTCGGAATTGGACGAAATCAACGCCCTGCATCTTAGAATTCCACGAAGCTTCCAGAACACCCGAGAGCCACCAGAGGAGAGCCACAGGGGGTCCACACATGGGGCTGGCGCGGCCAGGCTAGGGCCCGCGCCACCCTGTTGTGTGGCGGCTCCGTACCCCCTCCGACTCTGCCTCTTCACCTATTTAAAGGTCCCTGACCTAAATCTTCGATACGGAAAAGCCACGGTACGAGAAACCTTCCAGAGCCGCCGCCATCGCGAAGCCAAGATGCGGGGACAAAATCTGTTCCGGCACGCCGCCGGGACGGGGAAGTGCCCCCGGAAGGCTTCTCCATCGACACCACCGCCATCTTCATCAACGCTGCTGTCTCCCATGAGGAGGGAGTAGTTCTCCATCGAGGCTAAGGGCTGTACCGGTAGCTATGTGGTTAATCTCTCTCCTATGTACTTCAATACAATGATCTCATGAGCTGCCTTACATGATTGAGATTCATATGAGTTTTGTATCACTATTAGTCTATGTGCTACTCTTGTGATGTTATTAAAGTAGTCTATTCCTCCTTCACGGTGTAATGGTGACAGTGTGTGCATCGTGTAGTTCTTGGCGTAGGTTATGATCATAATCTCTTGTAGGTTATGGAGTTAATTATTACTATGATAGTATTGATGTGATTTATTCCCCCTTCATAGTGTAAAGGTGACAGTGTGTATGCTATGTTAGTACTCGGTTTAAATTGCAAAGATCTATTATGCTCTAAAGGTTACTTAAATATGAATGCCGAATGTTGTGGAGCTTGTTAACTCCGGCATTGAGGTGCTCTTGTAGCCCTACACAACGAATGGTGTTCATTATCAAACAAGAGTATATGTAGCACAAAGGAAGAGAACTTATTTATTTATGTGATCAATGTTGAGAGTGTCCACTAGTGAAAGTATGATCCCTAGGCCTTGTTTCCAAATACTGCAATCATCACTTGTTTACTATTTTACTGCATCTTTACTTCCTGCAATATTACTACCATCAACTGCACGCCAGCAAGAACTTTTCTGGCGCCATTACTACTGCTCATATTCATTCATACCACTTGTATTTCACTATCTCTTCGCCGAACTAGTGCACCTATACATCTGACAAGTGTATTAGGTGTGTTGGGGACACACGAGACTTCTTGTATCGTGATTGCAGGGTTGCTTGAGAGGGATATCTTTGACCTCTTCCTCCCTGAGTTCAATAAACCTTGGGTGATCCACTTAAGGGAAACTTGCTGCTGTTCTACAAACCTCTGCTCTTGGAGGCCCAACACTGTCTACAAGAATAGAAGCACCCGTAGACATCATATACTAATAGTGCTCGCACCTTGTCCTAATTAGCTTGGATTAACACGGATTATCATTGCATAGCATATGTTTCAACCAAGTGTCACAAAGGGGTACCTCTATGCCGCCTGTACAAAGGTCTAAGGAGAAAGTTCGCATTGGATTTCTCGCTTTTGATTATTCTCAACTTAGACATCCATACCGGGACAACACAGACAACAGATAATGGACTCCTATTTAATGCATAAGAATTCAACAACAGTTAATATTCTCATAAGAGATTGAGGATTTGTGTCCAAACTGAAACTTCCACCATGAATCATGGCTTTAGTTAGCGGCCCAATGTTCTTCTCTAACAGTATGCATACTCAAACCATTTGATCATGAAAATCGCCCTTACTTCAGACAAGACGAACATGCATAGCAACTCACATGATATTCAACAAAGGTAAAAGTTGATGGCGTCCCCAGAAACATGGTTACCGCTCAACAAGCAACTTATTAAGAAATAAGACACATAAGTACATATTCTTCACCACAATAATTTTTAAGGCTATTTTCCCATGAGCTATGTATTGTAAAGGCAAAGAATAGAAATTGAAAGGTAGCACTCAAGTAATGTACTTTGGAATGGCGGAGAAATACCATGTGGTAGGTAGGTATGGTGGACACAAATGGCATAGTTTTTGGCTCAAGGATTTGGATGCACGAGAAGAATCCCTCTCAATACAAGGCTAGGCTAGCAAGGTTGTTTGAAGCAAACTCAAGTATAAAGGTGCAGCAAAGCTCACATATGAACATATTGCAGCTATTATAAGACTTTACATTGTCTCCTTGTTGTTCAAACACCTTAACCATAAAATATCTAGACTCTAGAGATCAATCATGCAAACCAAATTTTAACAAGCTCTATATAGTTATTCATTAATAGGTACAAGGTACATGATGCAAGAGCTTAAACATGATCTATATGAGCACAACAATTGCCAAGTATCACATTATTCAAGACATTATATCATTTACCACATGCGGCATTTTCCGTTTCCAACCATATAGCAATGAATGAAATAGTCCAACTTTCGCAATGAACATTAAAGATAAAGCTAAGAACATATGTGTTCATACGAAACAACAGAGCGTGTCTCTCTCCCAAACAAAAAATGCTAGGATCCGATTTTATTCAAACAAAACAAAAATAAAAACAAACAGACGCTCCAAGTAAAGCACATAAGATGTGACGGAATAAAAATATAGTTTCACTAGAGGTGACCTGATAAGTTGTCGATGAAGAAGGGATGCCTTGGGCATCCCCAAGCTTAGACGCTTGGGTCTTCTTAAAATATGCAGGGATGAACCACGGGGGCATCCCCAAGCTTAAACTCTTCACTCTTCTTGATCATATTGTATCATCCTCCTCTCTTGACCCTTGAAAACTTCCTCCACACCAAACTTAAAACAAACTCATTAGAGGGTCAGTGCATAATTCATATATTCAGAGGTGACATAATCATTCTTAACACTTCTGGACATTGCACAAAGCTACTGAAAGTTAATGGAACAAAGAAATCCATCAAACATAGCAAAACAGGCAATACGAAATAAAAGGCAGAATCTGTCAAAACAGAACAGTCCGTAAAGACGAATTTTTTTGAGGCACCAGACTTGCTCAGATGAAAATGCCCAAATTGAATGAAAGTTGCGTACATATCTGAGGATCACGCACGTAAATTGGCAGATTTTTCTCAGTTACCTACAGAGAACCATACCCAAATTCGTGACAGCAAGAAATCTGTTTCTGCGCAGTAATCCAAATCTAGTATTGACTTTACTATCAAAGACTTTACTTGGCACAACAATGCAATAAAATAAAGATAAGGAGAGGTTGCTACAGTAGTAACAACTTCCAAGACTCAAATATAAAACAAAGTACTGAAGTAAAATAATGGGTTGTCTCCCATAAGCGCTTTTCTTTAACGCCTTTCAGCTAGGCGCAGAAAGTGTGAATCAAGTAACATCAAGAGACGAAGCATCGACAGAGGGGTTTGGAGTTTTCTCAACTATACATGTTATCTTATCTATGTAAGTTTCAGAGGCTCCTTTTTCGTTATACTTAGGCTTGCTATTCTCATCAAACAAATTTTCGGGAACAAGCCAACCATAGTTATTTTCTAGAGCTTCATGCATTCCTAGGAGCTTACAAGGTATTGGTGTCCTAATCTCCCCTCCATCATTAACATTATTAGTGTACTTTATTCTATCAATGTCCATCTTTTCAAGGGTACTAGCAAAGTTGGTGTAAGAGCCAAGCATCTTATATTTAATAAAGACTTTTCTAGCCTCTCTTGCTACACCACCAAATTCTTTAAGAAGGGTTACTAAAACAAAATCTTTCTTTTCTCCTTCTTCCATATCACCGAGTGTAAGAAACATATGTTGAATTATAGGATTGAGATTAACAAACTTAGTTTCCAACATGTGTACTAAAGAAGTAACAGCAATTTCATAAGTAGGAGCAAGTTCTACCAAGTGTCTATCTTCAAAATCTTCAGCTATACTAACATGAGTGAAAAAAATTTCTATATTATCTCTTCCAATTATAGACCCTCGGCCTACCGGTATGTCTTTTAGAGTGTACTTAGGAGGAAACATGATGAAATAAACAAAAGGTAAATAAAGTAAATACAAGTAACTAATTTTTGTGTGTTTTTGATATAGAGAACGCAAACAAGATAGTAAATAAAGTAAAACTAGCAACTAATTTTTTTTGTGTTTTGTTTTAGTGCAGCAAACAAAGTAGTAAATAAAATAAAGCAAGACAAAAACAAAGTAAAGAGATTGGAAGTGGAAGACTCCCCTTGCAGCGTGTCTTGATCTCCCCGGCAACGGCGCCAGAAAACAGTCTTGATGCGCGTGAGACACACGTCCATTGGGAACCCCAAGAGGAAGGTGTGATGTGCACAGCAGTAAGTTTTCCCTCAGAAAGAAACCAAGGTTTATCGAACCAGTAGGAGCCAAGAAGCACGTTGAAGGTTGTTGGTGGCGGAGTGTAGTGCGGCGCAACACCAGTGATTCCGGCGCCAACATGGAACCTGCACAACACAATCACAGTACTTTGCCCCAACGTAACAGTGAGGTTGTCAATCTCACCGGCTTGCTGTAAAAAAAAGGATTAGATGTATAGTGTGGATGATGATGTTTGTTTGCGAAGAACAGTAAAGAACAATTGCAGTAGATTATATTTCAGATGTAAAGAATAGGACCGGGGTCCACAGTTCACTAGTGGTGTCTCTCCCATAAGATAAACAGATGTTGGGTGAACAAATTACAGTTGGGCAATTGACAAATAAAGAAGGCATAACAATGCACATACATATATCATGATGAGTACTATGAGATTTAATCAGGGCATTACGACAAAGTACATAGACCGCTATCCAGCATGCATCTATGCCTAAGAAGTCCACTTTCAGGTTATCATCCGAACCCCTTCCGGTATTAAGTTGCAAGCAACAGACAATTGCATTAAGTATGGTGCGTAATGTAATCAACACAAATATCCTTAGACAAAGCATCGATGTTTTATCCCTAGTGGCAACAACACATCCACAACCTTAGAACTTTCTGTCACTGTCCCAGATTTAATGGAGGCATGAACCCACTATCGAGCATAAATACTCCCTCTTGGAGTCACAAGTGTCAACTTGGCCAGAGCCTCTACTAGCAACGGAGAGCATGCAAGAACATAAACAACATATATGATAGATTGATAATCAACTTGACATAGTATTCAATATTCATCGGATCCCAACAAACACAACATGTAGCATTACAAATAGACGATCTTGATCATGATAGGCAGCTCACAAGATCTAACATGATAGCACAATGAGGAGAAGACAACCATCTAGCTACTGCTATGGACCCATAGTCCAGGGGTGGACTACTCACACATCAATCCGGAGGCGATCATGGCGATGAAGAGACCTCCGGGAGATGATTCCCCTCTCCGGCAGGGTGCCGGAGGCCATCTCCTGAATCCGCCGAGATGGGATTGGCGGCGGCGGCGTCTCTGTAAGGTTTTCCGTATCGTGGCTCTCTGTACTGGGGGTTTCGCGACGAAGACTATATGTAGGCGGAAGGGCAGGTCAGGGGGCGTCACGAGGGGCCCACACAACAGGCCGGCGCGGCCAGGGCTTGGGCCGCGCCGCCCTAGTGTGTCGCCACCTCGTGGCCCCACTTCGTTTCCTCTTCGGACTTCTGGAAGCTTAGTGGAAAAATAGGACCCTGGGCGTTGATTTCGTCCAATTCCGAGAATATTTCCTTTGTAGGATTTCTGAAACCAAAAACAGCAGAAACAAAGAATCGGCTCTTCGGCATCTCGTCAATAGGTTAGTGCCGGAAAATGCATAATAATGACATATAATGTGTATAAAACATGTGAGTATCATCATAAAAGTAGCATGGAACATAAGAAATTATAGATACGTTTGAGACGTATCAAAGAGCTAAAGATTGGTTGCTATCTTTGCCTAGAAATAGTATTGATTCATGGACTAAATGTAAAGATGCTTTCATTGGTAGATATTATCCTCCTGCTAAAATTATATCTTTGAGAAGTAGCATAATGAATTTTAAGCAATTGGATAATGAACATGTTGCTCAAGCATGGGAAAGAATGAAATCTTTGGTGAAGAATTGCCCAACCCATGGACTAACTACTTGGATGATCATCCAAACCTTCTATGCAGGATTGAATTTTTCTTCGCGGAACCTATTGGATTCAGCTGCTGGAGGTACCTTTATGTCCATTACTTTGGGGGTGGCAACAAAGCTTCTTGATGATATGATGACAAATTACTCTGAATGGCACACTGAAAGGGCTCCACAAGGTAAGAAGGTAAATTCTGTAGAAGAAACCTCCTCCTTGAGTGATAAGATTGATGCTATTATGTATATGATTGTGAATGGTAGATCTAATGTTGATCCTAATAATGTTCCTTTAGCTTCATTGGTTGCCCAAGAAGAACATGTTGATGTGAATTTCATTAAAAGTAATGATTTCAACAACAATGCTTATAGGAATAATTCTGGTAACAACTATAGGCCATATCCTTCTGCTAATAGTAATGGTTATGGTAATTCTTATGGGAATTCTTACAACAATAATAGGAGTGTACCCCCTGGTCTTGAAGCCATGTTTAAAGAATTTATTAGTACACAAACTGCTTTTAACAAATCTGTTGAGGAAAAGCTTGATAAAATTGATATTCTTGCTTCTAAGGATGATAGACTTGCCTCTGATGTTGATCTTTTAAAATTGAAAGTTATGCCTAATAAGGATAATGATAATAAGATTGTTACTACAGCAAACGCCATCCAAGTTCGAATTAATGAAAATATTAGATTGATGGCTGAATTGCATGCTAGGTGGGATAGAGAAGAAAATGAAAAACTTGCTAAAGAGAATAATGTAGCTAAAGTTTGGACTATTACCACCACTAGTAATGATAATGATTCACATGTTGCTAAATCTCCTACTATCAATGGTAAAATAATTGGTGTTGGCAATTTTTCTACTTCTAGTGCAAAGCGTGCAAAACTGCACGAAGCATTAAAGCTGCTGAAACTGTTTGTGATAAAACTGCTGAAATTTTTCAAAATATTGGGGACAATGATCCCATTGCTGTAGATCATAATGGTTTATATTTTGATGATTGTCACATCTCTGAAGTTATAAAGTTCTTACAAAAACTTGCTAAAAGTCCCAATGCTAGTGCTATAAATTTGGCCTTTACAAAACATATCACAAATGCTCTCATAAAAGCTAGAGAAGAGAAACTAAAACTTGAAACTTCTATTCCTAGGAAGTTAGAAGATGGTTGGGAGCCCATCATTAAGATGAGGGTCAATGATTTTGATTGTAATGCTTTATGTGATCTTGGTGCAAGTATTTCTGTTATGCCTAAGAAAATCTATGATATGCTTGACTTGCCACCATTGAAAAATTGTTATTTGGATGTTAATCTCGCTGATAATGCTATAAAGAAACCTTTGGGGAGGATTGATAATGTTCGTATTATGGTTAACAATAACCTTGTCCCCGTTGATTTTGTTGTCTTGGATATTGAATGCAATGCATCTTGTCCCATTATATTGGGAAGACCTTTTCTTCGAACTGTTGGTGCTACCAGTGATATGAAGGAAGGTAATATTAAGTATCAATTTCCTCTCAAGAAAGGTATGGAACATTTCCCTAGAAAGAGAATGAAGTTACCTTATGATTCTATTATTAGAACAAATTATGATATTGATGCTTCATCTCTTGATGTTACTTGATTCACACTTTCTGCGCCTAGCTGAAAGGCGTTAAATAAAAGCGCTTATGGGAGACAACCCATTATTTTACTACAGCACTTTTGTTTTATATTTGAGTCTTGGAAGTTGTTACTACTGTAGCAACCTCTCCTTATCTTTATTTTATTTCATTGTTGTGCCAAGTAAAGTCTTTGATAGTAAAGTTAATACTAGATTTGGATTACTGCGCAGAAACAGATTTCTTGCTGTAACGAATTTGAGTATAATTCTCTGTAGGTAACTCAGAAAAATATGCCAATTTACGTGCGTGATTCCCAGATATGTACGCAACTTTCATTCAATTTGAGCATTTTTATCTGAGCAAGGTAAGTGCCCCAGAAAAATTCGTCTTTACGGACTGTTCTGTTTTGACAGATTCTGCCTTTTATTTCGCATTGCCTGTTTTGCTATGCTTGATGGATTTCTTTGTTCCATTAACTTTCAGTAGCTTTGTGCAATGTCCAGAAGTGTTAAGAATGATTATGTCACCTCTGAATATATGAATTTTCAATTATGCACTAACCCTCTAATGAGTTTGTTTCGAGTTTGGTGTGGAGGAAGTTTTCAAGGGTCAAGAGAGGAGGATGATACAATATGATCAAGAAGAGTGAAAAGTCTAAGCTTGGGGATGCCCCCGTGGTTCATCCCTGCATATTTTAAGAAGACTCAAGCATCTAAGCTTGGGGATGCCCAAGGCATCCAATTCTTCATCGACAACTTATCAGGTCACCTCTAGTGAAACTATATTTTTATTCAGTCACATCTTATGTGCTTTACTTGGAGCGTCTGTTTGTTTTTATTTTTGTTTTGTTTGAATAAAATCGGATCCTAGCATTCTTTGTGTGGGAGAGAGACACGCTCCGCTGTTGCATATGAACACATGTGTTCTTAGCTTTATTCTTAATGTTCATTGCGAAGGTTGAACTACTTAGTTCATTGATATATGGTTGGAAACGGAAAATGCTGCATGTGGTAATTGGTATAATGTCTTGAATAATTTGATACTTGGCAATTGTTGTGCTCATATAGATCATGTTTAAGCTCTTGCATCATGTACTTTGCACCCATTAATGAAGAACTACATAGAGCTTGTTAAAATTTGGTTTGCATGATTGGTCTCTAGAGTCTAGATATTTTCTGGTTAAGGTGTTTGAACAACAAGGAGACAATGTAAAGTCTTATAATGCTTACAATATGTTCATATGTGAGTCTTGCTGCACCGTTTTATACTTGAGTTTGCTTCAAACAACCTTGCTAGCCTAGCCTTGTATTGAGAGGAATTCTTCTCGTGCATCCAAATCCTTGAGCCAAAAACTATGCCATTCGTGTCCACCATACCTACCTACTACATGGTATTTCTCTGCCATTCCAAAGTACATTACTTGAGTGCTACCTTTAAACTTCTATTCTTTGCCTTTACAATACATAGCTCATGGGAAAATAGCCTTAAAAACTATTGTGGTGAAGAATATGTTCTTATGTATCTTATTTCTTAATAAGTTGCTTGTTGAGCGGTAACCATGTTTCTGGGAACGCCATCAACTTTTACCTTTGTTGAATATCATGTGAGTTGCTATGCATGTTCGTCTTGTCTGAAGTAAGGGCGATTTTCATGATCAACTGGTTTGAGTATGCATATTGTTAGAGAAGAATATTGGGCCGCTAACTAAAGCCATGAATCATGGTGGAAGTTTCAGTTTGGACACAAATCCTCAATCTCTTATGAGAATATTATTTGTTGTTGAATGCTTAAGCATTAAAGAGGAGTCCATTATCTGTTGTCTATGTTGTCCCGGTATGGATGTCTAAGTTGAGAATAGTCAAAAGCGAGAAATCCAATGCGAACTTTCTCCTTAGACCTCTGTACAGGCGGCATAGAGGTACCCCTTTGTGACACTTGGTTGAAACATATGTTATGCAATGATAATCCATGTTAATCCAAGCTAATTAGGACAAGGTGCGAGCACTATTGGTATACTATGTATGAGGCTTGCAACTTATAGGATATCTTATAAATAACACATATGATTTATTACTACCGTTGACAAAATTGTTTCTATGTTTTCAAAATGAAAAGCTCTAGCACAAAAATAGTAATCCATGCTTCCCTCTGCGAAGGGCCATTCTTCTACTTTATTGTTTAGTCAGTTTACCGGCTTCCTTCTATCTTAGAAGCAAACACTTGTGTAAACTGTGTGCATTGATTCTTACATGTTTACCTATTGCACTTGTTATATTACTTTGTGTTGACAATTATCCATGAGATATACATGTTGAAGTTGAAAGCAACTGCTGAAACTTATATCTTCCTTTGTGTTGTTTCAAAGCTTTCTACTAAGAATTTATTGCTTTACGAGTAATCTTATGCAAGTCTTATTGATGCATGTCTTGAAAGTATTATTCATGAAAAGTCTTTGCTATATGATTCATTTGTTTACTCATTATCTTCATCATTGCTTCGAATCGCTGCATTCATCTCATGTGCTTTACAATAGTATTGATCAAGATTATGATAGCATGTCACTTCAGAAATTATCCTTGTTATCGTTTACCTACTCGAGGGCGAGTAGGAACTAAGCTTGGGGATGCTTGATACGTCCCAAACGTATCTATAATTTCTTATGTTCCATGATACTTTTATGATGATACTCACATGTTTTATACACATTATATGTCATATTTATGCATTTTCCGGCACTAACCTATTGACGAGATGCCGAAGAGCCAGTTGCTGTTTTCTGTTGTTTTTGGTTTCAGAAATCCTAGTAAGGAAATATTCTCGGAATTGGACGAAATCAACGCCCAGGGGCTTATTTTTCCACGAAGCTTCCAGAAGACCGAGGGAGAAATGAAGTGGGGCCACGGGGCGCCGCCACACTATGGCGGCGCGGCCTAAGGGGGGCCCGCGCGGCCCTAGCGTGTGGGGCCCCCGTGACTCCTCCGACTCCGCCCTTCCGCCTACTTAAAGCCTTCGTCGCGAAACCCTCTGTACCGAGAGCCACGATACGGAAAACCTTCCAGAGACGCCGCCGCCGCCAATCCCATCTCGGGGGATTCAGGAGATCACCTCCGGCACCCTGCCGGAGAGGGGAATCATCTCCCGGAGGACTCTTCATCGCCATGATCGCCTCCGGATCGATGTGTGAGTAGTTCACCCCTGGACTATGGGTCCATAGCAGTAGCTAGATGGTTATCTTCTCCTCATTGTGCTATCATGTTAGATCTTGTGAGCTGCCTATCATGATCAAGATCATCTATTTGTAATGCTACATGTTGTGTTTGTTGGGATCCGATGAATATTGAATACTATGTCAAGTTGATTATCAATCTATCATATATGTTGTTTATGTTCTTCCATGCTCTCCGTTGCTAGTAGAGGCTCTGGCCAAGTTGATACTTGTAACTCCAAGAGGGAGTATTTATGCTCGATAGTGGGTTCATGCCTCCATTGAATGCAGGACGATGTGAGAAAGTTCTAAGGTTGTGGATGTGTTGTTGCCACTAGGGATAAAACATCGATGCTTTGTCTAAGGATATTTGTGTTGATTACATTACGCACCATACTTAATGCAATTGTCTGTTGTTTGCAACTTAATACCGGAAGGGGTTCGGATGATAACCTGAAAGTGGACTTTTTAGGCATAGATGCATGCTGGATAGCGGTCTATGTACTTTGTCGTAATGCCATGATTAAATCTCATAGTACTCATCATGATATATGTATGTGCATTGTTATGCCTTCTTTATTTGTCAATTGCCCAACTGTAATTTGTTCACCCAACATGCTATTTATCTTATGGGAGAGACACCACTAGTGAACTGTGGACCCCGGTCCATTCTTTACATCTGAAATACAATCTACTGGAATTGTTCTTTACTGTTCTTCGCAAACAAACATCACCTTCCACACTATACGGTTAATCCTTTGTTTTCAGCAAGCCGGTGAGATTGACAACCTCACTGTTACATTGGGGCAAAGTACTTTGATTGTGTTGTGCAGGTTCCACGTTGGCGCCGGAATCCCTGGTGTTGCGCCGCACTACACTCCGTCACCAACGACCTTCACGTGATCCTTGACTCCTACTGGTTCGATAAACCTTGGTTTCTTACTGAGGGAAAACTTGCTACTGTACGCATCACACCTTCCTCTTGGGGTTCCCAACGGACGTGTGTTAACTGCACGCATCAATGCTCCATTATCTAAATTTCCCATAGTGGTACTAAGGGTTTTATCAATTTTAGGCTTATAATAATTCTTTGGCTTAGGCACCTTAGAGACATACATGAATTTTTGCTCCTTACCCACATAAGCTTTCTCCTTAAACTTAAGAGAAGAAAAAGTTGAACCCAAGGTTCCCATAGCTTCTTCAAGTTCAGCAATCCTATGGGTTTGATTATCATGGATAGCACAAGTTTCTAAAATAGCTATTCTTTCATTAATTCCTCCTAGGGATTTATCAAGTTTATCAGTATTATGAAGTAATATTCCCAATTTAGTCTCAACACTTGGAAGATTTTTCTCTATGGCTTCCAACTTTTTCATGACATCCTCAAGAGATATTTCAATTTTAGCTTCATTAACGGGTGGTATTCCAACTAGACTCTCAATGATGCAACTAGCTTCTAAAGCAGGAGTACCTAGGAAATTACCCCCCGAAAGAGTATCAAGAACATACCTATTCCAGCTAGATATACCAACATAAAATTTCCTAAGGAGGATAATAGTGGAGTGTTTCTTAGTGCACCTATGATGAGCATCACTAATTCTATACCAAGCATCCTTAAAAATTTCTCCCCCTTGTTGCTTAAAAGAACGAACTTCAACTTCAGGATTACTCATTTTTAGCAATAGTAAATAAAGCAAACTAAATAAAGTAGAGTAAATGCAATTAACTAAATTTTTTGTGTTTTTGATATAAGAAGCAAACAAGACAAATGAAATAAAGTAAAGCAACTATTTTTTGTGTGTTTTTGATATAAAGAAAGCAAACAAAACAGTAAATAAAGTAAAGCAAGACAATAAACAAAGTAAAGAGATTAGAAGTGAGAGACTCCCCTTGCAGCGTGTCTTGATCTCCCCGGCAACGGCACCAGAAAAAGAGCTTGATAACGCGTGAAGCACAAGCTTGATAACGCGTGAAGCACACGTCCGTTGGGAACCCCAAGAGGAAGGTGTGATGCGTACAGCAGCAAGTTTTCCCTCAGTAAGAAACCAAGGTTATCGAACCAGTAGGAGATGAAGGCCACGTGAAGGTTGTTGGTGGAGGAGTGTAGTGCGGCGCAACACCAGGGATTCCGGCGCCAACGTGGAACCTGCACAACACAATCAAAATACTTTGTCCCAACTTAACAGTGAGGTTGTCAATCTCACCGGCTTGCTGTAAACAAAGGATTAAACGTATGGTGTGGAGAATGATGTTTGCTTGTGAAGAACAACAGAGAACAGAGATTGCAGTTGATTGTATTTCAGATGTAAAAGAATGGACCGGGGTCCACAGTTCATTAGTGGTGTCTCTCCAATAAGATAAATAGCATGTTGGGTGAACAAATTACAGTTGGGAAATTGACAAATAGAGATGCATATACATATCATGATGACTACTACGAGATTTAATCAGGGCATTATGACAAAGTACATAGACCGCTATCCAGCATGCATCTATGCCTAAAAAGTCCACCTTCGGGTTAGCATCCGCACCCCTTCCAGTATTAAGTTTAAACATCAGACAATTGCATTAAGTATGGTGCGTAATGTAATCAACACAAATATCCTTAGACAAAGCATTGATGTTTTATCCCTAGTGGCAACAGCACATCCACAACCTTAGAACTTTCACACCTGTCCCGCATTCAATGGAGGCATGAACCCACTATCGAGCATAAATACTCCCTCTTGGAGTCACAAGTATCAACTTGGCCAGAGCCTCTACTAGCAACGGAGAGCATGCAAGAACATAAACAACACATATATGATAGATTGATAATCAACTTGACATAGTATTCAATATTCATCGGATCCCAACAAACACAACATGTAGCATTACAAATAGATGATCTTGATCATGATAGTCAGCTCACAAGATCTAACATGATAGCACAATGAGGAGAAGACAACCATCTAGCTACTGCTATGGACCCATAGTCCAAGGATGAACTACTCACACATCAATCCGGAGGCGGGCATGGTGATGTAGAGCCCTCCGGTGATGATTCCCCTCTCCGGCAGGGTGCCGGAGGTGATCTCCTGAATCCCCCGAGATGGGATTGGCGGCGGCGGCGTCTCTGGAACTTTTTCCGTATCGTGGCTCTCGGTAATAGGGTTTTCGCGACGGAGAGTTTAAGTAGGCGGAAGGGCAGAGTCGGGGGGCGCTCGAGGGGCCCACACCATAGGGTGGCGCGGGCCCCTCCTTGGCCGCACCGCCTTGTGGTGTCGCCACCTCGTGGCCCCACTTCGTATCTCCTTCGGTCTTCTGGAAACTCCGTGGAAAAGTAAGACCCTGGGCGTTCGTTTCGTCCAATTCCGAGAATATTTCCCGTGTAGGATTTCTGAAACCAAAAACAGCACAAAATAGGAACTGGCGCTTCGGCATCTCGTTAATAGGTTAGTGCCGGAAAATGCATATAAATGATGTAAAGTGTGTATAAAACATGTGAGTATTGTCATAAAACTAGCATGGAACATAAGAAATTATAGATACGTTTGGGACGTATCAGTCACTCGGAGAAATGTCCCAACCAATGCTTGGGGGCTAGTGTTACCTGACGCACATTCTTGTGCTTGGCGAAAAAGCCCTTGAGACCACTTTCGAGGTTAGTCAGCTCCTGCTCTTCCGTGTTTGCAGGCCCCCACACTTGATCCATCATGGCGGAGATTTCCGCATGGCGCTGTGAGAGGGGGACCTTTTGCAGAAGTGGAAAGAGGTGAGGATGAGTCTGGGGCGTGCCAGTAGCACGACTTAGGGATAACTTCTTCTCAACTTCATCAGCCGGAGCTTCAGCTGAGGTAACGACGGGCTTCTCAGGCGGAGGTACGGACGAGGACGCGCCCTTGTCAGACTCGCCGTGGCCGGTCTTAGCAGTTGGATCTTCGGGGAGGTCATCAAGGTTGATGACATCCTTAGGATCCGGCTTGGCGGTAGAAGAGGCTTTGGGCGGAACCTCCACCTCTGGGGTGACGGGCACTGAAGCCGGAGATGGCTTCGCTTTCTTCTTGGGAATCTTGGGGGGCTGGCTTCCGGAGCTTTTGTTGCGAAATAAGACAGGCATAACAAGTAAGTTTATGCTGGTCCTCGGTAACAGAGGAATCATAAGGTGGAAATCAAACGCTTACCCAGTTGATTTGAAGAATTGGTGGATGCCGGGTTGGGCTCGGTTGCTGGTGTCAATAAGCTTGAGGCGCTTTTTCTCCGCCTCTGCTTTCCGGGTAGCCGCAGTGCTGAGCACTTCGCGGGCGCGTTTAGCAGCAGGGCCGGAGGAAGAACCTCTTTTCCTTTTAGAGGAACCCGGAACCTCGGGAGCCTCCGCCTCGGACGCGGCCTCCGGATCGGTGTTGCCCGTCTGGGGAACTCGGAGGAGAGTACCGAGGTCTTTCTCTTCAAGGTCCTCGAGCTAAGTTACCCAGTAAACGCTCAGACGAGTTCACCAAAAAACTTAAAAGAGAATCTGCGCTCGACCAGCGCCTTGGTCACCACCCATTCTCCGGCTTCGGGAGCAGGATTCAGTTCGCCGGAGACCCTCCGCCAGGATCCAGGTTTTATGAAACCTTTCGCCTCGAGGTTGCGGAGCTCGATCTCCGTGGTGAAACAAGGACACCACTTTCCTTTGGCTTTGTCATCTCGTTTCCGAGCCTTTGACTTCTTAGCGGCAGCCTCCTCCACTTTCTTTTCCATTTGTTCTGCCCCCGCGGTGTCTTCCGGGTTGGCAGACGTCCCCTCAATGCTCTTGCCGAAATCCTTTGAGGGCTCCAGCTGCACAGGGATGAATGGTGGAGGGGCGGAGGAGATTGGTGTTGCCATGATCGGCTCAGTGGAGGGAGGCGGAGTTGAAGAAGACATCTGAAGAGGAAACAATAGCGGAAAAACTAATTTAGTCGGATCCGATGTTGAAATCCTAGCTCATCCCTACCAACTACGGTGCGAAGACAAAGCTTGAAGAGCTTACCGGAATGGTTGTCACGGTGGTCGGAGTCGTCGGCGAGGAGGATTCACTGCGGTGGCTCGCTGGAGTTAAGAACTCGATGAACACTGCGCGGCGGCGAAACGACTCCGGTGAACTTCCGGCGAAGTCCGGTGCGGCGGAGGAGGAGCTCGGGGGCGGCGCTGTGCTGGGAGGTGAAAACGGGGGGAATGGAGTGATTAGGGTTGAACGACGGATATTTATAGGCTGAGGGGAGGAGATTCGTGCTCCGCATCCTGTGGTCGGAACGTAAGCGTCGCACCGTTGGATGATCGACACGTGTCACAAACCCTAACGGTAAAAATGGCTAAGGATAAGTTACCGCTCAAATCGCGCGAAAATGGCGCCAGGATTGGCGGAACCGTTTGAACATTTTAAGGTTCCGGGTTGCAGCGTGAAGATAAACAAACTCTTGTCCGCGGCAGGGGAGTAACCCGGAGACATGCCGTATGCTGTCAATGGATGAAGTCCCGCAGGGTGGGGGAGTTTTCCGACTGAGAGTTGGAAAAGAAGAAAACGTGAGGTTGGAGTTCTTCAAGTTTCTCCATGTTACCGAGATTGCCGGAAGAAATGAAGTGTTAGGCAAGGCGGAAACAGGAGGTGAATCTCGGAGAACTCTAGGGGCTACTGTTGTGGGTATACTTCATGGGTGTACCATCGACAGTGCCTAGATCCGGCAAGCCCGGGTGACCCATAGACGGTGATGTGACATGTGACCCATCGGGCGGCCCAGTTGCTGTTGATCATGAAGGATGAAGTCCAGCCCAGGATCAGTAAGCCGGATCCTAACCGACCTTCGGAGGAAGCCGGATCCATGGAGGCCCACAAGGAACCCGGATCCAGTACGACGTAGGTGGAAGGCGGATCCTTGACGTACACGGCAAGACATTGTACCGTAGTTAGGCGATCTGTAATCCGGCTAGGACTCTCCATGTAAACCCTAGATCCGTGCGCCTATATAAGCCGGATCCCGGGAGCCCTAAGGGGACAACCACAACTCATTGTAACAACGCGAAAGCGCCCAGATAATTCCAGACAAGCAGCAGTAGACCTTGCCATCGTGCAGGTGGTCCGAAGCTGGGTAAATCGCGTACCACCGTCCCGAGGACTCTCCGCCCTATGGCCCCTACTTCTTCTCCCCTCCATGAGGATCCCTCCTCTGGAGTACCGTCGAATAGACAACGACATGCGGCGTTTGGGGGACGCGGCTGGGGAGCGACGTCCCCCAAACGTGGCACGAACAAAACACGTCCCCCAAACGCTCAATCCGACGCGCTTTGGGGGACGGTTTGAGAGACGCAACTGGAGATGCTCTTAGTTTCTGAGATTGCACTAGGTTCTGCTTCTCGGTACAAATAAGCGATTCTCAGATTAGACACTTCTTTTGGGTTTGAGGGGTTTGGCACCTAGAAGCAACTCCATAAGCCCAAAAGAAATCGCCCTAAGAACAATTTCAAATTTATATTTTTTATGAAAATATGAGAAAAATGTAAGTTTAACTACAGATTATTTACCCATTAGCGAGCCATCCGAGAGAGCAAAATCATCAGCCATACTACATCTTATATGAATCGTAAACAAAAGTCTCGTTAAAGATAATGAAAACCGAATCCAAAGAAGATATGCATACAATGGTGTTGCTCTAATGAGTTAACCGCAAGTAGAGGGTATATTTGATGAGCGTCAAACCTTCGGAACATGCCATGAAAGACACCGTCGACGAGGATTATGCGGCGCCGTAGCAAACCCTAGCCAGGGTTTTTGTTTGTTTTTATTAATGTCCTATTTATTTTTTTCCTTGATCAGACTGTAAGCGTTTCATCCATTCCCAATAATTACGTTTCCATCGACAAAGCACGGGCTAGCATGAGGATCAGCAGCTCATCTGTGGCGTCTCTCATCCAGGCGAGGGCATTCAATTCCTGTGCCGCCATCTCCGTCGCACTTCAACTTCATTTGATTTTTTTTTTCAGAGTTAAGAGAAGATGCATAGATAACGGAATTGTTATGCTTGTATTTGCACAATCTTGTAGATGCCGAGGGTCAACTAGAGTACAGCGCTGCCAATGTTACTATTTTATAGATTTATTAGCTGAACTAAAGAGTTGGGTACATAAATTAGAAGACGCAAGTCCATAAAACGGCAAGCAACCTATATATTCATGAGACTTGGTTGGTTGAAATATTTGTTTGCACAGCAGCGTGGCTGCACATGTACGAGTAGGTATATTTGTTCATAAAATTATGCTACTTGTACACATTAATATTAGTATGAAACTGAATAAGACATACCTGTGATAAAATTATGTTCATTAGTCGATAGGTGCATTACACATGCACAATTACTAGTGTATATATAGGGAAAGAGACAAAGAGGTATCGCCCGCTACGAAAAGCGCCTGCAATTCGAGTAGTGCACGGTCGTGGTGGGCGCTAGCCGGCATCGAGGACTCATCCGACAAAGAGGAATCTTCCCGACCCCCAACCCTAACCCGCCCCCGTGCGGCGGCGCCGCGCCGCCACCGGGGCGCCCACCTCCGCCCTCCCACTCCAGCCCTCCCCCCGGCGTTCTCCTCTCCGCCGCCGCTGCCGGGAGCGCCGCCAGGCAAAGCCTGGTCGGTGTGGTGGCGGCGGCGGCCATCCTCCTGGCGCCGAGTTGCGGCGACGACGGCGCTCGTTGTCCTCTCCCGCGGCGTTGGTGCAGCGAAGGGACGGCGGCCACGGCGGATCCGGGGATCGCAAGATGCAGAGGCGCCTCCTTTCAATCTGATCCAGTCCCCATGGGGATCGGGCGGAGGGGATGGGCGGGCTCCTGCGGGCAGCGGCGTGCAGGCTTCGTTTGTGTCCCTTCCGCTTCACGAGGGCGCCTGGAGTTTCTACTCTAGGCATGGCGGTGGCGGTCTTCTCTTCCGCCGGAGGAGATCGGCTAGTTATGTGGCTAGCCGTGGCGGATCTCGCGATCTGTCGCCTAGCTCCCGATGGCGAGGCGCAGCTGCCGGTGAAAGCCGGCCCGGACTTCGGTCATGGCGGATGATGGCGGCGTGCTTCGTCATTACCTTGTTGAAGGCTTTGTCTCTGCAGTCTGCGTTCTTCGCCTGGGCTGCTCCGGGGGAAATCCTAGACCCGGGTCTCCTGGATCGGGCGATGGCGGCACGCAACGCCGTTCTCTCTGTTGGGGGCATCGTTTTTGGAGCAGACAACGGATGGCGGTGGTGCTGAGGTGGAGCGGTGTGCTTTCGCTGTGTCGACGTCGTCGAGTCGCCGCGGCATGGTGCAGTGGTGTCTCGGGACAGATGCAGTGTGATGGACTCGCGCAGGATGGTGGAGTCGGCTGGCGCCGTGGCGGCATCGATGGCAGGCCTGGCATGGTCAATGCGATGATCTCTTTTGAAGATGGAATTGAGGAAGACGGCGGTAGCAACTTCTATGGCGTAGGCGTTGGCGTATCTTTGGGAGTGCCTTTCTTGGATGTGCTTCTCATCTGCTATTGGGCGGCCTGGGAAGGCATTTGGTTTTTGGTTGATGTGAGTTGGTGAATTGTCACCCCCTTCACCCCTCTGTAGGTTTAGCGAGGTGGCTTCGAGTTTGATCTTTTGTATTGCTCTTGTAAGGTGTTGTGAATAATCTAATAAAAAAAAGCCGTGTGCATCCTTTGGATGCAGAAGCTGGGGCGATATTTCCGCCATTTCGAAAAAAAAAATCCGGGTTACGAAAGGACGAGCGGTTTTCTTAGATATCATTTAAGGGAACAGCTGACTACGGTTTTTTTCTGGATCGAAGAAACGATGGACTGAACCTGAACGACGGTTTTATTGACGTACGAAATAACTGATCCGGTTTTTTATCTACCAAACGGATAGCTGGAGATGTCCTTAAAGCAGTTTTTAAGAACACTGAACGCTGCCTCTTTCAGTACGGATTTCTTGAGCATCCGCTGCTCTACAGTCTACACAGCAGCTTATTACTACTTGGTCAAAACTCGAAAGTGACAAGCATCTACACTAGCCATCTGACAGATACTTTGGGATGCCAAAAAGCCATCTCCTCGCATCAGCCACTACTAGGGTCAAAAAATAATTTTTCAAGAAGCAACACGTCAAAGATTCCAAATCTCTCACATGCTCACGCAAAGCTCCATCAAGCTTTTCCAGGGATGGACCATGGACGGATGGGCCAATGCACACAGACGGGATGGATAGAGAAGCAGCTAGCCAAGTCATATCATCTGGGGCAGGCAGGCTGCAGCAAGCAAGTACACACACATTGCAAGCCAAAGGCAAGCCAGGAATGACACATTCATATCGACCACAGATGCATACATAGGATCTGGGAGGAGCTGTTGCTGATACATTTGCATTTTAAGCAGAAAGGGGCACAGTACATGTCCTCGTCTTACCACTGTACCTGATCCTCACTATCTCCTAGGCCATTGCCATGCCGCAACCTGGGCAAAACAATAATGGCGCTGGTAGTGGCTCTGTTTGGGGTTGATGTAGACGGTACAGATGGACCGATGACCAAGAAGAGATCTTCTTCTGTTGGATTCTGATCCAGCCTCGGCTCAGCATCTTCTTGCTCAACCTTGGGTCACTTCTCACCTCACTTGTTGATGCCATCTCTTAGATAATACCAGTACCAATTAATGCATGCTAATTGACACCTCTGTACACACGTCGATGCTGCAAATAAACAATTGGCAAAACGGCCTCTCAATTACCAACTGAATGAGTGGATTACAGTATGATTATTGTGCGGACTAGTCTAGTAAAACTCTAACCCAGCTGCAAGAGCTTACCAAATGAGGGCTTGTTCTAGTTACAGTGCTGAAAGAAGTTCAGGCAGTTATTCAACTCCTCTTCCTGCAGCCTTTGCACCTGCTGCATCACACGGTTGCTGCTGCCATCCTGCAAGAAAAGAAGAGGAAATTTAATTAATTGTTGGGTGGCTACAACTTTCGACACAATAGCATGGGTCCATGACACAAATGGATATGATCTTTGACCTGAACGAACCCTGTTGCTCCTGTGGGTGCTCCTTGAACCTCAGCAAGTGAAGCAGTGCCAGTGGTTTGGCCCATCCACTGCACAAGCTCATGTGGGGGCATCTCGGCCGTTTTTTCCACCTGAATCTCAAACACAAACACCACTGTTGATAGCTGCACATAACTGATTTTGCCAAAACAGAAATCTTCAGGCTAGATAGATGTCTGCTTTAATTTTTTTTTTCAGGATGATGTTATCAGAGAGAGGTGTACTGCAGATTCTGCTGGCTCAAAATCAATGTCAAGTCTTGTTTAATTACCTGCGGAGAATCTGGGTGGCACACGCTGCGGATGTCCAGTCCGAGCTCATACACCATCGTTGGGTTCAGATTGGCGAGCCTCATCGACAGAAACTGAATTGAAACAGTTTAAAATTCAGTTTAACCTTGAAACATCATAACAAAATTTGGTGCCATGTGCAATATAAATCTCTTGTTGACCTCAACTTGGCTCTGCAGCGACTGCACGTAGTTGATGATCTCATCCAGCAGAACTTTCCCTGTAAGCTACATGCACACAATTTATCATGAAACCAGTTAGCTACAAGTAACTGGGAACATAACTCCAGCCAAACCTACCTTGTCACAACCAGGAACCAGGCTCTGTAGCATCTTCATCTTCTCACCAATCCTCTCCCTTCTCAACTACATCATTTCAGAAGAGAAAAACAACTAAGCTCATGCAACCATTCAATCTTTCTTACATTGATGAAGAACTATGATTTTTTTGTTTAAGTATGATTAACTAGTACATTCAGGTTAGGCAAGAGAACAGACAAGCACGCACATACCCTCTCTGCAACGCTGTGTCTGTCTGTGGCTTGGCCCCTCCTAGCCCTCACATGCACGTACCCAGCTGCCTCCTCCTCCACCTTGGCATCATCCACATCACCTACACCACCAAGCCCCCTGCCTGCCCTTTCCCCCTTCACACCAGCCACATTGGCATTGCTTCTCTTGTTCTTTCTACTAATCATCTTGCCCCCACTTACATCCTAAATGGTAAAAACAGAGCTCCAAGATAAGGATATGCTATCTGCTTGCTACAAATGCAGTAGATTACAAACATGCATCAAGGACCAGCCACCAACATGCATGGACACTTGTGAAGAGGAGGCACAAAAATGTCACTAGCACATAAATGTGTTTTGTACTTTCAGGACTTGGTAGGTTTCTATTTCTAGTGTGTATATTTAAAGTTTTTCCTCCCAGATAATTTGCACAGAGACTTAAGACTTAATTAATTAACCCAGGATGGACACAATTAAACTTTATAGGAAACAAATGAAAATTGGTTTTCTCATTCCATAACCAAGATTGGGAAATATAATAATGGTACGTGAGGAAGAACAAAGCTGAAGCTGAAGATGCTGAACCATTTCTTTCAAATGCGAAAATCATGCGAAAATGTAAAAGGGAATAGGAAAATCTGCACAGGCTAAGCAAACTAAGATGCTTACCATTTCCTGAGCTGAGCCCAGTGAAGCTTCAATAGAAGCCATCCTTCTTCCGTTGTCACCACCACCAGCAGCAGCTTCAGCTCCAAAGGAGGGAGGGAAGCTCCCCTGTAGCTGTTGCATCACCATTGACAATGGAGGTGAGCTGGTGCTGGACTCATAGGCCATGGCTGCTTCTGCCTCAAGGTTGCAGCAAGCAGGGAAGCCTGCTAAGAGAGGCTCATGAGGGTGGCAGTAGGAGTGCTGTTGGGTTGAGAAGCCTTCCATGGCGGCGCACCAGCTAATCTAGCTAGCTACCTTGCAACAGTAGTAGTTTATATGTGCAAGAAGTGAACTGAGCTGAGCCCTGCTTGGCAGCTTAATATAGGGCTCACTCTCCCGCTCTCTCTCTCTGGTCATCTTCTTGCGGTGGTGGGCCCGGCTGTACAGTAGCTACGTTGCAACTTGAGGGGTCTTGCCTTTCCAAAACCCATCAATCACTCACACAAGCTGATTGATTGATATGACCACACGGGAAGATTTACTCATGAGCATCTGGATTAATTTGGTCCAACTCAAACATTATATGATAAAATACCCAAACTATAATGCAATCATCTTGCATTCATATTTTTTGGAGTGAATTACATAAAACTACCACAATTGCGGCAGCTGTAACGCGTCAGTACCATTCTTGGATTTTTTTGCTAAAAACTACAACTTCTGTGGTAACACGTAACAGATCGCGCAAACAGTCGGGTGAGAGCCGTTTAAGCCTTCTGGGCCCACTGTCAGGACGAACGGACGTCTTCTCGCCGTTAGGTCGTGGATGGTTATGACCGAGCCCGTCGGTTCCGACCGCACCAGTCCACCATTTCCCGCTCGAGCAGTTTCGTTTCCCGCTGAGATGGAGGAGCCGACGAACCCCGGCGGCGGCGGCGGCCACGGCGGCGGAGAGCAGGGCTGGTGGAGTGGAGTCTCCAGTGGCGGCGAAGGACAGGGCGGCGGAGGCCACGGAGTGGACGCCGGAAGCGGCGTAGATGACCTGGAGGAGCTGTGGCCGTCGCGGGCGTCGAATTCGGCGGCGATGCTCGCTCAGATTTGGGTGGACAACCCTGAATCGAGCGAGCGATTCAGTTACGGCCTCGGAGGAATAGAGTATGTACCTTTTTCTTGTCTCTGATTTGGGGATTCGTTGGTGTTTTGGCCACATTGGGGATTTTAGGGTTAGGGTTTACTGATTTGGGGATTTATTGTACTGCTGTAGCTTCGATCCAGAAGTGTGGGAAGTCAGAATTCACTTAGATGGGATGGATAACCTAGAGAGAAGAATTGCACGTGATGACATAACTGTTATGAATTTGTATGCAATGGTAGAGATACAGGGATTTGGTTTTAGTGATAGTATGTACTGCAGACAGGGCGATGACATGGTACTTATTCAGAGCAATGAGCAGATATATCAATTGCTTGAGTATTTTGAGGATACCCAAGTGCTTACCTTGTCAGTGAAGAGAGGGAGGAAGAACAAAGCTGTTGTGTCTGATGCTGTGGATGCAAAAGCAGATGAAGGCATTGCAGGATCTCAGTCTGCTTCATGCATTATCCAATATGCAGACCCTGTTGTCTATGATCTTACTCCTCCACCTGTTTATGCTATTGATGGTGAAGGCACTGTATTTGCAAGTCAGGGTTCTTATTTTGCTACTCAAGAGAGCAGAAATGATGAAGCACATGAAATTCCTGATCTCAATGAAGCAACCAATGTTGACCTGGACTTTGACATGGGTGTTGCTGATTTCAACATGATGGAGGAAATGAGGAGGAAGGAACAAGCTGAGGTAGCTGAAAGGATTGAGGAGATGAGGCAGCAGAGAATGGATCCTTTGCTGCATTATGAAGGAGATACTGACATTTAAGATCTGTTTGTTACTGAAGAAGTTGATGCTGTCCCTCTTGATTCAGTTCCTCCTATAATTGCACCTGAGCCTGTAGCCATAGTTGAACCTGAGAAGAAGAGGAAGAGGAAGGGACCAACTGTTAGATCCCATTCATCTGTTCAAATTGATGATGTTCTTGACTGGAAGCCAGAAGCAGTTGAAGACATGGATGCTGGTTTTGTTGATGATATGGATGATGACCAATTTGAACCACTCACTATGGTTCCACCCAAAGGAGGAAGAAAGAGTAGAGCAAAGAAGAGGCCTCCAAGGAAATGGTATGATGAAAGGAGGCTGCAGCCACATGAGCAGCTATGTCTGAAGATGTGTTTCAGAGATGTGCATCAATTCAGAGAGGCATTGATTAACCTGCACATTTCACATAGTAGAAATTATGTGTATCACATAAATTCTAATGTGAGAATTAGTGTGCAGTGCATACAAGAGAATTGCCCTTTCTACATTGTTGCTTCAGAGATAAAAGGTGAGAAAACATTTGTCATAAGGAAGATGCAGCTAACCCATACTTGTGACACAACAACTGACACAACAAGAGTGAGTTCAAGATGGTTGGCTAGGAACTATGAAGCTGCATTTAGGTCAGATCCAAATGCTAGCATTCAGACACTGATAGATAGTGCTAGGCAACAGCATGGTGTTGAAATCCCTAGAATGATGGCCTACAGGGCAAAAAACTTGGCTCTTGATACAGTGTTAGGTGATCATAGACAACAGTATGTCAGGCTTAGGGATTTTGCACAAACTGTCATTGAAACTAACCTAGGAAGTAGGGTGATTGTGACAACTGTGACTCCACCACCCTTTGAAGAGAATCCTCATCCTGGGCCCTCTTTCCATGGTTTATTTTTCTGCATCAATGGAGCCAGAGAAGGTTTCCTTAAGGGCTGCAGGACATTTATAGGTGAGCCAGAGAAGGTTACTTGATATGCTTGTTTTTCTGCATGGTTGGCTTGATGTTTCTTGTCTAACTTAAACTAATGTGCAGGGTTGGATGGATGTTTCATTATGCTATGCACTGGGGCTCAAATATTAGCTGCTACTGGCAGAGATGGCAACAACAATATGTATCCAATTGCATTTGCTGTTGTTCCCAAAGAAGACACAGCTAATTGGTGCTGGTTCTTGACTCAACTAAAGTATGCTCTAGGTGGGGAAGAAGGGCAGTTTGGCAAGTACACCATAATGTCTGACAGGCAGAAGGTTAGTACTTCTCACTTTACATATGGTAGACAACCTAGTTGTACCCTTTGCTAGATAACCTAGCTGTACCCTTTGGTAGATAACCTAGCTGTACCCTTTGGTAGATAACCTAGCTGTACCCTTCTCACTTTACTTTAGCTAAGGTAGTTGTCGTCGACAAGTCGTCATCGACTACTCTAGACTTAAGCTAAGGTAGTTGTCATTGACAAGTCGTCATCGACTACTTTAGACTTAAGCTAATGTAGTTGTCATCGACAAGTCGTCATCGACTACTTTAGACTTAAGCTAATGTAGTTGTCGTCGACAAGTCGTCATCGACTACTTTAGACTTAACCTAAGGTACATAACCTAAACTAGTTGTTGTCGACTAGTTGTCGTCGACAAGTTGTCATTGACTAGTTAATTAGTGCTAGTCGATGACGACTAGTCGACGTCAAATAGTCTATTACATCTTGTATATGCCATCCTTTGATTACTCTGCCATATTTCTATTGAGTAGTTCTTAATTGGCTTCACTTATTTTCTTGACATAGGGCCTGCTTAAAGCAGTCAGTACAGTATTTCCTAGTTGCCCTCAAAGATATTGCCTTCGACACATATATGCAAACTTTCAAGCAGCAGGATTTCGTGGTGAGGACCTAAAGAAATGTATGGATGCAGCTAGTTATGCTTTTCATAAGGATGAGTTTGATATTGCCATGGACAACCTGAAGGCAGAGAGTGAGGATGCATGGAAGTGGCTCAGTGCAATTCCAGTGCACACATGGGCTAGACATGCATTTGACACAAATTGCAAAACTGACCTTGTGGTCAACAATCTGAGTGAGGTGTTCAACAAGTACATCTTGGATGTGAGGAAGAAGCCAATTAGAACAATGATTGAGGGGATTAAAAACAAGATGATGACAAGGAACCATGAGAAGAGGGTAGGTGGTACAACTGCAAGGTGGGACATCACTCCCCACTTCAGTGAATTGCTTGAGATGGCTAAGAAGTTCTCAAGGTTTTGCACACCAAGGGTTGCAGATATTGGGCTCTGGCAGGTGACTAATTCTAAGGGCACTGCAACACATGTGGTCAACTTTGAAGCAAGATCCTGTGGTTGCAGAAGATGGGATGTCACTGGGCTTCCTTGCAACCATGCCTGTAGTGCAATAATTAAAGCTAAGATTAGGCCAGAGGACTTTGTGAACCCTTTCTTCAAGAAAGCAATGTACCTTGAAGCTTTCAAACCTGTCATCTACCCAGTGCCTGGACAACATGACTGGACCAAGACAGATACTCCTGACATTGTTCCACCTGAGTTCACCATCCATAGAGGTAGGAAAGCAGAGAAGAGGAGAAAGGGCAAGTATGAAGTGCCAAAACCAAAAGATACATCAAGAATGGGCACAATTACTTGTTCCAACTGCAAGCTGCAGGGTCACAAGTACACAAGCTGTCTCCAACAGTTGAGGCCAGACTTGCTTATGAGGAAGAACAAGCATGTGGTTAGTACTATGAACAATTTGTTGATTTGAGCTGGTACTAATTTTTTTCTTGTGCATTCCTATGACATATCTGTTCTTGTCTGCAGCAACCAAGTGAAGGTGCACCTGCTCCAACAGCTCCTGCTCCAACAGCACCTGCTCCAACAGCTCCTGCTCCAAGAGCACCTGCTCCAACAGCTCCTGCTCCAAGAGCTCCTGATCCAAGAGTTGCTGCTACAAGAGCTCCTGATCCAAGAGTTGCTGCTACAAGACCTGCTGCTTATCAACCAAGTACTGCAAGCTCCACCTTTGTGCCAAGGAGCCATTTCATTCCACCAAGAGCTGCTGCACCAGATGGACAAGGACCTGGGCCAGCTTACAAAAGAACAAGAACCTGGGGATACTTCAACTGTGGGTATGCTCCAGATGGTGAAGAAGGTGGTTCTAACAGTTGATCTGTTGTAGTAGATGATCCAGTGGTTATAACAATGTGATGTAATCCAGGAATTATTGGTGCTTTTGGTGACTTGCCTGTTGCACTACTAGTTGGACTAATCCACTAGTTTATGTGCTGTCACTTTTGCTTGTGAATGATGAACAAATGCAGTACTAGCTGCTGAATCAACAAGCTGGTCTTTTGGTGAATCTGTTGGTTCTGTCAGTCAATACTTACCTGAATTTGCTGGTGCTTTTTCTGTTAATATATGTGTTGGTTCTGTCAGTCCAATTATGCTGAATGTGTTGCTCTTCTGCTGAAACTTGGTGTGACCATAAACTGGCGGCGCCGCCGTGATGATGTTGCCGCCGGTGACCATAAAATGGCGGCGCCGCCGTGCTGACAACAAACAGCATTTTCTGTTATACACACAAACAGAACACTTGCTGTTACACACACACACACACAACAGACAGCATAATTTGCTGTTACACACACAGCACACAGCAATGATTCAACAACACAATTCACTTAGCAATTCACTGGTTCAACAACTAATGATTCCACAACATTAACTGGTTCAACAAGTTTAACTGGTTCAACAACACAAAGACATAGACTGATCCAACACAAACAGATCACCAACACATCCCACAGTTCAACAGGATAGATCAAACTACTTAATTATTACAAGGCCAACATTCATTCAGCACACATCTCAGCTATTTTCTTCAACTTGTCCTTGTGGTCATGGTGGGCCTTGAGAAGATCTGCCACATAGTACTCCAGCTGTCTCTTTTCTTCCTTTAAACTGGCAACCATTCCCTCTGCCTCTAGCCTCTTTGCAACCTCAACCTCCACCTTCTTCTTCTCTTCCATCAAAGTGGCAACATCTTCTTCTGCCTTCAGCCTCCTTGCCATCTCAAACTCCAGCTTCTTTTTTTCTTCCTTCAAACTAGCCACCTGGAGCTCTGCCTCCTTCCTCTTTGCAACCTCAAGCTCATGGCTGGTTGCCTCTGCAACATACTCCAGAGTGTCACCTAACTGCTTGTGTAGCTCCAAGTTCTTCTTCTCTAAATCCCTTTTCTGTAGGACTAGCTGGTAATTCTTAGTAGCATACTCCACATTCCCATGGATTCTTGAGTCCCTCTCCTCCTCATACATAGTCCAAATTTTGACCAGAGATTTCTTCAGTGTACATGGCCACTCATGATCAACCGAGTGAACTGTATCACACATGACCTCCTCCTAGATAACACAACACATGAATATTAATGCAATGCACTTGCTCAATTCTACTAATCAGAAAAAGGATGAATTCTACTAGGCAGTATAGAAATAATATATGCACTTCAGAAATAATATATGCACTACTAATTTTAATGCAATGCACTAGGCAGTACACAAATAATATATGCAGTAAACAAATTATACAACAAAGCTTTCTAGGCAGAGATGAATTGTAATTGCACTAGGGATATTTAAATATAGGCAGCTATAAATTGTTTATGTAGGGATTAATTATATATGAATGCTCTATACCTAAATTGATTTATATATAGACAGACATTATTTATATATGCAGTAGGGAACATATAATATCACAAGCAATGTCAAACTAAATTGCTAGTTATCAAAATACAATAAACTTGGAAAATAACCTACCTTACATCCACATCCAAGGAATCTCCTACCAGTGTTTGCCCCTTCAAAGCAAACATACCTATACATAGGCATGTCATGCTTGCATCTCATATCACAATCCTCATACCCAGTGAACTCAGGAAATAAAACGCTCTCTGGCATCTAAAGCATGGCAAACGAAGCAAAAAATTAAACCTCCAGAGAGACGAATCGGAGCTGAATCGGAGCTTCAATCGGAAAATTTCCCAAATCGTGGCAAACCCTAACCCTAACCATACATACCGGTGGACGGGGGCTAATGTCGTGCCCGTGGTCGAACTCCGAGAGGAGGCTGTCGTCGGTGCTTTCTCCGTCGCTCCACGAAGGCATTGCCACGGCAGGGACACGGCGGCGCTGCGCCGCGGCGGCGGAGGAGAGAGGCACAGAGGAGGAAGATGGTGGCTCGACGGTGCGACTGCTGCGGTCCGACCCGACCAAGCCATCTTAACCACCTCCGTTCCACGACCTAACGAGAACAAACGTCCGTTGGTCCTGACAGTGGGCCCAGAAGGCTTAAACAGCTCTCACCCGACTGTTTGGGCGATCTGTTACGTGTTACCACAGAAGTTGTAGTTTTTAGCAAAAAAAATCCAAGAATGGTACTGACGCATTACAGCTGCCGCAATTGTGATAGTTCTGTGTAATTCACTCTATTTTTTGGGGTTTTGCTACTTCCTGTGCACTAGCGAAATTTCATAAAAAGATATGGCCAGATGTGGTGTGCGCAAAAAAAACTAGCATACACACATGATACAACATAATCCATTAGGGTGTGCTGGTTGGCGGCCTCAACCACGGGTGCCACCTCTAGGAAAATCTCCACGTTGAAGATCAACGCCCACCACTCCACCGCCTGCGCTCTCCATCAATCTGCCGCTCCCTACACCAGCGCAACACCACTACCCGACGTGGTCGTCCCGCGCCATCCACCACCGAGCGGGGGAGAGAGAAAGGTCGACGATGCCAATCAGGCTTCTCCTGTTAGCGTGGCCCATCGGCAGCGAGGAGAGGGAGGAATGGAGGGGCTAGGCCTGGCGCCAACTCAGCAGACCTCAGACCTTAGGGTTGATAGCGGAAGGCGGCGCCAATGGGGATGGAGTGGTGGAGACCGAGAGGAGGCAGGGGAGAGAAATGGGCACATTAGGCTTCCAGAGAAGCCGCACCACCATAGAGAAAAGCGAGAGGAAGGGATGGAGCCATGGAGAGCAACCAACAATCAACGGGTAACCAGGCCCGACAATAAAAAGGAAAATTGGAGGCCCATGACACAATGTTGTTGACCGGAAGAAGGCGGTTACCACAAGATTACCATGCAAAGAAGAAGTGAGCCTAGCTCACTTGGTTAGGGAAATGGATGTACAACCCAGCCACCTAGATTCAAGTCCCCAGGGACGCGAATTTGGGTTCTTATTATTTAAAAAAAATCACTGTAGGGGCTTCCCCTACCGTATTCCTTAAAAAAAAGATTACCATGCAAAGAAAAAAAGGAACAATAACCGATCTCCCATCAATAGTGAAAAAATCAAACGTGGCAACTCCCCAGGAAAAGAAACCATGAGCAGTTACATAATGGCTGAGGTTTCAGCAAATCCCTGCAGGTTTCATATAGGGTATAATATATTTAGTAACTCATACACCATAGCATTCCTTGACATAAAAAAATATTTCGATTTAAAGAGTCTAAAAGTGAACAATTTGTCTGCTAATTCATCTTACCATAGTGTACAACACTACAAAGTTAGTCCAGAGAGAGAAAAGAAAAGAGAGTCTAGGACACGCCTTCATGTTGCTAGTTTGATCTATCTTAACAACACATACAAGATTCCAAATTAGTTCCACACAAGCCATGTTAAATTGGTTAACATGTAGAACATTACAAACTTTATTTTCGGAAAATACCCTATCTAGATCAGTGTTTGACATGTAAAGTGGATAAGATGAGTCATTGCCAATTATCAAGCTTTCGTGTGAGACAACCGGGCATATCACTTGTCTGATCTATCTTACCAGCACATACAAGATTACAATTTTTTTTCACACAAGTCATGTCAATATGGTTAACATATTGTAGAACATTACAAACTTAGTTTTAGGAAATGACGCTATCTAGATCAGTGTTTGACATGTAAAGTGAATAACATGAGTCATTGCCAATTATCAAGCTTTCATGTCAGACAGATGATACATGCAAGAGCAAGACATCTTTGACGATCAATTCAAAAACTACATTTGTATTTAGTGCCACCAAACATTACATAGAGAAATGATAAGTTAGATAAGCATCCAAGCACTTTTAAGGAAATAAAATGCAAAGATAAAAAAAGAAACCATGCCACAACAGCTATAAATAGGCCCACACCATGAAGATCCTCTTCCATCATCCATCCTTCACACCCTTAGAGAGCAAAAACATCAAAGCCAAGCAAGCAATAGTCAACACAAATCAATCATGAAGACCTTTCTCATCCTTGCCGTCCTTACCGTGGTGGTAACCATGGCCAACGCCACTGTGCAGCTTGACCCTACAAGTCAATATCAACCCGAACAACCATTTCCGCAACCTCAACAACCATTTCCGCAACCGAAGCAATGGTTTCCGTTGTTTCCCCAACCCCAACAACCGTTCCCGCAACCCCAACAACCATTTCCGCAACCCCAACAACCGTTTCCGTTCTTTCCGCAACCCCAACAACCATTTCCGCAACCCCAACAACCATTTCCGCTGTTTCCGCAACCCCAACAACCATTTCCACAACCCCAACAACCATTTCCGCTGTTTCCGCAACCCCAACAACCGTTTCCGCAACCCCAACAACCATTTCCGCAACCCCAACAACCGTTTCCGCTGTTTCCGCAACCCCAAGAAACGTTTCCACAACCGCAACAACCATTTCCGCAACCCCAACAACCATTTCCGCAACCCCAACAACCCTTTCCTCAACCAGAACAACCATTTCCGCAACCACAACAACCATTTCCGCTGTTTCCCCAACCCCAACAACCATTTCCGCAACCCCAACAACCCTTTCCTCAACCAGAACAACCATTTCCGCAACCACAACAACCATTTCCGCTGTTTCCCCAACCCCAACAACCATTTCCGCAACCCCAACAACCATTTCCGCAAACCCAACAACCCTTTCCTCAACCAGAACAACCATTTCCGCAACCACAACAATCATTTCCGCAGGAACAATAACAATTTCCCGAGCAGCAACAACCATCCCTGCAGCAACAACCATCCCTGCAGCAACAACCGTCTTTCCAGCCAATTCTACAACAAGAGTTGAACAAGTGCCAAGAGTTCCTCGTGAAGCAGTGCAAACCACTGACAATTGTGTCGCTCCTTCGGCCAAGGATCTTTCAACAGAGCACCTGCCACGTGATGCAGAAACAATGTTGCCAGCAGCTGGCGCAGATTCCCAAGCAGCTCCGGTACCCTGCCATACATAGCGTGGTGCAGGCCATCATCATGCAACAACAACAACAACAACAACAACAACAACAACAACAACAACAACAACAACAATTCTTCCCACCTCAGAAGCAGCAGGTGGATCAAGGCTTCTTCCAGCCTCAGCCACAACAGGTGGGCCAGAGCTTCATCCAACCACAACAGCTAGCTCAGTTCGAGGCGACGAGGAAGTTTGCGCTGCAGACCTTGCCAACGATGTGTAATGTGCAAGTCCCGCCGTACTACGCCACCGCCCCGTCTAGCCGCACCTTTCTCTTTTGAGAAGACTACAAAAGCTCTGGTACTAGATAGATGGATCACCATTATTTCATCAATGGACCGATCGATGTAACGGTGAAAAATAAAGTGGCATGTGCTAAGATGTTTGACCCCCGGCCAGTACTAGTCTAAACTTGGTAATAAAAGATAAACATAGTTCTTGTCTGCATAATATTGCTTGTCCCTGTTCCATTTCACAGGCATATTTAGATGTTCATTCCTAGCCATAATCTTATGCATGAAAATTAATCAGAACATAATGGAATGGCTGCAAAGCTTGGGTTGAGTTGAAGTACCATTAAAGTAAGGAGTACGCAAACTCTTTAATGGCGAGGCTTATGAGTTGCAACTTGCAATGGTCTTGACTGGCCTACATCTGAATCTAAATAGAATATATTCAGGCGAGGTTTCATCCAAAATTCTCAACTATAAATAGCTAAAATTATGTTTGATGGTAGGATCAAGGCAACTCAAGTCATTGGAGTACATCCGGAACAACTAAAGATTTAAGAGGCTGAGATAGATCAGTACGTAGTAACATCATCATCCAAAGTTATATAAGTAAATTTGATCATACAAAATACTACTTACTACGCATGACTACACGTACAGTGCACATTTCACCATAGGCATCACAAGAAGTATGTAAACAGAAACATAAATAATAGGGATTTCTATTTTCGTGTCCTCGGGTCCTTAGTTGTGCTCAGTTTTCCCCAGCCGCTTAGTTTTTCCTCAGTTTTGCTCAAGGCCTTGTCTGAAACCCTCACAAGTGCTGGAACGGCCGGTTGCCCGACGGGTCAACAACTTTGACCGTTATCTGCTGACTAGTGGGGCCACGTAGAGCCCGCAAAGATACGTCAGACCATCCATCTTTGTTTGACCGTAAGCATCGCCGTATCCCTGACCAAAACACGGACGAGTGGGGCTTCGGTATATCGAATGGCAAGTGGGGCCATGACGCTGATACAAGGGGCAATACACGGGTAGGATTAGATTTTTAAACGGAGCTCTACAGCGATGGCACGGAGGAGGTGGCCTGCGGGGAGCCGAGATGAGATCGACGTCCACAAAGAACTGCATGAGGCGAGACCAAACACATTAGATAGATATGAACTAGACCCGTTTAACCATGCAAAAAAGAGAAGAAATGGTCGAGGACATCGACGACTACCTCAACACTTTGATTGACGGTGTCGGACACGAACGCGAGCAATATAGAGAAAACTAGTGTCTCTCCTTTCTAGCGTGTATAGATGGGTGCTAGGGGAGTGTGGTGGCGAAGGGAAAGACCTCGTGATGGTCTGTGGGGTCCAGCATAGCGGGGCGGCGTGGCCGTGCCCACAGCGGCGTGCATGTTCGGCATTGGCTTCAGCATGTATGTTCGGCATTGGCCTCGGCGGTATCTCTGGTGTGTCAGTGATCGAATGAGGGGACGGGATTGAGGGTGCATCCCGACGGTGACCTAGCAGTGGCAGCGAGCATGGCCGTTCTGACCATGCCGATATTGGCATCGGCATCGTTTGGAGGCTGTGGTGCTCGAATCAAGGTGGGATTTGTTTCTTGTACACTAAAATGAACTTGAAACAAGTTTCCCGTTGAAGGTTAGGTAAAATACGAAAGTTTGTAACTAATATTTTTACTGGCACCATGGTGAGGTTCTTTTTGATAGAGCTATACGGTTCGGCAAAAGTTTTTTGACACTTTTTAGATATTCCTTGTTGTTACAAGTATGGCATCATGTATGGAAAATTTGGGGTCATTTGGAGATGTTCGAAAAAATCACTTTGCTAAAGCGCATGCCGTTTCATCTCACTGAAACCAGCTTTTCTATCAAGGTGATTTTTTTCTACATTCTCTAAATGACCTCAAATTTCATACAGATGATCTTCTATACACAGATAGATAGATTGTTTCGTTTTTACATTTTTTTGAACTTTTTATTTCCCTTTATAATACCCAAATGATTTTCAGGTCAAAACCTCAAAAAATAGCATCATGTATGGCATCATTTTCACCATATATTTCAAATTTTGTGAAACTTTTTAGATATTCCTTGTTGTTATAGGTATGACATCATGTATGTCGAACTTGGTTAGGTCTTACTGAAACCAGCTTTTGTAACAAGTCAGGTTTTTTCGACCTTCTCTAAATGACCTCAAAAATGATACAGATGATCTTCTATACAAAGATAGGTAGATTGTTTCGTTTTTACATTTTTTGAACTTTTATTTCCCTTTATAATACCCAGTTGATTTTTAGGTCAAAACCTCGAAAGTTAACATAAGTAGATGGTGAACCCTCCCAAACTTCAAATAAAGAGAAAGATAGATTGTTTCGTTTATCATTTTTAGCCTGAAAAGTAATGGCTAAAAGAAATCGGTGATGGTTTATCATTTTTAGCGTGAAAAGTAATGGCTACAAGAAATCGGTGATGGTTTATCATTTTTAGCGTGAAAAGTAATGGCTACAAGAAATCGGTGATGATTTATCATTTTTTGCGTGAAAAGTAATGGCTACAAGAAATCGGTGATGGTTTATCACTTTTTGCGTGAAAAGTAATGGCTACAAGAAATCGATGATGGTTTATCATTTTTTGAGTGAAAACTAATGCCTAAAAGAGTTTATAATTTTTAGCGCGTGAAAAATAATACAGAAAACCAAACTTGCTGAATCCGGTGGCAAACTGGGTATTTAGCATACATAGAGGGTGGAAGCTAGCCGCCGACAGAGAGAGAGAGGGTGGTGGCCCCGATAAGAGAGAGAGGGGTTATCCTGCCCGTTAGATCATACGATCAACGATCGGCGGGCACGATCCGCGTGACAAGGGCTAGACCAATCAGGGCAAGGTTGGGCGTCTGTGAGAATTCGTGAAGGGAGAGGGCAAAACTGAGTAGTATCAAGAAACCAAGGGCACGTGAGTAGTAAACAGACTAAGGGATTTAAATATGAGATTTAAAAAATGGAAAATGCGTGTTTTGTACAATGAAACCCATCTTGGCCTACTCAAACTATTTGCAATACAAATATACATGAGTGTGAAAATTGTGGCCTCATTCAGACAAAATACGTTTTGGGGGGTAGCTGTTTGGGAAGGGCTTATTGTGGAAAGTCATGCACCTTCATAGCTACTAGGTGATTTGAGAAGTGGCAATTTGTGGTAAAACTTTATTTATCTATGATTGTTATGGTTCCCAACGTGGCAGGTCGCGTAAGAAGACTCCATGAGTAAGTACCACTATGGTTTTATCTTTTTTGGAATTTTTTGCACATTAAATGACTCATTTAACTAGCTTAATCTCATTTGTTGACTCTCTGTTGACCAACCACTTAAGGGTAAAACTGAGTATATTGCACTAGCCAATGTTAGCACTCAAGGGGAAAACTGAACACACAAAAAATGCTAGTATAAGACTCGAAGATATACCTGAATATATCTAGATTTCTAGGGTTAGACTCGAGGACGCGTGTTGCGGTGCAGAAGTGGAAGACGTGCAATTGTTGACGCGTAAGACGCGGGTCGCGGTGCAGAAATTGAAGACGTGCAATCGTGGACGCGTGTCGCGGTGCAGAATTCGAAGACGTGCAGACGTGCAATACTGGACACGTAGGACGCGGGTCGCATTTACAATCCCTCGCCTTTATAGATGCCTCTCCCTGTTCACCTCCTCGCACTATCCCTATCACTCTCACTCCCTCACGCAACGTCGCCTGTCACGTCCCATCATCTTCTCCAAAGCAAAAAAACTCTCTCCCTCGCCTCTGCCGGCGATGGACAAGGAGAATGCGAATCCCATCGTCCTCGACGCCGTCGACTCCAAGCGCGGCGCCTCCGTCTTCGATGCCGTCCCCTCTACAGCCGTCACCGCTGCCGGTGCATTGGCGGCTCCCGCCGGTGCATCAGAGGCTGCCGCCGGTGACGGTCAGATCCCACCGGAATGGGACCCCTATTGGAAGGTGTCGTACATCTGGCCGTCGAACCCCTACGACACCTGCATGAACGACCCTTGGAATGAGGTAACTACGGTTTGCTCCCTTGTTGTTCCCCATTCCTTTTTTCAACCCTATTTTTGCTGGTTCCCTAGTAACTATTAGTGCCGATCTGTAGGTAGGATGAGTATTGGGTTAATATTTGCACCAATTTTATTCCATTTTGATTTGATCCCTTCTTGATTTCGTTTAAGATTTGGGGTTCGGCCGTTCGGTTAATTTATGCAAGTAATCATGAGATCTCAATCAGTTAATTTATGCAAGTAATCATGAGATCTCAATCAGTTAATTTATGCAAGTAATTATGGGATCTCAATCAGTTATTTTATGCACGAATCAAAAATATCAATCGTTTAATTTTGCAAATAATCTAGAATTTGTTCGAATTCAGATCTGGAATTTGTTTCTTTGCATATGATTAATCGTTGGGCACAAATTTGTACAGGGCGGGTTCAGCGAACCATTGCTGTGTACAAATCTGCTGTGCGTGAGATTTGGTTCGTGAACCCCGGATATATAATCGTGTTCACTCTAACTGAGACCGCCTCTGTTTTTCCTAACTTTGTTATCATACACGTTACGTCATCGTTGCAACTCATTCACTCATAGTTTTCGTTTGATATGGATCAGGTGTCTGGCAGCGACGAGGAGGATCAGCACACCAAGGCTCGGCAGGTGCTGCGAAGGCTGCAGGTCGGCCAGTACACCTCCTACTTCGCCAAAGGTGTCTACAAGTGCCCCTTCTGCACTAGGAGACTCGGCGACACCGACTTCAACTGCCTCCTCACGCATGCCGAGGACATCGGAAGGACCTTCCCCAATGTCGGCGCGACAGTGAACATCTACTCCTTCCGCGGCAAGCACAAGGCGCTCGACATTCACCTCCGCAACTTCCAGCGGGTGGAGATCGCCGCCGGGCGCATGCCTCCGATCAAGCCCAAGGTGCCCAAGATCAAGGGACAGGGGAGCAAGAACTGGAGGAAGAGCCAGATGGGGTAGGCAGAGTCCAGGACGTGTGCTGCTGCTGCAAAGCAGCTTTTTATTTTGTTATTATGTTGTTACTATGTTGGTGTTGTGAAGAACCTCGAACCTGTTATTATGTTGGCTGCTGTATGCAGCTTATTATCTAGGGATCCCTGTTACCTATCCCGATTCTACTATACTTTTTTGACCCTACTTTGTTTTCTCAATTTATTATGACGGTGTGAATTTATCGTACATTAGCATCGAGATTTGCTTCTAGATTTAACTAGGTACATATGGACCAGAGGGAGTACTAGATTTGCTGCCATATTGGGCAAAAAATGAGGACCAAAAGGCACAAATAATTGAAGAAAGACAGAAATACAAGCTTCTCTAGATTTGACACTAATTTGGTGAAAAAAAATAGAGAGAGAAATAGGGGAAAAAGGTGCTCTTAAAAATGCCAATTTGGGCCGAGAGAGACAGAACCCAGCTCCTGCTCACGTACAACCAAACGTGGTCTCATCCTGTCCCACGCGGTCCCTTTCTACCAGCCCCAGGTGACGCGCCCCACGCGGTTTCAGACAAGGGTTTGGTGAAAACTGAGAAAAATCTAAGGAGCCGGGGAAAACTGAGTACAATTAAGGATCCGAGGGCACGAAAATAGAAATCCCTAAATAATATATCTGTTGTAGTATGAAAAGTGTAAACACTAAACGATAAAAAAGTGTGCTTACACAAAGAGGTGCACTACAAATGTGCAACAGATTAGTGAGAAGGAAAATTTATGAATAGAACATGGGATATGAAGGAAGCATGAACTGGTGACCAAATTATGTTATTGTGAAGCAGCATTTCACTGGTTCAACCGAACGTCACTCCATAATCATCTCAGTAAACAATTTCCAAATGCAATATGCCATTTGAGGCGGCCAGCGTGATATTTTTAAGTTTACCATAAAAACATCTAATAATCTTTCAGGTGTTAATTGTAGGGTACTTGGATTAGGGAACAAGTCATCATCAGAAGATCTAGACGAGCACCTTTGCTCCATATTGCAGAACCACTTTGTATCACCTACCGAGCAGCAATGTCTTCGATGAGTGAATTTTAAATGGCTGATATGCGAAAAAACATCTGTGCCTATCAATCACTTATTACAAAATTATTAGGGAGTTAATAAGGTTTCTTCAGATAATGTACTATAGTTTTTCTATACAATCTAGGATTTTGGTAACAAAAATAGTCGACGTTGAAATCAGCGTGGCTGGCGTCCAGCAGTCATATGTAGTTTTTTTCGATAAAGGGAATATATTAATATCAAGAGATACCAATTACACCCAGCCTCTGCAACAACGCACCACCCTAATGGCACTACGGATGCACACAGCCAAAAAAACCAAAAGAAAACTAAGAAACAAAAGTCCCGCTACAGTATCTCGGGCCTAACAACAGCAATACATCCACCGCCATGACAACACCTGAATTACAGACTCTCCAAAAAACGACGCCTCCAAGAAGGGAACAGTGCTCAAACACCGTCGTCGCCCGATCAAAGATCTTAGGTTTTCACTCTGAAGATATTCCCCACTCTCAAAACAATGCCTCCACCAAGGTCACTGCCAGGCACAACCAGTTAAGGCCAGACCTTAGGTTTTCACCCTGAAAGGTAGGACTCTGCGCTTCACCTGTGTTGTCGCCCCCACTTTCATACCGCTGCTGTGAAGCCCGAACACCAAGCAAGCCCCTCAACAGCGCGGAGACTTGAACCTCCCTTAGCTAGTCCTCCCATCTGGCCTTCATGAAATTCTCTTCTTCCGACTTTCATCATGGATCCATAGTCACTTAATGTCAACACAGAAAAAGAGCTTCGCGCCGCTCACTCCAGAACCAAACGGTCGGAATAAACGCATGGGTGCGCACGACCGAATACCTCCGATTCAGCAAACTCCAGGCAAAGCACTGTTACATTCGCCGGCGGAGCCTTCCGGAACTCAACCCTCCGGCCAGATCATGAGTCCAGACCTCCTGTAGGTCCTCCTCTTCACGCAAGAGAGGCCCTAGGACCGCCGCCTTTATTCAGGTCGGACCCCCACATCGGCGACCATCCCGGGCTGGCCAACCCAACCCTCCACCGGCGACACCATCGCCGGCTTCCATGCACCTCCATCTCACCGCCGGATGGTAGTGATAGATAAAAAATCCACCACCACCAACCGCAGGCCGACCCTCTCCGGCGAAGAAGAGGCCACCTCCTCCGTCGAACCCAAGGCTGCTGCCCCGGGCGCCCTCGTGTCGCGGAAGATGCCCGAGATCGCCTCCACGCACCGACGAGAGGCGGGGGTGGATGGCATGGCGCAGACCGAGGGCCTGGCCGCCGCCCACCACCAGCCCGTGCCGGAGTGCTGCGGGAAGCCGACGAGAGGAGGGAGACCGCAGGGCCGCCCATCCCAACCGCGCCGGCCGGTCCGCCAGGGGACAGCCGACGGGAGGAGGGCCGCCGCCGTCGTCGCCCATCCCACGCGCGCCTGCTCCGCCATGCATCGAGGAGGTGGGATCCGGCCGCCGTTCTCCACGCAGCGACGAGGAAGGGCCCCCGCCGCCGCCACGCCTCGAGGGACTTTGCCCCGGCGGCGGCGGCGGCGGAGGGTGCGTTGTGGGAGAGGTTAGGGTTGGGGCGGCCTGTTGGGTGCGTGCCTTCCTTCGTTTGATTGAACACGAAGATGAGTGAGATCTCAGCAGTCATATGTAGTTGCAGGAAGATATGGGAGAGAGATGGGAGATGAGCTCTTCCCATGTTCAAAATAAATATCAGATTTCTGAAACTTAATAAGCTCAGGCTTAATGGTCATTTCATTTCGCTGCCATATTAGTAGGAAGTAAGTTTACAACGAAACCCTAATGATAAAGCAAAATGTATATTCATATTGGCATATACACCAAGCGCAAATAATTGCAGAGTACATCCCTAAATGATTGATCCCACACTTAGACATGCAGAGCTTCTAGGTTAAAAGAATAATAATCTCTACAGTAAGTCCTATTTATCATCAATTTGCATCAAGCAAGATTACCTTTATAACTAGATTTAACAGTTGATGTTGGCCATCGTCATATAATCTTGTTGAGATTTTTACAGGCTTTCTACACCTGCAACTATATAGTATCGGATGCCATCATATTTTGGGACTATCTTCTCCTCTCCAACTTTTTGGGTCCATAACCTTCAGAGCGAGGTTTTACTAATATCAGGATAAATCAAAGAATAAAAGATACCAACTTCTGGAATTTTTTTAACAAAAATCTTCATAATTGCAAATCCTGTTTTATAGGAAGAGAACCTTTGCATGAAACAGGAACAACCTTTTTCTTAATCTAGCAGCATCACCCATTATTGATCTGCTGCTTGTTTTGGCTTAACCATCATAGATAAAAGAAATGAACACCGAGAGTTATCCTCTGATAGTTCTTTAGTCTTTCTGCATCAGAAAATTTGCAATAGTAGTCTTTTGCTGCTCGTTGATACAAGAGGACATTGTGAATTTATGTTTTAATCTCTATCTGATAAACTAACATGTTTTTCTACTCAGGCCAACCAGGCAAGTGAGGAAATTGCACAAATCACCACCTTTTGCTGTCTTTGTTGCGCAAAACACCACCTTTACATGTTTGTTGCAGAGATCACCACCTTTTGATGTAATGTGTTGCACAGAGGTCTAAATCTTATATTGGAGTTAGATTAAGCTAATTAACTTCAAATTTGACAGCTGGCCCCATAAAATAGAGATGATGTGGCGTCCACTATGTCATCTAGTGTGTTCTCAAACTTTTTTAAAAAAGAAAATCCAATAATGAAAACAATATTAAAAAATAATTGTAGGAAAGTTTGAAACGAATCTAACATGCCGTCTGAAATTTGTGTCAATTTTTTTAGATTCGATCAGTGTTTGATGATTTTTTTTAAAAAAATTCAAAAAATATGAGAAAAAACTGAGAAAATATTCACGTGTATGTTCGAATATTCTATGTTGGCCCACTAAATTTTTGGCCTGAAAGAACATTTTTTGTGACTTGGGTAAAAAAGATAAAAAAGTGTCTTGTCTGTAATGAAAATATAGCGTCGCAATTTGTCTTTTTTACAAGGAACACAAAATTTCTCTTTCATAACGAAACTTTTATGGGCCAACATAGGATGCCTGGATGTATACGCGAATATTTTTTTTAAAATTTTTAAACATGTTAAAATATGTTATTTTTTTTTCTAATAGGTGCAAATGCATCTATGAGCTAAAAAATCATGTCCGAAAAGCTAGCATCAATAATTAGGTTCAAACGCTATCGATTGACCCTAGATATGTGAATATGAAGGACCTTTAACTTCATCTTCTCCCTGATTTACTTCTCTTAATTATGTTATTATTTTTCAAATTATTCAGTCATACGGAGTATTGTTTTAATTGCTAGAATATTTACATTGTTCTTTTTTGACAATTTCATCAAATGTTGACCGAATCTAAAAATGTGATACAAATTTCAGACGGCATGTTAGATTCGTTTCAAACTTTCCTAGAATTATTCTTTAATATTGTTTTAATTATCGGATTTTCTTTTTTTAAAAAAGTTTGAAAACACACTAGATGACATAGTGGACGCCACATCATCTCAGTTTTATGTCAGCTGTCAAATTTGAGTTAATTAGCTTAATCTGACTCCAATATCAGATTTGAACCTCTGTGCAACACATTGCAACAAAAGGTGGTGATCTTTGCAACAAACATGTAAAAGTGGTGTTTTGCGCAACAAAGACAACAAATGGTGGTGGTTTGTGCAATTTCCTCCAGGCAACTTAACCTGAACTTAATCAGGATATCAGAAACCATCAGACTACACGCGGATCGAAATAAAAACACATCACTTATGCGAAGATGCAGCCTCAGTCCACTATAGACCATAACAGCTGAGCGGATATTAAGAATAAAGTACATAGAAGGAAAGTGACTATTTTAGAGAGATTATAACAATCTCATATCGCTGGAAGAAAACATGGTAGAAAAGATTGTATTAGAATTTGCTACGCTTCTTGTGGAAAGAACACATGTATATACATAACTTCCCTGTTCACAGACAGAAGCCATTATCACTATAAATGCAACTTGGTCCACCTTTCCTCACCCAACGAAGATTAAGAGCAAGTATAATAAGTCCTAGTCAGCTGGCTATAAGGATTAAAATAGTATATTATTGCTTAGTTGGAGGAGAGAGAGGAGGAGAGAGAAGGAGAGTGAGCTCTTATGCAAGAGCCAGCTCTAGCACGTGCTCCTAGGCACTTTGTGAGGGTGAAAGGTGGGCCACACATTGATTAAGTATTATATTTTTATAGCTCACTATTGTATATGTTGGCTCTAAGTTGGCTATAGATGACATGGCACTTGACTTATAGCCAGCAGCTGGCTACACTATTGGAATTGCTCTAAAAGAAACACAGATATGAACTCAATGAAAGAATGAAAGACTGATTTTCTACAAGCAAGTATCTTGCATTTATTATACCAGCAAGAGGGGCAGATGACAAGGAACTAATCAGCTATAACTTCCTAGGAACTGTACTCATACACAATGTATCAACTACTCAACTGTCGCTGACTGAAGTGTAAAATTGATACCTTGCAGGAAGCGATTTTATTTGCCCCTGGTATTTGCCATTCCACAAAAACAGAGACATCATCAACAAACTAGTTGAAGCTTCAAGTGAGACGCTCTTCCCGTCAACTTTAGCCAAATAATTTCCAGCCTTGACGATCTCACCTTTTTCTAACAGCGTTCTGATGATATCATTTAATAGAACAGAGGTCGGAGCACAACCACTCCTCTCAATTGATGAAAACATCTGATCATCTTCTTCCATCGATCCTTGTTTCAGAAGATTTGTTATCATTATTTCATAAGTAGAAGCATTAGGTACCAATCCGTTGGCAGGTATCGCGGTAAACAGATCGCTAGCTTCTTCTCTTCTCCGAGCCCTGTACATTGCATTAATCATGGTATTGAACGTTGCAATATTAAGCTTCACATTTGTTGCACCCAATTTCTGGAACAGGACGATTGCTTAATCAGTGCAATTGTCTCCACAAAGTCCTCCAAGAATTACACCGTATGTGGAAGCGCTCACTGTCATTCCACTTTCGATCACCGCAAGGGCAATATCTGCAGCTTCTTTGCTTCTTCCGTGCTTGCAAAGGGATACCATGAATGAGGTGCAAGTAGCAGTATTTGGTATAACGCCCCGTCTTGTCATTTCTCTGAATATTTTAACCGCCTCTTCCCACAAACCCAGCGAGGAATATCCACGAATCATGGAATTATAAGTCACATTGTTGGGTCGAACACCATTATCGACCATGTGATGAAGGAGCGACTCTGCCTTGTCCATTGCTCTGGCCTTGCACAACGCATCGATAACCGAGGTATACGTGACCATATTAGGCTTAAACCGTTGCCGCACCATTTCAATGAACAGATCGCATGCATGCGATCCGTCCCGTTCTGCTGCTGCGGGAGAGAGGGTGGCATGGGTGGGGCCAGGCAGTCAGGTCCGTGTCCTCTCTCATCGTTATCCTCCGCTCTTTTCGCGAGGCAGAAAAAAGAGAAAAGACGGCGGGCGGTGCCGCGCTGGAATGCCACTTCGACGCCCAATCAATTAATCAAGGGAGTAATTCGCATTTTCTTTTACTGCTGCTTTCGTAATTGATCCATCAATCAATGCGCGCGCATGAGCTTCACCTCCACATGGATCCATCGATTCCTACGTCCAACTAATGATGGAACCAACAAAACACGTACAAGCAGGCATCCGCTTCTACTCCGTATTTTTCTTTTTACTCCGTATATATCGCCTTCTTCGTTAGCCGTTCTGGCCTCTTTTCTTCCTTTCAAGTTTTGGTTTGCCGCCTGTTTTGCATGCATCTACATATTTTTGAAGCAATTAAAGTGGGAAAATAATCCTATATATGAGACCACGTCTATATATTCTTCCATTGATACACCCGAGAGGCGCGCTCTATATTTTGACGTCTTAAAATCGGAATCAAATTTTTGGGCGTGCGGCCATGCACCACTTCACCAGACCCGCCAAAATACAAAATAGAGCTCCACAAACATGATTTTTCAACATATACTACCTCCGGTCCTTTTTAATTGACTCAAATTTATTACAAAGTTATTCTAAATTCAAGTCAATTAAAAAAGAACGGTGGGCAAGTGTACATTCACATGGCCACAACACACCTTGGTCGCAACCATCTGATTGGTGTGACTCCACCCATATCAAGATTGGCACCCTCGTCGACACCACGACAAGAATCTAGACAGATCCCGAGGAGGAGATACCGAGATCCTCTGAGTGCAAATGCGCTTGCTCCTGTGCGAGTGCAAGAGATCCACGACGGCATGAAAATTGGGAATCTGGGGGGCATGATATTTCCCCAACCTCAATCTATACAGAAGCATCACAACTACTCTTCCAACACGCAATTCTATTATGGCTCGAGTGAGAAGGCCAATTGAAATGGAGCCGCGAGGGGTTCGATATGCCACCCCTCACAACGACCTCTAGCAAGTAGAGATGAAGCAACAAAGATCCAAAAAGAAGTTCAAGGCTTAGAAACCATGAGTAATTATGACTCCAAGATCGCCTCAATTAGAGCTCATAGTAATGGATTGTAGAAAAAGATATTAATGGGGAATCTCCGAAGACTCATAATTCCTAGCAAGCTAACACAACAACGAGACATCACATGAAACCACAGGCAATATCTATCATTCCATGCATAAAATGAGCACGAGGCACCATGAAAGTGTTCCATATAGCCTTCAAAAATCAAAAACATCAATATGAATCTACGTAACCGTGCTCCTAGGTCTAGAGCGTAGGATGTAGGGTTCAGGTCGGGATTAGGGTCTAAATCTAGGGCGCTAGGGGATAAATATATGGTTAGGTCTAGGTTTCCATGGAAAAGTTGTGTATTTTATTTTCATATTTACAACAATCTTATATATCCATATTATGGTTCTGTGGCAAAAAAAAAAAGGATAGGCTTTCTATTGGGTGTTTTGTGTGTTCCCATGTTCTAGGGACCACAGCAAGGAAGCACGCTAGCTTTTTCACCTAATGTGGTGATTTTATGTAACTTCTCTCGCCTTTAAGTTAAAGTAAGGCATATGAAAAAGTTGACCAAAAGTAAGCCAAGTTGTTAAAAAAAATCGGTTGCTTCGAAGGGGGAGTTTACTGCCATAGAAGCTTGCTGCATGATAGTCCTAATTGTGAAGGGCCTATCAGTTCAAAGCTTTAGATTGAAAATTCCTCTTTACCAGCATCTTTACATACCGATATTAGGACTCCACATTAAAAATATATGGTTTATGGCAGTTTTAGGCACGATTTCATGTGTAGTTGTTGTACGACCCTTGAAACGGATACACGCTTTCACATGAAAATTTGTGTGACTTTCCTCTTTCTTAGTCATAAAATTGGACATGTGAACAATAATAATAACAACAACAACAACCAAGCCTTTCAGTCCCAAACAAGTTGGGGTAGGCTAGAGTTGAAACCCATAAGATCTCGAAGCCAAGTCATGGTTCCGAAACGTGGATAGCTAACTTCCACGCACCCCTATCCATGGCTAAATCTTTGTCGATATTCCAAACCTTCAGGTCTCTCTTAACGGACTCCTCCCATGTCAAGTTTGGTCTACCACGACCCCTCTTAACATTCTCAGCACGCTTTATCCGTCCGCTATGCACTGGCGCTTCCGGGGGCCTCCGTTGGATATGTCCAAACCATCTGAGACGATGTTGGACCAGCTTCTCTTCAATCGGTGCTACCCCAACTCTCTCCCGTATATCGTCGTTCCGTACCCGATCCTTTCTTGTGTGGCCACATATCCATCTCAACATGCGCATCTCTGCTACACTTAACTGTTGGATATGTTGTCTCTTCGTTGGCCAACACTCAGCGCCATACAACATCGCAGGTCGGATAGCTGTCCTATAAAACCTGCCTTTTAGCTTTTGTGGCACTCTCTTGTCACAGAGTACGCCAGAAGCTTGGCGCCACTTCATCCAACCAGCCTTGATTCGGTGGCCCACATCTTCATCGATATCGCCATCCTTCTGCAACATGGACCCCAAATATCGGAAAGTGTCTCTCTCCGGTACCACCTGCCCATCAAGGCTAACCTCTCCCTCCTCGTGCCTAGTAGAACTAAAATTGCACCTCATGTATTCAGTTTTAGCTTTTGTGGCACTCTCTTTCACAAGAGGTGGATTTTTTGAGTGGGCATGCGAACAATACCCACTCAAAAAATCCACCTCATGTGAAAGAGCTAGTGTGCTAATCCATCTATGATCTACTGGTTTATGGTATAAACTAGATCCACTATATGTCTAGCCATCAAGACATTGAACATTTCATTGTAATGTCTATTTGAAAGTTCTGCCATTTGAAGTTTTGTATTTAAACCACCCTTTTATGCCCATATTAGGACGTCATGCAAAGGTGGAAGGGTTTCCGACCTTTCCTCGTGCGATTTCATTTGGATAAACCCTGATCTTCGAGTCTCATTTGGCGTGAGTTCATTTTTCTTTCTTATAATAGGTCATACAAACATGAGATACCCAAAAAGATGCCAACTGCTTACAAGAGTTGTCTCAGTGGGCTCAAAGCTGACCTCCTTTTGGCTTAATCACATGTTCCTATTACTCTCTCCGATTCATATTAATTGACTTCAATATGGATGTATCTAAAACTAAAATGTGTCTAGATACATCCATACTAGAGTCAATTAATATGAACCGGAGGGAGTACTTTTTTTTAAGTTGGTCTTTTTTTTTTTGTCGCCAACGGTCTGTTTAACATGATTTGGAGTGAAAAATAAGCTGGCTATGTGTGTGCTGATGCATCAATATGTACGATGAAGAAAGGCAAAAAAAAAAAACATCCATGCACGTGCTCCTACTAAAGAATCCAGTCTGCCGCCGCAATAATAACAAGGCATTAATAAACCGCCGCACTCAAAAGAACTGCTCCATGTAGGTCGCTGGTCCCTGCCTCCTCCGTCGTCCGCTCCGGCGACGGGAGGGGGCGGGGACTCTAGAGTGACTACTTCAACTATGGGTTGCTTAGTGTTTCCTTGAGACACCGGTTCCATGGAGGAGACTGAGCCGCGCTGGAATAATTTGCCTTTGCTCTTCCTCCATCTTGGTGTCGCTCCAATCGGTGGCGTCAGTGGTAGATGGCTTGGTCGTCTTGATGGTCTCCGGATCTGGTGAAATTTGTGTTCGGTGGTTGGCATTCGACACTCTCGCGGGTGACAGTCGCGCCGACTACTGCAGTTGTGTGTGGCGTCTTGCAGTTGGGCACGTGGATGACGGCGGCGTTTCTCTTCTTCGAGACTTCAACTATGTTAGGCCAACGCAAGGAATAAGAAAAAAGAAAAGGAAAATCAGCCAACGCAACCAACACTCTCATCTAACCCGACTCCCGACTCCCGACTCCCGACTCCCTCCATGGCTCCATCCCCGTTCGCCGCTGCTGCCCTTTGTCGCCGCTCCGCCACCCGCCGCCGCACCTCCTACCGGTCCATTTCCTCGCCAGTGCGGCATCCACCCGCGCCTCCAATCGCCAAGCAGGCCGGCGGCGAGGACGACAGGGCCCGGCCTCGCGCGTTCGTCCAACCACGCGGCGGCTTTGCTCGCCGGAGCGCGCGTCCGTCGAGCTCGCCTGCCGGCGTTTGCGCGCGCGTGTCCGTGGTCGAGGAAGCCCACCAAGACGTCAAGTCGCTGCCGCCGGTGGCTCTCTCCTCGCATCGCATCCTCCTCTGACCTGACCCGCCCCGTTCGTCCCCTGCCCGCAGGGTGCTCGCCCACAGGAATGGTGAGCCCTCTCTCGTCCCTCGTCTTCACAGTCTTGTGTAGTGCTGCAGGACAAACCCATCGGTTATTTCCACAACCGTCTGTTGGTTCAGGAGGTGTCCTAGATGTGATGTAGGATTGCAATATTTTTGTTCAGATTCCAAATTTTAGATTTTGAGTTCTACATCTTATAGCTTGTAATCATGTAGATGTAGGAGTACTAGACTTGCTTGTATGTTGACAAAAATTTGGAATTTTTTATGTCCAGAACCGTGCCTCCCAAATCTTAGGATTTGATCATGTTTCAGGAGTGTTTGATCACGGTTATGGCCTCTAGATTATGTCATAAAGTATCTTCATGCTTGAACAATTTTTCTGAAAAGCATATGGTACTGTGGCCCATGCACTACTGTAATTCCCATTTTATTTTTCATTCTTGTAGAATTAAAATCCTATATATGGTAGACTATTCTTATTCTCCTAAAAAATGATCTTCTTTTGCAACAGTTTTCCTGTCGATCAAGGGGGCACAGTGAAGTCTGTTGTCCAATACTTCCGTGGAAGACATATGGCTTTGCTATCCAGCATACCTACCTCTTATCTCTGGAAGTCCGCAATCAAAAACGTCTAAATTTTTTCACCAAGGAGGTATACTAGTACTAACGTATGGCCCCTTTTCTTTTAACGAAGATCTGCAACTGTTGTTTGACACGTGCGAAAATCTGACTTTGGTCAGGTCTGCAAAATAGTGGAAGGGACAAAGATACTCCAAGAGACTGACCTGGAGTCAGATAAGAGCTCTTTTAGAGAGGACATGCCAGCGCCCACATGATCGGTAGCGTGACCTATTTCAAGTATATGTAGCGTTTATTCTTATTACAAAATTGTTGGAGTTATGTGCAAGAGAGCAAGTTGAGATGCTTATGCAAAACACAATTTTATTTGTGTGTCTGCAGATGGTGAATCACAACTCTTACCACGATGATCCTTACACAAAAGAGTTTGGCATCGACATCAGTGAGCGGCATGCGTAGCTTGAGGCATGGGTTTTACCTGCTCTTTGGGTAAGTGGAAGTACCTCAATCATGTTGAGACAACGTCTATTGTAGTTTTTTTTATCTTGTCTTATTGTCCCTTCTTTGCTAGTAATCCTGTTTTATGAAAAAATATTATGCTTAAGAACACTACATAAGTGGATGCAACATCTTTACTGCCTTCTCCTTTTGTTTCTGAAAATGTGCAGCTTAAGTACAACACGACCGGTAGAGAGAAGGATTACGTGCCTAGTGTTGGCCAGTGGAACATGATGAACAAGGTAATAATACTACGCGGAACAGATTTTCATAATGCAAGTCTTGGCCTCTGTTTACTGTATCTCAAGTATATGCACTCTGTTTACTGTATCTCTAGGCTTAATGTTCATTTTTATGTTTCCTTATGTAGAAATGGTCAGTGGTGGTAAAGTCAGGAGCTGGATGTACAAGACAGTGTTGGATTCTGTCGTGAACTAGCTCGCATGTGCCAGGTCTCAGGAATGGCAAGTTTCCCTGAAATTCCTTTTGCCCATTGTACATGACATTTTCTTTCCTTGTACTTGCTGTTTACAACAGTAACAACATTACTATCAACTGTAGGACTTTGCTCTGGAGCCTATTCTTCTGACTATATACGTTTGTCCAGATCAGGTGGAGCGAGCTCTGAAAGCTAGGTTCCACGATGTGGTGACCGTACTCGGACCGCACTACAAGGAGCTCAAACTGCTCATTGGAATATTTCCTGATAACAATGGACCACTCTATGGTATGTAAACTTTCAACCGCATCAATTTATCACTATTAGCTTTGAGGTTCAAGCTGAATGCTCATGGATATGGTGCATGTATGTATCGGCTGACCTGAAGCGCGTCTGCGAGATCGACCTCGGGCTGATATCTCAGTTTGTCTGACCAAGCAACTGTTTAAGATGAACAAGCAGATCCTGGCAAACCTTGCTCTAAAGGTCAATGCCAAGGTTAGTCTTCTTGTTGTGTATTGTGCATTTCTTCAGTTGTCGAGTTTAACATGACCTTCTGTTTTCCTTTCATAGGTTGTGGGAAGGAACACTTTGCTGGCGGATGTGGTGTCGAGGTGCATCCCTTTGGTCACTGACATGCCGATGATCATATTTGGCACCGATGTTACCCATCCCCACCCTGGTGAAGACAGTAGCCCTTCCATTGCTGCAGTAAGTTGAAAAATCTCGTTCGTGCTCCATGTTTAGTGATTGTTCTTGTCGATACCACTCCACACTACGTGTTTGCGAAAAAACATTGATCTGCAACCATTTTCCATGCAGGTTGTGGCCTCCCAGAATTCGCGTGAGGTGACTAAGTATGCCGGCCTGGTCCATGCTCAAGCTCACAGGCAAATTTTGATGGAGTATCTGTGCAATGTCACCCATGATCCTACTTTCTGTCGCCTGAGGTAGTGAGGTGACCAAGTATCCCTCATTTGCTCAAGTCTCCCCTTTTCTGTCATACTTTCTGGCACAAGTCATGCAAACATTCTGTGGCTTGCATTGGAAGGGAGGATTTCTCATATCCTTCAAAAGATCAACTAGAGAAACGTTATATTGGTATGCTTCATGGCAGAAACTTACACTCATGTTGTTTTGTAAGCAAAAATACCAGCACTAAGCTGGCCAATCACTTGAAATCGTGGATAGCTATAATGGAATTGACTAGTTATTGTTGCTTTGTTTTACCGAGTCAAGGTGACATTGTTTGATTTTTCTTTTATGATGAGAACATAATATATGTCTAAGATGACAGATGGGAATCCCATGTACAGAACGTCTTGGTAATGTTATGTGGCTTCCTTGTTTTCTCTATGGTGCCTAGACTGAAGTCTGATTCGAGAATATCTCACAATATACTTGAGCATGCTCTATGACTCTTAAGTCTTCTTTTTCTTTTTTCCTTAACATAAGCTTCTTTTGAAAATTTGTGAACATATAGACAACGTACTGTACTTGAGCTGTTTAGTATTGGGACTAAAGGTGTCTGCCTTTCACAGGGATGGTGTAAGTGAAGGCTAGTTCTGCCAAGTTCTACTGCATGAGCTCGACGCCATCCGAAAGGTAAGAAACAAACAATTCCCCCCAATTCTTTTAGGATTTTACACACTCCCTTCTGATCCTATTCATACGTGTCTCAGGCCTGCGCGCCACTGGAGGTGAACTACCAGCCTCAGGTAAGATTTTGGGTTTCAAATTTTTTTCCTCTATGAGCTCTGTGATATTGTGGCTGTATTTGCATCTAGGCCTAGTTGTTAGAGGTTCTTATGCTAGTACTTATGGCAAGCCACTAGATTGAATGATTTTGTGCTGTTGGTCTAGTTTGGTACTATTTGTTATGAATGCAATTAGTTCTTACGTTGGTCTTGATCAATCCTTGCCTAGGGAGTTACTAGCTAGCAACCGAGCAAGAAATAATTAGGTTCCCTTTTTCTCATCGTTTTGATATCATGCATACATGTGAGGGGGTGATTTCTTTTTATTTTTTGTATTCAATTCCGTTTGTCCAAATTATTGGAAACTAGTCATGTATACTTGTTGGTGCACATGTTTTAAATTTGGCGATTCATTCATAAATATTCATTTCTCCCTGTATCCCATGTATAAGTAGGATCATCATGCACATCTGGATCCTCCCACTCATGTATTTGCATATGCATCTTTAGTGCACATTAATACTATTGGCAGGTGGTTGGATAATTTATATATTTCTATAGATGTTATTGTTGTTGTACTGCTATTTGGAATTACTTGAATTCACTAAAATATTGGAGCTTTTTTTGTTCTGGTATTTTTAACAATGCATTGTTACTAACACTTGAGTATGTACTGCTCTACGAATCCCATGAGTTCATTGAAAAGCTGAGATTTTTCTGTGTTGTGCTATTCAACAATGATTTGTATGGCTTAATTAAGTACTAGCATTTCTCCCTATATCCCTCATACAAGTATGATCATCTTGCCTATTTCGATCCTGGCAGCTCAGATGTATTGGATAGGAAATATATAGCATGTACTGAAGTACTTGGGTAACATACAGGTATCTGGAAAGATAAAGGGATTGAAGGCAACAATTGACATGGCATTGGCTCATCATGACACTACTTAAATCTATCTGCCATGAAGTTTGAGCACTAGAACCATGTGGTGAGCTTCTATTGCTTGTTCCTAAATTTGATGAGCTATATTTCTTAAAACTAAAAGTGTTGCATGTAGTTTGGTTGCTATTTTAGCGGTGTGTGGTGGACTTATATTCTTTTTATTTTCCGTAATAAATTGTTAATTAGAGCTCAAATCTTCCAGAAGGAAAAATCAATTACCACACTTTGAACATGTTGAGTGTTGACGTGACAAAGAAATGCTTAGTTGGTGAGGGCTGGAGTCCAGTTTTCGCAACTAGTCAGTAATAAAATTCACTCTAAGCCTGATGCCTAATTATGTGCCTGTGTCACATGCCATTCCAGACGAGCTTGTCATCGTCAGTGGATAGCTGGGTGTGCTCGATTCGGTTCCATAGATGGAGGTAATCGTCTATTTCGTGAATGCCGAGGATGCCCTGAATGTCTTAGGCCTAGTGGTTTGCAGCCAAGCCGTTAGCCACCGTCCTCGCCTTGCGTCTGCGTTTGGGGATGCAAGCATAGAGCTGCGGCGCAATTTCTCAGACAAGAGCAGCCTTGGAGCTAGTGGTCTTTCCAGGATTTAGTAGTCAGGCCATTTCCCAGGTTCAATTGTTGTCGAGGCGAAGAAGAAATCCCTCTCTTCAGCAGGCAGGTCAAGGCCGGGGACCATGCCCGGCTCAGCCATTGCCATCACATGCGCAGGGCCAAGACCTTGCGCTCCAGGTCTTGAATACCGAGGCCACAAAAGGAGATTGGCCGGCAGACGCACTGCCAATTGACATGAAAGTTTCCGCAATTAGCTGCGACGCGCCCTTCCCAAAGGAATCCCCTTTGAATCCTCTCCAACAGCTTTAGGGTTTTCTTCACGGGTGCCAGCACAAGCAGTTCTTGTTTGGGGATTGCATCTAGGACTGATTTAACCAAGGCAAGTCTCCCAGGTTTTTGTATCAACCTGGACTTCCAGGAGGGAAGTTTGTTGGCCATTCTGTCGATGAGAGGTTGCAATTGGGCAGCAGTAGGGCGCCGGATTGTCAGTGGTATACCAATATAAGAGAAGGGGAATTGTACCACGGAGCAGCCAAGAAGCTGTAACACAGGCACCGCATCTTCGTCCTCGCAGCGAATCAAGGTGGCTTGAGCTTTTGACATAGTTGACTTGACAGCGTGCTACTCTTGAGAGCAAATCACAAGTGGGCTCAATTTTACAAGTTCTTAACACAAATCAATCTCCTTCCAGACAAACAAATTTACTGAGGCCTTCCAGGAAATTGTTGATGCATATGGGTATGTTGACTATTCTATATTTGATATGCTATAATTTTTAGTTTCTTTGTCGTTCTTATGGATTTAAAAAAATCTCCCTGTACCCCCCTCTCGGCTATTGTTCTATATATAGATGAAAACATGCCTCGGGACAGTTATCTGTCTTGGACAATAACAAGAAAGCCTTATGTCCGAACTCCCAAGAAAGTTGTCTCTCTTGGTCATGTATTTTCAATCCTTAATTTTTTTTCTTTGTGAGCATGTTTAGCACTTTAAATCATCTTAGCATATTCATCAAAGAAGCATTGGCATTTTTCTATTAGAAATTGTGTGCTTTACCTTCTTTTTTTGTGGGGAGAATGTGTTTTTCCCCAATGACAGAATTTTCCGCAACTTATTTCTATGTTCATGGAATGTTAATAGTTCATTTCTTTTCAATTAAAAAAACATGGAATGCTTGTCTGAAATGAATAAGGGACCTTCGTGTTACTTGGGTTTGGGTGAATTCTCTTAAGTTTTGTAAGCGCTAACTTTGTGTTACATCTGGTATAGGGTATCCAAGTATCCAGAAGCAAATCCTGGCATAGTTACTATTGTCACGTTTCCTTTCTTATTTTCTGTCATGTTTGAAGATTGGGGTCATGGAATTTTCTTATTACTTGCAACACTCCTATGTCATAATCCTGGAGAAGGAATTTACTTCACAGTTTTGCTCACTAGTCTTTTACAATCGTAGTACTTATATTACTCTCTACTTTCATAGTGTTACATCTCACCGGAGGTTCTCATAAAATAACAACAACATTGAGAATGCATTTTGAAGAAGGAAAATAAATGAATGCATGCTGGAAGAACATATTGCATCTTTAATCGCGATTAAAAACACGACTACTTAATTGATGCTGCACAGATGAAATGACTCTATAGGTCATCCTTAATGGATTTAAGGTTCTTACCTACAAGTTCAGATGATGGTGTTGCAGCGATTCCTTTAGCAGCCCGAAATTCAAGCAGAAAGAGAAGTAGCGTGTACCATATTAGGCTTACTATCTGACTTATCAGCTTGACAACTTCATCGCCATACATTCCTTTCAGCAATGGGATACCAACAATCAGGGTATTGGAAGTGTCGACAAAGAGAAACCTGTAACCAGCCAATCAAATTTCCTTTGCAACATAATCTTCTCATCTTCTGTGTCAGTCATGTCTGATTGTCTTACTTGCTTAGCTGTTCTTTTGTCACTAAACAACAAATCTCTGTTTTTTCTTAATTTATCTGCTGTTATACTGGTCGCTTGTCGAATTTAATCACCAGTTTTTAGTTTGGCTAGTTAGCTTTCAGTAGACAATTCATCATCTATTTGTATGTGATAAATATTAAAAATCTCAATTGTCTTGTTTGCCTTCATCTTTTGGCAATGCTTTAAGGTGGCTGTCATGTAAAGAAAAAGCGCAAACTACTACATGGTACACTGAGCCACATTGGCAAAGTTAGATATAGGAGTTGCTGTTTGTCTTGCTGCATCATGCATATTATCAAATTGAATAATCAATAGTGACCATGTGATGTTGTTTAACTATTAATTTTTTTGGATAGGAGCATTGATGTACGACTATTGCAATTTTGTTCAAATGAATAATCTCTGTTTGGTCTAGTACATTTTGCCATGCATGCTTGTTTAATGTGTTTTGCTCGGTAATTGCAGAATCAGCACAATTAGCTGTTTGGTTTTATAGAATTGCCTCTTAAATTTATTTTCCCCTACTGGATTTTCGGACTGCACTCTCTTTCTCTTGGTTTGGGCACTTCCAATATACTCTGGAGTGTGGCATGAAATTTGATTTGAGCAACCTAACTTTGCTACTTTCGTCAACTAAATTTGTCTGACTGATGTTGTTTGTTCCATTTGACGCAAACATGGATGAACATGAGTTACAAGCTCAAATTTGTGTGGTGACCTTTGGTCCAGGATTGCTGCGTTTGATAGCATCTTTTTAGTTGCTAGGACTGATGTGTAACTCGGCCTCGGCTACAACATCTCCGGTGAGCTTCTGGTTCACACTTTGATCGAAGGCTCATTCACGGTATGCCTAATATTGTTTTGTTGTGGTCAATGACACTATATTGGCTTATTAGTGGAGCTACTGGCTTTAGTAGGAATTGACTGGGTAAACAGTTTGCGGGCAAATCTTTAGAAATTATGGATATAATGCCTAGCTTTTGTTAAATATTGACTTGCTCTGGTTGAGTGTATACACTAGGTATATATGTGATGTGCGAGTTGCTGGTTAGTGGTTAAATTTTTTACATGAACATTTCTCTAAAGCAATGTCATGTCCATCCTGATAGTGCAAGTTTTATTATGTTTCTAGTAGCAACTGGTTGATGGATTGCTGTTGTGGAAGTGCTGATAATTGTAATCACACATGAGAGGCCTACTTTTTAACCTCATGACAAATCAATCTTGAGCAGCTGCGATCATGCACCGACATAAATGATATGTATGTCTTATTTGTGCTTCTAGTCTGCATTATAGTCAATAGAGAAGAATCTTGATCCGTTAATATATGTTTCCTGATAGCTAGAAAATTGTGGTAGTTCCACATAGGTGTCATTTCTAGGAGACAAACTGGAAAGCCTGTTGGTAGATGCACGGATGCTGCTGCCTTGTTTCGTCGTGTCATGTGGGTTGTTAAGTTGAAACTCTGCTGCTAATCTGTTTGTTCATACTATATCTGCTCTAGAGCATTACTATTATCATGTTTTGTTCTTGTTCCAGTATCACGAGGGGGGCCAGATGACCTAGCAGCTGGGACCTGCAGCCTTATGTGCCTTGGATGGAAGGTGGAAGACCCAGAGCTAGAAGGAGACGGTCATCATTGAACGCCTTGTTTGTCAGGCCATCTCTATGCAACAACACTAGCTTTATTTCTGTCGCCTTAGTCAACTGTGTGGTATATATGGTTGCATCGGATGAGCAGCAGAGGTTTCATGTCGGAAAAATGATTATTTTTTTTGAAACGGGCAAAAAAGCTTTTGCCTTATATTGATATAGGAGAAGCAAACAAGGTTATGGCAAGAGCCATGGAAAACATAAAAAAAAGGAAACAAACGCGGGGGCAAACAGCCCCCACCCCCCGGACCTAAGGAAAAGATTAGCCTAAAAGATCCGCCAAGTGGGAAGCTCCGGCGAGGATCCAATCTTTCCCCTCTTCTCTGATCCTGTGCATGACCACCGCTGGCAAGGAGGACTTATTGTTGAAAACCCTCTCATTCCTTTCCTTCCAGATCTCCCAAGCGATCAGAGTAATGGCAGATCGTAGACCTTTAGGGGAGGAGGTGGTGGTCTTCGAAGCGGCCAACCAGTAGTCCGTAACTTTGGGCCGTCCTACACCAATCTTTGCTTGAAGATCGGACGGAAAGCCAGGGAAGCCGCGGGCATCCGGATGCGCACGGAGAAACGGCATTCAAAGAGCAAGTGCACAGCATTGTCTGCGGGGAATTGCGGCATAGGCGCGAGTGGGGTGATGTGGCCAACCTCGTTTAGCCAAGCGGTCGGCGGTCCAAAGTCGATTTTGTCTGACAAGCCGAGGTGAAGAAGCGGCACTTTGGAGGGGCCCGGGTCTTCCAAACGATGTGTCCGAATCCGGCATGGCAAGGAGGCAAGGAAGCTGGACCTTATAGGCGGAGCCGGCGGAGTAGCACCGTTTGGGGTCAAAGACCAAGTAATGGAGTCCTCCTGTCTGGGTGGAGCCGAACATCCGCTAGGAGAACCCGAGAGGCGGACATATTGGTCCAGGTGATCGACAGTGAAGGCCTCGACCGCGATGTCCGAGATCCAGTTATAATCAGTGAGGGCATCTTGGACCGTTCGATTTTTCCTCCTGGAGACCTTGAAGATAAGGGGGGCCAGGTCTTTTGGAGGGGCACCGTGAAGCCAAGAAGAGGACCAGAAGGAGGCCTTAGCCCCATTCCCGATGGTGACACGGGTAGCCACGTTGAAGAGGTCCCGGTCGGAAGCGTCGTTGGGGGTTTCAGTACCCACCCAAGGTTTCTCAGGAGCCGTCCACTCATACCAAAGCCAACGGAGCCTAAGGGCCCGAGAGAACTTCTCCATGTCTAGAACCCCCAACCCGCCGAGTTCCTTGGGGCGGCAGACCTTTTGCCAGTTGACTTTGCATCTCCCTCAGCTAACCACCTCCTTACAAGCCCCGAGCATGCATGCCGCGATCGATCTTAGCAAAGGCCTTGAGGATGCCTTTGTCCGCCTTTAAAGGCTGTCGGCAAGAAGATTGGCATGGAGGAGAGCACGGACTTAACAAGCGCCGTACAACCGGCGCGATTTAGGAACTTCCCCTTCCACGGGTTTAGGCGAGAAACCGCCTTGTCGATATAGGGTTGGAGGTCCACCCGCCTAAGTCTTCCAAGGGAGAGGGGCAACCCTAGGTACTTGATGGGGAAGGGGGTCGTGGCGGCAGGGAAATCGATTAAGACCTCCTCCAGGTTTAAGGCGGCGCATTGGATGGGGGCGATGGAGCTCTTGGTCACATTGGTTACAAGGCCGAGACTTCCCCAAAACTTTGCGAGAATGTTAGCCAAGCCTTCGACATCGTGCCTCGTGGGCGAAAGGAAGATGTCGGCATCATCCGCATAGAGAGAGACTACGGGGCCCCGAAAGCCACAGCAAAGCAGAGCACGCCCGATTCTCGTCGCCTTATCCAGCGATCTACGAAGAGGGTCGATGGCGATGTCGAAAAGGAGAGTCGAGAGAGGATCACCCTGACGAAGGCCACGACCATGCAAGATGTCTTTCCCAGGGATTCCGTTAAGGATAATCCTAGAGGAGGCCGTGGAGAAAAGAGTCACTAGCGGGGCTCTCCACCTACGAGGAAAACCAAGGCGTTGAAGGAGGTCCAAAGATATAGTCCCAACGGACCGTGTCGAAAGCCTTGGCAATATCTAGTTTGATGAGGAGGGAAGGAGTTCTTGTACGGTGCGGCCGACGGGCGATGTTCACGACATACATGAAATTATCATGGATAGTTCTTGTCTTGATGAAAGCGCTCGACTTCGGGAAACAATGTCGTTCATCTTCGGGCCGAGGCGGCGTGCCATAGCTTTAGCAATGATCTTAGGGACCGCGTGGATGAGGCTGATGGGTCTGAAGTCGGAGATAGCTTCCGCACCGTCCTTCTTAGGCGGGAGCACGACGTTGGCGGTGTTAACGATGTGAAAGCTAGAAGCGAAACGGCTCGGAGAAGGCGTTGATCACGGCCATAAGGTCATTCTTAACCACATCCCAACGGGATTGAAAGAAGGCGATGGAAAAACCGTGCGGGCTCCGGGGCCTTATCGGCAGGCATGTCCTCAAGAGCCGCCTTGACTTCATCTTCAGAGAAAGGTAGGCCGAGGTCCTCCAGAGAGTGGTTTGGGGGGTCCAACACTTCCCAGTTGAAGTCAAGAGAACGAGGAGGAGGCCGTCCGAGAGAGCGCGAGAAGTGGTCGAAGATCAGCCCAGCCTTGTCTTCATGAGACACGGCCCACCCGGAGTTATGCTTAAGTCTGGCGATGTGGTTTTTACGCTTCCTCGCGTTGACCCGTAGATGGAAGAACTTGGTGTTGGCATCGCCGTCGCGGAGGTAACGAATTTTGGAAGCTTGACGCTTGCGGGACCTTTCAAGCGCTGCAAGTCCCTTTACCCGACGTTTCAGATTGGCACGGAGCCAACATTCATCTTCGGAGAGAGCACGGGATTCTTGAGCCACATCCAGCTGAAGGATGACGTCCGGGGCCATAAGGAGTTGAAGCTTCTTTGTCGGAGAAGAGACTCTTGCTCCAAGATCCGAGCCCTTGAGCCGTGGTCTTAAGCTTGTGGTCGATGATATGGGTCGGTGAGTATGAGATGAGGGCGCAGACCAAGCTTGTTTAACGACCTCCATAAACCCCGGCATCTTGATCCGAGAAGGACTCAAAGCGAAAAACGAGGCGATTTCCGCGGACCACTCTGGTTGGACAGGGGAGAGGCGGTGATCGACAGAGACGAAGACAGGGCAAAAGCACATGATTCTCGAACATAAGGTCCCATGCCGTATTACAGAGAAAGCCCGGTCGAGGCGCACAAGAGTTGGAGATTGCCTCTCATTGCTCCGGGTAAACTTGCGGTTTTGCGGCTTCGGCTCCTTGAGCCGACATGTAGTGAGGGCTCTTACGAACAGACCCATAAGGCGGAAGTTGAGGTTGCTGTTGTTCTTATCTTCCGCTTTGTAGATGAGATTGAAATCTCCAATGATGAGCCATTTGGAGTCGTCTGAGGGCTTGGCTGCGATGGTCTCGTTGAGGAAGGCTTCTTTTTCGGCGTGGTCTGTAGGACCATAAACAGTACTAAGCTTGAAGGTGGTGCCGCAAGCCCGGATGGAGATGTTGGCCGAGATCAAGAAGGTGCCGAGGTGGACGTTGGAGACCTCCACATGATCTTCGTCCCATAGCAAGAGGATGCCGCCTCGAGTGCCAATAGCCGGCCGATGGGCGAAGGATCGAAGCCTAAAACCGCCGATATAAGAAGCCGTTTGTTGGTCGATGTGATCAAGCTTGGTCTCCTGAATGCAAGCAATATGACAGCGGGTATCAGCGAGGAAGGCGTGAACAGTGTCTTTACGGGCTTGATCATTAAGTCCACGGGTGTTCCAATCAGCGATGGAGATGTCCGGACCGATCATAGTGAAGATAAAAAAGGCGGGGTAGCAGCACTACAAAGACGAAAAACAGGAACTTGTCCAAAAAAGAAAACAAGAATGAAGCAAACGCAGCTGAAGCAACCAAACTAAACAGACACGTCAAGGGCCTCCGCCTCGCACCCTCCTGGGCCTCCCATGGCGATGAGCGACTCGTCGGCTTCAGTCATGCTGTGGATGTTAAGCTTGAAAAGCTTGGCGAGGGCCTCGATCGCCGTGTCTGGGAGCGGCGTTTTAAACTTGTCGATGTAAGCCTTCCTAGCGTCCATCAGAGGGAAACCAGCATCGGAGACACCCATCTTTGTGTTAAGAACTTGGACGGCTTTATCTAAAGCATGCATCTTCGGTTTGTTGCTCAAACGGGCGCTGCGCCTTAACTCAGAAGAGGGCTGGACCTCTGGCGGCTTGCGCCGAGGCGGAGCCGGCGTAGGGCACGGAAGGAGCGGCACTTGAGGAGGCGCAAACAAGTTGCCGGAGCCGGCAGGAGCTCCAACTTCAAACACAGGGGCATCGGAAGCCTGAGGGAGGACGTCCTCGACGGAGACGTCCTCAGCGTCTTCCCAAGAGTCCGGCACCACGACCGGAGAAAGCGTCGGGGAAGGGGACGCTTGACGGGGAGGCGAAAAAGGGGGCGTCGCTGCGTTGTCAAGCCCATCATCCGTCCAGGAGCTGGGGTGGGACGGCTGTTGCAGCACTTGAGGGGGGGCGAGGCCAGATGCGAGAACCCTCGGGCAAAAGCCGGCGGCAACTCCTTGAGGGTGGAAGACCAATCCTTGCCATCCGTGTCGCAAGTGATGATGGAGGGGAGCTTCGGCCGAACCAAGGGCTCGGCTGCGGCACCATGTTTTTTGACGAAGTGACGTCGGTAGCCGTCGCGACGGCCTGTAGAACCGTCGGCCCCATGCCCGTAGGAGCGTCCCTCTCTGCTGCCGCGATGATGTCCTGCAGACTTGGCGCGGAGGGAGCGGGAAGAGGAGCGGCGTGAGGACTCGCGGCGAGGTTCCCTTCGATCTTCGTCGTCGTCGTCCTCCCGGTGGTGGCGTTTGCGCAGCTGCCTATCATCGCAGCGAGATTCCATGCGAGAGCGGCTTCGGCGGCGATCCTTAGACTCCGCAGAGCGAGAGCGACGATGTGTCCTGGCCCTGGAAAGGGAGCGACTCGGCGCACGTCTATCATCCTCCCAGGGGCGAGAGCGACGTGTGCTGATGAGGTCTTCCGTGGCAGCCGAGCGTGCCCGTTCGCGGCGGTCGCTGTCGTCAAGGCGCTGATTGAAGGCCGGGCCGAGCTCACCCAAGGCTGGGATGGGGGCCGGCAGGATGGAACCCGAACCCACATCCACATGCCGACCGTCGATGGTACCCAAATGGCAACGCGGCAAGGAGTGCATGGTTGGCTTGAAGCTGGAGATCGGCTCGCCACCGTCGAGGATCGGTGCGGCAGTGTAGTCCTCGACGCAGTCCACGTGAAGAAGGACACGGAAAGAGACTCCCCTCTTCCACTGATCCGGGCGATCCTCCTCGATGCGGACCTTGGAGGAGAGGCCGCCCGCACCCTTGTTCACAAGCGTGCACCATAGTACCTTGGGGATGCGGTGGGGAGAAGGCGTCCATGCCCATAGACCGAAGGAGGAGGTGTCCTCCATAGTAGTAAAGCCATCATCGAGGCGTTGGACGGCGCACTTGCGTCCCACAAGTTGGTCCACCACCTCCGGCCTCCAAGCGAAAGGGGGAAGGCCGTCGACGACCACATGGACGCGGAAGTGTAGGTCGGAAAAATGATTGTGGTGTAGGTTATAATCCCAGCTTTCGTTGATGTTTGTGTTGGGTATCGTGGGATATCTGTTTGATTAGACATCTTATTGAGATTGTGTATCGTATGATTGTGTGCTATGTGAACTTAGTATATTTGTGAAGTATATATATTCTTATTGTGGATTAAGTAGCTGATTAAGTAGCTGAACTACTAGTGTAATTCTCTAAAGATTAAGTCGATAGCAGGATTACCTAGCTAGTCAGCGTGCTAGCTTCCTTGAGATAGCGGGATTACTTTGGCCAAGTTAATTGATTAAGTAGCTGAACTACTAGTGTAATTCTCTAAAGATTAAGTCGATAGCAGGATTACCTAGCTAGTCAGCGTGCTAGCTTCCTTGAGATAGCGGGGTTACTTTGGCCAAGTTAACAAGCTAGCAACCTTGAGAAAGATGGATCCATTAACATCCGGCGCAGAGGCAGCTGAATTGATATGCTGGAACCGTGCATGTCAATTGAACCAAGTCCAAGCGTTGGTTTCCCGAACAAACACAGATCGTCTTCATCTCTGGTTTAAGTTTATTTTTTTCTTGACCGATACCTTGAGCCTGTTTAGCTAGCTGGATTGACCGCACCAGCCCCGAAACATGCTCCCACCATTTTAATAAATAAGGTGCACCATTTCCATGTTTTTTCTTTAACCAAAAAGTACTTCAAATATATAAATATTGTAGGTATAAAATAAACATCATTAGAAACTGTTTTTCAATACAAATCTAACGATACTAATTAGGTACAATATAATTAAGATGTTGCTGCTTATTTTTTTTCAGTCAAAGTTTGCCTTGAAATACATGTACGTCTGATGCATGGAAAGGGAGGTAGTATATACAACACTCAAGCTCCAACGTCAATCATGGCTATCAAGGTTCTTCTTAATCTTAGGGATTGTTATCTTGGTTCATTATACTAGCAGGTGTATTTTATTTGATTAGCAGCGTACATGAGAAGATGCCAAGCGTTTTCAGTGAAAAAGAGGTCATCATTAGCGCTGAATATGATCGGGAAGTCTGCAAAACTGGGCAATTAATGAGTTATGTAAATCACAGCTAACATGCTACTCCCGAAAACCACCCATGCATCCCTCCCCCGAAAAGAAGAGATAATGCATGTAGGGGAGTTTTTGTCATCTTGTACCTTTAAATAATGGGAAGTGCCCAACTCCTAGGATGCATCACGCAGTAACACAATTAATTCTTCATTTATAGAGAGCCGCTCCTGCTCCACGTCACTGATCCGTGGCACAATGAATCTTGTCCATCCATCTGTTTTCCATCAAGCAATGAACCAAGATGAGATAAACGAAAAATCATCTCATTCCCGCTCTTTATTTTCACTCACCAGAATTCAAACCGAGCCTTCCTCTATAAATACAAGCCTCATAGCCACATGCCGCGTGTCGGCGTCGCGTGACTTGTGACTTTGGACTTTGGCGAGGCGAGGGGAGGCGAGCGGCCATGCTTCATTGGCGTCGCGAAGAGAGGAGACGGTGTGGCCATGGAACTCCGATGACTTCAGCGTGGCGTGGCGTGGCTGTGGGAAGCAAGCATGTACTTGCTCTTCAAATCGATGGATCCAGCAATAGGTAATCAATCCATCTTGTTTTCCTTGTGCTGCCGTCACCCTTTTCTTCTCTCAATTGGACGGCACGGCAAAGGAGAGTCGCTTTCTTCTGGGAGTAATCGATAGTTTCTAGCTGCACCATGAGGGTTATGTCTGCAATAGTTGCTGAGTTACCGGTATGGTTTTTGTTCCCATCCCTTTATTTCAGGAACATAAGAGCAGTTCCTAGACTGCACCATGAAGGTTATGCTACATAAAGATAAGCGCACACACACATTAACTGATTAAAACAAAGACTAGTCAATTTTCCTCACATCACTATCAGTTTCATGAACTCAGATTCTTCACAACTCCTCTTCGAGGTCTTAGAGCATCTCCACTCGTGGTGCTGCCAGGTGGAGGTGCTCTCCCACGCCGCGGTGGGCGGCTTCCTGACGCACTGTGGGTGGAACTCCGTGCTGGAGAGCGTGTGGGCGGGCGTGCCCATGCTCTGCTTCCCGATGGTCTCCGAGCAGCCCACCAACTGCCGGCTCGTCGCCGAGCAGCCATGGCGCTGGTAGCCCCCAAAAAACGGGCCAAAAATCGGCCACCAAGCCACCGGGAAAGGAGGCAGCAAAGAAGGGGCCAAAAGCGCCCTTCGCGATGCCACTCCTCTCCATTGATGAAAACATCTGATCAGCTTCTTCCATCGATCCTTGTTTCAGAAGATTTGTTATCATTATTTCATAAGTAGAAGCATTAGGTACCAATCCGTTGGCAGGCATCGCGGTAAACAAATCGTTAGCTTCTTCCCTTCTCCGAGCACTGTACATTGCATTAATCATGGTATTGAATGTTGCAATATTGAGCTTCACATTTGTTGCACCCAATTTCTGGAACAGGACGATTGCTTCATCAGTGCAATTGTCTCCACAAAGTCCTCCAAGAATTACACCGTATGTGGAAGCGCTCACTGTCATTCCACTTTCGATCACCACAAGGGCAATTTCTGCAGCTTCTTTGGTTCTTCCGTGCTTGCAAAAGGATACCATGAATGAGGTGCAAGTAGCAGTATTTGGTATAACGCCCCGTCTTGTCATTGCTGTGTTGAAGTTGACCCGCATCTTGGAGTGCGGAAGCGGATGAGGGTGTGCTGGATAGTAGCCTTAACCACGGGTGCCACCTCTAGTAAAATCTCCACGTTGAAGACCAACTCCCACCACTCCACCGCTAGTGCTCACCATCAATCTACCGCTCCCTACACCAACACAACACCACTACCCGACGCGGTCGCCCCGCGCCATCCACCACCGAACGGGGGAGAGAGAACGGCCGACAATGCCAATCGGGCTTCTCCCGTCAGCGCGGCCTAGCGCAACGAGGAGAGGAAGGAATGGAGGGGCTAGGCCCGGCGGCAACTCAACATACCTCAAACCTTAGGGTTGATGGCAGAAGCATGCGCAAATGGGGATGGAGTGGTGGAGAACGAGAGGAGGCAGGGGAGAGAAATGGGTTGTTGACCTGAAGAAGGCGGTTACCACGAGATTACCATGCAAAGGAAAAAAAAGGAACAATAACCGATCTCCCATCTATAGTGAAAAAACCAAACGTGGCAACTTCCCAGGAAAAGAAACCATGAGTAGTTACATAATGGCTGAGGTTTCAGCAAATCCCTGCAGGTTTGATATAGGGTATAATATAGCTAGTAACTCATACACCATAACATTCCTCGACATAATTTTTTTTTTGATTTAAAGAGTCTAAAAGTGAGCAACTAAGAACTAATTCATCTTACCATCGTGTACAACACTACAAAGTTAGTCCAAAGAGAGAAAAGAAAAGAGAGTCTAGGACACGCCTTCATGTTGCTAGTTCGATCTATCTTAACAACACATACAAGATTCTAAATTAGTTCCACACAAGACAAGTTAAATTGGTTAACATGTAGAACATTACAAACTTTATTTTCGGAAATTACTATCTAGATCAGTGTTTGACATGTAAAGTGGATAAGATGAGCACTGCCAATTATCAAGCATTTGTGTTAGACAACCGGCAATATCACTTGTCTGATCTATCTTAATAGCACATACAAGATTACAAATTAGTTCCACACAAATCATGTCAATATGGTTAACATGTAGAACATTACAAACTTAGTTTTAGAAAATGACGCTATCTAGATCAGTGTTTGACATGTAAAGCGAATAACATGAGTCATTGCCAATTATCAAGCTTTCATCTGAGACAAATGATACGTGCAAGAGCAAGACATCTTTGACGATCAATTCAAAAACTACATTTGTATTTAGTGTCACCAAACACTACATAGAGAAATGATAAGTTAGATAAGCATCCAAGCACTTGTAAGGAAATAAAATCGAAAGATAAAAAGAAACCATGCCACAACAGCTATAAATAGACCCACACCATGAAGATCCTCTTCCATCATCCATCCTTCACACCCCTAGAGAGCAAAAACATCGAAGCCAGGCAAGCAATAGTCAACACAAATCAATCATGAAGACCTTCCTCATCCTTGCCCTCCTTACCGTGGTGGTAACCATGGCCAACGCCACTGTGCAGCTTAACCCTACAAGTCAATATCGACCCGAACAACCATTTTCGCAACCTCAACAACCATTTCCGCAATCGAAGCAACTGTTTCCACTGTTTCCGCAACCCCAACAACCGTTTCCGCTGTTTCCGCAACCCCAACAACCATTTCCGCAACCCCAACAACCGTTTCCGCTGTTTCCACAACCCCAACAACCGTTTCCGCAACCCCAACAACCATTCCCGCAACCCCAACAACCATTTCCACTATTTCCGCAACCCCAACAACCGTTTCCGCAACCCCAGCAACCATTTCCGCAACCCCAACAACCGTTTCCGCTATTTTCACAACCCCAACAACCGTTTCCACAACCGCAACAACCATTTCCACAACCCCAACAACCATTTCCGCAACCTCAACAACCCTTTCCTCAACCAGAACAACCATTTCCGCAACCACAACAACCATTCCCGCTGTTTCCCCAACCCCAACAACCATTTCCGCTGTTTCCCCAACCACAAGAATCATTTCCACAACCGCAACAACCATTTCCGCAACCCCAACAACCCTTTCCTCAACCGCAACAACCATTTCCGCAGGAACAACAACAATTTCCCGAGCAACAACAACCATCCCTGCAACAACAACCGTCTTTCCAGCCAATTCTACAACAAGAGTTGAACCAGTGCCGAGAGTTCCTCGTGCAGCAATGCAAACCACTGGCAATTGTCTCGATCCTTCGGCCGTGGATCTTTCAACAGAGGAACTGCCACGCGATGCAGAAACAATGTTGCCAGCAGCTGGCGCAGATTCCCAAGCAGCTCCGGTATCCTGCTATACATAGCGTGGTGCAGGCCATCATCATGCAACAACAACAACAACAATTCTTCCCACCTCAGCAGCAGCAGGTGGATCAAGGCTTCTTCCAGCCTCAGCCACAACAGGTGGTCCAGAGCTTCATCCAACCACAACAACTAGCTCAGTTCGAGGCGATGAGGAAGTTTGCGCTCCAGACCCTGCCAACGATGTGTAATGTGCAGGTCCCGCCGTACTACCCCACCGTCCCGTCCAGCCGCGTCTTTCCCTTTTGAGAAGAATACAAGAGCTCTAGTACTAGATAGATGGATCACCGTTATTTCATCAATGGACCGATCGATGTAACGGTGAAAAATAAAGTGGCATGTGCTAAGATGTTTGACCCCCGGCCAGTACTAGTCTAAACCTGGTAATAAAAGATAAACATAGTTCTTGTCCGCATAATATTGCTTGTCCCTGTTCCATTTCACGGGCATATTTAGATGTTCATTCATAGTCACAATCTTATGCATGAAAATTAATCAGAACATAATGGAATGGCTGCAAAGCTTGGGTTGAGTTGAAGTACCATTAAAGTAAGGAGTACGCAAAATTAACTCTTTAATGGCGAGGCTTATGAGTTGCAACTTGCAATGGTCTTGACTAGAGTACATCAGGAACAACTAAAGATTTAAGACGCTGAGATAGATTAGTACGTAGTAACATCATCATCCAAAGTTATATAAGTAAATTTGATCATACAAAATACTACTTACTACGCATGACTACACGTACAATGCACATTTCACCATAGGCATCACAAGAAGTATGTAAACAGAAAAAATAATATATCTGTTGTAGTATGAAAAGTGTAAACACTAAATGATAAAAAAGCGTGCCTATACAAATAGAGGCGCACTACAAGTGTACAAGTGATAAGTAGTGAGAAGGAAAATTTATGAATAGAACATGGGATATGAAGGAAGCATGAACTGATGACCAAATTATGTTATTGTGAAGCAGCATTTCACTGGTTGAACCGAACGTCACTCCATAATCATCTCAGTAAACAATTTCCAAATGCAATATGCCATTCGAGGTGGCCAGCGTGATATTTTTAATTTTACCATAAACAACATCTAATAATCATTCAGGTGTTAATTGTAGGGTACTTGGATTAGGGAACAAGTCATCATCAGAAGATCTAGATGAGCACCTTTGCTCCATATTGCACAACCACTTTGTATCACCTACCGAGCAGCAATGTCTTCGATGAGTGAATTTTAAGTGGCTGATATGCGAAAAAACATCTGTGCCTATCAATCACTTATTACAAAATTATTAGGGAGTTAATAAGGTTTCTTCAGATAAGGTACTATAGTTTTTCTATACAATCTAGGATTTTGGTAACAAAAATAGTCGACGTTGAAATCAGTGTGGCTGCCGTCCAGCAGTAATATGTAGTTGCAGGAAGATATGGGAGATGATCTCTTCCCATGTTCAAAATAAATATCAGATTTCTAAAACTTAATAAGATCAGGCCTAATGGTCTTTTCATTTCACTGCCATATTAGTAGGAAGTAAGTTTACAACGAAACCCTAATGATAAAGAAAAATGTATATTCATATTGGCATATACACCAAGTGCAAATAATTGCAGAGTACATCGCTAAATGATTGATCCCACACTTAGACATGCAGAGCTTCTAGGTTAAAAGAATAATAATCTCTACAGTAAGTCCTATTTACCATCCATTTGCATTAAGCAAGCTTACCTTTATAACTAGAATTAACGGTAGTGATGTTGACCATCGTCATATTATCTTGTTGACATTTTTACAGGCTTTCTACACCTCCAACTATATAGTATCGGATGCCATCATATTTTGGGACTATCTTCTCCTCTCCAACTTTTTGGGTCCATAACCTTCAGAGCGAGGTTTTACTAATATCAGGATAAATCAAAGAATAAAAGAACAAAATCTTCATAATTGCAAATCCTGTTTTATAGGAAGAGAAAATTAAGCAGGCACGTTACCTTTGCATTAAACAGGAACAACCTTTTTCTTAATCTAGCAGCATCACCCACTATTGATCTGCCGCTTGTTTTGGCTTAAACATCATAGATAAAAGAAATGAACACCGAGAGTTATCCTCTGATAGTTCTTTAGTCTTTCTGCATCAGAAAATTTGCAATAGTAGTCTTTTGCTGCTCGTTTATACAAGAGGACATTGTGAATTTATGTTTTAATCACTATCTCATAAACTAACATGTTTTTCTACTCAGGCCAACCAGGCAACTTAACCTGAACTTAATCAGGATATCAGAAATTATCAGACTACACGCGGATCGAAATAAAAACGCAATCACTTATGCGAAGATGCAGCCTCAGTCCACTATAGACCATAACAGCTAAGCGGATATTAAGAACAAAGTACATAGAAGGAAAGTGACTATTTTAGAGAGATTATAACAATTGACTATTTTAGAGAGATTATAACAATCTCATCTGGCTGGAATAAAACATGGTAAAAAAGATTGTATTAGAATTCGCTACGCTTCTTGTGGAAAGAACACATGTATATACATAACTTCCCTGTTCACAGTCAGAAGCCATTATCACTGTAAATGCAACTTGGTCCACCTTTCCTCACCCAACGAAGATTAAAAGAAACACAGATATGAACTCAATGAAAGAATGGAAGACTGATTTTCTACAAGCAAGTATCTTGCATTTATTATACCAGCAGGAGGGCCAGATGACAAGGAACTAATCAGCTATAACTTCCTAGGAACTGTACTCATACACAATGTATCAACTACTCAACTGTCGCTGACTGAAGTGTAAAATTGATACCTTGCAGGAAGCGATTTTATTTGCTCCTGGTATTTGCCTTTACACGAAAACAGAGACATCATCAACAAACTAGTTGAAGATTCAAGTGAGATTCTCTTCCCGTCAACTTTATCCAAATAATTTCCAGCCTTGACGATCTCACCTTTTTCCAACAGCATTCTGATGATATCATTTAACAGAATAGAGGTCGGAGCACAACCACTCCTCTCCATTGATGAAAACATCTGATCATCTTCTTCCATCGATCCTTGTTTCAGAAGATTTGTTATCATTATTTCATAAGTAGAAGCATTAGGTACCAATCCGTTGGCAGGTATCGCGGTAAACAGATCGCTAGCTTCTTCTCTTCTCCGAGCCCTGTACATTGCATTAATCATGGTATTGAACGTTGCAATATTGAGCTTCACGTTTGTTGCACCCAATTTCTGGAACAGGACGATTGCTTCATCAGTGCAATTGTCTCCACAAAGTCCTCCCAGAATTACACTGTATGTGGAAGCGCTCGCCGTCATTCCACTTTCGATCACCGCAAGGGCAATTTCTGCAGCTTCTTTGCTTCTTCCATGCTTGCAAAGGGATACCATGAATGAGGTGCATGTAGCAATATTTGGTATAACGCCCCGGCATGTCATTTCTCTAAACATTTTAACTGCCTCTTCCCACAAGCCCAGCGAGGAATATCCATGGATCATGGAATTATACGTCACGTTGTTGGGTCGAACACCACTATCGACCATGTGCCGAAGGAGCGACTCTGCCTTGTCCATTGCTCTGGCCTTGCACAACGCATCGATAACCGAGGTATACGTGACCACATTAGGCTTAACCCGTTGCCGCACCATTTCAACGAACAGATCGCATGCCTCACTTACTTTGCCTTCTTTACAGAATCCGTGGATGACGGTGCTATATGCCACCGTGTTGGGGGAGCATCGACCTCCTTGTCTCACCATCATCCGGAGCAGGTCAAGCGCTCGCTGGCTCCTGCTATCGTCACATAGGAACTTCAGAACGAGGGAGTATGACAGGACATCAGGTGCGCAGCCGAGTTCAGGCATCCTACGGAGCAGCACGTCGACAGCCTCGTCGGCCCGTTTCGCGCCGCAGAGGCACTTGATGAGGGTGTAGGCGTCGATGCCGTTTGTCTTGAGGCCCGTCCTGAGGAGGCGGCCGAAGAAGGCGAGCCCCAGGTCCGGGCGGCCGGCGCGGCAGCAGCAGTCCATGAGGATTCTGTAGGCACGGGCTGTGAGAGGCGCCACCCGCGGGCCGGCTACTTCTCGGCACACGCGGTTGAAGAGGGCCACGGCGAGCGCTCGGCCGTCTCTGCAGGCGGAGGAGTCCGGCGCGCGGGCGAGGGCGGCGAGGAAGCCGTCCAGGACGGGCGCGCGGGCCGGGGTGTCCTGGTGCAGCAATTCGTCGAACAGGTGGTGCGCGTCCTCCGGGCTGAGCGTCCCGGCGCGGACGCGCTCCGTGGCCTCGGCAAGGGCGGCGTCGGGATCCCAGCGGCGTGAAGGCTGCGAGGTGCAGGAGCGGCGGAGGAGGAGGCGGGAGTACATCGGCGGCGTGGTGGAGTAGAGGTGACGCATCAAGCATGAAGTCGGAGTGAGTCTTTCTTTTTTTGTTGAAGTGAAGTGGGACTAGTGAGTCTTTTTTTTTCTTTTTTTTTTGATACTAATATCTGGAATATATTACGAAAGGAAAACAAGATAATACAAGAACTGTCTAGATAAAAGACAGCTGTCCCCAAACTTCAGAAAGAACCCTAGACAAACTGAAAATACAAAAAGGCCCTTGGGATCTTCTGGAACATCCAAGATCTGCCACCGCCTGAGCCAACGCGTCGACCTCGCCGGAGCGGAAGAAGAGGCGTCGCCGGCCGCAGCTGTATTGCCGGAAAGATGCTGAAGAGGAATAAACCTCGTTGAAGTCGCCGCAGTTTCCACCCGACGCGGACGCCGGGATCTGAAGAAGGTTGACCGTAGATCGGCGGGGGACACGCCCCGCATCTCGCCGGCAGTCAGGCCAGACCAACTGGCCGGAGCCAGCAGCAAAGCCTGCAGTAGCTTGTGCCGAAGAAGAGGAAGCAGCTGAAGAAACACCTCGACATCACGAGGTGCCTGGACTCCTGTACACGGACGCCGAGGATCTGGGAGACCAGAACCACCGCCCCCGTCCTCCACACGCTTGCCAGCGCCGACGGAGCAACCGACGCAAGCACGAGGAAGCAGCCGGGAGGACCAAAACTCGCAAGATGGTGAAGCCCACCTCGCCAGGACCACACCCACGAGACCAACGCCGAAAGCTCGCCAGCAGAGCCCCGAAGGGCGCCGCCGAGGTGAGGATCGAGCACCAGCACCATAACTCCAGAGCACCGCCGCCGCCACCACCTCGCCAGCGCCGCCCGGGGAACCTAACCTACTATGTACACGCACGGTCAGATCCGGAGCTCCCCTCCACCTCACAGTGCCCACATGGCCACCGGAGGCGAAGGGGAGCGGCGAATCCGCCGGCGAGACCAAGAACTTTGGAGTCTCTCCCTCGATCTACTGTAGCGAGGCGAGAGCTCTGGAGGGGAAAAGTGTAACGTGTGCGTGGGACTAGTGAGTCTTGACGCTGCGTGAAGAGAGCCGTTTTTTTTCTTGGAGCCTCAAGTCCAGGGCCAGTCCTATACACCGACCAGGTCGATGCCGATGCGGTCGCCGCACACCCTGGTCGGGTACTGGCCCTAGCCCTTTTTTCTCTTTCGTTTTCTCTTTTTCTTTTTTTATTTTGTTTTTCTGTTTTCTGTTTTATTTTCTTTTCTTTCTGTTTATTATTTTTGTTCAAATTGAAAAAGTCTATATACGAAAAATGTTTAAATTTTAAAAACGTTTAAATTTGAGAATTACTAAAATTTGAAAATTGTTCAAATATGAAAACTGTTCAAATTCAAAAATTGTTCAAATTTGAAAATCGTTCATATTCGAAATTTGTTCAAATATGAAATTTGTTCAAATTTGAAAATTGTTCTAATATGAAAATCGTTCAGATTCGAAAATTGTTCAAATATAAAATTTGTTCAAATTCAAAAATGTTCAAATTTGGAAATTGTTCATAGAAAAAAATAAATTTTTGTTCAAATCTGAAAAATGTTCAGATTATTTAAAAGTGATTTCTTATTAATTTTATAAATATTAAAATTTGACAAATGTTCAAATTTAAAAAAGATTTCTTTTAAAAAAAGAAAACAAACAGCAGAAAACAAAAAGAAATGAAAAAAAACGGCTTACCTGATATTGGGCTACGGCCCAGTTGGTAACGCGGGGCAGCGGGGTGTGCGGTAACCGGATCGGCACCGACCAGCTTGGTGGATAGCACCTCCCAAGTCCAGTGCAATGGATGCCGATTATAATTGAGCTTCCTTCTCACTCAGGCTCGGTCCAACATGCAGTGCTGTGAAGATCGGCCTGTTTGCCGTTTTTTTAGATTCACATGGAGACATCCTCTCCAGTTCCATTTATATCATAAACGAAACCAGCGTTTAGAGAACCGAATTCGAAAACAGAAAAAAGCAGGAGGACACTCGAAACAAAAGCCGCAGCTTCTGAACCAGAATGAAGTGGGAGTGAGTCTTGACGCTGCATGAGAGACCCGTTTGCCGTTTTGGGTTCTGCAACCCACCACCGCTGGCACCGGTCAGGCTCTCTATCCGGTCTCCGCCACGGGCCGCTGGCGCCGGCGGGAGTGCTCCGTCGCACGCTGCCTCTGCGTCGATCGGCGGAACGTAGCACCGCGTCGGGAGCTGCCATGACCGGCGGCTGGTCTGCGGAAGCCACCGCCCCCTCCTAGTGCCTGGCGCGGTCATCCACTCTCCTTCGCGGCCTCGACGCATATTGATGGTATCACTCTTCCTTCTCAATTTCACGCCTTTGATGCTTCTGTAATTTAACCAAAGTGTCTGACTCTAATAATTCTAGAGTTACATTTCCGATAAAAAATATATTCTAGAGCTACATTGCCTTGGATAGTACCACTATCCACAATTCCACATTGCCTTGCCTATGGCTACAACCACTTGCTGCAGTGTGGTGTAAGTCTCAGTCTACTTTGTCCATGATTTCTTCAGGTTAGTATTGTAGAAAAGCTTTGGACATAGTGATGTGATTTGATATAATGCGCAAGCTGCCAAGTTGGTCCCATCTTTTGTTGAATACTATGTATTGCTTCTGTAATTCTCTCTTGGTGCCTTTGTGAGAGGGATGTTTCTAGTAAGTTGCCCAGATTTGGCAGTATTAGGGATGATGTGATGTCTACACCCTTTCATGATTGCATGTCCACTTGTGGTTGATTATATTTTGCTAAAAGCCTACTACAGGCAAAAAAGACATAACCTAGAAAAAACACAAACTAATTGCCATACTATGCTAGCCTAGAAACAACCGGATTCTGCCCTCGGGGCCTCCGACCGAGAGCTCATCCAGATGCAAACAGCAACTATGTAGCATAGAGGTGATGGAGGGCTAATCTCTCCGCCGATGCCTCCAAGGAGGGATGGCTGCTTCCTTATGAATGATTTACAAAACGGGAGACACCTGATACTGCAGGGTTGCTTCAGTTTCTCCTACGTACGCTCTTCTCACCTCTGAGCACCAAACCCATGGCTGAGTTGGTCTCTGCGATTGTACCCACCCTGCTGAAGAAAGCATGTGACTCCATTCTTACGGAGCTTGCGTTCATGCGTGGCATCGATGGCCGCCGCAAGAGGTTGTGTGGCTTGCTAAGCGCCATCAACGATGTCATCTCTGACGCCGAAGAGCAGGCACCCAAGAAGCCATCTGTGAAGGGTTGGATTACCCGCCTTAAGTCTGCAGCTCTCGATGCCGACAATGTCATCGATGAGCTGCACTATGAAGTGCTCCACCGTGAAGCTCTGCGTCGAGGGCATGACGTCAACACTGGTGTAAGAGCTTTCTTCTCTCTGAATTATAATCCTTTGCTCTTCAAGTATAAGGTGGGGAAGAAACTACAGGAAGTAGTGGAAAGGATTGATGACCTTGTTAACCAAATGAACCAGTTTGGATTCAGTAGAGATCGGCCTGCACCAGTGGTTGATAGCAGGCAGACACACTCATATGTCAATGAAGATGAAGTTATTGGCAGGAAGGGAGATGGGGAGGAAATTGTGCGCATGTTGCTTTCTTCTGAGAGCGAGAAATTCTCGGTCGTCGCAGTTGTTGGCATAGGAGGAATGGGAAAGACAACTCTCGCGCAACTAGTGTTCAATGACCTAAGAGTGAGGGCTCAGTTTGAAGTCTGTGTTTGGGTTTGTGTGTCTGATCCATTTATAGTTGCAGATGTTGCAAAGAAGATCATTGATTCAGCCATTGGACGAGACTGTGGATCGAAGACTGATAACATGGAGTTGCTGCAGCAGCGTCTTCGGAATGAGCTGGGTGGGAAGAGGTACTTTCTTGTAGTGGATGATGTTTGGAATCAAGAAGTGGAAAAATGGGATGCCCTACGGACATTGCTTTGTTGTGGTGGAATGGGGAGTGTGGTACTCGTTACCACTCGGCAGATGAAAGTTGCTTCTATCATGGGGGCATTTGATGTCCACTGCTTACAACACTTGAGTCCAGAGGATGCTTGGACTTTATTCAAAAGAAGAGCGTTTAGCTTGGGTGTCGTGGAGTCTCCTGATCTTGCTGAAGTTGGTAAAGATATTGTTAAGAAATGTTGTGGGGTCCCATTAGCTGTGAAGTCTATCAGCAGTTTGATGAGCAGAAAACAAGAGGTTAGAGAGTGGTTAGCTCTCCTGGACAGCAAGACTTGGGATGTGTTCAATGAGGAAAACCAGATAATGCCTGCATTAAGGTTGAGCTACTACCATTTGCCTTCTCACATGAAACAATGCTTTGCCTTTTGTGCTGTATTCCCTAAGGATTACGAGATGAGTAAAAAGGATTTGATACATCTATGGATAGCTAATGGGTTCATATTGTCTGAGGGGGCCTTAGATTTGGAAACAATTGGAAATAACATCTTTTCAGAACTGGTTTGGAGGTCATTTTTTCAGGATGTTAAGCACACACGATCCCCAGACAGAAATGGAATTGGATTCCACGATTCCTTTTCAAATGGAAATGGATACTCTGATGTGACCACATGCAAAACTCACGATCTCCTCCATGATCTTGCACAAAATATTGGTCATGGCGAATATTTTTCTTTGCAGAAGCTTACTGAAATCAATGAGTTGCCGGAGAATGTGCTTCATCTACATTATTCTGTATATTTCACATGGCCAAAGATTAAGGTTGTAATGCAGAACAACAGAAATATCCGAAGTATATTTGCTACAGATACTTACAATCTTTCTGTGCCAGATATTTATTTCCCGACCTCTCTGCGAGTATTTGGCACTTGCATCACTGGGAGATTGTCAACTGAGGTAGCTTTTATGAAGCACCTGAGATATTTAGACTTCTCAAGAAGTAACATAAGCGCATTGCCAAGTTCCATATGCACACTTTATAATTTACAAGTATTGGTGCTGAATGACTGCTTCTGGTTGCAGAGGCTACCAGAGGGCATGAAATATATGATCAGCCTTCGTCATCTATACCTTGATGGTTGTAACAGCTTAGCGTGTATGCCAGCTGATATTGGGCACCTCAGTTATTTGAGAACCCTGACTAGGTATGTAGTTGGGAATGATCCTGGCTGTGGAATCAAGGAGCTAAAACATTTAGAACTTGGCGGCAAGCTGCAGATATATGATTTGATTAAGGTAACTAATCAATCAGATGCAAAAGAAGCCAACCTAGAAAGTAAACAAAATCTGGAGCAGTTGACGTTGTGCTGGGGTGCATCGGAAAGTACTTATCAACAAGAATTTCCCACCGAGGATTCACGATTATATCCTTCTGAAGAGATATTGGATGCTCTTAAACCTCACATCTGTTTGCAAGTTCTAACAGTTGACGGATACATGGGTACTAGGTTCCCAAGGTGGGGGACTGATAATTCAACCCTACACAGGCTAGTGGAGCTCACGTTGTCTGAGTGTGCACAGTGTACTGATATTCCATCTGTGTTGCAGCTTCCCTGTCTTGAAGTTCTCAAGCTGAAAGGGATGCAAAAATTGACAACCCTATGCAATAGCCAGTTCATAGTTGAGAATGGGTGTTATCAGTCTGCACAGATGTTCCCCAAATTGAAGTTCTTATTACTAGAAAAGATGGAACTCTTGGATAGTTGGAAAGAAAATGATGGGACCGAAGTTCCATCAGTTGTTTTCCCATTGCTCGATACTATGGTAATTATTGCCTGTCCTAAACTGACAACTTTTCCTAAGGTTCCTGTACTCAAGTCCTTGAGCTTGGCAGGGAAAAGAGCACAGATTGATTTAGTGGCAGGTTTAACCACGTTGTTATCTCTGTCCCTCCAATGTCTGATGAGTCCAAAAATGATAAATGATCGTACTGTGAGTAAGCAGAACAATGATGTGAGGCAAAATATCTTGGTGGAAAGCTTGATTCCCTGGGGGTCTCTTACCGTCTTAAACCTCGGTGGATTCAATGGCCTAACACCACATAATAAAGAACACAGAAGTGATCAGATGACATATATTAAGAGATTGCATCTCAGTTGTTGTGATTTCTTCATCCAACCAGATATCCTTCAGTCACCATTTTGTTTTTGGGAACTCTTTGTCAGTTTGGAATGCTTAACTATCTTTAACTGTGATAGTCTCACCTTTTGGCCATTGGGGGAATTGCAAAGCTTGACTTCACTAAAACGGTTATATATTAATCGATGTAAAAACTTCACAGCTTTACTTTCAGTGAAGCCATCAGCAGATGAGGGCCTGCACAATGTGGAATGCATGCAGATTTTGAAGTGCCCAAACTTGGTGGCATTCCCTACATTCACCTCCCTAAAAAAATTTAATATTCGGGGCATTTCTAAACTCGAGTCTATACCTGAAGGATTGGGCTCTCATGACACCCTAGAATCGTTGGATATTATGGAATGCCCAAGCTTGAAGTCCCTGCCAGAAAGCATCCAGTGTCTTAGAAATCTGACAGACCTTCAACTGATGGGCTGCAGCAGCCTAAAGACGCTGCCTGAAGGGATGCAGAATGTAGCAGCTCTCAAAAGCTTAGATATTTGTGCTTGTCGTGGTATAAAGGTTTTACCTAAAGGTCTCCAGCAGAGGCTGCACAGCCTGGAAACACTCCATATTTCGCATTGTCCTGCTCTAGCAAGAAGATGCAAACGGGGAGGTGACTACTGGGACAATGTCAAGGACATTCCAAATTTACGAATTTGCAGTGACATGTGAGCAGCACTCCATTTGCGATTCTGCAGCCAAGGTCAGCATTCCTGCATGCACAAACGATTAGTACACAAGATCATCTAGCAATGGAACACTTGGCTAATGACTTTTCACTCTAAACGTGCACACTGCTCTATCATCTCATGTGTTGTGCATGCCATCCTTTGCCTCTTTTTTAGCAAGTTCCACACTCTACAAAGATACCATGATAACGTTTATCTGATTATTTGGTAAATTGTTTCCATTCAACGTTCCTGAACCACAGGTGGATTATCCTGGAAATGATTTTTTTTGCCATTTTTGAACCACAGGTCGCTCCCCATGCGACACCGGGGCGCTCGCCGCTCACCGCCCCTCCCTTCCGGTGCTCACCCATCGCTGCTGGCGCAGTGGCGGCGGCCCCCCGCTGCCAAAAGGTGTTGGGGGAGGTCCCTCTCGCGCGTGGTATTGACAGCCGTTGGGCTTGGCTGGGGAAGATTATCGCGGCCGCCCGAGCAGGCAAGCCGGGGCGGCAGCCCTAGGGATGTGGTGGGTGCAGGTTGTGAGGTGGCCTGCCGGTTCCTGGGTGCGGTGGTCCGGCTGAAGCCGTCGGGCTCGGCTAGGGAAGACGATGGCAGCCGCCGGCGCAGGCAAGCCAGGCAGCGGCCCCGGGGACGCGGTGGGCGCAGTGGTGAGGTGGGGTGCTGGCTTCTCAGCGCGGAGGTTGTTAAATACAAAGAAACGAGACCTCTTTGTGCCGGGTCTGACCAAATGTGCCGAGTATTATAGTAACACGAAGGATGAAAACTGGCACAGGCCGATCGAGCAAGCACACTTTGTGTTGGTAAAATTCAATGATATGTCCCAAGTGTATTCTTCTTTTAAGCCTGAGATAGCTATCTTAACCATCTTGGTAATATTCTTAAGCTTGTGAATGCCTATACTTATCAATCACAGTGGCATGACAGACTTCCGCTACTTGCACGGAGAAGAAATCATAAGCATACATGATACATGTTGCAATCTTACTCTAATTAAGTGGGAAAGTTCTCATTTTGGAGGCAGACAAGAAAAGGCAAACAAATGAACATAGAAGACAAACTTGCCTGCGTAGCCAGCGGAAGAGGCAACCAGCCTAATAAATCAGGAACAATCCTCCCACAGGGCAATGTAATACCCACCTGAAATAAACGCAAGGAACTCGTCAGCTTGAAAGAATTAATAAGAGATCTCACATATAGGAACAAGAAATACCAATAAGCAAGCACCAGAAGGCCGCAATTCTATAGCCATATTCAGGACAACATCACTTAGCAAACTCAACCCATTTCAACTGATTTAAACAGAAGAAAACTAAGAACCAAAAAGCTGAAAGATATTAGAACCCAAACCATTACCGACCTACTTATGGCAAGCGTAACAACCCACATTAAGTACCAACCCACAAAGCTGATACTGTTGTCATTGCATCTAATTTCTGGAATAGGGTGGCTGCTTCATAAGTGTAATTATTTCTGCACCACCGAGAATTATACCATATGTAGAAATGTTCTTCCGATAATAATCTCATGAACATTTTCTTTGCAGCAACAATTGTCCCAGCATAAATAAACGCAGCCAGCATGATGTTACATGTAAAGGTTGTAGGTTAACTCTCTTAGACAACACTTCTTGGATTAGCTTCAACCAATCATCAATTCTTACATTTCTAGAATAGACATCATGAAGTGAATTACACGTACAACACCAGAACCAACTCCAGTTGGTACAGTGGCATGAACTATTCCGAATGCTTTACCCATCTCGCCGACAAAGCAATATCCTTCAATCAATGAATTAAATGTCATAACATCAGGTCTCTAGACCATGTGTATTACCAATTTGAAAACGTTGTGTGAATTTGTAACCCTTCTTTCTCTGCAAAGACTGTATATTACTGAACTGAAGAGCACAATGTTAAAACAAGGATTACTTTGGTCATCATTTCGGTAACCAACTCCTTGGCTATCGCAACAGCACCATGTGAGATCTTCTGGGCTGCCTATGCTGAGTTGTTTTAATATTTTCCCAGAGTACCCTCACACGTGCATGATTTGTAATGGGCATCATGCCTCTCAAAGCAAAACTACTCCTTTTTAGTACTCTTTTTTTTATCACTACTAGTATGGGATGATATATGCCTTTGGGTCCAATAACATGGATGCGCATAGTGAATTGGAGGTACCGTAAAAGACTTCATACATTATGAGGTATGTGGCCCTTGGCAGTTGGCAGTCATGGACTCAAAAATATCTGCAGCTTCTCTGGTTCTTCCATGTTTGGGAAGGGATGCCATGATTCCACATACCAATATTTGGTATAAGACCCTGGCTAGTCATTTCTTTGAACATTTTACTTGCCTGTTTCCACGGGCCCAAAGTGGAACATCCATGTATCATGCTAGTATATGTCACTCCATTGCTCTGGCCTTACACAATGCATCAAACTACGTATCACCACATTAGAAAGGACCCCTTTGTGCATGATTTCATTGAATAGATTGGATGCCTTGCTTAGTTTGCCTTCCTTAAATAAGCCACCAATGACTGTGGAATCATCTTGAGCTGGTCAAGCGCCTGCTGGCTCCTTCTATTGTCACATAAGCTCTTAAGAACTGTGGAGTATGATAGGACACAAAGGCACAGAGCCGAACTCAAACATCCTATGAAGCCAACTTAAATATAAGCGGAAGAGGAGTAGATTTTTTACTCCTCTAACTGATTTTAAGGGATCGACTAAACATGCCCTCAGGTTTTTAATGTTAAATACTGCGGGAGCATGCTACATTATCCTGGATGTGATTATCGCTGACAGCTCCAAATGCTCGATCTTTTCCGCTTGCAGGTTGAATCAGGGTGTGATGTATGATGCTGCATCAAAGCGGGAATTTCAGAAGACGTTGCACATCTAGATACACTGATAAATACTCAAGACAATCTTAGCAGAATGCTCCACATCTGCATCCTTCTTATTTCCAGTCTCCATGCGTGCATCATTTCTTAAATTTCTGATTTGGTATAAGGCCACGGCTTAGCATTTCTCCAAACATTTTACGTGCCTCTTTCCGCTGGCCCAAAGAGGAATATCCACGGATCATGGTATAATATGTCACTCTATCCGGTTGAACACCATTATCAACCATCTGCCGAAGGATCAACTCTGCCATGTCCACTGCTCTGGCCTTGCACAGTGAATCAATAATCGCGGTATATGTCACCACATCAGGCGCAAACCCACGCTGTATCATTTGATCGAATAGATTGTATGCCTGTCTTACTTCGCCTTCCTTAAGTAAGCCGTGGATGACCGTGTTATAGGCCACCAGGTCGGGGGAGCAGCCACCTCGTTGTGGCATCATCTTGAGCAGGTCAAGCGCCTGCTGGCTCCTTGTACTGTCACATAAGCTCTTAAGAACTGTGGTGTATGATACGGCATTAGGCACACAGCCAAACTCGGGCATCTTGTGAAGCAGCGTGTTCACAGCCTCGTCCGTCTGTTTTGCGTAGCAGAGGCACTTGAGGAAGGTGTTGGCGGTGATCTGGTTTGTCTTGAGACCCATCCTGAGGAGGCAGCCGAAGATGGCAAGCCCTAGCTTGGGGCGACAGAGGTGGCAACAGCAGTCCATGAGGATATTGTAGGTGTGGACTGCAGGGGGCACCACCCGCGGGCCAGCTTCTTCCCGGCGGACGCGGTTGAAGAGAGCCACGGCGAGGGCGGGGCCATCTCTGCACGCGTGGGAGGCCGGTGCGTGGGCGAGCGCGGCCAGGAAGGCGTTCAGGAAGCGCTCCGGGACCGGGGTGGCCTGGCGCAGCAATTCATCGAACAGGTGGTGTGCGTCTTCGGGGCGGAGCGTCCCAGCCCTGACGCGCTCCGTGGCCGCGGTAAAAGCGGCGATGGGGGACCAGAAGGCTGGCGGCGGCGGCGAGGTGGGGCGGCGGAAGCGCTGGAGGAGGAACAGGGACAGCGGCGCGGTGGAGTCGACGCGAGGCATCAAAGGCGTGGCTCTCGTCTTGTGCTGATGGAGTACAGGCGTGGTTCGTGTGGAGTGGAGAGTGGTAGCCCTTCTCCAGTTTTCTCTTTCATTTGAGCTGCATTGGCCATTGGGCAACACGGCCCTACACGGCTAGATTTTTTCTTTCTTTTACCATATAATTTCATTTGCATAAATGAAAAAACAAACTCCTTTTAGTATGCAAAACAAGCTGCAATGTGTAGTGTACATCGTTGTGCACTTTTATACGGCAAGCAAACACTCTACTTAACCGAAACCATGCGTATTATGCTAATGATTTTCATACCCAGCCAAGATTGTGGAGTAGTAAATGTTCTTGAAAAAAACATTATATGGTAAATTACCTATCACTCTGTCCAAACCCTCCTTTCTTGAGTAGTCACTCACTTGACTCATGACCTCTATTTCTTGTTCGTGTGTGCATGTAGGGATATCCATGAGTTTGGACTAACTTTGGTAAGAAGGCATCTGATGTATGGTTACAACATCGACACAAAACATGTTTATAGAAAGAGATTTTTTTTTCTGGAGAGGAGCCACATGTTTCATTAATCGGTACACGTGCGAAAACTAAACGACAACAAAAACAATTATTCTAAATTTGCAGATAAAATTTTAATAGATCGAGAAATACAAAATAATTCATAGGATTTTCTGCAACTACCGTAGCCCGCGGCCGCCGAGACAGATACTAGAAGAGACGCCGAAGGGATACTGAAAGAGACGTCAAGCCTCCATCATTGCATGATCCAAAAGGCACCATTCCAAAAGGATTTTGTGAGTCGGTGAACACGCGACACATACTGATGGGGCACGTCAACCGGGAGATGTTCCCGTGTTGTCTTGGACCAAGATCCACCGCCTCCCGTGAATGAAATAGGAGAAGAACGACATATCACCGCCTCCGGACCAACATCTTCGCTCCAGAAGAACCACCTCGCCCCGGCCGCCAACGCCATCGCGGATAACAACGAATGCCAATGACACACCGAGAAACTGATCGCGCTAGATCTAAAGAACGACGAGAAGACCAAGTTGTCCATGGAGAATAGACAACTCTCCCCGGAAGAAAGGGATAATCGTGCCCGTCTAAAAAGAAGGGTGATTGGCTTGGCGGCCCTTGAGAGGTCTAGGAAGAAACAAAGGGCAAGTATAAATAATCTCCGTCATGGTGACGCAAATACCAAGTTCTTTCATTGGAAAGTGAATACACGAAGGAGGAACAACGTTATCCTAAAGCTTCGTCATAATAATGGATGGGTGACTACACATGATGAGAAGCAAAAGGTGGCCCAATCCCACTTCAAAGCGGCCATTGGGCGCGCCAATCCCCGCTCCATCTCCTTCAATTGGGATGCTCTTAATCTCCCTTCTCCAAACTTGGACGGGTTGGATGATGCCTTCACGGAGAAGGAGGTCAAGGAGGCCATCATGGACATGCCATCCGACAAGGCCTCGGGGACGGACGATTTCAATGGGAAGTTCTTCAAGGCATGTTCGGAGATTATTAAAGGTGATGTCATGGCGGCCATGAACCGTTTCTCCGATCTTCGCGCTAGGAATCTTCAACGGCTGAACACCGCTAGCATTGTTCTCCTACCAAAGAAGGATGCGACCGAAGAGATCACCGATTTTAGGCCTATTAGCCTCACTCACGGGTTCGCCAAGATTGTGGCGAAGGTTCTCCCTAGGCGGTTGGCCCCTCGCGTGAATGACATCGTCTCGCAGGCGCAAAGTGTGTTCATCAAGTCTAGAAGCATCCTGATACGTCTCCAACGTATCTATAATTTCTGATGTTCCATGCTATTTTTATGACAATACCTACATGTTTTGCTCACACTTTATAATGTTTTTATGCATTTTCCGGGACTAACCTATTAACAAGATGCCGAAGTGCCAGTTCCTATTTTCTGCTGTGTTTGGTTCCAGAAAAGCTGTTCGGGCAATATTCTCGGAATTCGACGAAACAAAAGCCAAACCTCCTATTTTTCCGAGGGACACATGGAGCCAGAAAGGCAAGCCAGGGGGAGGCCCACGGCCTCCAGACCATATGGGGGCGCGGCCAAGGAGGGGGGCGCGCCGCCCTATGGGGTGGGCCCCCCGGGCACCCCCTCGCGCCGCCTTTTCGCCTATATATTCCCCCGCGACGCGAAAACCCTAGATCAACAGATCATATTCCAGAAAGACTCTAGGAGCGCCGCCGCCATCGCGAAACATAGTTTCGGGGGTCAGAAGTTCCTGTTTCGGCACCCTGCCAGGACGGGGATTGACCCCCGGAAGCCTTCTCCATCGACGCCACTGCCTCCATCATGCTCCGTGAGTAGTTCCCCCATGGACTACGGGTTCTAGCAGTAGCTAGTTGGTACTCTCTCTCTCATGTACTTCAATACAATGATCTCATGAGCTGCCTTACATGATTGAGATCCATCTGATGTAATCGGTGTTGTGTTTGTTGGGATCCGATGAATTGTTACATTATGATCAGTCTATCTATAAAGTTTGTGAAGTTATTGTTGCTGCAATCTTGTTGTGTTTAATGCTTGTCACTAGTGCACGAGTGGCATGATCTTAGATTTAAGCTCTATAATTATTGCTTAGATTGTATCTAAAAGTTGTTTGCACATGTCTATGTCCGGAACCCGAGGCCCCAGAGTGACAGCAACTGGGATAACTGGAGGGGAAGGCTTAGATATGAGGATCACATGTTTTCCCCAAGTGTTAATGCTTTGCTCCGGTGCTCTATTAAAAGGAGTACCTTAATTACCAGTAGTTTCCCTAGAGGCCCGGCTGCCACCGGCTGGTAGAACAAAAGATGTTATGCAAGTTTCTCATTGCGAGCACGTATGACTATATATGGAAAACATGCCTACATAATTAATAGACTTGATGTTCTGTCTTAATGCTATTTCAATTCTATCAATTGCCCAACTGTAATTTGTTCACCCAACACTTGTCACTTGTTATTGGAGAGTTACCACTAGTGTAGATAGCTGTGAACCCCGGTCCATCTTTCATCATCAAATACTCACTCGGTCCTAGATGTCATTAGAAGTAGTATCAACTATTTTTTGGTGCCATCACCTCTGTGTTACTGTTACTGCTGTTGTGTTACTGTTACTATTGCTCTCATATTACTGCTGCTTTCACATCACCCCTGTTACTAGTGATTTTCCAGGTGCAGCTGAATTGACCACTCAGTTGTTAAGGCTTATAAGTATTCTTTGTCTCCCCTTGTGTCGAATCAATAAATATGGGTTTTACTTCCCTCGAAGACTGTTGCGATCCCCTATACTTGTGGGTTATCAAGACTATTTTCTGGAGCCGTTGCCGGGGAGGCATAGCTCTACTCATAAGTTCACCTGAGGAGTACACTCTACCTCTCTCTCTCTGTTTTTATTTTATTTTGTTTTGCTTTGTTTACTTTTGTCTAGTTTATTTGTGCTTAGTTTATTTCTGTCTAGTATTATTTTGCTTAGTTTATTTTTGTCTAGTTTGTTTTTGTCTTGTTTTATTTTTCTTATATACTAGAAAATCCATAAAAATTTGAAAAATCGAAAAATTAAAAACGGTTGTTATGGGAGAACCCATAACCTGTATGGAGCTTATAGAATTATATATGAATTATAGAGAATCAAGAAAGGGTCAAGTCATGAGTGCCGTTATAGAAAAATTGAATACAATTGCTAAAATCTTGCTTAAACGCCATGATATAAACTGTTGCTCTAAACATGATACTAAACATCTTAAATTCCAATGTGGCTTTAGTGAAGAAGTTTTAATTGTGAACTATCATTGGAATAACTATATTCATCTTGGGTTCGAAGAAGTAGAACAATTTGTTTTATTTATGGGAGCTTCTGAAATAGAATCCTTCATGTCTAAAAATTATGAAACCTGTGTTGCTTGTAAGGACCTTAAAGATTATGTCTCTTCTATCCTTGATTATTGCATAGAACATTACAACAATAATCCTTATATCATTGATTATAAAGAGAGACTTATTCATGCACAAGAATGCACTCACAATTTGCAGGAACCTGTGAAAGAAGAAACTGATGAACCTGAAAGCTCATTGGATGAAAAAGAGGAGGAGAGTGATGAACAAAAGGAGCAAGAATGGATTAGCTACCCATGCCAACCTTCTAATGAGAGTAACTCTTTATCTCTTACACTATTTGATTGTCCTCCATGCTTACCAAAGGAGGATGAATGTTATGTTCCTGCGGATTCTCTTGAAATATTCCCTATGAGTAAAACTTGTGAGAATAATTATGCTACTGTTATCTATGATAATCCATGCTATTTTGATAAATCTTATGATAATGCTTTGTTTGTGCCTCATATCGAAATGCATGGTACTAAAGAGTTTTGCTTAGCAAATGTTTATGATAAATCTCTAGATGATGGTCCTATGTTACTTGATAATATTAATTGTACTACTAATAAAAATGGGATTGGAGAGGTCTTGACTTTATCTAGGAGTCCCATATCTCTTGAGAATGATCAATCATCTTGTTATAGATTTTTAAGAAGTGGGTTTGAAAGTTTTGATCCCACTATTTTTGAGCTTGATAAAAATTATGTGTTTGTAGATCATGAAAATCATGCTGTATGTGATACTTATATTGTTGAGTTTGTTCATGATGCTACTGGAAATTATTATGAGAGAGGAAAATATGGTTGTCAAATTTTCATGGTACTAAAACACCTCTCTACATGCTGAAAATTTTGAAGTTACTCGTGTTTTATCTTCCTATGCTTGTCACTTTGTTCTTCATGAATTTATTTGTGTACAAGATTCCTATGCATAGGAAGTGGGTTAGGCTTAAATGTGTTTTGAATTTGCTTCTTCATGCTCCTTTTGCTTCATTTTCTATTTTCATGTGAGCATCATTAAAATCTTCTGCGCCTAGCTGAAATGCGTTAAAGAAAGGCGCTTATGGGAGACAACCCATTATTTTATTTCTGCAATTTTTCTTTTATATTTGAGTCAAGGTGCTTGTTACTACTGTATCAATACCTTTGTATCTTTATTTTCTTGCATTGTTGTGCCAAGTAAAGTCTCTAATAGAAAGTTGATGCTAGATTTGGATTTCTGCGCAGAAACAGATTTTTAGCTGTCACGAATTTGAGTTGATCTCTCTGTAGGAAACTCGTAAAATTCTGAAAATATTCATGCGTGATCCTCAGATATGTACGCAACTTTCGTTGGTTTTGAGTTTTCTGATTTGAGCAACGGAAATACCTCGAAAAAGTTCATGTTTACTGGCTGTTCTGTTTTCACAGATTCTGTCTCTGTTTTTTGCATTGTCTCTTTTGGACTTTAAGTAAGGCTTTCTAGACGTGGAGAGCTGTAGCTAATGTTTTATTGAGTTCTTGCAATATGTCACTACAGAACTAAAGTGGATTAAAGTTTTTTGAGTACTAACCCCTCTAATGAAGTTTATGAGAAGTTTGGTGTGGCAGAATTTTTCAAGGGTCAAGAGAGAAGGGTGATATAATGTGATCAAGAAGAGTGAAGAGCCTAAGCTTGGGGATGCCCCCGTGGTTCACCCAAGCATATTTCAAGAAGACTCAAGCGTCTAAGCTTGGGGATGCCCAAGGCATCCCCTTCTTCATCAACTTATCAGGTCATCTCTAGTGAAACTATATTTTTATTCTTCCACATCATATGTGCTTTACTTGGAGCGTCTGTGTGCTTTTATTTTTGTTTTTGTTTGAATAAATTCGGATCCTAGCAATCCTTGTGTGGGAGAGAGACACGCTCCTCTTTTTCATATGAACACTGGTGTTTTTTGTTTTATTTTTCATGTTCATAGCGAAGCTGAGAGCCGCAGCACTTATTGATATTTGGTTGGAAACAGAAAATGCTTTATATTGTCTTGAATAATTTGATACTTGGCAATTGTTTTGAGCTCTCAAGTAGATCATGTTTAAGCTCTTGCATCATGTAGTTTAAACCTATTAGTGGAGAACTACCGTAGAGCTTGTTGAAATTTGGTTTGCGTGATTGGTCTCTCTAAGGTCTAGATATTTTCTGGTAAAAGTGTTTGAGTAACAAGGAAGACAGTGTAGAGTCTTATAATGCTTGCAATATGTTCTTATGTAAGTTTTGTTGTACCGGTTCATACTTGTGTTTGCTTCAAACAACCTTGCTAGCTAAAGCCTTGTACTGAGAGGGAGTGCTTCTCGTGCATCCAAAACCTTGAGCCAAAACCTACGCCATTTGTGTCCACCATATCTACCTACTATGTGGTATTCCCTGCCATTCCAAGTAAATACTTCATCTGCTACCTTTAAACAATTCAAAAGCTATTATCTCTTATTTGTGTCAATGTTTTATAGCTCATGAGGAAGTATGTGGTGTTTATCTTTCAACCTTGTCATTTACTTCTGACAGACTTTCACCAATGGACTAGTGGCATATACATCCGCTTATTCAATTTTTTTGCAAAAAGAGCTGGCAATGGGGTGCCCAGTCCCAATTAATTAACTTTCATTAATAATTCTCTTCACATGTTTTGCCCTGATCTATCAGTAAGCAACTTAATTTTGCAAATAGACACTCCTCCATGGTATGTGAGTGTTGGAAGGCACCCGAGGATTCGGTTAGCCATGGCTTGTGTAAGCAAAAGGTTGGGAGGAGTGTCATCAATAATGAAACTAAAATACATGTGTAAAAAAAGAGAAGAGGGATGATCTACCTTGCTGGTAGAGATAACGTCCTTCATGGGAGCTGCTCTTAAAAGTCTGGTTGATAAGGTAGTTAGAGTACCCACTACCATTCGTTGACAACAACAAACACCTCTCAAAACTTTATTTTTATGCTCTCTATATGATTTCAAAACTTAAAAAGCTCTAGCACATGATTTAATCCCTGCTTCCCTCTGCGAAGGGCCTTTCTTTTACTTTAAGTTGAGTCAGTTTACCTACTCCTTTTTATATTAGAAGCAAACACTTGTGTCAACTGATTGATTCTTACATGCTTACTTATTGCACTTATTATATTACTTTGTGTTGACAATTATCGATGAGATATGCATGTTGAAAGTTGAAAGCAATTGCTGAAACTTAATCATCCTTTGTGTTGCTTCAATGCCTTTTACTTTATATTTATTGTTTTATGAGTTAACTCTTATGCAAGACTTTTTTATGCTTGTCTTGAAAGTACTATTCATGAAAAGTTTTTGCTATATGTTTAGTCAATATCTATTTGTTAGCAAACTATAGATCATTGCCTTGAGTCACTTCATTCATCTCATATGCTTTACAATAGTATGATTAAGATTATGTTGGTACCATGTCACTTCAGAAATTATTCTTTTTATCGTTTACCTACTCGAGGGCGAGTAGGAACTAAGCTTGGGGATGCTTGATACGTCTCCAACGTATCTATAATTTCTGATGTTCCATGCTAGTTTTATGACAATACCTTTTGCTCACACTTTATAATGTTTTTATGCATTTTCCGGGACTAACCTATTAACAAGATGCCGAAGTGCCAGTTCCTGTTTTCTGTTGTTTTTGGTTCCAGAAAAGCTGTTCGGGCAATATTCTCGGAATTCGACGAAACAAAAGCCAAACCTCCTATTTTTCCGAGGGACACACGAAGCCAGAAGGGCAAGCCAGGGGGAGGCCCACGGCCTCCAGACCATATGGGGGCGCGGCCAAGGGGGGGGCGCGCCGCCCTATGGGGTGGCCCCCCTGGGCACCCCCTCACGCCGCCTTTTCGCCTATATATTCCCTCGCGATGCGAAAACCCTAGATCAACAGATCATATTCCAGAAAGACTCCAGGAGCGCCGCCGCCATCGCGAAACATAGTTTCGGGGGTCAGAAGTTCCTGTTTCGGCACCCTGTCGGGACGGGGATTGACCCCCAGAAGCCTTCTCCATCGACGCCACCGCCTCCATCATGCTCCGTGAGTAGTTCCCCCATGGACTACGGGTTCTAGCAGTAGCTAGTTGGTACTCTCTCTCCCATGTACTTCAATACAATGATCTCATGAGCTGCCTTACATGATTGAGATCCATCTGATGTAATCGATGTTGTGTTTGTTGGGATCCGATGAATTGTTACATTATGATCAGTCTATCTATAAAGTTTGTGAAGTTATTGTTGCTGCAATCTTGTTGTGTTTAATGCTTGTCACTAGTGCACGAGTGGCATGATCTTAGATTTAAGCTCTATAATTATTGCTTAGATTGTATCTACAAGTTGTCTGCACATGTCTATGTCCGGAACCCGAGGCCCCAGAGTGACAGCAACTGGGATAATTGGAGGGGAAGGCTTAGATATGAGGATCACATGTTTTCACCAAGTGTTAATGCTTTGCTCTGGTGCTCTATTAAAAGGAGTACCTTAATTACCAGTAGTTTCCCTAGAGGCCCGGCTGCCACCGGCTGGTAGGACAAAAGATGTTATGCAAGTTTCTCATTGCGAGCACGTATGACTATATATGGAAAACATGCCTACATAATTAATATACTTGATGTTCTGTCTTAATGCTATTTCAATCCTATCAATTGCCCAACTATAATTTGTTCACCCAACACTTGTCACTTGTTATTGGAGAGTTACCACTAGTGTAGATAGGTGGGAACCCCGGTCCATCTTTCATCGTCAAATACTCACTCGGTCCTATATATCATTAGAAGTAGTATCAACTATTTTCTGGTGTCATCACCTCTGTGTTACTGTTACTGCTGCTGTGTTACTGTTACTATTGCTCTCATATTACTGTTGCTTTCACATCACCCCTGTTACTAGTGCTTTTCCAGGTGCAGCTGAATTGACAACTCAGTTGTTAAGACTTATAAGTATTCTTTGTCTCCCCTTGTGTCGAATCAATAAATTTGGGTTTTACTTCCCTCGAAGACTGTTGCGATCCCCTATACTTGTGGGTTATCACATCCATGACAACTTCATGTTTGTCCGCAACTATGCTCGTTGGCTTCACCGAAGGAAGAAGGCTTCTCTCCTCTTCAAGCTTGACATTAGGAAAGCATTCGACCACGTCCGATGGGACTACATCCTTGAGCTCCTTCAACGCCTCCGCTTCCCGCCTCAATTCCGGGATTGGCTCATGGCTCTTTTTGGCTCCTCCTCGTCAAGGGTCCTTCTAAACGGCATTCCCGGGAACCCCATCAAGCACGGCCGTGGGTTACGGCAAGGAGACTGATGCGTGTAGTTGACACGTCCGTTGGGAACCCCAAGAGGAAGGTGTGATGCGCACAGCGGCAAGTTTCCCTCAGTAAGAAACCAAGGTTTAATCGAACCAGTAGGAGTCAAGAAGCACGTTGAAGGTTGATGGCGGCGGGATGTAGTGCGGCGCAACACCAGAGATTCCGGCGCCAACGTGGAACCTACACAACACAACCAAAGTACTTTGCCCCAACGAAACAGTGAGGTTGTCAATCTCACCGGCTTGCTGTAACAAAGGATTAACCGTATTGTGTGGAAGATGATTGTTTGTAGAAAACAGTAAAACAGTATTGCAGTAGATTGTATTTCAGTATAGAGAATTGGACCGGGGTCCACAGTTCACTAGAGGTGTCTCTCCCATAAGATAAACAACATGTTGGGTGAACAAATTACAGTTGGGCAATTGACAAATAAAGAGGGCATGACCATGCACATACATATTATGATGAGTATAGTGAGATTTAATTGGGCATTACGACAAAGTACATAGACCGCTATCCAGCATGCATCTATGCCTAAAAAGTCCACCTTCAGGTTATCATCCGAACCCCCTCCAGTATTAAGTTGCTAACAACAGACAATTGCATTAAGTATTGCGCGTAATGTAATCAGTAACTACATCCTCGAACATAGCACCAATGTTTTATCCCTAGTGGCAACAGCACATCCATAATCTTAGAGATTTCTGTCACTTCCCCAGATTCACGGAGACATGAACCCACTATCGAGCATAAATACTCCCTCTTGGAGTTACAAGCATCTACTTGGCCAGAGCATCTACTAGTAACGGAGAGCATGCAAGATCATAAACAACACATAGACATAACTTTGATAATCAACATAACAAGTATTCTCTATTCATCGGATCCCAACAAACGCAACATATAGAATTACAGATAGATGATCTTGATCATGTTAGGCAGCTCACAAGACCCGACAATTAAGCACAATGGGGAGAAGACAACCATCTAGCTACTGCTATGGACCCATAGTCCAGTGGGTAGACTACTCACACATCACTCCGGAGGCAACCATGGCGGCGTAGAGTCCTCCGGGAGATGAATCCCCTCTCCGGCAGGGTGCCGGAGGCGATCTCCTGAATCCCCCGAGATGGGATTGGCGGCGGCGGCGTCTCTGGAAGGTTTTCCGTATCGTGGCTCTCGGTACTGGGGGTTTCACGACGGAGGCTTTAAGTAGGCGGAAGGGCAGGTCAGGGGGCCACACGAGGGGCCCACACTATAGGTCGGCGCGGCCAGGGCTTGGGCCGCGCCGCCCTAGGGTGTGGCCGCCTCGTGGCCCCACTTCGTCTCCTCTTCGGTCTTCTGGAAGCTTCGTGGCAAAATAGGACCCTGGGCGTTGATTTCGTCCAATTCCGAGAATATTTCGTTACTAGGATTTCTGAAACCAAAAACAGCAGAAAACAGCAACTAGCACTTCGGCATCTTGTTAATAGGTTAGTTCCAGAAAATGCACGAATATGACATAAAGTGTGCATAAAACATGTAGATAACATCAATAATGTGGCATGAAACACAAGAAATTATCGATACGTCGGAGACGTATCAGCATCCCCAAGCTTAGTTCTGCTCGTCCCGAGCAGGTAAAACGATAACAAAGATAATTTCTGGAGTGACATGCCATCATAACCTTGATCATACTATTTGTAAAGCATATGTAGTGAATGCAGCGATCAAAACAATGTATATGACATGAGTAAACAAGTGAATCATATAGCAAAGACTTTTCATGAATAGCACTTCAAGACAAGCATCAATAAGTCTTGCATAAGAGTTAACTCATAAAGCAATAATTCATAGTAGAGGCATTGAAGCAACACAAAGGAAGATTAAGTTTCAGCTGTTGCTTTCAACTTATAACATGTATATCTCATGGATATTGTCAACATAGAGTAATATAATAAGTGCAATATGCAAGTATGTAGGAATCAATGCACAGTTCACACAAGTGTTTGCTTCTTGAGGTGGAGAGAAATAGGTGAACTGACTCAACAATAAAAGTAAAAGAATGGTCCTTCAAAGAGGAAAGCATCGATTGCTATATTTGTGCTAGAGCTTTTATTTTGAAAACATGAAACAATTTTGTCAACGGTAGTAATAAAGCATATGAGTTATGTAAATTATATCTTACAAGTTGCAAGCCTCATGCATAGTATACTAATAGTGCCTGCACCTTGTCCTAATTAGCTTGGACTACCGGGATCATCGCAATGCACATGTTTTAACCAAGTGTCACAATGGGGTACCTCCATGCCGCCTGTACAAAGGTCTAAGGAGAAAGCTCGCATCGGATTTCTCGCTATTGATTATTCTCAACTTAGACATCCATACCGGGACAACATGGACAACAGATAATGGACTCCTCTTAAATGCATAAGCATGTGGCAACAATTATTATTCTCATATGAGATTGAGGATATATGTCCAAAACTGAAACTTCCACCATGAATCATGGCTTTAGTTAGCGGCCCAATGTTCTTCTCTAACAATATGCATGCTTAACCATAAGGTGGTAGATCTCCCTTACTTCAGACAAGACGGACATGCATAGCAACTCACATGATATTCAACAAAGAATAGTTGATGGCGTCCCCAGAAACATGGTTATCGCACAACAAGCAACTTAATAAGAGATAAAGTGCATAAGTACATATTCAATACCACAATAGTTTTTAAGCTATTTGTCCCATGAGCTATATATTGCAAAGGTGAATGATTGAATTTTAAAGGTAGCACTCAAGCAATTTACTTTGGAATGGCGGAGAAATACCATGTAGTAGGTAGGTATGGTGGACACAAATGGCATAGTGGTTGGCTCAAGGATTTTGGATGCATGAGAAGTAATCCCTCTCGATACAAGGTTTAGGCTAGCAAGGTTATTTGAAACAAACACAAGGATGAACCGGTGCAGCAAAACTCACATAAAAGACATATTGTAAACATTATAAGAATCTACACCGTCTTCCTTGTTGTTCAAAACTCAATACTAGATATTATCTAGACTTTAGAGAGACCAAATATGCAAACCAAATTTTAGCATGCTCTATGTATTTCTTCATTAATGGGTGCAAAGTATATGATGCAAGAGCTTAAACATGAGCACAACAATTGCCAAGTATCACATTATCCAAGACATTTTAGCAATTACTACATGTGTCATTTTCCAATTCCAACCATATAACAATTTAACGAAGAAGAAACTTCGCCATGAATACTATGAGTAGAGCCTAAGGACATACTTGTCCATATGCTACAGCGGAGCGTGTCTCGCTCCCACAAAGTGAATGCTAGGATCCATTTTATTCAAACAAAACAAAAACAAAAACAAACCGACGCTCCAAGTAAAGTACATAAGATGTGATGGAATAAAAATATAGTTTCAGGGGAGGAACCTGATAATGTTGTCGATGAAGAAGGGGATGCCTTGGGCATCCCCAAGCTTAGACGCTTGAGTCTTCTTGATATATGCAGGGGTGAACCACCGGGGCATCCCCAAGCTTAGAGCTTTCACTCTCCTTGATCATGTTGTATCATCTCCCTCTCTTGATCCTTGAAAACTTCCTCCACACCAAACTTAGAACAACTCATTAGAGGGTTAGTGCACAATAAAAATATACATGTTCAGAGGTGACATAATCATTCTTAACACTTCTGAACATTGCACAAATCTACTGAAAGTCAATGGAATTGAAATATCCATCGAACATAACAAAACAGGCAATGCGAAATAAAAGGCAGAATCTGTCAAAACAGAACAGTTCGTATTGACGAATTTTATCGAGGCACCAGACTTGCTCAAATGAAAATGCTCAAATTGAATGAAAGTTGCGTACATATCTGAGGATTACTCACGTAAATTGGCATAATTTTCTGAGTTACCTACAGAGAAAACAGCCCAGATTCGTGACAGCAAAGAAATCTGTTTCTGCGCAGTAATCCAAATCTAGTATGAACTTTACTATCAACGACTTTACTTGGCACAACAAAACACTAAACTAAGATAAGGAGAGGTTGCTACAGTAGTAAACAACTTCCAAGACACAAAATAAAAACAAAGTACTGTAGTAAAAACATGGGTTGTCTCCCATAAGCGCTTTTCTTTAACGCCTTTCAGCTAGGCGCAGAAAGTGTGTATCAAGTATTATCAAGAGATGGTGCATCTACAGCGGGATGCGGAGTTTTCTCAACCAGGTATAATATATTAGATACATAAGTTTTAGCGTCCCCCTTTTCATTAGTCTTGGGCTTGCTACTCTCATCAAACAAATTTTCAGGAACAAGCCAAGCATAATTATTTTCTAGTGCATCATTCATCGCTAGGAGCTTACATGGTATTGGTGCTTTGATCTCCCCACCATCATTAATATTATTAGTGTACTTTATTCTATCCATATCCATCTTTTCAAGGAGACTAACAAAATTGGTATAAGAACCAAGCATATCATATTTAGCAAAGACCTTTCTAGCTTCTCTTGCTATACCACCAAATTCTCTAAGAAGGGTTTCTAAAATAAAATCTTTCTTTTCCCCTTCTTCCATATCACCAAGTGTGAGAAACATGTGTTGGATTATAGGATTGAGATTAACAAATTTAGTTTCCAACATGCGAACTAAAGCAGCAGCAGCAATTTCATAAGTAGGAGCAAGGTCTACCAAGTGTCTATCTTCAAAATCATCAATGGTACTAACATGGTTGAAAAATTCTTCTATATTATTTCTCCCAATTATAGACCCGCGCCCTACGGCATGTTTTTTACGGTAAAATTAAAAGGAAACATGTTGAAACAAGTAAAGCAAATATAAGTAACTAATTTTTTTGTGTTTTCGATATAGAGTGCAAGATAGTAAATAAAGTAAAACTAGCAACTAATTTTTTTGTGTTTTGATATAATGCAGCAAACAAAGTAGCAAATAAAACTAAGCAAGACAAAAACAAAGTAAAGAGATTGGGAAGTGGAGACTCCCCTTGCAGCGTGTCTTGATCTCCCCGGCAACGGCGCCAGAAATTTGCTTGATGCGTGTAGTTGACACGTCCGTTGGGAACCCCAAGAGGAAGGTGTGATGCGCACAGCGGCAAGTTTCCCTCAGTAAGAAACCAAGGTTTAATCGAACCAGTAGGAGTCAAGAAGCACGTTGAAGATTGATGGCGGCGGGATGTAGTGCGGCGCAACACCAGAGATTCCGGCGCCAACGTGGAACCTGCACAACACAACCAAAGTACTTTGCCCCAACGAAACAGTGAGGTTGTCAATCTCACCGGCTTGCTGTAACAAAGGATTAACCGTATTGTGTGGAAGATGATTGTTTGCAGAAAACAGTAAAACAGTATTGCAGTAGATTGTATTTCAGTATAGAGAATTGGACCGGGGTCCACAGTTCACTAGAGGTGTCTCTCCCATAAGATAAACAGCATGTTGGGTGAACAAATTACAGTTGGACAATTGACAAATAAAGAGGGCATGATCATGCACATACATATTATGATGAGTATAGTGAGATTTAATTGGGCATTACGACAAAGTACATAGACCGCTATCCAGCATGCATCTATGCCTAAAAAGTCCACCTTCAGGTTATCATCCGAACCCCCTCCAGTATTAAGTTGCTAACAACAGACAATTGCATTAAGTATTGCGCGTAATGTAATCAGTAACTACATCCTCGAACATAGCACCAATGTTTTATCCCTAGTGGCAACAACACATCCATAATCTTAGAGATTTCTGTCACTTCCCCAGATTCACGGAGACATGAACCCACTATCGAGCATAAATACTCCCTCTTGGAGTTACAAGCATCTACTTGGCCAGAGCATCTACTAGTAACGGAGAGCATGCAAGATCATAAACAACACATAGATTGATAATCAACATAACATAGTATTCTCTATCCATCGGATCCCAACAAACACAACATATAGCATTACAGATAGATGATCTTGATCATGTTAGGCAGCTCACAAGACCCGACAATGAAGCATAATGAGGAGAAGACAACCATCTAGCTACTGCTATGGACCCATAGTCCAGGGGTGAACTACTCACTCATCACTCCGGAGGCGACCATGGCGGCGTAGAGTCCTCCGGGAGATGAATCCCCTCTCCGGCAGGGTGCCGGAGGCGATCTCCTGAATCCCCCGAGATGGGATTGGCGGCGGCGGCGTCTCTGGAAGGTTTTCCGTATCGTGGCTCTCGGTACTGGGGGTTTCGCGACGGAGGCTTTAAGTAGGCGGAAGGGCAGGTCAGGGGGCCACACGAGGGGCCCACACTATAGGTCGGCGCGGCCAGGGCTTGGGCCGCGCCGCCCTAGGGTGTGGCCGCCTCGTGGCCCCACTTCGTCTCCTCTTCGGTCTTCTGGAAGCTTCGTGGCAAAATAGGACCCTGGGCGTTGATTTCGTCCAATTCCGAGAATATTTCGTTACTAGGATTTCTGAAACCAAAAACAGCAGAAAACAACAACTGGCACTTCGGCATCTTGTTAATAGGTTAGTTCCAGAAAATGCACGAATATGACATAAAGTGTGCATAAAACATGTAGATAACATCAATAATGTGGCATGAAACACAAGAAATTATCGATACGTCGGAGACGTATCAGAGACCCACTTTCTCCTCTTCTCTTCGACATTGTCATAGACCCACTCCGGCGCATTCTTCAAGTAGCTACCGGCATTGGCCTCCTTAGCCGCCTTCTCGGGCTAGATATCGGACCTCCCTCTAAGCCGATGATGCGGCATCTTCATGGCTCCTATTCAAGAGGATATCTCCTCTCTCACACAAATCTTGGGAAACTTTGGCATGGTCACCGGCCTCTTGACAAGCTTCGAAAAGATCCTTGTCGGCCCAATTAGATGAAATGATATCGACCTCTCTAAGGTTCTCACTGGGTTACCGGCCACTACGACATCATTCCCTTTGAAGTACCTTGGCCTTCCTCTTGGAGTGTGAAGGCTCAAGAGATCACACTTCCAATATTTTGAGGATAAGGCCGTGGCTCGCCTTGCTCCCTTGCATGGGAGATACTTCAACATCACCGGAAGAAAGGCCCTTGTCAAGTCGGTTCTCACCTCCCAAGCGGTTTACCCTCTCACGGCCCTTCATGTTCCGGTGGAGCCACTGCAAGCTATCACTAAACTCATTTGGACTTTCTTTTGGGCGGGTTCCAAAAATGCCACCGGGGGGGGGGGGGAGTGCAAGGTTAACTGGAGTGTCGTTTGCCGCCCCACTTCTCTTGGTGGCCTTGGCATCCTCAACATGGAGAAATTTGGGAGGGACTTACGCCTCCATTGGCCTTGGTTAGCTTGGACGACGCCGGAGAAGCCTTGAGTTAGGATGGAGAACCCTTGCAGTGAAGAGGATATGGAGCTTTTCCACGCGCTCACCAAGGTCAACATTGGGGATGGGAATAAAGCGAGTTTTTGGCGCGATCCTTGGGCGGATGAGCCTCAGCGCCAAATGCATAGCCCCCTCCATCTTTGCCATGTCCAAGAAGAAGGGCTAGAATGTGAGGAATTCCATTGCCGACAATGCTTGGGTCCTCCACCTTGATACTTCAGCGGGCCTCTCGGTACCAAATCTGCAGGAATTCATCACGCTTTGGTCGCACACCTCGCAGCTCACTCTTCATGATGATGTTCCAGACTCCATCATTTGGAAGCTCACCGACAATGACGCCTACTCTTGCTCGTCAGCTTATAAAGCGCGGTTCGCGGGGACAATTCGCTCCTGCATGGATTCCATCGTTTGCAAGGCTTGGGCTCCTCCCAAATGCAAGCTCTTTTACTGGCTCATCATCCAAACCCGCGTTTGGACGACGGACCGACTTGCAAAGCGGGGGTGGCCAAATGGGAGAGTTTGCCCTCTTTGTCGGCGTCATGACGAGACGGCCTCTCACCTTCTCTTCAAGTGCTGCTTCTTTATTCGGATTTGGAAGATGGTCAAGGACTTCACATACACGACTTCGATCCTTCCTCATGGGATGGGTTTGACAATGTTGAGCTTTGGTGGACCTCCATCGTGTTTGCTCATGGAGGCCGAAAGAAAGCTATGGCACCCTCTTCATGTTGGTTGTGTGGGAGTTGTGGAATGAACGCAACGCTAGGACTTTCAAGCATGTGGACACCATGCCTACCATCATCTTCGATCGTATCAAGTCGGAAGTTAGGACTTGTGTATTGCCGGTGCCAAACATTTGAGTTTTTTCATGGCGGGAGACTAGGCTTTTGTGATCTCTCTGTGGTTGTAAGACTAAACTAAAACTTGGCTTCCCAACCTTCTTCTTTGTTAATGAATTAAGGCAAATCTTTTGCCTTTTCTTCAAAAAAATAAAATATTATTTCATTTTTTAAATAGCAGAGATTTTAGCATTTTTAAATATTTTACACGATGTGCCTCTGGACGTATCCGAGAGATACTTGGTAATGGTTTGCTTTAATCAATAAAGTGACGTATTCTCTCTATAAAAAAAGCAGCAAACGACCTTTTTTTGACAATCAATACCACATATATTTATAGTAAAAAATAGTACATGGTAGAGGTACATAAACTGACTCCAACGATTACAAAATAAAGTCTAAAAGATAGTAACAATTTTCGAGGTTTTCAAATGTTTTCTTCTTCTAGAACACAATCTTGTACTCTTCTGAAGGCGGCCAACCATAGATAACGAACCATAGCCCTGTAAATACCGACGAAATTTCTCCCATAATTTTTTGAACAGCAATGCCAAGGCTGCGTGCACGCACACAACCATTAAAGCAGCCATTCAAAATCGGCAGGAGTACCAACACCAGTATATCAGGGAATAACAACCGACTAGCTTTGTCGTTGTCGATGGAGAGCCGAGAGTACGAATCACCATTGTCGAGGATGTAGCAGTCGGGAAAAAAACTGCGAGGATAATCCTCCTCGCAGCAACAACGACAAAAGATCCAAAAATCGATCTGGCGAAGCAAGATCTGGAGGCCCATACCTAGTGGATTGTAATCTTTCAACACCACCATTAGGGAAAGAGGTCTCTTCGTTGAACGAAAGCCCGAAAATCACTTATTACAGACGGTGTCATCTCCATTAATGGGAAACCAACAAGAAGACGACTACCAAAAACTTAACAAAATCAACTGAAAACACTACTTTTATTGAAAACTTCACGCATAGATCGAGTTCCCCACTCTCCCGACGCGACGAAGTCGACCGAAAGAGGGAGCACCGATATATGGAGGAGGCTGAATTGGAGGAGGCTAGTGTTTTGGAGAAGCAGCAAACGACTTCTTCTATGGTATCACCATACACGCTGAACACGACCGAATAGAAAACGCTGAATATAAGCTGGACCCGCGGTCATTTCACGCCGCCCCAGCACGCGGAGCTCGCTCAACTCAGCGTCGGCCACAACGGCGCATCAGCTCATCGACGAACTGGTCGAAGCTCCGTTGCGACGACCCGCCGGGCGCTGCGGCGGCCTCGAGCGTCGCCCTGACCTTCTTCACCGCCTGCCGGAGCTCCTCTCCCTCCTTCCCAGACATCACCCCCTCGATCCTCGCGCTCACCTCGTCTGTGAACACTGCGCCCCGATCCCCGATGGGCACGCCAACGCGCCACTCCCGCGCGACGAGCCGACGGTTGGTGGGCTGCTCGGAGACCAGCGGGAAGCAGAGCATGGGCACGCCCGCCCACACGCTCTCCAGCACGGAGTTCCACCCGCAGTGCGTCAGGAAGCCGCCCACCGCGGCGTGGGAGAGCACCTCCACCTGGCAGCACCACGGCACCACCAGCCCGCGCCCGGCGGACGCCGCTGCGAAGCCCTCCGGCAGCGGGTCCGGGTCTTGGGAGCTCACAATGTCCGGCCGCATCACCCACAGGAACCTCGCCCCGCTGGCTAGGACGCCCCCCGCGATCTCGTGCAGGTCCTGCTTGGTCACGTGCGCGTAGCTGCCGAAAGAGATGTAGAGCACGGACCCCGCCGGCTGCGCATCCAGCCAGCTGGAGCAGTCGGACTCGGCCCACATGGAGGTGGCGACGGCGCTGCGGGAGAATCCGGCGGGGAAGATGGGACCAACGGCGTAGAAGGGCTTCTCGGCGCGGAGAGCGGCGATGGCGGACGGCTCCAGCTCCTCCACGGTGTTGCAGAGGACGTAGTCGGCGCCGCGCGACTCCTCGAACGACTTGAAGATGATGCGGTGCGCCGCGCTGCTGGTGTCCGTCTCCTGGAGGAACGACGTGAGCTCGTGCGGCTCGATCTCCGGCACGCCCGGGATGTACGTGATCGTGTCCTTCCGAGGCACTGCACCACATTCCGGAAGGGGTCGTTAAATTTATATTTTCCAGCGAGTGATCGTGTCCTTCATAGGCAAGTTATAATGAAGACTAATATAGAGTAGCACTGGCGGAGCTATGAAGGGGCCGAACCGGGCCACGGCCCGCCCAGGTTTTTGGCCAAAATAAAATCAACTACTATGCATCAGCTGTCCAGCCCAACAGCAGCCCACAAGATGACTAGAAGTGAGAAGTTCAGTCGTCCAGAACGCACACGATCCTTTCCTCTCTGCCTCGTTGACTCACTCGGCCACGACAGAAACAATGGAGGCGCGTGGGCGGAGCTAGGTTGGGGAAATCGGAAGGGGAAACCGGGGGCATGGAGGGGAGAAGGAGCAAGGCAGCACAGCAGCAGCGCTGGACCTCTGCCCGCAGCCAGGGACCGCCTCCACACTGCGCCTCCGCCCTCCCGCAGCAAGGGGCGGCCGGTCCGCCGGACACCACTGCCGCCGGAGGTCCAGCAGCCAAGCCCACCGACCAGGTATGGAATCAACAATCAAGCATGTAACCTTGTACTGAATCAAGTCCTGAATTTCAATGTACTAGTGGTTTCCCATTTTCCCCAAATGGGCAAAATGTTGTAGTCTGTAGTCTGTATACTGTAACCCTGTAACTGCCTGTAACCTGTTCTCTGAATTTATTTTCAGCTTTACAAAATTTAACAGTCATGGGAAAGGCAACTCAGAGAAGAATCGATATTGTTTTGAAAAGAAAACGAAATGAAGTTGACGAAGATCCTCCAACACCAGCATCTGATGGTTTGCCCTTGCTTTTGCTTGAATTGGAAGAACAACAACACAACCATGCCGAAGAACAATCAAATGAACCTGTTACTTTTCGAGGTGTCGAGTTCTTACAGCGAGACCCTGGATTGCGCCCTCAAATCTGGCAATATCGACCGGAGCAAAGAGATACTGTGAGGAGAGCATATTTGTCGTTAGGCCCTATGCAACCCCATCTTCAAAATTACAGGCTTTCAGGTGAACAAGGGCATCGACGCCGCTTCCAGTATAGTTGGTTTGGTCTCTTTCCGTCATGGTTGGAGTACTCCGAGGACAAACAGTCTGCATATTGCCTCTTTTGCTTTGTGTCCAGCAATAAGGAAAACACACGAGGTGGTTCTCATGTCTTCACAGTGGATGGATTTAATAGTTGGAAGAGGGTTAATTGTGGAAAACATTGTGCATTCTTGACTCACATAGGTTCTGGACCATGCTCTCCACACAACAATGCAGCCACCAATTGTCGCGACTTGATGCATCAACCATGTCACATAGAAAATGTTATAGCGACAAAGGACAAGGAGAAGGTTGAAAGAAACCGTTTGCGGCTAAGAGTCTCAATTGCCACTGTCAAATGGCTTGCATTGCAAGCTTGTGCTTTTAGAGGGCATGATGAGACACCTCAATCCAAGAATAAAGGAAATATTTGAGATAACAGAAGTGCTTGGCCAAGCTGTCCAGAAGAAGTCACAGGATATTGTAAATGCTGTTCGCTTAGTGTCCTCAACAAAAGAGTGTCTTCAGCAACTTAGATCAGATGATGGTTATCAACAATTTATCGACAAGGTTATTGAATTTTGTGTAAACCACTCCATCGACATTCCTAACTTTGAGGACACATACATTCTGCGTGGTGGTCGTGCTCGTCATCAGCCTGATCAACTCACCAAGGAGCATTACTTTCGAGTGGAAATTTTCCTTGCAACACTGGATACTCAACTATTTGAGTTAAACCGAAGGTTCAATGAGAAGGTAATGGATCTTCTATCTACTAGTGCCACTTTGATTCCTAGAAACAAATTCAAAGGATTCAAAGCTACTGATATATGTGAGATGGTGAAGAAGTATTATCCAGCAGATTTCCCCCAAGATGTGTATGCATTACAACAGCAACTAAATCATTTTGTTGTGGATGCTTCCAGAGATGAAGAGTTAAAAAGTATATCTACATTAATTGATCTTTGTCGATGCTTTGTGGAGACAGGTAGACATACTATGTACAATCTGATTGAAAGGTTGCTACGGTTGCTCATTACTCTTCCAGTTTCTACGGCAAGTGCAGAACGTGCATTTTCTAGTATGAAAATCATTAAAACGAGGTTGCGCAACAAAATGGAGGATGATTATCTTGCCAACAATCTGTTAGTCAACATAGAGGGTGAAATTTTGGAGACATACAGCTATGAAGATATCATTGCAGATTTTAGTGGCAAAAAAGATCGAAAAGCTGACTTGTAGTATAAGTATGTATGCCTGAACATCTCTGATCTAGCTCCTTAGGTAGCATCTTTTGGTAGCCTGTTTTGTTTATACTAATAGTATATATGTACGTGTCGGCTGATCTGTAACCAATGCACTTATGTTTAGTAAAAATGGTGTGTTTGAAAACAAATTTTCTATGCTTTTATCTAGCTGGCCCGCCCATAATTTTCTTCCTAGCTCCGCCACTGTAGAGTAGTGTTATACATTTGACATTAGTATGCTTAACTAATACTAATACTAGTCCATTTCGAAAAAAAAAACTAATACTACTAGTATTATAGATGTAGTATCATAGACAACTATATATAGTATTTATATATAAAGTCGAGCCTATGGTCTTATGTTTAAAATTTGGCACATTGGCAATGGTGTCGATGTGAAGATTTGGTCAGACCCATGGCTCAACAGAGGGGGTTCTAGACAGCCTCACAGCCGGTTACACCTCGGCGCCAATCTGTTCTAACAAGAGTTAGCGAGCTAGTGGATCCGTTCACATGTCAATGGGATGAAGCTCTAGTAAGGGACACATTCTGGGAGATGGATGCACGTATTATTCTGTCAACACCAATCCGATCAGACTTTGAGGACTACCCAGCCTGGCATTTTGACGAGAAAGGAGTGTTTTCAGTAAAATCAGCTTATCAATTATATGTAGTGAAGAGGGATGAACAGATGAGTGCGAGTGCACAGCTGAACGATGGACAAAATTTCTGGAGAAAACTTTGGGATCTGCCATGTCTGCCTAAAGTGAAGCAATTCATATGGAGATTTACACACAATAGTTTCCGGTAAAAACAAATATCAAGAGAAGAGGCATTGAGTGTGAAACACTGTGCGTAAGCTGTAAGAGATTAGATGAGGATGGTGCACATTTATTCGCCAAATGCAAAAATATCAGAGAAGTGTGGAAGGCGTTTGGCCTTGAGGAGGTATGTGATCGCTTGTGTGGGCACGAGTCTGCGAATTCAGTGGTACAAGAAGTTCTGGGCATGAAGGAGGAGTACAAAATTTTGATTTGTTGTCTCTTGTGGCGCACGTAGCTACGAAGGAACAAACTAAAAGCAGAGGGGAAGAGCCAGAGAAACAAGGAGCTGATTGGTCAGATTCGATACTGGGTAAGAGAGTGTCGACAATTCTATGTCAAGGAGAAAGAGCATGAATCAACAAAAACTTCACAGCTTTGGCAGCGGCCAATCGCAGATATCATCAAAATAAACTTCGATGGGGCGTTCTGTGATTCCACTAGACAAGGCGAATAGGGTTTCGTTGCACGTGATTCTGATGGAAGAGTCGGAGGCTCTGGTTGTAACACCCCAACTTTTGCAACCTTGATTAGTTGTCCTTATTGCAAAAATTAGGGGGAACAAAAACTTTTTCTAAAGACTAATTAGATGAATTGCCTTGATCTGTCTGTTAATATGAACTGCTTTGATCTGTTGGTAGATGTATTGTCTTGTTTTGCTTGTTGAGTTTTGTCTTGAGCTACTTCAAAGAACAACACCTCTAGTGGTAAAACAAACAACTCACCTAATAAAACACATGTGTGTCCTAGGAAAAGTTGTTTTCCTTTTTTCTACATCCAACTCTTCCCCTGATGGCAACCTGAGTGTGCCTTCTTAATTTTTCTCCTTGTGGCACAACCTAGCTTAATCATCCTAAATTCTAAACTTGGGATCATCTACCCCTTGCTACATCCTTCTCTTATACCCACTCCTCCTGGCTGATTCTGAAGCCAAGTCAACAATCTATTTTGGCAGGCTTATAAGATTCCAACTTTGGCAGTCGATCTCTAAGCACCCACAACTGTTATTGGTGACCTCAATGCATGGATATCATCTATGCATCACCATCTGCAACTTCCACGTCTTGCATGTCCCATTCTACCATAACAACTCTTACATTCACCCTGATCTTGTACCCTATCCAATGTTCAACACTAGATCACTTCCTCCTCTTTTATCTCTGGTTTTTATTCAAGTTTAATCTTCACAAGACCAAGAGTAGGAATGATGGGTACATTTTGTAGCCACCATCTACCCTTGAGAACACTCCTCCCTAAATTAGTTTTCTTTCTCAAAACCCCTATTGTTTTCCTTCTCTAGTTTTGATCACAAAACTACTTCTAGTTTTATAAAATCTTTTCAGGATATTTCTTCAAAGAAAACACAGAACTGAAATGGGTTTTGTTTTTCATCCCATTTCTACCAAGTACTGATTTCTAAAACATTACTTTCTATTTTGTTTTCCTTTTTACAAAAGGCTTGCTTATGGTACTTATACCATTTCTTGTTTTTCTCTTGGTTATTTAAAATTGAGAAAACTCCACCTTACTTGATAAAGTAAGTAGAACATTTTGAATCCTATGTTCTACCTAACTTCTCTCAATCCTTTTCAAAGTCCTTTTTTTAAATTAATTTCCTTCCCAATTGTCCCTAGACAATTGAGGTGTTTCGAATACCTTTCAACTAAATTCTATTTCAAATGGCAACACTTGCACATTTTATGCACATCTCTGATCCACCACATTGTATCCCCCATCATCCAATTCTTGATCGTATGGATGATCATTTGATACTTTCAAGTGGAATCCCTTCAACAAAACCCTAGACTCGGGGAGTATTTCAAACCACTCCCAATTGACCTCTTATTTGAAGCGCAACTTATATTTCATCATACCCATCTCAATCCTTTATTATTTTTCCATCATCACCTCACCTCCAACCTCTTTGTTTTCTCCACTTTTTGAAAATTGACCTCTTGATCAAAAATATTGGAGATTTGAGTGCACATGCATTTGCATGCCACCACCCTTACTCCCCTTTTTGCTCTCTTTTCTTTTGAGCAAAACTTTGGAAGAGGGGACACTTCCCCCTCTCCCTCACATTTTCCTTTTTGATCCCTCCTTTCTTTTCTTCTCATGTGTCACCCCTCCTTCCAAGTTGGGGGCCGCATGCACCCCTTTTCTTTTCCCTCCCTCTTTGCATGGCCGGGCCAAAGGTGCCATGCACCACCCCTTTCTTTGCAACTATCTGGCCTGCGCTCCCTCCTCTCTTGGGCCACCCTGGACCCTCTTCCCCTCTCTAAACCAGCCCTGTACTGGCCAGCCCACCCCACTGTAACCCTAGCCCAGGGAGAGAGCACGCTCAGGAGCCCTCCCGCGCATGACGCACCTCTCCCGCGCGGGGCAACGCACGCGCGCCTCGATCGGCTCTCTACTCCTCGATCTCTTCCCTGACGCCTCGAACCTCCCTCACCTCCTCGACTCCCTCCCGAGTGACGTCGCTCGCCCTTCGTCAGCAATGACGCCGCCCTCGTCTTCTGGTTGGCCACGGGCACCGCCCGTCGCCCGCCCTCTGCCCTTCCCCGCCTATATAAACCCCAGCCCGCACCCTCCTCTCCCTCACAACACCACTCCACCCCTTCCCACCTCCTCAGACACTCCCTGAGAGCGCCCCAGGGCGCTGCTCTGGGCCGCCGCTCGCCACAACCCCGACGCCGCCCGTGGTCATCGTCGGAGGAGAGAAGATCGCCACGCGCCTCACCGTCAACGCCGCCCTCTTCCCTCCGTTCCATTCCACCCCTGGCCAGCCTAGAAGACTAACCCCACCCTCTTTCTTCACCAGGATCGCCGGGGAGCCACGCCGCCGCCATCTTCCCGGAAGTTCCTGCGAAGAAAAACCGCTGGGGGAAGCTGTTGTTCGCCCGGTGGAAGCCCTGAACGCGCACCAAGCCTGCCCCAAGTCTCCATCGACCCACCCTGCTGCCGCCGTCGTTTTCTGCTCGCCGCCGGTAAGCCCTTGCCGCCCACGTCTTCTTTCCGTCCGACGCCTGCGTCGCTGCGGGGTATCGCGAGGAAGGAGACGCCGGGTTCGTCCCGTGCGTGAGCATGCATGGCCACATCGGCCCATGCATGGCCTTGGCCCACCCCGGGCCCTCCTCCTTTTCTTTTATTCTTTTTTCTTCTCTGCCCGTGTGGCAAATTCCCTGGGCCGGCCCATCTCCCTCACAGCGCGGCCCAGTTCCCTTCCCGCCCATTCCAGTTTGAATTCCGTTTAAAAATTTCTGTTTTGCACCTGTACACCAAATTGCTAATAGCTCGAGTTTTATACGTCCAATTGAGATGAAACCTGTTGCGTTAGAAAGATAATTTCAAGATCTTTCACGTGCCACGGGTCCTATGTTTTTAGGATTTTTCTGTGATTTTTGGTAGAATAAACATGTTGTTTGATTCTGCACACTCCATCTTAGTTGTAAAATCATAGATTTTATATTTTTGATTAATTCCACTTGTGTTATTCTGGTATTATTGTTGTTCATCTAGGAAAAATACTACTAGGCCCATTTTGAATATTTTTATGTCCATTTGAAAAATTGGTTTGTTACATGGAATGATAGCCCTTCTTAATCTTTCTTTTTATTTGTTTCTCAACAATTTTCCTTTTTCTTGAAAACTTAATCCATTCTTGGTTCACTTTACAAAACAAGTACCCCTGCATATTTACTTTGCATCACATAAAATCTTAGGATCTTGAACTATTTGATTGATTGTATGTTGCCGTTTATTTTCGCGACGGTAGATACGAACGTGGGAGAAGTTGAAGGAGAAGGATTTGGAGAAATGAAAGAAGTCCAGGTACAAATAAGCCAACCAAGGCAAGCCATCTCTTGATCTCTGACTGTTGAATCACATATTGTGGTTACTTTGTTGTTATTCTTGTCTCTTGATCTATTTTGTGTGGTATCTACTTATGTTGATGGAGCATGCTCACCGTGAGCATGTTGAATTCTCTTTGACACCTCACCTACCATCCCCTTTAGGGAAGTGGTGGTCAACATCACGATCTTGGTGTACCCCTCTAAGTGTGATGGGTACGCCCACTTATCTTGTGTGTGTCGACCTCTTGACACCCTTCTTGCACCACTTAGAGGTATGATGGTTAGCATCATTTCCCCTTGTTGATGTTATGCATACTTACTCTCGAGTATGTTGAACTCCTTGTTGTTGTTATGCATGCTTACCCCGAGCATGTATGCCCCCTTGACCACCTATTTTACCATCTTCTTAGTGGTATGATGATCAACATCATGACCCTTTGTCGAATCCTCCTACTTATGTTGTCCCCATGCGTGCTTATCCTAAGCATGTATGATCCCCTTGACACCTCAATTATCATCTCCTTAGAGGTATGACGGCTAGTATCATGCCATTGTTATATCTTAGCTCCTACATAAAACTTTAGGTTGGGAACCCCTCAAGGTTTACCTTGTTGTAAATGTTTATGAAAACCTTGGGTGAGATAACCTTACCCAAGTGTATGGTTTATGAAGGCAAAAAGGATCTTGTCAAAGATGATTGAGAAAATGAATGTGTGTGTGACTTGGGCTTTGAGAAAAACGACACATGGTTCTTTGTATTCGCCCGGAACAACTAAACAGCGCAACCATAGCTACTCCAACGTGGGCACGGGGCTTAACTTGACGTTTGTTCTTCTTAGCATGAGGCACCGCACAACTATACAAGGGTACGGTTACCCCCGAGTCCGGGTTGTCATGGTTGGGAAAATAGTATAACGGGAGGCCTTCGGGGCTGACCCGTCCGGAAGACACTATGGGTCTCCTGGCTTGGCGGTGGAGCCACGCTCAAGAGGACGTGCGCTGCCCCGGTGCCGGGGAGGTACATACTCCATAGGGTAGGACCTCGTGTTAAGTCGAATGGGCGAAAGGTTATGTCCGGGTATCCGTCGTGGCATATGTTGTTATGCGGGGATGATGCCCACACGATAGGTATCCGGATAGTTGTGGTGAAAGTGTGCACACTCTGCAGAGTTAAAACTATTCGAATAGCCGCGTCCGCGGTCATGGACGGTTGGGATGGCCGTTACAGAGCTGTGTCGAGTTTTGGTTTTGAAAATGATTTCCAAAGGAAATGTGTGTTGGAAGTACCGGAAGGGTACGGGAAAGATGGTGTGCCGACCATGTGGAGATGGTCGAGGAAAATGAAACAAAAGAGGGTGACCCATCCTAGTGTTTCATGTAGAGGAACTCTGCTTTAACAAAGATATAGAGATGTCATAGGACTTTCTTAGTGTCCCCTTCAACTGTGATGTGGGATGCTATATCCACAAGAGAAACTGATTCTCTTTCACATGCTATATCCACCAGAGAAACTATTCTTCCTCTCTTGTCTTCTTTAGTTAGAATTGTTATCACCTTCTTGATGGTTTGCGAGTACAATTCAAATGTACTCACGGCTTTGTCCCTGGCTATTTACTTGGCCAGACCTGGAGGACTTCGACAGATGAAGAAGGAGTTGACGACGTCTATGCGAGCTAGGAACGTCTTCCCAGTCAGTTGCCTGTAGGGTTATGGCAGATGACTTGGGTTCTACGCTGATTGAAGTGATTCTGCGACTCTGATGATTAGATTAGGCCCTTTGAGGCTATTATGTAAAGTTTGGTCATGTGACCTTATTGTAATTTTCTTTTCCATTTTGTAAAGGATGATGTAATTTGATATCAGTTCGGTTATGTGTTCACGACGCACTGATCATGGGATCGTGAACTGTGTACATAACGGGAATTTTGGACAGCTAGTCCGGGGTCCCCACAGAGCTGGTATCAGAGCTATCCTGACTGTAGGAGACCTTAGTTAGCATGGACGTTAGTTAGGGCACAAATACTTTGGGAAAAACTATTTACGAAACAAATTCTTTCTTTAGTCGGAAGCATAGCTTCTACTCCTCTTATTTCTTCAAAACTTCTAAATTCTTATCTCTCCGCTTATAAAAATGTTTGAAAGTTCTTACTCTGTTGTCTCATCCACTTCAAACCTACATATTGGACGATGTCCCCAACTCAGACCGGAGACTCGAACTCAAAGATACATCAATCCCTCAGGAAGACTCATGAATCTCCAACGACAGCTATTGAAGATTGGAGGCCGACTTAGTGTGCACATAAAAGAATGATAATATCATGTCTTTGGTTGTCACCAAAGTATGTCAAAGATCTGACCTTGTTCCTCCGTGGACTTGCACTTTTTGCAGTCGTCAGGGATCAAGTCCTCAGTTTTTGACTAGTAATTTTTAGGCCAGCCACCAGAAGATGCCGACTTTGGGAGTACCTACACAACTACCCCTTCGAAGACCCCACGTCCCCGGGATGTTGAGCAAGAAGACTACACAGTTTTAGCCTCTACCTCAACCTCGACGACTCAACACCAGGCCGCATCACCACTCTCTGCTTCAAGAATCCTTGTTGAAGACGATGTCAACAAGCTGAAGACTGCAACATATGTGACCAGCCCAAACCTATAGGATGGATAGGACAAAACTCAATCGCTTTGATTGAGCTACCCCCGCGTATTAGTCATCCATGGGTACTTGTGTTACCATGTCTGGTTTGATGATTGCTTGTAGTTCCCTAAGTGTGTTGTCTTGAGTGTTTTTATTTGTTTGTTGTGTGTTTGATTGTCTTGGTCTTTAGGTCTGAAAAACACTCTTGGTGTGATAAACCAGCGTAGGAAGCCCCTCTAAGACGTTTTCACAGTCATCTACCTCGCCGATAAAATGCTTACTGCTAGCTAAATGGATAAGTTAACCCTGTTAACCATCGATTCTCAACCGTCAGAGAAACTGACCTAGACCCCTATCTACGCCAACTACTTTCAAGATCAGCTGAAGCATCTCTACTAAGCCGAGAAGACAGAAGACCCTACCTTCAAGAGTGACTGCACCTCTGCAAGAAGACATGCATACTAACTTTGTCTAACCTTGGAGTATAATCGCGCTAACCTCGAGGATATCTTTTTGAAACCACCCTCTAACACACCGTCTAACAAACTGAGCGAACAATAGCGTCAAAGCCAAGCTACATCACATGGTTCATCAGGTCCTCATCAAGTGAAGCTCCTGAAGATACTTCAAGACTCAAGAGTTTAGGCGTAGTTACCCGCTAACTTCTTAGCTGGTAGAAGTCAGCATCGACCCTCAAGCTGAAGATTGTCTTCGACGACCCCTATTGGTGCTTCAAATAGATACCAACCAGGTGTTTCATCGACGTACTAACTCACCGCATGTCCCAAACGGTTTAGTTAACACCGTGAGTGCCTCTTGAAGTTGTGGTCTGTACGTCGCCCCTGAAGGTTCTTCAACTGAATACGGAAGATCGATGACTTCTTCAGAAGCCCCAGGCAGAACCACAAGGCAGAAGCTTTGAGTTTTTCCGAGAACCCGATGAAAAATCTTAAGGGTGGAAGACTCCGTCTTCCACTAAAAGTTGGAGCTAACCCTAGAATTTTAAACCTTTCTAAAAACACCGTTGGGAATTTGGGATGCACTAACTTCCCTTGAAGCTGTGGACTGCACCTCGTTCCCTGAAGATGCTTCAACTCAAGACGAGAGAAAGATCACTTCTTCGAAAGCACTGACAAGACCCTTGGCCGAAGCTTAGAGTTTTTAAACCCCCCTATGAACAATTTTAAGGGTGGAAGACTTCGTCTTCCACTAAAATTTAAAGTTAACTCTAAAAAGTTTTCAACCCTGCTAAAGCACCGCTGGAGTGCGCTAACTCTCCTTGAATCGTGGACTCTAACACCTGCTTGGAGTATTCAACCTCTTCATGAAGCTCACCATCGGCAGGAATCCATCATGTCTCCCAGAAGATGAAGCAACGACCTTCTCAAAAATGGCACATCTACAAAAGAATGGAGTCTAACTTTAGTTAAACTTTACAACCCCTCTAGTTCTACACCCAGTAATCTCGGGACGAGATTATTTTAAGGGTGGAAGATCTGTAACACCCCAACTTTTGCAACCTTGATTAGTTGTCCTTATTGCAAAAATTAGGGGGAACAAAAACTTTTTCTAAAGACTAATTAGATGAATTGCCTTGATCTGTCTGTTAATATGAACTGCTTTGATCTGTTGGTAGATGTATTGTCTTGTTTTGCTTGTTGAGTTTTGTCTTGAGCTACTTCAAAGAACAACACCTCTAGTGGTAAAACAAACAACTCACCTAATAAAACACATGTGTGTCCTAGGAAAAGTTGTTTTCCTTTTTTCTACATCCAACTCTTCCCCTGATGGCAACCTGAGTGTGCCTTCTTAATTTTTCTCCTTGTGGCACAACCTAGCTCAATCATCCTAAATTCTAAACTTGGGATCATCTACCCCTTGCTACATCCTTCTCTTATACCCACTCCTCCTGGCTGATTCTGAAGCCAAGTCAACAATCTATTTTGGCAGGCTTATAAGATTCCAACTTTGGCAGTCGATCTCTAAGCACCCACAACTGTTATTGGTGACCTCAATGCATGGATATCATCTATGCATCACCATATGCAACTTCCACGTCTTGCATGTCCCAATCTACCACAACAACTCTTACATTCACCCTGATCTTGTACCCTATCCAATGTTCAACACTAGATCACTTCCTCCTCTTTTATCTCTGGTTTTTATTCAAGTTTAATCTTCACAAGACCAAGAGTGGGAATGATGGGTACATTTTGTAGCCACCATCTACCCTTGAGAACACTCCTCCCTAAATTAGTTTTCTTTCTCAAAAACCCTATTGTTTTCCTTCTCTAGTTTTGATCACAAAACTACTTCTAGTTTTATAAAATCTTTTCAGGATATTTCTTCAAAGAAAACACAGAACTGAAATGGGTTTTGTTTTTCATCCCATTTCTACCAAGTACTGATTTCTAAAACATTACTTTCTATTTTGTTTTCCTTTTTACAAAAGGCTTGCTTATGGTACTTATACCATTTCTTGTTTTTCTCTTGGTTATTTAAAATTGAGAAAACTCCACCTTACTTGATAAAGTAAGTAGAACATTTTGAATCCTATGTTCTACCTAACTTCTCTCAATCCTTTTCAAAGTCCTTTTTTTAAATTAATTTCCTTCCCAATTGTCCCTAGACAATTGAGGTGTTTCGAATACCTTTCAACTAAATTCTATTTCAAATGGCAACACTTGCACATTTTATGCACATCTCTGATCCACCACATTGTATCCCCCATCATCCAATTCTTGATCGTATGGATGATCATTTGATACTTTCAAGTGGAATCCCTTCAACAAAACCCTAGACTCGGGGAGTATTTCAAACCACTCCCAATTGACCTCTTATTTGAAGCGCAACTTATATTTCATCATACCCATCTCAATCCTTTATTATTTTTCCATCATCACCTCACCTCCAACCTCTTTGTTTTCTCCACTTTTTGAAAATTGACCTCTTGATCAAAAATATTGGAGATTTGAGTGCACATGCATTTGCATGCCACCACCCTTACTCCCCTTTTTGCTCTCTTTTCTTTTGAGCAAAACTTTGGAAGAGGGGACACTTCCCCCTCTCCCTCACATTTTCCTTTTTGATCCCTCCTTTCTTTTCTTCTCATGTGTCACCCCTCCTTCCAAGTTGGGGGCCGCATGCACCCCTTTTCTTTTCCCTCCCTCTTTGCATGGCCGAGCCAAAGGTGCCATGCACCACCCCTCTCTTTGCAACTATCTGGCCTGCGCTCCCTCCTCTCTTGGGCCACCCTGGACCCTCGTCCCCTCTCTAAACCAGCCCTGTACAGCCCACCCCACTGTAACCCTAGCCCAGGGAGAGAGCACGCTCAGGAGCCCTCCCGCGCATGACGCACCTCTCCCGCGCGGGGCAACGCACGCGCGCCTCGATCGGCTCCCTACTCCTCGATCGCTTCCCTGACGCCTCGACCCTCCCTCACCTCCTCGACTCCCTCCCGAGTGATGTCGCTCGCCCTTCGTCAGCAATGACGCCGCCCTCGTCTTCTGGTTGGCCACGGGCACCGCCCGTCGCCCGCCCTCTGCCCTTCCCCGCCTATATAAACCCCAGCCCGCACCCTCCTCTCCCTCACAACACCACTCCACCCCTTCCCACCTCCTCAGACACTCCCTGAGAGCTCCCCAGGGCGCTGCTCAGGGCCGCCGCTCGCCACAACCCCGACGCCGCCCGTGGTCATCGTCGGAGGAGAGAAGATCGCCACGCGCCTCACCGTCAACGCCGCCCTCTTACCTCCGTTCCATTCCACCCCTGGCCAGCCTAGAAGACTAACCCCACCCTCTTTCTTCACCAGGATCGCCGGGGAGCCACGCCGCCGCCATCTTCGCGGAAGTTCCTGCGAAGAAAAACCGCTGGGGGAAGCTGCTGTTCGCCCGGTGGAAGCCCTGAACGCGCACCAAGCCTGCCCCAAGTCTCCATCGACCCACCCTGCTGCCGCCGTCGTTTTCTGCTCGCCGCCGGTAAGCCCTTGCCGCCCACGTCTTCTTTCCGTCCGACGCCTGCGTCGCTGCGGGGTATCGCGAGGAAGGAGACGCCGGGTTCGTCCCGTGCGTGAGCATGCATGGCCACGTCGGCCCATGCATGGCCTTGGCCCACCCCGGGCCCTCCTCCTTTTCTTTTATTCTTTTTTCTTCTCTGCCCGCGTGGCAAACTCCCTGGGCCGGCCCATCTCCCTCACAGCGCGGCCCAGTTCCCTTCCCGCCCATTCCAGTTTGAATTCCGTTTAAAAATTTCTGTTTTGCACCTGTACACCAAATTGCTAATAGCTCGAGTTTTATACGTCCAATTGAGATGAAACCAGTTGCGTTAGAAAGATAATTTCAAGATCTTTCACGTGCCACTGGTCCTATGTTTTTAGGATTTTTCTGCGATTTTTGGTAGAATAAACATGTTGTTTGATTCTGCACACTCCATCTTAGTTGTAAAATCATAGATTTTATATTTTTGATTAATTCCACTTGTGTTATTCTGGTATTATTGTTGTTCATCTAGGAAAAATACTACTAGGCCCATTTTGAATATTTTTATGTCCATTTGAAAAATTGGTTTGTTACATGGAATGATAGCCCTTCTTAATCTTTCTTTTTATTTGTTTCTCAACAATTTTCCTTTTTCTTGAAAACTTAATCCATTCTTGGTTCACTTTACAAAACAAGTACCCCTGCATATTTACTTTGCATCACATAAAATCTTAGGATCTTGAACTATTTGATTGATTGTATGTTGCCGTTTATTTTCGCGACGCTAGATACGAACGTGGGAGAAGTTGAAGGAGAAGGATTTGGAGAAATGGAAGAAGTCCAGGGACAAATAAGCCAACCAAGGCAAGCCATCTCTTGATCTCTGAATGTTAAATCACATATTGTGGTTACTTTGTTGTTATTCTTGTCTCTTGATCTATTTTGTGTGGTATCTACTTATGTTGATGGAGCATGCTCACCGTGAGCATGTTGAATTCTCTTTGACACCTCACCTACCATCCCCTTTAGGGAAGTGGTGGTCAACATCACGATCTTGGTGTACCCCTCTAAGTGTGATGGGTACGCCCACTTATCTTGTGTGTGTCGACCTCTTGACACCCTTCTTGCACCACTTAGAGGTATGATGGTTAGCATCATTTCCCCTTGTTGATGTTATGCATACTTACTCTCGAGTATGTTGAACTCCTTGTTGTTGTTATGCATGCTTACCCCGAGCATGTATGCCCCCTTGACCACCTATTTTACCATCTTCTTAGTGGTATGATGATCAACATCATGACCCTTTGTCGAATCCTCCTACTTATGTTGTCCCCATGCGTGCTTATCCTAAGCATGTATGATCCCCTTGACACCTCAATTACCATCTCCTTAGAGGTATGACGGCTAGTATCATGCCATTGTTATATCTTAGCTCCTACATAAAACTTTAGGTTGGGAACCCCTCAAGGTTTACCTTGTTGTAAATGTTTATGAAAACCTTGGGTGAGATGACCTTACCCAAGTGTATGGTTTATGAAGGCAAAAAGGATCTTGTCAAAGATGATTGAGAAAATGAATGTGTGTGTGACTTGGGCTTTGAGAAAAACGACACATGGTTCTTTGTATTCGCCCGGAACAACTAAACAGCGCAACCATAGCTACTCCAACGTGGGCACGGGGCTTAACTTGACGTTTGTTCTTCTTAGCATGAGGCACCGCACAACTATACAAGGGTACGGTTACCCCCCGAGTCCGGGTTGTCATGGTTGGGACAATAGTATAACGGGAGGCCTTCGGGGCTGACCCGTCCGGAAGACACTATGGGTCTCCTGGCTTGGCGGTGGAGCCACGCTCAAGAGGAGGTGAGCTGCCACGGTGCCGGGGAGGTACATACTCCATAGGGTAGGACCTCGTGTTAAGTCGAATGGGCGAAAGGTTATGTCCGGGTATCCGTCGTGGCATATGTTGTTATGCGGGGACGATGCCCACACGATAGGTATCCGGATAGTTGTGGTGAAAGTGTGCACACTCTGCAGAGTTAAAACTATTCGAATAGCCGCGTCCGCGGTCATGGACGGTTGGGATGGCCGTTACAGAGCTGTGTCGAGTTTTGGTTTTGAAAATGATTTCCAAAGGAAATGTGCGTTGGAAGTACCGGAAGGGTACGGGAAAGATGGTGTGCCGACCATGTGGAGATGGTCGAGGAAAATGAAACAAAAGAGGGTGACCCATCCTAGTGTTTCATGTAGAGGAACTCTGCTTTAACAAAGATATAGAGATGTCATAGGACTTTCTTAGTGTCCCCTTCAACTGTGATGTGGGATGCTATATCCACAAGAGAAACTGATTCTCTTTCACATGCTATATCCACCAGAGAAACTATTTTTCCTCTCTTGTCTTCTTTAGTTAGAATTGTTATCACCTTCTTGATGGTTTGCGAGTACAATTCAAATATACTCACGGCTTTGTCCCTGGCTATTTACTTGGCCGGACCTGCAGGACTTCGACAGATGAAGAAGGAGTTGACGACGTCTATGCGAGCTAGGAACGTCTTCCCAGTCAGTTGCCTGTAGGGTTATGGCAGATGACTTGGGTTCTACGCTGATTGAAGTGATTCTGCGACTCTGATGATTAGATTAGGCCTTTTGAGGCTATTATGTAAAGTTTGGTCATGTGACCTTATTGTAATTTTCTTTTCCATTTTGTAAAGGATGATGTAATTTGATATCAGTTCGGTTATGTGTTCACGACGCACTGATCATGGGATCGTGAACTGTGTACATAACAGGAATTTCGGACAGCTAGTCCGGGATCCCCACACTGGTGCTGGGTATATCGAACATGTAGGATCAGCACTGCAGGCTGAAGCGGTGGGGTGCGGCGAAGCTATCCAAGCAACAAATGACTGGGGGATGGGGCATGTGCAATTTGAATCGGACTCTCTCAATCTAGTCAATGCTATGAATTCCTCAGACCGTGACCTGGCACCTGAAGGAATTATTTTCCGCGATATTAAGTCGTTTCTTAGGCTAAACTTTATCGGAATTGCTAGTTCTAAGGCGTCTGAGATTTAATAAATCTCAGTCACCTAATTTACCATTGAATTACTGTTTTACGATTCGTACAATTTAGCTCTTGTTTTGTTAGGTGGGCTACCATTTGGCGTAAAAAGAATTGGTCTGGGCTGCCGCTGGGTATTGCTTTATTTGTGGGCTGATGTGGCTGCTCCTTTGTCGTGGGCTTCATAAAAAAAATTAGATTTTTTTTGTGTGTGTGCCCTACTGTTGAAAATTTAAGAACACTGCAACTGAGAAAAACCCTTGGCATACGTTCAGATTTGTGCTAGCATGAGAAATTACACATTTGTTGCAACTAAGATTTTTTCTATTGCACGTGGGTCGTAACTAACATTTTTTCAGGGGTTGCAACTGATAGTTTTTCAATTTCATGTGGGTTGCAACTGAGATTTTCCTAATTGCATGTGAGTCTCAACTAAGGATTTTCCCAGTTACATGTGGGTTGCAACCGAGGTTTTCTCATTGCACGTGGATGTAACGGATAAATTTTTCTAGTTGCACGTGAACTATAACTGAGATTTTCCTAGTTACATGTGGGTTGCAACTGAGGTTTTCTCATTGCACGTGGATGTAATGGATATTTTTTCTAGTTGCACGTGGGCCGTAACTGAGGATTTTTCGGTTCACCTGAGTTGGAACTGAGATTTTTGAAGTTCCACGTGGGTTACAACTTACAACTGAGATGTTTCTAGTTGCATATAGGTTGCAACTGAGAGTGTTCCAGTTACATGTATATTGCAACTAAGTTTTTTTAAAGATATACGTGGGTTGCAACTGAGATTTTTTCCAGCTGTGTTGCAGTTAATATTTTATCAGTTACGTGTGGTTCCAACTAAGGCTTTTTCGATCGCATCTAAGATATTACTATTTTTATACGTGGATGCAGCAGCTTTTTTTAGCGAAAAATACAAGTACAGAGTTTGCATTTTTTTTCTTATACTATTTGTGATTGTGAATGCTTCCGTGGCCTTCTAGTGCATCTCCGTTGTACGTTTAGAACAGTCAAACGCAAAAAAGTAACATGCACAGGTTAACGCATCCCACTAAACACCAATGGAAGAAATTAGCTAATACACAATGCCTGATGTCAGCGATTGAGATTTATTAAATCTCAGTTGACTGAGCTCTAGATGCTCCCAAACTTTATCTATGTGAAGGTTCGCTTTGCTTCACGTTCTTGTAATAAGGTAGCACATGCCATGGCAGCAGTTGGTGCTGACCAGCTAGTCCCTCGCCAGATCTGGCGGGACGCCTCGTCTGTGAGTACTCTGGTGGCCAGTATATTAGCTGAGCCTGTTTAATTGGAGTCGAGCTGTTCCAAGTAAAAAGAAAAAACTCGGTTGCCGAAATGGAACTTGTACACAGAAGAAGCCAACAAACAAAAGGGGATGTGATGGCTCTGCCTCTTATCGATTGGGGGACAGTTCATCATGACTTGTCCGTTTCATCATCTTCGTTCTTGCCCGGAACAGCGGTGGACAAAGAGAAGAGAGCAAGAAGACATTCCGAATTTGTGAATTTGTGATGCTACCTTCGATGTTCGTTCTAATTACTTAAATTAGTTAACACGATTTGCAGAAACGTAACTGATGATTTGCAACGCCATGGCATAACGAGATGGTTACCTTCGCATCTGAAGTGGCCGTGCTTGGCGAGCAGGTCCATGTGGTGGTAGAGGGCGAAGCTGAGCGCCGGCTGCGTCCAGAAGGACACGCACGGCACGCCGAGCTTCCTCGCCAGCGTCGCCGGCGACACGAAGAAGGTGTCGGCGAGGAGGCACGTGGAGGCAGGGTCGACGACGAGGCGGCGGAGCAGCTCCTCCACGTGCGCCGGGAGCACGTGCAGCACGCCCTCCATGAACTGGTCGTGGTTCAGCGACCGGTCGAACCCCAGCGGGAAGCCGTCGCTCACCAGCTCGTACCGCACGTCCGCGCCGGCGCCGGCGAAGATGTCGTAGCGGTCCCGGTCAACGCCGATGCCGAGGGCTCCGGCCATCTGCTGGTGCACGGACTCCGTGTTGACGAACGTGACGGCGAAGCCCCGCGCGGCCAGACGCAGCGCGAGGTGCACCGCCGGGATGACATGGCCCTGCAGCGGGAACGGGATCACCACGGCGTGCGGCTTCGTCCGGCCGCTAGTGCCGTTCGCTGACACGGCCTTTTGCGCCATGTGGTTGACGATACTGATTGATTTGGGGAAAAGAACAACGATGACAAGCATATCTATAGGGCCCAGGGGAGTTACTCAAACTCGTCCCTTTTCTACACGATTGCAAACAAATTTGCAACAAATAATATGAAACTCCACCTCCGCCTCTTTTATACTCCCTCCGAGTTTTGGAAATATAAGATGTTGAAGCATTTTATTTTGTTCATGCACTTTAATTTGTATGTTATCTGTTGTTCAAAAAAAAATTGTATGTTATATAATTTTATTTGTAGGTTCACTGGCTTTAGTTTGTAACTAGTCTAATTTAAAAGTACGTGAAACATCTTATATTGATGTAAAAAAAAAGAAGAGTAGATTGGTTCCCCTACTTCGGTATGTTTAATTGGTGTCGCCACGTCGAGAGGGGTGGGAAATCGATCTATGAGAGATAGTATTAGAGCATCACCAGTCGCTTCCATTGCAAGGGTACTACTCATCTAGGACTAAGTACCAATGCCGTCTAGTGGTTCTAGCGCCGTAAATATTTCGTTAACCATAATATCTATAATGGCTCTGGGGAAGTCAGTATCTTTTCCCTGTATCAACAGACTAGTGATAAGGGTTGCATGTATCGGTCTATCTATTGGTAAAGGTGAGGACAATGGTCCGTAATGGTCTACCATTAGATATAGGAGAGGGCAGACTTATTAAAGGTCTATGATGGATTGTAAGGGTTGTTCGGGTCGGTCTATCTATGGTGTATAGGGCAGGGCATATGAATTGTTCGGAACGGTCCACCTTATTGGTATAGGTGCACAAATGCCTGGGCCGGTTTCTCCATAGATAAAGGGCAGGGAAAGTCGACGCCTGGTTGGAAACAAGGATAAGTTCTCTTATGGGAAAAGTAACGCACCTTGATACGTCCCAAACGTATCTATAATTTCTTATGTTCCATGCTACTTTTATGATGATACTCACATGTTTTATACACATTATATGTCATTATTATGCATTTTCCGGCACTAACCTATTGACGAGATGCCGAAGAGCCAGTTGCTGTTTTCTGCTGTTTCTGGTTTCAGAAATCCTAGTAAGGAAATATTCTCGGAATTGGACGAAATCAACGCCCAGGGTCCTATTTTTCCACGAAGCTTCCAGAAGTCCGAAGAGGAAACGAAGTGGGGCCACGAGGCGGCAACTCAATAGGGCGGCGCGGCCAGGCCTGGGGCCGCGCGGCCCTAGCGTGTGGGCCCCTCGTGGCGCCCCCTGACCTACCCTTCCGCCTACATAAGCCTTCGTCGAGAATAACTCTAGTACCGAGAGCCACGATACGGAAAACCTTCCAGAGACGCCGTCGCCGCCAATCCCATCTCTGGGGATTCAGGAGATCGCCTCCGGCACCCTGTCGGAGAGGGGAATCATCTCCCGGAGGTCTCTTCATCGCCATGATCGCCTCCGGATCGATGTGTGAGTAGTCCACCCCTGGACTATGGGTCCATAGCAGTAGCTAGATGGTTGTCTTCTCCTCATTGTGCTATCATGTTAGATCTTGTGAGCTGCCTATCATGATCAAGATCATCTATTTGTAATGCTACATGTTGTGTTTGTTGGGATCCGATGAATATTGAATACTATGTCAAGTTGATTATCAATCTATCATATATGTTATTTATGTTCTTGCATGCTCTCCGTTGCTAGTAGAGGCTCTGGCCAAGTTGATAATTGTGACTCCAAGAGGGAGTATTTATGCTCGATAGTGGGTTCATGCCTCCATTAAATGCAGGACGATGACGAGAAAGTTCTAAGGTTGTGGATGTGTTGTTGCTACTAGGGATAAAACATCGATGCTTTGTCTAAGGATATTTGTGTTGATTACATTACGCACCATACTTAATGCAATTGTCTGTTGTTTGCAACTTAATACCGGAAGGGGTTCGGATGATAACCTGAAAGTGGACTTTCTAGGCATAGATGCATGCTGGATAGCGGTCTATGTACTTTGTCGTAATGCCCTGATTAAATCTCATAGTACTCATCATGATATATGTATGTGCATTGTTATGCCTTCTTTATTTGTCAATTGCCCAACTGTAATTTGTTCACCCAACATCTGTTTATCTTATGGGAGAGACACCACTAGTGAACTATGGACCCCGGTCCTATTCTTTACATCTGAAATACAATCTACTGCAATTGTTCTTACTGTTCTTCGCAAACAATCATCATCATCCACACTATACATCTAATCCTTTGTTTACAGCAAGCCGGTGAGATTGACAACCTCACTGTTACGTTGGGGCAAAGTATTTTGATTGTGTTGTGCAGGTTCCACGTTGGCGCCGGAATCCCTGGTGTTGCGCCGCACTACACTCCGCCGCCATCAACCTTCAACGTGCTTCTTGGCTCCTACTGGTTCGATAAACCTTGGTTTCTTTCTGAGGGAAAACTTGCTACTGTACGCATCACACCTTCCTCTTCGGGTTCCCAACGGACGTGTGTTAACTGCACGCATCAAGCATATTTTCTGGCGCCGTTGCCGGGGAGATCAAGACACGCTGCAAGGGGAGTCTCCACTTCCAATCTCTTTACTTTGTTTTTGTCTTGCTTTATTTTATTTACTACTTTGTTTGCTGCACTAAAACAAAACACAAAAAAATTAGTTGCTAGTTTTACTTTATTTACTGTCTTGTTCTCCATATCAAAACCAAAAAAATTAATTACTTGCATTTACTTTATTTAATTTGCTTTATTTACTACTGCTAAAAATGAGTAATCCTAAAGTTGAAGTTCGTTCTTTTAAGCAACAAGGTGGAGAAAGTTTTAAAGATGCTTGGTATAGAATTAGTGATGCCCATCATAGGTGCACTAAGAAACACTCCACTATTATCCTACTTAGGAACTTTTATGTTGGTATATCTAGCTGGAATAGGTATATTCTTGATACTCTTTCGGGGGTAATTTCCTAGGTACTCCTGCTTTAGAAGCTAGTTGCATCATTGAGAGTCTAGTTGGAATACCACCTATTAATGAAACTAAAATTGAAATCTCTCTTGAGGATGTCATGAAAAAGTTGGAAGCCATAGAGAAAAATCTTCCAAGTGTTGAGACTAAATTGGGGGTATTACTTGATAATACTGATAAACTTGATAAATCCCTAGGAGGAATTAATGAAAGAATTGCTACTTTAGAAACTTGTGCTATCCATGATAATCAAACCCATAGAATTCGTAAACTTGAAGAAGCTATGGGAACATTGGGTTCAACTTTTTCTTCTCTTAAATTTAAGGAGAAAGCTTATGTGGGAAAGGAGCAAAAATTTATGTATGTTTCTAAGGTGCCTAAGCCAAAGAATTATTATAAGCCTAAAATTGATAAAACCCTTAGTACCACTATGGTAAATTTAGATAATGGAGCATCTAAGGTACCCTCTGCAACAAGTTTTGTTTGTGAGAAATTTTTTGATGTCAATGCTTCTTCTCTTGATGTTACTTGATTCACACTTTCTGCGCCTAGCTGAAAGGCGTTAAAGAAAAACGCTTATGGGAGACAACCCATTATTTTACTTCTGCACTTTGTTTTATATTTGAGTCTTGGAAGTTGTTATTACTGTAGCAACCTCTCCTTATCTTTATTTTATTGCATTGTTGTGCCAAGTAAAGTCTTTGATAGTAAAGTCAATACTAGATTTGGATTACTGCGCAGAAACAGATTTCTTGCTGTTACGAATTTGGGCATGGTTCTCTGTAGGTAACTCAGAAAAATCTGCCAATTTACGTGTGTGATCCTCAGATATGTACACTTTCATTCAATTTGGGCATTTTCATCTGAGCAAGTCTGGTGCCTCTAAAAAATTCGTCTTTACGGATTGTTCTGTTTTGACAGATTCTGCCTTTTATTTCGCATTGCCTGTTTTGCTATGTTTGATGGATTTCTTTGTTCCATTAACTTTCAGTAGCTTTGTGCAATGTCCAGAAGTGTTAAGAATGATTATGTCACCTCTGAATATATGAATTATGCACTGACCCTCTAATGAGTTTGTTTTGAGTTTGGTGTGGAGGAAGTTTTCAAGGGTCAAGAGAGGAGGATGATACAATATGATCAAGAAGAGTGAAAAGTCTAAGCTTGGGGATGCCCCCGTGGTTCATCCCTGCATATTTTAAGAAGACTCAAGCGTCTAAGCTTGGGGATGCCCAAGGCATCCCTTCTTCATCGACAACTTATCAGGTCACCTCTAGTGAAACTATATTTTTATTCCGTCACATCTTATGTGCTTTACTTGGAGCGTCTGTTTGTTTTTGTTTTTGTTTTTTGTTTGAATAAAATCGGATCCTAGCATTCTTTATGTGGGAGAGAGACACGCTCCGCTGTTTCGTATGAACACATGTGTTCTTTGCTTTATCTTTAATGTTCATTGCGAAAGTTGGACTATTTCATTCATTGCTATATGGTTGGAAACGGAAAATGCCGCATGTGGTAAATGGTATAATGTCTTGAATAATGTGATACTTGGCAATTGTTGTGCTCATATAGATCATGTTTAAGCTCTTGCATCATGTATCTTGTACCCATTAATGAAGAATTACATAGAGCTTGTTAAAATTTGGTTTGCATGATTGGTCTCTAGAGTATAGATATTTTCTGGTTAAGGTGTTTGAACAACAAGGAGACAATGTAAAGTCTTATAATAGTTACAATATGTTCATATGTGAGCTTTGCTGCACCTTTTACACTTGAGTTTGCTTCAAACAACCTTGCTAGCCTAGCCTTGTATTGAGAGGAATTCTTCTCGTGCATCCAAATCCTTGAGCCAAATACTATGCCATTTGTGTCCACCATACCTACCTACCACATGGTATTTCTCTGCCATTCCAAAGTACATTACTTGAGTGCTACCTTTAAAATTCTATTCTTTGTCTTTACAATATATAGCTCATGGAAAAAATAGCCTTAAAAACTATTGTGGTGAAGAATATGTACTTATGTGTCTTATTTCTTAATAAGTTGCTTGTTGAGCGGTAACCATGTTTCTTGGGACGTCATCAACTCTTTTACCCTTTGTTGAATATCTTGTGAGTTGCTATGCATGTTCGTCTTGTCTGAAGTAAGGGAGATTTTCATGATCAAATGATTTGAGTATGCATAATGTTAGAGAAGAACATTGGGCCGCAAACTAAAGCCATGATCCATGGTGGAAGTTTCAGTTTGGACAACTAATCCTCAATCTCTTATGAGAATATTATCTGTTGTTAAATGCTTATGCATTAAAGAGGAGTCCATTATCTGTTGTCTATGCTGTCCCAGTATGGATGTCTAAGTTGAGAATAATCAAAAGCGATAAATCCAATGCGAACTTTCTCCTTAGACCTTTGTACAGGCGGCATAGAGGTACCCCTTTGTGACACTTGGTTGAAACATATGCTATGCAATGATAATCCATGTTAATCCAAGCTAATTAGGACAAGGTGCGAGCACTATTGGTATACTATGCATGAGGCTTGCAACTTATAGGATATCTTATACATAACACATATGCTTTATTACTACCGTTGACAAAATTGTTTCTTGTTTTCAAAATGAAAAGCTCTAGCACAAATATAGTAATCCATGCTTCCCTCTACGAAGGGCCTATCTTCTACTTTATTGTTGAGTCAGTTTACCTATTCTTTCTATCCCAGAAGCAAACACTTGTGTAAACTGAGTGCATTGATTCTTACATGTTTACCTATTGCACTTGTTATATTACTTTGTGTTGACAATTATCCATGAGATATACATGTTGAAGTTGAAAGCAACCGCTGAAACTTATATCTTCCTTTGTGTTGCTTCAATGCCTTTACTAAGAATTTATCGCTTTATGAGTAACTCTTATGCAAGTCTTATTGATGCTTGTCTTGAAAGTATTATTCATGAAAAGTCTTTGCTATATGATTCATTTGTTTATTCATTATCTTCATCATTGCTTCGAATCGCTGCATTCATCTCATATGCTTACAATAGTATGATCAAGATTATGATAGCATGTCACTTCAGAAATTATCTTTGTTATCGTTTACCTACTCGAGGGCGAGTAGGAACTAAGCTTGGGGATGCTTGATACGTCCCAAACGTATCTATAATTTCTTATGTTCCATGCTACTTTTATGATGATACTCACATGTTTTATACACATTATATGTCATTATTATGCATTTTCCGGCACTAACCTATTGAAGAGATGCCGAAGAGCCAGTTGCTGTTTTCTGCTGTTTTTGGTTTCAGAAATCCTAGTAAGGAAATATTCTCGGAATTGGACGAAATCAATGCCCAGGGTCCTATTTTTCCACGAAGCTTCCAGAAGTCCGAAGAGGAAACGAAGTGGGGCCACGAGGCGGCGACACACTAGGGCGGCGCGGCCAGGCCTGGGGCCGCGCGGCCCTAGCGTGTGGGCCCCTCGTGGCGCCCCCTGACCTACCCTTCCACCTACATAAGCCTTCGTCGAGAATAACTCCAGTACCGAGAGCCACGATACGGAAAACCTTCCAGAGACGCCGCCGCCGCCAATCCCATCTCGGGGGATTTAGGAGATCGCCTCCGGCACCCTGCCGGAGAGGGGAATCATCTCCCGGAGGTCTCTTCATCGCCATGATCGCCTCCGGATCGATGTGTGAGTAGTTGATACGTCCCAAACGTATCTATAATTTCTTATGTTCCATGCTACTTTTATGATGATACACACATGTTTTATACACACTTTATGTCATTATTATGCATTTTCCGGAACTAACCTATTAACGAGATGCCGAAGTGCCAGTTCCTGTTTTCTGTTGTTTTTGGTTTCAGAAATCCTAGTAAGGAAATATTCTCGGAATTGGACGAAATCAACGCCCAGCATCTTATAATTGCACGAAGCTTCCAGAACACCCGAGAGGCACCAGAGGGGAGCCCTGGTGGCCCCACACGTGTGGGCAGCGCGGCCAAGGAGCCAGGCGCGCCCCCCTACTGTGTGGGTCCCCCGTGACCCTTCCGACTCCGCCTCTTCGCCTATAAGAAGCCCCCTGACCTAAAACATTGATACGGAAAAGCCACGGTACGAGAAACCTTCCAGAGCCGCCGCCATCGCGAAGCCAAGATCTGGGGGACATGAGTCTCTGTTCCAGCACGCCGCCGGGACGGGGAAGTGCCCCCGGAAGGCATATCCATCGACACCACCGCCATCTTCATCACCGCTGCTGTCTCCCATGAGGAGGGAGTAGTTCTCCATCGAGGCTAAGGGCTGTACCGGTAGCTATGTGGTTAATATCTCTCCTATGTACTTCAATACAATGATCTCATGAGCTGCCTTACATGATTGAGATTCATATGAGCTTTGTATCACTATTCATCTATGTGTTACTCTGGTGATGTTATTAAAGTACTCTATTCCTCCTTCATGATGTAATGGTGACAGTGTGTGCATCATGTAGTTCTTGGCGTAGGTTATGATTGTAATCTCTTGTAGATTATGGAGTTAACTATTACTATGATAGTATTGATGTGATCTATTCCTCCTTCATAGTGTGATGGTGACAGTGTGTATGCTATGTTAGTACTTGGTATAATTGCAATGATCTATCATGCACTCTAAGGTTATTTAAATATGAACATCGAATGTTGTGGAGCTTGTTAACTCCGGCATTGAGGTGCTCTTGTAGCCCTACACAATTAATGGTGTTCATCATCCAACAAGAGAGTGTAGAGTGGTTTTATTATGTGATCAATGTTGAGAGTGTCCACTAGTTAAAGTATGATCCCTAGGCCTTGTTTCCAATACTACAAACACCGCCTACTTACTGTTCTGCTACATGTTCGTTTACTGCATCTTTACTTCCTGCAATATTACCACCATCTATACCACCTGTATTTTACTATCTCTTCGCCGAACTAGTGCACCTATACATCTGACAAGTGTATTAGGTGTGTTGGGGACACAAGAGACTTCTTGTATCGTGATTGCAGGGTTGCTTGAGAGGGATATCTTTGACCTCTTCCTCCCTGAGTTCGATAAACCTTGGGTGATCCACTTAAGGGAAACTTGCTGCTGTTCTACAAACCTCTGCTCTTGGAGGTCCAACACTGTCTACAAGAATAGAAGCACCCGTAGACATCAAGCACTTTTCTGGCGCCGTTGCTGGGGAAGAAAGGTAAAAGGCACTCATACTCCGGTCCCAGGTAACTAAGTACTTTTCTGTTGCCGTTGTGTGTGTGCTCGAAGCTATTTCCTTTAGATCCCGCAATTGCATCTTTTTGTTTCTTGTTAAACACTAGTAAGGCATAATGGAAAACATCTGTGAGCTTTTTAAACTATTTCCTGAGTCAAAACATGAATGGTTTAATGCGAAAATTAAAAAACCTATGGAACCTTATTTGCATGCTAGTAGTAATATTAGTATGAACGCTTTGAACACCATTGTTGATAATGATATAGAAAATTCTAAGCTTGGGGAGGTCGGTTTTGATGAGAATGATCTCTTTAGCCCTCCGGGTATTGAGGAGAAAGTTTATGTTGATTATGATATGCCTCCCATATATGATGATTATAATGATAGTGGTCTTTTGGTGCCGCCTACTATGGAGAGTAAATTTTATTATGATTATACTATTCCTCCTACACTTGATGAGAATAATAATGATAGCTACTTTGTTGAATTTGCTCCCACTACAACTAATAAAATTGATTATGCTTATGTGGAGAGTAATAATTTTATGCATATAGCTCATGATAAGAATGTTTCATTTGATAGTTATATTGTTGAGTTTGTTCATGATGCTACTGAAAATCATTATGAGAGAGGAAAATATGGTTGTAGAAGTTTTCAAGTTACTAAAACACCTCTCTATATGCTGAAAATCTAGAAGTTGCGCTTGTCTAGTTTTCCTATGCTTGTTGCATTATGCCTACATGACTTGTTTATTTACAAGATTCCTTTTCATAGGAAGTGGGTTAGGCTTAAATTTGTTTTGAATTTGCTTCTTGATGCTCTATTTTGCTTCAACTCTTATTTCTTGGGAGTGCATCATTAAAACTGCTGAGCCCATCTTAATGGCGATAAAGAAAGAACTTCTTGGGAGATAACCCATGTTTTTATTTTGCTACAGTACTTTTGTTTTATATTTGAGTCTTGGAAGTTGTTACTACTGTAGCAACCTCTCCTTATCTTTATTTTATTGCATTGTTGTGCCAAGTAAAGTCTTTGATAGCAAGGTTGATACTAGATTTGGATTACTGCGCAGAAACAGATTTCTGTCTGTCACGAATTTGGGCAGGGTTCTCTGTAGGTAACTGACAAAAATCTGCCAATTTACGTGCGTGATCCTCAGATATGTACGCAACTTTCATTCAATTTGAGCATTTTCATCTGAGCAAGTCCAGTGCCTCTTAAAAATTCGTCTTTACGGACTGTTCTGTTTTGACAGATTCTGCCTTTTATTTCGCATTGCTTTTTTTGCTGTGTTGGATGGATTTCTTTGTTCCATTGACTTCCAGTAGATTTGGGCAATGTCCAGAAGTGTTAAGAATGATTCTGTTACCTCTGAACATGTGAATTTTTGATTATGCACTAACCCTCTAATGAGTTGTTTCGAGTTTGGTGTGGAGGAAGTTTTCAAGGGTCAAGAGAGGAGGATGATATATGATCAAGAAGAGTGAAAAGTCTAAGCTTGGGGATGCCCCCGTGGTTCATCCCTGCATATTTCAAGAAGACTCAAGCGTGTAAGCTTGGGGATGCCCAAGGCATCCCCTTCTTCATCAACAATTTATCAGGTTTCTTCTCTTGAAACTATATTTTTATTCGGTCACATCTTATGTACTTTACTTGGAGCGCCTGTTTGTTTTTGTTTTGTTTGAATAAATTCATGCTTGTGTGGGAGAGAGACATGCTCCGCTGTTGCGTATGAACACTGGTGTTCTTAGTTCTATCTTTAATGTTCATGGCGGAGTTGAAAACCGCTTCGTTAATTGTTATATGGTTGGAAACAGAAAATGCTGCATGTGGTAATTGGTATAATGTCTTGAATAATTTGATACTTGGCAATTGTTGTGCGCATATAGATCATGTTTAAGCTCTTGCATCATGTACTTTGCACCTATTAATGAAGAACTACATAGAGCTTGTTAAAATTTGGTTTGCATGATTGGTCTCTAGAGTCTAGATATTTTCTGGTTAAGGTGTTTGAACAACAAGGAAGACGATGTAAAGTCTTATAATGCTTACAATATGTTTATATGTGAGTCTTGCTGTACCGTTTTATACTTGAGTTTGCTTCAAACAACCTTGCTAGCCTAGCCTTGTATTGAGAGGAATACTTCTCGTGCATCCAAATCCTTGAGCCAAAACCTATGCCATTTGTGTCCACCATACCTACCTACTACATGGTATTTCTGTGCCATTCCAAAGTAAATTACTTGAGTGCTACCTTTAAACTTCTATTCTTTGCCTTTACAATACATAGCTCATGGGAAAATAGCCTTAAAAACTACTGTGGTATTGAATATGTTGCTATGTATCTTATTTCTTATAAGTTGCTTGTTGAGCGGTAACCATGTTTCTGGGGACGCCATCAACTTTTACCTTTGTTGAATATCATGTGAGTTGCTATGCATGTTCGTCTTGTCTGAAGTAAGGGCGATTTTCATGATAAAATGGTTTGAGTATGCATATTGTTAGAGAAGAACATTGGGCCGCTAACTAAAGCCATGAATCATGGTGGAAGTTTCAGTTTGGACACAAATCCTCAATCTCTTATGAGAATTTTATCTGTTGTTAAATGCTTATGCATTAAAGAGGAGTCCATTATCTGTTGTCTATGTTGTCCCGGTATGGATGTCTAAGTTGAGAATAATCAAAAGCGAGAAATCCAATGCGAACTTTCTCCTTAGACCTCTGTACAGGCGGCATAGAGGTACCCCTTTGTGACACTTGGTTGAAACATATGTATGCAATGATAATCCATGTTAATCCAAGCTAATTAGGACAAGGTGCGGGCACTATTGGTATACTATGCATGAGGCTTGCAACTTATAGGATATCTTATACATAATGCATATGCTTTATTACTACCGTTGACAAAATTGCTTCTATGTTTTCAAAATAAAAGCTCTAGCACAAAAATAGTAATCCATGCTGCCCTCTGCGAAGGGCCTTTCTTCTACTTTATGTTGAGTCAGTTTACCTAATTCTTTCTATCTTAGAAGCAAACACTTGTGTAAACTGTGTGCATTGATTCTTACATGTTTACCTATTGCACTTGTTATATTACTTTATGTTGACAACTCTCCATGAGATATACATGTTACAAGTTGAAAGCAATTGCTGAAACTTAATCATCCTTTGTGTTGCTTCAATGCCTTCTACTTTGAATTTATTGCTTTATGAGTAACTCTTATGCAAGACTTATTGATGCTTGTCTTGAAAGTACTATTCATGAAAAGTCTTTGTTATATGGTTCAGTTGTTTACTCATTGTCTTCATCATTGCTTTGAATCTCTGCATTCATCTCATATGCTTTACAATAGTATTGATCAAGATCATGTTGATAGCATGTCACTTAAGAAATTATCTTTGTTATCGTTTACCTACTCGAGGGCGAGTAGGAACTAAGCTTGGGGATGCTTGATACGTCCCAAACGTATCTATAATTTCTTATGTTCCATGCTACTTTTATGATGATACACACATGTTTTATACACACTTTATGTCATTATTATGCATTTTCCGGAACTAACCTATTAACGAGATGCCGAAGTGCCAGTTCCTGTTTTCTGCTGTTTTTGGTTTCAGAAATCCTAGTAAGGAAATATTCTCGGAATTGGACGAAATCAACGCCCAGCATCTTATAATTGCACGAAGCTTCCAGAACACCCGAGAGGCACCAGAGGGGAGCCCTGGTGGCCCCACACGTGTGGGCGGCGCGGCCAAGGAGCCAGGCGCGCCCCCCTACTGTGTGGGTCCCCCGTGACCCTTCCGACTCCGCCTCTTCGCCTATAAGAAGCCCCCTGACCTAAAACATCGATACGGAAAAGCCACGGTACGAGAAACCTTCCAGAGCCGCCGCCATCGCGAAGCCAAGATCTGGGGGACAGGAGTCTCTGTTCCGGCACGCCGTTAGGACGGGGAAGTGCCCCCGGAAGGCATCTCCATCGACACCACCGCCATCTTCATCACCGCTGCTGTCTCCCATGAGGAGGGAGTACTTCTCCATCGAGGCTAAGGGCTGTACCGGTAGCTATGTGGTTAATATCTCTCCTATGTACTTCAATACAATGATCTCATGAGCTGCCTTACATGATTGCGATTCATATGAGCTTTGTATCACTATTCATCTATGTGTTACTCTAGTGATGTTATTAAAGTACTCTATTCCTCCTTCATGATGTAATGGTGACAGTGTGTGCATCATGTAGTTCTTGGCGTAGGTTATGATTGTAATCTCTTGTAGATTATGGAGTTAACTATTACTATGATAGTATTGATGTGATCTATTCCTCCTTCATAGTGTGATGGTGACAGTGTGCATGCTATGTTAGTACTTGGTATAATTGCAATGATCTTTTTTTTTTTGAGATGTAATTGCAATGATCTATCATGCATTCTAAGGTTATTTAAATATGAACATCGAATGTTGTGGAGCTTGTTAACTCCGGCATTGAGGTGCTCTTGTAGCCCTACACAATTAATGGTGTTCATCATCCAACAAGAGAGTGTAGAGTGGTTTTATTATGTGATCAATGTTGAGAGTGTCCACTAGTGAAAGTATGATCCCTAGGCCTTGTTTCCAATACTGCAAACACCGCCTACTTACTGTTCTGCTACATGTTCGTTTACTGCATCTTTACTTCCTGCAATATTACCACCATCTATACCACCTGTATTTTACTATCTCTTCGCCGAACTAGTGCACCTATACATCTGACAAGTGTATTAGGTGTGTTGGGGACACAAGAGACTTCTTGTATCGTGATTGCAGGGTTGCTTGAGAGGGATATCTTTGACCTCTTCCTCCCTGAGTTCGATAAACCTTGGGTGATCCACTTAAGGGAAACTTGCTGCTGTTCTACAAACCTCTGCTCTTGGAGGCCCAACACTGTCTACAAGAATAGAAGCACCCGTAGACATCAGTAGTCCACCCCTGGACTATGGGTCCATAGCAGTAGCTAGATGGTTGTCTTCTCCTCATTGTGCTATCATGTTAGATCTTGTGAGCCGCCTATCATGATCAAGATCATCTATTTGTAATGCTACATGTTGTGTTTGTTGGGATCCAATGAATATTGAATACTATGTGATGTCTACGCACGCTTCTATTCCTGTAGACAGTGTTGGGCCTCCAAGAGCAGAGGTTTGTAGAACAGCAGCAAGTTTCCCTTAAGTGGATCACCCAAGGTTTATCGAACTCAAGGAGGAAGAGGTCAAAGATATCCCTCTCAAGCAACCCTGCAATCACGATACAAGAAGTCTCTTGTGTCCCCAACACACCTAATACACTTGTCAGATGTATAGGTGCACTAGTTCGGCGAAGAGATAGTGAAATACAAGTAATATGGATGAATATGAGCAGTAGTAACGGCGCCAGAAAAGTGCTTGCTGGCGTGCAGTTGATGGTAGTAATATTGCAGGAAGTAAAGATGCAGTAAAACAGTAAACAAGCGATGATTGCAGTATTTGGAAACAAGGCCTAGGGATCATACTTTCACTAGTGGACACTCTCAACATTGATCACAAAAATAAATAAGTTCTCTTCCTTTGTGCTACATATGCTCTTGTTTGATAATGAACACCATTCGTTGTGTAGGGCTACAAGAGCACCTCAATGCCGGAGTTAACAAGCTCCACAACATTCGGCATGCATATTTAAGTAACCTTTAGAGCATAATAGATCTTTGCAATTTAAACCGAGTACTAACATAGCATACACACTGTCACCTTTACACTATGAAGGGGGAATGAATCACATCAATACTATCATAGTAATAATTAACTCCATAACCTACAAGAGATTATGATCATAACCTACGCCAAGTACTACACGATGCACACACTGTCACCATTACACCGTGAAGGAGGAATAGACTACTTTAATAACATCACAAGAGTAGAACATAGACTAATAGTGATACAAAACTCATATGAATCTCAATCATGTAAGGCAGCTCATGAGATCATTCTATTGAAGTACATAGGAGAGAGATTAACCACATAGCTACCGGTACAGCCCTTAGCCTCGATGGAGAACTACTCCCTCCTCATGGGAGACAGTAGCGGTTATGAAGATGGCGGTGGTGTCGATGGAGATGCCTTCCGGGGGCACTTCCCCGTCCCGGTGGCATGCCGGAACAGAGACTCCTGTCCCCCAGATCTTGGCTTCGCGATGGCGGCGGCTCTGGAAGGTTTCTCGTACCGTGGCTTTTTCGTCCCGAAGATTTAGGTCAGGGGGCTTCTTATAGGCGAAGAGGCGGAGTCGGAGGGGGTACGGAGCCACCACACAATAGGGCGGCGCGGGCCCAGCCCTGGCCGCGCCGGCCCCATGTGTGGGCCCCCTGTGGCTCTCCTCTGGTGGCTCTCGGGTGTTCTGGAAGCTTCGTGGAATTCTAAGATGCTGGGCGTTGATTTCGTCCAATTCCGAGAATATTTCCTTACTAGGATTTCTGAAACCAAAAACAGCAGAAAACAAGAACTGGCACTTCGGCATCTCGTCAATAGGTTAGTTCCGGAAAACGCATAACAATGACATAAAGTGTGAACAAAACATGTAGGTATTGTCATAAAACTAGCATGGAACATAAGAAATTATAGATACGTTTGAGACGTATCAAGCATCCCCAAGCTTAGTTCCTACTCGCCCTCGAGTAGGTAAACGATAAAAAGAATAATTTCTGTAGTGACATGCTACCAACATGATCTTGATCAATACTATTGTAAAGCATATAAGATGAATGAAGTAATTCAAAGCAATGGTAAAGACAATGACTAAACAACTGAATCATATAGCAAAGACTTTTCATGAATAGTACTTTCAAGACAAGCATCAATAAGTCTTGCATAAGAGTTACTCATAAAGCAATAAATTCTTAGTAGAAGGCTTTGAAACAACACAAAGGAAGATATAAGTTTCAGCGGTTGCTTTCAACTTCAACATGTATATCTCATGGATAATTGTCAACACAAAGTAATATAACAAGTGCAATAGGTAAACATGTAAGAATCAATGCACTGTTGACACAAGTGTTTGCTTCTAAGATAGAAAGAAGTGGGTAAACTGACTCAACAATAAAGTAGAAGAATGGCCCTTCGCAGAGGGAAGCATGGATTACTATTTTTGTGCTAGAGCTTTTCATTTTGAAAACATAGAAACAATTTTGTCAACGGTAGTAATAAAGCATATGTGTTATGTATAAGACATCCTATAAGTTGCAAGCCTCATGCATAGTATACTAATAGTGCTCGCACCTTGTCCTAATTAGCTTGGATTAACACGGATTATCATTGCATAACATATGTTTCAACCAAGTGGCACAAAGGGGTACCTCTATGCCGCCTGTACAGAGGTCTAAGGAGAAAGTTCGCATTGGATTTCTTGCTTTTGATTATTCTCAACTTAGACATCCATACTGGGACAACATAGACAACAGATAATGGACTCCTCTTTTAATGCTTAAGCATTTTAACAACAGGTAATATTCTCATAAGAGATTGAGGATTTGTGTCCAAACTGAAACTTCCACCATGATTCATGGCTTTAGTTAGCGGCCCAATGTTCTTCTCTAACAATATGCATACTCAAACCATTTGATCATGAAAATCACCATTACTTCACACAAGACAAACATGCATAGCAACTCACATGATATTCAACAAAGGTGTAAAAGTTGATGGCGTCCCCAGAAACATGGTTACCGCTCAACAAGCAACTTATAAGAAATAAGATACATAGCAACATATTCAATACCACAATAGTTTTTAAGGCTATTTTCCCATGAGCTATATATTGCAAAGATAAAGAATGAAATTTTAAAGGTAGCACTCAAGTAATTTACTTTGGAATGGCAGAGAAATACCATGTAGTAGGTAGGTATGGTGGACACAAATGGCATAGTTTTTGGCTCAAGGATTTGGATGCACGAGAAGAATTCCTCTCAATACAAGGCTAGGCTAGCAAGATTGTTTGAAGCAAACTCAAGCATAAAACGGTGCAGCAAGACTCACATATGAACATATTGTAAGCATTATAAGACTTTACATCGTCTCCTTGTTGTTCAAGCACCTTAACCAGAAAATATCTAGACTTAGAGAGACCAATCATGCAAACCAAATTTTAACAAGCTCTATGTAGTTCTTCATTAATAGGTGCAAAGTACATGATGCAAGAGCTTAAACATGATCTATATGAGCACAACAATTGCGAAGTATCAAATTATTCAAGACATTATACCAATTACCACATGCAGCATTTTCTGTTTCCAACCATATAGCAATTAACGAAGCGGTTTTCAACTCCGCCATGAACATTAAAGATAGAACTAAGAACACATGTGTTCATACGCAACAGTGGAGCGTGTCTCTCTCCCACACAAGCATGAATTTATTCAAACATAATCAAAAATAAAAAATAAAATCAAACATACGCTCCAAGTAAAGTACATAAGATGTGACCGAATAAAAATATAGTTTCAAGAGAAGAAACCTGATAAGTTGTCGATGAAGAAGGGGATGCCTTGGGCATCCCCAAGCTTAGACGCTTGGGTCTTCTTGAAATATGCAGGGATGAACCACTGGGGCATCCCCAAGCTTAGACTTTTCACTCTTCTTGATCATAGTATATCATCCTCCTCTCTTGACCCTTGAAAACTTCCTCCACACCAAACTCGAAACAAACTCATTAGAGGGTTAGTGCATAATCAAAATTTCACATGTTCAGAGGTGACACAATCATTCTTAACACTTCTGGACATTGCACAAAGCTACTGGAAGTCAATGGAACAAAGAAATCCATCCAACACAGCAAAAGAGGCAATGCGAAATAAAAGGCAGAATCTGTCAAAACAGAAGAGTCCGTAAAGAACAATTTTTTAGAGGCACTGGACTTGCTCAGATGAAAATGCTCAAATTGAATGAAAGTTGCGTACATATCTGAGGATCACACACGTAAATTGGCAGATTTTTCTGAGTTACCTACAGAGAACCCTGCCCAAATTCGTGACAGACAGAAATCTGTTTCTGCGCAGTAATCCAAATCTAGTATGAACCTTGCTATCAAAGACTTTACTTGGCACAACAATGCAATAAAATAAAGATAAGGAGAGGTTGCTACAGTAGTAAACAACTTCCAAGACACAACAAAACATTAGCAAAATAAAGACATGGTTTATCTCCCAAGAAGTTCTTTCTTTATAGCCATTAAGATGGGCTCAGCAATTTTAATGATGCACTCGCAAGAAATAAGAGTTGAAGCAAAAGAGAGCATCAAGAAGCAAATTCAAAACACATTTAAGTCTAACATGCTTTCTATGCATAGGAATCTTGTAAATAAACAAGTTCATGAAGAGCAAAGTAACAAGCATAGGAAGATAAAACCAGTGTAACTTCAAAAAAATTAGCATATAGAGAGGTGTTTTAGTAACATGAAAATTTCTACAACCATATTTTCCTCTCTCATAATAATTTTCAGTAGCATCATGAACAAATTCAACAATATAACTATCACATGAAACATTCTTATCATGAGCTACATGCATAAAATTATTACTCTCCACATAAGCATAATCAATTTTACTAGTTGTAGTGGGAGCAAATTCAACAAAGTAGCTATCATTATTATTCTCATCAAGTGTAGGAGGCATAGTATAATCATGCTGCCTGCCAAAACCCACCGGCGAGTAGCGACGAGCAACACGAAGAGCCGGGTGATACGTCTCAAACGTATCTATAATTTCTTATGTTCCATGCTAGTTTTATGACAATACCTACATGTTTTGTTCACACTTTATATCGTTTTGATGCGTTTTCCCGAACTAACCAATTGACGAGATGCCGAAGGTCCAGTTGCTGTTTTCTGCTGTTTTTGGTTTCAGAAATCCTAGTAAGGAAATATTCTCGGAATCGGACGAAATCAATGTCCAGCATCCTATTTTTCCACGAAGCTTCCAGAACACCCGAGAGCCAGCAGAGGGGGGCCACAGGGCCACCAGATGATAGGGCGGCGCGGCCAGGGCCTGGGCCGCGCCCCCCTATTGTGTCGTCGCCTCGTCAGCCCTCCGACTCCGCCTCTTCGCCTATTTAAAGGTCCTCGACCTAAAACCTCGATACGGAAAAGCCACGGTACAAGAAACCTTCCAGAGCCGCCGCCATCGTGAAGCCAAGATCTGGGGGACAGGAGTCTCTGTTCCGGCACGCCGCCGGGATGGGGAAGTGCCCCCGGAAGGCTTCTCCATCGACACCACCGCCATCTTCATCAACGTTGCTGTCTCCCATGAGGAGGGAGTAGTTCTCCCTCGAGGCTAAGGGCTGTACCGGTAGCTATGTGGTTAATCTCTCTCCTATGTACTTCAATACAATAATCTCATGAGCTGCCTTACATGATTGAGATTCATATGATGATGCTTGTAATCTAGATGTCATTATGCTAGTCAAGTGGATTTTACTTATGTGATCTCCGGAGACTCCTTGTCCCACGTGTGTAAAGGTGACAGTGTGTGCACCGTGTGGGTCTCTTAGGCTATATTTCACAGAATACTTATTCACTGTTATGAATAGCATAGTGAAGTGCTTATTTATATCCCTTTATGATTGCAATGTGTTTTGTATCACTATTCATCTATGTGCTACTCTAGTGATGTTATTAAAGTAGTCTATTCCTCACACTTGCGGTGTAATGGTGACAGTGTGTGCATCGTGTAGTACTTGGCGTAGGTTATGATTGTGATCTCTTGTAGATTATGAAGTTAACTATTGCTATGATAGTATTGATGTGATCTATGCCTCCTTCATAGTGTGATGGTGACAGTGTGCATGCTATGTTAGTACTTGGTTTAGTTGTGTTGATCTATCGTGCACTCTAAGGTTATTTAAACATGAATATCGAATATTGTGGAGCTTGTTAACTCCGGCATTGAGGGTTCGTGTAATCCTACACAATTAGTGGTGTTCATCATCCAACAAGAGAGTGTAGAGTATAGCATTTATCTATTTATTCTGTTATGTGATCAATGTTGAGAGTGTCCACTAGTGAAAGTATAATCCCTATGCCTTGTTTCCAAATACTGCAATCATCGCTTGTTTACTGTTTTACTGCATCTTTACTTCCTGCAATATTACTACCATCAACTGCACGCCAGCAAGCACTTTTCTGGCGCCGTTACTACTGCTCATATTCATTCATACCACTTGTATTTCACTATCTCTTCGCCGAACTAGTGCACCTATACATCTGACAAGTGTATTGGGTGTGTTGGGGACACAAGAGACTTCTTGTATCGTGATTGCAGGGTTGCTTGAGAGGGATATCTTTGACCTCTTCCTCCCTGAGTTCGATAAACCTTGGGTGATCCACTTAAGGGAAACTTGCTGCTGTTCTACAAACCTCTGCTCTTGGAGGCCCAACACTGTCTACAAGAATAGAAGCACCCGTAGACATCAAGCACTTTTCTGGCGCCGTTGCCGGGGAGGAAATGTAAAAGGCACTCACACTCCGGTCCCAGGTAACTAAGTACTTTTCTGTTGCTGTTGTGTGTGTGCTCGAAGCTATTTCCTTTAGATCCTGCAATTGCATCTTTTGGTTTCTTGTTTTACACTAGTAAGGCTTAATGGAAGACAACAACAAAATGAGAGATCTTTATGAACTTTATCTTGAATTAGGACATGATGTGTTTGAAGATAAAATTAAAAAACCCATGAAACTTATGCATGCTAATGGGAATGTTATTAGTATGAATGCTTTAAACACCATTGTTGCTAATGCTATGGAAGAATTTAAGCTTGGGGAGGTCGGTTTTGATGAAAATGATCTCTTTAGTCCTCCGGGTATTGAGGAGAAAGTTTATGTTGATTATGATATGCCTCCCATATATGATGATTATAATGATAATGGTCTTTTGGTGCCGCCTACTATGGAGGATAAGTTTAATTATGATTACAATATGCCTCCTACACTTGATGAGAATAATAATGATAGCTACTTTGTTGAATTTGCTCCCACTACAACTAATTAAATTGATTATGCTTATGTGGAGAGTAATGATACTTTTATGCATGTGAATAAGAATGCTTTATGTGATACTTATATTGTTGAGTTTGTTCATGATGCCTCTGAAAATTATTATGCGAGAGGAAAATATGGTTGTAGAAATTTTCATGTTACTAAAACACCTCTCTATATGCTGAAATTTTTGAAGTTACACTTGTTTTATCTTCCTATGCTTGTTACTTTGCTCTTCATGAACTTGTTTATTTACAAGATTCCTATGCATAGGAAACATGTTAGACTTAAATGTGTTTTGAATTTGCTTTTTGATGCTCTCTTTTGCTTCAACTTCTATTTCTTGCGAGTGCATCATTGAAATTACTGAGCCCATCTTAATGGCTATAAAGAAAGCACTTCTTGGGAGATAACCCATGTGTTTATTTTACTACAGTACTTTTGTTTTATATTTGTGTCTTGGAAGTTGTTAATACTGTAGCAACCTCTCCTTATCTTTATTTTATTGCATTGTTGTGCCAAGTAAAGTCTTTGATAGCAAGGTTGATACTATATTTGGATTATTGCGCAGAAACAGATTTCTGTCTGTCACGAATTTGTGCAGGGCTCTCTGTAGGTAACTCAGAAATATCTGCCAATTTATGTGCGTGATCCTCAGATATGTACGCAACTTTCATTCAATTTGGGCATTTTCATCTGAGCAAGTCTGGTGCCACTTTAAAATTCGTCTTTACGGACTGTTCTGTTTTGACAGATTCTGCCTTTTATTTCGCATTGCCTCTTTTGCTGTGTTGGATGGATTTCTTTGTTCCATTAACTTCCAGTAGCTTTGGGCAATGTCCAGAAGTGTTAAGAATGATTGTGTCACCTCTGAACATGTGAAATTTTTGATTATGCACTAACCCTCTAATGAGTTTGTTTCGAGTTTGGTGTGGAGGAAGTTTTCAAGGGTCAAGTGAGGAGGATGATATACTATGATCAAGAAGAGTGAAAAGTCTAAGCTTGGGGATGCCCCCGTGGTTCATCCCTGCATATTTCAAGAAGACTCAAGCATCTAAGCTTGGGGATGCCCAAGGCATCCCCTTCTTCATTGACAACTTATCAAGTTTCTTCTCTTGAAACTATATTTTTATTCGTTCACATCTTATGTACTTTACTTGGAGCGTCTGTTTGTTTTTATTTTCGTTTTGTTATTTTCATTCTCTGAATAAATGCTTGTGTGGGAGAGAGACACGCTCCGCTGGTTCATATGAACACATGTGTTCTTAGCTTTTAATGTTCATGGCGAAGGTTGAAAACTGCTTCGTTCATTGTTATATGGTTGGAAACAGAAAATGCTTCATGTGGTAATTGGTATAATGTCTTGAATAATTTGATACTTGGCAATTGTTGTGCTCATATAGATCATGTTTAAGCTCTTGCATCATGTACTTTGCACCCATTAATGAAGAACTACATAGAGCTTGTTAAAATTTGGTTTGCATGATTGGTCTCTCTAAGTCTAGATATTTTCTGGTTAAGGTGTTTGAACAACAAGGAAGACGATGTAAAGTCTTATAATGCTTACAATATGTTCATATGTGAGTCTTGCTGCACCATTTTATACTTGAGTTTGCTTCAACAACCTTGCTAGCCTAGCCTTGTATTGAGAGGAATTCTTCTCGTGCATCCAAATCCTTGAGCCAAAAAGATATGCCATTTGTGTCCACCATACCTACCTACTACATGGTATTTCTCTGCCATTCCAAGCAAATACTTCATGTGCTACCTTTAAACAATTCAAAAGATATTATCTCTTATTTGTGTCAATGTTTTATAGCTCATGAGGAAGTATGTGGTGTTTATCTTTCGATCTTGTCATTTACTTCGGACAGACTTTCACCAATGGACTAGTGGCATATCCGCTTATCCAATAATTTTGCAAAAAGAGCTGGCAATGGGGTTCCCAGCCCCTATTAATTAACTTGCATTAATAATTCTCTTCATATGTTTTGCTCTGATTCATCAGTAAGCAACTTAATTTTGCAAATAGACACTCCTCCATGGTATGTGAAATGTTGGAAGGCACCCGAGGATTCGGTTAGCCATGGCTTGAGAAAGCAAAGGTTGGGAGGAGTGTCATCTAAAAAAATAAAAAAATAAAAACTAAACTAAAGTACATGTGTAGACAAAAGAGAAGAGGGATGATCTACCTTGCTGGTAGAGATAACGTCCTTCATGGGAGCCGCTCTTGAAAGTCTGGTTGATGAGGTAGTTAGAGTGCCCACTACCATTCGTTGACAACAACAAACACCTCTCAAAACTTTACTTTTATGCTCTCTATATGATTTCAAAACTTAAAAAGCTCTAGCACATGATTTAATCCCTGCTTCCCTCTGCGAAGGGCCTTTCTTTTACTTTATGTTGAGTCAGTTTACCTACTTCTTTCTATCCTAGAAGCAAACACTTGTGTGAACTGTGTGCATTGATTCTTACATGTTTACCTATTGCACTTGTTATATTACTTTGTGTTGACAATTATCCATGAGATATACATGTTGAAGTTGAAAGCAACCGCTGAAACTTATATCTTCCTTTGTGTTGTTTCAAAGCTTTCTACTAAGAACTTATTGCTTATGAGTAACTCTTATGCAAGTCTTATTGATGCTTGTCTTGAAAGTATTATTCATGAAAAGTCTTTGCTATATGATTCATTTGTTTACTCATTATCTTCATCATTGCTTCGAATCGCTGCATTCATCTCATGTGCTTTACAATAGTAATGATCAAGATTATGATAGCATGTCACTTCAGAAATTATCTTTGTTATCGTTTACCTACTCGAGGGTGAGTAGGAACTAAGCTTGGGGATGCTTGATACGTCTCAAACGTATCTATAATTTCTTATGTTCCATGCTAGTTTTATGACAATACCTACATGTTTTGTTAACACTTTATATCGTTTTGATGCGTTTTCCGGAACTAACCTATTGACGAGATGCCGAAGGGCCAGTTGCTGTTTTTGGTTTCAGAAATCCTAGTAAGGAAATATTCTCGGAATCGGACGAAATCAATGCCCAGCATCCTATTTTTCCACGAAGCTTCCAGAACACCTGAGAGCCAGCAGAGGGGGGCCACAGGGCCACCAGATGATAGGGCGGCGCGGCCAGGGCCTGGGCCGCGCCCCCCTATTGTGTCGTCGCCTCGTCAGCCCTCCGACTCCGCCTCTTCGCCTATTTAAAGGTCCTCGACCTAAAACCTCGATACAGAAAAGCCACGGTACGAGAAACCTTCCAGAGCCGCCGCCATCGCGAAGCCAAGATCTGGGGGACAGGAGTCTCTGTTCCGGCACGCCGCCGGGACGGGGAAGTGCCCCCGGAAGGCTTCTCCATCGACACCACCGCCATCTTCATCAACGCTGCTGTCTCCCATGAGGAGGGAGTAGTTCTCCCTCGAGGCTAAGGGCTGTACCGGTAGCTATGTGGTTAATCTCTCTCCTATGTACTTCAATACAATAATCTCATGAGCTGCCTTACATGATTGAGATTCATATGATGATGCTTGTAATCTAGATGTCATTATGCTAGTCAAGTGGATTTTACTTATGTGATCTCCGGAGACTCCTTGTCCCACGTGTGTAAAGGTGACAGTGTGTGCACCGTGTGGGTCTCTTAGGCTATATTTCACAGAATACTTATTCACTGTTATGAATAGCATAGTGAAGTGCTTATTTATATCCCTTTATGATTGCAATGTGTTTTGTATCACTATTCATCTATGTGCTACTCTAGTGATGTTATTAAAGTAGTCTATTCCTCCTGCACGGTGTAATGGTGACAGTGTGTGCATCGTGTAGTACTTGGCGTAGGTTATGATTGTGATCTCTTGTAGATTATGAAGTTAACTATTGCTATGATAGTATTGATGTGATCTATGCCTCCTTCATAGTGTGATGGTGACAGTGTGCATGCTATGTTAGTACTTGGTTTAGTTGTGTTGATCTATCGTGCACTCTAAGGTTATTTAAACATGAATATCAAATATTGTGGAGCTTGTTAACTCCGGCATTGAGGGTTTGTGTAATCCTACACAATTAGTGGTGTTCATCATCCAACAAGAGAGTGTAGAGTTGTTATCACCAGATTTTGGTCAAATCAGGAGGTGGGCCGTAAGAGAGATGGGCTTGGAAGATTACACGTGGAGGATCTCTGAAGCGGCCTTGCACGAGGAGTTTGGGCTAAATTGCCTGTGTATCTTTAATTATAGTAGATTTCATCTTAGATTGAAAGTTAGAGTTTGTATCGTGTACGGTGGGAATTATTCCCACGGTAGAAAGTCCGCTGGACTATAAATATGTACCTAGGGTTTATGGAATAAACAACAACACACATTCAACCCAAACAAACCAATCTCGGCGCATCGCCAACTCCTTCGTCTCGAGGGTTTCTATCCGGTAAGCGACATGCTGCCTAGATCGCATCTTGCGATCTAGGCAGCACAAGCTCCACGTTGTTCATGCGTTGCTCGTACTGAAGCCTTGTTGATGGCGAGCAACGTAGTTATCATAGATTTGTTAGGGTTAGCATAGTTCTTCGCGTAACATGCTAGCGTAGTGCAACCCTTGCATATCTAGCCGCCCTCACACCTATCTTAGGTGTGGGGGCACCGCTTGATCATTATTTAGTAGATCTGATCCGTTACGATTGCTCCTTGTTCTACAAGGATTAGTTTAATATCTGCAATAGTTAGGCCTTACAAAGGGGGGGGGGAGGATCCAGCGGCACGTAGGGTGTCGTTCGCAAGTCCTAAACAGGATGTTCCGGGGATCAACTTCGTGTTGGTTTTTAGGCCTTGTTTAGGATCGGCTTACGATCACCGTGCGTGGCCGCGAGGCCCAACCTGGAGTAGGATGATCCGATTATGCGGTGAAAACCCTAAATCGTCGTAGATCTCATTAGCTTTATCTTGATCAAGCAGGACCACCATATATTCGTGCACCCCGTACGAATCATGGGTGGATCGGCTCTTTGAGCCGATTCACAGATAACCCGAGAGCCGATCGAGGCTCGTATTTAATGTTTACGTGTATGCCATGCAGGAAACTAAGCGAGGCATCTCCATCACCTTCACGACCAGGTATAGGTCAGGTGGCACGCCCTTGCACCCAGCATCGGACGTGTGACCAGAAGTGCTTTGCGGGCCGTCGCTCGGAGGGACCTCAGCCAGCCGCAGCTCTAGGTTGTTCCCGGCTCTACAGTGTTGACAGCCGCTGCCCGCCGGTGGGTTTTGGCAGTCAACACATTCTGGCACGCCCGGTGGGACTATCTTCTACATCAACCACATCGCCATCTACATCTGAGATGGCGGATGGCACGCCAGTCACGTACGAGGAGCTGCCCGACGAGCTCAAGAAGAGGTATGACGAGATCAAAGTCACCCTCGAAGCCGACCTCATCGGCTCTTTCCGCAGAACCCGTTCCCATGGCATCGAGATGGAAGGGGTTCTCACCGGAAGGTGCACTCGATGGGATAGACCTCTACGCCCCGTCGGAGGAACGCACCAGGGGCTGCGGCGGAGATCAACTACTTGGTGGCTCACTCGCTACACCGCCACTCTGAGAACCTGGTCAACACGTTGGAGCGTGTCGCTCTTCGCATGATCCAGGAGATCATGAGGCACCAGTACTCGCCGTCAGGACCAGCTCTCGGGACACATCAAGGAGAGTTGCCACTCCAGTCCCGTCCACCGTTGCCATATGCGTTGGCAGCACCAGAAGTGCCGGCTACACCGGCATTCGTCGTCTACAAGATCGGTGGTGACCCTAGTGACTACCAGTTCTTGACCGAGGCGCCTAAGGAGATCCCTCACGGGTACGCGTGCACGTATGTGCCGGATTGTGGCAACTGGGCACTCACAAACCAGGCCACAACATCAGGGACTTCTGGGAAAACAGGAGGAACGTCGCCGACGAGCTTGAGAAGCGTACGTGGCTAACTAAGTACGCCACCCCGACGAACCTCCGAGCCCAGCTCCTGCAGTTGGCTCGAGCTGGAAAAGCAAGCATGGCTGGCTAAGCACGCCACCCCGGCGAATCTTCGTAGTTCAACTCCTGCAGCCAGCACAATGGATCAGATCGGTACTATCTTGAGAGACCAGTTCGGCATGGTGCCGAAAAGGAGGGCAATCGGCTATTCCAAGCCGTACCCCGACGAAAACGAGATGATCCCGCTACCACCCAAATATCGGCTCCCTGATTTCTCCAAATTCAGTGGATCAGATGGCTCCAGCTCCATCGAGCACGTCTGCCGATATTTGGCGCAACTAGGACCGGCTTCAGTGTCGGATCAGCTACGCGTGAGGCTCTTCTCACAGTCCCTCATGGGATCGGCTTTCGGGTGGTACACCTCTTTGCCACCAGACTCCATTCGGACTTGGAAGCAGTTGGAAGAGCAGTTCCATATGCAGTACCATTCAGAGGCTTCCGAGTCTGGCATTGCCGATCTAGCACAACTACGTCAGAAGCGCGGAGAAACTGTGACAGAATACATCCAGCGCTTCAGGAATCTTAGGAACCGATGTTATTCGGTTCGTATAACTGTAAAGGAAGCAGTCGAGTTGGCAGTAGCAGGCCTTGCATCACAGCTCAAGGACATGGCCTCCCAAGCAGATTATCCCTCACTGGCGCATATGGTTCAGAAACTATCGGCATATGAACAGCGCCACCCGGACCTGTACCAAGACAAGTTCAAGCGTGCAGTGGTCCTGGTCGATGCAGAGGAAGACGAAGTTCCTGCGGGAGACCAAGAGGTAGCAGTGGCTGAATGGACTCGGGGAGGAACCCCCGTGCCCTGCAAATGGGTAAAGCCACCAGGCCCACCCAGGGGATTTGATTTTGACGTGACCAAGACTGAGCAAATCTTCGACCTCCTGCTCAAGGAGAAACAGTTGACGATTCCTGAAGGTCTCAAATTCCCCACGGTGCAAGAGCTGAACGGAAAGCCATACTGCAAATGGCACAACTCGCTCTCCCATGCCACCAACGACTGCAGGGTATGGCGTCAGCACATCCAAGCGGCGATAGAAAAGGGGCGTCTAATTTTCAACCAGTACGCCATGAAGGTCGACACCCAGCCCTTTCCCGCCGTTAACATGGTGGAGTGCACTTACCCTGAAGGTTGCCAGCCAGGATCCTCGTTCAGCATCAACATGGTAGGACCTGGGAACCACTCTGGCAAAGATGGAGACGAGGGCAGCTGCTCTCGTAGCAAGGACACAGAGGAGGCCGCTCCACGCGATCGGCTCCGTCATGATGGCAAGCGCTACGTCACAGAGGGAGGGGTGAAGAACATAAGATATCAGCGACCCCTCTCTGATCACCTCCTCAACAAATATGTGAGTCAGTATGGCCAACGCCGACGGTCCAGCTATGATGATGAAGGAGATCGTCTGGCTAGAGAAGCCAGAAGCCATCATCGGCACGATCGCGATGAGGAGGAGCACGAGCGCCGTGCCACGGAAAGATCAAGGGAGCAAGATGACAACGCCAGGCACTGGGACTGCCCCTTCTTCAGACACTGCTGGGATTCAGGAATGAGCCGATTGCCCACAATCGGCAATTGCCAAGACTGCAACCAGAAGAAGAAGGAGGCAGCCAACGTGTCTGTGTTCAAGCGCCTAGGGCCTCTCCCGCCACAAAGCAAACGTGCTGAGTCCCCTCGGTGGGCAGATCTCGAGGATTCCGAAGACGAGGGACAAGAAGAAGAAGAAGAAGACAGGTACCACCGTCCAAGGTGGTGCCCTGACGGACTCAGCCATTCACAAAAGCGCAGGGTTCAGCGATTGCGCGGCCTGGAGGAAGCCGAAAGGTTATACCTGCATACGCTAAGGAAGGCACGGCCTGATCTGGCTGCGAAAGTTCAGCGAGCCCTGGATGAAGAGGGTCGTCCACGGAAAATGGAATGGCGTCCCAAGCAGAAGAAAGCCGATGATGAAACATCGGCTGGTACAAACATGGTACTCGTCCTTCCGACGGAGCTTAGTACTCCACGATTCTACGATGCACTCAAGGTGGACGACAGCAAGCGCATAAAGTCAGAGGTCGGGTTGGTTTTATCCAGCCTGACCGAGTAGCAAGAACATACTAATGAGCAAACCAGGCGAGGCTGATCCTTGTGATCGGCCCCATAAATTATGAAGGAGCATTACAGAACCTTCAGTCAGCACTCTAATGGATATGGAGGCTGATTCCAGCAATCGGCCAAAATTATGTTCACCCCATATTCAGCACATATTCTGCTTGTGTTCAGCAACGATCCACTGGGCAGCGGCCACGTCGGCAGATGAAAGTCAGCATGAATACTTACGGAGCCGACGTGCAAGTGCAGTGCCCTGACTAACCATAGAAGCCGATATCTGCAGTCATTTGGCAGATTCGGCTCGGGGGGCATGCAGTCAGATGAACATGTGCAGATAAATGTGTGTAAACATGCGTGCAGTGAAACATTGGGGGCCGATTAAGAAAAATCGGCCAAATAAAAAAAAATTTGCGAAGCCGATGCGCAGCCATCGACTCTAGTACAGTTACACAAGACCAAGACCTACTGGCTATGTGCTCAAGGTTTACATCAACGTCGACGTTCAGTAGAAGAAAGCTGATCAGCGACCTATGCATCCTCGCCGGTATTCTTGCCTTGATTAAGGCTCGGGGGCAGCTCGCCCTAAAAATTCTTTGGAGAGCCGATTTTGATGGAATCGGCTGATTCTGCATTACGATTCGGAGGCCGATGGTGGCACATGTGGTTGGCTCACTACTGTTCTCGCCTTGATGAAGGCTCGGGGGGCAACGGACTACATAGATATTCGGTTCTTAAGAAACCGATTGGAGTTGCATCGACCGACCCTGCATCGTGATCCTCTCTGAAAGCAGTTCCGGTTGCGAAAGAAGATTGCTGAAGCTATGGAGAGGAATCAGAAAAGGAGGCCGTCGGCTTTTACAGATTTTGGACTGTCCTGTCGCTGCAAAGGGACTGGATTCTCAAAAGAGCCGATGAGCAGTCATCGGCTAAGGGATTGCGAAGAATTATGGTCAGATATCAAATCGCAGCCTGAAATTGAGAAGTGCTTGACCGACGGGCTAATTGACATGAGAGTCCGGCTTCATGGGCGTCCAAAAGAAAAGAAATCCGATATGTTGCTATCGGTCTTGGCGAGACAGGCGAAAGGAATGAAATTGGATTGATTGAAAGGACAATTTCATTAATTCAAAGGAGTGGCTTTACAAGAAAGAGCCGATGGCTCTCAAAAGAGGGATTTGGTGCCTAGTGCACTGCTACTACTAGCCCTATTCTACTAGTCGTCGCTGTCCTCGTCGTCACCGCCGTCGATGTCATCGGCGCTGCTCCCAGGAAGCTCCTCGTCGCTGCTACCCCAGCCCTTGGCCGGAGCCTCTTCCTCCTCATCATCATCATCATCCTCGCTGTCCGCCCAGGAGCGGAAGCGCTTGGTTGGCGGATACCCTGCGGAAGAGGAAGATTCATCTTCCTCCTCTTCTTCTCCTTCTTCGTCTTCATCTTCGTCCTCGCTGTCCGCCCACATGTGGGAGCGCTTCTTCGGCGGGAGCTTGGCGGAGGGGGAGGCCTTGGCCTTCGCTACTTCTCCTTCTTTCTTCTCATTGTCGGAGGGGAGGGGGTTCACCTCGGAGTGAAGGTTGTCCTCGTTCTTCTTCTTCGGCGAGGATTGGTGGGAGAGGCCTGAGAGGGAAGAGGAAGAGGAAGACATTGCTACAGGAGAAGAGGGTTTTTTGGGTGCCGATGGCTGGAGCAGAGGAAGGGGATAAAGAGAGCTAATCAGTCGGCACAGTTAAATAATGAGAAGCCTGGTGGAACTTTAACGCCATTACAGTTTCCGAGGAGGTGATGCCAGAGCTATCGAATTTTGCAGAGAAGCTGAGAAGACAGGGCATAATGATGACGGATGCTGCAACGGCTCTGCTCTGCTATGACATGACCCTTCGAAGGAAAAACAGAGTGGTTTTGGAATTATCATTGCCAAAACCAGGGGGGCATGTGTTATCACCAGATTTTGGTCAAATCAGGAGGTGGGCCGTAAGAGAGATGGGCTTGGAAGATTACACGTGGAGGATCTCTGAAGCGGCCTTGCACGAGGAGTTTGGGCTAAATTGCCTGTGTATCTTTAATTATAGTAGATTTCATCTTAGATTGAAAGTTAGAGTTTGTATCGTGTACGGTGGGGATTATTCCCACGGTAGAAAGTCCGCTGGACTATAAATATGTACCTAGGGTTTATGGAATAAACAACAACACACGTTCAACCCAAACAAACCAATCTCGGCGCATCGCCAACTCCTTCGTCTCGAGGGTTTCTATCCGGTAAGCGACATGCTGCCTAGATCGCATCTTGCGATCTAGGCAGCACAAGCTCCACGTTGTTCATGCGTTGCTCGTACTGAAGCCTTGTTGATGGCGAGCAACGTAGTTATCATAGATTTGTTAGGGTTAGCATAGTTCTTCGCGTAACATGCTAGCGTAGTGCAACCCTTGCATATCTAGCCGCCCTCACACCTATCTTAGGTGTGGGGGCGGCACCCCGCTTGATCATTATTTAGTAGATCTGATCCGTTACGATTGCTCCTTGTTCTACAAGGATTAGTTTAATATCTGCAATAGTTAGGCCTTACAAAGGGGGGGAGGATCCAGCGGCACGTAGGGTATCGTTCGCAAGTCCTAAACAGGATGTTCCGGGGATCAACTTCGTGTTGGTTTTTAGGCCTTGTTTAGGATCGGCTTACGATCACCGTGCGTGGCCGCGAGGCCCAACCTGGAGTAGGATGATCCGATTATGCGGTGAAAACCCTAAATCGTCGTAGATCTCATTAGCTTTATCTTGATCAAGCAGGACCACCATATATTCGTGATGCCATGCAGGAAACTAAGCGAGGCATCTCCATCACCTTCCTGACCAGGTATAGGTCAGGTGGCACGCCCTTGCACCCAGCATCGGACGTGTGACCAGAAGTGCTTTGCGGGCCGTCGCTCGGAGGGACCTCAGCCAGCCGCAGCTCTAGGTTGTTCCCGGCTCTACAGTGTTGACAGCCGCTGCCCGCCGGTGGGTTTTGGCAGTCAACAAGAGTATAGCATTTATCTATTTATTCTGTTATGTGATCAATGTTGAGAGTGTCCACTAGTGAAAGTATAATCCCTAGGCCTTGTTTCCAAATACTGCAATCATCGCTTGTTTACTGTTTTACTGCATCTTTACTTCCTGCAATATTACTACCATCAACTGCACGCCAGCAAGCACTTTTCTGGCGCCGTTACTACTGCTCATATTCATTCATACCACTTGTATTTCACTATCTCTTCGCTGAACTAGTGCATCTATACATCTGACAAGTGTATTGGGTGTGTTGGGGACACAAGAGACTTCTTGTATCGTGATTGCAGGGTTGCTTGAGAGGGATATCTTTGACCTCTTCCTCCCTGAGTTCGATAAACCTTGGGTGATCCACTTAAGGGAAACTTGCTGCTGTTCTACAAACCTCTGCTCTTGGAGGCCCAACACTATCTACAAGAATAGAAGCACCCGTAGACATCACCGGGAGGCTCCCAGAACTGCTGGTGGGCCCTGGTCCCTCGGGCGACGGCCCGCAAAATCCGGCACACGTCCTGGCTATTGCGAGGGCGTGCCACCTGACCTATACCTGGTCAGGAAGGTGATGGATTGCTTCAATTAGTTTCCTGCATGGCAGACACGTAAACATTAAATCTGAGCCTCGATGGGCTCTCAGGTTACCCTGTGAATCGGCTCAAAGAGCCGATTGACCAATGGTTCGTATTGGATCTACGATAATATGGGGATCCTGCTTTATTAATACCAAGTTAAATCGATCTACGACAGTCTAGGGCTTTCACCGCATAATTGGAACGTCCTACGCGTAGTTGAGCCTGGCAGATACGAAAGATAACATAAAACTAGTCCTGGAAGAGGCCTAAAAACCAACACAGAGTCGATTCCCGGAACAACCCCTCTTGGATCGGCAAACCATACCTTACGCACTACTGGATCGTTCAACCCGTTTGCAAGGCCTAACCATGCGGATATCAAACTAATCCTTGGAGAAAAAGGAACAACCATAATAGATCAGATCTACTAAATAAAGACCAAGCAAGATGCTGCCCTTACACCTAAGATAGGTGCAAAGGCAGCTAGATATTTAGGGGCAGCATAACTAAGTAAACATATCAGAAAAGTATCGATGTTAGCCCCAAAACATCTATGATAACGGTATTACTCGCCATCAACAAGGCTTCAGTATGAGCAACACAAAACAACGAATAAACTGATACTGCCCAGATCGCAAGATGCGATCTGGGCAGCATGACGCTTACCCGAAAGAAACCCTCGAAACAAGGGGTGGCGATGCGCCTAGATTGTGTTTGTTGTGAACGTGATCGTCTTCCTTTTTCAATAACCCTAGGTACATATTTATAGTCCGTAGACTTTCTATCTTTGGAATAAACCTAACTGTGTACGAACCAAACTCTATCTCTTAATTCTAAACTGAAACGTGATCTACCATAATGTACAGATATACGGGCAATCTAGCCCAAACTCTCGCACGAGGCCGATTCAGAAACACTTTATGTGCATATCGTCTAAGCCCATCTCAATCACTACCCATCTCCTAATTTGGCTAAAATCCGGCGATAACACATGCCCCCCTGGTTTTGGCAATAATAATTCCAAAACCACTCTGTTTTCCTTCATCAGTTTACGCGTTGCAGAGCAGAATCGCTACAGTGCCCTTCCATCATGATGCCTTGCCTTCTCAACTTCTCCGTACTGCACGATTTGACAGTTTTGGCACCGCATCCTCGAAAACCGCCACAGCATTGAATCATCTTCCACTGTATCCCCTTTATTTAACCTCATCCAAGCAGTTTGCCTCCTCATCCTCTTGTTCTGCATTAGCAATTGAAACTCCCCTCCTCTGCAACCATGGACTCCTCCTCTGCCTCCTGCTCTTCGGGTCTCTCCTCCCAATCCTCCTCCTCCCATGAGCCGATGCCGGAGTACGACCCGATAGCGGCGTACGAGGCCCTCGCCCCACTGTGGTGGGATGAGGCGGATTGGGATTTTGCCGTCAGGTCAGAGGATGACGAATCCTTGACCGACGGGGAGGATAACTTCCAATTCCTCGTTGACGGGGAGTTGGAGGAAGAGAGCGACGACGACGCTTTCTCCTGGGGCGAGGACATCTCCTTCGACGAAGAGGATGAAACGGAGGACGACACCTCCTCCGATGAATACCCGCCGGCGAAGCGCTTCCGCGCCGGGTCGGAGGACGACGACGATGATGACGAAGAAGAAGCCCCTGCCGACGGCTTCAGAAGCAGCGACGAAGACATCGCCGGTAGCAACGCCGATGGCAGCGAGGACGGCGACGACGAGGGCAGCACCGGCGCCGGCCCCTAGATTAGGGACTACTAGAATAGGGCTAGTAGTAGTACATTAGGTAGCAGATCTCCCTTTTGTGAGCAATCGGCTCTTATTGTAAAAACCCCTTTTAATCAATGAAGAATGCTTCTATGTCTGATTTTTCCGATTGTCAAAGTAGGTCAACGCACAAAGAGCCGATAGCAACGCATCGGTCTTTTACCATAAAACGCCAGTAAGGCCAGACTCAGTTACCTATTTAGACAGGTCCAAGCGGACATTCCCCAAATTCAAACGGTAACCTGTGACCCTCTTCTAAAGGACCAAACTCAGATCTCCAATTGCCCATCGAACAGATTCAACTCGCGGAAATGCGAATCCCAGATCCCCAACCGCGCAGATTCATCTCCGCCAGCGAATCAGATGGCGGAATCGTCCAATGCCAACGCAACGGTCTCTGGCCTGAAGGTAATCTTTAACTGCCCCTCGCCATCCGAGCATAGTGTTAGAACTAATAGCAAACATCTGAATTAATGCCTTATTCCACCATTAATGCCTTATTTCACCATGAATTAACTCTCTTTGTCTTGGCCCCCGTACTGTCGAGAGTCCTGCCCATCTGATTTCTTGCGAGGCCCATAGGATCCCCTTCGTGAACCAGAATTTAGATCTAACTTCTTGGGCCGACTGCTTACGAGCCTGGCCTAACCCTCCTGAAGATTGGGTTTCCTGGTATAGTAGAGTATCCAAAACTTACCAATCCAAATGGGAAACCACAGGAATAGCCGATGCTCTATCCTTATCATTGTCTCCCCTTGAGAAGCATGAAAACCTTCTAAAAACCATCGGCTACTTCTGGTCTGATGCTCTGAACTGCTTCATGTTTGGCCATGGCCCCATGACACCAACTCTGCTAGATGTGGTAATGATCACTGGCCTAGATGTTACATCCCCCAGCCCCTCTGCTTTTATGCTACCAAGGGTCCCTTTCAAGCTCTGTTCCAAAACAGAGTGCACAAACTGGGGTGCTTACCTTCGACGCCACATGAAAAATAAAGGCCCTGTAACAGAGAAAGAACACACGGCCTTCCTAAATTTCTGGTTGGAACACTTCATATTCTGTGGCCCTTCACTTGCTCCGACCAAGAATTATCTTCCCTTGGCCTATGAACTTGCCAGAGGCACCCAGCTTGGCATCGGCAAACTGTTCCTTGGAGAGGTCTATCGATATCTCCAACTAATGTCCGTCAAATTATCTTCCCAAAAAACAGTCAAAACAGGAGATCCCTGGTGGTTTATTCAGCTATGGGCTCAGCTGTATTTCCAGAACCATATCCCAAACTTCCACTTTTGGCCACTTGCACCTTTCCAGATGCTAACGGGAAGCAGATCCGATGCACTAGCTATGGCCAAGCCTTGTATAGCCATCCAGGTAGTAAACTGATCCCCAAGGAAGCATCAAAGTGGTTCAGCATTTTCTTCCAAGGCCTGGACAATCCTCTCTTTCTTTCCTTACACGGAATCTGAAAATTTTGAAAACCCAGTCTCCTTCAGGCTAGACAGCTTTGCCGATGACACCAGCACCCGACAATTGTATTCCACCATGATCCGTCCCTGCTTCCTTCCAGTTGGCATGAGCACATCAAACAGAATAATCAAACCTAGTTATGAGTCCTATCAGCCGGTCGTAGCAGCCCGGCAGTTTGGTCTTGGGCAGGTGTCTCCCCATTTCTTCCTCCACCACTTAACACAGAGCAGAGCTGACTTGCCCGATCTCCTCACCGGTCAGAGGTGTTACTCTTTCTTTGATGCTCTAGCCATCCCAGTCCCTAACAACCTCTCTTTCACCTCGTCAACCGATGGTTTTGAGACCTGGTGGTCAATGTGGAAAACTCATGCCTTCAGGAGAGCTCTGGGACCGTTGCTGAAACAACTCGATGCTGAATATAATATCCCCGCAGAACAGGTACTACCACTCGCAAATTTTCTTGAAGTGGCTTACAATGATTTTTATAACCTTGCTCTGTCTCCTTGCAGCAACAAGATGGTCCAGAACCTACACATGATGACGGCTCCCCCTTTGAATTCATCCCACCGGCTCCTGTGGTCCTCTTCTGCAAAAGCTCGCCGCCCTTGAAAAAGGTCGTGATGCAGAGCCAGCCGATTTCACCAAAATCGGCTTCCAAGAGCAAAGTATCTTCCGGGCCAGCTGCCCCCCGAGCCCCAACCAAGGCGAGAACGACGGTGAGGAATGTAGCCGCCTGATACGTCTCCAACGTATCTATAATTTCCGATGTTCCATGCTTGTTTTATGACAATACCAACATGTTTTGTTCACACTTTATATCATTTTTATGCGTTTTCCGGAACTAACCTATTGACGAGATGCCGAGAGGCCAGTTGCTGTTTTCTGCTGTTTTTGGTTCCAGAAAGGCTGTTCGGGCAATATTCTCGGAATTGGACGAAATCAACGCCAAACCTCCTATTTTTCCCGGAAGGCTCCAGAACACCGAAGGAGAGTCGGAGGAGTGCCAGGGGGGCCCCACACCCTAGGGTGGCGCGGCCCAAGGGGGGGGCGCGCCCCCCTATGGTGTGGCCAGCCCAGGCCCCCTCCGACTCCGATTCTTCGCCTATTTAAGCCGTTGTGACCTAAAACCTCGACACCAATTGACGAAACCCACAGAAACCTTCCAGAGCCGCCGCCATCGCGAAGCCAAGATTTGTGGACAGGAGTCTCTGTTCCGGCACGCCGCCGGGACGGGGAAGTGCCCCCGGAAGGCTTCTCCATCGACACCGCTGCCATCTCCACCGCCATCTTCATCACCGCTGCTACTCCCATGAGGAGGGAGTAGTTCTCCATCGAGGCTCGGGGCTGTACCGGTAGCTATGTGGTTAATCTCTCTCCATGTACTTCAATACAATGATCTCATGAGCTGCTTTACATGATTGAGATTCATATGAGTTTTGTATCACAATTCATCTATGTGCTACTCTAGTGATGTTATTAAAGTAGTTCTATTCCTCCTGCACGTGTGTAAAGGTGACTAGTGTGTGCACCGTGTGGTTCTTGTCGTAGGCTATGATCATGATCTCTTGTAGATTGTGGAGTTAATTATCATTATGATGGTATTGATGTGATCTATCTGGTTATGTTGATCTATCTTACACTATAAGGTTACTTAAATATGAACAAATTGTGGAGCTTGTTAACTTCGGCATTGAGGGTTCGTGTAATCCTACGCAATGCGTTCATCATCCAACAAAAGTGTAGAGTATGCATTTATCTATTCTGTTATGTGATCAATGTTGAGAGTGTCCACTAGTGAAAGTGTAATCCCTAGGCCTTGTTCCTAAATACTGCTGAGTTACTACTGCTTGTTTACCGTTTCTTGTGTTACTACTGCTGCAATACCACCACCATCAACTACACGCCAGCAAGCTATTTTCTGGCACCGTTGCTACTGCTCATATATATTCATACCACCTGTATTTCACTATCTCTTCACCGAACTAGTGCACCTATTAGGTGTGTTGGGGACACAAGAGACTTCTTGCTTTGTGGTTGCAGGGTTGCATGAGAGGGATATCTTTGACCTCTTCCTCCCTGAGTTCGATAAACCTTGGGTGATCCACTTAAGGGAAAACTTGCTGCTGTTCTACAAACCTCTGCTCTTGGAGGCCCAACACTGTCTACAGGAAAAGGAGGGGGAAGTAGACATCAAGCACTTTTCTGGCGCCGTTGCCGGGGAGGAAAGGAAAAAGGCACTCATACTCCGGTTCCAGGTAAAGTACTTTTCTGGCGCCATTGTGTTTGTGCTCGAAGCTATTTCCTTTAGATCCTGCAATTGCAACTTTTTGTTTCTTGTTTACACTAGTTAGGCATAATGGAAAACATCTGTGAGCTCTTTGTACTATTTCCTGAGTCAAGACATGAATGGTTTAATGCGAAAATTAAAAAACCCATGGAACATGTTAGCATGAATACTTTGAACACCATTGTTGCTAATGATATGGAAAATTCTAAGCTTGGGGAAGCTGGTTTTGATGAGCATGATCTTTTTAGTCCACCAAGCATTGAGGAGAAAATTTTCTTTGATGATACTTTGCCTCCCATATATGATGATTATAATGATAGTGGTCTTTTGGTACCACCTACTATGGAGAGTAAATTTTGTTGTGATTATACTATGCCTCCAACACTTGATGAGAATAATAATGATAGCTACTTTGTTGAATTTGCTCCCACTATTACTAATAAAATTGATTATGCTTATGTGGAGAGTAATAATTTTATGCATGAGACTCATGATAAGAATGCTTTATGTGATAGTTATATTGTTGAGTTTGCTCATGTTGCTACTGAAAGTTATTATGAGAGAGGAAAATATGGTTGTAGAAATTTTCATGTTACTAAAACACCTCTCTATGTGCTGAAATTTTTCAAGCTACACTTGTTTTATCTTCCTATGCTTGTTACTTTGCTCTTCATGAACTTGTTTATTTACAAGATTCCTTTGCATAGGAAGCATGTTAGACTTAAATATGTTTTGAATTTGCCTCTTGATGCTCTCTTTTGCTTCAAATACTATTTCTTGCGAGTGCATCATTAAAACTGCTGAGCCCATCTTAATGGCTATAAAGAAAAGAACTTCTTGGGAGATAACCCATGTGTTATTTTGCTACAGTACTTTGTTTTTATTTTGTGTCTTGGAAGTTGTTTACTACTGTAGCAACCTCTCCTTATCTTAGTTTTGTGTTTTGTTGTGCCAAGTAAAGCCGTTGATAGAAAAGTAAGTACTAGATTTGGATTACTGCACAGTTCCAGATTTCTTTGCTGTCACAAATCTGGGTCCACCTCCCTGTAGGTAGCTCAGAAAATTAAGCCAATTTACGTGCATGATCCTCAGATATGTACGCAACTTTCATTCAATTTGAGCATTTTCATTTGAGCAAGTCTGGTCCCATTTTAAAATTCGTCAATACGAACTGTTCTGTTTTGACAGATTCTGCCTTTTATTTCGCATTGCCTCTTTCGCTATGTCGGATGAATTTCTTTGATCCATTAATGTCCAGTAGCATTATGCAATGTCCAGAAGTGTTAAGAATGATTGTGTCACCTCTGAATATGTTAATTTTTATTGTGCACTAACCCTCTAATGAGTTGTTTCGAGTTTGGTGTGGAGGAAGTTTTCAAGGGTCAAGAGAGGAGGATGATATACTATGATCAAGGAGAGTGAAAGCTCTAAGCTTGGGGATGCCCCGATGGTTCATCCCTGCATACTTCAAGAAGACTCAAGCATCTAAGCTTGGGGATGCCCAAGGCATCCCCTTCTTCATCGACAACTTATCAGGTTCCTCCCCTGAAACTATATTTTTATTCCGTCACATCTTATGTGCTTTGCTTGGAGCGTCGGTTTGTTTTTGTTTTTGTTTGTGTTTGAATAAATTGGATTACATCATGCTTGTGTGGGAGAGAGACACGCTCCGCTGTAGCATATGGACAAGTATGTCCTTGGTTTCTACTCATAGTATTCATGGCGAAGTTTCTCCTTCGTTAAATTGTTATATGGTTGGAATTGGAAAATGATACATGTAGTAATTGCTATAAATGTTTTGGGTAATGTGATACTTGGCAATTGTTGTGCTCATGATTAAGCTCTTGCATCATATGCTTTGCACCCATTAATGAAGAAATACATAGAGCATGCTAAAATTTGGTTTGCATATTTGGTTTCTCTAAGGTCTAGATAATTTCTAGTATTGAGTTTGAACAACAAGGAAGATGGTGTAGAGTCTTATAATGTTTTCAATATGTCTTTTATGTGAGTTTTGCTGCACCGGTTCATCCTTGTGTTTGTTTCAAATAAGCCTTGCTAGCCTAAACCTTGTATCGAGAGGGAATACTTCTCATGCATCCAAATCCTGAGCCAAACAACACTATGCCATTTGTGTCCACCATACCTACCTACTACATGGTATTTTCTGCCATTCCAAAGTAAATTGCTTGAGTGCTACCTTTAAAATTCCATCATTCACCTTTGCAATATATAGCTCATGGGACAAATAGCTTAAAAACTATTGTGGTATTGAATATGTACTTATGCACTTTATCTCTTATTAAGTTGCTTGTTGTGCGATAACCATGTTCACTGGGGACGCCATCAACTATTCTTTGTTGAATTTCATGTGAGTTGCTATGCATGTTCGTCTTGTCTGAAGTAAGAGAGATCTACCACCTTATGGTTAAGCATGCATATTGTTAGAGAAGAACATTGGGCCGCTAACTAAAGCCATGATCCATGGTGGAAGTTTCAGTTTTGGACATATATCCTCAATCTCATATGAGAAAATTATTAATTGTTGTTACATGCTTATGCATAAAAGAGGAGTCCATTATCTGTTGTCTATGTTGTCCCGGTATGGATGTCTAAGTTGAGAATAATCAATAGCGAGAAATCCAATGCGAGCTTTCTCCTTAGACCTTTGTACAGGCGGCATAGAGGTACCCCTTTGTGACACTTGGTTAAAACATGTGCATTGTGATGATCCGGTAGTCCAAGCTAATTAGGACAAGGTGCGGGCACTATTAGTATACTATGCATGAGGCTTGCAACTTGTAAGATATAATTTACATGATACATATGCTTTATTACTACCGTTGACAAAATTGTTTCATGTTTTCAAAATCAAAGCTCTAGCACAAATATAGCAATCGATGCTTTTCCTCTATGGAGGACCATTCTTTTACTTTCAATGTTGAGTCAGTTCACCTATCTCTCTCCACCTCAAGAAGCAAACACTTGTGTGAACTGTGCATTGATTCCTACATATTTGCTTATTGCACTTATTATATTACTCTATGTTGACAATATCCATGAGATATACATGTTACAAGTTGAAAGCAACCGCTGAAACTTAATCTTCCATTGTGTTGCTTCAATACCTTTACTAAGAATTTATTGCTTTATGAGTAATTCTTATGCAAGACTTGTTGATGCTTGTCTCGAAAGTACTATTCATGAAAAGTCTTTGCTATATGATTCAATTGTTTACTCATTGCATTTACATTGTTTCGAATCGCTGCATTCATCTCATATGCTTTACAATGGTATGATTAAGATTATGTTGGTAGCATGTCACCTCAGAAATTATCTTTTATCGTTTACCTACTCGAGGACGAGTAGGAACTAAGCTTGGGGATGCTGATACGTCTCCAACGTATCTATAATTTCCGATGTTCCATGCTTGTTTTATGACAATACCAACATGTTTTGTTCACACTTTATATCATTTTTATGCGTTTTTCGGAACTAACCTATTGACGAGATGCCGAGAGGCCAGTTGCTGTTTTCTGCTGTTTTTGGTTCCAGAAAGGCTGTTCGGGCAATATTCTCGGAATTGGACGAAATCAACGCCAAACCTCCTATTTTTCCCGGAAGGCTCCAGAACACCGAAGGAGAGTCGGAGGAGTGCCAGGGGGGCCCCACACCCTAGGGTGGCGCGGCCCAAGGGGGGGGCGCGCCCCCCTATGGTGTGGCCAGCCCAGGCCCCCTCCGACTCCGATTCTTCGCCTATTTAAGCCGTCGTGACCTAAAACCTCGACACCAATTGACGAAACCCACAGAAACCTTCCAGAGCCGCCGCCATCGCGAAGCCAAGATCTGGGGGACAGGAGTCTCTGTTCCGGCACGCCGCCGGGACGGGGAAGTGCCCCCGGAAGGCTTCTCCATCGACACCGCTGCCATCTCCACCGCCATCTTCATCACCGCTGCTACTCCCATGAGGAGGGAGTAGTTCTCCATCGAGGCTCGGGGCTGTACCGGTAGCTATGTGGTTAATCTCTCTCCATGTACTTCAATACAATGATCTCATGAGCTGCTTTACATGATTGAGATTCATATGAGTTTTGTATCACAATTCATCTATGTGCTACTCTAGTGATGTTATTAAAGTAGTTCTATTCCTCCTGCACGTGTGTAAAGGTGACTAGTGTGTGCACCGTGTGGTTCTTGTCGTAGGCTATGATCATGATCTCTTGTAGATTGTGGAGTTAATTATCATTATGATGGTATTGATGTGATCTATCTGGTTATGTTGATCTATCTTACACTATAAGGTTACTTAAATATGAACAAATTGTGGAGCTTGTTAACTCCGGCATTGAGGGTTCGTGTAATCCTACGCAATGCGTTCATCATCCAACAAAAGTGTAGAGTATGCATTTATCTATTCTGTTATGTGATCAATGTTGAGAGTGTCCACTAGTGAAAGTGTAATCCCTAGGCCTTGTTCCTAAATACTGCTGAGTTACTACTGCTTGTGTTCTGTGGGACTGGGTTACTACTGCTGCAATACCACCACCATCAACTACACGCCAGCAAGCTATTTTCTGGCACCGTTGCTACTGCTCATATATATTCATACCACCTGTATTTCACTATCTCTTCGCCGAACTAGTGCACCTATTAGGTGTGTTGGGGACACAAGAGACTTCTTGCTTTGTGGTTGCAGGGTTGCATGAGAGGGATATCTTTGACCTCTTCCTCCCTGAGTTCGATAAACCTTGGGTGATCCACTTAAGGGAAAACTTGCTGCTGTTCTACAAACCTCTGCTCTTGGAGGCCCAACACTGTCTACAGGAAAAGGAGGGGGAAGTAGACATCACCGCCAGGAAAACTTTGAAGCGCCGGAGCCCTTCTCCAGATCAAGAGAGCTTGCACGTATGTTGATCCATGCCTTGACTGATTTCATCTATCCTTATGGGCTTCTGCAAACATGCTTGTGCTTACTAACTTTTTTTTATAGGCCTCCACCGAAGACAACTCCAGCGAGGAAACACAATCCAATCGAGGGGATTCGAGCTCGGACAACTCTGGGAAAATCACCACGCAGAGCTAGCCAGATTTGCCACCATCGGCTTCCAGGAAAAGGCCAGTTCCTGAACCTATTGCCCCCCAAGCTCCAATCAAAGCGGGGCAGGGCGTGAGCAGCAAGAGGACTCGAAAGGAACCGCAAGCCCCTTCATCAAACCAAGAGGCTTCAAATGTAATTACCCTCCATACTCTCCCCGGCTCATCTTTCATGCTAATCCATTGCTGCTCACATAGGCTAACCACCTCCTTTGCAGACTGATGACACTTCTAGTGGGGGAGTCGAGGAAGTACAGATGCCCTCCGCAAACCTGGATCTAGTAATCCCTAAAGGTGCCGTTGACAAGGTCGCCAATTTGGCCAAGCCCCCAGCAGAAACACAAGAGCCGATTACCTCATTATCGGCTGTCCCCCTGGTCTCAGGAGAGGTATACTCCTTTCGTTTGGCTTACCCTCCCCATTTGCTACATACTGACGCTGTTTCTGTTTGTCAGGGTTGTGACCTCTCGGGCTTGCTAACGTTCGACCCTGAATCCATCGAACCAGCTCCTTCTACGGCATGCGATGAACCACGACCCAGCGCTGTCCTACGTCAATTCCAGCGTCTCAAAGCCTTGCTTTCCTCCCCGGTCGAGACGTTGGTCGAAGACCCCGAGGAAGTGAAGAGCGTTCTTGAAGAAATCAACCACCATCTCCCGGTAACGTTGCAGGTGAAACTTTGGCCAGTTGTGACTCTGTCTGTCTACGGGTCAAGGGTGAAGTTAGCTCGTCAGAGAATCGATCTATGCCACGCCCAACTTCCGTTGAAAGCCGACATTGCAGACAAATGTCAGCTGCTCAATGAGAAAAAGGCGGCCTTAGATGCCAAAACTGACACCTCTGTCAGCACCGCCGAACTTGAGACCTTGCGAAAGGAATTGGAGGACCTTGAAGAGAGGGTCCGGGCAACCAAACAGCTTATTTACGATAAGGAAGCTCTTATTGTCCGCTCCCAAGAGGAAGCAGAAGGCCTCAAAGCTCAACTGAAAACTGATCTGGCAGAAATACGTGCCCTGAACAAACGGCTAGTGACGGGCGAGGACGAAGATGACGAGGCCGAGATCGCCGAGGTGGATCGTGTCCGTGCTGACGCCCTCCGTGCCTTCGAGGCATTCCTTCAGTAGAGCCTATCCATGTAACCTGATACCTGCTCGTAACAGTTTGTACCTCCAGAGTCGATGGCTGCGCATCGGCTTTTTAGTCTAAAGTCGATGTCTGTGCATCGGCTGTGCTTTGCGTCCTGTTGCTTTGTATATTTTCTTTATTTTTTTACTGGCTGATTTCATGCATCGGCCCCCATATTTCACTGTCCATCATCCCACATACTTGGGAAATATTTCTTGAGATGCTGACTGATGACCCACAAGTATAGGGGGTGTATCGTAGTATCTTCGATAAGTAAGAATGTCGATCCCAACGAGGAGCAGAAGGTGTTGACAAGTAGTTTCGATGAAGGATTCACTGTAAATGCTCACAGACAAGTATTCAGGGGGTTTTGATGTAACAGTTGAATAAAGTACGAGTATGTAAAGTGCGAGAGTAATAATTGCAGCGAGTGGCCCAATCCTTTTTAGCACAAAGGACAAGCCGGTTTGTTTACTTATAATGACCAAACGTTCTCGAGGACACACGGGATTTTAGTCTAGTGCTTTCGCTACATACGGCTAAATAATCTTCATTGTTGTGATAAGTGTTGTGTGGGTGAACCTATGCTAATGTACCGCCCTTCCTAGGACTAATACATACTTGTGATTATACCCCTTGCAAGCATCCGCAACTACAAGAAAGTAATTAAGAATTAAATCTAACCACAGCCTTAAACTCTGAGATCCTGCGATCCCTCCTGCATCGATATACCAACGGGGGTTTAGGTTTCTGTCACTCCGGCAACCCCGCAATTGGCAAACGAGTACAAGATGCATTCCCCTAGGCCCATAAATGGTGAAGTGTCATGTAGTCGACGTTCACATGACACCACTAGAAGAATAACACCACAACTTAAATATCACACCATTGAATATTACTCAACCATAGTTCACTACTAACATTTAGACTTCACCCATGTCCTCAAGAACTAAACGAACTACTCACAAGACATCATACGGAACATGATCAGAGGTGATATGATGATGAATAACAATCTGAACATAAACTTGGTTCAATGGTTTCACTCAATAGCATCAACAACAAGTAGAAATCGATACCGGGAGAGTTTCCCCTATCAAACAATCAAGATCAAACCCAAATTGCTACGGCGGTGGCGGTGTCCAGCGGTGATGACGGCGGTGATGATGGTGGAGATGATGATGATGGTGATGGCGATGATGTCCAGCTCGATGACGGTGTCGATGGCGTCGATTTCCCCCTCCCGGAGGGAATTTCCCCGGCGGATTCCTGCCCGCCGGAGAGCTCTTTTCTCTCTGGTGTTCTCCGCCCCGCAGAGGCGGCTGTAACTCTTCGCGAGGTACCCTCTGTGGCTTAGGTCTTCGGGACGAAGGGCTTGGCGAAGAAAAGGAGGCGAAAAGGGTCGTGGGCCCCCCAGACCATAGGCCGGCGCGGCCAGGGCCTGGGCCGCGCCGCCCTAGGGTGTGGGCCCACCCTGGCTGCTCCTGGCTCCTCCTTCTGGCTTCCTTCGTCATCTTGAAAAATAGGATTTTTGGTATAATTTCCTTCCAGAGTTGATCTTCCAAAATATTGCGTTCTGACGGTGCTTTTTCCAGCAGAATCCTGGCTCCGGTGTTCGATCCTCCAATAATGATGAAACATGCAAAATAGATGAAATAACATAAGTATTGTGTCCCAATATGAAATATATCAATGAATAACAGCAAATTATGATATAAAATAGTGATGCAAATTGGACGTATCAACTCCCCCAAGCTTAGACTTCGCTTGTCCCCAAGCGAAACTGAGCTCGATAGACATGACCACATGTTTATGGAGTGAAGAGTCGATGAATAAAATACGGACAAGAAGCATCATATTCATTCACACAGGACATTATAGTAAACAATCTCTTATAACTCATATTGAAACAAGTATAAGGTAATCACAAGTAAAGGTGCATAAGAAATCATAATTGGTGATGGCAAACTTCGTTCTTGGTCGAGAACAATTAACAGATTATATCTCATTGAGCAGCGCTCCCATGTTAAAGTTTATAAGGCACAACTTGCATACTCAATCATAATGGTTTTCTCATGATCATTGATAACTTGCAAAGCTATATTCATTCAGATAAAACTTGTACTAAACAAAGAAGAATAAAAGACATGATGTAGCAAATCACAATATAATGGTTTGATCACAACTACTCAAATGCTTGCTTGAGATGGAGGGAAATAGGTTTACTGACTCAACATAAAGTAAAAGACAGGCCCTTCGCAGAGGGAAGCAGGGATTAAATCATGTGCTAGAGCTTTTTCAATTTTTGCAATCATATAGAGAGAATAAAAGTAACATTTTGAGAGGTGTTTGTTGTTGTCAACGACTGGTAGCGGGTACTCTAACCCCCTTGCCAGACAACCTCCTAAGAGCGGCTCCCATATTATTTTCATTTTGTGTGGCACTCCTTCCAACCTTTCTTTCACAAACCATGGCTAACCGAATCCTCGGGTGCCTGCCAACAATCTCATACCATGAAGGAGTGCCTTTTATTTTAGCTTTATTATGATGATGACACTCCCCCAACCTTTGCTTACACAAGCCATGGCTAACCGAATCCTTCGGGTGCCGTCCATCAATCACATACCATGGAGGAGTGTCTATTTAGTTTAATTAATTTGGGACTGGGAATCCCATTGCCAGCTCTTTTTGCAAAGTTATTGGATAAGCGGATGAAGCCACTAGTCCATTGGTGAAAGTTGCCCAACAAGATTGAAAGATAAAACACCACATACTTCCTCATGAGCTATGAAACATTGACACAAATAAGAGATACTAAGTTTTGAATTGTTTAAAGGTAGCACATGAAGTATTTACTTGGAATGGCAGAAAATACCATGTAGTAGGTAGGTATGGTGGACACAAATGGCATAGGTTTGGGTTAAGGTTGGGATGCACGAGAAGTATTCCCTCTCGACAGGTCTTTGGCTAGCAAGGTTAATTAGCAAGCATAAGAGTCGAGGAAACAAACAAATATACATGTGATAGAAACAATCATGCATCTTCCTTGTAAGTACAAACAATTTTAACTTCAGAATAATAAGCTATGAGCTAACAAGAAAGACAATGAAACATCTACATGTATTTCTCTTTTCTATTTAAACCTCAAAGTGTTGTTGCTATTGACCAATGCTAAGTTTGCCAAAACCAAATAGATTTATTCAATGCTCCCAAAGTGATACCAATACTAACAACAAGGTGAATCATATAGTAGAGATTGCAAACTAAAATAAGATGTGCAATATGTAAATGATAAGACTTCTCATTAATATTCCATAACGATAACTCACACCAAGGGATACATAGATAACCAACTAAAGGAGAGATACTTCCAAACGCAACCCATCTTATATGATAACTTCCCTACTCATGATATGATACTACTTGACAATAAAAGTAAAAGGTAGTGATAATGTGATACCGCGGCACTCCCCCAAGCTTGGAACAAACCAAGGGGATGCCAATACCGATGATGAATTACTCCTTCGGTGATGGTGGTGATGAATTCTGACAAGCTTCTCAATAAGCTCACGAAGCTCGTCAATCCCGTATATGAGATTGCGAATCATCTCCGAATTGTGCTCGACGGTTAAAGAGTATGTCGATGGCGAGTCCCAGCTCTTGGAGTTATTTCCCCACTCTTCAGCCTCAGGCTCCTTCTCCTGCAGTGTTAGAGCGATCTATATCCCATTGGCTAGGCAATGCTGCCTTGGGAGTCCCTTCAATTTGATTATTGAAAATTAGATTGTGGAAGGGGTGATGAGTGCCTGATGGAGATGTTTTCGGAGCTAGGTAATGACGTGGGACTGCTCCTCAGGTGCGAATTCTTGCGCTCTTGTTTGCACAAAAAGGGTTGTCCACCACCTTGATGCTTGCGATGGTAGCACGCGGGCGTGCGCGAGTCTTCCTCCACCTCTTCTTCATCTTCTTCCTTGACGTCCTTGTCTTCCTCTTTCCACCCGAGATCTCGATCATCTTCATCCGGAAACTCCTTGCCCTTGTTCTTGGAGACCATGGTACTTCTAAACCAAAAACAGATCCTGGCAGAAACAGCTCGAAACAAAACACGTCGAGAAAACGATATACGGACCTCCAGGGGTCTGGGGGGATTATATAGCAAAAATTTTCTCGACAAAAGGAAAGTACCAGATCGAACCAGTCGGAAAGGGGGCGACGGGCGGCCAAACCATAGGCCGGCGCGGGCCAGGTCAGCCGCGCCGCCCTATGGTGGCACCCCTCGTGCGTCCTTTCCACTCCGTTTCGAACTCGTAATTTCTCATATTTTCCAAAAACAGCAAAAATATAGTTCGGAAAGTAAATTGCGTACTTTTCATTACCAAGATCATTACCTATTCAAAGTCGAGTTACGCGGACTTGTCAATTTGTCCTTTGATGAAAGCTTCCGGTGTTTCCACTTGAATAATATCAACATCAACATTATAGGAATCACCTGAGATATAATGCTTGAGTCTTTGTCCATTCACCACTTGCGTAGCATTGCCTTGGAGAGAGCTAATTTTGATTGCTCTGAACGATACACCTCCTCGACAACATATGGTCCTTCCCATTTCGAGAGTAATTTCCCTGCAAAGAATCTGAGACGAGACCGATACAATAGGACTTTATCCCCAATATTAAATTCTCTTTTGATAATCCTCCTATCATGCCATTTTTTAACTTTCTCTTTAAAGAGTTTAGCATTTTCATATGCTTCACTTCTCCATTCATCTAGAGAACTCAATTGCAACAACCTCTTATCACCGGCAAGTTTAGGATCTTTATTTAATTCTCTAACAGCCCAATAAGCTTTGTGCTCTAGTTCTAGAGGTAAATGACAAGCTTTCCCATAAACCATTTTATAAGGTGACATTCCCATGGGATTTTTATAAGCAGTTCTATAAGCCCAAAGTGCATCCTTCAATTTACTAGCCCAATTCTTTCTAGTTTTATTAACGGTCTTTCCCAAAATAGATTTAATCTCTCTATTTGATAATTCTACTTGACCACTAGTTTGAGGATGATAAGCGAAGCAATTCTATGATTAATACCATACTTAGCAAGAGTTTTTCTAAAACCTCCATGAATAAAATGAGAACCTCCATCAGTCATAATATATCTAGGTACTCCAAATCTAGGAAAAATAATATCTAAGAGCATTCTTAAAGAGGTCTCACCATCAGCACTTTTTGTAGGTATAGCTTCCACCCATTTAGTAACATAATCAACAGCAACAAGTATATGAGTGTTACCTTCCGAAGACGGAAAAGGTCCCATAAAGTCAAATCCCCAACAATCAAACGGTTCAATAACAAGAGTATAATTCATAGGCATTTCATTGCGTCTGGAGATATTACCAACCCTTTGGCATTCATCACAAGATAAAATAAACTTTCTCGCATCCTTGAAGAGAGTTGGCCAATAAAAACCTGATTGTAGAACCTTTTGCGCGGTTCTTTCTCCTGCGTGATGTCCTCCATAAGCACTACCATGACATTTACTCAATATCTCCTGTTGTTCATATTCAGGGACACATCTTCGCATAATACCATCCACTCCTTCTTTATATAAGTGTGGGTCATCCCAGAAATAATGCCTCAAGTCATAAAAGAATTTCCTCCTTTGCTGAGCTGAAAAGGTTGGAGGCAAGTACTTGGAAACAATAAAGTTAGCATAATCAGCATACCAAGGACTGTCTCGCGAGGTCACCTTTATTACAGCCAATTGTTCATTTGGAAAACTATCATTAACAGGAACAGGATCATAAGCAATATTTTCCAATCTAGACAAATTATCAGCAACAGGATTATCAACACCTTTCCTATCTACAATATGTAGATCAAATTCTTGCAAAAGAAGTACCCATCTAATAAGCCTAGGCTTAGCATCTTTCTTTGTCATTAGGTATCTAATTGCAGCATGATCAGTATGAATAGTAACTTTTGAATCAACAATATAAGATCTAAATTTATCACAAGCAAAGACTACAGCTAATAATTCCTTTTCAGTTGTAGCATAATTTCTTTGAGCAGCATCAAGAGTTTTACTAGCATAATGAATAACATTCAGTTTTTTATCTACTCGCTGTCCAAGAACAGCGCCTACAAAGAAAATCACTAGCATCACACATAATTTCAAAGGGTAAGTTCCAATCAGGAGGTTCAACTATAGGAGCAGTTGTTAAGGCTTTCTTAAGAGTTTCAAAAGCTTCCTTACAATCGTCATCAAAAACAAATGGTACATCTTTTTGAAGAAGATTAGTAAGAGGCTTTGAAATCTTGGAGAAATCTTTAATAAATCTTCTATAAAACCCAGCATGACCAAGAACACTACGAATACCTTTTACATCCCTTGGATAGGGCATCTTCTCAATTGCTTCAACTTTAGCTCTATCAACTTCGATACCTCTCTCAGAAATTTTATGTCCCAATACAATTCCTTCATTAACCATAAAGTGGCATTTCTCCCAATTAAGAACAAGGTTAGTTTCTTCACATCTCTGCAAAACTTTATCAAGGTTTCGCAAGCAACTATCAAAAGAATTCCCATAGACGGAAAAATCATCCATGAATACCTCTACAATACTTTCACAAAAACCATGAAAAATAGCAGACATGCATCTTTGAAAAGTAGCAGGAGCATTACATAAACCAAAAGGCATGCGTCTATAAGCATAAGTTCCATAGGGACAAGTAAAAGTGGTTTTCTCTTGATCTTTAGCTTTAACAGCAATTTGTGAAAACCCAGAATAACCATCAAGAAAGCAAAAATGAGTATTTTTAGACAATCTTTCTAGCATTTGATCAATAAATGGTAAAGGGTAATGATCTTTCTTTGTAACTTTATTAACTTTTCGAAAATCAATGCACATTCTATACCCTACAACTACTCTTTGAGGAATGAGCTCATCATTATCATTAGGCACAACAGTCATACCTCCTTTCTTGGGAACGCAATGCACAGGACTAACCCATCTACTATCAGCAATAGGATATATAATACCAGCTTCAAGAAGTCGTAATACCTCATTCCTTACCACTTCCTTCATCTTTGGAATTAGGCAATGGCTGAGGTTCAACAACAGGCTTTGCATCATCTTCCATATTAATAGCATGTTGGCATATAGACGGAGAAATCCCCTTCAAATCATCAAGAGTGTAGCCAATAGCGCCTCGATGCTTCTTCAATATTTCCAATAACCTTTCTTCCTCAATCTCTGAAAGCTTAGAACTAATAATAACAGGATATATTTTCTTATCATCAATATGAGCATATTTAAGATTATCAGGTAAAGGCCTTAAATCAAAAACAGGATCTTCCTTTGGTGGCGGTGTTGTACCCAAATCTTCCACCGGTAAATCATGCTTGAGAATAGGTTGGCGAAGAAAAATTTCCTCAAGCTCATCTCTTTCTTTCCTAAAAAGTTCGCTCTCGCTATCCTCCAAATGTTGCTGCAAAGGATTATTAGGAACAAGAACAATAGATGCACATTGCTCCATTTTAAAATCATTACTAGGCAAATCAGCTTTATAAGGAGTTTTAGTAAATTTAGAGAAGTTAAACTCATAAGATTCACCAGCAAATTTAGTCAAAATTTTCTCTTTCTTGCAATCTATAATAGCTCCACAAGTATTTAGAAAAGGTCTACCAAAAATAATAGGACAATAATCACTTGCAGCAGAACCAAGTACCAAAAAGTCAGCAGGATATTTAATCTTACCGCATAAAACTTCCACATCTCGAACAATACCAATTGGAGAAATAGTTTCTCTATTAGCCAGCTGAATAACCACATCAATATCTTCAAGTTCACAAGAATCAATTTCGTGCATAATCTCCATGTAAAGCTCATACGGAATAGCACTAACACTTGCACCAATATCACATAATCCATAATAACAATGATCACCAATTTTAACAGATATCATAGGAACACTAGCTTGTTTGGGTTTATTAGGATGTGAAACAATATTAGAAGCATCTTCACAGAAAATAATATGACCATCCTCCACATTTTCAGTCACAAGATCTTTAACTATTGCAACAGCAGGTTCAACTTTTATTTGTTCTTCAGGTTCTACAGGTTTCTTTTCACTTTTATGAACCGCACTATTTATAACAGAGTACTCTTTCATTTTAGCAGGGAAAGGAGTTTTTTCAATATAAGCTTCAGGAATAACACGATCAGCAGTTTCAACTACAATGCATTTATTAATAGATGAATCAATTTTATCTTTATACGGTTCATGATACTTATCAAAATTCTTCTTTGGCAATTCATAATGAGAGGCAAAAGCTTTATAAAGATTTACAGCAACTTGAGAATCAAGACCATATATAGCACTCATATTACGAAATTTATCAGTATCCATAAAAGCTTCAATGCATTGATAATCATAAATTTTACCTGAGTCTCTATCCTTGTCGTTCTCCCAACCTTCGATATTTTCTTGGATCCGATCAAGAAGGTCCCTTTTAAACTCTTCTTTGTTGCGTGTAAATGATCCAGAACAAGAAGTATCCGGCAAGGTCTTGTCTTGAAAAGAAAGTCTTGCATAGAAATTATCAATAATAACATTACCAGGAAGCTCATGAATGGGGCATTTGAGCATTAAAGACTTCAATCTCCCCCAAGCTTGGGCGATGCTCTCTCCATCATGAGGCCAAAAATTATATATGCGATTCCGATCCTTATGAATTTCACTTGGAGGATAGAACTTAGAATAAAACCGGGGCACAATATCATTCCATTCAAGAGAATCCCCATTATCCAGTAATTTATACCAATGCGCCGCCACCTGGGACAGCGACAAAGAGAATAGTTTCTTCCTCACTTCATCCATAGCAATACCTGCACATTTGAATAACCCGCATAATTCATGCAAAAACAGTAAATGATCACCAGGATGGACAGTTCCATCCCCTTCATAGCGGTTATCCATAACACGTTCAATAATTTTCATAGGTATTTTATATGGTATCACTTCCTCACCTGGCGCCTCATCCACTACCGTTGCAGTAGTAGTAGATTTCCCAAATAGAAATTGAAGAGAAGATCTCTCCATAATGACTTATAGCAGCGAGAAATAAAATCAGCACAACAGTAAAGGTCTTCCTTACCAATTCCACTTACCAATAGCGCTTCACTCCCCGGCAACGGCGCCAGAAAATAGTCTTGATGACCCACAAGTATAGGGGGTGTATCATAGTATCTTCGATAAGTAAGAATGTCGATCCCAACGAGGAGCAGAAGGTGTTGACAAGTAGTTTCGATGAAGGATTCACTGTAAATGCTCACAGACAAGTATTCAGGGGGTTTTGATGTAACAGTTGAATAAAGTACGAGTATGTAAAGTGCGAGAGTAATAATAGCGAGTGGCCCAATCCTTTTTAGCACAAAGGACAAGCCGGTTTGTTTACTTATAATGACCAAACGTTCTCGAGGACACACGGGATTTTAGTCTAGTGCTTTCGCTACATACGGCTAAATAATCTTCATTGTTGTGATAAGTGTTGTGTGGGTGAACCTATGCTAATGTACCGCCCTTCCTAGGACTAATACATACTTGTGATTATACCCCTTGCAAGCATCCGCAACTACAAGAAAGTAATTAAGAATTAAATCTAACCACAGCCTTAAACTCTGAGATCCTGCGATCCCTCCTGCATCGATATACCAACGGGGGTTTAGGTTTCTGTCACTCCGGCAACCCCGCAATTGGCAAACGAGTACAAGATGCATTCCCCTAGGCCCATAAATGGTGAAGTGTAATGTAGTCGACGTTCACATGACACCACTAGAAGAATAACACCACAACTTAAATATCACACCATTGAATATTACTCAACCATAGTTCACTACTAACATTTAGACTTCACCCATGTCCTCAAGAACTAAACGAACTACTCACAAGACATCATACGGAACATGATCAGAGGTGATATGATGATGAATAACAATCTGAACATAAACTTGGTTCAATGGTTTCACTCAATAGCATCAACAACAAGTAGAAATCGATACCGGGAGAGTTTCCCCTATCAAACAATCAAGATCAAACCCAAATTGCTACGGCGGTGGCGGTGTCCAGCGGTGATGACGGCGGTGATGATGGTGGAGATGATGATGATGGTGATGGCGATGATGTCCAGCTCGATGACGGTGTCGATGGCGTCGATTTCCCCCTCCCGGAGGGAATTTCCCCGGCGGATTCCTGCCCGCCGGAGAGCTCTTTTCTCTCTGGTGTTCTCCGCCCCGCAGAGGCGGCTGTAACTCTTCGCGAGGTACCCTCTGTGGCTTAGGTCTTCGGGACGAAGGGCTTGGCGAAGAAAAGGAGGCGAAAAGGGTCGTGGGCCCCCCAGACCATAGGCCGGCGCGGCCAGGGCCTGGGCCGCGCCTCCCTAGGGTGTGGGCCCACCCTGGCGGCTCCTGGCTCCTCCTTCTGGCTTCCTTCGTCATCTTGAAAAATAGGATTTTTGGTATAATTTCCTTCCAGAGTTGATCTTCCGAAATATTGCGTTCTGACGGTGCTTTTTCCAGCAGAATCCTGGCTCCGGTGTTCGATCCTCCAATAATGATGAAACATGCAAAATAGATGAAATAACATAAGTATTGTGTCCCAATATGAAATATATCAATGAATAACAGCAAATTATGATATAAAATAGTGATGCAAATTGGACGTATCACTGACCATTGACAGCCACTGGGAACATCACACCGCTCAGCTCCTCGAGCATGTATGCGTTACCCTTTAAAACTTGGTCGACCCTGTACGGCCCGTGCCAATTTGGAGACCATTTACCATACGTTGCATCCTTAGTCCCCAATGGCAATACAGCTTCCCATACCAGATCACCAACGTGGAACTCCTTTGGTCTCACCTTCTTATTATATGCGCGAGCTACCTTGGCTTTGTTCTCTTTAATTTTCTCAAGCGACCACAGTCTAAGTTCTGTTAGATCCTCAATGCTATCACTCATCAGGGCTGCATATTCTTCAGTTGTTAAATCATTCTGAAACGTAATACGTCTCGACCCAGCCATGATTTCCCAGGGCAATACGGCTTCTTGTCCATAGACCAGATGGTATGGCGAGGTTTTTATCGCTCCATGACATGACATGCGATAAGCCCACAAAGCCTCTGACAATACCTCGTGCCAACGTCTAGGGTGCTCGTCGACTTTCCTCTTAATCAGCTTGATAAGGCTCTGGTTGGACGCTTCAGCTTGCCCATTTGCTTGAGCATAGTATGGAGACGATCGGATCAACTTAATTCCCATGTCCTCGCAGAACTTTCTAAACTCGTGAGAAACGAAGACCGAACCTCCGTCGGTCGTGATAGTCTGGGGAATCCCGAATCTATGAATGACATGTTCTTTCACGAAATTGATAACATCTTTCGATGCCACTGACTTCATAGGGATGGCCTCCACCCATTTAGTGAAATAATCTGTAATGGCCAAAATCCACATATGGCCTTTGCTCGATGGAGGATTGATTTTGCCGATCATATCCATGCCCCAACCTCGAAATGGCCAAGGCTTGATGATGGGGTTCATTGCTGATGCGGGTACCGTCTGAATTTTCCCAAACTTCTGACACGCTTGACACCCTTTATAGTACTTAAAACAATCCTCAAGCATGGTGGGCCAATAAAACCCCGATCGCCTGATCAACCATTTCATCTTATGAGCCGATTGGTGAGTTCCACAGGCGCCTTCGTGTACCTCGTGTACGAGCCGATTTGACTCGGCTGGTCCCAGACATCTGAGAAGTAAGCCTTCCAAAGTCCTGTAGAACATGTCATCCCCAATAAGGACATACTTCATGGCCTTGTACCTTATCCGTTTAGGTGCCCCCCGAGCCGAATCTTTCAAGTAATTGAAGATATCGGCTCTCCAGTCATCCGATTCCAGGAACTGTACCTAAACATCGGCTCCACCTGCTACGTCCTTGTAGGCTGACGCCATCTGTGTGAGATCGTTCGCCTCGGTATTTTGCAACCTCGGGATCCAGTTGAAGTTTATGTACCTAAATTGTGCCATCAGCTCATGGCATTGCATCCATAATGGAACTCGCTCTTACATTTGTATTCCTCCGTGAGTTGGGAAATCACCAATTTTGAGTCTCCAAAAAGTTCCACTGCTTCTGCCCCGGCTTCCATAAGCAACTCCATTCCCTTGCGTATTGCTTCATACTCAGCGACATTGTTGGTGCAAGGGGTAGGTAGCCTGATGGAGAAGGAATATGTTGCCCCCCGGGGCGACACGAGTAGAATGCCGATGCCGCAACCATCATCACAAGCCGATCCATCGAAAAACATGGCCCATGCACGCACAGATAGTGCTGCTATATCAGTGTTGATTCGTTCAGCAATAAGATCGGCCAACGCTTGTCCCTTGACTGCTTTCGCAGGCTGATACCGGATATCAAATTCCGATAATGCAAACATCCACTTACCGAGTCGGCCTTTCAACACAGGAGCCGATAGCATATGTTTGATGACATCTGATTTGCATATGATGACAATTTCCGCTGACAGCAAGATGTGACGAAGCTTGGTGCAGGTAAAAAATAGGCAGAGGCACAACTTCTCGATCTCAGGGTACCTAGTCTCTGCATCCAACATCCTTCTGCTGATGTAGAAAGCGACTCTCTCCAGACCATCATAAACTTGCACCACCACTGAGGCGATGGAAGTGTTAGCTACTGACAAGTAAATATAGAATGGTCTGTCTTGCTGGGGCGGAACCAACATAGGTGGCTTCGTTAGATACTCTTTAATCTCGTCAAATGCTCGCTGTTGCTCTGCCCCCCAGCGAAACTCCTCATCAGATTTAATTTTTACCAATCCCATGAACGGCTCGATTCGCCCTGACAGATTGGAGATGAACCTTCTGATGAAGTTGATTTTGCCGATGAGACACTGGAGTTCCTTCTTCGTGGTAGGTGGCTTCATTGTTCGCACTGCCTCCTGACTTTTCAGGCCGATCTCAATTCCGCGTTCATGAACCAAGAAACCCAAGAATTGACCGGCCGTTACACCAAAAGCACACTTCTTTGGATTCATTCTTAGCCCGAATTTTCTAGTTCGGTCCAGGATGCGTCGCAAATCCTCCAAGTGTCCTTCTACTGAAACAGACTTGACTACCACGTCATCAATGTAAATCTCCACCAACTTGCCGATCAGATCATGAAAGATGTAATTCATGGCTCTTTGGTATGTTGCGCCGGCATTTTTCAGTCCAAATGTCATGACTACATATTCAAACAAACCCACCGAACCTGGTACTCTGAACGCAGTCTTGTGTATATCTTCTGGAGCCATAAAAATTTGGTTGTAACCGGCATTGCCATCCATGAAACTTAAAACCTTATGACCAGCAGCTGCATTGATCAATGTCTCTGCTACCGGCATTGGATACTCATCCTTTGGAGTGGCTCTATTGAGACCCCGAAAATCTATGGCGACGCGCCATCGGCCGTCCTTTTTCTCTACAGGTACGATACTTGAAATCCACTCGGCATACCTGCATGGCCTGATGAACCCGGCGTTCAACATTTTCTCGATCTCTTTCTTGACTTCTTCTAAAATTTCGGCCTTCATCTGTCGTGCTCGCTGCTGGAACGGCCGAAATCCTTTCTTAAGAGGGAGCCGATGCTCAATGATGCTCCTGTCTAACCCGGGCATCTCTGTGTAATCCTGTGCAAAGCAATCTGGGTATTCTTTCAACAAAGCTATCATCAGGCCCCTCAGATGCGGATCTAACTTTTTGCTGACAAATGTTGGTCGTGGCTTATCCCCAGGACCAATGTCAATCTCTTCTAGCTCATCAGCCGATGTAAATCCATATCCTAGCTTTCCGTCGCCTGCTAGATCGATGCTGAACACAGGCAAAACGTATGGTGAGGATAATTTGGGCCGATTGCTGGAATCGGCCCCCTTTTCGATTGCATTGCTCAATGATGGTTTACAATTTATTTGTGCTCTACTACGGGAGGGAGTCTCCCTACTACGACTACGTGACATGCTTGAGGTGAGATCATTGCTTTTTATTTTTTGGGGCCGATCGCAGGGATCGGCCTTACCACGTACGTCCATTGACTTTGCTCTTGCTACTCTGTCAGGCCGGTGGATAAGACCAGCCTCACCCCGTTTTTTGTAGCTTCGATGCCCTCACAGCCGTCCAAACTGACTCCAGAGATCGGCTCTTGGTCTTCTGCGTCCCAAATATTCATGCCAGCTATTGAGATCTCGATCGAGTCATCTGCATGAACGACCTCCACTTCATCTCCATCCCACTGTATCAGGCATTGGTGCATTGTGGATGGAATGCAGCAGTTGGCGTGAATCCAATCCCTCCCTAGCAGGACAGCGTAGGTGCTTTTGTTGTCGACGATGAAGATTGATGTAGGGATGGTTTTTCGGCCCACGGTTAGATCCATGTTCAGAACGCCTTGCGTTTCTGATGCTTGGCCGTTGAAGTCGCTTAGTGTGACGTTGGTTTTGATCAGATCTGCGTTAGAGCGTCCCAAACGCCGTAGCATGGAGTATGGCATTATATTGACTGCCTCTCCCGTGTCAACCAACATCTTGCTGACAGGCTGCCCGTTGATATAACCTCTTAGGTACAGGGCCTTCAAATGTTTGTAGCTCTTCTCTCGTGGCTTTTCAAAGATAACTGGCTGTGGGCCGCAGTCAAACTGTGCTACCGGCACTTCTTCGGTTCTTGGAGCACAAAACTCCGACGGAAGTATGAACACCATATTTGTGCCAGCCGATGCCTTCGCATCGGCTTTTATTTGTTTGGGGCGCCATTCTTTCTTCTGTGGACTAATCTCCGTCTCCAAAGTTTGCTGAATTTTCACAGCCAGATCGGGCCGCGCTTTCCTCAACGTGTGCAGGTATTGTGCCTCGGCTTCCTCCAAGCTATGTAGCCACTGAACCCTACGCTTTTGGGAGTGACTGAGTCCATCAGGGCACCACCTTGGCCGGTGGTATCTATCTTCTTCTTCATCTTCTGACAACTCGAAATCTTCCACTCGAGATGACTCAGCTCGTCTGTTCTGAGATGGGAGAGGCCCTAGACGCTTGAACACTGAAACCTCACCTGTGTCCTCCTTCCGCTGTCTACATTCCGGGCAGTTGTCGATTGTAGGCAATCGGCTCATTCCTGAATCCCAGCAGTGCTTAAAGAAAGGACAATCCCAGTGTCTGTCCATGTCTTCCTGCTCTCTTGACTTCCCCTTAGCGCGGTGCTCATATCCTTCGTCGTCTCGATCATACCGACGACATTTTCCGTTGTCTACATCAGACCGACGATATCTTTCGTCATCAATGTCGTACCGCCGGCGTCGGTCGTACTGACGCTCATATTTGTTAAGGAGATGCGCGGAGAGCGGTCGTTGATACCGCATGTTTCTCACTTGTTCCTCGGTGATGTACTGTCTGTCATCATATCGGGGCCGGTTGCGTGGGCCGGCCTCCTCCTTTTCCTTGCCATGGGAGTGACCGATTTCTTCTTTATCCCTGCCATGGTGGTATACAGGCCTGCCATGTTAACATCGAATGAGAAATCTAGCTGACGCCTCGTGGAGTGATTGTGTTCCACCATGTTGACGCCAGGAAACAGTTGCGTGTCCACTTTTATGGCAAACTGACCAAGGATCAAACGGCCTTGTTCTATCGCCGTTTGGATCTACCGACGCAACTCTTTGCAGTCATTGGTGATATGGGTGAACGAGTGATGCCACTTGCAGTACGGTCTCCCGTTCATTTCTTGCGCTGTAGGGATTTTATGGCCTTCGGGTAACTTCAGCTGTTTTTCCTTAAGCAATAAATCGAATATCTGCTCAGCTTTGCTTACATCAAAGTCAAACCCTTTTGCAGGCCCTTGTTGTTTCACCCATTTGCAGGACACGGGATCTGCCCCCCGAGCCCATTCAGCCACGGCTACTTCCTGGTCTTCTGCAGAGTCCCCAACTTCTTCTGTCTCGACCAGGCCTATCGGGTGTTTGAACTTTTCTTGGTACAATTCTGGGTGGCGCTGCTCATACAATGTTAATTTCTGGACCATGTGCGCCAGTGAATTGTATTTCACTTGGAAAGCCAGATCCTTGATCGGCGCTGCGAGGCCCAACGCTGCCAGATCGACTGCTTCTTTCTCAGTTAAACGAGCCGAATAACATCGGTTCTTGACAGTCCTGAAATGCTGAATGTATTCCGACACCGTTTCTCCCCGCTTCTGCCGCACTGATACGTCCCAAACGTATCTATAATTTCTTATGTTCCATGCTACTTTTTGATGATACTCACATGTTTTATACACATTATATGTCATTATTATGCATTTTCCGGCAGTAACCTATTGACGAGATCTTTGAAGAGCCGATTCTTTGTCATTGCTTTTTGGTTTCAGAAATCCTAGTAAGGAAATATTCTCGGAATTGGACGAAATCAACGCCCAGGGTCCTATTTTCACACGAAGCTTCCAGAAGACCGAAGAGGATAAGAAGTGGGGCCACGAGGCGGCCACACAACAGGGCGGCGCGGCCCAGGTGCTGGCCGCGCGGCCCTAGCGTGTGGGGCCCTCGTGTGGCCCCCTGACCTGCCCTTCCACCTACTTAAAGTCTTCGTCGCGAAACCCCTAGTACCGAGAGCCACAATACGGAAAACCTTCCAAAGACGCCGCCGCCGCCAATCCCATCTCGGGGGATTCAGGAGATCGCCTCCGACACCCTGCCGGAGAAGGGAATCATCTCCCGGAGGTCTCTTCATCGCCATGATCGCCTCCGGATTGATGTGTGAGTAGTTCACCCCTGGACCATGGGTCCATAGCAGTAGCTAGATGGTCGTCTTCTCCTAATTGTGCTATCATGCTCGATCTTGTGAGCTGCCTATCATGATCAAGATCGTTTCTTTGTAATCCTACATGTTGTGTTTGTTGGGATCCGATGGATATTGAATACTATGTCAAGTTGATTATCAATCTATCATATGTGTTGTTTATGTTCTTGCATGCTCTCCGTTGCTAGTAGAGGCTCTGGCCAAGTTGATACTTGTGACTCCAAGAGGGAGTATTTATGCTCGTGTTATCACCAGAATTTGACCGAATTAGAGGTGGGCCGCGATCAAGATGGGCTTGAAGAATATATATGGAAGAATATACGTGAATCGGCCTTATATGCAAAGTTTGGGCTAGTTGGCCCGTGTATCTGTAATATAGTAGGATGCGTGTTGATTAGATAGAGTTTGGCTCGTGCCCGGTTGGGATTATTCCCACGTTAGAAAGTCTACGGACTATAAATATGTATCTAGGGTTTATGAAATAAACAACAATCACGTTCACCACAAACCAATCTAGGCGCATCGCCAACTCCCTTGTCTCGAGGGTTTTCTTCCGGGTAAGCATCATGCTGCCTAGATCGCATCTTGCGATCTAGGCAGTACAAGTTTATTCGCTATCCATGCGTTGCTCGTACTGAAGCCTTTTTGATGGCGAGCAACGTAGTTATCTTAGATGTGTTAGGGTTAGCATTGTTCATCGTATCATATGCTATCGTCGTGCAGCCCTTAGACATCTAGCCGCCCTTACGCCTATCTTAGGTGTAAGGGCGGCACCCCGCTTGATCATTATTTAGTAGATCCGATCCGTTATGATTGCTCCTTGTTCTTCAAGGATTAGTTTAATATCTGCATAGTTAGGCCTTACAAACGGGTTGAAGGATCCAGTGGCGCGTAGGGTGTAGTTTGCTAGCCCTAGACAGGATGTTCCGGGGATCAACCTCGTGTTGGTTTTTAGGCCTTGTCTAGGGACGGCTTACGATCACCGTGCGTGGCCGCCAGGCTCAATCACGAGTAGGATGTTCCGATTATGTGGTGAAAACCCTAAATCGTAGTAGGTCGTTTTAGCTTTATTCTGATCAAGCAGGACCACCATATATTCGTACACCTCGTACGAATCATGGGTGGATCGGCTCTTTGAGCCGATTCACAGGACAACCTGAGAGCCGATCGAGGCTCGTATTTAATGTTTACGTGTATGCCATGCAGGAAACTAAGCGAGGCATCTCCATCACCTTCCTGACCAGGTATAGGTCAGGTGGCACGCCCTTGCACCAGCATCGGACGTGCGTGCCGAAGTCTTTGCGGGCCGTTGCTCGGAGGGACCAGGGCCAGCCGCAGTTGCCGAAGTCTTTGCGGGCCGTTGCTCGGAGGGACCAGGGCCAGCCGCAGTCCTGGGAGCCTCCCGGCTCTCCTGTGTTGCCCGTCGCTGCTCGCCGGTGGGTTTCTGACCGCAACACATTCTGGCACGCCCGGTGGGACCATCTGCGACATCAACCACATCGCCATCTACATCTGAGATGGCGGACGGCACCCCAGTCACGTACGAGGATCTGACCGAGGAGCTCAAGAAGAAGTATGACGAGGTCAAAGCAATCCTCGAAGCCGACCTCATCGGCTCTTTTCACAGAACCCGCTCACATGGCGTCAGGTGGAAAGGGTTCTCACCTGAAGGCGCGCTCGATGGAGTGGACCTGTCCGCCCCGTCAGAAGAACGCACCAGGTCCCTGCGTCAGGAGATTAACTACATGGTAGCCCACTCGCTGCACCGCCATTCTGAGAGCCTGGTGAACACTTTGGAGCGTGTCGCTCTTCGGGTGATCCAGGAAATCATGAGGTATCAGTACTCTCCGTCAGGACCAGCTCTCGGGACTTACCAAGGAGAGATGCCACTCCAGTCCCGTCCACCGCTGCCATTCGTGTTGGCAGCACCAGAAGTGCCGAATTCACCGGCATACGTCGTCTACAAGATCGGTGGTGACCCTAGCGACTACCAGTTCATGCATGAGGCGCCTAAGGTGATCCCTCACGGATACACGTGCACATACGTGCCAGACTGCAGTAACTGCGCGCTCACAAACCAGACTGCAACAGCAGGGGCTTCTGGAAAAGCAGGAGGAACTTCAGCGACAGATCTTGAGAAGCAGACGTGGCTAGCTAAGTATGCCACTCCGACAAACCTCCAGAGCTCAGCTCCTGCAGTTGGCTCAGAGATGGAAAAGCAAGCATGGCTGGCTAAGTATGCCACTCCGGCGAATCTTCAGAGTTCGACTCCTGCAGCCAGCACCGCGGATCAAATCAGTACAATCCTGAGAGACCAGTTCGGCATGGTGCCGAAAAGGAGGACAATCGGCTATTCCAAGCCGTACCCCAACGAGTACGAGTTGATCCCGCTACCACCCAAATATCGGCTCCCTGATTTCTCCAAGTTTAATGGATCAGATGGTTCCAGCTCCATCGAGCATGTGAGCCGATATTTGGCACAGCTGGGCACGATCTCAGCGGCAGATGAACTGCGTGTGAGGTTCTTCGCACAGTCCCTCACGGGATCGGCTTTCGGGTGGTACACATCGCTGCCACCAGACTCAATCCGGACGTGGAAGCAGTTGGAAGAGCAGTTCCACATGCAGTATTATTCAGAGGCTTCCGAGGCCGGCATTGCCGATCTAGCACAAGTACGTCAGAAGCGTGGAGAAACTGTGGCAGAATACGTCCAGCGCTTCAGAACTGTTAGGAACCGATGTTATTCGGCTCGTGTGACTGAAAAAGAAGCAGTCGAGTTGGCAGTGGTGGGCCTTGCATCACCAATCAAGGATATGGCCTCCCAAGCAGACTACCCTTCACTGGCGCACATGGTTCAGAAACTGTCGTTATATGAACAGCGCCACCCAGACTTGTACCAGGGCAAATTCAAGCGTGCGGTAGTCTTGGTTGAAGCAAATGAAGATGAAGGGTCTGCGGGAGATCAAGAGGTAGCAGTGGCTGAATGGACTCGGGGGGCAACCCCCATATCCTGCAAATGGGTTAAGCCACCAGGTCCGCCCAGAGGGTTTGATTTCGACGTAACTAAAACTGAGCAAATTTTTGACCTCTTACTTAAGGAGAAGCAGTTGAAGTTACCCGAAGGCCTCAAAATCCCCACGGTACAGGAGCTGAACGGAAAGCCATACTGCAAATGGCATAACTCGTTCTCCCATACCACCAACGACTGCAGGGTGTGGCGTCAGCAGATCCAAATGGCGATAGAACAAGGACGTCTAATTTTCAACCAGTATGCCATGAAAGTCGACACTCACCCCTTCCCCGCCATTAACATGGTGGAGTGCACTTACCCTGGAGGGTGCCAGCCAGGATTCTCGTTCAACATCAACATGGTAGGACCTGGACACCACTCTGGTAAGGGCGGAGACGAGGGCAGCTGCTCTCGTAGCAAGGACACAGAGGAGGCCGCTCCACGCGATCGGCTCCGTCATGATGGCAAGCGCTACATCACAGAGGGAGAAGTAAGGAATGTGAGATATCAGCGACCTCTCTCTGATCACCTCCTCAACAAGTATGTGAGTCAATATGACCAACGCCGACGACCCAACGACGATGGTGAAAGAGATCGTCTGGCTAGGGACGCCAGGAGACATCGTCGGCATGATCGCGATGAGGAGGAATACGAGCGCCGTGCCAAGGAAAAGTCAAGGGAGCAAGACGACGAGGATAGGCACTGGGACTGTCCCTTCTTCAGACACTGCTGGGATTCAGGAATGAGCCGATTGCCTACAATCGGCAACTGCCCAAAATGTAAACAGAAGAGGAAGGATGCAGCTAACGTGTCCGTGTTCAAACGTCTAGGGCCTCCCCCGCCTCGGAACGAGCACGCTGAGTCCCCTCGGGTGGAAGATCTCAAGGATTTGGAAGACGATGATGAAGAAGAAGAAGACAGGTACCACCGGCCAAGGTGGTGCCCTGATGGACTCAGCCGTTCCCAAAAGCGTAGGGTTCAGTGACTGCATGGCTTGGAGGAAGCCGAAAGGTTATACCTGCACACGCTAAGGAAGGCGCGGCCTGATCTGGCCGCGAAAATTCAACGAACCCTGGATGAAGAGGGTCGACCACAAAAAATGGAGTGGCGCCCCAAGCAAAGGAAAGCCGATGATGAAACATCGGCTGGCACGAATATGGTGTTCATCCTTCCGACGGAGTTTAGTGCTCCAGGATTAGATGAAGCACCTGTGGCACAACTTGACTGCGGCCCACGGCCAGTTATCTTTGAGAAGCCACGAGAAAGAAGCTACAGACATCTGAAGGCCCTGTACTTGCGAGGTTATATCAATGGGCAGCCTGTCAACAAGATGCTGGTGGACACCGGAGCGGCAATCAACATTATGCCATACTCCATGCTACGTCGGTTGGGACGCTCTAGCTCGGAGCTGATCAAGACCAACGTGACACTGAGCGATTTCAACGGCCAAGCATCTGACGCACAAGGTGTTCTGAACGTGGATCTGACCGTAGGAAGGAAAACCATCCCTACGACGTTCTTTATTGTCGATAGCAAGAGCACCTATGCTGTTCTGCTAGGAAGAGATTGGATCCACGCCAACTGTTGCATTCCATCCACGATGCACCAATGCGTAATACAGTGGGATGGAGATGAGGTAGAGGTCGTCCATGCAGATGACTCAGCCGAGATCTTAACGGCTGGCATGAACGCTTGGGAAACAGCAGGCCAAGAGCCACTCTCAAGCATCAATTTGGACGACTGCGAGCGCATCGACGTGACAAAGGATGGGGTTAGGCTGGTCTTATCCACCGGCCTGACCGTGTAGCAAGAACAAACCAATGGGCAAACGTGGCGAGGCCGATCCTTGGGATCGGCCCCTAATATCTATGGAGGAACATTGCAAAACCTTCATTGAGCGATTCGATCAACATGGAGGCCGATTCCAGCAATCGGCCAAAATTATCCTCACCACACAGTCTGCCTGTGTTCAACGTCGATTTAATGGGCAGCGGTTTTACGTCGGCTGATGAGAGTCAACGTTAGTCCTAACGTTGCCGACATTCAAATACAGTGCCTTGGCTAACTACAGAGCCGATATCTGCAGTTACCTGACAGATTCGGCTCGGGGGGCACCTAATCGGATGAACATGTGCGATACATGTGCGGTGAAATATTGGGGGCTGATAGAAAATCGGCCAGTAAAAAAAAAATTTCTCATGGTATACAGCCGATGCAAGGTCATCGACTTTAGAGCTAAGAAACAAAGCCGATGTACAGCCATCGACTCTAGTACAATTACACAGGATCTACCTGTTGCGTGTTCAAGACGCGGATTTTCACCAAGTCCAGTTCATCTGTGAGGCCTTCTGCTTCCTCGAAGGGGTGAACAATGAGAGCTGCCTCAGCTGCAAGGAGCCGATTTTGGTGCCCGAACCTTCTCTTCGAGGACTTCCAACCCTTTGCGCCAGTTCAGCGGTACTGTCAGAAGTCAGTTTTGGCATGCAAGGCAGCCTTTTGCTCATTAAGCCGTTGGTGTTTCGTCTACAATATCGGCTTTCAACGGAGGAAGAGGCGATCGATGGGGGCAAGTTCGGCTGGTTCTGCATGGTGGCTGTCTCAGAATTACCTGAGTTCAAATCTGTGCATCCTCACCATTATTCTCGCCTTGACTAAGGCTCGGGGGGCAGCTGGCCTGGTAGATGCTCTGTTTTAGAAGCCGATTGGGGTGTCATCGGCTGATCCTTCGTCGCAACCTTCTTCAAAAATGGTGAATTCTTGCAGAAGAGGATCACTGGACCTGGTGGGAGGAATTTAAGGGCTCTCTTGAAGACTCCACATTATCCACTAGATCTCAAAGTCATCAGTTGAAGAATTGAAGGATGGATTGTGAAGGACCGATGCGTTGCTATCGGCTCATTAAGCATTGGCTAAGTGGAAAAATCGGCAAAATCAGTATGAGGGGAAATCGGCTAAATTAGCTCAAGGGAAATCGGCAAAATCCAATTGGGGGAAATTCTTCATTGATAAGCAGGATTTCTTACATAAAAAGAGCTGATTGCTCTCAAAAGGAAGTACTAGGGGATACATTGCCCCATCTACCACTACTGATCCTATGCTAAGGGTCCTATCTATGGGCCGTCGCTGCCCTTGTCGTCGCCGTCGTCGCCGCTGTCGGCGCTACTCCCGGCGGGCTCCTCGTCGCTGCTGTAGCGGCCGCCGATAGGACCCTCGTTGTCCTCGTCCTCTTCGTCAGCGTCGTCGTCGTCGCTGTCGAAGTTGCTGAGGTTCCCCGGCCAGGGGCAGAAGCGCTTGGCCGGCGGTTCGTCGGAGGAGGTGTCGTCCTCCTCCTCCTTCTCCTCCTCCTCCTCCTCGGGGGAGGTGAAGTCGTCACAGGAGAAGCGATCGTCATCGCTCTCCTCCTCCGTTTCCCCGTCGGCGAGGAAGCGGAGGTCGCTTTCCCCGTCAGTCGAGGACTTGTCGTCCCCAGACCAGACGGAGAAGTCGTGACTAGACTCCTCCCTGGCTTCGATGGCGCGGCGGATGTTGGCCGCGTGGGCCTCCTCCGGGTTCCACTCCGGCGTCGGCTCGCGGGAAGAGGAGGATTGGGTGGAAAGATCCGATGAGGCAGAGGAGGAAGAAGACATGGTGGCACAGGAGGGCTTTTGGAGTGCTAATGCGAAGGGGCTGAAGAAGCAAACTGTTTGGAGCGGTTAAATAAAAGGGGATATAGTGGAAATTAAATGCCATAGCAGTTTCCGAGGGAGTGGTGCCCAAGAAAAAAAAAACTGCCAAGTCACGCGGAGAAGTTGAGAAGGCAAGGCATCATGATGAAGGATACTGCGACGGTTCTGCTCTGCCACGACATGACCCGACGAAGAAAAGCAGGGTGATTTTGGAATTATCAATTCCAAAACCAGGGGGGCATGTGTTATCACCAGAATTTGACCGAATTAGAGGTGGGCCGCGATCAAGATGGGCTTGAAGAATATATATGGAAGAATATACGTGAATCGGCCTTATATGCAAAGTTTGGGCTAGTTGGCCCGTGTATCTGTAATATAGTAGGATGCGTGTTGATTAGATAGAGTTTGGCTCGTGCCCGGTTGGGATTATTCCCACGTTAGAAAGTCTACGGACTATAAATATGTATCTAGGGTTTATGAAATAAACAACAATCACGTTCACCACAAACCAATCTAGGCGCATCGCCAACTCCCTTGTCCCGAGGGTTTTCTTCCGGGTAAGCAACATGCTGCCTAGATCGCATCTTGCGATCTAGGCAGTACAAGTTTATTCGCTATCCATGCGTTGCTCGTACTGAAGCCTTTTTGATGGCGAGCAACGTAGTTATCTTAGATGTGTTAGGGTTAGCATTGTTCATCGTATCATATGCTATCGTCGTGCAACCCTTAGACATCTAGCCGCCCTTACGCCTATCTTAGGTGTAAGGGCGGCACCCCGCTTGATCATTATTTAGTAGATCCGATCCGTTATGATTGCTCCTTGTTCTTCAAGGATTAGTTTAATATCTGCATAGTTAGGCCTTACAAACGGGTTGAAGGATCCAGTGGCGCGTAGGGTGTAGTTTGCTAGCCCTAGACAGGATGTTCCGGGGATCAACCTCGTGTTGGTTTTTAGGCCTTGTCTAGGGACGGCTTACGATCACCGTGCGTGGCCGCCAGGCTCAATCACGAGTAGGATGTTCCGATTATGTGGTGAAAACCCTAAATCATAGTAGGTCGTTTTAGCTTTATTCTGATCAAGCAGGACCACCATATATTCGTACACCTCGTACGAATCATGGGTGGATCAGCTCTTTGAGCCGATTCACAGGACAACCTGAGAGCCGATCGAGGCTCGTATTTAATGTTTACGTGTATGCCATGCAGGAAACTAAGCGAGGCATCTCCATCACCTTCCTGACCAGGTATAGGTCAGGTGGCACGCCCTTGCACCAGCATCGGACGTGCATGCCGAAGTCTTTGCGGGCCGTCGCTCGGAGGGACCAGGGCCAACCGCAGTCCTGGGAGCCTCCCGGCTCTCCTGTGTTGCCCGTCGCTGCTCGCCGGTGGGTTTCTGACCGCAACAGCTCGATAGTGGGTTCATGCCTCCATTAAATCTGGGACAGTGACAGAAAGTTCTAAGGTTGTGGATGTGCTGTTGCCACTAGGGATAAAACATCGATGCTTTGTCTAAGGATATTTGTGTTGATTACATTACGCACCATACTTAATGCAATTGTCTGTTGCTTACAACTTAATACCGGAAGGGGTTCGGATGATAACCTGAAAGTGGACTTTTTAGGCATAGATGCATGCTGGATGGCGGTCTATGTACTTTGTCGTAATGCCCTGATTAAATCTCATAGTACTCATCATGATATATGTATGTGCATTGTTATGCCTTCTTTATTTGTCAATTGCCCAACTGTAATTTGTTCACCCAACATGCTATTTATCTTATGGGAGAGACACCGCTAGTGAACTGTGGACCCCGGTCTATTCTTTACATCTGAAATACAATCTACTGCAATACTTGTTCTTTACTGTTCTTCGCAAACAATCATCTTCCACACAATACGGTTAATCCTTTGTTCACAGCAAGCCGGTGAGATTGACAACCTCGCTGTTACGTTGGGGCAAAGTACTTTGGTTGTGTTGTGCAGGTTCCACGTTGGCGCCGGAATCCCTGGTGTTGCGCCGCACTACATTTCGCCGCCATCAACCTTCAACGTGCTTCTTGGCTCCTCCTGGTTCGATAAACCTTGGTTTCTTTCTGAGGGAAAACTTGCTACTGTCTGCATCACACCTTCCTCTTGGGGTTCCCAACGGACGTGTGTTAATTGCACGCATCACGCACCTGCGCCAGATCGGCAATGCCAGCCTCGGTAGCTTCTGAGTGATATTGAACATGAAACTGCTCTTCCAGTTGCTTCCACGTCCGGACTGAATCTGGTGGCAACGAGGTGTACCACCCAAAAGCTGGTCCTGTGAGAGATTGCGCAAAAAACCTTACACGTAACGGGTCTGATGCTGAAATCATGCCCAACTGTGCCAAATATCGGCTCACATGCTCAATTGAGCTAGACCCTTCTGATCCATTGAACTTTGAGAACTCAGGGAGCCGATACTTGGGCGGCAGCGGAATCAAATCATATTCGTTGGGGTACGGCTTGGAATAGCCGACTGTTCTCCTCTTTGGCAGGATGCTGAACTGGTCTCTCAAGATTGTACTGATTTGTTCCACGGTATGAGCTGCAGGGGCTGAGCTTTCATGACTCGTTCCGGTGGCATATTTAGCTAGCCACGCCTGTTTATCGGCGTCCGCTCCAGAAATCCCTCCTGCTACAATCTGGTTCGTGCGCGCCAAGTTATTGCAATCCGACACGTACGTGCACACGTATCCATGTGGGATTTCTTTAGGCGGCTCATACAGGAATTGGCAATCGCCAGGATCGCCTCCAATCTTGTAGACGACGTATGCCGGTGAACCCTGTGGCTCTGGAGCTGCAAGCGTGAATGGCAGCTGCGATCTGGTCTGGAACGGTATTTCTCCCTGGTGAGTCCCTAGGGCAGGCCCTGACAGAGAGTACTGATGCTTCATGATTTCCTGAACCACGCGAACCGCAATGCGCTCGAAAGCGTTCACCAGGCTCTCAGAATGACGGTGTGAGTGTCTTTTACCTTTCCTCCCCGGCAACGGCACCAGAAAAGTGCTTGATGTCTATGCACGCTTCTATTCCTTTAGACAGTGTTGGGCCTCCAAGAGCAGAGGTTTGTAGAACAGCAGCAAGTTTCCCTTAAGTTGATCACCCAAGGTTTATCGAACTCAGGGAGGAAGAGGTCAAAGATATCCCTCTCAAGCAACCCTGCAATCACGATACAAGAAGTCTCTTGTGTCCCCAACACACCTAATACACTTGTCAGATGTATATGTGCACTAGTTCGGCGAAGAGATAGTGAAATACAAGTAATATGGATGAATATGAGCAGTAGTAACGGCGCCAGAAAAGTGCTTGCTGGCGTGCAGTTGATGGTAGTAATATTGCAGGAAGTAAAGATGCAAAGAAACAAGAAACAAGCGATGATTGCAGTATTTGGAAACAAGGCCTAGGGATCATACTTTCACTAGTGGACACTCTCAACATTGATCACATAAATAAATAAGTTCTCTTCCTTTGTGCTACATATACTCTTGTTTGATAATGAACACCATTCGTTGTGTAGGTGTTGCCTGCCAAAACCCATCGGCGAGCAGCGGCGAGCAACACGAAGAGCCGGGAGGCTTCCAAGACTGCTGGTGGGCCCTGGTCCCTCGTCGTCGTCCCGCAATGCTCTGGCACACGTCCTGACGGTCGCAAGGGCGTGCCACCTGACCTATACCTAGCCAGGGAGGTGTTGGATCGCTTCGATTAGTTTCCTGCATGGTAGACACGTAAACATTAAATGAGCCTCGATCGGCTCTCAGGTTACCCTGCTCATCAGCTCAAAGAGCCGATTGACCCATGGTTCATGTTAGATCTTGCAATAACATGGGTGTCCTGCTTCATTAATATTAAGCTACATCGATCTACGACAGTTTAGGGTTTTCATCGTATAACCGGAACATCCTACACGTAGTTGAGCCTAGCAGATACGAAAGATGATGGAAAACTAACCCTAAAAGAGGCCTAAAAACCAACATAGAGTCGATTCCCGGAACATCCCTTCTAGGATCGGTAAGCCATAACTAGCGCACTACCGGATCGTTCAACCCGTTTGCAAGGCCTAACCATACGGATATCAAACTAATCCTTGCAGAACAAGGAGCAACTATAACAGATCAAATCTACTAAATAAAGATGAAGCAAGATGCCGCCCTTACACCTAAGATAGGTGTAAGGACGGCTAGACATCGAGGGGCCGCATAGCTAAGCAAGCATATCAAAAGAACAACGATGCAAGCCCCAAAATATCTACGATAAGTAGTGTTACTCGCCATCAACAAGGCTTCAGTACGAGTAACACCAGATAACAAATAAACCTCTACTGCCTAGATCGCAAGATGCGATCTAGGCAGCATGATGCTTACCCGGGAGAAACCCTCGAAACAAGGGGTGGCGATGCGCCTAGATTGTGTTTGTTGTGATCGTGATTGTCCTCCTTTCTCAATAACCCTAGGTACATATTTATAGTCCGTAGACTTTCTAATTCGGAAATACACCCGACCGTGTACGAGCTAAACTCTATCTCTTAATTCTAATCTACCATAATATACAGATACATGGGCAATCTAGCCCAAACTCTCGTGCAAGGCCGCTTCAGAGACACTCCACATGTATATCCTCCAAGCCCATCTCAATTACGACCCATGTCTTGATTTGGCCAAAATCTGGTGATAACACATGCCCCCTGGTTTTGGTAATGATAATTTCAAAACCACTCTGTTTTTCTCTTCGTAGGGTCATGTCGTGGCAGAGCAGAACCACTTCAGTATCTTTCCATCATGATGCCCTGTCTTCTCAAGTTCTGCACGATTGTCAGTTTTGGCACCGCGTCCTCGAAAACTGCTCAAGCATTAAATCTCCACTATATCCCCCTTATTTAATCGCATCGAGCAGTTCATCTCTTTATTCCCCTGCTCCGTACTAGCCATCGGCAAAAAACCCCCCTCTGCAGCCATGTCTTCCTCCTCCTCCTCCTCCTCTACCTCATCGGACCTTTCCTCCCTGTCCTCTTCCTCTCGCGAGCCGACGCCGGAGTGGGGCTCGTTGGCGGCGCACGACATCCTCACCCCAACGACGTGGGACAAGGAGGATCACGATTCCTCCGTCTGGTCCGAGGATGACAAGTCCTTGACCGACGGAGAAGACGACCTCCAATTCCTCGTCGATGGGGAGGAGGAGGCGGAGAGCGAGGACGACCGCTTCTCTTGGGATGACTTCACCTCCTCCGACGAGGAGGAGGAAGAGGAGGAGGACACCTCCTCGTTCTCCGACGAGCCGCCGGCGAAGCGCTTCCATGCCGGGTCGGACGACGATGATGACGACGACGACGAGGAGGAGGACGAGGCCCCTGCCGAAGGCTACGGCAGCAGCGATGAGGAGTTCGCCGGTAGCAGCGCCGACGGCAGCCACGACAGCACCGACGAGGGCAGCGACGGCCCTTAGACTGGGACTACTAGCATAGGACCGGTAGCAATCGGCTCTTCTTTTGTTCTTCTTGTCTTGAGCAATCGGCACTTCTCTGTAAAAATCCTCTTTAGTAATGAAGAAAATGTTTCTCTGTCAATTTCGCTTTCATATCAATTTTGCCGATTTTCAAAGCAAGTCAACACCCAAAGAGCCGATGGCAGTGCATCGGCCTTCACCACAAAACGCGAGTAAGGCCAAATCAGTTGCCCATTCAAACGGTAACCCGCAACCCTTATCTGGAAGAGCAAACTCAGATCTCCAAATCACCGCTCGAACAGACCCAAGTTACAGCCACGCGACTCTCAGATCTCGATCGCGCAGACCCAACCCCACAACGAATCCAATGGCGGAATCATCCAACGCCAACACTACGGTCTCTGGCCTGAAGGTAATCCTCAACCGCTCCTTGCTACACGAGCACAATGTTGGAATTAACAGAAAACACCTGAATTAATGTCTCATTCCGTCATTAATTTTTAGGTTTCAGACATTCTACTGCCGCATCCTTCTCTTCCAAATTCTCTCTGCCTTGGCCCTCGTTCTACCGAGAGTCCCGCCCATTTGATTTCATGCGAGGCCAATAGGATTCCCTTCGTGAACCAGAATTTAGATCTAACTTCTTGGGCCGACTGCTTACGAGCCTGGCCTAATCCTCCTGAAGATTGGGTTTCATGGTACAATAGAATATCCAAAACCCACCAAGCCACCTGGGAAACCAAAGGAATAGCCGATGCTTTAGCTTTATCACTGTCTCCACTTGAGAAACATGAAAACCTTCTGAAAACCATCGGCTACTTTTGGTCTGATGCTTTAAATTGCTTCATGTTTGGCCATGGCCCCATGACACCAACACTGCTAGACGTGGCCATGATCACTGGTCTAGACATTGCATCCCCAAGCCCTTCTGCTTTTATGCTGCCAAAGGTCCCTTTCACACTCTCTTCCAAAACAGAGTGCACAAACTGGGGTGCTTATCTCTGACGCCATATGAAAAACAAAGGCCCTGTAACAGAGAAAGAACACACAGCCTACCTGAATTTCTGGTTGGAACACTTCATATTCTGTGGCCCTTCACTCGCTCCAACCAAGAACTATCTCTCCTTGGCCTATGAACTTGCCAGAGGCACGCAGCTGGGCATTGGCAAACTGTTCCTTGGAGAGGTCTATCGATATCTCCAACTAATGTCTGTCAAACTGTTTTCCCAAAAGACAGTCAAAACAGGAGGTCCCTGGTGGTTTATTCAACTATGGGCTCAACTGTATTTCCAGAATCATGTCCCAAACTTTCCACCTCTGGCCACTTGCACCTTTCCAGATATTAACGGGAAGCCAATCCGGTGCACCAACTACGGCCAAGCTCTATATAGCCTTCCAGGTAGTAGACTGACCCTCAAGGAAGCATCGGAGTGGTTCAGAATTTTCCACCAAGGCTTGGACAATCCTCTCTTCTTTCCCTATACGGAGTCTGAAAATTTCGAAAATCCAGTCTCCTTCAGGCTAGACAGCTTTGCCGATGACGCCAGCACTCGGCAATTGTATTCCATCATGATCCGTCCCTGATTCCTTCCAGTTGGCATGAGCACCTCAAACAGGATCATCAAACCTGGTTATGAGTCTTACCAGCCGGTCGTAGCAGCCTGGCAATTTGGTCTTGGGCAGGTGTCTCCTCATTTCTTCCTCCACCACTTAACAGAGAGCTGAGCTGATCTGCCCGATGTCCTCACGGGTCAGAGGTGTTACTCTTTCTTTGATGCTCTAACCATCCCAATTCCTCATAACCTCTCTTTCACCTCATCAACCGATGGTTTTGAGACTTGGTGGCCAATGTGGAAGACTCATGCCTTCAGGAGAGCTCTAGGACCATTGCTGAAACAACTTGATGCTGAATATGACATCCCTGCAGAACAGGTACCATTACTCACAAATTTTGTTGAAGTGGCTCACAACGATTTCTTTCCTTTTATAATCCTGCTCTATCTTCTTGCAGCAACAAGACGGTCCAGAACCTGTACATGATGACGGCTCCCCTTTCAACTTCCTCCCACCAGCTCCGGTGGTCCTCTTCTGCAAAAACTCACCACCCTTGAAAAAGGTCGTGATGCAGAGCCAGCCGATTCCACAAAAATCGGCTTCCAAGAGTAGAGCATCTTCTAGGCCAGCTGCCCCCCGAGCCTCAGCTAAGGCGAGAACAGCAGTGAGGAAAGTAGCTGCCAGGAAGACCTTGAAGCGCCAAAACCCTACTCCAGCCCAAGAAAGTTTGCACGTAAGCTAACCCCTGCCCTGGCTGATTTCATCCATCTTTCTAGGCTTCTGCAATCATGCTTGTATTTCTTTTACAGACTTCTACTGAAGAAAACTCCAGCGAGGGGACACAGTCCAGTCGAGGGGACTCGAGCTCGGGCAACTCTGAGAAAACCACCACGCAGAGCCAGCCAGACTTGCCACCGTCGGCTTCCAAGAAAAGGTCAGCTCCTGAACCTGCTGGTTCCCAAGCTCTGATCAAAGCAGGGCAGGGCGGATTACGCACAAAGAGCCGATGTATCAAGAGAGCTCGCAAGGAACCGCAAACCTCTTCATCAAACCAGGAGGTTTTGGATGTAATTACTTTACATATTCTCCTTGGCTCATGTTTCATGCTAACCTGCTGCTGTTCTTAACGGCTAACCACTTCCTCTGCAGACCGATGACACCTTCAGTGGGGAAGTCGAGGAAGTATTGATGCCATCTGCCACCCTGGACCTAACAACTCCTGACAGTGTAGCTGACAAGGTTGCCACCTTGGCCAAGCCCACAACAGAAATACAAGCGCCAATCACCTCTTCATCGGCTGTTCCTCTGGTCTTAGGAGAGGGACACTCCCTTTACTTAGCTTTACCTTTCTCTTTTGTTGTATACTGACATTCTTGCCGTTTGTCAGGGTCATGACCTTTCAAGCTTACTGACGTTTGACCCTGAATCCATCGAACCAGCTATATCTAAAGCCAGTGAAGAGCCAGGCCCCAGCGCTACACATAGTCAACTCCAGCATCTGCAGGCCCTGCTCTCCTCCTCAATTGAGACATTGGTTGAAAACCCTGACGAAGTGAAGGGCATCCTTGAAGACGTCCAGCCTCATCTCCCGGTGACGTTGCAGGTGAAACTCTGGCCAGTCGTGACTTTGTTTGCCTACAGGTCAAGGGTGAAATTGGCTCGTCAGAGAATCGGTCTACGCCATGCCCAGCTTCCTTTGAAAGCCGATATTGCAGACAAATGTCAGCGGCTTAATGAGAAGAAGGCAGCTCTGGATGCCAAAACTAACACCTCTGTCAGTACTGCTGAACTTGAGACCTTGCGAAAGGAGTTGGAGGACCTTGAAGAGAGGGTCCGGGCAACCAAACAGCTCATCCGAGATAAGGAAGCCCTAATTTCCCACTCCCACGTGGAAGCAGAAGGCCTCAAAGCTGAACTGAAGACTGATCTGGCCGAAATACGTGCCCTGAACAAGCAACTGGTGACAGGCAAGGACGAAGACGATGAGGCCAAGATCGCCGAGGTGGATCGTGTCCGTGCTGACGCCCTCCATGCTCTTGAGGCATTCCTTCAGTAGAGCTTCTCTATGTACCCTGATAACTGCTCAATTGAGCTTGTACCTTTGCTTGTAACAGTTTATAACTCTTGAGTCGATGGCTGCACATCGTCTTTTTATTGTAAAGTCGATGTCTGTGCATCGGCTATACTTTGTCTCCTGTTGTTTTGTATTTTTTTTTAATTTGGCCGATTTCATGTATCGGCCCCCATGTCTCACTGTTTTTTTTTAATTTGGCCGATTTCATGTATCGGCCCCCATGTCTCACTGTCCATCATCCCATATACTTGGGAAATGTTTCTTGCGAATATTTCTTGCGATGCTGGTCGTTGACAACCCCTGGGAACATACTTCATGGCCTTGGATCTCATCCATTTAGGTGCCCCCCCGAGCCGAATCTTTCAAGTAATTGAAGATATCGGCTTTCTAGCAATCCAGTTCCAGGAATTGTACATGAACATCGGCTCCACCTGCTAGCTCGATGTTGTGCTTTATTCTGGCTACGTGACATGCTTGAGGTGAGATCATTGTTTTTTTATTTTTTGGGGCCGATCGCAGGGATCGGCCTTGCCACGCACGTCTACTGACTTTGGTCTTGCTACTCTGTCAGGCCGGTGGATAAGACCAGCCTCACCCCGTTTTTTGAAGCTTCGATGCGCTCACAGCCATCCAAACTGATTCCAGAGATCGGCTCTTGATCGTCTGCATCCCAAATGTTCATGCCAGCTAGTGAGATCTCGATCGAGTCATCTGCATGAACGACCTCCACTTCATCTCCATCCCACTGTATCAAGCATTGGTGCATCGTATATGGAATGCAGCAGTTAGCGTGAATCCAATCCCTCCATAGCAGGACAGCGTAGGTACTTTTGCTGTCGACGATGAAGAACGACGTAGGGATGGTTTTCCGGCCTACGGTTAGATCTACGTTCAGAACGCCTTGTGCTTCTGATGCTTGGCCGTTGAAATCGCTTAGTGTAACATTGGTTTTGATCAGATCTTCGTTAGAGCGTCCCAAACGCCATAGCATGGAGTATGGCATTATATTGACTGCCGCTCCCGTGTCGACCAACATCTTGTTGACAGGCTGCCCATTGATATAACCTCTTAGGTACAGGGCTTTCAAGTGCCTGTAGCTCCTTTCTCGTGGCTTCTCAAAGATAACTGGCCGTGGACCACAGTCAAACTGTGCTACTGGCACTTCTTCAGTTCTTGGAGCATGAAACTCCGATGGCAGTATAAACACCATATTTGTGTCAGCCGATGCCTTTGCATCGGCTTTTGTCTGCTTGGGGCGCCATTCTTTCTTTTGTGGCCGCGCCTCCGTCTCCAAAGTTTGCTGAATTTTCACGTCCAGATCGGGCCGTGCTTTCCTCAATGTGAACAGGTACTGCGCTTCGGCTTCCTCCAAGTTGCGTAACCGCTGAACCCTGCGCTTCTGGGAATGACTGAGTCCATCAGGGCACCACCTTGGTCGGTGGTACCTATCTTCTTCTTCCTCTTCTGACTCCTCAAAGTCTTCCTCTTGAGAGGACTCAACTCGTTTATTCTGAGGTAGGAGAGGCCCTAGACGCTTGAACACTGAAACCTCACTTGTGCCCTTCATCTGCTGTCTACATTCTGGGCAGTTGTCGATTGTGGGCAATCGGCTCATCCCTGAGTCCCAGCAGTGCTTAAAGAAAGGACAATCCCAGTGTCTGTCCATGTCTTCCTGCTCCCTTGATCTCCCTTTGGCGCGGCGTTCATATCCTTCATCATCTCTGTCATATCGACGATGTTTTCTGTTGTCCGCATCAGACCAACGATATCTGTCGTCATCTACGTCGGACCGCCGACGTCAGTCATACTGATACTCATATTTGTTAAGGAGATGCGCGGAGAGTGGTCGTTGGTACCGCACGCTTCTCACTTCTTCCTCGGTGAGGTACCGTCTGTTATCATATTGGGGCCGGTCGCGTGGATCGGCCTCCTTATCCTTGCCACGGGAGTGACTGCTCTCCTCTTTATTTTTACCATGGCGGTCTACAGGCCCTACCATGTTGATCTCGAAAGAGAAACCCGGCTGGCGATTCATGGCATGGTTGAGCTCCACCATGTTGACGCCAGGAAACGGTTGCATGTCCACTTTCATGGCAAACTGACCGAAGATTAATCAGCCTTGTTCTATCGCCATTTGAATCTGTGCACGCAACACTTTGCAGTCGTTGGTGGCGTGGGTGAACGTGTGATGCCATTTGCAGTATGGTCTCCCGTTCAACTCTTGCACCGTAGGGATTTTATGGCCTTCGGGTAACTTCAGCTGTTTTTCCTTCAGCAGCAAATCGAAAATCTGCTCAGTTTTGCTTATGTCAAAGTCAAACCCTTTTGCAGGCCCTGGTTGTTTCACCCATTTGCAGGACACGGGTACTGCCCCCCGAGCCCATTCAGCCGCGGCGACTTCCTGATCTTCTGCAGCGTCTTCAACTTCATCTGCCTCGACCAGGCCTATCGGGCGCTTGAACTTGTCTTGGTACAATTCTGGGTGGCGCTGTTCATATAATGTTAACTTCTGAACCATGTGTGCCAGTGAATTGTACTCCACTTGGAAAGTCAGATCCTTGAGTGGCGCTGCGAGGCCTGCCACTGCCAGCTCGACTGCTTCTTTTTCAGTTAAACGAACCGAATAACATCGGTTCTTGACAGTTCTGGAACGCTGAATGTACTCAGACACCGTCTCTCCCCGCCTTTGCCGCACCTGCGTCAGATTGGCAATGCCAGCTTCGATAGCTTCTGAGTGGTATTGTACATGAAACTGCTCTTCCAGCTGCTTCCATTTCCGAATTGAGTCTGGTGGCAACGAGGTGTACCACCCAAAAGCTGGACCCGTGAGAGATTGCGCAAAGAACCTTACACGTAGCGGGTCAGATGCTGAAACCATGCCCAACTGCGCCAAATATCGGCTCACATGCTCAATTGAGCTAGACCCTTCCGATCCACCGAACTTTGTGAAGTCAGGGAGCCGATACTTAGGTGGCAGTGGGATCAGGTCATATTCGTTGGGATACGGCTTGGAATAGCCGATTGTTCTCCTCTTTGGCAGGATACCAAACTGGTCTCTCAGGATTGCACTGATTTGATCCATGGTATGAGCTGCAGGGGTTGAGCTTTCATGACTCGTTCCGGTGGCATATTTAGCTAGCCACGCCTGTTTCTCAGCGTCTGCTCCAGAACTCCCTCCTGCTCCAGTAATCCCTCCTGCTGTTATCTGGTTCATGTGCGCCCAGTTGTTGCAGTCCGGCACGTATGTGCACACGTATCCATGTGGGATCTCTTTGGGCGGCTCATACAGGAATTGGCAATCGCCAGGATCACCTCCAACCTTGTAGACGAAGTATGCCGGTGAACCTGGTTGCTGTGGAGCTGCAAGCGTGTATGGCAGTTGCAGTCTGGTGTGGAACGGTAATTCTCCTTGGTGCGTCCCTAGGGCAGGTCCTGAAGGAGAATACTGATGCTTCATGATTTCCTGAACCACACGGAGCGCGACACGCTCGAAAGCGTTCACCAGGCTCTCAGAATGACGATGTAGAGAATGAGCCACCATATAATTGGTTTCCTGGCGCAGGGCTCTAGTGCGCTCCTCCGAAGGAAGAGACAGATCTACTCCATCGAGCACGCCTTCGGGTGTGAATCCTTTGAACCTAATGCCATGTGAACGGGTTTTTTTCGAAAGAGCCGATGAGATCGGCTTCGAAGAGTGCTTTAAGCTCATCATACTTCTTCTTGTGCACTTCAGGCAGATCTTCGTACTTGACTGGTTCGCCCGACATCTCAGCTGCAGATGTTGACGTGGTTGTTGCAGATTGTCCCACCGGGCGTGCCAGAATGTGTTGCCTGCCAAAACCCACCGGCGAGCAGCGGCGAGCAACACGAAGACCCGGGAGGCTTCCAAGACTGCTGGTGGGCCCTGGTACCTCGTCGTCGTCCCGCAATGCTCTGGCACACGTCCTGACGGTCGCAAGGGCGTGCCACCTGACCTATACCTGGCCAGGGAGGTGTTGGATCGCATCGATTAGTTTCCTGCATGGTAGACACGTAAACATTAAATGAGCCTCGATCGGCTCTCAGGTTACCCTGCTCATCGGCTCAAAGAGCCGATTGACCCATGGTTCATGTTAGATCTTGCAATAACATGGGTGTCCTGCTTCATTAATATTAAGCTACATCGATCTACGACAGTTTAGGGTTTTCACCATATAACCGGAACATCCTACACGTAGTTGAGCCTAGCAGATACGAAATATGATGGAAAACTAACCCTAAAAGAGGCCTAAAAACCAACATAGAGTCGATTCCCGGAACATCCCTTCTAGGATCGGTAAGCCATACCTAGCGCACTACCGGATCGTTCAACCCGTTTGCAAGGCCTAACCATACGGATATCAAACTAATCCTTGCAGAACAAGGAGCAACTATAACAGATCAAATCTACTAAATAAAGATGAAGCAAGATGCTGCCCTTACACCTAAGATAGGTGTAAGGACGGCTAGACATCGAGGGGCCGCATAGCTAAGCAAGCATATCAAAAGAACAACGATGCAAGCCCCAAAACTTCTACGATAAGTAGGGTTACTCGCTATCAACAAGGCTTCAGTACGAGTAACACCAGATAACGAATAAACCTCTACTGCCTAGATCGCAAGATGCGATCTAGGCAGCATGATGCTTACCCGGGAGAAACCCTCGAAACAAGGGGTGGCGATGCGCCTAGATTGTGTTTGTTGTGAACGTGATTGTCCTCCTTTCTCAATAACCCTAGGTACATATTTATAGTCTGTAGACTTTCTAATTCGGAAATACACCTGACCGTGTACGAGCTAAACTCTATCTCTTAATTCTAATCTACCATAATATACAGATACACGGGCAATCTAGCCCAAACTCTCGTGCAAGGCCGCTTCAGAGACACTCCACATGTATATCCTCCAAGCCCATCTCAATTACGGCCCATGTCTTGATTTGGCCAAAATCTGGTGATAACAGTAGGGCTACAAGAGCACCTCAATGCCGGAGTTAACAAGCTCGACAACATTCGGCATGCATATTTAAGTAACCTTTAGAGCATAATAGATCTTTGCAATTTAAACCGAGTACTAACATAGCATACACACTGTCACCTTTACACTATGAAGGGGGAATGAATCACATCAATACTATCATAGTAATAATTAACTCCATAACCTACAAGAGATTATGATCATAACCTACGCCAAGTACTACACGATGCACACACTGTCACCATTACACCGTAAAGGAGGAATAGACTACTTTAATAACATCACAAGAGTAGCACATAGACTAATAGTGATACAAAACTCATATGAATCTCAATCATGTAAGGCAGCTCATGAGATCATTGTATTGAAGTACATAGGAGAGAGATTAACCACATAGCTACCGGTACAGCCCTTAGCCTCGATGGAGAACTACTCCCTCCTCATGGGAGACAGCAGCGGTGATGAAGATGGCGGTGGTGTCGATGGAGATGCCTTCCGGGGGCACTTCCCCGTACCGGCGGCGTGCCGGAACAGAGACTCCCGTCCCCCAGATCTTGGCTTCGCGATGGCGGCGGCTCTGGAAGGTTTCTTGCACCGTGGCTTTTTCGACCCGAAGATTTAGGTCAGGGGGCTTGTAACATCCCAAAAATTTCAAAACAAACAAAATGAATTTCCCAGTTCCAAATTTTGGAACCAACAAAAACTTTTATTAAACTAAGTTTGATACATAGAGATCTTGTTTAATTCTTGTGCTATTGCCATGATTGCTTGTTTAATTAGTATTTGAAATACTCTAAAACCCTAAACCTCACATTGACTTTTTACCAATCCAAGTTGAAATAAAATAAAAAGAATTTAAATAAGAAAAAGGCATATGTGCCTATGGCTATTTTTGTAAAACTTGACCTTAGGCCTTTCCACTTTATTTAGAGGATGGGAAAAACCTTCATAAACCTTATCTAGTACTTATCAAACCCAATCCAAAGTGAAACCAAAGAAAATAAAAAGAAACTAAAAATGCCATAGAGGCATATGAGAGTAAAATGCAAATTTATGAATTTGGGAATCTTGACCCTAAGACTTGTTGTGAATGGTGGGATCACTCCTATATACCATTTCAACACTCAACAACCCCTTAATTATATATTTGAGTTGCTCCAAAAAGAATTTCAAAATTTTGAAAACATTTTTCTTTCGGCCATTAAATCAAACACCTTGTGGGCAGAGTTGAAATTTGAGCCCATGCTAGAAATTTGGCTTGGACCAAGTCCAACCCTGCCCTCTCTGCAGCTCTGGAGATTCACCTCACCCCTCAGGACCAGTCCCAGCACCTGCCAGCCCTCCACTTGCTCACCTTGACCAAGACATGACCATGCCCGTGCTCACCATGCCATCACCTCCTCCCTTCACCTCAGCTGAGCCACCTCATGTCTATGAGCTTGCCCTAACATTGCTGATGCTGACCCTGCCTGCCCTTGACCAAGACGACGTCGACATTGACCGGGCCACGCGCGCCCAGACGCGCCCAGCACCTGCCAGGATCGGCATGGACGCGCGCCAGGACGCCTCTGGACGCGTCAGAGCACCGCCATGCCCCATCGACCCTAACCTCCCCCTCGCTTTCCCCAGGCACCAATCGCGTCGCCACGGTCCCGTCTACCTCCCCGACAACGCCATGTGGACGCGCTCGCCCTGTAGCCGTCGTCACGGACGACGAACTCCCGCCACCGTACTGCCATGCTGCGAGGAAGAGAACGACGCGACCCTTCCTTCCTCTGCCTCGCCACGACGCTCGTCAGCTTCGCCTTGACGTCGCCCACGCTCAGAGCCCACTCCTTGCCCCTTCGTCGCCCTGGAACGACGACGTCGTCGACGACCTTGCCCGCACCCTCGCAGCACCCCTGGCCTCTATGAAAGCCAGCTCCCCCTGGACGATTTCACCACACCCTCGCGTTCCTCTCTCACCACTGAGCCTCCTCGTCCCCTCCTCTCGCTCAATTCATCGCCGGAGCCCGCGGCGGAGCTGAGATCACCACCGTCGATTGCGGCCACCATTGGAGACGCCGCCGGTGCCATCTGCTTCCCCTTCGTCGACAACCTCGCCGTAGCTCAACGCCGACCGTCGCCGCGCCGCCGGTGAGCCTCCCACCCCCCCACCGTCGCTGCGCCAGTGAGCTCTCTCGTCGCTGTCGACGATGAACTCCAACCGTTCGATCCAGTTCTAATCGGGCGTGCCACGTTGACCGTACCGCTTCGACTGGTTAAGTGGCGCAGATAGTGGAGCCCACTGTCAGGCGGCCCGCCCGCATCGCCAGCATAGCTGGGCCGGCCCAATTAGTTTCCCGCGCGTCTGTTTAGTTTGAATTCGTTAAAAACATTTTGAACCCAATTTTGAATACTGGTGCTTTGCTAAAAATTTAATATCTCCAAATCTACTTGGCCAAATTTTACAAATTTTATATATTTGGAAAGCTTGGAGTTTTCTCTACACAATGCCACTGGTTTGAAAGCTAGATCTGTTGTAGAATTAAAGTAGCAAAATAAACAAGACAGGGACTTTTCTACCTTAGAATAATTATTAAAAATCAACCCTTTTGAATTTTGAGGTGATTCCACCTCTCATAATTCACATTTCACAAACTCTAATTATTTATGTAAGAATATGATATAGGTGATGTGTATGATCATGGGCTAGAAGCAAAATATTGGCTATGTAGTCAATAACTAGCCCATTTAAACCTTTTCAAAAATAGTATTTAAATTGTATGAGGTATAGCATCTCATTTAAATTTGCATTCCAAGTGATTCAATGTGAGGTGATGACCTTAGTCTTCATGACCCCATAGGATTCTTCTTGAGAATATTAAATCACCTCCATAGTAATTTTTTTTACTTAGTTACAACTATGTGTTAAATCATATGAGTGTTATCACCAGAATTTGACCTAGTCAGAGGTGGGCCGCGATCAGGATGGGCTTGAAGAATATACATGGAAGAAATACGTGAATGAGCCTTATATGCAAAGTTTGGGCTAGTTGGCCCGTGTATCTGTAATATAGTAGGATACGTATCGATTAGATAGAGTTTGACTCGTGCACGGTTGGGATTATTCCCACGTTAGAAAGTCTACGGAATATAAATATGTATCTAGGGTTTATGAAATAAACAACAATCACGTTCACCACAAATCAATCTAGGCGCATCGCCAACTCCCTTGTCTCGAGGGTTTCTTCCGGGTAAGCATCATGCTGCCTAGATCGCATCTTGCGATCTAGGCAGTACAAGTTTATTCGCTATCCATGCGTTGCTCGTACTGAAGCCTTTTTGATGGCGAGCAACGTAGTTATCTTAGACGTGTTAGGGTTAGCATTGTTCTTAGTATCATATGCTGTCGTAGTGCAACCCTTAGACGTCTAGCCGCCCTTACACCTATCTTAGGTGTAGGGGCGGCACCCCGCTTGATCATTATTTAGTAGATCCGATCCGTTATGGTTGCTCCTTGTTCTTCAAGGATTAGTTTAATATCTGCATAGTTAGGCCTTACAAAGGGTTGAAGGATCCAGCGGCGCGTAGGGTGTAGTTTGCTAGCCCTAGACAGGGGTGTTCTGGGGATCAACCTCGTGTTGGTTTTTAGGCCTTTTTTAGGATCGGCTTACGAACACCGTGCGTGGCCGCGAGGCTCAATCACGAGTAGGATGTTCCGATTGTGTGGTGAAAACCCTAAATCGTAGTAGATCGCTTTAGCTTTATTCTGATCAAGCAGGACCACCATATATTCGTACACCTCGTGCGAATCATGGGTGGATCGGCTCTTTGAGCCGATTCACAGGACAACCTGAGAGCCGATCGAGGCTCGTATTTAATGTTTACGTGTATGCCATGCAGGAAACTAAGCGAGGCATCTCCATCACCTTCCTGACCAGATATAGGTCAGGTGGCACGCCCTTGCACCAGCATCGGACGTGCGTGCCGAAGTCTTTGCGGACCGTCGCTCGGAGGGGCCAGGGCCAGCCGCAGTCCTGGGAGCCTCCCGGCTCTCCTGTGTTGCCCCTCGCTGCTCGCCGGTGGGTTTCTGACCGCAACACATTCTGGCACGCCCGGTGGGACCATCTTCGACATCAACCACATCGCCATCTACATCTGAGATGGCGGACGGCACCCCAGTCACGTACGAGGATCTGACCGAGGAGCTCAAGAAGAAGTATGACGAGGTCAAAGCGATCCTCGAAGCCGACCTCATCGGCTCTTTTCACAGAACCCGCTCACATGGCATCAGGTGGAAAGGGTTCTCGCCTGAAGGCGCGCTCGATGGAGTGGACCTGTCCGCCCCATCAGAAGAACGCACCAGGTCCCTGCGTCAGGAGATTAACTACATGGTGGCTCACTCGCTGCACCGCCATTCTGAGAGCCTGGTGAACACTTTGGAGCGTGTCGCTCTTCGGGTGATCCAGGAAATCATGAGGCATCAGTACTCTCCGTCAGGACCAGCTCTCGGGACTTACCAAGGAGAGTTGCCACTCCAGTCCCGTCCACCGCTGCCATTTGCGTTGGCAGCACCAGAAGTGCCGAATTCACCGGCATACGTCGTCTACAAGATCGGTGGTGACCCTAGCGACTACCAGTTCTTGCATGAGGCGCCTAAGGAGATCCCTCACGGTTACACGTGCACATACATGCCAGACTGCAGTAACTGGGCGCTCACAAACCAGACTGCAACAGCAGGGACTTCTGGAAAAGCAGGAGGAACTTCAGCGACAGATCTTGAGAAGCAGACGTGGCTAGCTAAGTATGCCACTCCGACAAACCTCCAGAGCTCAGCTCCTGCAGTTGGCTCAGAGATGGAAAAGCAAGCATGGCTGGCTAAGTATGCCACTCTGGCGAATCTTCAGAGTTCGACTCCTGCAGCCAGCACCGCAGATCAAATCAGTACAATCCTGAGAGACCAGTTCGGCATGGTGCCAAAAAGGAGGACAATCGGCTATTCCAAGCCGTACCCCAACGAGTACGAGTTGATCCCGCTACCACCCAAATATCGGCTCCCTGATTTCTCCAAGTTTAATGGATCAGATGGTTCCAGCTCCATCGAGCATGTGAGCCGATATTTGGCACAGCTGGGCACGATCTCAGCAGCAGATGAGCTGCGTGTGAGGTTCTTCGCACAGTCCCTCACAGGATCGGCTTTCGGGTGGTACACATCGCTGCCACCAGACTCAATCCGGACGTGGAAGCAGTTGGAAGAGCAGTTCCACATGCAGTATCACTCAGAGGCTTCCGAGGCCGGCATTGCCGATCTAGCACAAGTACGTCAGAAGCGTGGAGAAACTGTGGCAGAATACGTCCAGCGCTTCAGACTTGTTAGGAACCGATATTATTCGGCTCGTGTGACTGAAAAAGAAGCAGTCGAGTTTGCAGTGGTGGGCCTTGCATCACCAATCAAGGATATGGCCTCCCAAGCAGACTACCCTTCACTGGCGCACATGGTTCAGAAACTGTCGTTATATGAACAGCGCCACCCAGACTTGTACCAGGACAAATCCAAGCGTGCGGTAGTCCTGGTTGAGGCAGATGAAGACGAAGGCTCTGCGGGAGATCAAGAGGTAGCAGTGGCTGAATGGACTCGGGGGGCAACCCCCGTGTCCTGCAAATGGGTTAAGCCACCAGGTCCGCCCAGAGGTTTGATTTCAACGTAACAAAAACTGAGCAAATTTTTGACCTCCTACTTAAGGAGAAGCAGTTGAAGTTACCCGAAGGCCTCAAAATCCCCGCGGTACAGGAGCTGAACGGAAAGCCATACTGCAAATGGCATAACTCGTTCTCCCATACCACCAACGACTGCAGGGTGTGGCGTCAGCAGATCCAAATGGCGATAGAACAAGGACGTCTAATTTTCAACCAGTACGCCATGAAAGTCGACACTCACCCTTTCCCCACCGTCAACATGGTGGAGTGCACTTACCCTGGAGGGTGCCAGCCAGGATTCTCGTTCAACATCAACATGGTGGGACCTGGACACCACTCTGGCAAGGACGGAGACGAGGGCAGCTGCTCTCGTAGCAAGGACACAGAGGAAGCCGCTCCACGCGATCGGCTCCGTCACGACGGCAAGCGCTACATCACAGAGGGAGAAGTGAGGAACGTGAGATATCAGCGACCTCTCTCTGATCACCTCCTCAACAAGTATGTGAGTCAATATGACCAACGCCGACGACCCAACGACGATGATGATAGAGATCGTCTGGCTAGGGACGCCAGGAGACATCGTCGGCATGATCACGATGAGGAGGAATACGAGCGCCGTGCCAAGGAAAAGTCAAGGGAGCAAGACGACGAGGATAGGCACTGGGACTGTCCCTTCTTTAGACACTGCTGGGATTCAGGAATGAGCCGATTGCCTACAATCGGCAACTGCCCAGAATGTAAACAGAAGAGGAAGGATGCAGCCAACGTGTCCGTGTTCGAACGTCTAGGGCCTCTCCCGCCTCGGAACAAGCACGCTGAGTCCCCTCGGGTGGAAGATCTCGAGGATTTGGAAGACGATGATGAAGAAGAAGAAGACAAGTGCCACCGGCCAAGGTGGTGCCCTGATGGACTCAGCCGTTCCCAAAAGCATAGGGTTCAACGACTGCGTGGCTTGGAGGAAGCCGAAAGGTTATACCTGCACACGCTAAGGAAGGCGCGGCCTGATCTGGCCGCGAAAATTCAACGAACCCTGGATGAAGAGGGTCGACCACAAAAAATGGAGTGGCGCCCCAAGCAAAGGAAAGCCGATGATGAAACATCGGCTGGAATGAATATGGTGTTCATCATTCCGACGGAGTTTAGTGCTCCGGGATTAGACGAAGCACCTGTGGCACAACTTGACTGCGGCCCACGGCCGGTTATCTTTGAGAAGCCACGAGAAAGAAGCTACAGACATCTGAAGGCCCTGTACTTGCGAGGTTACATCGATGGGAGGCCTGTCAACAAGATGCTGGTGGACACCTGAGCGGCAGTCAACATTATGCCATACTCCATGCTACATCGGTTGGGACGCTCTAGCTCGGATCTGATCAAGACCAACGTGACATTGAGCGATTTCAACGGCCAAGCATCTGACGCACAGGGTGTTCTGAACGTGGATCTGACCGTAGGAAGGAAAACCATCCCTACGACGTTCTTTATCGTCGACAGTAAGAGCACCTATGCTGTCCTGCTAGGAAGAGATTGGATCCACGCCAACTGTTGCATCCCATCCACGATGCACCAATGCGTAATACAGTGGGATGGAGATGAGGTAGAGGTCGTCAATGCAGATGACTTAGCCGATATTTCAATGGCTGGCATGAACGCTTGGGAAACAGCAGGCCAAGAGCCACTCTCAGGCATCAATTTGGACGACTGCGAGCGCATCGACGTGACAAAAGATGGGGTTAGGCTGGTCTTATCCACCGGCCTGACCGTGTAGCAAGAACAAACCTATGGACAAACGTGGCGAGGCCGATCCTTGGGATCAGCCCCCAAAGATCTATGGAGGAACATTACAAAACCTTCATTGAGCGATTCATGGAGGCCGATTCCAGCAATCGGCCAAAATTATCCTCACCACACATTCGGCCTGTGTTCAACGTCGATCTAATGGGCAGCGGTTGTACGTCGGCTGATGAGAGTCAACATTAGTCCTAACGGAGCCGACGTTCAAGAATAGTGCCTTGGCTAACTACAGAGCCGATATCCGCAATTACCTGGCAGATTCGGCTCGGGGGGCACCTAATCGGATGAACATGTGCGACACATGTACAGTGAAATAACATGTGCGATACATGTGCAGTGAAATATTGGGGGCCGATAGAAAATCGGCCAGTAAAAAAAAATATATTCTCATGGTATACAGCCGATGCACGGACATCGACTTTAGAGCTAAGAAACAAAGCCGATGTACAGCCATCGACTCTAGTACAATTACCCAGGATCTACCCGCTGCATGTTCAAGACACAGATTTCGACCAAGTCGGTCTTCAGTTTAGCTTCGAAGCCTTCTGTTTCCTTGAGGGATTTCATGTATCTTCCTCAGCTGCAATGAGCCGTTTTTGGTGCCCGAACCTTCTCTTCGAGGACTTCCAACCCTTTGCCCCAGAGCCCTGTCAGAAGTCAGTTTTGGCATGCAAGGTACCTTTTGCTCATTAAGCCGTTATTGTTTTGTCTACAACATCGGCTTGCAGCGGAAGCGAAGGCGATCGATGGAGGCAAGTTTGGCTGGCTCTGCTCCTTACTGGCTGACTCAGAATTGCCTGAGTTCAAAGCTTTTAGTCCGATCTGTGCATCCTCACCGCTATTCTCGCCTTGACTGAGGCTCGGGGGGCAGCTGGCCTGCTAGTTGCTCTGTTTTTAGAAGCCGATTGGAGTGTCGTCGGCTGACCCTGCATCATAACCTTCTTCGAAATCGGTGAGTTGTTGCAGTAGAAGACTACTAGAGCTGCTGAAGGGAAGCCGCCATCATCTACAGAGTCAGAACCGTCTCTGTTGCTGCAAAAAGATAGAGCAAGGCGCTATGATCGGGCAGTAAGGGGCAGTTAAGGATCACCTTCAGGCTGGGAACCATGAGCAAGGGGATGAAGTGGCGAACCATGCGGCGCAGTTAAATAAAGGGGATATAGTGGGGATTCAATGCCACAGCAGTTTCCGAGGAGGTGGTTCCCAACAGGAATAAATTTGCCAGATCACGCGGAGAAGTGGAAGAGGCAAGGCATCATGATGAAGGATACTGCGACGGTTCTGCCACGACATGACCTGACGAAGAAAAGCAGAGTGATTTTGGAATTATTAATTCCAAAACCAGGGGGGCATGTGTTATCACCAGAATTTGACCGAGTCAGAGGTGGGCCGCGATCAGGATGGGCTTGAAGAATATACATGGAAGAAATACGTGAATCGGCCTTATATGCAAAGTTTGAGCTAGTTGGCCCGTGTATCTGTAATATAGTAGGATACGTATCGGTTAGATAGAGTTTGGCTCGTGCACGGTTGGGATTATTCCCACGTTAGAAAGTCTACGGACTATAAATATGTATCTAGGGTTTATGAAATAAACAACAATCACGTTCACCACAAATCAATCTAGGCGCATCGCCAACTCCCTTGTCTCGAGGGTTTCTTCCGGGTAAGCATCATGCTGCCTAGATCGCATCTTGCGATCTAGGCAGTACAAGTTTATTCGCTATCCATGCGTTGCTCGTACTGAAGCCTTTTTGATGGCGAGCAACGTAGTTATCTTAGACGTGTTAGGGTTAGCATTGTTCTTCGTATCATATGCTGTCGTAGTGCAACCCTTAGACATCTAGCCGCCCTTACACCTATCTTAGGTGTAGGGGCGGCACCCCGCTTGATCATTATTTAGTAGATCCGATCCGTTATGGTTGCTCCTTGTTCTTCAAGGATTAGTTTAATATCTGCATAGTTAGGCCTTACAAAGGGTTGAAGGATCCAGCGGCGCGTAGGGTGTAGTTTGCTAGCCCTAGACAGGATGTTCCGGGGATCAACCTCGTGTTGGTTTTTAGGCCTTGTTTAGGATCGGCTTACGAACACCGTGTGTGGCCGCGAGGCTCAATCACGAGTAGGTTGTTCCGATTGTGTGGTGAAAACCCTAAATCGTAGTAGATCGCTTTAGCTTTATTCTGATCAAGCAGGACCACCATATATTCGTACACCTCGTGCGAATCATGGGTGGATCGGCTCTTTGAGCCGATTCATAGGACAACCTGAGAGCCGATCGAGGCTCGTATTTAATGTTTACGTGTATGCCATGCAGGAAACTAAGCGAGGCATCTCCATCACCTTCCTGACCAGGTATAGGTCAGGTGGCACGCCCTTGCACCAGCATCGGACGTGCGTGCCGAAGTCTTTGCGGGCCGTCGCTCGGAGGGGCCAGGGCCAGCCGCAGTCCTGGGAGCCTCCCGGCTCTCCTGTGTTGCCCGTCGCTGCTCGCCGGTGGGTTTCTGACTGCAACAATGAGAGGTTTTCCTCTCATTTAAACCTTGTTCTCAAGTAATTCAACATGAGGTAGTGACCATGGTCTATATAATCCCATGTTTGAGTTATTTGATGATATTAAATCTCTACCATGTTAGTATTAAATTGCATGAGGTACGGAACCTCATTTAAATCATTTTCTCAAATGATAAGTATGAAGAGGTTGACTTTGGTCAACCTAGGTCATATATTGTTCATGAGAGAAATTAAATCTTAATAAGATAATGAGAGGAAATTATTTCTCTAAGTAATTAAAAATAACACCTAAGTTAATATGAGAGGAACTTATTTTTCTTAAATAAGAAAGAAACCCATCTACCCACTTAATATTAGTGTGTGATGCTCGATTAAGTTGTGTGCTTCATGAGTGTGCCTAGTTTAGTAAATAAGTTTGGTATGATGATTGTTTACCCCGTATTCGTATTTTAGACGCTAGTACCAAGGAGTATCAAGAGGAGGAGGAGATCTACTTCCAAGGAGAAGAAGACCACTTTGACCAATTCCCCAACCAAGGCAAGCTAATATTCTTGCTAAGTGCAAAGCTCTACAAGAGCAAGGCACCACCACCTTTTACTTTATGCTTAATGATCCCATCCCAAGTTTTATTCTTACAAGCTTTTATTTGGATTATTATAACTTACTTTTATAGTTAACTTTGGTCTAGAAATAGAGTACTACAAGAGTATCAAACTTAGCCTAGAAAGCTATAAGCTAAGTTAGCACCCCTCATGACTAGTTGCTAGTGCTAACAAATAAAATTGACTACTCTAGATGGGAATATGTGAAATGAAATGACTTTGAAAACCATGGAATGATGAGTCATTCTATTGAAAGATTTTGAAGGTGAATATGACTGGTGAATGACATGGTGAACTTTACAAAAACAATATTCCTGGGATTGCGACGTATGGCATAATAGGCATCTGGACTTAAAAATCCGGGTGTTGACAAGTTGGTATCAGAGCCATTGTTTGACCTTAGGAGACCCTAGTTAGAATGGACGTCCGTAAAATTTAGTTTCAAAACCAAAGAAGTGAATATTTGTGAAAAAAACTTATTCTCACTCTTATCCTTGAGATCTTTTTCAAAATAAGAAATTCATGCTCTACTTTTTCTTTATAGCAATATCTAAAATGTTGCACACTGGAATACTTCTCTAATTTACTCCTTCTCTTTGTTCATAGATGGAATACAAATGGGAGTGCTATCAGCTTGGTCACGGAGGAGAACTGAGGTTCGAAAAGGATTTGAAGCAACTAGTGGAATATCTAGGACACCCGTATCCCGAGTTCTTCGGAATACCCCTCAACAACCACTCCGGAGAACCCCCTCGGTGGGAAGTTTCTACTGATCTACGAAGAAAGCTTGGAGCCCCGGTATGGGAAACCATCTGGTTTTCTGTAACGGGAAACACTTGGAAGGAAGGACTAGTCAGAGCTATGCATGAAGCAATTGCCCGTCTGTGTGGACAAAATGAGAACAAGATCAAGAACACTCGCTTCATCTACTACCCAAGACATGACTCCATGGGAAGATCGATGACCATGCCACCACACCCGGAGATGAACCACTATGTAGCACATCAGGACTTCAGGCTGTACAAAACCCGCAGGGATTTGGACAACGCCCTCGCCTCTTGCCAAGCACATCACCCGTGAAGACGAAGAATCCACCCTGAAGAGTAGTATCACCCCAGCACTTAAGTAGGTGTGAGTTGTATCAGGATCCCCCTTGTATCGTAGAGCGATGAATGGTTCTTCAAACCAACGGTGTGTTAGATTTGTAATATGTGAAGCTTGGTATGAATGAAAAAGTGTTGTTGGTTTTTACCCCCGCAACACTACTCAAAATTTCAATTTGTGAACTTTTAAAAATTTAACAAAACAAACCATAGAAATTTCCCTCTTATCTTATCATCTATCTCAATGTTCAGATGGCCCCACCAACCCGCAACGCCACCCAGGATGCCATGATGCAACTGCTGCAGACGATGATGGCAGACCGAGAAGTCGAAAGAGCTGAGCGCCAAGCCAACATCGCTGCACTGCAACAGATAAGCCAGAACAATCCAGGCCATCATGATCACCCAGGATCAAAGCTAAAGAACTTTCAGAACACCAACCCACCTATTTTCAACAAGACTGAAGAACCCCTAGATGCTGATGACTGGCTCCAGACAATGGAGAACAACCTCGAAGTTGCGCAAGTTGAAGCCGCAGAGAAAGTGATGTTCGCCACGCACTACTTAGCAGGACTAGCAAGAGCTTGGTGGACCAGCACCCGTGCCATGAATGCAGGACAGATGATGACTTGGGAAGACTTCAAGCTGAAGTTTAGCAAGTACCATGTGCCCCAAGGACTGATCAAGAAAATGAGAGACGAGTTCCGCGAACTCAAGCAAGGAAGGATGTCCGTGGTGGAATACCGTGACAGGTTTCTTACTCTATCAAGGTACACCCCGGATGAGACCGACACCAACGAGAAAAGGAAGGAGAGATTTCTGAACGGACTGCATGTTGAAATGCAAACTGTGTTAGTGAACATTCCGTTCGCTGACCTCGAAGCCCTGGTGGACTCAGCCATCCAGATGGAAGGAAAGCTGCATCAAGCCAACGAAAACCGCAAGAGAAGAATGATGAACCAGAATGGACCCAACAATTCCCAGAAGTACCGCAACAACTCAACTGGAGGATTTGCCTCAAGATACAACAAGCCCCCAGCTCAGACTTATCACCCAAGCAACAACAACAACAACAACCGCAACACCAACAACAACCGCAACAACAACAACATTAGCAACCAGACCAACGGCAATCGCAGCAACAACAATAACAACCACCCCAATGGCAACAACAACCACCCCAATACTGCCCCCGTGACTGGAAGTAACGCTATTCCCGTCAACCCCAAAGACAAGTCCACCGTCAACTGCTATGAATGTGGAGTCGTGGGTCACTACTCCAATGAGTGCCCCAAGAAGCTTGCCAAGATTGCCGCTAATACCGCTGCCCCTGCTCAGCAACAGCGCCGCTTTGCAGGAAGAAGGAACCAGAACAACAACAACGGTCATTTCTACCACATGACCGCCAATGAAGCCCAGGAAGCCCCTCAGGCCATGCCAAGTATGTTCACCTGTTAATCTCACTGCTCAATCTTTCTTAGGAACCCAACTTTTCTTAAAATCTCAGGACGAGATTTGTTTAAGGGGGAAGGGTTTGTAACATCCCAAAAATTTCAAAACAAACAAAATGAATTTCCCAGTTCCAAATTTTGGAACCAACAAAAACTTTTATTAAACTAAGTTTGACACATAGAGATCTTGTTTAATTCTTGTGCTATTGCCATGATTGCTTGTTTAATTAGTATTTGAAATACTCTAAAACCCTAAACCTCACATTGACTTTTTACCAATCCAAGTTGAAATAAAATAAAAAGAATTTAAATAAGAAAAAGGCATATGTGCCTATGGCTATTTTTGTAAAACTTGACCTTAGGCCTTTCCACTTTATTTAGAGGATGGGAAAAACCTTCATAAACCTTATCTAGTACTTATCAAACCCAATCCAAAGTGAAACCAAAGAAAATAAAAAGAAACTAAAAATGCCATAGAGGCATATGAGAGTAAAATGCAAATTTATGAATTTGGGAATCTTGACCCTAAGACTTGTTGTGAATGGTGGGATCACTCCTATATACCATTTCAACACTCAACAACCCCTTAATTATATATTTGAGTTGCTCCAAAAAGAATTTCAAAATTTTGAAAACATTTTTCTTTCGGCCATTAAATCAAACACCTTGTGGGCAGAGTTGAAATTTGAGCCCATGCTAGAAATTTGGCTTGGACCAAGTCCAACCCTGCCCTCTCTGCAGCTCTGGAGATTCACCTCACCCCTCAGGACCAGTCCCAGCACCTGCCAGCCCTCCACTTGCTCACCTTGACCAAGACATGACCATGCCCGTGCTCACCATGTCCTCTCCATGCCATCACCTCCTCCCTTCACCTCAGCTGAGCCACCTCATGCCTCTGAGCTTGCCCTAACATTGCTGATGCTGACCCTGCCTGCCCTTGACCAAGACGACGTCAACATTGACCGGGCCACGCGCGCCCAGACGCGCCCAGCACCTGCCAGGATCGGCATGGACGCGCGCCAGGATGCCTCTGGACGCGTCAGAGCACCGCCATGCCCCATCGACCCTGACCTCCCCCTCGCTTTCCCCAGGCACCAATCGCGTCGCCACGGTCCCGTCTACCTCCCCGACAACGCCATGTGGACGCGCTCGCCCTGTAGCCATCGTCACGGACGACGAACTCCCACCACCGTACTGCCATGCTGCGAGGAAGAGAACGACGTGACCCTTCCTTCCTCTGCCTCGCCACGACGCTCGTCAGCTTCGCCTTGACGTCGCCCACGCTCAGAGCCCACTCCTTGCCCCTTCGTCGCCCTGGAACGACGACGTCGTCGACGACCTTGCCCGCACCCTCGCAGGACCCCTGGCCTCTATAAAAGCCGGCTCCCCCTGGACGATTTCACCACACCCTCGCGTTCCTCTCTCACCACTGAGCCTCCTCGTCCCCTCCTCTCGCTCAATTCATCGCCGGAGCCCGCGGTGGAGCTGAGATCACCACCGTCAATTGCGGCCACCATTGGAGACGCCGCCGGTGCCATCTGCTTCCCCTTCGTCGACAACCTCGCCGTAGCTCAACGCCGACCATCGCCGCGCCGCCGGTGAGCCTCCCACCCCCCCCACCATCGCCGCGCCAGTGAGCTCTCTCGTCGCTGTCGACGATGAACTCCAACCATTCGATCCAGTTCTAATCGGGCGGGCCACGTTGACCGTACCGCTTCGGCTAGTTAAGTGGCGCTGACAGTGGATCCCACTGTCAGGCGGCCCGCCCGCATCGCCAGCATAGCTGGGCCGGCCCAATTAGTTTCCGCGCGTCTGTTTAGTTTGAATTCGTTAAAAACATTTTGAACCCAATTTTGAATACTGGTGCTTTGCTAAAAATTTAATATCTCCAAATCTACTTGGCCAAATTTTACAAATTTTATATATTTGGAAAGCTTGGAGTTTTCTCTACACAATGCCACTGGTTTGAAAGCTAGATCTGTTGTAGAATTAAAGTAGCAAAATAAACAAGACAGGGACTTTTCTACCTTAGAATAATTATTAAAAATCAACCCTTTTGAATTTTGAGGTGATTCCACCTCTAATAATTCACATTTCACAAACTCTAATTATTTATGTAAAAATATGATATAGGTGCTGTGTATGATCATGGGCTAGAAGCAAAATATTGGCTATGTAGTCAATAACTAGCCCATTTAAACCTTTTCAAAAATAGTATTTAAATTGTATGAGGTATAGCATCTCATTTAAATTTGCATTCCAAGTGATTCAATGTGAGGTGATGACCTTAGTCTTCATGACCCCATAGGATTCTTCTTGAGAATATTAAATCACCTCCATAGTAATTTTTTTTACTTAGTTACAACTATGTGTTAAATCATATGAGAGGTTTTCCTCTCATTTAAACCTTGTTCTCAAGTAATTCAACATGAGGTAGTGACCATGGTCTATATAATCCCATGTTTGAGTTATTTGATGATATTAAATCTCTACCATGTTAGTATTAAATTGCATGAGGTATGGAACCTCATTTAAATCATTTTCTCAAATGATAAGTATGAAGAGGTTGACTTTGGTCAACCTAGGTCATATATTGTTCATGAGAGAAATTAAATCTTAATAAGATAATGAGAGGAAATTATTTCTCTAAGTAATTAAAAATAACACCTAAGTTAATATGAGAGGAACTTATTTTTCTTAAATAAGAAAGAAACCCATCCACCCACTTAATATTAGTGTGTGATGCTAGATTAAGTTGTGTGCTTCATGAGTGTGCCTAGTTTAGTAAATAAGTTTGGTATGATGATTGTGTACCCCGTATTCGTATTTTAGATGCTAGTACCAAGGAGTATCAAGAGGAGGAGGAGATCTACTTCCAAGGAGAAGAAGACCACTTTGACCAATTCCCCAACCAAGGCAAGCTAATATTCTTGCTAAGTGCAAAGCTCTACAAGAGCAAGGCACCACCACCTTTTACTTTATGCTTAATGATCCCATCCCAAGTTTTATTCTTACAAGATTTTATTTGGATTATTATAACTTACTTTTATAGTTAACTTTGGTCTAGAAATAGAGTACTACAAGAGTATCAAACTTAGCCTAGAAAGCTATAAGCTAAGTTAGCACCCCTCATGACTAGTTGCTAGTGCTAACAAATAAAATTGACTACTCTAGATGGGAATATGTGAAATGAAATGACTTTGAAAACCTTGGAATGATGAGTCATTCTATTGAAAGATTTTGAAGGTGAATATGACTGGTGAATGACATGGTGAACTTTACAAAAACAATATTCCTGGGATTGCGACGTATGGCATAATAGGCATCTGGACTTAAAAATCCGGGTGTTGACAGGGCTTCTTATAGGCGAAGAGGCGGAGTCGGAGGGGGTACGGAGCCGCCACACAATAAGGCAGCGCGGGCCCAGCCCTGGCCGCGCCGGCCCCATGTGTGGGCCCCCTGTGGCTCTCCTCTGGTGGCTCTCGGGTGTTCTGGAAGCTTCGTGGAATTCTAAGATGCTGGGCGTTGATTTCGTCCAATTCCGAGAATATTTCCTTACTAGGATTTCTGAAACCAAAAACAACAGAAAACAGGAACTGACACTTCGGCATCTCGTCAATAGGTTAGTTCTGGAAAACGCATAACAATGACATAAAGTGTGAACAAAACATGTAGGTATTGTCATAAAACTAGCATGGAACATAAGAAATTATAGATACGTTTGAGACGTGTCACTATGTCAAGTTGATTATCAATATATCATATATGTTATTTATGTTCTTGCATGCTCTCCGTTGCTAGTAGAGGCTCTGGCCAAATTGATACTTGTGACTCCAAGAGGGAGTATTTATGCTCGATAGTGGGTTCATGCCTCCATTAAATCTGGGACAGTGACAGAAAGTTCTAAGGTTGTGGATGTGCTGTTGCTACTAGGGATAAAACATCGATGCTTTGTCTAAGGATATTTGTGTTGATTACGTTACGCACCATACTTAATGCAATTGTCTGTTGTTTGCAACTTAATACCGGAAGGGGTTCGGATGATAACCTGAAAGTGGACTTTTTAGGCATAGATGCATGCTGGATAGCGGTCTATGTACTTTGTCGTAATGCCCTGATTAAATCTCATAGTACTCATCATGATATATGTATGTGCATTGTTATGCCTTCTTTATTTGTCAATTGCCCAACTGTAATTTGTTCACCCAACATCTGTTTATCTTATGGGAGAGACACCACTAGTGAACATGTGGACCCCGGTCCTATTCTTTACATCTGAAATACAATCTACTGCAATTGTTCTTACTGTTCTTCGCAAACAATCATCATCATCCACACTATACATCTAATCCTTTGTTTACAGCAAGCCGGTGAGATTGACAACCTCACTGTTACGTTGGGGCAAAGTATTTTGATTGTGTTGTGCAGGTTCCACGTTGGTGCCGGAATCCCTGGTGTTGCGTCGCACTACACTCCGCCGCCATCAACCTTCAACGTGCTTCTTGGCTCCTACTGGTTCGATAAACCTTGGTTTCTTTCTGAGGGAAAACTTACTACTGTACGCATCACACCTTCCTCTTAGGGTTCCCAATGAACGTGTGTTAACTGCACGCATCACACCTCTGCAGAGTGTATCAAATTATGATTGTCACTCCCTATTCCGGGAAGGGAACTACGAACGCGACAGGAAAGCCATGAAGTTCTGGTCAACCTGTGAAGACTGACGGGCATAGTTTTCAGAATAAAATAAACCTTTTGAAGAAATGTTTATGAAAACTTGCATTCTCCTATGACTTTCTGGTGTGGCTGTAGCTAGTGCATTATACACATATTCTCTAATATCAACTTGCTGAGTACGCTCGTACTCACTGCCTCCCATTTGAACCCCTTCTTAGATCAAGGCACCGGAGGATAAACTACCGTAGGACTCGAAGACAAAGAATTCAACTGCAACAAGATGAAGAATCTAATCAAAGAAGTCAATGGAGTCAACTTCTGCATCAGCTAGAGTGGAAACTTATACTAGTAATAGAAGGGAACCTTTCCCTAATCCTAGCATCTAAGTAGCTAGAATTCTATAGCAAGCCAAGTATCTCTAGAGGTAGAATTAGCAATGAGTTAGTTTACGAGTTATTCTTCTGGAAATTATTTGAAGTTTTACCTCACTGTAAAATAGGAGGTTGTGTTGATCTTCTGTAAGCGGTTTGTGTATCCTTCTATAGATATACCTTGGACTCGCATATGTTTCTGTTGTACCACTCTGAGGGATGTAATATGAGTGGAACGGTGTTTCACTTGTGTTATGTCAACGACTTGTGTACTACACCATGCAGTGGTACGCTGGGTCACCACACACACCAAGGCTCTATAGGTGCTGCGGATGTTGCAGGTCGGCCAGTTCGCCTCCTACTTCGCTAAAGGTGTCTACAAGTGCCCCTTCTGCACTAGGAGACTCGGCGGCACCAACTTCAACTACCTCCTCACGCATGCCGAGGACATCGGAAGAACCTTCACCAAGGTCGGCGCGACAGTGAACATCTACTCCTTCCGCGCCAAGCACAAGGCGCTCGACATTCACCTCCGCAACTTCCAGCGGGTGGAGATCGCCGCAGGGCGCATGCCTCTGATCAATCCCAAGGTGCCCAAGTTCAAGGGATAGGGGAGCAAGAACTGGAGGAGGAGGCAGATGGGAATGGAGTAGGCGGAGTCCAGGACGTGTGCTGCTGCAAAGCAACTTATTATTTTGTTATTATGTTTATGTTTGTGTTGTGATGAACCTGTTATTATGTTGGCAGTTGTATGCAGCCCTATTATCTATCCCTATTCTACTATACTTTGTTGGCCCTACTTTGTTTTCTCGATTTATTATGACGGTGTGAATTTGTCGTACATTAGCATCGAGATTTGCTTCTAGATTTAACTGGAGTACATATGAACCAAGATAGGTGAGGTCATTAATATGGACCAGAGGGAGTACTAGATTTGCTGCCATATTGGGCAAAAAACGAGGGACAAAAGGCACAAATAGTTGAAGAAAGACAGAAATGGAAGCTTCTCTAGATTTGATAATATACACTACAAGAAAAGTTCTGATAGACAACGTCTCAAAATCGTCCGCTAAGGGGTTTTTTTCGTCACCTATGGGCCTAACCCGACGATACGGGTTCTGTTGTGAAAACTGCGTCAGGCAAAGTCCTACGACGATTTTTTCGGTCCGCCACGGAAAATCGGACCGTTGCGCAAGTGTTTCCGGGAGCCCGTTGACTGCTGACGTCATGCAAACTGCCACGTGGCAGACGCCGTTAACTGGCAGTTAACGGCGTTAACCGGCTGAAACCCCGTGGTAGATGGTAGGCCCACACGTGGCCTGCCACGTCTTAAGCGGGCTGGCCCATTAAGTTTGCGGGCCGGGCCAGCTGACTTAGTTTGACCGGTCAACTATATAGCTGGGCTGGTCCATTAGTTACGTGGGCCGGGCCTAACCTGTAAGGTTGACTGGTCAAAACTTTAATGGGCCGGCCCACTAAGCATGTGGGCCGGGCCGAATGCACTCGTTTGACCGGTCAACAGGAAAAAGGGCCGGCCCACAAGACACGTGGGAACCACTTTCCTGTTATCGGGCCGGGCCATTTACCTAGTGGGGTCCACCTTAAAACAACTAGGCCGGCCCAATTAGCATATGGGTCCCACTTTCCTGCTATCGGGCCGGCCCATTTAGTACGTGGGGTCCACAATAGATCAAATGGGCTGGCCCAACAAGAAAGTGGGCCGGGCCAAAAACACAGGTGGGTCCCACATTCCTGTTAAAGGGTCGGCCCATTTAGTATGTGGGGTCCACCATATAGCAAGTGGGCCGGCCTAGCAAGATAGTGGGCCGGGCCAAAAACACAGGTGGGTCCCAATTTCCAGTTAAAGGGCCGGCCCATTTAGTATGTGGGGTCCACCATATAGCAATTGGGCTGGCCCAAGAAGATAGTGGGCCGGGCCAAAAACACAGGTGAGTCCCACTTTCCTGTTGAAGGGCCGACCCATTTAGTATGTGGGGTCCACAATATAGCAAGTGGGCTGATCCAACAAGATAGTGGGCCGGCCCAATAAGCTGGTGGGGCCCACTTCCCTGTTAACGGGCCGGCCCAATAAGTAGGTGGGCCGACCCAAAATGAAAGTGGGTCCCACACTACTGTAAGTGGGCCGGCCCAATCAGTTGTAGGGCCCTGGTTGTTTGACTAGTCAACTTGCATTAAATTTCATGAGCCTAAAATCGGGTATCAATGATACACACAATTACATACACAAATAAAATAACTAGGAAAATTACAAGGCAATTAATGTGCCCAAATAAAAAAATCACATAGAATCATTGAGGACTTCTATTAGCATCATCAATAACACGTTGACATTTGGCAATCGCCTTGATTGAATCTTGTGTACTCTTGGTCAACATATCAGCTACAGATCTTAAAGCAGCAATACCATGTCTTTTATAAAGTACAACCTTGAGATATTTACTGTTTGATGAAAGGAATGGTCTAGGTTGACGGCTATGAGAGGATGCATCAGAAGAAAGATCAGAACTTTTTGTGGGCCTCTCTTCTGATGAAGATTGCTTCATCACAATCGCATTCGATAATAATGCAAAAAGAGTTAAACGATGAACTATGCAAACATGTATTAAGCATTGTCGATATGAGATAGTCACAAGTACTAAGCACAGACTTACATTATATCGTTGCATAGGCTCACCCCGGAACCTTTTTTGCGCTCTATCTTCTACTAAGGACTTCTTCATTACACCTGCATTCTAGTAATATTGCAACATAGTTACAACAGTGAACTATTCAAACATTTATTATGCAATGTAGATATAAGATAATAACAAGTTGCATAAATAAGACAATGTATGGAACTTGTACTAAGCACAGACTTACATCATAATGTTGCACAGGGTCGCTTTGGCGACTATCTTCTAATGATGACTGCTTCATTAAAACTGCATTCTGGTAATATTGCAAACATAGTTACAACAATTAACTATTCAAACATGTATTACGCAATGTAGAGATCAGATAACAGCATGTAGCAGAAATAAGCACAAGATAAGATAAGATGCATGTACTAAGCACATACTGGCTCGCTGCAGGTCCTTCTCTTGCGTGCACTAGTCGTGGTCGACATGCCTGTCATTATAGGTTTAGCCATCAAGTGAAATGATAATCCTCCTGCTCCATTGTCCTTAATCTGTGTTTAGATATCACATTTAAGACCAAGTCAGCTGGTTTCAAATAACAAAAAACTTGAGCTGCCAAATGAATAAGCCAATATTTACCAGATATCAGATTAAAACCAACTATATGTTGCTTTTCATGAGATACGAATTTCAGACATTCAGATTTAGAGTAGGGTAATGCCAAGGTTTTCCACATAAAGTAAACTGGCATTAAGAATGACCAAATGTCAGGTTCAAATCACCTTCGCAGTTGCTCCAAGACAAGCATATCAAATAGGCAGAAACATAGTAAAGCATGAATGGCATTGCTATGGCAGGGTTCCAAGTGTTAATCTCTTGCATAAGGAATAATGCATATAGGTTATAGATAATGATGGAAGTAAACTGCCAAAATTACCAACCAAGAACTCAGATTCCAACCTTCCCTAGCATCCCCGTTGTTAATGTTGGATATTCTAATAAGTGGTTCGCATGATCAATCCCTAGGAAAAATAACATTGACAGGTTAGTCTACGATAATACAAAGACCAGACATGCACGCAACAATAACTATACAAGCTGTGCGACAGGAGCATTCATGGAAAAAAATAGCTATAAGCTAAAGACGAGGTATAAGAGCAAGCAGATTGGAAATGCACATAGCATGATTATAAAAGCAGTATGAGAATAGCAGGCACGAGAAAACAACTAGCGGCTAGCGGTGAGCTAATGACGTGGTATAAGAACAACCAGATTGGAAATGCCCATAGCATGACTATAAAAGGAATAGCATGCAGTACAAAAAGCGGTTAATGACAAATGAATGGGTATAAGGCTATAAGTATGTGGATGCACACATGTGTCAGTAGAATGAACAGGATGGTAGCGACCGGATAATGCTTTTGTAGTGTACAATATTTAAACGAACTTCATGCGAAGTAACAAATAAAGAAATTTAATGGCATATGAGATCTGCAAATAACTACACAAAACATGGCTAAAGAAACACCGCGATCTAACGGGCCAGCGTACTAACCAAGCTGCAGCGGGGTGGACGGGGGCGGCAAGTTGCATTCCAGCGGCGGCGAACGCGGGAGACGATGAGTCGACCCTGTTTCAGTAGAAGCGGGCGTTAGTGAAACAGATCTGGTTGGCTAGCAAGGGATTCAGTGAAGTTGATACAGCCGGTGCGCCGAGCTAGTCGGTGGAATAGATCGGCTTCTTTGGAGGGGGGGCCGCGGTGAAGTAGACCCGGTTCCGTTGGAGAGGATCCGGTGCGTCGACAGGAAAAGGCGTTGATTGCTATGCTGTGGATGAGGTCGGCGGTGAAGCAGATCCATCGGTGGCGAGGTCGGCGTTGAAGCAGATCCGTCGGTGGCAAGGTCGGCGGTGAAGCAGATCCGTCGGTGGCGAGGGCGGCGGGGGAGCGGATCAGGTGGGTGGACAGCCAACACGATAAGGCTATGCTGTGGAGGAGTATGCCGGCGGCGAAGCAGATCTAGTACTGTAGAGAGTCAGAGCTTTGGCGTGTGAGAGTATTTTTGAGCTAATGGGGGCGAATGGTTGGTGGGTGGGTGTGGGCCTGTGGGGAGGGTTCGGTATCTAGGCAAGATATTTCATTGTTACCGAATGAGCCCTCCATGTTCGGTGGGTTGTAACTTCCGGACCAGGGTTAAAAGGGTAAAACTGGTCACGGGATTTTCGAATGGATTCGGCGGGATGATTTGGTGTGGGGCCGAAATTTTCAGTTTCAAGCTACGAGCAGAACGACAAAAATAATGTTCTTCCCCAGGGAGCTCTCCTCTTCTCTTTCTCTCTCGAGTCTCTCTCACTCCCCCGGCTCCTCTCCCCTTCTCTCCGGCGGCCTCGCCGACCGGAGACGAGGCCGACTTCTCTCTGTATATCGTACACCCTCCGAACTAAATTAATTGATTCAACTTTCCTTAGACGTGTATGTATCTAGAGTAAAAACATGTGTGGATACATCCATATTTAGATAAGCAAAGTTGAGTCAGCTAATTTGGATCCGAGGGAGTTAGTGTTGTTGTAAGCTTAGATCCAGTGTTTCCCATGAGCAGAATGGCGCAATGGAGTCGGGGATCTCATCATCGACTTCAGATCTGGCCTATGGTGAATCTGGCGGATCAGATCTGGCGGATCTTGCCGGCCAAACCCCGATCTGGTGCCATCAAGGTGATGGCGCTAACGGTGAGGCTTGCTTTGGTCAGTGCTTCAGATCTGGCCAACGAGGAAGTCAAGCTGCTAACGTTCACAAGCTCGGGGCATACGACGGCGTCATCCGGCTTGCCCGTGAACATCTTGGCCTTTCAGCGGCCCTTCGGAGCCAATATGCCGTTGCCGAGGCCATTCTTCTCCTTCGTCCCGGCGACTACCGTGACACCGTCCCAAGTGGTGCGTCCAGTGACGTAGTTGCTGGAAAGGATGCGGAGCAGAGATCTGATGTGCGGTCCAGAAGGACTCGATTGATTTTCTTCTATATGTTTTGGGGTCCTTTTTGTAAAGTTGCAGGTCCTATTAGTTATTGTCTAGTTCTTTTGGACCTCTATGTAATTTTTTGGACTAGTTTCCATTTGCAACGATAAACTTGAATTTTGACAAGTTCATGGGAAAAAAAATTTCTTTGCACATATGGCCTATCATGTCTGAACATTCTTAAGATTTAAACTACTATATGTAATGGCCAGCACTTGCGCAAGGGGATCGTCTAGTGCGCACTAGTTTCCATTAGCACCGATAAATTTGAATCTTGACAAGTTCTTGGAAGAAAAAAATGATTCACATATAGCCTATCATGTATGAACATTATTGGGATTCAAACTATACATAGATGGCCAACACGTGTGCAAGGGGGTCCTCTAATGTGCACTAGTTTCCATTTGCACTGATAAATTTGAATCTTTACAAGTTCTCAGAAAAAATAGCTTCACACATATGCCCTATCATGTATGAACATTATTGGGATTCATAATATATATAGATGGCCAACACTTGTGCAAGGGGTCCTCTAATTCTTGGGAATTTCAATCTCTCTCTCTCTCTCGATCTATCGTTGGTGGCCAGAACAACACACATATGCATGCACTTTATGCGCAAAGGCGCGGGTGCCTCTAGTAATTCATGTGTGTGCGTATAGTTGAACATATTCTTGGGGATTTCAATCTCTATCTCTCGATCTATATATCGTTGGTGGCCAAGAAACTTACTTATAAATATATACGCATGCACTTTATGCGCAAAGGCGCGGGTGCCTCTAATAATGTGTGTGTGCACTCGATCGATGATCCCTAAACTTTAAACCCTAAAACCCTAATCCCTAATTATACCCTAAACATACACCCTAAACACCCTAAACACTAAACCCTAAACCCTAGACCCTAAACCCTAAACACTACACCCTAAACCCTAAACCCTAAACCCTAACCCTAGACCCTAAACACTAAACCCCAAACCCTAAACTCTAGACCCTAAACCCTAATTAACCCTAACCCTAAAACCCTAGCTAGATAACCCTAAACCCTAAACCCTAATTAAACCCTACATATATATAGGCCAACAACACTTCATTGCGCATCAAGCAGGCGACCAACTAATTAGCGCTGATAAATTAATTAACTTTAATTTTGACAAGTTCTCTTGAATGAAAACACATTTGATTAAGTTGCCTCGTAATATATATACAATTAGTGTGCATGCGCGCATGTCATACCTTGCACATATCATTCGTGCATATATTTCAATATATATCTGAATATATTCTTGGGGATATATATATTTCAATCTCTCTCTCGATCTATATATCGTTGGTGGCCAAAAAACACACTTATATACGCATGCACTTTATGCGCAAAGGCGCGGGTGCCACTAATATGTGTGCACTCGATCGATGATCCCTAAACCTTAAACCCTAAAACCCTAAAACCCTAAACCCTAATCCCTAATCCCTAATCCCTAATTATACCCTAAACGTACACCCTAAACACCCTAAACACACTAAACCCTAAACCCTAGACCCTAAACCCTAAACACTACACCCTAAACCCTAAACCCTAAACACTAAACACTAAACCCAAATCCCTAACCCTAGACCAGAAACCCTAAACCCTAAACCCCAAACCCTAAACCCTAAACCCTAGACCCTAAACCCTAATTAACCCTAACCCTAAACCCTAGCTAGATAACCCTAAACCCTAAACCCTAATTAAACCCTACATATATATAGGCCAACGACACTTCATTGCCCATCAAGCAGGCGACCAACTAATTAATTAGCGCTGATAAATTAATTAACTTGAATTTTGACAAGTTCTCTCGAATGAAAACACATTTGATTAATTAGTTGCCTCATAATATATATATACAATTAGTGTGCATGCATGCGCGCATGCCATACCTTGCACATATCATTCGTGCATATATTTCAATATATATCTGAACATATTCTTGGGGATATATATACATTTCAATCTCTCACTCGATCTATATATCGTTGGTGGCCAAAATTAAACACACACTTATATACGCATGCACTTTATGCGCAAAGGCGCGGGTGCCTCTAATAATGTGTGTGTGCACTCGATCGATGATCCCTAAACCTTAAACCCTAACACCCTAATCCCTAATTATACCCTAAACACCCTAAACACTAAACCCTAAACCCTAAACCCTAAACACTACACCCTAAACCCTAAACACTAAACACTAAACCCTAAACCCTAACCCTAGACCCTAAACCGTAAACCCTAAACCCCAAACCCTAAACCCTAGACCCTAAACCCTAATTAACCCTAACCCTAACCCTAAAACCCTAGCTAGATAACCCTAAACCCTAAACCCTAATTAAACCCTACATATATATAGGCCAACCGACACTTCATTGCGCATCAAGTAGGCGACCAACTAATTATCGCTGATAAATTAATTAACTTGATTTTTGACAAGTTCTCTCGAATGAAAACACATTTGATTAAGTTGCCTCATAATATATATACAATTAGTGTGCATGCGCGCATGTTATAACTTGCACATATCATTCGTGCATATATTTCAATATATATCTGAACATATTCTTGGGGATATATATATATTTCAATCTCTCTCTCGATCTATATATCGTTGGTGGCCAAAAAACACACTTATATACGCATGCACTTAATTTATGCGCAAAGGCGCGGGTGCCTCTAATAATGTGTGTGTGCACTCGATCGATGATCCCTAAACCTTAAACCCTAAAACCCTAATCCCCAATCCCTAATTATACCCTAAACGTACACCCTAAACACTAAACCCTAAACCCTAGACCTAAACCCTAAACACTACACCCTAAACCCTAAACCCTAAACCCTAAAACTAAACCCCAAACCCCAAACCCTCAACCCTAAACCCTAAACCCTAATTAACTATAACCCTAACCCTAAAACCCTAGCTAGATAACCCTAAACCCTAAACCCTAATAAACCCTACATATATATATATATTGGCCAACGACAATTCATTGCGCATCAAGCAGGCGACCAACTAATTAGTGCTGATAAATTAATTAACTTGAATTTTGACAAGTTCTCTCGAATATATGAAAACACATTTGATTAAGTTGCCTCATAATATATATATACAATTAGTGTGTGCATGCGCGCATGTCATACCTTGCACATATCATTCGTGCATATATTTCAATATATATCTGAACATATTCTTGGGGATATTTTTTTTAATCTCTCTCTCGATCTATATATCGTTGGTGGCCAAAACACACACTTTTATATACGCATGCACTTTATGTGCAAAGGCGCGGGTGCGTCTAATAATGTGTGTGTGCACTCGATCGATGATCCCTAAACCTTAAACCCTAAAACCCTAATATCCCTAATCCCGAATTATACCCTGAACGTACACCCTAAACACCCTAAACACTAAACCCTAAACCCTAGACCCTAAACCCTAAACACTACACCCTAAACCCTAAACACTAAACCCTAAACCCTAACCTGCACTTTGTGCGCGCAAAGGCATGTGCCTCTAATAATGTGTGCGCATTCGATCGATCTAGTTTTGATTAATCATAGCACACAAATAAAGAAGTTGTATTTGAATCCACACAACCCTAATCTAAAACACATAGCCCCTAACATGCATGGCCTAATTAATTGACCCCTTCTCTCTAGCTAATTAGTGGAAATTGCACAAAATCAAAAGGGGTCCCTCACTAATTATACATATATATCTAGATTGTGATAAACTTTTGCCCCATATTTGGTGGATGGGTGCATCTTGGCATGTAAAACAATTAATGTTTGCAAACGGCGTTGTCAAAATTTATGTACAAATGATTTCTTTCCATCCAAAGTGCATAAAATGGGAGTTTCAATGAAGAAAGTACAAATAAAACAGCTCAACATGCCTCCACACCCCAATTTTCACACGAAGTAGAGCATATTTAAAGGACAATTCCAGAGTTTTACTATTTTTCAAGCAACTTTGCTAATTTCCACCCACTCACATGACTTTATGTCGATTTAACGAAAATAGGGCGAATTTAAACTACATGGGCGGGATAGTTTGAATTGTGCGCGCGGCAAAGGGAACCGCCTATTCCTCAACCTTGTGCACGGCAAATTACACACGCAACTCCATTAAACACCACCTACTGGGTGGCCCGGCCGCATGACCCCCCACCCACCCCTACACAACTTATCCCCGTTCGTGCGAAGAGCTTCCCCTCCCCGTCCCGTCCGTGCGAAGAAGAAGCTTCCCCTCCCCGTCGTTCTTCTCGAGACGCATCAGCGATCAAGTTGATCCACGGTAGGGCTGCTATCTCTAGCTCAATCATGCATCGGGCAAGACGGCCTAACGATTTATATTTTCTTGAAGCTGCTAAAAAAAATCGTCAGTATGCTCGAACTAATTGACACTTTATAGTTTTCCGCTCGATTTGTCCTCGATCAATTTGTTCATTTGTGTGGGCATATAGAGTCAGTTCTGCACTCGATCCGTTAATTTGCTGAAATGCCATGGCAGAGTTTTGTACATGATCTGTTTGCTAAAATGTCGATGGGCATTTTTTGTTTTGTACTCGACATGATTGCTGAAATGCATAATCATGTAGTATAGTTTTGTACTCGATGGATATACATTTCTTACTTCGCCTTAAAATTAATCACCAACCATTGTATCTCATAATTAAACAGATGGACAGAACTTGGATACTGCATGGACACTTATGTTCCCCTTCATATATAAATGGTGTTCAACCCTTTATGGGGTTTATTAGAGCTCATGAAGGTCACAACCTGGACGTGTATGCCCGCGCTGCACATGTATGAATGGTGAGAAGAGGCCTCACCATGTAGTGGAAGATCATTTACACATTTTTGGGATGGACCGCACATATGTTAGGTGGGTTTATCATGGTGAACCATATAATGATCCTTCAGCGGGAGAAGCAGATCTTGCTCACACTGTACGTGTGCTGGCATATGTAGTTAATTATTTATATTGATGCTGCCGCTGTTTCGATCAATAGTTTGCATTGATGTGCAAGGTTCTGTACTCAAATTTAACTTGTTGCAGATGGATGGACGGGAAGGAGAGAAAAAGCGCTTGCTTCAGGTAACGGGTTTCAGCTCTGGGACATGTGCTGTGCCAGATGAGAAGGTAAATATGTAAAACGACATTTGTTCAGGTTGCATCCCTTAGATGTTTTTCTAATCTGTTGATGTACTAATTGCAGAAGCATAGAGTTGAAGAGGTCTCTCAGTTTGATGGGAGATTTGAAGATGAATCTCAGTTTGATGCACCTGTGGATGGTACTGATGACGAGCCTTTCATAGACGAAGGTCCTGCACCTGAGATTATCCAGCCTACAGAAGGAGGCCGTGGACCGAGTACACAGCTTTGCGTTGAAGTGGATGCACGCCCAGAGATCATCAGGGGCGTCCGGGTAGTCTCAAGACCACCCAGCCCTGATGCACCTGTGGATGGTACTGATGACGATCCTTTCATAGACGAAGGTCCTGCACCTGAGATTATCCAGCCTACAGAAGGAGGCCGTGGACCGAGTACACAGTTTTGCGTTGAAGTGGATGCACGCCCGAAGATCATCAGGGGCGTCCCGGTAGTCTCAGGACCACCCAGCCCTGATGCAAAATGTTGAGCTACTTTATGATTCATACTCTTATGTTCTGGTGCTGTAGTATGTACTATCTTTGTTATGATTTGTACGCCTTTGGCGCAAGAACTATAATTAAGCATTCAGTGGATGATCGCGTTGCAAAATTTGACACCCACACAATCAGTTCATCGTATGAGTAGTAGCACAATTACTTCTACAGCCAGTCCTGCCAGCGCATTAATTGGTAGCACGAAACACTTTCAGTGCACTCCTCGATTCATATTAATTGACTCAATTTTGTCTAGATATGGATGTATCTAGATGCATTTGTTAACTAGACTAACAAACTTGAGTCAGTTAATATGAATCGGTGTAAACCGCCCAAGTCCTCGAGCAGCTAGTTTATTGACTCTGGACTCCAAGCCTCTCGCGGCAAGCCATCGACGAAGCTTTGACCAGATCTTGGCCTGTTTTTTTTTTGCGAATAGCAAAGCTTTGACCAGTTCCTCTCGGGATACGGCACGCCGGTGAGCTTGCACGGTTGCCATGAGCACTTTCCGGCGGAACTTCCTCTGCAGCACCCTCAAGCCGCCGTCATGCAGACAAAGACGCAAGTGCTCTCGAGGTGGACGGAACGGACGAACTCGGGATCTCAGGGCGGGGGGTCCGCCTCGTCCCGGAACGATCTCCAGCGGGTTAACGAGGACATGCATGGCGGCCAGGGGATTTGGTTTTTTTTGTTGTTGTTTGAGCTTGGGATTTGGGGTTTTTTCGGATAGGGGAGGAGGAACCAAGGAAGAGGAAGGAACAGCCCGCGTGCTTGGCGCGTGGCAGTGTGCTTGAATTTCGAATTTTCGTGAAATGTTTCATTTCCCCGCTACAATTCGGGGGGTTTGTTGACGCGCCAATGTGTCCCGCCGGGGAGGTTCAAGTGAATTTGGGGTGCCACACTATGGGCCCCAGTTTCAGTGAGACAAGTAATGACTAGTCACATCAGTAAGTTCACTGTGTAATAAAATATGTTACCCCTCCCCTTTATGTAGCCCCCCTTGTCTCTCCCGATCGAGTGCCGACAGCCGACGGATGCAAGCCGCTAGCTCGATCCCCTCCTTTCGCCTCCACCGTCCAGGCATCCAGCTTGGAGGGGCAAGCTGCATCTAGACCAAGCGGATTAGGTAGTACTCTACTAGTAATGTTCTATCCTTTCTCGATATCGGTTCCTTTTTCCTCACCTCGATATCTTTCGCATCTATTTCCTATTCTAGGCGAAGGGGTGTCTTTCTGGTCACCCTCGCGCTGGGAGTGATTGATGGGGATGGGGGTGGGGGCGGGGGCTACCTTTGCTTGGATTGGGGTGTTCTTCCTTTATTTGTTGACATTTGCAACCCTTGTAGTCTCTGCTGATCCTCAATGTATCTTTTGTCAGCTTGTACAGGAAAGGGAAGACCTCGATCGGTGGTGGTGGTGGTGGGGGGGGCAATGGAGCGTAAGGCCACCACGCATGTGGGCAGTTGGTCGAGCCTCGAGCTGCGTCCCCAGCCCCGCAAAGCAGGTACTCCGTTTGCTTATCCACTCTGTTTGTCTGCATCCTCAATCTGTTCCTGTTCTGGAAAATTCTTAAAGTAGCACATGTCTTCAGCTGTTTGTGCGTAAAACCTCTGTGACACCATGCTCTATATTCTCCGTATCAGGTTGGTACCTCCAGTTCCGTGCTGAGGCTATGGGGAACGATAGCGCCCCACCTGCTGCAGGAGCATGGCCAGATCTGCAGCACAAGAAGCGAAATGCCACTGCCGAGCTGGGCAGGGACCGCCCAGGGGTAATTTTTTTTAACCAACTTACCATGTAGTCTGAATCTGATACTCCCTCAGATCCAAATTAATTGACTCAACTATCTGTAGATACGGATGTATCTAGATGTGTTTTAGCTCTAGATACTACTACCTCCATCCCAAAGCTTAGGGCTTATATTATTTTTAGAAAGTCAAACTATACCATGTTTGACTAAGCTTTTACCAAAAATCATTAACATGCAAAATACAAAATTAATATCATTAAATAGGTTGTGAAATATATTTTCCTATGGTATCTACACAATATTATATTTGTTGATAGAATGTTCTAAAATTTTGGTCAAACTTTACTTGTTTTGATTTCTCAAAAATAAATAAGCCTTAAGCTTTGGAATGGAGGTATCTAGACAAAGCTGAGTCAACTAGTTTTTTTTGTCTGTCCATATAGCTAGTGTTCATGGTGCAAAAGGCTAAGAGCATCCACTATATGCATCAGTCTATCTCATATAGTAATTCAATATCACTGATGAGGTCTGCCTTTTGTTTTGCTATTCATATGCAGACTGAAACTTTAGGGCCTTTACTCAAAAGGAAGATCAAAACTGCGGCTGATCAGGCTGCCAGTATGTTGATGCCGCCCCCATCTTCTAAATGCCTCTACAAGCACAAGGCCACGCGTCAGCTGGGTGGTGATCTTTTAATGAATATGGTATATTTTCTTAATCCACAAAACATGCCTTGATTTTTGTCTGTTTATTGTCGTTTTTTTCTAATGCTTGCCAAAAGTTTACAACAACAACAACCAAGCCTTTCAGTCCCAAACAAGTTGGGGTAGGCTAGAGTTGAAGCCCATAAGATCTCGAAGCCAAAAGTTTAGAAACACCAAATTCGTTTGCTTACAATCATCATACAGTAATGTTCATCTACTCTCCAGTTCCCCCAACCCAACAAAAAAACGATGTTAATTACGATTTTTAGATTAAAAGAGCACCATTAGGCGCTGTTAATTATGACTTTGAGATTAAAATGTCATTTACAATTGCTAATTACAATGTTGAGACAAATGATTAGTTTAACCTTGACCTGTTCTGCTCTCCATTTTTCCCAACCGAACAAAAATGTAACCATTCCATTCCTCTGAAATGGAACCATTCCATTCCATTCCATGCTGTTTTTCAGAACCGAACACACCCTTGCATTGTTGTGAACGGTTGTCCATACACAGCCATACCCTTCCACTTACATCCAGCACTATATGCATCAGTCTGTCTCAGAGTCATTCAATATCACTGCTGAGATCTGTTCCCATTCTTATGCAGGCTGAAACGGCTGCGCCTTTACTCAAGTGGATGCAAAATGAGGCTGCTGTGAGGACGATGGTGCCGGCACCATCATCCGAAAACCTCTACAAGCACGAGGCCATGGGCCAGCTGGGTGGTGACCTTTTAATGAACCTGGTATATTTTCTTAATCCACATACATGATTTTATTATTATCTGTTTAATTACTGTTGGCTTTGCCTAATGCTTACCAAAAGTTCAGAAACACTGCGTTTGCTTACAATCATCATGCACTAATTTTTCACTTTTCAGTCTGTCTCATCCAGTATATAAACTGTTGAGTTCCGTTGGCTTCTTTTGTAATCATTTGCATTGTTGTCAACTATTGTCTATGCACAACCCTATTCTTCCACTTACATCCCGCACTATTTGCATCAGTCTATCTCATAGATTTATTAAATATCAATGATGAGTTCTGTTGCTATTCATATGCAGGATGAAGCTTCTGTGCCTCTACTCAAATGGAAATAAAATGATCCTGATGAGGCTACTGTGAAGACGATGGTGCCGCTACCATCTTCTGAAAACCTCCTCAAGCACAAGGCCACGGGCCAGCTGGGTGGTATCCTTTTCAGTAAGCAGGTGTATTTTCTTAATCCTCATACATGATTTGATTTGTCTGTTTATTGCCGGCTTTGTCTAATGCTTACCAATAGTTCAGAAACACACACAACCCTATTCTTCCACTTACATCCAGCACTATATGCATCAGTGTCTCATAGATTCATTTTATATATCACTGCTGATGTCTGTTGCTCTTCAATTTTCATATGCAGACTGAAACTGCTAAGCCTTCATTGGTCAAAAGGATTGCAACTGCTGCTGATGAGGCATCTGCAGAGGCTGCCACCAAGTTACTGTCAGCCCCACCTTCTGGATGCTTATATAAGCTCAAGTCCAAGGACCAGCCGGGCCGTAACCATCCAAGGGTTCGGGTATATTTTCTTAAGCCACATTTACATGCCATGATTTATGTCTGATATTATCATCGGCTCTGTCTAATGCTTTTTGGAATTCGGAAACGCCAAATTAGCATGCTTATATTCATCATACACTAAATTTTGACTGTTCAGTTTGTAACATAGTGTTATGCACTCGCTTGTCAACATTTGCATTGCTCTGAACTATGCACTTTACACAACCTAATTCTTCCACTTACATTCAGCGCTACGCACCAGTAGTACCTCCCATGTTTCCTTCACCATCCCGATGCCGAGCTTGCAGGAATATGGCGGGCCCATGGACATACCCCGCATATAACACCTCCTATGGCTCTATCTACCTTTCTAATAAATCCTTCACAGAGTTACAGGTATGAATTCTCAGTGGTTTAGCATGAATTGGCATATAGTAAAGTCTTGTTTTTAGTCTTCCTGCTTCTTACATTAGTATCAATTTTCACCTGCAGACTGTACCTTGTGAACTTCGTCCAATGATTAACCAGATGTGTCCGCATGAAGGGTCTTTCACTATGCATGGCAATGGAAAATTGATGAACACCTACACGGTCTATGAGGTGTATGTCTACAAGACGCAGGCCATCACATATTTGTATGGACATGATTGGAGAAAGTTTGCTTTTGATGACGGTCTGAAGAAGGGCGACGAGCTGAGGATCAGAAACTCAAACGGGCAGATATACGTAACTTCTTACAGAGTTGGAGACACTTCGAAATATATATTATGTAACTTTTTTGTACTCATATCCTTTGATTACTGCATTCTGAGCAGTTGTTCTAAACCATTCCCTCTGTTCTAGCTTGCTGGGTTTAACATGATCAAAGTTACAGATCCCCTGATGGAACAGGAGCGGATGTCACAAAGGGCACCCACACCAGCACCGGCACCGGCTTCCCACTCTCCTGCATCAGCACCGGTTCCCCGTACTCAGCTCCGTTTACATCGCATCTACCCAACAGCTCCTGCATCAGCATCGGTTCCTCTAGCCGCACCGAAGCATCGCACCTGCCCAACAGCCTCTCAGCATCGCACCGGTTCCTCTAGAGGCACCGTTTATTGCACCTGCCCAGCAGTCTCCTGCATCAGCACCAGCTCGTGTACCAGCCTGTGCTCCCGCACCTGCCCTGACCAGATCACCGAGGTCTCGGCTCATTGCTGTGGCCACCCGTGTGGTGACGAGGACGCATCCGAAGGCTATGTTCGTGAGTATATGACAAAGATAACTGCTCTTATCTTGATGTCTTCTCTACTCAAAGTCTCACATGGTACGCCTTGATGCATTGGTGCCATTGACTAATTTTTGGTGGTATCTCTTGCTTTGAATCAGAAATTGCCTAAAAGTATCTCCAAGGATCTCAATGCTGGCCGAAGGGGCAAGATTTCCCTCGTCATGGAGAGTGAAGGTCTCACCGTGGAGGGACGGTACTCCGTCAGTCCCACAGATGGCCGCTTGGCTGTTACTTCCAGGGGGAAAAAGTTCATTGACGGTGCCAAACTTCGCATTGGATCAAAGTTGAAGGTCAAGATCTTTCGATGCCGCTGTGACATGCTGGTCATAAAGTTTGCGGTTGTCTAGTTCTTTTGTCCCATGAGCCCTTAGCAAATGAATTTGTAGTTATACTTATATAAGGTTATCTTATCTGAACTGCTAATTAATTGTATGGGTGGTAAAACTCTGGCAAGCTTTTGCTCTTAGCAAGTATGTATGTATGATCAGCTATTATGATAACTAATGTTTGTGTTCATCTTAATTTGCCTTTCCGTTTTAGAAAAAAACTTAATTTCTATTTTGGCTGACCTGTTAGAGAACTATCAGATTGAATCCACAACATGATTCAAATAGATTCATTACACCGAGCCACATGTCTTGACCTTGCTATACACTACTTCCATTAATCAGTGCAAGAAGGCTTACCTGAGCTGCCCGAACCACGGCAGATTCGAATCCACCTTAGCTATCTAGCTAGAAATACAACCTTTGCAGAAAGAGGATTTGCAGTATGGGGAGGCTGACATTGGGGACCCATGAGGCAGCAGCGTTGTCAACGTTTTAAAGGCGGCAGGAGATCGAAACAAAAAAAATAAGCCAAAAATCAGTTGGTAAACAAAATCCAAGAAATGAAACATTTACCTTTCTGAGAGGATGACATGCGGGACCCATGAGGCAGCAGCATCCTCAACTATTCCAAGGCGGCAGGGGATCAAAATAAAAAAAGGAAACAGCCAGAAATTAATTAGGGTCAAAAATAAATCTATCAAAGGAAACCTTTATTGTTCATAGAGGATGACATGTGGGACCGACCTGCCAGCTGCGCCGTCATCATTTCAAAGGGGACAGGGGATCAAAAGAAAAAGGCAAATAGCCAGAAATTAGGGGTAAAAAATAAATCCAACAAAGGAAACTTTTATTGTTCACAGAGGATGACATGCGGGACCCATGAGCCAGCAGCTTCCTCAACGTTTCAAAGTCAGCATGAGATTGAAAGAAAAAGGAAAGTGACCAAATATCAGGAGCCAAAAATAATCCAAGAAAAGAAATTTTATTGTACATAGAGGATGACATGCGGGTCCCATTTTGCAAAGAGCGATCTCAACGTTTTCAAGGTGGCACAGACCAAAAGAAAAATGAAGTAGCCGTAAATCAGGGGGTGAAAAAATCCAAGAAAAGAAAGATTTCAATTGGGCTGCATCTGGACATCTGGGCCTTCGAACTATCCTGCTGGGCCTTTTGACTCGTACAACTTCAGCCCACTCCAAAACAGGAAAGTTCGGATTTTTCTAAAAAAACAGGAAAGTCCTATGCTTCGCAAAAACACAAAACAAGGAGATTCAACATATAAATTTGTTTATGTAAAAATAAAGATTTAATTTATCCGTTTGCAATAGCTCAGAGCGAAATACACTGTTTATTGTCTGCAAAATAATCAAGATATCACATGTTTCTTGTACGAGGAGGCTGACATCGGGGACCTATGAGCCAGCAGCGTCGTCAACGTTTTAAAGGCGGTAGGGGATGGAAAGAAAAAATAAACCAAAAATCTGTTGGTAAAAAATCCAAGAAAAGAAACATTTTCGTTCTGAGAGGATGACATGCGGGACCCATGAGGCAAGCAAAGATCCTCAACGTTTATTGTTCATAGAGGTTGACATGTGGGACCCGTGAGCCAGCAGCGTCCTCAACGTTTTAAAGGCTGCAGGTGATCGAAAGAAAGAATAAGCCAAAAATCGTTTGGTCAACAAAATCCAAGAAAATAAACATTTACCGTTCTGAGAGGATGACATGCGGGACCCATGAGGCAGCAGCATCCTCAACGATTCCAAGGCGGCAGGGGAAATATCCAGAAATTAATTAGGGGTTCAAAATAAATCCATCAAAGGAAACTTTTGTTGTTCATAGAGGATGACATGTGGGACCGACCTGCCAACAGCGTCCTCATCGTTTCAGAGGGGGCAGGAGATCAAAAGAAAAAGGCAAATAGCCAGAAATTAGGGGTCAAAAATAACTCCAAGAAAGAAAACTTTTATTGTTCGTAGAGGATGACATGCGGGACCCATGAGCCAGCAGCTTACTCAACGTTTCAAAGGCGGCATGAGATCGAAAGAAAAAGGCAAGTGACAAAATATCAGGAGCCAAAGATAATCCAAGAAAAGAAACTTTATTGTACATAGAGGATGATATGCGGGTCCCATTTAGCAGCAGCGGTCTCAATGTTTCAAATGCGGCTTGAGATCAAAAGAAAAAGAAAGTTGATTGTACATAGAGGATGACATGCGGGTCCCATGAGCCAGCAGCGTTTCAAACGTGCCATGAGACCGAAAGAAAAAGGCAAGTGACCAAATATCAGGATCCAAATATAATTCAAGAAAAGAAACTTGATTGTACATAGAGGCTGACATGTGGGACCTATGAGCCAGCAGAGTCCTCAACGTTTCAAAGGCGGCAGGGGATCAAAAGAAAAAGGAAATAGCCAAAAATCAGAGGGTGAAAAAAAACCAAGAAAATGAACTTTTATAGTACATAGAGGATGACATGCGGGTCCCATGAGCCAGCAGGTTCCTCAACGTTTCAAACGTGGCATGAGATCGAAAGGAAAAGGCAAGTGACCAAATATGAGGAGCCAAAAATAATTCAAGAAAAGAAAGTTTTATAGTACATAGAGGATGACATGCGGGTCCCATTTAGCAGCAGTGATATCACCGTTTGAGAGGCTGCACGGGATCGAAAGGAAAAGGCAAGTGACCAAATATGAGGAGCCAAAAATAATTCAAGAAAAGAAAGGTTTATAGTACATAGAGGATGACATGCGGGTCCCATTTAGCAGCAGCGGTATCACCGTTTGAGAGGCGGGACGGGATCGAAAGAAAAAGGCAAGTGACCAAATATGAGGTGCCAAAAATAATTCAAGAAAAGAAAGTTTTACAGTACATAGAGGATGACATGCGGGTCCCATTTAGCAGCAGCGGTATCACCGTTTGAGAGGCGGCAGGGGATCGAAAGAAAAAGGCAAGTGGCCAAATATGAGGTGCCAAAAAAAACTCCAAGAAAAGAAAGTTGATTGCACATAGAGGATGACATGCGGGTCCCATTTAGCAGCAGCGGTCTCAACGTTTCCAAGGCGGCAAGGGATCAAAAGAAAAAGGAAGTAGCCAGAAATCAGGGGGTTAAAAAAATCCAAGAATAGAAAGAATTTTGGTGCATAGAGGATGACATGCGGGACCCATGATCTTGCATCGTAAACGGCTCGATCGGAGAGCGTTGAACGAGATGGCGCGATCGAGAAAAAAAACAATGCCAGAGAGGCTGCCATCCGGGCCCTACATCCCTCGGCGGTGCGGATTTGCGTTGACTCGGCCGGCGAACCCGAGATTTCAAGATGCACCACGTCCCGGGCCACCATACGCCACGTTTTGGCCGTTTTCGTCGGGCTAGGTGGCCTCAAAAACGAGAAAAAAAACGTTTTGACATGCACAACGGAGAGACCAAAAATCGTCGGCCATGGTCACCAGCAACCACGGCGCGACTTCAACTTCGTCGGCCATGGAAACTTTTCTTGTAGTGATAATTTGGTGAAAAAAGACAGAGAGAGAAAGAGGGGAAAAAGGAGCTCTTAAAAAGGGATGCCAATTTGGACCGAGAGAGACAGAACCGAACTCCTGCTCACGTACAACCAAACGCGGTCTCATCCTGTCCCACGCGGTCCCTTTCTACCAGCCCCATGCGACGCGGCCCCACACGATGCGGCCCCACACGTCAGCACGGAACGGTCAACTAAACGGGAATCCTCCAGTCCGAGCTCCTTCTGCGGGTTTCAGACAAGGGCTTGGGGAAAACTGAGGAAAAACTAAGGAGCTGGGGAAAACTGAGTACAACTAAGGACCCGAGGGCACAAAAATAGAAATCCCAAAATAGTAATGCAAAAACATGCTAAAAATGCATTCACCAACTTCCCCAAGCTAGACTCTTGATTGTCCCCGAGCAAGATAGAAGCTTTATGGACAAAGTCTTCTCTGTTCATGAAGCGAGAGTCATTAAAACATATGAGGCATTTTCCAGAATGAAGATTATAACATCAGATGTTAAACTAGAGCATGAATGACACCATACTATTCTCAAACTCAAATGACTTAAAGGCCTCCAAGTGTTTCAAGGTTTAGTAAAAGACGAGAAGATTATTTTATCTAAATATCATAGAATCATGAATTTAGCTTTTCTTCATGAATCTTTAATAGTAACTCTTTTCTTTTTTGCACTTATTTTTCTTTTTGACTTTTTATTTCTAATTTTCCTTTTTTCCTTTCTTTATGTGTTTTTCTTTTTCACACGAAGGAACCAATGATCATAAAATACTTTGTAAATAATTTCCTATATCCTATCAAAATTTTCTGGTGTGGAGGACCATAAAATCATTATCATGATGCAAGTACAATTATACTCATCCTAATTCATACATCTAATGCAATAATCATAATTCGATCACACTTGAGATAGGATAACGGCTCAAGATTCATTGGATGAAAATCATTCACTTTCTGAGGGAAACTAAACAAATTATAATTCAACCTTCTTGAAATTCGAACTAAATGCATGCTGGAAAGTAAATATTTGAACTAAAGGGATAGATTACAAGGTGTTATAGATCTCCTCAAGCTTGGAATCAAGCCAGGCGTAATTGCCCTTTTATTTCAAAGGGGATTCCCCTTCAAGCTTACGGATCTTGGTCTGTAGCGCAACGGTGAAAGCTTTGAGGTAGATGATGCGGGAAGAACACTCTTTAGAAAGCTTCTCTAGAAGGGTGATGTAGTTCTTGATTACTGAAAGTGCATGGATCCCCCATGTGTGGTTTTGGTAATTAATGACAATCCCTATGGACTAATGTTTGCATTGAGTTATATTTTTAGGTGTTGTCCATAGGCAATGCTTGAACCATAGGTTGGCTTCAACGTTGCAATAAGAAGAAATTGATCAAGGATATCAAGTGTCAAGTATGTCTTGAAGATGAAGATGAAGTGAGCCCTCAAGTTACTTCAAGACATCAACATGATGAAGAATGAACACATGAAGTGTAAGTTCAAGATGAGCCAAACTCGAAGAGATCATATGCTTGAAGCTTGCCATCCTTATGGTGATCATGGATATGTGAAGATGCGCCGAAGAAGAAGCTCTCCCATAGTGGAGTATGTGGGAGAATTTCGCATGACTTCATCAAGCAACCTTAATCAAGAAAGGAGTTCCATCTTGTTGCGGTCAAGACCGTCATCATCAAGCTCAAGTGGAATGCGCAAGGTTAAGGTTTACTCTTGATAGGGTTTCTTTCTCACCGGTCTCATGGTGTAGTTGGAGACCGGTTTATAGTTTAGTTGCCGTACTATCAAGAGGGCTCTCGAGTGAGTAACTCGATCGTATCCTTCAGAGAGCTCAAACCTTTGCATCCTTGCATCATATTTCTTCGTTGTTATTTGGATCTTATCCACGTGATGTTTTAGAGCTTGTGCTTATTCTCATGACAAGCTCTAGTTCATCAAAAACGGATTTCGCATAGATCACTTGTTGTGTTTTCGAGTTTGGTGATTTTCTCGGTTTCTCATGTTGAGGTGTTGCACCTCTAAAAATAATAGAAAATCACCCCCACTGGTTTCCATATTTCCAACAAAATTGGTTTCACTCTATTCCAACAAAATCGGTTTCACCCCCCACTTGTTGCATGTTTGTTGGGTAAGCTCTTATCGTCCTCTTTCCAACAAAATTGGTATCACTTTATTCGGAGCGACCAAACTTCAGATATTGATTTTACAAATTTGCTAGGCTGGATTTTCCGGGCCGTATATTTGCAAAATATCCGGCCCCTGAAAATCGGCAAAGGACTTTCTGGCGAGTGGCTCAGTGATACCCTGGATAGGGGCCGGATTTTTGGCCGAACATTTGGCGGGATTTTCCCAAGGCCGGATATTTCAGGGGGGCCGGTGACATAGGCATCCCCAATGGGTCTGCCGAAGATGGTACCCGGGGTTTATTGAAGGCCCACAAGTCGAAGAATATGAAGTTCGGAAGCCCAGTTAGTATTAAGGAAAGTTAGAGTTGTATTAGGAAATATAGAGACTTGTAATTTTATGGGACGGGTTAGAAACCCTCCCGGATTTTGTAACTTGTGTATCACGAATCCCTCGGCTCCTCCTCCTATATAAGGGGGAGTCGAGGGACAAAGAGAGGATCGAATCTATTGTCAACATAACCCTAGTTTCTTAATCATCGAGTACTTTTCGGCTGAAACCTTCGAGATCTACTTGCCCTCTACTTCCAACAAAACCCTAGTCTACAAAATGTAGGCATTGATAAGTTAATACCTTGTCAATTGAAGCCGACCGTGGGGATTAGAGGCGACAAGGAGCTGATCTCGATGGCACGTTCAAGATCGTCGACTTCATCAACTGCAAGCAACGCTTTGGACAGAGGTAAACAGATCGAAACTGGTCTAGTCGATTTTGTTCCTCACCCGCCCTCCCGTTTGGATGCATATGCATATCTGGAGGAGCCTATGGAGATGACGTTTGGCGAGTTCCAATTTCGCGTTGAGAAGGAAAGATCATATCGTCTCGAAATTCCGATCTCGTCGGGATTATCGGCGGTCGATCCCGATTTTTTGGACTCAATATCGTCAACCGAGTCACGCGAAGAAGAGATTTCGTCGCCGCGCTTCATCAGCACCAGGGCAAGTGAAAAACTCGCCAAGATCTTCAGCGACATGTCCTTCGAGTCATCTGCGGACTCCTATATAAGCGATGACTCGAGCAACGTCGATAGCTTCAGCTCCATCGACAAATCCATTATTGTTGGAGAGGTCTTCACCAATCTCTATGATGGTGTCACCAAACTAGACAAAGTTCAGAATCCAAAATATCATCAGATCTATGCAATTGGAGAACCAAGTCGCCCAGGGGAGGAGACGTCAGAAAACTTCGACGATGCGGGAAATCCGTATGTCGATCCTGCAGATCTCACGCGAGGTTTGGGAACAAAATATATCGCACCAGGAACACGAGAGATGGTGCAATTTCCGCAGGCAGTATGGGATCGAGTCGCAAGAGCTATTGATGGCACAGAACCAATGACCATTACGGCGACACCTGAGGAGTTACAAGCGTATCAATATAGGCTTGCACGTACCAGGAGGGAGCTTGAGAAGCAGAAAATCGAGTTGGACAAAAGGCAGGAAGCCGCTTCCGCATCAAGCAGGCGAAGGACAGAGCTAAGGCGAAATTCAAGAACTTCGGGAGATAGTCACAGAGAAGCTCGAAGGAGAGCAAGATCTCGGCTGCAAAATATACCTGAAGCAGAGAGAGAGAATTTAATTCAAAACCTCGATATGTCTTTCATGTCAATCGACATGAGGGGGAATATTATTCCCAAAACACCGGAAGCGGGATACATGGCAACGCAAGCTTTCATCCTAGCGTCCAAGCCACCTCCCGGAGATCCCAGAGAAGTGTTATATAACATGGCCATGGCCGGGTGTGGAGCCATGGGAGCAGCTTTCGCAACTACACCTCCTGAAGGAGCTGCAAGGCAAAATAGTCCGCGACCTACTGTAGCAGTGCAGGATCCCCCGAGAGCGAGTGGGGTCAGAGATACAGCGACTCAGGCCAGGGTGGATAGAGTGCGATAGGATAGAAGGGAACATCGGCATTCACCAGAAGTTGCTGAAGAAGATATGTGTGGACTCCCATGTTTTACGCGACGAGTTCGAAAAACTCGAGTCCCGTCAGGATTTAAGTTACCCGATAATTTCAAAAAATTCGACGGCCTGCAAGATCCCGAGGTTTGGCTAGTCGATTACCTTGAAACGGTGAAACTGATAGGTGGAACCAGAGCAACAGCCATGCAGAGCATTCAAGTACACCTGAGTGGAGCCGAAGATCTTGGATAAAGAAGCTTCCCCCAGGTTCCATCGACAGCTGGGATAGTTTTGAGGATGTATTTGTCAAGAATTTCCGATCCAACTGCAAAAAACCTGCGTCACTAGAAGAATTGAGATCATGTCGACAAAAGCATGATGAATCAATGAGAAAATACATCCAAAGGTGGAACATCATTAAGAACTCGGCAGAGAATATATCTGACAAGAGAGCAATAGATGCGTTTGTGGCAGGAATTCGATGAGGAGATTTTGTCGAAGACTTGGGGAGAACCAACCCAAGGACAGTGTCAGCATTGATGGAGATAGCAAACAGATGTGCAGATGGAGAAGATGTTGTTAACAATAAGCGACACAGGTCACCGGAGGAGGACCGTAGTCGAAATTTTCAAAATAGATGACGATTTCCTCGACAATTCTCGAGTTACGATGCTCCTGGCCAAATATCGGCTGGGTTTCGGGGAAACACTAGAGGAAACAATAGAGATGAATATCAAAGGAGTAACGAGCAGCGAGGCGACAATAGAGATGACTCTCGGAATAACAGGCAAAATAGTGGACAAAGGTTTCAGAGATCTTTTGTATCTCACGAGGATATGATGAACGGGCCATGTCAGATGCATTTCTATCTCGACAACAATGGGAAGAGGCAGTCAGGACATCTGCAGAAGGACTGTCGTAATTTTCAAGCAATGTTAAGGGTCGCAGGGCTAGCCAATGCTCAAGCAACAAATAGAAACCCCCAAGGGCCCAGGAGTGAGATCCACCTACCACCTCCTCCCGCAATTACGGACGAAAATCGGCACCAGCTCAAAATAGCGGCAGCACCACACCCACCTCCATATGTTGATTCTAACTCCAATGGCGCGATCTCGATGATTCAGAAAGCTAGGCCGTCTAATAGGGCCCAAAAAGTAATCTCGCGACAAGTGTTCATGGCAGAGAAGATGCCTCCACCAACGATTGAGTACCTAAATTGGTCGGGAGAGGACATTGGCTTCACAATTGCGGATCACCCGCAGCAAGTTCCTCGACCAGGGCAGTCAGCACTTATTTTACCAACGGTGATTGCAGGATTCGACGTATCTCGAGTATTCATAGATGGAGGCAGCAGTCTAAACCTTATATATGCAGATACACTAAGGAAGATGAACATATCCCTGGCAAATTTAAAACCAACTGACACACGTTTCCATGGAATCACACCAGAGAAGCCGAGTTATCCATTGGGGAGGATCAATCTCGACGTTCAGTTTGGGACCCGAGAAAACTACAGGATAGAAAGGTTGGAGTTCGAAGTTGTGGATTTCCCGTCGCAATATCACGCCTTGTTGGGACGACTAGCATATGCCAGGTTTATGGCGGTACCACACTACACGTACCTGTTGTGGAGGTTACCTGGACCTAAGGGACCAATTACAGTCTAAGACAGTTTCGCGTTAGCTGATAAGTGCGACAAGGATTTTCATCGACTGTCAGGAACTTTCGGGATGCAAGCAGAATACATGGCGTCAAGGCTCACAACTGATTATGACGTGCTGCCAGATACAGGAAGGCCACTCAGGGAGCCAACCTTCAACACTACTAAGGATTCAAAGGAGGTGCAGATTCACCCGACAGATCCAAAGAAAACGACGTCCATTGCAACAGACATGGAACTCGCATAGGAAAGCGCGCTCGTCGAGTTCCTCCGTGAGCACTGGAAAATCTTAACATGGTGTCCAGCTGACATGCCAGGAGTACCCAGGGAACTTGCCGAGCACCACCTAAACTTGGATCCAATAGCGAGACCAATCAAACAACCTTTGCGGCGTTTTTCGGAACCAAACCGCAAAGCCATGCTGTCAGAGATCGATCGACTCAGAGAAGCTGGTTTTATCAAAGAGCTACATACAGAGGCCACGTGGGCAGCTAACCTAGTGCTGGTCCCGAAGAAAAACACGAAAGTCCTTCGCATGTGTGTCGACTTTACGTGTCTCAATAAACACTGTCCAAAGGATCACTTTCCCCTCCCAAGGATCGATCAAATCATCGACTCCACGGAAGGATGTGAACGTCTTTCCTTCCTGGACGCATATTCTGGTTATAACCAGATCAGATTAAAAGAAGATGATGAAGTCAAGACAGCGTTCATAACACCTTATGGCGTGTTTTGCTACAGAACAATGCCTTTTGGACTAAAAAACGCGGGAGCAACATATCAGCGGATGATGCAGAAGTGTTTGGCAACACAGATTGGAAAAACGTACAAGTGTACATTGACGATGTCGTCATAACATCAAAAAAGGGGACAACATTGATCGAGGATTTAAAGGAAACTTTCGACAACCTTGACAAGTTTTGCCTCAAACTGAACCCGACGAAGTGTTCTTTCGGCGTCCTGATACGTCTCCGACGTATCGATAATTTCTTATGTTCCATGCCACATTATTGATGTTATCTACATGTTTTATGCACACTTTATGTCATATTCGTGCATTTTCTGGAACTAACCTATTAACAAGATGCCGAAGTGCCAGTTGCTGTTTTCTGCTGTTTTTGGTTTCAGAAATCCTAGTAAGGAAATATTCTCGGAATTGGACGAAATCAAAGCCCAGGGGCCTATTTTTCCACGAAGCTTCCAGAAGTCCGAAGACGAGACGAAGAGGGGCCACGGGGTGGCCAAACCCTAGAGCGGCGCGGCCCCACCCCTGGCCGCGCCGGCCTATGGTTTGGGCCCCCCGTGCCGCCTCTTGACCTGCCCTTCCGCCTACTTAAAGCCTCCGTGACGAAACCCCCAGTACCGAGAGCCACGATACGGAAAACCTTCCAGAGACGCCGCCAACGCCGATCCCATCTCGGGGGATCCAGGAGATCGCCTCCGGCACCCTGCCGGAGAGGGGAATCATCTCCCGGAGGACTCTACGCCGCCATGGTCGCCTCCGGTGTGATGTGTGAGTAGTCTACCCCTGGACTATGGGTCCATAGCAGTAGCTAGATGGTTGTCTTCTCCCCATTGTGCTATCATTGTCGGATCTTGTGAGCTGCCTAACATGATCAAGATCATCTATCTGTAATTCTATATGTTGCGTTTGTTGGGATCCGATGAATAGAGAATACTTGTTATGTTGATTATCAAAGTTAAATCTATGTGTTGTTTATGATCTTGCATGCTTTCCGTTACTAGTAGATGCTCTGGCCAAGTAGATGCTTGTAACTCCAAGAGGGAGTACTTATGCTCGATAGTGGGTTCATGCCTGCATTGACACCGGGACAAAGATAAAGTTCTAAGGTTGTGTTGTGCTGTTGCCACTAGGGATAAAACATTGATGCTATGTCTAAGGATGTAGTTGTTGATTACATTACGCACCATACTTAATGCAATTGTCTGTTGCTTTGCAACTTAATACCGGAGGGGTTCGGATGATAACTCGAAGGTGGACTTTTTAGGCATAGATGCGAGTTGGATGGCGGTCTATGTACTTTGTCGTAATGCCCAATTAAATCTCACTATACTCATCATGATATGTATGTGCATGGTCATGCCCTCTTTATTTGTCAATTGCCCAACTGTAATTTGTTCACCCAACATGCTGCTTGTCTTATGGGAGAGACACCTCTAGTGAACTGTGGACCCCGGTCCAATTCTCTTTACTGAAATACAATCTACTGCAATACTTGTTTTACTGTTTTCTGCAAACAATCATCTTCCACACAATACGGTTAATCCTTTGTTACAGCAAGCCGGTGAGATTGACAACCTCACTGTTTTGTTGGGGCAAAGTACTTTGGTTGTGTTGTGCAGGTTCCACGTTGGCGCTGGAATCCCTGGTGTTGCGCCGCACTACATCCCGCCGCCATCAACCTTCAACGTGCTTCTTGACTCCTACTGGTCTGATTAAACCTTGGTTTCTTACTGAGGGAAACTTGCCGCTGTGCGCATCACACCTTCCTCTTGGGGTTCCCAACGGACGTGCCAACCACACGCATCAAGCAAATTTCTGGCGCCGTTGCCGGGGAACTGAAGAAAAGCTACACCACAGAGATCTCTAACTCCCACGTCAACTTTGCGCCAGCAAGTAAATTTCTGGCGCCGTTGCCGGGGAGATCAAGACACGCTGCAAGGGGAGTCTCCACTTCTCAATCTCTTTACTTTGTTTTTTTTCTTGCTTAGTTTTATTTACTACTTTGTTTGCTGCACTAAATCAAAATACAAAAAAATTAGTTGCTAGTTTTACTTTATTTGCTATCTTGTTTGCTATATCAAAAAAACACAAAAAAAATTAGTTTACTTGCATTTACTTTACTTATTTCATAATGTTTCCTCCTAAGTTTGTTCTTAAAGATGTACCGGTAGGTCGAGGGTCTATCCTTGGGAAAGACAATATAGAAATTTTTTTCACTCATATTAGTACGGTCGAAGATTTTGAAGATAGACACTTGGCAGAACTTGCCCCCACTTATGAAATTGCTGTTGCTTCTTTAGTACACGCATTAGAAGCTAGATTTGTTAATCTTAATCCTGTGATTCAACATATGTTTCTTACACTCAGTGATATGGAAGAAGGAGAAAAGAAAGATTTTGTATTAGAAACCCTTCTTAAAGAATTTGGGGGAATAGCGAGAGAAGCTAGAAAAGTTTTCACTAAATATAATATGCTAGGTTCTTATACCAACTTTGCCAGTACCCTTGAGAAGATGGAAAAGGATAGACAAAAGTACACTAATAAAGTTAATTATGAGGGGGATATTAAAACATCAATACCTTGCAAGCTCTTGGGAATGTGTGAGGCACTAGAAAAGAATTTTGATTGGATTGTTCCTGAAGATTTGTTTGATGAGAGTAGCAAGCCCAAGACTAATGAAAAGGGAGCCTCTGAAACTCACATAGAAAAGATAATATGCATAGTTGAGAAAACTCTGCACCCCGCTGAGAATGCATCATCCTTTGATAATACTTGATACACACTTTCTGCGACTAGCTGAAAGGCGTTAAAGAAAAGCGCTTATGGGAGACAACCCATGTTTTTACCTACAGTACTTTGTTTTTATTTTGTGTCTTGGAAGTTGTTTACTACTGTAGCAACCTCTCCTTATCTTAGTTTTGTGTTTTGTTGTGCCAAGTTAAGCCGTTGATAGAAAAGTAAGTACTAGATTTGGATTACTGCGCAGTTCCAGATTTCTTTGCTGTCATGAATCTGGGTCCGCCTCCCTGTAGGTAGCTCAGAAAATTAAGCCAATTTACGTGCATGATCCTCAGATATGTATGCAACTTTCATTAAATTTGAGAATTTTCATCTGAGCAAGTCTGGTGCCATTTTAAAATTCGTCAATACGAACTGTTCTGTTTTGACAGATTCTGTCTTTTATTTCGCATTGCCTCTTTTGCTATGTTGGATGAATTTCTTTGATCCACTAATGTCCAGTAGCATTATGCAATGTCCAGAAGTGTTAAGAATGATTGTGTCACCTCTGAATATGTTAATTTATATTGTGCACTAACCCTCTAATGAGTTGTTTCGAGTTTGGTGTGGAGGAAGTTTTCAAGGATCAAGAGAGGAGTATGATGCAACATGATCAAGGAGAGTGAAAGCTCTAAGCTTGGGGATGCCCCGGTGGTTCACCCCTGCATATATTAAGAAGACTCAAGCGTCTAAGCTTGGGGATGCCCAAGGCATCCCCTTGTTCATCGACAACATTATCAGGTTCCTCCCCTGAAACTATATTTTTATTCCATCACATCTTATGTGCTTTTTCTTGGAGCGTCGGTTTGTTTTTGTTTTTTGTTTTGTTTGAATAAAATGGATCCTAGCATTCACTTTATGGGAGAGAGACACGCTCCGCTGTAGCATATGGACAAGTATGTCCTTGGTTTCTACTCATAGTATTCATGGCGAAGTTTCTCCTTCGTTAAATTGTTATATGGTTGGAATTGGAAAATGATACATGTAGTAATTGCTATTAATGTCTTGGGTAATGTGATACTTGGCAATTGTTGTGCTCATGTTTAAGCTCTTGCATCATATACTTTGCACCCATTAATGAAGAAATACATAGAGCATGCTAAAATTTGGTTTGCATATTTGGTTTCTCTAAGGTCTAGATAATTTCTAGTATTGAGTTTGAACAACAAGGAAGACGGTGTAGAGTCTTATAATGTTTTCAATATGTCTTTTATGTGAGTTTTGCTGCACTGGTTCATCCTTGTGTTTGTTTCAAATAAGCCTTGCTAGCCTAAACCTTGTATCGAGAGGGAATACTTCTCATGCATCCAAAATACTTGAGCCAACCACTATGCCATTTGTGTCCACCATACCTACCTACTACATGGTATTTTCCGCCATTCCAAAGTAAATTGCTTGAGTGCTACCTTTAAAATTCCATCATTCACCTTTGCAATATATAGCTCATGGGACAAATAGCTTAAAAACTATTGTGGTATTGAATATGTAATTATGCACTTTATCTCTTATTAAGTTGCTTGTTGTGCGATAACCATGTTTAACTGGGGACGCCATCAACTTTTCATTGTTGAATTTCATGTGAGTTGCTATGCATGTTCGTCTTGTCTGAAGTAAGGGCGATCTACACCGAGTTGAATGGTTTGAGCATGCATATTGTTAGAGAAGAACATTGGGCCGCTAACTAAAGCCATGATCCATGGTGGAAGTTTCAGTTTTGGACAAACATCCTCAAATCTCTAATGAGAAAAGAATTAATTGTTGTTGAATGCTTAAAGCATTAAAAGAGGAGTCCATTATCTGTTGTCTATGTTGTCCCGGTATGGATGTCTAAGTTGAGAATAATCAAAAGCGAGAAATCCAAATGCGAGCTTTCTCCTTAGACCTTTGTACAGGCGGCATAGAGGTACCCCTTTGTGATACTTGGTTAAAGCATATGTATTGCGGTGATAATCCAGGTAGTCCAAGCTAATTAGGACAAGGTGCGGGCACTATTAGTACACTATGCATGAGGCTTGCAACTTATAAGATATAATTTACATGATGCATATGCTTTATTACTACCGTTGACAAAATTGTTTCATGTTTTCAAAATCAAAGCTCTAGCACAAATATAGCAATCGATGCTTTTCCTCTATGGAGGACCATTCTTTTACTTTCAATGTTGAGTCAGTTCACCTATTTCTCTCCACCTCAAGAAGCAAACACTTGTGTGAACTGTGCATTGATTCCTACATACTTGCTTATTGCACTTATTATATTACTCTATGTTGACAATATCCATGAGATATACATGTTACAAGTTGAAAGCAACCGCTGAAACTTAATCTTCTTTTGTGTTGCTTCAATGCCTTTACTTTGAATTATTGCTTTATGAGTTAACTCTTATGCAAGACTTATTGATGCTTGTCTTGAAGTGCTATTCATGAAAAGTCTTTGCTTTATGATTCACTTGTTTACTCATGTCATATACATTGTTTTGATCGCTGCATTCACTACATATGCTTTACAAATAGTATGATCAAGATTATGATGGCATGTCACTTCAGAAATTATCTGTGTTATCGTTTTACCTGCTCGGGACGAGCAGAACTAAGCTTGGGGATGCTGATACGTCTCCGACGTATCGATAATTTCTTATGTTCCATGCCACATTATTGATGTTATCTACATGTTTTATGCACACTTTATGTCATATTCGTGCATTTTACGGAACTCACCTATTAACAAGATGCCGCAGTGCCAGTTGCTGTTTTCTGCTGTTTTTGGTTTCAGAAATCCTAGTAAGGAAATATTCTCGGAATTGGACGAAATCAAAGCCCAGGGGCCTATTTTTCCACGAAGCTTCAAGAAGTCCGAAGACGAGACGAAGAGGGGCCACAGGGTGGCCAAACCCTAGGGCGGCGCGGCCCCACCCCTGGCCGCGCCGGCCTATGGTTTGGGCCCCCCGTGCCGCCTCTTGACCTGCCCTTCCGCCTACTTAAAGCCTCCGTGACGAAACCCCCAGTCCCGAGAGCCACGATACGGAAAACCTTCCAGAGACGCCGCCAACGCCGATCCCATCTCGGGGGATCCAGGAGATCGCCTCCGGCACCCTGCCGGAGAGGGGAATCATCTCCTGGAGGACTCTACGCCGCCATGGTCGCCTCCGGTGTGATGTGTGAGTAGTCTACCCCTGGACTATGGGTCCATAGCAGTAGCTAGATGGTTGTCTTCTCCCCATTGTGCTATCATTGTCGGATCTTGTGAGCTGCCTAACATGATCAAGATCATCTATCTGTAATTCTATATGTTGCGTTTGTTGGGATCCGATGAATAGAGAATACTTGTTATGTTGATTATCAAAGTTAAATCTATGTGTTGTTTATGATCTTGCATGCTTTCCGTTACTAGTAGATGCTCTGGCCAAGTAGATGCTTGTAACTCCAAGAGGGAGTACTTATGCTCGATAGTGGGTTCATGCCTGCATTGACACCTGGACAAGTGATGAAAGTTCTAAGGTTGTGTTGTGCTGTTGCCACTAGGGATAAAACATTGATGCTATGTCTAAGGATGTAGTTGTTGATTACATTACGCACCATACTTAATGCAATTGTGCATTTGCTTTGCAACTTAATATCGGAGGGTTCGGATGATAACTTGAAGGTGGACTTTTTAGGCATAGATGCAGTTGGATGGCGGTCTATGTACTTTGTCGTAATGCCCAATTAAATCTCACTATACTCATCATGATATGTATGTGCATGGTCATGCCCTCTTTATTTGTCAATTGCCCAACTGTAATTTGTTCACCCAACATGCTGCTTGTCTTATGGGAGAGACACCTCTAGTGAACTGTGGACCCCGGTCCAATTCTCTTTACTGAAATACAATCTACTGCAATACTTGTTTTACTGTTTTCTGCAAACAATCATCTTCCACACAATACGGTTAATCCTTTGTTACAGCAAGCCGGTGAGATTGACAACCTCACTGTTTCGTTGGGGCAAAGTACTTTGGTTGTGTTGTGCAGGTTCCACGTTGGCGCCGGAATCCCTGGTGTTGCGCCGCACTACATCCCGCCGCCATCAACCTTCAACGTGCTTCTTGACTCCTACTGGTCCGATTAAACCTTGGTTTCTTACTGAGGGAAACTTGCCGCTGTGCGCATCACACCTTCCTCTTGGGGTTCCCAACGGACGTGCCAACCACACGCATCAAGCAAATTTCTAGCGCCGTTGCCGGGGAACTGAAGAAAAGCTACACCACAGAGATCTCTAACTCCCACGTCAACTTTGCGCCAGCACGTCCCTGTAGAACTTCTCGGGTTCCTAGTATTAGCAAGAGGATCGAGGCCAATCCAGAGAAAATCCAAGCCATCGTAACGATGAGGAAGCCAACAAAGTTGAAAGAAATACAACAGTTGACTGGGCGAGTCGCAGCTTTGAGCAGTTTCATCGCCAGGCTAGGAGAGAAGCCATTGCCGTTCTACGCGTTGATCAAACAAGGAGAGAAGTTTCAATGGAACGAAGAAGCGGACAGGGCTTTCGAGGATCTCAAGCGCACAATCTCGACACCACCAATCTTGGTGGCGCCTAAGGAGAAGGAACCCCTCTTATTATACATTGCAGCCACACCTCAGGTGGTCAGCACAGTTCTCGTAGTCGAAAGAGAGGAAGAAGGAAAACTCCTTGGAGTACAGAGGCCAGTATATTTCATCAGTGAAGTATTATCGCCTTCAAAACAGCGGTACACGCAGTACCAGAAGCTAGCATATGGAGTGTTTACAACAGCAAGAAAGTTGCGACACTATTTTTTGGCGCATCTGATAATAGTGGTCAATGAGGCGCCTTTATCCAATATATTAAACAATCCAGAAGCTACGGGCCGTGTCTCCCTTTGGGGAATAGAGCTTTCCCCTCGGGACATCACGTACGAAAAAAGAAAAGCAATAAAGTCGCAAATTCTACCAGACTTCATCGCAGAGTGGATGGAGCTACAAAATACGGGACCCCCAGATCTATCGAGAACCTGGACTATGAACTTCGACGGTTTCAAGAGATTAGAGGGAGCTGGAGCAGGCGTGATACTAATATCACCCGAAGGCGACAAATTAAAGTATGTCTTACGGATGACATTTCCAAACGCGTCTAACAATGAGGCAGAATACGAAGCTCTCATACATGGGATGAAGATGGCGAAAGCTTGTGGTGCAACCCGACTAAAAATCTTTGGCGACTCGCAATTAGTAGCTCAGCAGGTCATGAATCAGTGCGATGCAGTCAATGGAGTATGATAGCATACAAGGAAGTGCTGGAGAAACTGTTTGATGGATGCGAGGTAAGTCACATCAGCAGGCTAAGTAATGATGAAGCCGATGTTCTTGCAAACATTGGGTCGCAGTGTCTCGCGATTCCACCAGGCGTGTTCTGGGAAGAGATAACAGAGAGATCTACGAAGCTGAAGAAACCAAAGAAGAAGGAGAAGGATGAGAAACCCTCGGGGGCTATGAAGGTAGCACTGGAAGAAGAAGAGGAACATGATCTAGTAATGATGGTGCAAATTCCATGGATGCAGGCGTACATATCATACATCCTAAGGAAAACAATACCCGACGATCCAGTTGAAGCAAGGCGAGTTATTAGACGTTCCAAAGCCTTCACTGTGGTCAAAGGGGAGTTGTACAAGCGAAGTATTTCGGGTGTATTACAAAGGTGCGTCACACCCGAAGAAGGTAGGATAATTCTGAAGGACATACACGAAGGAATATGTGGTCATCATGCAAGCAGTCGAGCCATCGCGGCAAAGGTTTTCAGAGCAGGATTTTATTGGTTGACAGCAATCGAGGATGCGAAGGAGATAGTGCAAACTTGTGACGCTTGCCAGAGATTTGCCGCAAGGCCTCATTCTCCGGCAGCAGAGTTGATGCCAATACCGCTGTCTTGGCCCTTTGCTCAATGGGGTCTCGATATGGTGGGAAAATTACACAAGGCCTCGCCAAGAGGATACGAGTATATGCTCGTCGCTGTCGACAAATTCACCAAGTGGATAGAAGCAAAGCCGATAAATTCACCAGACGGAGCGTCGGCAATCAAGTTTGTGAAAATCATTGTCTTTCGGTTTAGAGTACCTCATAGCATCGTCACGGACAATGGCAGTAATTTCACATCCAAGGAATTCAAGGCATACTGTGCAGAGGTGGGCATCAAATTGCACTTCGCGTCAGTTGCGCACCCGCAGACCAACGGTCAAGTCGAGAAAGCCAATGGTATCATCTGCAACAGTATTAAGAAGCGCTTGTTAGGACCATTGGAAAAAGCTCGACATACTTGGCCAGAGGAGTTGCCGAGTGTGTTGTGGAGTATCCGAACAACACCAAATACAGTGACACAGGAGACTCCGTTTTTCTGGTCCATGGAGCTGAGGCAGTACTGCCGATAGAAATAGAGCATGATTCTCCAAGAGTCACGGAATACGACGAAGAAGCTTCCAGAAAAGCATTGGAAGACGATGTCGACGCACTTGATGAGGCTCGAGACGAAGTGTTATCGCGGGTCGCTAAGTACCAGCAAGATCTGAAAAACTACCATAGTCGACGTTTGCGACCAAGATCTTTTCAGGTTGGAGACTTAGTTCTACGACTCAATCAAAAAGCCATGAAAATCTCGAGTCGCCGTGGCTTGGCCCTTACATCGTCACAGAAGTAATCGAAGGAGGAGCATACAGGATAAAGGACAAGAAGTCAGGAGCTGCCGAGCCAAATCCTTGGAACGTGGCACAACTCAGGTGTTTTTACGCCTAGAGTCGAAATATAGTCCTCCTTTGTAAAAATACAATGTACTGAAATGCCCGCGAGTTTTCAGATGCACTCTTTTCCTTTTTCAGGGCACCGAGTGGGGCTGGAAAAGTTTTTTAATGAGGCGGACTCGTGGTGCTGCAATATAATAAAGATAGTGGACATATACATATTTTTCTTTGGCAGGCTCGGGGGCATGCGCCCAGAAGTTACAATATTTATATACAGTGCCGACGAATACAACTTGCAAAAATATTTCGCCTTGGTGCAAAGCAACCTCGCAAAATAAAATGAAGATACAAAATAGTGATCAACAAAAAAGGCTCGGGGGCTAATACCCGCAAATATAGCACATTCAATATAATTTATTTTGCCTTGGTTCAACCTCGCATACACAATAGAGAAAATCGTCACCGAAACGCTCGGGGGCTTGACGAGAAAAAATAAGAAAAATACATCCAGTGGCTTTACAATATAGATTATGTTCACAATATACAAGATGCAATTACTGAGAAAACTCGACAAGATAAAGGAAAAACTCTCAACTGCTGCCTAGTATATCATCTATGGTTATTCGCTCATTATTTGCAGCACGAGTACTATGTTCAGCATAGCTACCCTTCACGAAGAATTCAGCGTCCATCCGAAGAAGTTCATCCATCATTTCTTCGGCTACAGGGGTCACGACGTCATCAATTTGCCAATGTTCCTTTTCCTTTTCGACATCTTGGCCAGGCACTTGCCAACAATTCAACTCATGTCTAACTTTGGATAGCAGATTTGTATCATCATCATAGCAAATCTTGCGCCGGCAGATAATTGGGGCCGCACAAAGCCATGGATTCGAGGAGCATCCCGAAACTTGTCCATCAGAGCAGGAAGGGTTTCTGGCATCTTATTGCGCGGGAACATGGTGCTATAAACTAAGGACAATGTCCTTGTGCAGAAGTCGAGGAAATCATGGACCTGACTCGCGCGATCTTGAAATCTGACGATTTGGCGGGTACGTTCAGGCGTAACCCAAAAGTTAGAACCATGTTCTGAAGCAAGTCTGAGAAGCACATTGGATCGAGCTTCAACACGTTGATCCTCGGCAGCAGTATCCAAAAATGAACCTGTTTCAGTGGAGAGATCAGTAAGGGAGGAAGAACAGCAAGAACAACATCAAGTACGGTCAATTGAACGAAGTATACCTATCATATCCAAGCTGGAGTCATTCATCAGTTGAAGCATGTAATTCTCTCGAGAAGAAGCTTCGCCAGCCTCAGTAACCGCGGCCTCTTTTATAGCTATAGCGTCTTGAGCCTGCTGAAGCGCAACCTTTTCCCTCTCCAATGATCTTCGAGACTGCTCCATTAGTATAAGTGCCTGCTTCTTCATAGACTGAAGCTATTGGTGAAGTTCTTTCAAGTCTTGTGTTGAACCCTTACTCGAAGAATCTTCGATAAATTCATCATCAACAGACATTTTCTTCGAGTAGGAGGAAGCAGGAAAAGCTTCAGAGGGACGAGAAGTTGAAGTGTAGTTATCAAATATCAACTGGAAATAAAAGTTTCGACATCAATCATCAAGCAAAGATAGATTTCCATTGATTTTCAAAGTGTTTACATGGATATTACAAAAGGAAGGTTCCTAATGAACTAAGGGGCAGTTGTCGCCAAAGCTACTATGGCGACAACATCAAAAGAGAAACAAAACAAAAGAGAAGACAAGGTGGTCTACTTGACCTCCGGCTTCGACGAACTAGGAGTGGGAGTTGGCTTGCATCCGAGGTAGGCGAGGATTTTCTTTGAATTTGGCTTGGCAGCCTTAATCAACGACTGCCACCTCTTGGTTTCCATCTCTTTCGTGTTGCCAACTCTTGCCCAGTCGACATCTTGCTGGCTGTCAGCGACCAAGGCTATAGTGCCTTCAATGCCAACTTTCAAACCTTCTTGGCGAAGTTTGAGCCCAAGATCTTCTTGAGACTTGAAGCATTTGGCGAGAGCAAAAGGCGTGGGTTCTTCCTTCTTCGGGAAGAAGTAAGGAAACAGCCGCGACAGACCTGTTCTGGCATCGGCAAGACCTTCACGCGTCTCATCTCCGTGGATCTCAAGGAGGGAAAGAGCGTCGAGAAGGCGATCACCTTCAGGGTTCTCCAGATCATAATCTTGCTGTGTTTTCCCTAAGAGTCATAAAAAAGCTTGTCAGAGAAAAGCGAGACAAGAAGAATTTGATGATCCGAAGAAATAGAAGAGATATGAGTACTTACTAACAAAACGTCGACTCTGCGACTCCAAGCGAGTAAGAATTTCTGTTTCACGAGCAGACTGCTGAGCTATATTGTCGCTCAAAGAAGTTTCCGCGTCATGAAGTCTTTTTCGAAGATCTTCGACGGCGGCAGCATCTGCTTCAGCTTTCTTGCGAGCTATTTCGCTTTGCTCCAACTTGATAGCAAGAGCGTCAGCGCGTTTGTTGGATTCCGCAAGATTTTCTGGCATAATAAACGACAGTAAATGTTATGACAAAATAATGGAGTATATTCAGCATAAGAGGCAGATAAAAAATAATACCTTCAAGCTTCTTGGCATGGTCACGGTACCCGACGAATTGGGTACCGAGACGGATAAATTCCTTCATCAAAGGCTGAAGAGAAGATCAAAGGAAAAGAGAAATCAATATAGGAAGTGAAAGTTCGACGGCACTTAGCAAGAAACAAAGGGGAGCTGAAAGTACTGAAATGCTCGGAACGTACAGAAAAAGAGTGAAAAACTTACGTCATCCAATGAAGGAGTCGTGGAACTACCAGTTAACAGGGTAGGCTCCTTGGCTGGTTCTACCCTAGCTCTCTTTGGTGAAGAGGATCGGGGGCTCGCAACTGGAGTTGGATGCTCTGTGTCTTGTTGAGGAGGCGATGTTTCGTCCCCATCAGGTTGAGCTTCAGAGACAACTAAAGTACGGGACGTACTCGTTCGAGCAGTCGCGTCAATAGGTGTATTTTCATCCTCGTCGCCACTACAATAAATCAGGCGACAAGATAAGAAACAATATAGACAAAATATCAAGAACAAACAACAAAGAGCAGCAAGAACTTACGAGCTGACAAGAGCATCTTCATAAGGATTGAAAGTTTTCCTTTCAGCATCAGGAACAATTTCTTCGGCACGAGATGTGCCGGCTTTGGAGGTACCGGAATCGACAACCTCGTCCCTTTTTCTCTTGTTCTTTGGAGAAGCAGCTGGGGGAGGAGAGTGTGTCGATGCGGTAGCCTCGGATTCAACTTCCTTTTCAGAGGATGCCGCGGATTTTTGAGAACCCGCGATTTCACTCTCAGGGCGAGAAGTACCCTGGTTGTCATCGGTGACAATAGCCCGTTCTTCGACTTCTCCACCTTCAGGAAGGGGAGAAAGAGAAGCTAGAACTGGATGATTCTACAAAGACAAAGAATGTCGACAAGAAGTTATGCAAAGGATGTCAGCAAAAATAGTAGTCGACAAAAAATAGTCAAACAAAAATTACCTGAGGGAGCGCGTTGGTAGCGCTATATGGTGTCACACGGCAAGATGACGGGACGGTGTGTTTCTTGCTAAGCGACGAGATCTTTCGGACAAGTTTTTCTAAGTCCTTGACCGACAAATCTACCGACAGGCGATCCACATCTTTGTCACCAGCATACATCCAGAGGGGGTTTTTGCGAGCTTGCAGAGGCTGCACCCTAATCCTAAGGAAATACGCCGTGATTTGGATACCCGACAATTCTTGTCCACGGGTATTTTGAAGCTGATGGATGCGTGTCATCAGCGCCTCTGTCGCCGCTTTCTCTTCGTCGCTAGCCTCTGCATCCCAGGACCGGCGGCAACAGATTTTTTCATTGCCATCGAAAGGGGGAATGTTGTCTTCCACTGAGCCATGGCTCTCCTCGTGGATATACAACCATTTTTTGCGCCACCCTTGAACTGAGTCAGGGAATTTGATGTCGAAGTATTCGACGTTAGGGCGGACGCAGATAACAACGCCACCTATGTTATAGGCGACATTGGGGGAGCCATTGCGGCGGAGAAGAAAGATACGTTTCCAGAGAGCCCAGTTCGATTGGACCCCAAGGAAAGACTCGCAAAGAGTGATAAAAATAGAGATGTGCAGGATGGAGTTGGGGGTGAGATGGTGAAGTTGCAATCCATATACAAATAGCAACCCACGCAGAAAATCGTGAATGGGGGAGGAAAGACCGCGGATGAGGTGGTCAACGAAACTGACCCGGTACTCGATTGGAGGAGATGGATAGCTCTCCTCGCTGGGGAAGCGCAGCGATTCCTTCTTCTTGTTGATCCCAAGTTTCTTCAGCAAGTTGATGTCTTGGGTGGAGATTTTGGATCTCTCCCACTCGGTGTTCCTCAGATCTTCCGCCGCCATCTTCGACTCTGGAGTGCTGTGCCTAGTGAGCTGCGCGCGCGGTGGCATGAACAATGGTGTAGGAGAAAGGTGCGAGCTTGGTTGAGCTCAAGATGTGATGGGCGCAAGGGAGGATTTTTCGCAGAGGAAAGCAGAGGTGCGGCGCGAGTGAAAGTACGAACGGAGGAAGACGATGACCTTAAGTAGGGTGCGGCGAATCGACGCACCGTTGGATGGAGAAATCTTGCGATGGATGATGTACACGTGGATAAGGGGTAACAACGTAATTTCAATATGAAGGAAAGGAACAGGCGCTACAGTGTGTGCGCCAGAAAAAGTGGAGACGTGTGTCCCCCACTTGCACGACGTGTCAACCTGATAAGGATTTTGGGCCCGCAAGGCAGAGAGAGCAGTACTCGCGTCTTCCCGATATAGTGATCATGGCTATCGTCAGTGATGGTGTCACCTTGCCAAGAGGAAAAATCTCGGCTATGACGATTAATGAAATTGGCGGCAGACAAAGACTATTGGTAATTTCGAGAAGCCTTTGATCAAATACAAGTTTTTGCTCAAATGCTCGGGGGCTACTTTGGAAAAAAGAAAAATTCGAGTATGACAAAATAGAAATGGCGAGAGCCTATGACCAAATGCAAGCATTTGTTCATAGCCTCAGGGGCTACTCCCATCGGGAGCGCTGGTCGCGCACCCGATAGATATGAAAAACTCGAGAAAGAATAACAATATAGCGACAGAAGATACTAATTTGTTGAGCCTACAACCAAGTACAAGTCCTTGGCTGTAGCCTCGGGGGCTACTCCCATCGGGAACGTTGTTCGCGTGCCCGATGAAATTATAAAAAAAAGGAAGAGGAAGTGAGCATATTTCGAGTTATACAAATAACTCTACATATACTCCCATCGGGAAGGCAAGATAAGTCATCCGTTGATTCAATAAAATGTGCTATTCCAACAGCCGAAAAAGCACTCGACAATATATTCTCAGAGCGCCAAAGTCGCGAATAATCTTTGAATGCCTAAAAACTTTGCGAAGGTAAGACCCCAGATCCGTTCTGAGCGGCGTGGCACCGTGTCTGACATCGGTTTGCTACTTTTTTCCGTATCAACAGATACGAAGAAAAATCCTAACGGACGCGTTAGGTACCCGATAAAATATGACTGGGACTCGACAGAATGGTAAGACCTTAAGCGGCACCTGTCGAAGTTAACACCAGTATCCCGAGATCATGTCCAGGGACGTGATCTTGAAGTAGGTTTTTGCGGATTGCCACTAGAGCAGTTAACTAGTGCCTGATCCGTCAGATGAACTAGCCCCAACTACCATTATCCCTGTACAATATATAATTGAGTGTCTAAAGATATGCAATAAAATCGACAAGGTTATTGGATGATTGTGAAGTTGGAGATTTTCCCTGATTCTTCGATTCAAGCAAAATCTCGGGGGCTACTGACATAGGCATCCCCAATGGGCCTGCCGAAGATGGTACCCGGGGTTTATTGAAGGCCCACAAGTCGAAGAATATGAGGTTCGGAAGCCCAGTTAGTATTAAGGAAAGTTAGAGTTGTATTAGGAAATATAGAGACTTGTAATTTTACGGGACGGGTTAGAAACACTCCCGGATTTTGTAACTTGTGTATCACGAATCCATCGGGTCCGCCTCCTATATAAGGGGGAGTCGAGGGACAAAGAGAGGATCGAATCTATTGTCAACATAACCCTAGTTTCTTAATCATCGAGTACTTTTCGGCTGAAACCTTTGAGATCTACTTGCCCTCTACTTCCAATGAAACCCTAGTCTACAATACGTAGGCATTGATAAGTTAATACCTTGTCATCCAGATGATCCGGCCCTCACTTAGACCGGATAATCCGGCCTTCGAGAAGTTCCAACGGCTCGATTTTCTTGGGGGGTATAAATACCCCTCTTCTTCCTCCTTGGGCTGGTGCTTCTTCTACTCTCTGTCTCCTCCATTGTTGATCTTGAGAAGCTTGCCCTATCTCTCTATCCCTCCATGATTCTTGCCCCTTTTAAAGGAAAAGAGAGAGGAGATCTAGATCCACACTTTGACCAAACCATATCATCTCTTTGTGAATGAATCTTTGGGATCTAGATCTTAGAGAATTTTGTGTTCTCCTCTTTGTTCTTCCTCTCTTATTCCCCCAATAGCTTTTGTAGCTTTGTTGGATTTTGAGAGAGAAGGACTTGAGCATCTTTGTGGTGTTCTTGCCATTGCATTTGGTGCATAGGTTTGAGTTCTCCACGGTGATTCGTGGTGGTGAAAGCAAGAAGGTTGTTACTCTTGGGTTCTTGGAACCCTAGACGGATTCTAGGCCTTTGTGGCGATTTGTTGGGAGCCTCCAATTAAGTTGTGGATGTGTGCCCCAATCTTTGTGTAAGGCCCGGTTTCCGCCTCGAAGGAAATCCCTTAGTGGAACCGTGACCTAGGCCTTTGTGGCGAGGGTCACCGGAGAATAAGGTGAGGCGCCTTCGTGGCGTTCGGTGTGTGGTGTGAGTACCGCATCTTGGGGTGAGGCCTTTGTGGCGTTGGTGTGCATCGAGCAACCACACCTCAAGGTGAGCCTCTTGTGGCGTTCAGGAGCACTAAGCCACCACACCTCTCCAACAGAGATTAGCAGTCGCAAGAGTGTGAACTTCGGGATAAATCTTCGTCTCCCGCGTGCCTCGGTTATCTCTATACCCGAGCTCTTTACTTATGCACTTTACCTTGTGATAGACATCGTGCTTGAAGTTATATATATCTTGCTATCACATAAGTTGCTTGTATTGCTTAGCATAAGTTGTTGGTGCACATAGGTGAACCATTGCTTAGAATAAGTTGTTGGTGCACATAGGTGAACCATAGTATATAGGCTTTGGGCTTGACAAAGTAAACGCTTGTTTTATTCCGCATTTGTTAAGCCCATCTCGTAAAAGTTTTAAATCGCCTATTCACCCCCCTCTAGGCGACATCCGTGTCCTTTCACTTACTTCCAGTGTCTTCTTCAGCGTATCAAGAGTACAAAGACAAATATCAAGGTTAGCCTCCAACTCTTTTATGATCTTTTCATCCATCTGGTCTAGATAACATCGCAGAAGCCACACATGCTCTGCGGATCCGGGGGCATTCTCTTCAATTCTCTTGATGCGCTTGTCTAGCTTATCTAGGGATTCTTGCATGTCCTGGTCTTCCATCTTCAACTTGGTGATGAGGCACAACCCTTCATCCTCCTCGATGCTCATATCGATTTCATCATAGTCATCATCCTTACCTACAACCAACCCGAAAGCTCTTCGACCTCCAATGATTGTCTCTCTAAGCTTGAAACGTTCTTCTGGGTCTCTCCATCGTTCTGCCCCCTTCTCCCTTGTGAAATCCTTCTTTGAGGCATCATGGGTGCCTTGCTTACCATATGCTGATGATGGCTATGGAGATCGTGATAAGCTTCGATGAGATCTTATTAGAATATGAGAGAGGACTCGTCCAGGAGTTATGAGGGGTTATGAAGAGGAAAAACTCATAAACTTAAGGTTGTGGTCGCATAGACAAAGAATCCCTACAGATTGGAAAGAGATAAACCCGAAAAAGAAAATTTTGGGAAGCACGACGGTTCATGGTACGGGCGCAGACCGTACCATCCACCCGTACCTGACGTCCTACCAAAATCTAGAACAGACAAAGTCGGTTCGGGGCTTTGGTACGGGCGGTGTCGGGGGTGCTCCCTGGCAATGCCCACCATGAGGGGCTTAGGGTTGACATAATCCTGTAGGCTGACACGAGACATCGGATACCAAACAAACGGGGAGAGAGATTTACCCAGGTCGGGGCCCTCGATGAGGTAAAACCCTTACTTCTTTTTTGTCTGATCTTGATTATCGAATATATCAGGTTACAATGGGATAGTCGATAGGCTGTCGTGATTGTCTCGTCGAGAGGCTAAGATTCTAGGGTTCTAGCTCTTGACTTGCGATGAATCTACGTGTGTAAGTTGTGTCTCGGCAGACCCTCTCCTGGCCTTTATATAGCAGGCCAGGTCCCAAGAGTTCTATTCGGGCTCGACTAGGTTACAAAGAGATATATCCTAATCTTTCCTTATATAGCATCTTCTTTCCTTGTTCATCAAGAATCCTTCTTCGGGTAAGTCGCTTTTGCTGGAACCGACGTATAGGCCCTTCTTGGTTGTTGGGCAATCTTCATGGGCCCCTAGTTGGGCCGGGGGAGGTAGTCTAATGTTGGTTACCCGAAGGGTAATGCCCACATCAGTAGCCTCCGAGTGACTGGCCGAAGTAAAGCTTCGGGCAGGGACTATAATTGCCTTCATTCGAATGTCCATAGCTGCTGAAAAGACTTGATCCTTCTTCACCATTTTGAAGTTGAAAACTGCTTGATATCGGGTGCGCGTCCAGCGCTCCCGAGGGGATTAGCCCCCGAGACTAAGGATGGGTGCGTAGACTCAAGTTGTACTACCCGAAGATACCGGTGCCGGTGCTTTTTGAATTGCCTTCATCATCCAATATCTTTTTATACATCGGGTTCTCTGAAACTTCGGGTGAAGTCATTTAATATGATAGTACATAAGGGATAGAAATAACGTGCCTAGTCTTATTCGATAGATCGATGCTAGCTTACTCCCGATGGCAAAACAACGCTATTTTACTCAGGATCAAGTCCCCGGGCTCGATCCTGGATCTTCTGAGAACTTCGAGTTTGTTTTCCTTCGACTTCTGTAATTTCTATTGGGTGTGTGTTCAACGATCCTGATGGGAGTAGCCCTCGAGTCTAGGGACGGATGCTTTGCAACCGTGCGTAGACTCAAGTCGAGCAACTCAATGCAACAGATTCCTTCGGATGCCTCATAAGTGAGGAGTCGATACCTTTGGTGACATCATCATTGACGTGTCCTATGCGACGGTTTGATTGACGGGACTTGACCTGACAGGCCCACCTTATATATGCACGGTCAGTTATGAAATGACTGATCCTTGCGCGTTGATCGAGGCATCTTCTCGATTTACGCATGTAGTGGAGGTAATTGTACTTTGGCGTGAAGGCCATGATGACACGTGGTGATCTAAATCTGCATCCACAGATCCTCCGAACCAAATCCTTGGTAACTTTCCCTTTTATAAAGAGAAGAGTAAATATTACTCCCTTTCTTCTTCCCCTTACATCATTCTTCCTCCTCTGTTCTTGCACCTCACAACTACTGTGCTGCCACCATCATCTTGCTCCAACCACCGCCATCTCCAAAAGTTTTCCAAGATGGTGAAGAAGAAGGGCACCACCGCCGCTGCAACTGTTACTACGAGCACTAGCGGCCCCAAGATCTCTGCTGCAGCGATGAAGAAAGTCGCACCGGAGGCTTCCGCTGCACCACCAAGGACGCCCTTGGCGATTGGCCCGCTTCGACGATGTCGAATTGGGATGAGAAGAAAGCACGCAGCCTTGGCCTGATTCTCGATGAAAAAGGGAACATCAGTCTACCAGGTTCAACCTTGCGTCCCAATCCTCCTGCCGGTTTCACCGTAATGTTCGTTGCATTCTTGTACCGTGGGCTATCTCTGCCAGCACACGAGTTTCTTCGGCGTCTTTTTCTCTCATACGGGATCCAACTTTGGCAATTAACTCCAAACTCTATTCTTCACCTTGCAATTTTTATTACTCTTTGTGAGGCTTTCTTGGAATTGATCCTCACTAGGGTTTATAGAAGAAGATTTTCTTTGTTAAGCGTTACAATATTAGCAATGGATCCTTCGTCACTGGTCGGGTTGGCTTTGTTGTCCGAAAAGAGGTGAATTACTTCAACTTTCCAATGAGAGAATCAGTCCAAGGATGGAGGTTAAAGTGGTTCTATCTTAGGGATCCATCGACAACTGGCTGCAACACATGCCTGCCAAAGTTTGTTGACATCCTTGAAGCTGTGCCGAAGAAATCCTAGAAGAACATACTGACAGCTGAAGAAAAACCAGTAGCCGACAAATTGTTTGAGAGAGTACTGCAAATAAAGGAATCTGGTGGTCAAACGATGATTGACACTAAGATTGTCGTTGTGTTCTTGAAGTGCCGCATCCAGCCAGTTATGTCCAGAGTTAAAAAATTGTGGCTGTATTCGGGTCCTATGGACGAAACTAGAGTCCAATGTTGTCGAACTTTCTGAGAAGGAGCTGCTGGATGAGGTCAGACGCTTTATCCATTTTAGCCAAGAAGATTCAATTTCCCTGCTACCCCTTCATGAGCCTTACGACCTTTCTCACCAACCAACCGAGGTAATCCTTTTAGTTTTTTCTTGTTCATGCTAACGTTTGTATTCGATATTTTGCCTTGTCTTATTGAGTCTTTGCTTAACCTGACAGATTCCTCCAACTGTCGAATACTTTCCAATAGTGTCTAAGGATGAATAAAATTTAGAAGAAGGTGATTACACCATCAATGTAGAATTTGTCGCAGAAGTAGTTGAAGACAATGAAGCCCTCAAAGGAGAGGATAATGATCCTGCCAACCCTGAAGCTTCTTCTGCCGATCATAGAATCCTTGATGATGAACTAACCGATACAGCGGAGTCGAATCATGACGATAAAGCTGATCGTGCTCCTTTTGTTCATGCAGCTCTGGAGAAGTCCAGCACCCAGCCTCCGAAGAGACCCTCGGGCGGCTTTACCGAGGAGGATGACCTGCTTCTTGATTTGTAAGTTCCTTCTGCTTTTCCCGAAGTTGATTTGTATCTCCTTTTAACATAACAATCAATTTTCTTGGAGTGATGAAGGTTTTATAGAGCTTCCTTCGAAGAAGGCGAAGGCTAGCCCCACCAAGCCAACTCCTGTAGCATCCGAAGCTTCGGTTCCACCGACAGCTGTTCCATCTCCTTCTTCTCTTTCGAAGGAAAAAATAAATTCCTTCGGCAGCTGCCGTTTCTCCTTTGCCTTGGGGGAGCCCGTAAGTATTTCAACCGTTCTTTCTGATAATGGTCTCCTTTCTTCCAGCCCCCAGTATACAATCGATTGCTTGCAATCAAGTGTAGACTCTAAAGGTTCTTTTACGTAGACGTAATACTGCTTGGCTTGTATTTTTCTCATAGGGCATCCAAACTGCCATGACAATTATAAGGGACTTCGCCTCCCAATTCTCTTCACTTGAAGCCGATAATACTCGGCTCCAAGAGGATGTTCTCTCGAAGACTTTGAAACTTGACCAGTTAGTGAAAATAGCTGCCACCGCTTGCCAAGATGCGGACTCTTTGAGAAACAAGCTTGGCCAATTGAAGAAGAACCTAAAGGAGGAGGAGAAGGAGAAAGTTGAAGCCCAAGCCCAAAAGAACGAGAGTGAGGAGCTTCTTTATAAGTACACCATGGCCTTGCTAGGTAATGTTACTGTTCCATCTTCAAAATCCTTTTCATTTAGCTTCATTAGCTTCTAACATACACTCGTATTTCTTGCAGAAGCTGCCGATATTCCTCTCAATTTCGCAGGCAAGCTCCCAGCTTATTCTTATGCTGATGCCATTTCTATGGCGATATCCGGCGAACTCGTCCGAGCTCTTCTCCATAAGAACAAGGCGGTCATGTCGGGATTACACGCCATGATCTTCCCAAAGGCGGATCAGAAGAAAAGTCTAGAGCAACTGGTGGAAACTTTCTCCGTCAACACCGAAGGCACCATCGAGGTATTCAAACGTACCTCGCGTACCTACGGTGCTCTCCTTGATTTCCAGCTTCTGATGGGGCACGACTTCAAAGATGAAATGGAGTTGCTGACAAAGGAGCTACCGAAGGATCATGATGGCTGGCTATCGACCTTAGCCCTTTCAAAGCATCGGCACGCAAATGCTCTCTGCATCTTCTTGAACTGGTGACAGCTAACAAACCAGTTGCCGGAGGAGCTGCCCCAGGCCTATCGACGCAAACTCAAGCTCGTTGAATTTTTCTTTCTGAATTGTAATTTGTTGTTTTACTTCGAACAATGTTTTTTCTAAGGCCTCTATATGTAAAGAATTCAGAGCTAGCGATGTTACCAGTTCATCCTTTTCAATTGCGATGCTCTTATTTCTAACTGCGCGCTCCCGATGGGAGTGAGATCTATCGACACTACGCACATTCCTTGACACAATCGACCATGTACTTTTTGAAGGTGACTTCTCTGCCTTCTTTTGTTGAAGGTTCTTCGGCTGTTGATTCTAAAAATGATCGACTTCAATAAATGAAGACCCAAATTTCTCAGATGGAGAGGGATATGCGTAATATCCACGCTATGGCGGCCATCATAAAGAAGAAGGGTGAACTAGACGTTGAAGCAGAGCGATACGTACTAGGGGAACTGCAGAAAGCTACAAAAAGTTTGAACTGTAAGTATCTGATACTCCTTAAATTCCTTCGATTGCTATGATAATTCTCCTTTTGCTTCTGACCTTCGCATCATTGTTTTTGTCAGCCATAGCTCTTAATTTATCTGAGGAAAATAAGCGGGTGCATGAACGTGTAGATGCTTTGACCAATCTTTCACAATTCGAAGAGGTCTTCTGGACGAACAAGTCGAAGGCTGCTATTGTTGCAAAGTTCCAGGATCGGGTGCATCAGGTACACCAGTTTTTCAATAAATGCTACGCAGGTCTGAAGATGATATGGAAAACTATGTTTCCCCTCAACTCAGCTCCTCCAACGTTGCTGACTTTGATGTTGAAGTTCAGTAATGCTGAGAAGGTCCACAGGCTAGTTCGCAGTCAACTTCTTGCGGGAGTCAAATGAGCATTTTCCTTTGTGTTATCTCAACACCCTTCGCTCGATTTGGAAGCAATTGCATGAGCTAATGGCAACATAAGCCAATACTTCCCTGCTGTTAAGAATCCTACCTCCATGGTTGCTGCAAGAATGGAGATTAGCTCGGAAGCATACGATTCCTCTTGAGTAGTGTTTGATGCTATTATTGCTCTGCTGTAATAAAAACAGCTTTTTGGTAACAACTCATTTCCGAATATTCGGATACTTTGGTCCCAAGTTTATTCCCGTGCACAATGTAACTTGTATTTCCGACATTTAAATCTTTTCTTTGCTCTAAAGAAATTTTATAAGGATAAACGACTTGCTAAAGACGATATGTTTGCCACTTTTGACAAAGTATCGATACCTCGCAAGATTGTCTTCAAATGCCGATGGCAACTTTTCTAATGTATATGTTGACTAAAATGCAAATCTTGATGCACTAGTCCTTTCGGTATCGGTATTGTGATGCTTTTTATGAGAAGTATCGGCAGCAAATTTTTGGTGATCAGCTCATGTTGCGGGTCCAAGGATCCCATAGTAATCGCAACTTTGCTATAATTGACAATGTATGTTTTCGGCGGTAGCCCCCGAGTGAATCGAGGAAACTATGCTTACCATTGACTCCGTTGCTATTTAGTACCTCCTTGTTTGATGTACCGGCATGGGCCTTCCATAAGTTATATTATCCTTGCCATTAGCAGCGCTTGCATGTTCCCTGAGGTTTTGGCGGAGAATAACGTGTATTCTTACTGTATTTTAAGACCCTTTGAATATCATCCATTGAAACACTCGCATTTTCCCTGAGGCTTAGATGAAAATTTTGGGCATAATTAGCACAGGCGACTCTCGATCTTTTTTATCGAGTTATCTTACTGTACTAATATTTTGAAGTCGACGCTCGCGGTATTACGCGAAGAGTGAAAATAAAATTGTTCGGGTGTCCCGAATTAATCTAATGATCATATAAATGAAAGTTGAACATTTATTAATAAGTCTATAACGATAATATAAGCTAGTATTGCTATGGCTTAAGAAAGCTTTACTGAAAATAAAATCCTATGAAGATAAAGATGTATGCCACCACTCGTCTTCTTATGTAAGAGGAGGATTCGATCTTCTTCTCTTGGCTGATGCCTGCTAAGGTGTCAATGACTTCCGAAGTGCGATGATTTCTGGGGCGGTGTTGATAGTTTCCGTAGAAGCACTAGCACTTACTTCCAAAGAGTTACTACCTTCATCTAAGGCATTATCTTCTGCTGCCGACGTTTTGACAGTTGGTACTGCCACTGCAGAATCGTCCGGTTGTTTCTTTGTCTTCTTGTCGACCTCCTTAAGCTTAGAGTCTCTGTCTTGAAGAGCCAACAACTTGCAGGGAAATTCGATAATTTTAACTTCTTGCTTTATCCCGAACTTAGCAGCAATCTTCTGGAACTCTCGATCACAGTTATCTGAACGATAGAAACTCCCATGAACTGTAATATTGGTCCCATTATTGCATGGCATCTTAAGCTTTAGGATAGCATGGTACTTCCCAATTCACTACCTCGAATTTGATTCTTTCTTTCCCAAAATTGTCAGGTTTCCCGAAGACTACATTCAAGGAAATTCTACTAAGAGGGTATGCTGGCAAGGTTGGAACAATGCCATGGAAACACGTATCGGCCATGGGATAGACATCGGGTGATCGGCTCTGCTAAACAGGATTCTCTGCGCAGACCAGTCGATGAATTCTGGAACGTTAGCCATGGTGATTTCTGCAAGGTTGATCTCTTGCGTAAGTTTTTTCATCTCTCTCCTGGAAACGTTAGTTTTATGAATCATGCTCATCTGCCCCTGAGGTGGAAGAAAAGCTTCATTGGAGGTGCGAGTTTGAACTTGCTGAATTTGAAGCTGTGGTGGCGGTGGCGGGTTCGGGAGTTGAGCCTGCCCCTTTCCCGATTCGTAGAACTTCTGAATATCAAGAAACTGTCGGTAGTCCCTAAGTAGATGACTTGACTTTTTGGTGTTATCCTTGGGATCGATCTACGAGTGTATGTAACAGGGAGCATTTAGCTGTTCGGCAAACGGTAATTCTGGGACCCGTGGAGGTCGCTCCCTGTAGTTTCTGCGGTTTCCCCCAGAACCGATGCGGTTGTTATCCTGACGATCATCGCGCCTGTCGCCGCGCTGATCATCGTACCGATCATCACGTCGACCGGAATATCCGGAAGCTACAATGTTGGTGTCTTCGTAACTGTGGTCTCTTCTCTTTTTGCGGAAATCACGTCGATTCCCTAAATCATTATTTTGGTCATCATCTTCATCGTCACTACGCGGATGCGGTTTCCTCACGTGATCTTCTCCATCCACTCGACTATTGGCGATTTCCATAAGCTTGGTAATAGTTTTTGGCTTCTTCCGGCCAAGTTCTTCGATGTAGGATTCTCGTCGAATGCCATCACTAAAAGCATCGATCGCCCTGTCAACGGAAACATCTTTGGCAGTATTTAGGAGTTTAGTGAAACATCCAATGTATGCGTGATGTCTACGCATGCTTCTATTCATGTAGACAGTGTTGGGCCTCCAAGAGCAGAGGTTTGTAGAACAGCAGCAAGTTTCCCTTAAGTGAATCACCCAAGGTTTATCGAACTCAGGGAGGTAGAGGTCAAGGATATCCCTCTCAAGCAACCCTGCAATTAAGATACAAGAAGTCTCTTGTGTCCCCAACACACCTAATACACTTGTCAGATGTATAGGTGCACTAGTTCGGCGAAGAGATAGTTAAATACAAGTAATATGGATGATTATAAGTAGTAATTGCAATCTGAAATAAAAATGGCAGCAAGCGAACATGTACCAGAACTTGTTGGAAATGGTGTTTCAATGCTTAGAAACAAGGCCTAGGGATCATACTTTCACTAGTGGACACTCTCAACAATGATCACATAATTGAATAAATAAATGCTTCTCTCAAACACTCTCTTGTTGGATAACAAACACCATTCATTGTGTAGGGCTATAAAAGCACACCTCAAGCCGGAGTAAACAAGCTCCACAACTTCATAAAGGAATCACACACGATGCGCACACCGTCACCATCACACCATGGAGAGTGACTCCGGAGTTCATATTAAAGTAACCTCTAGAATGCATAACAGACAAGAGTAACATCTACATATTCAACTAGATTACAAAGCTCATGATCACATAAAGATCACACCATGGGAGAGAGAGATGAACCACATAGCTACCGGTAGAGCCCTGATGCGTGCAGTTAACACACGTCCGTTGGGAACCCCAAGAGGAAGGTGTGATGCAGACAGTAGCAAGTTTTCCCTCAGAAAGAAACCAAGGTTTATCGAACCAGGAGGAGCCAAGAAGCACGTTGAAGGTTGATGGCGGCGAAGTGTAGTGCGGCGCAACACCAAGGATTCCGGCGCCAACGTGGAACCTTCACAACACAACCAAAGTACTTTGCCCCAACGTAACAGCGAGGTTGTCAATCTCACCGGTTTGCTGTGAACAAAGGATTAACCGTATTGTGTGGAAGATGATTGTTTGCGAAGAACAGTAAAGAACAAGTATTGCAGTAGATTGTATTTCAGATGTAAAGAATAGGACCGGGGTCCACAGTTCACTAGTGGTGTCTCTCCCATAAGATAGAAGATGTTGGGTGAACAAATTACAGTTCGGCAATTGACAAATAAAGAAGGCATAACAATGCACATACATATATCATGATGAGTACTATGAGATTTAATCAGGGCATTACGACAAAGTACATAGACCGCCATCCAGCATGCATCTATGCCTAAAAAGTCCACCTTCAGGTTATCATCCGAACCCCCTCCAGTATTAAGTTGTAAACAACAGACAATTGCATTAAGTATGGTGCGTAATGTAATCAACACAAATATCCTTAGACAAAGCATCTATGTTTTATCCCTAGTGGCAACAGCACATCCACAACCTTAGAACTTTCTGTCACTGTCCCAGATTTAATGGAGGCATGAACCCACTATCGAGCATAAATACTCCCTCTTGGAGTCACAAGTATCAACTTGGCCAGAGCCTCTACTAGCAACGGAGAGCATGCAAGAACATAAATAACATATATGATAGATTGATAATCAACTTGACATAGTATTCAATATCCATCGGATCCCAACAAACACAACATGAAGGATTACAAATAAACGATCTTGATCACGATAGGCAGCTCACAAGATCGAACATGATAGCACAATGAGGAGAAGACGACCATCTAGCTACTGCTATGGACCCATAGTCCAGGGGTGAACTACTCACACATCGATCCGGAGGCGATCATGGCGACGAAGAGACCTCCGAGAGATGATTCCCCTCTCCGGCAGGGTGCCGGAGGCGATCTTCTGAATCCCCCGAGATGGGATTGGTGGCGGCGGCGTCTCTGGAAGGTTTTCCGTATCGTGGCTCTCGGTACTGGGGGTTTCGCGACGGAGGCTTTAAGTAGGCGGAAGGGCGGAGTCGGGAGAGTCACGGGGGCCCCACATGCTAGGGCCGCGCGGGACCCCTCTAGGCCGCGCCGCCCTAGTGTGGCGGCGCCCCGTGGCCCCACTTCGTCTCCCCTCCGGTCTTCTGGAAGCTTCATGGAAAAATAGGCCCCTGGGCGTTGATTTCGTCCAATTCCGAGAATATTTCCTTACTAGGATTTCTGAAACCAAAAACAGCAGAAAACAGCAACTGGCTCTTCGGCATCTCGTCAATAGGTTAGTGCCGGAAAATGCATAATAATGACATATAATGTGTATAAAACATGTGAGTATCATCATAAAAGTAGCATGGAACATAAGAAATTATAGATATGTTTGGGACGTATCAAGCCCTCAGCCTCGGGGGAGAACTACTCCCTCCTCATCATGGGAGACAGCAACAGCGATGAAGATGGCGATGGAGTCGATGGAGATGGATTCCGGGGGCACTTCCCCGTCCCGGTGGCGTGCCGGAACAGAGACTTCTGTCCCCCGAACTTGGCTTCGCGATGGCGGCGGCTACGTAACTTTTCGTGGAGGAAGATCGATTCTGTTAGGGTTTTCGGAGACGAAGGAATATATAGGCGAAGGGGCAGCATCGGGGGAGCCAGGGGGTGGCCTCCCCACACCTGGACGCGCCAGGAGGGTGGGCCGCGCCGCCCTATGGGGTGGCCCCCCTGCTGGCCGTCTCCGACTCTTCTTCAATGTTCTGGAACCCTCCGTGGAAAATAGGGCCGTGGGCTTTTGTTTCGTCCAATTCCAAGAATATTTCCTGTGTAGAATTTCTGAAACCAAAAATAGCAGAAAATAGGAACTGGCGCTTCGGCATCTTGTTAATAGGTTGGTGTTGGAGATATGCCCAAGAGGCAATAATAAAATGGTTATTATAATATATCTTTGTGTTTATGATAATGTTTGCTTACCATGCTATAATTGTATTAACCGAAACATTGATACATGTGTGTTATGTAAACAACAAGGAGTCCCTAGTAAGCCTCTTGTATAACTAGCTTGTTGATTAATGGATGATCATGGTTTCGTGATCATGAACATTGGATGTTATTAATAACAAGGTTATGTCATTAGGTGAATGATATAATGGACAGATACCCAAATAAGCATAGCATAAGATCAAGTCATTAAGTTCAATTTGCTATAAGCTTTCGGTACATAGTTGCCTAAGTCCTTCGACCATGAGATCATGTAAATCACTTACACCGGAAAGGTACTTTGATTACATAAAACGCCATTGCATAAATGGGTGGTTATAAAGATGGGATTAAGTATTTGGAAAGTATGAGTTGAGGCATATGGATCAATAGTGGGATTTGTCCATCCTGATGACGGATAAATATACTCTGGGCCCTCTCGGTGGAATGTCGTCTGATTAGCTTGCAAGCATATGATTGGATCATAAGAGATGACATACCGCGGTACGAGTAAAGAGTACTTGTCGGTAACGAGGTTGAACAAGGTATGGAGATACCGATGATCGAACCTCGGACAAGTAAAATATCGTGTGACAAAGGGAATCGGCATCGTATGTAAATGGTTCAATCGATCACTAAGTCATCGTTGAATATGTGGGAGCCATTATGGATCTCCAAATCCCGCTATTGGTTTTTGCTCGGAGAGGAGTCTCGACCATGTCTGCATAGTTCGCGAACCGTAGGGTGACGCGCTTAAGGTTCGATGTCGCATAAGTAGATTTGGAATATGAGATGGAGACCGAAGTTTGTTCGGAGTCTCGGATGGGATCCAGGACATCACGAGGAGGTCCGGAATGGTCCGGAGAATAAGATTCATATAAGGGAAGTTGATTTCTAGGTTTCGGAAAAGTTTGGAATTTTTTTGGTGAAAGACCGGAAGGTTCTAGAAGGTTCCGAAGGGGTCCACCATGGGGCCCACGACCTAGGGGGGCCCACATGGGCCGAGGGGGTGCTGCCCGGCCCTAATGGGCCAGGCGCACCAAGACTCAAAGGCCCAGGCCGGCCACCCCTTAGGGTTTCAAAACCCTAAGGGGGGGATCAACTTGGGGGGTAAGTTTCCCCCCTCCCCCCTTGTGCGCCGGCCCTAGATGGGTTTGGGCGGCAGGGGGGCCACCCCAGCTGACCCCTCCCCCCTATATAAAGAGGGGAGAGGGCAGGGGGCCGACCTAACCCTTGCCACCTCTTCTGGCCGCCCCTCTCCTCCTCCATATGCTGCTCCGGCTTAGGCGAAGCCCTGCAGTTTTTGTTCCTCCACCACCACCACCACGCCGTCGTGCTGCTGGAACTTGGAGGAGATCTACCACACCTCCGCTGCCCGCTGGAAAGGGGAGAGGAAGGGCTTCATCGACACCGTACGCGCAACCGAGTACGGAAGTGCTGCCGGATTGAAGCACTGGAGACGATCGTCTACACCAACAACGAGATCTAATCTCGTAGGCTTTGGAAATCTTCAAGGGTTAGTCTCACATCAATCTCGTTGCTCCGATCTTGTAGATTAGATCTTGGGTTTTCCATAGATTAGATCTTGGATTTATTCGTCTTGCGGTAGGAAAATTTTTGTTTTCTATGCTACGAACCCCATCAGTGGTATCAGAGCCATGTCTATTCATAGATCTGTTGCACGAGTAGAACACAATGGTTTTGTGGGCGGTGATGCTCTTGTTGCTTTAGTTTGTGTACTTTGCATCTTGCGGGATGGTGGGATGAAGCGGCCCGGGCTAACTTTACATGACCGCGTCTCATGAGACTTGCTCCACGCTTGACATGCAACTTGTATTGCATAAGTGGCTTTGCGGGTGTCTGTGTCTCCCACCATAGTGAAGATCCAATTTACTCTTTCTATTGACAACACTAGTATCACCGTTGTGGTTCAGGCTCGTAGGTAGATTGGATCTTACTCGAAAACCCTAAACCACGTAAAATATGCAAACCAAATTAGAGGCGTCTAACTTGTTTTTGCAGGGTTTGGTGATGTGATATGGCCATGATGTGATGATGATTATATTTGATGTATGAGATGTTCATTATTGTATTATGGCAACCGGCAGGAGCCTAATGGTTGTCTTTAAATTTGTTAAGACCTGCGTGTCTATTCATCATGTAATAGCTTTATTTCAAGTAGTTGTTATAGTAGCTATAAGTGATGGACAACCATGAAGCGGTGCCATGGACCTTGGTGCAATGCTGGTGATGATGGAGATCATGCTCGTGTGCTTTGGAGATGGAGATCAAAAGCACAAGAAGAAAGGCCATATCATATCACATATTATGAATTGCATGTGATGTTAATCCTTTATGCATCTTATCTTGCTTAGATTGCGACGGTAGCATTATAAGATGATCCCTCACATTAATATCAAGATAATAAAGTGTTCTCCCCTCGTATGCACCATTGCTACAGTTCGTCGTTTTGAAGCATCTCGTGATGATCGGATGTGATAGATTCTACGTTCACCTACAACGGGTGTAAGCCATGTTTGCACACGCAGAATACTTGGGTTTGCTTGGCGAGCCTAGCATGTACAGACATGGCCTCAGGACACAGGAAACCGAAAGGTTGAGCACGAGTCATATGTGTGATATGATCAACATGTTGATGTTCACCATTGAAGCTACATCATCTCACGTGATGATCGGTTTTGGTGTAGTGGATATGGATCGTGTGCCACTTAACAACCATGAGGGATGTTGTATTAAGTGGGAGTTCATTAGTAATTAGATTAAAACATGAACTAATTATCATGAACATGGTCTGAATAGTATTTTGAATTAAAGTTTGCAGAATTGGCATCCGTTTTCTACCATGCGCTAGTCTTGTAATTGAGATAGAAATACTGTTAAGTCTGACAAGTAACTTTACGGACTGTTACCGTATTGTTAAAGAATCAAGATATGATTAAGTCCTAATGCAAACTTTTAGTAAACCTCACATTGATGATTCAAAGAGCAATGGTTTCAATTAGTACCAAATCATCTTGTCTCCGTGAAACTTGAAGTTCAAATCCGTTTGAAAAGTAAGGAGCTGGAAATTTTGTTTTCAGAAATAAGCAAGGTATGAGATATGTGTGATATCTAAGACCCTATTGCAAGATGATAGAATATAATCTAGTGAGACTACATAAACTCATAAGTTTTATGGGAATGTACGAAGGTTGAAGACGCTAGGCGTCCCGATCCTCCAACTAGTTGGGCACTAACGATATTCGCATATCCATGAAGTGATCGTCCTTAGTATGCACCGTTGCTAAGACTCGTCGTTTCGAAGCATCACGTGATGATCGGGTGTTATAGATTCTACGTGTGCATACAACGGGTGCAAGCCAGATTTGCACATGCGAATACTAAGGTTAAACTTTACGAGCCTAGCATGTACAGACATGGTCTCGGAAAGTCGTCATGATTTGATGGATAAAATTATGAGTGAAATTGTTCATCACATTAAAAGGTTACTAATAGTGAAATCTGGAACAGTTGTCATGTGATGATCAACTTCAAAGGTAGAACCTCAAGGTTATTAGTATTTGACCAATGGACCTAAAAGTTATTGAAGGTGAAGTGTTTTCTGAGAATGGGGAAAGCTAAAAGAGAAACTACAAAAGATATTTTGGCAGAAAGAAAGAAAAGACTAGAAAGTCTAGCTCAGGTATATATAGATGATATACATGTTATGGATGTATTCCTTGTTTGGTCACATAATAAAATTCTTGGGTATTTGTACCATATTGGTTGGTATGAGATGTCATACAATCCAACGCAATACAAGAATACGATGGCCTAAGTGACTGATAAGGAATATGGTAATAATGCACGTCTGGAACATAATAAAGTGTTATTATGTTTGTCGTTGGCATTCTACCTAGCCCTTAATATTTATAATAAAGAACTTAATAAATTGTTATTTTGCTCTGGTCAAATGAAAACAATGAGTTGTTCAAATTATGACATTGTTCCATGTACGATGGATAAGTTATTATAAATCTTAATGGTGAAACACACATACATAACACTGACGCTAAAATGCCATAAGGCAAATGATTTGAATTCCACTCATTAGTGGAACCGCCATTTAGGTCATGTTAGAAAGGAACGCATGAAGGAACTCCATTTGAATGGAATTTTGGAGTCATATGATTTTTGAATCATTTGGCGCTTGCAAATCTCTTCTAAAAGGAAATGACTTAAATACCGTTCATAGGCCAAGAGTTGAACGGGCAACTAAACTTAGTGGAAACATACGTGATGATGTAAATGGTTCACTGGGCATAGTTGTGTGCGGGAGATTCTTCTACTTCATGAAAACTTCCAACAATGAATTGAGTATATATATGTGGATGTATTCGATAAGGAAGAAGTTCGAAACATTTGAATGGATTCAAATAAATTTCAGCATGAAGTGGAAATCATCGTAATAGAAAAATCAAATATCTATGATTTGATCATGGTGGAAATATTTGAATTACGAGTTTTAGCGAACATCTAAGAGAGTTATGAAATCGTTCTACAACCTCACGTTTCTTGGAGTATCATAGTGCTGATGGAGTATCCGAGAGACATATCCAAACCTTGTTGGGTTAATGATGAGATAAAATATTGCCATTATATTTTTGTGGATTATGCTTTAGAGACTACCGCTTTTACACTGAATAGAGCATCATCATGATCCGTTGAAATGACACCATACAAGTTATGGCATGGGTATAAACCCTAATAGTCCTTTCTTAAAATTTTGGTATAAGTAAATGAGTTTACAACCAAAACCGGATGAATGTCTTTGTTGGTTATCCCAAGAGAATGGATTGGGAATTCTTCCTACTATGAAGTAAAAGACAAAAGTGTTTGTTAATGTTACTTGCTTATTTCCAAGAAATTGTTTTCTTGCGAAGTATTTGAGTGGGAGGACAATGGAACTTGATAAGGTTCATGAACCTGAGCATGATGATCAGAGCAGTGCAGCATCGAAAATGGTTCCGGAAGCGGCCACGACGATCATGGCTCCCATGTCTACAAAGTGTTATAGTCATGGAGATCAAAGTACCTATTGAACCTTGTAGATGTGGTTTACTTTGTGATCAAATAAATGATTTGTGGACAAAGGATTGATTTTGAACAATGATAAACCAACTACATACAAAGAAGTTATGATGGGCCCTGACTCCGTTAAAATGGCTATGCGCCATGAAATCCAAGATAGATGAATACTTTTTGAAAGTAAATGAATCTATAAAATAGATAGACTTGGATGGAATATCCTTAAAGAAGCTTGACTTATCGAAAAGTTGTTTACGACAAAGTTCAAAGAGTTGACTGCGATAAGATTAGATCTTCCGTGGCAATGCTTATAGTTCATGTGGATTATTTTAGTAATCGCTACATATTTCTTTTATGAGATGTGATAGTAGGGATGGCAGAAATACATTCCTTACCAGAAGTGTGTATGAAGGATGTATACTAGATACAACCAAGAGTTTTGCTGGTCCGTGGAATACTAGATAGGTATACAAACTTCAATTGGATGAAATGAGTATCGCGGAGTTGGAATCTTCACCGGATGAAATAATCAAAAAGAGTTTTGATTTCATTAGAAACGATGAAGATGCTTGCATTTGCAAGAAATTAAGTGGGAGCGCTGAGACATATTTATAATACTTTATGTAGATGACATATAGTTGGTTATAAATGATGTAATTATATACTTGATTAAAAGGTTTCATTGAGAATTAACTTCAATGAAAGGATATGGACTGAAACATATTTAGTGTCAAGATCTATGAAGATAGATTGAAACATATAATAAGTTTAAGTCGAAGTACATAGAATGAATATTGAAGTAGTTCAATATAAAAATATTAAGAAGGTGTTCTTTTCCATGTGAAGGTTTAACAAGACTTGAGTGTATTTGACACTCAATGAGTAAAAACACATGAGTGACTTTAGATCACGAACAATGTGTACAAAGCCTGATGTCCTGTGTTCTAAAGTGTTACGAGCATATACCAGAATGATTCATGTGATGATTATTGGACAACAGTAAGAATATCCTTGAGTACTTTAGAAGAACCAAGTATATATATATATATATAGTTTTGTATGGGGTAATGACAAACAAATCGCTGTAAGGTGTTACACCGGTATTAGTTTGGTCACATATGAAAATAAAATTTCAATCTCAATTAGGATAAGTGTTGAGGTAGCACAATGAGCTAGAAGTTGTCTATGCTAGATTTAGATGAGTTCTAAATATTGTGACGGATTCTACAAACGAAGGTAGAGTGTGTCATTGTTTTGACAACTAGCATAGTGGCCCTCGCAAATGCAAGGGCATCGTCTTCATTAAGCCAAATGATCAGCACAAAGATATTATAATTTAATGGAAATTGGATGATGTGATAAGAAATAATACATCTATATAACTACCAAAATATTTAGAGAAATAATACATGACACATGTGGGTAACTTATTTAATTACCTTTGATTTGAAGATTATCATTATATGTGCGACACTCAAATAGATAAAAAGTTTCTCTAAAATATTAAGATCCCAAATATATAATAATTTAAGAATATTTAGGGTAATTATTATGTATTTTCCATTTAATTCAAATTCCAGGAAATGATTTAGACTTTGCAAATTCATATCTAATTCGTTTTAAATAAAAAAAAATATATGAGATATCATAATAATCACAAAAATAAACTCTATCCATTAAAAATATAATATTTTTTAAATTCAATTATTTAACCTTATTATTTAATCCTTTTCCTTTATCCAAAATTCTAAGAAAAAATCAATAATTAGTAAAACTTCTAACATAAATAAAAATCATTTAGGAAATAAATAAAACACTAAAAGTAATTTTGTTTAAGTTGTAATTAGCATAGGATAACTTTTAAACATAGATAACTTTTTCTAATTAATATTGAAAAGTATGATATATTTTATAGACCGAGTTTCAGGATATTTCTATCTCTTTTGTGTTTCATACTCAAATTTAAAATTTAGAATTTTCATTTAGTATTTTTATAATTAATATTTGTAGAGTATGATATTGCAACCTTTCGTAGAATGTTTTAGTATTATGATTTTTTGGAATATTTTATCTCTTTTGTGTTTCATACTCAAAGAAAAACATAGTTTTTCGTATATTCAACCTTCAATAATGTATGAATCTGGACACTCAACTATGTAGTGATCATTAATTTTAGAGCATCACTTCTATTTTTTTTCAACTGACTTCAGTTATTTCGAATTTCATTTTAGTGCATTGCCTCTAATTTTTCTTCGACGAACTCAGCTATTCTGAATTTAGTTTTAGGGAATCGCATCTATATTTTTCTGGACGTACTGAGTTATTCCGATGAAGCTAGGTGTGAGCTTGTACATCGTTTTTTCGTGAGCGTACTCAGCTAGCTTAGCGACGTGCGCCCACACGGCGCCCGTCGGCGTGCCCGGTAGCGCGGCATCCACGACGCCTCGCCACTGCTCGGGCGGCGCCGCCACGGTAACTGCCCACCCTCGTGTGGATGTTTTAGAACGGTTTGACCAGTTTATTGGGTCCAACCCGTCTCAAACCGGCAGGAGATTCTCTAGTACGGTTTGAACACGTAAACCAACAAACAACAACACAAACCGGTTATACGGTGTGGTGCGGTGCGGGCTGATGGTTTCAACGGTTTCGCACCATACCATGCCCGGGGTTAGCTAGCTATTCCGATTCTACAGACTTGAATCCTTTTTCCAGATCGAAATCTTTTTCGTTTGGTTTCATTTTTCAAGCAGACTCGTCGTTTAAAAAAAGTGTTGCACACATGATGTGTGTAGGACCTGGGTTGTATGGATGGAATTAGCTAAGGAAAAAAGATCACTTCTCGTACGTATTGACACGTCATATTGGACCTGCCTAGACCGATGGAATACTCCAAAAAACAAATTCAGCATACGTGGTAGACACGGACACCCGCGGATATTTTCACGTAATTTTTTTATTCAATCATAACAAGAAGTCTAGATATATAAGGAAAAAAGAATACGTACCATAATAATCTTAACATATCAACTGGAAACTGCACAGTTACGTTACTAATAATATTTTATTAAATCCTAGCCACATAATTTAGATCTAACAATTAAAATAATTGAGATGATGTGGATTAATGTGGTGTCTCTATTTTAAACACACGTATTTTGCTTTTAGTATATAATAGATGACTGAGGATGTTAAGTCCAGGATTTCTTTGAGAACTTAGTGTAGTTCCGATAGTGTCAGAACTTTGAAGCTATATTGTGTATGACAATATTAGTGACTTATTTTCAGACCGCGGAATTAAGGTTCCACCAGAGGACTAAGCATATACAATTAATGCCGACTCATTTGGAAAATGAGTGATGCGTTGAGACGTAAATGAATTGCAAAATACATACGTTTCTGAGAATATCAGATTCGTTGACTAAAACCTCTCCCGTAAGCAAAACATGATAAGCACCAGAAGGCCAAGGTGTTATATCTTTACAAATGTAAACTAGATTATTGACTCTAGTGCAAGTGGGAGACTGTTGGAGATATGCCCAAGAGGCAATAATAAAATGGTTATTATAATATATCTTTGTGTTTATGATAATGTTTGCATACTATGCTATAATTGTATTAACCGAAACATTGATACATGTGTGTTATGTAAACAACAAGGAGTCCCTAGTAAGCCTCTTGTATAACTAGCTTGTTGATTAATGGATGATCATGGTTTCGTGATCATGAACATTGGATGTTATTAATAACAAGGTTATGTCATTAGGTGAATGATATAATGGACAGACACCCAAATAAGCATAGCATAAGATCAAGTCATTAAGTTCAATTGCTATAAGCTTTCGGTACATAGTTGCCTAAGTCCTTCGACCATGAGATCATGTAAATCACTTACACCGGAAGGGTACTTTGATTACATCAAACGCCATTGCGTAAATGGGTGGTTATAAAGATGGGATTAAGTATTTGGAAAGTATGAGTTGATGCATATGGATCAATAGTGGGATTTGTCCATCCTGATGACGGATAGATATACTCTGGGCCCTCTCGGTGGAATGTCGTCTGATTAGCTTGCAAGCATATGATTGGATCATAAGAGATGACACACCGCGGTACGAGTAAAGAGTACTTGTCGGTAACGAGGTTGAACAAGGTATGGAGATACCGATGATCGAACCTCGGACAAGTAAAATATCGTGTGACAAAGGGAATTGGCATCGTATGTAAATGGATCAATCGATCACTAAGTCATCGTTGAATATGTGGGAGCCATTATGGATCTCCAGATCCCGCTATTGGTTATTGCTCGGAGAGGAGTCTCGACCATGTCTGCATAGTTCGCGAACCGTAGGGTGACGCGCTTAAGGTTCGATGTCGCATAAGTAGATTTGGAATATGAGATGGAGACCGAAGTTTGTTCGGAGTCTCGGATGGGATCCAGGACATCACGAGGAGGTCCGGAATGGTCCGGAGAATAAGATTCATATAAGGGAAGTTGATTTCTAGGTTTCGGAAAAGTTCGGAATTTTTCCGGTGAAAGACCGGAAGGTTCTAGAAGGTTCCGGAGGGGTCCACCATGGGGCCCACGACCTAGGGGGGCCCACATGGGCCGAGGGGGTGCTGCCCAGCCCTAATGGGCCAGGCGCACCAAGCCTCAAAGGCCCAGGCCGGCCACCCCTTAGGGTTTCCCCAAAACCCTAAGGGGGGATCAACTTGGGGGGTAAGTTTCCCCCCCCCCTCCCCCCTTATGCGCCGGCCCTAGATGGGTTTGGGCGGCAGGGTGGCCACCCCAGCCGACCCTCCCCCTATATAAAGAGGGGAGAGGGCAGGGGGGCGACCTAACCCTTGCCACCTCTTCTGGCCGCCCCTCTCCTCCTCCATATGCTGCTCCGGCTTAGGCGAAGCCCTGCAGTTTTTCTTCCTCCACCACCACCACCACGCCGTCGTGCTGCTGGAACTTGGAGGAGATCTACCACACCTCCGCTGCCCACTGGAACGGGGAGAGGAAGGGCTTCATCGACACCGTACGCGCGACCGAGTACGGAAGTGCTGCCGGATTGCAGCACTGGAGACGATCGTCTACACCAACAACGAGATCTAATCTTGTAGGCTTTGGAAATCTTCGAGGGTTAGTCTCACATCAATCTCGTTGCTCCGATCTTGTAGATTAGATCTTGGGTGTTCCATAGATTAGATCTTGGATTTATTCGTCTTGCGGTAGGAAATTTTTTGTTTTCTATGCTACGAACCGCATCAGTTAGTACCGGAAAATGCATCAAAATGATATAAAGTATGAATAAATCATGTAGGTATTCTCATAAAACTAGCATGGAACATAATAAATTATAGATACGTTGGAGACGTATCAAGCATCCCCAAGCTTAGTTCCTACTCGCCCTCGAGTAGGTAAACGATAAAAAGAATAATTTCTGAAGTGACATGCTACCAACATGATCTTGATCAATACTATTGTAAAGCATATGAGATGAATGAAGTGACTCAAAGCAATGGTCTATAGTTTACTAACAAAAAGATAATTACTAAACAACTGAATCATATCGCAAAAACTTTTTATGAATAGTACTTTCAAGACAAGCATCAAAAATTCTTGCATAAGAGTTAACTCATAAAGCAATAGATTCTTAATAGAAGGTTTTGAAGCAACACAAAGGAAGATTTAAGTTTCAGCAGTTGCTTTCAACTTTCAACATACATATCTCAAGGATAATTGTCAACACAAAGTAATATGATGATTGTAATAAGCAAGCATGGAAGAATCAATGCATACAGTTGACACAAGTGTTTGCTTCTAAGATTGAAGGAAGTAGGTAAACTGACTCAACATAAAGTAAAAGAAAGGCCCTTCGCAGAGGGAAGCAGGGATTAAATCATGTGCTAGAGCTTTTCAAGTTTTGAAATCGTATAGAAAGCATAAAAGTAAAGTTTCGAGAGGTGTTTGTTGTTGTCAACGAATGGTAGTGGGCACTCTAACCCCCTTGTCAAACAGACTTTCAAAGAGCGGCTCCCATGAAGGACGTTATCTCTACCAGCAAGGTAGATCATCCCTCTTCTCTTTTGTTTACACATGTACTTTAGTTTTATTTATGGATGACACTCCTCCCAACCTTTTGCTTTCACAAGCCATGGCTAACCGAATCCTCGGGTGCCTTCCAATATTTCACATACCATGGAGGAGTGTCTATTGTGAAATTAAGTTGCTTATTGATGAATCAGGGCAAAACATGTGAAGAGAATTATTAATGAAAGATAATTAATTGGGGCTGGGCACCCCGTTGCCAGCTCTTTTTGCAAAATTATTGGATAAGCGGATGTGCCACTAGTCCATTGGTGAAAGTCTGCCCAACAAGATTGAAAGATAAAACACCACATACTTCCTCATGAGCTATCAAACATTGACACAAATAAGGAGTAATAAAGTTTTGAAGAGTTTAAAGGTAGCACATGAAGTATTTACTTGGAATGGCAGGAAATACCACATAGTAGGTAGGTATGGTGGACACAAATGACATCGGTTTTGGCTCACGGTTTTGGATGCACGAGAAGCATTCCCTCTCAGTACAGAGTTTAGGCTAGCAAGGTTGTTTGAAGCAAACACAAGTATAAACCGGTACAAGAAAAATTACATAAGAACATAATGGAAGCATTATAAGACTCTACCCTGTCTTCCTTGTTGTTGAAACACTTTTACCAGAAAATATCTAGACCTTAGAGAGACCAATCATGCAAACCAAATTTCAACAAGCTCTACGGTAGTTCTCCATTAATAGATTTAAACTACATGATGCAAGAGCTTAAACATGATCTACTTGAGAGCTCAAAACAATTGCCAAGTATCAACTTATTCAAGACAATATGAAGCATTTTCTGTTTCCAACCAAATAACAATAAGTGCAGCGACATTCAGCTTTCACCATGAACATGAAAAAACAAAGAACACGAGTGTTCAGATGAAAAAGCGGAGCGTGTCTCTCTCCAACACAAGGATTGCTAGGATCCGATTTTATTAAGTGAATGAAAATAATAAAACAAAAATAAAAGCACACAGACGCTCCATGTAAAGCACATAAGATGTGACGGAATTAAAATATAGTTTCACTAGAGGTGACCTGATAGGTTGTTGATGAAGAAGGGGATGCCTTGGGCATCCCCAAGCTTAGACGCTTGAGTCTTCTCGAAATATGCAGGGATGAACCACGGGGGCATCCCCAAGCTTAGACTTTTCACTCTTCTTGATCATATTATATCATCCTCCTCTCTTGATCCTTGAAAACTTCCTTCACACCAAACTCAAAGCAATCTCATTAGAGGGTTAGTCCATAATCAAAAATTCACATGTTCAGCAAGGACACAATCATTCCCAACACTACTGGACATTACCCAAGGTTACTGAAATTTAATGGAGCAAAGAAATCCACTCAAACACAGTAAAAGAGGCAATGCGAAATAAAAGACAGAATCTGTCAAAACAGAACAGTCCGTAAAGACAAATTTTTTCGAGGCACTTAACAAGCTCAGATGGAAAAGCTCCAGTTAAACGAAAGTTGCATACATATCTGAGGATCACGCATGAATTTTTTCAGGATTTTACGAGTTTCCTACAGAGAGATCAACTCAAATTCGTGACAGCTAAAAATATGTTTCTGCGCAGAAATCCAAATCTAGTATCAACTTTACTATCAAAGTCTTTAGTTGGCACAAAAACGAAATAAACATGATAAGGAGAGGTTGCTACAGTATTAACAACTTCCAAGACACAACAAAATAGTAGCAAAATAAAAACATGGATTATCTCTCAAGAAGTGCTTTCTTTATAGCCATTAAGATGGGCTCAGTAATTTTAATGATGCTCTCACAAGAAATAAGAGTTGAAGCAAAAGAGAGCATCAAAAGCAAATAAGAAACACTTTTAAGTCTAACCCACTTCCTATGAAAAGGAATCTTGTAAATAAACAAGTCATGTAAGCATAATGCAATAAGCATAGGAAAACAAGACAAGCGCAACTTCAAGATTTTAAGCAAAAAGAGAGGTGTTTTAGTAACATGAAAATCCCTAGAACCATATTGTCCTCTCTCATAAAGATTTTCAGTAGCATCATGAACAAACTCAACAATATAACTATCACATGAAACATTCTTATCATGATCTACATGCATAAAATTATTACTCTCCACATAAGCATAGTCATTACTATTAGTTGTAGTGGGAGCAAATTCAATAAGATAGCTATCATTATTATTCTCATCACAATAATCATCATATATAGGAGGCATATTGTAATCATAATTAATTTTCTCCTCAATAGTAGGTGGACTGAAAATATGATAGTCATCATTGTAATCATCATATATAAGAGGTAAAGTATCATCAAAGTAAATTTTCTCCTCCATGCTTGGGGGACTAAAAATATCATGCTCCTCAAAACCAGCTTCCCCAAGCTTAGAATTTTCCATAGCATTAGCAACAATGGTGTTCAAAGCATTCATACTAATAACATTGCCATTAGCATGCATATAAAGTTCCATAGGTTTTTTAATTTTCTCTTCAAACACCTCATGTCCTAACTCAAGATAAATACTATAAAGATCTCTAATATTTTTGTTGTTTTCCATTAAGCCTAACTAGTGAAATAAAAACAAGAAACAAAAAGATATAATTGCAGAATCTAAAGGAAATAGCTTCGAGCACTGACACACCGGCAACAGTGCTAGGAAATAGCTTAGTAGTCGGAGGATGTGAATACCTTTTACCTTACCTCCCCGGTAACGGCGCCAGAAAATAGCTTGATGTCTACGCACGCTTCTATTCCTGTAGACAGTGTTGGGCCTCCAAGAGCAGAGGTTTGTAGAACAGAAGCAAGTTTCCCTTAAGTAAATCACCCAAGGTTTATCGAACTTAGGGAGGTAGAGGTCAAGGATATCCCTCACAAGAAACCCTGCAATTAAGATACAAGAAGTCTCTTGTGTCCCCAACACACCTAATACACTTGTCAGATGTATAGGTGCACTAGTTCGGCGAAGAGATAGTGAAATACAAGTAATATGGATGATTATAAGTAGTAATTCCAATCTGAAATAAAAATGGCAGCAAGCGAACATGTAGTAGAACTTGTTGGAAACAATGTTTCAATGCTTAGAAACAAGGCCTAGGGATCATACTTTCACTAGTGGACACTCTCAACAATGATCACATAATTGAATAAATAAATGCTTCTCTCAAACACTCTCTTGTTGGATAACAAACACCATTCATTGTGTAGGGCTATAAAAGCACACCTCAAGCCGGAGTAAACAAGCTCCACAACTTCATAAAGGAATCACACACGATGCGCACACCGTCACCATCACACCATGGAGAGTGACTCCGGAGTTCATATTAAAGTAACCTCTAGAATGCATAACAGACAAGAGTAACATCTACATATTCAACTAGATTACAAAGCTCATGATCACATAAAGATCACACCATGGGAGAGAGAGATGAACCACATAGCTACCGGTAGAGCCCTCAGCCTCGGGGGAGAACTACTCCCTCCTCATCATGGGAGATAGCAACGGCGATGAAGATGGCGATGGAGTCGATGGAGATGGATTCCGGGGGCACTTCCCCGTCTCGGCGGCGTGCCGGAACAGAGACTTCTGTCCCCCGAACTTGGCTTCACGATGGCGGCGGCTACGCAATTTTTCGTGGAGGAAGACCGATTCTGTTAGGGTTTTCGGAGACGAAGGAATATATAGGCGAAGGGGCAGCGTCGGGGGAGCCAGGGGGTGGCCTCCCCACACCTGGGCGCGCCAGGAGGGTGGGCCGCGCCGCCCTATGGGGTGGCCCCCTGCTGGCCGTCTCCGACTCTTCTTCGATGTTCTGGAACCCTCCGTGGAAAATAGGCCGTGGGCTTTTGTTTCGTCCAATTCCGAGAATATTTCCTGTGTAGAATTTCTGAAACCAAAAACAGCAGAAAACAGGAACTGGCGCTTCGGCATCTTGTTAATAGGTTAGTACCGGAAAATGCATCAAAATGATATAAAGTATGAATAAATCATGTAGGTATTGTCATAAAACTAGCATGGAACATAAGAAATTATAGATACGTTGGAGACGTATCAATGCGCACATCGATTCCTTTGGCTTCTGCTGCCAGTGACATAATTCTTCGATTCCAACGGGCCTGTTATATGTGGCCTGGAAATTCTGGACGAAAGCATCGACCAGGTCATCCCAGGATTTAACAGATCTTGTCGGCAGGCCTCTCAACCACGCTCGTGCCGAATCTTTCAAGTAAAGTTGGATATATTGCATTGCCGCTATTTGATTTCCCTTGTGTAAGATCACAGTTTGCAGATAATCATCGATCCAGGACCTTGGCTCCTACTGCCCATCGTATTTAGTAGCGTCAGTGGGAGTAGGCTTGAATCTCTTCGGTGGTATTGTCTCCCGAATTTTGTAGCTTAAACAGTCGGCACCTCGAAGTTCATCATCGTACTCCTAAGTTTCCTTGGAATCGTCGCTACCATATCCTTCTCTTGCAGCGCACCGATGGCGGGCTTTGTCGATGTTACTCTGTGTAATATCATCGCGGGCATCTTTCGAACGATGCTTAGATCCGCTGCCTTGATACATAGCGTTCTCCTTCCTAGGGGTGAGTTTATCTCCGAGGATCGCGAGGCTTTCCAAAGCTCCCCGATGGGCTTGCGCCATTGGATCATTGGGTGTCGGGTGGTGACTGATCAAGTAAGCTGCAAGGTTAGTTGTTGTCTCTTCAACAGGTTTTGGCCTAAGCATGCCCGCGGTGTCCATAGTCATAAAAGAGTTGGGGAGATTCGAAGTGATCTCACTTGCATCATCTTCTGGGAGCTGAGGAATTCATGGCCAAAATCTCCCTGAACCTTGGTTTCTATGGGACGCGCTTCCATGCGATGCTCTTCGTCGCTCGCTTGATTGATCGGCTACATGAAAACATCGATCAAGGTTGGCTTGCTCGGTTGCTAACCGAACCCGATTCCTCCCCAAGATAGTGTAATACGTGTTGAGGGTCCCTACTGAAACTCCAGAGGGGACTCGAGTGTTATTGGCCACAGCATTACGAGCGATCTCCCACTCTTCCTCCGTGATGGTGTAAGCGCTGTCATCGTTGCTAGCGCTAGTTTCGATGTTGTGGCGCCGACTACGATTGACGCGTGGGGTATGTTCACCTTCTTCTCCATTGACGGGGTTGAGGATGGCGTAAATTTGGTGATGCGCCACTTTCCAGGTGGCCGCCCTGGTGATGCTACCGATGCTTTCTTTGTCAGAGGAGTACTAGGCGCTGCAGATGAAAGGCGTGTCCTCCGAACCTAGTCCATGCCTAGTGCCAAATTGAGGCAATAGTACGACGTCAGATCCGATGATGCAGAATCATCGGACCCGACGGAGCTGGATGACGTAGAACGTCGCGGAGATGTTTATGGTGAGGTTGTTGGAGTCGATGCTGACAACACAGCTGATAGGTCGATGGCGATTGGTGATGAAGCGGTTGATGCGGCAGTCGATGGCGATTGGTGATGAAGCGGTCGGGCAGCCGAAGGACGCCTTCAGCATCGACGCAGTAATGGATACTCCCGAACGTCATATCCAACCCGCTGCGCGGGCCTGAGAAGGTCGAACGCGACGGATCGATGTGTGGGGTGAACTCGAAACGAATCGAGTTCCTCAAGCTTGGCGATGAAGGAGTCGACGATGATGCCGGCAATGTTGGTGGAGTTGTGGTCGACATGACCGAAGCAGCCGACGATGTGCCTTGTACCAATAGGTTTCCTATAGAAGGCACCAATTGTCGGGGGTGCTCCCCGACAATGCCCACCATGAGGGGCTCAGGGTTGATGGAATCCTGTAGGCTGACACGAGACATCGGATACCAAACAATCGGGGAGAGAGATTTACCCGGGTTCAGGGCCCTCGATGAGGTAAAACCCTTACTTCCTGCTTGTCTGATCTTGATTATCGAATATATGAGGTTACAATGGGATAGCCGATATGATGTGGTGATTGTCTCATCGAGAGGCTAAGATTCTAGGGTTCTAGCTCTTGACTTGCGATGAATCTACGTGTGCAAGTTGTGTCTTGGCATACCCTCTCCTGGCCTTTAGATAGAAGGCCAGGTCCCAAGAGTTATGTCCAGACTCAACTGGGCTACAAAGAGATCTGTCCTAATCTTTCCTTATACAACATCGTCTTTCCTTGTTCATCAAGAATCCCTCTTCGGGTAAGTCGCTTTTGCTGGAACCAACGTATAGGCCCTTCTTTGTTGTTGGGAAATCTTCATGGGCCCCTAGTTGGGCCGGAGGAGGTAGTCTAATGTTGGTTACCCAAAGGGTAATAACCACATCAGGCGGGTTTGCACTGTACTGTATAGCCGTACCGACTTACCGACATAAGAAAGGAGATAATTTTTTTAATGAAAGAGAAATGTACTATAACTTTAACGACCGTCCAACTAACATTGTCGGGAGGATGGCCCCCGGTAGGCCAAAGGCATGGCGAAGTTCCCATCATTCTTTCTTAAAGATACCGGATTGTAGATCAATCCGGATGGTTTCTGAGATTGGCAAGAGCCAAGTTAAAACCTGCCGGTATCCCGGGAGGGGTATGCCGGAACTTGGGGAACAAGAGAGGTACCGGAGCACCGGTATGATTTTCACTGTAGCCTGTCGGCACTCTGGTCAAAGATTCTCTGCGAGGCTAGAGGACAAAGATGAGCTAAGCAAAGTACCTTTAAACGAAGCCCTGACGCCAAAGTAGAAGATGACGTTAAAGCATCCGGAGGACGTCACCGCTCCCTGATTAAAGACATACCGGTGCAATCTAAGGCCAAAGAAGCTTTGTAAAGTAGTTTGTCCAGTCAAAGATACCATTAGGGTTCCTTCCCTTGTAAGCCACCCTCTCCCCTATATAAGGAGATGGGGCACCCCCTTGCGCGGAGAGACACGAGATAGGAGACGAGAGACCTCTATAAGCAAAAACCCTAGCAGATAGAGCTTGTACTGTTCATCTTCAACCGCTGGCCAAGGCCAAGTTCTTCAATAAAAGATACCGGAATCCATCTGAGATCCATCCCTCTGTTAACCAAACCCTCCCCCGAATCCTCTAGCGTCCATTCGGCCCAAACTTAAGCCATCCTATGGCATCTGTCTGTTCACCACGACGACAGTTGGCGCCCACCATGGGGCCAGCAGCGGCGCTAGCTAGAGTTCATATTCGGGCGGGCCTCCTCAACGTCTCCGGCGAGCAGGTGGTGTCTGCGCTTGTGCAGTGCATCTACTCGCTGGACTTCATCAGCGACAACGTGGGCTGCATCACCAACGGCGGCATCTTCCCCAAGAACGGCCGCGTCATCGAGTTCGGCAGCCACCGCGTCTACTTCGGCACCGTCCCTGTGCGCCAGTGCCTCTCGCCGGTGCTGGTGGCGCCGGACCCGCCAAGATGGCTGTGCGCTGGCCGCGCTGCTGGCAGCGTGGAGGTGATGATGGCCGGCGTGACGGGCGCTAGCAAAGAAGCTGTTGGAGAAGGCGCTGGGCAAACAACGTCCACGCGCGCAGCCAAGCCACCGCTTGAGCGCGGTGAGGGCGTTGGAGGAACATCTTCGGCGGCACCGGAGGCAACCCCTCTACACGCGGCCATGAACGTGTTGTCCACGCCCATCACGCAAAACGCCGATGCGGCGGCGACACAAGTTGAGCTGGAGGCGTAGCGGCAAAGGCTGCTCACCGGAGGCGCGGACATCCTCAAGGCGCAGCGAGAGCTGAACCTAACCCTACGTGAGTATAACGCTGCCCATGGCTTTGCTTCTGTTAGCGCGCAACCGGTTAGAGCTGCTGAGCACCGGCTTAAGGCCCGTAACCTAGATCAGGATTTGCGCAAGGAGGTGCTTGCCGGAAAGAGTGCGTCGGTATCCCTAAGTGTAGTGGAAAAGCCTAAGTATAGTAGTCCGGATAAAACAATCAAATCTGCAAAAGCCGTTGTACTGATGTGTGAGTCGCTATCCGGTGATGCTCTAGCAAAACAACAGGATAGAGTTAGAGAGTTGCATGACATGATAGAGGCACAAAACGCTGAGCTCGCTAGAATCAACAAAGCAGCGGTAGAGTCAAAATCGATCCGATCGGCAAAGAATGCCGGAAGCAAGTCCCATGGGCGGTCATCGTCCCCTCATCCGGATAGAAGAAGAGAAAAAGAAGGAAATGTGCGGCAGATGACCGTGTATGACCCGATTCTTGCCGAAAAACAACAAGCCGGGCACTATGAGGCCGGCAGAAAAAATCAAGGAGCAGGTCACGGCAAGGCCGATGATGACTATGCCGGAGACGCTTACGCTGGGAACGCTTATGCCGGTAGAGGTGAAACCGGGCAAAATTATCGAGCGCCCAGAGCAGCTTATGTTGAGGAGATGCCACCACCAAGGTACCGGCAGGGAAGAGCCGCGGTACCGGAAAGACGTGATGAAGCTGATTCCGGAATGGAGCGAACCGGAGCTTACCGGAACCCTTTGGGGGAACATGTGGGAGAAAGGTACTTGCCTGGCCAGGATGCGAGGCACAGGCTGGACAGAGTACACCTATCTGAGATAATAGAAGCTGAGGGTCCACATGGTCCACAATGCTTCGGCCCGCGGATCATGAGAGAAGAACCAACGGTGCACAACTTCCAGTTGCCCAGAGATAAAAAAACATACGATGGCTCGACTAAGCCGGAAGATTGGTTGGCTGATTATGTCACAGCTGTTTACATCGCTGGTGGCGGAGGAACAACAAACGGTGGAGGAAACCGGCGTTGGGTCGTGAGAATCATACCATCTTTCCTAGTGGGACCGGCACGAATTTGGCTTAACAACTTGCCACAGGGAAGCATAAATGGCTGGCTGGACTTCGAGGAAGCTTTCGTGAGCAACTTCGGCAGTACATACCGGAGGCCAAACAGGCCGCAGCAGCTCGCTCTATGCCAGCAGCGCCCTAATGAAACAGACCGGGATTTCCCGACCCGGTGGAACTCAACAAGGAATACGTGTGAAGGGGTGATAGAATCGCAAGAAATTTCTTGGTTTTGCCATGGATGCCGGAGAGGATCTCCGATATGGCAGAGGTTACAAAGAAACATGCCAACCACACTGGCAGAAATGATCCAGGTGGCAGACAATTATGCGTTGGGAGACCCAATGCAACCGGCGATTCAAGCTGAGCCGGCTCAAACCAACCAGCCACGCCAAGACCACCATCGAGACAACCGGCAAGACCGGCATAACAAGAGAAGGGAAGATTTTCCGGATCGGAGGTATGGTCCGCAGCAAGTAGCCGCGGTACAGGATAATTCCGGTGCCGGCGGGAGCCAGAGACAAAGGACCGGAACTCCACCTTGGGTCAGTCAAAAGAAGAAGTGGGTCGAGAAAAAGCCGTGGCAAGATCAGGAGAGGTACACCATGGAATCCGCAATGGATCAACCATGCCGATGGCACACACCGAATCCGGCAAGACCGGCGAACCACTTGACAAAAGATTGTTCCTCGACCAAGAGGTTATTGGAAAAAGGCAATGCGAAAGATGCCAGAGACAAACTGCCTCCACCACCGCCACTAATAGGCGCAAACGCGCAGCCCGTTTTTGCTCAGCAAAACCGGCCGCACCAGCAACAAGAGGTTCATTAGGTGGGTTACAATAACAATCAGCCACCGCCACCGGCACCCGTGGGCCGGAATGTCTACCAGGACCCAGACATATGCTGTGTTGTGTTTGTCACTGAGCCAACAGATAGGCAAAGTGTCTATCGCCGTTCCATGGAGGCGAACGCGGTGATGCCGGCAGTACCAAGGTACATGCAATGGTCTGATCAGGAACTCACTTGGTCGATCAAAGATCATCCGAAAATCATGCCGAATCCGGGCGGATATGCTTTGGTTGTGGATCCAATCATGCATGGACCAGTCAGCCGGGTTAAGTTCAGCAAGGTGCTGATTGATAACGGAAGCAGCATAAACATCAAGTACCGGCACACTGTGATAATACTGGGCATAAAAGAGAACATGCTGCAGCCAACCCACACCACTTTCCACGGTATTGTTCCGGGGTTGTCTTGCTCACCCCTGGGAAAGGTCCGGGTGGATGTGTCTTTCGGAGGACGTGACAATTGCCGGGTGGAGAATGTTCTGTTTGAGGTGGTTGATCTGGACAGCTGATACGTCCATTTTGCATCACTATTTTATATCATAATTTACTGTTATTCATTGATATATTTCATATTTAGAGATGATACTTATGTTATTTCACCTATTTTGCATGTTTCATGATTATTGGAGAATTACTCGCCAGAGTCAGGATTCTGCTGGAAAAAGAGCCGTCTGGATACAATATTTCTGAAGATCAACAATTGACGGAAAATATACCGAAGCTCCTATTTTTCTAAATGACGGAGCCAGCCAAAAGGGGAGGCCGAGGAGGGCCGCCATGGGCCCTCCCCATAGGCCGGCGCAGCCACCAAGGCCGGTGCGCCGCCACGTGGGGAGGGGGCCCATGACCCCCTCGGCCATCGCCCTTTCGCGTACTTCATTGCCCAGAAACCCTAAGGTGCGGGGCGACATCGAGGATAGTCAGCGCTGCCTCCGCGAGGCGGAAAAACACCAGAGAGAAAAGAGCTCTCCGGCGGGCAGAAATCTGCCGGGGAAATTCCCTCCCAGAGGGGGAAATCATCGCCATCGTCACCGTCATCGAGCTGGACTTCATTGGGATCATCATCATCATCATCATCTCCACCACCGACACCGTCATCTCCACCGCTGCACCTCGTCTCCGCTGTAACATCTAGGGTTGAATCTTGAGTATTTCATAGGGGAAACTCTCCCGGTGTTAATTACTCCTTGTTATTGATGCTATTGAGTGAAACCGTTGAATCAAGGTTTATGTTCAGATTGTTATCCATCATCATATCACCTCTGATCATGTTCCATATGATGTCTTGTGAGTAGTTCGTTTAGTTTTTGAGGACATGGGTGAAGTCTAAATGTTAGTAGTGAACTATGTTGAGTAATATTTAATGGTTTGATATTTAAGTTGTGGTGTTATTCTGCTAGTGGTGTCATGTGAACGTCGACTACATGATACTTCACCTTTATGGGCCTAGGGAAAGGCATCTTCTTTCGTTTGCTAATTGTGGGGTTGCCGGAGTGACAGCAACCTAAACCCCCATTGGTATATCGATGCATGAGGGATAGCAGGATCTCAGAGTTTAAGCCTGTGGTTAGATTTATCTTAATTACTTTCTTGTATTTGCGGATGCTTGCAAGGGGTTTAATCACAAGTATGTATTAGTCCTAGGAAGGGCGGTGCATTAGCATAGGTTCACCCACACAACACTTATCAAAACAATGAAGATTAATCAACTATATGAAGCGAAAGCACTAGACTAAATACCCGTGTGTTCTCAAGAACGTTTGGTCATCATAAGTAAACAAACCGGCTTGTCCTTTGTGCTAAAAAGGATTGGGCCACTTGCTGCAATTATTATTCTCGCAGTTTACTTAGTTGTATTTTATTTATCTGCTATATCAAAACCTCCTGAAAACTTGTCTGTGAGCATTTAGAGTGAATCCTTCATCGAAGCTGCTTGTCAACACCTTCTGCTCCTCGTTGGGTTCGACACTCTTATTTATCGAAAGTACTATGATACACCCCCTATACTTGTGGCTCATCAAGACTATTTCTGGCACCGTTGCCGGGGAGTGAAGCGCTATTGGTAAGGGAAACTTTTACTGTACGTGCTGTTTTTATTTCTGCCTGCTGCAACAATTCATTATGGAGAGATCTTCTCTTGAATTCTTATTTGGAAAATCTACTACTACTGCAAAGGTAGTGGATGAGGCGCCAGGTGAGAAAGTGATTCCATATAAAATACCTATGAAAATTATTGAACGTGTTGTGGATAACCGCTATGAAGGGGATGGAACTGTCCATCCTGGAGATCATTTACTGTTTTTACATGAATTATGCGGGTTATTCAAGTGTGCAGGTATTTCCATGGATGAAGTTAGGAAGAAACTATTCTCTATGTCGCTGTCTGGTAAAGCGGCTCATTAGTATAAACTACTGAAGAATATGCATTTTCTTGATTGGAAAGATATTATGCCTCTATTTTATTCTAAATTCTATCCTCCAAGTGAAATTCACAAAGACTGAAACCGCATATATAATTTCTAGCCTCATGATGGAGAGAGTATTGCCCAAGCATGGGGGAGATTGAAGTCTTTAATGCTCAAATGCCCCATTCATGAGCTTCCTGGTAATATCATCATTGATAATTTCTATGCAAGACTTTCTTTTCAAGATAAAACCTTGTTGGATACTACTTGTTCTGGATCATTCACGCGCAACAAAGAAGAGTTTAAATAGGACCTTCTTGATCGGATTCAGGAGAATACTGAAGGATGGGCGAATGACAAAGGTAGAGAGTCAGGTATAAATTATGATTATGAATGCATTGAAACTTTTATGGATACTGATAAATTTTGAAATATGAGTGCTACTTATGGTCTTGACTCTCAAGTTGTTGCAAATTTTTATAAAGCTTTTGCCTCTCATTTTGAATTGCCTAGGAAGAGTTTTAATAAGTATCATGAACCTTACAAAGATAAAACTGATTCACCTATAGGTAAATATATTGAAGTTAAAACTGTTGATCACATTCTTCCTGAAGCTTATATTGAAAAAATTCATTTTCCTGCTAAAATGAAGGAGTATTCTGTTATAACAAGTGTGGTTAATAAAAGTGCAAAGAAACCTATAGAACCTGAGGAGCAAATAAATGTTGAACCTGTTGTTGCAATAGTTAAAGACCTTGTGACTGAAAATGTAGAAGATGGTCACATCATTTTCTGTGAAGATGCTTCTAATATTGTTTCACATCCTAGTAAGTCTAGGAAAGCCAGTGTTCCTATGCTCTCTGTTAGAATTGGTGATCATTGTTATTATGGTTATGCGATATTGGTGCAAGTTCTAGTGCCATTCCTTATGAGCTTTACAGGGAAATCATGCATGAAATTGGTTCTTGTGAACTTGAAGATATTGATGTGGTTATTCGGCTAGCTAATAGAGAAACTATCTCTCCTATTGGTATTGTTCGAGATGTGGAAGTTCTATGTGGTAAGATTAAATATCCTGCTGACTTTTTGGTGCTTGTTCTGCTGCTAGTAAGACTTGTCCTATCATATTTGGTAGACCTTTTCTAAATACTTGTGGAGCTATTATAGATTGCAAGAAAGAGAAAATTGTGACTAAATTTGCTGGTGAATCTTATGAGTTTAATTTCTCTAAAATTGCCAAAATTCCTTATGAAGCTGAATTGCCTAATGATGATTTTAGAGTTGAACAGCTTGCATCTATTGCTCTTGCTCCTAGTAATCCCTTGCAGCAATATTTGGAGGATCATGAGAGTGAAGTCTTTAGGGAAGAAAGGAATGAGCTTGATGAAATTTTCCTTCGTCATCCCATTCTTAAACATGACTTACCGGTCGAAGATCTAGGTACAACACCACCACCAAAGGAAGATCCTATTTTTGATTTGAAACCGTTACCTGATAATCTTAAGTATGCTTATATTGATGATAAGAAAACATATCCTGTTATTATTAGTGCTAAGATTTCAGGTTTTGAGGAAGAAATATTATTGGAAATATTGAAGAAACAGCGAGGAGCTATTGGCTACACTCTTGATGACTTGAAGGGGATTTCTCCCTCTATTTGCCAACATGCCATCAACATGGAAGATGATGCAAAGCCTGTTGTTGAACAGCAGCATCGTCTAATTCCTAAGATGAAGGATGTGGTAAGGAATGAGGTATTGAAACTTCTTGAAGCTGGTATTATATATCCTATTGCTGATAGTAGATGGGTTAGTCCTATGCATTGTGTTCCTAAGAAAGGAGGAATAACTATTGTACCTAATGATAATGATGAGCTCATCCCTCAAAGAGTAGTTGTAGGGTATAGAATGTGCATTGATTTTCGAAAAGTTAATAAAGTTACTAAGAAAGATCATTACCCTTTACCTTTTATTGATCAAATGCTAGAAAGGTTATCTAAAAATACTCATTTCTGCTTTCTTGATGGTTATTCTGGGTTTTCACAAATTGCGGTTAGAGCTAAAAATCAAGAGAAAACCACTTTCACTTGTCCCTATGGAACTTATGCTTATAGGCGTATGCCTTTTTGTTTATGTAATGCTCCTGCTACTTTTCAAAGATGCATGTCTGCTATTTTTCATGGATTTTGTGAAAAGATTGTAGAGGTATTCATGGATGATTTTTCTGTCTATGGGAATTCTTTTGATAATTGTTTGTGAAACCTTGATAAAGTTTTGCAGAGATGTGAAGAAACTAACCTTGTTCTTAATTGGGAGAAATGCCACTTTATGGTTAATGAAGGAATTATATTGGGACATAAAATTTCTGAGAGAGGTATTGAAGTTGATAGAGCTAAAGTTGAAGCAATTGAGAAGATGCCCTATCCTATGGATGTTAAAGGTATTCGTAGTATTCTTGGTCATGCTGGTTTTTATAGGAGATTTATTAAAGATTTCTCTAAAATTTCAAAGCCTCTTACTAATCTTCTTCAAAAAGGTGTACCTTTTGTTTTTGATGATGATTGTAAGGAAGCTTTTGAAACTCTAAAGAAAGCCTTAACAACTGCTCCTGTAGTTGAACCTCTGATACGTCCCCGACGTATCCATAATTTCTGTCGTTCCATGCTTGTTTTATGACAATACTTACATGTTTTGCTTGCACTTTATAATGTTTTCATGCATTTTCCGGAACTAACCTATTAACGAGATGCCACAGTGCCAGTCCCTGTTTTCTGCTGTTTTTGGTTCCAGAAAGGCTGTTCGGGCAATATTCTCGGAATTGGACGAAATCAACGCCAAACCTCCTATTTTTCCCGGAAGGCTCCAGAACACCAAAGAAGAGTCGGAGAGGGGCCAGGGGGCCACCACACCACATGGCGGCGTGGGCCAGACCCTGGCCGTGCCGGCCTAGGGTGTGGCGCCCCCAGGTGCCCCCCTGCGCCGCCTCTTCGCCTATAAAGTCCCTTTCGACCTAAAAACGCAGTCCGAATTGACGAAACTCCAGAAAGACTCCAGGGGCGCCGCCACCGTCGCGAAACTCCAATTCGGGGGACAGAACTCTGTCCCGGCACCCTGCCGGGACGGGGAAGTGCCCCCGGAAGCCATCTCCATCAACGCCACCACCTCCATCATGCTCCGTGAGTAGTTCCCCCATGGACTACGGGTTCTAGCAGTAGCTATGTCGGTATACTCTCCCCCATGTACTTCAATACAATGGTCTCATGAGCTGCCTTACATGATTGAGATTCATCTGATGTAATCGGTGTTGTGTTTGTTGGGATCCGATGGATGATACATTATGATTAGTCTATCTATAAAGTTTGTGAAGTTATTGTTGCTGCAATCTTGTTATGCTTAATGCTTGTCACTAGGGCCCGAGTGGCATGATCTTAGATTTGAGCTCTATACTTATTGCTTAGATTGTATCTACAAGTTGTATGCACATGTCACTGTCCGGAACCAATGGCCCCGAAGTGAGAAGAATCGGGACAACCGGAGGGGATGGCGGTGATGTGAGGATCACATGTTTTCACGGAGTGTTAATGCTTTTCTCCGGTACTCTATTAAAAGGAGTACCTTAATATCCAGTAGTTTCCCTTGAGGCCCGGCTGCCACCGGCTGGTAGGACAAAAGATGTTGTGCAAGTTTCTCATTGCGAGCACGTACGACTATATACGGAAAACATGCCTACATAATTAATAAGCCTGATATTCTTTCTTAATGCTTTGATTCCTATCAATTGCCCAACTGTAATTTGTTCACCCAACACTTGTTACTTGTTATTGGAGAGTTACCACTAGTGTAGATCGCTGGGAACCCCGGTCCATCTCTCATCATAATATACTCGTTCTACATGTCATTGGAAGTAGTATCAACTATCTTCTGGTGCCATCGCTCTCATATTGCTATTACTTTGCGTCGTGTTATCGTTACTATTGCTCTCATATTACTGCTACTTTCACATCACCCTCGTTGCTAGTGCTTTTCCAGTGCAGCTGAATTGACAACTCAGTTGTTAAGGCTTATAAGTATTCTTTACCTCCCCTTGTGTCGAATCAATAAATTTGGGTTTTACTTCCCTCGAAGACTATCGCGATCCCCTATACTTGTGGGTCATCAAGACTGTTTTCTGGCGCCGTTGCCGGGGAGGCATAGCTCTACTCATAAGTTCACCTGGGGAGTACACTCTACCTCTCTCTCTGTTTTATTTTATTTTGTTTTGCTTAGTTTACTTTTGTCTAGTTTATTTGTGCTTAGTTTATTTCTGTCTAGTATTATTTTGCGTAGTTTACTTGTGCTTAGTTTATTTTTGTCTTGTTTTATTTATCTCATATACCCAAAAATCCATAAAAATTTGAAAACCCTAAAAATTAAAAACTGCTGTTATGGGAGAACCAACAACCTACTTGGAGCTTATAGAATGTTATAATAATTATAGGAAATCAAGAGCTGGTGAAGTAATGAGTGCTATGATAGAAAAAGTGAATACAATTGCTAAAATCTTGCTTAAACGCCATGATATAAACTGTTGCTCTCAACAGGATACTAAACATCTTAAATTTCAATGTGGCTTTAGTGAGGAAATTTTAATTAAGAACTATAATCGGAATTGCTATATTCATTATGGGTTCGAAGAGGTAGAACAATTTGTCGTGTTTATGGGAGCCTCTGAGATCGAATCCTTCATGGTTGAGAATTATGAAACTTGTGTTGTTTGTAAGGACCTTAAAGATTATGTCTCTTCTATCCTTAATTGTTGCATAGAATGCTTCGGTAATAATCCTTATATCATTGATTATAAAGAGAGACACATTAATGCACAAGAATGCACTCACAATTTGCAGGAACCGGTGGAAGAAGAAATTGATGAACCTGAAAGCTCATTGGATGAAAAAGAGGAGGAAATTGATGAACCTGAAAGCTCATTGGATGAAAAAGAAGAGGAGAGCGACGAACAAAAGGAGGAAGAATGGATTAGCTACCCATGCCAACCTTCTAATGAGAGTAACTCTTTATCTCTTACACTATTTGATTGTCCTCCATGCTTATCGAAAGAGGTTGAATGTTATGTTCCTGTGGATTCTCTTGAAATATTCCCTATGAGTAAAACTTGTGAGAATAATTATGCTACTGTTATATATGATAATCCATGCTACTTTGATAAATCTTATGATAATGCTTTGTTTGTGTCTGATGTCGAAATGCATGGTACTAAAGAATTTTGCTTAGCAAATGTTTATGATAAAGCTCTAGATGATGGTCCTATGTTACTTGATACTATTAATTGTACTACTAATGAAAATGGGATTGGAGAGTTCTTGACTTATTCTATGAGTCCCATATCTCTTGAGATTGATCATTTACCTCGTTATATTATTGATAAAAGTGTGTTTGAAAGTTTTAATTCCACTATTCTTGAACTTGATAAAAATTATGTGTTTGGAAATCATGGAAAGTATGCTGCATGTGATAGTTATATTGTTGAGCTTGTTCATCAAGCTACTGAAAATTATTATGAGAGAGGAAAATATGGTTGTAGAAATTTTCATGGTACTAATACACCTCTCTATATGCTGAAATTGTTGAAATTACACTTGTTCTATCTTCCTATGCTTGTTACTTTGCTTTTCATGAACTTGTTTATTTACAAGATTCCTTTGCATAGGAAGCATGTTAGGCTTAAATGTGTTATGGATTTGCTTCTTGATGCTCTCTTTTGCTTCAAATACTATTTCTTGCGAGTGCATCATTAAAATTGCTGAGCCCATCTTAATGGCTATAAAGAAAGCAACTTCTTGGGAGATAACCCATGTGTTATTTTGCTACAGTACTTTGTTTTATATTTGTGTCTTGGAAGTTGTTTACTACTGTAGCAACCTCTCCTTATCTTAGTTTTGTGTTTTGTTGTGCCAAGTGAAGCCTCTAATCGAAGGTTGATACTAGATTTGGATTTCTGCGCAGAAACAGATTTCTATCTGTCACGAATCTGGGCTGTTTTCTCTGTAGAAAAATCAGAAAAATATGCCAATTTACGTGCGTGTTCCTCAGATATGTACGCAACTTTCATTAGTTTTGAGTTTTCTGATTTGAGCAACGGAAGTATTTTATTAAAATTCGTCTTTACTGGCTGTTCTGTTTTGGCAGATTCTGTCTCTGTTTTTTTTGCATTGTCTCTTGCGGACTTTAAGCGAGCTTTTCTAGACGTAGAGAGCTGTAGCTAATGTTTTATTGAGTTCTTGCAATGTGCCACTACAGGACCAAGGTGGATTCAAATTTTTTGAGTACTAACCCCTCTAATGAAGTTTATGAGAAGTTTGTTGTGAAGGAAGTTTTCAAGGGTCAAGAGAGGAGGATGATATATGATCAAGAAGAGTGAAAAGTCTAAGCTTGGGGATGCCCCGTGGTTCATCCCTGCATATTTCAAGAAGACTCAAGCTGTTTAAGCTTGGGGATGCCCAAGGCATCCCCTTCTTCATCAACTTATCAGGTTCCTCCCCTGAAACTATATTTTTATTCAGTCACATCATATGTGCTTTACTTGGAGCGTCTGTGTGTTTATTTTCGTTTTGTTTTTGTTTGAATAAGATGGATCCTAGCAATCCTTGATTGGGAGAGATACACGCTCCGCTTTTTCATATGAACACTTGTTCTTCGTTTTACTTTTAATGTTCAATGAATAAAAGTTGGAAGCTACAATATTTATCTTTATTTGGTTGGGAAAAGGAAATGCCTCATATGTCTTGGATAATTTGATACTTGGCAATTGTTTTGAGCTCTCAAGTAGATCATAAGTTTTTGCATGTAGTTTAAACCTATTAGTGGAGAACTACCGTAAAGCTTGTTAAAATTGGTTTGCATAATTGATCTCTCTTAAGGTCTAGATATTTTCTGGTAAAAGTGTTTGAGCAACAAGGAAGACAGTGTAGAGTATTATAATGCTTGCGATATGTTCTTATGTAAGTTTTGCTGTACCGGTTCATACCTGTGTTTGCTTTAAACAATCTTGCTAGCCTAAACCTTGTACTGAGAGGGAATACTTCTCGTGCATCCAAATCCTTGAGCCAACCACTATGCCAATTGTGTCCACTATACCTACCTACTATGTGGTATTTCCTGCCATTCCAAAGTAAATTGCTTGAGTGCTACCTTTAAACAATTCAAAATTTATCACCTCTGATTTGTGTTAATGTTTTATAGCTCATGAGGAAGTATGTGGTGTTTAGCTTTCAACCTTGTCATTTACTTTTGACGGACTCTCATATGGACTAGTGGCACATCCGCTTATCCAATAATTTTGCAAAAAGAGCTGGCAATGGGATTCCCAGTCCCAAATTAATTAACTCAAATAGACACTCCTCCATGGTATGTGATTGTTGGAAGGCACCCGAAGGATTCGGTTAGCCATGGCTTGTGTAAGCAAAGGTTGGGAGGAGTGTCATCATCATAATAAAACTAAAATAAAAAGGCACTCCTTCATGGTATGAGATTGTTGGCAGGCACCCGAGGATTCGGTTAGCCATGGTTTGTGAAAGAAAGGTTGGAAGGAGTGCCACCCAAAAAAAAAAAAAAAAAGGGAGCCGCTCTTGAAAGTCCGGTTGGCGAGGTAGTTAGTGTACCCATTACCATTCGTTGACAACAACAAACACCTCTCAAAATTTTACTTTTTATGCTCTCTATATGTTTTCAAAACCAAAGCTCTAGCACAAATATAGCAATCGATGCTTTCCTCTTTGAAGGACCATTCTTTTATTTTTAATGTTGAGTCAGTTCACCTATTTCTCTCCACCTCAAGAAGCAAACACTTGTGTTAACTGTGCATTGATTCTTACATACTTGCATATTTGCATTCATCATATTACTCTATGTTGACAATTATCCATGAGATATGCATGTTGAAAGTTGAAAGAAACCGCTGAAACTTATATCTTCCTTTGTGTTGCTTCGATGCTTTTACTTTGAATTTATTGCTTTATGAGTTAACTCTTATGCAAGACTTTAGATACTAGTCTTGAAAGTATTATTCATGAAAAGTTTTGCTATATGTTATCTACTTGTTAGCAACTATAGATCATTGCCTTGAGTCACTTCATTCATTTCATATGCTTTGTAATAGTATGATCAAGGTTATGTAAGTAGCATGTCACTACAGAAATTATTCTTTTTATCGTTTACCTGCTCGGGACGAGCAGGAACTAAGCTTGGGGATGCTGATACGTCCCCGACGTATCCATAATTTCTGTCGTTCCATGCTTGTTTTATGACAATACTTACATGTTTTGCTTGCACTTTATAATGTTTTCATGCATTTTCCGGAACTAACCTATTAACGAGATGCCACAGTGCCAGTCCCTGTTTTCTGCTGTTTTTGGTTCCAGAAAGGCTGTTCGGGCAATATTCTCGGAATTGGACGAAATCAACGCCAAACCTCCTATTTTTCCCGGAAGGCTCCAGAACACCAAAGAAGAGTCGGAGAGGGGCCAGGGGGCCACCACACCACATGGCGGCGCGGGCCAGACCCTGGCCGCGCCGGCCTAGGGTGTGGCGCCCCCAGGTGCCCCCCTGCGCCGCCTCTTCGCCTATAAAGTCCCTTTCGACCTAAAAACGCAGTCCGAATTGACGAAACTCCAGAAAGACTCCAGGGGCGCCGCCACCGTCGCGAAACTCCAATTCGGGGGACAAAACTCTGTCCCGGCACCCTGCCGGGACGGGGAAGTGCCCCCGGAAGCCATCTCCATCAACGCCACCGCCTCCATCATGCTCCGTGAGTAGTTCCCCCATGGACTACGGGTTCTAGCAGTAGCTATGTCGGTATACTCTCCCCCATGTACTTCAATACAATGGTCTCATGAGCTGCCTTACATGATTGAGATTCATCTGATGTAATCGGTGTTGTGTTTGTTGGGATCCGATGGATGATACATTATGATTAGTCTATCTATAAAGTTTGTGAAGTTATTGTTGCTGCAATCTTGTTATGCTTAATGCTTGTCACTAGGGCCCGAGTGGCATGATCTTAGATTTGAGCTCTATACTTATTGCTTAGATTGTATCTACAAGTTGTATGCACATGTCACTGTCCGGAACCAATGGCCCCGAAGTGAGAAGAATCGGGACAACCGGAGGGGATGGCGGTGATGTGAGGATCACATGTTTTCACGGAGTGTTAATGCTTTGCTCCGGTACTCTATTAAAAGGAGTGCCTTAATATCCAGTAGTTTCCCTTGAGGCCCGGCTGCCACCGGCTGGTAGGACAAAAGATGTTGTGCAAGTTTCTCATTGCGAGCACGTACGACTATATAAGGAAAACATGCCTACATAATTAATAAGCCTGATATTCTTTCTTAATGCTTTGATTCCTATCAATTGCCCAACTGTAATTTGTTCACCCAACACTTGTTACTTGTTATTGGAGAGTTACCACTAGTGTAGATCGCTGGGAACCCCGGTCCATCTCTCATCATAATATACTCGTTCTACATGTCATTGGAAGTAGTATCAACTATCTTCTGGTGCCATCGCTCTCATATTGCTATTATCATTTGTTGTGTTACTGTTACTATTGCTCTCATATTACTGCTACTTTCACATCACCCCTGTTGCTAGTGCTTTTCCAGGTGCAGCTGAATTGACAACTCAGTTGTTAAGGCTTATAAGTATTCTTTACCTCCCCTTGTGTCGAATCAATAAATTTGGGTTTTACTTCCCTCGAAGACTATCGCGATCCCCTATACTTGTGGGTCATCAACCTCCTGATTGGAATTTACCTTTTGAAATTATGTGTGATGCTAGTGATTTTGCTGTAGGTGCTGTTCTTGGACAGCGAGTAGATAAAAAATTGAATGTTATTCATTATGCTAGTAAGACTCTTGATGCTGCTCAAAAAAATTATGCTACAACTGAAAAAGAGTTATTAGCTGTAGTTTTTGCTTGTGACAAGTTTAGACCTTATATTGTTGATTCAAAAGTCACAGTTCATACTGATCATGCTGCAATTAGGTACCTTATGGAAAAGAAAGATGCTAAGCCAAGGCTTATTAGATGGGTGCTTCTTTTGCAAGAATTTTATTTACATATTGTAGATAGGAAAGGTGCTGATAATCCCGTTGCTGATAATTTGTCTAGATTGGAAAATATTGCTTAGGATCTTGTTCCTGTTAATGATAGTTTTCCAAATGAACAATTGGCTGCAATAAAGGTGAGCTCGCGAGATAGTCCTTGGTATGCTGATTATGCTAACTTTATTGTTTCCAAGTACTTGCCTCCAACCTTTTCAGCTCAGCAAAGGAGGAAACTCTTTTATGACTTGAGGCATTATTTTTGGGATGACCCACACTTATATATAGAAGGAGTGGATGGTATTATGCGAAGATGTGTCCCCGAATATGAACAACAAGAGATATTGAGTAAGTGGCATGGTACTGTTTATGGAGGACATCACGCCGGAGATAGAACCGCACAAAAGGTTCTACTGTCAGGTTTTTATTGGCCAACTCTCTTTAAAGATGCAAGAAAGTTTATTTTATCTTGTGATGAATGTCAAAGAGTTGGTAATATCTCTAGACGCAATGAAATGCCTATGAATTATACTCTTGTTATTGAACCATTTGATTGTTGGGGATTTGACTTCATGGGTCCTTTCCCTTCTTCAGAAGGTAACACTCATATACTTGTTGTTGTTGATTATGTTACTAAATGGGTGGAAGCCATATCCACAAAAAGTGCTGATGGTGAGACCTCTTTAAAAATGCTTTTAGATGTTATTTTTCCTAGGTTTGGAGTACCTAGATATCTTATGACTGATGGAGGTTCTCATTTTATTCATGGTGGTTTTAGAAAAACTCTTGCTAAATATGGTATTAATCATAGAATTGCCTCAACTTATCATCCTCAAACCTGTGGGCAAGTAGAATTATCAAATAGAGAAATTAAATCTATCTTGCAAAAGACTGTTAATAAATCTAGGAAAATTAGGCCTAGTAAGTTGAAGGAAGCGTTGTGGGCTTATAGAACTGCTTATAAAAATCCTATGGGTATGTCTCCTTATAAAATGGTTTATGAAAAAGCCTGTCATTTACCTTTAGAACTAGAGCACAAAGCTTATTGGGCTGTAAGAGAACTTAATAAAGATCTTAAACTTGTCGGTACGAAAAGGTTGCTACAATTGAGTTCTTTAGATGGGTGGAGAAGTGAAGCTTATGAAAATGCTAGACTTTTTAAGGAGAAAGTTAAAAAATGGCATGATAGAAGAATTATTAAAAGAGAATTTAATGTGGAGATAAAGCCCTATTGTATCGGTCTCGTCTCAGATTTTTTGCAGGAAAATTACTCTCAAAATCGGAAGGACCATATGTCATTGTGGAGGTGTATCGTTTAGGGGCAATAAAAATTGCTTCGCTGAAAGATGATGCCACAAAAGTGGTGAATGGACAAAGACTCAAACATTATACTTCTGGAGATTCTTATAATGAAGATGTTGATGTTATTCGAGTGGTAACTCCGGAAACTTTCATCAAAGATCAAATTGATAGTTCTGCAGAGTTCGACTTCGAATAGGTAACAGTTTTGGTAGTAAAAAGTCCGCGTTTAACTTTCCGAACAATATTTTTGCTACATTTATTAAATATGAAAAATTACGAGATCGAATCGGAGTGGAGGAGGCGCACGAGGGCGCGTCCCCACTTGGTGGCGCGGGGCCAACCCTGGCCGCGCCGCCATATGGGGACGGCTCCTCGGAGTCCCTCTCCCACTCAGGTTCGACCTGGTGCTTTCCTTCTGTCGTGAAATTTTTTGCTATATAATCCCCCGGATCCCCCGAGGTCCGTATATCGTCTTCTCGTCGTGTTTCGTTTCGAGCTGTTTTCTGCCAGGATCTGTTTTTGATCTAGAAGCACCATGGTCTCCAACAACAAGAGCAAGGGGCCTTTGGAGGAAGATATTCAAGATCCCGAGTTGAAAGAAGAAGTCGAGAGTGAAGATGAAGGAGAAGTGGAGGAAGACCCGCGTGTATCCGCGCGCCACCGTCGCAAGCATCCGGGTGGTGGCGAATTCGTTCAACCTCAAGAGAAGCGCACGGATTAGCACCGGAGGAAAAGTTCCATGTCGCTTCCTAGCTCCAAGGACATCTTCTCCAGGCATCAATAACCCCTTCCATACTCTAATTCATACGAGTCAAATTGAAAGGATTCCTGTGGCAGAATTGCCTAGTAGTTGGGATATGGATCGTTCTAACAATGCAGGAAGGATGAAACCTGAAGCTGAGGAGTGGGGAAACAACTCTAAGAGTTGGGACTCGTGGTCTGATATACTCATTAACCGCGTTGAGCACAACTCGGAGCTGATCCGCAACCTCACCTACGAGATTGATGAGCTAAAGGAGCTTGTTAAGAAGCTTATCAAGAATTCACCACCAACACCATCGAAGGAGTAATTCATCATTGGTATTGGCACCCCCTTGGTTTGTTCCAAGCTTGGGGGGAGTGCCGCGGTATCACATCATCACTATCTTTTACCTTTTTACTGTCAAGTAGTGTCATATCATGAGTAGGGAAGTTATCATATAAGATGGTTTGCAGTGTGGAAGTATCTCTCTTTTAGTTGGTTATGTATGTATTCCTTGGTGTGAGTTATCGTTATGGAATATTAATGAGAAGTTTTATCATTTACTTTTTGCACACCTTATTTTAGTTTGCAATTTTTGTTATATGATTGATCTTGTTGATAGTATTGGTATCACTTTGGGAGCATCAAGTAAATCTATTTGGTTTTGGCAAACTTAGCATTGGTCAATAGCAACAATACTTTGAGGATTAAGTAGAAAAGAGGGAAGTACATGTAGATACATTATTTCATTATCTTTCTTTCTTATTAGCTAATGAGCTTAGTATTCTGAAGTTAAAATTGTTTGTGCTTACAAGGAAGATGCATGATTGTTTCTATCACATGTATATCTGTTTGTTTCCCTCAACTCTTATGCTTGCTAATCAACCTTGCTAGCCAAAGACCTGTACTGAGAGGGAATGCTTCTCGTGCATCCAAAACCTTAAACCAAACCCATGCCATTTGTGTCCACCATAACTACCTATTATGTGGTATTCTGCGCCACTCCAAGTAAATATTTCATGTGCTACCTTTAAACAATTCAAAAGTTATTATCTCTTATTTGTGTCAATGTTTTATAGCTCATGAGAAAGTGTGTGGTGTTTTATCTTTCAATCTTGTTGGACGGACTTTCACCAATGGACTAGTGGCATATACATCCGCTTATCCAACAATTTTGCAAAAATAGCTGGCAACGGGGTGCCCAGCCCCAATTAATAACTTTCATTAGTAATTCTCTTCACATGTTTTGCCATGATTTATCAGTAAGCAACTTAATTTTGCAATAGACACTCCTCCATGGTATGTGAAATGTTGGAAGGCACCCGAGGATTCGGTTAGCCATGGCTTGTGAAAGCAAAGGTTGGGAGGAGTGTCATCCATAAATAAAACTAAAGTACATGTGTAAACAAAAGAGAAGAGGGATGATCTACCTTGCTGGTAGAGATAACGTCCTTCATGGGAGCCGCTCTTTGAAAGTCTGTTTGACAAGGGGGTTAGAGTGCCCACTACCATTTGTTGACAACAACAAACACCTCTCAAAACTTTATTTTTATGCTCTCTTTATGATTTCAAAACTTAAAAATCTCTAGCACATGATTTAATCCCTGCTTCCCTCTGCGAAGGGCCTATCTTTTACTTTTATGTTGAGTTAGTAAACCTATTTCCCTCTATCTCAAGCAAGCAATTGAGTTGTTGTGATCCAACCATTTATATTGTGATCTATTTAATCATGTCTTTTATTCTTCCTTGTTTAGTACAAATTTTATCTGAATGAATATGACTTTGAAGGTTATCAATGATTATGAGAAGATTGTTATGATTGAGCATGTAAGTTCTGCCATATAAGCTCTAATATAAAGATTCTGCTCGAAAGATAAGTACAATCTGTTAATTGTTCTTTGACCAAGGATGAAGTTTGCCATCACCAATTATAATTTACTATGCACCTTTATTTGTGATTTCCCTTTACTTGTTTCAAGTTGAGTTATATGAGGAAGTTGTTTACTAGAATGTCTTGTGTGAATTAATAAATGTGATGCTTCTTGTCCGTATTTTATTTATCGACTCTTCACTCCATAAACATGTGGTCTTGTTTACTGAGTTCAGTTTCGCTTGGGGACAAGCGATGTCTAAGCTTGGGGGGAGTTGATACGTCCATTTTGCATCACTATTTTATATCATAATTTACTGTTATTCATTGATATATTTCATATTTAGAGGTGATACTTATGTTATTTCACCTATTTTTCATATTTCATGATTATTGGAGAATTACTCGCCGGAGTCAGGATTCTGCTGTAAAAAGTGCCGTCAGGATACAATATTTCTGAAGATCAACAATTGACGGAAAATATACCGAAGCTCCTATTTTTCTAAATGACGGAGCCAGCCACGTGGGGAGGGGACCCATGACCCCCTCGGCCATTGATACGTCTCCAACGTATCGATAATTTCTTATGTTCCATGCCACATTATTGATGTTATCTACATGTTTTATGCACACTTTATGTCATATTCGTGCATTTTCTGGAACTAACCTATTAACAAGATGCCGAAGTGCCAGTTGCTGTTTTCTGCTATTTTTGGTTTCAGAAATCCTAGTAACGAAATATTCTCGGAATTGGACGAAATCAACGCCCAGGGTCCTAGTTTGCCACGAAGCTTCCAGAAGTCCGAAGAGGAGACGAAGAGGGGCCACGAGGGGGCCACACCCTAGGGCGGCGCGGCCCCCCCTTGGCCGCGCGGCCCTGTGGTGTGGGGCCCTCGTGCCGCCTCTTGACCTGCCCTTCCGCCTACAAATAGCCTCCGTTGCGAAACCCCCAGTACCGAGAGCCACGATACGGAAAACCTTCCAGAGACACCGCCGCCGCCGATCCCATCTCGGGGGATCCAGGAGATCGCCTCCGGCACCCTGCCGGAGAGGGGATTCATCTCCCGGAGGACTCTACGCCGCCATGGTCGCCTCCGGTGTGATGTGTGAGTAGTCTACCCCTGGACTATGGGTCCATAGCAGTAGCTAGATGGTTGTCTTCTCCCCATTGTGCTATCATTGTCGGATCTTGTGAGCTGCCTAACATGATCAAGATCATCTATCTGTAATTCTATATGTTGCGTTTGTTGGGATCCGATGAATAGAGAATACTTGTTATGTTGATTATCAAAGTTATATCTATGTGTTGTTTATGATCTTGCATGCTCTCCGTTACTAGTAGATGCTCTGGCCAAGTAGATGCTTGTAACTCCAAGAGGGAGTATTTATGCTCGATAGTGGGTTCATGCCTGCATTGACACCTGGGACATGTGATGAAAGTTCTAAGGTTGTGTTGTGCTGTTGCCACTAGGGATAAAACATTGATGCTATGTCTAAGGATGTAGTTGTTGATTACATTACGCACCATACTTAATGCAATTGTCTCGTTGCTTTGCAACTTAATATCGGAGGGGTTCGGATGATAACCTGAAGGTGGACTTTTTAGGCATAGATGCATGCTGGATGGCGGTCTATGTACTTTGTCGTAATGCCCAATTAAATCTCACTATACTCATCATGATATGTATGTGCATGGTCATGCCCTCTTTATTTGTCAATTGCCCAACTGTAATTTGTTCACCCAACATGTTGTTTATCTTATGGGAGAGACACCTCTAGTGAACTGTGGACCCCGGTCCAATTCTCTTTACTGAAATACAATCTACTGCAATACTGTTCTACTGTTTTCTGCAAACAATCATCTTCCACACAATACGGTTAATCCTTTGTTACAGCAAGCCGGTGAGATTGACAACCTCACTGTTTCGTTGGGGCAAAGTACTTTGGTTGTGTTGTGCAGGTTCCACGTTGGCGCCGGAATCTCTGGTGTTGCGCCGCACTACATCCCGCCGCCATCAACCTTCAACGTGCTTCTTGGCTCCTACTGGTTCGATAACCTTGGTTTCATACTGAGGGAAACTTGCCGCTGTACGCATCACACCTTCCTCTTGGGGTTCCCAACGGACGCGTATCAAGCAGCTTTTTCTGGTGCCGTTGCCGGGGAGATCAAGACACGCTGCAAGGGGAGTCTCCACTTCTCAATCTCTTTACTTTGTTTTTGTCTTGCTTAGTTTTATTTACTACTTTGTTTGCTGCACTAAATCAAAATACAAAAAAATTAGTTGCTAGTTTTACTTTACTTGCTATCTTGTTTGCTATATCAAAAACACAAAAAAATTAGTTTACTTGCATTTACTTTATCTAGTTTGCTTTATTTACTGTTGCTAAAATGGCCAACCCTGAAAATACTAAGTTGTGTGACTTCACAACCACAAATAATAATGATTTCTTATGCACACCTATTGCTCCACCTGCTACTACAGCAGAATTCTTTGAAATTAAACCTGCTTTACTGAATCTTGTTATGCGAGAGCAATTTTCTGGTGTTAGTTCTGATGATGCTGCTGCCCATCTCAATAATTTTGTTGAATTATGTGAAATGCAAAAGTATAAAGATGTAGATGGTGACATTATAAAATTAAAATTGTTCCCTTTCTCATTAAGAGGAAGAGCTAAAGATTGGTTGCTATCTCTGCCTAAGAATAGTATTGATTCATGGACTAAATGCAAGGATGCTTTTATTGGTAGATATTATCCCCCTGCTAAAATTATATCTTTGAGGAGTAGCATAATGAATTTTAAACAATTAGATACTGAACATGTTGCTCAAGCTTGGGAAAGAATGAAATCTCTGGTTAAAAATTGTCCAACCCATGGACTGACTACTTGGATGATCATCCAAACCTTCTATGCAGGACTAAATTTTTCTTCGCGGAATTTATTGGATTCAACTGCTGGAGGTACCTTTATGTCCATCACTCTTGGTGAAGCAACAAAGCTTCTTGATAATATGATGATCAACTACTCTGAATGGCACACGGAAAGAGCTCCACAAGGTCAGGAGGTAAATTCATCAAGAAACCTCTTCCTTGAGTGATAAGATTGATGCTATTATGTCTATGCTTGTGAATGATAGGACTAATATTGATCCTAATAATGTTCCGTTAGCTTCATTGGTTGCACAAGAAGAACATGTTGATGTAAACTTCATTAAAAATAATAATTTCAACAACAATGCTTACCTAACAATTCTAGTAACAACTATAGGCCATATCCTTATAATAATGGCAACGGCTATGGTAATTCTTATGGGAATTCTTACAACAATAATAGGAATTCACCTCTGGACTTGAAGCCATGCTTAAAGAATTTATTAGTACGCAAACTGCTTTTAACAAATCTGTTGAAGAAAAGCTTGGGAAAATTGATATACTTGCTTCTAAAGTCGATAGTCTTGCTGCTGATGTTGATCTTTTGAAATCGAAAGTTATGCCTAATGAAAATCATCATAATAAAATTGTTACTACAGCAAATGCCATCCAAGTTAGAATTAATGAGAATATAAGATTAATGGCTGAACTGCGTGCTAGGTGGGATAGAGAAGAAAATGAAAAACTAGCTAAAGAGAAGAATATAGCTAAAGTTTGGACTATTACCACCACTAATAATGCTAATGCTACACATGTTGCTGCACCTCCTACTATTAATAATAAAAGAATTGGTGTTAGCAATGTTTCCACTTCTAATGCAAAGCGCGAGAAACCACTCAAACTGCTAAATCATTAAATCGCCTGTGATAAAGTGATGAAATTTTTTCCAACATTGGGGATGATGATCCCATTGCTTTAGATTATAATGGTTTGAATTTTGATGATTGCCACATCTCTGAAGTTATAAAGTTCTTGCAAAAACTTTCTAAAAGTCCTAATGCTAGTGCTATAAATTTGGCTTTCACACAACATATTACAAATGCTCTCATAAAAGCTAGAGAAGAGAAACTAGAGCGCGAAGCCTCTATTCCTAGAAAGCTAGAGGATGGTTGGGAGCCCATCATTAAGATGAAGGTTAAAGATTTTGATTGTAATGTTTTATGTGATCTTGGTGCAAGTATTTCTGTTATGCCTAAGAAAATTTATAATATGCTTGACTTGCCACCGCTGAAAAATTGTTATTTGGATGTTAATCTTGCTGATCATTCTACAAAGAAACCTTTGGGTAAAGTTGATAATGTTCGCATTACCGTTAACAATAACCTTGTCCCCGTTGATTTTGTTGTCTTGGATATTGAATGCAATGCATCTTGTCCCATTATATTGGGAAGACCTTTTCTTTGAACTGTTGGTGCTACCATTGATATGAAGGAAGGTAATATAAAATATCAATTTCCTCTCAAGAAAGGTATGGAACACTTCCCTAGAAAGAGAATTAAGTTACCCTTTGATTCTATTATGAGAACAAATTATGATGTTGACACTTCGTCTCTTGATAATACTTGATACACACTTTCTGCGCCTAGCTGAAAGGCGTTAAAGAAAAGCGCTTATGGGAGACAACCCATGTTTTTACCTACAGTACTTTGTTTTTATTTTGTGTCTTGGAAGTTGTTTAGTACTGTAGCAACCTCTCCTTATCTTAGTTTTGTGTTTTGTTGTGCCAAGTAAAGTCGTTGATAGAAAAGTTCATACTAGATTTGGATTACTGCGCAGAAACAGATTTCTTTGCTATCACGAATCTGGGCTGTTTTCCCCTGTAGGTGACTCAGAAAATTATGCCAATTTACGTGAGTGATCCTCAGATATGTATGCAACTTTCATTCAATTTGAGAATTTTCATTTGAGCAAGTCTGGTGCCATTCTAAAATTCGTCAATACGAACTGTTCTGTTTTGACAGATTCTGCCTTTTATTTCGCATTGCCTCTTTTGCTATGTTGGATGAATTTCTTTGATCCATTAATGTCCAGTAGCTTTATGCAATGTCCAGAAGTGTTAAGAATGATTGTGTCACCTCTGAATATGTTAATTTTTATTGTGCACTAACCCTCTAATGAGTTGTTCTAAGTTTGGTGTGGAGGAAGTTTTCAAGGATCAAGAGAGGAGTATGATGCAACATGATCAAGGAGAGTGAAAGCTCTAAGCTTGGGGATGCCCCGGTGGTTCACCCCTGCATATATCAAGAAGACTCAAGCGTCTAAGCTTGGGGATGCCCAAGGCATCCCCTTCTTCATCGACAACATTATCAGGTTCCTCCCCTGAAACTATATTTTTATTCCATCACATCTTATGTGCTTTGCTTGGAGCGTCGGTTTGTTTTTGTTTTTTTGTTTTGTTTGAATAAAATGGATCCTAGCATTCACTTTATGGGAGAGAGACACGCTCCGCTGTAGCATATGGACAAGTATGTCCTTAGTTTCTACTCATAGTATTCATGGCGAAGTTTCTCCTTCGTTAAATTGTTATATGGTTGGAATTGGAAAATGATACATGTAGTAATTGCTATAAATGTCTTGGGTAATGTGATACTTGGCAATTGTTGTGCTCATGATTAAGCTCTTGCGTCATATGCTTTGCACCCATTAATGAAGAAATACATAGAGCATGCTAAAATTTGGTTTGCATATTTGGTTTCTCTAAGGTCTAGATAATTTCTAGTATTGAGTTTGAACAACAAGGAAGACGGTGTAGAGTCTTATAATGTTTACAATATGTCTTTTATGTGAGTTTTGCTGCACCGGTTCATCCTTGTGTTTGTTTCAAATAAGCCTTGCTAGCCTAAACCTTGTATCGAGAGGGAATACTTCTCATGCATCCAAAATACTTGAGCCAACCACTATGCCATTTGTGTCCTCCATACCTACCTACTACATGGTATTTTCCGCCATTCCAAAGTAAATTTCTTGAGTGCTACCTTTAAAATTCCATCATTCACCTTTGCAATATATAGCTCATGGGACAAATAGCTTAAAAACTATTGTGGTATTGAATATGTAATTATGCACTTTATCTCTTATTAAGTTGCTTGTTGTGCGATAACCATGTTCACTGGGGACGCCATCAACTATTCTTTGTTGAATTTCATGTGAGTTGCTATGCATGTCCGTCTTGTCTGAAGTAAGAGAGATCTACCACCTTATGGTTAAGCATGCATATTGTTAGAGAAGAACATTGGGCCGCTAACTAAAGCCATGATCCATGGTGGAAGTTTCAGTTTTGGACATATATCCTCAATCTCAAATGAGAAAATTATTAATTGTTGTTACATGCTTATCCATAAAAGAGGAGTCCATTATCTGTTGTCTATGTTGTCCCGGTATGGATGTCTAAGTTGAGAATAATCAATAGCGAGAAATCCAATGCGAGCTTTCTCCTTAGACCTTTGTACAGGCGGCATAGAGGTACCCCTTTGTGACACTTGGTTAAAACATGTGCATTGTGATGATCCGGTAGTCCAAGCTAATTAGGACAAGGTGCGGGCACTATTAGTATACTATGCATGAGGCTTGCAACTTGTAAGATATAATTTGCATGATGCATATGCTTTATTACTACCGTTGACAAAATTGTTTCATGTTTTCAAAATCAAAGCTCTAGCACAAATATAGCAATCGATGCTTTTCCTCTACGGAGGACAGTTCTTTTACTTTCAATGTTGAGTCAGTTCACCTATTTCTTTCCACCTCAAGAAGCAAACACTTGTGTGAACTGTGCATTGATTCCTACATATTTGCATATTGCACTTGTTATATTACTCTATGTTGACAATATCAATGAGATATACATGTTATAAGTTGAAAGCAACCGCTGAAACTTAATCTTCCTTTGTGTTGCTTCAATACCTTTACTTTGAATTATTGCTTTATGAGTTAACTCTTATGCAAGACTTATTGATGCTTGTCTTGAAGTGCTATTCATGAAAAGTCTTTGCTTTATGATTCACTTGTTTACTCATGTCATATACATTGTTTTGATCGCTGCATTCACTACATATGCTTTACAAATAGTATGATCAAGGTTATGATGGCATGTCACTCCAGAAATTATCTGTGTTATTGTTTTACCTGCTCGGGACGAGCAGAACTAAGCTTGGGGATGCTGATACGTCTCCAATGTATCGATAATTTCTTATGTTCCATGCCACATTATTGATGTTATCTACATGTTTTATGCACACTTTATGTCATATTCGTGCATTTTCTGGAACTAACCTATTAACAAGATGCCGAAGTGCCGCTTGTCGTTTCATTGTTTTTGGTTTCAGAAATCCTAGTAACGAAATATTCTCGGAATTGGACGAAATCAACGCCCAGGGTCCTATTTTGCCACGAAGCTTCCGTAAGTCCGAAGAGGAGACGAAGAGGGGCCACGAGGGGCCACACCCTAGGGCGGCGCGGCCCCCCCCTTGGCCGCGCGGCCCTGTGGTGTGGGGCCCTCGTGCCGCCTCTTGACCTGCCCTTCCGCCTACAAATAGCCTCCGTTGCGAAACCCCCAGTACCGAGAGCCACGATACGGAAAACCTTCCAGAGACGCCGCCGCCGCCGATCCCATCTCGGGGATCCAGAGATCGCCTCCGGCACCCTGCCGGAGAGGGGATTCATCTCCCGGAGGACTCTACGCCGCCATGGTCGCCTCCGGTGTGATGTGTGAGTAGTCTACCCCTGGACTATGGGTCCATAGCAGTAGCTAGATGGTTGTCTTCTCCCCATTGTGCTATCATTGTCGGATCTTGTGAGCTGCCTAACATGATCAAGATCATCTATCTGTAATTCTATATGTTGCGTTTGTTGGGATCCGATGAATAGAGAATACTTGTTATGTTGATTATCAAAGTTATATCTATGTGTTGTTTATGATCTTGCATGCTCTCCGTTACTAGTAGATGCTCTGGCCAAGTAGATGCTTGTAACTCCAAGAGGGAGTATTTATGCTCGATAGTGGGTTCATGCCCGCATTGACACCGGGACAAAGGATGTAAAAGTTCTAAGGTTGTGTTGTGCTGTTGCCACTAGGGATAAAACATTGATGCTATGTCTAAGGATGTAGTTGTTGATTACATTACGCACCATACTTAATGCAATTGTCTGTTGCTTTGCAACTTAATACTGGAGGGGGTTCGGATGATAACCTGAAGGTGGACTTTTTAGGCATAGATGCATGCTGGACGGCGGTCTATGTACTTTGTCGTAATGCCCAATTAAATCTCACTATACTCATCATGATATGTATGTGCATGGTCATGCCCTCTTTATTTATCAATTGCCCAACTGTAATTTGTTCACCCAACATGTTGTTTATCTTATGGGAGAGACACCTCTAGTGAACTGTGGACCCCGGTCCAATTCTCTTTACTGAAATACAATCTTATGCAATACTGTTCTACTGTTTTCTGCAAACAATCATCTTCCACACAATACGGTTAATCCTTTGTTACAGCAAGCCGGTGAGATTGACAACCTCACTGTTTCGTTGGGGCAAAGTACTTTGGTTGTGTTGTGCAGGTTCCACGTTGGCGCCGGAATCTCTGGTGTTGCGCCGCACTACATCCCACCGCCATCAACCTTCAACGTGCTTCTTGGCTCCTACTGGTTCGATAACCTTGGTTTCATACTGAGGGAAACTTGCCGCTGTACGCATCACACCTTCCTCTTGGGGTTCCCAACGGACGTGTGTTGAACGCGTATCAGCCATCGCCCTTTCGCGTACTTCATCGCCCAGAAACCCTAAGGTGCGGGGCGACATCGAGGATAGTCAGCGCCGCCTCCGCGAGGCGGAAAAACACCAGAGAGAAAAGAGCTCTCCGGCAGGCAGAAATCTGCCGGGGAAATTCCCTCCCGAAGGGGGAAATCGTCGCCATCGTCACCGTCATCGAGCTGGACTTCATTGGGATCATCATCATCATCTCCACCACCGACACTGTCATCTCCACCGCTGCACCTCGTCTCCGTTGTAACATCTAGGGTTGAATCTTGAGTACTTCATAGGGGAAACTCTCCCGGTGTTAATTACTCCTTGTTATTGATGCTATTGAGTGAAACCGTTGAATCAAGGTTTATGTTCAGATTGTTATCCATCATCATATCACCTCTGACCATGTTCCATATGATGTCTTGTGAGTAGTTCGCTTAGTTCTTGAAGACATGGGTGAAGTCTAAATGTTAGTAGTGAACTATGTTGAGTAATATTTAATGGTTTGATATTTAAGTTGTGGTGTTATTCTTCTAGTGGTGTCATGTGAACGTCGACTACATGATACTTCACCTTTATGGGCCTAGGGGAATGCATCTTGTATTCGTTTGCTAAATGTGGGGTTGCCGGAGTGACATCAACCTAAACCCCCATTGGTATATCGATGCATGAGGGATAGCAGGATCTCAGAGTTTAAGGCTGTGGTTAGATTTATCTTAATTACTTTCTTGTATTTGTGGATGCTTGCAACGGGTTTAATCACAAGTATGTATTAGTCCTAGGAAGGGCGGTGCATTAGCATAGGTTCACCCACACAACACTTATCAAAACAATGAAGATTAATCAACTATATGAAGGGAAGCACTAGACTAAATACCCGTGTGTCCTCAAGAATGTTTGGTCATCATAAGTAAAGAAACCGGCTTGTCCTTTGTGCTAAAAAAGATTGGGCCACTTGCTGCAATTATTATTCTCGCACTTTACTTACTTGTATTTTATTTATCTATTATATCAAAACCTCCTGAAAACTTGTCTGTGAGCATTTACAGTGAATCCTTCATCGAAACTGCTTGTCAACACCTTCTGCTCCTCGTTGGGTTCGACACTCTTATTTATCGAAAATACTACGATACACCCCCTATACTTATGGGTCATCAACAGCCCGTACCATGCACTGGCGGCCTTCATGGCCACAACTCATACCGCGTATCTCAAGATAAAGATGCTGGCACCTAATGGACCACTGACCGTGGTGGGAAACTACAAGGTATCGTTGGAAACTGCTTCTGCCGGATCAAACCTGGCAGAGTCGCTGGTGATAGCTGAGGAAAAGAAAAGGATGCAAATTGTTGTGGCGCTGGCTCAGTCCTCCCAGCTGAACTTAGCGGCCATGAGTGGTAACTTGGGAACACCGGCATTTCAGCCATCAAAAGAGACCAAAGACATTGTGCTGGATCCGGCATGCCCAGAGCGCACCGTCCGTATCGGTGCCGGTCTGAGCCAGGCATAGGAAAGCGCGCTCGTCAACTTCCTCCGTGAGAATCGGAACATCTTCGCCTGGTCTACTGATGACTTGGTGGGTGTGCCGAGGGAGTTGGCTGAGCACTCTCTGAATGTCCGGAAGGATGCAAAACCGGTACGGCAACCTTTGCGCCGGTTCGCTCAAGATAGGAGAAAAATTATCGAAGAAGAAGTTACCAAGTTACTAGTTTCCGGTTTCATCGTGGAGGTACTGCATACTGAGTGGCTAGCCAATCCGGTGCTGGTCGAGAAGAAAAAAGAAGAAGACCCCAAAGCTCCAAAGGTGTGGCGCATGTGCATCGACTACACCAACCTGAACAAGGCGTGCCCTAAAGATCCTTTCCCTCTACCTCGGATTGATCAAGTGATCGATTCCACTGCTGGTGGTGAACTGTTGTCTTTTCTGGATGCTTACTCCGGATTCCATCAAATTCCCCTGAAAAAGGAAGATCAAATAAAGACTGCGTTCATTACCTTGCACGGGGCTTATTGCTATGTCACTATGCCTTTTGGTTTGAGAAATGCCGGCGCAACATATCAGCGCTGTATGCAAAAATTCTTGTTCGATCAGATCGGCAAAAACATGCAAGTCTATGTGGACGATATTGTGATAAAAACTAAGGTAAAAGATACCTTTATCGATGATCTGAGGCAAACGTTTGATAACCTAAGAAGATTCCGGATGAAGCTTAACCCAGCAAAATGCACCTTCGGTGTGCCCGCCGAAAAACTTCTCGGTTTCTTGGTATCGAGCCGCGGTATAGAAGTTAACCCGGTAAAAATTCGAGCAATAGAGAGAATGACTGTACCTCAAGAGCTAAAAGATGTCCAGAAATTTACCGGTAGCTTGGCATCGTTAAGCCGGTTCATCAGCCGGTTGGGGGAGAAGGCCATACCTCTTTACGCCCTAATGAGAAAATCAGATACTTTTGTCTGGACACCCCAGGCAGATGCAGCTTTCAAAGAGCTCAAAAACATGCTCGCGACAGCTCCTATATTGGCTTCATCTTTGGAGAGGGAACCCATGTTGCTTTACATAGCGGCGACAAACTGGGTGGTAAGTGTTGTGGTGGTGGTAGAAAGAGCTGAGGAAGGAAAAACCGTGCAGAGGCCGGTATACTACCTGAGCGAGGTGCTCTCCTCTTCAAAGCAAAACTACCCGCACTTTCAGAAAATGACCTACGGTGTGTTCATGGCCGCCACGAAGCTCAAACATTACTTTGAAGAGCATCCGATGAAGGTAGTGAGTGAAGCACCCATCTCGGAGATCATGGGCAACAAAGATGCCAGCGGCCGGATTGCCAAATGGGCAATTCAGCTATCTCCATACGTACCGGCGTATGAAAGAAGGGACGCCATCAAGTCACAAGCTTTGGCGGATTTCCTGGTTGATTGGGCTAAAATGAAGTACAAGCCGTCGAAAGCGGAGCGAGACTACTGGAAGTTGCACTTTGATGGATCCAAACTCAAAGAGGGTCTAGGTGCCGGAGTGGTTGTTACCTCACCAAAGGGGGATCACTTGAGATATGTATTCCAAATACACTTCAGGGCATCAAACAATGTCGCGGAATATGAAGCTTTGGTCCATGGGCTAAAAGTGGCAAAAGAAGTTGGAGTACACCGGATCATTTGCTATGGTGATTCAGATTTGGTGGTGCAACAAAGTTCCGGGGATTGGGATGCGAAGGATGCCAACATAGCCTCGTACCGGTTCCATGTGCAAAAGATTGCTGGATTCTTTGAAGGATGTTAGTTTCACCATGTACCGCGGGCAGAAAATGAAGCCGCAGATACTTTGTCTAAGCTGGGCTCATCTAGGCAAGAAATTCCTTCCGGAATAGCCTTGGCTCACCTAAGAAAACCATCAATTACACCAAGTGCGGAGTCTGAATCAATTTTCGTACCGAAATCCCACGCCGTACGCATGGATGTGGACGAAGGAAGCACGGGGATTGTTCCGGCAAACCCGGGGACTTCGGGGTCCAAACCGGAAGAAGCTATGATGGTGGACTACATGGAGATAGACGTACCAGTGTTTACGGTTCGAGAGACGCCGACCTGGGTTAAACCTATTAAGGAATTCCTGATCAACGGCATCTTGCCGGTTGAAGAAACTGAATCGAGGAGGATCTAGAGAAGGTCCAAGGCGTACACCATCATCAATGGGGAGATGTGCAAAAGAAGCGTTACCGGTGTCCTCCAGAGATGTGTGGAACCGGCGGAAGGAAGAGAGATGCTAGTGGAAGTGCACGAAGGAGAGTGCGGGCACCATGCCTCATCCAGGGCGCTGGTAGCGAAAGTCTTCCGGCATGGGTTCTATTGGCCCACTGCTTTGGAGGATGCAGAGGACTTGGTCCGAAGATGCAATGGGTTCCAGAGGTACGCCAAACAGAATCACACCCCTGCATCCGGTTTAAAAACTATACCGATAACTTAGCCCTTTGCGGTATGGTGCCTGGATATGGTTGGTCCATTCAAAACCGCGAGAGGAAAAATGACTCATATATTGGTGATGGTTGATAAATTCACAAAGTGGCTAGAGGTGAAGCCGATAGCAAAATGTGATGGGCATACGGCCGTGAAATTCTTGAAAGACGTGATCTTGCGGTATGGATACCCGCACAGCATCATTACCGATAACGGAACCAACTTTGCTCAAGGAGAGTTTAAGCGATTCTATGAAGACAACAACATCCGGTTGGATTTGTGCTCAGTGGCACATCCACAAGGCAATGACCAAGTTGAAAGAATAAATGCACTCGTGCTTTCCGGTATCAAACCGAGGCTCATTGAACCACTTGAAAAAACGCCCGGATGCTGGCTTGATGAATTACCATCGGTGCTATGGAGCATAAGAACAACACCAAACCGGTCTACCGGGTATACGCCATTTTTCATGGTATACGGAGCAGAAGCGGTCATACCAACCGACATTCTCCATGACTCACCAAGGGTACAGCTCTATACCGAAAAAGAGGTAAAAGAGGCCCGAGAAAATGATGTGGATTTGCTTGAAGAGCAAAGGGAAATGGCTCTGGCAAGGTCAACCATATACCAGCAAAACCTCAGACGCTATCACACCCGAAAGGTAAACCCGAGGGTATTCCGGGAAGGAGACCTGGTGCTACGCCTAGTGCAGCCCACTGAGGGACGGCACAAACTCTCACCTCCGTGGGAAGGGCCATTCATTGTGAGCAAAGCTCTCCACAATGATGCCTACTACTTGATCGATGCACAGGAATGGAAAGAAGGAAAGGAGGACAAGTCCGGAGAGGAGAGCAAGCGACCGTGGAACATAGCTTTGTTGCATCCTTTCTACTCCTGAGGATGTGGTGTAAGAAGTTCCTTTTGGTACCTTATGTTATGAATAAGATGCCGGCACCTCGAATATATCTCGAGGACTGCCTCTACCGGAATTGCATGCAATCTGTTTATTTTGTCTGTATGCCGGTTTAATTGTTAGAAGTTTTCCTTTCCGGTTTAGTAACGTGTTAAACCTACCGAAGTCTTCGACTTACTGCTGTCTGCAACCCGGCTTCATGGCAAGCAAGATAAACCGGAAGGATATAAACACGCGAAAGACGCAAAGGGGAATCAAAAACAAGCGATCCGATGAAAGCTTAACTAACCCCAGTTGTACCGGTTTTTTGTGGAAAATTTCGAATTTTTCCTAAGTTCAAGAAAATGCTTGCTTGGCAAAAGAACTTCGTGTCTCATACGCCAAAACAGGCAGAGCCAAAGCAAAAGAACCAAGTGTGCATCAGATTGAATTCGGAAATGAATCCGGAAGATCCACCGTGCAAGATCAAAGCAAACAATCAATACAAATTGCTAACATATGATACCAACATAACTTGATAACCTACCGGTGTATCATATAAGATATCGGCATAAGAAAGTGTGCCACAACCAAAAGGACATAACATTGTTTTACATCAAATACCCCGGCATACCGGGGTAGAATTTAACCGACATTGTTTTGAGGTGACAGGTAGGGCAAACATATAACAAGAGTATTCAGGCGTTAGGAGCCTGGGGGCCAGCTGCAGGGGCTTTCGGAGCTTGCTCTGGAGGGGCGTCATCTTCCTCAGCATCCTCCTCCTCGTCCTCGCCGGCATCCTCCTCATCCTCAGATAGATCGTCTGCTAAGTCAGCAGGAGGAGGGATGAAGTTGCTGGTAGAAACCGACTGGGCGATCCGGTAGGCACGGTCCTTGCGCTTGGCGGTCTTGGCGGGATCAGTGTCCATATGAGCGTCGCCGTGAAGGCTGTGGAGAGCGTCCAGATCTAGATCCTCGTACCATGAGCAGGCAACGCGGAGCGCTGCGTCAGCTCCGGCGCGGTGAGATGAGCGCCGCCAATCACTGAACCTCTTGCCGGCATCCTTGAGGCGGTTGGAGAGGAGCGTCAGGTTTGCCGGTTGAGCTTCCCTGGGCCACAAGACCTTGAAGAGCTGCATGGCCACATCCGGTAGATCAACCAGATGTCGGTCCACGCACCGCATGTGGGAGATCCGGGCGGCCAGCGCGACGAGATGGTCGTAGGCATCCCAGGGCGCATCGGGATTGGTCAAAGCTTGCTCAGCCCTGCGCTCCATCACCTTCGCGTGTGCGTGCGGCTGAGATTCCGGGAAGAGGTCTACAAGGAGAGAAGAAAAAGAAAAAAGGAACTGGCGTAAGGATATGCTGCCAGAAGAAATAAGCTTATAAGCGAAGAGGGAAAGAAGAAGGGCTTACTGAGGGCCAGCTGGTCGGCTTGCATGACCAACCGGTCGTACTCAACCTGATCCGTGGTAAGGGCAGTGATCCGGGCTTCCGCTTCCTTCCGCACCCGGGTCTCCTCCTCCAACCCCATCCGCAGCTGTGCGCTCGAATCAATGAAGTCCTTGAGTGACTCATCCAACTTGGCTTCCGCAGCAGCCTGGGTCTCCTTGAGCTCCCGCGCGTGCCAGAGTTCAGCCTCCACAAGCTTCTCCTTAAGCTCAGCGGAGACCTTCTCCTGAGCGTCCAGGGCCTTGCGGTGCTTAAGGGCAAGTGATACGTCTCGAACGTATCTATAATTTCTTATGTTCCATGCTTGTTTTATGACAATACTTACATGTTTTGTTCATACTTTATATCGTTTTGATGCGTTTTCCGGATCTAACCTATTGACGAGATGCCGAAGTGCCAGTTCCTGTTTTCTGCTGTTTTTGGTTTCAGAAATCCTAGTAAGGAAATATTCTTGGAATTGGACGAAATCAACGCCCAGCATCTTAGAATTCCATGAAGCTTCCAGAACACCCGAGAGCCACCAGAGGAGAGCCACAGGGGGGCCACACGCCAGGGTGGCGCGGCCTGGACCCTGGGCGCGCCGCCCTACTGTGTGGTGGCCCCGTCAGCCTTTCGACTCCGCCTCTTCGCCTATTTAAGCCTCCCTAACCTAAAACCTCGAGACGAAAAAACCACGGTACGAGAAACCTTCCAGAGCCGCCGCCATCGTGAAGCCAAGATCTGGGGGACAGGAGTCTCTGTTCCGGCACGCCACCGGGACGGGGAAGTGCCCCCGGAAGGCTTCTCCATCGACATCACCGCCATCTTCATCACCGCTGATGTCTCCCATGAGGAGGGAGTAGTTCTCCATCAAGGCTAAGGGCTGTACCGGTAGCTATGTGGTTAATCTCTCTCTCATGTACCCCAATACAATGATCTCATGAATTGCCTTGCATAATTGAGATCCATATGATGAGCATTGTATCACTATTAGTCTATGTGCTACTCTTGTGATGTTATTAAAGTATTATATTCCTCCTTCACGGTGTAATGGTGACAGTGTGTGCATCGTGTAGTACTTGGCGTAGGTTATGATCATAATCTCTTGTAGGTTATGGAGTTAATTATTACTATGATAGTATTGATGTGATTTATTCCCCCTTCATAGTGTAAAGGTGACAGTGTGTATGCTATGTTAGTACTCGGTTTAAATTGCAAAGATCTATTATGCTCTAAGGTTACTTAAACATGAATGCCCAATGTTGTGGAGCTTGTTAACTCCGGCATTGAGGTGCTCTTGTAGCCCTACACAACGAATGGTGTTCATTATCAAACAAGAGTATATGTAGCACAAAGGAAGAGAACTTATTTATTTATGTGATCAATGTTGAGAGTGTCCACTAGTGAAAGTATGATCCCTAGGCCTTGTTTCCAAATACTGCAATCATCGCTTGTTTACTATTTTACTGCATCTTTACTTCCTGCAATATTACTACCATCAACTGCACGCCAGCAAGCACTTTTCTGGCGCCGTTATTACTGCTCATATTCATTCATACCACTTGTATTTCACTATCTCTTCGCCGAACTAGTGCACCTATACATCTGACAAGTGTATTAGGTGTGTTGGGGACACAAGAGACTTCTTGTATCGTGATTGCAGGGTTGCTTGAGAGGGATATCTTTGACCTCTTCCTCCCTGAGTTCGATAAACCTTGGGTGATCCACTTAAGGGAAACTTGCTGCTGTTCTACAAACCTCTGCTCTTGGAGGCCCAACACTGTCTACAAGAATAGAAGCACCCGTAGACATCAAGCACTTTTATGGCGCCGTTGCCGGGGAGGAAAGGTAAAAGGCATTCATACTCCGGTCCCAGGTAACTAAGTACTTTTCTGTTGCCGTTGTGTGAGTGTTCGAAGCTATTTCCTTTAGATCCTGCAATTGCATCTTTTTGTCTCTTGTTTTACACTAGTAAGTCTTAATGGAAGACAATAACAAAATGAGAGATCTTTATGAACTTTATCTTGAATTAGGACATGATGTGTTTGAAGAGAAAATTAAAAAACCCATGGAAGTTATGCATGCTAATGGGAATGTTATTAGTATGAATGCTTTGAACACCATTGTTGCTAATGCTATGGAAGAATTTAAGCTTGGGGAGGTCGGTTTTGATGAAAATGATCTCTTTAGCCCTCCGGGTGTTGAGGAGAAAGTTTATGTTGATTATGATATGCCTCCCATATATGATGATTATAATGATAGTGGTATTTTGGTGCCGCCTACTATGGAGAGTAAATTTTATGATGATTATACTATGCCTCCTACACTTGATGAGAATAATAATGATAGCTACTTTGTTGAATTTTCTCCCACTACAACTAATAAAATTGATTATGCTTATGTGGAGAGTAATGATACTTTTATGCATGTGAATAAGAATGCTTTATGTGATACTTATATTGTTGAGTTTGTTCATGATGCCTCTGAAAGTTATTATGAGAGAGGAAAATATGGTTGTAGAAATTTTCATGTTACTAAAACACCTCTCTATATGCTGAAAATCTTGAAGTTGCGCTTGTCTAGTTTTCCTATGCTTGTTGCATTATGCCAACATGACTTGTTTATTTACAAGATTCCTTTTCATAGGAAGTGGGTTAGGCTTAAATTTGTTTTGAATTTGCTTCTTGATGCTCTCTTTTGCTTCAACTCCTATTTCTTGCGAGTGCATCATTGAAACTACTGAGCCCATCTTAATGGCTATAAAGAAAGCACTTCTTGGGAGATAACCCATGTTTTTATTTTGCTACAGTACTTTTGTTTTATATTTGAGTCTTGGAAGTTGTTTACTACTGTAGAAACCTCTCCTTATCTTTATTTTATTGCATTGTTGTGCCAAGTAAAGTCTTTGATAGCAAGGTTGATACTAGATTTGGATTACTGCACAGAAACAGATTTCTTGCTGTCACGAATTTGGGCAGAATTCTCTGTAGGTAACTCAGAAAAATCTGCCAATTTACGTGCGTGATCCTCAGATATGTACGCAACTTTCATTCAATTTGAGCATTTTCATCTGAGCAAGTCCAGTGCCGCTAACAAATTCGTCTTTACGGACTGTTCTGTTTTGACAGATTCTGCCTTTTATTTCGCATTGCGTCTTTTGCTGTGTTGGATGGATTTCTTTGTTCCATTAATTTCCAGTAGCTTTGTGCAATGTCCAGAAGTGTTAAGAATGATTGTGTCACCTCTGAACATGTGAATTTTTGATTATGCACTAACCCTCTAATGAGTTTGTTTCGAGTTTTTTGTGGAGGAAGTTTTCAAGGTTCAAGAGAGGAGGATGATATACTATGATCAAGAAGAGTGAAAAGTCTAAGCTTGGGGATGCCCCCGTGGTTCATCCCTGCATATTTCAAGAAGACCCAAGCGTCTAAGCTTGGGGATGCCCAAGGCATCCCCTTCTTCATCAATAATTTATCAGGTTTCTTTTCTTGAAACTATATTTTTATTCGGTCACATCTTATGTACTTTACTTGGAGCGTCTGTTTGTTTTTATTTTAGTTTTGTTATTTTAATTCTCTGAATAAATTCATGCTTGTGTGGGAGAGAGACACGCTCCGCTGTTGCGCATGAACACATGTGTTCTTAGCTTTACTTTTAATGTTCATGGCGAAGGTTGATACTGCTTCGTTCATTGTTATATGGTTGGAAACAAAAAATGCTGCATGTGGTAATTGGTATAATGTCTTGAATAATTTGATACTTGGCAATTGTCGTGCTCATATAGATCATGTTTAAGCTCTTGCATCATGTACTTTGCACCCACTAATGAAGAACTACATAGATCTTGTTAAAATTTGGTTTGCATGATTAGTTTCTCTAGAGTCTAGATATTTTCTGGTTAAGGTGTTTGAACAACAAGGAAGACGATGTAAAGTCTTATAATGCTTACAATATGTTCATATGTGAGTCTTGCTGCACCGTTTTATACTTGAGTTTGCTTCAAACAACCTTTCTAGCCTAGCCTTGTATTGAGAGGAATTCTTCTCGTGCATCCAAATCCTTGAGCCAAAAACTATGCCATTTGTGTCCACCATACCTACCTACTACATGGTATTTCTCTGCCATTCCAAGCAAATACTTCATGTGCTACCTTTAAACAATTCAAAAGCTATTATCTCTTATTTGTGTCAATGTTTTATAGCTCATGAGGAAGTATGTGGTGTTTATCTTTCGATCTTGTCATTTACTTTTGACAGACTTTCACCAATGGACTAGTGGCATATCCGCTTATCCAATAATTTTGCAAAAAGAGCTGGCAATGGGGTTCCCAGCCCCAATTAATTAACTTGCATTAATAATTCTCTTCACATGTTTTGCTCTGATTCATCAGTAAGCAACTTAATTTTGCAAATAGACACTTCTCCATGGTATGTGAAATGTTGGAAGGCACCCGAGGATTCGGTTAGCCATGGCTTGAGAAAGCAAAGGTTGGGAGGAGTGTCATCTAAAAAATAAAAAAATAAAAACTAAACTAAAGTACATGTGTAAACAAAAGAGAAGAGGGATGATCTACCTTGCTGGTAGAGATAACGTTCTTCATGGGAGCTGCTCTTGAAAGTCTGGTTGATAAGGTAGTTAGAGTACCCGCTACCATTCGTTGACAACAACAAACACCTCTCAAAACTTTACTTTTATGCTCTCTATATGATTTCAAAACTTAAAAAGCTCTAGCACATGATTTTATCCCTGCTTCCCTCTGCGAAGGGCCATTCTTCTACTTTATTGTTGAGTCAGTTTACCCACTTCTTTCTATCTTAGAAGCAAACACTTGTGTCAACTGTGCATTGATTCTTACATGTTTACCTATTGCACTTGTTATATTGCTTTATGTTGACAACTATCCAGGAGATGTACGTGTTACAAGTTGAAAGCAATCGCTGAAACTTAATCATCCTTTGTGTTGCTTCAATGCCTTCTACTTTGAATCTATTGCTTTATGAGTTAACTCTTATGCAAGTCTTATTGATGCTTGTCTTGAAAGTACTATTCATGAAAAGTCTTTGCTATATGATTCAGTTGTTTAGTCATTGTCTTTACCATTGCTTTGAATCACTTCATTCATCTCATAAGCTTTACAATAATGTTGATCAAGATCATGTTGGTAGCATGTCACTTAAGAAATTATCATTGTTATCGTTTACCTACTCGAGGGCGAGTAGGAACTAAGCTTGGGGATGCTTGATACGTCTCAAACGTATCTATAATTTCTTATGTTCCATGCTTGTTTTATGACAATACTTACATGTTTTGTTCATACTTTATATCGTTTTGATGCGTTTTCCGGAACTAACCTATTGACGAGATGCCGAAGTGCCAGTTCCTGTTTTCTGCTGTTTTTGGTTTCAGAAATCCTAGTAAGGAAATATTCTCAGAATTGGACGAAATCAACGCCCAGCATCTTAGAATTCCACGAAGCTTCCAGAACACCCGAGAGCCACCAGAGGAGAGCCACAGGGGGGCTACACGCTAGGGTGGCGCGGCCTGGACCCTGGGCGCGCCACCTGTTATCACCAGATTTTGGACAAATCCAGAGGTGGGCCGTAAGAGAGATGGGCTTGGAAGACTACACGTGGAAGATCTCTGAAGCGGCCTTGCACGGAGAATTTGGGCTAGTTTGCCCGTGTATCTTTAATTATAGTAGATTATATCTTAGATCAAGATTTAGAGTTTGTATCGCACACGGTGGGATATTCCCACGTTAGAAAGTCCCCTGGACTATAAATATGTATCTAGGGTTTATGGAATAAACAACAACTCACGTTCAACCCAAAACAAACCAATCTCGGCGCATCGCCAACTCCTTCGTCTCGAGGGTTTCTATCAGGTAAGCGACATGCTGCCTAGATCGCATCTTGCGATCTAGGCAGCACAAGCCCCACGTTGTTCATGCATTGCTCGTACTGAAGCGTCTTTGATGGCGAGCAACGTAGTTATCATAGATGTGTTAGGGTTAGCATAGTTCTTCGTATAACATGCTTACGTAGTGCAACCCTTGCATGTCTAGCCGCCCTCACACCTATCTCAGGTGTGGGGGCGGCACCCCGCTTGATCTTTATTTAGTAGATCTGATCCGTTACGATTGCTCCTTATTCTGCAAGGATTAGTTTAATATCTGCAATAGTTAGGCCTTACAAAGGGGTGGAGGATCCAGTGGCACGTAGGGTGGCGTTCGCAAGTCCTAAACAGGATGTTCCGAGGATCAACTTCATGTTGGTTTTTAGGCCTTGTTTAGGATCGGCTTACGATCACCGTGCGTGGCCGCGAGGCCCAACCTGGAGTAGGATGATCCGATTATGCGGTGAAAACCCTAAATCGTCGTAGATCTAATTAACTTTATCTTGATCAAGCAGGATCACCATATATTCGTGCACCCCGTACGAATCATGGGTGGATCGGCTCTTTGAGCCGATTCACAGGATAACCTGAGAGCCGATCGAGGCTCGGATTTAATGTTTACGTGTATGCCATGCAGGAAACTAAGCGAGGCATCCCCATCACCTTCCTGACCAGGTATAGGTCAGGTGGCACGCCCTTGCACTTCGCATCGGACGTGTGACCAGAAGAGCATTGCGGGCCGTCGCTCGGAGGGGTCTCAGCCAGCCGCAGCTCTAGGCTCTTCCCGGCTCTACCGTGTTGACAGTCGCTGCCCGCCGGTGGGTTTTGGCAGTCAACACATTCTGGCACGCCCGGTGGGACAATCGTCTACATCAACCACATCGCCATCTACATCTGAGATGGCGGACGGCACGCCAGTCACCTACGAGGAGCTGCCTGACGAGCTCAAGAAGAGATACGACGAGATCAAGGTCACCCTCGAAGCCGACCTCATCGGCTCTTTTCAGAGAACCCATTCCCATGGCATCAGATGGAAGGGATTCTCACCGCAAGGTGCACTCGATGGGATAGACCTCTCTGCCCCGTCGGAGGAACGCACTGTGGGGCTGCGGCAGAGATCAACTACTTGGTGGCTCACTCGCTACACCGCCACTACGAAAACTTGGTCAACGTGTTGGAGCGTGTCGCTGCGCGTGATCCAGGAGATCATGAGCCACCGGTACTCGCCATCGGGACCAGCTCTCGGGACGCATCAAGGAGAGTTGCCACTCCAGTCCCGTCCACCGCTGCCATATGCGTTGGCAGCACCAGCTGAAGTGCCGGCTACACCGGCATTCGTCGTCTACAAGATCGGTGGTGACCCTAGTGACTACCAGTTCTTGGCTGAGGCGCCTAAGGAGATCCCTCAAGGATACGCGTGCACGTATGTGCCAGATTGTGGCAACTGGGCACTCTCAAACCAGGCCACAACATCAGGGACTCCGGCGAAGACAGGAGGAACGTCGCCGAGCAGCTTGAGAAGCGTACGTGGCTAACTAAGTATGCCACCTCGACGATACTCCGCAGCCCAGCTCCTGCAGTTGGCTCGTAGCTGGAAAAGCAAACATGGCTGGCTAAGTATGCCACCCTGGCGAATCTTCGTAGTGCAACTCCTACAAACAAAGACAAATGGATCAGATCGCACCATACCGAGAGACCAGTTCGGCATGGTGCCGAAAAGAAGGGCAATCGGCTATTCCAAGCCGTACTCGACGAGTACGAGATGATCCCGCTGCCACCTAAATATCGGCTCCCCGACTTCTCCAAATTCAGTGGATCAGATGGCTCCAGCTCCATCGAGCACGTCGGCCGATATTTGGCGCAACTAGGACCGGCTTCAGTGTCGGATCAGCTACGCGTGAGGCTCTTTTCACAGTCCCTCACGGGATCGGCTTTTGGATGGTACACCTCTTTGCCAGCAAACTCCATCCAGTCTTGGAAGCAATTGGAAGAACAATTCCATACGCAATACCATTCAGAAGCTTCCGAGTCTAGCATTGCCGATCTAGCACAACTACGTCAGAAGCGCGGAGAAACGGTGACAGAGTACATCCAGCGCTTCAGGAATCTTAGGAACCGATGTTATTCGGTTCGTATAACTCGAAAAGGAAGCAATCGAGTTGGCGTAGCTGGCCTTGCAACACAGCTCAAGGACATGGCCTCCCAAGCAGATTATCCTCGCCGGCGCACATGGTTCGAAACTATCAGCATATGAACAGCGCCACCCGGACCTGTACCAAGACAAGTTCAAGCGTGCGTAGTCCCGGTCGAGGCGAGAGGAAGACGAAGTTCTGCGGGAGACCAAGAAGTAGCAAGTGGCTGAGTGGACTCGGGGAGGAACCCCGTGTCCCGCAAATGGGTAAAACCACCAGGGCCGCCTGTGGATTTGATTTTGACGTGACCAAGACTGAACAAATCTTCGACCTCCTACTCAAGGAGAAACAGCTTGACGATTCCTGAAGGTCTCAAGTTCCCCACGGCGCAAGAGCTAAACGGAAAGCCGCATCGCAAATTCCACAACTCGCTCTCCCATGCCACCAACGACCGCAGGTGGTGTGGCGTCAGCCCATCCACGCGGCGCTAGAGAAGGGGCGTTTAATTTTCAACCAGTACGCCATGAAGGTCGACACCCAACCCTTCCCCGCCGTTAACATGGTGGAAGTCACCTACCCTGAGGGTTGCCAGCCAGGTCCCTCGTTCAGTATCAACATGGTAGGACCTGGAAACCACTCTGGCAAAGATGGAGATGAGGGCAGCTGCTCCCATAGCAAGGACACAAAGGAGGCCGCTCCACGCGATCGGCTCCATCATGATGGCAAGCGCTACGTCACAGAGGGAGAGGTGAAGAATATAAGATATCAACGACCTCTCTCTGATCACCTCCTCAACAAATATGTGAGTCAGTATGACCAACGCCGACGGTCCAACTATGATGATGAAGGAGATCGTCTGGCTAGAGAAACCAGAAGACATCGTCGGCATGATCGCGATGAGGAGGAGTGCGAGCGCCGTGCCACGGACAGGTCAAGGGAGCAAGATGACAACGCCAGACACTGGGACTGCCCTTTCTTCGCATTAATCGCTGGGATTCAGGAATGAGCCGATTGCCCACAATCGGCAATTGCCCAGAATGCAACAAGAAGAAGAAGGAGGCAGCCAACGTGTCTGTGTTCGAGCGATTAGGGCCTCTCCCTCCACAAAGCAAACGTGCTGAGTCACCTCGTTGGGCAGATCTTGAGGATTCCGAAGACGAGGGACTAGAAGAAGAAGAAGACAGGTGCCACCGTCCAAGGTGGTGCCCTGACGGACTTAGCCGTTCACAGAAGCGCAGGGTTCAGCGGTTGCGCGGCCTGGAGGAAGCCGAAAGGTTATACCTGCATACGTTAAGGAAGGCACGGCCTGATCTGGCTGCAAAGGTTCAGCGAGCCCTGGATGAAGAGGGTCGTCCACGGAGAATGGAGTGGCTTCCCAAGCAAAAGAAAGCCGATGATGAAACATCGGCTGGCACAAACATGGTGCTCGTCTTGCCGACAGAGCTTAGCGCTCCACGAGTCTACGATGCACTCAAGGTGGACGACAGCAGGCGCATCAAGTCAGAGGTTGGGTTGGTTTTATCCAGCCTGACCGAGTAGCAAGATTAAACCAATGAGCAAACCGTGCGAGGCTGATCCTTGTGATCGGCCCCAAAAAAATTTATGGAGGAACATTACAAAACCTTCATCGAACAAGCAATGTGGAGGCCGATTCCAGCAATCGGCCAAAATTATCCTATGCACATATTCTGCTTGTGTTCAGCAACGATCCACTGGGCGGCGGTCACGTCGGCAGATGAAAGTCAGCATGAATCTTTGCGAAGCCGACGTGCAAGAGGAGTGCCCTGACTAACCATGAAAGCCGATATCTGCAGTCATTTGGCAAATATCGGCTCGGGGGGCATATAGTCAGATGAACATGTGCAGGTAAACATGTGCAAACACGTGTAGGCATGCGTGCAGTGGAACATTGGGGGCCGATTAAGAAAAATCGGCCAAATAAAAAAAAACAAAAAACAGATACGTGGCCATCGACTCAAGAGGTACAATTGTTATGAGCAGAGGGTCAATAAAGGAAAGGAGCCGATCTGACCCGCAAGGCGCGAAGAGTAGACTGAAGAAGCTCGGGGGGCAGCTCACCCTGAAAGTTCTCTGCTCTGGAAAGCCGATTTTGCTGAGATCGGCTGGTTCTGCATCATGACTTGGGAACCGATGACGACACGTTTGGTTAGTCCACTGATATGCTCGCCTTGATAGAGGCTCGGGGGGCAACGGATGGCGCAGAATTTTCTGTTCTTAATAAGCCGATTGAGATTTCATCGGGCTGAAAACCCAGTGGTATCGACTTCAGCATCAAGTCGTTTCAGCAGTGGTTCTGGGGCTCTCGTAAGAACGTCGATCTGCCTAGTTGTCCGCCAGAGCTCAAAGTCGTCAGTTGGGAAAGGCAAAAGATCAAAAGGATGAAGAATGGAGCATTGAGATACCGGTGCGTTGTCATCGGCTCGTTAGGCATTGGCTAAGTGACGGTCGGCGGGGTCAGTATAAAAGGGAATCGGCTGAATTGGCATAAAAGAAATTGGCAAAGTCAAATTGGGGAATTTCTTCATTGATAAACCAGATTTCTTACATAGAAGAGCTGATTGCTCTCAAAAGGGAGTACTAAGGGGATACATTGCCCCGTCTACTGCTGCTGATCCTATTCTAGAGGTCCTATTCTACGGGCCGTCACTGCCCTCGTCGTCACCATCGTCAGCGCTGTCGGCGCTGCTCCCGGCGGGCTCGTCGTCACTGCTGTAGCGGCCGCCGGCCGGACCTTCGTTGTCCTCGTCCTCCACGTCGTCGTCGTCGTCGTCGCTATCATAATCACTAAGGTTCCCTGGCCAGGGGCAGTGGCGCTTGGCCGGCGGCTCGTCGGAGGGGCTGTCATCGTCGTCCTCCTCCTCCTCTCCCTCCTCCTTCACCTCGGAGGAGGTAAAGTCATCCCAGGAGAAGCGATCGTCATCGCTCTCCTCCTCCGATTCCCCGTCGGCAAGGAAGCGGAGGTCGCTCTCCCCGTCCGTCGAGGACTCGTCATCCTCGGACCAGATGGAGAAGTCATGGTCTGGCTCCTCCCCGGCTTCTATGGCGCGGCGGGTGTTGGCCGCATGGACCTCTTGTGGGCTCGGTGCTGGCATCGGCTCGGGGGAGGAAGAGGACTCAAAGGAAAGTCCCGACGAGGCAGAGGAAGAAGAAGACATAGTGTGCAGAAGGGTTTTTTGGGGTGCCGATGGTTGGAACAGAGGAAGGGGATAAAGATAACTAATCAATCGGCACGGTTGAATAATGAGAAACCTGGTGGGAATTACTGCCATTACAGTTTCCGAAGGGGTGATGTCAGAGTTGTCAAATTTTGCAGAGAAGCTGAGAGGACAGGGCATAATGATGACGGATGCTGCAAATGGCTCTGCTCTGCCACGACATGACCCTTCGAAGGAAAAACAGAGTGGTTTTGGAATTATCATTGCCAAAACCAGGGGGGCATGTGTTATCACCAGATTTTGGACAAATCCAGAGGTGGGCCGTAAGAGAGATGGGCTTGGAAGACTACACGTGGAAGATCTCTGAAGCGGCCTTGCACGGAGAATTTGGGCTAGTTTGCCCGTGTATCTTTAATTATAGTAGATTATATCTTAGATCAAGATTTAGAGTTTGTATCGCACACGGTGGGATATTCCCACGTTAGAAAGTCCCCTGGACTATAAATATGTATCTAGGGTTTATGGAATAAACAACAACTCACGTTCAACCCAAAACAAACCAATCTCGGCGCATCGCCAACTCCTTCGTCTCGAGGGTTTCTATCGTAGCGACATGTCGCCTAGATCGCATCTTGCGATCTAGGCAAGACAAGCCCCACGTTGTTCATGCGTTGCTCGTACTGAAGCGTCTTTGATGGCGAGCAACGTAGTTATCATAGATGTGTTAGGGTTAGCATAGTTCTTCGTATAACATGCTTACGTAGTGCAACCCTTGCATGTCTAGCCGCCCTCACACCTATCTCAGGTGTGGGGGCGGCACCCCGCTTGATCTTTATTTAGTAGATCTGATCCGTTACGATTGCTCCTTGTTCTGCAAGGATTAGTTTAATATCTTCAATAGTTAGGCCTTACAAAGGGGTGGAGGATCCAGCGGCACGTAGGGTGGCGTTCGCAAGTCCTAAACAGGATGTTCCGAGGATCAACTTCATGTTGGTTTTTAGGCCTTGTTTAGGATCGGCTTACGATCACCGTGCGTGGCCGCGAGGCCCAACCTGGAGTAGGATGATCCGATTATGCGGTGAAAACCCTAAATCGTCGTAGATCTAATTAACTTTATCTTGATCAAGCAGGATCACCATATATTCGTGCACCCCGTACGAATCATGGGTGGATCGGCTCTTTGAGCCGATTCACAGGATAACCTGAGAGCCGATCGAGGCTCGGATTTAATGTTTACGTGTATGCCATGCAGGAAACTAAGCGAGGCATCCCCATCACCTTCCTGACCAGGTATAGGTCAGGTGGCATGCCCTTGCACTTCGCATCGGACGTGTGACCAGAAGAGCATTGCGGGCCGTCGCTCGGAGGGGTCTCAGCCAGCCGCAGCTCTAGGCTCTTCCCGGCTCTACCGTGTTGACAGTCGCTGCCCGCCGGTGGGTTTTGGCAGTCAACACCACCCTACTGTGTGGTGGCCCCGTCAGCCTTCCGACTCCCCCTCTTCGCCTATTTAAGCCTCCCTAACCTAAAACCTCGTGACGCAAAAACCACGGTACGAGAAACCTTCCAGAGCCGCCGCCATCGCGAAGCCAAGATGCGGTGACCCAGCATACCACTGCATGTTGTAGTATACAAGTCGTTGATATGATCTTTGTGAAGGGACCTCTTCACAATTTGCCATATCCCTCAGAGTGGTACAACAGAAACATTGCAGGTCATAACACTCCATACTTTATTACAAACATTGTCTTAACAAGTTGGTATTCTCACAGGTCCTATGAGAACACCCTAAGATACTACTTAAATATGATTACAACTCATAACAAATATAAAGAGCTCAACAACTTATTTAGGTAAGTTCTACGTTGCTCGGCTCTATGATGCTAAGGTATGTCACTACTCCTCCACCTCCGTGTCATCTGGTCCGTAGACTATCCCATAGTCTACGCCTTCCACTCTGCCGGTAAGATCAGGTTCTTCGTAGACCAGCTCGTAGCTTCCTTCTTGTGCTCCATCGTTGATAGCCTCCACTTCCGGATCACAGTCTAGCAAGGGTGTCGAAAGAAAGTGAGTACAGAGGTACTCAGCAAGTTCTAAAAGAGTAAAAAGGTGTTTGATGCACTAGCTACGACCATTGATCAGGAAATCGCAGGTCAATGCATGTTTTGAAAACATTTCTTCAAAAGGTTGCTTTTATTATGAAAACTATGCCCGTCAGTCTTCACAGGTTGACTAGAACTTCATGGAGTTCCTTTCCTGCCGCGTTCACAGTTCCCTTCCCGGAACAAGGAGTGACAGCCACAATTTGATACACTCTGCAGAGGTGTGTTACTTTTCCCACAAGAGATCTCACCCTTTTTGCCATCCGCAGGGACTTGCCCCCGTTCACACTTCCTTTGGTGTGAGGCCAGGTATAAAGATCCAAGCCCACACCGCCTTCTCCGCGACTGCAAACCCACCCTTTTGTCCAACCGTACACCTCCAGTAGACTTCCCCCGATAATACGTCTTTACTCATGGTGTACTCCGGACAATCCCTCATAGATCGTAGAGCCATCATCACTAATGGATGGGGATTAAAAAGGCTATCCCAACCTACGGCAGTGCCTCCAGCACCCCGCCGGCTCTACCAATCCGTTGGCGTGCAGAAGGGAAAAGATACAGCTGGCTTTTCCAGAGCCATTATAGATCTCATGGTCAACGCGGTTTGTACGGCGCTAGAATCACTGGACGGCATTGGTAATTTAATCCTAGGGTGATATAACCCATTGCAATGGAACCTCCACCGTATCAACACATACCATGGTTCCATTGCCAGCCACATAGTCATATTCATAGTTGGAAAATAACATTTCATTTGCGATGCAGGAATGATAAGTATATAGCTTTGCATTAAAGTAGTAGAAAATAATCAAGTTGACATGAGCAAGGGTGAACTTGCCTGTGGACTGCGAGATAGTGCAATTCAATGCAGTTGATGGAACCTGGACCTCGGGTTCTGTAAGAAGCATCATTGTCCGGTAAGGACAATGTTATAAAAATCCAAATAATGCAATCATGGATGGATTATTTTATGTTGAATCCCTTTACCCCAATGAGTTATTACAATTTAGGGTTGTATTTAAGATTTATGTCTTTGACGGTAATTTACAATTGATTTAAAAGTATTAATCATTGTGATTCACACAAAATACAACAATTCAAAGTAAAATGATTTTACTTGATGATTACCTTAGTCATTCCAAAATAATTTGAAATTATAGAGTGAACTCTATAGTTTTTGGAATAAAAAGGAGTATAGTATTTTTCTGGGAAAAATACCCTCTTTCAAAAGAAATGACTTGGATTAGTAGAATTTCATTTTGAAATGTTTGAAAATAAGTATTTGAACTTATTTGAGATTTTTCCTTGAATTTTAATTACAAGGAAATAATAATTTTAAATTCCAAGTTATTATTTAAATTCTGAAAATTCATAATTTTGAATTTGTTTCATAAATTCCATTTCATATTTTATTCTTGTTAAGATTTATTTTTCATTCATAAATCCAATTTTTATTGGATTTTTAGAGTTGTTTATGATTTATTAAAATTTGGTAAAGTTTTGATCTTTTATTAAATGTAAAAAGACCAAAATACCCCTCTGGACCCCTATTGGGCCCAGCCCAATAACTTAACCCAGGGACGGCCCAATAAGGCTGGCCCCCCTTTTGGGTTCGGTGGCGCCGAAGCGGCCCACCTCACTCACTCTCACTCGGCCCTCTCACTCGCTCGTCTAACCCTAACCGTCTGGCGACTCCCGTGGCGATGGCGTCGCCGCCATGGCCGCCGCCCTGCTCCGGCCATCGCCGGGCTCCTCCGCCGTAGCCACCTACCGAACCTGAACCGCCGCGAGCAGATCTATCGATCTGTCCGTGCAGTTTCTCCCTTCTCGTCCTCTCCTGGCGAATCGCCTCCGATCTGGATCCACTGGAGAATCGCCTCGGACGATTTGGTGGTCTCCGGCGAACTCTCGTCCTCGCCGTCGACGTACGCGCCCCCTGAGACTGACCTGGTGCGGTGCTGCTTGCAGTACCAGTGCCGTCGTCTCCGTGCCGTGCTGCGGTGGTGGTGTTCGTGCTCGTCGGTGTAACGCCGGCGCCTACCCTGGGTCTTGCAGCTGCTATGGCCGCGCGAGCACTGCCTCGCCATGCCATAGCCTCTGCCACCAGGCGCATGTAAGTGTTCTGCTCCTCCTCCTGCTCTTCTCCATGCCTGTGCTCCTCCCAAGCTACCGTGCCTCTTCTTCCTCCTGTTTTACTGCTCTCTGGTGATCCTGTGATCACATAGAGCCTTGCCATGGCTGCCTAAGTTGCCCATGTTTCCATTTTTTCTACAAGCTATGGCCAATCTACCAATTTCTGGTACTGGCCAGTGCTGCCTTGCTTGCTGTACATGCCAGGTGGTAATTATTTATTGCTTCTAGCATGCTCTGACCTTGCTGTGCTATGCTGTGCTTGCTTATGGCTTGATATACCATGCTGTTCATGCTTATGAGCTTGCTCTGCTTACTGGTCTATCATGCTTGTTTGTCTAGGTGTACTTGTGTTGCATCTGTGACACTTGTGTGTGTGCCAGAGGTGCCTGTGATATAATTCAGTACTATCTCTGCAAGCTAATGATCCAATGGATCATTCCTTGCTTGTTGGCTAACTTCTTTGTGTAACTTGGCTTGCTATAATTGATCCATTTGATCAATTGATTGTCAGTGATTGCTTACTGGCTAATACTGTGGCTATATGAGTTAATTATCTGGTGATGCTGATGCTCAAGCATCACTGTGTTGTTGCTTACTTGTGCTGTTGCTTATCTTAGCTACCTAGACTTGTTCTAGTGGCTATAGATTAACTGTGTTGCTTAACAAGTTATCATCGTCATGCTTAGCATGGATCTGTGATAAATTCATGCTTGTATTACTTAAATTATGATGAACTGCTTATGCAGTGATGATTAAGTTACTTGCTTGCAAATGATTTGACTGTTCATGATTATCTAGCAAGAAAAATAGAATCTGAATCCATTTCTGGATAGTGATGTGATATATTTGGCTCTCTCTTATTTGATGCTAAGTGTGGTGTGACCTCAGTAGCCTTGCTACTGACTGGTTGCTCACATAGTTGGTTGGATCTTGTTGGCTACTCATCTTTGCTTGCATATTTGGGGATCATAGTAACTATGAATGCCAATATGCTTGCCTGTGAAGAAATCTAGGGTTTCTGATGGTTGTATGCTTAGGGTTTTCTGTGTAGTCTTAGCTGCTAATCCCTGCCATCTACTGGTGCTATCTATGCATCAATTCTGGCTAGTGTATGCCTCTGTGCATATGTGCTAGTTTCTGTGTATAAGATCTGTACCTAGATGCTTTCTATTTTAGTGGCTTTTGACTGGCAGTAATCCTTGGTGAAAACCAAGTGATGATCTACCCATATGAGCATCTGCTCATCCCATGCTTATTTCATGCATATGATGGATTAGATCCATTGGATCTTTTCCAGGAACTAGGTATACCTTGTTCCAGCTCCTAGAAAGAAATGTTTTGTGGATGCAGACTTGGGTTTGTGTCACAGCCCTTCACCTCCAGATCTTGGATGATCTTCTAGGTCACCATGATTTCTGGTGGCTTAAGTGGTTGTGTGTGTTGGTTCTGTTCTTGCTCAAGAACTGGATGAACTGAGCTGGTTCTTGCTTCACCCTTACCTGGTGAATCTCTATCTGGTCGATTGGTTATGATTTCTAGGGTTTGTGCCCCTTTTATATGAACCCTGCTTCTATCCTTGCATTGACACACAATCCTGGCTTGTCTTGGTGACTAAGCTGATGCATGGCCTTGCTGTTGCTGCCCAGCACACTTGAGCTGTGTGCTCTCATCTGCTGAAACTTGAGCCCCTGGTGTGTGCTCGGGTTTGGTCTGCTGCTGCCCTTATCTTGTGCTGTCCCTGGTTTTGGACAAGCACAAGTGTGCTGTGACAGTTTGCACTGTCCAAACTGAATCTTGTGTTATTTGCTAACTGTCCAAACTGAATCTTTGGCTAACACTAACATTCTGGCTAGTGTTGATTCTTTGTTTTGAAGGTTTTGAAGATGGACATGGCTATGAAGAAATACTTCAAGTCATATAGTCTAGGTTTTAGTTTTAGGAATAATATTGTAATCTTTATTTTCATTTCTGTTTATTATTCACCAATTCTTGTATCAAGAATTTTGTAAAGACAATGTAATTTGTGTTGTGATATCAATAAAGCCCAAGTTTTTGTTTATGAGCTTTTGATTTATGTAATATTTATATTCTGGAATAAACATTGTATTTATGATTCACTTTGAAATTCAAAGTTGTTTGAATTCATAAGTTGTGTTTGAATTATGAATTCCATTTTATATTGTTCAATGCTTATTGTTAAATGTATTAACACTTGTCAAATGAAATCAATTCCCCAAATCAACAAGTTACAAAAGAGATCATGTCGAAATTTCCCTAGCTCACATTGCCTAACCCTAAGTGCAAAATGAGAGAGAACCTCGATCCCTCTTAGGTTTAGTTGCTATAAAGCGCGAAAATTTCCCCCGTTTTGCGATGAAATGCACATCCCATTTCTAAATCTACCCTTCGTTGTTCCTATGTTCTGGGTTATTACAGCCTCTCCCCCTTAACAGAAACTTCGTCCCGAAGTTAAGATTGGTACCTGAACATCTCGGGGTAAGACTTTCTGAGTTCTTCTTCCGTCTCCCAAGTTGCTTCTCGCTCAGGATGATGTTGCCATTGCACTTTACAGTATTTGATTGCCCTGTTTCTTAACTTCTTCCACTGTACTTCTAAAATCTTTTCCGGTCTTTCCACATAAGTTAGGTCAGATTGCAATTCAATTTCTTCATATGTGATGGGATCATCCGGTGCCTTCAAACACTTTCTGAGTTGTGATACATGAAATACATTATGAACTTGACTTAGTTGTGCCGGTAACTCCAACTCAAAAGCTGTTCCTCGATTCTGACTGATTATCTTAAATGGTCCGATATATCGAGGGCTTAACTTTCCTTTCACTCCGAACCTCTTAAGTCCTTTCATTGGGCTAACCTTCAGATAAACCATGTCTCCCACTTTCGGTTCCCAATCTCTTCTCTTTAAGTCGGCGTAACTCTTCTGACGACTCTGAGCTATTTTGAGTCTATCCCGGATCACCTCGATGACGTCTTGTCTCTCCTTGATGTAGTCCGGTGTAAACTCCTTGTTTTCTCCGGTTTCAAACCAACAAATTGGCGATCTACACTTCCTTCCGTACAATGCTTCGTACGGTGCCATCTGAATGCTACTCTGATAACTATTGTTATATGAGAACTCCGCTAAAGGTAAATGGTCCTCCCATGAGCCTCCAAAGTTCAGAGCACAAGCTCTAAGCATGTCCTCAAGTATCTGATTGGTTCTTTCGGTTTGTCCTCCGGTTTGTGGATGGTATGCTGTACTGAAATCCAACTTGGATCCCAAAGATTCTTGTAGTTGTTTCCAGAATGCGGATGTGAAAATTGAACCTCTATCTGAAACTATCTTCTTTGGTACTCCATGCTTGCTAACAATCTCCTTCACATACATATCCACAAGCTTTTCTGCAGTATCTTTTGTGTTTACAGCTATGAAATGAGCACTCTTGGTAAGTCTGTCCACTATTACCCATATCATATCCTTCTTCTTACTAGTCATTGGTAGACCAGTAACAAAATCCATTCCTATTTCATCCCATTTCCATTCCGGTATCTCTAGTGGTTTGAGTAATCCCGCAGGACTCTGATGCTCTGCCTTCACTCGTTGACATGTATGACATTCCGAGACATATTGTGCTATTTCTCTTTTCATGTTGTTCCACCAGAACATCTCCTTCAAATCCATATACATCTTAGTACTTCCCGGATGTATGGAATAAGGGGTTTCATGTGCTTCTTTTAATATGATTGACTTCACTTCTGGATCATCTGGTACACATATCCTTTTCTGGAAGTATAATGAATCAAAATCCCCTAGATGGAATTCCGATGGTCTTCCTTCGCCAATCCTCTTGATTTCCTCTTGGATGAACAAATCATCCGCTTGCTTTCGGATAATCTCATATTTCAAGTCTGAGTACATCTCATCCATAATCCTCATGGTTGCTATACTTCCTTTGACATCACCTTGAATAAACAAAATCTGAGCATCTTCTAACTCTTTCCGAAGTTCCTTTCGAATCTCCCATTCCGTAGGTTGATTCTCCGTACTCTTCCTACTTAGGGCATCTGCTACTACATTAGCTTTGCCTGGTGTATAGTTGATCTTAAGGTCGTAATCCTTAATCAACTCCAACCATCTCTTCTGTCTCATGTTTAATTCTTTCTGGGTGAAGAAATATTTCAAACTTTTGTGATCGGTGTATAACTCACACTTGGATCCATATAGAAATTGTCTCCAACTCTTCAAAGCATATACAACTGCCGCTAACTCGAGATCATGTACTGGGTAGTTGTGTTCATGTGGTTTCAACTGTCTCGATCCATAAGCTATTACCTTCCGATCTTGCATAAGAACACATCCAAGTCCATTCTTGGAAGCATCACAATACACCGTGTAATCCTTTCCAGGTTCAGGAACTGCTAACACCGGTGCTGTGGTTAACTTATCTTTGAGTGTTTGGAAGCTGGCTTCACACTCATCAGTCCACACAAATGGAGTATTTTTCTTGAGTAACTTGGTCATTGGTCCTGCAATCTTCGAAAATCCCTCTATGAATCTCCGATAATAGCCTGCCATACCAAGAAATCCTCGTATCTCCTTAGCATTTTTAGGTGATTTCCATTCCAATACGGACTGAACCTTGCTTGGATTCACCGCTATGCCTTCTTTGGTTATAACATGTCCAAGAAATTCAACACTATCTAACCAAAATTTGCACTTGCTAAACTTCGCATATAGCTGATGTTCCCTCAAAGTTTGCAGAACTATCTTCAAATGCTTGGCATGTTCTTCTTTATCTTTGGAATAGATTAGAATATCATCTATGAACACTATCACAAACTTTTCCAAGTACTTCATGAATATCTTGTTCATCAAATTCATGAAAATTGCTGGTGCATTTGTTAGTCCAAATGGTACAACCAAGTATTCATGGTGTCCATACCTTGATACAAACGCTGTTTTTGGTACATCCTCCTTCTTGATCTTGATTTGATGGTATCCTGACCTTAAATCTATCTTCGAGAAGACTCCCGCTCCTTGAACTTGATCAAAAAGGTCTTGAATTCTAGGTAAAGGATACTTGTTCTTGATAGTTACATTGTTCAGATTTCTGTAATCTCCACACATTCTCTTTCCTCCATCTCTTTTATCCACAAAAATAACTGGTGTACCCCATGGTGACACACTTTCTTGAATAAATCCCTTCTGTTCCAGTTCATCTATCTGAGCTTTTAGTTCCACTAACTCCTTTGGCCCCATCTTATATGGTGGTTGTGCTATTGGTGTCTGTGCTCGGAATCAGATCGATTGTGAATTCTATCTCTCTATCGGGTGGCATTCCCGGTAGTTCCTTAGGAAATACATCCTTAAACTCATTCACTACAGGAATATCTTCAATTCTCACTTCCTTCAGGCTATTGAGTTCCAATCCGATCTCCAACTCACTGTACTTATCTCCTTGGAACACTATTCGACCTCCTATGGAGTTGCGAAGTGATACTGTTTTGTCTCCACAGTTAATCACCGCTCCATTTTCTGTCAACCAATCCATCCCTAAGATGACTGATATGTCCTTCATGGGTATGATGAATAGGTCCGCGAAATACACACAGTCACATATGGTTAGGACTTGTGCTTCTTTCACGTGGGTTACTAAGATCGTTCCCCCCGTGGATAGAACAGTTATAGGGGTTTCTAACTTAGAACATCTAAGCCCGAATTTTTCCACAAATTCCAATGCAAGAAATGATGTGGTTGCTCCAGTATCAAATAATACTTTGCCAGGATGAGTAAGAATGCTTAGCGTACCTAAGACTGTTTGATCCGACTCTTCCGCTTGTTCCAAAGATGTGCAATTCAGCTTTCCATAAGGCTTTCCCCTCTTATTGTTGTTGTTGTTGTAGTTGCGGTTGTTGTTGTTGTTGTTGCGGTTGTTGTTGTTGTTTCCACCTCGTCCTCCAGAGCTCTGTCCGCTCCAAGATGACTTGTTTGGACACTCCGGCTTGATGTGTCCTTCCTTCCCACAACCATAGCAGATGATTCTGGGTTTCTGACAGTCCTTCTGCAAATGACCCTTTAGGCCACAATTGTTGCAGATGATTTGGTTGATTGGGTTCTGAGTCTAACCTCCCCGGTTGTATTGATTACCAGTAGTAGGTCTGTATCGGGGTTTGAAACTCCGATCAGGTGTTGGTTTACTGATTGGGTACTTCCTTGGCTCTATACGAGCCCTCTTCCTCCTGTCCTCTTGGACTTGCCGGTAATCATCCTCGAAAGTGATTGCCGAGTCAATCAGTTCCTGGAATTCGGCAGTCCTTGCCAACCTTAGTTGCATCTTCATGTATGGATTCATGCCTTTCATGAACCATTTCTTCCGCTTCTCCTCTGTATCTACATCCTCAGGTGCATACCTGGATAACCTATTGAAATCCCGAACATACTGCATGATTGGTGCAGTATTCTGTCTTAGTTCTTCAAACTCCCTCTTCTTCAACTCCACCACGCTGTCCGGAACATGAGCATCCCGAAACTACTTCTTGAACTCCTCCCAGGTAAATACCTTATCTGGAGGGTGTACTGCTACAAGTTTCTCCCACCATGACGCTGCTGGTCCTGACAACAGATAAGTGGTATATCTAATCTTCTCCTCATCGTTGCAACCAACGGTCTTCAACTTCCGTTCCGTATCCATGAGCCAATCTTCAGCGTCCATTGGTTCTGGAGCTGATGTGAAGGGTAGTGGTCTGGCATTTTGGAAGTCCGATAGTGTTACTCCCTTGCCTTCATTACCCCTATCATTGATGACATGGGTAAAGAAATCTTGCATGTTCTTGCTCTGGCTTTCCTGGTAACGCCTCCTATCTTCCTCCATTGACCTCATATACTGTTGGAAGTCTGGGTGCAACATTGGGTGTGGTGGTGGTGGTGCGTTCTCTGCTCTAGCTGCTGCATCTGCCTCCTCTTTCTCTCTGGCTTCCCGCTCTCTGCGAGCCTCTTCGGTTTCTACTAACGCCATTTCCCCCTAGTCCTGTAACAAAGAGCGATTACTCATAATTACACCATGTAAATGTTTTCTGAGCTCAACTCATTGCCCAGAACTAGTCACACAATGAAATCAAGAAGCAAATCCAAAACAAACATTTATTATGTATATACACCGTATAATACATAACACACTCACAAACTTATATTACATGTGGTACATATAAACCACTTATTTGGCTCAAAGCCCAAGCCAACGGAAATCTAAAATACGTTCTAATACAATACCACCTAGATTACTTTATTCTTCATTGGAGCTCTACTCCTCCTCATCATAGCTCGCCTCCGCGTACATCCCTGGGGTCCATCCGGTACAACGGTCTATCCTCCGAAGACCGTCCGGAATGAAAGTTCTTCCCGTAGGTATGTAGTCTGAATCGGACGAAGTGCCGAGACAGAGATCTGTCATGCCAAAGTAACTAGATAAAGACTCATACATATCCCCAGTGGAATACAGCTCCTCTTCTCCAGTCATCCATGGAGGATTCCTATTCACTTGACCCCTCATCTTCTTCTTCTTCTTTTTCTTGGTTCCAGAACTCTCACCTACGACGTACTGGGATGTTTTGGGTAACCCCATCTCCAAATCTAAAGAAATGGAGTTGGTGTCTGTCTCTTTCTGCCCATAGCTTTGGTTAACCTTCTGGTTAACCGCATCACTCTCATCTCCTGTATCACATGGAATTGGCTCCTCCTCATCACCGAAAGGTTCCCCGAAACGCCAACCCGTCGAGTTCTCGATCGGTGACTCCGAGCAGTTTATGTTCCATGAATGGTCTCCCCCATATCCAGTATCATACGATGCTGACACGTGTGGATAGTGCGGAACAAAGTTAGGTGTAAGTGGATCTCTTGTAAGTGGATTTCTCTTGGACCACTGGTCACTCAAATCTACATCGCTGTCTAGGTTAAAGAAAGGTGTAGTATGTTGTGGTTGTGCCCTCAAATCACGCATCCGAGTTTGGACTTTATCAGGGTCCGTGAACTCAGCTAGCATGTGGTCAATCTCACCTCTCATCTTCATGTGTAAAAGATACATCGTGGTCAATAAAGACTTACAGCTATCCATGTGCTGTGCTGCAGCTTCAGGACTTCTGTGTGCTAACACCAAATGATTCAGAGTGGGATCCTCATCCTCCTCGGCATGAGGTATATGAGAAAACTCTGAACATAGCAGTTCTACTGACTTGTGATGCCTTATCTCAAGGATTGCCTTGAATAGGCCCATATGGTAGGCTGTGGTGATAGTTTTGGCTTCTCCGTATGGCATTATACGACTCATCAGCAGTTTTTCCGGTAGTTGGACCGATACTCTGCACTTGGCTAGGATTTCCCCATCATAGTAGGTATACTTGATAACAGGTATCCGTGGATCACAATGAAGTTCCTTCAAAGATCCCACACAGGAGAGATGTTATTGGTCCATCATAATCACCGAGCCAACCCTCAACTTTCCTCAAAGTCCTCTTAGGAAAAGTGTTCGCCATTATGGCTGTATACAAAAGCAGAATATTAGTAATGATAATGCATCATAATAGCTATAATAAAGAATTATCGCACTAAAATATATGGTTTTGCTATTCTCAAGTGAATAATCACCATATTTCTAGAGAATCCTTTACTATTTCTACTAGACTCCTACAGGTTTCTTCCCTATACTAGGTTTTTCCAACCTAAGGTCGCAACATTTGCTTTCCGATACCAGCTGCGGTGACCCAAAGATACCACTGCATGTTGTAGTATACAAGTCGTTGATATGATCTTTGTGAAGGGACTTCTTCACAATTTGCCATATCCCTCGGAGTGGTACAACAGAAACATTGCAGGTCATAACACTCCATACTTTATTACAAACATTGTCTTAACAAGTTGGTATTCTCACAGGTCCTATGAGAACACCCTAAGATACTACTTAAATACGATTACAACTCATAACAAATATAAAGAGCTCAACAACTTATTTAGGTAAGTTCTACGTTGCTCGGCTCTATGATGCTAAGGTATGTCACTACTCCTCCACCTCCGTGTCATCTGGTCCGTAGACTATCCCATAGTCTACGCCTTTCACTCCGCCGGTAAGATCAGGTTCTTCGTAGACCAGCTCGTAGCTTCCTTCTCGGTGCTCCATCGTTGATAGCCTCCACTTCCGATCACGCCTAGCAAGGGTGTCGAAAGAAAGTGAGTACAGAGGTACTCAGCAAGTTCTAAAAGAGTAAAAAGGTGTTTGATGCACTAGCTACGACCATTGATCAGGAAATCGCAGGTCAATGCATGTTTTGAAAACATTTCTTCAAAAGGTTGCTTTTATTATGAAAACTATGCCCGTCTACTTCACAAAGTTGACTAGAACTTCATGGAGTTCCTTTCCTCGCCGCTGTCATAGCTTCCCTTCCCGGAACAAGGAGTAACAGCCACAATTTGATACACTCTACAGAGGTGCGTTACTTTTCCCACAAGAGATCTCACCCTTTTTGCCATCCGCAGGGACTTGCTCCCGTTCACACTTCCTTTGGTGTGAGGCCAGGTATAAAGATCCAAGCCCACACCGCCTTCTCCGTGACTGCAAACCCACCCTTTTGTCCAACCGTACACCTCCAGACTTCCGATAATACGGCTTTACTCATGGTGTACTCCGGACAATCCCTCATAGATCGTAGAGCCATCATCACTAATGGATGGGGATTTAAAAGGCTATCCCAACCTATTTCAGCGGTGCCTCCAAAGACCCCGCCGGCTCTACCAATCCGTTGGCGTGCAGAAGGGAAAAGATACAGCTGGCTTTTCCAGAGCCATTATAGATCTCATGGTCAACGTGGTTTGTACGGCGCTAGAATCACTGGACGGCATTGGTAATTTAATCCTAGGGTGATATAACCCATTGCAATGGAACCTCCACCGTATCAACACATACCATGGTTCCATTGCCAGCCACATAGTCATATTCATAGTTGGAAAATAACATTTCATTTGCGATGCAGGAATGATAAGTATATAGCTTTGCATTAAAGTAGTAGAAAATAATCAAGTTGACATGAGCAAGGGTGAACTTGCCTGTGGACTGCGAGATAGTGCGCTTCAATGCGCTTGATGGAACCTGGACCTCGGGTTCTCAGAAGAAGCATCATTGTCCGGTAAGGACAATGTTATAAAAATCCAAATAATGCAATCATGGATGGATTATTTTATGTTGAATCCCTTTACCCCAATGAGTTATTACAATTTAGGGTTGTATTTAAGATTTATGTCTTTGACGGTAATTTACAATTGATTTAAAAGTATTAATCATTGTGATTCACACAAAATACAACAATTCAAAGTAAAATGATTTTACTTGATGATTACCTTAGTCATTCCAAAATAATTTTAAATTATAGAGTGAACTCTATAGTTTTTGGAATAAAAAGGAGTATAGTATTTTTCTGGGAAAAATACCCTCTTTCAAAAGAAATGACTTGGATTAGTAGAATTTCATTTTGAAATGTTTGAAAATAAGTATTTGAACTTATTTGAGATTTTTCCTTGAATTTTAATTACAAGGAAATAATAATTTTAAATTCCAAGTTATTATTTAAATTCTGAAAATTCATAATTTTGAATTTGTTTCATAAATTCCATTTCATATTTTATTCTTGTTAAGATTTATTTTTCATTCATAAATCCAATTTTTATTGGATTTTTAGAGTTGTTTATGATTTATTAAAATTTGGTAAAGTTTTGATCTTTTATTAAATGTAAAAAGACCAAAATACCCTCTGACCCCTATTGGGCCCAGCCCAATAACTTAACCCAGGGACGGCCCAATAAGGCTGGCCCCCCTTTTTGGGTTCGGTGGCGCAAGCGGCCCACCTCACTCACTCTCACTCGGCCCTCTCACTCGCTCGTCTAACCCTAACCGTCCGGCGACTCCCGTGGCGATGGCGTCGCCGCCATGGCCGCCGCTCGCTCCGGCCATCGCCGGGCTCCTCCGCCGTAGCCACCTACCGAACTCGAACCGCCGCGAGCGCATCTATCGATCTGTCCGTGCGCTTTCTCCTTCTCGTCCTCTCCCGGCGAATCGCCTCCGATCTCGGATCCACCGGAGAATCGCCGGACGATTTGGTGGTCTCCGGCGAACTCTCGTCCTCGACGCCGACGTACGCGCCCCCGAGACCGACTCAGTGCGGTGTCGCTTGCGCACGTGCCGTCGCCGTCTCCGTGCCGTGCTGCGGTGGTGGTGTTCGTGCTCGTCGGTGTAACGCCGGCGCCTACCCTGGGTCTTGCAGCTGCTATGGCCGCGCGAGCACTGCCTCGCCATGCCATAGCCTCTGCCACCAGGCGCATGTAAGTGTTCTGCTCCTCCTCCTTCTCTTCTCCATGCATGTGCTCCTCCCAAGCTACCGTGCCTCTTCTTCCTCCTGTTTTACTGCTCTCTGGTGATCCTGTGATCACATAGAGCCTTGCCATGGCTGCCTAAGTTGCCCATGTTTCCATTTTTTCTGCAAGCTATGGCCAATCTACCAATTTCTGGTACTGGCCAGTGCTGCATTGCTTGCTGTACATGCCAGGTGGTAATTATTTATTGCTTCTAGCATGCTCTGACCTTGCTATGCTATGATGTGCTTGCTTATGGCTTGATATACCATGCTGTTCATGCTTATGAGCTTGCTCTGCTTACTGGTCTATCATGCTTGTTTGTCTAGGTGTACTTGTGTTGCATCTGTGACACTTGTGTGTGTGCCAGAGGTGCCTGTGATATGATTCAGTACTATCTCTGCAAGCTAATGATCCAATGGATCATTCCTTGCTTGTTGGCTAACTTCTCTGTGTAACTTGGCTTGCTATAATTGATCCATTTGATCAATTGATTGTCAGTGATTGCTTACTGGCTAATACTGTGGCTATATGAGTTAATTATCTGGTGATGCTGATGCTCAAGCATCACTGTGTTGTTGCTTACTTGTGCTGTTGCTTATCTTAGCTACCTAGACTTGTTCTAGTGGCTATAGATTAACTGTGTTGCTTAACAGTGTGCTACTGTCATGCTTAGCATGGATCTGTGATAAATTCATGCTTGCATTACTTAAATTATGATGAACTTCTTATGCAGTGATGATTAAGTTACTTGCTTGCAAATGATTTGACTGTTCATGATTATCTAGCAAGAAAAATAGAATCTGAATCCATTTCTGGATAGTGATGTGATATATTTGGCTCTCTCTTATTTGATGCTAAGTGTGGTGTGACCTCAGTAGCCTTGCTACTGACTGGTTGCTCACATAGTTGGTTGGATCTTGTTGGCTACTCATCTTTGCTTGCATATTTGGGGATCATAGTAACTATGAATGCCAATATGCTTGCCTGTGAAGAAATCTAGGGTTTCTGATGGTTGTATGCTTAGGGTTTTCTGTGTAGTCTTAGCTGCTAATCCCTGCCATCTACTGGTGCTATCTATGCATCAATTCTGGCTAGTGTATGCCTCTGTGCATATGTGCTAGTTTCTGTGTATAAGATCTGTACCTAGATGCTTTCTATTTTAGTGGCTTTTGACTGGCAGTAATCCTTGGTGAAAACCAAGTGATGATCTACCCATATGAGCATCTGCTCATCCCATGCTTATTTCATGCATATGATGGATTAGATCCATTGGATCTTTTCCAGGAACTAGGTATACCTTGTTCCAGCTCCTAGAAAGAAATGTTTTGTGGATGCAGACTTGGGTTTGTGTCACAGCCCTTCACCTCCAGATCTTGGATGATCTTCTAGGTCACCATGATTTCTGGTGGCTTAAGTGGTTGTGTGTGTTGGTTCTGTTCTTGCTCAAGAACTGGATGAACTGAGCTGGTTCTTGCTTCACCCTTACCTGGTGAATCTCTATCTGGTCGACTGGTTATGATTTCTAGGGTTTGTGCCCCTTTTATATGAACCCTGCTTCTATCCTTGCATTGACACACAATCCTGGCTTGTCTTGGTGACTAAGCTGATGCATGGCCTTGCTGTTGCTGCCCAGCACACTTGAGCTGTGTGCTCTCATATGCTGAAACTTGAGCCCCTGGTGTGTGCTCAGGTTTGGTCTGCTGCTGCCCTTATCTTGTGCTGTCCCTGGTTTTGGACAAGCACAAGTGTGCTGTGACAGTTTGCACTGTCCAAACTGAATCTTGTGTTATTTGCTAACTGTCCAAACTGAATCTTTGGCTAACACTAACATTCTGGCTAGTGTTGATTCTTTGTTTTGCAGGTTTTGAAGATGGACATGGCTATGAAGAAATACTTCAAGTCATATAGTCTAGGTTTTAGTTTTAGGAATAATATTGTAATCTTTATTTTCATTTCTGTTTATTATTCACCAATTCTTGTATCAAGAATTTTGTAAAGACAATGTAATTTGTGTTGTGATATCAATAAAGCCCAAGTTTTTGTTTATGAGCTTTTGATTTATGTAATATTTATATTCTGGAATAAACATTGTATTTATGATTCACTTTGAAATTCAAAGTTGTTTGAATTCATAAGTTGTGTTTGAATTATGAATTCCATTTTATATTGTTCAATGCTTATTGTTAAATGTATTAACACTTGTCAAATGAAATCAATTCCCCAAATCAACAAGTTACAAAAGAGATCATGTCGAAATTTCCCTAGCTCACATTGCCTAACCCTAAGTGCAAAATGAGAGAGAACCTCGATCCCTCTTAGGTTTAGTTGCTATAAAGCGCGAAAATTTCCCCCGTTTTGCGATGAAATGCACATCCCATTTCTAAATCTACCCTTCGTTGTTCCTATGTTCTGGGTTATTACACAAGATCTGGGGGACAGGAGTCTCTGTTCCGGCACGCCGCCGGGACGGGGAAGTGCCCCCGGAAGGCTTCTCCATCGACATCACCACCATCTTCATCTCCGCTGCTGTCTCCCATGAGGAGGGAGCAGTTCTCCATCGAGGCTAAGGGCTGTACCGGTAGCTATGTGGTTAATCTCTCTCTCATGTACCCCAATACAATGATCTCATGAATTGCCTTGCATAATTGAGATCCATATGATGAGCATTGTATCACTATTAGTCTATGTGCTACTCTTGTGATGTTATTAAAGTATTCTATTCCTCCTTCACGGTGTAATGGTGACAGTGTGTGCATCGTGTAGTACTTGGCGTAGGTTATGATCATAATCTCTTGTAGGTTGTGGAGTTAATTATTACTATGATAGTATTGATGTGATTTATTCCCCCTTCATAGTGTAAAGGTGACAGTGTGTATGCTATGTTAGTACTCGGTTTAAATTGCAAAGATCTATTATGCTCTAAGGTTACTTAAACATGAATGGCGAATGTTGTGGAGCCTGTTAACTCCGGCATTGAGGTGCTCTTGTAGCCCTACACAACTAATGGTGTTCATTATCAAACAAGAGTATATGTAGCACAAAGGAAGAGAACTTATTTATTTATGTGATCACTGTTGAGAGTGTCCACAAGTGAAAGTATGATCCCTAGGCCTTGTTTCCAAATACTGCAATCATCGCTTGTTTACTATTTTACTCCATCTTTACTTCCTGCAATATTACTACCATCAACTGCACGCCAGCAAGCACTTTTCTGGCGCCGTTACTACTTCTCATATTCATTCATACCACTTGTATTTCACTATCTCTTCACCGAACTAGTGCACCTATACATCTGACAAGTGTATTAGGTGTGTTGGGGACACAAGAGACTTCTTGTATCGTGATTGCAGGGTTGCTTGAGAGGGATATCTTTGACCTCTTCCTCCCTGAGTTCAATAAACATTGGGTGATCCACTTAAGGGAAACTTGCTGCTGTTCTACAAACCTCTGCTCTTGGAGGCCCAACACTGTCTACAAGAATAGAAGCACCCGTAGACATCAGCAAGGCGCTCTTGTTCAGCTGTGATCCGGAAGAACAAGGGGTTAGCAAAAAGAAACCGATAGGTTCAAAAAAGAAAAAATTTAATGATCACAAAGATTGTACCTTTGAGCGCGGAGAGCTGGGCGGAGAGTTCGTCGGAGGCGGCTTCCGGAAGGGCAGCTGCACAAAGAACTTATGAATATGCATCGTGAAGAGTAACCGATACGAAAAGATACCGGATAATGAAAACTCACCTTGACACTTGTTGTGGGCCTCGGAGAGGGACCGGTGCTCCCACAGAAGCTCCTCGAAGAGTTGCTTCCGGTTTTCCAGCGTGCCCTGTTCAAGGAAAAAGGTTCCAGTAAGGCTATGCCGGCAATCAGAAAGTTTCGCGCTAAGGACTGCGCACTTAACCCGAAACTCGGGGACTGGCTATGCCAGTTTTTTGTTTCAAGTAAAGTTTCGCGCTAAGAACTGCGCACTTAACCCGAAACTCGGGGACTGGCTATGCCGGATTTTTGTTTCAAGTAAAGTGTCGTGCTAAGAACTGCGCTCTTAACCCGAAACTCGGGGACTGGCTATGCCGGTTTTTTGTTTCAAGTAAAGTTTCGCGCTAAGAACTGCGCACTTAACCCGAAACTCGGGGACTGGCTATGCCGGTTTTTTGTTTCAAGTAAAGTTTCACGCTAAGAACTGCGCACTTAACCCGAAACTCGGGGACTGGCTATGCCGGTTTTTTGTTTCAAGTAAAGTTTCGCGCTAAGAACTGCGCACTTAACCCGAAACTCGGGGACTGGCTATGCCGGATTTTTGTTTCAAGTAAAGTGTCGCGCTAAGAACTATGCACTTAACTCGAAACTCGGGGACTGGCTATGCCGGTTTTTTGTTTCAAGTAAAGTTTCGCGCTAAGAACTGCGCACTTAACCCGAAACTCGGGGACTGGCTATGCCGGATTTTTGTTTCAAGTAAAGTGTCGCACTAAGAACTGCGCTCTTAACCCGAAACTCGGGGACTGGCTATGCCGGTTTTTTGTTTCAAGTAAAGTTTCGCGCTAAGAACTGCGCACTTAACCCGAAACTCGGGGACTGGCTATGCCGGTTTTTTGTTTCAAGTAAAGTTTCGCGCTAAGAACTGCGCACTTAACCTGAAACTCGGGGACTGGCTATGCCGGTTTTTTGTTTCAAGTAAAGTTTCGCGCTAAGAACTACGCGCTTAACCCGAAACTCGGGGACTGGCTGTGCCGGATTTTTGTTTCAGATAAAATTTCGCGCTAAGAACTATGCACTTAACCCGAAACTCGGGGACTGGCTATGCCGGTTTTTTGTTTCAGATAAAGTTTCGCTCTAAGAACTGCGTACTTAACCCGAAACTCGGGGACTGTGAGGATATATCTATAAGTTGAAGAGATTGAAAACCGGCATTGTTGAAAGAGGAAAAAGCTAGATATGGAACATACCACCGTTGGAGATATGCCCAAGAGGCAATAATAAAGTGGTTATTATAATATCTTTGTGTTTATGATAAATGTTTACATACCATGCTATAATTGTATTAACCGAAACATTGATACGTGTGTGTTATGTAAACAACAAGGAGTCCCTAGTAAGCCTCTTGTACAACTAGCTTGTTGATTAATGGATGATCATGGTTTCGTGATCATGAACATTGGATGTTATTAATAACAAGGTTATGTCATTGGTTGAATGATATAATGGACACACACCCAAATAAGCGTAGCATAAGATCAAGTCATTAAGTTCAAATTGCTATAAGCTTTCGATACATAGTTGCCTTAGTCCTTCGACCATGAGATCATGTAAATCACTTACACCGGAAGGGTACTTTGATTACATCAAACGCCATTGCGTAAATGGGTGGTTATAAAGATGGGATTAACTATTTGGAAAGTGTGAGTTGAGGCATATGGATCAATAGTGGGATTTGTCCATCCTGATGACGGATAGATATACTCTGGGCCCTCTCGGTGGAATGTTGTCTAATTAGCTTGCAATCATATGATTGGATCATAAGAGATGACATACCGCGGTACGAGTAAAGAGTACTTGTCGGTAACGAGGATGAACAAGGTATGGAGATACCGATGATCAAACCTCGGACAAGTTGAATATCGTGTGACAAAGGGAATTGGCATTGTATGTAAATGGTTCAATCTATCACTAAAGTCATCGTTGAATATGTGGGAGCCATTATGGATCTCCATATCCCGCTATTGGTTATTGCTCGGAGAGGAGTCTCGACCATGCCTGCATAGTTCGCGAACCGTAGGGTGACGCGCTTAAGGTTCGATGTCGCATAAGTAGATTCGGAATATGAGATGGAGTCCGAAGTTTTTGTTCGGGGTCTCGGATAGGATCCAGGACATCCCGAGGAGGTCCGGAATGGTCCGGAGAATAAGATTCATATAAGGGAAGTCATTTTCCGGGGTTTGGGAAAAAGTCCGGTGTTTTGACCAAAGCTTCTAGAAGGTTCTAGAGGGCCACCAGTGGGCCCACCACCTCGGGATAGGCCACATAGGTGCCACATGGCATGCATGTGGGCCTAGGCCGGGCCCCCCTTGGAGATAAGATCTATCTCTAATTTAAATGGTTTAAATTTAGAGATAGAATCTATCTCAAGATTAAATGGTTTAAATGAAGAGATAAAGGGAAGACTTGGGGGGGAAGATCCCCCCCCCTTGATTCTCCGGCCAAGGAAGGAGGTGGGGCCAGGGGGAAACCCTAGGCCGACCCCTCCCCCTATATAAAGAGGGGAGGGGGTGGCCGGCCACACCACCTCTCCTCCAACCCTAGCCGCCTCCCTCTCTTCCTCCTCCATACGCTGTGCAGGCTTAGGAGAAGCCCTGCAGCAATTCTTCTCCACCACCACCACCACACCGTCGTGCTGCTGGGATTCCGTGGAGATCTACCACACCTCCGCTGCCCGCTGGAACGGGGAGAGGAAGGGGCTTCATCGACACCGTACGCGCGACCGAGTACGGAAGTGCTGCCGGATTGCAGCACCGGAACGATCATCTACACCAACAACGAGATTAATCTCGTAGGCTTTGGAATCTTCGCGGGTTAGTCTCATCTCCATCTCGTTGTTCAGATCTTATAGATTAGATCTTGGCTTTCCATAGATTAGATCTTGGATTTATTCGTCTTTGCGGTAGGAAATTTTTTGTTTTCTATGCAACGAACCCCATCAGTGGTATCAGAGCCATGTCTATGCATAGATCTGTTGCACGAGTAGAACACAATGGTTTTGTGGGCGGTGATGCTTTTGTTGCTTTAGTTTGTGTACTTTGCTTCTTGCAGGATGGTGGGATGAAGCGGCCCGGGCTAACTTTACATGACCGCGTCTCATGAGACTTGCTCCACGCTTGACATGCAACTTGTATTGCATAAGTGGCTTTGCGGGTGTCTGTCTCTCCCACCATAGTGAAGATTGTAATTTGCACTTCTATTGTCAACACTAGTATCACCGTTGTGGTTCATGTTCGTAGGTAGATTGGATCTTACTCGAAAACCCTAAACCACGTAAAATATGCAAAACAAATTAGAGGCGTCTAACTTGTTTTTCCAGGGTTTGGTGATGTGATATGGCCATGATGTGATGATGATTATATTTGATGTATGAGATGTTCATTATTGTATTATGGCAACCGGCAGGAGCCTAATGGTTGTCTTTAATTTTTGTTAAAGACCTGCGTGTCTATTCATCATGTAATAGCTTTATTTCAAGTAGTTGTTATAGTAGCTATAAGTGATGGACAACCATGAACCGGCGCCACTGACCTTGACGCCATGCTGGTGATGATGGAGATCATGTCCGTGCTTTGGAGATGGAGATCAAAAGCACAAGAAGAAAGGCCATATCATATCACACATTATGAATTGCATGTGATGTTAATCCTTTTTATGCATCTTATTTTGCTTAGATCGCGACGGTAGCATTATAAGATGATCCCTCTCACTAAATATCAAGATAATAAAGTGTTCATCCTTAGTATGCACCGTTGCTAAGACTTGTCGTTTCGAAGCATCTCGTGATGATCGGGTGTGATAGACTCTACATGTGCATACAACGGGTGCAAGCCAGATTTGCACACGCGGATACCAAGGTTGCCTTGACGAGCCTAGCATGTACAGACATGGTCTCGGAACACGGGATACCGAAAGGTAGAGCATGATTCATATGAATGATATGATGAACACTTTGAGTGTTCTCCTTTGAAGCTACATCTTTTCTCGTGAAGATCGGACTTGGTGTAGTAGAATTGGTTCGTGTAATCACTAAGACAATGCGAGGGATGTTATTTTAAGTGGGAGTTCACCTAGTTAATTTAAGAATTAAAATTGAACTCATTTTATCATAAACTTAGTCTAAACTCTTTACAAATATGTTGTAGATCATGGAGCCCCCCTCCATCAATTTTAACCAGTTCCTAGAGAAAGAAAAGCTTAAGGGCAATGGTAGCAACTTCACTGACTGGTTCCGTCATGTGAGGATTTTCCTCACTGGTGGAAGCCTGCAATATGTGCTCGATGCACCGCTAGGTCCCCCACCACCTCCTGTAGTATCCGAGGACATAAAGAATGTTTATGAGACTCGGGCAACTCGGTACTCCGAAGTTCAGTGTGCCATCTTGTGCAGCTTAGAGGCAGAGCTCCAAAAGCGTTTTGAGCACCACGACCCCTGTGAGATGATGCGTGAGCTCAAACTTATCTTTGAAACTCATGCGGCCGTGGAGAGCTATGAGGCCTCGAAACAGTTCTTTAGCTGCATGATGGAAGAGGGCAGCTCCGTTAGTGAGCACATGTTCGCCATGTCCGGACATGCGAAGAAGCTCAGTGACATGGGGATGATGATCCCTAACCAGCTGGGAATTCATCGTGTCCTTCAATCACTGCCACCAAGTTACAAGAACTTCGTGATGAACTACAACATGCCGAACATGAACAAAGATTTACCTGAACTCTTTTCCATGCTGAAATCTGCTGAAGTAGAGATTAAGAAGGAGAACCAAGTGTTGATGGTCAACAAGACCACCGGTTTCAAAAAGCAGGGCAAGCCTAACAAGGGTAACTTCAAGAAGGACGGCAAGAAAGTTGCAGCACATCCTGAGAAGCCTAAGGCTGGTCCTAAACCTGAGACTGTGTGCTATTACTGCCAGGGGAAGGGGCACTGGAAGCGCAATTGCTCCAAATACTTGGCCGATCTGAAGAGCGGCCACGTCAAAAAGAAAGGTATATTTGATATACATGTTATTGATGTCTATCTTACTGGTTCTCGTAGTAGTGCCTGGGTATTTGATACTGGTTCGGTTGCTCACATTTGTAACTCGAAACAGGAACTGTGGAATAGACGAAGCCTGGCAAGGGACGAGGTGATGATGCGCGTTGGAAATGGATCCAAAGTCGATGTGATCATCGTCGGCACGCTCCCTCTACATCTACCTTCGGGATTAGTTTTAAACCTTAATAATTGTTATTTGGTACCTGCGTTGAGCATGAACATTATATCTGGATCTTGTTTGATGCAAGACGGTTATTCGTTTAAGTCTGAGAATAATGGTTGTTCGATTTATATGAGTAATGTCTTTTATGGCCATGCACCTGAGATGAATGGTTTATTCTTGTTAAATCTCGATAGTAGTGATACACATGTTCATAATATTGATGCTAAGCGAATTAAATTGAATGATAATTCTACTTATATGTGGCATTGTCGTCTTGGTCATATTGGAGTGAAGCGCATGAAGAAACTCCATTCCGATGGACTTCTTGAGTCACTTGACTTTGAGTCACTTGACAGATGCGAGGCATGTCTAATGGGAAAAATGACTAAGACTCCATTTTCTGGTACAATGGAGCGAGCTACAGACTTATTGGAAATCATACATACCGATGTGTGTGGACCAATGAGTGTAGCATCGCGCGGTTATCGTTATGTTCTAACCTTCATGGATGATCTGAGTAGATATTGATATATTTACTTTATGAAACATAAGTCCGAGACTTTTGAGAAGTTCAAGGAATTCCAAAGTGAAGTAGAAAATCAACGTAACAAGAAGATTAAGTTTCTGCATTCTGATCGCGTAGGCGAATATCTGAGTTATGAGTTTGGCATGCATTTAAAGAAATGCGGAATACTTTCACAGTTGACACCGCCGGGAACACCACAGCGCAATGGTGTGTCCGAACGTCGTAATCGAACTCTCTTAGATATGGTTCGGTCTATGATGTCTCTTACTGATTTGCCGTTATCGTTTTGGGGTTATGCATTAGAGACACCCGCATTCACTTTAAATAGGGCACCATCTAAATCCGTTGAAACGACACCGTATGAATTATGGTTTGGGAAGAAACCTAAGCTGTCGTTCCTTAAAGTTTGGGGTTGCGAAGCTTATGTAAAGAAGTTACAACCTGACAAGCTAGAACCCAAAGCGGAGAAATGCGTCTTCATAGGATACCCTAAAGAAACAATTGGGTACACTTTCTATCACAGATCTGAAGGCAAAATCTTTGTTGCCAAGAACGGATCCTTTCTTTAGAAGGAGTTTCTCACTAAAGAAGTGACTGGAAGGAAAGTAGAACTCGATGAGGTTGATGAACCTTCTCTCATAGATCAGAGTAGCGCAGTGCCGGAAGAAGTTTCTGCGTAGCCTACGCCGATAGGAGAGGAAGCAAATGATGATGATCATGAAACTTCGAACGAGGAAGCTACTGAACCTCGCAGATCGACGAGGGAACGTATCACTCCTGATTGGTATGATCCCTGTCTAAATTTCATGATTGTGGACAACAATGATGAGGACCCTGCGACGTATGAAGAAGCAATGATGAGCCCAGATTCCAACAAATGGCAAGAAGCCATGAAATCCGAAATGGGATCCATGTATGATAATAAAGTATGGACTTTGGTAGACTTACCTGATAGCCGCAAGGCTGTCGAGAATATATGGATCTTCAAGAGAAAAACAGATGGTGATGGTAATATTACTGTCTATAAAGCTCGACTTGTCGCAAAGGGTTTCCGACAAATTCAAGGAGTTGACTACGATGAGACTTTCTCACCTGTAGCGAAGCTAAAGTCTGTGAGGATTTTGTTAGAAATAGCTGCATTTTTCGATTATGAGATTTGGCAGATGGATGTCAAAACGGCGTTCCTCAATGGTGATATTGAGGAAGAGTTGTATATGGTACAACCCAAAGGTTTTGTCGATCCTAAAAATGCTGACAAGGTATGCAAACTTCAGCGTTCCATTTATGGACTGAAGCAAGCATCCCGGAGTTGGAACCTACGCTTTGATAGGGTGATCAAAGACTTCGGTTTTATACGGACTCATGGTGAGGCCTGTATATACAAGAAAGTGAGTGGGAGCTCTGTAGCGTTCCTGATATTATATGTAGATGGCATATTATTGATTGGGAATGATATAGAACTATTAAGCAGCGTTAAAGGTTACTTGAATAAGTCTTTTTCAATGAAAGACCTTGGTGAAGCAGCGTACATTTTAGGCATCAAGATTTATAGAGATAGATCAAGACGCCTAATAGGCCTTTCACAGAGTACATACCTGGACAAGATTCTAAAGAAGTTTAGAATGGATGAAAGCAAGAAAGGGTTCTTGCCTATGTTGCCAGGTAAGGTCTTGAGTAAGACTCAAGGTCCGGCTACGGCAGATGAAAGAGAAAGGATGAGCAAGATCCCCTATGCTTCGGCAGTAGGCTCTCTCATGTATGCCATGTTGTGTACTAGACCAGATATCACACATGCTGTTAGTTTGACCAGCAGATATCAAAGTGATCCAGGAATGGAACACTAGACAGCGGTCAAGAATATCCTGAAGTACTTGAAAAGGACTAAGGATATGTTTCTTCGTTATGGTGGTGACCAAGAGCTCATTGTAACCAGTTACACCGATGCAAGTTGGAACACCGATCCTGATGACTCCAAGTCTCAGTCTGGGTACATGTTTATATTGAATGGTGCGGCAGTAAGCTGGAGCAGTTCCAAGCAGTGCACGGTGGCGAAATCTTCAACATAATCTGAATATATAGCGGCTTCAGAGGCTTCATCGGAAGCGGTATGGATGAAGAGGTTCATTGTTGAGCTTGGTGTGGTTCCTAGTGCATTGGACCCGTTAGTCATTTATTGTGACAACACGGGTGCCATCGCCAATGCAAAGGAACCAAGGTCACACAAGAAGCTAAAGCATATCAAGCTGCGTTTTCATTCGATTCGCGAGTACATCGAAGATGGTGAAGTAGAGATTTGCAAAGTACACACAGATCTGAATGTTGCAGATCCGTTGACTAAAGCTCTCCCTAGGGCAAAGCATGACCAACACCAGAATGCTATGGACGAATCCTACTTGGGGTGGGACTCTCCCCTTTCCCATTGGTGGGGTGGCCGGCCCCCTATGGTGGAGTCCACCTGGGACTCCTCCTCCCTTTGGCTGGCCGGCCAAGCTAGGTGGAGTCTCTCCGGGACTCCACCTTCCATGGTGATTACTTCCAGACTTTTCTAGAACCTTCTAGAACCTTCCATAAATACACCGGATCATTTTCAAACTTAGAAAATGACTTCCTATATATGAATCTTATTCTCCGGACCATTCCGGACCTCCTCGTGATGTCCTGGATCCCATCCGAGACTCCGAACAAAACTTTGAACTCCATTCCATATTCCATATCTACTTAAAACGACATCAAACCTTAAGTGTGTCACCCTACGGTTCGCGAACTATGCAGACATGGTTGAGACTCTTCTCTGACCAATAACCAATAGCGAGATCTGGAGATCCATAATGGCTCCCACATATTCAACGATAACTTAGTGATCGATTGAACCATTTACATACGATACCGATTCCCTTTGTCTCGCGATATTTTACTTGTCTGAGGTTTGATCATCGGTATCTCCATACCTTGTTCAACCTCATCTCCGACAAGTACTCTTTACTCGTACCGTGGTATGTCATCTCTTATGAACCATTCATATGCTTGCAAGCTAATCAGACGACATTCCACCGAGAGGGCCCAGAGTATATCTATCCGTCATCGGGATGGACAATATCCCACTCTTGATCCATATGCCTCAACTCATACTTTCCGAATACCTAATCCCACCTTTATAACCACCCATTTACGTAGTGGTGTTTGATGTAATCAAAGTACCCTTCCGATATAAGTGATTTACATGATCTCATGGTCGAAGGACTAGGTAACTATGTATCGAAAGCTTATAGCAAATTGAACTTAATGACGTGATCTTATGCTACGCTTAATTGGGTGTGTCCATTATATCATTCATCTAATGACATAACCTTGTTATTAATAACATCCAATGTTCATGATCATGAAACTATGATCATCTATTAATCAACAAGCTAGTTATACAAGAGGCTTACTAGGGACTCCTTGTTGTTTACATAACACACATGTATCAATGTTTCGGTTAATACAATTATAGCATGGTATGCAAACATTTATCATAAACATAAAGATATATAATAACCACTTTGTTATTGCCTCTTGGGCATATCTCCAACAGTCTCCCACTTGCACTAGAGTCAATAATCTAGATTACATTGTAAGGTACCTAACACCCAAGGCATTCTGGTGTTGGTCATGCTTTGCCCTAGGGAGAGCTTTAGTCAACGGATCTGTCACATTCAGATCTGTGTGTACTTTGCAAATCTTTACTTCTCCATCTTCGATGTACTTGCGAATTGAATGAAAACGCAGCTTGATATGCTTCAGCTTCTTGTGTAACCTTGGTTCTTGTGCATTAGCAATGGCACCCATGTTGTCACAATAGATGACTAGTGGGTCCAATGGACTAGGAACCACACCAAGCTCAACAATGAACCTCTTCATCCATACCACAATAGATGACTAGTGGGCATATCTCCAAAAATTCCTTGGATAAACCCGAAACATCTAACATGATGTTAACCAAATCCATTAGAGTGCGGTTTTTTCCTTCCCGCAATCCCATTGGATTGTGGGGAATTGGGAGGCGTCCTCTCATGGATTATACCATGTTCCGCACAGAATAAATTGAACTCATTAGAAAAGTACTCTCCACCACGATCGGACCGAACCCTTTTTATCTTTCTTTCAAGTTGGTTCTCAACTTCAGCCTTATAGATTTTAAAGAAATCAAGAGCCTCATCTTTAGTTTTCAGGAGATACACATAACATTACCTAGTGGAATCATCAATCAAAGTCATGAAATATTTCTTTCCACCTCTTGTCAACTCACCATTCATCTCACATAGATCTGAATGTATGAGCTCGAGTGGTGCCAAGTTTCTTTCCTTCGCAGGCTTGTGAGGCTTGCGAGGCTGCTTTGCTTGCACACAAGCATGGCACTTAGAGCCTTTGACAAAGGTGAATTTCGGAATTAAACTCATATCAGCAAGCCGCGACATACAACCAAAATTAACATGACAAAGTCGTGAATGCCAAACATTAGTTTCATTAACACTAGTGCTTACATGGTTCACAACATTATCACAGAAGTCTTCTAGAGAGAAGCGAAACATTCCCTCACATTCATAGCCCTTTCCAACAAAAGTTCCATACTTATACAGTACAACTTTATTGGACTCAAACACCAACTTAAACCCATCTTTCATAAGATGGGAGCCACTAACGAGATTCTTCTTGATAGAAGGGACATGCAGCACATTCTTCAGTTGCACGATCTTTCCCAAAGTAAACTTCAGATCTACCGTGCCAACACCACGAACAGTAGCATGTAACCCATTCCCCATCATTGCCGAGGAACCTCGGGCCTGATAAGAGGTAAACATGGAGATGTCAGCACACACATGAACATTGGCACCTGTATCAACCCACCATTCTGTGGGCTGAAACACCGAAAGAACAGTAGGTAATATATTACCATACCCTGTAGTTCCTTCCTCTGTGTTGCCAATGACCATGCTGACAGAATTTGAGTTCTGTCCAGCCTGACATTTCTTTCCTTTGCGTTGTGGACATCGATTAGCCCAATGGCCCGTCTCACCACACACCCAGCAAGGATCTTTCTTCTCCGTTTTCCCCTTCTTCTTGAAGTTGGTAGTCTGGGAGACTCCCTTGTTCTTTCCCTTGGACTTGTGGGCATTTTTCTGCACCATATTGGCAGCAGAACGTCCCTTGGTCCCTCCAGTGTGTTTGTCTTTTGCCCTCGCCTTCTCCTCAACATCCAGAGAGCCCATGATATTCTCAACAGAGAACTCATGCCTCTGATGTTTCAGAGAAGTGGCAAATTAAAGTTCCTCCATGAAGGGGGGAAGCTTAGCGAAAATGCATCCCGCGACAAACATGTCCGGTAGCACACACTTGAGGAGTTCAAGTTCCTTTGCCATGATATGTATCTCATGAGCCTGTTCTACTACAGATCGGTTCTCAACCATTCTGTAGTCATTGAACTGCTCCATAGCATACAGTTCACCTCCGGCATCGGCAGCACCAAACTTAGCGTCCAGTGCATCCCACTGTTCCTTCCCATTTCGGATGTGCAGATAAGCATCAACCAACTTGTCTCCAAGCACACTTAGGACGGCACCCACAAAGATTACGGTGGCATCCCCAAACGCTTTATCCTCTTCAGCAGTAAGCGGATCTCTGGGAGTACCTTCCGCAACTCGGTGCACGCCCATAGAAGTGAGCCACAAGAGGGTTTTACTCTGCCATCTCTTGAAATGAGAACCCGTAAACGGGCTCGGTTTAAGCGCAGCCGCAAAACCAGACGGTGAAAATTGCCTAAGCATATAAGGTTTTTGGATTGTTGGAGTATTAGGCAATTTCCGTGTGAGATTAATTACCGAAAACAACATGACTGATGCACAAGCATACTTAACCACACACATCAGACTAAGCACATGCATCAGATCTGAACATGGAACAAGTAGCAGTGTAAGGTAGGAGAGGAGAAGCACGTACATAGCGATCGGGAAGGTCGCACCAGCAGCAGCACCACCACCACCATGGGTATTGTTGATGTCGCCCATGGTGTAGTCGGATTTGTCGATGAAGCAGCCGAACAGTCGAAGAAGAGCACGAACAGCAGCGAGCAGTCGCGTCGAGACGCTCCCAAAAACCTTATCGCCCGTCTCCCGATGCATGATCTCAACGGACGGAGTTTCCAGAATGGGGAAGACTAGAGAGTAGTGCAGCAAAAGGAACTTCGTGAGAAAGACGAACTAGAGAGTTCTTAGAACTGTGTTCTCTAGATCTGATATGTCTCCTTATATAGCCTGGGAGGATTTAGGCTTCCTTGAGTGTGTCTCGAACTCGAGTCACGAAACGCGACGTGCGTGCGTGACGAGACGAGCCGAGCCGAGCCGGGGCGGGCGGAGGAGGAGGAGTGCGCGAGGGCTCCTTCTATTCTCACTCACTTGGAATGACTAGAACAGTAGCCCTTATATACCACTCCAACTCTCTCCCAACTAGCAATGTGGGACTAAACTTTGTCCCCCAAGGCTGTCCCAAGTTGCCAACGTGATGGGTCTTGAGATTTCAGGAATTGTAGACTACATGGGCTGCCTTACTGGGCTGCAGCCCATCTACATTCAACAGTCAAGGCACCGATCCAGCAGCTTCTTCACCTGTTTGCGTCGGTGGCCCTCGGTCTTTCGTTGGGCTCTTCTTCGCCTGTTTGCGTTGGTGGCCCTCGGTCTTTCGCTGGGCGCTTCTTCACCTGTTCGCGTTGGTGGCCCTCGGTCTTTCGCTGGGCGCTTCCGATGCTGGCTGGCTTTTTAGGGTAGGGTCCCTAGGCTAGCGCGTTCTCGCCGAGGTCGGCAACACGTCCTGGGCTACAACTGCTTGCGCGGTTGTGGTCTTTCCTTCCGACCTTCATGGTCCCGCTGGTGCAGATGGTGCATTTGCGTTCATCCTGCGTTTGACTCTAGTTGGGTTAGGTCTTAGTGTGGATTAGATTGGAGGTGCGGTAGCAAGCTCTGTTCTGTCCACTCTACGTCCTCACGACAGCGGCCAAAATGTTGACCCAGTGGGATCTTAGCGAAAGCTACGCATGGACTCGCCATTGACGGTGATGGCGTCACCTTCTAGGTGTCGTTCTCTTGTTGAAGACGTCCCGATGATGATCCCCCGGTTCAAACTGATGGATTTCGTTCCTCCGCCTCAATCTGCTCCTCTTGGTGGCCCCGCTTTGGGCAAGTTTCTCTTATAGTGCCTTGTGGATCACCCTTTGAGCTCTCGCTGGTGTCCTAACCCTCTCACCTTGTCGGCCTGGCTACTTATACACGGCCTTGCTCCATTAGCTGACGGCCCGCCTAGTGTCTTTGGGAGCTTTGCTAGGTTGGCGCCTAGTCATAGTTTCGGCCGGTGTGACTATCCCAATGACATTGGAAGATGTTGACTTTTTGGACTAGACCTAGCCCGAGCTCGGTGGATGGTGCTTCGGGGTCTGGGTGAAAGCTTTGCAGGACCTCGGTCTCTGCCGACAACGATGACGCACTCGCGCGCCATGTACCTTCTTGGAGGCATCGTCGCAAGACCCCTCTTCCTTTGGATCTGCAAGCGCTGCTAGGTTGCTGGCACGTCGTGGAGTCCCCCTTGGGCTGCTGCTTGGGTGCGTAGGTGGTTTTTTGGCGTGGAATAGGACGTACTGTCTCCGGTGCAACAGAAGACAAAACTCTCTCAACCCGACGCTTAGTGGCGTTTCTTGTGTTGTCTTTTGTTGTTGGTTTTCAGTTTGCGCTTTGCGGCGTGTATGTTGTGTAAACTAACAGAAAGATTGGAGAAGGCGAGATGGCCCTCAGGCTCATCTACCGCATGTATTTATATGTCAAAGACTTGTACAAGGGTTCAGCTAACAACCGTATAGATTGCATCTACAGTTGTTGATCATATCCTATACAACAACCTCATATCTATCTGTAACTAGATACTAACAAACTATGCTACACAATCTGAACTGTCTAACACGCCCCCTCGATCTGAGCAGGGTAAGCTCATGTTCAGATCGTTTCTGAACTTTACAAAGGACTGTGTAGCAAGAGGTTTTGTCAGAACATCAGCCAGCCGATCATGGGTGGAAATAAACCGAATGTCAAGAGCTTTGCATGTAACTCGCTCTCAAACAAAATGGTAATCCACCTCAATGTGCTTGGTGCGGGCATGAAACACTCGGTTCATTGACAGATACGTAGCACCAAGGTTGTCGCACTAGAGAACAGCTGCTTGACGCAGATAAACTCCAAGTTCCTACAGTAACCCTTGTATCCAGATGATTTCAGCGGTCGCATTCGCGATAGACTTGTACTCAGCCTCCGTGCTTGACCGTGAAACAGTGGGTTGCTTCCTAGAGCTCCATGCAACAAGGTTGCCTCCAAGGAACACCACATGCCCCCTGTCGATCGACGATCATCAGGGCAACCGGCCCAGTCCGCATCAGCAAAACCACTCAGCAGAAAAGAGGATGATCGGTGAAGAGTGAGACCAAGATGCATGATGAGCTTGAGATAACGAAGTATGCGCTTTACCGCGGACCAGTGCACATCAGTTGGAGCCTGAAGAAATTGAAAACTTTATTGACGCTGAAGGCAACACCCTGGTACCAACATACCGTGACAACTTGTCATTGGTCGCCATGGGTGTGTACACATGTTTCGCCGTTTCCCCTGAGCCATGTTGGTACGAGCCAGAAGATCAACAATGTACTTCTATTGAGAGAGATGCAGACTGCCAGATTGATGCTGCACTTCGATGCCCAGAAAATAGCCAAGCTGCCCAAGGTCCTTGATAGGAAAAGACTGACGAAGCTGATGGAGCAGACGGTCGACAGCCTGACCAGTGGAACTGATGACGATGATATCATCGATATAAACAAGCATAAAATGGTGACACTATCATGCTTATAGGTGAACAGCGACACATCCGCCTTGGAGGGAACAAAACCAAGTTCTTGTAGTCTGGTGCTTAAGCGAGCAAACCATGATCTGGGCGCTTGTTTTAACCCATAGAGAGATTTCTCCAATTTGCATACATGGTGGGGAAAACGCTGATCAACATAGCCAGGAGGCTATACCATGTAGACATCCTCTTCAAGGTGTCCATGAAGAAACGCATTGTCAATGTCAAGCTGCCGAATTTGCCATCCACGTTGTACTGCAAGTGTCAAAATCACACATATGGTAGTGGGCTTGATCACAGAGCTGTAGGTGTCATCGTAGTCAATGCCATGCCGCTGTTTAAACCCCTTAGAGATGAGACGCGCCTTGAGCCGATCAACGGAGCCATCAGGTTTGCGTATGACCTTGTAGACCCATCGACTATCAATAATATTGAGGCCGCGCCTAGCAGGTACCAAACGCCAGGGCTGATTGCGCTGCAATGCTGAATATTCTGCATCCATGGCAGCTTTCCACGCCGGAATCTGCAAAGCAGCACGAACTGACGAAGGCTCGCCATCCACCATACGAGTAGCAGAATAGGTGACCGTGCCATCTGTCCTCTGTTTGGGCACGGTTTTGCCAGCACGAAGACGTGTTTGCATCCGATGTTCACGATCAGGTGCAGGTGGTACAAGCACCACCTGGGAGGAAGTGGACAATGACGAGGATCTCGGTGCAGGCGAGGACGAGGGGAAGCGGCCTCATGGGCCGCATTATCCGGCGTGCTTGAGTCCGGCCCAACATGGGCCGCATCACTGTCTGCAGATGGCCCAACATGGGGAGGCTGGGGTACGTGATCGACGTGATCACCAGGGACGCCGTCTGCTGGAGATCCTGCATGAGGAAAATCAAAGAGGTTTTGCACATCGATACGGTCATTAGTACAAGAAACAATGTTGCCAAGATCAAGAAGGGACTCATATGTGTAAGATGGGGCATTTTGAGAGGAATCAAGCCGAGAAAATGGAAAGGATTGTTCGTCAAAGATGACATCACATGAAATATAAACCCGACCCGTTGCTACATCGAGACACTTATACCCTTTGGGATGACCACTATAACCAATGAAAACACACTCCTTGGATCTGAAAGAGAGTTTTCGAGCATTGTAGGGACGGAGAAGGGGCCAACACGCGCAACCAAAGGATTTGAGCATATGATAGTTTGGTTTGGCTTTGTCACCTAGGAGACGCTCGAGAGGAGTGGCATTGTCAATAACTCGCGTGGGTAGACGGTTTATAAGATAAGTAACAGTGCAAAAAGCTTCATCCCAAAACTTAAGAGGCGTAGAAGATTGTGCTAAGAGTGCGATTCCCGTTTCAACAATGTGCCTATGTTTCCGCTCGGTGGATCCATTCTATTGGTGGGTGTGAGGGCATGAAATGGTGTGAGAAATTCCAGTGGAATCAAAATACTTGTGAAGACGATGATATTCCCCACCCCAATCAGATTGCACCCCTTTGATTTTGTGATTAAGAAGGAGTTCAACATGTTTCTGAAATTTGAGAAAGGTGTCCTCAACTTCAGATTTAGTGTGGAGAAGATAAACCCAGGAAAATTTGCTAAAGTCGTCGATAAAACTTACATAGTATTTAAACCCTCCAACAAAAGTAATGGCAGGACCCCAAACATCAGTATAGATAAGTTCAAGTGGAGAGTTTGAAACATGTCTAGAAATCGAATAAGGGAGCTGATGGCTCTTAGCAAGTTGACACGCATTGCAAACATTTGCATGCTCATTATTACAAAACGATAAATTGCTCAATCGTAAAATGGATTGCACTACTTGAGATGATGGATGTCCTAGGCGCCGATGCCATTGCTCTTTGCTGATCCTAGCGGTGAACATGGCACACTTGAGGGCGCTTATTTCTGATGACTCGATGGGGTAAAGTCCTCCCTTACACCTGCCTCGAAGCAGAGTTCTCCCCGCTCCAGATCCTTGATAAGAAAATAGTGAGGATAAAACAATATGAATACACCATTATCTTTGGCAAGTTTATGAACTAACAGAAGATTTTTGGAGATTTGGGGAACTCGAAGGACATTTTTAAGGACAAGAGGATTGGCAACAGTGTTAATTGAATTTGACCAGTATGGGTAATGTGCAAACCTGTCCCGTTGCCGACCTGCACGCGATCATTGCCATTGTATCCATCGCGCATGTGGAGACGCTCTAGGTCTCCGGTGAAGTGGTCGGTCGCTCCCGAGTCCATGTACCAGGAGGGATCCATCTGGTAGAAGGTGGAGGCATGGTTGGCGAAGTGGTGCTCCTCCTCGCCGCCGTAAGCGTGGTCGAAGCGGTTGTAGCCGCGAAGGGCAATGTGCCCAACCTTGTTGCAGATTTGGCAGACCGGGCGCGATCCACCAGTGCCACCAGAGTGGCCACCGCGCCCTTGGTTGCGGCCTCCATTGCCACGGCCTCCATTGCCGTGGTTGCTGCCGCCATTACCGCTGCCACCGCGGCCACCGTTAACTCCACCACGGCCTCCATTGCCGTCGTTGCAGCTGTTGCCGCCACCGCGGCCTCCATTGCCGTGGCCTCCAAGGTGGCCACCAGGGTGGCCGCCATTTCCACGCCCCTGGTTGCGGCTGGTGAAGTTGGCAGAGGAGCCGCCACCGATGGTGTACTCAGTGTCTTGAACCTCGTGGCGATGCTCGTACGCCAGCAGGTGAGAGTAGATCTCATCAAGCGTCAGATCATCCTTGACGCTGAGCGAGGTGATGAGGGAGTCGTAGTTGGGGCCGAGCCCAATGAGGATGTAGGAGATCACCTCCTCTTCTTGCAGGGGCTGGCCGATCGCGGCGAGGGTGTCCGCCAACATCTTCATGTTGCAGAAGTAATCCGCAGCAGAGACTCCTTTCTTCTTGGCCGAGGTGAGCTGCGATCGGATCTGGATGACCCGCACACGTGACCTTGAAGAGAACATGCGCTGCAGGATCTGCCAAGTGCGCGCTGTGGGCTCGGTCATGATGTGCGCGAGGATTTCCTCCGTCACCTTGTAGAAGAAACCGCTCTGCACGGTCTGGTCACGGATGTACCAAGTTGCATACTCAGGGTTGACAACCTCAACACGACCAGCATCAGTGGTGGTGCAGATGGTTTCCGCCGGCGCCTTGATGGACCCGTCGATGTAGCCGAGCAGGCTGTGCGTCCGCAGGTGGGTGAGCATCTGCGCTTGCCACATCATGAAGTTGGAGTTGCTCGGCTTGATGGTGACTGCGGCGGTGACGGAGGGCGCCATGGCGTTGGTGGAGGAAGAGAAACACATTTTCCGTTGTGGCTCTAATACCATGTAAACTAACAGAAAGATTGGAGAAGGCGAGGTGGCCCTCATGCTCATCTACCGCATGTATTTATAGGGAGTGGCTCGGAATCAGTCGACTGAGAAATCGTTAGGTCTCAGTTGACGAGACAAACATTAGGCTATCATCGTACAGTTCATCTCTTGTTTCTTCCAGTTTGTTCTTTGACTGTTCTCGTTTCTGTCCGTGGGCTTTTTTCACGTGTGTGTAAGTGTGTTGCATGTTTCGATCAGAACGGTCCGTACAGAACTAATCAGCTTGTGTTATCCCGATCAAGAGGACAGCTTGAAAAATGTAGTAGGTACCAGGTACGTGTGTCTCTTTGAAACAGACAAAACTTAGAAAAAAATGAAACTCCTAGATCGAAACCAAAAAATTATTTGATGAGATAGTTGCACAATTCTTTAAAAAAATGGAACTATGGTGTGATAAATAGTGCAACCTATAAATAATTAAAAAAACATGAAAAAGTACAAATATGATATTGTTTGTACTATTTCATTAAATAGTTGTATATTTCTAAAAAAAAGTGCAAATTATACTGAAAGTGGGCATGAGTTGCACATTTCTTAAGAAAACGTGCATCCCCTATCGAAAACCGGTTTGAGTTGCATTTTTTTTTTAAAGTGCAACACGTACAAAAAAAAAAACAGGTTTGAGTTGCACATTTCTTGAGAGAAGTGCAACTCTTACTGCAACTCGCACCGGAAACCAGTTTGGGTTGCGCATTTCTCGAGAAAAGCGCAACCCCAACAAAAACGTATTTGTGTTGCACATTTTTTTGAGAAAAGTGCAAATCATACAGAAAGCTTGTATGAGTTGCACATTTCTCGAGAAAAATGCAACTTGTACCGACAACCCCTTTGGGTTGTACATTTCTTGAAAAAAGTGTAGCTCGTATCGGAAACCTGTTGAATTGCACATTTCTCAAGAAAAGTGCAACTCGTACTGAAAGCTAGTTTGAGTTACACATTTCTCAAGAAAAATGCAACTTACTCTTAAACCGATTGTTAATTGAATCTTTTTTTTTTTTGAAAAGTGCAGCTCACACCGAAAATCTATTTAAGTTGCAGATTTCTTTAAAAAAGTGCAACTCGTACCAAAGACGGTTTGAGTTGCGCATTTCTTGAGAATAGTGCAACTCATACCAAAAACTAGTTTGAGTTGCACATTTCTCGAGAAAAGTGCAATTCTAGTGGAAAACCTATTGCAAGTTAAATCTTTTTAAAAAAGTGCAACTCGTACCTAAAACCGGTTTGAGTTGCACATTTCCTGAGAAAAGTGCAACTCGTAACGTAAAAGCCGTTACATACATACATCGAATAAGATACTATATTGAAATATAAAGTAGAAGGGAAGAGAAGAGAAATAATAACATACATATAGACAAGAATAGATCAAAAAGGAAAAAAGAAAATGGCACATGATAAAAGATATTAGTTCGGCCATTTGCAACCATGTTTTTTAAGTTACAGAATAAATAAGCAAGGTCATGCATAAATATATACATAGGGAGACAGTCATATATATGCAACCAATCTTGTAGCTCACTAGGTAATGAACGTAGCGAAGCTATGTGGACGTCGTCAGTTCGAGTGACAGCTACAACATTTATTTTTTCCTCTACCCGAGCCTGCACAAAAAAAAACACGAATCTTTACCCGAGAAATGGACGGCTTGGTACATCGACTGAGACATAAGCTAATCTCAGTCGCCTGAGGATTAGCAAATCCGGTATTTATATGTCAAAGACTTGTACAAGGGTTCAGCTAACAACCGTATAGATTGCATCTACAGCTGTCGATCATATCTTCTACAACAACCTCAATATCTTTCTGTAACTAGATACTAATAAACTATGCTACACAATGTGAACTGTCTAACATGTTGTAACTCATGGTTTTTCTCCTAGCCGGTTAATGGCTTCATTATTTCGAGCCTTCCGGCTAAACCAAAACAAACGATTCCAGATCGATGCAAAGAGTCCAGGCGTGATTATATAAAGGGTTCAGAGTACCAGAATATGATTTGCATAGCATGGCTAAACTGTATGGGGACGTATAAATCATTGCTCTCCCCGTCTCCCGTATAGAAACAGGCCCCTCTCCACGAGAATAAAAATAGGATGGACACGAAGAAGAGGAAAAGAAAAACCCTAACCACCGCCACCGCCCCTTCGTCTTCGCGCCGCCGACGGCGCCGTCGCCGCCGCCGCGAGGACCATGTTACGTCGCCGGACGAGTGGAGGGACTGGGCGTCGCTGCCCCGGGACGTCCTATGGATCATACTCAGCAAACTCCCGCAGATCGACATGCTCCGCGCCGCAGGGCTCGTTTGCTCGCCATGGCCGCGGCTAGCCCTGGAGGAGCCCCATATGTGGCGACACATCGATCTGAATGAAGGCGATCTGTGGAACTGGCGCGAGCGGCCTCGGCCTCCGGCAGGATGGAAGGCCATTGCTCGCGCCGCGGTGGAGCTCAGTGCCGGCCGGTGCGAGTCGTTCACAGGCCACGTGGACGCCGACGTCCTCGTCCACCTCGCCAACAGGCACGTACAACAATCAGTTGAAGCCTTGAAAATTCATTCATTAAATCCTATTGTACCTGACTAACTCTCGTGATCGATTGCCTGCAGAGCGCCTTTGCTGACAGACCTGTTCGTCACAGGTTGGCCTTACATCGATGACGGAGAACTCATCAGGGGGATCATCAAGAAGCTCCCTTTACTGCAGCGTCTCACGCTGTGGGGCGGAAGATTCCAGAAAGAGCTACTTCTCGCCCTCCTCGACCACTGTCCCCGCCTTGAGCTGCTCGATGTCACTCGCTCTGACCCCATGTTTGCTCTCTGGCACAAGCGTATCGCAACGCGGATCAGGAGCTGCACCATCAAAGACTTCAGACAGCCGTTCATAGTTTTGGAATAGTGTACTGCCTCAAGCTCATGGCCGTGAGCCCGTGACATTGAAAGCTTTGTACTACGTACTAGTTTAGTACTGTCAGGCAGATCATCTTCACCGGTTTTGGAATAGTGCATTTGCCTTGAGCTCATAGCCGTGAACTGAAAGCTTATCAAATATCTCATGTTAATTTTTTTTATCCGACTAGAAAACAGAAACGACATTACTGTGGCAGAGTGATCAAACTATGTGCTGCGGTGTTGGGATGTTTAACAGCACTAGCCTTTTTTGCACTGATCATTTTGGTTCATCTAAATGCTTTTTCATCCCAAACTTATGCTAGATACATCTTTAAACGAGAGTGGTCAACTAGCAGAGAGAGTGGTTGTTACTCTTTGACGATGCTATGAAAAGTACTACTAGCCGTACCTAGGGCCTAATTGTGCCATATCCCAATATGGTTTTGAACTACCATCCTGTGAACCATAGATGTCAGCGAGTATGAACACTGTAGTCGCATGCTTGGTTCGAGTGGAGAGCCGGTGAAGTTTCCAAAGAGTTCTTTTAGTGGATCGGGAGAATTTTGAGTGTCGGATGATCTCCGTTTAATTTGCAGCGGTCTTCTCGGTGAGTGAGAGCAGCAGCACCAGCTGACTCCATTTTTGACGGAGTCAGTTTCCAAGGTGAAAGCTCTTAGGCTGACCTTCGGTTGTTGTACCTAGCAATGGTGGCGTCCTAGTCGTTTTCTTGTTGAATGTATTGTTTGTAGATTAGACCTTCTGCATGGTGAAAACACACGGTTGGTTAGACCGGACGACGATGGTGTTTCCTTCTTAGAGACATCGTTTTGTTGAGCCTTTTCAGAGTTTAGGTCTGGTGGTGTTGTTCCTATTGCGAGTCTCTAATTTTTTGGACAACATTCTTATTTATTTATTTCTTCTTCTTTTTTGTATTCGGCTATGTGCATCTCTAATGTCTTCACTTGCTCCAGACATTATGTTTTTGCAGAAGCTAGATCTTTTTGGTATCATTTTCGTATTAATTTATTTCCTTTTCTTGAAAAAATGATTTTTTTCCTTTTCGGGACTACAATGTTCTTTTTCTGTCAAGTTCTTTATATATAACCGACCTAACTTACTTGGGAAAAGGCTTTTGATGGTGTTGTAGTAGTGGTAGTAGTCGTTGTAGACTACACAACAACCAGAACCAAACCGGGTTTTTTTAGTGAAATCAAAATAGGTTAAGAAGAGTTAGCTTAGCCAGAGAGGCCCAATGTTTCCTTGAGAGTGGATTTAGTGATCAGATGGGTAGGTGAGCATAGTCTATGTGACGTTCGATTGGCTTTGAGATTTTCGCATCGCAATTCATTGACTCACGGTGACCTGACGGCGTGGAATCTACTTTTTGTTCGCCCGTGTTCTCATGTGCTTTCTACCAGCAAACACTCAAGCATGACAGTTGTTAGACCCCATAGCACGTGAAAGATGGGAGGGCCTGCCACCAAAAGATCTCGCGTTCCGCGCGTATAATATTTGTAGCGAAACTTCGGGGTTTGTTGTGTCTTCCCTGTCTATGATTTTCTTATATTGGTTGGACTGTGGTCAAGAGCACAAGGCTGACGAAGTGTGGGTCCCTATGATGGCTGTTTGTACCTGGAGTCCGTTTACCGTCTAGGCCTTGTGTCAATGGCGTTGGCCACACTTCCGGCCAACTCGACGATGGACCGACTTCCTGCGACCATGTACAGGCAGCGCAGCTGGCTAGCTGGGCTGACGCAGCGCCGTGTGCCAGCAACGCTACCATGGCCGTCGCGGACGACGACATCTTTGCGACACCATGAAGTTCAACACTGCAGCTAGGGCCCTAACTGCAGCTGAACCCGTTGGCGCGCCGCCTGTTGGCACTGCTATAGTCGTCATAGACCACAAGACCGTACTCGCGCGGTGTGGCTGAGCCATCTGCTCGGCACAGCTGCCATTATAGACGACCACGTCCTTCCTCGTCGATTCGCTGATGCTGATGCAGTCGAGTTTCTATGGCTGGAACGAACGGGAGAAGGAGATACGGGTATATCTGCTTTTTTATCTGAAAAGGGACGCCAAGGGAGTTGGCCGTACCCCAAGGAAAGACTATGGTCTGGCTGAAAAAATCATGTGACCCCACACGATATGCATGCCTCCTGCCACACGATGCAATTATTGCTTCAGCCATCGTTTCTACTACAAAGATGACATAAACTACCATGCATACTCTAGTTCTGATGAGACGCGACTACACCTTGCTTTGCACCAGTGACAGCATATCGGCCATCTGCGTACCCCTTCTTAATGTCTTGCCCAACACCGTTAGCCACGTGTTGGCCAATTAGACCATGCTCACGTACCCATGTGATCACCAGGCTTCATTTGATGTTTCCTTTGGTCAAAACTACATTTGGACATGTGAAGCCCATCCCAGACGGCCCGACCTGACCCAGCACAAAAATCCTGGGCTGTGACGTGATAGGCATGCATGTCGAGCCAGACCGGGCTCAGGCATGAAGAAAACAAGTTTAGGCTAAGTTTGGGCCAGTCTTTTCCTTGTTCGGGTTGGGTTCATGCCTGGTTTGTAAGCCCGAAGGTCGGGCCACGCCAGGTTCAGACTAGGGTATTCATGGTCTGATTTTTAGGCCTGGCCTGAGAAACCTAGGTATAGTCAAAACTAAGAAACATTATTTTGTGAAATTAACCAAAAAAACATAAGTGCATAATACATCGATAAATATGGGCGATGAGGCATCGAACTTTGAGCAAGTAGCAGATCCCGTAAATCGACCAAAACTGCAAAATAACCGCCATTTTACAGTTTTTGTTCGGTTTCGGCCACCTATCAGATCCTGTAAGCATGTTCGGCCTGTAAAAGTTTTTAAGGGGGTTAGTAAAAATCTCCTCCCAACCTATATATACCATGTTTCCATGGCCAAATCGAGTGCAGCCTATACTCCTCCTCGTATTTTGGCAGGATGGAAATTTTAGCTCGCGACCAACTACTTCCGCTGGAGTCCGGCCAAATTCCGGCCGGATATGGAGCGCCCCGACTTGACTGGGCGAACGAGGCACATAGAAAGCGTATGGGGCCTGGCGAACACACGATGGTGCGGGCCGTGACCGGGGTGGTGCGTGCGAGCATGGGGCAGGTGGCGCCGGCTCGGGGCAGTGCGTACGGGCACATGACGGTCATTGCACGCGACGAGGCGGGTGGCTGTCGTGGGCGGGGCCGGGGTGGCGGTCGTGGGCGGGGCCGGGGTGGCGGCTGATGGCGCGGACGAGCCCTGAGCGGGTGGAGGTGCGGTCGTGCTAGGCGGGTGTAGGCTCTGTTGGCTTAGGAAGAAGAGGTGAAAAAAAGAAAAAAAAATGCTAACAAGCGGGTCTTTTTTCGCATATCCTGAAATATGTTGTTTAACGATTCCTTTTAGGTGATCTGTTCTACGCTTTGTTGATTTGGGACCTTATACGCGTTTTCACTTTTCAATACCCTATACTACGAATTTTACAGTTTACAATTTAGGGTTTAGGAGACAAAATAGTGCACGTTGGCCACCCGATTGCAAAAGGCCACAGAAGCCAATCTATCCATTCGGCCACCGCCGTGATTATAAAAGGTTCAATACCAGAAATATGATTTGCTCCCCCGTACGGGAACAGACCCCTCTCCACGACCACGAAAATAAAAATACGAGTAGGATGGATACGAAAATGAGGAAAAGGAAAACCCTAAGCTACGCGACGTCTTCGCGTCGCCGCCGCCGCTACCGCCACCGCCGCCGCGATGGCACTGACGAAGCTTCATTGGGGCAAACCCGGGCCATGGCCCGCCCATGTTTTCTATCAAAAAATTGTTTACTCCTATGCATCAAAGGCCCAACCACTAGTAGGAAAAGCCTTATAGATGAGATCTTAATTTTGTGGCGCACCAGCTACATATGCGCCACAGAAATTGTTTCTGTGGCGCATCGGATATGGTGTCACAAAAATATCTTATTTTTGTGGTGCACCACAAGCCCATGCGCCACAGAAATAAAGTGGGGCCAACCCAATCATTGGTTTTACTAATTTTGTGGCGCACAGGACCACGTGCGCCACAGAATTAAGGCATTCTGTGGCGCACAGAGGCGCACGTGGTCCTGTGCGCCACAGAATTAAGACATTATGTGGCGCACCTTGCCTCGTGCGACATAAAAATAAGACATTTCTGTGGCGCACATGAGTTCAGTTTTTTTTGCCTCCCCATGCAACTCCACCCCTGGATCGCCTTTTTGACCTCTGTAAAAAATAAAAGAAATAGATAGAAATTTCAAAAAATAAATTTCTTCAAGATGCTCATGTATTATGTCATCTTTTACCACTGAAAATTAACAAACATGATTTTCGACCTTTTTTGCAAAATTGCGTGGGAAAATCATCAAAAGTGGACTTCTGGTTGCATACGAACTCGAAAAAAACCGCATAATATATCAAAATGTTCCCTACTCCACCACCACCTCCTCCACCACCACCACCTCCACCACCACCACCACCTCCTCCTCCTACTCCACCACCACCACCTCCTCCTCCGGCCGGCCTCCTCCTTCACCCACCCAACCCACCCACCCCACCCACCCAACCACCCACCTCCTTCCAGTGAAATTTCAAAAAAAAATTAAAAAATGAGGCGGCCCTAGATCTAGATTTGGCCACCATAAAAAAATTAAATAAGACTTTCTGTGGCGCATGGGTAGGTGCGCCACAAAATTCTTATTTTTGTGGCGATAATTCTGTGGCGCACCGGCCATGCGCCGCAGAATAGCTTTTTTGTGCGCCACTAATGAGCATTTTCCTACTAGTGAGCTCAACGCAGTGGCCCGTTCTGTTGATCTTCTCTTGCTCATCTCTCAGTTTTGTTTCCCAATCTACTGATTCCCTTACGCGTATGAGGTCGTCTCTCTATCCTGCCGTAACGATTTAGACCGAAAGTCGGGGAATCCGTAGATTGGGAGCTAGCAATAGGATGTATCGTTGCCGATCTGCCACCCGCAGGCATGGGGCGACCAGGAGATGGCCGCACAGCTGCGGCTCCACCGCACGAGCGTGACCAACGGCCAGAGGTCTACCAGCTGCCAAGCAAGGGTGCCATTGAATCCAACTCCTAATCTTCCCCAATTTTCCTACCCATGTACTTTTTTTTCTTCCCCAAATTCTTGGCTGCAGTTTGCTAGCTCGGTGGATTGTTTACCAATTTATTCTTCAATTTTATAAATTTCAACAGCCATGGGTACACAATTTTTTAGTAATAGCTAATGTCTAGGTATGGTTTAGACCCAAAAAAAAATCTGCTTTCCCTTAGCATGGCCCACCCATGGAATTATTTCAAGCTCCGCCACTGATCCTATGGTGTAGAGATTGCCCGACACAGGTATAGATGGTGGTGGCCCTTGCTGCATCTCAAACTCTGGAACCTATAATGGAGAGTTGGGGAGAGAAGTGATTTGAACATGCAGGATCACAGGAAGAAGACGATGTCAGATTTTCCAAAGAGGCGTTCTTTTATGGGTCAAAGTGCAAAGGACGAGGTGGTACTCATCTTTCATCCTGGCCCTTGAATCCGAATATATGGCCTAGATTGCCCTGGAATCATGTAGCACATAAACCTTTTCGAGTACTAGATATGTTCTCGGTGGCGGAGCTGCAAATAAAGAGTGATGATATTGCAAATGGGGGATATGCTGCTGCAAATAGTCAGCGGTGTTGCTGCAAATTGTAAGCGATGGTGCTCCAACAGTCACTGATTGTGCTGCAAAATTCAGCAACATGTGTGCAAACAGTCACAAGCGGTGCTGCAAGATGTAAGTGAAGGTGCTGCTAGCCGGAGTTGGAATGTTGCCGGCGGTGCACCGGTGAGGAGTAGTTCACGATGCGACAATAGTATACTCCCTACCTCCCTGGGGACGCCCGCGTCATCGCCGGAGATGTTGTCCATAGTCGAAGATGGTGACCACGGTAGAGGCGCTCTTCAACCCGACGTCGGCGCCGCTGTCTCGTCTCTCCTTCGTCCTGCTCTTAGCCCGCTCATCGGATTCAACTTGAGAGCTTTGTGTGCTACCAACAGTGGCAAGGGCTGCAAATGGTTGATGCTCGTGCTACCAATGGCGACCGGATGTGCTGCAAATGGTGGTTGCATGTGCTACCAACGCCGGCTGAGTGTGCTACCAACGACGATGGGTGGTGCTGCAAATGGTGGATGTGCGTGCTACCAACGGCGGCCCATGGTGCTACAAATGGCGGTTGATGGTGCTGCAAGGAGTAAGTGATGGTGCTGCAATGAGTAAGTGGTGGTGCTGCCACTGGCATACATCGTTGCTACAATGAAGTCTCCGGCAAAGTACCATGCTCCGGCGAGGTCTCCGGCGAAGTACGGTGCTGAGGATGGTGGATGGTTGAGCCGCAAAGCAAGGCATATGATGTTGTAAACAGTCTGTGAAGGTGCTACAAATGGTTAGCGACGATGCTGCAAATGTTCACCGACGGTGCTACCACTAGTCAATGGAGGAGCTGCAAGAAAGTGACAGTGCTACCAGCCCGAGTTGGAATGCTGCAGGCGGTGCGCCGGTGAGGAATAGTTCGCGATGCTACAATTGTATATTTTTTGTGATACAAATTTTATGTGGTTTTGCTACTTTCATATAATTTTTTTTTGCTAAGAGAGTCTCCGGCAAGGTCTGTTTCCGACGAGTTTTCTTTTTATTTCTAGATGAACCTTTTTTGCTTCAATGAAACAACAGCGGAAAGTTTTTTGCTGCGGCGAAGCATCGTGTGAACAAGTCTCTGACAACTCTCCTTCTATTTTTAGTCGAATCTTTTTTGCTTCAATGAAGTAAAAGCGGAAGGTTTTTTGCTGCGATGAAGCATAGTCTGAACAAGTCTCTGGCAACTCTCCTCTGTTTTAATTCGAACCATTTTTTTTGCTTCAATGAAGCAAAAGTGGGAGATTTTTTGTTGCGTTGAAGCAAAGTCTAGATTTCAAGTGAAAATGGACACATGTCACGCATGTAAGAGGCGGCTGGAAAACTCTTAGCCTCTGATGACCCACAAGTATAGGGGGTGTATCGTAGTACTTTCGATAAATAAGAGTGTCGAACCCAACGAGGAGCAGCAGGTGTTGACAAGCAGTTTCGATGAAGGATTCTCTGTAAATGCTCACAGACAAGTATTCAGGGGGTTTTGATATAGCAGGCAAATAAAGTACGAGTAAGTAAAATGCGAGAGAAATAATTGCAGCGAGTGGCCCAATCCTTTTTAGCACAAAGGACAAGCCGGTTTGTTTACTTATAATGACCAAACGTTCTTGAGGACACACGGGAACTTAGTCTAGTGCTTTCGCTTCATATAGCTGATTAATCTTCATTGTTTTGATAAGTGTTGTGTGGGTGAACCTATGCTAATGCACCGCCCTTCCTAGGACTAATACATACTTGTGATTATACCCCTTGCAAGCATCCGCAAATACAAGAAAGTAATTAAGATAAATCTAACCACAACCTTAAACTCTGAGATCCTGCTATCCCTCCTGCATCGATATACCAACGGGGGTTTAGGTTTCTGTCACTCCGGCAACCCCGCAATTAGCAAACGAATACAAGATGTATTCCCCTAGGCCCATAAATGGTGAAGTATCATGTAGTCGACGTTCACATGACACCACTAGAAGAATAACACCACAACTTAAATATCATAACATTGAATACTAACCAACATAATTCACTACTAACATTTAGACTTCACCCATGTCCTCAAGAACTAAACGAACTACTCACGAGACATCATATGGAACATGATCAGAGGTGATATGATGATGAACAATAATCTGAACATAAACCTTGGTTCAATGGTTTCACTCAATAGCATCAATAACAAGTAGAAATCAATACCGGGAGAGTTTCCCCTACCAAACAATCAAGATCCAACCCTAATTGTTACAGTGGTGATGAGGTGCAGCGGTGGAGACGACGGTGATGATGATGGTGATGATGATGGAGATGATGTCCAGCTCGATGACGATGACGATGGCGTCGATTTCCCCCTCCGGGAGGGAATTTCCCCGGCGGATTTCAGCCTGCCGAAGAGCTCTTTTCTCTCTGGTGTTTTCCGCCCCGCAGAGGCGGCTGTGACTCTTCGCGACTATCCTCTGGAGCTTAGGTTTTCGGGACGAAGAAGTACGCGAAGGAGAGGAGGCCAGAGGGGGCTGTGGGCCCCCTCCTCACAAGGCGGCGCGGCCAGGCCTTGGCCCGCGCCGGCCTATGAGGTGGGCCCATGGCGGCCCTCCTCGGCTCCCCCTTCTGGCTCCCTTCGTCTTCTGGAAAAATAGGATTTTTCGTATAATTTCCGTCAATTGTTGATCTTCCGAAATATTGCATTCTGACGGCGCTTTTTCCAGCAGAATCCTGACTCCGGTGCGTGATACGTCTCCAACGTATCTATAATTTCTTATGGTCCATGCTAGTTTTATGACAATACCTACATGTTTTGTTCACACTTTATATCGTTTTGATGCGTTTTCTGGAACTAACCTATTGACGAGATGCCGAAGTGCCGCTCTGTTTTCGTTGTTTTTGGTTTCAGAAATCCTAGTAAGGAAATATTCTCGGAATTGGACGAAATCAACGCCCAGCAACTTAGAATTCCACGAAGCTTCCAGAACACCCGAGAGCCACCAGAGGAGAGCCCTGGGGGGCCCACACGCCAGGCTGGCGCGGCCCAGGCCCTGGCCGCGCCGCCCTATTGTGTGGCTGCCCCGTCAGCCTTCCGACTCCGCCTCTTCGCCTATTTAAAGGTCCCTGACCTAAATCTTCGAGACGGAAAAGCCACGGTACGAGAAACCTTCCAGAGCCGCCGCCATCGCGAAGCCAAGATCTGGGGGACAGGAGTCTCTGTTCCGGCACGCCGCCGGGACGGGGAAGTGCCCCCGGAAGGCTTCTCCATTGACACCACCGCCATCTTCATCAACGCTGTTGTCTCCCATGAGGAGGGAGTAGTTCTCCATCGAGGCTAAGGGCTGTACCGGTAGTTATGTGGTTAATCTCTCTCTCATGTACCCCAATACAATGATCTCATGAATTGCCTTGCATAATTGAGATCCATATGATGAGCATTGTATCACTATTAGTCTATGTGCTACTCTTGTGATGTTATTAAAGTAGTATATTCCTCCTTCACGGTGTAATGGTGACAGTGTGTGCATCGTGTAGTACTTGGCGTAGGCTATGATCATAATCTCTTGTAGGTTATGGAGTTAATTATTACTATGATAGTATTGATGTGATTTATTCCCCCTTCATAGTGTAAAGGTGACAGTGTGTATGCTATGTTAGTACTCGGTTTAAATTGCAAAGATCTATTATGCTCTAAAGGTTACTTAAACATGAATATCGAATGTTGTGGAGCTTGTTAACTCCGGCATTGAGGTGCTCTAGTAGCCCTACGCAACGAATGGTGTTCATTATCAAACAAGAGTATATGTAGCACAAAGGAAGAGAACTTATTTGTTATGTGATCAATGTTGAGAGTGTCCACTAGTGAAAGTATGATCCCTAGGCCTTATTTCCAATACTGCAAACATTGCTTGTTTACTGTTTTACTGCATCTTTACTTCCTGCAATATTACTACCATCAACTGCACGCCAGCAAGCACTTTTCTGGCGCCGTTACTACTGCTCATATTCATTCATACCACTTGTATTTCACTATCTCTTCGCCGAACTAGTGCACCTATACATCTGACAAGTGTATTAGGTGTGTTGGGGACACAAGAGACTTCTTGTATCGTGATTGCAGGGTTGCTTGAGAGGGATATCTTTGACCTCTTCCTCCCTGAGTTCGATAAACCTTGGGTGATCCACTTAAGGGAAACTTGCTGCTGTTCTACAAACCTCTGCTCTTGGAGGCCCAACACTATCTACAAGAATAGAAGCACCCATAGACATTAAGCACTTTTCTGGCGCCGTTGCCGGGGAGGAAAGGTAAAAGGCACTCATACTCCGGTCTCAGGTAACTAAGTACTTTTCTGTTGCCGTTGTGTGTGTTCTCAAAGCTATTTCCTTTAGATCCTGCAATTGCATCTTTTGGTTTCTTGTTTACACTAGTTAGGCTTAATGGAAAACAACAACACAATGAGAGATCTTTATGAACTTTATCTTGAATTAGGACATGATGTGTTTGAAGAGAGAATTAAAAAACCCATGGAACTTATGCATGCTAATGGGAATGTTATTAGTATGAATGCTTTGAACATCATTGTTGCTAATGCTATGGAAGAATTTAAGCTTGGGGAGGTCGGTTTTGATGAAAATGATCTCTTTAGCCCTCCGGGTATTGAGGAGAAAGTTTATGTTGATTATGATATGCCTCCCATATATGATGATTATAATGATAGTGGTCTTTTGGTGCCGCCTACTATGGAGGATAAGTTTAATTATGATTACAATATGCCTCCTATATTTGATGATGAGAATAATAATGATAGCTACTTGGTTGAATTTGCTCCCACTACAACTAATAAAATTGATTATGCTTATGTGGAGAGTAATGTGATGCGTGTGGTTGACACGTCCGTTGGGAACCCCAAGAGGAAGGTGTGATGCGCACAGCGACAAGTTTCCCTCAGTAAGAAACCAAGGTTTAATCGAACCAGTAGGAGTCAAGAAGCACGTTGAAGGTTGATGGCGGCGTGATGTAGTGCGGCGCAACACCAGAGATTCCGGCGCCAACGTGGAACCTGCACAACACAACCAAAGTACTTTGCCCCAACGAAACAGTGAGGTTGTCAATCTCACCGGCTTGCTGTAACAAAGGATTAACCGTATTGTGTGGAAGATGATTGTTTGCAGAAAATAGTAGAACAAGTATTGCAGTAGATTGTATTTCAGTATAGAGAATTGGACCGGGGTCCACAGTTCACTAGAGGTGTCTCTCCTATAAGATAAATAGCATGTTGGGTGAACAAATTACAGTTGGGCAATTGACAAATAAAGAGGGCATGACCATGCACATACATATTATGATGAGTATAGTGAGATTTAATTGGGCATTACGACAAAGTACATAGACCGCCATCCAGCATGCATCTATGCCTAAAAAGTCCACCTTCAGGTTATCATCCGAACCCCCTCCAGTATTAAGTTGCTAACAATAGACAATTGCATTAAGTATTGCGCGTAATGTAATTAGTAACTACATCCTTGAACATAGCACTAATGTTTTATCCCTAGTGGCAACAACACATCCACAACCTTAGAACTTTCTGTCACTGTCCCAGATATCAATGGAGGCATGAACCCACTATCGAGCATAAATACTCCCTCTTGGAGTTACAAGCATCTACTTGGCCAGAGCATCTACTAGTAACGGAGAGCATGCAAGATCATAAACAACACATAGACATAACTTTGATAATCAACATAACAAGTATTCTCTATTCATCGGATCCCAACAAACGCAACATATAGAATTACAGATAGATGATCTTGATCATGTTAGGCAGCTCACAAGATCCAACAATGAAGCACAATGGGGAGAAGACAACCATCTAGCTACTGCTATGGACCCATAGTCCAGGGGTAGACTACTCACACATCACTCCGGAGGCGACCATGGCGGCGTAGAGTCCTCCGGGAGATGAATCCCCTCTCCGGCAGGGTGCCGGAGGCGATCTCCTGGATCCCCCGAGATGGGATCGGCGGCGGCGGCGTCTCTGGAAGGTTTTCCGTATCGTGGCTCTCGGTACTGGGGGTTTCGCGACGGAGACTTTAAGTAGGCGGAAGGGCAAGTCAGGAGGGGGCACGAGGGCCCCACACCACAGGGCCGCGCGGCCAAGGGGGGGCCGCGCCGCCCTAGGGTTTGGGCACCTCGTGGCCCCACTTCGTCTCCTCTTCGGACTTTTGGAAGCTTCGTGGCAAAATAGGACCCTGGGCGTTGATTTCGTCCAATTCCGAGAATATTTCGTTACTAGGATTTCTGAAACCAAAAACAAATAGTAAAAACAAAGAATCGGCACTTCGGCATCTTGTTAATAGGTTAGTTCCAGAAAATGCACGAATATGACATAAAGTGTGCATAAAACATGTAGATAACATCAATAATGTGGCATGGAACATAAGAAATTATCGATACGTTGGAGACGTATCAGCATCCCCAAGCTTAGTTATGCTCATCCCGAGCAGGTAAAACGATAACAAAGATAATTTCTGGAGTGACATGCCATCATAACCTTGATCATACTATTTGTAAAGCATATGTAGCGAATGCAGCGATCAAAACAATGTATATGACATGAGTAAACAAGTGAATCATATAGCAAAGACTTTTCATGAATAGCACTTCAAGACAAGCATCAATAAGTCTTGCATAAGAGTTAACTCATAAAGCAATAATTCATAGTAAAAGCATTGAAGCAACACAAAGGAAGATTAAGTTTCAGCGGTTGCTTTCAACTCATAACATGTATATCTCATTGATATTGTCAACATAGAGTAATATAATAAGTGCAATATGCAAGTATGTAGGAATCAATGCACAGTTCACACAAGTGTTTGCTTCTTGAGGTGGAGAGAAATAGGTGAACTGACTCAACAATGAAAGTAAAAGAATTGTCCTCCATAGAGGAAAAGCATCGATTGCTATATTTGTGCTAGAGCTTTGATTTTGAAAACATGAAACAATTTTGTCAACGGTAGTAATAAAGCATATGTATCATGTAAATTATATCTTACAAGTTGCAAGCCTCATGCATAGTATACTAATAGTGCCCACACCTTGTCCTAATTAGCTTGGACTACCGGATCATCACAATGCACATGTTTTAACCAAGTGTCACAAAGGGGTACCTCTATGCCGCCTGTACAAAGGTCTAAGGAGAAAGCTCGCATTGGATTTCTCGCTATTGATTATTCTCAACTTAGACATCCATACCGGGACAACATAGACAACAGATAATGGACTCCTCTTTTATGCATAAGCATGTAACAACAATTAATAATTTTCTCATTTGAGATTGAGGATATATGTCCAAAACTGAAACTTCCACCATGGATCATGGCTTTAGTTAGCGGCCCAATGTTCTTCTCTAACAATATGCATGCTTAACCATAAGGTGGTAGATCGCTCTTACTTCAGACAAGACGAACATGCATAGCAACTCACATGAAATTCAACAAAGAATAGTTGATGGCGTCCCCAGTGAACATGGTTATCGCACAACAAGCAACTTAATAAGAGATAAAGTGCATAATTACATATTCAATACCACAATAGTTTTTAAGCTATTTTTCCCATGAGCTATATATTGTAAAGGTGGAGAATGGAAATTTAAAGGTAGCACTCAAGCAATTTACTTTGGAATGGCGGAGAAATACCATGTAGTAGGTAGGTATGGTGGACACAAATGGCATAGTGGTTGGCTCAAGTATTTTGGATGCATGAGAAGTATTCCCTCTCGATACAAGGTTTAGGCTAGCAAGGCTTATTTGAAACAAACACAAGGATGAACCGGTGCAGCAAAACTCACATAAAAGACATATTGAAAACATTATAAGACTCTACACCGTCTTCCTTGTTGTTCAAACTCAATACTAGAAATTATCTAGACCTTAGAGAAACCAAATATGCAAACCAAATTTTAGCATGCTCTATGTATTTCTTCATTAATGGGTGCAAAGCATATGATGCAAGAGCTTAAACATGAGCACAACAATTGCCAAGTATCACATTACCCAAGACATTATAGCAAATTACTACATGTATCATTTTCCAATTCCAACCATATAACAATTTAACGAAGAAGAAACTTCGCCATGAATACTATGAGTAGAAAGTAAGGACATACTTGTCCATATGCTACAGCGGAGCGTGTCTCTCTCCCATAAAGTGAATGCTAGGATCCATTTTATTCAAACAAAATAAAAACAAAAACAAACCGACGCTCCAAGCAAAGCACATAAGATGTGATGGAATAAAAATATAGTTTCAGGGGAGGAACCTGATAATGTTGTCGATGAAGAAGGGGATGCCTTGGGCATCCCCAAGCTTAGACGCTTGAGTCTTCTTGATATATGCAGGGGTGAACCACCGGGGCATCCCCAAGCTTAGAGCTTTCACTCTCCTTGATCATGTTGCATCATACTCCTCTCTTGATCCTTGAAAACTTCCTCCACACCAAACTTAGAACAACTCATTGGAAGGTTAGTGACAATAAAAATTAACATGTTCAGAGGTGACACAATCATTCTTAACACTTCTGGACATTGCATAAAGCTACTGGACATTAATGGATCAAAGAAATTCATCCAACATAGCAAAAGAGGCAATGCGAAATAAAAGGCAGAATCTGTCAAAACAGAACAGTTCGTATTGACGAATTTTATCGAGGCACCAGACTTGCTCAAATGAAAATGCTCAAATTGAATGAAAGTTGCGTACATATCTGAGGATCACGCACGTAAATTGGCATATTTTTCTGAGCTACCTACAGGGAGGCAGGTCGGAATTCGTGACAGCAAAGAAATCTGAAACTGCGCAGTAATCCAAATCTAGTATGAACTTTTCTATCAACGACTTTACTTGGCACAACAAAACACTAAACTAAGATAAGGAGAAGTTGCTACAGTAGTAAACAACTTCCAAGACACAAATAAAAACAAAGTACTGAAGGTAAAAACATGGGTTGTCTCCCATAAGCGCTTTTCTTTAACGCCTTTCAGCTAGGCGCAGAAAGTGTGTATCAAGTATTATCGGAGGGTGGTGCATCGTTATTATGAGCTCCCCCATCCGCAGTGGTACTATGGGCTTTGTCAATTTTAGGCCTATAATAATACTTCTTTGGTTTAGGCACTTTAGAGACATACATAAACTTTCGCTCCTTACCCACATAAGCTTTCTCCTTATATTTAAGAGAAGAAAATGTTGAACCCAAGGTTCCCATAGCTTTTTCAAGTTCATCAATCCTATTGATTTGATCATCATGGACAACACAAGTTCCTAGGACACTAATTCTTTCATCAATTCCTCCTAAGGATTTATCAAGTTCATCAGTTTTATCAAGTAACATTTCCAATTTAGCTTCAATACTTGGAAAATTTTTCTCTATGGTTTCCAATTTTTTCATAACATCTTCAAGAGAGATTTCAGTTTTAACTTCATCAACAGGGGGTATTCCAAATAGACTCTCAATAATGCAACTAGCTTCTAATGCAGGAGTACTTAGGAAGTTACCTTTTGCGAGACTATCAAAAACATACCTATTCCAGCTAGAGATACCAACATAAAAATTCCTGAGTAAGATAGTGGTGGAGTGTTTCTTAGTGCACCTATTATGGGCATCACTAATTCTATACCAAGCATGTCTTAAACATTCTCCCCCTCGTTGCTTAAACGTACGAACTTCAACTTCAGGGTTACTCATTTTAGCAGTAGTAAATAAAGCAAACTAGATAAAGTAAATGCAAGTAACTAATTTTTTTTTTGTGTTTTTGATATAGCAAACAAGATAGCAAATAAAGTAAAACTAGCAACTAATTTTTTGTATTTTGATTTAGTGCAGCAAACAAAGTAGTAGATAAAACTAAGCAAGACAAAAACAAAGTAAAGATATTGGGATGTGGAGACTCCCCTTGCAGCGTGTCTTGATCTCCCCGGCAACGGCGCCAGAAATTTATTTGCTGGCGTGTAGTTGACGTGGGAGTTAGAAATCTTCTTTTCTTCAGTTCCCCGGCAACGGCGCCAGAAATTTGCTTGATGCGTGTGGTTGACACGTCCGTTGGGAACCCCAAGAGGAAGGTGTGATGCGCACAGCGACAAGTTTCCCTCAGTAAGAAACCAAGGTTTAATCGAACCAGTAGGAGTCAAGAAGCACGTTGAAGGTTGATGGCGGCGGGATATAGTGCGGCGCAACACCAGAGATTCCGGCGCCAACGTGGAACCTGCACAACACAACCAAAGTACTTTGCCCCAACGAAACAGTGAGGTTGTCAATCTCACCGGCTTGCTGTAACAAAGGATTAACCGTATTGTGTGGAAGATGATTGTTTGCGTAAAACAAGAGAACAAGTATTGCAGTAGATTGTATTTCAGTATAGAGAATTGGACCGGGGTCCACAGTTCACTAGAGGTGTCTCTCCCATAAGATAAATAGCATGTTGGGTGAACAAATTACAGTTGGGCAATTGACAAATAAAGAGGGCATGACCATGCACATACATATTATGATGAGTATAGTGAGATTTAATTGGGCATTACGACAAAGTACATAGACCGCCATCCAGCATGCATCTATGCCTAAAAAGTCCACCTTCAAAGTTATCATCCGAACCCCTCCAAGATTAAGTTGCTAACAACAGACAATTGCATTAAGTATTGCGCGTAATGTAATTAGTAACTACATCCTTGAACATAGCACTAATGTTTTATCCCTAGTGGCAACAGCACATCCACAACCTTAGAACTTTCTGTCACTGTCCCAGATATCAATGGAGGCATGAACCCACTATCGAGCATAAATACTCCCTCTTGGAGTTACAAGCATCTACTTGGCCAGAGCATCTACTAGTAACGGAGAGCATGCAAGATCATAAACAACACATAGACATAACTTTGATAATCAACATAACAAGAATTCTCCATTCATCGGATCCCAACAAACGCAACATATAGAATTACAGATAGATGATCTTGATCATGTTAGGCAGCTCACAAGATCCGACAATGAAGCACAATGGGGAGAAGACAACCATCTAGCTACTGCTATGGACCCATAGTCCAGGGGTAGACTACTCACACATCACTCCGGAGGCGACCATGGCTGCGTAGAGTCCTCCGGGAGATGAATCCCCTCTCCGGCAGGGTGCCGGAGGTGATCTCCTGGATCCCCCGAGATGGGATCGGCGGCGGCGGCGTCTCTGGAAGGTTTTCCGTATCGTGGCTCTCGGTACTGGGGGTTTCGCGACGGAGACTTTAAGTAGGCGGAAGGGCAAGTCAGGAGGGGGCACGAGGGCCCCACACCACAGGGCCGCGCGGCCAAGGGGGGGGCCGCGCCGCCCTAGGGTTTGGGCACCTCGTGGCCCCACTTCGTCTCCTCTTCGGACTTCTGGAAGCTTCGTGGCAAAATAGGACCCTGGGCGTTGATTTCATCCAATTCCGAGAATATTTCGTTACTAGGATTTCTGAAACCAAAAACAGTAGAAAACAAAGAATCGGCACTTCGGCATCTTGTTAATAGGTTAGTTCCAGAAAATGCACGAATATGACATAAAGTGTGTATAAAACATGTAGATAACATCAATAATGTGGCATGGAACATAAGAAATTATCGATACGTTGGAGACGTATCATAATGATACTTTTATGCATGTGAATACGAATGCTTTATGTGATACTTATATTGTTGAGTTTATTCATGATGCCTCTGAAAGTTATTATGAGAGAGGAAAATATGGTTAGAAATTTTCATGTTACTAAAACACCTCTCTATATGCTGAAATTTTTGAAGTTACACTGGTTTTATCTTCCTATGCTTGTTACTTTGCTCTTCATGAACTTGTTTATTTACAAGATTCCTATGCATAGGAAGCATGTTAGACTTAAATGTGTTTTGAATTTGCTTCTTGATACTCTCTTTTGTTTCAACTCTTATTTCTTGCGAGTGCATCATTAAAATTACTGAGCCCATCTTAATGGCTATAAAGAAAGCACTTCTTGGGAGATAACCCATGTGTTTATTTCACTACAGCATTTTTGTTTTATATTTGAGTCTTGGAAGTTGTTACTACTGTAGCAACCTTTCCTTATCTTATTTTATTGCATTGTTGTGCCAAGTAAAGTCTTTGATAGTAGGGTTGATACTAGATTTGGATTACTGCGCAGAAACAGATTTCTGTCTGTCACGAATTTGGGCAGGGTTCTCTGTAGGTAACTCAGAAAAATCTGCCAATTTACGTGCGTGATCCTCAGATATGTACGCAACTTTCATTCAATTTGAGCATTTTCATCTGAGCAAGTCCAGTGCCTCTAAAAAATTCGTCTTTACGGACTGTTCTGTTTTGACAGATTCTGCCTTTTATTTCGCATTGCCTCTTTTGCTGTGTTGGATGGATTTCTTTGTTCCATTGACTTCCAGTAGCATTGGGCAATGTCCAGAAGTGTTAAGAATGATTGTGTCACCTCTGAACATGTGAATTTATGATTATGCACTAACCCTCTAATGAGTTTGTTTCGAGTTTGGTGTGGAGGAAGTTTTCAAGGGTCAAGAGAGGAGGATGATATACTATGATCAAGAAGAGTGAAAAGTCTAAGCTTGGGGATGCCACGGTGGTTCATCCCTGCATATTTCAAGAAGGCTCAAGCATCTAATCTTGGGGATGCCCAAGGCATCCCCTTCTTCATCAACAATTTATCAGGTTTCTTCTCTTGAAACTATATTTTTATTCGGTCACATCTTATGTACTTTACTTGGAGCGTCTGTTTGTTTTTGTTTTGTTTGAATAAATTCGTGCTTGTGTGGGAGAGAGACACGCTCCGCTGTTGCGTATGAACACATGTGTTCTTAGCTTTACTCTTAATGTTCATGGCGAAGGTTGAAACCGCTTCGTTAATTGTTATATGGTTGGAAACAGAAAATGCTTCATGTGGTAATTGGTATAATGTCTTGAATAATTTGATACTTGGCAATTGTTGTGCTCATATAGATCATGTTTAAGCTCTTGCATCATGTACTTTGCACCTATTAATGAAGAACTACATAGAGCTTGTTAAAATTTGGTTTGCATGATTGGTTTCTCTAGAGTCTAGATATTTTCTGGTTAAGGTGTTTGAACAACAAGGAAGACGATGTAAAGTCTTATAATGCTTACAATATGTTCATATGTGAGTCTTGCTGCACCGTTTTATACTTGAGTTTGCTTCAAACAACCTTGCTAGCCTAGCCTTGTATTGAGAGGAATTCTTCTCGTGCATCCAAATCCTTGAGCCAAATACTATGCCATTTGTGTCCACCATACCTACCTACTACATGGTATTTCTCCGCCATTCCAAAGTAAATTACTTGAGTGCTACCTTTAAACTTCTATTCTTTGCCTTTACAATATATAGCTCATGGGAAAAGTAGCCTTAAAAACTATTGTGGTGAAGAATATGTACTTATGTATCTTATTCTTAATAAGTTGCTTGTTGAGCGGTAACCATGTTTCTGGGGACGCCATCAACTTTTACCTTTGTTGAATATCATGTGAGTTGCTATGCATGTTCGTCTTGTCTGAAGTAAGGGCGATTTCATGATCAAATGGTTTGAGTATGCATATTGTTAGAGAAGAACATTGGGCCGCTAACTAAAGCCATGAATCATGGTGGAAGTTTCAGTTTGGACACAAATCCTCAATCTCTTATGAGAATATTATATGCTGTTGAATGCTTAAGCATTAAAAGAGGAGTCCATTATCTGTTGTCTATGTTGTCCCGGTATGGATGTCTAAGTTGAGAATAATCAAAAGCGAGAAATCCAATGCGAACTTTCTCCTTAGACCTCTGTACAGGCGGCATAGAGGTACCCCTTTGTGACACTTGGTTGAAACATATGTATGCAATGATAATCCATGTTAATCCAAGCTAATTAGGACAAGGTGCGGGCACTATTAGTATTCTATGCATGAGGCTTGCAACTTATAGGATGTCTTATACATAACACATATGATTTATTACTACCGTTGACAAAATTGCTTCTATGTTTTCAAAATAAAAGCTCTAGCACAAAAATAGTAATCAATGCTTCCCTCCGCGAAGGGCCTTTCTTTTACTTTATGTTGAGTCAGTTTACCTATTCCTTCTATCTTAGAAGCAAACACTTGTGTAAACTGTGTGCATTGATTCTTACATGTTTACCTATTGCACTTGTTATATTGCTTTATGTTGACAACTATCCATGAGATATACATGTTACAAGTTGAAAGCAATTGCTGAAACTTAATCATCCTTTGTGTTGCTTCAATGCCTTTTACTTTGAATCTATTGCTTTATGAGTTAACTCTTATGCAAGTCTTATTGATGCTTCTCTTGAAAGTATTATTCATGAAAAGTCTTTGCTATATGATTCAGTTGTTTACTCATTGTCTTCATCATTGCTTTGAATCGCTGCATTCATCTCATATGCTTTACAATAGTATTGATCAAGATTATGTTGGTAGCATGTAACTTAAGAAATTATCATTGTTATCGTTTACCTACTCGAGGGCGAGTAGGAACTAAGCTTGGGGATGCTTGATACGTCTCCAACGTATCTATAATTTCTTATGTTCCATGCTAGTTTTATGACAATACCTACATGTTTTGTTCACACTTTATATCGTTTTGATGCGTTTTTCGGAACTAACCTATTGACGAGATGCCGAAGTGCCAGTTCTTGTTTTCTGCTATTTTTGGTTTCAGAAATCCTAGTAAGGAAATATTCTCGGAATTGGACGAAATCAACGCCCAGCATCTTAGAATTCCACGAAGCTTCCAGAACACCCGAGAGTCACCAGAGGAGAGCCCTGGGGGGCCCACACGCCAGGCCGGTGCGGCCCAGGCCCTGGCCGCGCCACCCTATTGTGTGGCTGTCCCGTCAGCCTTCCGACTCCGCCTCTTCGCCTATTTAAAGGTCCCTGACCTAAATCTTTGAGACGGAAAAGCCACGGTACGAGAAACCTTCCAGAGCCGCCGCCATCGCGAAGCCAAGATCTGGGGGACAGGAGTCCCTGTTCCGGCACGCCGCCGGGATGGGGAAGTGCCCCCGGAAGGCTTCTCCATCGACACCACCGCCATCTTCATCAACGCTGCTGTCTCCCATGAGGAGGGAGTAGTTCTCCATCGAGGCTAAGGGCTGTACTGGTAGCTATGTGGTTAATCTCTCTCTCATGTACCCCAATACAATGATCTCTGATACGTCCATTTTGCATCACTATTTTATATCATAATTTGCTGTTATTCATTGATATATTTCATATTTGGAGATGATACTTATGTTATTTCATCTATTTTGCATGTTTCATGATTATTTGGGGATCGCGCACCGGAGCCAGGATTCTGCTGGAAAAAGCACCGTCAGGATGCAATATTTCGGAAGATCAACAGTTGACGGATATTATATGAAAATTCCTATTTTTCCAGAAGTCGAAGGGAGCCAGAAGGGGGAGCCGAGGGGACCCGAGGTGGGCCCACCTCATAGGCCGGCGCGGCCCAAGGCCTGGCCGCGCCGCCCTGTGAGGAGGGGGCCCACAGCCCCCTCTCGCCTCCTTTTCTTCGCGTACGTCTTTGTCCCGAAAACCTAAGCCCCAGAGGATAGTCGCGAATCGTCACAGCCGCCTCTGCGGGGCGGAAAACACCAGAGAAAAGAGCTCTCCGGCGGGCAGGAATGCGCCGGGGAAATTCCCTCCCGGAGGGGGAAATCGACGCCATCGTCACCGTCATCGAGCTGGGCATCATCTCCATCACCATCGTCATCATCTCCATCATCATCACCGCCATCTCCACCGCTGCACCTCGTCACCGCTGTAACAATTCGGGTTGGATCTTGATTGTTTGATAGGGGAAACTCTCCCGGTGTTGATTTCTACTTGTTATTGATGCTATTGAGTGAAACCATTGAACCAAGGTTTATGTTCAGATTGTTATTCATCATCATATCACCTCTGATCATGTTCCATATGATGTCTCGTGAGTAGTTCGTTTAGTTCTTGAGGACATGGGTGAAGTCTAAATGTTAGTAGTGAATTATGGTTGAGTAATATTCAATGTTATGATATTTAAGTTGTGGTGTTATTCTTCTAGTGGTGTCATGTGAACGTCGACTACATGATACTTCACCATTTATGGGCCTAGGGGAGTGCATCTTGTATTCGGTTGCTAATTGCGGGGTTGCCGGAGTGACAGAAACCTAAACCCCCGTTGGTATATCGATGCAGGAGGGATAGCAGGATCTCAGAGTTTAAGGCTGTGGTTAGATTTATCTTAATTACTTTCTTGTAGTTGCGGATGCTTGCAAGGGGTATAATCACAAGTATGTATTAGTCCTAGGAAGGGCGGTGCATTAGCATAGGTTCACCCACACAACACTTATCAAAACAATGAAGATTAATCAGCTGTAGGAAGCGAAAGCACTAGACTAAATTCCCGTGTGTCCTCAAGAACGTTTGGTCATTATAAGTAAACAAACCGGCTTGTCCTTTGTGCTAAAAAGGATTGGGCCACTCGCTTCAATTATTTCTCTCGCACTTTACTTACTTGTACTTATTTCATCTGCTATATCAAAACCCCCTGAATACTTGTCTGTGAGCATTTACAGTGAATCCTTCATCGAAACTGCTTGTCAACACCTTCTGCTCCTCGTTGAGTTCGACACTCTTATTTATCGAAAGTACTACGATACACCCCTATACTTGTGGGTCATCAAGACTATTTTCTGGCGCCGTTGCCGGGGAGTGAAGCGCTATTGGTAAGTGGAATTGGTAAGGAAAACCTTTACTGTTTGTGCTGATTTTATTTCTGCCTGCTGCTATAAGTCATTATGGAGAGATCTTCTCTTGAATTTCTATTTGGGAAATCTACTACTACTGCAACGGTAGTGGATGAGGCGCCAGGTGAGGAAGTAATACCATATAAAATACCTATGAAAATTATTGAACGTGTTGTGGATAACCGCTATGAAGGGGATGGAACTGTCCATCCTGGTGATCATTTACTGTTTTTACATGAATTATGCGGGTTATTCAAATGTGCAGGTATTGCTATGGATGAAGTTAGAAAGAAACTATTCTCTATATCGCTGTCTGGTAAAGCAACAAGACCGGTATAAATTGCTGAAGAATAGGGATTCTCTTAATTGGGAGGACATTGTGCCTTTATTTTATTCCAAATTCTATCCTCCAAGTGAAATTCACAAAGATCGGAACCGCATATATAATTTCTGGCCTCATGATGGAGAAAGTATTGCCCAAGCTTGGGGGAGATTGAAGTCTTTAATGCTCAAATGCCCCATTCATGAGCTTCCTGATAATATTATTATTGATAATTTCTATGCAAGATTGTCTTTTCAAGATAAGACTCTGCTGGATACTTCTTGTTCTGGATCATTTACACGCAACAAAGAAGAGTTTAAAAGGGACCTTCTTGATCGGATCCAGGAGAATACTGAAGGATGGGAGAACGACAAAGATAGAGAGTCGGGTATAAACTTTGATTATAAATGCATTGAAGTTTTTATGGATACTGATAAATTTCGTAATATTAGTGCTACTTATGGTCTTGATTCTCAAGTCGTTGTAAATCTTTATAAAGCTTTTGCATCTCACTTTGAATTGCCTAGGAGGAATTTTGATAAGTATCATGAACCATATAAAGATAAAATTGATCCATCTATAAATAAATGTGCTATAATTGAAACTGTTGATCATATTCTTCCTGAAGCTTATATTGAAAAAACTCCTTTCCCTGCTAAAATGAAGGAGTACTCTGTTATATCTAGTGCGGTTAATAAAAGTGCAAAGAAACCAATAGAACCTGAAGAACAAATTAAGGTTGAACCTGCTGTTGCAATAGTTAAAGATCTTGTGACTGAAAATGTAGAAGATGGTCATATTATTTTTTGTGAAGATACTTCTAATATTGTTTCGCATCCTAATAAGTCTAGGAAAGCTAGTGTTCCTATGCTCTCTGTTAGAATTGGTGATCATTGTTATTATGGTTTATGTGACATTGGTGCAAGTATTAGCGCCATTCCTTATGAGCTTTATACGGAGATCATGCATGAAATTGGTTCTTGTGAACTTGAAGATATTGATGTGGTTATTCGGCTAGCTAATAGAGAAACTATCTCTCCTATTGGTATTGTTCGAGATGTGGAAGTTCTGTGTGGTAAGATTAAATATCCTGCTGACTTTCTGGTACTTGGTTCTGCTGCTAGTAAGTATTGTCCTATTATTTTTGGTAGACCATTCCTAAATACTTGTGGAGCTGTTATAGATTACAAGAAGGAAAAGATTGTTACTAAATTTGCTGGTGAATCTTATGAGTTTAATTTCTCTAAATTTGCAAAAACTCCTTATAAAGCTGATTTGCCTAATAATGATTTTAGAGTTGAACAGTGTGCGTCTATTGCTCTTGCTCCTAATAATCCTTTGCAACAACATTTGGAGAATAGTGAGAGTGAAGTCTTTAGGGAAGAAAGGAATGAGCTTGATGAAATTTTCCTTCGTCGACCTATTCTTAAACATGACTTGCCGGTTGAAGATCTAGGTACAACACCACCACCAAAGGAAGATCTTGTTTTTGATTTGAAACCATTGCCTGATAATCTTAAGTATGCTCATATTGATGATAAGAAAATATATCCTGTTATTATTAGTTCTAAGCTTTCAGATATTGAGGAAGAAAGGTTACTGGAAATATTGAAGAAACACTGAGGAGCTATTGGCTATACTCTTGATGACTTGAAGGGGATTTCTCCCTCTATTTGCCAACATGCTATCAATATGGAAGATGATGCAAAGCCTGTTGTTGAACATCAACGTCGTCTAATTCCGAAGATGAAGGATGTGGTAAGGAATGAGGTATTAAAACTTCTTCAAGCTGGTATTATATATCCTATTGCTGATAGTAGATGGGTTAGTCCTGTGCATTGTGTTCCTAAGAAAGGAGGAATGACTGTTGTGCCTAATGATAATGATGAGCTCATCCCTCAAAGAGTAGTTGTAGGGTATAGAATGTGCATTGATTATCGAAAAGTTAATAAGGTTACTAAGAAAGATCATTACCCTTTACCATTTATTGATCAAATGTTAGAAAGGTTGTCTAAAAATACTCATTTTTGCTTTCTTGATGGTTATTCTGGGTTTTCACAAATTGCTGTTAAAGCTAAAGATCAAGAGAAAACCACTTTCACTTGTCCCTATGGAACTTATGCTTATAGGCGTATGCCTTTTGGTTTATGTAATGCTCCTGCTACTTTTCAAAGATGCATGTCTGCTATTTTTCATGGCTTTTGTGAGAGTATTGTAGAGGTATTCATGGATGATTTTTCTGTCTATGGGAATTCTTTTGATAATTGCTTGCGAAACCTCGATAAAGTATTGCAGAGATGTGAAGAAACTAATCTTGTTCTTAATTGGGAGAAGTGCCACTTTATGGTTAATGAAGGAATTGTATTGGGACATAAAATTTCTGAGAGAGGTATTGAAGTTGATAGAGCTAAAGTTGAAGCAATTGAGAAGATGCCCTATCCGAGGGATGTTAAAGGTATTCGTAGTGTTCTTGGTCATGCTGGGTTTTATAGGAGATTTATTAAGGATTTCTCTAAGATTTCAAAGCCTCTTACTAATCTTCTTCAAAAAGATGTACCTTTTGTTTTTGATGATGATTGTAAGGAAGCTTTTGAAACTCTAAAGAAAGCCTTAACAACTACTCCTGTAGTTGAACCTCCTGATTGGAATTTGCCTTTTGAGATTATGTGTGATGCTAGTGATTTTGCTGTAGGCACTGTTCTTGGACAGCGGGTAGATAAGAAATTGAATGTTATTCATTATGCTAGCAAAACTCTTGATGCTGCTCAAAGAAATTATGCTACAACTGAAAAAGAATTATTAGTTGTAGTCTTTGCTTGTGATAAGTTTAGATCCTATATTGTTGATTCAAAAGTTACAATTCATACTGATCATGCTGCAATTAGATACCTTATGACAAAGAAAGATGCTAAGCCAAGGCTTATTAGATGGGTACTTCTTTTGCAAGAATTTGATCTGCATATTATAGATAGGAAAGGTGCTGATAATCCTGTTGCTGATAATTTGTCTAGATTGGAAAATATTGCTTATGATCCTATTCCTGTTAATGATAGTTTTCCAAATGAACAATTGGCTGTAATAAAGGTGAGCTCGCGAGATAGTCCTTGGTACGCTGATTATGCTAACTTTATTGTATCCAAGTACTTGCCTCCAACCTTTTCAGCTCAGCAAAGGAGGAAATTCTTTTATGACTTGAGGCATTATTTTTGGGATGACCCACACTTATATAAAGAAGGAGTGGATGGTATTCTGCGAAGATGTGTTCCTGAATATGAACAACAGGAGATATTGAGTAAATGTCATGGTAGTGTTTATGGAGGACATCACGCCGGAGATAGAACCGCGCAAAAAGTTCTACAATCAGGTTTTTATTGGCCAACTCTCTTCAAAGATGCAAGGAAGTTTATTTTATCTTGTGATGAATGTCAAAGGGTTGGTAATATCTCCAGACGTAATGAAATGCCTATGAATTATACTCTTGTTATTGAACCATTCGATTGTTGGGGATTTGACTTCATGGGTCATTTCCCTTCTTCAGAAGGTAACACTCATATTCTTGTCGCTGTTGATTATGTTACTAAATGGGTGGAAGCTATACCCACAAAAAGTGCTGATGGTGAGACTTCTTTGAAAATGCTTTTAGATATTATTTTTCCTAGATTTGGAGTACCTAGATATATTATGACTGATGGAGGTTCTCATTTTATTCATGGAGGTTTTAGAAAAACTCTTGCTAAATATGGTATTAATCATAGAATTGCTTCTGCCTATCATCCTCAAACTAGTGGGCAAGTAGAATTATCAAATAGAGAGATTAAATCTATCTTGCAAAAGACTGTTAATAAATCTAGAAAGAACTGGGCTATTAAATTGAAGGAAGCACTATGGGCTTATAGAACTGCTTATAAAAATCCCATGGGTATGTCACCTTATAAAATAGTTTATGGAAAAGCTTGTCATTTACCTTTAGAACTAGAGCACAAAGCTTATTGGGCTGTGAGAGAACTTAATAAAGATTTCAAACTTGCTGGTAAGAAGAGACTGCTACAATTGAGTTCTTTAGATGAATGGAGAAGTAAAGCATATGAAAATGCTAAACTCTTTAAGGAGAAAGTTAAGAAATGGCATGATAGAAGAATTATCAAAAGAGAATTTAATGTTGGGGATAAAGTCCTATTGTATCGGTCTCGTCTCAGATTCTTTGCAGGTAAGTTGCTTTCAAAGTGGGAAGGACCATATGTTATTGTGGAGGTGTATCGTTCAGGGGCAATTAAAATTAGCTCTCTGCAAAGTGATGCCACACAAGTAGTGAATGGACAAAGACTCAAGCACTATATTTCTGGAGATTCTTACAATGAAGATGTTGATGTTATTCAAGTGGTAACTCCGGAAGCTTTCATCAAAGGTCAAACTGACAGTTCTGCAGAGTTCGACTTTGAATAGGTAACAGTTCTGGTAAGAACAAGTCCGCGTTTTACTTTCCGAAAAATGTTTTTGCTGTTTTTGGGAAATATGAAAAATTGCGAGATCGAAACGGAGTGGAGGAGACGCACGAGGGCGTGCCCCCACAGGCCGGCGCGGGCCCCAGCCTGGCCGCGCCGCCCTGTGAGGAGGCCGCCTCGTCACCCCTCTCCGACTCTTGTTCGACCTGGTACTTTCCTTCTGACGTGAAATTTTTTGCTATATAATCCCCCGGACCCCTGGAGGTCCGTATATCGTTTTCTCGACGTGTTTTGTTTCGAGCTGTTTCTGCCAGGATCTATTTTCAATCTAGAAGCAGCATGGTCTCCAATAACAAAGGCAAGGGGCTTTCGGATGAAGATATTCAAGATCCCGAGTGGAAAGAGGTGGACGGGAGCGTCAGGGAAGAAGATGAAGAAGAAGTGGAGGAAGACTCGTGCGCTTACCCGCGTGCTACCATTGCAAGCATCGAGGTGGTGGAGAACCCTTTTAATGCAAAGAAGAGCGCAAGAATTCGCACCGGAGGAAAATTTCCACGTCACTACCTAGCTCCAAAGACATCTTCTCCAGGCACTTACCACCCCTTCCGCAATCTAATTTACAATAATAAAATTGAAAGGATTCCCAAGGCAGCATTGCCTAGCAATTGGGATATAGATCGTTCTAACACTGCAGGAAGGATGAAGCCTGAAACTGAAGAGTGGGGAAATAACTCCAAGAGTTGGGACTCGCCGTCGGACATACTTCTTAACCGCGTCGAGCACAATTCGGAGATGATCTGCAACCTCATGTACAAGATTGATGAGCTTCAGGAGCTTGTTGAGAAGCTTGTCAAGAATTCACCATCACCACCAAAGGAGTAATTCATCATCGGTATTGGCATCCCCTTGGTTTGTTCCAAGCTTGGGGGAGTGCCGCGGTATCACATCATCACTATCTTTTATCTTTTTACTTTCAAGTAGTGTCATATCATGAGTAGGGAAGTTATCATATAAGATGTGTTGCGGTATGGAAGTATCTCTCTCTAGTTGGTTATCTATGTATCCCTTGGTGTGAGTTATCGTTATGGAATATTAATGAGAAGTTCTATCATTTACATATTGCACATCTTATTTTAGTTTGCAATCTCTATTATATGATTGATCTTGTTGTTAAGTATTGGTATCACTTTGGGAGCATTGAGTAAATCTATTTGGTTTTGGCAAACTTAGCATTGGTCAATAGCAACAACACTTTGAGTTTAAGTAGAGAACAAATACATGTAGATATGTTGTTTCATTATCTTTCTTTCTTGTTAGCTACGAGCTTAGTATTCTGAAGTTAAAATTGTTTGTGCTTACAAGGAAGATGCATGATTGTTTCTATCACATGTATATTTGTTTGCTTCCCTCAACTCTTATGCTTGCTAATTAACCTTGCTAGCCAAAGACCTGTACTGAGAGGGAATGCCTCTCGTGCATCCAAACTTTAACCCAAACCTATGCCATTTGTGTCCACTATAACTACCTATTATGTGGTATTTCCTGCCACTCCAAGTAAATACTTCATGTGCTACCTTTAAACAATTCAAAACTTTATTACTCCTTATTTGTGTCAATGTTTTATAGCTCATGAGGAAGTATGTGGTGTTTATCTTTCAATCTTGTTGGGAAACTTTCACCAATGGACTAGTGGCTTCATCCACTTATCCTATAATTTTGCAAAAAGAGCTGGCAACGGGGTTCCCAGTCCCAAGTTAATTAACTTTTGTAATTTTACAAATAGACACTCCTCCATGGTATGTGATAGTTGGACGGCATCCGAGGATTCGGTTAGCCATGGCTTGAGAAAGCAAAGGTGGGGAGGAGTGTCATCTAAATAAAACTAAAATAAAAAGACACTCCTTCATGGTATGAGATTGCTGGCAGGCACCCGAGGATTCGGTTAGCCATGGTTTGTGAAAGCAAAGGTTGGAAGGAGTGTCAACCAAAAATAAAACTTTATGGGAGCCGCTCTTTGAGAGTTTGTCTGGCAAGGGGGTTAGAGTACCCGCTACCATTCGTTGACGACAACAAACACCTCTCAAAACTTTACTTTTATGCTCTCTATATGATTTCAAAACTTGAAAAGCTCTAGCACATGATTTAATCCCTGCTTCCCTCTGCGAAGGGCCTGTCTTTTACTTTATGTTGAGTCGGTAAACCTATTTCCCTCCATCTCAGGCAAGCATTTGAGTTGTTGTGATCAAACCATTTATATTGTGATCTATTTCATTATGCCTTTTACTTTCCCTTGTTTAGTGCAAATTTTATCTGAATGAATACATCTTTGAAAGTTATCGATAATTATGAGGAGATTACTATGATTGAGTATGCAAGTTTATTATAAGCTTTAATATGAGAGCGCTGCTCAATAGATAAGCATAATCTGTTAACTGTTCTCTGACTAAGAACAAAGTTTGCCATCACCAATTATGATTCCTTATGCACCTTTATTTGTGATTACCTTCCACTTGTTTCAAGTTAAATTATATGAGGAAGTTGTTTATTACAATGTCTTGTGTGAATGAATATGATGCTTCTTGTCCGTATTTTATTTATCGACTCTTCACTCCATAAACATGTGGTCTTGTTTACCGAGTTCAGTTTCGCTTGGGGACAAGCGAAGTCTAAGCTTGGGGGGAGTTGATACGTCCATTTTGCATCACTATTTTATATCATAATTTGCTGTTATTCATTGATATATTTCATATTTGGAGATGATACTTATGTTATTTCATCTATTTTGCATGTTTCATGATTATTTGGGGATCACGCACCGGAGCCAGGATTCTGCTGGAAAAAGCTCCGTCAGGATGCAATATTTCGGAAGATCAACAGTTGACGGAAATTATATGAAAATTTCTATTTTTCCAGAAGTCGAAGGGAGCCAGAAGGGGGAGCCGAGGGGACCCGAGGTGGGCCCACCTCATAGGCCGGCGCGGCCCAAGGCCTGGCCGCGCCGCCCTGTGAGGAGGGGGCCCACAGCCCCCTCTCGCCTCATTTTCTTCGCGTACGTCTTCATCCCGAAAACCTAAGCCCAAGAGGATAGTCGCGAATCGTCACAGCCGCCTCTGCGGGGCGGAAAACACCAGAGAGAAAAGAGCTCTCCGGCGGGCAGGAATCCGCCGGGGAAATTCCCTCCCGGAGGGGGAAATCGACGCCATCGTCACCGTCATCGAGCTGGGCATCATCTCCATCACCATCGTCATCATCTCCATCATCATCACCGCCATCTCCACCGCTGCACCTCGTCACCGCTGTAACAATTCGGGTTGGATCTTGATTGTTTGATAGGGGAAACTCTCCCGGTGTTGATTTCTACTTGTTATTGATGCTATTGAGTGAAACCATTGAACCAAGGTTTATGTTCAGATTGTTATTCATCATCATATCACCTCTGATCATGTTCCATATGATGTCTCGTGAGTAGTTCGTTTAGTTCTTGAGGACATGGGTGAAGTCTAAATGTTAGTAGTGAATTATGGTTGAGTAATATTCAATGTTATGATATTTAAGTTGTGGTGTTATTCTTCTAGTGGTGTCATGTGAACGTCGACTACATGATACTTCACCATTTATGGGCCTAGGGGAGTGCATCTTGTATTCGGTTGCTAATTGCGGGGTTGCCGGAGTGACAGAAACCTAAACCCCCGTTGGTATATCGATGCAGGAGGGATAGCAGGATCTCAGAGTTTAAGGCTGTGGTTAGATTTATCTTAATTACTTTCTTGTAGTTGCGGATGCTTGCAAGGGGTATAATCACAAGTATGTATTAGTCCTAGGAAGGGCGGTGCATTAGCATAGGTTCACCCACACAACACTTATCAAAACAATGAAGATTAATCAGCTATAGGAAGCGAAAGCACTAGACTAAATTCCCGTGTGTCCTCAAGAACGTTTGGTCATTATAAGTAAACAAACCGGCTTGTCCTTTGTGCTAAAAAGGATTGGGCCACTCGCTGCAATTATTTCTCTCGCACTTTACTTACTTGTACTTATTTCATCTGCTATATCAAAACCCCCTGAATACTTGTCTGTGAGCATTTACAATGAACCCTTCATCGAAACTGTTTGTCAACACCTTCTGCTCCTCGTTGGGTTCGACACTCTTATTTATCGAAAGTACTACGATACACCCCCTATACTTGTGGGTCATCAATCTCATGAATTGCCTTGCATAATTGAGATCCATATGATGAGCATTGTATCACTATTAGTCTATGTGCTACTCTTGTGATGTTATTAAAGTAGTCTATTCCTCCTTCACGGTGTAATGGTGACAGTGTGTGCATCGTGTAGTACTTGGCGTAGGCTATGATCATAATCTCTTGTAGGTTATGGAGTTAATTATTACTATGATAGTATTGATGTGATTTATTCCCCCTTCATAGTGTAAAGGTGACCGTGTGTATGCTATGTTAGTACTCGGTTTAAATTGCAAAGATCTATTATGCTCTAAAGGTTACTTAAACATGAATATCGAATGTTGTGGAGCTTGTTAACTCCGGCATTGAGGTGCTCTAGTAGCCCTACGCAACGAATGGTGTTCATTATCAAACAAGAGTATATGTAGCACAAAGGAAGAGAACTTATTTGTTATGTGATCAATGTTGAGAGTGTCCACTAGTGAAAGTATGATCCCTAGGCCTTATTTCCAATACTGCAAACATTGCTTGTTTACTGTTTTACTGCATCTTTACTTCCTGCAATATTACTACTATCAACTGCACGCCACCAAGCACTTTTCTGGCGCCGTTACTACTGCTCATATTCATTCATACCACTTGTATTTCACTATCTCTTCGCCGAACTAGTGCACCTATACATCTGACAAGTGTATTAGGTGTGTTGGGGACACAAGAGACTTCTTGTATCGTGATTGCAGGGTTGCTTGAGAGGGATATCTTTGACCTCTTCCTCCCTGAGTTCGATAAACCTTGGGTGATCCACTTAAGGGAAACTTGCTGCTGTTCTACAAACCTCTGCTCTTGGAGGCCCAACACTGTCTACAAGAATAGAAGCACCCATAGACATTAGTGCGCGATCCTCCAATAATCATGAAACATGCAAAATAGATGAAATAACATAAGTATCATCTCCAAATATGAAATATATCAATGAATAACAGCAAATTATGATATAAAATAGTGATGCAAAATGGACGTATCAGCCTCCGGATGATTTCTATCACTATCCATCTCTACTACTTATAAAGGCACGAAGTGCCGTAGGAAAATTAAATCTGGATCGTACGTAGGCTTTCATCTAACGACCCAAAATCATCTATTCTCCCCCTCCCTCCCTCCCCAAATCACGCCGACGCGCGTCCGAACCTCCGAATCCCGGCCCGCCTGGCCTGATTTTGCGGATCAAATCCCATTGAATCGTTGAAGTGATGGTTAATGCCGATAAATCCTCTCTTTTCCCCGATTTGTCTTCCTCGCACCTTTGTGTGTTGTTCCTTTTCCGATCCTCCCGTAAGACGACTCCAAGGCGAACCAATCCACACCGCGCCCGCGGGAGACGATAGATTGCCGATGTCGGCGACGGCGGTGCTGCGGAAGGAGGGGTGTCGGTTGCAGGCTTGCAGCTGGCGGTGCCCCAAGGAGGTTGCTGCCATGGGGCACCGTCGTGCTCACGCCAGCCCCGAGTAGGTTGCGTTCTGTGACCGTTAGCTTGCTCGCGCATGACTCGGCCGCTACCTGGCCAGTACCGCCGCCTTGTTGTTCCAGCCCGCATCGGCTACAGAGCCGCGGCGCTACATGTCATCGCCTTTCTGGTCTGACACTTTATCTCCCAGGTAAAGCCCTGCTCAAATCACGTTTCATCATCACTTATTACAGACTTATGCTGTCAAAACATTTTGCAGGCTCATAAGAGATTGTTGGATTCCTCCCCGGCTCGAACGGTTCTTTTGCAGTTCTGCAGATGGCGTCCTGCTCGCTTTTAGAGTACACTTAATGACTAGGATGTACCATTTGATTGTTATAGCCTGATCAGGTGAGATCTTCATAATTACTAGGATGTTCTCTTGTGCTTTTAGGCCTTGAACCTACCCCTTCCTGATGATGATAATGTGTGCACTGTCACTGCCCTGACCACTCTGGATGTGGCCTCGAAGTAATTATTCTCTCTGTTTTGTTGAAGGAGGTTGTGGAGGGCCAAGTCATTCTAGATGATGCTGACACAGAGATAATAGCAGTTAGGGATAACACATGGCAACCTTATTGCCTTATACATACTCATATATCCAGACCATGATTGAGCAGATCATAACTAGCAAAACAAAGGCTACTGTCTCCGGCATTGATATGTGAGCTTTAGTTTTGACAAACATATGTTTTCCTTATAATATTTAAATATTTTCCTAAATCACTACCGTGTGCCGCACATCTTCCTAAATCACTATTGTGTGCCGTACCAACAACCAAAATATGTCTGCAAACTAGGTTCAGGAAATTATGTCATTACGATTAATCTGCAAAAATACTTGATGTTGTTGAGTACATTTTAGTGTCCCTGGAAATACCAAAGTTTAGGGTGTGATTTCAATTGTAACCTGAGTAATGATATATACTTGTTTCGTAATATGCCTGCCAAGGTTCAGGAAAGCGGAAAAAAGAGTCGCTTATGCGTGCTGAAGCGCAATGCGGAGGCCTTCCGCATCGATTGCATAAGCGCTTAAGCGGAAAAAAGCGGAAAAGAAGGGGAAAAAAGCGCCGCTTATGCGTGCTGAAGCGCTAAGCGGAAGGCCACCGCACCAATTACGCTTAACGCTTTCTTGAACCTTGATGCCTGCAACTAGGCATTGGACTCGGTTGTATCTGGAATTCTTTTGCTACTAGCTATGTCTTCTCTGTTTTCATTTTTGTTTTAATGTAGATTGCTTTGAAAAAATCATTTTCAGGTTTTCTAAGACCAAGATGACACTGTCACTTTTTTCTGAATATTCTAAGCATAGCTTATGTGTGCTGGTGAAACTCCAAAAAGTATATATGTGTCAGATAGATATAGCATGGCTCACTTTTATACTGCTCTAGAAGAGTTAATATACACTTTTGGGCGATGGCTCAAACGCTTCTTCTGCAGTTCTGCAGATTGTGGAAGCATGCTTGTCTTTAAGTATATCTAGCAACTACTAAAAAATGTTATGCATGCCATCACCTTGGTTTTCCGTAAATTATAGTACGAGTTTGATTTACTTTGCTACATCGCAGGAGAATTTTAGTTGAAACCCTTCTAGATCCACTCTTGCTCCAGTGGAGTTGTCTCAGTTAAGGTGAACATGCACAATTTTTTCTCCATCTTTGTTTCGGCTAATGCTGAAGGTATAGTATTGCCTCCCTATACTTTTTCCCTACATCTTCATGCTACAAACTGTTAACTTACTAAGTTCTCTGTACATGCCTAAGTATCAAATGAGTCTTTTTTGCCTTATTGGGAGATGCAGGAGTGGATGCGTGTTGTGCTGAACTTAATTCAAATCATTATAATTTCATTGGTACAAGTTGCCGAATGGATTTTTTTAGCACCACTTCTTAACCAAATTTCGGCAACATTATGCTTGATAGTTCCTTCTAGCATCCCAACACGAGTTATTCATATTTGACAAAAGACATATAAGCATAAGAAAAATGTTGCTATACTAGGTCTTGCATTTCCCCCCTTCAAATTACAGTCACATCCTCCTGTAGTGCATCACAAGAGATTAAATTCTCAATCATTTGTACAGTTTAAGCATTATAATTTTCTGCTCAATACGAACTGCTTATGCAGCAGTTCTTATGTACATTTTATATATTAAGATATTGCTATTTGCATGCAAATTCTTGGTATAAAATTTCGGCTTCTGTAAAACTTCAACCAGTTTGCGCTGCTCTGTCGTCTAACATTGCGGTTACATGGTCAGATGGATATGAAATATCTCCTTTTGTCTCTAATTGCTTTGCATTTCGCTTCTCTAGGAGCCTAGCCACCATAAGTTAGTTGCATGCTTTCGTCAAGCAGGATTTCATCTTTGGAATGCAGGATTGCATTTTAAAACATTTACAAACTAATTTAAATTTTAGAGAGTATTTCATTTTTTCATATTTTTTATGGTTTTAATTTGTATTAGTCAACGTGCGTTGCACGTGCAAACTTACTAGTAATATAGATAGGTAGATTTTTAGGGGAAAAACATGTGTGGCATCGATGTGTCCACTTCCATGTACGTCACGGGGCCCCACCTCACGTGAAGACTCTTCCCCAAATGGCCAAATGACACCGTGCGTGCTCGGGCAAAGGAAAAGTAGTGCAAAACCATGCGCTGGCCCATCACCGTAGCGTACGAGTACGAGCAGCGTACGTCTACCGCTCGCCCTATAGATCAGCCTATCATTCGTTGTTCTTTCCTCCCGATCGACCAGTGTACAGTGTTACTACACACTACGCCTACGACCTCGCGCAGTGCTCTCGCCTGAACTCCACATGGCTCAAGAGGCCGTGGCAGCGAACGGCGCCGGCGGCCGGACGAAGCCGCACGCGGTGGTGATCCCGTACCCGCTGCAGGGCCACGTCATCCCGGCGGCGCACCTCGCGCTGCGTCTGGCTGCTCGGGGCTTCGCCGTCACGTTCGTCAACACGGAGTCCGTGCACCAGCAGACGGCCGGCGCCCTCGGCCTCGGCGTCGACCGGAGCCGCTACGACATCTTCGCCGGCGCGGGCGCGGACGTGCGGTACGAGCTGGTGAGCGACGGCTTCCCGCTGGGGTTCGACCGGTCGCTGAACCACGACCAGTTCATGGAGGGCGTGCTGCACGTGCTCCCGGCGCACGTGGAGGAGCTGCTCCGCCGCCTCGTCGTCGACCCGGCCTCCACGTGCCTCGTCGTCGACACATTCTTCGTCTGGCCAGCGACGCTGGCCAGGAAGTTCGGCGTGCCGTACGTGTCCTTCTGGACGGAGCCGGCGCTCATCTTCGCCCTCTACTACCACATGGACCTGCTCACCAAGCACGGCCACTTCAAATGCAAAGGTACGTAAAAAGTGGCAAGGCATGCAACCATGGCGTTGCAAATCGTTCCTTCTTTTTCTGCATAATATCACGTTAGCTGATTCAAGTAATTAGAACGAAGGGTCTGTCGGAGCGTCAATCGTAGGATCACAGATTGGCAAATGGCTTCTTGATCACAGATTCCCTTTGGCCGTCGCTGTTAAGGGTCGGGACATGTGTTCGGTGTTCCTCCCGGGCGTCTACAAACTTACAAAAGCCTGATGAAATTGGCCCCCAATAGATGGAGGCAGCGCGATGCCATTTCGTTTTCTTTGTTGGCTTCTTCCGTGTACAAGGAATTCCGTTTCAGACCAACCGGGTTGGTCCAGGGGAGGAAAAGTATCTGACTACTCGATGACATGGACATCAATAGCACTACCATGAAAAACGACGGCCCAAAAGGACTACCTGAGAAGGTAGAAACCATCCATCAAGCAATCGTAGACATCATCGTCGTGACGTCACTCTTCTTTCTCTTGTTTTTTTTTTAGATATTCTTCCACCATCTAAACTTTGCTACCTGAAATTCTCTCCGCCAGGAGGCAAGCAATCTCCTTGCAAGAGCTAGGGATAGCCGTTTCCAAACCGGCAACTAAGTCACGAAGCTCTCTAGAGATGGCCACAGAATTCAGGGCCAATGCACTTGTCTCGTCGACCTTGTCGCCAAGGTGGATGTTGTGATCGATGGGTCGAGAGTTTGCGTTTGTAAGAGTTGCATGTTTTGGCGCGGGCGTTAGAGTGTCGTGTTCAAGTGTTAGCTAGTGTCGCTTTGTGGTCTACGTGGGTGTGTTGCTTGTGTGGGTTTGGTCCGGTTGTTGTAGGTTTTGCTCGATTTTCTCTTAAAACTGTACAACTTTTTCTTAATTAATGGATGAGGCAAACATTTTGCCTCCATTTAAAAAAAAGATAGCACTACCATGATATCTCGAGAAAACTAACTACTCTCTCTCCATAATAAAAAAATATCTTAGCTTTATTAAAAGAGAGCGCTAAGCGTCCCCGGGGATCAAACACCCAAACCCCCGGGTGGAGAGTGACATGTGTCCTTTTTCTCATAAAACAATCCCAGAAAAAGATGAGAAGATGTTCCTCCCGCACATGGCGCTGCCACTCTTTTACCCCGTCCCCGTTCCTCCGAGAGCCACAAACATCACGGCCGTCGCCGGCGACTCGATGCGGGCGTCGCCGGAGATACCGTCGACGGTGCTGCGGGAGAAACTCATTAAGTAGTGTGTCGCTGGAGAAAAGGTCACAGGCACCGCCAGAGAACCTCATCAAGGGCGTCGCCGGAGAGCTGATTAATATCTGCTCCCTGCGCCGCGCATCTCCTCCGCCGGCCACGGCGGTCGTCGGAGAAACCCGACATGACGCAACGCTGTTGGCGCTTTGTAGCAGCACCGCACCCCTCTGGTAGCAACGCCTCCAGGCTGCCCCGCCATGGGTAGCAATGCCGCCACGCGAAGTTAGCAACGCTGGTCGGCCCTTGCAGCAAAACCACACACCATTGTAGCAAGGTCAGCCGTCCCTTGTAGCAGCGCCGCCGCGCCATGGTAGCAAAGCCCGTCGACCTTTGTAGCAAGGCCGGAACTCACTTGTAGCAAGTATGCCCACCGCCGGGAGCAAAGGCGTCCGCCGCGCCATGGTAGCGAAGCCCGTTGCTCTTTGTAGCAAGGCTGATACCCCCTTGTAGAGTTGTAGCAAGCATGTTCTGCCGCTGGGAGCAACGGCGTCCGCCGCTGCGAGCAACGCGGACCTCCCACCGCCTATGGAGTCCCGTGGGCGCGTAGGATTCACCGGGTGTGCGGCCACCGGTCGATCTGCCGACCAGGTCGGCGTAGAGGAGCTCCCGGCCACGCTCCCCTTCTCTTATGCATGACGGGTCGTGGGCCTTTGGATAGATAAGGAAAGGATACGATCCATTTAGAAGAAGAGCAACTAGCAAATTTACAAAATAGATCCCATAGTATTGCTACATGGTTCCATCTGTAAATTGTACCAGCAGTCCTATTTTCTAGATCGTACATTCCTTTTTCTTCCAAAGGTCTGCAAACCATGGTTCAGTCGGTGCACAGATTGCTCGGTTTCAGTGGATACATTTTCGGAAGAATGTATCTTATGCAACCATTAAATGGTGCAATCGGCGTCCACGTAAAATACACTTGCAAGGAATCGTAGATTTTTTTTGTAACAATTTACCATATATTTATGGTGCACTTCAATTATCTCGCAAAATTTCAAATCAACATTTGGAACATATCTTGAGAAACGAAAAATGCAAATTTAGATCTCCTAATATTAATGGGCTCACTTCACAGCCCAACTTGAAATAGGTAGTATTCATCATGTGATTTCCCCTTTTTGATTCTTGAGCTCTGAGCAGCATTTGAAATTAAATTTTTATAGTGTGGCAGATATATATTGTGTCCACGTGGTAAACAATTCCTGAAATTTTAATACAAAATTTTGCATGCATCTTTTAATACGCTGCACAGGTTGCACCAATTTCATGGGTGCAGATGATACTTAGCCTCGGTCGGTAACACATAGAGCAGCCACGAGATTGGAGAAGGGGTGAGTAGCACTACCACCTAGAGGACGTCCCCCACCGCTATCGATAGGTGGTGACCGGACGCGGCAACAGGAATGGACCATGCCGCGCCTCGAAAGGGCCTGGAAAGTCTCCATTGCCACGCTAGTGCACTTAGGCCTCCGCTATCGCGCCAGACAAGCGCCGCCGAGGAGCACCTCCTGGAGCCAGCTGGCCTATCGTGTCGTCCAACATCGAGAGGGGAAAGTCCACACGCCAACGACGGTGGGGGAGGGGAGGGGGCTGGGGCGACTGGATGGAAAGCGCATTCCGGCCACCGCAGGGGACGACACGGGTCGCCATAGGAGAAAGGAGGGCTGCTCCGGTGCTCCCCCCTAAATGAAGTTGAAGGGTCATAGTTGGTTTTTTCCATGTGTTGGGTTCGCCGAAATCCATATCCAGTCCATGTATATCCACTTGTATTGATACAGAATGTGTATGTCGCGTAAAAAAGAAAGAGGTCACGTGAGCAAGATCTTTGTAGGATCTTTCTATTTCGACACACTCGCGTGACCGTAGATACGTACAAAAATAAAGTACAACACAATGGGCGCCATATGGACCTATACATAGTTGTACAGACGGTAGACCTACACTAAAATTACGATTGTGCACCCGCTTACGAATAGGTATAGGAAGAACTCCATTGTTGTTACGTTTGAAGCGCCCAGAAATTTTCCTGAGAGAAGCACCGGAGCAGAAGTGAGGAGAAAGGTTTTCCGTCACTTTGACGAATTTCACAAGGTAAGATCTGATCTTAATTTAAGCGTGGATAAGACGCGAATCTGCAGGAACGTGGCTCGGTGGCTGCTTGTATTTTCTTTTCGGGAGCTGCTCGGTGGCTGCTTCCTCGATCATTATCAGCTTACCTCACCTGTGGACGCACAAGGTGCGCACCATGCCAGCACATGTGTCACTAGCCATTCTAATTCATTAGTCCTCAAATATTTTAGTCCGGGACTAATGGGGTCTTTAGTTCCGGTTCTCCTGGTGAATCGAGACTAATGCTCCAGCCCGGGACTAAAGGGTACCCTTTACCAACCGGGACTAAAAGGTTATGGTGGGATGCGGCCAGCACAGGCCTCTTTAGTCCCGGTTGGTGTTACGAACCGAGAGTAATCGCCTTTTTAACTCTGTAAAATAGAAAAGAAAATGATAGAAAATTTAAAAATTAAATCTTTTGAGATTCCTATATGTTACGCAACCTACTATTAGGGAAAATTAAGAAATTCGAATTTTCACTTATTTTGCAAAAAAGGTTTGAAAAACGGTAAAACCACATTAACTTTTGCATACGACGTCGAAAAAATGTATAATATATCAAAATCATCGTGGGAAAATGTTACATCCGAATTCATCGGGGTTTACCCGGTTAGCCAATTTTTAGATTCTCAAAATTCCAAATGAAAATACGAAAGCAGGAAGATTTTAGTTTTTGCTATAAATTACTGATTTTATTATTTTTTTTTAAATTAAATAATTAATTGCATTCTGCATAAAGATTACTATTACTTTTAACCAATTTTTAGATTTTCAAATTTTTAGGTTTTAGGTTTGGCAAAAAAAATATTTAAAAAATTTAAAAAAATACAAATTAAAAATTTAATGTTTATTTATGTATTCAAGTTCATTATTACATAATTACTTTTGTTTATTAAAAGAATTATTTGAAATTCAAACAATAAATAAATGTGACATCAACCAACATGTTAATAGGATTGATATGATACTAGTATCACATACATGCGCGTGAAGCACTTGGATGCGGGACGGAATGGAACTCGGAAGTTAAGCGTGCTAGTGTGGGAGGATGGGTGACCGAGCGGGAAGTGTGACCACGAGTAAGTAATTTAACTAGAGATAATTGCAGTTAGACACTAAACTATGTAAATAACTAAAATAATAGAAATTCTGAAAAATAGAAGAAAAAAAGAGGGAGTGAAAAATAATTAGAAACCTATTTTTTTTTTAACGAAATAGCCTTTAGTCCTTCGTCCTGGCGCAGGCCAACCGCCCACGTGGACGGCTTAGTCGCGCATATTTAATCTCGGTTGCGCAACCGGTATTAATGGAGGTTGCCAACCGGGATTAAAAACTCTTTTTCTACCAGTGTCATCACGCCATTCGTTTCGCCAAAGATAAAGGCGCATGAATGTGTTCCAAAGTGCTCAGCAGATTAGCTTTCAAGCGGGGAAAGAAAATTGCACCTGATTAAACAACCATGGGAAATTTGACTACACGTTGGTAACCAACACCACTAGTTACTTCAAAGCGGCAGCAGAAGGAATCACACTGCGACTGCGAAGCGATCGAATCGGAACTTGGTAAGCCCGGCCGGCGGCGAAGCGATAGCGACGGATTGCATAACTAATTCCCGGCCGGTGTTGGAGTCTTGTGCTGTTGACGACGTAGCATTGGGTCAATAATATGGGCTACAAAGGGAACGAGTGCCACACTTGACTACAAGGGAGATCGAGCAGAGAAAACAACGGAATTAGCAAGCTAGGCTAGGAAGAAGGAAGGTGGTGATGGCGCAAGAGGGGGCCGGCGGCAAGGGCAAGCCGCACGCGGTGGTGGTGGTGTACCCGCTGCAGGGCCACGTCATCCCCGTTACGCACCTGGCGCTGCGGCTGGCGGCGCGGGGCTTCGCCGTGACGGTCGTCAACACGGAGGCTGTGCACGACCAGACAGCGCGCGCGCTCGGCGTCGACCCGGCCAGGTACGACGTCTTCGCCGACGCGCGCGCGTCGGCCTCGCCGGAGACAATGGACGTGCGGTACGAGCTGGTGAGCGACGGCCTCCCCGTGGGGTTCGACCGGTCGCTGCACCACGACGAGTTTATGGGCGCGCTGCTCAAAGCCTTCTCCGGGAACGTCGAGGAGGTGCTCCGCCGCGTCGTCGTGGACCCGGCCGCGACGTGCCTTGTCACAGACACTTTCTTCGTGTGGCCTGCCACCCTGGCTAGGAAGCTCGGGATCACGTACGTGTCCTTCTGGACGGAGCCCGCACTCATCTTCAACCTCTACTACCACGTCCACCTGCTCACCAAGAACGGCCACTTCGGATGCGACGGTGAACAGACGCCATGCCGACCTAGTAGAACTTATCCGCACTCCAATTCTCTTAACCATGCTTCAATAATGCTTTCGCCATGTAAAATAGCTGCAAAGTGTAAATTTGACTGACAATCCGTTTCGTCATATGCTGTAGAGCCTCGGAAGGACACGATCACGTACATCCCAGGCGTGCCGGCGATCGAGCCGCACGAGCTCATGTCGTACCTCCAGGAGACGGACACCACCAGCGTGGTGCACCGCATCATCTTCAAGGCGTTCGAGGAGGCACGCGGCGCCGACTACGTCCTCTGCAACACCGTGGAGGAGCTGGAGCCGTCCACCATCGCTGCGCTCCGTGCCGAGAAGCCCTTCTATGCCGTTGGTCCCATCTTCCCCGCCGGATTCGCCCGCAGCGCCGTCGCCACCTCCATGTGGGCCGAGTCCGACTGCTCCAGCTGGCTGGACGCGCAGCCGGCGGGTTCCGTGCTCTACATATCCTTCGGCAGCTACGCACATGTCACCAAGCAAGAGCTTCACGAGATTGCGGGGGGCGTCCTGGCGAGCGGCGCGAGGTTCCTGTGGGTGATGCGGCCGGACATCGTGAGCTCTGACGACCCTGACCCGCTGCCGGAGGGGTTCGCGGCGGCGTCCGTTGGGCGCGGGCTGGTCGTGCCGTGGTGCTGCCAGGTGGAGGTGCTCTCCCACGCCTCGGTGGGCGGCTTCCTGACACACTGCGGGTGGAACTCCGTGCTGGAGAGCGTGTGGGCGGGCGTTCCCATGCTGTGCTTCCCGCTCCTCACCGACCAGTTCACCAATCGCCGGCTGGTCGTGCGCGAGTGGCGGGTCGGCGTGCCCATCGGTGATCGTGGCACGGTGTTCACAGACGAGGTGAGGATGAGGATCGAGGGGGTCATGTCCGGGAAGGAGGGAGAGGAGCTCCGGCAGGCGGTGAAGAAGGTCAGGGCGACGCTCGAGGCTGCCGCGGCGCCCGATGGGTCGTCACAGCGGAGCTTCAACGAGTTCATCGAAGAGCTAACGCGCCGTTGTGGCGGGCGCTGAGTTAAGCGAGCCAGTGGCCGTGGATGGAGCTTATATTCAGCTGTATGTATCAGTGTTTTGTCCACGCTTAGGTTTACTCTTTTTTTTGGCGGGACGCTTGGGTTTACTCTGTCCGGTGGTATATACCATAGAAGAACTCGAACCATGTGAACGGTCTACAATCTATACGTGTCTATATACCGTATACTCTCTCCGCGAGATAATAAATATACTTCTACCTTTTATTCCAAATCAATCATTTTGAAATTTAACCAATTTTATAGAAAAAATAAGTAACATTTATAATACTAAATTAATGTCATGTGATGTGATCCGTCTATTATAACACTAGATTTAGCTTTAAATTACAAACCTATAATGCGTGTAATCTAAGCCGTTTTGTGGGTACTGTGCCAACCATGGTTCCCACGTTTCCAACTAAGGGCTCGTTTGGTCACATGAAACCAGGCGGTATACCGGCGTTTTCCCGGAGAGATTTTGCCCCTAGTTCGAAGATCGGGAAAATAATCCTGAATGTTTGCTCCTATTTCTGCCTATTTCTGGCCGGAAATATTTACCCGGGGAAGTTTGGCCCGAACAGCCAAACCAGCCCTAAGTGAGAAGAAGTGGTACCCAGGTGCTGCCGAGGGCCCGTGAAAATTACACGGTTTTCCTTTATTCCCCTAGCAAGCTTGTTCAGACCCCGAGAACCGCATCAAGAATAATCCAGAGCATCACTTTTCTTTTATAAAAGTCGATTTCATACTTAAATGGTAAGTATTACATCTGGCATCTGCGTAGGTAAGATGCACACAACCACATCACAAAACGAACCGATCCAAGTATTAACGGTACAAAGGAAAAAAAAAACACATGATGCCGCATGAAACACTACGGAATCAAAGGAGTAATCCTGAGATTATGCCGTCACCTATGTAGGGTAATAAAACGTGTCCTCCAACCGTTTACACACCTCCGTAAATAGGTCACAATCCTCCATACGCTGTTGCGATGACCATGAACGAAGCAAATGCACCGGTAGACAACCTGCAATAGAATAGCTTTTTTGTTATTAAAAACCTTGTCATTTCTACATAGCCAAAGCGACCAAATAAAAACAATCGCTCTCACCCTAATAAGTGTTTTGAACCTGTGATCCGTCCCATTGAGCCAATTATCAAAAATATTGGCATGGTGGACATAAGGTAGAACATATTTGAATAATTGACCATATAGATTTTGCAAACCGGCACTGAAGAATAAATGTTTTTGTCCCATCCTAATGACAAAAGCCACACGATTTACTTCCTTGCTAGTTGCATTTAGCAAGGTTGTCTTTAGTAAGGATGACCCCCAGACGAAAATACCATGCAAAGACCTTTATCTTTAGAGGTATTTTCATCTTCCATATTAACTTATTATTAGATACCTTGACGGGTTGGATCGAGGCTGTATACATGGAGTCAAGTGAGAATATCCCATTCTCGTTTAGATTCCATCTAAATTCATCCGGCTCATGCGTTATCTGAACAGATGCCAAACGCAGTGATGAGTGCATTTTTAGCATGTTTTTGAATTACTATTTTATCAAGATAACATCAACTAGTGATAAGATTTTTGTATTTCACCGAGCTACCACGCCTTTTTATGCTTGTCTACACAGGATCTTAAAATAATAATTCAATAATGAAATATCAATGAAAACTTTCATTTTCTGGCATTTTGGAGTGATATAAATCATTTTTGCACTTAATAATGCACCTGGGCGAAAGGACAACGCGAGGACAGCTTCTAGGAGCTTTAACGGGCATCGGTACGGGCAAGGCCTGCCCGTACCACCCTCTAGGAGCATCGCCTCGTAAAAAAATTCACCTCCCGCAGCCGGATCAGAGATCAGACACACATAGCTCCGTGAAACCAAAAAACACCGCCCCAGATTAGATCTCAAGAAGGAACTTTGGAGAAGACAAGATCCGGGCTGCTACGTGGATCCTCGGAGGACAAGACATCATCCCCTTCATCATCATCAACCGTTGCTCCTCCATCGTCATCATCCTCCAACCATAGTTGTAATCTTAATTGCTATTGCGGATTTGCTTTCGAATTCGTTCCATTCCTTTAATTCCTTCCACAATATTATGACGATGTTCTTTATTGTCTCCATGTGTGAGTAGTCCTTTTAGTTCTTGGGGAGATGGAGAAACCCTAGCATCAATATGAGATGAGTCTAAGATGATCTATGGTTTTAAGTATTAATGTGTGTTATTTTCACTACAAGAAATCAGGTCTATTGCAACAACAGTATTCGTGGCAATAAGTGCTCAATCGTTGCAATAGGTACCTACTGCCACGACATGACTTGCGTTGCCAAGCGTTGCGAAAAGTCGCATGGTAATAGGTTATTGCCACAAAAAACAAAATGTGGCAAGAAAACTATGCTATTGCAACGACGTTGTGACAAGTTGCCACATTTTTTTATCGTCGAAACACGCGCTTGTCGCCACAATTTGGTTTGTGGGGATATCTTAATGCAACATGCATCAATATCGTGGAAATTGGCCATTCGTCGCGATAGACATTCGTGGCGATAGCCTATTCCAACGACACTTGTTTTCGTGGGCATACCTCTTTCGCCGTGAACCCTCTATGGGCTGAATTTGGTGGCAACAAATGGTTATCACAACGGCGAAAATATATGTGGCGAGTAACTATTGCGACAATACAAACATTTCGTGGCGGAAGGGCTATTTCAACAAAACTGAATCTGGTGGCGTCAAAGAGTTGCAACCGAAACTAGGTTGTGGTAATAGATTATTGCAACAAAAAAAATAGTACATCCATTCAATTATATTATTCAAACCACAAGTATATGATGTAGATTCATAAAATATCATAGATCTCATCACAAATATCCTTAAAATGAGACTGAAATATAATTTAGCAATCGTTTACATAGTGAATGTGCCATCCTAATCAAACGCAAAGACGTTCGTGAAGTATATTCCAGTCCAGTTAAGTTTTTGTTTCCTGCAATCAAGAAATCAAGAAACTATTTAGCTCAAGTTAATGAGTCGAATATAATAGGAGCATTGAAGGCAATCTGGACACATGTCAATACAATAATATAGTTTCTAGAGATCATCAGTATTTGAAAAGTATTAGCATGATAGTCCAATACATGGCATGCAGAATACTGACGCATAAAATGAGGCTAGTTGAACTACTATGCAACCAATTTGAAACAAAACAACTGTGTAAGTTTTATAGATCATAGCATGGGATACTAATCTAGTTGTGGGTGTACAAGCAGAGGCAGAGCTACAAACAAATATATGGGCGGGAAAAATTAAAGAATAGCACAAAATATCATAAGTGTGTTGCTGCTGTTAAAGCCTAATCGAGAGGCGCAAGAGTTTTTTTAAAACTATCCAATCTTAACAATTTGGCAAAGAAAAAGATACACGTGCTGGTGTTGCCTTGCTACAACTGAAGGGAAACTGAAGCTGAGCATCTCGATTAATTCATGTACTAGTATAGTTTTTTTTTTTGGCAAAAAACTGGGAGGCCATGGCAAGGTTTTGCCCCTACATAGCTCCGCCAATGTGTACAAGTGTTAATCACGCAGAACAAAATTGACCCACCTACTGATAATCAACTACAAACCAATATTCAGCTAGTGTCACCTACATGTGTGTAATGCTAGATTTGCAAGAAAAAAAGAATGAGGAATTATATATATACCTTGAATAAAGAATACGCATGCTACAATTTTTAGTGGACTTTGTATGTTGTTATACTTATAATCCTTGTTACGAGAACAGATCCTTTTTTACTGAATACAAGAACAATTAATGGACTTGGCATTATCAATGTGCAACCATTGAGAATAGTGATTAAGAAGTAAGGAAGTGGTGTACCTTGCAGAATGGAGTAATGTGAATCATATATTTCCTCTTAAGCTTGCACTTAGTGTCACGTTAGTGGTGTCCCACCAGCACGGTCTTGCGTTGAGTTTGTCATTGTACCCTTGTGTAGGTAATCACAAAATTAGAGTCAACTAGTCATCAACCCGTGTATCCACAGGCTAGCTTCAAAATATATTTAGTGTTTGTCATAATTGATCAAATTATAAAAATGAAATATGCAACTTTACTGGAGAAGACATACTCGAAGCATTGGATATACTGACAATGGTAACATGCAAACAAAGATAAAAAAATTATCCACTTGTAAGTGAAAAATTCAATAATTCCGGAATATTTCATATTCTTTAAGCATGGAATGCAAAGTTCGATTCCAGCATGAAAAACATTACCAGTTAACATTGAATTGACTTCCATTACGTAACCCAAAAAAATTTATGAAAAATTCATGCTTAAAGAATAGATTTGTGGAAAAGATGTTCTTATTTATTTGGGGCGAACGTACCACTGTCTCACCACATAGCTGAAGATCCAGAATCTGGTCACGTCAGCTATCACACCAAGTCCTCCAACATAATTCTATCCTGAACTTCAATGGCTTTGTTCTTGAATCTGCACCAAGTCCTCCGACAGAAAAATAATTTCAGCATCAGCATCCAAAATCTCAAGATATATGCCAATCAGAATCCTTCCCAAGTGAAAAATCTACAACCAATTGGAGCAGTAGGAAAGGACTGTAAATATGGCCAACTACTGCCATGTAGCTCAATACAAAGTGGAGTTTTGGGTTAACCCCTTGAAGACCCAGGGCTGCCATAGTGCCATTAGCTTTACAAATATGATATGTAGTTGCAGCCAAAATAATCACTGGAAAACGCTTATTACATCTGGTTGTCTAAGGTTTAGACTACTGTATGAAGGTAGAAGATAATATTCTCATGGGCACCAAGAATTTTTTTGTTCACACTAAGCTTCAAGATTAAATAATTAATGCTCCACTGACACATAGCAAGAAGCACTCACTGTTTCTAAACTAAAACAAAAAAAGGCTGGACGCCTCGTGCAGCAAAGCACCATTGGATGGTCATGGTTCAATAAGAGGTGGTAGTATTGGTGGAGGCAGCTAGCAAGAATCCAGCGATCACACGATGAGACGATGAGTGATTGCCATATTCTTACCCGGTTTTGGACTTTTTCGATCAAAAACAGCATATTGTCTGACTTCAAACAGGAGAAACTGTTCTTGGGAGCAGATCAGCGAGAGACTGGTGTGACAGACGGATGGCTGAGCGAAGTTGGCTTCGAGATAGACGACCGCTGCCGTGCGGCCGCATAACCAATATGAAGTGGAGAGCCCCTTCATATGCAGAAACGGATTCTTCATAGATCAATCTTCAGCAGGCCATAGAGCATGACGGCGGCTAGATCGGAGCACCATATCGGCAGATCGGGAAGGAGGCATCACGATGATGTGAAGGAGAGAAATCACACCTCGTATAGGTGAGATACAGAGCGCATGCCAGAGGCGAGAACATGGATTGAGGACTGCGGTCAATTCTACGATGGAAAGGGGGCGCAGCGCTGAAAGGGATCGATGGGCCGGCCGGCCGGAGGACGACGGTCGACGGGGAGTTTGGTCGCTTCCCTTTTCGCCTCGCGTGAGAGCAGGGGAAGGGGAACAAAAAGCGGTGAGGAGGAGAAGGAATTACCTGTGACTCCGGTGTGTTCGAGAGATTCGACGGCGCCGTCATGACGCCGTGAGGACGGACGAACGAGGCAGCTCTCAGATCCGATCTCACGATTTGCTTATGAGAAATAATCAAAAGTACTACTTATTATAATGGGGTTTAGCGGGAGGTTACAAAATTATGGCGCAATACAGGACCAAAATTTGGTGGGAAGTTACAAAATAATTGAAGGTTAGCGGGAGGGTTTAGGTGGAAGGAAGAAAATACATCTTTATACGTGCTTAATTATTTGTTTGAACTGTATTTATTTTAAATGATCGTTCATAATAATGGAATAATTTAGAAAATATATGGAATATATCTGCTTCTGAAAATATTATTACTCCCTCCGATTCATATTAATTGAATTCAATATGGATATATACATACATATTAAAGTCAATTAATATGAACCGGAGGCAGTACTAAAATTCTTTGTAAAAGGCTATTTCGCAAATTGGCCGAGATAGATATCCACGTCGTTGCCAATCGAACATGCCGGTTGTGATGGCGGGAAGAGTATGCAGTCCACACAAGAATAACTATCCAGCCAAGCCGACGAGGGTAATGGAGGTGGTGTGTGCTACACTCATCGAAAAAATCTCATGCCACCCTCGCCACCATTTACCCATCTCATCTATTTAACCTATGCCCCAACAATAACCCTACCCGTGGCTATAGGTAATATGTCAGAACACTTTGGGGCCGCCTGACGATTTTTGGAGTGAGTCAGAGAGTAGGAGGAAGAAGATGGGCCAACACTCCAAGAAAAAAAGAATAAGATTTCCTAGCACGTCGCGGCCGGATCAACGAAGTGCCAACACGCTTTTGCCGAATCCTCATCGCCGACAGATTCAGAAGATTCTGAGGAGGGCCAAGAAGACGTATTCATTGGTGGACTGAGGAAGGCCGGATCTTGGAAGCGCTAACACACTCGCATGTTCCTCATCGACGGCGGATTCAAAGGATTCAGAGGAGGGCATGCGGATGGAGCCCATCAATGTGTCGTATCTGTTGGCTGATTGACACAATACGAATCAAGGAAGCGCCAAGATGCCATGGCCTCTGCCGGATCCAGGAGCCATAGCCCAGGTGGCCCATGTGAAAGCCTACCGTTGACATAGGAATATTGTTGCAATATCTTGTTCATTATGGCAACAATAGTGGGTTGTTGTAATATGCTCTGCATATTGCCACAGATACAAAACTTGTCGTAGTGAACAATAGTTATTGCAACACAGTGAAATTGAGGCGAAAGATATGCGCTATTACAACCAATGTGTGATTTGTTGCAATAGGTGGCCAATTTTTGCCACAATATTTGTGCCTACCGCAACGTGACACAGTTGTTGCAATATATGTATGAATATTACCATGGATGTATATTTTGTTGCGAGACCTAGTTTCTATCGCAACAAAATGAATAACAGGCGCAATGAAATTTGGTTGTCGCATTATCGTGGACATAGTGCAACATCCATGCATATTGTTGCAATATACGACCTATATTGCAACAAAACATGTACTTATCACGACAAAACTAAAACGTGGTAGTATGTGGGGCCTATTACCACAAAAGTGAAATTGGTGGCAATATTTCATTTTGTTGCAACGTAATGTGGTTGTAGCAATAAAAATTGTTGCAATAGACCGGATTTCCTGTAGTGTTTTCTCTCTTGTTATTACATGTTGTGCACCATGTAATATTGCCTATTGGTCTCAAGAGGGAACTAGCCTTTGAAGTATGGTAAAGTGAAAGGCGGGAAGTGATATTACCATATCAACGCTTTGACACATGAATGATGGGGATAAGAGGGACTCACAAATCTCATATCTATGATCATGGGGTACACCCCTTAATAGCACTAGTCCATATGTGGCTGCAGCAGGCTAGATGATGTGGTTATTTAGAGATGCGATGATCGGTAGCTTTCTGGGCGCATCTTATTATAGAGCTCTCCCATAGACAACATGCTTAAAGCTATATTTTATCTTAATTAACATGAGTCCTAGTGCTAGAGATGGATCCGATAATCCCTGAGAACACTTTGTCTTATTAAGTTTCAACCTTTTCCTTACAAGGTTTTTATTGTTTTATTTACTTTTCCTGCAACCATTTACAAAACCCCCTTTAATCATTTTGAGATTAGAAAACAATTATTAAGTAATCTTTAGTAGAAAGTAGCAAGGGGCATTAAGACCCTAACTAGTAGCTCATCGTGGTTCGATACTCTTATTTCGAAACTAGCTATAACTGATATGTGATCTTGCAGTTATCAAGCTATTTTCTAGCATCGTTGCCAGGGAGCTCAGCGCTTTTGGTCTTTGTTCTTAGTTGCTTATCTATTATGTTTTTTACTAAAGTTGTTTGATAGTTTCAGACAATACCATGGCTGCTCTCGGGCTTATGAATAAGTTTCATGCAGCTGAATATCTCGGAAGATTCAACCGAAGGTTCGTTAAGGAATTCCCCAATGGGAGTGGCATTGAATATTATATTCATCCATGTTTTATTTATATTATGAAGGAGAATAATTTTGCAGGAGATGATTCTGATGAGGATCCTTACAGTCATTTGCATTCTTTTACTGAGTTGTGTTGGACAATAAAATTGAAAAACTACACTGATGATGAACTTAAGCTTTAATTGTTTAGTCAATCTCTAACCAACACTGCATTATCTTGGTATAGAACTTGCCCTGCAGAAAATATTGATACTTGGGAGAATCTTAAGAAGTAATTTATATTTCGGTTCTATCCCAAAGTTAAATCCACGGAAGCGAGAAGGGATATAACTAATTTCAAGGATCGCCGCAGTGAAAGCTTAATGAGAGCCTATCTTAGATTCAAAAGTACTATTCAAAAATGTCCCCATCATGATTTACCACCTTGGTATATTTTACATGTCTTTTATGGAGGACAAGACAAGATAATAAAAGAGAATTAGATTTGTTATCCGGTGGATCTTTTATGGAACTCACAGCCGAGCAAGCTTGGATACGTCTAGACCAAGTTCACAGAAATATAGTATCATGGGGCTTTGATCTAGGAAGTGAGGGAGAAATATAAATTGAATATGATTGTCTAAATTCTTATAAAAACACCGGGCAACTAAAAGAAACAACTAATAAGCTTAATCTTGATGATGTTATGGTATTAGATGTTCTTGAAGCATTACCAAAGAAAAAAGGGCTCCATTACACTCCGCCACCTCAACTTGTTGAAGCAACGCAAGTTGAAGCTGAAGTACCCAAAGTGGTACCAATGGAAAGGATGTCTTACAACGAGCCGCTACCTTTCCCAATGACAGCGGCAAGGCACATTCGAGCTCAACTTCTTGCAGAACAAAAGGAAGAGGAGGTAAGAAAGGTAAGAGCACAAGAGTTAAAAATTAGTAATGAGGAACCTACTCATGAAGCTAAAAATGGAGAAAGTGAGGTAACATGGGAAGGTATTTTAGCTATTTTTGCACACTGTAACATAGTTGACCTCGACTCCAAAGCCTCACAGTTTGTAGAAGGTATGGTTAAAGAAAAAAAGTGCGGGCAAACCTGTTTTACCTTGCACTTTTCATGGATCCTCTTATTATGGACTCTGTGATATTGGAATAGCCATTAATGTTATTCCCTATAGATTTTATTTTGGTATCCCGCCATTCACAATTAGAAGACACAGATATGACAATAATGCTAGCTGATAAGACTCTTAGAGTTCCTATCGGAGTAATAAAAGATGTACCTATTACAATAGGACCCTACACTTATCCCATTAATTTCGTTGTCATTGAAATTCAGTTGATTCTCATTGTCCAATCATTTTTGGAAGGACCTTCTTAAACACCGCAGGAGCTAATATTGATTGCAGGAAAGAAACCATCTCTCATAAGTTTGGGGAGGAAGTGATGAGTTTCCATTTCGCGAAGTTCACTCATAAACCAATTGTTGAAAAACAAGATTGAGAAGGAAGTTGATATTGCTACTCTTTCCGCAATACTTTTTAATACTCCTGAAGATAATTTAGAGGTAAATTTACATGGAAATAAAGATAATATTATAGGATCAAGCCAAAACGATATTGAGAAATATATGGAATCTCTCCCTTTAGCTGATACCTCAACTAATGAGAGATATGAAATACCTAAAATATCTTCCTATAGATTTAAAATATAATTTTTAGATGAGACAAATAGATATCCAGTTATTGTAAGCACTAACTTTTCAGAAGGGGGAAGAGAAGTTAATGATGCTACTTAAAATGCATCGTAAGGCCTTTGGGTATTCTTTGTATAATTTTAAAGGGATCAGCCCCTCAATAGCCGCTCATCGAATATTCATGGAAGATGTAGACGTGATGTCTACGCACGCTTCTATTCTTGTAGACAGTGTTGGGCCTGCAAGTGCAGAGGTTTGTAGAACAGCAGCAAGTTTCCCTTAAGTGGATCACCCAAGGTTTATCGAACTCAGGGAGGTAGAGGTCAAAGATATCCCTCTCAAGCAACCTTACAATTACGATACAAGAAGTCTCGTGTGTCCCCAACACACCCAATACAGTTGTTAGGTATATAGGTGCACTAGTTCGGCGAAGAGATAGTGAAATACAAGTGATATGGATGATTGTAAGTAGTAATTGCAATTTGAAATAAAAATGGCAGCAAGCAAACATGTAGCAGAGCTGGTTGTAAATGATGTTTCGATGCTTAGAAACAAGGCCTAGGGATCATACTTTCACTAGTGGACACTCTCAACAATGATACCATAATTGAATACATAGATATTGTCACTTCACTATGCTACCCTGAACCACTCTCCGGTTTGATAATAAACACAAGTTCATTATGTAGGGCTGCATAAGCATTCCTTAAAGTTCGCATTCCCAATCAATGGACACCCCACGTTGTCACTTTGAGCATACAAAGATGGTAATCACTAGACACCACAATTCATAACTGTTTCTGTAAATTAAGCTTAAGAAACAAACATGGTGTGCACACTGTCACCTTCACACCGTTGGACAAGATGTCCCCGAAGATCACATAATAAAACCACTTTAGTAGCATAATAGTTGAAGCATAACATCTACATATTCAACTAGATTACAGAGCTCATGATCACATAAAGATCATACATGGAGAGATAGATAGACCACATAGCTACCGGTAAAGCCCTCGTCCTCGGGGGAGAACTGTTGGAGATATGCCCAAGAGGCAATAATAAATTAGTTATTGTTATATCTTAGTGTTCATGATAAATGTTTACATCCCATGCTATAATTGTATTAACCGAAACATTGATACATGTGTGTTATGTAAACAACAAGGAGTCTCTAGTAAGCCTATTGTATAACTAGCTTGTTGATTAATGGATGATCATGGTTTCGTGATCATGAACATTAGATGTTATTAATAACAAGGTTATGTCATTAGTTGAATGATGTGATGGACACACACCCAAATGAGCGTAGCATAAGATCAAGTCATTAAGTTCAATTTGCTATAAGCTTTCGATACATAGTTGCCTAAGTCCTTCGACCATGAGATCATGTAAATCACTTACACCTAAAGGGTACTTTGATTACATCAAACGCCATTGCGTAAATGGGTGGTTATAAAGATGGGATTAAGTATTTGGAAAGTATGAGTTGAGGCATATGGATCAATAGTGGGATTTGTCCATCCTGATGACGGATAGATATACTCTGGGCCCTCTCGGTGGAATATCATCTGATTAGCTTGCAAGCATATGATTGGATCATAAGAGATGACATACCACGGTACGAGTAAAGAGTACTTGTCGGTAACGAGGTTGAACAAGGTATGGAGATACCGATGATCGAACCTCGGACAACTAAAATATCGCGTGACAAAGGGAATCGCCATCGTATGTAAATGGTTCAATCGATCACTAAGTGATTGTTGAATATGTGGAGCCATTATGGATCTCCAGATCGCGCTATTGGTTATTTCTCGGAGAGGAGTCTCGACCATGTCTGCATAGTTCGCGAACCGTAGGGTGACGCGCTTAAGGTTCGATGTCGCATAAGTAGATTCGGAATATGAGATGGAGACCGAAGTTTGTTCGGAGTCTTGGATGGGATCCAGGACATCACGAGGAGGTCCGGAATGGTCCGGAGAATAAGATTCATATAAGGGAAGTTGATTTCTAGGTTTCGGAAAAGTTCGGGATTTTTCTGGTGGAAGACCAGGAAGGTTCTAGAAGGTTCCGGGTGTCCCACCAGTGGGCCCACGACCCTAGGAGGCCTAGCATGGGCCGAGGGAATGCACCCTAGCCTAATGGGCCAGGGGCACATGCCCCTCAAGGCCCAAGTCGTCCACCCTTAGGGTTTCCCCAAAACCCTAGGGGGGATCAACTTGGGGGGGGGGGGGGAAGTTTCCCCCCCTCCCCCCTTGTGCGCCGGCCCTAGATGGGTTTGGGCGGCAGGGGGGCCACCCCAGCCGACCCTCCCCCTATATAAAGAGGGGAGAGGGCAGGGGGCCGACCCCAACCATTGTCTCCTCCTCTGGCCGCCCCTCTCCTCCGTACGCTGCGCAGGCTTAGGCGAAGCCCTGCACCTTTTCTTCCTCCACCACCACCACCACGCCGTCGTGCTGCTGGAACTTGGAGGAGATCTACCACACCTCCGCTGCCCACTGGAACGGGGAGAGGAAGGGGCTTCATCGACACCGTACGCGCGACCAAGTACGGAAGTGCTGCCGGATTGCAGCACCGGGACGATCGTCTACACCAACAACGAGATCTAATCTCGTAGGCTTTGGAAATCTTCGAGGGTTAGTCTCACATCAATCTCGTTGCTCCGATCTTGTAGATTAGATCTTGGGTGTTCCATAGATTAGATCTTGGATTTATTCGTCTTTGCGGTAGGAAATTTTTTGTTTTCTATGCAACGAACCCCATCAGTGGCATCAGAGCCATGTCTATGCGTAGATCTATTGCACGAGTAGAACACAATGGTTTTGTGGGCGTTGATGCTTTTGTTGCTTTAGTTTGTGTACTTTGCATCTTGCGGGATGGTGGGATGAAGCGGCCCGGGCTAACTTTACATGACCGCGTCTCATGAGACTTGCTCCACGCTTGACATGCAACTTGTATTGCATAAGTGGCTTTGCGGGTGTTTGTCTCTCCCACCATAGTGAAGATTCCAATTTGCACTTTCTATTTTCAACACTAATATCACCGTTGTGGTTCATGTTCATAGGTAGATTGGATCTTACTCGAAAACCCTAAACCACGTAAAATATGCAAACCAAATTAGAGGCGTCTAACTTGTTTTTGCAGGATTTGGTGATGTGATATGGCCATGATGTGATGATGATTATATTTGATGTATGAGATGTTCATTATTATATTATGGCAACCGGCAGGAGCCTAATGGTTGTCTTTAAATTTGTTAAGACCTGCGTGTTTATTCATCATGTAATAGCTTTATTTCAAGTAGTTGTTATAGTAGCTATAAGTGATGGACAACCATGAAGCGGCGCCATGGACCTTGGTGCAATGCTGGTGATGATGGAGATCATGCTCATGTGCTTTGGAGATGGAGATCAAAAGCACAAGAAGAAAGGCCATGTCATATCACATATTATGAATTGCATGTGATGTTAATCCTTTATGCATCTTATCTTGCTTAGATCGCGACGGTAGCATTATAAGATGATCCCTCACATTAATATCAAGATAATAAAGTGTTCTCCCCTCGTATGCACCGTTGCTACAGTTCGTCGTCTCGAAGCATCTCGTGATGATCGGATGTGATAGATTTTACGTTCACATACAACGGGTGTAAGCCATGTTGCACTCGCGGAAATACTTGGGTTTGCTTGGCGAGCCTAGCATGTACAGACATGGCCTCGGGACACAGGAAACCGAAAGGTTGAACATGAGTCATATGGATGATATGATCAACATGTTGATGTTCACCATTGAAGCTACATCATCTCACGTGATGATCGGTTTTGGTGTGTTGGATTTGGATCGTGTATCACTTAACAACTATGATGGATGTTGTATTAAGTGGGAGTTTATTAGTAATTAGATTAAAACATGAACTAATTATCATGAACATAGTCTGAATAGTATTTTGAATTAAGTTTGTAGAATTGGCATCCGTTTTTCTACCATGCGCTAGTCTTGTAATTGAGAAAGAAATTCTATTAAGTCTGACAAGAAACTTTACGGATTGGTACCGTATTATTAAAGAATCAAGAAATGATTAAATCCTATTGCAAACTTTTAGTAAACCTCACATCGCTGATTCAAATAACAATGGTTTCAATTAGTACCTAGAATCATCTTGTCTCCGTGAAACTTGAAGTTCAAATCTGTTTGAAAAGTAAGGAGCTGAAAATTTTGTTTTCAGAAATAAGCGAGGTATGCGATATATGTGATATCTAAGACCTTGTTACAAGATGATAAAATATAATTTGGTGAGACTACATAAACTCATAAGTTTTATGGGAATGTATGAAGGTTTAAGACGCCAGGCGTCCCAATCCTCCAACTATTGGGGCACTAACGATATTCGCATATCCATGAAGTGATCGTCCTTAGTATGCACCGTTGCTAAGACTCGTCGTTTCGAAGCATCTCGTGATGATCGGGTGTTATAGATTCTACGTGTGCATACAACGGGTGCAAGCCAGATTTGCATATGTGAATACTAAGGTTAAACTTTACGAGCCTAGCATGTACAGACATGGTCTCAGAAAGTCGTCATGATATGATTATGAGTGAAATTGTTCATCATATTAAAAAGTTACTAATAGTGAAATCTGGAACACTTGTCATGTGATGATCAACTTCAAAGTAAGAACCTCAAGGTTATTGGTATTTGACCAATGGACCTAGAAGTTATTGAAGGTGAAGTGTTTTCTGAGAATGAGGAAAGCTAAAAGAGAAACTACAAAAGATTTTGGCAGAAAGAAAGAAAAGACTAGAAAGTCTAGCTCAGGTGTATATAAATGATATACATGTTATGAATGTATTCCTAGTTTGGTCACACAATGAAATTCTTGGGTATATGTACCATATTGGTTGGTATGAAGTGTCATACAAAACAACGCAATACAAGAATACAATGGCCTAAGTGACTGACAAGGAATATGATAGGAATGCATGTCTTGAACAAAAATAAAGTGTTATTATGTTCGTCGTTGGCATTCTATCTAGCCCTTAGAATTTATAATAAAGAACTTAATAATTCTTATTTTGCTCTGGTCAAATGAAAACAATGAGTTGTTCAAATTATGACATTACTCCATGTACGATGGATAAGTTATTATAAATCTTAATGGTGAAACACACATACATAATACTGACGCTAAAATGCCATAAGGCAAATGATTTGAATTCCACTTATTTGTGGAACCGCCATTTAGGTCATGTTAGAAAGGAACGCATGAAGGAACTCCATGCAAATGGATTTTTGGAGTCATTCGACTTTTAAATCGTTTGGCGCTTGCAAAACTTTTCTAAAGAGAATGACTAAAATACCGTTCATAGGCCAAGAGTTGAACGGGCAACTAACTTAGTGGAAAAATACATGATGATGTATGTGGTTCACTAGGCATAGTGTGTGCGGGAGATTCTTTTACTTCATGAAAACTTCCAACAATGAATTGAGTATATATATATGGATATATTCGATAAGGAAGAAGTTTGAAACATTTGAATGGATTCAAATAAATTTCAGCATGAAGTGGAAATCATCGTAATAGAAAAAGTCAAATATCTATGATTGGATCATGGTGGGCTCTGATACCATGATAGGAATAGACAACTTGTATTCCTCAGGGACCAAAGGCCACAATATATAGTACAATATATAGTACATGTACAGGTGGAAATATGCAGGAAAACCCCCTAACAAGTGGGGAAATACAATATACAAATATAGCTCTAACACGCAGAACATGTGGTTTGGAACGAACTTGTTTTGCTTGATTGATAGCTACCCACCTTCCAGATGTCAAGCTTTTTCTAATCTTTTGCTAAGTGCGGTGCTCTTCTATAGTGCTAATCAATCGAAGGGTCCCAATGAGTGTAGTAAAAATATGGATTAGCAGCACTGCTCAGTTTATGGTTTGAGCCACCTTGGATCTTTACATCCGTGATGAACAAGTCAATGAACAAGAATATGGCCAAAAAGGAAGAGAGAGATTACAAAGAGATTCCCGTGCAATAATATGAAAACAGACAGGGTCCTTTTTGCTCATGTGCCATCATGGAAGCAAATCTGGGAGAGTGTTCAAATCTTGTCCCTTTAATCCAAATCGACGGTCCACATTGCCTTGGAATCATGTAGCACTCAAACATATTGTAGCACCGAGGGCATCTCCAGCGGCGCGACGCATTTCGGACGTTCAAATTGTCCGCGGGCGTCCGTTTGCGTCGCCAGGCGGACGCCAAAATGACCGCGAGAGGCGAAATGTCCGTTTGCATCGGGGGCTACCTCCAGCGGTTCGACGCATTTTGGACATGGTCATGTTGCTCCAATCGAAATGATTATAGCCTAAACAATTCACCGGATACTTTAATCGAATAGGTTCAAACATATTTAACATACAAAGAAGAACAAATTTAAAAACATATAAAATAAAATTAATGTTTGGCCTTCTTGTTAGAAGGCTCTGCCTCGTCGTCCAAACTCATGCGCCTCTTGCTTGTCACCTCCTCGTCGGAAGAGGAACTGGAGGACGACGCGCCCGTCGAGGAGTTGAAACTGGAAGAAATGTCATCTTCGTCGTCGTCGGTGAACGGACGACGATGACGACGATGACGCGCCGCCCGCGCCAGTGCCCTTGCCCGGGCCCTGGACTTCTTCCTTGCCGCCGCCTTGTCGTCCGCCGCCTCCTGCGCCTCCAACCGGGCGAACTTGGTGTCAGAGTCCTCCTCCTCCTCCTCCTACCCCTCCTCCTCCTCCTCCTCGGCGTCGCTGTCAGCGCCGCCTCCGTCCTCCTCCTGGCCTTTGCTGGCATTGCCGCCTCCATCCTCCTCCCCCTCACTCGGCGTGGAGGCAGGGTCGCTAGGCGTGGAGCCCGGATCGCTTGGCGTCGCAGGGGATTCCCACCAATGCAGATATCCGGGCGACTTGCCCTCGCTCTTCGAGTCGGACGGCAGCGTGTAGTCACTCATGGCGTGCCGGTGTTGGAGAAGAAGAAGAAGAGGAAGAAGAAGGAGGCGGTTGAATTACCGTAGACGCATGAGTTATAATCTGCGGGGATTAACGGCGGCGCGTATAACGAAGAGGCCGGCGGTTGCTCTTCCGCGACGGTTCGGCGCTCCATTGCGCCTGTTGGCGGGTTGATCGGCGCGGTTGCCACACCGGCGGTTGACATTCACCCGTTGTGAATTCGAGGCCGATCGAGCCTGGGTCGCTGCAATGAGGGCTCATGGGGAAGCGAGCAGACGCTAGGCGCGACCGCGCAGCGTCCGCGGAGACGCAAACCTGGCGCATATTTGCGTCGCGTTTGCGTCGCCGCGGACACGATGCGTCGCCCCGCTGGAGGTGGTGCCAGACGCATTTCCGATCCGCCGGACGCAAACGGGGTCGCTGTTGGAGATGCCCTGATATGTTCTCGTCCGCCACCATCTACCGCTGGTAGCACAGCATTACAGCAACCCCTCCTTTGTAGCTCTGCCAGGCGGCCCAGCCTTTGTAGCGCTGGGAGGACGGCGTCCTTTGAATGTTTGCTCCGTCGTACCAAACGCCGCCGCCGCCCGCAGCTCGCCACACTCCGCTGTCGTGCTCCTCGACGTTCGCCGCTCTGCGCCGCCGTCGCGCTCCTCAGGACGCAGTACCTAGGGTTCACTTTCGAGATCCGAAAAAGCAGCGCGTCGAGCTCCGGCTGCCAACCATGCCCCCGCCGGAATCCGTGTGCAACCGCCGCAACACATACCTGACGTGCGGCGAGCACGGAAAGGTCCTCGTCTCTGCTAGGGGATCTGGAGCATGTAGAGGCTACGGGAGCAGGGACGGAGTGGAGAAACCAGAGCTGGCCAGGGGAGAATCCGTCCCGCGGCGGCGCGCCAGTGAGGACGCGGAGGTCGGCGTCGGCCATGGCTTCGGCAGGGCCGTGGCCGCGGGGGCGCGTCGGGTACTCGCGGTGGCGTGGGATTTCTCCATGGCTGCTCCATGCCCGCGACGGGAAAGAGATTAATTAAGAGCAAGTACAATAAGTCCTAGTCAGCTGGCTATAAGGATTAAAATAGTATATTATTGCTTAGTTGGAGGAGAGAGAGGAGGAGAGAGAAGGAAAGTGGGCTCTTATGCAAGAGCCAGCTCTAGCACGTGCTCCTAGGCACTTTGTGAGAGTGAAAGGTGGGTCATACATTGATAAACTACTACATTTTTATAGCTCACTATTGTATATGTTGACTCTAAGTTAGCTATAGATGACATGGCACTTGGCTTATAGCCAGCAGCTGGCTACACTATTGGAATTGCTCTAAAGAGAAAGGGATTGGAAAGAGATAAGGCTTTCGTGAGTGGACCCCGCAGACGCGTGTCAATAGCAGGAGGCGGTGGTTGGAAGCCAACTAATCCTCCAGAGGAAATCAAGCATTTTCCTTATTTTAAGCAGATGTTTTGCAACTGAGGTTTATTCTCAGCCTCTCTCGGGCTTGTAAATACAGTAGATGTAGTTTTGTTTTTTCTGTCCAAGTCTATTTAGCTTGCTGGCATCTGTGCGTCGATTGAACATATTTTGGATATGCGCATGCTGTATCCTTTGCATCAAGAATATAGAAGTTAGTAATATCTGGTCAGAACTTCGAGTTTTTCTTCCATTATTTGAGAATCAGCTTGAGCTATTCCTGATCCGGCACCATCACAAGGTGGTAATCTATATACCTAATAATAAAGAAAATAAGGTTTCTTGTTGGTCCGTTTTTTCTTGCCCCTGAAGTTGACAAAAATTACCCTCTATGCCACCGGTAAGTGAAAAACAGTTCACGTGGCTTGGTATGAATGTGAGATTCCTTTCTTGGTCCGATCAAACTTCAAACAAAATATGGCAGGTACCGGACCGGAGAAGTCCTCAAAAGGAAAAAAAAACATACCGGAACTGATATGTTCTCCAAGCGGGAGTCCCGCCTTCATAACCACCAATCCCACCCGCGATACCTCGTGTGCCGTGTTCCTACATGGTCCTTCAATCGCATCGTCAATCACCAGATCTTTCCGGGGCGGCGGCGATCGCAAGAGCTTTCCGGCGCGGCTCCCCACGACCTAGCACAAGCTTCATGGCGGCGGTGGCCGATGGCACTCGGTTCCACCGCCTCCACATAAGCCTCCGCACTGCCCGTGCCGTGCTCCTCTCGGCTCCGTCCGTACCCCGCCGGACCGCCGGAGGTTACCTACATGGCTCCACCCAAACAACCCTGATTTCCCGCAGACCTGATCTCCCTCAAAACTCAGGCCCAAAAAAGAGTTATCTCAGCGCAGACCGGCACCATGGGCTACCCATAGAAGCTGATGGCGCAAATAATTAACATCGAGTTTCCCTCAAGTCGCTGCAGCGGCAGGATCCGGTTGTCGCGCCTGTGAGATGGATGGATTCGTCTTCAGTTCTGGTTCTGGCGACAAAGTCAACGAGCTGCTGGATCCGCCAGAGGTGAACGGTGCTCGCCTATGAACATGGTGTGATCCGCTCGATGACTTCAGCTCAATGCAGAGGCCGGGTCTTTCCTGCTCCCAGGCCGTCAGTTTTGCTTGGAGGGTATGTCTTTGTTTTCAGAAACGAGCAAGTAAACCTCATATTGTTGTTAGACCAACGCATGGAGTTTGTCGTCAAACCTGCTGCAGCGCGGGCAATCCAGAGTGAGACGTTCGTGGTCGACTGGTCGTGGACGCTGTCAAGACAAGCTTAAGTCCACAAGCAATAGCACAGCCGGCCAGCCAATCCAATTAAACAACGAACAAGCAAAGGAAACTACAGCAGTCCTCGCTGGCCTGTTCGTGAAGGTGTGCGCCGTACTGCCTGCGAGAGCGTCAATGTGCAACTAGGCGGCCTGAGCCTCCACGAGCAGTCGAGGAGCAACCTCCACTTTTCTCCGGATGATTAGCAACCTAACACTGGACAAATTCTTGGTATGGAGATGCCTGGGCAGGTACAAATTTTGATGCTTTCGACAGGAACTAGGTGTGATTGTTATGATCTAAATCCCATGGGTTTCATACCATGGAGAGGGTAAGTTTGATTGATATATTACTACATTCTGTAGTCTGTTGTCGTTTGAAAAATATTATACGGTGCTGCACTTGCGTAATATTATAATACAATTATTTGCTGATATATCAGAGAATTAAGCTTTTTATCTGAGTTGCTTTTCATGTAAGATATTTTCTGTTAAAAAAGTCAATGTGGTAACAAACACAAAGTTCTTTTGTATCATGTATTATTGAAGTCATCTACTCATGCAGTGGTTAATTGGCAGTAATATAAGTACTATCTATACACTAGATTAAAAATATATATGCACAAGGGTTCTCCTATAGAGATTTTAGGTTGCAGGCTTCCAACATATGAATATGAACTAGAAGAACAATAGCATCTATTTAATTCTCCGCAAAATTTGGTTGCATGCTTTCGAATCAGAATCGTCATTGTTGAAAGCCTAGAGCGCTTCAGTATTTATAGACGGTAAGTATTGATATGGGTTCTTTTGTTAAGGGGGATTATATACTTGATATAGTTATTACTTGATTTAACTGGTGATAATATTAAGCAATCAATGCTTATGAATCTATTTGTCTCGAACAAGCGTTATATTGCTTATAGTTGTTTCAAATAAAAATCATTGTAAAAAATAATAGATTAAATAAAAATGAATTATAATAGAGTTGATTAATCAAATACAAGATAATAAAATATAAACATGACAAGTAATGGGGAAACTAAGGTTAGGGTTAAGCAGGTTAATCGACCTTGGATCAACGTGGATGTTTTAATCCAAAAGTTGCTTTTCCTCTCTCCCGTTGCAACGCACGGGCATGTTTACTAGTAATCTCCTAACGAAAATTAACTCGATTTTTTAAAATTCCAGTTCTTCTGTAACCGCTCGATTAAAACAACAAAGTGCCAAGTGGTTCGATCTCGAGCTTGGTTCAAATAACAATGTGCAAAAGCAGCACATTGTTATTACCACATGCAGCACTGCACGGGTAATTCAGCAAGCCGGCGCTGCACGGGCTGACCGAGCTAAGCTAGCACATTGACATTGGTAATTTAGTACGAGAGCCACATGCAGGCACCTCCGTGTGTATTTAATTAGTGTGAACTGATCCAATTCGTGTAAAGCCTTATTGATCTGATATGATTAATAATTCATACATCATAAGTCCAAAACAATCTATCACGAAGGAATCAAAAATTTGTGTACAAATACCAATTCTTGTTAGTTGTTCAAAAATACCAAATTCTAAGCATCAATGTTTCTATATTGGTCTCTTCATGGTTTTCTTCTCCACACAGGTTACAAATTTTACAGGTATATTTCATCCCCTCATGTGCACATGTGACTTATTTCATATTTTTGAATAAAATCAATAAAATAAAATCTAGAGATTATCTAAACAGTTTGCAGACAATAATATATACTAACTTCAACAAGTGAATGAAATCCAGAACGAACCTTCACATGTATTTAATTAGAGTGAACTGATCCAAGTCGTGTAAAGTTTTAATAATCTGATATGTATTACATCATAAAAAAATTGATTAAAAATGGTATATTTCAATTTGATGAGTCTAATAATATGAATAATTTTTCTGCTAATCCATCTTACCATAGTGTAGAACACTACAAACTTAGTCCAAAAAGGAAAATAGTCTAGAACAACCCTTCATGTTGCATGTTTGATCTATCTTAACAGCACATACACGATTACAAATTAGTTCCAAACAATCCATGTAATATGATTAACATGTACTCCATCTGATCCATACTAACTTTGTAAAAAATTCTCAAAACTTATTATAGATCGGAGGGAGTAGAACATTACAACGTTAGTTTCGTAAAGTGACGCTATCTAGATCATTGTTTGACATGTAAAGTGAATAAGATGAGTCATTGCTAATTATCAAGCTTTCATGCGAGATAGATGATACATTTATGTTGCTTGTTTTATCTACCTTTAACAACACATGCATAATTAAAAATTAGTTCCACACAAGCCTTGTCAATATGGTTAACATAAAGAACATTACAAACTTAGTTTTAGAAAATGATGCTATCTAGATAAGTATTTGACATGTAAAGTGAATAAGATGAGTTATTGCCAATTATCAAGCTTTCATGTGAGACAGATGCGTACATGTTACTTGTTTGATCTATCTTAACAACACCTACAAGATTACAAATTAGTTCCACACAAGCCATGTCAATATGGATAACATGTAGAAAATTACAAATTTAGTTTTAGAAAATAAGCCTATCTAGATCATTGTTAGACATGTAAAGTGAATAGGATGAGTTATTACCAATTATCAAGCGTTCATGTGTGAACGATGGTACATGCATATTTCTTGTTTGATCTAGCTTTAACAACACATACACGATCACAAATAAGTTCCACACAAGTCATGTCAATATGGTTAACATATAGAACATTACAAACTTAGTTTCGGGAAATGACGCTATCTAGATCGGTGTTTGACATGTAAAGTGAATAAGATGATTCATTGTATATTGTCTAGCTTTCATGTGAGACATATGATACATGCAAGAGTAAAGCAACTTTGATGATCAATCGAAAACATAAAGAATTGGTTACTTATATAAGCATCTAAGCACTTTAAGTGAAGCACATGCAAATATACAAAAGAAACCATGGCAGAGCAGCTATAAATAAGCCCACACCATGAAGATCCTCCTCCATCATCCACCCATCATACACCTAGAGCAAAAACATCAAATCTAGGCAAGCAATAATCAACACAAATCTATCATGAAGACTTTCCTCATCCTTGCCCTCCTATCCGTGGTGGCAACCATGGCTAACGCCACTGTGGAGCTTGAACATACAGGTCAATCTCAACCACAACAGCCGTTTCCGCAACCGCAACAGCCATTTCCGCAACTAGAACAACCGTTTCCGCAACTCCAGCAACCGTTTCCGCAATCCCAGCAACCATTTCCGCAACCCCAGCAACCATTTCCGCAATCCCAACAACAATTTCCGCAACCCCAACAACCATTTCTGCAATCCCAGCAACCCTTTCCGCAGCCAGAACAACCGTTTCCGCAACCCCATCAACCGTTTCCGCAACCCCAGCAACCATTTCCTCAGCCTAAGCAACTGTTTCCGCAACCCCAGCAACCGTTTCCGCAACCCCAGCAACCGTTTACGCAACCCCAGCAACCATTTCCCCAACCCCAGCAACTGTTCCCCCAACCGCAGCAACAGTTTCCGCAACCCCAGCAACCGTTTCCGCAACCCCAACAACCATTTCCGCAGCTAGAACAACCGTTTCCGAAAACCCAACAACCGTTTCCGCAACCCCAACAACCATTTCCCCAACCCCAGCAACCATTTCCGCAACCCCAACAACCGTTCCCGCAACAAGAACAATCGTTTCCACAACCCCATCAACAGTTTCCGCAACCCCAACAACCATTTCCCGAGCAGCAACAACCATGTGTGCAGCAACAACAACAAGTTTTCCAACCAATTCTACAACAACTGTTGAACCCGTGCCGAGATTTCCTCGTGCAGCGGTGCAACCCAGTGGCGATGGTGCCATTCCTCCGATCGCAGATCCTGCAACAGAGCAGCTGCGAGGTGATGCGACAACAATGTTGCCAGCTGTTGGTGCAAATCCCCAAGCAACTCCAGTACCCTGCCATATATAGCATCGTGAACTCTGGCTTCAGCATGCAGCAACAACAACAGTTACCCCAACCTCAGGAGAAACAGGTGGGTCAGGGCTTATGCCAGCCTCAGCCACAACAAGCGGGCCAAGGATTCATCCAAGTTCATGATCTAGCTAAGTTCGAGGCGATGAGGAATTTTGCGCTACAGACCCTGCCGGCGATGTGCAAGGTGCAGGTCCCATTGTACTACTCCACCTCCCCGTACGACGTCATTGCTATTTAGTCGATGGACCGTCGATGTAATAGTGACAAATAAAAGTGGCATGCACTAACATGTGTGAACCCAAGCCACTAATAGTCCAAACTTGGAAATAAAAGACAAACATAGTTTTTGTCAGCATAATATTTCTTGTCCTTATTCCACTTCACGGGCACATTTAGATGTTCATTCCCAGCCACAATCTTATACATGCAAATTAATCAGAACATAAAAGAATGGATGCAAAGCTTGGGTTGAGTTGAAGTACCATTCAAGTAAGGAGTGCACAAATTAACTCTTTAACGGCGATGCTCATGGGTTGCAACGTGCAACGGTCTTGACTGCTGCATCTAGTTCAAAATAAAATATGGTCAGAAGTGCACAAATTAACTATTTAAAGGCGATGCTTATGAGTTGCAACTTGCAACGGTCTTGACTGACTGCATCTAGTTCTAAATAGAATATATAGTCAGAAGAGGCGTCATCTGAGATGCTCAACTATAAATAGGCAAGATTAAGCTGATGGTAGGATCATGTCAATTTAATTCACTAGTAATGTTGCAAGTGCAATGCACGTGGTTGCACCGTATTTAGCATCATATTGTTAGCACCGAGAGTCCACGATGGACCGAGAATCCACACGTGGTATGCCATAGTAGCTTGATGGGAAGTCCTAACATGGATAGCTGGATTGGACAGAACAAGGAGTCTTTGGCTGGATTCTGAAATAGGAATAAACCACTCTCTTCTACTGTTGGAGATTAGCCGCTTGAGACATTTGAGCCAACAAATAATATATATCTAAGGGGAAGACCAGATGCCTGACAAACTGAAAATCTTTTCAGCGCCATGCGTTCTAAGATTCAGAAGCACGAAGCCGATACTCCAGATTCAATTCTGGAACTCGATCAAGTTGATAATTAAGGCAAATAGACTGGATCTTCAGGAGGCAATTCTGCAACTGGTCCGATTCTTGAGGCAACTAAGTTCAGTTTTGTTGTTCTTGCATTGGGCTTTCTGCTTATGATGCTCCTTTCGGCGCAGACACCTGGGTATCGGCCAATACAAACTTCGAGTCTCAAGGACATCCATATACGATAGACGATGTGCTTTGCATTCTTGTGCATCCCTAAGCATGTGTGCATTTAAGCAGATGTTTTGAACCTGAAGTTCAAGGGTTTATTCATATAGTTTTTTGTTTTCTTCGGAGTCTATTTAGCTTCCCGGCATATGTGCATCGAACATGATTTGCATATGCAAGCCGTATCTTTCTTTTCGAAGATACTTTAAAGGGAGGTGCCTCGGGGCCTTCCTCTTCCTCCCACCAGGTGGCGGCACTCGGTGTGCTGGGGCTGCCTACCGCCCCCGCCTCGCCCCTCTTCGCTCCCGGGCTGAACCAATATGGCTCCAACTTGGTCGCCGCCCCGGACGCCCACACCCTCTCCCTCCTCGAGCCAGCCAGGGGCAAGCTGCTCGTGCATCTTGTTCCGTCGGGCGTGGAAGGGTCCACCCCGCTCGAGGACATCTCCATGGACTCCGCTGACCCCGACTCGCAGCTCACCGACCCGGCGCCCTCGTGGGTTGACGACAGCCAGCAGGCAGAGGGCCCGCCTGCCAAGCTGGCCAGGCTCTCGCCGGCCAAGGGCATGACCGCTGTGGAGGACGTGGAGGTGCTGGACGCCTCGGATGATGACGATCTGCCGCGGCCTGGGGAGGACGCCGCCCGCAAGAACCTGCTTCAGGAGATGTCTCAAGCTACCCCGCTGGTGCAAGCTCGCCGCTCCAAGGCCGTCTACTCCAAGCGGGCGACTCCCTCGTCGGCGGTGAGGAAGAGCTTGCGGTCCCAGGGCGTGGCGGCCGGCACTTCGGCCCTCGTCCGTGCGCAACGGCTCACGGCTGAGAAGAATCTGGAGGGCAAGACCTGCACCGACACCGTCAAGAACAAAGGTAATGACTTCGCGATCCTAGACCTGCTCCCTGATGATCACCTTTCCTCGGTTGTGCGCGATAGCTGCTTAGTATTCTCTCCAAAGTTGGGCTGCCCGGGGGAAGCCTTGTCCATCATAAGGGCCAAGGAAAAGGTTCAAGCTGCTCTGGCGGAGACCTCTCGCCGTCTTGAGCAGGAAGCCGCTGCGGCTAAGGCGGTTGCAGCAGCTTGCGCTTCGGTTGAAGCTCCTAGGGTGGAGCTTGCCGTCGCTGCTGCTGATGCTCCTCGGGTGGAGCGTGTCGAGGGCGAGGAGCATCCCAGGGTGGAGCGCGCCGAGAGCGAGGAGCCCCTCACGGGTGGGGTCGGACCGCCTGGTGAGCTGGGCGGCCCTGGGGCCGGGGCCCAGGCTCCCGTTGCCGTGGATCCCGCGTCTTCTCCTCCTCCTCCGCGGAGCCGCCCTAAGTGTTCGTGTGTTAAGGTCCCTGCTCTTGCTGTCTCCAAGAGACAGTACAAGAAACGGGCCGCCAAATGAGAGCCCTCATCTACAACCTTCGGGGGTTTGGGGCACAAGGGCGTCGCTCCCAACTCCGCGACTACATGCAACGTGATAACATTGACATTCTAGGACTCCAAGAGATGGTCCGACAAGATTTCTCGGACTCGGAACTTCGGAGCTTGGAATGCGGTGGTCAATTCTGCTGGAACTGGCTGCCGGCCACAGGGCAATCCGGGGGGATGCTCCTAGGGTTCAGAGATGTCTGCTTCGAGGTAGGGACCTGGAGGCAGGGGAGGTTCTTCATTAGCGCTGACCTCTTCCATCGCAGCCGGAAGGTCAAGTGGACCTTCATCCTTGTCTATGGCCCGGCTGATCACTCCAGAACGAGGGAGTTCTTGGAGGAGCTTTCTTCCAAGGTGGCGAGCTGTAGGCTCCCCCTCGTTATTGGAGGTGACTTCAATCTCATTCGTGGGCTAGGGGACAAGAGTAATGACAATATTAATTGGCCAAGGGTGCGCCAATTTAACGATGTCATTGCTAATCTTTGCCTTAGGGAGCTCGACAGGACTGGGTCCAGGTTCACCTGGACCAACAAGCAACTCTCGCCCATCCGCTCGGTCCTGGATAGGGTTTTCGTCTCCACCTCTTGGGAGACGCTCTTCCCTCTGTGCTCTCTGACGGCGGTTACTCGAGTGGGTTCCGACCATAACCCCCTCCTCCTCGACGATGGAACAAGGGATTCGTCGGCCGGCGAGGTTCTTCTTTCAATCTTGGTGGCTGAGGGTAGCCGGCTTCGAACAGATGGTCAAGGATAAGCAAATCCTCTGCATTCAGGAGAGGGGTCCTCATAGATGCAGCATTGACCTCTGGCAGTGTATCGCGAGGTGCCTCCGCCAACACCTCCGCGGGTGGGGAGCCAATTTGGGCAAACTGAAGAGGGAGGCAAGGGATAACCTCCTCTCACAGCTCAAGGAGTTGGACGTTCTGGCTGATTCCTCCGGCCTCGACGAGGAAGGCTGGGCTCTCCGTTACTTCATTGAGGATCAGCTTGTCCACCTTGACGGCGTAGAGGAAGAATACTGGAGACAGCGCAGCAGACTCCAATGGACTCTCAAAGGGGACTCCTGCACGGCCTTCTTCCACGCCTTCGCCAACGGTAGGCGCAGGAAGTGCCTCATCCCTCGCCTGTTGACCGATGACGGGGAGACCTCGGAACAGCCCGAGTTAATGAGGCATGTCTACCAGTTCTATCAGGGGCTTATGGGCGCCGCTGGGAGGAAAGGGCTTTCTCCCTAGCTCAGGACCTCTGGCCTCCTGCCCAAATGTAATATCGCAGGATTTGGGGTTACAAAAATAGAGGAAAACAGATGTGTGCATTGCATTCATGCATAGAAAATATGGGGAATTTTCGCGTTTTTGTTTAAAACTGTCAAAGTGATCGAGGTTTCTCTTGCATCGGTGGAATTGAGTTACTCATCGATGTGAGTGCGACAAATTTCGACATGACCTTTGTGAATTCATTGTTTTCTTTGGGAGAACACTTTGAATTCAAATGAAATATGAATAACATGAATTCAAATAAAACTTGAATTGGAATTTGAATTCCAAACAAATATATAAAACACAATTGAAAATTTACAATTAGATAAAGAAATAAAATATATATTACATTAAGAATTACCTAATTGTATGTAGAATTCTCATAAAGAGAAAGTCACAAATTACAAAATAAAGAAAAGAAGATACAAAAAGAATAAAACGATTCCTAATCTAAAATCTTAATATTCCAAATCTTCCCAATCTTCTTATTCTTCATCTGCAAAATAAACAATAAAGACAAAGTAATGCTGTGTTAAGGTTAAAATGTTTGTCTCCACATTTTGGGAGACATTTTAATATTTGAAACTAGCTATTAGGAATTAAGAACTTGTCTTAATACCCAAATGGTGATTAGAGGGATTCAACATCAATTAGGAGGCAGGGTCAGAAGTATCATGAGGCAACAAGGACTAGAGGCAACATCAGGAATTGATTATCACTTAGGCAACATTAATTGATCCTGATGACAAGGCAACACTATTTGAGGCAACAAGGCAATCATTTTTCATTTCCCTCTAATCTAGCTAGTGTCTATTAAAAGCCACAAGTTTTCAAATTAAGTAATTCACCATTGACAATAGTTAGTCAAGATGAATCAATAGCCACAAACAATAAGTAATAAAACTCACATCTTGTTTCAGCATATAACCATCACAACCAATCAAAGTAATATAGTTGGCAGCCACAAATTAAAGCCAATCCAGGATAACTACAAGCTAGCCGTGCCTTGTAGGCAAAGAAGGCCAATTTGACCACATACACTGAATAGTACCACACAGGCAGCACAGTCACAACATGCAGCCTGTGTGCTGTCGACACCACAAGGAGTAGCCAACAATATAAATAGTTACAGCCTTTGCACTAGGAAACTTTGCTGGTACACAACCACACCTCAGCCGAACCGGGGTATCAAGAACAGCATCAGCAGCTAGTACAACAGCTAGAACAACAGCTAGAACAACAGGAACACTTTATTACCCACTAACTCAACCAAGAACAATAGTTAGATCTTAGGAACCAGAACATGACGTACCAGATGGGAGAAGCTAGGAGGAATAAGCAGGCCACAAGAATAGGTTTATTCCAGCAGCAAGAAGATCAGGGTGGCATAGCTGGATCTAGGGGAGAAGGACAAGCTCTAGTCACCAGGACCAGCAGCAAAATCAGATCAACATCAAGCAAATCTACATACTGAAGTAGGAGAGAGGTATACCAAAATCATGGAGCATATTATTTGGATTTATTCCCAGAAGGCACCATAGCATCCAAATCAACTAGTTTATCAAACATAAATTACTTATGATGATTTTAACATCATCTGATCATAGTTATGATCAGAGCCTAGTAAATCACCCTACACAACTACCAGAAGCACCAATCTTACTAAATAATTAACCGCTTTGTGCACACTCTTAGGAGGCACCACAAAGAGGAACAAATTCTAGCAGATAGCACTTTGTCAGTAATTGTAGGCAAGAAAATAGGCATCCAAAATCATAAGCTATAGATCATCAGGTAAAACTTGAGTCGCCAGAAGTGATTCTCTCAGTTATGAATAGAAGTGCTATCCAAAATCATCACAGAGAATTTAAATCACACATTTTAGTATTTGTTCTTATCCAAGTTTTGCCTCAGCCTTTGCATCATAGGCTGGGCCAAGATATCAAGCTCAACATATGTTCTTATCAGTAATATACGGAAAGAAATATGCAGCAGAGAGGGGAGCTAGATCACCCAGCTGAGCTGGTGATCCCTGGTAGAACCATGAGCTCATACCCTAACTATAGACTGAGAGGGCAGTTAGGCCATGAGAGGAAACCAGAAAATAATCATGTCCAGTAAACTGGCCAAGCAATTCCTTTGCACCACCACATACACATATAGGATATTTCACACACAAGATGATCACATGATCATTGAATCATCTGAATCCAACATCAATGCCATCAGAAATATACACAGGCAGGGCCCATAGATCAAGCACAAAGTGTGTTCTTATCAGTTTAACCAAGCCCAAGTAAATCACCACAGTACCAAAGCACCTCCCTGTACAATATCAGCTGGCCATTGAGAGCTACCAGGCAGCATAGTTGCACTTGTTTTCCAGAATCAAAGCCATAATAAATTTGTATGTAGGCTCACAATTAAGCTACCAAACAAAGCATCTATCTGCAGGCAACAGTAGTTGCATCTTACATGTCTAAGCTCAACAAGAATTACACAACAGTAGGAGTGAGTAGTGTATATTCAGTTTGACAGAGATGGTATGTCAGGAACTACACATGAAAGAACACTGGTTTATTAAGCAGCCGAATTGCCAGTCAACGACTACCACTCCAAGGCCATAGACAGAGAGGAGAGGGTTAACTCACATAGCAGTAGTAGCAGTACAAGGAGGCGTGGACGCCGGGGTTGCGCCTACGGCACCATTCCGCCGGCGTCGAGGTTGCAGCTGAAATAGGCATTAGAGCAGCAGTACTGCAGTACCCCATCACCACCACAGCATCAACGAACACCGCATAACCACCAGGAGCTCGAGCTGGGGCTAGTGGTCGACGAGGAGGCGGGGTCTCCATTGGGGAGCAGCAGGCGGTGCGCGGCACCGTACTGGCAACCAAGCCGATCCCACAGCTTGGTTTGGCCAGGGGCGCGTCGAGGCTAGTGGCGGCGTCGCGGCAGTTGAAGGGCCGGCGGAAGACCGGCCAGTGCCCCGTGGACGCGCGGCGGCGGTGAGAAGCCGGGGCGGAGTTCGGGGCGAGGCCGCATCAGCCAAACGGTAGAGGTGAAGAAGCGGCGAGGGCATGGTGGAGACAGATAAGAGCGACCATGAAGTGCAGATGAAGCCCCAGCAGCTCGGAGGGCGCCGGAGTTGGCCGGTGGCTGGTTTGGCGACGACAGTGGCAGGCTAGGGTTTCGGGGTCGGAGCGACCGCGAGAGACAACGAAAACCAAATCAACCAGGGGGTGGTGTAGAGCACGTCGGGGCGGGCAGGAACCCCAGCTCGCCGGTGCCGGAGTTGGTCGACGGCTGGCCGGAGCGGCAGCACATCGAGGGGGCCATGAGGGGAGTCGCGTGCGTACCTCTGTGAAACAGAGACGAGAGTGAGAGAGATAAAGAGAAACGAGAGAGACGTGAGCTGGGCCGTGTTGGACTCGTACATATGCATGTATGTCTGGACTGGATACATACGTGTGTGCTAAATGGCCCAATTTGCTATAAGTCAAGTTAATCATTATATCAGTCTTAAGGATTACAATCCAATTCTTTCCTAGAAAAATATTTTTAAGAAATAAATGTCAAATGGAATTTTCCAAAATTTGAAATATTATTTCAACCTTAATCATGTCATAAATGTTTTCATTAAAAAAATTATTATTTAATAAATAAAAGTTATTATATTTTTATGAATAAAAAAATCCATAAAATCTAACATAAATATTAACTAGTCTTAAATTATATTCTAGTACTAAAACATATTTCTAAGGAATATGTTCCTTAATCAAAATTGGAACTGAATCCAAGATAATTTGGGAAATTGATAAACCTTAACAAAATTAATTCATTAAACCTAAATACGATGTGAGTTTCTGTAAACCTATTTTCTCAAATCAATCCTAGTAGTTTGCATTCATGTTGAAAGACAAGAAAACTCGAACGGCACTTTAAGTCATACTCTTAAGCAACTTTCAGCCAAATCAAATTATTTATCTTACTTTGCATGACCATGTTTGATACTTACAAGTAGGACCTTTATAATTGGATCTTAAGTAAAATATCATAGCTAGAGTGATGTGTTAATTGTATTGTTTAAGTAAACATTCATCCTACACTACCAATTTAACCTTGTACTAGATATTGGTCATATCTTGTTAGTTGTATCATACAATACCGTACCATTAGAAGCTTGATATACTAAACCTATTAACCATTAGTAATCATCCCTTGTCCAACTCAACTAAGTTGTTACCACTTACTATTAGTGTCTTATTATTGGATAAGTTCCATATACCATATATCTAAGCCATGGCCTTGGCTTATGAGTAGAGTTTAAGTTTTTATCCTTGATTTAATAGTATTCATTTCCAAATCATATACCTAGTTAAACACATTGACTTACAAGTCAACCTTATCACATCAACTACTTACATTGAGAGTTGTTGATTACATAACCTTAACCACAATATGTGAAACCTAGTACTTGCCATTACTAGAAGATTTTGAACCCATCTTGTTTAAAGACCCATCTAATAATTACTTAGTGAAACTAAGAGCAAACCCTAGAAACCATAAGCCTTAATTGAAATACTTCTTACTGATTAAATAATATGTTATTCAAAAGTTATTCTTTTGAAATAAATAAAGAGTAGTCATTAAACCTGCCTTATAGGAACTATAAACCCTAGCTAGCTATCACCAACAAAATGCACCAATCTTGATAGCAACCTTGTATGAATAATTGCTTAGGATGCCTAGGCTTAACTCAACCTTACCAGCCCTAGATGATGATGAATCCAACCTTATTGGGATCCATCTACTACTTACTCCAGAAACCAATTAGAACCATAGAAAACCATAGAACCCCACAAATCTAATAATCATACTTGTTCTTTATTAAATAGCATGTTCCTAAAAAGTTATTCTTTTGAATTACATAATAAGTAATCATCAACCATGCACTACAGTACATAAAATTGACAACTGCTCTTTACTTATTATACAACTACTATTCCTGGGTGTGTATGATTATTAATATGCATTTTACCACTTGCTTATGATTCTAAAAACAACACAACCCTGAATAAGAACCTTGTTTGTGAATCACTCTAAAAGTGTAACACACCCTGAACTAATCATTACCACATACTAATCCTAAATCATCGGGGTTAGGTCACGCTTAGAGCGATTGCATCTCATACTTATGCATTATTGCATCCCTGCCAATCTTTTAAACATCGTCCTTACCGGCCGATGATGCTATTTCAGAATTTGGAGTTATTGCGTATCGAAGACCTTGTCTGCATAATCTTGCAGCCAAGAAAGGCAAGTTCATCACTTGCTCATGTCATTTGAGTATTTCTATCAAAGTACTTGCAAAGTATTATGGTTATCACTATTGCATAAAAACCCAAAACCACTACTTTCATAACTATAAATATGACTATGTGGTGGGCAATGGAACCATGGATTGTGTTGATATGGTGGAGGTTCCATTGCAAGGGTTAATATCCATCTAGGATTAAACAACAAATGTCGCCAGTGATTCTTGTGCCGTAATACCCGTGTTAACCATAAGATCTGGAGTGGGACGGAGTAGTCAAAAGTGTTTCCACCTCTCGTACATCAACGGATGCGCTTACCGTAGACACTTGACCCAGGTTGGGCAAGCGGTGGGGTGGGGATCCCATTCTAATTCCCCACGGTAAGTGGTCTATGATGGGTTGCAGCTACCGGCGAAGGAGTTTGGTTAACGAGTCCCAAACTGTTGTCGTGGTCGGGGTCCATCCTTAATTGGTGTAAGAGGACCGACGAGGACCCAGGGTCGGGGTATGCAACAAAGGGTGGGTGTGCGAGGTAGCGGAGGAACATGATTGGCTAGACCTTATACCGGGCCTCACACCATAGGAAGTGCGGACGGGTCATTCCCGGTTGGCACCAAGGTTAAGATCTCTTATGGGTAAAGCAACACACCTCTGCAGAGTGTAAAGAACCGTGACCTGTCACTCCCTGTTCCGGGATATGGAACTGCGAACGCGGCCGGAAAGGAGCTCCATGAAGTTCTAGTAAACCGGTGAAGGCTGACGGACATAGTTCTTCTGAATAAAAGCAACCTTTTGAAGAAATGGTTATGAAAACTTGCATTGGTATTAGACTTTCTGGTCTAATGCTGTAGCTAGTGCATTAAACACCTCTTTCCTATAATGAACTTGTTGAGTACGCTCGTACTCATCCCACTCTTAAATCCCCTGCTTAGATATGGAGGCATCGAAGGAGGATCTACAGTGCAACTCGAAGGCCGAGGAGACAACAACTACTTCAAGAGACAGGACCCTGTCAGAGGAGTCAGATACCACAACCAACAAGGAGAAAACCTAGATTAGCCATAGAAGAGAACTAGCTTCCTATACCTAGCTCCTATTTAGCTAGAATCTATTCTTAGCCTCTATAGCTAGTCAAATACTCTACAAATAGAGTTCGTGATAGGATTAGACTACGAGTCGTTCTTCTGGAGTTTATTTGCAGATTTACCTCATTGTAAAGTAGGAGGTTGTGATGATCTTATGTAACTGAGTCAATGTTGTAATTCTATAGACATGCCTTGGACCCGCATATGTTTCTGTTGTACCACTCTGAGCGATATAATACTAGTGGAACGGTGTTTCATTGGTGTTATATCAGACTTGCATACTACACCATGCAGTGGTATGCCGGGTCACCACACCAAAGGATTTCAGAAGAGGAGAACGGGAGTTTGGAACTTACTTTCACTCCGGATGAGCTGGACGAGGTGCTCGCGGGTATGAAGCCGGACTCAGCACCGGGGCCTGATGGGCTGCCGGTCCTCTTCTTCAAGAAATTCTGGGACATACTGAAAGGCCCCATTCTCCAGATCCTTAATGATTTCGCCCTAGGGAGGGTCAACATTGCTCGTCTTAACTTTGGAGTCATCTCTCTTATCCCGAAAGTTCAAGGAGCAGACACCATCAAGCAGTTTAGACCTATTGCTCTTATCAACGTTATTTTTAAATTCATTGCCAAGGCTTACGCTACCCGACTCGCCCCCCTTGCGCATAGGACCATTGACCGCAGCCAATCGGCCTTCATCAAAGGGAGGTGCCTGCACGAGGGTGTGCTCGCCCTCCACGAAATCGCCCATGAGTTGAGGGTTAAGAAACTCAAGGGCCTCCTTCTCAAGCTTGACTTCGAGAAAGCCTTCGATCGAGTCAGCTGGGATTTCCTTCGTGAAGTTCTGCTGAGAAAGGGCTTCTCCCCCATGATCGTTCATCGCCTTATGCAGCTGGTCTCGGGTGGCCATACTGCGGTCAACGTGAACGGGGTTATTGGGGAGAACTTCAGGAACGCTCGAGGTGTGAGACAAGGGGACCCTCTCTCCCCGATCATGTTCGACTTCATGGTGGATTCCCTGGCGGCTATCATCGCCAGAGCCACCATCTCTGGGCACCTCAAGGGTGTGGTGCCCCACCTGATCCCCAGGGGGATAACCCATCTTCAATATGCGGATGACACCTTGATTCTGATTGAACCTTCTGATGCCGGGTTGGCCAATCTTAAGTTCCTGCTTCTCTGCTTTGAGAACATGTCAGGCCTTAAGATCAACTTCGCTAAGAGCGAAGCCGTCGTGACTGGGGTCGACGATCTGGAGCGTCAAAGAGTGGCTGACGCTCTTAGCTGCGGTGGGGAGCCTGCCGTTTCACTACCTCGGCCTTCCTGTCAGCGACCGCCCCCTCTCGGTGGCTGACTGGAACTTCCTTACTGAGAAGGTTGGCCACAGGGTAGAGCCCTGGCAAGGTCTTTTCCTTGCTGCCGCTGGCAGGCTGGAGCTCACCAACTCTTGCCTTTCCAGCCTACCACTCTTTGCTATGGGTCTTTACTTGCTGCATGACACGACCCACGCAGTAATGGATAAACACCGCTCCCGCTTCTTTTGGGAAGGAGCGGGTCCCAAGCGGAAGTACCACATGGTGGACTGGGCCACGGTGTGCAAACCTCGGGCGTTTGGAGGATTGGGGATCCTCAACACCAAGTTCATGAACATCGCCCTCATGTTGAAATGGATCTGGAAGATCTATCAAAACGATGAAGGCCTATGGGCAGACCTTCTTCGGGCCAAGTACCTGGGGGACCACGACCTTTTCTCCCCGGCAGTTCCCACCAAAGGATCACAGTTCTGGAACGCCATCCAGAAGATCAAATGGTACTTCAAGTTGGGAGCGAAGCACCAGGTTCGCAGTGGGCGGAGGACCTACTTCTGGCTGGATTGGTGGACGGGCACGGGGCCCATTCGCTTTACCTTCCCCCGTCTTTTCGCATGCTGCGACAACCACTTCGCGACCGTGGAAGGGGTTAGGTCCAGCGATGGCTGGACGATTCGCTTCAGGCGCACCTTTGGCCTTGCTGAGAGGGTCGAGTGGGACAACCTCTGTAGGATCTTCGACCTATCGCCAGCCGCTGAGGGCGCGGATGTGGTTAGATGGGCGCTGGAGCCTTCCGGAGAGTACTCCACCTCCTCGATGTACTCCAAACTGTCCCGGGGTGGGACGATTACGCACTTCAAGGATATTTGGCGCACTAGGGTACATCCAAAAATCCGAGTCTTCCTCTGGCAACTCATCCGGGGGAGGCTCCCCTCCGGGGATCAACTTGTCAAGCGGCACGGGCCATCGAACGGGCGATGTGCCTTATGTGGCGAATGGGAAACTTGTGACCACATTTTCTTCACTTGCCACATTGCCGTCTTTATGTGGGCAGGAATCAGGGAGCTCCTCTCCTGCTCATGGAACCCAGCAGGGGCTGCGGACTTTGTCGCCATTGCCAACGGCTTGTCGGGTAGACTCCGTAGGATAGCTTGGTTTACTTTCGCTGCGCAATGTTGGGCGCTCTGGAACATTCGCAACAAGCTAGCCATCGAGGGCTCACTCATCTCCAGCCCGGCTGACGCCATCTTCAAAATGTCTATCTACATGCAGAGCTGGAGGGTACTGGTCAGACGGAGGGACCGACCACTGTTGGACGCGGCGCTGGACGAGCTTAGGAGGCTACATGCGCGGGTTCGGGATGATGGACGCGGACGCCGTTGACGTCTTCATGCCGCTCTTCGTTCTTTAGTCTCCCCTTGCATCTTTGTGTTTATCTTAGGCACCAGACTTGGCGTATTTGTACTAAGTTATCAGCACTTTGAGGTACCAGTTTGTGGTGTGAGTTGTATCGCTACTATGTGGTTGCTGTGTTGGCTTTATATATAAAGCCGGGCCTAGGGCCTTCCGTTTAAAAAGTTAGTAATATCTGTTCAGCAGCTCGAGTTTTAATTTCTTGCTTTCTTTGAGAACCAGCTCGAGCTATTCCAGATCCAGCACCATCACTAGGTGGTAATGATCTCCTGATGAAATGTACAATTAACTCGACTTTCAGAGATTCCAGTTAAATTCTGTAACCACTGGATTTCACGATTATTTTTCTCAGAAGGAAGCAGCCCCATATATAGACATGCATGAGTTAGTTTGTACCTAAACAGGGAACATGTTGCGCACGGCTGTACTTGGTTGCTGATTTTTCCTCTTGACCGAGTACCGCACGATAGCTAGCTGCTTCCAATCTCCCAGCGGGCCGTTTCCACTTTGCAGGCTTCCGGGAGTTCAGAAGCTGAACTCTGTCAGGATGGGGTTGATCAGCAACCCAAGCTATGGAGAACTGCTATACGGACAACACTGTATGTACGATTTGTGTACGATGCATCAATCCATATGCATTTGTGTGACAACAGGAACACAGGCCACTGGATTGCACGTCGGACAGAGATCGGACACACAAAGATGCCTCTATAAGTTCAGGAGCTGAACTCTGTGATTTCTTAGAATGAAAATGTAGTAGATCTACCTCGCCTTTTAGCTTTTTAAATTTGATAAACTCTTCTTCTCTGAAGCAAAGCAAATAAATGATGATAATTATTTAGATCTACATTATGCTTAGTTATTACGAGCATGCTATTTCCAGCTCAATTATGCTGATCCTCAAGCCCCTCCAAACATCTTTCTTGCAACATAAATCTTAGCGGATTTTCTGCAGCTAAAACATGTACCTAGAGTATAGACTATAGAGGCAGCATCCATGTAGACCTCCAACACAACAGATCAATCCTCTGTGAGTTCGAAGCATAAGACCTTCTAGCAGAGCCCATCATCTATTCTGGAAACGATATGTAACATGTTCAGGGAACCCTTGAACGACCATTTATATATGGGCTTGCAGCAATACACCCTTTCGTGATGGTATTACAAATAAAAATACTCCAAGCAAGCCAAGTCTTGCACAACTCAGGCATTATCCAAACAGAAGTACTCTACAGAAGTAGGAAATTACTGCATTAGTCGGAGGAGTCTTCAGAAATCTACTATCTGACTCAATTGCGCTAGTTTATGTCTAGTATTGTCCCAGATGCAAATCGTTTCTGCCCATCCTAGCATATGAAAAAAAAACTGTGAGAATTTGTACATTCAGAATAAAGTAATTACATTAAACACTAACTGGTCAAGCAGCATATAAAGTGCACTGTGTAAATGGCATTGGAATTAAAATCGTATTAGATTTACACTAGCAAAGTCATATAGTAAATTCTTTCTGTTGTATAATTGCACACGTTCATTACTTATATATCTGGCAGTGCCTAATTTCCAAAAGAAATGGAAAGTTAAAGAAAGGATTGCAGAGTTTACAGGTAGTAGTGGAATAAGTTTTTAAGAAATGTTGATGATTATGCAACTCTATCATTGTATAGCAACAACAAAAAATGAAGTCAATTTACGAGTGAAAGACCGACTTTCCACAAGCAAGCAATTCACATTACTTATACCAGCTGGAGGGCCTTATGGCAAGCAACAACTAACCTGTACATTCTGAGGAGTCAAGCTCATAAGCATTGTACCCGACTCCACCATAAAATCCCTATTCTGCAGTAGCAATTTTATGTGCGCCCAATATCTGTGTTCCCTTGAAAGGAGAGACATCAGCAACGAAGTAGTTAAATCTTCAAGTGATAAACTCTTCCCATCAACTTTAGACATTCCAACCTTCACAAATCACAACTTCAACCTTTTCCAATAACATTCGATGATATTATTTGACACACGAGAGCCAGGAGCACAATTACTCTCATCCATTGAGGACAACAGATTATCCCATTCTTCAAAAAATCATTCATTTAGAAGATTTCTTATCACTACATGATAAGCAGAAACATTATGTACCAAGTTCCAACCCACTGTATGATATTCCCCACAGGAAAAAAATACTGGATGACAGCAAACACATTATGCGATTCTTCTCTTCACCAAACCATACACATTAATCATGATAATGAGTATTGCAATATTAAGCTTAATTGCACCTAATTTCTCGAACATGGGAATTCCTTTTTCAGCATAAGTATTCCAAGTTTCCAACAAAGTCGTCAAAGAATTACTTTGCATGTCGAAATGCTCACTCCTACCCACTTTGAATTATCTCATGGAACATTTTCATTGCAGCAACAGGTCTTCTCAGCATGAAATTGTTAAGCTTCATGCACTAGCCACTTGAACCAAAAGTCCGAACTGATGGAAAGGGCTAGGCAATCCACATATACATCATTTCACAACACCCCCACTCGCGTGTGACGGGAGAAGAGAAAGTCAACACGTGAAAGAAGAAGAGCACACCGAAACAGGGCATCAGCGGTGGCTAAAGAGTGGGGCAACAGCAATTTTTAGGCTTAATTGCGAAAACCATGTGAAAGCCAGGATTTGAACTCGAGACCTGGGGCTCTGATACCATGTTAAGCTTCATGCACTAGCCACTTGAACCAAAAGTCCGAACTGATGGAAAGGGCTAGGCAATCCACATATACATTTCACAACAGAAATAACCCATCCAGTACAATGTCATAAATAACAGTTGTAGGTTTAAATCTTTTATGCAACATTTCTTTGAATGGAGCCAAATCATCATTGATACTTCCATTTCCAGAATATCCATCAACAAGTGACTAATGTAACAACATTAGGCTCGTTGTGACAATGTCAACTGATACCATGGAATCAAGTACTCCAAATGCTTTCTCTGTATTGCTGATTATGTCTATGTAGTACCTATCATCAGTAAGCTTTCCTTCTTTCAATAGATTTTATTATTGAACAGAAGAACAAACAACAAGGACAATGAATACCTCCGTATATCATCTGGAAAAATGATGAACGGATCCATTCTGTTGTAGTCCCCAGAGCAAACATCTGACTGAATTTGTCCATAGAACCAACCAACCAACCCACCATTCTGATAGGTTTACAGTAGCACAGTTGAATACATCGGGACTCACTCCGTGCTCCATCATTTCAGTAAATATGAGCATAGCATCATCCATTGTACCACATTTATAATATACATCAATTAATATGTCGAGAACATTGAAATTGGCTAATTGAAGAGATTAATTATATTAACAAAGTGTCCTTTAGTGCCATACCCGCGCAGCAGAATAGAGTATGTGAAGACTTCTGGTTTGTGGTTCTTGGCACTTTGCAGTAATGGAATCAAAAACTCGTGCAGCTTCATGGCGCCTTCCATGCTTGTGAAGGGAAGTAATTAACGATCTCCACGTAACAATATCTGGTATAAGACCCTGGCTCTTCATTTCTCTGAACATATTACTTGCCTGTTTCCACTGGCACAAAGTGGAATATCCATGTATCATGCTATTATATGTCATGTTATCCGGTCGAACACCATTATCAAGCATCTGGCGGAGGAACAACTCTGCCTTGTCCATTGCTCTGGCCTTGCACAGCGCATCAATAATCGAGTTATACGTGACCACATTAGGCATAACCCTTTGCTGGACCATTTCATGGAATAGATTGCACGCCTTGCTTACTTGGCCTTCCTTTAAGAAGCCGTCGATGACGGTGGTATATGACACCACACCGAGCGAGCAGGTACATCCTTGTTTGAACACCATTTGGAGAAGGTCAAGCGCCTGCTGGCTCCTGCCATCATCACATAAGCCCTTGGTAACAATGGCATACGAGAAGGTATTAGGCGCACAGCCAAGGTCGGACATCCTACGAAGCAGCACGTCGACAGCCTCACCTGTCCGTTTGGCATAGCAGAGGCACTTGAGGAAGGTGCTGACGACGATCGGGTTGGTCTTCATCCCCGTCCTGAGGAAGCGGCCGAAGATGGCGAGCCCTAGGTCCGGGCGACGGGCGCGGCAACAGCAGTCCATAAGGATATTGTAGGTGTGGCCTGAGAGAGGCGCCACCTGCAGGCCTTCTTCTTCTTCTCGGCACACGCGGTTGAAGAGAGCCAGGGCGAGAGCGGGGCCATCTCGGCAGGCGTCTTGAGAAAGCGGGCGAGGAAGGATAGCGCTAGGTTGGGGCGACGCGCTCGGTAGCAGCATTCAACGAGGGCGAGGTAGGTGTGATCTGTGAACGGCGCCGCCTGCGGAGCCTGTCGGCAGACGCGGTTGAAGAGGGCGGTGGCGAGGGCGAGGCCATCTCCGCAGGCGTCGGAGGCCGGTGCAGCGGCGAGGGCGGCCAAGAAGTCGTTGAGGGGGTGCTTGTGCTCGGGGACCGGGGTGGCCTGGTGTAGCAATTGGTCGAGCAGCTGGTGTGCGTCGTCCGGGCAGAGCGTCCCGGCGCGGGCGCGCATGGACCATTCACGATGCAAGTGGACAGGCCGCCGGCCCATCCGCCCTGTCCGCTCCATCCGCCAATACTAATCGTATAATTAGCGGCCTCCGCGTCCGCTAATCTTCCTGGCCGCTGTTTCCGGTGGACAGCCGCCCGCTGCTACCTTTTACAAGCAAAGCAACACTAAATTCAAAATGTAGTACGCGTTGCTACCTTTCCGGTGGACATCCGTCAACACTAAATTCAGTACACCGGCAATAAATCTGTAGTTGGACACAAACTGGATCTATACAGGTAGCGAAGAATTAAAATAAGTTGAAACTCGTATAGAAAAAATCAGTTTATATTAACTGCATGCCTACATAACTGAACTGAACAGATTCACGAGCTGAAGACTTGCACAGGCTGTGCACCAATAACAAAAAGAGCACGGCCTCTCTTTCGAATATATATATGAAATAACGGAGAGGTTAAATTACAGGCTTGGAGCTTTCTACAGAGAGGATAAGTTGTTCCTCGGAATAAAAAAATATCGGTTTCAGAAACTCCAGGATACAAAAAACTGAAACAGTCAGCAACATTGAACTAACAGCAAGTAGTGGTGGTACTCGGCAGCAAAGATATACCAAGATCGACACGGGACTGTACCACTTCTGTCTCTATCTTTCTGTCTTTTGTTGGCAACACCAATCTAACATATAGTTGATCGAGGTTAACTGAATAGAAAGAGGACATGATTTATCATGTAGCTCAAGAAGAGACTTGAACCATCTTCACTAAGACTTTTTAGATGCACCTGCAAAAAGAATAGAGACTGTAAGCCATCCGAACCGCCAAATGGTTACGACAAGAACCATATCTTTAACTGAATGAGTATAATTTCTTTATTTTCGCACATAATATGTCCCCTTTTACACTGAAGTTTCCAGTTCATTGAGTTTGCAGTTTCGGACCTCCGTTCTGTTCCGCTGAATCGCTTCCACAATCTCTTCAATTGCAAGGTATGCATCCAAGCACACATGACAGTTTCTAAATTCAGCAGAACAAAAAAAAAATACTACAGCCTCATCTGCCTAATCATCCATGATTTGACCTACGCATGCATGGAAAGCTTGAACAACAAATAAGCATTTCAGAGATGAGCCTGATATTGTTTCACTTTACAAGCTTCAGTGCACACCAATTATTTATACGGAATATAAATAACAAGTAAGGTTTCCTAGTACATATTATAAGCAACTAGTAGCTCTGACAAATGTTTACCTGTTTGATTCCACAAGCTAGTTATCTGTTGGTTCAGTTTCTTCATGACACTCGCTTTCTTGGTAGAAAACCTGCCAGTTAGTTTGAGGCATGTGAGACAAAGATGATTTATTTACTCACATTCAGTATTAGCTATAAGTTACCAAGTATTCTTCCTCCTCAACATCTTTATTGGTTGTTTTAGGATCTGAAGAATTGCAAAATCATAAGTCAGTAATAAAGTTGAGATTTTAATTCTACCATTCAGCATTAGAAAAACTTACCATCAGCCTTTAGCCAATCTTGGAGGCATATCAGCGCCTCGACCGTGTCACTCTTTAGCCTGTTCCTCTGATCACTAATTGTTCTCCCACCAGCACTAAAAGACGACTCTGATGCCACCGTTGATGCTTGAATAGCAAGCACATCACGAGCAATGCAAGATAGAACTGGGTACTTAGGACTGTGTAATTTCCACCAACCCAATATGTCAAAATCTTTTTCTTGGGGGTATAAATCTTCACTCAAGTACCTATCAAGCTCATTTGTTGCTTGCTTCTTCTGCACTCTCAGATGAGCTTCCCAATCAGCTAGTGGATTATCAATCTCTGCAACCTCATCAACATCAACTTCTTCTGAAGGATCGACAAAAGACTCTCCCAGGGAGTAATCTTTAAATAGACTCTTCATAGTCATGTCCACCTTTTCAAGGTGCTCTGCTGCATTATCTCCAAATGCTTGTCTGATGCGAAATTTAACAAACTCAAATTTGTATCTTGGATCAAGGATCACTGGTATGCAGTTCGCTAAGTATGACTCCTTCCAGTACTTGTTAAACTTTTTTTGCATCTCACTCACCATTGATGCAATTACTTTCTCTTTATTATTTGCATGTTTTTCCAACAGTAACTTAATACCCCACATTTCATGGAAGTATCGGTTTGACGTTGGATAGCTACAGCCCGAAACTACTTTCGTAGCTTCAAAGAAGACCTTCAGGAGAGAGCGAATCGCTTCGGCCATTTTCCAGTCATCAGCGGAAGGAGCATACTTAAATTGTCGATCTTGTTCCACTAACTCATAAAATGCTTCCTTGTATGGCAAAGCTGAATCGATCATAAGGTATGTCGAGTTCCATCGTGTGACAATGTCAAGTGAAGGTTCCTTCTCACAGATGATGCCGAGTTGCTGAACTATATCTTCAAATAATTCTTCTCGTCAAACATTTATGTAGATGTCTATGGATGTGGTTAGTTCCAGAAGCCTTCGAGGCAGGAAAGACTTCATTGCAATGTTTGCACTGACCTTCCGCAAGTTTTCCATCTTCATATATAGGAATGAATTCTTTCCAGATACGGGACTTCAGTTTCCGTGGTCGAAACCGGCTGGAGTTAGCCTTAGCACGAGGAAGATTTGGAGATGGGAAATGTACAGTAACGTTTGGTACTGAAGGTGATTCTGATTTCCTCTGTTGTGCTTGAGGGGACATTCCCTTCCTTAGCGACGCCACTCTTGCAAACCTGCCTATTGAAGATCTCAACAATTTTGCTTGAGGTGATCTCATCATTTTCTTATTTACTTTCTTTAAGTTACTAGTTCTCTCCAAATTCTCATCAGGTCTCTTCCTCTTCAACCTCTTCCTATTCTTCTCATCTCTCCTCTCTTCCTTTGTTCTTGTTGCATTGTTGGTCGGCAAAGGTATATCTTCTTTGGATTGAAAAATGGGCTCACCAATCTCAACCTTGTGGCAAGGACAACTAAAAGTTGCTCCTGGATAGATCATTTCTCCTTCCTTGAGGTAATATTCATCAATGAAACTTTCATCAATGTCGTAGAGGAGGAGGCGGTTCACTTCGGCGTCGAGGAGAACTGAGCCCTTGTATATGCGTCGAAGATGATGTTTGCGTAAGCGAACAGAGTAGGAGGCATGCCATTCCGGGGCAACCTCTTCCTCTGCAACATCCAGCCGATGGAGTTTTTCCTTGTTGAGCTCCTCTCTCACGTCTTCCTTTGGCTCCTCTGCTACAACAGGCAACTGGGTCTTGTGGGAACTACCCAACTGCTTCTCTTTCTTGACTTGCACAAGTTCACTTCTCTTGTCCTTGTTTTTCCTCAACGGTAGCTTTTTCGAGGCAGTCTCTCCCTCTGCAACACCCTCGCTTGCTGGCTCCTCTCGCACGTCTTCCTTTGCAATAGTGAGCTGGCGGCGTGCCCTATCTACTCTGCTTCTACGAGCGATGGACGGCCTGGCGGGATGGACGGCCTGGCGGGCCAAGTAGATGCAGTCCATAAGCCCGCCTCGCTTACATGGCCCAGCCGCTCTGCCGTTTTGGCCTTTTTAGCGGCGCGGACGAAGCAGACAAGCGGACGTCCGCCTCCGCCTGCATCGTGACGCATGGTTGCCGCGGCAAAGGCGGCGACGAGGGGCGAGCTGGGGCGGTGGAGGTGGTGGAGGAGGAGCAGGGACAATGGCTCGGTGGAGTGGAGATGAGCCATCAGGCATTGGCGCTGGTGGTGTGGTGGAGTAGAGGCGTGGTTCGTGCCTGTGGAGTGGACTGGCCAGTTTTTTTTATTTATTCTTTTCTTTTTGAGCTGCTGTATGGTTACTTATACTTGCACGAGATCCTGTAATTTGCAACACGGCCCACGTCCCGTTTCCCTCACTTGGCTGTCTTTACTTGTGTTGTTTCATACTCCCTCCGACTAGATTTAGGTGTCGGACACGTAGCTAAAAGGATCTTTTACAATTTAACCCTTCATATTTTACACCTGAAGCGATCAACTCCCCCATCCCCGATCGCATCGTCCTCGTCCCCGATCCAGTGCTCGCGCCGGCTGGCCGGCGGCCTCCCGCGCTTCTCGCCTCTCGCTCCGGTGGCCGGCGGTCTCCGGCCACCCTCTGTGGACCTCGCCTCTCGCCGCCTTCCTCCCACAAGCTCGTCTTCCGCTGGCAGCCTCCCCCGAGCTCGCCTCCTGCGCCCATGGGTCCGCCTCAAGGAGGGCGGCGCCGCTGGGCCAGTATCTCATCCCTCCTTGACGGCCACGCCTGCAGCCTTCTCCCGCAGGCCACTCCACCGAGCTCGCCTCTCGCCGGCGGTCGCTGCTCGCCTCCTGCGTCCATGGGTCCGCCTCGAGGAGGGCGGCGCCGTCGGGCTAGTATCTCATCCCTCCCTGGCGGCCGCGCCTGCAGCCTTCTCCCGCAGGCCACTCCGCCGAGCTCGCTTCTCGCCGTCGGTCGCCGCTCACCTCCTGCGCCCATGCGTCCGCCTTGAGGAGGCCGGCACCGCCAGGCAAGCTTCTCCTCCCACCCTGTAGCCGTCCCTCCGGCCTGCACCCTGCAACCTTCTCCCGCCGTCTTTCTTCTCGACGAGAAGGCATGGATGCAAGGTCGATCGCTGTCGCCTCACCTGCCGGAGCCGTCCCTCGCCATTGTCCGCGTTGATGAAGCAGAGCAGCAGCTGGAGCATCCTGGATTCTGTAACACATTGCAATGTCTCCATTTGGTAGGTCTTCCAATCTGTGATTTGGAGAGTACATGAGTATAATGTAAACAGGAATAGCATTTTGTTCTTTGAATCTACAAACTAGTTCAGTGAGTATAATGTAAATAGGAGTAGTTGTGCAGATCCTGTAGACTGAATAAGAATCACTAGTTCAGTGAATGAATCAGAACTGTGAATCTCCATAAGCAAACGAAATTTCAATGTCTTCCATTCTGTATAAGCAAACGATATTCTTTCATTTTGAGCAGGCTCCTTAAGTAATCATATATACTTCAGGGATCAGTAGAAGAGGCAAAAGAGATTTCTGAAACCTTGACTGTTTGATGTTTATTTAGAGGATTAGATGCTGATTGTTTGAAACTGAAACATGGTGGCGCTGGTTTATTGCTTCTGAAGTGCTGAAAGGTATTGTCTGGAGTAGGATTTCATGTTACCTTGTCTGGTTGTAGTTTGCAACCTTATGGAAGTAAATAACTGCAAAGGAAAATTAAAGTTTGCACTGCATATAAATTCAGACAGTGTTAACTGTCACTTGCATATAAATTCAAGTTTCAGAACTTTGAATGATTTGGAGTACTGCAATGGAGTACTGCTTGAAAGCACATTTTCTCATTCATATTATCACAACAATATGCAGTAAGGACAAGGTTTGAGTACCTTTTCACAAAAAAATCATGATCATTCCAGTTTTAGAAATACTCCAGTAAGAAAACTGTAAAGTAGGTTGCTCCAGTAAACTGTATAGCTCAGCTTTTATTCTGAAACAATGGTTCAGTAACTAGAATCATGCAGTACCTGCAGAGAGAATTCACAACATTATTCTATGGATCGTGTCATTGATCTCAATTTGAGCCCACCACAGGAGCGGGAGAGATACTTGGATGGTGTCATTGATCTCAATTTGAGCCCACCACATCAGATGCAGGAGCATGAGAGAGGCAAGGATGATGTCCCGGATGTACCTGATGACATAGGCATCCCCAATGGGCCTGCCGAAGATGGTACCCGGGATTTATTCAAGGCCCATGACTCGAAGAAAAAGAAGATTCGGAAGCCCAAGATACTATTATGGAAAGATAGAGTTGTAATAGGAAGTGTAATTTGTAATCTTGCGGGGCGGGTCAGAAACCCTCTCGGACTCTGTAAACTTGTGTATACGAATCCCTCGGCTCCGCCTCCTATATAAGGGGGAGTCGAGGGACAAAGAAAGGATCGAATCACTGTTCTCTAGACCCTAGCTTTTATATTGTCGAGTACTTTTCGGCTGAAACCTTCGAGATCTACTTGCCCTCTACATCCAACGAAACCCTAGTCTACTACTTGTAGGCATTGACAAGTTGATACCTTGTCAATTGGCGCCGTCTGTGGGAATTAGAGGCGACAAGGAGATGATCTCGATGGCACGTTCAAGATCGTCGACTTCGTCGATAGCAAGCAACATCATGGACAGAGGTAAACGGATCAAAACTGGTCTCGTTGATTTTGTTCCTCACCCGCCCTGCCGTTTGGATGCATGTGCGTATCTGGAGGAGCCCATGGAGATGACGTTCGGGAGGTTTCACTTCCGCGTCGAGAAAGAAGGAACGTACCGTCTCGAAGTTCCGAACTCGTCGGGATTATCGGCGGTCGATCCCGATTTTTCAAGCTCATCATCATCCGTCGAGTCAGGCGATGAGGAAATTTCGTCGCCACGCTTCATCAGCACTAGGGCAAGCGAAAAACTCGCCAAGATCTTCAACGACAGATCCTTCGAGTCATCTGCGGACTCCTATATAAGCGATGACTCGAGTAGCGTCGACAGCTTCGATTTCATCGACAAGTCCATTATTGTGGGAAAGGTCTTCACCAATCTCTATGATGGTGTCACCAAAACCAGCAAGGTGCAGAATCCAAAATATCATCAAATCTATGCCATCGGAGAAGCAAGTCGCAATCAGGAGGAAACGTCGGAGGCTTTCGACGATCTGGGAAATCCATATGTCGATCCCTCTGACCTAAGGCGAGGTCTAGGCACCAAATACGTTGGGCCTACACCACGTGTTAGAATTCAACTACCACAATCAGCATGGGATAGAGCCGCAAGAGCTATGGATGGTTCAGAACCAATGGCGACAACTGCTACGACTGAAGAATTGCAAGCTTATCAATATAGGCTCGCTCGAGCTGCAAGAGAGTTGGAAAAACAGACAGCGGCTCTGAACAGGAGAAGGGAGGCAGCTTCAGCGTCAAGTAGGCGAAGAGCGGATTTGAGTCGACAATCCGGAACTTCGGGAGATAGTCACAGGGAAGCCCGGAGGAGAGCAAGATCTCGGCTGCAAAATATACCTAAAGCGGAAAGAGAAACTTTAGTTCAAAACCTCGACATGTCTTTTATGTCGATAGATACGAGAGGGAACATTATCCCCAAAACACCAGAAGCTGGGTATATGGCGACACAAGCCTTTATCCTCGCATCTAGGCCACCTCCCGGAGACCCAAGAGAGGCGTTGTACAACATGGCCATGGCAGGATGTGGAGCCATGGGAGCAGCATTCGCAGCCACACCTCCCGAAGAACTGATACGTCTCAAACGTATCTATAATTTTTTATGTTCCATGCTACTTTTATGATGATACTCACATGTTTTATACACTTTATATGTCAATATTATGCATTTTCCGGCACTAACCTATTAACGAGATGCCGAAGAGCCAGTTGCTGTTTTCTGCTGTTTTTGGTTTCAGAAATCCTAGTAAGGAAATATTCTCGGAATTGGACGAAATCAACGCCCAGGGGCCTATTTTCACACGAAGCTTCCAGAAGACCGAGGGGGAAAGGAAGTGGGGCCACGAGGCGCCGACACAACAGGGCGGCGCAGCCTGGCCTTTGGCTGCACCGGCCTGGCGTGTGGGGCCCTCGTGTGGCCCCCCACGTTGCCCTTCCGCCTACTTAAAGCCTCCGTCGCGAAACCCCCAGTACCGAGAGCCACGATACGGAAAACCTTATTGAGACTCCGCCGCCGCCAATCCCATCTCGGGGGATTCAGGAGATCGCCTCCGGCACCCTGCCGGAGAGGGGATTCATCTCCCGGAGGACTCTACACCGCCATGGTCGCCTCCAGATTGATGAGTGAGTAGTTCACCCCTGGACTATGGGTCCATAGCAGTAGCTAGATGGTTGTCTTCTCCTCATGTGCTTCATTGTCGGATCTTGTGAGCTGCCTAACATGATCAAGATCATCTATCTGTAATGCTATATGTTGTGTTTGTTGGGATCCGATGGATAGAGAATACTATGTTATGTTGATTATCAATCTATTACCTATGTGTTGTTTATGATCTTGCATGCTCTCCGTTGTTAGTAGAGGCTCTGGCCAAGTTTTTGCTAGTAACTCCAAGAGGGAGTATTTATGCTCGATAGTGGGTTCATGCCTCCATTAAATCTGGGACAGTGACAGAAAGTTCTAAGGTTGTGGATGTGCTGTTGCCACTAGGGATAAAACATTGATGCTATGTTCGAGGATATAGTTATTGATTACATTACGCACCATACTTAATGCAATTGTCTGTTGCTTGCAACTTAATACCGGAAGGGGTTCGGATGATAACCTGAAAGTGGACTTTTTAGGCATAGATGCATGCTGGATAGCGGTCTATGTACTTTGTCGTAATGCCCAATTGAATCTCACAATACTCATCATGTCATGTATGTGCATTGTCATGCCCTCTCTATTTATCAATTGCCCAACTGTAATTCGTTCACCCAACATGCTATTTATCTTATGGGAGAGACACCTCTAGTGAACTGTGGACCCCAGTCCATTCTTTTACATCGAATACAATCTGCTGCAATACTTGTTTTACTGTTCTCTGCAAACAATCATCATCCACACTATACATCTAATCCTTTGTTACAGCAAGCCGGTGAGATTGACAACCTCACTGTTTCGTTGGGGCAAAGTACTTTGGTTGTGTTGTGCAGGTTCCACGTTGGCGCCGGAATCCCTGGTGTTGCGCCGCACTACATCTCGCCGCCATCAACCTTCAACGTGCTTCTTGGCTCCTACTGGTTCGATAAACTTTGGTTTCTTACTGAGGGAAAACTTGCTGCTGTACACATCATACCTTCCTCTTGGGGTTCCCAATGGACGAGTGCTTTACCGTCACAAGAAAGCTACTACGCCACATCAACTGTGCGCAAGCAGCTCTTTTTCTGGCGCCGTTGCCGGGGATTCTAAGATGCTGCAAGGGGAGTCTCCACATCGCAATCTCTTTACTTTGTTTTTGCCTTGCTTTATTTTATTTACTACTTTGTTTGCTGCACTAAATCAAAACACAAAAAAAAATTAGTTACTTGCATTTACTTTATCTAGTTTGCTTTATTTACTGTTGCTAAAATGAATACTGCTGAGAATACTAAGTTGTGTGACTTCACAACCACAAATAATAATGATTTCTTATGCACACCTATTGCTCCACCCGCTACTACAGCGGAGTTCTTTGAAATTAAACCTGCTTTACTGAATCTTGTTATGCGAGAGCAATTTTCTGGTGTTAGTTCTGATGATGCTGCTGCCCATCTCAATAATTTTGTTGAACTTTGTGAAATGCAAAAGTATAAAGATGTAGATGGTGACATAATAAAATTAAAATTGTTCCCTTTCTCACTAAGAGGAAGAGCTAAAGATTGGTTGCTATCTCTGCCTAAGAATAGTATTGATTCATGGACTAAATGCAAGGATGCTTTTATTGGTAGATATTATCCCCCTGCTAAAATTATATCTTTGAGGAGTAGCATAATGAATTTTAAACAATTAGATACTGAGCATGTTGCACAAGCATGGGAAAGAATGAAATCTTTGGTTAAAAATTGCCCAACCCATGGACTGACTACTTGGATGATCATCCAAACCTTTTATGCAGGACTGAATTTTTCTTCTCGGAACCTATTGGATTCAGCTGCTGGAGGTACCTTTATGTCCATCACTCTTGGTGAAGCAACAAAGCTTCTTGATAATATGATGATTAATTACTCTGAATGGCACACGGAAAGAGCTCCACAAGGTAAGAAGGTGAATTCTGTCGAAGAAACCTCTTCCTTGAGTGATAAGATTGATGCTATTATGTCTATGCTTGTGAATGATAGGACAAATATTGATCCTAATAATGTTCCGTTAGCTTCATTGGTTGCACAAGAAGAACATGTTGATGTGAACTTCATTAAAAATAATAATTTCAACAACAATGCTTATCGGAACAATTCTAGTAACAACTATAGGCTATATCCTTATAATAATGGTAACGGTTATGGTAATTCTTATGGGAATTCTTACAACAATAATAGGAATACACCCCCTGGACTTGAAGCCATGCTTAAAGAATTTATTAGTACACAAACTGCTTTTAACAAATCTGTCGAAGAAAAGCTTGGGAAAATTGATATACTTGCTTCTAAAGTTGATAGTCTTGCTGCTGATGTTGATCTTTTGAAATTGAAAGTTATGCCTAATAGGGATAATGAAAACAAAATTTTTACTACAGCAAATGCCATCCAAGTTAGAATTAATGAGAATATAAGATTAATGGCTGAACTGCATGCTAGGTGGGAAAAAGAAGAAAATGAAAAACTAGCTAAAGAGAATAATGTAGCTAAAGTTTGGACTATTACTACCACTAGCAATGCTAATGCTACACATGTTGCTGCACCTCCTACTAATAATGGTAAAAGAATTAGTGTAGGCAATGTTTCCACTTCTAATGCAAAGCGCGAAAAACTACCTGAAACTGCTAAAACTGTTGAAACTGCCTGTGATAAAACTGCTGAAATTTTTTCCAATATTGGGAACAATGATCCCATTGCTTTAGATTATAATGGTTTGGATTTTGATGATTGTCATATCTCTGAAGTTATAAAGTTCTTACAAAAACTTGCTAAGAGTCCTAATGCTAGTGCTATAAATTTGGCTTTCACGAAACATATTACAAATGCTCTCATAAAAGCTAGAGAAGAGAAACTAAATCACGAAGCTTCTATTCCTAGGAAGTTAGAAGATGGTTGGGAGCCCATCATTAAGATGAAGGTCAATGACTTTGATTGTAATGCTTTATGTGATCTTGGTGCAAGTATTTCTGTTATGCCTAAGAAAATTTATGATATGCTTGACTTGCCACCATTGAAAAATTGTTATTTGGATGTTAATCTTGCTGATAATTCTACGAAGAAACCTTTGGGGAGAGTTGATAATGTTCGCATTACCGTTAACAATAACCTTGTCCCCGTTGATTTTGTTGTCTTGGATATTGAATGCAATGCATCTTGTCCCATTATATTGGGAAGACCTTTTCTTCGAACTGTTGGTGCTACCATTGATATGAAGGAAGGTAATATTAAATATCAATTTCCTCTAAAGAAAGGTATGGAACACTTCCCTAGAAAGAGAATGAAGTTACCTTTTGATTCTATTATTAGAACAAACTATGATGTTGATGCTTCATCTCTTGATAATACTTGATACACACTTTCTGCGCCTAGCTGAAAGGCGTTAAAGAAAAGCGCTTATGGGAGACAACCCATGTTTTTACTACAGTAATTTTGTTTTATATTTGAGTCTTGGAAGTTGTTTACTACTGTAGCAACCTCTCCTTATCTTAGTTTTATTGCATTGTTGTGCCAAGTAAAGTCTCTAATAGAAGGAAGATACTAGATTTGGATTACTGCGCAGAAACAGTTTTCTTTGCTGTCACGAATCTGGGTAAAATTCTCTGTAGGTAACTCAGAAAATTATGCCAATTTATGTGAGTGATCCTCAGATATGTACGCAACTTTCATTAGTTTTAAGTTTTCTCATCTGAGCAAGTCTGGTGCCTGTTAAAAATTCGTCTTTACGAACTGTTCTGTTTTGACAGATTCTGCCTTTTATTTTGCATTGCCTGTTTTGCTATGTTAGATGGATTTCTTTGTTCCATTGACTTTCAGTAGCTTTGTGCAATGTCCAGAAGTATAAATAATGATTGTGTCACCTCTGAATATGTGAATTTTTATTATGCACTAATCCTCTAATGAGTTTGTTTCGAGTTTGGTGTGGAGGAAGTTTTCAAGGATCAAGAGAGGAGGATGATATACACTATGATCAAGGAGAGTGAAAGCTCTAAGCTTGGGGATGCCCCGGTGGTTCACCCCTGCATATATCAAGAAGACTCAAGCGTCTAAGCTTGGGGATGCCCAAGGCATCCCCTTCTTCATCGACAACATTATCAGGTTCCTCTAGTGAAACTATATTTTTATTCCGTCACATCTTATGTACTTTACTTGGAGCGTCGGTTTGTTTTTGTTTTTGTTTTGTTTGAATAAAGTTGGATCCTAGCATTCATTATGTGGGAGAGAGACACGCTCCGCTGTTGCATATGGACAAATATGTCCTTAGGCTTTACTCATAGTATTCATGGCGAAAGTTTCTTCTTCGTTAAATTGTTATATGGTTGGAATTGGAAAATGATATATGTGGTAATTGGTATAATATCTTGAATAATGTGATACTTGGCAATTGTTGTGATCATATTTAAGCTCTTGCATCATATACTTTGCACTTATTAATGAAGAAATACATAGAGCATGCTAAAATCTGATTTGCATGTTTGGTCTCTCTAAGGTCTAGATAATTTCTAGTATTGAGTTTGAACAACAAGGAAGACGGTATAGAGTCTTATAATGTTTACAATATGTATTTTATGTGAGTTTTGCTGTACCGGTTCATCCTTGTGTTTGTTTCAAATAAACCTTGCTAGCCTAAACCTTGTATCGAGAGGGAATACTTCTCATGCATCCAAAATCCTTGAGCCAACCACTATGCCATTTGTGTCCACCATACCTACCTACCACATGGTATTTATCCGCCATTCCAAAGTAAATTGCTTGAGTGCTACCTTTAAAATTTCCATTCTTTACCTTTACAATATATAGCTCATGGGACAAATAGCTTAAGAACTATTGTGGTATTGAATATGTACTTATGCACTTTATCTCTTATTAAGTTGCTTGTTGTGCGATAACCATGTTCCTGGGGACGCCATCAACTACTCTTTGTTGAATATCATGTGAGTTGCTATGCATGTTCGTCTTGTCTGAAGTAAGGGCGATTTACCACTCATTTAATGGTTAGAGCATGCATATTGTTAGAGAAGAACATTGGGCCGCTAACTAAAACCATGATCCATGGTGGAAGTTTCAGTTTTGGACATATATCCTCAATCTCATATGAGAACATTAATTGTTGTTACATGCTTATGCATAAAAGAGGAGTCCATTATCTGTTGTCTATGTTGTCCCGGTATGGATGTCTAAGTTGAGAATAATCAAAAGCGAGAAATCCAATGCGAACTTTCTCCTTAGACCTTTGTACAGGCGGCATAGAGGTACCCCTTTGTGACACTTGGTTAAAACATGTGTATTGCGATGATAATCCCGGTAATCCAAGCTAATTAGGACAAGGTGCGGGCACTATTAGTATACTATGCATGAGGTTTGCAACTTGTAGGATATAATTTACATAACTCATATGCTTTATTACTACCGTTGACAAAATTGTTTCTTGTTTTCAAAACCAAAGCTCTAGCACAAATATAGCAATCAATGCTTCCCTCTGCGAAGGGCCATTCTTTTACTTTTATGTTGAGTCAGTTCACCTATTTCTCTCCACCTCGAGAAGCAAACACTTGTGTGAATTGTGCATTGATTCCTACATACTTGCATATTGCACTTGTTATATTACTTTACATTGACAATATCCATGAGATATACATGTTACAAGTTGAAAGCAACCGCTGAAACTTTATCTTCCTTTGTGTTGCTTCAATACCTTTACTTTGAATTATTGCTTTATGAGTTAACTCTTATGCAAGACTTATTGATGCTTGTCTTTAAGTACTATTCATGAAAAGTCTTTGCTTTATGATTCAATTGTTTACTCATGTCATTTACCATTGTTTCAAATCGCTGCATTCATTACATGTGCTTACAATAGTATTGATCAAGATTATGTTGGTAGCATTGTCACTAAGAAATTATCTTTGTTATCGTTTACCTACTCGGGACGAGTAGGAACTAAGCTTGGGGATGCTTGATACGTCTCAAACGTATCTATAATTTCTTATGTTCCATGCTACTTTTATGATGATACTCACATGTTTTATACACTTTATATGTCATTATTATGCATTTTCCGGCACTAACCTATTAACGAGATGCCGAAGAGCCAGTTGCTGTTTTCTGCTGTTTTTGGTTTTAGAAATCCTAGTAAGGAAATATTCTCAGAATTGGACGAAATCAACGCCCAGGGGCCTATTTTCACACGAAGCTTCCAGAAGATCGAGGGGGAAAGGAAGTGGGGCCACGAGGCACCGACACAACAGGGCGGCGCGGCCTGGCCCTTGGCCGCGCCGGCCTGGCGTGTGGGGCCCTCGTGTGGCCCCCCGCGTTGCCCTTCCGCCTACTTAAAGCCTCCGTCGCGAAACCCCCAGTCCCACGAGCCCCGATACGGAAAACCTTACTGAGACGCCGCCGCCGCCAATCCCATCTCGGGGGATTCAGGAGATCGCCTCCGGCACCCTGCCGGAGAGGGGATTCATCTCCCGGAGGACTCTACACGGCCATGGTCGCCTCCGGATTGATGAGTGAGTAGTTCACCCCTGGACTATGGGTCCATAGCAGTAGCTAGATGGTTGTCTTCTCCTCATGTGCTTCATTGTCGGATCTTGTGAGCTGCCTAACATGATCAAGATCATCTATCTGTAATGCTATATGTTGTGTTTGTTGGGATCCGATGGATAGAGAATACTATGTTATGTTGATTATCAATCTATTACCTATGTGTTGTTTATGATCTTGCATGCTCTCCGTTGTTAGTAGAGGCTCTGGCCAAGTTTTTGCTGGTAACTCCAAGAGGGAGTATTTATGCTCGATAGTGGGTTCATGCCTCCATTAAATGCAGGACGGTGAGAAAGTTCTAAGGTTGTGGATGTCTTTGTTGCCACTAGGGATAAAACATTGATGCTATGTTCGAGGATATAGTTATTGATTACATTACGCACCATACTTAATGCAATTGTATGTTGCTTGCAACTTAATACCGGAAGGGGTTCGGATGATAACCTGAAAGTGGACTTTTTAGGCATAGATGCATGCTGGATAGCGGTCTATGTACTTTGTCGTAATGCCCAATTGAATCTCACAATACTGTTATCACCAGAATTTGACCGAGTCAGAGGTGGGCCGCGACCTAGGTGGACTTGAAGATTTTATGTTGAAGAATATACGTGAATCGGCCTTGTTTAGCAAGTTTGGGCTAGTTTGCCCTTGTATCTGTAACATAGTAGGATACGTGTCGGTTAGTTAGAATTGGGCCCGTGCCCGGTTGGGACTATTCCCACGATTAGAGAGTCTACGGACTATAAATATGTATCTAGGGTTTATGGAATAAACAACAACTCACGTTCAACCCAAAACAAACCAATCTCGGCGCATCGCCAACTCCTTCATCTCGAGGGTTTCAATCAGGTAAGCGACATGCTGCCTAGATCGCATCTTGCGATCTAGGCAGCACAAGCTCCACGTTGTTCATGCGTTGCTCGTACTGAAGCGTCTTTGATGGCGAGCAACGTAGTTATCATAGATGTGTTAGGGTTAGCATAGCTCTTCGTATAACATGCTTACGTAGTGCAACCCTTGCATGTCTAGCCGCCCTCACGCCTATCTCAGGGTGTGGGGCGGCACCGCTTGTTCATCATCTAGTAGATCTGATCCGTTACGATTGCTCCTTGTTCTGCAAGGATTAGTTTAATATCTGCAATAGTTAGGCCTTACAAAGGGGGGGAGGATCCAGCGGCACGTAGGGTGGCGTTCGCAAGTCCTAAACAGGATGTTCCGAGGATCAACGTCATGTTGGTTTTTAGGCCCTGTTTAGGATCGGCTTATGAGCACCGTGCGTGGCCGCGAGGCCCAACCTGGAGTAGGATGATCCGATTATGCGGTGAAAACCCTAAATCGTCGTAGATCTCATTAGCTATATTTTGATCAAGCAGGATCACCAAGTATTCGTGCACCCCGTACGAATCATGGGTGAATCGGCTCTTTGAGCCGATTCACAGGATAACCTGAGAGCCGATCGAGGCTCGTATTTAATGTTTACGTGTATGCCATGCAGGAACTAAGCGAGGCATCCCCATCACCTTCCTGACCAGGTATAGGTCAGGTGGCACGCCCTTGCACTTCGCATCGCCGCGTGTGACCAGAAGAGCATTGCGGGCCGTCGCTCGGAGGGGTCTCAGCCAGCCGCAGCTCTAGGCTCTTCCCGGCTCTACCGTGTTGACCGTCGCTGCCCGCCGGTGGGTTTTGGCAGGCAACACATTCTGGCACGCCCGGTGGGACAATCGTCTACATCAACCACATCGCCATCTGCATCTGAGATGGCGGCGGACGGCACGCCAGTCACCTACGAGGAGCTGCCTGCCGAGCTCAAGAAGAAATATGACGAGATCAAGGTCACCCTCGAAGCCGACCTCATCGGCTCTTTCCAGAGAACCCGTTCCCATGGCATTAGATGGAAGGGATTCTCACCGCAAGGTGCACTCGATGGGATAGATCTCTCTGCCCCGTCGGAGGAACGCACCAGGGGCCTACGGCAGGAGATCAACTACTTGGTGGCTCACTCACTACACCGCCACTCTGAAAACTTGGTCAACGTGTTGGAGCGCCTCGCTCTGCGCGTGATCCAGGAGATCATGAGCCACCAGTACTCGCCGTCAGGACCAGCTCTCGGGACGCATCAAGGAGAGTTGCCGCTCCAGTCCCGTCCACCGCTGCCATATGCGTTGGCAGCACCACCTGAAGTGCCGGCTACACCGGCATTCGTCGTCTACAAGATTGGTGGTGATCCTAGTGACTACCAGTTCTTGACCGAGGCACCTAAGGAGATCCCTCAAGGATACGCGTGCACGTATGTGCCAGATTGTGGCAACTGGGCACTCTCAAACCAGGCCACAACATCAGGGACTCCGGCGAAAACAGGAGAAACGTCAGCGACAGAGCTTGAAAAGCGTACGTGGCTAACTAAGTACGCCACCCCGACGAAACTCCCGAGCCCAGCTCCTGCGGTTGGCTCGAGCTGGAAAAGCAAGCATGGCTGGCTAAGTACGCCACCCGGCGAATCTTGAGTGCAACTTCGCAGCCAAGACCTGACGGATCAGATCGGTACCATGCGAGAGACCGGTTCGGCATGGTGCCGAAAAGAAGGGCAATCGGCTATTCCAAGCCGTACCCCGACGAGTACGAGATGATCCCGCTGCCACCTAAATATCGGCTCACGACTTCTCCAAATTCGGTGGATCAGATGGCTCCAGCTCCATCGAGCACGTCGGCCGATATTTGGCGCAACTAGGACCGGCTTCGGTGTCGGATCAGCTACGTGTGAGGCTCTTTTCCACGAGTCCCTCACGGGATCGGCTTTTGGATGGTACACCTCTCTGCCAAAGCAAACTCCATCCAGTCTTGGAAGCAATTGGAAGAACAATTCCATACGCAATACCATTCGAAGCTTCCGAGTCTAGCATTGCCGATCTAGCACAACTACGTCGAAGCGCGAGAAACGGTGACGAGTACATCCGGCGCTTCGGGAATCTTAGGAACCGATGTTATTCGGTTCGTATAAGCGAAAAGGAAGCGATCGAGTTGGCGGTAGCTGGCCTTGCACCTCAGCTGAAGGACATGGCCTCCCATGCAGATTATGCCTCGCTGGCGCTCATGGGTCAGACACTATCTGCGTTTGAACGGCGCCACCCGGACTCGTACCAAGACAAGTTCAAGCGTGCGGTAGTCTGGTCGATGCGAGAGGAAGACGAAGTGCACTGCGGGAGACCAAGAAGTGGCAGTGGCTGAGTGGACTCGGGGAGGAACCCCGTGTCTGCAAATGGGTAAAGCCACCGGGGCCGCCCGGGGATTTGATTTTGACGTGACCAAGACTGAACAAATCTTCGACCTCCTGCTCAAGGAGAAGCTTGATTGACGATTCCTGAAGGTCTCAAGTTCCCCACGGCGCAAGAGATAAACGGAAAGCCGTACTGCAAATTCCACAACTCGCTTTCCCATGCCACCAACGACTGCAGGGTGTGGCGTCAGCACATCCAAGCGGCGATAGAGAAGGGGCGTCTAATTTTCAACCAGTACGCCATGAAGGTCGACACCCAACCCTTCCCCGCCGTTAACATGGTGGAAGTCACCTACCCTGAGGGTTGCTAGCCAGGTCCCACGTTCAGCATCAACATGGTAGGACCTGGGAACTACTTTGGCAAAGATGGAGATGAGGGCAGCTGCTCTCATAGCAAGGACACAGAGGAGGCCGCTCCACGCGATCGGCTCCATCATGATGGCAAGCGCTACGTCACAGAGGGAGAAGTGAAGAATATAAGATATCAACGACCTCTCTCTGATCACCTCCTCAACAAATATGCGAGTCAGTATGACCAACGCCGACGGTCCAACTATGATGATGAAGGAGATCGTCTGGCCAGAGAGGCCAGAAGACATCGTCGGCAGAATCGCGATGAGGAGGAACATGAGCGCCGTGCCACGGACACATCAAGGGAGCAAGATGACAACGCCAGACACTGGGACTGCCCTTTCTTCAGACACTGCTGGGATTCAGGAATGAGCCGATTGCCCACAATCGGCAATTGCCCAGAATGCAACAAGAAGAAGAAGGAGGCGGCCAACGTGTCTGTGTTCAAGCGCTTAGGGCCTCTCCCGCCACAGAGCAAACGTGCTGAGTCACCTCGTTGGGCAGATCTTGAGAATTCCGAAGACGAGGGGCTAGAAGAAGAAGACAGGTACCACCGTCCAAGGTGGTGCCCTGACGGACTCAGCCGTTCACAAAAACGCAGGGTTCAGCGGTTGCACGGCCTGGAGGAAGCCGAAAGGTTATACTTGCATACACTAAGGAAGGCACGGCCGGATCTGGCTGCAAAGGTTCAGCGAGCCCTGGATGAAGAGGGTCGTCCACGGAAAATGGAGTGGCGCCCCAAACAAAGGAGAGCCGATGATGAAACATCGGCTGGCACGAACATGGTGTTCATCCTCCCTTCAGAGTTCAGTGCTCCAGGGTTAGATGAGACATCCGTGGCACAACTTGACTGCGGCCCACGGCCGGTTATCTTTGAGAAGCCACGAGATAGGAGCTACAGGCATCTGAAGGCCCTGTACTTGCGAGGATATATCGATGGGAGGCCTATAAATAAGATGCTGGTGGACACCGGAGCGGCAGTTAACATCATGCCGTACTCTATGCTACGTCGGCTGGGACGCTCTAGCTCGGATCTAATCAAGACCAACGTAACATTGAGCGATTTCAACGGCCAAGCGTCTGAAGCACAAGGAGTTCTGAACGTGGATCTGACCGTAGGAAGGAAAACTATCCCTACAACGTTCTTCATTGTTGATAGCACTAGCAGTTATGATGTGCTGCTGGGAAGAGATTGGATCCACGCCAACTGCTGTATTCCCTCCACGATGCACCAATGCATAATACAGTGGGATGGAGATGAGGTAGAGGTCGTCCAGGCCGATGACTCAGCCGAAATTTCAACGGCTGGCATGAACGCATGGGAAGCAGCAGGCCAAGAACCCCTTTCAGGCATCAACTTGGACGACTGCGAGCGCATCGATGTGACAAAGGGAAGGGTTAAGTTGGTTTTATCCACTGGCCTGACCATGTAGTTGAAGCGAAGCGATGTGCAACTTGGCGAGGCTGATCCTTGTGATCGGCCCCAAAGGTCTATGAAGGGACATTCTGAGAACCTTCAGTCAGCGCTCCAGTCATTGTGGAGGCCGATCCCAGCAATCGGCCAAAATTATCCTCACCACATGTTCTGCTTGTGTTCACCCTCGACCCTATCAGGAGCCGACGTGCGAATTACAGAGCCGATATCTGCCATTCTTTGACAGCTTCGGCTCGGGGGGCACCTAAACAGGGGAACCAGATGCAGGGGTACATGTGTGCAATGAAATACTGGGGGCCGATAGGAAAAAATCGGCCAAATAAATGCAAAATTTTCAGCCGGTGCAAGGGCATCGACTTTAGAATTGAGAGGCAGCCAATGCGCAGCCATCGACTGTAGTGGAATTATGCAACGTTTATCGAGTCTCCACCAAATCCAGACCAACGGTGGTGCCTTCTGTTGCCTCGAGGGAGTATAACAATGGAAACCTCTTCAGCTGCTTCGAGCCGATCCGGGTTCCTGAACCTTTTTTGTCAAGGATTTCCAATCTTTGGGGGCTAGTTTAGCTGAAACGGAAGATTATCGGCTGTTGGAGGAAGAAAGAGGATCGGCTGTGGCGCATTCTCTCTGACATTCTCGCCTCGAGTGAGGCTCGGGGGGCAGCAGGCTCGAGTAAGGCTCGGGGGGCAGCAGGCCTAGTGGAGACTTTGTTTAAAGAACCGATGGGGATACCATCGGCTGATCCTTCATTGCAACCTTCTTCACGATGATGGGTACTGAAAAGGATTATTGGGTTTGGTTGGAAAAGTTTAAAGGGTTTCCTGAAGATCCTGTATTTTCTACCAGATTTGGAAAATCATCAGCTGAAGAAGAGAAGGGTGAATTTCAAAGGACCGATTCGGTGCGATCGGCTCATTACGCATTGGCAGAAGGGGACGAATCGGCAAGGTCAGTAGAAGAGGGAATCGGCTCAATTAAACTCAGAAGGAATCGGCAAAATCAAAATTGGGGAAAAGTTCTTCATTGATTAGATGAGATTTCTTACATAAAGAGCTGATTGCTCTCAAAAGGGAAATACTAGGGGATCCATTGCCCCATCTACTACTACTGGCCCTATTCTAGAGGCCCTATCTATGGGCCGTCACTGCCCTCGTTGTCGCCGTCGTCGCCACTATCGGCGCTGCTCCCGGCGGGCTCGTCGTCGCTCCAATGGCCGCCGACCGGGCCCTCGTTGTCTTCATCTTCTTCGTCAGCGTCGTCCTCGTCGCTGTCGAAGTCGCTGAGATTGCCCGGCCAAGGGCAGAACCGCTTGGCCGGCGGCTCGTCGGAGGAGCTCTCGTCGTCGTCCTCCTCCTCCTCTTCCTGCTCCTCCTCCCCGGAAGAGGTGAAGTCGCAGGAGAAGCTGTCGTCGTCACTCTCCTCCTCCGTTTCCCCAACGGCGAGGAAGCGGAGGTCGCTCTCCCCGTCCGTCGAGGATTGGTCGTCCTCGGACCAGATGGAGAAGTCGTGGTCTGACTCCTCCCCGGCCGCAATGGCGCGGCGGGTGTTCGCCGCGTGGACCTCTGCCGGGTTGTACTCCGGCGTCGGCTCACGGGATGTGGAGGACTGGCTGGAAGGATCCGATGGAGCAGAGGAGGAAGAAGACATGGTGGCAGGAGGGCTTTTGGAGTGCTAATGCGGAGGAGATGCAGAGGAGAACTATTCATGGCGGTTAAATAAAAGGGGATATAGTGGAAATTCAATGCCACAGCAGTTTCCGAGGAAGTGGTGCCTAAAGAAAAAAAAAACTGCCAGATCACGCGGAGAAGTTGAGAAGGCAGGACATCATGATGAAGGATACTGCAACAGTTTTGCCATGACATGACCCGACGAAGGAGTGATTTTGGAATTACCAATTCCAAAACCAGGGGGGCATGTGTTATCACCAGAATTTGACCGAGTCAGAGGTGGGCCGCGACCTAGGTGGACTTGAAGATTTTATGTTGAAGAATATACGTGAATCGGCCTTGTTTAGCAAGTTTGGGCTAGTTTGCCCTTGTATCTGTAACATAGTAGGATACGTGTCGGTTAGTTAGAATTGGGCCCGTGCCCGGTTGGGACTATTCCCACGATTAGAGAGTCTACGGACTATAAATATGTATCTAGGGTTTATGGAATAAACAACAACTCACGTTCAACCCAAAACAAACCAATCTCGGCGCATCGCCAACTCCTTCATCTCGAGGGTTTCAATCAGGTAAGCGACATGCTGCCTAGATCGCATCTTGCGATCTAGGCAGCACAAGCTCCACGTTGTTCATGCGTTGCTCGTACTGAAGCGTCTTTGATGGCGAGCAACGTAGTTATCATAGATGTGTTAGGGTTAGCATAGCTCTTCGTATAACATGCTTACGTAGTGCAACCCTTGCATGTCTAGCCGCCCTCACGCCTATCTCAGGTGTGGGGGCGGCACCCTGCTTGTTCATCATCTAGTAGATCTGATCCGTTACGATTGCTCCTTGTTCTGCAAGGATTAGTTTAATATCTGCAATAGTTAGGCCTTACAAAGGGGGGGGAGGATCCAGCGGCACGTAGGGTGGCGTTCGCAAGTCCTAAACAGGATGTTCCGAGGATCAACGTCATGTTGGTTTTTAGGCCCTGTTTAGGATCGGCTTATGAGCACCGTGCGTGGCCGCGAGGCCCAACCTGGAGTAGGATGATCCGATTATGCGGTGAAAACCCTAAATCGTCGTAGATCTCATTAGCTATATTTTGATCAAGCAGGATCACCAAGTATTCGTGCACCCCGTACGAATCATGGGTGAATCGGCTCTTTGAGCCGATTCACAGGATAACCTGAGAGCCGATCGAGGCTCATATTTAATGTTTACGTGTATGCCATGCAGGAACTAAGCGAGGCATCCCCATCACCTTCCTGACCAGGTATAGGTCAGGTGGCACGCCCTTGCACTTCGCATCGCCGCGTGTGACCAGAAGAGCATTGCGGGCCGTCGCTCGGAGGGGTCTCAGCCAGCCGCAGCTCTAGGCTCTTCCCGGCTCTACCGTGTTGACCGTCGCTGCCCGCCGGTGGGTTTTGGCAGGCAACAAATACTCATCATGTCATGTATGTGCATTGTCATGCCCTCTCTATTTATCAATTTCCCAACTGTAATTCGTTCACCCAACATGCTATTTATCTTATGGGAGAGACACCTCTAGTGAACTGTGGACCCCAGTCCATTCTTTTACATCGAATACAATCTACTGCAATACTTGTTTTACTGTTCTCTGCAAACAATCATCATCCACACTATACATCTAATCCTTTGTTCTGACAAGCCGGTGAGATTGACAACCTTCTTTGTTTCGTTGGGGCAAAGTACTTTGGTTGTGTTGTGCAGGTTCCACGTTGGCGCCGGAATCCCTGGTGTTGCGCCGCACTACATCTCGCCGCCATCAACCTTCAACGTGCTTCTTGGCTCCTACTGGTTCGATAAACCTTGGTTTCTTACTGAGGGAAAACTTGCTGCTGTACACATCATACCTTCCTCTTGGGGTTCCCAACGGACGAGTGTTTTACCGTCACAAGGAAGCTAGTACGCCACATCAACTGTGCGCAAGCAAGAACCTGCAAGACAAAATAGCCCGAGACCTACGGCAGCAGTGCAAGATACACCAGGAGCAAGTGGTGCCAGAGATACGGCGGCCCAGGCGAGGGTAGATAGAGCGCGACAAGAGAGAAGAGAACATCAGCGCTCACCAGAACTCGCCGAAGAAGATATGTGTGGACTCCCGTGTTTTACACGACGGGTCCGAAAAACTCGAGTCCCATCGGGATTCAAGTTACCCGACAACTTCAAAAAGTTCGACGGCCTTCAAGATCCAGAGGATTGGTTAATCGATTACCTCGAGACGGTGAAGCTGATAGGAGGAACCAGAGCAACAGCCATGCAAAGCATCCAAGTACACTTGAGTGGAGCTGCGAGGTCTTGGATAAAGAAACTTCCCCCAGGTTCCATCGACAGCTGGGACAGTTTTGAAGATGTATTTGTCAAAAACTTCCGATCAACTTGCAAAAAGCCTGCGACACTCGAGGAATTGAGATCATGTCGACAGAAGCATGATGAATCAATGACGAAGTACATCCAAAGGTGGAACATCATCAAAAACTCGGCAGAAAACATATCTGACGAAAGAGCGATAGACGCGTTTGTTGCAGGAGTTCGACGAGGAGATTTTGTGGAGGACTTGGGAAGAACTAACCCAAGGACGGTATCAGCATTAATGGAAATAGCAAACAGATGGGCAGATGGCGAGGATGCTGTGCATAATAAAAGACACAGGTCACCAGAGGAGGACCGCAGTCGAAATTTTCAAAATAGACGACGATTTTCTCGACAATTTTCGGGTTATGATGCACCTGGCCAAATTTCGGCTGGGTTTCGAGCAAGCGCTGGAGGAAACAATAGATATGAGTACCAAAGGAGCAACGAGCAGCGAGGCGACAATAGAGATGATTCCCGAAACAACAGGCCAAACAATGGACCTAGGTTTCAGAGACCTTTCGTGTCCCCTGAGGATATGATGAACGGCCCGTGCCAGATGCATTTCTATGTCGACAATAACGGCAAGAGGCAGTCGGGGCATTTGCAGAAGGATTGCCGGAACTTTCAAGCAATGATGAGATTCGCCGGACAAGCCAACGCGCAGGCAGCGAGTCGAAACCCTCAGGGACCTAGGAGTGAGATCCACTTACCACCTCCTCCCGCAATTGCGGACGAAAATCGACACCAGCTCAGAATTGCGGCAGCACCAGCACCACCACCCTACGTTGATCCCAACTCCCATGGAGCGGTCTCGATGATTCAGAAAGGCAGGCCATCCAACAGAGCGCAGAAGGTAATCTCGCGACAGGTGTTCATGGCAGAGAAGATGCCTCCACCAACAGTCGAGTACCTCAATTGGTCGGGACAAGATATTGGCTTCACAATTGCGGATCACCCGCAGCAAGTTCCTTGACCAGGGCAGTCAGCACTCATCTTACCAGCAGTAATTGCAGGATTCGACGTATCTCGAGTATTCATTGATGGAGGTAGTAGTCTAAACCTTATGTACGCAGATACACTAAGGAAGATGAACATATCCTTGGCAAACTTAAAGCCAACGGACACACGTTTCCACGGTATCACACCAGAAAAACCAAGCTACCCACTGGGGAAGATCAATCTCGATGTTCAGTTTGGTACTCGAGAGAATTACAGGATAGAGAGGCTGGAGTTTGAAGTCGTGGATTTCCCATCACAATACCACGCTTTGTTGGGGCGCCCAGCATATGCCAGGTTTATGGCGGTACCACATTACACATACTTGTTGTGGAGGATGCCTGGACCCAAGGGGCCAATCACAGTAAAAGGGAGCTTCGCGTTAGCCGATAAATGTGATAAGGATTTTCATCGACTTTCGGAAACCTTCGGGATGCAAGCAGAGTACGTGGCATCAAGGCTTACGACCGATTACGATGTGTTGCCAGATGTAGGGAGGCCTAATAAGGAATCAACTTTTAATACTGCAAAGGATTCAAAGGAAGTACAGATCCACCCGGCAGATCCGAAGAAAACGACGTCCATCGCGACAAATATGGACCTTGCATAGGAAAGCGCGCTCGTCGAGTTCCTCCGTGAGCACTGGAAAATCTTCGCATGGTGTCCAGCTGACATGCCAGGAGTACCCAGGGAACTTGCCGAGCACCACCTAAGTTTGGATCCAATAGCAAGACCAATCAAATAACCCTTGCGGCGTTTTTCGGAACCAAACCGCAAGGCTATGCTGTCAGAAATTAATAGACTCAGAGAAGCTGGTTTCATCAAGGAATTGCATACGGAAGCCACATGGGTAGCCAACCCAGTGATGGTGCCGAAGAAAAACACGAAAGTCCTTCGCATGTGCGTCGACTTCACGTGTCTCAATAAACATTGTCCAAAGGATCACTTTCCCCTCCCGAGGATCGATCAAATTATCGACTCCACGGCAGGATGTGAACGTCTTTCCTTCCTGGATGCTTACTCTGGCTATAACTAGATCAGATTGAAAGAAGAAGACGAGGTCAAAACAGCATTCATCACACCTTACGGCGTGTTCTGCTATCGAACAATGCCTTTCGGTTTGAAAAACGCGGGAGCAACGTACCAGCGGATGATGCAGAAGTGCTTAGCAACACAGATCGGGAAAAACGTACAAGTATACATCGACGATGTTGTCATAACATCAAAAAAGGGGGACACACTGATCCAAGACTTGAAGGAAACTTTTGACAATCTCGATAAATACTGTCTCAAGTTGAACCCGACAAAGTGTTCTTTTGGCGTTCCTGCAGGAGAACTTCTTGGGTTCCTAGTTTCGGCAAGAGGGATTGAAGCAAATCCCGAAAAAATCCAGGCCATCGTAACAATGAGAAAGCCAACAAAGTTGAAAGAAATACATCAGTTAACCGGGCGAGTCGCAGCTTTAAGCAGATTCGTCGCCAGGTTGGGAGAAAAGGCGTTACCATTTTACGCCTTGATCAAACAGGGAGAGAAGTTCCAGTGGAATGAAGAAGCAGACAAAGCCTTTGAGGATCTCAAACGCAAAATCTCGACACCACCAATCCTGGTGGCGCCGAAAGAGAAGGAACCTTTGTTGTTATACATTGCGGCCACACCTCAGGTGGTAAGCACGGTACTTGTCGTTGAAAGAGAGGAAGAAGGAAAACTTCATGGAGTACAGAGGCCAGTATACTTCGTCAGCGAAGTTTTATCGCCTTCAAAACAGAGGTATCTTCAGTATCAAAAGCTAGCATATGGAGTGTTTACAACCGCAAGAAAATTGCGGCACTATTTTTCGGCACACCCGATAATAGTGGTCAATGAGGCGCCCTTGTCCAATATACTCAACAATCCAGAAGCTACGGGTCGTGTCTCCCTTTGGGGAATAGAACTTTCCCCTCAGGACATCACGTATGAAAAAAGAAAGGCAATAAAGTCGCAGATTCTACCAGACTTCATCGCAGAGTGGATGGAGCTACAAAATACGGGACCTCCGGATTTATCGAGAACTTGGACTATGAACTTTGACGGATCCAAGAGATTAGAGGGAGCTGGAGCAGGCGTGATACTAATATCACCGGAGGACGACAAGTTGAAGTATGTATTGAGGATGACGTTCTCAAACGCATCCAACAATGAGGCAGAATACGAAGCTCTCATACACGGGATGAAGATGGTGAAAGCTTGTGGTGCAACTCGACTAAAAATCATTGGCGAATCGCAATTGGTGGCTCAGCAAGTCATGAACCAATGTGATGCAATCAATGACAGTATGATAGCATACAAGGAAGTGTATAATGAGCTGGAGAAGTTATTTGATGGGTGCGAAGTAAACCACATCAGCAGGTTGAGCAATGATGAAGCCGACGTTCTCGCAAACATCGGGTCACAATGCCTCGCAATTCCACCAGGCGTATTCTGGGAAGAGATAGCAGAGAGATCTACGAAGTCCACAAAACCAAAGAAGAAGGAGAAAGACAAGAAACCCTCGGGGGCTAACAAGGAAGCACCAGAGGAAGACGAAGAAGAGGAACAAGACTTGGTGATGATGGTGCAAGTACCTTGGATGCAGGTCTATATATCATACATCTTAAAACAGGAGATACCTGACGATCCAGTGGAAGCAAGGCGAGTTATTTGACGATCAAAAGCCTTTACTGTGATTAAAGGGGAGCTATACAAACGGAGTATTTCGGGAGTACTACAAAGATGCGTTACACCCGAAGAAGGAAGGATGATGTTGAAGGATGTACACGAAGGAATCTGCGGCCATCACGCAAGCAGTCGAGCTATTGCAGCCAAGGTTTTCAGAGTCGGATTCTACTGGTTGTCAGCAATAGAGGATGCAAAGGAGATAGTACGAACTTGTGACGCATGCCAGAGATTCGCCTCGAAACCTCATTCTCCGGCAGCAGATCTGATGCCAATACCATTATCTTGGCCCTTTGCTCAATGGGGCCTCGATATGGTGGGGAAGTTACATAAAGCTTCGCCAGGAGGATTGATACGTCTCCAACGTATCTATAATTTCCGATGTTCCATGCTTGTTTTATGACAATACCAACATGTTTTGTTCACACTTTATATCATTTTCATGCATTTTCCGGAACTAACCTATTAACAAGATGCCACAGTGCCAGTTCCTGTTTTCTGCTGTTTTTGGTTCCAGAAAGGCTGTTCGGGCAATATTCTCGGAATTGGACGAAATCAACGCCAAACCTCCTATTTTTCCCGGAAGCGTCCAGAACACCGAAGAAGAGTCGGAGAGGGGCCAGGGGGCCACCACACCACATGGCGGCGCGGGCCAGGCCTAGGCCGCGCCGGCCTAGGGTGTGGCGCCCCCAGGTGCCCCCCTGCGCCGCCTCTTCGCCTATAAAAGCCCTTTCGACCTAAAAACGCAGTACCAATTGACAAAACTCCAGAAAGACTCCAGGGGCGCCGCCGCCATCGCGAAACTCCAATTCGGGGGACAGAACTCTCTGTTCCGGCACCCTGCCGGACGGGGAATTGCCCCCGGAGCCATCTCCACCGCCGTCTTCACCGCCATCTTCACCGCCATCGCTGCCTCCATGATGAGGAGGGAGTAATCCACCCCCGAGGCTGAGGGCTCCGCTGTAGCTATGTGGTTCATCTCTCTCCCATGTACCTCAATACAATGATCTCATGAGCTGCTTTACATGATTGAGATTCATATGAGTTTTGTATCACTACTATCTATGTGCTACTCTAGCAAAGTTATTAAAGTAGTTCTATTCCTCCTGCACGTGTGTAAAGGTGACAGTGTGTGCACCGTGTTAGTATGTAGATTGCGAAGTTAACTATTGCTATGATAATATTGATGTGATCTATTCCTCCTACATATGCATGAAGGTGACAGTGTGCATGCTATGTTAGTACTTGGTTTAGTCTGTTGATCTATCTTACACTATAAGGTTACTTAAATATGAGCATTATTGTGGAGCTTGTTAACTCCGGCATTGAGGGTTCGTGTAATCCTACGCAATGTGTTCATCATCCAACAAAAGTGTAGAGTATGCATTTATCTATTCTGTTATGTGATCAATGTTGAGAGTGTCCACTAGTGAAAGTGTAATCCCTAGGCCTTGTTCCTAAATACTGCTGCGTTACTACTGCTTGTTTCTTGTTTCTTTGCGTTACTACGTTGCAATACTACCACCATCAACTACACGCCCGACAAGCTATTTTCTCGGCACCGTTGCTACTGCTCATACTTATTCATACCACCTGTATTTCACTATCTCTTCGCCGAACTAGTGCACCTATTAGGTGTGTTGGGGACACAAGAGACTTCTTGCTTTGTGGTTGTAGGGTTGCATGAGAGGGATATCTTTGACCTCTTCCTCCCTGAGTTCGATAAACCTTGGGTGATCCACTTAAGGGAAAACTTGCTGCTGTTCTACAAACCTCTGCTCTTGGAGGCCCAACACTGTCTACAGGAAAAGGAGGGGGAAGTAGACATCAAGCACTTTTCTGGCGCCATTGCCGGGGAGGAAAGGTAAAAGGTACTCACACTCCGGACCTCGGCTACCAAGCTATTTTCCTCCATTGTAAGTACTCGAAGCTATTTCCTTTAGATCCTGCAATTGCAACTTTTTGTTTCTTGTTTACACTAGTTAGGCATAATGGAAAACAACAAAAAAATTGGTGAGCTTTTTAGTCTTTTTCCTGATTTAGAATTGTTTGATGCAAAAATTAAAAAACCTATGGAACCTTATTTGCATGCTAGTAGTGATGTTATTAGTATGAATGCAATTACTGCTAATACTATGGATAAGTCTAAGCTTGGGGAAGCTAGTTTATATAAAAATAATCTTTTTTGCTCCTCAGCTTTGGAAGAAATATTTTGCTCTGATAATGCTTTATCTCCCATATGCGATAACTCTAATGATGCTTCTGATATTTTAAATCCACCTGCCGAAAGTATTCCGTATAAAATACCTATGAAAATTATTGAACGTGTTATGGACAATCACTATAAAGGGGATGGAACTGTCCATCCTAGAGATCATTTACTGTTTTTGCACGAATTATGCGGGTTATTCAAGTGTGCAGGTATCTCTATGGATGAAGTGAAGAAGAAGCTATTCTCCGTTTATTTGCCCGGTAAAGCGGCGCATTGGTATAAATTGTTGGAGAATAGGCATTCTCTTGGTTGGGAGGAAATTGCATCTCTCTTTTATTCTAAATTTTATCCTCCTCATGAAGTACATATTGATAGGAATTATATTTATAACTTTTATCCTCGTGATGGAGAGAGTATTTCTCAAGCGTGGGGGAGATTGAAGTCACTAATGCTCAAATGTCCCATTCATGAGCTCCCCCGTAATGTTATTGTTAACAATTTTTATGCGAGACTTTCAGGACAACACAAGGACTATCTGGATGCCTGTTCGGAGGGATCTTTCACAAGCAAGGAGGTTGAAGCTAGGTGGGATCTTCTTGATCGGATTGAGGACAACGCTGAAGGATGGGAGAACAACAAAGGTAAAGAGTCAGGTATAAACTATGATTATGAATGCATTGAAGCTTTTATGGATACCGATAAATTTCGAAATATGAGTGCTACTTATGGTCTTGACTCTCAAGTTGCTGCAAATCTTTATAAAGCCTTTGCTTCTCATTTTGAATTGCCTAAAAAGAATTTTGATAAGTATCATGAACCTTTTAAAGAGGCTTGCATGAAGAATCAAATTGTTGTTAATTATTGCAATAAGCATGCTCAAACTCCTAAGAATGCTATTTCTTATAAGCATGTTAATTTTTGTGGAATGCATAGACCTTGTGGAATTAATCAAGTCAAAGATGAATATTGCATCCATCATATTAATGAAAAAACTAGAAAGTGGTTTAGGGCTCTAGATGATCTTGGTAAAAAAGTTTGTGCCCTCTATCCTTTTATTTGTGAAGTTTGCCATGAAGTGGGTCATTTTAATTTTCAATGCTCCTCCAATGATAATTTGAACCCAATGAGTGCTGCAAATTTGTATTGTGATGATGAAATTACTCCTAATCAGCATGATGAACTTACTTTATTTTTGGGGTGTGAAGAACTGTCGAGAAAAATCTCTTTGGTACATATGAGTGATCTTGATATTGATGATGTCCTGCATGGGTGCTTTTCTTATTGCATTGATAATAGCCATACAAATACTTACATACAAAATATTTTAGAAGGTGACACCTTGCCAAAATATGATAGGACCGCTGTGTGTTTTCAACTAATTAATGAAAAGGAGGGATCCTCCCAAGTTTCTTCTATTGTTTCTGAAAGTAAATCAGGTTATGCGGACAAGCCACCCTTCAAGCCTCTCACTCCTGAAGAAGGGAACGAGGAAAAGGAGAAGGAGAAGAAGAAGAAGGGAACGAAGAAGAAGAAGAAGAATAAGGGGAATAAAAAGAAAGAGGATGTGACATATCCCCGCGTATATGAGATAACGATAGTAACCGTAAGTATGTTGCTCCTGATGATTATTGTGATAATGAATCTGAATACGATGATCTTCCTATGCCCTTTACATACATTAGCAATCATGATTTGAATGAGCACACTACTTTTGATATTGCAAATCTCTGGGAAATTAATTCTGAAAATGATGATGATAATGATTGCCATAGTGTCAGTGCTATCCATGCTTCCTCCCATAATGATATAGAAAGCTCTAAGCTTGGGGAAGAGGTGTTTGCAAATCCTTTAGCTACTGGTTATTATGTTCTTGATACATCTCCTTCTAATAACAATAATGGTGTGGACACAGATAAACCGATTGTGAAGGATAACTATTCTATTTCTTATGATGACACTATGCCTCCGATCTCTAATGATTATTATAAAGAATGCTATGATATAGGTTCTAACTACCCTTATGAAACTTGTCATAGTCATGATTGGATTACCAAAAACAATTCCCTTAATAGGCAACTTGTTTACCATGTTCAAATTCTTGATAATAATCTTGCTCCAATTACTATTAATGAGAATAACTCTTCTTATGCCAAATTTAATGATACTTCTATGCATATGAACCATGATAAGAATGTTTTAAGTGATGGGTATATTGTGGATTTCATCAATGATGCTACTGAAAGTTATTATGAGAGAGGGAAATATGGTTATATGCATCTTAATAATATTAAGTTTCCCCTCTTTATGTTGAGAATCTTGAAGTTACTCGTGTTTTATCCTCTTATGCTTGTCACTTTGTTCTTCATGAATTCATTTGTGTACAAGATTCCTCTTCATAGGAAGCATGTTAGACTTAAATTTGTTTTGAATTTGCCTCTTGAAGCTCTCTTTTGCTTCAAATACTATTTCTTGCGAGTGCATCATTAAAACTGCTGAGCCCATCTTAATGGCTATAAAGAAAAGAACTTCTTGGGAGATAACCCATGTGTTATTTTGCTACAGTACTTTGTTTTTATTTTGTGTCTTGGAAGTTGTTTACTACTGTAGCAACCTCTCCTTATCTTAGTTTTGTGTTTTGTTGTGCCAAGTAAAGCCGTTGATAGAAAAGTAAGTACTAGATTTGGATTACTGCACAGTTCCAGATTTCTTTGCTGTCACGAATCTGGGTCCACCTCCCTGTAGGTAGCTCAGAAAATTAAGCCAATTTACGTGCATGATCCTCAGATATGTACGCAACTTTCATTCAATTTGAGAATTTTCATTTGAGCAAGTCTGGTGCCATTTTAAAATTCGTCAATACGAACTGTTCTGTTTTGACAGATTCTGCCTTTTATTTCGCATTGCCTCTTTTGCTATGTTGGATGAATTTCTTTGATCCACTAATGTCCAGTAGCATTATGCAATGTCCAGAAGTGTTAAGAATGATTGTGTCACCTCTGAATATGTTAATTTTTATTGTGCACTAACCCTCTAATGAGTTGTTTCGAGTTTGGTGTGGAGGAAGTTTTCAAGGGTCAAGAAAGGAGGATGATATACTATGATCAAGAAGAGTGAAAGCTCTAAGCTTGGGGATGCCCCGGTGGTTCATCCCTGCATATTTCAAGAAGACTCAAGCGTCTAAGCTTGGGGATGCCCAAGGCATCCCCTTCTTCATCGACAAATTATCAGGTTCCTTCTCTTGAAACTATATTTTTATTCGGTCACATCTTATGTGCTTTACTTGGAGCGTCTGTATGCTTTTGTTTTTGTTTGTGTTTGAATAAATGCTTGTGTGGGAGAGAGACACGCTCCGCTGGTTCGTATGAACACATGTGTTCTTAGCTCATAATATTCATGGCGAAGGTTGAAACTGCTTCGTTAAATTATTATATGGTTGGAATTGGAAAATGCTACATGTAGAAATTGGTGTGATGTCTTGAATAATGTGATACTTGGCAATTGTTGTGCTCTTGTTTAAGCTCTTGCATCATATACCTTGCACCCATTAGTGAGGAAATACATAGAGCTTGTTAAAATTTGGGTTTTCATGAGTGGTTTCTCTAGAGTCTAGATATTTTCTAGTAAGATGTTTGAACAACAAGGAAGACGATGTATAGTTTTATAATGCTTGTAATATATCTTTTATGTGAGTTTTGCTGTAGTAGTTCGTGCTTGTGTTTGCTTCAAACAACCTTGCTAGCCTAAACCTTGTATCGAGAGGGAATACTTCTCATGCATCCAAATCCTTGAGCCAAACAACACTATGCCATTTGTGTCCACCATACCTACCTACTACATGGTATTTTCCGCCATTCCAAAGTAAATTGCTTGAGTGCTACCTTTAAAATTCCATCATTCACCTTTGCAATATATAGCTCATGAGACAAATAGCTTAAAAACTATTGTGGTATTGAATATGTAATTATGCACTTTATCTCTTATTAAGTTGCTTGTTGTGCGATAACCATGTTCACTGGGGACGCCATCAACTATTCATTGTTGAATTTCATGTGAGTTGCTATGCATGTCCGTCTTGTCTGAAGTAAGAGAGATCTACCACCCTATGGTTAAGCATGCATATTGTTAGAGAAGAACATTGGGCCGCTAACTAAAGCCATGATCCATGGTGGAAGTTTCAGTTTTGGACATATATCCTCAATCTCATATGAGAAAATTATTAATTGTTGTTACATGCTTATGCATAAAAGAGGAGTCCATTATCTGTTGTCTATGTTGTCCCGGTATGGATGTCTAAGTTGAGAATAATCACTAGCGAGAAATCCAATGCGAGCTTTCTCCTTAGACCTTTGTACAGGCGGCATAGAGGTACCCCTTTGTGACACTTGGTTAAAACATGTGCATTGTGATGATCCGGTAGTCCAAGCTAATTAGGACAAGGTGCGGGCACTATTAGTATACTATGCATGAGGCTTGCAACTTGTAAGATATAATTTACATGATACATATGCTTTATTACTACCGTTGACAAAATTGTTTCATGTTTTCAAAATAAAAGCTCTAGCACAAATATAGCAATCGATGCTTTCCTCTTTGAAGGACCATTCTTTTACTTTTATTGTTGAGTCAGTTCACCTATCTTTCTCCACCTCAAGAAGCAAACATTTGTGTGAACTGTGCATTGATTCTTATATACTTGCTTATTGCATTTGTTATATTGCTTTGCATTGACAACTATCCATGAGATATACATGTTACAAGTTGAAAGGAACCGCTGAAACTTAATCTTCCATTGTGTTGCTTCAATGTCTCTACTATGAATTTATTGCTTTATGAGTAACTCTTATGCAAGACTTATTGATGCTTGTCTCGAAAGTACTATTCATGAAAAGTCTTTGCTATATGATTCACTTGTTTACTCATTGCATTTACATTGTTTCGAATCGCTGCATTCATCTCATATGCTTTACAATGGTATGATTAAGATTATGTTGGTAGCATGTCACCTCAGAAATTATCTTTTATCGTTTACCTACTCGAGGACGAGTAGGAACTAAGCTTGGGGATGCTGATACGTCTCCAACGTATCTATAATTTCCGATGTTCCATGCTTGTTTTATGACAATACCAACATGTTTTGTTCACACTTTATATCATTTTCATGCATTTTCCGGAACTAACCTATTAACAAGATGCCACAGTGCAGTTCTGTTTTCTGCTGTTTTTGGTTCCGAAAGGCTGTTCGGGCAATATTCTCGGAATTGGACGAAATCAACGCCAAACCTCCTATTTTTCCCGAAGCGTCCGTAACACCGAAGAAGAGTCGGAGAGGGGCCAGGGGCCACCACACCACATGGCGGCGCGGGCCAGGCCTAGGCCGCGCCGGCCTAGGGTGTGGTGCCCCCAGGTGCCCCCCTGCGCCGCCTCTTCGCCTATAAAAGCCCTTTCAACCTAAAAACGCAGTACCAATTGACAAAACTCCAGAAAGACTCCAGGGGCGCCGCCGCCATCGCGAAACTCCAATTCGGGGGACAGAACTCTCTGTTCCGGCACCCTGCCGGACGGGGAATTGCCCCCGGAGCCATCTCCACCGCCGTCTTCACCGCCATCTTCACCGCCATCGCTGCCTCCATGATGAGGAGGGAGTAATCCACCCCCGAGGCTGAGGGCTCCGCTGTAGCTATGTGGTTCATCTCTCTCCCATGTACCTCAATACAATGATCTCATGAGCTGCTTTACATGATTGAGATTCATATGAGTTTTGTATCACTACTATCTATGTGCTACTCTAGCAAAGTTATTAAAGTAGTTCTATTCCTCCTGCACGTGTGTAAAGGTGACAGTGTGTGCACCGTGTTAGTATGTAGATTGCGAAGTTAACTATTGCTATGATAATATTGATGTGATCTATTCCTCCTACATATGCATGAAGGTGACAGTGTGCATGCTATGTTAGTACTTGGTTTAGTCTGTTGATCTATCTTACACTATAAGGTTACTTAAATATGAGCATTATTGTGGAGCTTGTTAACTCCGGCATTGAGGGTTCGTGTAATCCTACGCAATGTGTTCATCATCCAACAAAAGTGTAGAGTATGCATTTATCTATTCTGTTATGTGATCAATGTTGAGAGTGTCCACTAGTGAAAGTGTAATCCCTAGGCCTTGTTCCTAAATACTGCTGCGTTACTACTGCTTGTTTACTGTTTTACTGCGTTACTACTGTTGCAATACTACCACCATCAACTACACGCCAGCAAGCTATTTTCTGGCACCGTTGCTACTGCTCATACTTATTCATACCACCTGTATTTCACTATCTCTTCGCCAAACTAGTGCACCTATTAGGTGTGTTGGGGACACAAGAGACTTCTTGCTTTGTGGTTGCAGGGTTGCATGAGAGGGATATCTTTGACCTCTTCCTCCCTGAGTTCGATAAACCTTGGGTGATCCACTTAAGGGAAAACTTGCTGCTGTTCTACAAACCTCTGCTCTTGGAGGCCCAACACTGTCTACAGGAAAAGGAGGGGGAAGTAGACATCAAGGATACGAGTATATGCTCGTCGATGTCGACAAATTCACCAAATGGATAGAGGCCAAGCCGATAAATTCACCAGATGGAGCGTCTGTCATCAAATTCGTGCAAAGCATCGTCTTCAGGTTTGGAGTACCTCATAGCATCGTCACGGACAATGGCAGTAATTTCACATCCAAAGAATTCAAAGCATATTGTGCAGAGGTGGGTATCAAACTACACTTTGCATCAGTTGCACACCCGCAAACCAACGGCCAAGTCGAAAAAGCCAATGGGATCATCTGCAACGGTATCAAGAAGCGCTTGTTAGGACCACTAGAAAAAGCTCGACACACCTGGCCGGAGGAGTTGCCAAGCGTATTATGGAGTATCCGAACAACACCAAATACAGCGACACAGGAAACCCCGTTTTTTCTGGTCCATGGAGCTGAGGTAGTGCTGCCAATCGAAATAGAACATGATTCCCCGAGAGTCACAGAATATGACGAGGAAACCTCAAGAAAAGTATTGGAGGATGACGTCGATGCATTAGATGAAGCTCGAGATGAAGTACTATCGAGGGTCACCAAATATCAGCAAAAATGAAAAACTATCATAGTCGACGCTTGAGACCAAGGTCCTTTCAGGTGGGAGATCTAGTTCTACGACTCAATCAACAGGGTACTGAAAAACTCGAGTCACCATGGCTCGGTCCTTACATCGTCACAGAAGTCATCGCAGGAGGAACATATAGAATCAAAGACAAGAAGACGGGGGCTCCCGAGAAAAACCCCTGGAACGTGGCACAGCTAAGGCGCTTTTACGCTTAGTGTCGAAATATAGTCCTCCTTGTAAAAATACAATGTACTGAAACACCCGCGAGTTTTCAGACGCACTCTTTTCCTTTTTCGGGGCACCGAGTGGGGCCGGGAAAGGTTTTTAATGAGGCGGACTCGCGGGGCTGCAATATAATAAAGATAGTTGAGATATATATTTCTGCGACAGGCTCGGGGGCTTATGCTTCAGACTTGCAATATATATATTTCTGAAAAATATTTCGCCTTGGTGCACAAACACCTCGCAAAATAAACATAGATACAAGATAGCGATCAACAACAAAGACACGGGGGCTCGTACCCGCAAATAACTTAGCTGCTTTGGTTCAAAACCTCGCACATACAATATAGAAATTCGGCACCACAACACCTGGAGGCGTGATAAAGAAATTTATGGGCTTTACAATATAGAACATATTTACAACATACAAGAGACAATTCTTGAGAAAAATTCAAAGAAAAAGAAAAGTCAATGATGGCCTAGTATATTATCTATGGTCATCCGATTTGAAGTACGAGTACTATGTTCAGCATAGCTGCCCTTCACGAAGAACTCGGAATCCATCCGAAGAAGTTCATCCATCATATCTTCGGCTACAGGGGTTACATAATCGTCAATTTTGCTAACATACCTTTTCTTTTTCGCCATCTTCGCCAATCACTTGGTGACAATTTGGCTCATATCAAACTTAGGATGGCAGATTTTGATCATCATCATAGCAAACCTGGCGCCAGCAGAGAGCTGCACCCGAATAAAGCCATGGATCTTCGGAGCATCTCGAAATTTCTCCATCAAGTCAAGAAGAGTATCGGGAGCTTCGTTCCGAGGAAACATTGTTTTGTAAACCAAAGACAAGGTTCTAGTACAGAAATCCAAGAAATCGCGAACCTGACAAGCGCGATCTTGAAATCTGACAATCTGTCGGGTCCTTTCTGGAGTGGCCCAGAACAAACAGCCATGGTCAAGGGAAAGATTGACGAGCAGGTTGGTCCTCGTGTTTACCCTTTCATCTTCAGCCGCAGCATCGAGAAAGGAACCTATTCGACGACAGCACAAAAATCTCAAAAAGGATACAGCAGAAAGATAGGAGTTTTTGGTTCAAGATAAAATACCAGATATGTCGGCAGCGGCCTCATTCATCAACTCAAGCATGGAATTCTCTCGAGAAGTTGCTTTCTCAGCTTCAGAAACGGCGGCTTCTTTGGCAGCCATGGCCTCTTGAGCTTGTTGGAGAGCAATTTTTTCAGCTTCGGAGGCCTTGCGAGATTTTTCCATCATCACAAGTGTTTGCCTCTTTGCATATTGAAGTTGCTGTCGAAGTTCTTCCAAATCTTGCAACAAACTCTCACTCGAGGAATTTCCACCGAGCTCAGTATTAATGAGAACTTTCTTCGAGTGAGAAGAAGTAGGCAAAATATCGGAAGGAGCATGAGTTGGAGTATAGTTATCAAATATCAACTGAAATTAAAAAGAGTCGACATCAATCATCAAGCAAAAACAGAATTCCATTGATCTTCAGAATAATTACAAAGACATTACAAGGGAGCTAGCGGGAAAAGTGTCGCCGAAAGCTACTTTGGCGACAGCATCAAAAGGGAAAAAGAAAAAGAAGAGGGGAGTGATGTCTACGGGAGCTTCTATTCTTGTAGACAGTGTTGGGCCTCCAAGAGCAGAGGTTTGTAGAACAGCAGCAAGTTTCCCTTAAGTGGATCACCCAAGGTTTATCGAACTCAGGGAGGAAGAGGTCAAAGATATCCCTCTCAAGCAACCCTGCAACCACAAAGCAAGAAGTCTCTTGTGTCCCCAACACACCTAATAGGTGCACTAGTTAGGTGAAGAGATAGTGAAATACAGGTGGTATGAATATATATGAGCAGTAGTAACAGTGCCAGAAAAGTGCTTGCTGGCGTGTAGTAAGTAAAGATGTAGCAGAATAGTAAACAAGCAGCGATAGCAGTATTGGAAACAAGGCCTAGGGATCGTACTTTCACTAGTGGACACTCTCAACATTGATCACATAATAAAATCACTCTACACTCTCTTGTTGGATGATGAACACCGCTATTTGTGTAGGGCTACAAGAGCACCTCAATGCCAGAGTTAACAAGCTCCACAACATTCGATATTCATGTTTAATTAACCTTAGAGTGCATGATAGATCAACACAACTATACCAAGTACTAACATAGCATGCACACTGTCACCTTCATACTATGAAAGGAGGAATAGATCACATTAATACCATCATAGTAATAGTTAACTTCATAATCTACAAGAGATCATAATCATAAACTACGCCAAGTACTACATGATGCACACACTGTCACCATTACATCATGGAGGAGGAATAGAGTACTTTAATAACATCACTAGAGTAGCACATAGATGAATAGTGATACAAAACACATTGCAATCATAAAGGGATATAAATAAGCACTTCACTATGCCATTCATAACAGTGAATAAGTATTATGTGAAATATAGCCTAAGAGACCCACACGGTGCACACACTGTCACCTTTACACATGTGGGACAAGGAGTCTCCGGAGATCACATAAGTAAAATTCACTTGACTAGCATAACGACATCTAGATTACAATCATCATCATATGGATCTCAATCATGTAAGGCAGCTCATGAGATCATTGTATTGAAGTACATAGAGAGAGAGATGAACCACATAGCTACCGGTACAGCCCTTAGCCTCGATGGAGAACTACTCCCTCCTCATGGGAGACAGCAGCGTTGATGAAGATGGCGGTGGAGATGGCAGCGGTGTCGATGAAGAAGCCTTCCGGGGGCACTTCCCCGTCCCGGCAGCGTGCCGGAACAGAGACTCCTGTCCCCCAGATCTTGGCTTCGCGATGGCGGCGGCTCAGGAAGGTTTTTGCGGGTTTCGTCAATCGTAATAGGGTTTTCACGACGGAGGCCTTACGTAGGCGGAAGGGCGGCGTCAGAGGGGCTCTGGTGGGGCCACACCATAGGGTGGCGCGCCCACCCCCTGGCCGCGCCGCCTTGTGGGGTGGGGCCCCCCTGGCCCCCCTCTGTCCCTCCTTCGGTGCTCTGGAAGCTTCCGGGAAAAATAGGGATCTGGGCGTTGATTTCGTCCAATTCCGAGAATATTTCCTTACTACGATTTCTGTAACCAAAAACAGCAGAAAACAGGAACTGGCACTTCGGCATCTCGTCAATAGGTTAGTTCCGGAAAACGCATAAATATGACATAAAGTATGCATAAAACATGTAGGTATCATCAATAATGTGGCATGGATCATAAGAAATTATCGATACGTCGGAGACGTATCAGCATCCCCAAGCTTAGTTTCTGCTCGTCCCGAGCAGGTAAACGATAACAAAGATAATTTCTGGAGTGACATGCCATCATAACCTTGATCATACTATTGTAAGCACATGTAATGAATGCAGCGATCCAAACAATGGTAAATGACATGAGTAAACAAATGAATCATAAAGCAAAGACTTTTCATGAATAGTACTTCAAGACAAGCATCAATAAGTCTTGCATAAGAGTTAACTCATAAAGCAATAATTCAAAGTAAAGGTATTGAAGCAACACAAAGGAAGATTAAGTTTCAGCGGTTGCTTTCATCTTGTAACATGTATATCTCATGGATAGTTGTCAATGTAAAGTAATATAACAAGTGCAATATGCAAGTATGTAGGAATCAATGCACAGTTCACACAAGTGTTTGCTTCTTGAGGTGGAGAGAGATAGATGAACTGACTCAACATAAAAGTAAAAGAAAGGCCCTTCTCAGAGGGAAGCATCGATTGCTATATTTGTGCTAGAGCTTTGGTTTTGAAAACAAGAAACAATTTTGTCAACGGTAGTAATAAAGCATATGCATCATGTAAATTATATCCTACAAGTTGCAAGACTCATGCATAGTATACTAATAGTGCCCGCACCTTGTCCTAATTAGCTCGGATTACCTGGATTATCATCACAATGCACATGTTTTAACCAAGTGTCACAAAGGGGTACCTCTATGTCACTTTGTACAAAGGTCTAAGGAGAAAGCTCGCATCGGATTTCTCGCTATTGATTATTCTCAACTTAGACATCCATACCGGGACAACATAGACAACAGATAATGGACTCCTCTTTTATGCATAAGCATGTAGCAACAATTAATTTTCTCATATGAGATTGAGGATATTTGTCCAAAACTGAAACTTCCACCATGGATCATGGCTTTAGTTAGCGGCCCAATGTTCTTCTCTAACATTATGTATGCTCTAACCATTTTAGTGGTAAATCTCCCTTACTTCAGACAAGACGAACATGCATAGCAACTCACATGATATTCAACAAAGAGTAGTTGATGGCGTCCCCAGGAACATGGTTATCGCTCAACAAGCAACTTATAAGAGATAAGATGCATAAGTACATTTTCAATACCACAATAGTTTTTAGGCTATTTGTCCCATGAGCTATATATTGCAAAGATAAAGAATGGAAATTTTAAAGGTAGCACTCAAGCAATTTACTTTGGAATGGCGGAGAAATACCATGTAGTAGGTAGGTATGGTGGACACAAATGGCATAGTGGTTGGCTCAAGGATTTTGGATGCATGAGAAGTATTCCCTCTGGATACAAGGTTTAGGCTAGCAAGGTTATTTGAAACAAACACAAGGATGAAGCGGTGTAGCAAAACTCACATAAAAGACATATTGTAAACATTGTAAGACTCTACACCGTCTTCCTTGTTGTTCAAACTCAATACTAGAAATTATCTAGACCTTAGAGAGACCAATTATGCAAACCAAATTTTAGCATGCTCTATGTATTTCTTCATTAATAGGTGCAAAGTATATGATGCAAGAGCTTAAACATGAGCACAACAATTGCCAAGTATCAAATTATTCAAGACATTTTACCAATTACTACATGTAGCATTTTCCAATTCCAACCATATAACAATTTAACGAAGCAGTTTCAACCTTCGCCATGAAAATTAAAAGCTAAGAACACATGTGTTCATACGAACCAGCGGAGCGTGTCTCTCTCCCACACAAGCATGAATTTATTCAAACAAAAACAAAAACAAAAACAAACAGGCGCTCCAAGTAAAGTACATAAGATGTGACCGAATAAAAATATAGTTTCAAGAGAAGGAACCTGATAATTTGTCGATGAAGAAGGGGATGCCTTGGGCATCCCCAAGCTTAGATGCTTGAGTCTTCTTGAAATATGCAGGGATGAACCACCGGGGCATCCCCAAGCTTAGACTTTTCACTCTTCTTGATCATAGTATATCATCCTCCTCTCTTGACCCTTGAAAACTTCCTCCACACCAAACTCAAAACAACTCATTAGAGGGTTAGTGCATAATCAAAAATTTACATGTTCAGAGGTGACACAATCATTCTTAACACTTCTGGACATTGCTTAAAGCTACTGGAAGTCAATAGAACAAAGAAATCCATCCCACATAGCAAAAGAGGCAATGCGAAATAAAAGGCAGAATCTGTCAAAACAGAACAGTCCGTAAAGACGAATTTTTTAGAGGCACCAGACTTGCTCAAATGAAAATGCTCAAATTGAATGAAAGTTGCGTACATATCTGAGGATCACTCACGTAAATTTCCATAATTTTCTGAGTTTCCTACAGAGAATTAGGCCCAGATTCGTGACAGAAAGAAATCTATTTCTGCGCAATAATCCAAATCTAGTATGAACCTTACTATCAAAGACTTTACTTGGCACAACAATGCAATAAAACTAAGATAAGGAGAGGTTGCTACAGTAGTAACAACTTCCAAGACACAAATATAAAACAAAATTACTGTAGCAAAATAAACACATGGGTTATCTCCCAAGAAGTTCTTTCTTTATAGCCATTAAGATGGGCTCAGCTGTTTTAATGATGCACTCGCAAGAAATAGTATTTGAAACAAAAGAGAGCATCAAGAAGCAAATTCAAAACAAATTTAAGTCTAACATGCTTCCTATGCATAGGAATTTTGTAAATAAACAAGTTCATGAAGCATAATGCAACGAGCATAGAAAGACTAGACAAGCACAACTTCAAAAATTTCAGCACATAGAGAGGTGTTTTAGTAACATGAAAATTTCTACAACCATATTTTCCTCTCTCATAAAGATTTTCAGTAGCATCATGAGCAAACTCAACAATATAACTATCACATAAAGCATTCTTATCATGAGTCTCATGCATAAAATTATTTCTCTCCACATAAGCATAGTCAATTTTATTAGTAAAAGCGGGAGCAAATTCAACAAAGTAGCTATCATTATTATTCTCATTATCAAATATGGGAGGCATATTGTATTCATAATCAAATTTATCCTCCATAACAGGTGGAACCAAAAGACCAATATCATTATAATCATCATAAATAGGAGGCAAAGTATCATCAAAGAAAATTTCCTCCTCAATGCCCGGGGGACTAAAAAGATCATGCTCATCAAAACCAGCTTCCCCAAGCTTAGAATTTTCCATATCATTAGCAACAACGGTGTTCAAAGTATTCATACTAATATGTTCCATGGGTTTTTTAATTTTCGGATCAAACCATCCATGTCTTAAATCAGGAAATAGAATAAGAAGCTCATTGTTGTCCATTATGCCAAACTAGTGTAAACAAGAAACAAAAAGATGCAATTGCAGGATCTAAAGGAAATAGCTTCGAGCACAATCACAATGGCGCCAGAAAAGTACTTTTACCTGGAACCGGAGTATGAGTGCCTTTTACCTTTCCTCCCCGGCAACGGCGCCAGAAAAGTGCTTGATGTCTACGGGAGCTTCTATTCTTGTAGACAGTGTTGGGCCTCCAAGAGCAGAGGTTTGTAGAACAGCAGCAAGTTTCCCTTAAGTGGATCACCCAAGGTTTATCGAACTCAGGGAGGAAGAGGTCAAAGATATCCCTCTCAAGCAACCCTGCAACCACAAAGCAAGAAGTCTCTTGTGTCCCCAACACACCTAATAGGTGCACTAGTTCGGCGAAGAGATAGTGAAATACAGGTGGTATGAATATATATGAGCAGTAGTAACAGTGCCAGAAAAGTGCTTGCTGGCGTGTAGTAAGTAAAGATGTAGCAGAACAGTAAACAAGCAGCGATAGCAGTATTGGAAACAAGGCCTAGGGATCGTACTTTCACTAGTGGACACTCTCAACATTGATCACATAATAAAATAACTCTACACTCTCTTGTTGGATGATGAACACCGCTATTTGTGTAGGGCTACAAGAGCACCTCAATGCCGGAGTTAACAAGCTCCACAACATTCGATATTCATGTTTAATTAACCTTAGAGTGCATGATAGATCAACACAACTATACCAAGTACTAACATAGCATGCACACTGTCACCTTCATACTATGAAAGGAGGAATAGATCACATTAATACCATCATAGTAATAGTTAACTTCATAATCTACAAGAGATCATAATCATAAACTACGCCAAGTACTACATGACGCACACACTGTCACCATTACATCATGGAGGAGGAATAGAGTACTTTAATAACATCACTAGAGTAGCACATAGATGAATAGTGATACAAAACACATTGCAATCATAAAGGGATATAAATAAGCACTTCACTATGCCATTCATAACAGTGAATAAGTATTCTGTGAAATATAGCCTAAGAGACCCACACGGTGCACACACTGTCACCTTTACACACGTGGGACAAGGAGTCTCCGGAGATCACATAAGTAAAATTCACTTGACTAGCATAACAACATCTAGATTACAATCATCATCATATGGATCTCAATTATGTAAGGCAGCTCATGAGATCATTGTATTGAAGTACATAGAGAGAGAGATGAACCACATAGCTACCGGTACAGCCCTTAGCCTCGATGGAGAACTACTCCCTCCTCATGGGAGACAGCAGCGTTGATGAAGATGGCGGTGGAGATGGCAGCGGTGTCGATGGAGAAGCCTTCCGGGGGCACTTCCCCGTCTCGGCAGCGTGCCGGAACAGAGACTCCTGTCCCCCAGATCTTGGCTTCGCGGTGGCGGCGGCTCTGGAAGGTTTTTGCGGGTTTCGTCAATCGTAATAGGGTTTTCACGACGGAGGCCTTAAGTAGGCGGAAGGGCAGCGTCAGAGGGGCTCTGGTGGGGCCACACCATAGGGTGGCGCGCCCACCCCCCTGGCCGCGCCGCCTTGTGGGGTGGGGCCCCCCTGGCCCCCCTCTGTCCCTCCTTCGGTGCTCTGGAAGCTTCCGGGAAAAATAGGGATCTGGGCGTTGATTTCGTCCAATTCCGAGAATATTTCCTTACTAGGATTTCTGAAACCAAAAACAGCAGAAAACAGGAACTGGCACTTCGGCATCTCGTCAATAGGTTAGTTCCGGAAAACGCATAAATATGACATAAAGTATGCATAAAACATGTAGGTATCATCAATAATGTGGCATGGATCATAAGAAATTATCGATACGTCGGAGACGTATCAGGGAGGTAAGACAAGGCGATCTACTGGACCTCCGGTTTGGATGAACTTGGAGCCGGAGTTGGCTTGCACCCAAGGTAGGCGAGGACCTTCTTCGAATTTGGTTTTGCAGCCTTGATCAGCGACTGCCACTTTTTGGTCTCCATCTCTTGCGTTTCGCCAACCTTGGTCCAGTCAACACTCTGTTGGCTATCGGCAATCAAGGCAATGGTGCTCTCCACGCCAACCTTCAAACTTTCTTGGCGAAGTTTGAGCCCAAGGTTTTCGACAGTATTGAAGCACTTGGCCAGGGCAAGGAACGGCGTGGGTTGCTCCTTCTTCGGGAAGAAGTAGGGATAAAGTCGCGACAACCCCGCTTCAGCTTCGGCAAGGCCGTCGCGTGCTTCGTCTCCATGAATCTCCAGAAGAGAAAGCGCATCAAGAAGGGGATCATTTTCGGGATCACTAAGTTCATATTCTTGACCCGTCTTTCCTGCTAAGACAAAAGTTTATCGATAAGCAAGCAAGATAGAAGAAGTTCGAAGCAGTCAAAATAGTTCGGATACTTACTGACGAAACGACGACTTTGCGACGCCAGGCGCTTGATAATCGCCTCCTCGCGAGCAAATTGTTCAGAAATGCGCTCGCTTAGAGAGCTTTCCGCCTCATGAAGTCTCTTTCGAAGATCTTCGACGGTGGCGGCCTCTGCCTTAGCCTTTTTGGCATCTGCTTCAGCCTCCTTGCGAGCTTTTTCACTTTGCTCCAGTTTAAGAGCAAGTGCGTCAGCACGATTATTAGCTTCCGTAAGATCGGCTGAAAAAGCATCGACAACATTGAGTATGGCTACAAGAATTAAGAGGAAAGAAATGCAATTGAGAAAAAGAGAGCAAGATAGTACCTTTCAACTGGTTGGAAAGATCACGGTACCCGACGAATTGGGTACCGAGGCGAAAAAACTCCTTCATCAAGGGCTATAGAAAGCAAAAGAAAGAAAAGTCAAAATATAGTGCGGGGAAATTCAGAGGCAACAAGGAAAAATGAGGCAACAAACAAAAGAGTAATGGATAAAACTTACGTCGTTCAATGAAGAAGTCGTGAAACCACCACTTAATTGGGTGGATTCTTCGACTGGTTCAATACTGGCCCGCTTCGGTGAAGGGGCTCGAGGGCTTGAAGGTGGAGTCGGATGATCGATGATATGTTGAGGAGGCGAAGTTTCCTCCACCTCAGGTTGAGCATCCGACACAACTAAAGTACGTGACGTACTCGTTCGAGCAGCCACGTCAATAGGCGGATGCTCTTCCTCGTCGTCACTGCAATAAAACATCGACAGTATAAGCAAAACGACGACAAGTATTTTGCAAGATAACCAACAAAGAATAGTGACTTACGAACTGATGAGGGCATCCACAAAAGGGTCGAAAGCTTTCTTTCCTTCAGAAGGACCAGCTTCTTCGGCTTTGGAGGTGCCGGAATCTTCGACTTCATTCCTTTTCCTTTTGTTCTTTGGAGAAACAGCAGGAGGAGGAGAAGGAACTGAGGTAGTACCCTCAGATGCAGTATCTTTTTCAGAGGATGCCGCAGATTTTCGGGAAACTGCGGCTTCACTCTCAGGGCGAGAAGTACCCTGGTTGTCGTCGGTGACAACGGCCCGTTCTTCGACTTCTCCACCTTCAGGAAGGGGAGGAAGAGAAACCAAATCTGGATGGTTCTACAAAACAGAAGAATGTCGACAAAAGTCATAAAGAGTGTCAACAAAAACAAAAGAAAACGGCATCGATAAAAATAGTGCACCCGAAGAAATTACCTTAGGGAGAGGGTTGGTGGCGCTATATGGCTCCACGCGGCAAGATGAGGGAACTGGATCTTTCTTGTTGAGGGAGGAGATTTTTCGGACAAGTTTTTCTAAGTCCTTGACCGGCAAATCCACTGACAAGCGATCCACATCTTCATTGCCAGCATACTTCCAGAGGGGATTTTTGCGAGCTTGCAGAGGCTGCACTCTAATCCTAAGGAAATACGCCGTGATTTGGATACCCGATAATTCTTGGCCACGAGTATTCTGAAGTTCGCGGATGCGAGTCATCAGTGCCTCTGTCGCCGTTTTTTCTTCGGCGGTAGCCTCTGCATCCCAGGAACGGCGGCGATAGATTTTCTCGGCACCATCAAAAGGAGGGATGTTGTCTTCAGCACATCCATGATTTTCTTCATGGATGTACAGCCACTTCTTGCGCCACCCTTGAACTGAGTCAGGGAATTTGACATCGAAGTAATCGACATCAGGGCGAACGTAGATAACAACGCCGCCTATGTTATAGGCGACATTGGGAGAGCCATTGCGGCGACAAAAGAAGATGCGCTTCCACAACGCCCAGTTAGGCTGGACGCCGAGGAAGGACTCGCAAAGGGTGATGAAGATGGAAATATGGAGGATAGAGTTGGGTGTGAGGTGATGAAGTTGCAGTCCATAAACAAAAAGCAACCCCCGAAGAAAAGGGTGAATGGGGGCAGAAAGGCCACGGATGAGATGATCGACGAAACTAACCCGATACTCCATTGGAGGGGTTGGGTAGCTCTCTTCGCTGGGGAAGCACAGCGCCTTGGGCTTCTTGCTGATCCCCAGTTTCTTCAGGAGGTTGATGTCTTGGGCAGTGATTTTGGATCTCTCCCACTCAGCGCTCCCCAGATCTGCGAAAGCCATCATTGATTCCGGCGTGCTGTGCCTGGTTAGTCTGCGCGGTGGCATCAACAATGGCGCAGGAGTGTGGCTTGAGAGAAGTTGAGCTCAGGGAACTGTGGGGTGCAAGAGGAGATTTTTGCAGAGGAGAGCAGGGGAGCGGCGTGAGCGAAAGCGCTGGAGGAAGAAGAAGGGGACCTTAAATAGAGGTGCGGCGAAGCGGCGTACCGTTGGATGGAAAAAGTGTGCGGCAGATGATGTACACGTGGAACAGGGGTAAAAAAGTAATTTCACCCTGGAGGAGTTACAGTGCGTGCGCCAGGAAAAGCGGAGGACGTGTGTCCCCCACTTGCACGACGTGTCAACATGGTAGGAACTTTGGACCCACAAGACAGGGACAGCAGTACTCGAATTTCTCGGTTGCAAAGATCGCGGCTTTCGTCAAACATTGAGTTCATTTTGACCAAGGGGAAAATCTCGACAACTATGAAATAAGAAGATCGGCGGCAAGAAAAATTATTACTCGGGAGCCTTTGATCAAATACAAGTTTTTGCCCAAATGCTCGGGGGCTACTTTGGAAAAAAGTAAAAATTCGAGTATGACAATATAGAAATTGCGGGAGCCTATGATCAAACGCAAGCATTTGTTCATAGCCTCGGGGGCTACTCCCATCGGGAGCGCTGTTCGCGCACCCGATAAATATAAAAGTTCGAGAAGGAATGACAATATAGCGGCATAAAGTGTGGAGCCTACAACCAAGTCCAAGTCCTTGGCTGTAGCCTCGGGGGCTACTCCCATTGGGAACGTTGTTCGCGTGCCCGATGAAATTATAACAAAAGAGAGAAAAAGAAGAGAAAAGGAGCATATTTCGAGTTATGTAAATAACTCTACATATACTCCCATCGGGAAAACAATATAAGTCATCCGTTGACTCAATAAAATGTGCTATTCCAGCAGCCGAATAAGCACTCGACAATATATTCTCAGAACGCCAAAGTTGCGAACAATTTCTAAATGCCGCAAAACTTTGCAAAGGTAAGACCCCAGATCCGTTCTGTGTGGCGTGGCGCCGTCTCTGACGTCGGTTTGCTACTTTTTTCCGTATCAACAGATACGAAGAAAAATCCTAACGGACGCGTTAGGTACCCGATAAATATGACTGGGACTCGATAGAATGGTAAGACCTTAAGCGGCACCTGTCGAAGTTTACACCAGTATCCCGAGATCATGTCCAGGGACGTGATCTTGAAGTAGGTTTTTGCGGATTGCCACTAGAGCAGTTAACTAGTACCTGATCCGTCAGATGAACTAGCCCCAACTACCATTATCCCTGTACAATATAGAAATTCATATGCAAAGATATATGGTGAAATTTAAGGTTATTGAATAAATATAAAGGTGGAGATTTTCCTTGACTCTACGATTCAAACAAAATCTCGGGGGCTACTGACATAGGCATCCCCAATGGGCCAGCCGAAGATGGTACCCGGGATTTATTCAAGGCCCATGACTCGAAGAAAAAGAAGATTCGGAAGCCCAAGATACTATTATGGAAAGATAGAGTTGTAATAGGAAGTGTAATTTGTAATCTTGCGGGGCGGGTCAGAAACCCTCTCGAACTCTGTAAACTTGTGTATACGAATCCCTCGGCTCCGCCTCCTATATAAGGGGGAGTCGAGGGACAAAGAAAGGATCGAATCATTGTTCTCTAGACCCTAGCTTTTACATTGTCGAGTACTTTTCGGCTGAAACCTTCGAGATCTACTTGCCCTCTACATCCAACAAAACCCTAGTCTACTACTTATAGGCATTGACAAGTTGATACCTTGTCACCTGATGAGATGAGGCTAGAGCATGAGAGAGGCAAGGATGATGTCCCAGATGCACCTGATGAGATGAGGCCAGACCATGAGAGAGGCAAGGATGATGTCCCAGATGCACCTGATGAGATGAGGCCAGAGCATGAGAGAGGCAAGGAACTGAGAAATGAGGAGAGATTTGCTGCTTATTTTGCCTTGGAAGTAATCAGAAGAAGAGATGGAGGATTCCAAACAGGAGATAAGCAACTCATTGCAGACATGCTAAATACAAGCATACGAACAATCGAAAGGGTGTGGAATATAGCCCAGGAGCAGATTACAAAAGGTCAATGAGTTGATGTGTCTAACAAAAAGAAGGGCCGTGTTGGCCGTAAAAGAATAGATTTGGGCCTTTCGAGGGTACCAACAATCCCACTGAATAAAAGGAGGATGATCCGATCCTTAGCAAAGGCCCTGGGTGTTAACCGCTCAACTTTATACTGCAGATTTCAGTGGGGTGAGTTGAATCGCCACACTAACACCCTGAAGCCGGCAATGACAGAAGCAAACAAGATACAACGAATGCAATTCTGCGTCGATATGCTCAGTGAGAATTCTTTGCTATCTCCCGAGCCAGCATTCAAAGTTATGGACGACAAGGTCCACATTGATGAGAAATGGTTCATTCTCACTAGGGAGACAAACACGTACTACCTACACCCCAAAGAACCAAACCCTTGCGCACAGTGAAGAACAAGAACCAAATCGGCAAAGTGATGTTCTTAACTACGGTTTCTAGGCCACGATATGGTGCAGGCGGGGTAGTCACGTTTGATGGCAAGATCGGAACTTGGGCATTTGTAAAGGAAACTCCGGCTGCAAAAAGGAGTAAGAACAGAGAAAAGGGGACACTAGAGGTAAAAGCAATGAAAGTTACCCGAGATGTCATGAGGGACTACCTCTGCCAGCTAGTGGTTCCTGCCATCCAAGACAAGTGGCCTGATGAGGATGTAGGAAGAACAATCTACATCCAACAGGACAATGCGAACCTCACGTCCTCCCAAATGATGAGGGTTTTCGACAGGCCGTAGCACAGACTGATTTGGACATTAGGTTGATGCAGCAACCTCCAAATAGTCCAGACCTAAATGTTCTAGATCTATGCTTCTTCAGGTCTCTGCAGTCTCTCACCGATACATTAGCACCAAGCAACATCCGGGATTTGATAGAGGGTGTTGTGGGTATACTTTATGGGTATATCGACGGCGTGGCCTAGATCCGGCAAGCCCGGGTGGCCCATAGTAGGTGATGTGGCATGTGGCCCGTCGGGCGGCCCAGTTGCTGTTGATCCTGAAGGATGAAGTCCAGCCCAGGAACAGGAAGCCGGATCCCAACCGACCTACGAAGGAGGCCGGAACCATGAAGGCCCATGAAGTATCCGGATCCAGTATGTACTAAGAGGAAGGGCGGATCCTTGACGTACACGGCAAGACTTTGTACCATAGTTAGGCAACTTGTATTCCGGCTAGGACTCTCCGTGTAAACCCTAGATCCGTGCGTCTTTATAAGCCGGATCCTGGGAGCCCTAGAGGCAGAACAACAACTCATTGTAACAACGCGAAAGCGCCCAGATAATTCCAGACAAGCAGCAGTAGGCCCTGTCATCGTGCAGGTGTTCCGAAGCTGGGTAAATCGCGTACCACCGTCCCGAGTGCTCTCCGCCCTATGGCCCCTACTTCTTCTCCCCCTCGTGAGGATCCCTCCTCCGAGGTACCGTCGATTAGGCAACGACAGTTGGCGCCCACCGTGGGGCCTGCGGCGTCTGGAGGCCGGAACCGGGAGGGTTTCGCCATGGGAAGCTACGATGACACCATCGCTGTGGGGCGCGTCCTTTACGCCGGAAACCTTCCGATCGTCCCTCCGGATGAGTGCTGGATTCCGGCCAAGACAAACCCCGTCAAGCTCTCCATCATCCCAGTCGGCGGCATACACATCTTCATCGGCGAAACTGTCGATTCTGACAGAAACGCCCTGGTAAGTAACGCTGACGCGACCGCAGCTGAGCGGAACGCAGTCGCGAAGATCCGATCTGAGATGCAGGAACTTCCCCAGGAAGATTCCGCCTTAGATCTGGAAAAATCAAAGCCCACCCAATCCGCCCCTGAGCAGGAAACAACGGTGGAAGACCAATGCAGATCCGCCTGGGTCTCCCAGGTGTTAGAGAAGCAAAGGTGTCACTTTGTACACTTCTTGGCCCATACCGCTGGAACCGCCCCTCAAGAAGCCGGAGCTGGTCCCGAGCAGGTCGTGGCACCGGAAAATAACGCTGCTCCGGATCAGCAGGAGGCGGTCGGAGAAAGCGATGCTCCGGGTGAAGAGTCAATTCTGGGCAATCTGAGCCCAATCTCTGGGGATTCCTCCTCCATGGACACTGAAAAATTCGACCGCAAAGTGAAGGAGTATGGTTACGGTGATCAGCCTGATCAGCCTGAGGTTGAATCCGCCCAGCCTAAACAGGTTCTCGCAACCTTGGCGGCGCTGGAACAACGGGAATCAGAGGATGAGAACACCCACTCCGATCCACAGCCATCCCACGCAGGATCTCCGCTTTCGCGGGAACGACCGCGTAGGGAAGTCTTGTCCCCAGAAGAACTGGTTGAGCAAGCTGGCATGGATGCAGTTGCGCGCTCGGATATCCTCAACAAACCTATCACTCCCGAGGACGCATTAAATGCAGAAAGGCTAGAAGCTAAGAGACTGGAGATGTTGGCCACAGCCAAAAAGTTAGCCGACACCGCAGCCGCAATGCTGGAAGAAAGGAAAGAAGCCGCGCACTTCGTGGAAAATTTCCACCAGCGAGAGCTTGAGGTTGACGAACAACTGGTAAAAGTCAAGGAGCTCCAGCAACACTGGAAAGACAAGGTCACCGAGCTTCAGCGGGAGGCCGATAAAATCAGGCGGGATGCTATACCTCCTCGCAAGATTACCTTCGCAACCCCCACTGAGCAACAGTCACTCGCAACTCCAAAGGATAACATGAAGAAGGCTGCGGATATCTTGAAGAAAAACGACGAGGAAATCGACATCGACTACGTCCGTACGCTCGTTGGTTCAGCAATGAAGCAGCAGAGCAAGGCAGATACTTCGCGCAGGTTGGAATCCAACCCGGAGCACTGCGTCTCTACCGCGCAGAAGGACGCCTACGACAATCACCGTCGTGACGACGAATCGCGAACCGGATCCTCAGAGCGCAGAAGGAAAACCAGAGAACACCCAAATCCAATCCCCATACCGTCAAAGACACCTCCGTCAGATCCGAGAAGGGGAAAGGATGCAATGTACACTGGTGAGGACAAATACCGCAATCCCTCACCTCCACCTAATGGATATCCGCGTCCTCCTCGCCGCCGTAGTCCAGCCGGAAACACCAGGGCCCATGGGCCTGGCGGAATCAACATCCGCGACAACGTGCTGCCCTCAAGAAACAGGAACAGGGAGCGAACGCCGGAACCTCGCCGGAGTCAGATCAATGATCGCGAGCCTGAGCCTAGGAGGAGTCGGAACGAAGAACGCGACCCGGAGCCCCGTAGAAGCCGGAAAGGCCATGGCAGCCAGCATCAAGGTGAAGGTAGCTATCGGAGCCGGAGCCAGCATCGCGAAGGGCGAGGAGAGTCTGACGGCGGAAGCAAAAGGTCGGATCGGCCCCCTCGCAGGTCTCCCTCACCACCACCCAGCGGTGGAGGCGGAGGTGGAGGCGGAGGCGGTGGCCGGAAATCTCGCTCGAAATCCCCTTGCCACGGCTCGCGTGATGCGCGGGAACGCCTCAACGAATACAGAACTGATTACATAGGCCCAAAGTGCTTCGGCAGGATGATTCGAGAGGAACCAACGCCAAGGATGAACCTCAAGCTGCCCGGAAACCTGAAGACCTATGATGGCACCGAAAGGCCGGATACCTGGATTGAGGATTACTATAATGCAGTAACCTTTGCCGGCGGAACCCCTAATATCGCCTGCCGCATGCTTCAGTTGTACCTTGTAGGTCTAGCCCGGATCTGGCTCAGCGACCTCGAGAAGAACTCCATCTTTTGTTGGTTCGACCTGAAGAATGCCTTTGAAAAGCACTTCAGGGGCACCTACAAAAGGCCTGCCACAACAAGCGACTTACAGGCGTGTATCCAGAAGAAGGGTGAAACATCAAGGAACGTCCTCACCCGATGGTTGGCATGCAGAAACGAGTGTGAAAATGTCGATCACACGACAGCTATGCACGCTTTTATAGGAGGATTGCAGCGAGGAGGACTACTGCGGCACAAGCTCACATGCTTGGCCAACGCAAATAAACTGACTTTGGATGACATGATCTCCATTGCCAGTGATCATACTGCCGCCGATGACGACGCAGGCGGAGATCTAGCGGCCACAGCAATTCCCCTGCATCAACAGAAGAAGAACCGTGACAACGGTAACAGCAGCGGCAGCAAGCGGAAAAATCCCCCTGATGACCAGAAGAGTGGCGGATCCGAGATGGTCGCCATGGCGTTCCAACGCGGAGGTCAAGGAGGCGGAAGAGGACGCGGCCGCGGAGGCGGAGCCGGCAGGGGCCAGCAGCGCGACGAAGTCACTGCTACCGGAACCCGCGCCCCCAAACTTATGAAGAGTACAGAGACATGCCCTGCCTGGCCCACCTGGATCCGGCTACAGGGAAGTCCACTCACACCAATCGCAACTGCAAGTGGGTCAACGATCTGAAAACTGACCCGGAAGCAGGCTACAAGCGAGCCCGGAAGCACTGCCCACGCGGCAAAGGAGGCAAGGGCAAGAACAAGGACAAGGAGGAAGACAGTTCCGAGGCAATGGACGAGGATGATGCTTCGCCGGATCCCAAGGAAGGAGCCGCAGCTAAATCCAATCCCTTTGGCAAAAAGAGTGTGGGCGCGTACCACACCTTCCTCGGAACCCCCACAGTCCGTCACAGCAAATCGGCTCTCCGGATCCTGAACGCCACAGTTCCAGCTGTGCTGCAGTATGTCAGGTGGTCGGAAACTCCGTGTACGTTCGATAGGAAGGACCATCCTACAGTCGTTCCGAAAGAGTGCTATGCATTGGTTGTAAGTCCCCGCATAGACGGCTATGACTTCTCCAAATGCCTCATGGACGGCGGTGCCAGCCTGAACATCATGTACCTGGAGACTCTGGAGCGGATGAACCTTACCAAGGAACAGCTTAAACACAGCACCACCGAATTCCATGGTGTGGTTCCGGGTAAAAAGGCGAATTCCTTAGGCAGCATCAGACTTCCCGTGGCCTTCGGCGATGTTAAAAATTTCCGCGAAGAGATGATCACGTTTGAGGTCGTGCCCTTCAAGAGCTCCTACCACGTCATCTTCGGCAGGCCCACCTACCACAAGTTCCACGCAAGAGCGTGCTACATCTACAACAAGCTCAAGATTCCGGGTCCCAATGGTATGATCACCGTATCCGGAGAATACAAAAAGGCTCATGAATGCGAGTTGGGCGAAGCTGCCTTCGCAGAGTCTGTGATATCTGGAGAGGAGCTGAAAGGCTACAGAGCCGCGGTGGATCCGACTGAGATGCAGACCACCAAGAAACAGATCTCCGAACAGAAAAACTCGTTCAAGGCCGCGATAGAGACCAAAAACATCGACCTCAAGAAGGGAGATGCATCCAAGCAGGTCTCAATCGGAGCCAACATGGACCCCAAATAGGAAGACACGCTCGTCGAGTTCCTCCGCGCTAACATGGATATCTTCGCATGGCAGCCTTCTGACATGTCCGGAGTACCTAGGGAACTCGCCGAGCACTACCTCAACATAAATCCGGGGGCTAAACCGGTGAAGCAAGCTATGCGACGCTTTGGAGATAAGAAGCGCCGCGCCATAGGAATGGAACTAGCTAAGTTACTAGAGGCAGGTTTTGTCGTAGAAGTTATCCATACTGATTGGGTCGCAAACCCCGTCCTTGTACCCAAAAAGAACACTGAAATACTAAGAATGTGCATCGATTACTCCGGCTTGAACAAGCATTGCCCGAAGGATCCGTTTCCCCTGCCGCGCATTGACCAAGTCATTGATTCGACGGCAGGGGCGGAACTTCTGTGTTTTCTTGATGCATATTCCGGGTATCATCAGATCCGGATGAAGGAGTCTGACCAAAAGGCGACCTCGTTCATCACCCCATTTGGCACTTTCTGCTATGTTACTATGCCTTTTGGCTTGAAAAACGCAGGTGCCACCTACCAACGTACGATGCAGCGGTGCCTCAAGGACCAAATTGGCCGGAACGTACACGCTTACGTCGACGACATCGCAGTCATGACCAGGAAAGGATCCGACTTGATCAGCGATCTCACAGAAACCTTTGAGAATCTCCGTCGGTACAAGATGATGTTGAATCCGCTGAAGTGCGTCTTTGGCGTTCCAGCTGGAAAGCTCCTTGGCTTCATTGTCTCGAATAGGGGCATTGAGGTGAACCCGGAAAAAATCAAGGCAATCCTGTGCATCAAAAGGCCAACTTGTCTCAAAGACGTGCAGCGACTAACTGGTTGTGTTGCAGCAATCAGCAGGTTCGTCAGCCGTCTTGGCGAGAAGGCGCTACCCCTGTACAAGCTATTGAAGAAGACAGACAAATTTGTCTGGGATGAGGCAGCAGATGCAGCGCTTCAAGGGTTGAAGGAGATACTCACCTCCCCACCCATCCTAGCAGCTCCAGGAGAGTCAGAGCCTATGCTCCTTTACTTGGTAGCCACCAACAGAGTCGTCAGCCTCATCATCGTTGTGGAGCAACAGGAAGAAGGACACAAGTATGGAGTCCAACGACCAGTCTACTACATCAGCGAAGTGCTTACGGAATCCAAACAGAGATACCCTCACTTTCAAAAGCTAGCCTATGGAGTTTTCCTAGGTAGCAGGAAGCTGAGACACTACTTCCAGGAGCACCCAGTAACAGTCGTGAGCAAAGCTCCACTGGCAACAATTCTCAATAACGCTGACGCAACAGGACGCACAGCAAAATGGGGCATCGAACTATCAGCCTTCGACATTAACTACAAAGCCAGGGCCGCGGTCAAGTCCCAGGTCTTGGCAGATTTTGTCGCAGATTGGACAGAAGCTCCGGACATAAGCTTGGAGCCGGAACCAGAGACATGGGTTATGCACTTCGACGGATCCAAGCAGCATCAAGGCTCAGGCGCCGGAGTCACCCTGAAGTCCCCTACCGGAGAAGAACTGCAGTACGTTCTGCAGATCCACTTCCAAGCTACAAACAATATGGCGGAATATGAGGCTCTACTACACGGACTGCGCATCGCTAAGGAGATAGGAATCAAGCACATCATTTGCTGCGGAGATTCCGACTTGGTGGCACAGCAGGTAGCCGAAACCTGGAACGCCAGAAACTCTGTCATGGCGGCTTACAGAGACGAAGTTGACGAGATCGCAAAATACTTCCTCGGATACGAAGTCAAGTACGTCAGGAGAGATGACAATGCAGTGGCAGACATGCTATCCAAGCTCGGATCCGGCCGGAAGCCAATTCCGCCTGGAATTTTCCTGGAGCATCTCCGGATACCCTCGGTAAAGGGCGCTAACCCGGAAAACCCAGAAGTGGCAGTATCTCCAGCTAGAGAAGTGATGGCTATCATTCCAGCTTGGACACAGCCTTTCCTGGACTACCTCATCGATCAAAAGTTGCCAGAGGACGAGGTCCTCGCACGACAGATCATCAGACGAGCAAGGTCCTACACAATCGTTGACGGACAGCTCTACAAACGAAGCGCAATAGGGGTATTTCTCAGATGCGTCTCTAATTAGGACGGCATTGAAATCCTCAGAGAGATCCACGCAGGGGACTGCGGGCATCATGCCGCCCCCAGGTCACTCGTTGCAAAAGCTTTTCGACTTGGTTTTAACTGGCTCACGGCTAAAGAAGATGCTGATAAGCTGGTGAAGACCTGCCGAGGTTGCCAGTACTACGCTACTCAACCAAACGCTCCAGCCCAAGAGCTGAAGACCATCCCTATCACCTGGCCATTTGCGGTCTGGGGGCTCGATATGGTTGGTAAACTTAAAAAATCATCTCCTGGCGGTTTTGAGTACCTCCTGGTCGCTATTGACAAGTTCAGTAAGTGGATCGAGGCAAAGCCAGTGAGAAAAGCCGACGGTGCTATGGCACTAAAATTCGTCTGCAGCCTCGTAATGAGATTCGGCATCCCGCATAGCATAATCACAGATAACGGCACTAACTTCGCACAGGGAGAGTTGAAGGATTATTGTGAAGACGTAGGGATACGGTTGGACATTGCCTCCGTGGCTCATCCACAGTCCAATGGACAGGTTGAAAGGGCCAATGGCCTCATATTATCAGGAATTAAACCACGCCTTGAAGAACCGCTGCGGCGCGCAGCTGGAGCTTGGGTTGATGAGTTAGACTCTGTCCTATGGAGTTTACGAACTACCCCTAACAGGTCAACTGGATTCACTCCTTTCTTCCTGGTATACGGGTCTGAAGCCGTAGTCCCCTCCGACATCATCCACGATTCACCGCGAGTTTCCGCCTACAATGAAGAAACTGCTGACGAGGCCAGACAGCTATCTGTGGACCTGATCGAAGAAGCTCGGAATTTGGCTAACCAACGCTCCACCATATACCAGCAGAAGCTCCGACGCTACCATAGCCGTCGAGTCCGGAATCGCTCGTTTATGACCGGAGACCTGGTCCTCCGCCTTCACCAGGTGAAAGACCATAAGCTACAGTCTCCATGGGAAGGACCTTTTGTCGTTAGCAAAGTGCTTCACAATGGATCGTACTACCTCGTCGATTTCCGGGAGTTAAAAGACAGACCTGCAAACTGGCACCGGAAACGCAAACGAGAGGATCCGGGTGACATCTACGACGAAACAGATCGACCCTGGAACATTTCCCAGCTACATCCTTTCCACACTTAGCATACTTTTTCGAGTATCATCCTCTGTAATAGTTATACATGATCAAATGAAATAAAGCTTATGGTTCACTCTTTGAGTCTTTTACCTCCTTTACTTGTTCATTTTTAGATCGTGTATGTTTTCCAACTAAAACCGCAGAGCTGGATATTTCCGCCTAGGCGTGTACGAAAGTTGTGATTTTCAAAAATCGTCCTTCAGGACGTAAGCTTAAGTTTTCTGATGGAAATGTTTTCTGTTGTGAACTCATGGATTCCTAGTAGCGATTTCCGACACTTAAGCTGGGGGCTTGTTTCCGCGGTTATTGACGGATTGCCATTGGGCTTCTTCGCCGCTGGCGAGTGTTTCCGGCTATAGGTCTTCCGGCTCGTGGAAGGTCAAGTGAGCAAGCCGGAAAACAATGAAGTCAGCACTTGCTTTCCGACAAAAACGAAACATGCAATAATATTAAAGGATAGCGGGATAAGTTGTTTCCGCCATTGCATGCTATGTTTCGTCCCTAGCTACTTAAGAATTTAAGTTATATTACAAACCCTCTTGGGGCCAAAATGATGCATTGTTTTTTCCGCAGGAATAAGTTTTCTACTTCTCCTTAGCCGGAGAAGCTTCAACATTGACTTCAGCCTCGGGGACTTCTTTTTCTGCGTCCTTTGTGGGAGAGGAGGCATCTTCGTCATCTTCTTCTTCATCTGCAGCTGGAGTCGCAGCGCCACTTTGATCCTTCGAGCTTGTCCAAGTGTACTGACTTCCGAATTCGGCAAGTCTGGACTCCGCCTCACGTTCCTGAAGAAGCTCCGCTTCAAGAGGTTCATCGGCTGGAAGGACTGCCTTATCATAAAATTCGTTATGACGAATTCTTCGGGCAATGCGCATGTCATAACCGACAACTGCATCCAGAAGCGCGTTGACGTCCGCGCCCGGAGGAACACCAGCAGTCACTTGTTCAAGATTCAGCTCCGGATGATGCGCCAAGCACATGGCTAAAGACATGGCAGCTGCGCCCCGCGCCGAGGAAGCTTGCAGATCCACTACCAACTCCGGGAGCACATCCATCCTATCAATAAGCCCGCGCACATCGCAGGTTCGGCTCTCTTTGATATTAAGGTTGTGGCATATTTTCCTGGAGGCGGAAATGAGGTCTTTGCAGTCTTCCCCAGCTAACTGAAGCAGATCGTCGCGCGGGAATTGGCTCCGGCGTTCTTCATTGTATCCAAGCGGATCTGAAGGGTGCAATTTTGGATAAGTAAAATAAACATCAGCACAACACATGCATTACTCTGTAAGCTTGGAGGACATACCCATGAAGTCGGAGTTCAGCCGGTCCCAGCAATCTTCCGCTGTCTTCATGTATTTCCGGAGTCCCCCTAGCTCCTTCTGCTACGCCTTAATGGTTTCACTGTCAGTTCTCCTCTTGATCTCCTTGTGGATAAGCTCCGACTTCTTCTCAGCGAGCGATTTCTCCGCCTCGGCAAGCCTTGCCTCAAGAGTTTTCTGGGAGGTTCGCAGGGTTTCCAGCTCGGAAGAGGCCACAGCAAGAGATGAGGATGCACCTGCTAAAAAAGATATGTAAACATAATTTGGAATGCGGAAGAAACTTGCAAAGACAAAAGGTGCGTCGGAAACTAACCTTGAGCTTCCGATAGTTGCTTCTTCAGATCCGCATTATCCTCTTTGAGGTTTTGAATTTGTTCCGCCTGACTGAGGGTAACGCGGCGCTGAAGAGCAATATTCTTGTGCAATTCATAGTGCAAAGCCTGCTGTTCCTGCAAAATCAGCCAGTGCAGGAGTAAGTTCCACATCTTCTTCATGGTTAAGTCTTTCTGAAGCATTGTTGCCTGAAACATTCCGCCATAATGCTTGGGGGCTACCACGACATTTAAATTTTTCCTCAGTTTGAATTTTTTCTCTAAAGTATCTAGACGCTAACTAAGTGAGTTTCCGCCTAAATACTTGGGGGCTTCTGGGGAGGTACCTTTCGTTTGCAGATGAGCTTGTTGAGGAATTGGCCTATCTCCTTCTTGAAGTTTTGGATTTCCGACGTTTCGGCGTCGGGTTTGCCCCAGGCATTGTTCAGCATTGAGTTCAGCAGATCTTGCTCCAGCTCCCACTTTTCCGCCTCAGTTAGTTTGTTGAAGAACTTTGTGGCGTAGGCCTTTGGGGTGGAGGTAAGATCAGCCGGATCTCCAAAATTCTTCGGGAAGACTTTGCCGGAAAAAGCGACTTCTGCTTCTTCATGGACCTCGGCTTCAGTTTCTTCAGGGGCAGGGCCTTTGCCGCCGGAACTTTCTCTGCCCGCTCTGCCGCTGCTAACCGGAATTATTTCCGGTGGAGTGGATGCAGCAGGAGCTGGAGATCGATCCGCGGGAGGGGGAGATGGTTGTGGAGTAGGTAAGGGGACGCTGGGCAGAGCTGGCGTCGCGGGACCAACGGCGGGTGACTTCTTTGTCATGTATTTGGTGATAGGCTCTTGGGCGCTGGTCCGCGCGATGGTGGTACTCGGAATCCTGCAAGCATGCGAAGGAAGCACATAAGTGACAAAGTTCACTAAGATGAAAAGAGCACGATACCCGGAAACTTACGCCGCTCCCGGAATGTTGGGACGAGAGCGCTTCCCTGCTGTTGTCAGCAGCTTAAGGCGTTCGCGTTCCGCCTTCTTGGAGTCGAGCGGAGGCGGCTTGGTCACTTTGGGTTTCTTGGCGGAGGCCTCGCTGCTGCCTTCGGCTTCGAGGCCGGAAACTATAGCGCGGGGACGCTTCGAAGGTCGAGGGGGAGCCTTTCGGGGCGCATGCACCTCTTCCTCTTCAGGGTCTTCCGGATCCTCGTCCGCTGCGTCACCACTGACAGGTACTCGGAGTATTGCGCGTAGATCTTCTTCCGCCAAAGTATCGAGCTGCGAGGAAGGTTAGGAGAACAAGTTCAAATATGCTAAAGAAGTAGGAAGCTGAAGAACGACGAAGGAACAAGGGCTTACCGGAGGACATTTGTCGTTGGTGTTGATGTCTTTGACCAGTTCCGGGACCGGCTGGCCCCGACCTACCTTCACCAGCGTCTTGAATCTCCTTTTCAGAGAATCAGCCGGAAGATCATGGCGCGTTACCCAGAGAGGATCGTCCACCCCTGTGTACTCGCACATCTTGCGTGCGTTGTAGCGGAGAGGTTGGATCCTCCGGGAAAACCAGCTCAAGGTTAGCTGGGCTCCGGTTAGTCCGTCGTGGACCAACCAAGAAATCCTCCGGGCCGCCTTCTCCAAGATAGGGGTTTGGGCGAGCGAGGGGATAAAGCTCCAGCTGGCAAGTTCTTCTGGAGGGGTGTTGCTGAAGGGAGGGAGTCCGTCGTGGACATCCGGAACTGAAGCGTTCTTCACGTAGAACCATCCGGCATTCCAGTACCGGACGGACTCGTGGGAGTCGTGAGGCGGATACATACGGCCACGTCGGAGCATGAAGGTCATGCTCCCGCAGTTCAGCATAGCTTTGTCCTTTGTTTCTTTCTTCACTCCGAAGAAAAATTGCCACAATTTGACGTCTGGTCGGATCCCAAGATGCCCTTCGCAGAGAGTAACGAAGTTGGAGAGCAGGAGGTATGAGTTTGGGCAGATGTTGTGGGGTTGAAGCCCATATGTGTTGAGGACGGAGAGAAAGAACTCCGAACAGGGGAGCGATAGACCGCGCTCGACCCACGCCTTAGTCATGACTCGTTTATCCGTGTCGGGCTTGGGGATGTCGGAGTCGCGCATGAAACTCCAATGTTCGGAGATCATGCCTTCGTTCTGGAGCTCTCTTAGCTCCGCATCGGTGGTTTCGCAGGGCCACCATTGGCCTCTCACTCCCTCGCGGCTTCGGGCCTTGGAAGCCTTCTTGTTTTCCGCCTCCTGGACTTTCGCTGCCATTCTGGCTTGACCTTGGAGTTCTTCTTGGAGCTCTTGAGCAGTTGGAATCCGGCCTAATGCGGTACTGGAAGAGGCGGAGAAAGGTTGAGCAAGCCTAATGTCGGAAACGAATGGTGGTAGGAATGCAATGGGATCCGGGCAGATTGGCTCCACGGTGCTGGGTTTCGGGCTACTCGGAGAACTACCAGTGCACAGTGGAGAACCATGCGACATGCTTCCGGCTGCACCCATGCAAGCTAGTTTGAGTAACCGGAATCTACTCTACTCTACTTTTTCTTCTACGAGGCCGGTGGACGTACCGTTAATGGTGTGGCGGTCCGGCGAGGCTCCGGTGGAGGAAGGACGCCGAAGTTGCAGCAAACTTCGCCCTTTAACCACGAAACGGCGGCGCGGGAGAAATCCCGATCAACCGTGGTGATTTCAGTGCGGGAGGAGCCTTGGAACGGCGGCGCACAGAGCTCACTGATTGGAAGATCGCCAGACTTCAGATTCAATGGGCGGCGCGGCGCGAGGAAGAAGAAGAAGCGGTGAGGATGAGGTGAAGAATGAAAAGTTACCGCATCGAGGGATATTTATAGGCCTCGCGCGGAGATTCGTGATCCGGATCTGGCGGTGGGAACGGAACGGTCGTGCCGTTGGATGATCGACACGTGTCTTAGGTCAACAAGTGGTAAAACGACGTGGAGGTGATTTAGCTGCGCACTCCCGAAATTTTCGGATAAAGATTCGGATCTCCGAAAATTTAGCGCGGGAAAAAAGGAAGTTGTGCGCGGGAAAAGTGGAGTCTCCGTTGCATTACCAGGTTAAAAGAAAGGAAGAATTCCGGATAGTGGAAGCCGGAAACAATTAAAGTTTTGAAGCTCTTCAAGATTCTCTTCGGTTCCGAGCTGAAAAGAGTCGGAGGAATGATGAATCTCGGAGAACTTCGGGGGCTACTGTTGTGGGTATACTTTATGGGTATATCGACGGCGTGGCCTAGATCCGGCAAGCCCGGGTGACCCATAGTAGGTGACGTGGCATGTGGCCCGTCGGGCGGCCCAGTTGCTGTTGATCCTGAAGGATGAAGTCCAGCCCAGGAACAGGAAGCCGGATCCCAACCGACCTACGAAGGAGGCCAGAACCGTGAAGGCCCATGAAGTATCCGGATCCAGTATGTACTAAGAGGAAGGGCGGATCCTTGACGTACACGGCAAGACTTTGTACCGTAGTTAGGCAACTTGTATTCCGGCTAGGACTCTCCGTGTAAACCCTAGATCCGTGCGTCTTTATAAGCCGGATCCTAGGAGCCCTAGAGGCAGAACAACAACTCATTGTAACAACGCGAAAGCGCCCAGATAATTCCAGACAAGCAGTAGTAGGCCCTGTCATCGTGCAGGTGTTCCGAAGCTGGGTAAATCACGTACCACCGTCCCGAGTGCTCTCCGCCCTATGGCCCCTACTTCTTCTCCCCCTCGTAAGGATCCCTCCTCCGAGGTACCGTCGATTAGGCAACGACAGAGGGCGTGGAGGAAGAATATAATAAGTACGAGGCTGACAAACTCTCACGAAGCTTCTTGACACTCCAGTCATGTATGATTGGGGTAATGGAAAAAGGAGGAGGGATAGGCTACGATATCCCCCACTTGTATAAGGACCGCCTCCAGGCAGAACGTCGTTTAGGAATCTCTCTAACTATCAAGGTGGATCTGCTTGTAAAAACTAGAGATCTTATAAGAGCCGCTGAGGTAAGGAGCCATAGAATTTAACTTGTTTCATATTGCTCACAGAATTTGAATTTGAAATTTTAAAATTTATGCAGGTGCAGACTAAGCAACACTCATTGGCCATTCCAAAAATAAAGCAACAGAGCTCCAATGAAAAGGAAAATAAGAAGCGGAGCGCCCATTCCAGAGAACCTCATTTAGTGGTATGTACTCCTCTTGTCATATGTTGGTACCATATGTTGGAGTAAAATACTAAATGTTAAACACATGCAGGGAGCTGGTCTTCAGAATATGGGAAACACATGCTTTCTAAATGCAACTCTCCAGTGCATCACTCACACTGTCCCACTTTTCCAGAAGCTCCGTTGCACCGACCACTACACTCCATGCTTGTGTTGTTTCATACCTTGTATCTTGTGTTGCATCATACTCCGTACTATACTTCATCTTTACTTACATTGCCTTTCACCTTTACGTTTCCACACATACCTAAAATTGGAAAAGCCTAGAAAATTGGGTAGCGCCTATTCACCCCCCTCTAGTAGCCTACCTACCCTTTCAAGTGGGCCCGCGGATTTTTGACAACTGCAACACTGATACATTCTCAATTATGTGGCTTGAAGATTTTGTTAGGCAAGGAAGAAATGAGATGACAGATAAAACAAAATTCTATTTGGTGTGTTCCTAGGAGTGACATGAGAGATGGCCTATGTCTAATTGGTAATGATGCTCACATAGTTGCAACGGTGGCTGTTGCGAGACAAGTCAAGACATTGTCCATTATGGTGGATCATAACAATTTCTTGCAGGGGCTTAGGTCCAATGCCATTATTCCAATTACATGTAAATACACAAGAGATGGAGTAGAGGAAGGGAAAGAGAAAGTGTGTGATGAAGTATCTGCCTCCTCTGTGGTACTTTTAGCAGCACCGTTAGAGAGTGAAGATGAAGAAGTTGGTGATGATGATCTATTTCTAGATAACATTGACAAGGATGTTAATGATAGCAATGAGTCCTCAAAGATATTTGAGTTTGAGGATGATGTTGGCCTTGATCGTGATGATTTGAAACTGACAAAGGAGCAACACAAGCAACCATAGTACAAGTTCAAAGAATTCAACCCTGAAGTCTTGAAAGTAGGCATGATATTCTCTAGTATGGCAGAATTTAGGAGTGTTAATGAAACTAGCCTTTGATAGCTTATGGTGTTAATGAGAGAGTTAATATAAGGAAGCCAAGGAATGAAGCAACTAGGAAGTTTGTCCTTGGATGATTAAGGTTTCAAAAGAGAAAATGGAGGGGGCCATTGTAGTGAGAAAACACTGCAGTGAGCACACTTGCGACAGGTACTAGGAACTGGAAGCATTGATAGCTACTTTTGTCACTCAGATCTTCATTGATGAGTTCAGAGATAACCAGAAACTAGGCTTGCAAACATTTGCAGCAAAAAATCAAAGAAAATTCAATATATAGTCAAACAGATTAAAATTGGGTAGATCAAGAAAGGCAGCACTTGACATAATTCATGGTGATGAAAAAAGCAGTTTGTATTAGTGTGTGCCTATGGACAAGAGTTGAGGAGATCAAATCCCGGCTCTAGATTTTTCCTAAGAACAAACCAAATTAAAGAAAATGCAGATCTTGTTCCCAAGGAGCATCTAGATACATTGCATTGGTCATATAATGCATGTTTGTAAGAGGGGTTTCTTGGAAGGATGCATGCCTCTCGTATGCATAGATGGGTTTCATATTAAAACACGATACAAAGGTAATTTGTTGACTGGAATTGGTATTGATCCAAATGGCTGCATCTATCCTATTGCCATGGGACTAGTGGAAGTTGAGGGCACTAGCTCATGGGAATGGTTTTTTACAACATTATGGTATGATTTAGGAATGACAAACACATGGCCTTTCTTAATCATGAGTGATAGGAAGAAGTTATGTTTCATACTACAAGCTAGATTGTTTTTCTCATTCATAACATTCTGATACACATATTGGACATACATTGTTTGCATACTTGCCACAAAATTAACTAGTACATACATCATACAAATCGTGATATAGACATACTAAGCGAAATGTGGGAACAAGGAGCGAGTACTAACGTAGTCACTATTCAACTATAATAGCTGCATTTTGAAGGAATTGGTAGGTTGGGTGATGTTGTGGACAAACTTAATGAGATGATTGCTATGGGAGTACAACCAGATAGTACAACTGTTTATCATGCCCTAATTCAGGGTTTTTGTACATATGGTGATTTGGGGAAAGCGAAGGAGTTGGTTCAAAAGATGGTGAACAAAGTCAGTTCAATAATGAACAGTCTGTCCAAAGAAGGGGGTTGTGGATGCTGTTATCACCAGAATTTAACCGGATCAGAAGGTGGGCCGTGATTTAAACGGGCTTGGAAGCTATGTACGTAAAACGGTCATGAATCGGCCTTGTACGAGAGTTTGGGCCAAGTGGCCCATGTATCTGTAAATTATAGTAGATTCCGTGTCGGTTAGGATTAAGACAGAGTTTAGCTCGTGCACGGTTGGGATCATTCCCAAATTAGAAAGTCTGCGGACTATAAATATGTATCTAGGGTTATTTGAGAAAGAGGACGATCACGTTCACAACAAATCAATCTAGGCGCATCGCCACCCCTTGTTTCGAGGGTTTCTCCCGGGTAAGCAACATGCTGCCTAGATCGCATTGTGCGATCTAGGCAGTATCGGTTTATTCGTTCTTGGTGTTGCTCGTGCTGAAGCCTTTTTTATGGCGAGCAACACCCTTATCTCAGGTGTTTTGGGGTGGACGTCGATGCTTTCATGATGTACTTGTTTAGCTACGCTATCCCTCAATATCTGGCTGCCCTTACACCTATCCTAGGTGTAAGGGCAGCATCTTGCTTGTTCTTTAGCTAGTAGATCTAATCTGTTATAGTTGCTCCTTGTTCTTCAAGGATTGGTTTGATATCCGCATGGTTAGACCTTATAAACGGGTTGAACGATCCGGTAGTGCGTAAGGTGTGGTTAATGAAGTCCTAAAGGGATTATTCCGGGGATCAACTTTATGTTGGTTTTTAGGCCTCTTTAGGGCTAGTTTTCCTATCATCTTACGTATCTGCTAGGCTCAACTACGCATAGGATGTTCCGGTTATGCGGTGAAAACCCTAGACTATCGTAGATTAGTTTAGCTTGATTTTGATTAAGCAAGATCCCCATGTTAATGTAAAATCTAACGTGTTCCATGGGGCAATCGGCTCTTAGAGCCGATCCACAGAGTAACCTAAGAGCCGATCAGGGCTCGTATTTAATGTTTACGTGTTTGCCATGCAGGAAACTAAGTCGAAGCAATCCATCACCTTCCTGACCAGGTATAGGTCAGGTGGCACGCCCTTGCATCAGCATCGGACGTGCGTACCAGGAGCATTGCGGGCCGTCGCCCGAGGGACCAGGGCCAACCGCAGTCCTGGGAGCCTCCCGGCTCTACGGTGTTGCTCGTCGCTGCTCGCCGGTGGGTTTCGAACGGTAACACATTCTGGCACGCCCGGTGGGACGGTCAACAACAACGACATCGACATCTTCCTCTGAGATGGCGGACGAGCCAGTCAAGTACGAAGAGCTGCCTGAGGATCACAAGAAGAAGTATGATGAGATCAAAGCCATCTTCGAAGCCGATCTCATCAGCTCTTTCACAAAGACCCGTTCACATGGCATCAGGTGGAAAGGGTTCTCACCCGAGGGTGCTCTCGATGGAGTAGATCTGTCTACCCCTTCAGAGGAGCGCACCAGAGCTCTGCGCCAAGAAGTTAATTACATGGCAGCTCATTCTCTTCACCGGCACTCTGAAAGCCTGGTGAACACTTTGGAGCGCATCGCGGTCCGCGTGGTTCAGGAAATAATGAAGCACCAATACTCCCCGTCAGGCCCGGTCCTAGGGACTCACCAGGGAGAACTGCCGTTCCAGACCAGGCCGCCGCTACCGTTCGCGCTTGCAGCTCCAGAGCCACGGGGTTCGCCGGCTTTCGTCGTCCACAAGATTGGAGGCGATCCTGCTGATTACCAGTTCATGCTGGAACCACCTAAGGAAATCCTGCACGGATACACGTGCATGTATGTGCCAGATTGCAATAATTTGGCGCGCATGAACCAGATTACAGCAGGAGGAATTTCTGGAGCCACAGGAGCAATTTCTGGAGTTACAGGAGGAATTACTGGAGGAGACGCCGATAAACAGGCGTGGCTAGCTAAGTACGCCACCACAGCAGATCAGCAAAGTTCAGCCCCTGCAGCTCCTACAGTGGACCAGATCAGTGCGATCTTGAGAGACCAGTTCGGCATGGTGCCAAAGAGGAGGGCAATCGGCTATTCCAAGCCGTATCCTAATGAGTATGATCTAATACCACTGCCACCTAAATATCGGCTCCCAGAGTTCTCAAAGTTCAGTGGGTCAGAAGGCTCTAGCTCAATTGAACACGTGAGCCGATATTTGGCACAGTTGGGCATGATGTCAGCATCAGACCAGCTACGCGTGAGATTTTTCGCGCAGTCTCTCACAGGATCGGCTTTTGGGTGGTACACCTCGCTGCCCCCAGACTCAATCCGAACGTGGAAGCAGATGGAAGAACAGTTCCACATACAATATCACTCAGATGCTTCTGAAGCTGGCATTGCCGACTTGGCACAAGTGCGACAGAGGCGTGGAGAGACAGTGTCAGAGTACATTCAGCGCTTCAGAACTGTGAGGAACCGATGCTATTCGGCTCGTTTGAATGAGAAAGAAGCCGTTGATCTGGCAGTGGTAGGTCTTGCGTCGCCAATCAAGGACATAGCTTCTCAGGCAGAGTATACCTCCCTGGCGCATATGGTTCAGAAACTATCATTATATGAACAGCGCCATCCAGAATTGTACCAGGACAAGTTCAAACGCCCAGTAAGCCTGATCGAGGTAGAAGAAGATGAAGATTCGGCAGGAGATCAGGAAGTGGCTGTGGCTGAATGGGCTCGGGGGGGCAAACCCCGTGTCCTGCAAGTGGGTTAAACCACAAGGTCCTGCAAAAGGGTTCGACTTCGACGTGAGCAAAGCTGAGCAGATTTTCGATCTCTTGCTTAAAGAGAAGCAGCTGAAGTTACCCGAAGGCCATAGAGTCCCTACGGCCCAAGAGATGAACGGAAGGCCATACTGCAAGTGGCATCATTCGTTCACACATACCACCAGTGACTGCAAAGTGTTGCGTCAGCAGATCCAAATGGCGATAGAACAAGGCCGTCTGATTTTCAGCCAGTATGCCATGAAAGTGGACACGCAACCGTTCCCTGCTGTCAACATGGTGGAGTATAGTTACCCCACGAGGCGTCAGCCAGATTTCTCGTTCAGTATCAACATGGCGGGGCCTGTATACCACTCTGGCAAGGACAAAGAAGAGAGCAGTCGTTCTCGTGGCAAGGACAAGGAGGAGGCCGGTTCACGCGATCGGCCCCGATACGATGACAAACGGTACGTAACCGAGGATCAAGTGAGAAGCGTGCGGTACCAGCGACCACTCTCAGAGCACCTTCTTAACAAATATGAGCATCAGCATGACCAGCGCCGACGGTATGATACAGCCGATGACGTAGCTCATCGGCCTAACGTAAGTGACGGAAAGTATCGTCGGTATAATAGAGATGACGAAAGGTATGAGCGCCGTACCAGGGGAAGGTCAAAAGAGCTAGAAGACATGGACCGTCACTGGGACTGCCCATTCTTTAAACATTGCTGGGATTCAGGAATGAGCCGATTGCCGACAATCGAAAGCTGCCCAGAGTGTAGATCAAAGAAGAAGGACGCGGCAGATGTGTCAGTGTTCAAACGTCTAGGGCCTCTCCCGCGTCGGAACAAACAAGCTGAGTCCTCTCGAGAGGAAGATCTCGAGGAGTTAGACGACGATGAAGAAGAAGAAGATAGATACCACCGGCCAAGGTGGTGCCCTGACGGACTCAGTCATTCTCAGAAACGCAGAGTACAGCGGCTACGCAGCTTGGAGGAAGCCGAGAGGTTATACCTGCACACGTTGAGGAAGGCACGGCCCGATCTGGCCGCGAAAATTCAGCAAACTTTGGACGAGGAGGGCCGCCCACAGAAGCAAGAGTGGCGTCCCAAACCGAAGAAAGCCGATGATAAGACATCGGCTGGCGCCAACATGGTGTTCATACTTCTGTCAGAGTTTTGCGCTCCAAGATCAGAAGAGGCATCTGTGGCACAACTTGACTGCGGCCCACGGCCAGTTGTCTTTGAAAAGCCGCGAGAAAGAAGTTACAGACATTTGAAGGCTTTGTACGTGAAAGGATATATCAACGGGCAGCCTGTCAACAAGATGCTGGTTGACATGGGAGCGGCAGTCAACATAATGCCGTACTCCATGCTACGTCGCCTGGGACGCTCTAGCGCGGATCTGATCAAAACCAACGTCACATTGAGCGACTTCAACGGCCAAGCATCAGAAGCGCAAGGTGTTCTAAGCGTGGATCCGATAAAGAGGCCGAAAAACCATCCCTACGTCGTTCTTCATCGTCGATAGCAAGAGCACCTACGCCGTCCTGCTAGGGAGAGATTGGATTCACGCCAATTGCTGCATTCCATCCACAATGCACCAATGCTTGATACAGTGGGATGGCGATGAGGTGGAGGTCGTCCATGCAGATGACACAGCCGAAATTTCAACGGCTGGCATGAACATTTGGGACGCGGTGGACCAAGAGCCACTCTCTGGAGTCAGTCTGGACGGATGCGAGCGCATTGAGGTTACAAAAAACAGGGTGAGGCTGGTCTTATCCACTGGCCTGACAGTGTAACCGCACCAAAGTCACTAGACATGTGTAGCAAGGCCGATCCCTGCGATCGGCCCCAAAAAATAAAAATAAGTTGTAAATCCGTATTAAGCACTGCAATGAAAAAGGAGGCCGATTCAGGCAATCGGCCCATATTACCCTTATCATATATTTTGCCTGTGTTCAGCATTGATCTAGCAGGTGATGGAAAGCTAGGGTATGGGTTTACATCGGCTGATGAGCTAGAAGAGATCGACATTGGTCCTGGGGATAAGCCACGACCAACATTTATCAGCAAGAAGTTGGATCCACATCTGAGGAGTCTGATGATAGCTCTGTTGAAAGAATACCCAGATTGTTTTGCCTGGGATTATACAGAGATGCCCGGGTTAGACAGGAGCATCATCGAGCATCGGCTCCCTCTTAAGAAAGGATTTCGGCCGTTCCAGCAACGAGCACGACAGATGAAGGCCGAAGTCTTAGAAGAAGTCAAAAAGGAGATCGAGAAAATGTTGGCTGCAGGGTTCATCAGGCCATGCAGGTATGCTGAGTGGATTTCCAGTGTCGTACCTGTGGAGAAAAAGGACGGTCGAATGCGCGTCGCCATAGATTTTCGGGATCTCAACAGAGCCACTCCAAAGGATGAGTATCCAATGCCGGTAGCAGAAACGTTGATCAACGCAGCTGCTGGTCATAAAGTGTTGAGTTTCATGGATGGCAACGCCGGTTACAACCATATTTTTATGGCTCCAGAAGACATACATAAGACTGCATTCAGAGTACCAGGATCAGTGGGCTTGTTTGAATATGTGGTCATGACTTTTGGATTGAAGAATGCCGGCGCAACATATCAACGAGCCATGAATTACATCTTTCATGATCTGATCGGCAAATTGGTGGAGATCTACATCGATGATGTGGTAGTCAAGTCTGTCTCGATAGAAGGACACTTGGAGGATTTGCGACGTATTTTGGACCGAACTAGGAAGTTCGGACTAAGAATGAATCCCAAGAAGTGTGCTTTTGGTGTGACGGCCGGTCAATTCCTGGGCTTCTTGGTTCATGAACGAGGAATCGAGATCGGCCTGAAGAGTCAGGAGGCAGTGCGCACAATGAAGCCGCCTACCACGAAAAAGGAACTGCAATGTCTCATCGGCAAAATCAACTTTGTCAGAAGGTTCATCTCCAACCTATCGGGGCGGATCGAGCCGTTCATGGGATTAGTAAAAATCAAAGCCGATGAGGAATTTCACTGGGGGGCAGAGCAACAGCAAGCGTTCAACGAGATTAAAGAGTATCTAACGAAGCCACCTGTGTTGGTGCCGCCCCAGCAAGACAAACCATTCTTTATCTATCTGTCAGTAGCCGATACTTCTATCGCCTCAGTAGTGGTGCAAGTCTACGATGGTCTGGAGAAAGTCGCGTTCTACCTCAGCAGAAGGATGTTGGATGCAGAAACCAGGTACCCTGAGATTGAAAAGTTGTGCCTCTGCCTGTTCTTTACCTGCACCAAGCTTCGTCACGTTCTGCTGAACGCGGAGATTATCATTATATGCAAATCAGACATCATCAAACACATGTTGTCGGCTCCTGTGTTGAAAGGCCGACTCGGCAAATGGATGTTTGCATTGTCAGAATTTGATCTCCGGTATCAGCCTGCGAAGGCAGTCAAGGGACAAGCATTGGCCGATTTAATTGCTGAACGAATCAACACTGACATAGCCGCACTATCTGTACGTGCATGGGCCATGTTCTTCGATGGATCGGCTTGTAGTGATGGTTGTGGCATCGGCATTCTACTCGTGTCGCCTCGGGGGGCAACGTACTCCTTCTCAATCAGGTAATCCACCCCTTGCACCAATAATGTCGCTGAGTATGAGGCAATACGCAAGGGAATGGAGTTGCTTTTGGAAGCCGGGGCAGAAGCGGTGGAAATCTTTGGAGATTCAAAGTTGGTGATTTCCCAGCTCACAGAGGAATACAAGTGCGAAAGTGAATTACTCTTTCCATTATGGGTGCAATGCCGTGAGCTGATGGCACAATTTAGGTACATAAACTTTAATTGGATCCCAAGGTCACAAAATACCGAGGCCAACAACCTTGCACAGGTAGCATCAGGCTACAAGGACGTAACAGATGAAGACGATGTTCAAGTGCAGTTCCTGGAGCAGGATGATTGGAGAGCCGATATCTTCAATTACTTGAGAGATTCGGCTCGGGGGGCACCTAAACGGATAAGGTACAAGGCCATGAAATATGTCCTTATAGGAGACGACATGTTCTACAGGACTTTGGAGGGATTACTTCTCAAATGCTTCGAACCAGCCGAGTCGAATCGGCTCTTACACGAAGTACATGAAGGCGCCTGTGGAACTCATCAATCGGCTCATAAGATGAAGTGGCTGATCAGACGATCAGGGTTTTACTGGCCCGCCATGCTTGAGGACTGCTTCAGGTACTATAAGGGATGCCAAGCGTGTCAGATGTTTGGTAAGATGCAGATGGTGCCCGCATCAGCAATGAACCCCATCATCAAGCCTTGGCCATTTAGAGGTTGGGGCATGGATATGATCGTCAAAATCCATCCTGCATCGAGCAAAGGCCACGAGTGGATTTTGGCCATTACAGATTACTTCACTAAATGGGTGGAGGCCGTCCCTATGAAGAAGGTAAAATCGGAAGATGTTGTCAATTTTGTGAAAGAACATGTCATTCATAGATTCGGAATTCCCCAGACTATTACGACCGATGGAGGTTCGGTCTTTATTTCTAAAGAGTTCAGAAAGTTCTGTGACGACATGGGAATTAAGTTGATCCGATCGTCTCCATACTATGCTCAAGCAAATGGGCAAGCTGAAGCGTCCAACCAGAGCCTCATCAAGTTGATTAAGAGGAAAGTTGACGAGCACCCTAGACGTTGGCATGAAGTATTGTCAGAAGCTTTGTGGGCTTATCGTATGTCATGTCATGGGGCTATAAAAACTTCGCCATACCAGCTGGTTTATGGACAAGAAGCCGTATTGCCTTGGGAAATTACGGCTGGATCGAGACGTGTTACGTTTCAGAATGACCTAACATCTGAAGAATATGCGGCCCTGATGAGTGATACTATTGAGGATTTAACGGAACTAAGACTTTGGTCATTGGAGAAGATTAAAGAGAATAAAGCCAAGGTAGCTCGCGCATATAATAAGAAGGTGAGACCAAAGGAGTTTCAGGTTGGTGATCTAGTATGGGAAGTTGTGTTGCCATTAGGAACTAAGGATAAAGCATATGGCAAATGGTCTCCTAATTGGCACGGTCCGTACAGAGTCGACCAGGTCTTGAAGGGTAATGCATACATGCTCGAGCAGTTGGACGGGGTTAAATTCCCGGTAGCTGTCAATGGACAACATCTCAAGAAATATTTCCCAAGCATGTGGGATGATGGACAGTGAAATATGGGGGCCGATGCATAAAATCGGCCGGTAAAAAAAAATTATATACATGTTACAGCCGATGCACAGACATCGACTTCAGATTAAAAAGCCGATGCGTAGCCATCGACTCTAGAGGAACAAGCGCAACAGATTATTTTCAGGCCAGCGACCGTGGCATGGGGATGATTCTCCCATTCACATTCGTGGAGGGATTGGATCTGTGCGTTTGAGATTTAAAGTTTGCATGGTCACGAATTGGACCTGTTCAAACACAATTTGAGGGATCTGAGTTTATTTTCTCAAACGGAGGTTGCAGATTATCGTGAGAATAGGCAACTGAATCGGCAAGTTGGCCTGAATCGCGTGTTATGAGAAAAGCCGATGCGCTGCCATCGGCTCTCTGCACATTAATTTACTTGGACAATCGGCGCAATTGATGAAAGTAGAATCGATATAGGAACATTTTCTTCATTAATAAAGGGATTCCTTACAGGGGAAGAGCCGATTGCTCGAGGGAGGAAGAACAAAAGGAAGGTCTATTGACCAATCTACTACTACTACTACTAGTCCTATACTAGTATGGGTCGTCGCTGCCCTCGTCGTCGTCGTCGAAGCTTTCGTCGGCACTGCTGCCGGCGGGCTCCTCGTCGCTGCTGCTGTAGCCCTTGGCGGGGGCTCCGTACTCCTCCTCGTCGTCGTCGTCGTCATCGTCGTCGTCGTCCGACCCGGCGCGGAAGCGCTTCGCCGGCGGGTAGTCCTCGAGGGAGTCGTCGTCGTCCTCCTCTTCTTCCTCCTCGTCGGAGGAGGTGAAGTCATCCCAGGAGAAGCGATCGTCCTCGCTCTCCGCCTCCGACTCCCCATCGGCGAGGAATTGAAGGTCGTCCTCTCCGTCGGTCAAGGATTTGTTATCCTCGGACCAGACGGAGGAGTCATGGGACTCTTTGTCCCATTCCTCTGGGGCTTCGATGTCGTACGCCGCCATCCAATCCCATTCCGGCGTAGGCGCGCGGGAGGAGGAAGAGGAAGACTGGAAGGAGAGACCCGATGAAGCGGAGGAGGAGGAGGAGGAGGAAGACATGGCTACAGAAGAAGGGGTTTTTTTGGGCCGATGGCTAGTACAGAGCAAGGGGATGAAGAGGCGAACTGTTCGGCACGGTTAAATAATGGGATATAGTGGAGATCTAATGATACTGCGGTTTCCGAGGAAGTGGTGCCAAAAAACGGTCAAATCGTGCAGAGAAGTTGAGAAGGCAAGGCATCATGATGAAGGATACTGCGATAGTTCTGCTCTGCCATGACATGACCCGACGAAGAAAAACCAGAGTGGTTTTGGAATTACCATTGCCAAAACCAGGGGGGCATGTGTTATCACCAGAATTTAACCGGATCAGAAGGTGGGCCGTGATTTAAACGGGCTTGGAAGCTATGTACGTAAAACGGTCATGAATCGGCCTTGTACGAGAGTTTGGGCCAAGTGGCCCATGTATCTGTAAATTATAGTAGATTCCGTGTCGGTTAGGATTAAGACAGAGTTTAGCTCGTGCACGGTTGGGATTATTCCCAAATTAGAAAGTCTGCGGACTATAAATATGTATCTAGGGTTATTTGAGAAAGAGGACGATCACGTTCACAACAAATCAATCTAGGCGCATCGCCACCCCTTGTTTCGAGGGTTTCTCCCGGGTAAGCAATATGCTGCCTAGATCGCATTGTGCGATCTAGGCAGTATCGGTTTATTCGTTCTTGGTGTTGCTCGTGCTGAAGCCTTTTTTATGGCGAGCAACACACTTATCTCAGATGTTTTGGGGTGGACGTCGATGTTTTCACGATGTACTTGTTTAGCTACGCTATCCCTCAATATCTGGCTGCCCTTACACCTATCCTAGGTGTAAGGGCAGCATCTTGCTTGTTCTTTAGCTAGTAGATCTAATCTGTTATAGTTGCTCCTTGTTCTTCAAGGATTGGTTTGATATCCGCATGGTTAGGCCTTATAAACGGGTTGAACGATCCGGTAGTGCGTAAGGTGTGGTTAATGAAGTCCTAAAGGGATTGTTCCGGGGATCAACTTCATGTTGGTTTTTAGGCCTCTTTAGGGCTAGTTTTCCTATCATCTTACGTATCTGCTAGGCTCAACTACGCATAGGATGTTCCGGTTATGCGGTGAAAACCCTAGACTATCGTAGATTAGTTTAGCTTGATTTTGATTAAGCAAGATCCCCATGTTAATGTAAAATCTAACGTGTTCCATGGGGCAATCGGCTCTTAGAGCCGATCCACAGAGTAACCTAAGAGCCGATCGGGGCTCGTATTTAATGTTTACGTGTTTGCCATGCAGGAAAGTAAGTCGAAGCAATCCATCACCTTCCTGACCAGGTATAGGTCAGGTGGCACGCCCTTGCATCAGCATCGGACGTGCGTACCAGGAGCATTGCGGGCCGTCGCCCGAGGGACCAGGGCCAACCGCAGTCCTGGGAGCCTCCCGGCTCTACGGTGTTGCTCGTCGCTGCTCGCCGGTGGGTTTCGGACGGTAACAGATGCTCACAATATTTTGGACTTTGTTGTAGACAAAGATGAGAGGCCTAGTGTTATTATGTTTATTACGCTAATTGCCAGATATTGCTTAGCTGGGAAGATGGAGAAAGCATTTGGAGTACTTGATGTCATGGTATCATTTGGCATTGAGCCTGATGTTGTTACATATGCTTGGCTTATTAATGGCTATGTAAAAATGGAAGAATTGATGCTGGTTTGACTCTATTCAGAGAAATGTTATGTAAGAGGGTTAAACCTACAACTAATACATATGGCATCATAATGGATGGGTTATTTCGTGCTGGGAGAAATGATGCTACTAAGAAAATGTTCCATGAGATGATCAAAAGTGGAACAACAATGAGCATTTCTGCATACGCTATAATCCTTGGAGGAGTTTGTAGAAATACTTGCACGGACGAAGCAATCGTCCTGTTACATAAATTAGGTGCAATGAATATGAAGTTCAATATTACAATATTCTATACTGTGATTGATGCTATGTACAATGTTCATAGAAGAGAAGAAGCTCAAGACTTGTTTGCTGCAATACCGGCCAATGGATTGGTACCTAATGCTTCTACTTAGGGAGTAATGATATGAAATCTTCTGAAAGAAAGATCAATGGAAAAAATCTGATCATACGTTTTCATCAATAGAAAAGAGAGGTTCTCCTCCGAGCTCTCTTCTTGTAAATGATATCATCTGAGACCTGAGATGCTTTTTACAAAAAAGATCTGGGATTAGCATGTTATTGTTTTAAAAAATTGAGAGTAAACCTGGTGTTCTTCTGTCTCTTCTGCTTTTCGTTCGAGTTATTGTCCCTCGTTCCATGTCTTATGTGGGATGCGGCACAAAACGAATGAAAGAAGTGTTAGTTTCAGCAAGAATCTGGATCCGAATGGATCTTGAAGTGGGACGCTGGACCATCAGATGGTCGATGGTTTCAATATGTTGATCACACAGCATGCATCTAGTAGGTTCAGGCAAACCTTTGTCACGAAGCCTCTCTCCTGTCCAGCAATGATTTCGAAGTGCCAGCCAAAGGAACAGTTTCTCTTTCCACGGCGCCCCGCTACTCCGTAGATTGGCTGCATAGTCTGCTTGTGTAGATCCCAGGAGTAAGCCCGTGTATGCTGTGCTTGCCGAGTATTTCCCTTTTTTTTTTTTCGAAATGGGGAGTTTAACCCCGGCTTCTGCATCATGATGATGCACACGGCCTTTTATTAATAATCAAGTATCAACGTCTTACAAGAGTCGTAACTCAAACATCGCGTACAGTCGATACAAAAATCAACCAGCGAAACCAAAAGGACATCCTAAAAGTGGGCATCATGGTAGCCGCCTAGTATGCCGCCAGCCAGCCTGGCACAAGATATCCCGAGCGACCGTCAGGAGCCGTGTGCATCCAGAAGCCATGGCATCCCGTAGTCCCTCCGGCGAAAGGAGAGCCCATAGCTGAACCCAGTGATCCATCATATGAATAACCTGCAAATAGTGAAAAGATTGTTTTCTATTAAATATAAGATCATTTCTTACCCTCCAAATAGACCAACATAAAGCAGATACCCCAACACGGATAAAAGCTTTAGACTGTCTATCTACCCCATTTAACCAATTTCCAAACAAATTTGTAATATTGGTTGGGGGCGGAAGATTGAAAGTGAAATTAACCGTACGCCAAAGAAGCTTAGCTAATGGACACTCAATGAAAAGGTGTTCAACAGTTTCCTGTTCTCCACAGAAAACACACTTCATACATCCATTCCAATTCCGTTTAGCTAAATTATCTTTAGTTAATAAAACCTTGTTACTAAGGAACCACATAAAAATTCGTATTTTTAAGGGGACTTTAACTCTCCACAAATATTTTCTCAAAAATGGGGTATGATCACTCATAAGATCTTCATACATAGATTTAACCGTAAATTTACCATTAGATGTCAAATCCCAAACAAAACGATCCTGTTCATCATTAAGATTTACCGTCATTAATTTGCGGCATAACTGCAACCATGAAGTCCATCTGTTTCCCAATAACGCCCGTCTGAAACTAATATTCAGTGGGGTTTGAGCTAACACATGAGCTACCGTTACATTTTTGTGACGCGCAATATTATATAATGACGGATATTGATGTGCCAGAGGGGTTTTCCCTAACCAAACATCCTCCCAGAAACGAGTATTCAAACCATTTCCGATTTTAAAAAATCCTCTATTAAAAAAATCTTCCTTCACATTCATTAGGCCCTTCCAGAAAGATGAATCTGTAGGTTTTGGTTGTACTGCCGATAAAGTCTTATGCTTTAAATATTTATTGGTTAACAATTCCTGCCATACCCCGTCCTCATTAAGCAATTTGAACAACCATTTACTTAGTAAGCATTTGTTTTTGAGTTCAAGTACCTCAATACCTAAGCCACCTTGATCTTTAGGCCTACAAACAATATTCCATTTTGTGAGCCTATATTTTTTCTTATTTTCATCAGATTGCCAGAAAAACCTAGATCTATAGAAATCCAATCGTTTCCTTACCCCAACAGGTATCTCAAGAAAGGATAACATAAACATAGGTAAACTAGTTAAAACTGAATTAATAAGAACCAATCTATCCCCATAAGATAACAATTTTCCTCTCCAGCATCCCAGTTTGCTTTCAAACCGTGTTTCAACTGGATACCAGTCGGAATTTTTCAGTTTCCTGTAATGGATCGGAATACCTAAATATTTAAAGGGGAGAGATCCAACATCACATCCAAAGATCTGTTTATATTGGTCTTGTTCCTCCTTTGCCTTTCCAAAACAGAAAAGTTCACTTTTGTGGAAGTTAATTTTGAGTCCCGACAATTCTTCAAATATGCATAAAATTAGCTTCATGTTTACAGCTTTGAGAAGATCATGTTCCAAAAAAAGGATTGTATCATCGGCATATTGTAGTATAGAGATACCCCCCTCAACAAGATGAGGAATGAGCCCTCCAATCTGACCATCCCTTTTTGCCCGTTCAATTAGAATGGCAAGCATATCTACAACAATGTTGAATAACATCGGGGACAAAGGGTCCCCTTGCCGCAAACCTTTTTTTGTTTGAAAATAATGACCAATATCATCATTTACCTTTACTCCCACACTCCCACCTTGAACGAATTTCTGAATTAAGCTACACCATTGTGTAGCAAAACCTTTCATTCTCAAAGTCTGTTGTAGAAACGACCACTTTACTTTGTCGTATGCTTTCTCAAAATCAATCTTAAATAATACCCCATCTAGTTTTTTTGTATGAAGTTCATGAATTGTTTCATGGAGAATAACAACTCCTTCTAAGATATTTCTCCCTGGCATAAACGCCGTTTGTGTTGGTTTAATAACTTTTGGGGCAATCCCCGTTATTCTATTTGTTCCAACTTTTGTAAAAATCTTGAAACATACATTTAGTAAGCAGATAGGTCTGTACTGTTGTATCTGTACCGCATCCTCCTTTTTGGGTAATAGAGTGATGACCCCAAAGTTAAGTTTGTAAAGAGACAATTCTCCTATACTCAACTCATTAAATAGTGCCATTAAATCCAACTTTATTACCTCCCAAAACTTTTGATAGAACTCCGCCGGAAAACCATCAGGACCCGGTGCTTTATTATGTTCCATCTGCGATATCGCCTCTAACACTTCCTCTTCAGTAAAAGGATTTGTTAAAATATCATTTTCATCCGCTGAAATCTGTGGGATATCATGAATCACACCTTCAATTAGGGAGATGTTGGTTGATTCTGGTGGCCCAAATATTTTTTTATAAAATTCAGTTATATATAACTTAAGGTTGTCTTCTCCAACAATGGTCCCTTCTTGTTGTTCTAACTGAAAAAATTTCTTTTTCCGATGTTTACCATTTGCAATCAAATGGAAATACCTCGTATTGTTGCCCCCCTCTTGTATATGTTTAACTTTAGCGCGTTGAGCCCACTTAGATTCTTCCTCCCGCCTTAACTTACTCAAACCCTCATTCGCTTTTTTAAGTTCTTCTCTTTCATTCGGATTCAACGGATTAGATTCCGCTTTAATATCAAGACGCTCAATAATGTTTAATAATCTCTCTTTCTCCTTTTTGTATTGCCCACTTTGATTTTTTGCCCAACCTTTAAGAAACTTCCTAATATGTCTCAGTTTGTTTAGCCAAACATCAATAGGATTTAAGCCATATGTCACCGAATTCCACTCCTTCTGTATCATCTCAAAAAAACCTTCTTGTTTCAACCAATGTAACTCAAAGGAGAATTTTGAGATATTACCCAGGTGAGCTTTGACCCCTGAGTCAATCAGAATCGGTGCATGATCAGACTCCGCCCTTGTTAATGCTCGAACAGTTACTAAAGGAAATTTCTGTTCCCAAGCAATTGAAGCTAGAACTCTATCTAACTTCTCATAAGTAGGTTCATCTCGACGACTGGCCCACGTATATTGTCTCCCTGAGAGAGCAATTTCTCTTAAGTTTAAATGTTCAATAATTGCATTAAAAACAAAAGGCCATCTAGCATTAAAATTATTGTTGTTCTTTTCTTCCCTCTTCCGAATAATATTGAAATCACCACCTACCAACATAGGTAGTGTTTCAGACTCACATGTTCGCACTAATTATGCTAAAAATTCACCTTTGTGCAAGTCCTGAGCAGCCCCATAGACTGGCACCAAGATCCACTCAAAACCATCTCTTTTGCATTTTATATGTAATTTAACACAAAAATCCCCAGTAGTAACCTTTATCACTTGTAGGGTATCTGAATTTATTCCCACTAGAATACCTCCAGACCTACCATGAGGAGGTAAACAAAACCAAGAATAGTTATATCCTGCCGCAAGTTGATTCAGAAAGGGTATAGAGAAGTTTGATCTCCCAGTCTCCAACAAGGCTAGAAAATCAAGCTTGTGTTCCCTAATAGCCTCTCTGACAAACAAATGCTTTGCAGTATTGCCAAAACCCCCTGGATTCCAATTCATGCCTTTTAGATTCTGCATCATGAGAATTGTTTTTTAATCCTTCTCCTAGTACTTTTGCGAATATTATTAGTATCATATGTTTTCCTTTGTCTAGTCTTTTTCCCTTTGATAGCCGGTTTTAAAAGTTCCACCAGATCATCAAAATCAAGTGGAATACTCTCATCCTCGACTAAATCCTCACATAGAGTAGATACTTTAGACATGAGAAGAGCCGATGGCCCCTCATCCTTATTCATATTCTCATCGACATTCTTTTGCAACATAATTAAGATTCGTTTCTCCTCTAAACACTTAATCCCCCTAATAGATTCTGACACCTCCATATCATTTTTCCCCAGTGATATACCTAAAGACCCCGCTCTATGAATAAAATCAGACTCTGGAATATCAACAATGGATAGCTTTGGGATTAACTGCTTACCTGAAGAAAATGGATCATCACGCATCTGTGCCCTCTTCATAGCTCTGTCTATCTGTGTCATATCCCCATCTATCTGATTTCCCAGTCTGGTGCTAGATCTCACTCCATCTGAGGGCTTAGGAATGCCCCCAAAAGCAATAACTTGCTCAACAGTAGGAACTGGCACAGTATCATGAGAACAATCAATAAGCTTAATAGACATGGAAGAGTCTATACAAGTTTCAGATGAAATAGATGAGTTACCCTTGACATTTTGGGGCGAGGCAATCCTCACCCTCTCTTGTTTATCATGTAGTTTCTCATCTCCTCCATGCACTATAAACTTCTCGCCCACATTCTCTTTTGCCAATTCCAAAGCACCCATTGTAATATGAGAAGTCCCTGTATTAAAAAGATTACCGCCAGCCATGAAGAAATTTTTTTCATCAACTTTCGAATTTAAACAAGAATTTTCATAAGCTGAAACGTGATTCGTACCAGAAGCTACAGCAGCATTAAGCACAGAGGATCTGGAGGCAGCATCCAATCGTGCCTCCAATGATTGCCCCTCAATTGGCCAATCATCAGCTCTGGGAGCACTGCCGAGTCCGATCTTCTGCGGCCAAGACCGCGCATGCACGTTCAGATTTCCCCGGCCCGGCGTAGAAGATCCCTGGCCCCTTCTGTTCTCCGCAGCAGCTGACAGAGGAGATGCTCCACTTGCCGACACATGCATGTGGATTTTCTGCTCCAACAAGCGACCTCCACCAGCATCCACAACGACATCATTTGCCACAGCCAATCCAACGTTGGCTGCCGTGCGCACAGAGCTACCGCACGTCGCCGACCTCCCTTCGCCAAAGCTCTTCCCATCGACTGACGGCACCCCGTCCGAGGGAGAGGTCAGCTGCTGCCCCCCTGCATGCTTGTACCGCTTCTCACTGCCAACCTGCGACACCAATCCCGAGGCCATCTTGGGCGATCCCAAAGTGGATATACCTGGTACAGAATCAGCATATGAATCAGCACAAGACTTGTCTTTTAGCCGAAAATGGTCCCATTTATCGCGAGCATCCATTTGAAGGAGTCTGGCTCATCTGACAGATTCGGGACAACTTGAATCTGCTGCCAGAGATGAACAAATTGCACAATTGCCTGTACTGAAGTTCAGTAACTGAACATCTGCGACCCATCTGTTGCGCAGCCTGGCTTCAGGAACTGTCGTCAGCATTGCAGCTCTTGGTCTGATGAATGGGATGGGATCCGGGGCAATGTCGGCAGCAGTCAGTCCTTTTATCCAACGATCCTGCCAAAAGGATGTGAGTTCTCCATTTCCCAGCGTACATTGGGTGGGTGGCAGTTCGGAATAGCTCTCGGCATTGTTTGATAAAGCCTTTAATATTGATCATTCAGATATCCAGGGTTGTACTGTACTTAGTATAACATGATCCAGAGGTCATGCTAAGCATGAACGCACGCCAGCCCTTGTGCATCATACATAGCCCCGTGATTTGAGTGGAGAAAAGAAAGCACCAAAAGAGGATAAAATTAAAGAAATACTATCAAACAGGCGAGATTAGCCTAAAGCAAGAAGAGATATCCTCAACCCTCGGTCACTGAATTTGAAGAAAAGTGTTGCAAATGATCAAATATATCCCCAAATTTGCCCAAAAAGTGTCTTCGGCTCACGAGTTCCAGTGAACTCTTCAATTTTAAAAAAATCGAAATTATATTTATAAGTTTCAAAAAATCTGGAAAAAAAAATTGGACATAGTCAACTATGTAACCTCTGTAAGCATGCAAAATCGTAATGCGAAATTCTTTGTATTGTGGGCTACACAAAGAAAATCCCATAAAATTTGGAGATATAAAATATGCATACTCAAATCCATACTTTTATCATTTTTAAATGTAGCTTAGAATACAAGGTATTTAAAAATGCTATGTTTACGGAATAGAACATTGTTTACATCCGGTTTTTCTTCCTATTTCGTTTGAAACTCGTAAATGTAATTTTCGAATAAAAGTTAAAATAAAGATATCACCGGGATCAAGGCCACTGGCCTCTGTTGTTTTTTTAAAGGATGTGAAGAATCTCGATGCAAACAAAGCAATCAATTTGGGGGACCTGACGAGCCGTGATCGACGGACGTGGCCAGGACTAGAAGGCAACAACACGTGCGGCATGGCCCACCATACCAACGCGTCAAAGAATGGAGCTTTCTGACGTTGAAGCAAACACAAATTTAACAATGATGAAAAACTCTGTCATCATCGGGTGCAAACATGGTGTGCCCCATCCCAATGCGGCCATGCCTCCACCGAAAACGACACTAAACAAAAATCAGGTTACTTGACAGTGCCCATTCAGTCATTTGCACTGTATTTGTGCCTTTTGTGTCTCTGTTTTCCAAAATATATACAGGTTATAAACTCAAGCTTCCAATATTGTATACACATTTTTTCTTATACCTACCCTGTATACAACGTTTTATAGCAACATATATTCTGGAGATTTTTGTGAAAACATAAATTTATCACGAAGCGTAACAGACTCAGCTTTCGTGAAAAAAGAATGAGCTATATGCATCATCGAAGCACAGGCCAATGACAATGAAGTTTTCATTTTTTTTAACATAACATAAAATAAAGAGAACATGAAAAGTTCCCCATAAACAGAGTACAACTGGTTTGTGGTAGTGCACGGCTAAGCAGTAAAAAAATGAAGACTTCACAATTGTCATATTAATTTGCCGGACTCGAGGGAAAAGTGAAGGGGAAAAGAAAAATACCGTCATCCTAGTCGAGGTATTAACTTATTTGAAGACATATATGCGGGCCTCTCATACAAAATGAAAATCAAATGGAGATTCATTGTGCAAGTATTTTGATCTCTGGAGAAATTGAGATCCCCAGTGGATTGTGGAAAAACCATCATCTTAAATTGATTGAACGACTAATTCACCTAAAAGTTCAAACTGATTGTATTATTTTACACCAAAAGTACAATGAAACTCTGAGATGTAGTGAGAATGGATGATTTTCGGCAAATAGAGTAACCGGTCTCGCTAGTGCACATCTACATGGTATAAAGTGTAGTTCACCATTGTTCAAGAGAAGACTTTTCCTGGCTCTTGTATGATTGTCACGATTGTTTATATGTACTTACCACAACAGAAAAAGTGTCAGCACGAGACCCAATTGAGGCATTGACTTATTTGAAGTCATGGACGTGGGTCTCTCAAACAATACGATACAGAAGTCATGCACACGAAACTAAAATTTATTTAAAATGTGGTTTCATATAAAAAAAAAGTAGCGGTACATTTTTCAAGAGAGGATATATATATATATATATATATGAGCTGGACTATTCTCGAACCCCCCTTAAGAGGGGTTCTAGAATAGTTATTCTCGAACCCCCTATTCCCGCTTTAGTTTCTTATCCCGAAAACCTACCCATCTGAACGCCCGAGGAAGGAAAGACCCCAACCGGATACCAGCGCCCATGCGAAACCACCTCAGTCCCGAATCTTATCCCCGCACGCCGCCACCAGCCCGTCGCCTCCCCCGTCGCCGGTAGGCCACCGTGCCGCCTCCCCCACCTCCTTCTCGCCGCCGGAGGACCCAAATCCCTCATTCACACCTCCTCCATCGTGCACATCCTCTAGCCGAGACAGCAGTCCCCAATCCGACCGCGCCTCCTACCAGGTCGGCGCCGGCGAGCGAGCGGCGGCGGTAGCCGACGTGAGGGAGCCGGCGACGGAGTCCGGCGAACTTTCCAACCAGAAGACCTTTTTTCGCGTCGACATGGGCAAGCGAGAGCAGGTTCGAGGAAGCTCAACCCGTAGCACGACGAGATTCCCCAGCAGGAAGATCTTCTTCCCTGCCTGCTTCCCACCGTCGTGTGCTCCAGTCGGGCGCCTCCGACCAAGATCTCCTCCCCGCAGCTCTGATCTGGGCGCTCCCCAAATCCACCGCGCAGCTCCGATCTGGGCGGCCCCCAATCCCACCGCTCGGCTGCAGCCCCTACACGCCCATATCCACCCCTTGCTTCGCCGGCGGCCACCTGCTCGGCTCCCTGCGGGTGGGCTAGCGAAGACACCCTAGTGGACTGCCGCCGATCTCTCCAGCCCAGCTTCGGCCGCGTCCTGCTCGCCTCAGGTGAGAATCTCCGATTCTGAAGATGGGTGAACCTCTCCTAGTCTGACGTGAACATCTTATACTGCAACTTGTGTCATCTAGCTAAAAGCATGCGCTATGTCAACTGCGTGCCGAACTTCCACATCTTACAACAACAAGAAGAGCAAATATCAGTGCATACTGCTATGCATTTTCTTGTACTGATTGATTTGCTAGTTGGTTAGTAGTTGTTCTTCACGATCAAACTTTCTTTGATAAGCAGGGAGATACTTCAGTGGTTCATAACTTTAAAAAACGAAAGTTCAGTCATGTCATGGTACAAGTTCGCCTTTCCTTTACAGGAATTCATCAAGAAAGTCATTGAGCCAAGGGCCACCACTAGTGCAAACACTCTGCCCAACTACTGCCGGCACTGAATTGCTGCTTGTTCATGTATGAAACGGCCTACAGCCTACTCATGTTTACTTGCTGATGTATAGTCCTTAGCTCTTCTAATTGATGTGCCGGTAGAAGTTCAATAGTTCAGAATTCCCGATTCGGCAGAGATAGCAGTTAACTTCCACGATGCAGTTGAGCGTGAAGCACCAGGTTCTGGTGTTCAGTTTTGCTATTATTCTGCACCTCAGTTTATCTGTTGCTCATGGACTAGTTCTACAGTACATTTTCTGAAGTTCAGTTCATCCTATTGCGTGGAGTTCACTTGTCATGCTACAGTTTAGATGATCTATGATGGATTGATTATTCATGAAGTTTACTTAGTTTAGATGATCCCGGATTGATGGATTATTCAGTCTTTGTATTATGTATAAACAGGGCATTGCACTGATACAAACATGTGCGCCATTATTATTTTGCAGTTCTGCATCTTTATCAGCTGCAAGAGGACAGCCGAGTCTCGTGAATGGACTGTTGTTGGGCCTGCGAATGGACTACGGTCGACCTGGTGAGTCTCCTGACCTAGCTACCTTCTTGTTCTCCCTTTCTGGAAGTTCAGAGATGGGCAGTTGGCGCAGTTCAATATGTGCTGCGTGCGTGGTTTTTTTAATTGTTTGTGAGATTTTTTAAGGCCATATGAAAACTCAGTTCGTCGTGTGAGAAAGTTCACCTCGTGCATTCGCGAAGTTCAAATAAAATTAAACGAATTTCTCTTTTGTTGGACAGTTCACTTGGGACACAAGGGGAAGATAAATTTGTAGATTGAGAAAGTTTGTTTTATTGATCTATGAAACAAACTAAAGGATCACAGTGAATTCATTAGGTGTAAAAGTGAAGTTCACTCTACAAATAAAAATGAAGTTCGCTAGGCATAAAAACCGAAGTTTGTTTCAGGAAATGTAAAAAAAAATCAGTGTAATAGAGTCCTTGCCTGCTTCTCATTGCAACAGTGTAATAGAATCCTTGCTTGCTTCCGCTATGAATTATTTTACATTTCAGTCTGATGTCAATACAGTAACATTTGCTAATGAAAGTGGTGATCTCATTTATTCTGGAAGTGATGATAATCTGTGCAAAGTAGCTTGCACTTACAAACTATTATGTTTGATCATATATGACTGAGTTGCTTTCAGATTAATTCACAATTTGAAACATATGAAGCGTGAAGTCTTTTTATGTTGCAACCTCCAATTTCTGAAAGATAGACTGATTCTGGATGATTTTGCGTGAAGTAGAGTGGCAGATGACATGTCATGATTCCTGACAAAAAAAAGAATGTTTGAAATATCAGGAAACAGATGATGCATTTGGCAATATCCTAACTTATCGAGTTTGTTCCTTTAGTCCAGTTTATTACCAATAGATGACCCTTTTATAGGAAAAATAACTGCCGCTAGTTCATGCGTGGACTCCTGGCAGTGCCACCATGAACTCCGGCTCTCCCGCATAGCCAGAGCTTCCCCACGGGACAAGCGCCACCGCAGTTCGCATGCCCCATCGCAGTAGTTCGCATCGCTCTCCACAAAACGTGAACCCATTTATTATGCTACTCTGTGCACTCAATTTATTATGTCAAACAAGTTGTCCACGAGGTTGCATCTATTGGAAGTTAACTTTTCTTTGCTGGGGAATCCACTTGGGTGCGGGCAGTTCACTTCTTACCTCCTATTTATGTTGTTATGAAATGATATTGTGAACTGCCCGTGCTATGATGCTTCCTTCATGTATTATGTGGAGAAAGATAAGTGGAAGCTTTCTCCGTATGTAATGAAGTTGATGCTTCCGGTGTGGTGCACGGTAAAGTTTTATCCGTATTGGGCTCAAAAGTAGCATACTGGAAGAGATTGGTAACTGCAGTCGAGAAGAAGTTGATGTGGTTTTATGCAGTTTCATCTTCCTGGTTGTTTCATGCGGCAAGTAGTTCAATATTTTCTTGTCTAAAGTTCAGTTCAACGAGTTCTTTTTGTCTGCTTTGAGGTTTAAACAAACGAAGAAGGTGTGGAAGTTAACCTTTATTTTCCTGAGAAGTTCAGTTTATCTCTTATGCTTGTGAATTTGAGTAGATGTTGCACTCCAGTGATATGATAGGTAAACATAAACTCTCAATGCTATGCCAAAATCTTAATTTGGAGGTTTACTCTCTGTCCTTCAGAACAAGTTCAATTGGTCTAGTGCAGACAATTCATTTTTTCGGCATAAAGGGTTCAATTCATGCACGAGGAAAAAAGGCTGAATTTTTTTTGTCACGAAGTTCACTATTTTGAAATCCGGAAGTTAGCTTCTGTTGCTAATTTTTCTTCTACTTCTGCATGATGAGTGGTACTAATTAAATTACTCTCTGTTAATGTCACTTGCATTTTTCTTTAATGTCTCAAATTGTATGGTGTAATCAAGCTTGATTGTAACTATGATGAGGTTTTAGTAAACATGGAATGTTGCTATGCTGCCCAGCATTTAGTACCACAACCTGCTTTTAGCACATGTTTGGATAGAACAATATACCAGTTTTTGATATCTTTGTGCCAGATTCACCTGCAGTTCACTTTGTGTAAAATGGCAAGTTTACTTTTTTTATTTTTATTTTGGGGGAGTTCGTTTTATGCGTTCTGTTGTTATTGATGTGTGGCTGATAGAAAGAGAATAGAAGTTCACTTTTTTCTATTGACAAGTTCACTTTTATATTTCTAGGAATTTTCGAAGCACCAGACAACTCTCTATTTGTTGTCCGGCCGCTGGAGTCCATTAGAAGTTCAGATGGAGGATCCCAGCATCAAAAGGTAATTGAGACCCATGTTGTCCTGTTGTTCACAATAATAGCGGAGTTATTATCTTCTCACATTCAAAACTGCTCTAGGAAGCTCCCTACATTTCGTTCTTGATGCGCAGATACAAAATAGAGAGTATGATGTGAATATGGAACCTCCCTTAAGCTAAATCTTTATTTATCTTATTGCATCCAAGTCTATCATTGCTTGTGTTTATGATTTATCTTTATTTATTTCACTAACTAATCTTGTAGTGAAATATTATTTTCTGGTACATCAGGTTTTAGAGATACACTATATTTGTGGCTTGTAAGTGTTTGTGTTTATGCTGGATAGAAGAAATTTTATTTCTTCTTTGAAATTTAGATGCAACTAATAGACTTGATCCCTGTGATCTGTTTGTGTAGAATGAATCATGCATGTTAATCTAGAAAATGCATTGTTGCTTGTGGATGATCTATTTTTTGTGATTTTTATGCCGATAAGATCTATGGAATTATATCATATGTGAAGTTCACTTTTTTATATGACTTAACTATCATCACAGTGCCTTACAAGAACGTTCAGCATGAGCAGTAGTTGTGTTGTAAGTTCTGGAATACTCTCCCTGTCTAATTCACTCCATCTCTAGTTGATTTATACATAGGACACTTACCTTTTGCATTGATTAATTCATCAATTGATTCAATAATTCAAAAGAAAAGAAGTTCATTATGTTCATGCAGCAAGTTCACTTTCTTTTATTTTGGGCTACGTTCCGCATGGTGGTTTAGCCACAGCACACTAAAAAAGGTGTACTGTGGTTGCAAAGTTAAATTGTATTTGTTGAAGAGGTTCAATTCGTCTCGTGAGGGGAGTTCACTATTTTATTAGGACAAACGATTCGATTTGTGTCCGCACGATAAAAGTTCACATTTGTTTTTGACACGAAGTTCACTATTAAATTCGAAGTTAGAATCATATTTTGGCACAATACAGAGGTTGTGCACTTGGGACAATTTCACCACTTCGATTTCAGGCGGTTCTCACACTTGTTTATTTTGGAAGTTCGCTTTTCTGTTTTCGAGAAGTGCATAGGAGGCTCTGGAAGTATCATTAGTTGGCATACTTCTTGTTAAATAGATGAATGCTTATTGGCCTGACTAAAATTATTGAGTAAGCTATTTAAAATAGTATATAAAGTAGTTCACTCACATCATCTCGGTAGTTCATACCCGTAAAGTATATAGTTCATTTTGGGCAGTATGCTTTTATCATCTCGACGGTATAAAAATGCATGAATGCTTATTGGCCTGACTAAAATTTTACTTATTTTGTGCTTGTTGGGTATTATCATGTTTTGCTCTATACAAAACCTAGAAGTCCATTTAATCATGTCTGATAATTTCAGTATATCAGGCAATTTCAATTCGCCTGCATAACAATTTAAAACTTCTTGGAAGTTAACTTTTCTTTGGACTTTGCTACGTAGTGCTATAGCACTATTTAGTCTACCGGAGTGCCCCACCTAAATTAGGAAATAAATTCGTCCGGCATCTCTGCGTTCTAAAAATAGAAATACTAATTCCCCACGTCTCCTCCAACCGCCCAGGTCAGCGCAGGAACTACGGAGAACTCCATTCAGTTTCTCTGCTCGGTTGCAAGTTTTTGACGAGTAAAAAAAAAAGGGAGGCAGCAGCCCTCAGAAACAACACACCACACAGCAACTAGTTTTGTGATCTCATTTGAAGATGTAAAAATTGCAGTGGTGAATGTAGAAAAGAAGATAAAGTTACATCCAGTTGAATCAAACCTGGAATCACAAAAGCATACTAGTGTGTTAACCTTGATCCATTAGATATTCTAGATGTAGAAAAATAATAAAAAATACATCCAGATGCCTAAAGTTTCACCTAAAATTGAGAAAAAACACCTAGAAACTTTCATCAATCTAGATGTAGAAAAAGGGTAGGAAGTACATCTAGTTACAAAAATAACCCCCAGAATTAGGAGAAAAATTACTATTCATACATCCAATTACAAAAAAATTACTTACAGAATTGACAAAAAAATTAAGAGTAGTACAACCCGACACAAAAAGTTACATCTAGCCTGACAGCTCGTCCATTTGTAGCTCGAAAATCTGCCAAAATTACTTAATCTACCCAAATCGAGCGGAGCTAGAGGTAGGATAGTCTGCGGGAGACCTGAGGCCATGAACAAGGCGACGACCTCCCAAGGTACAGCCGCAAGGCCGAACGCCGCCTCCATCGCGCGTCCGCCCGTCGGAGATCGTGTTCGCCGGGGCCGAACCGGTGAGCTGCTAGCGGAGGTCGGCCGCGCCGGCCGCTTGGCTGAGTCGTAGCCGGAGGTCACGCGCGCCGGGCCGGGCGGCTGAGTCGCCGGCGGAGATCGAGCGCGCCGGGGCCGGGCGGGTGAGTCGGCGGCGGTACGCACCACCGCCGCCTCCGGTTCCCGGCGTTGGGGAGAGATGGGATTCCCGGCTTTGGGGAGAAACGAGAGAGGCCGATTTGCGTACGAAGACAAAGACCACGCGAGAAGGAGGTGAATTTATCAAGCATGCCTCGTCCATGTGCAGCACATGAACCCCTCAACGTTTCAGATGAACCGTTAGATGGAGATCCGACGGGCACAAGCGGGAAGCACTGTGTAAGACAACACAGTGCCCTGGCAATAATTAGAATTCTTTTGGGGGAATCCACTGCATCAGTTGGAGTAGTCCGCTTCTGGCTAGTATGAAAAATAGTAGTTCACATTATTATGAGATGCTTCCAGCTAGTATGAAAAATGGTAATTTACATTATTATCAGGGCCAGTTCACTTTCTATATTTGGGAAGTTCGTTTAGTCTGTCTAACTATTACAGTTTAAAGAACACAGGTGGCACTTTGCGACATACATCGTGGAGGAGGACCTACCTCTCCGTCGTATAGCCTTCTGTTGGCACCGAGACTGTAGTTGAACTATCTCAACCTGAATTTAGACGATAGCAATGTGTAGTTCAATCTGTGTCAGCCATGAAGTTCAGATAGCAATGAATGTGATAGATGTTTTTTACTTGCCTAGATACTACTAGATGGATGGATTATTCATGAATACTTCTCTAAATACTATTGTGCAGAATCTGGCGTTGTCGCTTGCTTGAGATAAGGTTGCGCGGGTCAACTACAACTCCTCGGTATCGACGGGAGCAAGGCAAAGGGCCGAGCGGAGCAAGGCAGCAGGCAGCAGCCATCAATTTCCGGACATCAATCCAGCGGCAGTGTGGAGCATTTGTTGCCATACGTGCTAATCGGTGATGCTCCTTTTTTGTGAATGAAGCAGATCCTCTCACCGTCTCACAGGAGTAGCTTTCAAATTGATGCTCCTTTTTTTGAATGAAGCAGATCCTCTCACGGGAGTAGCTTTCAACTTGTATGTTGGTGCTTCTAAACTGCTCCAGCTTGGCTACTTTTTTTTTGTAGTTTTGTGCCTTTACCAGCTATGTTTGTACTGTTGCAGCCAAAAAATGATTTTTGTGCAGTGCACAAAACAGATTAAATATTAGAATATGTAAAGTAAAGTACTGGCAATTTGAATGTGCTTGATGTTCAATGGGAAACTTACTTTTTGTGGGCATTCACTTTGGCAATGGTGCGAAGTTCACTTTGCACCATCTGGATGTTCAGTTCAAAATATGTCAGAAAATTCACGTCGCACAAGGCAGAAATTTATCTCTTCTAGGACTTCAGTTTGACCACAACGGAATTTCATTTTTCACTATGCAGAAGTTTACCTTAAAATCACTGGAAGTTTGTGCAAACCTGCAGGAAGTTTACCATTTTGTGGGATGTAATTTTGACCACGATGGAAAGTTCACTTTGTACTATGCGGAAGTTCACCTCCAACATATCGGGAAGTTCATTTTTTTACCGCGACCGGAAGTTCACTAACAGCTAACGGGAAGTTCACTTTCATATTCGAGCTGCTCACGCACTCCGTCTTTTCCTGGGCGGAAATCATACGCATAGAAATTGTTCGTACGACCATCGATTACAAAAATCGATCAAATCCACATACAATTAACACTAATATAACTCTAGTAATACCCCAACACACCATAATACCACACCTAATCAATCTAGATGAGCCAATTCGAAAATTTCTAGTGTCGGCGTTATCTTCGTTTTTGCGTATTTCTAAAATTAAACTTAAATCTTTTAGAATTTGGAAAAACATTCAACATGAAAAAGATGCGCCTAATCAATATCTTTTCAACTCAATATCATTTGGAACATTCCAACAAGTGGTCCGGAAATAACCCCCTAAAAAGTACGAAAAACCGAGAAATTCAAAAAGTTGAATCAAGTATTTTCAAATCTGCTCTTAAACTGTAAAGAATTTGGAAAAGTGATCTTCATGAAAAAGATGCGCCTAGTCATCAGCTTTCCAACGGCATATCATACACATCAATCAAATAAACGGTTCGAAAATTAGACCCCCAAAACTGCGCGGAAATTAAGAAATCCGCGAAAACGTTGTTTCGTATATTTAAAATTATTTCTAAACAGTAGAGAATTTGGGAAAACGTTGAACATGAAAAAGTAGCGAAATTTCCGTGCGAATCCAACGGTATATTATACGCATCAATCCGATAAGCGGTTTGAAAATCATCGTGAAAATACTGTCCGCACGAACATGCAATTCTGGTATTCCGTCGAGAAGTTCACTAGGAAACACCCGGAAGTTCAGAAAGGGTTCGAGAATAGTTATTCTCGAACCGGTTCGAGAATAGCAGACCTAATATATATATATATATATATATATATATATATATATATATATATATATATATATATATATATATAGGATAAATACTTCCTACTCCTGGGTGTAACTACACCCACGTCTCATATACTACCATACGGAAGTATATAACATACTTTATTGGTTTGAGTATGTTTGTACACTATATCTAAGATACTCCATACCAACTTTGGTAAAAAAAATTAAATACACCATAGTTTGCACTATATATACAAAATACATGCATATTTATATGTAAAGAAATAGTGTACGTAAAAAAGTGTACATACTACCTACAAAGTAGTATATATACTACCAAAATATTCTTATATACTTCATACTACATGTATATACTCTTCGGTATGATAGATACTACCTAGATTGTGTGAAACACACGTGGGAGTAACTACACCCGGGTGTAGCATGAATATATATGGGTATCTCATACAAAATGAAAATCGTGCACTCACGAGAAACTAAATATATGGAGATTGATTGTGCAAGTATTTTTATCTCTGGACAAATTGTGATCCCTAGTGGATTGTGGGAAGATGATCATCTTAAATTGATTCAACAAGCAATTCACCCAAAAGTTCAAACTGATAGATAGAGACGGCATTATTTTCACCAAAAGTATAATGAAATTCTGTGATGGAATGAGAATGGAGAATTTTCGGAAAAATAGAGTAACCGGTCTCGCTAGTGAACATCTAAGTGGTAAAAAGTGCAGTTCAAGAGAAGAATTAACCGTCTGACTCTCATACGATTGTCACGATTGTTCGTATCAAGTTGCCACGACCGAAAAATTGTCACCGCGAGATATGGAACAAATGAAAGCCCGTCAACCAAATCGAGGCATTGACTTATTTTAGGCCATGGACGTGGGTCTCTCAAACAATACGATACAGAAGTCGTGCACACAAAACTAAAATTTATTTGAAATGTAGTTTCATATAAAAAGAAGTAGTAGCAGTATACATTGTTCAAGAGAGAAGACTTTACTGGTTCTTAGCTTCTTGCACAATAGTGAATTGTCATGTCAACTTGCCCACCACAAATGAATTGCCACGGCCAGCCGTCAACCGGATCGAGGCTGTTTTGAAGTCATGGACGTGGGTCTCTCAAACAATACAGTACAATATACAATACAAAAGTCGTGCGCAGGAAACCAAAATTTGTTCACAGCATTAGCTATTGAGAATTCAGGATATGTCCAAGGTCACCTTTCTTTTCTGCAATTCATTTCTTTTCTTCTTCTACTCCATATTATTCGTACAGTAGTAGTATTATAATTAGGTGTATATCACATATAAGTATTGTGTTGTTGGATAAATACAATCGGAGTGCCGTTCTTGTGTCGACTGGTTAGCACGTAGCAGGTGAGTAGATGACAGACACATCGACGCGCGTAGCACTCACGCGGCGTCGCGGTCGCGGTAGCTTTTGGTCCAGCTGTGGCTGCTGGCGGGCGGACATGTCCACCTCCATCCAACCTTTCCATTTGTCCCCACAAGACTAGATAGAACTTGATCTTCTGGGACGGCGATGTGAAGATGGATTACAGCTTTATTACTTTATCTCTCGAGGCTTGAGAAGGGATCATCAACTTCCCATCTGTGTTCTTTATTTGCTTCTGCCAGTTGTGGTTGGAACAACCGGCTACACGTATATACGTACGTGGAGATCAATTAGATGGGGAGCCCCTTGCTTGCTTGTCTGATAGCGGTGAAGCTCTAGTTGGGACAGGCTTAAACGTGGGGTTTAGATGGGAACTACTACCTTGCCGGTGGATGGTGGGCTTGTAAGTAGGGGTTACAAACTGTTGGGTTTTGTCGTACTACCTTTATCCCAAGGCTTAAACTTATTTTTTTGGAAGGTCAAACTATGTTAAGTTTGATTAAATTTTATCAAAAAATATTAACATGCAAAGTACAAAATCAATATCATTAGATAGATAATGATATATATTTTTTCATATGGTATCTATAAAATATCATATTTGTTCATATGTTTTTCAAAAATCAATATCATTAGATAGTATGTTAAGTTTAACTTTTTAAAAATAATATAAGTCTTAAGTTTTGTGAGGCAGGTAGTATGTCCTCCCCTCTCTGGCAAGGCTACAATAGTTGAGAGTCCATAGCCGTAGACTGGGACAATCCGATGCCACCTCCGTCGGAATAGTAGGTAGGAGTAGATTTAGGGTTTGTAGATTGTCCTACATGGTGGGTGGCAACTATGCCTAGAGTGAGACATCGGATCCCCACGGCTGTGTTTGGCGCTGCCTTGTCTCTCTCCTCTGCTTCACGGGTGCTCCGGTGGTCGGAGGCGTATGTGTTGCGGCGGAGTAAAGCAGAGATCTCCATAAATAACCATGTTATCTGCCGTGGCGGCCAACGTTGGAGCTGCTACTCCTCTTCTCTCACTCGTCATGAAGACGGGGATGAAGGGGATCTGTGTTGGCTCTAGCGGGTTGGTGGCTGCATATGCAGCAGGGTAGCATGCGTCCTACTGTTCGAAAGTTCATCACAGCGTACACTTCGTAGTAGTTCTTCAGGCCCGAAGGGCGGCCCCTCAAGCCTCAGTTGACAGTGGTTGTTGCCTTTTCCGGCTTTCGACTTCCGGTCTTCACAACCTCCAAGCAATCGGGGCACTGCAAAGGTTGTCTGGTATCGGCGTATTTGGCTACAATCTCCTCGTCCCAAGTGTTGTGACGGGCCCTATTGCGGTGGAGAAGGAGCTAAACTGAATTGTTTTTCATGCTTTTCTTCTAAGGGTCATTTGTGCATATTGTAACGGCCAGCTTGTATTTTATGATTTCTTAGTGCCTTTTTTTGTAGAATGTAACTTCACCGCTGCTAATGGATGAAGCTCCTTGTCCTTTGGGACCGACACCTGGTAATAAAAAAAATCTTTAGTTATCTCTTGGGCTGAAAGAGATCATTAGCTAGCCATCCGACTTCTTTGGTACTCCCTCGTTTCCAAATTAGGATGCATGTTAGAGCATCTCCAATAGCCGCACTAAATTTTGGCATTGTAAAACCATTTTGCAGTGCGTTCCATCCGTTTTTCGTGCGTGAGGTCATATTCTTCTCCGCTAGAAGCTCTAAATTTTGGAGCTCTAAAACTAGGTAGTTGTTTCTGCGGGCGATTTGTACCGCATGCTCTTTCTGGCGTTGTATATATAGTGGACGAGATAGCGCTTTTGCAGCGCGCTCCACTTTACAGCACCGGTTGCAGCATCTGTTAGAGTGTCAATTTCCGCCTCTCGCGTGCTATACTAGTTGCTTTTTTGGATACAACGCGGGTTGGAGATGATCTTAGTTTTAGTTAAAGTCAAACTTATTAAACTTTGATCAAATGTATAGAAAATAATAACAATATCTACAACACCAACTCAAATGTCAATAGAACCATCATGAAATATTTTTACATATTATATGCATTTGATATTATGAAAATTAATATATTTTGTATATAGTTACGGAGTAGTAAATTTTTATGAAGTTTGACTTTATACAAAACTAATATGCTTCCTATTTTGGAAAGGAGGGAGTATCTGCTTCTGCCATTCCCGGTTGCGGTTGGATCAAACCGGCTAAGGCTGGCCATAATGCAAAGTATCATATAGTGGTATCATGTATATTATACAAGTCTATGATACTACTCCTATAGTGGGTAGTATCATCTAGTAGTATCATAATCTCATGATATTTAATTATTTGTAGAATCTCAATGCAATTGTGTGTATAGTATGTATTTGTCATTAATTTTTTTAGTTTCACGTGCTATGATACAGTATCATATTATGATACCACTACTAGCATATTTATCCTCATTAATTATAGTGCCACATCAGATTTTTGCCCAAGTGACATGCATGATACTCCTTCCTTATGATATGGCTAAGCTAAACGTGGGGATTAGTTGAGTAGCCGCTTGGTACTTGAGAGGGGGTGAAGCTCTAGCTAGTCGGGGAGGCTAAACGTGGCGATTAGATGAGAGCTGTTACCCTGTCGGTGGGTGGTGGGGCTTGTAAGTGGGGATTCCATATGTGCAAACCGTGGTGTTTAGTTGACCAGACAGCTTTTTACGAGCTACGTAAGGTCCTCTTTTGTACTACGAATGTGAGCAGATTTGAACAGGTTGCATTAACTGAGCCCACGGTTTGGGTTTCACACACTGGCCGTAAGCTTGTGAGATTATGTACTCCAAGTTACGTTCAAGCCTTGATAGTACGAAGTTTCATTTAAGAATTCGTGGCACAAATTTAACGCTACGAAGAAATGCAAATAATAAAAAAAAACTGTGAACAAAATAGGGTTTGCAAAGTCGTGGTCAATCCGAGGACCCCAACCGATAGACATAGACCGGTCGTTTAAAACACTAGTTATGGGTTGGCACGACCGAAAAACAATAATACGCACGAGAAAAGGACGAAGAGGCGGACACGACGATTAAGCGAATATTCGCGGCACCCAGCAAGCAAATCCCCCTTCTCGCTCACCATTTCCCGGCCGTCCTAAATTTAGCCATCTGTCGTCCCGACCACTCACACGCGATCCTCACCGTCCGTTCCTCCATCCGACGGCTCCCACCTCGTCCACACCAAACCTCGGGGACAATTGCAAAAATAATAGTAGAGCAAATCTGAGAGTGGGGAAATAGCATAAAAGCCCTCCATCCGACGGCTCCCACCTCGTCCACACCAAACCTCGGGGACAATTGCAAAAATAATAGTAGAGCAAATCTGAGAGTGGGGAAATAGCATAAAAGCAAAACGGGGCGCGTGATTTCCGAGGCAAATCCGGATGCTTCCAACCCATACCATACCACCACGGGGACCCTCTCTCCTCCTCCTCCTCCTCGATCCCTCGGCCAGGTCGCCTCTTTCTCCTCCTCCTCCCCTCCGTCCGCGTGGCCTGCGAGCTCCACCTCTGGATTGCCGCTGCCCCGCCCCACCCCACCCCGCGGAGTTCTCGATTCGTCGGGGGGAGATCGGCCGCCGGCGCGCCCGGGGGTCACCATTGGCCCGTGCTGAATCAACAGGTGGGTCACCGTCTCGCTTTTCTTGCTTGCTTTGTTGATGCTGCCTTTTCTTTCTGATGATGATTTAGCCGTTGGGGATTTCTTGGTGTGCGGGACGGGGAGGGAGACGGTGGGGATTCTTGATTCGGTTCCCCGACTCGGTCCGGCGCACGATTCGGGCGGAAAGGTGGATGGGGGTTCCTTTCATCGAGCGATTTTGAAATTTTGTTCTTGGATTTTAGCGGTGGTGTTCATCCGGGATTAGAGATTTGTCTCCCCTTCCGCTGCAGTTCTTCCCCCCGATTTCGTACGAGTTGTTCCTGTTCGTGCATTGGGTCTGTGCGATTGTCCCTTTCCACGGCCGATTTGCTCGGCGGGGCGGCATTTCCTTGGATTCTTCTTGCGGAGGTTGGTCGCTTCCGCGCCTCTGCTGTTCCCCATCGTCATTTCCCCAGGTTTCCGGCAGTTGGCAGCGGGTGTACCAAAAATCCAACTATAGTTTCCCTATTTTTTCTTCGTTTCCCCGGCTATTTAGGCGCTGAATTAATTAGTCCCAACCTTTCCGCTGCCTTTGGGCGGATTCCCTGCCCCGATTTGGGCGGAAATCAATGGTTCGGCCGACTCCTCACCGCACCAATTTGGGCGGAAGTGTATGCTTCTCTTTACCCCCGATTTAGAACAGCCTGAAATGCGGATGCCTACTCATCTGATTCGGTTTTGGGGGAACCTAAAAATAGCCATTGCTCTCCTGCCAAACGGTGGTTCCAAATCGTAGCTAGCCATCCTCCGTTTCCCCTCAAACAAAGCAACATGTAGCGTCGTTCGTTGGCCTTGTGGAGGAAGTGATGCGATGCTTTGTTTCGTTGCAAACCTGCGTGTGAAATGGGGTAGAGTGGCGGCGTGTTTAGCGCGTAAGCAGGACAAGGATTTGGGGACTTTGCGTGCTCCTCTCCTACGTTTCTGCTTAATTCAGGTGGTATTTGCGTTTGTTGCGTCCTTTGCTTTGGACCAACTGCTCTTAGAATGCAAGCAAGTTTCGTTTCCCTCCTATATTTTCTACCCCCGTTTGGTGTCTCCTAGCATTGTTATCCTTGTGCGTTAGTTACATGGGATTAGGCCGACCTGTTTGATGGTTTGGTAATTCAGGTGGAGAAAGGGTCGGATTTTGTTTCCCTTGTTTGGAATCTGTGGCTGTGGAACATATGGACTTTTAACCAACTGGACCTAACTTGTTGCCAAACTTATCTGTGCAGGCAGGCAGGCACTTTCTCAGAGGCTTTTTCTTGCGATTCAGGGAGGAGGGCAACATTTTTGTCTCTTGATGCTTTAGAAGCATTGTTCTGCCAGTACTGATGGAAGCTAAGGGCATGAACGACCGGGATACTTTGATCGATTTGGAGAGCGGGAACAACCTTGTTATTAGTGAGTATAGCCATGGAACGGATGCTAATTTTGGAGTAGCAAGGGCAGCATCAAATGGCTCGTCAAATGAGGCCAAGGATGACGGGAATCAGCACATGGATTGCTCCCCGCCCTGTACTGAAGCTGCTGCCAGGAATGGGGATGACAGGAAGTCCGAGGGGGAGGAGAAGCTGGGCCTTTTGGATAGCTCTGGAGGCGAGAAGGCAAAGAAGAAGCGGTCCAAGAAGCCGCCGCGCCCACCAAGGCCACCGACCGTTCTGCCGTTGGACGCTTCTGACCAGAAGCTCCTAAATGAGCTGAATGAGCTCGCTTTGTTGAAGCGGGCAAGGATCGAGCGGATGAAGGCTTTGAAGAAGATGAAGAACGCCAAGCATTCCTCAACTAGCAATTTCTGTCCCATGATCGTCACCATTATCTTCTGCCTCGTCATTCTCTGGCAAGGTATACCTTAGTAACAACCTTAGTATCTCGTATATGTTGTCTTTGTATGGAAGAACAAAAATGTGTTCACCAATGAAATAAAGCCTTTCTTGGTCCTGAGTCTAAACTTGTCAAATGCAAGTTTCTCGGTGATACAGTCATGCTGATTGCTGCCAGTGGAAGTTAACTATACACTTTACAATTACTCTGATGAAATCTTTGAAACATAATTGCCATGAAGCTAGATAATATTGCTAATCCTTCATTATGATGTTTTTGAACACTCATGTTTATTATTGAGCAATCAACTATATGTATCGGATCAAATTGTTTTTCCATGGCAATTATGTTAGAGTTGATATGGATATCGACTTTGGGCAATGCAGCGACCCAATGCTGATGTATATATTGAGTTTAGTACTTTATACATTTTCAGGCCAAGGGATCCAAAACTTACTGACATTTAGAAATACTATGTACATCATCATGTGAAACCGCCTTAGTTCTTCAAAATTTATTGTTCTTGAGAAAACACATGTCCTAATCTTCACTATTTTGTTACCCTGCAGGATTTTTCTCAAGGCAAGCAGCAGGAGTAAGCTTCCATGGATCGCCTGAATCTTCAGTTAGAGAACATAACAGTCTGATCTCAATTCGGTTCTACAAGAACCGTTCTAGCATCAGACCTCAAAGTTCGACATCTGCCGCTCCTAAGTATGTGAACTTGATTTTTCAAAACAAAATAGTACAGTACCTTAAAATCCCAATAACCAGAGCTTCTTGCTACAACCTATTCTGTACCATGCTTGATGTGCTGCTGATACATGCACTTTATTCTGTCTTTGCAGCAACTTAGAAATGCGCCACCGAGACTGGAGATCCCTAGCAAATGCCGAGAGGCTGCGGCAAGAACACGCTGGCCGGGCATGACCCCTGGGCGGCACCAAGACAGCTGTTGCCGTGGCGCACGCTGCGCTGCTTGCCATTTTGAAGCTCACCACGGCAGGTCGATGTAAATCTGTGGGACTGTTTAACGCCCCTCGAGGCGCCTCGCTGTAAATGAACCCTCTAGTGTGTGTTCTGCGTGCGTGTTCCTCCGGGTTCCATGCTGCTAACCAGTGGACTTTCCTGTGGTAATGGCACCTGGTAAGTCTCTTCAGAGCAAGCTGTATGATGATTACAATAATAAGGCTTGCGAGTGATAATAATCTAGTCTGATCTGGTCCTGTCGTGAAGCAAGTGTGGTGCATGATCCTCAATCTATATTCTTCTTGGCCGTCCACAGCTCAGAGTGTTCGTTTTACACTGTTGACTGTTTAGAGCTGAGACTCTGGCCGGTGGTGTTCTAGATCTGCACACAGTTGTACAAACAGCACGGCAGCTGCATTTGTTATGTGTACAATAATGTACTCAAGTATGGCCAATCAATCAGATTTGATTCAGATCCTTCTTGGTTTCTTCTCTTTCCATGTGCTTTTCGCATGGTAAACGCTATCATGGCATTGATTAATGGAAAGCTGAGCTAATCTTGCTTGATGAGATGGCTTGGTACTTTGTCGACATAGATCTTCGCTGTCACATTGATGGCACCTCGAAATAACAAGTTGACTACAAACTAGTCTAATCATCAAAATGAAAACTGTCTACAATTGTGAATGTATATATGAATCAATATACAAAGTTTTCGACTGTCATGAGTGTATGGGGCATAAAAGAACGAGCATGGATAAATCGAGGTTGAGCCATTCGAAGCCTTTTATTTTATAAAGAATTAAGATGATTTGCACTTTCATGTAGACTAAAATACAAAGTAAATTTGTATTGAGATTTTATCATTGACTACATCAAAAAGAATTCTCATATTTTTTTGAAAACTCTGTAGTATGATTTTCCAAAAAAAAAAACATAAAGGCTACATGTAGCTCAACCTTTTTTTTTGCGAGAAATCCACCGATCTATTAATAATCATCAACAGTAGTACAAATAACCCAAAAAGTAAAGAAAATTACAAATTGGTATTCGGACCACCTAGCGACGACTACAAACACTAGCACGAGCCGAAGGCGCGCCGCTGTCCTCGCCCCTCCATCGCCGGAGTCAGGCAAAGCTTGTCGTAGTAGAGCTTGTTCTAGTAGACAGACGGGAAGTCGTCGTGCTAAGGTCCCAAAGGACCAGCGCACCAGATCAGCAACCATCGCCAATGATGACAACCGTAGATCGGAAGAGACTATCATGAAACCACACCAACAAACATGAAAATCGACCGGATCCCAGCAGATCCGACGGGCACAGAACTCCACGCGCCCTCCGACAGTGCTAGATGCACCACCGGAGCGAGGATAGGGCGGGGAGGACCTTATTCTGACTTCAGGATGTAGCCACCGCCTCACCATCCTAAAAAAGAAACTGAAAAGCAAACTAAATTAAGAACAGAAACTCCCCGCCGACGAGGGACCGTGGTCCACCACACCTCCAAGGCCCGAAGGCCACCGGAGGCGGAGCGGACCGGCGGTATCGCCGGCGAGGAGGACGGAACCCTAGATGGGTTTTTTGCCTTTTTTCCGCCGCCTCCTGGGTTCCCTTGGCACCGTACCGGTTCGTGAATGCTTACATGTAGCTCAACCTTAATTTTGAGTTTCTGGCCAAAACTTTAGTAACTCCATGACTTAGCTTTGTCTACACATAGGTAAATCACTTATTTGGGACGAGAAATATTAAATTTGAAAGGAAAAAGTCATCAAAGTCCAGGGAAGTGAGAGAACATACCAGTACCCCTTTGCTTTTGTTGATAATAAAAGAGTATATTTTGAGGGATGATAATAAAAGAGTATAAAAATGACAAAAGTTTCCACGTGGGCTTTTGGATCTCCCCATACTGGTGTTCGTTTCAGTTTAGGCTGGCAGCCTGGCACCGTTGGGAATCAAAACAAGGCCTCTAATTGGCCCTTTAAAAGAATATATCCGGTCTAAGTTCAGCGGTGTAGGCTCCCGCGGCCCAGGATCAGGTATCTCTATTTCCTGTTTGTTCTTTATTTTTTCAGTTGTTTTTTTCCTGTTTTACAAGGATCTGATTATTTCAGGAAAAAATATATTTGAACATTAGTTAGATATGAAAAAATTTAAAGTTGAACATTTTTGAATTTGAAAATTTTAAATTTCAACAAATTTTAAAATTGAACATTTTTTAATTTTAATAATTTCTAAATTTGAACAGTTTTCAAATCTGGACATTTACAAAAAATCAAAATTTGAACAATTTTCAAAATCTGAATATTTTCGAATTTTGAACAATTTCAAAATCTAAATATTTTCGAAATTTAATTTTTTTGGAAAATTGAACATTTTTGAAGTTAAACAATTTTCAAATCTTACAAACCGGCCGGATAAAGAAAACCGCACCAGAAACCCGTAAAATAAAAAAATCCAATCTAGAAAACCAGATAGGAAAACCAAATTAATAAAAGCAAAACAAGAAAATGGGCCTATCCCAAACCCCCGACCGGGGGTGTGCGGCACGAAGTGACCACCGACCTAATCGGCATATAGTAATCATGTTATTTGAGCCATATAGTGTGCACTAGGTGCGTCCAGTGTACTAATACACTAAGCTAGTCCCTGCCCGTTGGATCATTGGATCATGAGTTCATGACTCATGAGTTACTGATTCACATTGATGCATGCACTCGGTTTTACACTTACCGGCTGAGCTTAACGAAAATCAACCGGCAATCCACATACTCTCTTTACCATCATTTAATGCATGTATTTAAATTTTTATCGCAACACTATATATTTTGGACCGGGTGTTCAATTTGAGAGCAGGTTTCACCATCCTCTTCGTCTTCATGAGCTCTTCGAAACAAGATCAATGTTCAATATGTTCTCGAAAAGTAAAGTTTCTGAAAGGATCGGATGCCGCACCTAGGGGGGGGGGTGAATAGGTGCTAACCAATTTTTAGTTCTTTTTCAATTTAGGCTTGACACAAAGGTAAATTCTCTAGATATGCAACTAAGTGAATTTACCTATATGACAAGATAAACAACTAGCAAGATATAGCAACGCAATATAAGAGATATAATAGGATAGAGGTAACCGAGAGTGGAGCACGCGATGACACGGAGATGATTCCCGTAGTTCCCTTCCTTTGCAAGAAGGTACGTCTACGTTTGGAGGAGTGTGGTTGCTACGAAAGCCAAACCAACAGCCACGAAGGCTTCACTCAGATCTCCTGTGAGCAACGCCACGAAGGCCTAGCCCACTTCCACTAAGGGATTTGCTCGAGGCGGAAACCGGGCCTTTACAAGGTTCTTGCGGCACACATCCACAACCAAATTGGAGGCTCCCAAATCTGTAACAATACAATAATCAACAATAACATATCAACACAAATCAAATAGGGATCCAAAGAGGAACACTAACAAGGGGGCCCTCAAGCATAAGAGGGGGAAATGAAAAACGCTTCGGTGGGGATGTAGATCGGGGTCTTCTCCTTCGATTCTCCAAAGCACAAGTGATTTGGGTGGTTGAGGGAGGAGATCTGGCTATTTTGGTGTTCTTGGTGGCTCAGCAATGGAGGATGGAGTTCTTAGGGTTTGAGCAACATTCCAAGGTAGGTGAAGGGGGGGTATTTATACCCCACCAGCAATTCGGCCCGTTGGAAATGAATCGCCGGCAGTGCCGGCCTTGAGACGCCGGCAGTGCCGGACACAGTTCTGAATCAGTAGCTCGACAGGCAGGCCGGCAGTGCCGGGGTGCACTCACTGGCAGTGCCGGCCTGGAATCACCGGCAGTGCCGGGGTGCACACACCGGCAGTGCCGGCCCGGTGTTGCCGGCAGTGCCGGCCAGGTTCAGACTCCAGGTTCCTCCTTCTTCTTTTCTTCCTTTTTGAGTGGGTCGAGATTTTCCTGTGATATCTTTTCCTTAACTGTAAACTACTTAGCACACGGTTAAATTGTCACCGGTGTTGTTAACAAACACACAAAACTCAGAGATCATGAAATGTTCTTTCAATCTCCCCCTTTTTGGTGTTTGATGACAATACCGGGATTTTGCAAAGTATAGAGCAAAAATATCTATATGTTTGACAAAGGAGAGAAACTCCCCCTAGATGTGTGCATGCGAGAAATTTAGTGCAAGAATATATATATGCACACATTAGGTATAGAGAAACTTCAACTTACAAGGTAGTAAGCACAATGCTCATAAGACATAAGACAGATAATGTATGGGAAAAGATAAAAGATGAGATGTTAAGATCATACCCTTTCATACTGGCATCCTTAACATTTCAAGACAATAGTCTCAATATCATGAACAAGAGTCCCATAATCACATCAAGTATCAATTTGAGATAAATCCATAGACAATATGAGATATAAGATGATCATACCAATCCATGACAATACTCTCAACCATATAGAATACCGAAAACCATAGCAATAGTTCACTCACTAAAAGGTCTTGCCCACCACACATAGGACACATAAAACACAAGATAAGGTTCAACATAACATAGAAGATAAAAGGAGGACACAAGCTTTAACGAAATGATAAAAAGCAAATGCTTGTGCCCTCAAACCCTAGCAAATCCCGTGCAAGTCCTACTAGACCTTCTTCTCCCCCTTTGGCATCAAGACACCAAAAAGGAGATAAGAAGCGATGCTACATCGTCCCATGAAAGCTCACCCATCCTCCGTCTCTTCATCGTCTTAAGACTCGGCGAGCTCAACATCATCACTAGGAGAGCACCGATGGCGAGAAGGACCGGGAAGCCCAAGCTGTTCAAACTCAGTCACATTGCCATGCTTAGAGAGCCATTCTTCTTCAGGAGTGATGACCTCCTCAGATCCACTCTCAACAGGAATATCCAGCTCGCGCATGATGAGCTTTGTGTTCCTCCTGTCCATTTTCCGCTCCCTATGATCTTGATACTGACGCCTGTTGATGTCAGACTTAAGACAGAACATCTTGGCCAACTTGGCTTCTATGCGAGCAACCCAGCCATTGTCAGCAGGGGGAGCAAACTCCAAGTCAGAGTCTTCTTCAGCAGAGTCCTCATCATTGGGAAGACGAGGAGGATTAGCATGAGTCTTGACCTTGAGATCCTTGGCCTTGTGAGGTAGAAGAATAACCTCATTAGAGAGATTGCCAAATCCAACATTGTCCCAACGAGAGCATATGAAGAACATGAAGTAGGGAGCAAATACAGGAGCCTTGCGAGCTATAATGCATGCCCAAAACTCATTCCACAGAAAGTCCATCACATCAAGCTGAAGACCAGTGTCACGGTGCTGGTGAGAAAGATATAACAAGTTCCCAAGGTATCCATAGATCTGATCAACGCAGCCTACCTTGGGATTAAGGACCTCTCGATAAATGCGGAGAAGGATGTCATACACCGGACGAAGGAACTTCTGAGATCCATATACCACTTCTCCTTCAAGATACAGATCAGCAAGGAGAGCCTTCTCAATGGGCTTGGGAGTGTTGTGAGCTCTAAAATATCCGTCTGCATTGACAGGGAGCACCGGATAACCAAGACATGCTGCAAACTGGTCCCAAGTGCCATGTAACATGCGACCCTCTGTCATCCAAGTCATAGTCTTGGCATCATCATTGTCAACATAAACTGTGGCAAAGAATTGCCCAATCACATCCACACAGTAAGGATGATGAAACTTCATCAGTGGAAAGAGACCAAACTGCTCACAGATCTCTCGAGCTTATGCAAAGTATTGGGCGTGTCTATCCATTTGAGTAAAGTTGATGTGATGCATAGGAGCGACTTTATAGGTGGCATTGGCATAGAGATCATCAAAAATCTTCTCTTGATACTTAGTCCAGAACAGCTCAGAGCAATTGGCGGCCTTGGGAGTGATGTAAATGTTGGTCTGACGCAGTCGAGCATACTCATTATCTGGCCACTTCCCAATAGGCATGCCTCTCAGCCTCCGGATGAGGTTAGCTCGAGGTTCAGCCGGAGCCATGTTCTTCTCCCGACGAGATGACTTCTTCATAGGTAGGATTTCAGCTTAAAAGTCACTCGGTACTGCCCGTTTGCCTGAGTTGGAGCGATGAGGATCACCTGCACCTGTGAGAGCAATGGGTAGAAGAAGCAAAGGATAAGGTACACTAAAACAGAGCAAACATGATGATCAAGGCATGGTGAATGATATGTTCAAGATACAAGAGAAGGGGCTAAAGATGATCTGGATAAAGCTACACCGGTAGTGCCGGGGTGGTATGGGCGGCAGTGCCGGCCCAACCGGCAGTGCCGGTGAGACAGGGGCGGCAGTGCCGGTCACAACGAGAACACGCCAGATCTGCTCTAGACTCAACCATTGTTCCTCCAAATTTCACAGCACCATGCACAAGATCATCCACCTCTATGGCAAAACTTACGGAGAGATTCGTCCGTCCATCTTTCTTCTAGAGAGGTCTACCCAATCTAGAGAGGGAGAGAGAGGGGAGGAACTAACCGGAGGAGGAAGCCATGGAGGGGAGGGGGCACTGCCCGGATCCACCGACCAGAGGAGGAGGGAGGTCCCGGGACGGCGGCCGGAGGGCAGGAGCGACGGCGGCGACGGCTGGGGTCGGGTGGGAGGAGAGGAGCGCACGATGGGGGAGAAAGAGGTTGTTGCCCTAACTCCCCCTGCGGGCCCTCAACATAACCCACGCCCACAGCGGCAGTGCCGCCCAGCCGAGGCCGGTAGTGCCGGTGCCGTCGGCACTACCGGGGTGGAGGCACCGGCAGTGCCGCCGAAGCAGTCCACAGCCCAACAACCCTCGAAAGATTGCAAAGTTTTAGCATATGGAGATAGAAATGGTTTCTTTTAGGAAATATGGGGCTTATGATAGAAAGAGCACACTGTTGATGGTACGATATCACTCATATTTGCAAAATATTGCAAATAAAGACCAAACATGAGTGATTTCCCATAAGAACAAAAGATAGGCAAATGAAGTCCAATTAAGTTCCAAATTACTCCAACTCTTCACAAAGAAGAGTGTGGTGGCCTAGGCCACCATATATGAGTGTTATGGCATGGCACCGCGAAGATATATCTTGGGTCCAAGCCACTACTCATCATTGAAGCTCACATATCAACACATGATATAAAGAGAATGATTTCTTAATGTTGGCATTATGGGGGGGGGGGGATAGCTCAATAATTTAAACCGCACTCCCCCTATTTCCATGCCCACATCTAAACCAAATAAAGTTTTGAGACAAAGGTGTGTTTGCAAGATGGTCAAGCTATACTCCTTGAATCAATGATATTTAGCTCATTCCTCAAATAAGTGAACCTTGCTTCATCAAGAGGCTTCGTGAATATATCGGCAAGTTGATCTTTGGTAGGAACATAGATAAGCTCAATATCACCACGGGCAACATGATCCCTAATGAAACGATTCCGGATCTCAATATGCTTCGTTCTTGAATGTTGCACCGGATTATAGGCAATCTTGATGGCACTTTCATTGTCACATAATAGAGGCACTTTGTCACAAATGACACCGTATTCCTTTAAAGTTTGCCTCATCCATAACAATTGAGTGCATCCACTTGCGGCGGCAACATATTCGGCTTCGGCGGTGGAGAGAGATATACAATTTTGCTTCTTAGAAGACCAACACACCAAGGACCTACCAAGAAATTGGCAAGCCCCGGAAGTTGATTTCCTATCATCCTTGTCTCCTGCCCAATCCGCATTGGTGTATCCATTGAGAATAAAGCTTGAGCCTTTGGGGTACCAAATACCATATCTTGGGGTATCAACCAAATACCGAAAGATTCTTTTGAGAGCCATCATGTGGCTCTCCTTAGGAGAAGCTTGATACCTTGCACACACACCAACACTCAACACTATGTCCGGTCTAGATGCACAAAGGTAAAGCAAGGATCTAATCATGGAGCGATATACCTTTTGATCCACCTCTTTACCATTGGGATCAAGTGCAAGATGACATTTAGTAACCATAGGAGTGGCTACACCCTTCAACTCGGTCATCTTGAACCTCTTGAGCATGTATTGGAGATATTTTGCTTGGTTGATGAAGGTCCCTTGCCTCAATTGCTTGATCTCAAAACCAAGGAAGAACTTCATCTCTGTCCCATCATAGACATCTCAAACCTATCGGTCATAAGCTTTGAGAATTCATCATTGAAAGCTTTGTTAGTAGAGCCAAAGATAATATCATCAACATATAATTGGCAAACGAAAAGCTCCCCATTGACCCTCTTAGTAAAAAGAGTGGGATCGATTAGCCCAACATCAAACCCACGGTCTACCAATAATTCTTTAAGGTGCTCATACCAAGCTCTAGGAGCTTGTTTGAGACCATAAAGAGCTTTATCAAGCTTATAGACATGGTTAGGGAAGTTGAGATCCTCGAACCCCGGGGGTTGCTTAACATAAACCTCTTCATGCAAAGGACCATTAAGAAATGCACTTTTCACATCCATTTTTTGTAACTTAAGGTTATGATGCGATGCATAAGCAAGAAGGATACAGATGGACTCAAGGCGAGCCACGGGAGCATAGGTTTCTCCAAAGTCAATTCCTTCTATTTGAGAGAACCCTTGAGCCACCAATCTTGCCTTGTTACTCACAACATTTCCAAATTCATCTTGCTTGTTCTTGAAGATCCATTTGGTGCCTATAACATTGCGGCACCCCTTTGGCTTCTCTACTAAGGTCCATACTTTGTTGCGCTTGAAGTTGTTGAGTTCTTCGTGCATAGCTTCCAACCAATCCGAATCTTCAAGGGCTTCAAATATTTTCTTGGGTTCCACTAAGGAGATATAAGCATGATGATTGCTAAAGTTAGCCAATTGCCTTCTTGTGGAAACCTTTGCCCTTACATCACCAAGAACCTTGTCATGAGTGTGTCCACGAAGTTCAAGGTTCCTATCTCTTCTTGCTAGACGACGGGCCTCGATCTCCTCCTTGGTTCTTCTTGGCCTTGGAGGTATCACTTGATCAACTAGATCTTTTGGGTCCCCGTCTTGACCTTCAACTTGAGCAACTTCAATTTCTTGAGAGTGCTCAACCTCATGTGCTTGATCTTGGACATCATTTGGTGCGGAGCAAATATCAAATGGATACTCGTTGGATCCATCATGAATTCTTGGTTGATCTTGTCCTTGATCTTGTCCTTGATCTTGCACACAAGAGGGAGGGTTTTGTTCTTGTTCTTGGGTTGGTGCATCATTTGCTTCACTTGATGGGGTTTGTTGATGTTGAGAAGATGAGGGCTCCACCGTGGTAGAGCATAGTCCTTCCCGATACGCCACACCGTGTCCCTCAACGGGGCAGAAAAATCCCACACCCATTCTTACTATGGCATCTTGAGGTATTTCATCACCTGCACATACATCAACTTGCCCCACTTGGGAGCCATCATTTTCTTCGAACTTCACACTACTAGATTCGATGATAATCCCGGAGGATATATCAAAGATTCTAGGGATTTCTATTTCCGTGCCCCTGGTTCCTTAGTTGTGCTCAGTTTTCCCCGGCCTCTTAACTTTTCCTTAGTTTTCTCCTCCCTCTAGTTTGAAACACCTCGGATGGGAGGGTTGCCGTCAGGTCAGAGGCCTTACCGTTACCGTTAATCTGACGGGTGGGGCTGCACATAGGTGGGGCTGCATAGAGGGCAGTTACTCTCTGACCGTCTCGTGCTGACGGGTAGCCATCCATTTGTCGCTGACGCGTGGGCCGTTTTATTTCCTGATTGTATACGCGGTGCTGTCAATGACAAATGGGGCCGCTCTATAGGGCTGCCGCAACCAATGACCAGTGGGGTCGTCTATTTTTCAAGAAAATACATATATAACCGCTCTGTGTGGCTGCCGCAGCCAATGACCAGTGGGGTCGTCTATTTTTCAGGAAAAGACATATATTACCTGATGACCCACAAGTATAGGGGATCGCGGCAGTCTTCGAGGGAAGTAAAACCCAAATTTATTGATTCGACACAAGGGGAGGTAAAGAATACTTATAAGCCTTAACAACTGAGTTGTCAATTCAGCTGCACCTGGAAAAGCACTAGTAACAGGGGTGATGTGAAAGCAGCAGTAATATGAGAGCAGTAGTAATAGTAACACAGCAGCAGTAATAGCAATATGAGAGCAATGGCACCAGAAAATAGTTGATACTACTTACAATGACATGTAGAACGAGTATATGATGATGAAGGATGGACCGGGGTTCCCAGCGATCTACACTAGTGGTAACTCTCCAATAACAAGTGACAAGTGTTGGGTGAACAAATTACAGTTGGGTAATTGATAGGAATCAAAGCATTAAGACAGAACATCAAGATTATTAATTATGTAGGCATGTTTTCCATATATAGTCGTACGTGCTCGCAATGAGAAACTTGCACAACATATTTTGTCCTACCAGCCGGTGGCAGCCGGGCCTCAAGGGAATCTACTGGATATTAAGGTACTCCTTTTAATAGAGCACCGGAGCAAAGCATTAACACTTGGTGAAAACATGTGTCCCTCACATCACCGCCATCCCCTCCGGTTGTCCCGATTCTTGTCACTTCGGGGCATTTGGTTCCGGACAGTGACATGTGCATACAACTTGTAGATACAATCTAAGCAATAATTATAAAGCTCAAATCTAAGATCATGCCACTCGGGCCCTAGTGACAAGCATTAAGAATAACAAGATTGCAGCAACAATAACTTCACAAACTTTATAGATAGACTAATCATAATGTATCATCCATCGGATCCCAACAAACACAACACCGATTACATCAGATGAATCTCAATCATGTAAGGCAGCTCATGAGATCATTGTATTGAAGTACATGGAGGAGAGAATACCCACTAGCTACTGCTAGAACCCGTAGTCCATGGGGGAACTACTCACGGAGCATGATGGAGGCGGTGGCGTCGATGGAGATGGCTTCCGGGGGCACTTCCCCGTCCCGGCAGGGTGCCGGAACAGAGAGTTCTGTCCCCCGAATTGGAGTTTCGCGATGGCGGCGGCGCCCCTGGAGTCTTTCTGGAGTTTCGTCAATTGGTACTGTGTTTTTAGGTCGAAAGGGGTTTTATAGGCGAAGAGGCGGCGCAGGAGGGTGCCTGGGGGCTCCTCACCATAGGCTGGCGCGGGCCCAGGCCAGGCCGCGCCGCCTTATGGTGTGGTGGCCCTCTGGCCCCTCTCCGACTCTTCTTCGGTGTTCTGGAGCCTTCCGGGAAAAATAGGAGGTTTGGCGTTGATTTCGTCCAATTCCGAGAAAATTGCCCGAACAGCCTTTCTGGAACCAAAAATAGCAGAAAACAGGAACTGGCACTGTGGCATCTTGTTAATAGGTTAGTTCCGGAAAACGCATAAAACATTATAAAGTGCAAGCAAAACATGTAAGTATTGTCATAAAACAAGCATGGAACAACAGAAATTATGGATACGTTGGAGACGTATCAGCATCCCCAAGCTTAGTTCCTGCTCGTCCCGAGCAGGTAAACGATAAAAAAGAATAATTTCTGTAGTGACATGTGATACGTCTCCGACGTATCGATAATTTCTTGTGTTCCATGCCACATTATTGATAATATCTACATGTTTTATGCACACTTTATGTCATATTCGTGCATTTTCTGGAACTAACCTATTAACAAGATGCCGAAGAGCCAGTTGCTGTTTTCTGCTATTTTTGGTTTCAGAAATCCTAGTAACGAAATATTCTCGGAATTGGACGAAATCAACGCCCAGGGTCCTATTTTGCCACGAAGCTTCCAGAAGACCGAAGAGGAGACGAAGTGGGGCCACGAGGCAGCCACACCCTAGGGCGGCGCGGCCCAAGCCCTGGCCGCGCCGACCTGTGGTGTGGGGCCCTCGTGTGGCCCCCTGACCTGCCCTTCCGCCTACTTAAAGCCTCCGTCGCGAAACCCCCAGGACCGAGAACCACGATACGGAAAACCTTCCAGAGACGCCGCCGCCGCCAATCCCATCTCGGGGGATTCAGGAGATCGCCTCCGGCACCCTGCCGGAGAGGGGATTCATCTCCCGGAGGACTCTTCACCGCCATGGCCGCCTCCGGAGTGATGAGTGAGTAGTTCACCCCTGGACTATGGGTCCATAGCAGTAGCTAGATGGTTGTCTTCTCCCCATTGTGCTTAATTGTTGGGTCTTGTGAGCTGCCTAACATGATCAAGATCATCTATCTGTAATTCTATATGTTGCGTTTGTTGGGATCCGATGAATAGAGAATACTATGTTATGTTGATTATCAATTCATGTCTATGTGTTGTTTATGATCTTGCATGCTCTCCGTTACTAGTAGATGCTCTGGCCAAGTAGATGCTTGTAACTCCAAGAGGGAGTATTTATGCTCGATAGTGGGTTCATGTCTCCGTGAATCTGGGGAAGTGACAGAAATCTCTAAGATTATGGATGTGCTGTTGCCACTAGGGATAAAACATTGGTGCTATTTTCGAGGATGTAGTTACTGATTACATTACGCGGAATACTTAATGCAATTGTCTGTTGTTAGCAACTTAATACTGGAGGGGGTTCGGATGATAGTTCTACTACAGCAGAATTCTTTGAAATTAAACCTGCTTTACTGAATCTTGTTATGCGAGAGCAATTTTCTGGTGTTAGTTCTGATGATGCTGCTGCCCATCTTAATAATTTTGTTGAACTATGTGAAATGCAAAAGTATAAGGATGTAGATGGTGATATTATTAAATTGAAATTGTTTCCTTTCTCATTAAGAGGAAGAGCTAAAGATTGGTTGCTATCTCTGCCTAAGAATAGTATTGATTCATGGACTAAATGCAAGGATGCTTTTATTGGTAGATATTATCCCCCTGCTAAAATTATATCTTTGAGGAGTAGCATAATGAATTTTAAACAATTAGATACTGAGCATGTTGCACAAGCATGGGAAAGAATGAAATCTTTGGTTAAAAATTGCCCAACCCATGGACTGACTACTTGGATGATCATCCAAACCTTTTATGCAGGACTGAATTTTTCTTCGCGGAACCTATTGGATTCAGCTGCTGGAGGTACCTTTATGTCCATCACTCTTGGTGAAGCAACAAAGCTTCTTGATAATATGATGATCAACTACTCTGAATGGCACACGGAAAGAGCTCCACAAGGTAAGAAGGTAAATTCTGTTGAAGAAACCTCTTCCTTGAGTGATAAGATTGATGCTATTATGTCTATGCTTGTGAATGATAGGACTAATATTGATCCTAATAATGTTCCATTAGCTTCATTGGTTGCACAAGAAGAACATGTTGATGTAAACTTCATTAAAAATAATAATTTCAACAACAATGCTTATCGGAACAATTCTAGTAATAACTATAGGCCATATCCTTATAATAATGGTAACGGTTATGCTAATTCTTATGGGAATTCTTACAATAATAATAGGAACACACCCCCTGGACTTGAAGCCATGCTTAAAGAATTTATTAGTACACAAACTGCCTTTAACAAATCTGTTGAAGAAAAGTTTGGGAAAATTGATATACTTGCTTCTAAAGTCGATAGTCTTGCTGCTGATGTTGATCTTTTGAAATCGAAAGTTATGCCTAATAGGGATATTGAAAATAAAATTGTTACTATAGCAAATGCCATCCAAGTTAGAATTAATGAGAATATAAGATTGATGGCTGAATTGCGTGCTAGGTGGGATAGAGAAGAAAATGAAAAACTAGCTAAAGAGAAAAATGTAGCTAAAGTTTGGACTATTACCACCACAAGTAATGTTGATTTTTCACATGTTGCTGCACCTCCTACTATTAATTGTAAAATAATTGGTGTTGGCAATGATTCTACTCCTAGTGCAAAGCGTACAAAATTGCCCGAAATTGCTAAAACTGCTGAAATTGCTTGTGATAAAACTGCTGAAATTTTTTCCAACCTTGGGGATGATGATCCCATTGCTGTAGCTCATAATGATTTAGATTTTGATGATTGCCACATCTCTGAAGTTATAAAGTTCTTACAAAAACTTGCTAAGAGTCCCAATGCTAGTGCTATAAATTTGGCTTTCACGCAACATATTACAAATGCTCTCATAAAAGCTAGAGAAGAGAAACTAGAGCGCGAAGCCTCTATTCCTAGAAAGCTAGAGGATGGTTGGGAGCCCATCATTAAGATGAAGGTTAAAGATTTTGATTGTAATGCTTTATGTGATCTTGGTGCAAGTATTTCTGTTATGCCTAAGAAAATTTATAATATGCTTGACTTGCCACCGCTGAAAAATTGTTATTTGGATGTTAATCTTGCTGATCATTCTACAAAGAATTCTTTGGGGAGAGTTGATAATGTTCATATTATGGTTAACAATAACCTTGTCCCCGTTGATTTTGTTGTCTTGGATATTGAATGCAATGCATCTTGTCCCATCATATTGGGAAGACCTTTTCTTCGAACCGTTGGTGCTATCATTGATATGAAGGAAGGTAATATAAAATATCAATTTCCTCTCAAGAAAGGTATGGAACACTTCCCTAGAAAGAGAATGAAGTTACCTTATGATTCTATTATTAGAACAAATTATGATGTTGATGCTTCGTCTCTTGATAATACTTGATATACACTTTCTGCGCCTAGCTGAAAGGCGTTAAAGAAAAGCGCTTATGGGAGACAACCCATGTTTTTACTACAGTACTTTTTTTTTATTTTGTGTCTTGGAAGTTGTTTACTACTGTAGCAACCTCTTCTTATCTTAGTTTAGTGTTTTGTTGTGCCAAGTAAAGTCGTTGATAGTAAAGTTCATACTAGATTTGGATTACTGCGCAGAAACAGATTTCTTTGCTGTCACGAATCTGGGCTGTTTTCTCTGTAGGTAACTCATAAAATTATGCCAATTTACGTGAGTGATCCTCAGATATGTACGCAACTTTCATTCAATTTGAGAATTTTCATTTGAGCAAGTCTGGTGCCTCGATAAAATTCGTCAATACGAACTGTTCTGTTTTTGACAGATTCTGCCTTTTATTTCGCATTGCCAGTTTTGTTATGTTCGATGGATATTTCGATTCCATTGACTTTCAGTAGCTTTGTGCAATGTCCAGAAGTGTTAAGAATGATTATGTCACCTCTGAACATGTATATTTTGATTGTGCACTAACCCTCTAATGAGTTGTTCTAAGTTTGGTGTGGAGGAAGTTTTCAAGGATCAAGAGAGGAGATGATACAACATGATCAAGGAGAGTGAAAGCTCTAAGCTTGGGGATGCCCCGGTGGTTCACCCCTGCATATTCTAAGAAGACTCAAGCGTCTAAGCTTGGGGATGCCCAAGGCATCCCCTTCTTCATCGACAACATTATCAGGTTCCTCCCCTGAAACTATATTTTTATTCCGTCACATCTTATGTGCTTTGTTTGGAGCGTCGGTTTGTTTTTGTTTTTTGTTTTGTTTGAATAAAATGGATCCTAGCATTCACTTTGTGGGAGAGAGACACGCTCCGCTGTAGCATATGGACAAGTATGTCCTTAGGCTCTACTCATAGTATTCATGGCGAAGTTTCTTCTTCGTTAAATTGTTATATGGTTGGAATTGGAAAATGATACATGTAGTAATTTGCTATAATGTCTTGGATAATGTGATACTTGGCAATTGTTGTGCTCATGTTTAAGCTCTTGCATCATATGCTTTGCACCCATTAATGAAGAAATACATAGAGCATGCTAAAATTTGGTTTGCATATTTGGTCTCTCTAAAGTCTAGATAATTTCTAGTATTGAGTTTTGAACAACAAGGAAGACGGTGTAGGTTCTTATAATGTTTACAATATGTCTTTTATGTGAGTTTTGCTGCACCGTTCATCCTTGTGTTTGTTTCAAATAACCTTGCTAGCCTAAACCTTGTATCGAGAGGGAATACTTCTCATGCATCCAAAATCCTTGAGCCAACCACTATGCCATTTGTGTCCACCATACCTACCTACTACATGGTATTTCTCCGCCATTCCAAAGTAAATTGCTTGAGTGCTACCTTTAAATTTCCACTCTTCACCTTTACAATATATAGCTCATGGGACAAATAGCTTAAAAACTATTGTGGTATTGAATATGTACTTATGCACTTTATCTCTTATTAAGTTGCTTGTTGTGCGATAACCATGTTTCTGGGGACGCCATCAACTATTCTTTGTTGAATATCATGTGAGTTGCTATGCATGTCCGTCTTGTCTGAAGTAAGGGAGATCTACCACCTTATGGTTAAGCATGCATATTGTTAGAGAAGAACATTGGGCCGCTAACTAAAGCCATGATTCATGGTGGAAGTTTCAGTTTTGGACATACATCCTCAATCTCATATGAGAATAATAATTGTTGCCACATGCTTATGCATTAAAGAGGAGTCCATTATCTGTTGTCCATGTTGTCCCGGTATGGATGTCTAAGTTGAGAATAATCAAAAGCGAGAAATCCAAAATGCGAGCTTTCTCCTTAGACCTTTGTACAGGCGGCATGGAGGTACCCCATTGTGACACTTGGTTAAAACATGTGTATTGCGATGATCCGGTAGTCCAAGGTAATTAGGACAAGGTGCGGGCACTATTAGTATACTATGCATGAGGCTTGCAACTTGTAGATATAATTTACATGATACATATGCTTTATTACTACCGTTGACAAAATTGTTTCATGTTTTCAAAATAAAAGCTCTAGCACAAATATAGCAATCGATGCTTTCCTCTTTGAAGGACCATTCTTTTTACTTTTATGTTGAGTCAGTTCACCTATTTCTCTCCACCTCAAGAAGCAAACACTTGTGTGAACTGTGCATTGATTCCTACATATTTGCATATTGCACTTATTATATTACTCTATGCTGACAATATCCATGAGATATCCATGTTACAAGTTGAAAGCAACCGCTGAAACTTAATCTTCCTTTGTGTTGCTTCAATGCCTTTACTTTAAATTATTGCTTTATGAGTTAACTCTTATGCAAGACTTATTGATGCTTGTCTTGAAGTACTATTCATGAAAAGTCTTTGCTATATGATTCACTTGTTTACTCATGTCATTTACATTGTTTTGATCGCTGCATTCACTACATATGCTTTACAAATAGTATGATCAAGGTTATGATGGCATGTCACTCCAGAAATTATCTTTGTTATCGTTTTACCTGCTCGGGACGAGCAGAACTAAGCTTGGGGATGCTGATACGTCTCCGACGTATCGATAATTTCTTGTGTTCCATGCCACATTATTGATAATATCTACATGTTTTATGCACACTTTATGTCATATTCGTGCATTTTCTGGAACTAACCTATTAACAAGATGCCGAAGAGCCGCTTGTGTTTTTCTGCTGTTTTTGGTTTCAGAAATCCTAGTAACGAAATATTCTCGGAATTGGACGAAATCAACGCCCAGGGTCCTATTTTGCCACGAAGCTTCCAGAAGACCGAAGAGGAGACGAAGTGGGGCCACGAGGCGGCCACACCCTAGGGCGGCGTGGCCCAAGCCCTGGCCGCGCCGACCTGTGGTGTGGGGCCCTCGTGTGGCCCCCTGACCTGCCCTTCCGCCTACTTAAAGCCTCCGTCGCGAAACCCCCAGGACCGAGAACCACGATACGGAAAACCTTCCAGAGACGCCGCCGCCGCCAATCCCATCTCGGGGGATTCAGGAGATCGCCTCCGGCACCCTGCCGGAGAGGGGATTCATCTCCCGGAGGACTCTTCACCGCCATGGTCGCCTCCGGAGTGATGAGTGAGTAGTTCACCCCTGGACTATGGGTCCATAGCAGTAGCTAGATGGTTGTCTTCTCCCCATTGTGCTTAATTGTCGGGTCTTGTGAGCTGCCTAACATGATCAAGATCATCTATCTGTAATTCTATATGTTGCGTTTGTTGGGATCCGATGAATAGAGAATACTATGTTATGTTGATTATCAATTCATGTCTATGTGTTGTTTATGATCTTGCATGCTCTCCGTTACTAGTAGATGCTCTGGCCAAGTAGATGCTTGTAACTCCAAGAGGGAGTATTTATGCTCGATAGTGGGTTCATGTCTCCGTGAATCTGGGGAAGTGACAGAAATCTCTAAGATTATGGATGTGTTGTTGCCACTAGGGATAAAACATTGGTGCTATGTTCGAGGATGTAGTTACTGATTACATTACGCGCAATACTTAATGCAATTGTCTGTTGTTAGCAACTTAATACTAGAGGGGGTTCGGATGATAACTTTGAAGGTGGACTTTTTAGGCATAGATGCATCTTTGGATAGCGGTCTATGTACTTTGTCGTAATGCCCAATTAAATCTCACTGTACTCATCATAATATGTATGTGCATGGTCATGCCCTCTCTATTTGTCAATTGCCCAACTGTAATTTGTTCACCCAACATGCTGTTTATCTTATGGGAGAGACACCTCTAGTGAACTATGGACCCCGGTCCAATTCTCTATACTGAAATACAATCTACTGCAATACTGTTCTACTGTTTTCTGCAAACAATCATCATCCACACTATACATCTAATCCTTTGTTACAGCAAGCCGGTGAGATTGACAACCTCACTGTTTCGTTGGGGCAAAGTACTTTGGTTGTGTTGTGCAGGTTCCACGTTGGCGCCGGAATCTCTGGTGTTGCGCCGCACTACATCCCGCCGCCATCAACCTTCAACGTGCTTCTTGACTCCTACTGGTTCGATTAAACCTTGGTTTCTTACTGAGGGAAACTTGCCGCTGTGCGCATCACACCTTCCTCTTGGGGTTCCCAACGGACGTGTCAACTGCACGCATCAACATGCTACTTACATAACCTTGATCATACTATTACAAAGCATATGAAATGAATGAAGTGACTCAAGGCAATAATCTATAGTTGCTAACAAATAGATAACATATAGCAAAACTTTTCATGAAGAGTACTTTCAAGACAAGTATCAAAAGTCTTGCACAAGAGTTAACTCATAAAGCAATAAATTCAAAGTAAAGGCATCGAAGCAACACAAAGGAAGATATAAGTTTCAGCGGTTGCTTTCAACTTTCAACATGCATATCTCATGGATAATTGTCAACACAAAGTAATATGATGAATGCAAATATGCAAGTATGTAAGAATCAATGCACAGTTAACACAAGTGTTTGCTTCTAAGGTGGAAGGAAGTAGGTAAACTGACTCAACATAAAGTAAAAGAATGGCCCTTCGCAGAGGGAAGCATTGATTGCTATATTTGTGCTAGAGCTTTGGTTTTGAAAACATAAAGAGAGCATAAAAGTAAAGTTTTGAGAGGTGTTTGTTGTTGTCAACGAATGGTAGTGGGCACTCTAACCCCCTTGCCAGACAAACCTTCAAAGAGCGGCTCCCATGAATTATTTTTATTTTTGGGTGGCACTCCTTCCAACCTTTCTTTCACAAACCATGGCTAACCGAATCCTCGGGTGCCTGCCAACAATCTCATACCATGGAGGAGTGCCTTTTTATTTTAGTTTTATTATGATGACACTCCTCCCCACCTTTGCTTTCTCAAGCCATGGCTAACCGAATCCTTCGGGTGCCGTCCAACAATCACATACCATGGAGGAGTGTCTATTTTGGTTAATTAATTTGGGACTGGGAATCCCATTGCCAGCTCTTTTTGCAAAATTATTGGATAAGCGGATGAAGCCACTAGTCCATTGGTGAAAGTTTCCCAACAAGATTGAAAGATAAACACCACATACTTCCTCATGAGCTATAAAACATTGACACAAATTGAGAAGCATTTTGAATTGTTTAAAGGTAGCTGATGACCCACAAGTATAGGGGATCGCGATAGTCTTCGAGGGTAGTATAACCCAAATTTATTGATTCGACACAAGGGGAGGTAAAGAATACTTATAAGCCTTAACAACTGAGTTGTCAATTCAGCTGCACCTGGAAAAGCACTAGCAACAGGGGTGATGTGAAAGTAGCAGTAATATGAGAGCAGTAGTAACAAAGAACACAAAGAGCGATAATAGCAATATGAGAGCAATGGCACCAGAAAATAGTTGATACTACTTCCAATGACATGTAGAACGAGTATATGATGATGAGAGATGGACCGGGGTTCCCAGCGATCTACACTAGTGGTAACTCTCCAATAAGTGACAAGTGTTGGGTGAACAAATTACAGTTGGGCAATTGATAGGAATCAAAGCATTAAGATAGAACATCCAGATTATTAATTATGTAGGCATGTTTTCCAATTATAGTCGTACGTGCTCGCAATGAGAAACTTGCACAACATCTTTTGTCCTACCAGCCGGTGGCAGCCGGGCCTCAAGGGAAACTACTGGATATTAAGGTACTCCTTTTAATAGAGCACCGGAGCAAAGCATTAACACTTGGTGAAAACATGTGATCCTCACATCACTGCCATCCCCTCCGGTTGTCCCGATTTCTGTCACTTCGGGGCCATTGGTTCCGGACAGTGACATGTGCATACAACTTGTAGATACAATCTAAGCAACAATATAGAGCTCAAATCTAAGATCATGCCACTCGGGCCCTAGTGACAAGCATTAAGCATAACAAGATTGCAGCAACAATAACTTCACAAACTTTATAGATAGACTAATCATAATGTATCATCCATCGGATCCCAACAAACACAACACCGATTACATCAGATGGATCTCAATCATGTAAGGCAGCTCATGAGATCATTGTATTGAAGTACATGGAGGAGATAATACCAACTAGCTACTGCTAGAACCCGTAGTCCATGGGGGAACTACTCACGGAGCATGATGGAGGCGGTGGCGTCGATGGAGATGGCTTCCGGGGGCACTTCCCCGTCCCGGCAGGGTGCCGGAACAGAGACTTCTGTCCCCCGAATTGGAGTTTCGCGATGGCGGCGGCGCCCCTGGAGTCTTTCTGGAGTTTCGTCAATTGGTACTGCGTTTTTAGGTCGAAAGGGATTTTATAGGCAAAGAGGCGGCGCAGGGGGGTACCTGGGGGCGCCTCACCCTAGGCCGGCGCGGCCAGGGTCTGGCCCGCGCCGCCTTGTGGTGTGGTGGCCCCCTGGCCCCTCTCCGACTCTTCTTCGGTGTTCTGGAGCCTTCCGGGAAAAATAGGAGGTTTGGCGTTGATTTCGTCCAATTCCGAGAATATTGCCCGAACAGCCTTTCTGGAACCAAAAACAGCAGAAAACAGGAACTGGCACTGTGGCATCTTGTTAATAGGTTAGTTCCGGAAAACGCATAAAAACATTATAAAGTGCAAGCAAAACATGTAAGTATTGTCATAAAACAAACATGGAACGACAGAAATTATGGATACGTCGGGGACGTATCAGTAGCACTCAAGCAATTTACTTTGGAATGGCAGGAAATACCACATAGTAGGTAGGTATGGTGGACACAAATGGCATAGTGGTTGGCTCAAGGATTTTGGATGCATGAGAAGTATTCCCTCTCGATACAAGGCTTTGGGCTAGCAAGGTTATTTGAAGCAAACACAAGTATGAACCGGTACAGCAAAACTTACATAAGAACATATTGCAAGCATTATAATACTCTACACTGTCTTCCTTGTTGCTCAAACACTTTTACCAGAAAATATCTAGACCTTAAGAGAGACCAATCATGCAAACCAATTTTAACAAGCTCTACAGTAGTTCTCCACTAATAGGTTTAAACTACATGAAAAAACTTAATCATGATCTACTTGAGAGCTCAAAACAATTTCCAAGTGTCAAATTATCCAAGACATTATGAGGCATTTTCTGTTTCCAACCAAATAACCATAAGTATTGTAGCTTCCAACTTTTATCATTGAACATTAAAAGTAAAACGAAGAACAAGTGTTCATATGAAAAAGCGGAGCGTGTCTCTCTCCCAAACAAGGATTGCTAGGATTCGAATTTATTCAAACAAAAACAAAAACAAAAACATACAGACGCTCCAAGTAAAGCACATATGATGTGACCGAATAAAAATATAGTTTCAATAGAAGAAACCTGATAAGTTGATGAAGAAGGGGATGCCTTGGGCATCCCCAAGCTTAGACGCTTGAGTCTTCTTGAAATATGCAGGGATGAACCACGGGGGCATCCCCAAGCTTAGACTTTTCACTCTTCTTGATCATATATCATCCTCCTCTCTTGACCCTTGAAAACTTCCTTCACACCAAACTTCTCATAAACTTCATTAGAGGGGTTAGTACTCAAAAAACTTGAATCCACCTTGGTCCTGTAGTGACACATTGCAAGAACTCAATAAAACATTAGCAACAGCTCTCCACGTGTAGAAAGCCTTGCTTAAAGTCCACAAGAGACAATGCAAAAAACAGAGACAGAATCTGCCAAAACAGAACAGCCAGTAAAGACGAATTTTAAAGAAATACTTCCGTTGCTCAAATCAGAAAACTCAAAACTAATGAAAGTTGCGTACATATCTGAGGAACACGCACGTAAATTGGCATATTTTTCTGAGTTACCTACAGAGAAAACAGCCCAGATTCGTGACAGATAGAAATCTGTTTCTGCGCAGAAATCCAAATCTAGTATCAACCTTCGATTAGAGGCTTCACTTGGCACAACAAAACACAAAACTAAGATAAGGAGAGGTTGCTACAGTAGTAAACAACTTCCAAGACACAAATATAAAACAAAGTACTGTAGCAAAATAACACATGGGTTATCTCCCAAGAAGTTCTTTCTTTACCGCCATTAAGATGGGCTCAGCAGTTTCGATGATGCACTCGCAAGAAATAGTATTTGGAGCAAAAGAGAGCATCAAAAAGCAAATCCATAACACATTTAAGTCTAACATGCTTCCTATGCATAGGAATCTTGTACATAAACAAGTTCATGAAAAGCAAAGTAACAAGCATAGGAAGATAGAACAAGAGTAACTTCAAATTTTTAAGCATATAGAGAGGTGTTTTAGTACCATGCAAATTTCTACAACCATATTTTTCTCTCTCATAATAATTTTCAGTAGCTTCATGAATAAACTCAACAATATAACTATCACATGCAACATACTTTTCATGATTCATAAACACATAATTTTTATCAAGTTCAAGAATAGCGGGATTAAAACTTTCAAACTCACTTTTATCAATAACATAACATGATGATTGGTCAATCTCAAGAGATATGGGACTCATAGAATAAGTCAAGAATTCTCCAATCCCATTTTCATTAGTAGTACAATTAATATTATCAAGTAACATAGGACCATCATCTAGAGCTTTATCATAAACATTTGCCAAGCAAAATTCTTTAGTACCATGCATTTCGACATCAGGCACAAACAAAGCATTATCATAAGATTTATCAAAGTAGCATGGATTATCATAGATAACAGTAGCGTAATTATTCTCACAAGTTTTACTCATAGGGAAAATTTCAAGAGAATCCACAGGAACATAACATTCAACCTCTTTCGGTAAGCATGGAGGATAATCAAATAGTGTAAGAGATAAAGAGTTACTCTCATTAGAAGGTTGGCATGGGTAGCTAATCCATTCTTCCTCCTTTTGTTCGTCGCTCTCCTCTTCTTTTTCATCCAATGAGCTTTCAGGTTCATCAATTTCTTCTTCCACCGGTTCCTGCAAATTGTGAGTGCATTCTTGTGCATTAATGAGTCTCTCTTTATAATCAATGATATAAGGATTATCACTGAAGCATTCTATGCAACAATTAAGGATAGAAGAGACATAATCTTTAAGGTCCTTACAAACAACACAAGTTTCATAATTCTCAACCATGAAGGATTCGATCTCAGAAGCTCCCATAAATACGACAAATTGTTCTACCTCTTCGAACCCATAATGAATATAGCAATTCCGATTATAGTTCTTAATTAAAAATTCCTCACTAAAGCCACATTGAAATTTAAGATGTTTAGTATCCTGTTGAGAGCAACAGTTTATATCATGGCGTTTAAGCAAGATTTTAGCAATTGTATTCACTTTTTCTATCATAGCACTCATTACTTCACCAGCTCTTGATTTTCTATAATTATTATAACATTCTATAAGCTCCAAGTAGGTTGTTGGTTCTCCCATAACACCAGTTTTTAATTTTTAGGTTTTTCAAATTTTTATGGATTTTTGGGTATATGAGGAAAATAAAACAAGACAAAAAGAAACTAAGCAAAAGTAAACTAGGCAAAATAAAACTAGACAGAAATAAACTAAGCACAAATAAACTAGATAAAAGTAAACTAAGCAAAACAAAATAAAACAAAATAAAAACAGAGAGAGAGGTAGAGTGTACTCCCCAGGTGAACTTATGAGTAGAGCTATGCCTCCCCGGCAACGGCGCCAGAAAACAGTCTTGATGACCCACAAGTATAGGGGATCGCGGCAGTCTTCGAGGGAAGTAAAACCCAAATTTATTGATTCGACACAAGGGGAGGTAAAGAATACTTATAAGCCTTAACAACTGAGTTGTCAATTCAGCTGCACCTGGAAAAGCACTAGTAACAGGGGTGATGTGAAAGCAGCAGTAATATGAGAGCAGTAGTAATAGTAACACAGCAGCAGTAATAGCAATATGAGAGCAATGGCACCAGAAAATAGTTGATACTACTTCCAATGACATGTAGAACGAGCATATGATGATGAAGGATGGACCGGGGTTCCCAGCGATCTACACTAGTGGTAACTCTCCAATAACAAGTGACAAGTGTTGGGTGAACAAATTACAGTTGGGCAATTGATAGGAATCAAAGCATTAAGACAGAACATCAAGATTATTAATTATGTAGGCATGTTTTCCATATATAGTCGTACGTGCTCGCAATGAGAAACTTGCACAACATCTTTTGTCCTACCAGCCGGTGGCAGCCGGGCCTCAAGGGAATCTACTAGATATTAAGGTACTCCTTTTAATAGAGCACCGGAGCAAAGCATTAACACTTGGTGAAAACATGTGTCCCTCACATCACCGCCATCCCCTCCGGTTGTCCCGATTCTTGTCACTTCGGGGCCTTTGGTTCCGGACAGTGACATGTGCATACAACTTGTAGATACAATCTAAGCAATAATTATAAAGCTCAAATCTAAGATCATGCCACTCGGGCCCTAGTGACAAGCATTAAGAATAACAAGATTGCAGCAACAATAACTTCACAAACTTTATAGATAGACTAATCATAATGTATCATCCATCGGATCCCAACAAACACAACACCGATTACATCAGATGAATCTCAATCATGTAAGGCAGCTCATGAGATCATTGTATTGAAGTACATGGAGGAGAGAATACCAACTAGCTACTGCTAGAACCCGTAGTCCATGGGGGAACTACTCACGGAGCATGATGGAGGCGGTGGCGTCGATGGAGATGGCTTCCGGGGGCACTTCCCCGTCTCGGCAGGGTGCCGGAACAGAGAGTTCTGTCCCCCGAATTGGAGTTTCGTGATGGCGGCGGCGCCCCTGGAGTCTTTCTGGAGTTTTGTCAATTGGTACTGTGTTTTTAGGTCGAAAGGGGTTTTATAGGCGAAGAGGTGGCGCAGGAGGGTGCCTGGGGGCTCCTCACCATAGGCTGGCGCGGGCCCAGGCCAGGCCGCGCCGCCTTATGGTGTGGTGGCCCTCTGGCCCCTCTCCGACTCTTCTTCGGTGTTCTGGAGCCTTCCGGGAAAAATAGGAGGTTTGGCGTTGATTTCGTCCAATTCCGAGAATATTACCCGAACAGCCTTTCTGGAACCAAAAACAGCAGAAAACAGGAACTGGCACTGTGGCATCTTGTTAATAGGTTAGTTCCGGAAAATGCATAAAAACATTATAAAGTGCAAGCAAAACATGTAAGTATTGTCATAAAACAAGCATGGAACAACAGAAATTATGGATACGTTGGAGACGTATCATTACCGCTCTGTGGGGCTGCCACAGCCAATGACTAGTGGGGTCTTCTATTTATTTAGAGAAAATCATATATTCCCGCTCTGTGGGGCCTCCGCAGCAATGACCGCTGGGGTCATCTATTTATTTAGAGAATATCATATAGAGCCGCTCTGTGGGGCCGCCTCAGCCAATGGCAGGTGACTATTTTCGCAGCTTAATCTAAAGGGAATGTAAAGTGAATCTTATACTAAACTTGGTGCTTTCCGACGGTGACCTAGCAGTGGCGGCGAGCATAGCCGTTCTGACCATGCCGATATCGGCATCGTTTGGAGGCTGTGGTGCTCGAATCATGGTGGAAATTGCGATATAATTTTTTAAATGCATAATATATAGGAAAATAGCTAGATCTCTAAATCGATGCATATGAAGCTACATATATATTCTTGGTCATAATCCCCTTATCTAAAGGGGATGGATGCATGGCTTCACGTCGTCGTCGCTTTCATCGTCAGTATCTTCGTCGTCCGAGTAGTAGTACTTCCTGCACATTGTTCCGTCGAACACCTTCACTGTGAGCACATCATCGCCTTCATATTTGAAGTGTACGAAGCAGCCGAAATCCACACCGTGCGCGATGGCGAAATTCTCCCAACCCTTGTCGAGGTACATCCGGCCTTGACCGTCAAATAGGACCTCCACGGTCCAGAGACGAGGACCATAGTCAGCTACTCGCAGATACACCTTAGCTGGCTCCTGGCCGTCAAGATAGTCCGCAAACTTTTTTGGGAGTGCCTAAAAAGAGATCGAGCGCCGATCCGTTTGAAATTAAAGGTTTTTTAGAACATGCCCATAATTAATCACATGCATCATATATGTGGGAACGCGAACGTACCTTCTTGACCAAAGGGTCTTCATAGATGACGATGAAGAACTCCTCTATGATCAATGGCAGTGTTGACGGTGGTGGTGGCAATGATGATGATCCACCACCCCGGCCGCCCCTTCCCCTTCCCCTTCCGGTCCGCGTCCGAGACGTGGAAGCCATGGCAATGGATCAAGTGTTTGTGAACGAAGAAGAGAGAGGCAGAACCTATTGACACAAGGGATGGCCGTTGTGGGTGTTCATAAGGGAGAGATGATCGTTGTAGGGGTTTACACAATAAATTAAGGAGGAGGTGACCGTTGTGGGGGTTTACACAATAAATTAAGGAGGACATGATCGTTGTGGGGGTAGTCATCTAGGTTTTGTGTTTAGTCAAACTTCCCTTTAAACTTTGACCACATATATAGGAAAAAGTAGTAGCATTTATGACACTAATTTAGTATCCCGAGATTCGTTTTGAAATGTAGTTTCAAATTATACCAAAATCTCATCATATATTTGACTTAGTACAAAAGCTAAAAGTACACTTATTTGTGGACGGAGGGAGTATATCTCAACAAAAAAGTAATGCGGACTATCTTGACGGAAATGGAACATCGTGATATAGTTTATCATTTTACCGTGAAAAGTAATGCCTAAAAGAAATGGTAATTCATGATAGTTTATCATTTTACCGTAATGGCTACAAGAAATCGGTGATTGTTCATCATTTTTTGCGTGGAAAGTAATGGCTACAAGAAATGGGTGATGGTGTATAATTTTTTGCATGGAAAGTAATGGCTACAACAAATTGGTGATGGTGTATCATTTTTTGCGTGAAAAGTAATGGCTACAAAAAATGGGTGATGGTGTATCATTTTTTGCGTGAAAAGTACAAATCGGTGATGGCTTATCATTTTTTGCGTGAAAAATAATACCTAAAAGAGTTTATAATTTAGCTCGTGAAAAATAATACAGAAAACCAAACTTTAGCGTACTGGGTAACCGCCCTTTAGCATACATAGAGGGTGGAAGCTAACCGCCGACAGAGAGAGAGAGGGTGGTGGCCCCGACCAGAGAGAGATAGGGGTTATCCTGCCCGTTAAATCATACGACCAACGGTCGGCGGGCACGATCCGCGTGACATGTGCTAGACCAATTAGGGCAATATTGGGCGTCTGTGAGAATTTGTGAAGGGAGAGGGCAAAACTGAGTAGTATCAAGAAACCAAGTGCAAGTGAGTAGTAAACAGACTAAGGGATTCAAATATGAGATTTAAAAAATGAAAAATGCGTGTTTTGTACAATGAAACCCATCTTGGCCTACCTCAAACTATTTGCAATACAAATATACATGAGTGTGAAAATTATGGCCTCATTCAGACAAAGTATGTTTTGGGGAAAGCTGTTTTGGGTAGGGCTTATTGTGGAAAACCATGCACCTTCATAGCTACTAGGTGATTTGAGAAGTGGCAATTTGTGGTAAAACTTGATTTATCTATGATTTGAGAAGTGGCAATTTGTGGTAAACACTCCATGAGTAAGTGCCACTCTTTTTCGGATTTTTTTGCACATTAAATAACTCATTTAACTGGTTAATCCCATTTGTTGACTCTCTGTTGACCAGCCACTTGAGGGTAAAACTGAGTATATTGCACTAGCCAGTATTAGCACCCAAGGGGAAAACTGAGCACACAAAAAATGCTAGTATATGACTCGAGGGTATACCTGAGTATATCTAAATTTCCAAGGTTAGACTCGAGGACGCGTGTTGCGGTGCAGAAGTGGAAGACGTGCCATTGTTGACGCGTGTCGCGGTGTAAACGTGCACTAGTGGACACGTAGGACGCGGGTCGCATTTAGGACGCGTAAGCCCCTCTCTCCCTCCCTCTGCACACAGTACGTCTCATTCTCGCTCACGCGCGAAACCACGCCTCTCACGTCCCATCAACTTCTCCAAATCGAAGGAAAAACCCCAACCGCCGTATGAGCCCTGCCGGCGATGGAGAAGAAGAATGCGCCGGCGGCCATCGCCCCCGATCCCGTCGCCGCCGAGCCCGTCGCATCCGAGCCCATCGCCTCCGAGCCCGTCGCCGCCGAGCCCGTCGCCTCCGAGCCCGGCGCCTCAAAGCCCGTCGCCGCCGAGCCCGTCGCCTCCGAGGGCGGCGCATCCAAGCGTGGCGCCTCCGTGAGCTGGGCCTCTCTCATGGGTGACGGACCACTTCACAAGATCGACGAATGCTTACTGGCGAATGAGGAGTACGTGGACGCCTACTCTGCTATGAGGCAAGTCTGTAGAAATTGGCGCTCAGGTTTACCTGAGCCCGACGTGCACTTGCACGAATGGATCATGGTAGACCACGCCCTTCCACGCGCCGCTGAGTTCACCTTCCTCCAACTCGGCACATCCCGCTACGTCACCATAGATCTATCGGAAGTTCGTGCAAGGTTCAAATTCCTTCAAATTCCTCCATATCTATAGGGTTAATCTATTCTTATTTTCAATCTTAGTGTTGAATGTTATCTTCATCAATATATTTTAGATACTACTTCATCGGCTTTTGTCGTGGTGTCATCGTGCTTGCCCAGAAGAACCCGCCGCACAAGATACGGCTTCTTAACCCACTCACAAAGGCATCGAACACTATGTTTGAGGCGCAGATGCCATCTGTTTTTCTGAATTCAGTCGCTGTAATCAAATCCCCGACTATGGTCTTCGTTTGCTCACATTACCCGAACGAAATTAGTTGGGTCGATGAGAGCACTCCAACTAAGGATATATATGAAGATTGGGGAGATGGTAGTTTTTCGATGGAGAACCATGGTTTGCGTTGCATTACCCCGTTCAATGGTGAACTGTATGCAATAGCTGTGGATAATTTTGAGTCCGGAAGAATAGTGTGCACCAATGTACAGTTGCAACAGCGCGCGAGCACTGTCAAGATGGAGACACTAATTTCATTTCCACAACTTGGAAATGACAAGTTCTATATTGTGAAGTCGGATGGTGATCTGCTGCTTGTGTTGTTGGACAACATGCTTTTGGAGGACCAACCATTGGTGTACCGTGTGGACACTCAGAGCCGCTCTCTCCATCCGGTCAGTAACATTGGCAGTCATGCCTTCTTCGTGCATTATATCCGGTGTATCTCCATTGACACCAGAGTGCACCCGACACTTCTACCTGGCTGCATCTACTACGCCGATTTGGGTTATATCAGAGAGTACATTCATGATACAAAGGCCTGGGATGAGTGGCCACGATGTGTGGATAGAATGGGAAACTACGGTCTGAGAAATGAACACAGGCCATACCGTCTGGAGGATGTATTGGCCGCACACTGCAGACGGAAGGAGTTCAATGAATATTTCCTTGGGATAATGCACGAATGGGGCGACGAAGAAATATATGAGCAATGAGGAATCTTCCAGCTGGCCATACATTGCGTGCGTCTTGTATTTTTTTCATCTTAGTTTGTCGTGACCATTAACAATGTTATTGGCTGCTTTTGGCTGCTGTATGCAGTTTATGTATTATACTTAGTTTTCTGATTATGCTGCTGTGAATTTATCATATACTAGCTTCTAGATTTGCTGCCATATTGGGCAAAAAACGAGGGACAAAAGGCAGAAATAGAAGCTTCTCTAGATTTGATACTAATTTGGTGAAAAAGACAGAGAGAAAGAGGGGAAAAGGTGCTCTTAAAAGGGAAAATGCCAATTTGGGCCGAGAGAGACAAAACTCAGCTCCTGCTCACGTGCAACCAAACGCTATCTCGTCTTGTCCCACGCGGTCCCTTTCTACAAGCTCCACGCGACGAGGACCCACACGACGCGGCCCCACACGTTAGCACGGAACGGTCAACTTAACGGGAATCCTGCCGTCTGAGCTGCTTCTGCGGGTTTCAAACAAGGACTTGGGGAAAACTGAGGAAAAACTAAGGAGCTGGGGAAACTGAGCACAACTAAGGAACCAAGGGCACGAAAATAGAAATCCCAAGATTCTATAAGTGTGAGATTCGGCACCGTAACCAACAAATATACCCTCCAAAGCTTTAGGAGCAAATTTAGATAGACGGACCCCTTTGATTTTGTAGAAACACTTACACCCGAACACCTTGAAGTATGAGATATTAGGCTTGTTCCCGGTGAGTATTTCATATGGAGTCTTGTTCAAGCCCTTGCGGAGATAGAGCCGGTTAGAGGAGTGACAAGCGGTGGAGATGGCTTCGGCCCAAAAGTTATAGCGGGATTTATACTCCGCCATCATAGATCTTGCCATATCCATAAGAGTCCGGTTCTTCCTCTCCGCAACACCATTTTGTTGAGGGGTGTAAGCAGCGGAATATTGATGTCGAATCCCCTCATCACTAAGAAAATCATTGAGTGCATAGTTCTTGAACTCGGAGCCGTTGTCACTTCTTATTGCCATAATGAGGAGGTTGTGTTGGCGTTGCACCTCGGTAGCAAAGTCAATGAATATTTGTTGAGTCTCATCTTTCGTCTTGAGAAAGTAGACCCAAGTGTATCTTGAGTAGTCATCAACAATCACCAAGCAATGTTTCTTCGCACCAAGACTTGCATGAGTAACGGGACCAAAGAGATCCACATGAAGGAGCTCCAAGATCCTCTTGGAAGAGATGATGGTCTTGCTTGGATGCGGAGAGTCATGCATTTTGCCTTCAACACAAGCCCTACAAACACGATCTTTGGCAAACGACACATTTTCCATTAGTCCCAGAATATGGTTCCCCTTGTGAAGACTTTGCAAAGTTCTCATGTTGACATGGGCTAGGCGGCGATGCCACAACCAACCCACGTCCGCCTTTCCAAATAGGCACATCGCACTTGTCGTGGTGGTCCCCGAAAAGTCCACCACATACAAGTTGTGTTCGCGATACCCAACGAAAGCGACTTTTAGAGTCTTGCTCCACAAGAGGATCACAATATCATTATCAATAAAGACGGCGAAACCCATCTTGCCAAGGGCAGAAATGGAAAGCAAATTGTAACCAAGGGTTTTGACAAGCATGACATCCACAAGAGTAATGTTGTGTGCAACCACAACCTTGCCAAAACCCAATACCTCGGATGTAGAATTATCGCCAAAGGAGACGGTGATATCATTTATGTTGGGCCTCAACTCCTTGACGAGGTTCTTGCCGCCGGTCATATGACTTGTACATCCATTATCAAGTACCCATTTTGAACCTCCGGCGGCATAGTCCTACATGAGATCAATTCTTGGATTTAGGTACCCATTTCTCAATGGGTCCTCTTTTGTTAGCAACAAGGGTCTTTGGGACCCAAATAGACCAAGCAACATAACCATCATATGGACCAACATATTTAGCATAAACATCACCATAATAATCTTTAAAAAGAACATAGTGAGGGTTATCAATTCCCGCACCATCATCAATAATGGTTTTGCCCTTTTGGGTTTCACCATTAGTGGTGACCTTCTTTTGTGCGGGCTTGGCTTTTGTCTTGTGCCTTTTTAGCCTTGGCATTGAAACCAAGTCCGTCCTTCCCATTGTTTGACCTTTGCTTACTCAAAAGATCATCCAAGGAAAGTTTACTTTGGGGAGAGGAGGCCTTAGCAAGTTCATCCTTCAACCTAGCATTTTCCTCAATAATATTTGCATGATCACATGAGGGAGTAGAGGTACTAGGTATGTCATATGAAGCAAGCCTAATTTGAAGTTGCTCATAAGACTTGGAGAGGAGAGAGTATTCACTCTTCAAAGCTTTGTGAGCCTTGTCTAGTTCATCTAGATCCTTCACAAGTTTCTCATGGTCAACACCAAATTTGGCCTTTTCCTTTATAAGCACTTTAGTCTTAGCTCTAGCAAGATCTCTAGCTTTAGTGAGCTTGTTAAGTTTATCTTGAGGTTCTTCAAGATTTTCTAGCCTCTCTTCAAGAGATGCTATGGTTTCTTGACATTCCTCAAGAGCATTTTTAAGAGCATGTATTTCTAGAGAGTCTTCTCTTTCTATTTGGCACTTTTTCTCAAGAGTATCATTTAGTTGAGCTATACGAATCATGAGATTTGAAACATGCTTCTTAGTGTTACCTTGTAGGTTAAGAATGAAATCATCAAACTCTAGCATTTCTTGTTTCACTTTTAGACTAGCAAGATCAACCCCTAGATCATTTGAAATGTTAGGCGTAGAGGGGTTAGGAGATGATACCTCGGAAGATTTAGCCATGAGGAAACTTTCTTCCTCCACATGAATGACCTCATTGGGAGATTCACTTGTTGATGAAGAGTTAGTGGAGAGGGAGGCAAGGGCAACCAATCCATTTGAGGTTGCATCTTCTTCATCATCAACATCATCATCTTCGGAAGTATACTCTTCTTGAGTTGATAGCACAATTGATGTGTCCAAGGTGGACCTTGCCATGAAGCAATGTGCATTCTTGAATTGAGGATTCTCATTGGTGAATCAAAGAGAGAGGAAGAGGGAATGTTGGTAGTGACAATGGCGGCCACTTCTCTTGAGCTTTCCTCTTCATTATCACTAGCACTTTCAATCTCATCGGAAGAGTATTCTTCTTTAGTCACTAGCACAATCCTTGAGGGCCTTTTGCCCTTCTTGTTCTTGTTATAGAATTTCTTGTTGGGCGGCTTTGAGTACTTGCCCTTTGAGTCTTTGCTCTTGTCCTTGGGGATGAGCCTTCCACCATGAGTCTCCCTATTCTCATAGGGACATTCGGCAATGAAATGGCGCTTGTCATTGCAATTGTAGCAAGATCTTGTTCTTGGGCCCGAGCTTGAGGGACCCCTTGAGTTGTTTCTCTTGATGTTGTCTTCTTTGGCCTTGGATGGGTCAATCCAAAAGGTGTTTGCATGGAATTCCATGTGGTCATGGTAGTGGTGTTCCAAGTCTTCCGGATAGGACATGCTCCAAGATGCCCTATAATATTCCTGAGGAATCACTTCTTCCACGGAGTTGACTACCAAGGCAAGGTTGGACCCTTTTGACATCCCAAGAGCACGATTGCGAGAATCATGAGAGTTTTGCTCAAGCACCTTGAGAGCTTGCATCTCGTGCACGGCTTGTTGAGAGGTGAGAGAGGCATAGCATTCTCTACCGACAAGAGTCTTGACATCAATAGGTTCAAACGGCATCATGCAATCAATGTACTTTTCCTTGATCCAAGAGTCATCGATGTGAGTGGCAACAACATTCCGGAAAGCACCGGCAACGGTGAGAAGTCTTCCATACATGTCTTCATGATCTTCATCTGGTAGCCTCATGAATCCTTCGGCTTTATTCCGAAGAGCATTATACTTGTTCCTTCTTGTGCTCTCACTTCCAATGCAACTAGCGGCCAAACCATCCCAAGCCTCCTTGGCGGTGGTGAAATGCCGAACACGAGACAACTCCTTTGTCCCCACACTAGTTTGAATCATGTGCAAGGCGGTGTTGTTGAGTTGACTATCAACCGCTTCTCTTCTAGTCAACTTGTCGGGGTTGTAAGGCTTGAAGCCTTCCACGATGATTCTCCAAAGTTCATTGGAGGCACTGCGAACATGAGAGCTAAACTCAAATTGCCAAGTATCGTAATCATTAATGGAAAACTTAGGTGGGTCACCCCGGATGTTTATATGAGGATGGGGAACCGGTATATCGGGAGATAGAAAAGCTGGAGCCACTCGATTGTAGCTCTCACCTCCACTAGTTCCCCTAGGAGATGCAATGGGGGAAGTGATAGTGTTTAAGTTATCACCATTCGCGGGTTTGGTAGAGGAGGGTAATACCGAAGCATTTCCCTCTTCTAACGCATCCGTGACATTAACCTCTTTGGTGGGAGCCACGGGACGGGGCGGAGTCAAAAGCTCGGAAATCATCTTTCTCATGCTTTCCATTTGAGCTTCCATGGATGACCTCAACGAATTGATATCATCCATGGTGACCATCTTAGCTTCCCCTTCCATAGGTTCTTCGTCCGGCATACTCTTAGGCGGTTAAGCCCGAAATAAGAGCCGAGGCTCTGATACCAATTGAAAGGATCATATGCCGCACCTAGAGGGGGGGGGGGGTGAATAGGTGCTAACCAATTTTTAGTTCTTTTTCAATTTAGGCTTGACACAAAGGTAAATTCTCTAGATATGCAACTAAGTGAATCTACCTATATGACAAGATAAACAACTAGCAAGATATAGCAACGCAATATAAGAGATAGAATAGGATAGAGGTAACCGAGAGTGGAGCACGCGATGACACGGAGATGATTCCCGTAGTTCCCTTCCTTTGCAAGAAGGTACATATACATTTGGAGGAGTGTGGTTGCTACGAAAGCCAAACCAACAGCCACGAAGGCTTCACTCAGATCTCCTGTGAGCAACGCCACGAAGGCCTAGCCCACTTCCACTAAGGGATTTCCTCGAGGCAGAAACCGGGCCTTTACAAGGTTCTTGGGGCACACATCCACAACCAAATTGGAGGCTCCCAAATCTGTAACAATACCACAATCAACAACAACACATCAACACAAATCAACTAGGGATCTAATGTCTACGCACACTTCTATTCCTGTAGACATTGTTGGGCCTCCAAGAGCAGAGGTTTGTAGAACAGCAGCAAGTTTTCCCTTAAGTGGATCACCCAAGGTTTATCGAACTCAGGGAGGAAGAGGTCAAAGATATCCCTCTCAAGCAACCCTGCGATCACAATACAAGAAGTCTCTTGTGTCCCCAACACACCTAATACACTTGTCAGATGTATAGGTGCACTAGTTCGGCGAAGAGATAGTGAAATACAGGTGGTATAAATGAATATGAGCAGTAGTAACGGCGCCAGAAAATACTTGACTGTCTACGGCGACAGAAAATAGCTTGCTGGCGTGTAGTAGTAATATTGCAGGAAGTAGAGATGCAGTAAAACAGTAAACAAGCGGTGATTGCAGTATTTGGAAACAAGGCCTAGGGATCATACTTTCACTAGTGGACACTCTCAACATTGATCACATAATAAAACTACTCTACACTCTCTTGTTGGATGATGAACACCACTAATTGTGTAGGGCTACAAGAGCACCTCAATGCCGGAGTTAACAAGCTCCACAACATTCGATATTAATATTTAAATAACCTTAGAGTGCAAGATAGACCAACGCAATTATACCAAGTACTAACATAGCATGCACACTGTCACCATCATACTATGAAAGGAGGAATAGATCACATCAATACCATCATAGTAATAGTTAACTTCATAATCTACAAGAGATCACAATCATAAACTACGCCAAGTACTACCTGATGCACACACTATCACCATTACATCATGGAGGAGGAATAGAGTACTTTAATAACATCACTAGAGTAGCACATAGATTAATAGTGATACAAAGCTCATCATATGAATCTCAATCATGTAAGGCAGCTCATGAGATCATTGTATTGAAGTACATGGGAGAGAGATTAACCACATAGCTACCGGTACAGCCCTTAGCCTCGATGGAGAACTACTCCCTCCTCATGGGATACAGCAGCGGTGATGAAGATGGCGGTGGTGTCGATGGAGATGCCTTCCGGGGGCACTTCCCCGTCCCGGCGGCATGCCGGAACAGAGACTCCTGTCCCCCAGATCTTGGCTTCGCGATGGCGGCGGCTCTGGAAGGTTTCTCGTACCGTGGCTTATTCCCCTCGAAGATTTAGGTCAGGGGGCTTCTTATAGGCGAAGAGGCGGAGTCGGAAGGGTTACGGGGGTGCCATACAACAGGGGGGCGCGGCCCCCCTCTTGGCCGTGCCGGCCACCTGTGTGGTGGGCCTGTGGCTCTCCTCTGGTCCCTCTCGGGTGTTCTGGAAGCTTCGTGGAATTATAAGATGCTGGGCATTGATTTCGTCCAATTCCGAGAATATTTCCTTACTAGGATTTCTGAAACCAAAAACAGCAGAAAACAGGAACTGGCACTTCGGCATGTCGTCAATAGGTTAGTTCCGGAAAACGCATAAAATCATCATAAAGTGTGAACAAAACATGTAGGTATTGTCATAAAACAAGCATGGAACATCAGAAATTATAGATACGTTGGAGACGTATCAGCATCCCCAAGCTTAGTTCCTACTCGTCCTCGAGTAGGTAAACGATAAAAAGAATAATTTCTGAAGTGACATGCTACCAACATGATCTTAATCATACTATTGTAAAGCATATGAGATGAATGCAGCGATTCAAAGCAATGGTAAAGACAATGATTAAACAACTGAATCATATAGCAAAGACTTTTCATGAATAGTACTTTCAAGACAAGCATCAATAAGTCTTGCATAAGAGTTAACTCATAAAGCAATAGATTCAAAGTAAAGGCATTGAAGCAACACAAAGGAAGATTAAGTTTCAGCAGTTGCTTTCAACTTGTAACATGTATATCTCATGGATAGTTGTCAACACAAAGTAATATAATAAGTGCAATAGGCAAGTATGTAAGAATCAATGCACAGTTAACACAAGTGTTTGCTTCTAATATGGAAGGAAATAGGTAAACTGACTCAACATAAAAGTAGAAGAAAGGCCCTTCGAAGAGGGAAGCATTGATTGCTATATTTGTGCTAGAGCTTTTATTTTGAAAACATAAAGAGAGCACAAAAGTAAAGTTTTAAGAGGTGTTTGTTGTTGTCAACGAATGGTAGTGGGCACTCTAACCCCCTTGCCAGACAAACCTTCAAAGAGCGGCTCCCATGAAACATTTTTAGTTTTGGGTGGCACTCCTTCCAACCTTGCTTTCACAAACCATGGCTAACCGAATCCTCGGGTGCCTGCCAACAATCTCATACCATGAAGGAGTGCCTTTTTATTTTAGTTTTATTTAGATGACACTCCTCCCCACCTTTGCTTTCTCAAGCCATGGCTAACCGAATCCTCGGGTGCCGTCCAACAATCACATACCATGGAGGAGTGTCTATTTTTTGTAAAATTATGAAGGTTAATTAATTTGGGACTGGGAACCCCATTGCCAGCTCTTTTTGCAAAATTATTGGATAAGCGGATGAAGCCACTAGTCCATTGGTGAAAGTTGCCCAACAAGATTGAAACATAAACACCACATACTTCCTCATGAGCTATAAAACATTTACACAAATCAGAGATGATAAATTTTGAAGTGTTTAAAGATAGCACTCAAGCAATTTACTTTGGAATGGCGGAGAAATACCATGTAGTAGGTAGGTATGGTGGACACAAATGGCATAGTTATTGGCTCAAGGATATGGATGCACGAGAAGTAATCCCTCTCAATACAAGGCTTAGGCTAGCAAGGTTATTTGAAGCAAACACAAGTATGAGCCGGTACAGCAAAACTCACATAAAAACATATTGCAACCATTATAATACTCTACATTGTCTTCCTTGTTGTTCAAACCCTTACTAGAAAATATCTAGACCTTAGAGACACCAATCATGCAAACCAAATTTTAGCAAGCTCTATGTATTTCTTCACTAATAGGTGCAAAGTATATGATGCAAGAGCTTAAACATGATCTATTTGAGAACAACAATTGCCAAGTATCAAGTTATTCAAGACATCATACCAATTACTACATGTAGCATTTTCTGTTTCCAACCATATAACAATTAACGAAGCAGTTTCAACCTTCACCATGAAAATTAAAAGCTAAGAACACATGTGTTCATATGCAACATCGGAGCGTGTCTCTCTCCCAAACAATGAATGCTAGGATCCAATTTATTCAAACAAAAACAAAAACAAAAGCAAACAGACGCTCCAAGTAAAGCACATAAGATGTGATGGAATAAAAATATAGTTTCACTAGAGGAACCTGATAATGTTGTCGATGAAGAAGGGGATGCCTTGGGCATCCCTAAGCTTAGATGCTTGAGTCTTCTTGAAATATGCAGGGATGAACCACCGGGGCATCCCCAAGCTTAGAGCTTTCACTCTTCTTGATCATATTGTATCATCCTCCTCTATTAACCCTTGAAAACTTCCTCCACACCAAACTCGAAACAAACTCATTAGAGGGTTAGTGCATAATCAAAAATTCACATGTTCAGAGGTGACACAATCATTCTTAACACTTCTGGACATTGCTCAAAGCTACTGGAAGTTAATGGAACAAATAAATCCATCCAACACAGCAAAAGAGGCAATGCGAAATAAAAGGCAGAATCTGTCAAAACAGAACAGTCCGTAAAGACGAATTTTTTAGAGGCACCAGACTTGCTCAGATGAAAATGCTCAAATTGAATGAAAGTTGCGTACATATCTGAGGATCACGCATGTAAATTGGCAGATTTTTCTGAGTTACCTACAGAGAACACTGCCCAAATTCTTGACAGACAAAAATCTGTTTCTGTGCAGTAATCCAAATCTAGTATGAACCTTACTATCAAAGACTTTACTTGGCACAACAATGCAATAAAATAAAGATAATAAGAGGTTGCTACAGTAGTAACAACTTCCAAGACACAAATATAAAACAAAAGTACTGTAGCAAAATAAACACATGGGTTATCTCCCAAGAAGTGCTTTCTTTATAGCCATTAAGATGGGCTCAGCAATTTTAATGATGCACTCACAAGAAATAAGAGTTGAAGCAAAAGAGAGCATCAAAAAGCAAATTCAAAACACATTTAAGCCTAACCCACTTCCTATGAAAAGGAATCTTGTAAATAAACAAATTCATGAAGCATAATGCAACAAGCATAGAAAGATAAAACAAGTGCAGCTTCAAGATTTTAAGCATATAGAGAGGTGTTTTAGTAACATGAAAATGTCTACAACCATATTTTCCTCTCTCATAATAATATTCAGTAGCATCATGAGCAAACTCAACAATATAACTATCAAATGAAACATTCTTATCATGAGTCTCATGCATAAAATTATTACTCTCCACATAAGCATAATCAATTTTATTAGTAATAGTGGGAGCAAATTCAACAAAGTAGCTATCATTATTATTCTCATCAAGTGTAGGAGGCATAGTATAATCATAATAAAATTTACTCTCCATAGTAGGTGGCACCAAAAGACCACTATCATTATAATCATCATAAATGGGAGGCAAAGTATTATCAAAGTAAATTTTCTCCTCAATGCTTGGGGGACTAAAAATATCATGCTCATCAAAACCAGCTTCCCCAAGCTTAGAATTTTCCATATCATTAGCAACAATGGTGTTCAAAGCGTCCATACTAATATGTTCCATAGGTTTTTTAATTTTCGCATCAAACCATCCATGTCTTAACTCAGGAAATAGATTAAAAATCTCCATGTTGCTTTCCATTATGCCTAACTAGTGATAAACACGAAACAAAAAGATGCAATTGCAGGATCTAAAGGAAATAGCTTCGAGCACTTACAACGGCAACAGAAAATAACTTAGTTACCTGGGACCAGAGTGTGAATGCCTTTTACCTTTCCTCCCCGGCAACGGCGCCAGAAAATAGCTTGATGTCTACGCACACTTCTATTCCTGTAGACAGTGTTGGGCCTCCAAGAGCAGAGGTTTGTAGAACAGCAGCAAGTTTTCCCTTAAGTGTATCACCCAAGGTTTATCGAACTCAGGGAGGAAGAGGTCAAAGATATCCCTCTCAAGCAACCCTGCGATCACAATACAAGAAGTCTCTTGTGTCCCCAACATACCTAATACACTTGTCAGATGTATAGGTGCACTAGTTCGGCGAAGAGATAGTGAAATACAGGTGGTATAAATGAATATGAGCAGTAGTAACGGCGCCAGAAAATACTTGACTGTCTACGACGACAGAAAATAGCTTGCTGTCGTGCAGTAGTAATATTGCAGGAAGTAGAGATGCAGTAAAACAGTAAACAAGCGGTGATTGCAGTATTTGGAAACAAGGCCTAGGGATCATACTTTCACTAGTGGACACTCTCAACATTGATCACATAATAAAACTACTCTACACTCTCTTGTTGGATGATGAACACCACTAATTGTGTAGGGCTACAAGAGCACCTTAATGCCGGAGTTAACAAGCTCCACAACATTCGATATTCATATTTAAATAACCTTAGAGTGCATGATAGACCAACGCAATTATACCAAGTACTAACATAGCATGCACACTGTCACCATCATACTATGAAAGGAGGAATAGATCACATCAATACCATCATAGTAATAGTTAACTTCATAATCTACAAGAGATCACAATCATAAACTACGCCAAGTACTACATGATGCACACTGTCACCATTACATCATGGAGGAGGAATAGAGTACTTTAATAACATCACTAGAGTAGCACATAGGTTAATAGTGATACAAAGCTCATCATATGAATCTCAATCATGTAAGGCAGCTCATGAGATCATTGTATTGAAGTACATGGGAGAGAGATTAACCACATAGCTACCGGTACAACCCTTAGCCTCGATGGAGAACTACTCCCTCCTCATGGGAGACAGCAGCGGCGATGAAGATGGCGGTGGTGTCGATGGAGATGCCTTCCGGGGGCACTTCCCCATCCCGGCGGCGTGCCGGAACAGAGACTCCTGTCCCCCAGATCTTGGCTTCGCGATGGCGGCGGCTCTGGATGGTTTCTCGTACCGTGGCTTATTCCTCTCGAAGATTTAGGTCAGGGGGCTTCTTATAGGCGAAGAGGCGGAGTCGGAAGGGTTACGGGGCGCCACACAACAGGGGGCGCGACCCCCCTCTTGGCCGCGCCGGCCACCTGTGTGGTGGGCCTGTGGCTCTCCTCTGGTCCCTCTCGGGTGTTCTGGAAGCTTCGTGGAATTATAAGATGCTGGGCGTTGATTTCGTCCAATTCCGAGAATATTTCCTTACTAGGATTTCTAAAACCAAAAACAGCAGAAAACAGGAACTGGCACTTCGGCATCTCGTCAATAGGTTAGTTCCGGAAAACGCATAAAATCATCATAAAGTGTGAACAAAACATGTAGGTATTGTCATAAAACAAGCATGGAACATCAGAAATTATAGATACGTTGGAGACGTATCAGGATCCAAAGAGGAACACTAACAAGGGGGCCCTCAAGCATAAGAGGGGGAAATGAAAAACGCTTCGGTGAGGATGTAGATCGGGGTCTTCTCCTTCGATTCTCCAAAGCATAAGTGATTTGGGTGGTTGAGGGAGGAGATCTGGCTATTTTGGTGTTCTTGGTGGCTCAGCAATGGAGGATGGAGTTCTTAGGGTTTGAGAAACATTCCAAGGTAGGTGAAGGGGGGTATTTATACCCCACCAGCAATTCTGCCCGTTGGAAATGAATCGCCAGCGATGCGGCCACGATTACGAATCGCCAGCTCGACAGGCGAGCCAGCGATCTGCCGTGAAACGCCGACGGGTGCACTCACTGGCAGTGTCGGCCTGGAATCACCGGCAGTGCCGGGGTGCACACACCGGCAATGCCGGCCCGGTGTTGCCGGCAGTGCCGGCCAGGGCCAGACTCTAGGTTCCTCCTTCTTCTTTTCTTCCTTTTTGAGTGGGTTGAGATTTTCCTGTGATATCTTTTCCTTAACTGTAAACCACTTAGCACACGCTTAAATTATCATCGGTGTTGTTAACAAACACACAAAACTCAGAAATCATGAAATGTTCTTTCAGTTTCATTTGTTGAAACTCGAATAAAACAATTATGAAACTTCTCAAAATATTATTTTCCACATGTAGGTTCCATATAGGTTTCAGTCTGGTTTCATGATTTCATAAAACTTTCATACGAGTTACAACAGAGTTACATAATGGTTTGTCACTCGGATGAACATGTGTGGAACACATGCTCCTGTAAGAAACATGAACGAAATATATAAGTGGAATGTGTGCAAGCATTAGACTGTGGAAAATGCAAAATATTATGAAAAGTTACTGTGGGATAAACTCATTTTTTCTTAAGAAATAGTCAAACCACCTATGAACCCCATATTTTGGCAACTGTGCTCAACCACCTATGAACCCCATATGAACACACGCGTTTTTGGCTAAATAAGCATAACTGTAGGATGTTATTATGAAGCGTACATGAGTTATCCCTCTTTGTATATGGGCCACTGATATTTTAATCGTGTGGCTGTGAATGCCTAGTACACTAGTACACCTGACATCCCAATGGCATTCTATATGCCCCCTATTTTCGGAATGATCTAAAGAGGACGATCTATAATCCCGTATGGTAAAGACCACAACCCATCATTATAGTGTTATTTGGACATTTTGTCATTTGTGTAGGCCACATACAATCGAATTTATCCATGAAAACTTACAGAAGTAAGTATCACCATAATATGTACTTGAAAAGAAATTATTTCAATTTTTTGAGATTTTTAAATAACATTTTTTTTTCAAAATTGATGAAACCAGGTGCATGTGCACGGTGCACCCGGGTGCATCCGCCTATTTCCCCCGATTTTCCAGATATATAAACCCGTCGCTCGCACAATCGACCACTGGCTGTTAATTTGCTATACCTCGTGGGGTTACTCTGTCGGAACTGAAAAGTTGATTGCGCGCCATGTGTTCGACCAAATGCCGCCACCTGCTCAGGCAGCTCCGCGGCCGCCATTTCTCCACCGCCCCGGCATCCAACCACCGGAAGAGCACCCCGCAAATCACCATCCGGTGGCCGGAGCAATCCAGGCCCTCCCCCGACCCAGGAGACACGGCGCGGGCCCATGAGGCCACCGTCAGGAGGCTCGCGGCGGCGGGCGACCTGGACGGCGTCCAGTACGCGCTGCAGGAGATGCGGCTGCGCGGGGTGGCGTGCCCCGAGGGCGCCCTCGCCGCCGCCATCTGCGCCTTCGCCCGCGCCGGCGCGCCCGACCGCGCGCTCGAGACCTTCTACCGCGCGCACGACCTGGGGTGCGGCGCGCCCACCGTGCGGGTGTACAACCACCTGCTCGACGCGCTGCTCCGGGAGAACCTGGTCGGGGCGGTGGTGCCGGTGTACGACAACATGAGGAACGCCGGCGTGGAGCCCAACGTGTACACCTACAACCTGCTCCTCAAGGCGCTGTGCCAGAACGACCGGGTCGACGCCGCGCGCAGGATGCTCGGCGAAATGGCCAGGAAGGGGTGCCGCCCGGACGAGGTGAGCCACACGACGATTGTTTCCGCGCTATGCAAGCTGGGCAGGTTGGATGAGGCCCGGGGGGTGCTGGCGGAGACGGCGCCTGTGTGCACCTCGTACGATGCCGTTGTTCACGCGCTCTGTGGAGAGTCCAGGATGCGGGAGGCGTTCGTGGTTGTCGACGAGATGGTGCAGCGGGGATTGCAGCCAGGCCCCGTCACCTACACGAGCATAGTCCACGCGTTCTGCAAGGCCCGGGAGCTGGGAATGGCTTGCGCTATTTTGGCCAGGATGGTAATCAAAGGTTGTTCCCCGAATGTTCATACGTTCACTGCGTTGGTCAAAGGGTTCTTCGATGATGGAAAGGCGCGTGACGCTCTTGGCATGTGGAATTGGATGGTGGCTGAAGGATGGGCACCTTCTATAATCTCTTACAATGTTCTCATCCGTGGCCTTTGCCGTACCGGTGATCTAAACAGGGCGTTATCTGTTTTCAGCAGCATGGAGAAAAACGGATGTTTTCCTGATGTGAGGACCTACTCTGTTCTCATTGACGGATTTTCCAAAGCTGGAGACCTAGATGGTGCCATGTCAATATGGAATGACATGACACAGGCTGGCTACAAGCCGAACGTTGTTGTCTACACAAATATGGTGGATGTGCTTTGCAAGAAGATGATGTTTGATCAGGCAGAAAATCTCATTGACAAGATGTCATCGGAAAATTGTCCTCCTAACACATTGACATTCAACACCTTGATCAGAAGCCTGTGTGACTGCGGAAGAGTGGGGGCAGCTTTGAGTGTGCTCCGTGGGATGGCAAGATATGGATGCTCTCCTAATGTCAGGACATACAATGAGTTGCTTCATGGTTTTTTCAGGGTAGGAAACTGCAAAGACGCCTTTCAAATTTTGATCGAGATGCTAAACAATGGGATTGAGTTGAGTTTGATATCTTACAACACTGCGATTAGTGGTCTGTGTCAGATGGGAAGGAGCAAAGAAGCTATGATTCTTCTGGGGAGGATGATGCTACAACGAATTCAACCCGATTCATTCACTTTCAACGCGATAATTCATGCTTATTGCAAGGAAGGGAATGTCAGAGCTGCTGCTTGGATGCTAGGTCAGATGGATGCAGTTAACTGTCCACGCAACATAGTTGCTTACACAAGTCTGATATCGGGGCTTTGCAATCAGCATAGGATGGATGATGCCATGGTTTATCTCTTGAAGATGTTGAATGAAGGTATCTGTCCAAATGAAGCGACATGGAATGTGTTAGTCCGTGGATTGTCCACACTTGTGGGCGCCATCGGACCAATGCACTTGATTGATCATATTGTTGAAGATTTACAACCATAGCCCTAGAGAACTTGTACAAACCTGGGCGGCATCAAACCAATTTAGTTGATTGAGCATATTTTGATCATATATAAGCTTCAGCTTGGTGCTACCATTTGAACTTGTTAGTGAAGGACAGAGATGACGCACAACATTCTCTCTGGTAGTTAGCTTCAAATATGAGGTATGCTATTTTATTATAGTACTTGGGGCTCGGAATGGATCGGATAGTGCCCTTGTTGAATACGAATGTGGAGCAGATGTTACTTGAATATGGATGCGGATTGGATGTTTTCAACTCGGAACAAATACAAATATAACAAAATAATAGACTCATGTCTTATAACGAGTCAACTATAGAACAATAGAAAGATAAATATGCTGATATGATATACAGTAGTTTCAAGTTCAATCACAGAAAAATACATTTGATCACTGTGTTAGTCTTTTTTAGATTGGGTAATTGGCATCTTGGGCTGGAATTACTAAAATTGGCAAACATAATTTTATTTGGATACATATATATTGATTTCCATATCCAACATTTTCTTCAGAATTCAGTACCACATTTGTATTTGTAAAAGAAAACCGGATATTTTCCACATCCATTTACATTTTCTTCCGGATTCGGATGTTTTGACATCCATTTTCAATTTCACGAATACGATGTTGGATAATTTGGATTATCCACTATCACTTTCCACCCCTAATAGTACTAGTGTTAGTTTGATATCCGAGATCAAAAGGATTTCATTGTATGCATGCTACTACAGAAGTGATAACATGACTTAAATTTATGAAGATTTTTCTCGATGATTCATCAGAAGTACCATTCAATTCGCAAACTAGTGCATCTTCTGTTTGGTCAGTATGTAGTATGCCCAACATGGATATTTTCTTGGGACAAATCATTTGATAGTCATATAATTTGTCAATTTGAGTCGTTCATGCTCCCTGCCCAAGTCGCATGTCTCTAAATTAACATTATGTAAGATCTCTGAGAAGTTTTTATAATATTCTTTTATACAAACTCGTGAAGGGGGGCATATGTTTCAGATTAGACTTTCCAAACTTCTCTAGAGTATTTTCACTGCTAGTTTTATGCTTTAGCCGCCCTTGTTTATAGACAGAAAAACTCTGCCTTGGTCGAAATACTCGTGTAGCAGAAATCCGCTGTGCCTGTGTCTGAGTCACACATGTAACTTCAGAGAGAGGATACATACACTGTGCACCGTGCACGGATATGCATTTTATTGCTTTTATGCATTGTTCATACCAAAGTTCGATAGGAAATTTACAACAGTCTTTCTGGCATATGACCAAACAGAACACATATCTTTACTTTGCTTTGTTGGCAGCCCTCTGATCCTCCAATTTTTTGTATACTTTGTCAATCTCAGGCTGCATATGAAGGAGAATGAAATAGAATTACTCAAAAGAAGCAAGAGAGGACAATTATGGGCAAAGGGAGAATGAAGACAATATGAGTCAGCTGTACAGCATTAGGGTTCACCATGTCAGCTTTACTATGTTATGAGTTCTCTCTTAATAGATCGCTAGTGATTTTGTACGGAATTTACCAAATTTTGTTGGGTTCAATCAAACCCAATCCTAATAAACTTGCTCTGATCCTGACAATTAGTACAAACAACAAATATCACACTTCATCAGCTCAACAAATATTACCTGGTAATATTTTAGCATGTAGTTTCTTCTCTTCTTCATCGTTGCAGTGACCAAGTCTCTTTCAATGTCAAAAGGTACAGGATCCAACACTATGCCTTTGATATACTCGAAACCTCGTAACTGATTTGTGATATGCAAAGTGGGTTAACAGATATGATGCTTAGAGATGCAGTGAATAGTAAAAATGATGGAGTTCACACTACACAGAAACTTCTGAGTTCCTTTTAATTGTAATGCAAAATGCAGTGGAAACTATGTTGACCGTAATGTTAGAATAATTTGATGGGTTACATGATGAACCATGTGATATGTTCAGTCTTCAATTTGGAAGTGAATAAATGACCATACCTTGTTCTTCTGTGCAGCAGTTGCGAGCTCCGTAAGGATATATTCTTTAAGGCTTTCCAATTTGCATATTTCATCGAAAGAACCTTTGTATCCTTTCGACGCTGCCCACTTCATGGTGTTTTCTTCATGTGGATTAACTACTGCAACTAACGTTGATCTGTAGCTGTCCCCGTACACCCAGATCTACAAAAGTTGACAGTATTGCATTGAATGCAGAGCCATGCACTCTTCTAATATAAACATATGATTCACTGGAGGTTTTCCTTACATCTTCAATAATTGGAGGGAAGACATAAACTTTCTCCAGATACTCAACTGCGACATACTCCCCTTGTGACAGCTTAAATATGTTCTTCTTTCGGTCAATTACCTTCAGAATTCCATCTGGGGTCATCTCTCCAATGTCTCCTGAGAACAACATTGGGTCAGAACATGCTATGTGTAACTTTATCTCGGTCTTCTGTTTAAATTAAAATGAGATTCTTCACCTGTATGAAACCATCCATCAACCATGACCTCGTTTGTGAGCTCAGGATTTTTATAGTACCCAGTGAAGACAGTGTTCCCCCGGATGAGGATTTCACCACGAGAAGGAACACCAAGCGGATCATAACCCATCTCAGGTACTTCTTCCAATCGCAGATCAGTGTAGGTGGCAGCGACACCGACAGTTCCAACTAGGGACATATCATCAGGGTAACCGACTGTGCTAGGTCCCAATGTTTCTGTTAAACCTGAATAAAGGCCACACAATATAATCTTATACTGGTTCCTTTTAATTGACAAAGAGATTGATAACTAAGTGCCATGCACTATTGGAATTTCATACGGAGATTTTTTTTATGTGGCTTATCTTTATCTTTGTGAAATAGGAAAATAGATGCCCACACTTTTACTTTTTGTAAACAACATTTAAGTATTAGAGTTAAAATGCTTAACACAATAAATTTATTGTAAGTACTCTTAAAATTAGTGTTTGCAATGAAAATAATCATGGGGATAGGATAGAGAAAGTATTCAGTTCTGTATGACTATGGCTAAAACAGGTCAATTAATGCCAGTTTCAAATAGAACTAGTACTCATGCTCAAACTAAATTATACCCACCAAGTTTTGTGGTATGTTTCATGTATGATTTGCTTGCATTGCCAATTATCTCTCTTTATGCTTTGGTGTGTTTTACTTCTGTGACGATTGAACAGTTTAAAGGCTCTATGAATTACCATAGCCTTGGATAAAGTATGCACAGCTGGTCACCCTTAAGAACTCTTCTATTTCAGTACTCAATGGTGCACCACCGGAGATTAGTAGGCGAAGACGACCACCAAGCCTTGCCTTGACCTAGACCAAACAAAGGGAACAAACAAAGCAAATATAAGAGTCATGACTTGTGAGTACAACTTCTACTGATCTTACATTATTTTTCTGAAAGCAATTTATCTCTAGGGAATCTTTCTTAGTTATGAACAGAATACCTTGCGAAAAGCCAGCATGTCCGCAAAAGGTGAAGCAGTTTTGTGTGTGTAGCCTGCTTTCATGCCCGCTAATTTGCTGGATTGCAAAAGCTATGGTTAGCTGACATGATTTCTTTGCTGTGAGAAATGATTCATGATGCTAAGCAACTTACCGGTTGTACAAGGCATAAAAAATCACTCTCCTGAGGGGTCTGAGATCGGCTAAGGCCTTTAAAATACCTGAAGTCAATCATAAAAAAGTTGTCTTAGTTAGCAATATGGAGGCTTATTACTATCAATATTTTCATTTTACCACCTTCATATATCTTTTCATACACTCTGGGCACCCCAACTAGCAGAGTTGGCTTTAACTCCATGAGATCATCTCTCAAAGCATTCAAATCCTGACAAAATAAAACATTGTGGTTGTATTAAAGAAAGAATGATCACAATTCACCAGTAAGATTAAAAGTGGAAGCCTAATATGTGGATTTGCTCACTCCATGGTAATAGCCAACTGAGGCTCCTTTGTGAAAGAAATACTCTTCGATCATGCGGTCCAGAATGTGAGCAAGTGGGAGAAAAGAAAGAAACACATCTTCTGTTGACATCTGCATGCACAAAACCAGCGAATTTTCTTGAATTATGCTTAAGAAGACGATCTATTTAATCAAGATTAGGCTTATTCACATCATTATATCTGGTAGAAAGGAGTAACCTTATCATCAAACTGGTCCATAAAAAGGTCAACCCCTTTTACATACATTCCATGGCTCTCATGGCTTAACATAACACCTTTGGGTTGCCCACTTGTTCCACTTGTGTACATGATGGTGCATGTATCATTTGGTTGCGGAGGACAAGGTTTAGCTGGTTTATCCTTTCCCTGAAATGCAATACCGGAATTGATGGTTTGATCAACACATACATGATATCACAAACGTTGCTACCAATTTTTGCAGTCTGAATGGTGAATGAATATTGTAAATTCTCTTTACCCACCATTTTTAAGAAATCATTCCAGGAGTACACATTCATCCCAATCTGCTCGGCATCTTTGATTTGTTCGTTATTTGCCGAAGTGAATGCCACCAATGCTGCAAGCATGTTTTGGACGATAAAAAATTCGACTATTTAATCATTCCTAAACAACAAAGAGACCCAATCACTTTACAATGCTTACCTTTTAGCCTCGTTGCAGATTTGCAATTTGGGGACAATATCTGCAAATAAGAAATACTATCAAATCCATATTCAGAAGGGATTCTAAATGTATTCAACTTAGGTAATAGATTTGGTTGTACTTCTTTTATTTTCTTGTCTTGTATGAAGACAATATCAATCTCAGCATGGTCAATAATGTAATCAACAGCTCCTGCACCTGCAATCTCATGGAACAGTTATTAATTTTGATAGATACATAATATATTTTTTCTGATCAAAAGCCCAATGCTGTTTTCAAATGTTTGCATCAGTTGATCTGAAACATTTTTGATGAGGATTTATTGTTTATCAGTCTCCTGCTTACCTAAAGTATCGTATAGTGGGACACATATTAGGCTGTAACCATTGCAAGCCTGCAAAGTTAATTGTAGATTATCAGTGTTTATCCTGGTCAAAGGAGGGAAATTATCATTCAGATGGGTTTCCGGTGGTTACCTGCATTGCCACCACCCACTGAGGGCAGTTTGCTCCATAAATTCCAACCGTGGAACCCTGACATAGATCAAGCGTAGGAGCATCAGTGTCTCTGACTAAGTAAATTTTACAAGCGCTCTTGAAAATACAAAGATGCCAACAATTGAAGGTCTATTTTTATATAGGAGTACTGAAAGAGCTAGCTTAAGTCTCCGTTCTTACCGGTTGCACCCCCAGGTGCCGCAGTGCAGAGCCAATTTGCAGGACTTCCTCATAGACCTCTTTGTATGATTTCCATAAATAGGGCCCTGGCTAGAATATGAAAATGCAGAAGGTTCCCATCAAGAACACACTAATCGCAAATAGGCATGTAGCAGATAACTAAGCTTCATTATCCTTGGGGTTAGTTATAGGTGCATACCACTCCATCTTTAAATGGACGCCATCCAAGCATCCGGTTGTTTGGATACTTTCCTGCTGCTGTCCTGCGGGGACGTAAGCAAAAGAGATCAAAACCAAGATTTTTTTCGTTCTGAAATATTATTTTCTGCTGTGATATTCGGCACGCCGCTGGCTTTCCATTTTTTTCGTTAAAACAACAAATCTGAGGTTTACACAGTAATCTATGTACTGAAAGGTTTATCATTCATGGTATGTTGCACCACTAGATGAAAGTCTTAACTTATCTTATGCTTTATTTTTTTTCTCTTTACAGGTTATTTATGAAGGAGCCAGCTATGCTGCAACTCCTGTACTCTTTGAAGGTTAATGCTAGGAACACATAATGACCCTGGTGTGCGGTATGTTCTTAGTTCTGCTTTTAGCCATGTTCTATTTGGACCCAACTACTGAATTTCGAAAAAGTTTTGAGCAGGTAACTTTCAGAAAGAAGAGGGTTCAAGAAAAGATCTTTAGAGTACGCATTCAATTTAAACTTTTAGACAGTTAGTAGTTCAGCGCACAGTTTTTTCTGGTAAACAGTGAATGCAAAACAAACATGACATGTGCATGTCCTTTTTTTTGTTGAGGAGAGTCACATGCCTGTCCTTATACGAAGATCCAAAAAGCTAGTAAATCAGATATGAGGTTCTCCCCAGACCCAGTACCATCTTGGAACAACTATACACGTGCAGAGTGGTGCTTTTTTTCGTTGTTGTCGAAGTAAAACCACATGTAGAGTAGTGTTTTTTTGTTGTTGAGGGTGGTAAGGAACAAACAGATGAATTCGTCTGACATGGAGCTGACGTCTCATTACTTCCTATAGTGCATACTAGCTACCAGTTCTCTCTGTCTTTCTTTATGGTCCACACAAAAATAAACATAGTAGGTACAACAACAGTGGAAGCTATCTAGCAGATTTTTTTTTTGAAGACAAATCTAGCAAAACCTTTAGGAGGAAAGAAGAGATGAATTTGTTGTTTGTTGTGTTTTACCTGAAGACATCCCATGAAGTTCTCATGTCAGGCTCAAGCGGCGGGTACCCATCCTTGGCCAGTATGTTCCGGAACACCGGCCCTACCGCCGGCTGGCCATCCTTCCCGGGCTTCCCATCCTCTACCTGAATCGTGAACACCTGCTTCTTTGTCCCCTCCATGGATTCTCCAAACCGTGATCCCTTGTATCAGAAACCAAAGTTAGCAGCGGATTCTGTCAGGGGTTTGCAACTTCTCTCTTGCCAAACAAAAAAAGGTTCACACTCTCTTGCTGCACTGAATCGACCAATGCATATACCGTCGAACAAAAGGATTCTGCAAATAAGCTATGGCTGTACTCTGTTGACTAAAATAAGAGGAAATAGAAGCAGGAACTGGTAGTTCCTTATGTGCCAAGAAAACCAGAAGTTTCTGCCCAAGAACTAGTTGAGCAATGAGGAGTGCGACCATGCGACTCGTCTGAGTCGTCTCTGTTTCAGACTTTTCTTGGTTGCAGTCACAAACAAGTATTTTTATTCTTCTTTTCTGAGAGAGACGACTTCTGAGTTTTCAAGATTTCTGAGAGAGACGACTTCTGAGTTTTCAAGATCTGTTGTTTTCTTTGTTGCAGTCAGAAAGCAACACAGCCAAGACTTGTTCCAATGACAAAAACAACAACATTATCTGCTTCCATCAAGAAAGGTTCTTGCGTATGTGTTAGAGAGAGAGAGAGAGAGAGCAGAGAGCTTTTTTCTTGGAGAGAATAGAACTTGCAGAAGAGGAACTTGGAGAGAGAGAGAAGAGAGCTTACAGAAGAAGTGAGCTTGGAGAAGACAGAGAAGTCTTGGGTCGAGTCGAGAAGATGTCTCAAGGATGCAGTAGCTAGTGCCGCTGCTGATGGGGGAAGAGGAGAGAGAGCTTGTTCCTATATATGCCAGATTATGGGGGAAGAGGGTTGCGTGCGTGCAAGGAAGAAGAACCGCCAAGTGGGACCCACTCTTGTTAAACTAAAACCGCTTAGCTCCAGGTTTAGAGAGAGAAACCCCGTGAAGGAACGGCTTCCAGAAATTAAGCGTGGAGTGCTAAGCGCGTGATCAGTCTCGCTCTACTAGGTTCAAGGGTGGTTGGTCCACATGATCAGTCACTCATAACGAAGAAATAGCCATTCCAGGAATGTTTTTCTTTTCTCGAGACTGTTACAATGATTTTTTTTTTTTTGAAACGAGGCAAAAGACTTGCCATTTTCATTAATAGAGAAGAAGTACAGAATTTGGCCAGTTTATTAGCGGAAAACCGGCCGAAAACCGAAACAAGTGCCCTGTCAACTGTCATGGAGCACGACCGTCGCAGGGACACAGAGCCACCCTGGCAACTCACAAAAGATACACAGGCCGCCGAAGCGAGAAGTCGTCGCGGTTGACCTTCAACGTCATCGTCATCACTCTTCAGCGACTCCGACTTCACGAAGAACCAACCACCAAGACCTCGCCGAAGCGGCACCGTGAAGCTCAAGCCGGCCAGCGCCAAACAAGCGACTCCTCGTGAAGCAACAGGCAGCTCCGACTCTGATGACGAGCTCTGAAGAGGATAAGCGCAAGACCTGCGCCGAGGAAGATCATCGCCAGAGGGCCACCCTGCAGGTCATCGTACGCTGCACAAATGAAGACTCTCAACAAACCATAGCAGCTCCGACTCCACCGCAAGCGAAGCACAAGACGAAGAAGCTCGGACGCTCGCCGAAGCCAAGATCTTGACGCTACCAAACCATCGCTCAACACCGCCATCGTTGCCACACAAGCCACCACACGGACCTCACACATCGCCGGCCACCCGCCGCGATGTTGTACGAGTCCAGCCTCAGGAAAGCACGCTGGGGAACAAAGTCTTCAAGACGACGCCCCCAAGAGGGAAGCGACGTGGATCGACGCCGTCGTCCGGCCCTGCACAACACGGCCTAGGCTTTCGCCCGAAAACTATGCTCCGGGAGCGGAGGAGGTCGAAGGCTCCATGAAGGCCCCCAAGAGGATAGCGACAGCCGCAGCTGCCCGCGCCATCAGCTTTCGCTCGGAGCAGCCGAACCTCCGCACTCCCACGTTGCCGAACGGAGATGAAGGAGACCCACAACGCCGCCGGCCTGCGAACCACTGGAACAAGCACCTCCCACGCGGCGACGACGCCACACCACGTAGGACCACCAACCTCACCGCCGGCAGGAACCGACGGGCCAGATCGAACCGAGCCCGCCACGGTCAGATCTGGCACCTCGGGAAGCCGCCGCGACGAGCAACCAGCAGCAACCCGCCGACCACCACCCGCAGAGGAAGAAGCAGGGGAGAGGGGCTGCCACCCCGCCCACCCTATCCGTTGCACATAGTAACACTCCTCTCTGTTAACAAAGCTTAGCCGCTGTTTGCTGATCATACCGTTTATTTTCTGCGGTATCTGGGCCATGGTGTTGATATAAATCTAGTAAGTAGGACGGTTGTCCAACGACAACGTTAATCTTAATCTTTTGTTGATTCTAAATGCACAGAGCGCGTCGGTTTGCGGAGGAACTTCCAAGGCTCGTATATCAAACAGTAGCTCGGACAATACAGCGTCAGTCTGCATGCATAAATGAGTGATGTGATTGCAACATTGCAGTAGTACTAATTCTTGGAGTTGGACGGAAACCTCTCACTGTCAAAAATTGTTGGATTATTAGGCAATTTCCGTATGAGATTAATTACCGAAAACAACATTACAGATGCACAAGCATACTTAACCACATGCATCAGACTAAGCACATGCATCAGATCTGAACATGGAACAAGTAGCAGTGCAAGGTAGGAGAGGAAAAGCACGTACATCGCGACCGGGAAGGTCGCACCAGCAGCACCACCACCATGGGTATTGTTGATGTCGCCCATGGTGTAATCGGATCTGTCGATGAAGCAGCCGGATCATCGAAGAAGAAGACGAACAGTAGCGAGCAGTCGCGCCGAGACGCTCCCCAAAAACCTTATCGCCCGTCTCCCGGTGCAGGATCTCAACGGACGGAGTTTCGGAGGCCTGCTCTCCCGGACGGCTGTGCACGCAGTCGTCGGGATGGGGAAGACTAGAGAGTAGCGCAGTAAAAGGAACTTCGCGAGAGAGATGGACTAGAGAGTTCTGAGAACTGTGTATTTCTCTAGATCTGATCTGTCTCCTTGTATAGCCTAGGAAGCCGACCCGACCCGACCGCGTTGACACGCGTAGGAAGCCAGGGACACGCGGCGAGCATGCACATGCAGGCCGACACGTACCCAACACAGTTGGTGCACCAAACAAAAATTTAGGCTTCCTTGAGTGTGTCTCGAACTCGAACTCGAGTCACGAAACGCGACGTGCGTGCGTGACGAGGCGAGGCGAGGCGGGCGGGCGGAGGAGGAGGAGTGCGCGAGGGCTCTTTCTATTCTCACTCACTTGGAATGACTAGAACATCAGCCCTTATATACCACTCCAACTCTCTCCCAACTGGCAATGTGGAACTAAACTTTGTCCCCCAAGGCTGTCCCAAGCTGCCAACGTGATGGGCCTTGAGATTTCAGGAATTGTAGACTACATGGGCTGCCTTACTGGGCTGCAGCCCATCTACATTCAACAATCCCCCACCAGATCTCATATGCACATCAGATAACACATTAGTTCCATTCACTGTTTAATATACCTGCACTTCAGTGGAGACTGTTAAGTTGAACTTCCACTTAGGCAAGGTGCTACGCTTGACTACAACTGAACAATGGACTATGCCTTGAATTGTCAGTCTTTGTGTAGCAAGTTTCGCTCAATGCCGGCACGGTACTAGGCTACCATAGCCTTCCCCTCGGGTGGAGCTTATAAGTCATACTCCTCGGCCTTTCATGAGCTTACTAGAGATTCACCCAAATCTCCCACACTATGACCAGTAGTGTCACTCATATAGGTGTGTTCTTCAAAGATCGCCCTGTAGGACAGCGTCTTCGCTCATCAAGAGCCGCTCAGAACACATTAAGACATTGTCAACCTGCCATACAGTAACTATGAGAGAATTGCATCTGGAGTGGGAGTATTAATTTTCTCTCAACTCAGTTACTCCGGTTTGTTTTCCCAGGTCCTACTTCACGGAATTTCCGATTACATAGGTTGGGTTCCCCCCTCGGCAACTCAAGTGGGTCTCAAATCCATCTCCATCGATGCAAGGTCTATCATATTTCTTGATAGTCCTTTTGTGAAAGGATCTGCCAGATTTTTAGCACTTTGGACATAATCCAATGCTATCACTCCGGAGTTCTTCAGTTTTCTGACAAACTTCAATCTCCTCTTGATATGTTTGGAACTTTTCATATTATCCTTAGAACTTTTCACTTTGATAATCACAGTTTGATTATCACAGTTCATGAGGATAGCCGGTATTGGTTTTTCAACCATAGGCAAGTCCATCAAGAGCTCACGAAGCCATTCCGCTTCTACAGTAGCTGTATCTAATGCTGTGAGTTCTGCTTCCATAGTTGACCTCGTTAAGATGGTCTGCTTGCAAGACTTCCAGGAAACAGCGCCACCACCAAGAGTGAAAACATATCCACTTGTGGCCTTCATTTTAGTATCAGAAATTCAATTGGAATCACTATACCCTTCAAGTCCTCTTGGATACCCGGTATAATGAATTCCATAACTCATGGTTCCCTTTAGATAGTGCATCACTCTCTCAAGAGCATGCCAATGATCATCTCCCGGGTTGGCCACAAACCGGCTAAGTTTGCACACAGCAAACGAGATATCAGGCCTCGTAGCGCAAGCTAAATACATGAGTGAACCAATGATTTGAGAGTATCTCAATTGATCTCTAGTTGCCTTTTCATTCTTTCGAAGCAAGACACTAGGATCATAAGGTGTGAGAGAAGATTTGCAGTCAGCATAACCGAATCTGCTCAACACCTTCTCAACATAATGAGATTGCACAAGTGTAATCCCATTATTCCCATCTCTCAATAACTTGATGTTCAATATAACATCAGCTTCTCCGAGATCTTTCATCTCGAAACACTGAGATAAGAAGGTTTTTACCTCCTCAATCACTTTGAGACTTGTCCCAAAAATTAGTATGTCATCCACATACAAGCATAGGACAACCCCCTCACCCCCACCATGGCGGTAGAACACACATTTGTCGGCTTCATTGATAACAAAGCCCACAGATGTCAAAGTTCTTTCAAACTTCTCATGCCATTGTTTGGGTGCTTGTTTAAGGCCATACAAAGATTTCTTTAATTTACACACCTTTCTTTCTTGACCTTGTAGTACAAAACCATCAAATTTGTTCCATGTAAATTTCCTCGTCCAACTCTCCATTTAGGAAAGCCGTCTTAACGTCCATTTGATGAACGAGAAGACCGTGTGAGGCAGCCAATGACAGTAGTACACGAATTGTGGTCAATCTCGCCACAGGTGAGTAGGTATCGAAGAAATATTCGCCTTCCTTTTGGGTATAGCCTTTGGCTACAAGCCGAGCTTTGTACTTCTCAATGGTACCATCAGCTCGAAGCTTCTTCTTAAATACCCATTTACATCCTACAGGTTTGCACCCATAAGGACGCTCAGTTAACTCCCACGTTCCATTAGCCAAGATGGAATCCATCTCGCTTTGAACCGCTTCCTTCTAGTAGTCTGCATCAGGAGATGCGAGAGCTTCTGAAATGGTAGTGGGAGTATCATCCACAAGATACACAATGAAATCATTACCAAAAGACTTTGCAGTCCTTTGTCTCTTACTCCTTGTGGGAGCTTCATTGTCATCTTCATCAGAATCTGAACTCTCATCATCAGATTCCTCATCAGACTCCATAGGAGTTTCATGTATTGGATCAGATTCCCAACTAGACATGCCATGCATATCTCTCATAGGAAATATATCCTCAAAGAATGTAGCATCTCTTGATTCAAAGATGGTGCCAACATTCATGTCGTCCACTCCAGATTTCACCACAAGAAATCTATAAGCAATGCTATGAGCAGCATAGCCAAGAAAGACACAATCCACGGTTTTTGGTCCAAGCTTTCGCTTTTTGGTGATTGGCAAATTCACTTTAGCCAAACAGCCCCAAGTTCGTAGGTAGGAGAGTATTGGTCTTTTCTTTTCCCATTCCTCATAAGGGGTAATCTCTTTATTCTTGGTTGGAACACGGTTTAGGACATGACACGAAGTCAATATAGCCTCCCCCCACCATTCCTTGGATAAACCCGAAACATCTAACATGGCGTTAACCAAATCTGTTAGAGTGCGGTTCTTCCTTTCCGCAATCCCATTGGATTGTGGGGAATTGGGAGGCGTCCTCTCATGGATTATACCATGTTCCGCACAGAATAAATTAAACTCGTTAGAAAAGTACTCTCCACCACGATCGGACCGAACCCTTTTTATCTTTCTTTCAAGTTGGTTCTCAACTTCAGCCTTATAGATTTTAAAGAAATCAAGAGCCTCATCTTTAGTTTTCAGGAGATACACATAACAGTACCTAGTGGAATCATCAATCAAAGTCATGAAATATTTCTTTCCACCTTTTGTCAACTCACCATTCATCTCACATAGATCTGAATGTATGAGCTCTAGTGGTGTCAAGTCTCTTTCCTTCGCAGGCTTGTGGGGCTTGCGAGGCTGCTTTGCTTGCACACAAGCATGGCACTTAGAGCATTTGACAAAGGTGAATTTCGGAATTAAACTCATATCAGCAAGCCGCGTCATACAACCGAAATTAACATGACAAAGTCGTGAATGCCAAACATTAGTTTCATTAACACTAGTGCTTACATGGTTCACAACATTATCACAGAAGTCTTCTAGAGAGAAACGCAACATTCCCTCACATTCATATCCCTTTCCAACAAAAGTTCCATACTTAGACAGTACAACTTTATTGGACTCAAACACCAACTTGAACCCATCTTTCATAAGACGGGAGCCACTAACGAGATTCTTCTTGATAGAAGGGACATGCAAAGACGTTCTTGATTGCACGATCTTTCCCGAAGTAAACTTCAGATCTACCGTGCCAACACCACGAACAGTAGCATGTAACCCATTCCCCATCATTACTGAGGAACCTCGGGCCTCATAAGAGGTAAACATGGAGATGTCAGCACACACATGAACATTAGCACCAGTATCAACCCACCATTCTGTGGGCTGAAACACCGAAAGAACAGTAGGTAACATATTACCATACCCTGTAGTTCCTTCCTCTGTGTTGCCAATGACCATGCTGACAGAATTTGAGTTCTGTCCAGCCTGACATTTCTTTCCTTTGCGTTGTGGACAACGATTGGCCCAATGGCCAGTCTCGCCACACACCCAACAAGGATCTTTCTTCTCCGTTTTCCCCTTCTTCTTGAAGTTGGTAGTCTGGGAGACTCCCTTATTCTTTCCCTTGGACTTGTGGGCATTTTTCTGCACCATATTGGAAGCAGAACGTCCCTCGGTTCCTCCAGTGTGTTTGTCTTTTGCCCTCGCCTTCTCCTCAACATCCAGAGAGCCCATGATATTCTCAACAGAAAACTCATGCCTCTGATGTTTCAGGGAAGTTGCAAAGTTCCTCCATGAAGGGGGAAGCTTAGCGACAATGCATCCCGCGACAAACTTGTCCGGTAGCACACACTTGAGGAGCTCGAGTTCCTTTGCCATGATCTGTATCTCATGAGCCTGTTCTACTACAGATCGGTTCTCAACCATTCTGTAGTCATTGAACTGCTCCATAGCATACAGTTCACCTCCGGCATCGGCAGCACCAAACTTAGCGTCCAGTGCGTCCCACAGTTCCTTCCCATTTCGTATGTGCAGATAAGCATCAACCAACTTGTCTCCAAGCACACTTAGGACGGCACCCACAAAGATTACGGTGGCATCCCCGAACGCTTTATCCTCTTCAGGAGTAAGCGGACCTCTGGGAGTACCTTCCGCAACCCGATGCACGCCCATAGAAGTGAGCCACAAGATGGTCTTACTCTGCCATCTCTTGAAATGAGAACCCGTAAACGGGCTCGGTTTAAGCGCAGCAGCAAAACCAGACGGTGAAAATTGCCTAAGCACATAAGGTTTTTGGATTGTTGGATTATTAGGCAATTTCCGTATGAGATTAATTACCGAAAACAACATTACAGATGCACAAGCATACTTAACCACATGCATCAGACTAAGCACATGCATCAGATCTGAACATGGAACAAGTAGCAGTGCAAGGTAGGAGAGGAAAAGCACGTACATCGCGACCGGGAAGGTCGCACCAGCAGCACCACCACCATGGGTATTGTTGATGTCGCCCATGGTGTAATCGGATCTGTCGATGAAGCAGCCGGATCGTCGAAGAAGAAGACGAACAAGATGGCAAGCGATCGCGCCGAGACGCTCCCCAAAAACCTTATCGCCCGTCTCCCGGTGCAGGATCTCAACGGACGGAGTTTCGGAGGCCTGCTCTCCCGGATGGCTGTGCACGCAGTCGCCGGGATGGGGAAGACTAGAGAGTAGCGCAGTAAAAGGAACTTCGCGAGAGAGATGGACTAGAGAGTTCTGAGAACTGTGTATTTCTCTAGATCTGATCTGTCTCCTTGTATAGCCTAGGAAGCCGACCCGACCCGACCGCGTTGACACGCGTAGGAAGCCAGGGACACGCGGCGAGCATGCACATGCAGGCCGACACGTACCCAACACAGTTGGTGCACCAAACAAAAATTTAGGCTTCCTTGAGTGTGTCTCGAACTCGAACTCGAGTCACGAAACGCGACGTGCGTGCGTGACGAGGCGAGGCGAGGCGGGCGGGCGGAGGAGGAGGAGTGCGCGAGGGCTCTTTCTATTCTCACTCACTTGGAATGACTAGAACATCAGCCCTTATATACCACTCCAACTCTCTCCCAACTGGCAATGTGGAACTAAACTTTTGTCCCCCAAGGCTGTCCCAAGCTGCCAACGTGATGGACCTTGAGATTTCAGGAATTGTAGACTACATGGGCTGCCTTACTGGGCTGCAGCCCATCTACATTCAACAAAAAGTACTTTGTGTTTTTCTCACCGTACTGCCGTTGTTTGCTGATTACCGTCGGTGGTATCTGTCCCTGGTGTACGGTTGTCCATCCTAATTCCATGTCCAAGAAAAAAGTCCCAATTCTTTGAAGATTACAAAGGCATGGCGTGCCTTGGTCCGCACAGATCATGGTATTGAAAGCTTGAAGGTCTCTTTGGATTGCAAGATTGATCAACTCAATAGGAGAAGCACAAGCTAAACCCTACGCGTTCGAGTCTAAGAATAGTTGAAACGAAAGCTAATATTCGTACGGTATTGAGGCATATGAATCCAATCCAAGGAATTTACATGGGGGCTTTCGTTCGATGTGAAGTCAGTGAATAGGAAAAAAATAAACCCTCTAAAGAATCCTACAATCTAAAGGGTGGCGAAGCTTCCAAGAGAAACATTATGAATAAGTAGCATTGACAAAATACTGTTAGTGAGCAGAAGCATCCTTTCACAATATATGTTATACAGTATCTGCACGACAATATTGACTGAATTCATAGTTTGACGGGATATAATTGCAATACTATAATGTTTTAGCAGTAATAGAAGATGGAGAATCAGCGGCCACCCATCAGCTTCCATGTACGGAGGCCCCTCGGCGTCAGATAGTCCTTTTTTGTTAGTTGGAAGGTAGCAACATTAATTCCACGGTGTCCTTTATTTTAGATATTTTGCTTGCTGTTAGAGCATCCCCACTCGTTGGCGCTCCCCACGCCCAAATCCGGCGAAATTTTCGTCCGGATTGGATGAAGTTTTGGCGTGGGGAGCGCTAGTTTCCCAGCCGCGTGCCCAGGCGAAGTCGACGATGCGAATTTAAAAAACGGAAACTTGACAAACTTCGGCTAAATTCGGGTGAATATAGACTAAATTTAATGATATTTAGACTAAAACGGGCGGAGTTCATACATAGAGGCCGAATTCGACTATATTTCGAATTCGGCTAGGGGAATTCAAACACTAATTTTAAAACACGGCGCTCTACATGCCCATACGGCGGTAGAACACCGTGTAGTCGTCGCCGCCGTCGTCGGAGCCGTCGTCCTCGACCTTCGGCACCTTCGGCTGCGCGGCCCGTCGTCGCTGCCCCGGCCGGCGTCTCCCCACCCCGGGGATGGCTTGTACCGATCGTCGTCGGAGGACTCGAGGTCGGCAGCGGGGGACAGCGACGCCGGATGGAGGTGTCGCAGGACGGCGGTACCGCGCGACATCGTCGTTGGCGGTTGGAGCGGCGCGGGCGGCGAGTTGGCGTGCGGCGGCCAGTCGGCAGCCGCCGCCGCTGCTCCGCCTCTGGCGGCGCCGATCGCGCTGGCCCGATCCGGTGCGGCGTCGTCCGCGCGCTTCTCCTCCTCCATGTCGGCAAGCGACACGGCGATCGCCTCCGCCATCGCGGCCTCCTCCGCGCGCTTCGCCTCCTCCTCGGCGAGCTGGCTTGCGGCGGCCTCTTTCTTCGTCTTCTTCCGGCCGCTGCGGCGCGGAAGGCTGTTCTCGGATGACGAGGGCGCCGCCGCTGCGCCCTGCGGTCGCCGGCGGAGACGCCGCTCCTTCTTGACGCGCGCACCGGCGTCGAAGGCGGCGTCGCCTCCTCCCTCTTCACCGGCGCCAAGGATGACCTTGACGCCGATCCGGAAGACGACGAGCTGGCAGCCATGCGCCGTGGCTGCCGACAGCTTCCCGACGGCGGCTCGCCGATGCCCTCGATGCCGATAGAGGGGGCATCGTGAGCACCGGGAGTTGCCGCCCTCGATGTGCTCGATGACGGCCTCGAGTGTCCGGCCCGGCGCGCCCACCACCGTCGGCGGCCCGCGGCGTTGTTGCGCGCAGCGGAGGCGGCGGGCCGTCGTAGGCCGCCGACTCCCGCTCCCACCGGCCGGAGGAAGTAGGAGTTCCACCGCGTGTAGTTGTCGGGGTGGTGGCGCGGGTCGGCGCGCTCCTCGTCGGTCATCGTCATCCTCGCCTCCTCGATGGCGACGTCGAGGGCATGGCCCTGCGGCGGCGGCGGGATTGGAACGCCGCCAGCACTTAGCCGCCAGCCGCCTCCGGGAGGCCTCGTGTCCGGCGGGCAGGGGTACCCCGCCTGGTGGAGGAGGTGCCCCTCCCACGCGTGGAGAGACCGGCGGGCGAAGCCGTTGTTGGCTGCGCCGTCGTCGTCGTAGAACGCCATCTTGAGAGTAGAGGGAGAGTGGAGGGAGAGTGGAGCACGGGGTACGCCTCGCGGCGAGCGGACCGGCGTATATAGGCGTGGCTGGCGCGGGGATTAAATGCCGCGTGGATCGCGGCGAGCTGACCGGCGGCAGCCTTTAGTGCGCGCGGAAGACGATGCGTGCGCGGAAGACGAAGACATTAACTCGCCGCGTGGCCGGCGAATGCATGCCGGCGGCAGGCTTTTACAGCGCGCGGAAGACGACGACATTAACTCGCCGCGTGGCCGGCGAATGCAGACCGGCGGCAGGCTTTTACACCGCGCGGAAGACGATGCGATGAGGACGACGATCGGTTTCTCTCGCCGACAAGTTGGGGCCACCAGACGCGCGGGAAGTTTCCTCGCCGTTTCGCGCGCTTTCGTTTCGTCCGGAGTCCCCGAGCGCTCCCCGGGGGGCCGGGGGGGGCGTGGGATCGCCGGATGAATTTAGGCCCAAATCCGGACGAAAACGAGGAACCGGGGGCGCGACTGGGCCGAATTTCGCCGTCCGGATGGAAAAAACGCTCGCCGGGGGCCTGTTCGGGGGGACGAGTGGAGATGCTCTTATCTGTTCCTTTCAAGGAAGTTTTCTGTCACCACACAGGGAAGTTTTCCGCTTGGTATCCGTCTGATTGTAATCTCCGTCACTGCTACAACTTACTATACTATCAGTCTGCCAGCAGTAACGTTTTCCTAACGAATCTTGTCGAATTAAACGGAGTACCTTGTTGGGGTAAAGTCTGGACCTTACCAAGTTCTACCAATGGATGGCCAGTCCATTTTCGTACAACCATTTTTTGCAGCTCAGTTCCCAGTGGAAAAACACTGCTCTCTGCTCACCGGCTTGCCCGTTCTGTCTTCAACAGGGATAACCTATCTACTGCTGCAGCTGACACAGTCCACAATTGATGTTCCCAGGCATCCAGCAGATACCCATTGATCACACTTGCCTACCACTTGGTAGCTACTGGTGGCATTACTAAATATTTTTTTGAGCAAGTGGTGCCATTACTAGAAATGATATTTCCTGGCCGGTTAAAAAGTTGATAGCTAATGAGTAAGAAAAATACTCCTTTTGTCCCAAATTTATTGACGCGGGCGGAATGGAGATTGCCGATGTCATGAACAAAGATTGCAACCCTATTTTTGGTTAATTAAATTCTCCTTTTCCCGCATTTTTAAAAAACTTCAGAGTGCACTGGGTAGATAATTCAACGGTGGGCGTGTGACTAATGTGCAGTGATTGTGCCGTTGGTAGAAAAGTATGCTCTTGGCTTCTAGCGTTCCAAAAAGGAAGGGTGGTTGACTGACAAAGTCCATGCCACCAAATACCGATACCGTCAACTAACTTGACCTGAAGGTTTGACACAATCTTATTAAACAGCTAGGTCATAAACTCTGGCTTGACTAGGTGCCTATTACACCGTAGAAGTTCAGAACCAACTTGTGCATCCGAGATGGGTAGTATGATCTGGCCAATAGTCTTACAGGTATGTATTGTGAAAAATATGCACGAAAATTCTAGTGTGATGAGGTAAGTAAACGATTAAGACTGCAGAAGAAACAGTATATGCACCATGCTCTGAAGTCTGAACATAGACGCATTCTCTGAACGTGCACTGTCGAAGCTAACAATTGGAGGATGCCAGTGTAATTGGTGGCCAGTTCGAGCGTGCAGCTTGGGACGCCATTCATGGCGGTATGGGCTACCTAGAGTTCTTGCGCGTCCTGATTCATGTATAGGTAGCGTAGCTCAGCAACAATGGCGCGTCCATGCATGTGTCATCATTTATTTGGCCCCTCACGGTGCTGGGATAATATAGGATGTGGATTCGTATGAGTCCATTGAATCCGGTGATAAATTTTGAGGACCAACACGTAGTAGTATGTGAAACTTGGGGCTCAGATCTACCCACAAACCATTCTTTTACACCGGTAGGTTGTTACGGCTCAGTACAAGTACTATCTCCGTTTTAAGGAATAAGGCACACCCGTATTCTAAGACGAACATTGACCATGAAAATTAAACACCAAAATCTTGATTATATTATATGTAATTAGTATCGTTGGATTCATATTGAAAAACACTTTTTAATGATACTAATTTCATACAAATATTCCTTATCTATTTAAAGTAATTCTTGATCAAATAAAAAGCTCGTAAAACAAAGACGTCTTATTCTTTAAAACGGAGGTAGTATATATGTAGCAATTGGCATATTGCTACCCTCCTCGACTTGATTCTCCAGCACCAAACAATAGTACATGCTAGCTGTCGTTGTAAGATATCAGGTAAGTAAATCAACCAAATTCTAGGTAAGATAATGAATTTGATATTTTTCAGACTTGGTTGGATGTCATTATTGTTATGTGCTACTAAGTAATGGCCAAGTGGATAATCAACAATTGGTAATGATAAAAATCATCATCTTGATGCATGCATGTTGGCTACTAAGAATCATAGATCTTCTCTCCTCGGAGTAATGTGCTACGAAGAATCATAGATCTTCTCTCCTCGGAGAAATGCAAGACATATTTTGATTACTAAGTTTCAGAATTAACCAATTGTTGATCCAATAGTACATGGCTATTGCTCCGGTGTCCCCCCCCCCCCCCCCCCCCTCTAAACTTTGTTCTATTTAGACGGCTAGGATCTGATAATACCCCTTCGTGGGTTGACTTAACATGTGTGTTTGGTTCATGGGCAAACATGTACAAGATGGGATGTGATAAAATATGTTTAATTAACAATTAATAGAAAAAGATAAATATGCCATTAACACACCGGTTAATATGTAATTAACGGGTCCTTTTTCCTTTGTGGTGGAGGCCAGACCTAGCGGGCGGCCGCCTACCCGTGCCTAGCAAGGTCACTACCCGCACATATTTAGCGAGGCCGTTTCTGTCGACCGGGTGTGGCGCAGACGTAGCAAGCTCGTTGCTCGCCACGCCATGGAGGCCGCCGCCGCCAAGCTAGGGAGCCACGTTGAAAATCAAGCCCGCACTTAGCGTGCCCTGGAGGCCGCCGATGTCGAGCTGGGGAGCCACGTGGAAAAGCAAGCCCACCGCTCGCCGTGACATGGTGGCCGCCGCTGAGCTGGGGAGCCACACATACGACGGTGGCTGATGTCTACGCACGCTTCTATTCCTGTAGACAGTGATGAGCCTCCAAGAGCAGAGGTTTGTAGAACAGCAGCAAGTTTTCCCTTAAGTGGATCACCCAAGGTTTATCGAACTCAGGGAGGAAGAGGTCAAAGATATCCCTCTCAAGCAACCCTGCAATCGCGATACAAGAAGTCTCTTGTATCTCCAACACACCTAATACACTTGTCAGATGTATAGGTGCACTAGTTCGGCGAAGAGATAGTGAAATACAAGTAATATGGATGAATATGAGTGGTAATAGCAATCTGAATAAAATATGGCAGCGAGTAAACATGCAGTGGAACAGTAAATAAACGGAGATTCGATGTGTGGAAACAAGGCCTAGGGATCATACTTTCACTAGCGGACACTCTCAACATTGATCACATAATAAAACCACTCTACACTCTCTTGTTGGATGACAAACACCATTAATTGTGTAGGGCTACAAGAACACCTCAATGCCGGAGTTAACAAGCTCCACAACATTCGATGTTCATATTTAAGTAACCTTAGAGTGCATGATAGACCAACGCAATTATACCGAGTACTAACATAGCATGCACACCGTCACCGACAGACTATGAAAGGAGGAATAGATCACATCAATACTATCATAGTAATAGTTAACTTCATAATCTACAAGAGATCACAATCATAGCTTATACCAAGTACTACATGATGCACACACTGTCAACATTACATCATGGAGGAGGAATAGACTACTTTAATAACATCACTAGAGTAGCACATAGATGATATTCAACTAGATCACAAAGAGAGAGATGAACCACATAGCTACGGTAGAGCCCTCGGCCCCGGGGGAGAACTACTCCCTCCTCATCATAGGAGATAGCAACGATGATGAAGATGGCGGTGGTGTCGATGGAGATGCTTTCCGGGGGCACTTCCCCGTCCCGGCGGCGTGCCGGAACAGAGACTTCTGTCCCCCTGAATCTTGGCTTCGCGATGGCGGCGCCTCTGGAACTTTTCTCGTATCGTGGCTTATTCCTTTAGGGTTTTCGCGACAGAGACCTTAAGTAGGCGGAAGGGCAGCCTCGGAGGGGCCCTGGTGGGGCCACACCATAGGGGGGCGCACCCCACCCCTTGGCCGCGCCGCCCTGACGTGTGGGGCCCCCTGGCTCTCCTCTGGCCCCTCTTCGGTGCTCTGGAAGCTTCCAGGAAAAATAAGGTACTGGGCGTTGATTTCGTCCAAATCCGAGAATATTTCATGTGTAAGATTTCTGAAACCAAAAACAACAGAAAACAGGAACTGGCACTTCGACATCTCGTTAATAGGTTAGTTCCGGAAAATGCATCAAAACGATATAAAGTGTGAATAAAACATGTAGGTATTGTCATAAAACAAGCATGGAACATCAGAAATTATAGATACGTTGGAGACGTATCAGCATCCAAGCTTAGTTCCTACTCGCCCTCGAGTAGGTAAACGATAACAAGGATAATTTCTGAAGTGACATGCTACCAACATAATCTTGATCCAATAATGATGTAAAGCATATGAGATGAATGCAGTGATTCGAAGCAATGGTAAAGACAATGATTAAACAACTGAATCATATAGCAAAGACTTTTCATGAATAGTACTTTCAAAACAAGCATCAATGAGACTTGCATAAGAGTTAACTCATAAAGCAATAAATTCAAAGTAAAGGCATTGGAGCAACACAAAGGAAGATTTAAGTTCCAGCAGTTGCTTTCAACTTTCAACATACATATCTCATAGATAATTATCAACACAAAGTAATATAATAAGTGTAATAAGCAAGCATGTAAGAATCAATGCAAAGTTGACACAAGTGTTTGCTTCTAAGATGGAAGGAAGTAGGTAAACTGACTCAACATGAAAGTAAAAGAATGGCCCTTCGCAGAGGGAAGCAGGGATAAAATCATGTGCTAGAGCTTTTCAAGTTTTGAAATCATAAAGAGAGCATAAAAGTAAAATTTTGAGAGGTGTTTGTTGTTGTCAACGAATGGTAGTGGGCACTCTAACCCCCTTGCCAGACAGACTTTCAAAGAGCGGCTCCCATGAAAAAAAAATTTTTTTGGGTGACACTCCTTCCAACCTTTGCTTTCACAAACCATGGCTAACCGAATCCTCGGGTGCCTTCCATCAATCTCATACCATGAAGGAGTGTCTTTTTATTTTAGTTTTATTTAGATGACACTCCTCCCCACCTTTGCTTTCTCAAGCCATGGCTTACCGAATCCTCGGGTGCGTCCAACAATCACATACCGTGGAGGAGTGTCTATTTGTAAAATTATGAAAGTTAATTAATTAGGGCTGGGAACCCCATTGCCAGCTCTTTTTGCAAAATTATTGGATAAGCGGATGAATCCACTTGTCCATTGGTGAAAGTTGCCCAACAAGATTGAAAGATAAAACACCACATACTTCCTCATGAGCTATAAAACATTGACACAAATAAGAGATAGTAAATTTTGAATTGTTTAAAGGTAGCACACGAAATATTTACTTGGAATGGCAGAAAATACCATGTAGTAGGTAGGTATGGTGGACACAAATGGCATAGTTTTTGGCTCAAGGATTTTGGATGCACGAGAAGTATTCCCTCTCAGTACAAGGCTTAGGCTAGCAAGGTTATTTGAAGCAAACACAAGTATGAACCGGTACAACAAAACTTACATAAGAACACATTGCAAGCATTATAAGACTCTACATTGTCTTCCTTGTTGTTCAAACACCTCACCAGAAAATATCTAGACTCTAGAGAGACCAATCATGCAAACCAAATTTTAACAAGCTCTATGTAGTTCTTCATTAATAGGTGCAAAGTACATGATGCAAGAGCTTAAACATGATCTATATGAGCACAACAATTGCCAAGTATCAAATTATTCAAGACATTATATCAACTACCACATATAGCATTTTCTGTTTCCAACCATATAACAATGAATAAAACAGTTTCAACCTTCGCCATGAACACTAAAAGTAAAGCTAAGAACACATGTGTTCATAAGCAACAGCGGGCGTGTCTTTCTCCCACACAAGCATGATAGGATCATATTTTATTCAAACACAAAACAAAAATAAAAACAAGCAGACGCTCCAAGTAAAGTATATAAGATGTGACGGAATAAAAATATAGTTTCACTAGAGGTGACCTGATAAGTTGTCGATGAAGAAGGGGATGCCTTGGGCATCCCCAAGCTTAGATGCTTGAGTCTTCTTGAAATATGTAGGGATGAACCACGGGAGCATCCCAAAGCTTAGACTTTTCACTCTTCTTGATCATATTGTATCATCCTCCTCTCTTGATCCTTGAAAACTTCCTCCACACCAAACTCAAAACAAACTCATTAGAGGGTTAGTGCATAATCAAAAATTCACATGTTCAGAGGTGACACAATCATTCTTAACACTTCTGGACATTGCCCAAAGCTACTGGAAGTTAATGGAACAAAGAAATCCATCCAACATAGAAAAACAGGCAATGCGAAATAAAAGGCAGAATCTGTCAAAACAGAACAGTCCGTAAAGAAGAATTTTTCTGGGGCACTTAACTTGCTCAGATGAAAATGATCAAATTTAATGAAAGTTGCGTACATATCTGAGGATCACTCACGTAAATTGGCAGATTTTTCTGATTTACCTACAGAGAATACTACTCAAATTCGTGACAGCAAGAAATCTGTTTCTGCGCAGTAATCCAAATCTAGTATCAACCTTACTATCAAAGACTTTACTTGGCACAACAATGCAATAAAATAAAGATAAGGAGAGGTTGCTATAGTAGTAACAACTTCCAAGACTCAAATATAAAACAAAATTGCTATAGTAAAATAAAAACATGGGTTATCTCCCAAGAAGTGATTTCTTTATAGCCATTAAGATGGTCTCAGTGATTTTAATGATGCACTCGCAAGAAATAAGAGTTGAAGAAAAATAGAGCATCAAAAAGCAAATTCAAAACAAATTTAAGCCTAACTCACTTCCTATGAAAAGGAATCTTGTAAATAAACAAATCATGTAGGCATAATGCAATAAGCATAGTAAAACTAGACAAGCGCAACTTCAAGATTTTCAGCAAAAAGAGAGGTGTTTTAGTAACATGAAAATTTCTACAACCATATTTTCCTCTCTCATAAAGATTTTCAGTAGCATCATGAACAAACTCAACAATATAACTATCAAATGAAACATTCTTATCATGAGCTACATGCATAAAATTATTACTACTCCCAACATAAGCATAGTCATTCTTATTAATCGTAGTGGGAGCAAATTCAACAAGGTAGCTATCATTATTATTCTCATAAAGTGTAGGAGGCATAGTATAATCATAATAAAATTTATCCTCCATAGTAGGCGGCACCAAAATACCACTATCATTATAATCATCATAAATAGGAGGCAAAGTATCATCAAAGAAAATTTTCTCCTTAATGCTTGGGGGACTAAAAATATCATGCTCATCAAAACCAGCTTCCCCAAGCTTAGAATTTTTCATAGCATTATCAACAATGGTGTTCAAAGCGTTCATACTAATATTATTGCTACTAGCATGCAAATAAGGTTCCATAGGTTTTTTAATTTTCGGATCAAACAATCCATGTCTTAACTCAGGAAATAGATTAAAAAGCTCACTGTTATTTTCCATTATGCCTAACTAGTGAACAAGAAACAAAAAGATGCAATTGCAGGATCTAAAGGAAATAGCTTCGAGCACTCACACACCGGCAACAGTGCTAGGAAATAGCTTAGTAGTCGGAGGATGTGAATACCTTTTACCTTACCTCCCCGGCAACGGCGCCATAAAATAGCTTAGTTGCCGGGGACCAGAGTGTGAGTGCCTTTTACCTTACCTCCCCGGCAACGGCGCCATAAAATAGCTTGATGTCTACGCACGCTTCTATTCCTGTAGACAGTGTTGGGCCTCCAAGAGCAGAGGTTTGTAGAACAGCAGCAAGTTTCCCTTAAGTGGATCACCCAAGGTTTATCGAACTCAGGGAGGAAGAGGTCAAAGATATCCCTCTCAAGCAACCCTGCAATCACGATACAAGAAGTCTCTTGTGTCCCCAACACACCTAATACACTTGTCAGATGTATAGGTGCACTAGTTCGGCGAAGAGATAGTGAAATACAAGTAATATGGATGAATATGAGTGGTAATAGCAATCTGAATAAAATATGGCAGCGAGTAAACATGCAGTGGAACAGCAAATAAACGGAGATACGATGTGTGGAAACAAGGCCTAGGGATCATACTTTCACTAGCGGACACTCTCAACATTGATCACATAATAAAACCACTCTACACTCTCTTGTTGGATGACAAACACCATTAATTGTGTAGGGCTACAAGAACACCTCAATGTCGGAGTTAACAAGCTCCACAACATTCGATGTTCATATTTAAGTAACCTTAGAGTGCATGATAGACCAACGCAATTATACCGAGTACTAACATAGCATGCACACCGTCACCGACAGACTATGAAAGGAGGAATAGATCACATCAATACTATCATAGTAATAGTTAACTTCATAATCTACAAGAGATCACAATCATAGCTTATACCAAGTACTACATGATGCACACACTGTCAACATTACATCATGGAGGAGGAATAGACTACTTTAATAACATCACTAGAGTAGCACATAGATGATATTCAACTAGATCACAAAGAGAGAGATGAACCACATAGCTACGGTAGAGCCCTCAGCCCCGGGGGAGAACTACTCCCCCCTCATCATAGGAGACAACAACGATGATGAAGATGGCGGTGGTGTCGATGGAGATGCTTTCCGGGGGCACTTCCCCGTCCCGGCGGCGTGCCGGAACAGAGACTTCTGTCCCCCCGAATCTTGGCTTCGCGATGGCGGCGGCTCTGGAACTTTTCTCGTATCGTGGCTTATTCCTTTAGGGTTTTCGCGACGGAGACCTTAAGTAGGCGGAAGGGCAGCCTCGGAGGGGCCCTGGTGGGGCCACACCATAGGGGCGCGCCCCACCCCTTGGCCGCGCCGCCCTGGCGTGTGGGGCCCCCTGGCTCTCCTCTGGCCCCTATTCGGTGCTCTGGAAGCTTCTGGGAAAAATAAGGTACTGGGCGTTGATTTTGTCCAATTCCGAGAATATTTCCTGTGTAAGATTTCTGAAACCAAAAACAGCAGAAAACAGGAACTGGCACTTCGGCATCTCGTTAATAGGTTAGTTCCGGAAAATGCATCAAAACGATATAAAGTGTGAATAAAACATGTATGTATTGTCATAAAACAAGCATGGAACATCATAAATTATAGATACGTTGGTGACGTATCAGTGGCAGGTGTCGGAGTGGCGTCCACGACCATGGATTCTCAGGCGGCTAGTGATATTAGTCATGAAATTCACGGATCATATGGTCCAGCCTTTCTCAGAAATATTCGGCTTTTGGGATGGGATCATCCATATTTTCTGGTCACGAACCAAACACACGTTTACCACCTGAACGTCGTTCGCAGGGGGGACACCGGAGCACAACCCATAGTACATGGGTTATAAGCCACTTGTGTGTTGCGGCCAACACGGTTCTCAAAGCACCCTTGGGCCAGGCTCGGGAGGAATGACTGCCCACCCTCGTTACGCGCTCCACCGATGCAACGAACGCGACCGAGGTTGGAGATGGCTTGTACTCTCCACTCTCACCGCCCGTTTCCAAAACTTCCATCCCCTCCACCCCCTCACCCCCACCATTTTCGAGCTCCATCTCCGGTCGTAGATCCGGTAAGCGCCGCACCAAACTCCAGGCAGCGATACTAGATTCATGTATTGGTAGTAGTGTTTGCGCATTAGATCTTCTAGTGTTGCATTAGTTTGTGGTACGACATGATGATTGTAGTACTCCATGTGTGATAAATTTAGCCAGGCGATGATCTGCATTGGGGAGTCGTAGTCCCCTCACAAGTGCTTGATTCACAACCCCTTATTGAGACCCAATAGTTGGATGTTCCAGTGTCAAATGGTCTTGTGGACGATATCATCGCCAAGTTCGCGGCAGAGGTGGCCACAAGGATTGCCGCCGCAAGGAAGACAAAGGCCAAGTTTCGCACTAACGCGTAGAATGTGATGAAGGCTGCTTAGAAGGGGACGATGAAGTGGATCCCATTCATGTCCAGCTTCGTCTTGGACAAGATGTGAGCACTAATCAAGAGCGGCGTCCGAACTGACAAGTGCTTCAAGGAAGCCCATCTAACTATCGTTGCCAACGTTCTCTTGGAGCATTGTGGTGCTAGGTGTAGAATAAGGTGGCTCATCATTAGAAGGCTATGTGATCTCAGCGGAGCTTAGAGCATCTCCACCGGTGCCCCCGATAGCGGACCCGATAGCATTTTGGGAGCCGGCAGCGAAAATGGGCTCGAACCGGTGCGCCCCAAACGGCGCCGACCAATTTTGGAGCCCAATAGAATCGCCGGCAACCCCGTGTCGGCCCCTTCGCCAAGGGCGTGAATCGGGCGCACCGGCACCTCGCGACACATCTGAAAATGAGCGCGGGCTCCGCCTAGCAGTCAGACACACCGATTTCCCACCTCCTACACACGCCCGAGCCAACCGCCACCCCTCTAGATCGCCACCGTCGCCATCGCCGCTGCGGCCCCCTGCTTGCAATAGACACCGCCGACTGTCTAGGAACCGCTGTCCATCGACACGGCCGCCACCCCCTCGACATGCGGCCGCTGTTTCGCACGGAACAGAGCTCGCCACCACCGCGATAGTATCGCCCCGCCCGCAGGGTGTTCGTCCGATTGCCGCGATGGACAACGACGACGAGATGATGGTGCAGCTGTTCACGGAGAAGCAGAACGCTCAGGCTGTTTCGGCGGCAACTGCAGCAGCTGATTCTGACGAACATGCTGCGCGTTCGCTAGCCTTTCTTCGGCGTGCCTCGGCGTGGCAGCTCAAAGCCAGGCAAGAGGAGGAACATCAACCGGCATCGTGAAGCCGACGCAATGCTGCTTGACGCCGACTACTTCAACGCCGACGCGAATCATTCACCGAAGGAATTTCGGCGCCGGTTTAGGATGAACAAGGAGCTGTTCTTGAAGATTGTTCACGGCGTTAGGGAGTACGACAAGTACTTCATGGCCAAGAAAGATTGCACATGTTTGTGGGGTTTCACCTCAATTCAGAAATGCACTGCTGCAATGCGCTGTCTTGCATACAGAGCTCCTCCAGATACAGCCAATGACTACCTACGGATGGTAGAATTGACATGTACAAAGACTCTCTACAGGTTCTCGCGAGCCCTCGTAGCGGTGTTTGCTAAAGACTATTTGAGAGCACCAAGAGAAGATGATACAGCTCGGATCCTGCAAAAGAATGCAGCAAGAGGGTTTCCTGGGATGCGTATGCATTGGAGCTGGAAGAATTGCCCTTTTGCTTGGCAGGGGGTCTACAAGGGGCATACTGGTGAGTGCAGTGTCATTCTTGAGGCGGTGGCAGATCATGAGTTTTGGATTTGGCATGCATTTTTTGGCATGGCAGGAACAAACAATGATATCAACGTGTTGTAGCGCTCTCCGGTGTTTGCCAGGCTAGCTAAGGGACAAACTCCTGCCGTGAACTTTGAGGTAAACGGCCACGCATACAACAAGGGGTACTATCTAGTTGATGGTATCTACCCGACGTATGCTACATTTGTGAAGACAATTCCCTCTCCATCAAACGAGATGAAAGCCTATTTTGCAACATGCCAGGAAGCAGCACGCAAGGATGTTGAGCGTGCTTGTGGGGGTGCTTCAGCAGCGTTTCGCCATTGTCAGGTACCCTGCTCTCACTTGGTCTGAGACACATATGTGGGAGGTGATGAACGCATGTATGATCGTCCACAACATGATCATTGAGAGCGAGCGTGATGCACCTGTGCAGGATGATCATCCATTTGATTATCAAGGGCTACTAGCTGAGGTAGAGCATGTACCCCAAGAATTTGCTGCTTTTCTTCATATGCACAATAAAATTCGAGATGCAGGTGTTCATGCACAGCTGAAGGCGGATCTAGCTGCGCATTTGTGGACGAGGAGAGGAGCAGCCAACAATGCATGATTTTATTTCTATTTGTTTGCCTGTATGAATAATTTAAGTACTATTTATTTGTTGGGTTGTATGAATAATTGAAGTACTATTTATTTTATTGATTGTAGGAATAGTTTAATTCTATTTATTTGATTGATGGTATGAATAATTTAATTCTATTTGTGTGATTGTATGAATAAAATGTGATTGATATTTTGTTTCAAAATATTGTGAAAAGAAAAAAATAGGGGCCGCCGTTTGGGAGGCGTCGGTGTGGGAGCAGCCTCCCCAAATGGAGGATGCACTACCGACGCCCCGTAAACGGAGATGCCGACGCTCCTGCCGGCGCCTATTTGGGAGCTACCGATGGAGATGCCCTTAGTGGTGCGAGCAAACCAAATGCATGATCCTGGAGGCTAAGCACTACCACGGCCATGGCTCGGTTAGCACAATATCCTCTACCATTGTCCTACTTCAGCATTGCACTACCTTGAATAACTAATAAATTTTGTTCCCTTGTTAGGATCACCTCGAGGACGCCGAGTTCCTGAAAACGTCCATCGTCAACTACAATGAGATGAAAATAATCTTCTCGTTTGGCTTCACCACCGCAAGTACACCATGGCTTGGGTGAGCCTCTGGGTACACCTTCTATTGCCCCTTGATACGTCTCCGACGTATCGATAATTTCTTATGTTCCATGCCACATTATTGATGTTATCTACATGTTTTATGCACACTTTATGTCATATTCGTGCATTTTCTGGAACTAACCTATTAACAAGATGCCGAAGTGCCAGTTGCTGTTTTCTGCTGTTTTTGGTTTCATAAATCCTAGTAACGAAATATTCTCGGAATTGGACGAAATCAACGCCCAGGGTCCTATTTTGCCACGAAGCTTCCAGAAGTCCGAAGAGGAGACGAAGAGGGGCCACGAGGGGGCCACACCCTAGGGCGGCGCGGCCCCCCCCTTGGCCGCGCGGCCCTGTGGTGTGGGGCCCCCGTGCCGCCTCTTGACCTGCCCTTCCGCCTACTTAAAGCCTCCGTTGCGAAAACCCCAGTACCGAGAGCCACGATACGGAAAACCTTCCAGAGACGCCGCCGCCGCCGATCCCATCTCGGGGGATCCAGGAGATCGCCTCTGGCACCCTGCCGGAGAGGGGATTCATCTCCCGGAGGACTCTACGCCGCCATGGTCGCCTCCGGTGTGATGTGTGAGTAGTCTACCCCTGGACTATGGGTCCATAGCAGTAGCTAGATGGTTGTCTTCTCCCCATTGTGCTATCATTGTCGGATCTTGTGAGCTGCCTAACATGATCAAGATCATCTATCTGTAATTCTATATGTTGCGTTTGTTGGGATCCGATGAATAGAGAATACTTGTTATGTAGATTATCAAAGTTATATCTCTGTGGTGTTAATGAACTTGCATGCTCTCCGTTACTAGTAGAGGCTCGGGCCACGTAGCTGCTCGTACCTCCACGAGGGAGTATTTATGCGCGAGAGTGGGTTCATGCTCGCATTGACACAGGGACAAGGATGTAAAGTTCTAAGGTTGTGTTGTGCTGTTGCCACTAGGGGTAAAACATTGATGCTATGTCTAAGGATGTAGTTGTTGATTACATTACGCACCATACTTAATGCAATTGTCTGTTGCTTTGCAACTTAATACTGGAGGGGGTTCGGATGATAACCTGAAGGTGGACTTTTTAGGCATAGATGCAGTTGGATGGCGGTCTATGTACTTTGTCGTAATGCCCAATTAAATCTCACTATACTCATCATGATATGTATGTGCATGATCATGCCCTCTTTATTTGTCAATTGCCCAACTGTAATTTGTTCATCCAACATGCTGTTTGTCTTATGGGAGAGACACCTCTAGTGAACTGTGGACCCCGGTCCAATTCTCTTTACTGAAATACAATCTACTGCAATACTTGTTCTACTGTTTTCTGCAAACAATCATCTTCCACACAATACGGTTAATCCTTTGTTACAGCAAGCCGGTGAGATTGACAACCTCACTGTTTCGTTGGGGCAAAGTACTTTGGTTGTGATTGTGCAGGTTCCACGTTGGCGCCAGAATCTCTGGTGTTGCGCCGCACTACATCCCGCCGCCATCAACCTTCAACGTGCTTCTTGGCTCCTACTGGTTCGATAACCTTGGTTTCATACCGAGGGAAACTTGCCGCTGTACGCATCACACCTTCCTCTTGAGGTTCCCAACGGACGCGTGTTGAACGCGTATCAAGCAGCTTTTTCTGGCGCCGTTGCCGGGGAGATCAAGACACGCTGCAAGGGGAGTCTCCACTTCTCAATCTCTTTACTTTGTTTTTGCCTTGCTTAGTTTTATTTACTACTTTGTTTGCTGCACTAAATCAAAATACAAAAAAAATTAGTTGCTAGTTTTACTTTATTTGCTATCTTGTTTGCTATATCAAAAACACAAAAAAATTAGTTACTTGCATTTACTTTACTTATTTCATCATGTTTCCTCCTAAGTTTGTTCTTAAAGATGTACCGGTAGGCCGAGGGTCTATCCTTGGGAAAGACAATATAGAAATTTTTTTCACTCATATTAGTACGGTCGAAGATTTTGAAGATAGACACTTGGTAGAACTTGCCCCCACTTATGAAATTGCTGTTGCTTCTTTAGTACACGCGTTAGAAGCTAGATTTGTTAATCTTAATCCTGTGATTCAACATATGTTTCTTACACTCAGTGATATGGAAGAAGGAGAAAAGAAAGATTTTGTATTAGAAACCCTTCTTAAAGAATTTGGGGGAATAGCGAGAGAAGCTAGAAAAGTCTTCACTAAATATAATATGCTAGGCTCTTACACCAACTTTGCCAGTACCCTTGATAAGATGGAAAAGGATAGACAAAAGTACACTAATGAAGTTAATTATGAGGGGGATATTAAAACATCAATACCTTGCAAACTCTTGGGAATGTGTGAGGCACTAGAAAAGAATTTTGATTGTATTGTTCCCGAAGATTTGTTTGATGAGAGTAGCAAGCCTAAGACTAATGAAAAGGGAGCCTCTGAAACTCACATAGAAAAGATAGTATGCATAGTTGAGAAAACTCCGCACCCCGCTGAGAATGCACCACCCTTCGATAATACTTGATACACACTTTCTGCGCCTAGCTGAAAGGCGTTAAAGAAAAGCGCTTATGGGAGACAACCCATGTTTTTACCTACAGTACTTTGTTTTTATTTTGTGTCTTGGAAGTTGTTTACTACTGTAGCAACCTCTCCTTATCTTAGTTTTGTGTTTTTGTTGTGCCAAGTTAAGCCGTTGATAGAAAAGTGCATACTAGATTTGGATTACTGCGCAGTTCCAGATTTCTTTGCTGTCACGAATCTGGGTCTACCTCCCTGTAGGTAGCTCAGAAAATTAAGCCAATTTACGTGCATGATCCTCAGATATGTACGCAACTTTCATTCAATTTGGGCATTTTCATTTGAGCAAGTCTGGTGCCATTTTAAAATTCGTCAATACGAACTGTTCTGTTTTGACAGATTCTGCCTTTTATTTCGCATTGCCTCTTTTGCTATGTTGGATGAATTTCTTTGATTCATTAATGTCCAGTAGCTTTATGCAATGTCCAGAAGTGTTAAGAATGATTGTGTCACCTCTGAATATGTTAATTTTTATTGTGCACTAACCCTCTAATGAGTTGTTTCGAGTTTGGTGTGGAGGAAGTTTTTAAGGATCAAGAGAGGAGTATGATGCAACATGATCAAGGAGAGTGAAAGCTCTAAGCTTGGGGATGCCCCGGTGGTTCACCCCTGCATATATCAAGAAGACTCAAGCGTCTAAGCTTGGGGATGCCCAAGGCATCCCCTTCTTCATCGACAACATTATCAGGTTCCTCCCCTGAAACTATATTTTTATTCCATCACATCTTATGTGCTTTGCTTGGAGCGTCGGTTTGTTTTTGTTTTTGTTTTGTTTGAATAAAATGGATCCTAGCATTCACTTTATGGGAGAGAGACACGCTCCGCTGTAGCATATGGACAAGTATGTCCTTGGTTTCTACTCATAATATTCATGGCGAAGTTTCTCCTTCGTTAAATTGTTATATGGTTGGAATTAGAAAATGATACATGTAGTAATTGCTATAAATGTCTTGGGTAATGTGATACTTGGCAATTGTTGTGCTCATGTTTAAGCTCTTGCATCATATGCTTTGCACCCATTAATGAAGAAATACATAGAGCATGCTAAAATTTGGTTTGCATATTTGGTTTCTCTAAGGTCTAGATAATTTCTAGTATTGAGTTTGAACAACAAGGAAGACGGTGTAGAGTCTTATAATGTTTTCAATATGTCTTTTATGTGAGTTTTGCTGCACCGGTTCATCCTTGTGTTTGTTTCAAATAAGCCTTGCTAGCCTAAACCTTGTATCGAGAGGGAATACTTCTCATGCATCCAAAATACTTGAGCCAACCACTATGCCATTTGTGTCCACCATACCTACCTACTACATGGTATTTTCCGCCATTCCAAAGTAAATTGCTTGAGTGCTACCTTTAAAATTCCATCATTCACCTTTGCAATATATAGCTCATGGGACAAATAGCTTAAAAACTATTGTGGTATTGAATATGTAATTATGCACTTTATCTCTTATTAAGTTGCTTGTTGTGCGATAACCATGTTCACTGGGGACGCCATCAACTACTCTTTGTTGAATTTCATGTGAGTTGCTATGCATGTCCGTCTTGTCTGAAGTAAGAGAGATCTACCACCTTATGGTTAAGCATGCATATTGTTAGAGAAGAACATTGGGCCGCTAACTAAAGCCATGATCCATGGTGGAAGTTTCAGTTTTGGACAAATATCCTCAATCTCAAATGAGAAAATTATTAATTGTTGTTACATGCTTATGCATAAAAGAGGAGTCCATTATCTGTTGTCTATGTTGTCCCGGTATGGATGTCTAAGTTGAAGAATAATCAATAGCGAGAAATCCAATGCGAGCTTTCTCCTTAGACCTTTGTACAGGCGGCATAGAGGTACCCCTTTGTGACACTTGGTAAAAACATGTGCATTGTGATGATCCGGTAGTCCAAGCTAATTAGGACAAGGTGCGGGCACTATTAGTACACTACGCATGAGGCTTGCAACTTATAAGATATAATTTACATGATACATATGCTCTATTACTACCGTTGACAAAATTGTTTCATGTTTTCAAAATCAAAGCTCTAGCACAAATATAGCAATCGATGCTTTTCCTCTATGGAGGACCTTTCTTTTACTTTCAATGTTGAGTCAGTTCACCTATTTCTCTCCACCTCAAGAAGCAAACACTTGTGTGAACTGTGCATTGATTCCTACATATTTGCTTATTGCACTTATTATATTACTCTATGTTGACAATATCCATGAGATATACATGTTACAAGTTGAAAGCAACCGCTGAAACTTAATCTTCTTTTGTGTTGCTTCAATGCCTCTACTTTGAATTATTGCTTTATGAGTTAACTCTTATGCAAGACTTATTGATGCTTGTCTTGAAGTGCTATTCATGAAAAGTCTTTGCTTTATGATTCACTTGTTTACTCATGTCATATACATTGTTTTGATCGCTGCATTCACTACATATGCTTTACAAATAGTATGATCAAGATTATGATGGCATGTTACTCCAGAAATTATCTGTGTTATCGTTTTACCTGCTCGGGACGAGCAGAACTAAGCTTGGGGATGCTGATACGTCTCCGACGTATCGATAATTTCTTATGTTCCATGCCACATTATTGATGTTATCTACATGTTTTATGCACACTTTATGTCATATTCGTGCATTTTCTGGAACTAACCTATTAACAAGATGCCGAAGTGCCAGTTGCTGTTTTCTGCTGTTTTTGGTTTCAGAAATCCTAGTAATGAAATATTCTCGGAATTGGACGAAATCAACGCCCAGGGTCCTATTTTGCCATGAAGCTTCCAGAAGTCCGAAGAGGAGACGAAGAGGGGCCACGAGGGGGCCACACCCTAGGGCGGCGCGGCCCCCCCCTTGGCCGCGCGGCCCTGTGGTGTGGGGCCCCCGTGCCGCCTCTTGACCTGCCCTTCCGCCTACTTAAAGCCTCCGTTGCGAAAACCCCAGTACCGAGAGCCACGATACGGAAAACCTTCCAGAGACGCCGCCGCCGCCGATCCCATCTCGGGGGATCCAGGAGATCGCCTCCGGCACCCTGCCGGAGAGGGGATTCATCTCCCGGAGGACTCTACGCCGCCATGGTCGCCTCCGGTGTGATGTGTGAGTAGTCTACCCCTGGACTATGGGTCCATAGCAGTAGCTAGATGGTTGTCTTCTCCCCATTGTGCTATCATTGTCGGATCTTGTGAGCTGCCTAACATGATCAAGATCATCTATCTGTAATTCTATATGTTGCGTTTGTTGGGATCCGATGAATAGAGAATACTTGTTATGTTGATTATCAAAGTTATATCTATGTGTTGTTTATGATCTTGCATGCTCTCCGTTACTAGTAGATGCTCTGGCCAAGTAGATGCTTGTAACTCCAAGAGGGAGTATTTATGCTCGATAGTGGGTTCATGCCTGCATTGACACCTGGGACAGTGACAGAAAGTTCTAAGGTTGTGTTGTGCTGTTGCCACTAGGGATAAAACATTGATGCTATGTCTAAGGATGTAGTTGTTGATTACATTACGCACCATACTTAATGCAATTGTCTGTTGCTTTGCAACTTAATACTGGAGGGGGTTCGGATGATAACCTGAAGGTGGACTTTTTAGGCATAGATGCAGTTGGATGGCGGTCTATGTACTTTGTCGTAATGCCCAATTAAATCTCACTATACTCATCATGATATGTATGTGCATGGTCATGCCCTCTTTATTTGTCAATTGCCCAACTGTAATTTGTTCACCCAACATGCTGTTTGTCTTATGGGAGAGACACCTCTAGTGAACTGTGGACCCCGGTCCAATTCTCTTTACTGAAATACAATCTACTGCAATACTTGTCCTACTATTTTCTGCAAACAATCATCTTCCACACAATACGGTTAATCCTTTGTTACAGCAAGCCGGTGAGATTGACAACCTCACTGTTTCGTTGGGGCAAAGTACTTTGGTTGTGATTGTGCAGGTTCCACGTTGGCGCCGGAATCTCTGGTGTTGCGCCGCACTACATCCCGCCGCCATCAACCTTCAACGTGCTTCTTGGCTCCTACTGGTTCGATAACCTTGGTTTCATACTGATGGAAACTTGCCGCTGTACGCATCACACCTTCCTCTTGGGGTTCCCAACGGACGCGTGTTGAACGCGTATCACCCCTTCACCTGATAAGGTGGCCGTTAATGGCGCCCCTCACTAGTGGAAAAAGGCTCATCTATATCGGTTGGTAAGGGCCATTTGCACCGGTTTCTCAACCGGTATAAAAGATCCGGTACAAAAGGCCCCCCCTTTCGTACCGGTTCCTTACGAACGGGTATAAATGGTGCCTCCACGTGGGCGCCCAGAAGAGCGCACGGCGAGGGAGCTTTGGTACCGGTTTGTATTACAAACCGGTACCAAAGGTTGTCTGCCGCGGTAGAGAAAATGCAGAAATCTCTGCCGCGACAGAGAATTCAGGTTTAGGGTTTTAGGAGGGGTTTAGGGGTATCAGAGCGTTTCGTATCACGTCGATGCACCAGAAACGCGTTTGGGTTTACGTAGTACATGAAGATCAAGGTGATGCATATCAAGTTGGTGCATATAATATAACACACATGTAATTGCATAAGTAGTACTCTTCGATGCATATCAAGTCGATGCACCAGAATAAAGTAGTACATGCATGAAGATCGATCTTCATGCGTAGTGGTACTCTCCGAGGCATACTATCTATTACATGTACCATAGTGGTACACTCCGAGTCGAACTATATATACAGAAAGCAATCGAGGAGCGGGAGAAGATCTTTATGCATAGTGGAACTCTCCGGATGGTGGTATGACTTCCCGAAGGAAAAATCCCGCCAATTCCTCGCCAATTGCTTTGAAGCGCTCCTCGATTGAGATCTTCTCCCGCTTTCTTCTCAACTGTAAAAGAATAAGATACAAATGAATACATGAAACTCAGCACAACTTATGGTAACAAAATAAATTTGTGAATATTGTTTTCGTACCTCTCTATTTCTTTCATTATTCACTCTCTCGCTGACAATTATGTGGATGTACTCGCAAACGTAGTATCCACATAGATCATTCCCCTGTGATTGTTTCGCGCATTTCTGTACAAGAATATAATTCAGTCAAACAATAATCAAGTATGATAAATGTGTGTGGACCTAGGTAACTACTACTTACTTTGTTCGCACGCCATATCAGCTTCGGTGCCCATTGAAAGGACTGATCTTCCTTGATGAAAGTTTCTCATACGCTGCCCGATAAAAGAAAATGCACAAAAGAGTTATCAATCAGTTGATATAAGGAAATTCACAAAAAAACGATAAGAATTTGAATTACCTTTTGAGCATAAGAAAACAAAACTTGTATAGTATAGGCTCTTTGGTTAGTGAGTCAAAGACTTCAACTTCACCTTCGTACATTTTAATGACGATAAGAATAAAGTGAAACCTGCGCAAGTTTAAATATGTAGTGTCATATATATAAGTCATCAGTTAATATTTTAACATATGGTGAGCAAAATAGAATGTGTTATAAGAGAGTAACACTCACTGGAAGTTGTAAGGCCAAAGTATTATCTTTTTGTCATGTTGTCGCTTCAAAAACCTTAGCAAAGTCTCCAGTGTATCCCTGTTATAGAGGGGTTCTTCTATGGTCCTGACATGCATTGTGTCCGGGTCAATGAACCCAATGTCCGTGATTTCATCCCTTTGCATTCGAGCATGTTCGATCTGCATAACATAGCGCACAAAAGATTATAATTTGCAGATAATGAAGGAGCTGAGCTAAAGACTTCTCAAATTATATAAATAAATCACTTACAGACAATAGCAACTGATGATAGATTTGTCGAGGGCCCGAAGATTGTATAACTGGAAAATCTCGCAGAAGTCAACGCTCACAGAATATTCTTGGAAGTAGTGCTCTTCCTTAACTCGCATCATGATAGTCTCGATCCCTCCCTTTGTGGCAAGTTGGTACCACGTATGCAAGTTACGCATTCTTGTTGGTAGCTTCCTGAGATTCTCGACCAAATCTTTCCCTTGAACATATTTATATTGTACTTCAGCTGAGGGGTAATCGGTGTATTGTCGAGAACTTTGAACGGCCTTCTCGTCATACACCACGAGATGGGGGGCCGATTGAACGGGTTGTTGTCCGAGCTGGTAGACTTGGTGTATCCCTTTTATCTCCTTGGCACCCGATTGAACGGGTTTTGTCGCCTCGATCATGTTGTCATACGACCTTTCAATAGAACGCCTATAGTCAGATGGCGGTGATGGTATAGGGTCATATAGATTCTCAACGGTACGCACAACTTTCACCGGATCTAGTGTCTTCTCAAAAGGTATCTCTGGCACTTTCGGTGCAAAAAAGGCTTTCCGCTCGGACTGAACGGTTTCCCTGTTTTCCTCTTCACTTTTTCCCAAGGTAACTTCTCAATGGGCGGCTGTGGTTTCTCCTTTCTAGATCTCTTCCTAGGCGGCGTACCGTTCCGCTTAACGGGCGATGTCTTACACGGAGGATCTCGAGATGGTGGACTCACGCTGGGGTCCCTCTCAGGTAGGTGTGGACTTGGCTGCTCACGAGGACTGCTACCAGGAGGAGTCGATGGCATTTGCTGCTCATGTGGAGGAGTCGGTGGCCTTTGCAAAAGGACGACGTACTTCTTCGGCCATAGGGCAAAACCGTGCTTGACATCGGCCAGTGTCCTCTCATCTTCACCTCTAGGAATATCAAGCTCCACTGTTTCAAAACCTGGAACAACTTCATCCACCCCGACACGAACACAACCGGGTGGAATGGGCATATGATGGTGCATTGCTCCATCTTCACTTGGGTACACATAGCCGACCGCCACCTTAACAGACGCGGTCCTGAATAACATATGTAGCACGCAATCTATCTTCTCCGTGACATAATCCACGGGGTAGCTTCCTCCACATCCGTCAAGATGCGAGGAACCGACACTGCTTCTTCGCTGAGATGGGGCAGCATCGGCTTGTGGATCCTGTAGAAACATCGGCTGATCAGGTGCCCTCTGATTTTTTCTCAAGCGCCTCCACCCTAGTTAACAATTCTGTTAACGTGTCGGCGTCCTTCTTCTTCTTTCGCGAACGGCTTCTATAAGTGCCAGCGCTGTCCGGCCACGCTTCCTTCATGGTGAGTGATACGTCTCCAACGTATCGATAATTTCTTATGTTCCATGCTACTTTTATGATGATACTCACATGTTTTATACATACTTTATGTCATATTTATGCATTTTCCGGCACTAACCTATTAACGAGATGCCGAAGAAACAGTTGCTGTTTTCTGCTGTTTTTGGTTTCAGAAATCCTAGTAAGGAAATATTCTCGGAATTGGACGAAATCAACGCCCAGGGGCCTATTTTTCCACGAAGCTTCCAGAACACCGAAAGGGAACCAAAGTGGGACGACGAGGCGCCGCCACACTAGGGCGGCGTGGCCCAGGAGGGGCCCACATGGCCCTAGCGTGTGGGGCCCCCGTCAGCCCTCCGACTCCGCCCTTCCGCCTACTTAAAGTCTTCATCGCGAATACCCCAGTACCGAGAGCCACGATACGGAAAACCTTCCAGAGACGCCGCCGCCGCCAATCCCATCTCGGGGGATTCAGGAGATCGCCTCCGGCACCCTGCCGGAGAGGGGAATCATCTCCCGGAGGACTCTTCACCGCCATGGTCACCTCCGGAGTGATGTGTGAGTAGTTCACCCCTGGACTATGGGTCCATAGCAGTAGCTAGATGGTCGTCTTCTCCTAATTGTGCTATCATTGTTGGATCTTGTGAGCTGCCTAACATGATCAAGATCATCTATTTGTAATGCTACATGTTGCGTTTGTTGGGATCCGATGAATAGTGAATGCTATGTTATGTTGATTATCAATCTATTATCTATGTGTTGTTTATGATCTTGCATGCTCTCCGTTATTAGTAGAGGCTCTGGCCAAGTCGTTACTTGTAACTCCAAGAGGGAGTATTTATGCTCGATAGTGGGTTCATGCCTCCATTAAATGGGACAAGGATGTGAAAGTTCTAAGGTTGTGGATGTGCTGTTGCCACTAGGGATAAAACATCAATGCTATGTCTAAGGATGTATTTGTTGATTACATTACGCACCATACTTAATGCAATTGTCTGTTGTTTGCAACTTAATACTGGAGGGGGTTCGGATGATAACCTGAAGGTGGACTTTTTAGGCATAGATGCATACTGGATAGCGGTCTATGTACTTTGTCGTAATGCCCAATTAAATCTCACACTACTCATCATAACATGTATGTGCATGGTCATGCCCTCTTTATTTGTCAATTGCCCAACTGTAATTTGTTCACCCAACATGCTATTTATCTTATGGGAGAGACACCACTAGTGAACTGTGGACCCCGGTCCATTCTTTTACATCGAATACAATCTACTGCAATACTTGTTCTACTGTTCTCTGCAAACAATCATCATCCACACTATACATCTAATCCTTTGTTACAGCAAGCCGGTGAGATTGACAACCTCACTGTCACGTTGGGGCAAAGTAATTTGGTTGTGTTGTGCAGGTTCCACGTTGGCGCCGGAATCCCTGGTGTTGCGCCGCACTACACTCCGCTGCCATCAACCTTCAACGTGCTTCTTGGCTCCTACTGGTTCGATAAACCTTGGTTTCTTACTGAGGGAAAACTTGCCGCTGTACGCATCACACCTTCCTCTTGGGGTTCCCAACGGACGCGTGATGTACGCGTATCAGTGAGACCTGGGCGAGCTCGTACCCGTCCAACGTGTTCAGGGTTCCCCAGAGCGAGTGTTAGCTCGTCATTCTCTCTATCGGGAATGTACTCTCCCTTTCTGACCTTTTCAATTGCATCTACAAGCTTCGGTACGATTGCCTCAATTTTTTCCTTCCATTTTCCCTTCGCAACGATCAGCCCTGTATTTGGGTCCAACCCTGCCCCATGCGCGAACAACCAGAACTTGGACCGTTCGGGCCAGTCCCATGTCTCTGGAGTGATTCCTGCATCCATCAGTTTATTCTCAAACGCTGTCCACTTCGGAATGGCAGTCTTGTAGCCACCTGACCCCAAATGATGCCAAAGTTTATTCTTTGCAGCATTTTTCGTATTTGTCTCTGATCGGGACACAAAAGTAGACGATTGCTTATACTCCTTAAATGCGGGCCAGTGATCTTTTATCTTCACTAGATTATCATCGAATACTGGATCTTCATTCTTATATTTGTCCCATAAATTTTTCTTCCAGGTCTGGAATTGTATGGCCATCTTCTTCCATGTCCATTCCCTGACTTTATTCTTCTGGCCTTCCGTCATGTCTTCCGGTAGGCTGAATCGTGTCAGTAGAGTGTCCCAAAGAAAAGTTTTCATCGCGTCGTTGACATAACTAGCTTCAGTCCCCGCTTTCTTCGGCTTATTCCACTCTTGAATGCTGATCGGTACATGGTCCCTAACAAGAACTCCGGCTTGATTTGTAAATTTGCGGCAAAACTCTTTGGGATGCTCTGGTTCACCATTAGTCTTAAATGCCGCGAGGGCTAACCTGCCCTCGCCCTTTAACACTCTCGTCGGGCCTCGTTTTGTTTTAACAGACTTGCTCGATGATGCAGAAGGCTAAAAGAAAAAATTATTCGTTAATAAGTGCAATACAAATAAATGAATGCATCTAGGGATCGATGAACATAGACTAATTGATACATAGATATACACCTCGCCGGAGTTTGTTATCAACACTTTGTTGTCTCTTCTAACTTATTTAGACTCAAGTCCCTCGCTGAAATCATTCAGAAAGTCTTCAAACTCGTTATCATCTCCATCGATATCGGGTTCCGTACCACGGGCACTCTCATAGATCAAATTTCTGCACCGCTTCTTCCCCCTCCTCATCTCGGACGAAGGTGCCGTCCGCCATACCTCAATGTCACTACAAAATTAAGAAAGCAATTATATTTCATTCATCATGTCATGATCATATAACAGATTGCTAGATGGATAACAATTTAAATGAAGAAACCAATAACCCTAACCCTAATACTTGGCGCTCCTATTCCTCGACCCTAACTCTATGTCGCTCTTCTCTCTTTTTCTCGACCCTAACCCTAACACTCGGTGCTCCTCCTCTCGTGAGCTCACAAACGGCGTCAACAACGAAGGGAACCAGCCGATCGAGGCGCCACCCTCCTCGACTTCCTCCGCTCCCGCACCCGCTTCACCGTCTTCAACACCATTCCCTGCATTCCATCTCCAAATTCCAATTCGGATTGCTGTTTGAGAATCCGGCAATGGAGTGGCTCGACGAGTCTCCCGACGGACGCCTAGGCTACCGCGACGCCGCTGCGCTCGCACGCCGCACTATTCGCGGCCGACGCACTGCACTCCCTCGCGGCGCCCGTCCTCCCCCGCGACCGACACCCTGTCGGAGGAAGAAGACAATGTAGAAGCGGCGCCGTGCCTATAAAAGGAGCATCGATACGCCATGGCAAGCAGCTCAACAAGCCAACATGGATGGAGAGTTTCATCACCATGGATGGAGGAAAGGGTTGGGAAATCTCCCGTGGCGGAACTTTTCGAAGATGCCCTTGGTGCACACGCCCTATGGCATCTTCGGAAGTTCCGCCTCGGAAAAATTTCCCTGCAAGCCCGTGAAAGACTCCATCTCCGCTAACAATGTTGGGGAAAGGGTTGGGAAATCTCCCGTGGCGGAACTTGTCGAAGATGCCCTTGGTGCACACGCCCTATGGCATCTTCGGAAGTTCCGCCTCGGAAAAATTTCCCTGCAAGCCCGTGAAAGACTCCATCTCCTCTAACAATGTTGGGGAAAGGGTTGGGAAATCTCCCGTGGCGGAACTTCTCGAATATGCCCTTGGTGCACATGCCCTATATATGGCATATTCGGAAGTTCCGCCTCGGAAAAATTTCCCTGCAAGCCCGTGAAAGCTACTTAACTAGTAAAACAAGCCAACCATCTACATTGTTAATATCTTACATACAGTAACATCATTACACAAAAGTGATTTCCATATTGAGATACACAAGTTATGATCCCTATCTAGCTAGTCTTCTGAGTTTTCTTCGTTTGTTCCCTTTCTTCTGACTGCGACGCAACCATGGACAATCTTCATTGTTTAAGATGATGCTTGGGTCATTTTTTACCTTGAAGGGTGGAATATCATCAAACTTATTATAATCTTCTGACATGTTTGTCTTGTCCTCTACTCCCACGATGTTTCTTTTTCATGAAAGAACTATGTGCCGCTTTGGCTCATTGTATGATGTGTCCTCTTGCCTTTCTTTTCTTTTTTTCGGTTTGCTAGACATGTTCTTCACATAAAAAACCTGAGCCACTTCACTGGCTAGGACGAATGGTTCGGTGTCGTACCCTAGATTCTTGAAATCCACTGTAGTCATTCCCTACTGCGGGTCTACCTGTACCTCGTCTTTCAGGTTGAACCATTTGCACCGGAACAAAGGGACCTTGAAATTAGGTCCATAGTCAAGTTCCCATATCTCCTCTATGTACCCATAATATGTGACCTTGTTCCCATTGCCATCTTCTGCATCAAAGCGGACACCACTGTTTTGGTTGGTGCTCTTTTTGTCTTGGGCGAAAGTGTAAAATGTGTTCCCATTAATCTCGTACCCTTGAAAAGTCGATATAGTAGAAGATGGTTGCTTGGCCAACAAGTACAGCTGCTCGTCATCGGTGACATTCATGAGACGTGTTTGCAACCAACCGCCGAAAGTCTTCATGTGTTCTCCATCAATCAAATCTTCACGTTGCTCCGGGTATTTAGAGCGTAAGATATCCTTGTGTTCCTCTTTGTACGGAGCCACCAAGATGGAATTATGTAGAACTGTGTAGTGTGCTTGAGTGAAAGAATGTCCGTCCATACACGTTGTTTTCTTTCCTAGCGTGCCTTTTCCACGCAGTCTCCCCTCATAGCGTGATTCAGGAACACCGATCGGCTTAAGGTCAGGAATAAAGTCAACACAAAACTCAATGACCTCCTCTGTTTCATAGCCCTTGGAGATGCTTCCTTCTGGCCTAGCACGGTTATGAACGCACTTCTTTAAAACTCCCATAAATCTCTCAAAGGGGAACATGTTGTGTAGAAATACAGGACCGAGAACGCCAATCTCTTCGACCAGGTGAACTAGGAGATGTGTCATAATATTGAAGAAGGATGGTGGGAACACCAACTCGAAGCTGACTAGACATTGGACCACATCCTTCTGTAAATTTTGTAGAGTAAGTGGATTGATCACCTTCTAAGAAATTGCATTGAGGAACGCACATAGCTTCACAATGGGTACTCGAACATTTTCCTACAGTAAGCCCCCTCAATGCAACCGGAAGTAATTGTGTCATAATCACGTGGCAGTCATGAGACTTTAGGTTTTGAAACTTTTTCTCTGACATGTTTATTATTCCCTTTATATTCGACGAGAAGCCAGACGGGACCTTGATGCTACTCAGGACTTCAAAAAAGATCTCCTTCTCCTCTTCCGTAAGAGCGTAGCTGGCAGGACCTTGATACTTCTCTGGATTCAGGTTGTTTCCTTCGTGGATACTTTGCTGGTCCTGTCGTGCATCCGGTGTATCTTTTGTCTTCCCATACACGCCCAAGAAGTTTAGCAGGTTCACGCAAAGATTTTTCGTCACGTGCATCACGTCGATTGCAGAGTGAACCTCTAAGAATTTCCAGTAGGGTAGCTCCCAAAATATCGACTTCTTCTTCCACATGGGTACGTGTCCGTCAACATCATGCGGAACAGATTGTCCACCGGGACCCTTTCCAAAGATCATTTTTAAATCCTTGACCATATCATATATAACTTCCCCAGTAGGGCGGGTAGGCTTCGTTCGGTTATCTGCCTCACCTCCGAAATGCTTTCCTCTCTTTCTTACGTGATGTTGTTTTGGAAGAAATCGACGATGCCCCAGGTACACATTCTTGTTTCCCAAATATATAGTGTCAGTCTCACCTAAACAGTGTGTGCATGCATTGTATCCCTTGTTTGACTGCCCTGAAATGTTACTAAGAGCAGGCCAATCATTGATGGTTACAAACAATAACGCCCGTAGGTTAAATTCCTTTTGTTCGTGCTCATCCCACACAGGTACACCTTCGTCACGCCACAACTGTAAAAGTTCTTCAACCAATGGCCTCAGTACACATCAATGTCGTTGCCGGGTTGCCTCGGGCCCTGGATGAGCACTGGCATCATAATGAACTTCCGCTTCATGCACAACCAAGGAGGAAGGTTATAGATACATAGAGTCACTGGCCAGGTGCTATGACTGGAGCTCTGCTCACCGAAAGGATTAAAGCCATCTGTACTTAGACCAAATCTTAAGTTCCTTGCGTCATCTGAAAATGACTTGAACTCTCTGTCGATTTTTCTCCACTGCGACCCGTCAGCGGGGTGTCTCAGCATCACATATTTCTTACGGTCCTCTTTGTGCCATCGCAACAACTTGGCATGCTCTTTATTTTGGAACAAACGTTTCAACCATGGTATTATAGGAGCATACCACATCACCTTTGCAGGAACCCTCTTCCTGTGGTTGGACTCGCCCTCAACATCGCCAGTGTCATCTCGCCTGATCTTATACCTCAATGCACTATATACCGGGCATGCATTCAAATTCTCGTACTCCCCGCGGTAGAGGATGCAGCCATTGATGCATGCATGTATCTTCTGCACCTCTAATCCTAGAGGGCAGACAACCTTCTTTGCTTCGTACGTACTAGAGGGCAATACGTTCTCCCCTGGAAGCATCTTCTTTATTATTTTCAGCAACTTTTCAAACCCCTTGTCAGAAGTACCATTATCTGCCTTCCACTGCAGCAATTCCAGCGTGGTACCCAGCTTTTGCTGGCCATCTTTGCAATTTGGGTACAACAGTGTCTTGTGATCCTCTAACATTTTCTCCAACTTCAACCTCTCATTTTCACTTCCGCAGCTTATCTTCGCATCAAGAATGGTCCGACCCAAATCGTCATCGGGGTCATCAAAAATCGGCTCATCAAAAATGGGCTCTTCTTCATCTTCGTCTTCCCCCATTCTACTATCACCGTCTTCAGTGAACATAGGATAGTTGTCACTATCCTCTTCTTCTTCGTTGTCTTCCAATATAACTCCTCTTTCTCCGTGCTTGGTCCAACAATTATAGCTGGGCATGAAACCGTTCTGCAGCAGGTGGATGTGAATGGTCTTTGAGGTAGAGTAATCCACCGTATTCTTACAGGAACTACATGGACAATAGATGAAACCATTCGACTGCCTGTTTGCCTCAGCCACGTTCAGAAAACAATGCATGCCATTAATGAAGTCGGGATGGCACCGGTCACCGTACATCCATTGTCGACTCATCTGCATTTTATATGTATATCAAAAATCATTAATTACACAACATCGTGGATATATGAGTGAACAACTTAATTAATATTCAAGTTCATCACATAAAACTAAGTTTTTTATAAAAAAGAAGAGGCTCACCGAGGTTGTACGGTGCCGGCTAGGGGACGACGCTGGCGATCGACGGCGGTGAGGACGGGGATGATACTAATTAAAACCTACAAAATATACCATAATTTCAGCTCAAATTGCATATAAAAAAATAAAATCCCTAACTTAGGCATTTCATCGAATACCTTGCTAGCACTAGAAAAATAGTACGAGTTAAAACTACCAAAGAAATAAGCTAAATTAGGAACGCCGGAAGGAAGGATGATATTGCTAACCCTTAGATAGATGGGTGCCGTTAATCTTGTTAAAATGGTGGATAAAAATGAAGATTATTGGAGTGTGAGATGTGCAAAATATTTAGAAATGTGAGAGCAGAGAAGGAGAATGAAAAATGAGAGATGCAGGGGTCGGGCGCAGCGGCGCACTGATATAGGGCAGAGACCCTTTAGTACCGGTTCCTAAGATGAACCGGTACTAAAGGTCCAGCCCTAGCCCCACCTCCGCTTGAATACTCTGCTGAAAACCTTTCGTACCGGTTCGTGTTACGAACCGGTATAAAAAGCCCGCAACAGACCGGTATAGATGTTCCTCGCCCACCTGGGCAGAGGAACCGATACTAATGCCCCCTTTAGCACCGGTTCGTAAGTGAACCGGTACTAAAGGCTAAAACGGATGCCCATTTTTCTACTAGTGCCTGAGAAGCCTATTGACACTCCCACGAGTCCCTGAAGATCGACAAAGCCTGTCCACGAAGCCTGAAAAATGGACCAGCCTACCAAAAATCGCCCCAAGCAAGTACGGGCAGTGGTCCGTCTGATGGACGTACCGGAGTCCGGTAGCCTGTAAAGATCCCTATCGGGTCCAAGTTCACGTGACGGTCCACTCTAGTACGGTCGATGTTTAACCTGTCTTCTACCTCCTGATCGCTACTGTTCGCTCTGCGTGCAGGACCAACTAATTATGATGAAGCTGACCCAGCTCATTGATGGTGTTCAATGGAGTGGGTGTCCCATTGCCATTGGCAAGGGCAGGTTCTCGCGGAGGGAGACGAGAGGAATTCAATGGAGGAGGCAAAGAGGAGATGAGATGCCACTGGCACGCACTGTAGTTCTACTTGTGCTGTATAGGTGGATGTAGGTGTTGCTGTTAGCTGGAGTTAATTCATCCCATCCATAACAAGGGCAAGCAGGCCAGCCATGCAGCTCGCCTCGCCGTGGTTTCTTCAACTTCCATCTTCACCCTAGGGCGATGTCTCTCTTCGTCTCTGGGCTCCGATTTCCTTCCTCGGTGTCCAATTTGGCAAGGATCTTTCCGACAGCGCAAATGACACCCAGACTCCGGACGCCACTTGTAGTTGCAGATAATGAAACTTGTATTTTAATATTCTCTTTGAATGATTTAAAAATGGTCTTCCGCTGAATTCGTCGCCTCCTAATTTATGGGCGAATTTTTTTTAAATAATACGAATTTTTTATTTAATTCTAGGAATAGCGCGCGATTTCAAAAAATTCTAAAAGTGTGACCCGGTCGGTCAATAGCTGACCGATCGGTCACTAGTAGTCCGACTGGCAGTCGGCTGCTGCTGCTTGTCAGAGGGCAGAAGTAGTTGGTCGATAGCTGACCAATTGGTCAGCTACCGACCAATTGGTCAGCTACCGACCGACCCCCTGCATGGATTTTTAGGTTTATTATTGGCACTTCTCCCCCATTATTTTCTGGCCATATCTTCTCCCTCTCCCGTTCACACCGCCGTGTTTCCCTCCCGCCCTTGTCGCCACCCTTCCCGCCACTTCTTCCCGCCATTCCTTCCCGCCACCATCTCCCGCCACCATCTCCCGCTATATTTTCCCGCCACGCTCTCGGATTTTTTCCTATAAAAGCAGGCATCGACACTCATAGCAGCAGAAGTGCTACTATCTCTCTTTTTTTTCTGTTGGCTCACCCTTAGCCGTCATGAGTGTGCCGTGCTCTGACCAGGAGTTTAGGCCGGTGAAGGCGAAGGCTGCAAGTTTGCCCCCGGGTGTGACTGCGGAGCGGTGTTGGTGCGGCCGTCTTGCTAAGGTTAAGCAGGTGGAGGATTTCTCCGACCAGTTCGGCATGAAATTTTTTATGTGTGCGAGCTATGAGCATGATTCACCCCGTAGTTCAGCTTCGTCGTCCACCAGGCCGCCGGTATGTTTCGACATAATTTTATGTAGGCATAAATTTATTTATGAATGTGATTTAATGTTACTATTTGTGTTGCAGTCTCCCCCGCCCCTATGCAAATGGTTTCACTGGATAGACACGGAGCAGCCAGATTGGACGCGCCAGGAGGTTGAGGAGAAACACCGGCGTGCGTGGGCAACGTTCTTTGAGGAGGAGCGTAGGGAAAAGGTTCGTGCAAATGAAAAGGCAGAGCGAGAGAGGCAGATACGGAAACTAAGGGCGGAACAAGCTCGTAATCGCGAGGTGAATCAGAAGACGATGGATGATGAGGCTGCACGTAGGTTTGCAGAGGAAGATGTGCGTAAGGAGGCTCGTGAAGCGGAGAGAAAGAGACTAAGGGAAAGAGCTGCTGAGGCGCAAGTGGCAGAAGAACGCGGCGACAAGTCTGGAAAATGGCCACGGTGGACGCAGGGAAAGTAGAGTGATGTGACCTACTGGCTATGTATCTTAATTTCAGTTATAGTTTGTCGTTGTATCTTAAATTCTGTTGTAATGATAAGCCGTATTTTAAATTCAGCTGCAATGTATCTTAATTTCAGTTTTAGTACTAATGTGAAATGAATTTGCCGCAAAAATGTTGTGTCAGAAATTTTGGCTCGTTTGTTTCCCGCCAATTTTTCCCGCCCAATTTTTCCCGCTCAATCTTCCCGCCATTTATTCCCGCCCAAATCTGCCGCCACTTTTTCCCGCCTAATTTTTCCCGCTCACATCTTCCCGACGGCCTGGTGGACGACGAAGCTGAACTACAGGGTGGATCATGCTCATAGCTCGCACACATGAAAAATTTCATGCCGAACGAATCAGAGAAATCCTCCACCTGCTTAACCTTAGCAAGACGGCCGCACCAACACCGCTCCGCAGTCACACCCGGGGGCAAACTTGCAGCCTTCGCCTTCACCGGCCTTAACTCCTGGTCAGAGCACGGCACACTCATGATGGCTAAGGGTGAGCCAACAGAAAAAATAGAGAGATAGAAGCACTTGTGCAGCGATGAGTGTCGATGCTTGCTTTTATAGGGAAAAATCCGAGAGCGTGGCGGAAAAATATAGCTGGAGATGGTGGCGGGATAAATTTGGCGGGAGATGGTGGCGGGATAAATTTGGCGGGAAGGGTGGAGGGATAAATTTGGCGGGAGATGGTGGCGGGAAGAAGTGGCGGGAAGGGTGGCGGGATAAATTTGGCGGGAGGGAAATACGGCGGTGTGAACGGGAGCGGGAGAAGATATGGCGGGAAAATAATGGGGAGAAGTGCCAGCAGATATCCCTCGTAATAAACGTAAACTAAATCCATGTAGGGGTGGCTGGCCAATTGGTCTGTAGCTGACCAATTGGTCAGTTGCTGACCAATTGGTCAGCTATCGACCAATTACTTTTGGGCCTGTCTAGCTGCGAATTTTTTTTAAATAATACGAATTTTTTATTTAAGTGTGATCTGGTCGGTCAGCTAATGACCGATCGGTCAGTAGCAGGTAGCTGACCAACTGGCCAGCTACAGACCAATTGGCCAGCTACCGACCAATCGGCCAGCTACTATCTAACCAGTGCATGCATTTAGTTTAGGTTTATTACGAGTGATATCTCCTGGCACTTCTCCCCCATTATTTTCCCGCCACCGCTTTCCCGCCATATCTTCTCCCTCTCCCGTTCACACCGCCGTGTTTCCCTCCCGCCCTTGCCGCCACCCTTCCCGCTATCCTTCCCGCCACCATCTCCCGTCAAATTTATCCCGCCACCATCTCCCGCTATATTTTCCCGCCACGCTCTCGGATTTTCCCTATAAAAGCATGCATCGACACTCATCGCTGCACAAGTGCTTCTATCTCTTTTTTTCTGTTGGCTCACCCTTAGCCATCATAAGTGTGTCGTGCTCTGACCAGGAGTTTAGGCCGGTGAAGTCGAAGGCTACAAGTTTGCCCCCGGGTGTGACTGCGGAGCGGTGTTGGTGCGGCCGTCTTGCTAAGGTTAAGCAGGTGGAGGATTTCTCCGATTGGTTCGGCATGAAAATTTTCATGTGTGCGAGCTATGAGCATGATCCACCCCGTAGTTCAGCTTCGTCGTCCCGTCGTCCACCAGGCCGCCGGTATGTTTCGACATAATTTTATGTAGGCATAAATATATTTATGAATGTGATTTAATGTTACTGTTTGTGTTACAGTCTCCCCCGTCCCTATGCAAATGGTTTCACTGGATAGACACGGAGCAGCCAGAACAAGCTCAGTACATAAAATTGCAAATAAGTTCCGAAGTAGCGCCTCGCCGCCTAGTTTCTTCCCCTCCCGCGATGTCCCCTTGTGCTTCACTGCCCCCTTCCTGCTGGGCCAGTGCCGAAGGTTGGACAATTAGTGTCCCAGTGACCAAATTGATTGCATAGGAAACATTGTCTCGTTGGCCCTCCAGCTTCAGATTCATCCATATCATTCCGGATGCGTTGCGATGGCCGTCTACCGATGCCTGTCCTTTGTAGCGTCGGGTCTGGGATATATCGCTTTTCAGAAGGGTTTACAGTGCTGAAATAAACCTAAGGGCATCTCCAGCGGCGCGGCGTGGCGTCTGTTTCTCACCAATGCATCCATCCCGGCGGCTTTCCCTCGCTCACGGAGTCGGACGGCAGGGTGTAGTCGCTCATGGCTCGCCGGTGTTGGAGAAGAAGAAGCGTAAGAAGGAGGCGGTTGGACGTGAATAACAGCGGACGCATGGTTATATTCTGCGGGAATTAATGTCCGCGCGTATAACGAAGAGGCCGACGGTTGCTCTTCCGCGGCGGTCCGGCGCTCCATGCCGGCGGTTGGCAGGTTGATCACCGCGGTTGCCACTCCGACGGTTGCCATTCGCGCGCTTGCTGTGGTCTAATTCGACGCCGATAGGACCAGGGTCGCTGCCAGGCGGGCCCGTGGGGGAAGCGAGCGAACGCTAGGCGCGACCGCGGAGACGCAAACATGCCGCATATTTGCGTCGCTGCAGACGCCCCGGACACGATGCGTCGCCCACCGCGGCATGTCACAGACGCATTTCCGGTCCGTGCGGACGCAAACGATCGCTCAGCGCCCGTTTGCGTCGCGCCGCTGGAGATGCCCTAAACTAAATCCATGCACTGGTCGGATAGGAGCTGGCCAATTGGTCTGTAGCTGGCTAATTGGTCTGTAGCTGACCAATTGGTCAGCTATCGACCAACTAGTACAGGGACGCAGTAGCCGACTGGGAGTCGGCCTGCTACTGACCGATCGGTCATTAGCTGACCGACCAGATCACACTTTTGCACTATTTTGAAATCGCGCGCTATTCCTAGAATTAAATAAAAAATTCGTATTATTTTAAAAAAATTCGCAATTTATGGCATGTATTGACTAAGAGACAATACACCTTCCCCCACCTCTCTCTCTCTTTCATCTACAGTAGACACAAGCACCACCGAGAAGAACCGGGCCGATCCCGAGCCCCTCCGGCGGCGTTGCCGGCCGGAGGTGGCGGAGGGGAGGCGCCGGAGTAGTTTCCTAGGTTAGGTGTAGTCTCTGGCGTTCTGCCGGTGAGTAGTGGAGTAGAAGAAGCCCAGATTTCTCGGCCAGATCTTGGGCGGGCCGTGTTGGAGGTTTCTCCTCTGCTCCGGTGGCCGGAGTATAGGTGACTTTCACCTCGGCGGATCTCCAAATAAGGCCTTCACCGCCTCCCTCGAGCTCCAGATGACGCCTCCTCTTCCGCTCCTGGCCGGCCTTGGTGGCGAGGGGGATTGGGCGGAGTCGTCGTCCTCGACTTGATCTGGAGGTGGCAGGGGCTGCCTGCCCTTTGCGTGCTCCGGCGCAGCACCAGATGGACCGTCGTCGGTGGTCTCCTCCCGGATCCGTGGTGGATCTGGGACTGTAGCTCGTCGGCGGCAATGCTCCTCCATAAGGCGCCTAGGAGTCAGCTACTGAAGAAGAAGGGGCCTCCTTGTCTCCTTGGCCGGCCATGGTGGCGAGGGAGGTTGGCTTGGAGGCGGACTGTGGAGTGTTTCTCTGACCTGACCGGCCGTGGCGGCGAGGGGGACGGTGATACGGCGCAGTTCATGCTTCTTCTTCTAGTACTGATGCAGTTCGTGTCGCTGCTGCCTCGCTCTCTCGTTGCTCAAGGCCCATGGTGGTGCCTGGAGTCCGAGTCTGCTCTGTCGGCGGCGATGTTTCGTTCTGGAGCTCATCTCCGATGTTTCAATGACGGCTTCCGTCTTCGCATCGGACTCAAAGGCAGTAGGGCTACTGCTCCGTTTGCTGCTTTGCTCCGGCTGTTGGTGCTCACCTCGACCTCGTCTCCAAGTGGCTTGTTCCCCGGAGATGAGGTCGTGGACCGTCGTCGGAGCTGAATCTGGAGGGAGACGACGCTGGAGGACTTGATCGCGTTTTAAGTTTTCCTCTAGGGTCTTCTTTGCTATTTTCTTGGACCCCTGTGTAATACTTTGTAATTCTAGGGTCTCCTTGTACTCCAGCTTTTATAATAGCAGCTTTGATCGGGTGTGTCCACCCGGTGACTTGTTCAAAAAAAAGACTAAGAGACAATCATTACTTCTAGCTGACTTTATGAAAACAAGAAATATCATAACTGGTTTGATGGTCCTTTAGAGCTTAGCACCACGACTTCCCGTATGTTTACTATAACAAGTTCTACTAACGATAAGCTTTGCTTGACTTCGGTGATGGAGGGCTGAGGACGGCGGCGATTTTGGCTCGCCAAGTGCCTGTAGTAATCGTTAGGTGGTTCAGTGACCTATTCATAATTTTTATTGCTTTTATACCTCTCTATACTGATGTTGATGATTATTAATAGATCGATGGCATTTTCGCAAAAAAAACATACACATAATTTATGGGGACAAACCATGATGAGCCGATATATTTGTTTATAGCACTTGCTATATACTACTCCCTCCGTTCATAGATAGATATCTTAGATTTATCTAAATCTAAATGTATTTAGATACATGTATATATAGATATAAGTAGTACAATAATATCATGATATAATTCATGTAATACTATGTATCAGCTGTTTACACATGATCTGCGAAACGAACGAGAGTAATCAATTCGGCACGTACACATGATTTGAACCCTACCATTTATTTGGATAAGAGTCGTCTTCCTCCGTTCCGAACTACAAGATATTTTAGATATTTTAGATCGATACATGTGAACTGAAACGAGTGAACAAACACATTGAAATACGTTTAGATACATATAATTTAGAGAAATCTAGAAATTTTATAATTCGAAACGGATTGAATACATCTTTTTAAGAGAATTTTTCTATGTGGTATAATAAGAATTTCATTATGTTCGTCGTCTCTAACTTGCAAGCTAGACAACACAATGATCACAATTTTTTAGATATTACATATCTCTGACGGGCAGTTGTTAGTCACCTGTTAGCCAAATCTGGAGACACTGGGCGTCCTCCAGCTTGGAGCAACGCAAGTCCGGTGTTTTGATCGGAGATTCCGGTACCGATAGCCGGGTGTCTTTCTAACCGTTACAATTTCAAGTGGCAGTCAATAATATTATACAACCCTCCAGATTTCGACACCATGTTCGTTCTGTGGTAGCTGTTGCCACATGCTAGCAATACATTTCAGTCCAGAAATCTGATAGATATGTGCAGCCTTAGTTGCACGAAATGGTTCTTGTCATCACAATTGTAGCACGATCTTGTTTTTTTGCACAAACTCTTGAACCCGTTTGAGTTGTTCCTCTTCATTTTATCTTCCTTTGCCTTGGATGGATCAACCCAGTTTTTGCATGGAATGCCATGTGGTCGTTGTAGTGGTATTTCAAATCATTCGGATAGGACATACTCCAAGATGTCCTATATGGTTCTTGAGGGTTCACTTCTTCCACAGTATTGACCGTCAAGGCAAGGTTGGTTCCTATTGACATCCCAATGGCACGATTGCGAGAATCTTGAGAGTTTTGTTCGAGCACCTTGAGAGCTTGCAACTCGTGCACCACTTGTTGTGAGGTGAGAGAAGGAAAACTTTCTCTCCCAACTAGAGTCTTGACATCAATGGGTTCAAACGGCATCATGCAATCAATATACTTGTCCTTGATCCAAAAATCATCAATATGTTGGGCACCCACATTTCGAAAAGCATCGGCAATGGTGATGAGTCTTCTATATTGATCTTCATCCGGTAGCCTCATGAATCCTTCGGCTTAATTCCGAAGAGCACTATACTTGTTTCTCTTAATGCTTTCACTTCCCATGAAGCTAGAGACCAAGCCCTACCAAGCTTCCTTGGCGGTTTCAAAATTCCGAACAAGGGCCAAGTCCTTGGCGGTTTTAAAATGTAGTTTCATAACATACTCATTTGATGGCACATATGTTACTAAGTTTTTCATAAATTCTGTCAAAGTTGAGATAAAATAAAGGTTAAACATGTGCTTATTGGCGAGAGTACGCTAACATTGTTTTATAACCGTCGGTTGTGTCACTGACTCACGTTGACCCGCAGTTGTATTATGCCAAGACTGTCTGCCCACATGTTATAAACTTGTGTTGCTGCCAAGATTTTGTTGAAAAGGCGTGGTAAAGTTCAGTTACGATACAGACAAGACACATGCTGTCTTTGCATAGCTGCAATTAATGTAAAAGCATATCTGCTTGTGCTAGACCAGCAGGATAAGCCTCAGCTACTGCTGCTTGCTGTGGTATGCAATAGATGCAATGCAACATCTGTGTACTGGATGGTCCTCTAGAAATTAAGCACTGCAAGCCAAGCGCCGGCCTGATCCGGTGATCCCTTTGAGCTGTTACCCGGCTTTCTTTCCAGTGTGTTTTGTTATAAGAGTGGGATTTCTCAATCAGCGTAATAAAGTTGCAAATGTACTTACATATTTATCACGTCCATACATTTTGCAATGTGGCACATCAAGAAATTTTATACAGTTGGTTTATGGAAGCAATTTTTTTTTCGAAATGGGGAAGTATCACCCCTGCTGCATCCAAGGGATGCACACGGCTTTTTTATTAGATTATTCACAACACCTTACAAGAGCAAAATAAAAGATCAAACTCGAAGCCACCTCGCTAAACCTACAGAGGGATGAAGGGGGTGACAATACACCAACTCACATCATCCAAAAACCAAATGCCTTCCCAAACCGTCCAATAGCAGGTGAGAAACACATTCAGTCAACCAGACTCTCAACGCACGCCAACTCACACGCTACAGAAGCTGCTACCGCCGTCTTCCTCGACTCCATCTTCAAGAGGGATCATCGCATTGACCTTGCAAGGCCTGTCGTCGATGCCACCATGACGCCAGACTGCTCCACCATCCTGCTCGCATACATCATCCCGCATCCGTCGTCGATACCCCGCAGCACCATGCCACCGAGACTCAGCGCCGTCGATGTGGTAGATGAATACCACTCCACCAACATCCGCCACCATCCAGCTGCTGCTCCAAAAACGATGCCCCAAGAGGTAGAATGACGCAGGTAGCGTCGCCATCGTCCGATCCGGGAGACCCAGATCTAGGGTTTCCCCCGGGGCAGCACGAGTGGGTAGATGCAGGCTGCGACGACGATGCCTTCAAGAAGGTTACGACGTGTGACGCCGCCATCGCCCGCCAAGACCGAAGTCGGAGCATGGTTTTCACCGGCAGCCGCACATCCCCAACTCGCCGAGTGTAGTGCCGAGGCAAGCAAAGATGATCGACCAGGTAACGACGCCAATCAATGCCGCCATCATCCGCCAACTCCGAGATCGAAGCGCGGTTTTCACCGACTGCCCCGTCACCCAAAGCTCGTCGTCGAATGGATCTTCACCGTCGGAGATCTGAGTGGGATCCCAAAATCCCCCACCCCAGATCCCAACGAGGTCGTCCCCCTCCGGAGAGGAGGTCGTCGCCGCCATGCCCGGGGCCGCCGCCCCGGCTCCCATGTGATGCGGGCGGAGCAGCCCGCCGCGCGGAGGAGAAGGCGTAGCAGCACGACCGCCTCCAGGCCCCAGGGGCCAAGATCCGGCCACGCCACCACCGCCGCCGCCTCGCCTTCCGGTCGCCGACGCCGCGCACCACCACCACCACAAGGGATCAGGAGCGCCGCCCCCATCCCCCATGATCGCGACCATCTGAAGCCCCCCGCCATGCCACACGGGCTTTGCCCGGCGACACCTCCGGCGACGGCGGCGATGGAAGGGAGGGGCTGGAGGGGGCGAGAGGGCCGGTGAGGAGGGCTCCCCGGAGTGGCGCGGCGCCTCCACCCGGGGGAGGGTTAGGTCAAAGGGTTAGGTCGGGGGAGCCACTCAGGCTCTATCGGAGCAAACTGCCTCGGTCAAAACAGGCAGGGCCTCTTTGGTTTGCAGAATTTCAAAATCATACACATGGACAAACACACAAATAGCCATCATGGCACGTTCAGTTATGCATGAACTGAAAATATAGTTATCCGTGATAGATGTTTACTTTCACAACATAGGAAACTTCGGAATTTTGCTAATGAGTTAGCTGTATATGCCATAGACCATAGTTGTCGTTGTAGTAAAGAAAAAAAAAACGTTCGATAAGACTGAACTAAATTTTAAAAAATAGGAGGGCATGTGAAGTTGACAATAGGAAAAATTTCCTGTGATTTCAAATATAATGCTAAACAGACGAGTCTCACCAGTAAACCAAAAAGAGGTGTAGCGGGCAACCAAATACTTTCCATGAAAAAAGAATATCAAGGGAGAGAAAAAAGAGGAAGTTAGAACTATTTACAAACATGCACTTCATGGATCGATTTGATGGACGGTATGGACCAGTGATACGACTAAATAGGATAGTAGATATGTCTAATAGCCGCACTAATATGGCCATAGTACGGTCAGCTTTGAGTAGTCGCATCGCTCGCAGGAGTAATTGGATACCTCTGCCACGCCAACCAAAACGTACTAGTGATTTGACACTAGGGACTCCGTGTCGAATCTTTTGTTTTTGGAGGAATGTTGGTAATGGATAATATTTTCTTCTAGAGCTATCTATTAGAATTCAAAATATCCAACAAGTTTTACTACATTATTGGGAATTCACTTATATTTTTCGCATGTGTTGGCACAGGGCGAGTATCAATGACAATCGATAGAGAAAGGCACCGCCCATAAGAAAGATAGCTAAGCAATGCGATTTTGATGAAACGTTTTGCTCAGTCACGCTTGCATGCACAGATTGCACATATACGCACGACACAACACAAGCAGAAAACGCAATCTGCATGATAGCATCCAGTAAACTCGTTTCTCCTAGGCTCTAGCCTGGTACAAACCTGGAGAGTTGGTAATGCATTGTCACCATCAGAGAAGAGACTCATCTCGGGCAAGTTAATCAATCGGCCATGTTCTCTCCTCCAGCCACATTGATTCGTGAATTCAAGAGCAATTAAGTGGTCCAAAAGCTAATCGAAGGTGCGATCAAATCGGGGCATAGTACAGTTTCAGCAAGGACGAAGCAGAAAGGTCGTCTACAAGTCATTAATAGCATTACTGTCCCACAATATGCGATGAATCTTTACTGGTGACGGTGGCGGTCTCTGTTCGATAAACATTGCAACCACTGAAAGGTCATCATCTCTACCAGTTTGCTGGCCACGTCAGTTCAGCAAGGATGATAATTAGCAAAGCCGTGCTCATAGGTATTACCCCAGGCTCATGTACAAAAAAGATGGGCGCATCTCTTCAGCCTTCACATCTCCAGTGCCTGCCAGGGGATGTAAATCGTCATTTTAAAGAAGTTGCATTTCACAGACAACCTGTAATTGATAGCAACAAAAGGTGATAACTGGTCCAGAGGACATGAGGAGCTTAGGGTAGGTATACAACTAGCAGTTATGAGTAAATTATACTTGTGATAATTCCACTATCAACTGTAAATCAAGGTAGAGAAAATAGATAGGTGGTAGAGAGTACCGGGGAAGCCCGCATCCACCTCCCCCCCAGCCAATCGCAGTGAAGCCTTAGCTGTTCAAGCCCAAATTCATTCTGTTCCTGATAAGCCTTGAAGTAGACCATGCACTTCTGATCGCTAATAACCTCGGATATCATGCCAACCCACCATCCATCGTTGGTAAAGGCGTCCACTTCATCAAGTAACTTGAAACCACTGGTGACGGGGATAACTGGGGGAGGGGGCCTGATGTGCTCCGCTCCAATGACTTCTGTCAAAGGTGTGGTTTCATCGTCAGCCTTCAGCGTGTCATACTCCACCAGAAACTTGTGGCCAACAGATTTAACAATAGTCCCCTGGAACCAAGCTCCACAGAAACCTTCATCATTACTGCTGACTTCAACCCTGCTGCCTTCTCTAAATTTTGTTTGCGGCAAATCCTGAAAGATGGCCAAAGGGCAAAGGAAAGGCAACAGTTCTTAGCTATTTTAGCACTTTAAAGTGTTTTAAACTTGTACTACCTATAAAAAAATCATCAACGGTGTGTATTTGCTACTCATCATACAATTTCAGGATTCAACAGAAAACACAGATGTATTCTAGCTTTGACAAACTTGAGAAGAACTACCTGTAATGTCCCTCGATTAACTTGGTTTTCTGGATGAGAGAGCATTGACACTATTGGAGTAGTATCACACAATTTTTGGTTGTTCAAGTGATGTAACTGCTAAGGATGTGGCTCATAACACATTTGAAATTTTTAGCTATTAGTACCACTGTACCAGCCATGAATGAGACACGAGTAAACATGATTATACACATGTATAACCTCTCAAGAAAGTGGATTAACGTTACAAGGAAGCTGTCTACTAATTAAACTGAAGCTTCATCTAGTCTGGTAAAACACACAAACAAAAAAAACATCAATGTGTTATAAGGTCTTACAGCAGAGACATTATAAGATCTTATACATGTGTATAATCATGTTGGGAATATGAAAACAAAGAAAGACATTGTAATGTGTCTTACAGCAGAGACATTATAAGTCTTATATTTGGCTAAATCCTGGTAATAAAGGCCAAAGATGTATGGTTTATCCCTTGCTTGAGAAAAATAATAACAAGAGGCCACGGTTCTCTCTAGTACAAAATGGCACACATTATGATGTGTGTTCGACAGAGAAAAAAGAGGGAAAAAGCGAACTACGTATTGCACCACTGGAGCAGATATTTTCGGCCGCATGAATTTAAAAATTGGGGACTACAAACCACTTCTTCCATTCCCATATGTTCGGCATATTATGTTTTGTTAAGACAATATTTTTGAACAAGAATTACTCGTCAATATGTGGTTTATATAATAAAAATCAAAATAATCAGTAGGTACTTTTGAAAAGGACTATCGATATCAACTTTATGTCATATAAACCACATATTAACAAAGTAATTCTTGGTCAAAGTCTTGTCTTAAGGAAACTTAATACACCATACGTACACGAAAGAGGGGAGAAATAAATTAGCTAGTTTAACGCAAATAAATATGACCAACAGAAATTTAATAAATATATCTAATATATCATGTTATTAACAGTGTCCCAGTTCCTCACACACAAATGTATTGTACAAAGGGAGCAAATGTCCCTATTAAACACAGCTCCCGTGTTAAGTAAAAATTTAAGCCTCTCTATGATAGGAAATGGAATCAAAGGAATAGGAATCATGAGCAGTTCTATTTCACCACAGAAAAAAAATGAGGGAATTTTTTTACATAAGAATGCATGCCCTAGTTCCCACAGACACAAAGGAAAAAAAAAATCAAGAGGTATGACTTCATGCTAAACATCATATGGAATCAGGGGCATAGTAAAGCAATCCATAAGAATTGATTGCCCATCTCTGTGATCCAAAGGGCCCCTGTAGCAAAAATCCTATGGACGGAATCATCCAGCCCAAACAGTATCAACTCATAAGTAAAAAAAGAGGTTTTGCTAAGCAGGTTTAGGAATGCTCACTTTTTTACACATGAATGTCTTATAGCATTAAGAAGATAAGAATATAAAGCAACCCAGAAAGCATCCACATGAAGTGCAAAACTTCATTAAGAAACATTTCAGAGAAATATAGCTTCTTGATGATTAGGTACACACCTCAGCAGCTTGCTTCCATTGGCCATCAGTCCAGTCACATCGAAGCCTCAGTGCCTTCTGGTGCAACTGAACCTCCTTTCCTGAATTTGCTATCTTACATGTATACATTAATTTGGGACGGATCTCGGTAATCCGCCCAGGCCACCAGCCATCACCTTGGAAGCCTTCAACATCATCATCGATGCAGAAGCTAATAGCTGATGCATGTGGTGGGCAAGGTCTGATGTCCTTCATATTGACAATCTCCTTGCGCAGTTGACTACCATCACCCTTCCCAAAAGTGTACTCCACTAAGAGGCTATTCTTCCAGATAGTCTTTGCAACAACTGCAGGAAACCAAGCTACAACAGAATCATCTTCAAACTTGGCAACTTCTACCTGTGTTCCTTCAGTATATGGTGTTCTCTTCAATGACTCCTGGCAGGCAGAGAGTGGTGAGTAGTGACTTAGCAATCAATAAATAAATCAAATCGACAAAACGACACAAGTAAAAAACTGAAGTCTAAACTCTATGATTCAGTGTTAGCAATCAAAAATCAAACCCAAAATTTTGCAGATGTTATATTATCACCAATGATGTTATGCATGCACCTAAGGAGCAGCTAGAAAGTAAAACACAAACTATATCTCATCATATGCACTTCCTCCGTCCCAGTATATTGGTTGTAATGGCATCTTATATTATGGAACAGAGGGAGTACTATCTAGAAGAAATCAGAATCCTCTAATTCAGGGCTGGAACTTCCACAACAATCTTGGTACATGAACTTGTATCAAGCTATAATAAAAACATGTCAAGCGAAGTAAGAATACCAGCAATATCGACTATCAACTAAGCTGTAGATGAACAGCAACTAGACTCTCAGTGTTTCAGTATGACCCATGCCCGATCAAACACATTCTAACAACTATAAGCCATGATTTGCTAACTAACAGATTGCAAACCCTACAGCAGCCCAGAGCAATTTATTCAGAGAATCCGTTTAAATGGCAAATCTTTCAGGCAGAGGGGCAGAACACTGTATCTATGAAGTTGCACTCCATCAGATACTGCATTCATCCATTAGAAAGCAGAAGCTGCATGGAACAAATAAGGCAACATCAACAACACTCAAATACAATTTGCAGCGATGATGCAGAACTATCCCAACGCATTGCAAACTTGCAAGATCAGGCATCAGCATCTTCTAGGTTCTAACCCTAACCAGATTACAAAATGGGCTCCCCAATTCCTTAACCCTAACCCCCAAATGACATGGAGATAGATTGATACAGCAATCGACGGCAATGCACGGGCAACAGCAATCCGATTGAAACCCTTCAAAAGTGCTCGTCTTCTAACCCTAACCGAGTGACGGAAGGGGATTTCCCAATCCGAATGGAGATAGAAGGGTACTACAAAAAGACGACATTTTGCAGAGATGTTGTGCAACTCGTTGGTACCATGTCCTCGGGCGAGCGCCACTCGCCGGCGACCCACTCGAGGTGGGGCCGGACGTCGGCGGCGTCGAACTCCAGCACCTCCCTCGTCTCCGGGAAGCAGACCTTGACCCTCCCGTCCGCCATGTCCCCGCCGGGACAGGCGACGCCGAGCCACCATGCGCCGTCCCGGAGCGCGTCAACGGCGGCGTGCTCAGCGCCAGCGGGGGGCGAGGGCTGCGCCGGCGACGGCGGCGGCGGGCGCGGGCGGACCTGCGACGCGGGCACGACCTGCGGGAGCGGGCGGCCGGAGGCTCCCGAGGCGGCGAGGGTGCCGTACTCGACCGCGTAGCTGCGGAGGTCGGGGTCGAAGCGCGCGACGACGGCGGTCAAGTGGGCCCCGCGATAGCCCTGCTCGTCGAGAAGCACCTCCACCACCTCGCCGGCGGGGATCACCTCTGCGGGCTCCGGCGGATCCGCCGCACGCGAGGGCGCCGGCGGCGGCTGGCGGCGGAGTCGCGGCGAGCGCATTGGGTTTCTTGCGGTGGTGGTAGACTGAGCTGGGTTGGGAGTGTGGACTGTGTAGGCGGCGAACAGAAAGAGGGAAATGGTGCGAGGTTGGTTCCCGAGTCAAAGAGGGCAAATAATGGAGAGGCAAACCAAAGAGGGAATTGGGTCATGGAGTTTTGTCCTACATCCTCAAATTTTTTCGATAAAAAGAATATACTAATATCAAAAAGATACCAATTACACCCAGCCTCTGCAACAACGTACCACCCTAATGGCACTACGGATGCACACAGCTAAAAAAGAAAAAGAAAACTAAGAAACAAAAGTCCCGCTACAGTATCTTGGGCCTAACAACAGCAATACATCCACCGCCAAGACAACACTTGAAATACAGACTCTCCAAAAACGACGCCTCCAAGAAGGGAACTGTGTTCTAACACCGTCGTCGCCCGATCAACGATCTTAGGTTTTCACCCTGAAGATAGTTCCCGCTCTCAAAACAATGCCTCCAACAAGGTCATTGCCAGGCACAACCAGTTAAGGCCAGATTTTGGGTTTTCACCCTGAAAGGTAGGACTCTGAACTTCATTTGTGTTGTCGCCCCCACTTTCATACCGCTGCTGTGAAGCCCGAAACACCAAGCAAGTCCCTCAACAGCGCGGAGACTTGAACCTCCCTTAGCTAGTCCTCCCCTCCGGCCTTCATGAACTTCTCTTCTTCCGACTTTCATCATGGATCCATAGTCACTTGATGTCAACACAGAAAAAGAGCTTCGCGCCGCTCCCTCCAGAACCAATCGGTCGGAATAAAAGCATGGGTGCGCACGACCGAATACCACCGATCCAGCAAACTCCAGGCAAAGCACTGTTACATTCGCCGGCGGAGCCTTCCGGAACTCAACCCTCCGGCCAGATCACGAGTCCAGGCCTCCGGTAGGTCCTCCTCTTCACGCAAGAGAGGCCCTAGGACCACCACCTTTATTCAGGTCGGACCCCCACGTCGGCGACCATCCCGGGCTGGCCAACCCAACCCTCCACCGGTGACACCATCGCCGGCTTCCATGCACCTCCATCTCACCGCCGGATGGCGGTGATAGATCAAAAATCCACCACCACCAACCGCAGTCCGACCCTCTCCGGCGAAGAAGAGGCCACCTCCTCCGTCGAACCCAAGGCTGTTGTCCCGGGCGCCCTCGTGTCGCGGGTGAAACCCGAGATCACCTCCACTCACCGGCAAGAGGCGGGGGAATTGGCGCAGGCCATGAGCATGGCCGCCGCCCACCACCAACCCCTGCCGGAGTGCTGCGGAGCCGACGGGAGGAGGGAGGCCGCAGCGCTGGCCGCCGCCACCCATCCCACACGCCGGCCGCCAGGGGAGCCGACGGGAGAAGGGGCGCAGCGCAGGCCACCGCCGCCTGACTCATCTGTGCGCCCGCCATGCATCGAGGAGGGAGATCCGGCCGCCGTCACCTTGCGTCGACGAGGAGGAGCCCCCGCCGTCGCCACGCCCCGTGGGCCTTTGCCCCGGCGGCGCTACCGGCGGCGGCGGCGGCGGTGGTTAGGTCTGGGGTGCGGGAGGGTTACGGGGGTGCGGGAGGGTTACGGGAGTGTGGTTAAGGGAGGAGGGATATGTGGACGGCTATCCAGCTGTTTGAGTTGTTTGCTTATTGGGTTGTATGCATGTATCAGAGTGGGCGATGTTTGCCGAATGGGAAGGAGAGCCAATGGACCCTGTTTTGGTATGGAACTAAACAAGCAACAAAGGTCAAATTAGAACTCAGTTCTCTCAAAAAAATAATCAAATTAGAACCGCTCAAAAAAAAGGTCAAACTGAGGAGAGGTCCAATGAATGATACAACTTTGGCACCTCAGAAAGATATCCAAGTACAAATTGAAATTACTCTAGAGAAGGAAGAGATGTTCTGGGTGCAAAGAGCAAGAGCAAATTGGTTAAAACATGGTGATAAAAATATAAACTACTCCTTATTTTCATAACTTTGCTTCTAATAGGAAAAAGCATAACACAATCAAGGGTCTTGTTGATGACAGTGGGACCAGGCATGAAGATAGAGATGCTATGTGTGGTGTTGTACACAATTATTTTTCAAGCATATTTACCTTAGAAGTTTTTGATCCAGGGGAGGGAGTTATGGCTGATGTACAGCGGCTTGTTACAGATGATATGAACAGAGGACTCGCAGCCCCGTTTACGGCGGAAGTGAAGTAGGCTTTGTGGAGTACAGAGGATCTTAAGGCTCCAGGCCCGGATGGGCTACATGCAATTTTATACAAACGTTTCTGGGACATGCTAGGAGACTATCTCATAAAACTAGTTCTGAACGCTTATCTATGTTCCAGATGGTTGGAATAGTGCAACTATTGTGATGATTCCGAAGATTGATAATCCGGATAAGGTGTCACAGTTTAGACCGATTAGCTTATGTAACGTGGTGTACAACATAATCTCAAAAATGTTGGCAAATCGGCTAAAGGTATATCTTCCAGAGATTATTAGTGATCACCAGAGTGCTTTTGTTCCGGGTAGGATGATAACAGATAATATTCTATTAGCTTATGAGAGCATACATGCAATGAAGAAGAAGAAAGGAAAGAAGGGTTTGTGTGCCGTCAAACTCAATATGCATAAAGCATATGATCGGCGTTGAATGAAGGTATTTGGAGAAGATTATGATTAAAATGGGTTTTTCAAGGAGATGGGTGGATATGATTATGGAGTGTGTTTCGTCGTTGAACTACAATATCAGATTCATTTCTATGGAGACTGATGTGTTTACACCGACGAGGGGGCTCGGACAAGGGGACCCTCTTGAAAGTGCATGGAGCCCCCATGTGTGGTTTTGGTAATTAATGACAATCCCTATGGACTAATGTTTGCATTGAGTTATATTTATAGGTGTTGTCCATAGGCAATACTTGAACCATATGGTGGCTTCAAGGTTGCAATAAGAAGAAATTGATGAAGGATATCAAGTGTCAAGTATGTCTTGAAGATGAAGATGAAGTGAGCCCTCAAGTTACTTCAAGACATCAACATGATGAAGAATGAAGAAATGAAGTGCAAGTTCAAGATGAGCCAACTCGAAGAGATCTTATGCTTGAAGCTTGCCATCCATATGGTGATCATGGATATGTGAAGATGCGCCGAATAAGAAGCTCTCCCATAGTGGAGTATCGGGGAGCATTTCGCATGACTTCATCAAGCAAGCACAATCAAGAAAGGTGTTCCATCTTGTTGCGGTCAAGACCGTCATCATCAAGCTCAAGTGGAATGCGCAACGTTAAGGTGTGTTCTTGATAGGGTTTCTTTCTCACCGGTCTCATGGTGTAGTTAGAGATCGGTTTATAGTTTAGTTGCCGTACTATCAAGAGGGCTCTCGAGTGAGTAACACGATCGTATCATTCGGAGAGAGCTCATACCTTTGCATCCTTGCATCATATTTCTTGGTTGTTATTTGGATCTTATCCATGTGATATTTTAGAGCTTGTGCTTATTCTCATGACAAGCTCTAATTCATCGAAAACGGATTTCGCATAAATCAATTGTTGCGCTTTCGAGTTTGGTGATTTTTTCGGTTTCTCATCTTGAGGTGTTGCAGCTCTAAAAATAATATAAAATCACCCCAACTAGTTTCCATATTTTCATTTTTTGTTGGGTAGCTCTTGTTGTCCTCTTTCCAACAAAATTGATTTCGTCTTGATCGGAGTTTCCAAACTCTAGATATTGTCTTTTGAAGTTTGTCTTCTATTTGCTTTAAAGAAAAAAGGAAAAGGGGAGGAAACCGGCACTACTGCCCTTGATGGGCCGGCAGTACCGCTCGGCCCACACCGGCACTGCCGGCTCCCGCGCACAGCACTGCCGGGCCGCGCGGAACGGCACCTCCGGCCTGCCCCCAGCGGCACTGTGATACGTCTCAAACGTTTCTATAATTTCTTATGTTCCATGCTAGTTATATGACAATACTCACAGGTTTTATATACACTTTACATCATTTTTATGCATTTTCCGGCACTAACCTATTAACAAGATGCCGAATCGCCAGTTCCTGTTTTCTGCTGTTTTTGGTTTCAGAAATCCTACACAGGAAAAATTCTCAGAATTGGACGAAACAAAAGCCCACGGTCTTATTTTCCACGGAGCCTTCCAAAAGTCCGAAGAGGATACGAAGAGGGGCGACGAGGCGGCCACACCCTAGGGGGGCTCGGCCCCACCCCTGGCCGCGCCGCCCTATGGGCTGGGCCCCTCGAGCGTCCCCCGACTCTGCCCCTTCGCCTATATATTCTCTTCGTCACGAAAACCCTATCACCGAGAGCCACGATACGAGAAAAGTTACTGAGACGCCGCCGCCGCCAATCCCATCTCGGGGGATTCAGGAGATCGCCTCCAGCACCCTGCCGGAGAGGGGAATCATCACCGGAGGGCTCTACATCACCATGCCCGCCTCCGGACTGATGCGTGAGTAGTTCATCCTTGGACTATGGGTCCATAGCAGTAGCTAGATGGTTGTCTTCTCCTCTTGTGCTATCATGTTTAGATCTTGTGAGCTGCCTATCATGATCAAGATCATCTATTTGTAATGCTACATGTTGTGTTTGTTGGGATCCGATGAATATTGAATACTATGTCAAGTTGATTATCGATCTATCATATATGTGTTGTTTATGTTCTTGCATGCTCTCCGTTGCTAGTAGAGGCTCTGGCCAAGTTGATACTTGTGACTCCAAGAGGGAGTATTTATGCTCGATAGTGGGTTCATGCCTCCATTGAATCTGGGACAGTGACAGAAAGTTCTAAGGTTGTGGATGTGCTGTTGCCACTAGGGATAAAACATCAATGCTTTGTCTAAGGATATTTGTGTTGATTACATTACGCACAGTATTTAATGCAATTGTCTGTTGTTTGCAACTTAATACTGGAAGGGTTGCGGATGCTAACCCGAAGGTGGACTTTTTAGGCATAGATGCATGCTGGATAGCGGTCTATGTTCTTTGTCGTAATGCCCTAAGTAAATCTCATAGTAGTCATCATGATATGTATATGCATCTCTATTTGTCAATTGCCCAACTGTAATTTGTTCACCCAACATGCTATTTATCTTATTGGAGAGACACCACTAGTGAACTGTGGACCCCGGTCCATTCTTTTACATCTGAATACAATCTACTGCAATCATTATTCTCTGTTGTTCTTTGCAAACAAACATCATTCTCCACACCATACGTTTAATCATTTGTTTACAGCAAGCCGGTGAGATTGACAACCTCACTGTTAAGTTGGGGCAAAGTATTTTGATTGTGTTGTGCAGGTTCCACGTTGGCGCCGGAATCCCTGGTGTTGCGCCGCACTACACTCCTTCACCAACAACCTTCACGTGGCCTTCATCTCCTACTGGTTCGATAACCTTGGTTTCTTACTGAGGGAAAACTTGTTGCTGTACGCATCATACCTTCCTCTTGGGGTTCCCAACGGACGTGTGCTTTACCGTCACAAGCACAATGCCGGGCCGGCCCAGCTTCGAGCCCAAGCTCCGCCGCTTGCTGGCCGCCTACCACTCGCCTGGCCCAGTCGCGCGCTTGCTCGCTCGCGCGCCGCGCTGCTCCGCTCGCTCGCCAGCCGCGATGCCTTCGCTCGCGTGCGCGCACCCGCACATTTTTCTGCTGGCGGCACTGCCGGCCTTAGCAGGCCGGAACTTCCGAGCTTTCCCTGGACGAGCCCAACGGGCACTCCAGCCCCTTTAAATAGCCTTCTTCCTCCTCTCGTTTTTTAGTTGCTTCACACACTTTTTGCTCTCCTCCATTGCTAGTACTTGAGAGCTCCCTCTACCTCAAATACCTCCAATGATTCTTGAATCCTTTTGAGGGAAAAGAAAGAGGAGATCTAGATCTACAATTCTACCAATCAAATCCATCTCTTTGTGTGTGGAACTCTCTAGATCTTGATCTTGGTGTTCTTTGTGAATTCCTTTGTTCTTCCTCTCTTATTCCCCCAATAGCTTTTGTAGCTTTGTTGGAATTTGAGAGAGAAGGACTTGAGCATCTTTGTGGTGTTCTTGCCATTGCATTTGGTGCATCGGTTTGAGTTCTCCACGGTGATTCGTGGAGGTGAAAGCAAGAAAGTTGTTACTCTTGGGTTCTTGGAACCCTAGACGGATTCTAGGTCTTTGTGGCGATTTGTTGGGAGCCTCCAATCAAGTTGTGGATGTGTGCCCCAATCTTTGTGTAAGGCCCGGTTTCCGCCTCGAAGGAAATCCCTTAGTGGAACCGTGACCTAAGCCTCTGTGGCTAGGATCACTGGAGATTTAGGTGAGGCGCCTTCGTGGCGTTCGGTGTGTGGTGTGAGTACCGCATCTTGGGGTGAGGCCTTTGTGGCGTTGGTGTGCATCGAGCAACCACACCTCAAGGTGAGCCTCTTGTGGCGTTCGGGAGCACTAAGCCACCGCACCTCTCCACCGGAGATTAGCACTCGCAAGAGTGTGAACTTCGGGATAAATCATCGTCTCCCACATGCCTCAGTTATCTCTATACCCGAGCTCTTTACTTATGCACTTTACCTTGTGATAGCCATCGTGCTTGAAGTTATATATATCTTGCTATCACATACTTGCTTGTATTGCTTAGCATAAGTTGTTGGTGCACATAGATGAACCATTGCTTAGAATAAGTTGTTGGTACACATAGGTGAACCATAGTATATAAGCTTTGGGCTTGACAAAGTAAACGCTAGTTTTATTCCGCATTTGTTAAGCCCATCTCGTAAAAGTTTTAAACCGTTGATACGTGTCAAACGTATCTATAATTTCTTATGTTCCATGCTAGTTATATGACAATACTCACATGTTTTATATACACTTTACATCATTTTTATGCATTTTCCGGCACTAACCTATTAACAAGATGCCGAAGCGCCAGTTCCTGTTTTCTGCTGTTTTTGGTTTCAGAAATCCTACACAGGAAATATTCTCGGAATTGGACGAAACAAAAGCCCATGGTCTTATTTTAGACGGAGCCTTCCAGAAGTCCGAAGAGGAGACGAAGAGAGGACGCGAGGCGGCCACACCCTAGGGGGGCGCGGCCCCAGCCCTGGGCGCGCCGCCCTATGGGTTGGGCCCCTCGAGCGTCCCCCGACTCTGCCCCTTCGCCTATATATTCTCTCCGTCGCGAAAACCCTATCACCGAGAGCCACGATACGAGAAAATTTACTGAGACGCCGCCACCGCCAATCCCATCTCGGGGGATTCAGGAGATCGCCTCCGGCACCCTGCCGGAGAGGGGAATCATCACCGGAGGGCTCTACATCACCATGCCCGCCTCCGGACTGATGCGTGAGTATTTCATCCTTGGACTATGAGTCCATAGCAGTAGCTAGATGGCTGTCTTCTCCTCTTGTGCTATCATGTTTAGATCTTGTGAGCTGCCTATCATGATCAAGATCATCTATTTGTAATGCTACATGTTGTGTTTGTTGGGATCCGATGAATATTGAATACTATGTCAAGTTGATTATCGATCTATCATATATGTGTTGTTTATGTTCTTGCATGCTCTCCGTTGCTAGTAGAGGCCCTGGCCAAGTTGATACTTGTGACTCCAAGAGGGAGTATTTATGCTCGATAGTGGGTTCATGCCTCCATTGAATCTGGGACAGTGACAGAAAGTTCTAAGGTTGTGGATGTGCTGTTGCCACTAGGGATAAAACATCAATGCTTTGTCTAAGGATATTTGTGTTGATTACATTACGCACATTACTTAATGCAATTGTCTGTTCTTTGCAACTTAATACTGGAAGGGGTGCGGATGCTAACCCGAAGGTGGACTTTTTAGGCATAGATGCATGCTGGATAGCGGTCTATTTCTTTGTCGTAATGCCCTAAGTAAATCTCATAGTAGTCATCATGATATGTATATGCATCTCTATTTGTCAATTGCCCAACTGTAATTTGTTCACCAAACATGCTATTTATCTTATTGGAGAGACACCACTAGTGAACTGTGGACCCCGGTCCTTTCTTTTACATCTGAATACAATCTACTGCAATCATTGTTCTCTGTTGTTCTTTGCAAACAAACATCATTCTCCACACCATACGTTTAATCCTTTGTTTACAGCAAGCCGGTGAGATTGACAACCTCACTGTTAAGTTGGGGCAAAGTATTTTGATTGTGTTGTGCAGGATCCATGTTGGCGCCGGAATCCCTGGTGTTGCGCCGCACTACACTCCTTCACCAACAACCTTCACGTGGCCTTCATCTCCTACTGGTTCGATAACCTTGGTTTCTTACTGAGGGAAAACTTGTTGTTGTACGCATCATACCTTCCTCTTGGGGTTCCCAACGGACGTGTGCTTTACCGTCACAAGCAGCTCTTTTTCTGGCGCCGTTGCCGGGGAGATCAAGACACGCTGCAAGGGGAGTCTCCCACATCCAATCTCTTTACTTTGTTTATTGTCTTGCTTTACTTTATTTTACTTTCTGTCTTGTTTGCTTTCTTTATATCAAAAACACAAAAAATTAGTTACTTGCATTTAATTTATTTTGTTATCATGTCTAGTCCTGTACTTGTTACTCTGTCACCTGAGGAATTGATCTTTACTTTTAAACAAGGGGATGAGGAGAGTTTTAAAGAGGCTTGGTCTAGAATTTTTGATTCTTATGGTAAAACTGAACCTAAAATGACTCTAAGTTTGCTTCTTAGTAACTTCTATTTTGGGCTTATTCTCCGCTATAGATATGCTTTGGATGCTGTAGTGGGAGGAGATTTCCTTCATTGCGATGGGGATCAAGCTTTTAATGCCATAAAAAATTGGTTGCATCATTTAGCTCAGTCAGTAAAATTGATTCATCTCTTGTTAGCATTCATAATAGACTAAACACCCTCGAGACAAATATATCTTGTTTAAGAGAAGGGTATAACCAGATTCGTGAATATTATAATTATGTTCCAGTAAGCTTTGAACCTTCAATGTGGGTCCCTACTATTAAGGTTGCTATTTGTGGTGAAACTTTTTATGCCCGTTGTGATATTATGTCTGAGTTTTGCCTTATGCCTAAAAGTATTTATGAATCGTTGACACTTTGGGGACTTACTGAAGGTGGAGAAGGAATAACTCTTACTGATAATTCTGTTATAATTCATGAGGGGATAGATTTTAAGGTGTGTTCACAACCTTTCTTGGAAGAACGGTATCCACTGATTATCTCGTTATTGAATGTGTAGGAACAGGACAAATCACACTTGGAAGATCCCTGCTGAAACTATTGGGAGCAACCATAGATGTGGGAAAAGGCACCCTAAATTTCACCTCTACACCCGGAGGCAGTCATGTATTCCCTAAACCAAAGAGTAAGAATAAGAGTAAGAGGGGTAGGCGTAAAGCCCGAGGTAATAATGTTAATGCTTCTTCTCTTGATGATACTTGATTTGCACTTTCTGCGCCTAGCTGAAAGGCGTTAAAGAAAAGCACTTCTTGGGAGATAACCCATGTTGTTTTTATTTATTTGCTACTGTTTTGTTGTGTCTTGGAAGTTTTTACTACTGTAGCAACCTCTCCTTATCATATTGTTGTGCCAAGTAAAGTCTTTGATAGTAAAGTTGATACTAGATTTGGATTCCTGCGCAGAAACAGATTTTTACCTGTCACGAATTTGAGTAGCTCTCTCTGTAGGAAACTCGTAAAATGCTGAAAAACTTCATGCGTGATCCTCAGATATGTACGCAACTTTCATTAAATTTGAGCTTTTTCATCTGAGCCTGTTAAGTGCCTCGAAAAAAATCGTCTTTACGGATTGTTCTGTTTTGACAGATTCTGCCTTTTATTTCGCATTGCCTCTTTTACTGTGTTGAGTGGATTTCTTTGTTCCATTAACTTTCAGTAGCCTTGGGTAATGTCCAGAAGTGTTAAGAATGATTGTGTCCTCTCTGAACATGTGAATTTTTGATTATGCACTAACCCTCTAATGAGATTGTTTTGAGTCTGGTGTGGAGGAAGTTTTCAAGGGTCAAGAGAGGAGGATGATATGATATGATCAAGAAGAGTGAAAAGTCTAAGCTTGGGGATGCCCCCGTGGTTCATCCCTGCATATTTCAAGAAGACTCAAGCATCTAAGCTTTGGGATGCCCAAGGCATCCCCTTCTTCATCGACAACTTATCAGGTCACCTCTAGTGAAACTATATTTTTATTCAGTCACATCTTATGTGCTTTACTTGGAGCGTCTGTTTTCTTTTGTTTTTGTTTTTGTTTGAATAAAATAGGATCCTAGCATTCTTTGTATGGGAGAGAGACACGCTCCGCTGTTGCATATGAACACATGTGTTCTTAGTGCTACTATTAATGTTCATGGCGAAGGTTGAAAACTGCCTCGTTCATTTTTATATGGTTGGAAACAGAAAATGCTTCATGTGGTAATTGGTATAATGTCTTGAATAATTTGATACTTGGCAATTGTTGTGCTCATATAGATCATGTTTAAGCTCTTGCATCATGTACTTTGCACCTATTAATGAAGAACTACATAGAGCTTGTTAAAATTTTGTTTGCATGATTGGTCTCTCTAAGTCTAGATATTTTCTGGTTAAGGTGTTTGAACAACAAAGAAGATAGTGTAGAGTCTTATAATGCTTGCAATATGTTCTTATGTAAGTTTTGCTGTACCGGTTTATACTTGAGTTTGCTTCAAACAACCTTGCTAGCCTAAGCCTTGTATTGAGAGGGATTACTTCTCGTGCATCCAAATCCTTGAGCCAAAAACTATGCCATTTGTGTCCACCATACCTACCTACTACATGGTATTTCTCTGCCATTCCAAAGTACATTAATTGAGTGCTACCTTTAAAATTCTATTCTTTGTCTTCGCAATACATAGCTCATGGGAAAATAGCCTTAAAAACTATTGTGGTATTGAATATGTTGCTATGTATCTCATTTCTTATAAGTTGCTTGTTGAGCGGTAACCATGTTTCTGGGGACGCCATCAACTTTTACACCTTTGTTGAATATCATGTGAGTTGTTATGCATGTTCGTCTTGTCTGAAGTAAGGGCGATTTTCATGATCAAATGGTTTGAGTATGCATATTGTTAGAGAAGAACATTGGGCCGCTAACTAAAGTCATGAATCATGGTGGAAGTTTCAGTTTGGACACAAATCCTCAATCTCTTAGGAGAATATTATCTGTTGTTGAATGCTTAAGCATTAAAAGAGGAGTCCATTATCTATTTTCTATGTTGTCCCGGTATGGATGTCTAAGTTGAGAATAATCAAAAGCGAGAAATCCAATGCGAACTTTCTCCTTAGACCTCTGTACAGGCGGCATAGAGGTACCCCTTTGTGACACTTGGTTGAAACATATGTTATGCAATGATAATCTGTGTTAATCCAAGCTAATTAGGGCAAGGTGCGAGCACTATTGGTATTCTATGTATGAGGCTTGCAACTTATAGAATGTCTTATACATAACACATATGAATTATTACTACCGTTGACAAAATTGTTTCTATGTTTCCAAAATGAAAAGCTCTAGCACAAAAATAGTAATCCATGCTTCCCTCTGCGAAGGGCCATTCTTTTAGTTTATGTTGAGTCAGTTTACCTACTTCTTTCTATCTTAGAAGCAAACACTTGTGTCAACTGTGTGCATTGATTCTTACATGTTTACCTATTGCACTTGTTATATTGCTTTATGTTGACAATTATCCATGAGATATACATGTTGAAGTTGAAAGCAACCGCTGAAACTTATATCTTCCTTTGTGTTGCTTCAAAACTTTCTACTAAGAATTTATTGCTTTATGAGTTAACTCTTATGCAAGTCTTATTGATGCTTGTCTTGAAAGTACTATTCATGAAAAGTCTTTGCTATATGATTCAGTTGTTTAATCATTGTCTTTACCATTGCTTCGAATCGCTGCATTCATCTCATATGCTTTACAATAGTATTGATCAAGATTATGATAGCATGTCACTTCAGAAATTATCCTTGTTATCGTTTACCTACTCGAGGGCGAGTAGGAACTAAGCTTGGGGATGCTTGATACGTCTCAAACGTATCTATAATTTCTTATGTTCCATGCTACTTTTATGACGATACTCACATGTTTTATACACACTTTATGTCATTATTATGCATTTTCCGGCACTAACCTATTAACGAGATGCCGAAGAGCCAATTGTTGTTTTCTGTTGTTTTTGGTTTCAGAAATCCTACAAAGGAAATATTCTCGGAATTGGACGAAATCAACGCCCAGGGTCTTATTTTTCCACGAAGCTTCCAGAAGATCGGAGGGGATACGAAGTGGGGCCACGAGGGACCGTACCCATAGGGCGGCGCAGCCAGCATGGGGCCCGCGCCGGCCTATGGTGTGGGGCCCCCGCGCCGCCTCCAACCCTACCCTTCCGCCTACTTAAAGCCTTCGTCGCGAAAACCCCTGTACCGAGAGCCACGATACGGAAAACCTTCCAGAGACGACGCCGCCGCCAATCCCATCTCGGGGGATTCAGGAGATCGCCTCCGGCACCCTGCCGGAGAGGGGAATCATCTCCTGGAGGACTCTTCATCACCATGATCGCCTCCGGATTGATGTGTGAGTAGTTCACCCCTGGACTATGGGTCCATAGCAGTAGCTAGATGGTCAAGATCATCTATTTGTAATACTACATGTTGTGTTTGTTGGGATCCGATGAATATGAAATACTATGTCAAGTTGATTATCAATCTATCATATGTGTTGTTTATGTTCTTACATGCTCTCCGTTGCTAGTAGAGGCTCTGGCCACGTTGATACTTGTAACTCCAAGAGGGAGTATTTATGCTCGATAGTGGGTTCATGCCTCCATTGAATCTGGGACAGTGACAGAAAGTTCTAAGGTTGTGGATGTGTTGTTGCCACTAGGGATAAAACATCAATGCTTTGTCTAAGGATATTTGTGTTGATTACATTACGCACCATACTTAATGCAATTGTCTGTTGTTTGCAACTTAATACTGGAAGGGGTGCGGATGCTAACCTGAAGGTGGAATTTTTAGGCATAGATGCATGCTGGATAGCGGTCTATGTACTTTGTCGTAATGCCCTGATTAAATCTCATAGTAGTCATCGTGATATGTATGTGCATTGTTATGCCCTCTCTATTTGTCAATTGCCCAACTGTAATTTGTTCACCCAACATGCTATTATCTTATGGGAGAGACACCACTAGTGTCGTTGCCTAATCAACGGTACCCCGGAGGAGGGATCCTCACGAGGGGGAGAAGAAGTAGGGGCCATAGGGCGGAGTGCTCTCGGGACGGTGGTACGCGAGTTACCCAGCTTCGGAACACCTGCACGATGACAGGGCCTACTGCTGCTTGTCTGGAATTATCTGGGCGCTTTCGCGTTGTTACAATGAGTTGTGGTTGTGCCTCTAGGGCTCCCGGGATCCGGCTTATATAGGCGCACGGATCTAGGGTTTACATGGAGAGTCCTAGCCGGAATACAAGTTACCTAACTACGGTACAATGTCTTGCCGTGTACGTCAAGGATCCGCCTTCCTCCAAGTACGTGCTGGATCCGGATACTTCATGGGCTGTCACGGATCCGGCCTCCTTCGTAGGTCGGTTGAGATCCGGCTTCCTGTTCCTGGGCTGGACTTCATCCTTCATGATCTACAAAGAATCGGGCCGCCCGATGGGCCACATGCCTCACCACCAACTATGGGCCACCCGGGCTTGCCGGATCTAGGCCATGCCGTTGATATACCCATAAAGTATACCCACAACAGTAGCCCCCGAAGTTCTCCGAGATTCATCATTCCTCCGACTTCATTCAGCTCGGATCCGAAGAGAATCTTGAAGAGCTTCAAAACCTTTACTTGATTCCGGGTTCGTTCACTCGGAAATCCTTCGTCTTTTATTAGGTATCGCGACGGAGACTCCGCTTTTCCCGCGCACAACTTCCTTTTTCCCCGCGCTAAATTTTCGCAGATGCAAATCTTTAGCCGGAAATCTCGGGAGTACATGGTTAAGTTACCTCCACGTCGTTTTACCGCACTTGACCTAAAACACGTGTCGTCCATCCAACGGTGTGACCGTTCCGTTTCCACCGTCGGATCCGAATCCCGAATCTCCGCGTGTGGCCTATAAATACCCCGCGGCTCGGTAATTCTCCATTCTTTCACCTCTCCTCACCACGTCATCTTCCTCCTCGCGCCGCGCCGCCCGACAGATCTTGACTCCGGCGAACTTTGCCACAGTGAACTCCGCGCGCCGCCAGTCCAAGCCTCTCCTCGCGCCAAGACCGCTTTGGTTGAACGGGAAATCCTTACCGCCGCCGATTCGTGGTCACGCGAGGCGATTCCCTGCAAGTCCGGCGACCTCGACTTCACCGGAGCTCCGTCGAGCCACCGCGCCATTAACGGTACGTGCGCCGGCCTTGTAGAAGACAAACGTAGTGTAGATTCGGGTACTCAAACAATTTGCATGGGTGCAACTGGAAGCATGCCACGTGATTCATCGCACTGTACTGGTAGCTCTCCGAGTAGCCCGGATCCCAATTCATTAGAACCAATATGTCCGGATCCCATAGCATTCCTGCCACCATATGTTTCCGACATTAGGTTAGCTCAACCGTTTTCCGCATCTTCCAGCACCGCTCCAGGCCGGATCCCCTCCCTCAAAGAGCTTCAAGAAGAACTCGAGGGACAAGCTAGGATGGCAGCCAAAGTACAGGAGGCGGAAAACAAGAGGGCGTCCAAGGCCCGGATCCGTGAAGGAGAGCGGGGTTAGTGGTGGCCCTGCGCAACTACTGATGTGGAGCTTAGAGAGAGCTCCAGAACGAGGGTATGATCTCCACTCACTGGAGCTTCACACGTGATTCTGACGTCCCCAAGCCCGAAGCCGGAGAAATCGTCATGACTAAGGCTTGGGTGGAACGCGGACTATCACTCCCTTGCTCGGAGTTTTTCCTCTCCATCCTCAACACATACGGGCTCCAGCCCCACAACATCTGCCCAAACTCATACCTCCTCCTATCCAACTTCGTAACTCTTTGCGAAGGGCACCTTGGGATCCGACCAGATGTCAAATTATGGCAGTTCTTCTTCCGGGTGAAGAAGGAAACAAAAGACAAAGCAATGGTGAACTGTGGGAGTATGACGTTCATGCTCCGACCTAGCCGCATGTATCCTCCTCACGATTCGCACGAATCCGTCCAGTACTGGAACGCCGGATGGTTTTATGAGAAGAACGCCTCAGTTCCGGACATCCACGATGGCTTGCCCAAGTTCATCAACGAGCCTCCGGAAGAGCTCGCAAGCTGGAGCTTTGTTCCCTCGCTCGCTCAAACCCCTATCTTGGAGAAGGCAGCGCGGAGAATCTCCTGGCTAGTCCATGATGGGCTAACCGGATCTCAGCTTACCCTTAGCTGGTTCTCCCGGAGGATCCAGCCCCTGCGCCACAACGCACGCCTGATGTGCGCTTACACCGGGGCGGACGATCTCCTCCGAGTCACTCGCCACGATCTTCCGGCCGACTCCCTCAAGAGAAGGTTCAAGACGTTGGTGAAAATTCCTAGGGGCCAACAGGTCCCGGAACTGATCAAGGATATCTACACAAACGACCAGTGTCCTCCGGTAAGCTCTGTTCTTTTCGTTACTTCAAACTTCACAAGTTTTTGGGTGTTAACTTTAACTTTTATGCATATTCCTCCCAGCTCAACACTTTGGCGGAGGAAAACTTCCGCACCATTATTCGTGTCCCTGTCAGCGGCGACGCGGCGGAGGAGGTTCCGGAAGACGAAGAGGAGGAAGAGGGACAGGCACCCCGCAAGGCGGCCCCTCGACCTTCGAAGCGTCCCCGCGCCAAAGCTTCCGGCTCAGAAGCCGGAGCTAGCGGCGAGGCCTCTGCCAAGAAGCCCAAGACCGTAAAGCCACCTCCGCTAGACTCGAGGAAAGCGGAACGTGAACGCCTGAAGATGCTTTCAACAGCTGGCAGGCGCTCGCGCCCCATCATCCCCGGCGCCCCGTAAGTTTCCGAATATGGTGCACTTCTATTTTGACGAAATTATTTCTTATTCGATCCCTTTCACTTGTTTGCAGGAACCTGAATTCCACCGCCACGCGGACCATCAGCCAAGAGCCCATTACTAAATACATGAAAAAGTCTCCGGCAGTTGGTCCTGCTACTCCAGCTCCACCAAGTACTTCCCACCCTACTCCTCAGCCGTCTCCCCCTCAGGCTAATCAATCTCCCCCTCCTGCCGCAAACACTCTACCGGAAATAATTCCGGTTAGCAGCGAGAAGGTGGGCGGAGAAGATCTTAAGGCCAAAGGCCCTGCCCAAGAAGACGCAGAAGAACAAGGCCAAGGAGAGGCTGAAGTCACTTCTTCTGAGAAGGCCGGAACCGGCGCTGGCGACGTCATCATTTTTCTCAAAAACTTCGGAGATCCGGCTGACATCACTTCCACCCCCAAGGCATATGCTACCAAGTTCTTCAACAAGTTAACCGAGGCGGAGAAATGGGAGCTTGAACAAGACTTGCTCAACGCCATGCTGAACAACGCCTGGGGGAAGCCTGATGCCGCGACATCGGAAATCCAGGACTTTAAGAAGGATGTCGGCCAGTTCTTCGATAAGCTCATCTGCAAGCAAAAGGTACTCCCCAGTAGCCCCCAAGCATGTAGGCGGAAACTCAAATAATAGTTAGCGCTTAGATGCTTAGAGAAAGATTACTTCCGGAATTTTTTTTAAATTGGACCAGTAGCCCCCAAGCATTATGGCGGAAAGGTTCCGGCAATAATGCTTTGAAAGAAACCACTGTTACAGGCGGAATTTTTACTCCTGCACTGTTTATGTTTTACAGGAACAGCAGGCGCTGCATTACGAGCTGCACAAGAACATTGCCCTGCAGCGCCGCGTTACTCTGAGTCAAGCGGAAAATATCCGGACTCTGAAAGATGCGAATGCGGAACTGAACAAACAACTGGCGGACGCCCAAGGTTGGTTTCCGTCTTTTTGGTCATTATTTCATATTCCGACTTTGAACTTGTTTTTGACTTATGTTATTATAGGCGCATCCTCTTCCCTTGCTACAGCCTCGTCGGAACTTGAGAACCTGCGCTCCTCGTACCAAGAACTGGAAACGAAATTAAAGGAGGCGGAACTAAAGAGGGAGCAGGCCGAGAAACAGCTGGCGGAGAAAAACTCCGAGCACGTCAGGGAAAAGGGCGAATTTATATTGAAAAGAAATGCTGACAGCGAGACCATCAAGAGGCAGCAGAAAGAGCTCCATGGGTTCCAGAAATATATGGAGACCGCGGAACATCACTGGGATTTGCTCATCGAGAACATCTTGGGTACTATGCTGAAAACTTTGTCTAGATGTTTGCTCCGACTTTTTTCTTTGTGCTCAAATTGCATGCTTATATCCTGATTATCTTATGCAGAGCCGCTTGGTTATCCGGAAAAGCGTCGGAATTTGTTCCCACGAGACGACCTTCTTCAACTTGCAGGCGATGATTGCAAAGATCTTATCTCCGCCTCCCGCAAGATATGCCACAACTTATCCATCAAGAAGAGTCGCACTTGCAACGTTCGCAAACTTGTTGGAAAAATGGACGTTCTTCCGGAGCTGGTGACGGATCTTCAAGCATCATCGGCCCGAGGCGCAGCTGCAATGACCTTAACTATGTGCTTAGCACATAACCCGGAGCTTGATCTTGAGCAGGTAACCACGGGCGTTCCTCCGGATGCGGATGTTAACGCGCTCCTGGATGCAGTGAGCGGCTACGACACCCGTATCGCGCGCAGGATCCGGCATGATGAATTCTACGACAAGGTCGTTCTTCCTGCGGACGAGCCCTTGGAAGCCGAACTTCAGAAGGAGCGCGACGCGGAGGCACGACCTGCGGAATCCGGAACCCAATTTACCTGGACCAGCTCCAAGGACGCTCCCCAAGAGGAACCCAAGACCAGCGCTGCAGCTTCTGAAGAAGAGGAAGAAAGTGATGAAGATGTGTCAACTCCGGCCGAAGACGCCAAAGGAAAAGATCCAGAGGGCAAGACTTCTCCGGCTAAGGGGGAGTGAAAACTTTTATTCCTGCGGGAGAAACAATGCATCATTTTGGCCCCAGCGAGGGTTTGTAATATAACTTTAAATTCTTAAGTATCTAGGGACGAAACAATTATGCGTGGGCGGAAAACTTATCCTGCTATCCGTTAGAATTATTTGCATGTTTCGTTTGTTAAAAGCAAGTGCTGGTTTGTTAATTTTCCGGCTTACTCATTTGACCTTCCACGAGCCGGAAAACCTTTGGCCGGAAACGCTCGCCTGCGGCGACGAAGCCCAATGGCGTCCGTCCATAACCGCGGAAACAAGCCCCCAGCCTAGGTGCCGGAAGTCGCTACCGGGAATCCACGAGTTCGCAACGAAAAAAAATTCCACCAGAAAACTTAAGCTTACGTCCTAAAGGACGATTTTCAAAATCACAACTTTCATACACGCCTAGGCGGAAACATCCAGCTCTGGGGTTTTAGTCGGAAAAAACATACACGATCTAAAATGAACAAGTAAAGGAGGTAAAAGACTCAAAGAGTGAACCATAAGCTTTATTTCATTGATCATGTATAACTATTACAGAGTTTGTAACTCGGAAAAAATATGCTAAGTGTAGAAAGGACGTAGCTGTGCGATGTTCCAAGGGCGATCTGTCTCGTCGTAGATGTCATCCGGATCCTCACGCTTGCGTTTCCGGTGCCAATTAGCAGGTCTATCCTTCAGCTCGCGGAAATCAACAAGGTAGTACGACCCGTTATGAAGCACTTTGCTAACGACGAAGGGTCCTTCCCATGGAGATTGCAGCTTATGGTCTTTCACCTGCCGAAGGCGGAGGACCAGGTCTCCAGCCATGAAGGAGCGATTCCGAACTCGACGACTGTGATAACGTCGGAGCTTCTGCTGGTAGATGGCGGAGCGCTGGTCAGCTAAGTTCCGAGCTTCCTCGATCAGGTCCACAGATAGCTGTATGGCCTCGTCAGCTGTTTCTTCATTGTAGGCGGAAACTCGCGGTGAATCGTGGATGATGTCGGAGGGAAGCACGGCTTCGGATCCGTATACCAGGAAAAATGGGGTAAACCCTGTTGACCTGTTAGGGGTAGTTCGCAAACTCCACAAAACAGCTTCCAACTCGTCAGCCCAAGCTCCAGCGGCTCGCCGCAGCGGTTCTTCAAGGCGTGGCTTAATTCCTGATAATATTAGGCCGTTAGCCCTTTCAACTTGACCGTTGGATTGTGGGTGAGCCACAGATGCAAGGTCCAGCCTAATCCCTACTGTCTCACAATAATCCTTCAAATCTCCCTGTGCGAAGTTTGTTCCATTATCTGTGATTATGCTGTGTGGGATGCCGAATCTCATCACGAGGCTGCAGACGAATTTTAGTGCCGTAGCACCGTCGGCTTTTCTCACTGGCTTAGCCTCGATCCATTTGCTGAACTTGTCAACAGCGACCAAAAGGTATTCAAAACCGCCAGGAGATGATCTTTTTAACTTACCAACCATATCGAGCCCCCAGACCGCAAATGGCCAGGTGATAGGTATGGTCTTCAGCTCTTGGGCTGGAGCGTTTGGTTGAGTAGCATAGTACTGGCAACCTCGGCAGGTTTTTACCAACTTGTCAGCATCTTCTTTAGCTGTGAGCCAGTAAAATCCTAGCCGGAAAGCTTTGGCAACGAGGGACCTGGGGGCGGCATGATGCCCGCAGTCCCCTGCATGAATCTCTCTGAGGATTTCAATGCCATCTTGATTGGAGACGCATTTGAGAAATACCCCTGCTGCACTTCGTTTGTAGAGCTGTCCATCAACAATTGTGTAGGATCTTGCTCATCTGATGATCTGTCGCGCAAGGACCTCGTCCTCTGGCAACTTCTGATCGATGAGGTAGTCCAGGAAAGGCTGTGTCCAAGCCGGAATGATAGCCATCACTTCCCTAGCCGGAGATACTGCCACTTCTGGGTTTTCCGGGTTAGCGCCCTTCACCGAGGGTATCCGGAGATGCTCCAGGAAAATTCCAGGCGGAATTGGCTTCCTGCCGGATCCGAGCTTGGACAGCATATCTGTCGCTGTGTTATCGTCCCTTCTGACGTACTTGACTTCGTATCCGAGGAAGCACTTGGCGATCTCGTCAACTTCGTCTCTGTAGGCCGCCATGACGGAGTTTCTGGCGTTCCAGGTTCCGGCTACTTGTTGTGCCACCAGGTCGGAATCTCCACAGCATATAATGTGCTTGATCCCGATTTCCTTAGCGATGCGCAGACCGTGTAGTAGAGCCTCGTATTCTGCCATATTGTTTGTAGCTTCGAAGTGGATCTGCAGAACATACTGCAGTTCTTCTCCGGTAGGGGACTTCAGGGTGACTCCGGCTCCTGAGCCTTGATGCTGCTTGGATCCATCGAAGTGCATGACCCATGTTTCTGGTTCCGGCTCCAGACTTGCATCCGGAGCTTCTGTCCAATCTGCGACGAAATCTGCCAGGACTTGGGATTTAACCGCAGTCCTGGGCTTGTAAGCGATGTCGAAGGCGGATAATTCGATGCCCCATTTAGCCGTACGTCCTGTTGCGTCAGCGTTGTTGAGAATTGTTGACAGCGGAGCCTTGCTCACAACTGTTACTGGGTGCTCTTAGAAGTAATGCCTCAGCTTCCGGCTGCCTAGGAACACTCCATAAGCTAGCTTCTGAAAGTGAGGGTATCTTTGCTTTGACTCCGTCAGTACCTCGCTAATGTAATAGACAGGTCTTTGGACGTCATATTCATGACCTTCTTCCTTTCGCTCCACCACGATGACGAGGCTGATGACTTTGTTGGTAGCTGCCAGATAAAAGAGCATTGGCTCTGACTCTGCTGGGGCTGCCAAGATAGGTGGGGAGGTGAGTATTTCCTTCAACCCCCGAAGAGCTGCGTCGGCTGCGTCGTCCCAGACGAATTTGTCTGTTTTCTTCAGCAGCTTGTACAAAGGTAGCGCCTTCTCGCCAAGACGGCTAACAAACCTACTGATTGCTGCGACGCAACCAGTTAGTCGTTGCACATCTTTGAGACAAGTTGGCCGTTTGATACACAAGATTGCCTTGATCTTTTCCGGGTTAACCTCAATGCCTCTGTGAGAGACTATGAAGCCAAGGAGTTTTCCGGCTGGCACGCCAAAGATGCACTTCAGCGGATTCAACATCATCTTGTACCTGCGGAGGTTGTCGAAGGTTTCTGTGAGGTCGCTGATCAAGTCGGATCCTTTCCGGGTCATGACCGCGATGTCGTCGACGTAAGCGTGCACGTTCCGACCGATTTGGTCCTTCAGGCACCGCTGCATCGTACGTTGGTAGGTGGCACCTGCGTTTTTCAAACCAAAAGGCATAGTAACATAGCAGTAAGTACCAAACGGGGTAATGAATGAAGTCGCCTTTTGGTCGGATTCCTTCATCCGGATCTGATGATACCCGGAATACGCATCAAGAAAACACAGAAGTTCCGCCCGTGCCGTCGAATCAATGACTTGGTCAATGTGCGGCAAGGGGAACGGATCCTTCGGTGGGCGCCAACTGTCGTTGCCTAATCGACGGTACCCCGGAGGAGGGATCCTCACGAGGGGGAGAAGAAGTAGGGGCCATAGGGCGGAGTGCTCTCGGGACGGTGGTACGCGAGTTACCCAGCTTCGGAACACCTGCACGATGACAGGGCCTACTGCTGCTTGTCTGGAATTATCTGGGCGCTTTCGCGTTGTTACAATGAGTTGTGGTTGTGCCTCTAGGGCTCCCGGGATCCGGCTTATATAGGCGCACGGATCTAGGGTTTACATGGAGAGTCCTAGCCGGAATACAAGTTACCTAACTACGGTACAATGTCTTGCCGTGTACGTCAAGGATCCGCCTTCCTCCAAGTACGTGCTGGATCCGGATACTTCATGGGCTGTCACGGATCCGGCCTCCTTCGTAGGTCGGTTGAGATCCGGCTTCCTGTTCCTGGGCTGGACTTCATCCTTCATGATCTACAGCAACTGGGCCGCCCGATGGGCCACATGCCTCACCACCAACTATGGGCCACCCGGGCTTGCCGGATCTAGGCCATGCCGTTGATATACCCATAAAGTATACCCACAACAACTAGTGAACTGTGGAACCCGGTCCATTCTTTTACATCTGAAATACAATCTACTGCAAACTCTGTTCTTTACTGTTCTTCGCAAACAAACATCATTTTTCGCACCATACGTTTAATCCTTTGTTTACAGCAAGCCGGTGAGATTGATACACTATTACGTTGGGGCAAAGTAGTTTGATTGTGTTGTGCAGGTTCCACGTTGGCGCCGGAATCCCTGGTGTTGCGCCGCACTACACTCCGTCACCAACAACCTTCACGTGTTCCTTGACTCCTACTGGTTCGATAACCTTGGTTTCATACTGAGGGAAAACTCACTGTTGTACGCATCACACCTTCCTCTTGGGGTTCCCAACGGACATGTGTCAACTGCACGCATCACACAACAATGCAATAAAATAAAGATAAGGAGAGGTTGCTACAGTAGTAACAACTTCCAAGACGCAACAAAACAGTAGCAAAATAAAAACATGGGTTATCTCCCAAGAAGTGCTTTCTTTATAGCCATTAAGATGGGCTCAGTAATTTTAATGATGCTCTCGCATGAAATAAGACTTGAAGCAAAAGAGAGCATCACGAAGCAAATTCAAAACACATTTAAGCCTAACCCACTTCCTATGCATAAGAATCTTGTACACAAATAAATTCATGAAGAACAAAGTGACAAGCATAGGAAGATAAAACACGAGTAACTTCAAAATTCTCAACATAAAGAGGAGAAACTTAATATTATTAAGATGCATATAACCATGTTTCCCTCTCTCATAATAACTTTCAGTAGCATCATTGATGAAATCCACAATATATCTATCACTTAAAACATTCTTATCATGGTTCATGTGCATAAAAGTATCATTATTTTTGGCATAAGAAAAACTCTTCTCATTAATAGTAATTGGAGCAGGATCATTATCAAGAATTTGAACACGGTAAACAAGTTGCATACTAAGGGAATGGTTTTTGGCAATCCCATCATAACTATGACAAGTTTCATAAGGATAATTATAACATGTGTCATATCCATCTCTATAACGATTATCTAAACCAGAATATATAATATCATCATTCTCACTAAAAGTAAAGGTCTCAAAGATAGGATCTTCAAGCACAACATCCCCAAGCTTAGAGCTTTCAATAACAACGTTTGAGGGAACATGAATAGTGCTAACATCATTACTTTCATAATCAGTACCAAAGAGATTTCCAATATCAAAGGTAGCGTGCTCTTCCAAATCATGATCACTAATATGGGTAAAGGGCATAGGAAGATCATTGTACTCGGATTCATATCATAATAATCATTAGGAGCAACATACTTACGGTTACCTATCGTTATCTCATACACGCGGGATATGCCGTTACCTCTTTCTTCTTATTCCCCCTCTTCTTCCTCTTCTCCGTTCCCTTCTTCTTCTCCTTCTCCTCGTTCCCTTCTTTAGGAGAGAGAGGGTTGATGGGAGGCTTCTCCACATAACCTGATTTATTTTCAGAAACAATAGAAGAAACTTGGGAGGATTCCTCCCTTTCATCAATAAGTTCAAAACACACAGCGGTCCAATCATATTTTGGCAAAGTGTCATCTTCTAAAATATTTTGTATGTAAGTATTTGTATGGCAATTATTAATGAAATAAGAAAGACACCCATGCAGGACACTATTAATATCAAGATCATTCATATCTAACAAAGAAATTTTTCTTGATAACTCTTCACACCCCAAAAATAAAGTAAGTTCATCATGCTGATTAGGAAGGATTTCATCATCACAATACAAATTTGCAGCACTCATGGGGTTCGAATTATCATTGGAGGAGCATTGAAAATTAAAATGACCCACTCTATGGCAAAGTTCACAAATAAAAGGATAGAGGGCACAAACTTTTTCACCAAGATCATCTAGAGCCCTAAACCACTTGCTAGTTTTTCATTCCTATGATGGATACAATATTCATCTTCGATTTGATTAATTCCACAAGGTCTATGCATTCCACAAAAAATAACATGCTTATAAGAAATAGCATTTTCAGAAGTTTGGGCATGTTTATTGCAATCATTAACAACAATTTCATTTTCCATACAAGTGTCTTTAAAAGGTTCATGATACATGTACCAATTTTCTTTAGGAACATTAATATGAGAAGCAAAGGCTCTATAGCAATCGATCATAATTTGAGGATCAAGACCATATTTAGCACTAAGCTCTTGAAAATCAACAGTTTCAATGAAAGACTTAATGCATTCATATTCATAGTTTATACCTGATTCTTTACCTTTGTCGTTCTCCCAATCTTCAGTATTACCTTAAATTCTTTCAAGAAGATCCCATCTAGCTTCAACCTCCTTGCTTGTGAAAGATCCCTCCAAACAGGCATCTAGATAGTCCTTGTGATGTCCTGAAAGCCTTGCATAAAAATTATTAGTAATAACATTCCGGGGGAGCTCATGAATGGGACATTTGAGCATTAATGACTTCAATCTTCCCCATGCTTGGGAAATACTCTCTCCATCACGAGGATAAAAGTTATAAATGTAATTCCTATCAATATACACTTCATGAGGAGGATAAAATCTATTATATACTAAAAGCAAAATACAGATGTTTTAAATAGAGACACCACGTTAATCAACATCATCATAATTATTTTTAATTGTTAGATCTAAAACCGGTGGCTAGGATTTTTTATGATAACCGTAAAATTTACGTAACAAATATGTTAGATGTGTTCCAATTAATTAGTACACATTGGGTCCAACACGATGACGTATGACGCCATGCATACCTTATATACATCACCTGAATTATTTTTAATAGTTAGAAGACTACCTTGTGGTCTGACTTTCCGGCCGGACAATCACGTATGTGGTGAGGTCTCCCCTAATTAAACAAACATATTATCAAAATAAGAGATGTGGTCTACTGTAAAAAAACGTTTTTTGATGATTTGTTTCCGTACAACCTCGGTGCAGCCTCATCCGTTCAACATATAAAGAAAAAAAATCAGCTGATTTGTTTCCTTACAACATGTCCCGTTCAACACAAGAGGAAACAAATAAGATATTTCCACTGTAGCTAGCTTAGCTAGACCATGGTTACATGGTAGATGTGATAATATAAGCTGATAAGGTTGTTATCTGCATAGTATATATGTACTCTATGCAGGTTTATACTATATCATTTTCCCAAATCTTAATATTTTTTGGAAATTTTTAAAGAATTTATGAATTCATTTTGCATATCTCGGGTGGAACACCAGCCAGTATTTTCGATATTCTGAAGAACGGAAATAATTTCTAGCGATATTTTTACCCAATCAAGAAAAAAACTTGATTGTCCATAGAACTTTTACCCGCGGAAGAAAAGCTATCACGAATTAAAAATATAGTATTATTCATAAGATATGGTACAATACATGCCGATCTACATGTACATCTACCAGACTGGATCTCACATAAAAAGTTTTCATAGCAAACAAAATTTTCCTATATTAATATGATTTTCTCAGATATAAAGATTTTTAAAAAGAATTTATGAATTTGTTTTGAATATCTCGGGAAAAATAGCAGCCAGTATTCCTGTGCCAGGGGTAATTTTACCCAAGCGAGAAACAAAGCCTTCAACTATATGTAGAATATTTTTTCGTAGGTGGAAAGCTACCGGGAATTCCAAATATATTATTCAATTGATAGAGTACGATCAACGACCAACCTACACCTATATCAACCAGATTTCATCTTACTTTAAATGGATGGAAATTAGGCAGAATAAACACTACTACCGTCTCTTCCTGCCAAAACAAAAGGTCACGGTAGTGGATTGTCAAGGGATATGTTCGTAGGCGTATCAACGAAAAGAAAAGAAAAATAAACTTTGTACACAATGTCAGCTAGATCATGGTGGGAATGCAAATATGTGCAAGACACAAAGTATAAAATGTGCAATAGGTGTATCATAGGTTGGCCATATTGATCCGTAAATATGCATGATTGAGCAAATGGGCCAAAACAAGTGGGTTTCTAATTTCAGTTATAACACATATACATAGATAGAAATATTTATAAAACATTAATTCTGTTCTAGGATGCAAACTTTACACAGGGTATAAGGAAACTCTTGACAGATTCACATTGAAATGAGAATAAACAATTGCAATCTATTAGAGAAAATATCAATAAATTATAACACAATCTACAATCCTAAAGTTCTCACATTTATCTATCTATTTTCGTGTACTATGGAACTATATTATTTCGTTCAATAGAAATTGTCACATTCAACAAATTAAAGAGGATGCCCTCGCAATTGAGAGGGCCACACTGCTAGTTTAGAATAAAAGAGAGGTACAATTTCTTCCCAACCAATAGATCGACCATTCTTCAGCAATTTATACCAATGCGCCGCTTTACCAGACAGCGACATAGAGAATAGTTTCTTACTCACTTCATCCATAGAGATACCTGCACACTTGAAAAAACCCGCATAATTCATGCAAAAATAGTAAATGATCTCCAGGATGGACAGTTCCATCCCCTTCATAGCGGTTATCCATAACACGTTCAATAATTTTCATGGGTATCTTGAAAGGAATACTTTTAGTAGGTGAATTTAAAATATCACAAGCATCATTAGAGTTATCGCATATGGGAGATAAAGTATTATCAGAGCAAATTTTCTCCCCTAAAACTGGGAAGCTAAAAGGATCATAAAAACTAGCTTCCCCAAGCTTAGACTTTTCCATAGCATTAGCAGTAATTGCGTTCATACTAATAACATTGCTACTAGCATGCAAATAAGGTTCCATAGGTTTTTTAATTTTCGCATCAAACAATCCATGTCTCAACTCACGAAAAAGATTAAAAAGCTCACTAAATTTTTTGTTGTTTTCCATTATGCCTAACTAGTGAAAATAAAAACAAGAAACAAAAAGATATAATTGCAGAATCTAAAGGAAATAGCTTTGAGCAGTCACACACCGGCGACAGTGCTAGGAAATAGCTTAGTAGTCGGAGGATGTGAATACCTTTTACCTTACCTCCCCGGCAACGGCGCCAGAAAATAGCTTGATGTCTACGCACGCTTCTATTCCTGTAGACAATGTTGGGCCTCCAAGAGCAGAGGTTTGTAGAACAGCAGCAAGTTTCCCTTAAGTGAATCACCCAAGGTTTATCGAACTCAGTGAGGTAGAGGTCAGAGATATCCCTCTCAAGCAACCCTGCAATTAAGATACAAGAAGTCTCTTGTGTCCCCAACACACCTAATACACTTGTCAGATATATAGGTGCACTAGTTCGGCGAAGAGATAGTAAAACACAGGTGGTATAGATGATGGTAATATTGCAGGAAGTAAAGATGCAGTAAAACAGTAAACAAGCGATGTTTGCAGTATTTGGAAACAAGGCCTAGGGATCATACTTTCACTAGTGGACACTCTCAACATTGATCACATAACTGAATAAATAAATGCTACTTTCTACACTCTCTTGTTGGATAACAAACACCATTCATTGTGTAGGGCTACAAGAGCTCCCTCAAGCCGGAGTTAACAAGCTCCACAACATTCGGAATTCATATTTAAGTAACCTCTAGAGTGCATAATAGACCGTTGCAATTTAGACCGAGTACTAACATAGCATACACACCGTCACCAATAGCTATGAAAGGGGGAATAGATCACATCAATACTATCATAGTAATAGTTAACTCCATAATCTACAAGAGATTACAATCATAACCTACGCCAAGTACTACATGATGCACACACTGTCAACATTACATCATGGAGGAGGAATAGACTACTTTAATAACATCACTAGAATAGCACATAGATTAATAGTGATACAAAGCTCATGATCACATAAAGATCACACCATGGGAGAGAGAGATGAACCACATAGCTACCGGTAGAGCCCTCAGCCTCGGGGGAGAACTACTCCCTCCTCATCATGGGAGACAGCAACGGCGATGAAGATGGCCGTGGTGTCGATGGAGATGACTCCGGGGGCAATTCCCCGTCCCGGCGGCGTGCCGAAACAGAGACTTCTGTCCCCCGAAACGAAGTTTCGCGATGGCGGCGGCGTCCCTGGAGTCTTTCTGGAGTTTCGTCAATCGGTGTCGAGTTTTTAGGTCACGGGGGGTTATATAGGCGAAGAGGCGGAGTCGGAGGGGCCAGGGGGCTCCCTCCCCATAGGCTGGCGCGGCCAGGGGGCCACCCGCGCCGCCTTATGGTGTGGGCCCCCTGCTTCCCTTCCTCGTCTCCCCTTCGGACTTCTGGAACCTTCCGTGAATTATAAGATCGTGGGATTTTGTTTCGTCTAATTCAGAGAATATTGCCCGAACAGCCTTTCTGGAACCAAAAACAGCAGAAAACAGGAACTGGCACTTCGGCATCTTGTTAATAGGTTAGTTCCGGAAAACGCATAAAAACATCATAAAGTATGAACAAATCATGTAGGTATTGTCATAAAACTAGCATGGAACATCAGAAATTATAGATACGTTGGAGACGTATCAACCTACTCGAGGGCGAGTAGGAACTAAGCTTGGGGATGCTTGATACGTCTCAAACGTATCTATAATTTCTTATGTTCCATGCTAGTTATATGACAATACTCACATGTTTTATATACACTTTACACCATTTTTATGCATTTTCCGGCACTAACCTATTAACAAGATGTCGAAGCGCTAGTTCCTGTTTTCTGCTGTTTTTGGTTTCAGAAATCCTACACAGGAAATATTCTCGGAATTGGACGAAACAAAAGCCCACGGTCTTATTTTCCACGGAGCCTTCCAGAAGTCCGAAGAGGAGACGAAGAGGGGACGCGAGGCGACCACACCCTAGGGGGTGATACGTCTCCAACGTATCTATAATTTCTGATGTTCCATGCTAGTTTTATGACAATACCTACATGTTTTGTTCATACTTTATGATGTTTTTATGCGTTTTCCGGAACTAACCTATTAACAAGATGCCGGAGTGCCAGTTCCTGTTTTCTGCTGTTTTTGGTTCCAGAAATCTTACATAGGAAATATTCTCGGAATTGGACGAAACAAAAGCCATACTTCCTATTTTCCACGGAAGGTTCCAGAGAGCCAGAGAGGGGCCAGAGGGGAGCCAAGGGGACCCCACCCCACATGGCGGCGCGACCAAGGGGAGGGGGCCCCCTATGGTGTGGGTCCCTCGGGACCCCTCCGAGGCTGCCCTTTCGCCTATATATTACCTCCGTCGCGAAAACCCTAAAGCGTCCAGTCATATTCCACGAAGAGTTCCGTAGCCGCCGCCATCGCGAAGACAAGTTTCGGGGGACAGAATCTCTGTTCCGGCACGCCGCCGGGACGGGGAATTGCCCCCGGAGTCATCTCCATCGACACCACCGCCATCTTCATCGCCGTTGCTGTCTCCTATGATGAGGAGGGAGTAGTTCTCCCCCGAGGCTGAGGGCTCTACCGGTAGCTATGTGGTTAATCTCTCTCTCCCATGTACTTCAATACAATGATCTCATGAGCTGCCTTACATGATTGAGATCCATATGATGAGCTTTGTAATCTAGATGTCGTTATGCTATTCAAGTGGATTTTACTTATGTGATCTCCGGAGACTCCTTGTCCCACGTGTGTAAAGGTGACAATGTGTGCACCGTGTGGGTCTCTTAGGCTATATTTCACAGAATACTTGTTCTCTGGGTTATGATTTGAGTTGGATGTCTCTATGAAATTGTGGTGTGTTAGTACCTCCTATGAATGCTCACAGTGATAACGTGGGGTGTTTATTAGTACTTGGGAATACATCTTTAAGGTTTGCTTTTGCAGCCCTACGCGGTGAATTAGAGTTCGTTATCCAGCCAGAGAGTAATTCAGAATAGCATAGTGAAGTGCTTATATTTATATTCCATTATGATTGCAATGTTGAGAGTGTCCACTAGTGAAAGTATGATCCCTAGGCCTTGTTTCTAAGCATTGAAACACCGTTTCCAACAAGTTCTGCTACATGTTTGCTTGCTGCCATTTTTATTTCAGATTGCAATTACTACTTACAATCATCCATATTACTTGTATTTCACTATCTCTTCGCCGAACTAGTGCACCTATACATCTGACAAGTGTATTAGGTGTCTTGGGACACAAGAGACTTCTTGTATCTTAATTGCAGGGTTGCTTGAGAGGGATATCTCTGACCTCTACCTCCCTGAGTTCGATAAACCTTGGGTGATCCACTTAAGGAAAACTTGCTGCTGTTCTACAAACCTCTGCTCTTGGAGGCCCAACACTGTCTACAGGAATAGAAGCGTGCGTAGACATCAAGCTATTTTCTGGCGTCGTTGCCAGGGAGGTAAGGTAAAAGGTATTCACATCCTCCGACTACTAAGCTATTTCCTAGCACTGTTGCCGGTGTGTGAGTGCTCGAAGCTATCTCCTTTAGATTCTGCAATTTTATCTTTTTGTCTCTTGTTTTTATTTTTCACTAGTTAGACAAAATGGAAAACAACAAAAAAATTAGAGATCTTTATGAACTTTATCTTGAATTAGGACATGATGTGTTTGAAGAGAAAATTAAAAAACCTATGGAACTTTATATGCATGCTAATGGCAATGTTATTAGTATGAATGCGTTGAACACCATTGTTGCTAATGCTATGGAAAATTCTAAGCTTGGGGAAACTGGTTTTGAGGAGCATGATATTTTTAGTCCCCCAAGTTTTGAGGAGAAAATTTACTTTGATGGTACTTTGCCTCCCATTTATGATGATTATAATGATAGTGGTATTTTGGTGCCACCTACTATGGAGGATAAAGTTTATTATGATTATACCATGCCTGCAATTTATGATAATTACAATGATGATTGTGATAGTTTTACTCCCACTATTACTAATAAAATTGATTATGCTTATGTGGAGAGTAATGATACTTTTATGCATGTGAATAAGAATGTTTTATGTGATAGTTATATTGTTGAGTTTGTTCATGATGCTACTAAAAGTTATTATGAGAGAGGGAAACATGGTTATATGCATCTTAATAATATTAAGTTTCCCCTCTTTATGTTGAGAATTTTGAAGTTACTCGTGTTTTATCTTCCTATGCTTGTCACTTTGTCCTTCATGAATTTATTTGTGTACAAGATTCTTATGCATAGGAAGCGGGTTAGGCTTAAATGTGTTTTGAATTTGCTTCTTGATGCTCTCTTTTACTTCAACTCTTATTTCTTGCGCGAGCATCATTAAAATTACTGAGCCCATCTTAATGGCTATAAAGAAAGCACTTCTTGGGAGATAACCCATGTTTTTATTTTGCTACTGTTTTGTTGTGTCTTGGAAGTTGTTACTACTGTAGCAACCTATCCTTATCTTTATTTTATTGCATTGTTGTGCCAAGTAAAGTCTCTAATAGAAAGTTGATACTAGATTTGGATTTCTGCGCAGAAACAGATTTTTAGCTGTCACGAATTTGAGTATATCTCTCTGTAGGAGAACCTAAAAATTCTGCCAAAATTCATGCGAGATCCTCAGATATGTACGCAACTTTCATTAGTTTTGAGTTTTCTGATCTGAGCAAGTTAAGTGCCTGGAAAAAATTCGTCTTTACGGACTGTTCTGTTTTGACAGATTCTGCCTTTTATTTCGCATTGCCTCTTTTACTGTGTTGAGTGGATTTCTTTGTTCCATTAACTTTCAGTAACCTTCGGTAATGTCCAGAAGTGTTGGGAATGATTGTGTCCTTGCTGAACATGTGAATTCTTGATTATGCACTAACCCTCTAATGAAGTTTATGAGAAGTTTGGTGTGGCGGAAGTTTTCAAGGGTCAAGAGAGAAGGGTGATATAATGTGATCAAGAAGAGTGAAGAGCCTAAGCTTGGGGATGCCCCCGTGGTTCATCCCTGCATATTTCAAGAAGACTCAAGCATCTAAGCTTGGGGATGCCAAGGCATCGCCTTCTTCATCAACAACTTATCAGGTCATCTCTAGTGAAACTATATTTTTATTCCGTCACATCTTATGTGCTTTACTTGGAGCGTCTGTGTGCTTTTATTTTCGTTTTGTTATCTTAGTTCTCTGAATAAATTGGATCATACCTTGTGTGGGAGAGAGACACGCTCCGCTTTTTCATATGAACACTAGTGTTCTTCACTTTTACTTTTAATGTTCAATGGCGAAAGTTAACCACTTCGTTGATTGCTATTTGGTTGGAAACAGAAAATGCTTCATATTGTCTTGAATAATTTGATACTTGGCAATTGTTTTGAGCTCTCATATCATGTAGTTTAAACCTATTAGTGGAGAACTACTGTAGAGCTTGTTGAAATTTGGATTGCATGATTGATCTCTCTAAGGTCTAGATATTTTCTGGTAAAAGTGTTTGAGCAACAAGGAGATAGTGTAGAGTCTTATAATGCTTGCAATATGTTCTTATGTAAGTTTTGCTGTACCGATTCATACTTATGTTTGCTTCAAACAACCTTGCTAGCCAAAGCCTTGTACTGAGAGGAAATGCTTCTCGTGCATCCAAAAACCTTGAGCCAAAACTCATGCCATTTGTGTCCACCATAACTACCTACTATGTGGTATTTCTCTGCCATTCCAAAGTAAATTGCTTGTGTGCTACCTTTAAAAATTTCATTCCTTGTCTTTGCAATACATAGCTCATGGGAAAATAGCTTAAAAACTATTGTGGTATTGAATATGTTGCTTATGTATCTTATTTCTTATAAGTTGCTTGTTGAGAGGTAACCATGTTTCTGGGGACGCCATCAACTTTTTACACCTCTGTTGAATATCATGTGAGTTGCTATGCATGTTCGTCTTGTCTGAAGTAAGGGAGATTTATCATGATTAAATGGTTTGAGTATGCATATTGTTAGAGAAGAACATTGGGCCGCCAACCAAAGCCATGTATCATGGTGGAAGTTTCAGTTTGGACATTAAACCTCAATCTCTTATGAGAATATTATCTGTTGTTGAATGCTTAAGCATTAAAGAGGAGTCCATTATTTGTTTTCTATGTTGTCCCGGTATGGATGTCCTCAAGTTGAGATCTATCAAAACTGAGAAATCAAATGCGATCTGTCTCCTTGGACCTTTGTACAGGTGGCATAGAGGTACCCCTTTGTGACACTTGGTAGAAACATATGTAATGCAATGATAATCCACGGAAATCCAAGCTAATTAGGACAAGGTGCGGACACTATTGGTATTCGATGCATGAGGCTTGCAACTTATGAGAGGTTTTATGCATAACACATATGAATTATTACTACCGTTGACAAAATTGTTTCCATGTTTTCAAAATAAAAAGCTCTAGCACATGAGTAATCCATGCTTCCCTCTGAGAAGGGCCTTTCTTTTACTTTATGTTGAGTCAGTTTACCTACTTCTTTCTATCTTAGAAGCAAACACTTGTGTCAACTGTGTGCACTGATTCTTACATGTTTACTTATTGCACTTGTTATATTGCTTTATGCTGACGACTATCCATGAGATATACATGTTACAAGTTGAAAGCAATTGCTGAAACTTAATCATTCTTTGTGTTGCTTCAAAACCTTCTATTAAGAATCTATTGCTTGATGAGTTAACTCTTATGCAAGACTTATTGATACTTGTCTTGAAAGTACTATTCATGAAAAGTCTTTGCTATATGATTCAGTTGTTTAGTCATTATCTTTACTATTGCTTCGAATCACTTCATTAACTTCATATGCTTTACAATAGTATGATTAAGATTATGTTGGTAGCATGTCACTTCAGAAATTATTCTTTTTATCGTTTACCTACTCGAGGGCGAGTAGGAACTAAGCTTGGGGAGGCTTGATACGTCTCCAACGTATCTATAATTTCTGATGTTCCATGCTAGTTTTATGACAATACCTACATGTTTTGTTCATACTTTATGATGTTTTTATGCGTTTTACGGAACTAACCTATTAACAAGATGCCGGAGTGCTAGTTCCTGTTTTCTGCTGTTTTTGGTTCCAGAAATCTTACACGGGAAATATTCTCGGAATTGGACGAAACAAAAGCCATACTTCCTATTTTCCACGGAAGGTTCCAGAGAGCCAGAGAGGGGCCAGAGGGGAGCCAAGGGGGCCCCACCCCACATGGCGGCGCGGCCAAGGGGGGGCGCCCCCCTATGGTGTGGGTCCCTCGGGACCCCTCCGAGGCTGCCCTTCCGGCTATATATTACCTCCGTCGCGAAAACCCTAAAGCGTCCAGTCATATTCCACGAAGAGTTCCGTAGCCGCCACCATCGCGAAGACAAGTTTCGGGGGACAGAATCTCTGTTCCGGTGATACGTCCAAAACGTATCTACTTCCCCGAACACTTTTGCTATTGTTTTGCCTCTAATTTGTGTATTTTGGATGCAACTAACACGGACTAACGCTGTTTTCAGCAGAACTGCTCTGGTGTCTCGTTTTTGTGCAGAAATCCAACTTTCAGGAAAATCCTCGGAATTTATGCGGAAGGTCCTATTTTCCCAGAATATTGGCGGAGCCAGAAGGGCAAGCCAGGTGGGGGCCCGAGGGCCCCACACGCTAGGCCGGCGCGGCCCAGGAGGGGGGCGCGCGGCCCTAGTGTGTGGCGGCCTCGGCTGGCCCCCGACGCCCTCCTTCAGACTACTTATTGCCTTCGACCTAAAAACGCACGGGAGAGAGTCGAAATCGCCAGAAACCATCCAGTACGCCGCCACCGTCGCGAAACTCCGTCTCGGGACCAGAAACTCCGTTCTGGCACCTCGCCGGGGGGGGGGAATTGGAGGAGATCATCGCCATCATCACCACCGACGCCTCTCCATCGACCAGCCATGTTTCCCCCATCCATGTGTGAGTAATTCCCCTGCTGTAGGCTGAAGGGGATGGTAGGGATTGGATGAGATTGGTCATGTAATAGCATAAGATTGTTAGGGCGTAGTGCCTAGTATCCGTAGATGTTACTTTTATGATATTGTTGCAACTTGTTATGCTTAATGCTTGTCACTAGGGCCCGAGTGCCATGATCTCAGATCTGAACATGTTATTGATTCATGAAGATATTCGTTGTTTATGATCTTACCTGCAAGTTGTATACACGTATTGCTGTCCGGAACCCGAGGCCCCAAAGTGACAGAAATTGGGACAACCGGAGGGGAAGGCGGTGATATGAGGATCACATGTGTTCACGGAGTGTTAATGCTTTGCTCCGGTACTCTATTAAAAGGAGTACCTTAATATCCAGTAGATTCCCTAGAGGCCCGGCTGCCACCGGCTGGTAGGACAAAAGATGTTGTGCAAGTTTCTCATTGCGAGCACGTACGACTATATTGGAACACATGCCTATTGATTGATTAGTACTTGGATACCATTTTATTATTATCTGCAAATGCCCTGCTTTGATTGTTACATGAGTTTCTCTCATCCATGCAACGCCCGTTCATCCATCCCTGTGCCTACAGTATTTTAATCCTGCTGTTTACTATAATCACTACTGCTGTCTTTGTTACTCTGCTGCTGTTATTTCACTACTGCTATTGCTATAAAACTGTTACTACTGATAAACTCTTGCGAGGAAGTCTGTTTCCAGGTGCAGCTGAATTGACAACTCCGCTGTTAAGGCTTTCAAGTATTCTTTGTCTCCCCTTGTGTCGAATCAATAAATTGGGTTTTACCTCCTCGAAGACTGTTGCGATCCCCTATACTTGTGGGTCATCAAGACTATTTTCTGGCGCCGTTGCCGGGGAGCATAGCTTTATTTAGAAGTTCACTTGGATTGATATTCTTCGCTGCAAATTCTCCATCATGGGTAAACCTCGCGATCCTAAAGTCGCCATATTACCATCCACTACAAGAAAAGGTACAGCTCTGAGTACCTCTGCTGCTCTTGATTCACCATCTGTGATTGATAAACTTGTTTCACCACCACATGCTTCACATGCTGGTACTTCTGCTAGATCTGAAAATTTTTATAATATTGATGATGTTTCTGCTGTGCTTGATGATAGTGGTTCATTGGGATCTTTTCTAGATGCTACAATTGCTAGGTCTAGACAAATTGAAAATGCTGAAACTCCTAATGAAAATGCTGCTACACCTGTTAATTCACCTGAGTCTATTGAATACTCTAGTGATGATCGTGATGAAGATTATGTAGAACTTGATGATGATTTTATTGATAAATGCAATGCTACTACTGATGCAAGAAAAATTAAAAAGTTGCTTGCAGAACATACTGTTAGATATAAACTGTCTCCTGATCCTAAATTTGCCACATCTCCTATAAACATTAAGGATAAGGATTATGATTTTTCTCTTGATCTATCTCATATAGCTATTGTTGAGAAAACACCCTTTTGTGGTACTGAAAAAGAAAGTGCTGTAGAACACATGATTGAGCTATCGACTCTTAGTAGCTTGTTTTCTGATGATGTTAAGAAGCGTACTTATTTTGTTGCTAAAATTTTCCCTTTCTCATTAAAGGATGATGCTAAAACTTGGTATAATAGTTTGCCACCTGATTCTATTAATAGTCCAAAAGAATTGCTTGATGTTTTCTGATGGCGTGTATTTCACACGTTCGTTGGGCAACCCCAAGAGGAAGGTATGATGCGCACAGCAGCAAGTTTTCCCTCAGAAAGAAACCAAGGTTTATCGAACCAGGAGGAGCCAAGAAGCACGTTGAAGGTTGATGGCGGCGAGATGTAGTGCGGCGCAACACCAGTGATTCCGGCGCCAACGTGGAACCTGCACAACACAACCCAAGTACTTTGCCCCAACGAAACAGTGAGGTTGTCAATCTCACCGGCTTGCTGTTACAAAGAGTTAACCGTATTGTGTGGAAGATGATTGTTTGCAGAAAACAGTAGAACAAGTATTGCAGTAGATTGTATTTCAGTAAAGAGAATTGGACCGGGGTCCACAGTTCACTAGAGGTGTCTCTCCCATAAGACGAACAGCATGTTGGGTGAACAAATTACAGTTGGGCAATTGACAAATAAAGAGAGCATGACCATGCACATACATATCATGATGAGTATAGTGAGATTTAATTGGGCATTACGACAAAGTACATAGACCGTCATCCAACTGCATCTATGCCTAAAAAGTCCACCTTCAGGTTATCATCCGAACCCCTCCGCATTAAGTTGCTAACAACAGACAATTGCATTAAGTATTGCGCGTAATGTAACTAGTGACTACATCCTTGAACATAGCACTAATGTTTTATCCCTAGTGGCAACAAAGACATCCATAACCTTAGAGGTTCTTGTCACCCCTCCAGATTCACGGAGACATGAACCCACTATCGAGCATAAATACTCCCTCTTGGAGTTACTAGCATCAACTTGGCCAGAGCATCTACTAATAACGGAGAGCATGCAAGATCATAAACAACACATAGATATAACTTTGATAATCAACATAACAAGTATTCTCTATTCATCGGATCCCAACAAACGCAACATATAGAATTACAGATAGATGATCTTGATCATGTTAGGCAGCTCACAAGATCCGACAATGATAGCACAATGGGGAGAAGACAACCATCTAGCTACTGCTATGGACCCATAGTCCAGGGGTAGACTACTCACACATCACACCGGAGGCGACCATGGCGGCGTAGAGTCCTCCGGGAGATGATTCCCCTCTCCGGCAGGGTGCCGGAGGCGATCTCTGGATCCCCCGAGATGGGATCGGCGTTGGCGGCGTCTCTGGAAGGTTTTCCGTATCGTGGCTCTCGGTACTGGGGGTTTCGTCACGGAGACTTTTTATAGGCGGAAGGGCAGGTCAAGAGGCGGCACGGGGGCCCCACACTACAGGCCGGCGCGGCCAAGGGGGGGCCGCGCCGCCCTATGGTGTGGCCCCTCCGTGGCCCCTCTTCGTCTCTCCTTCGGACTTCTGGAAGCTTCGTGAGAAAATAGGCCCCTGGGCTTTGATTTCGTCCAATTCCGAGAATATTTCCTTACTAGGATTTCTGAAACCAAAAACAGCAGAACAAAGAATCGGCACTTCGGCATCTTGTTAATAGGTTAGTTCCAGAAAATGCACGAATATGACATAAAGTGTGCATAAAACATGTAGATAACATCAATAATGTGGCATGTAACATAAGAAATTATCGATACGTCGGAGACGTATCAGCATCCCCAAGCTTAGTTCTGCTCGTCCCGAGCAGGTAAAACGATAACACGTATAATTTGCGGAGTGACATGCCATCATAATCTTGATCATACTATTTGTAAAGCATATGTAGTGAATGCAGCGATCGAAACAATGTATATGACATGAGTAAACAAGTGAATCATATAGCAAAGACTTTTCATGAATAGCACTTCAAGACAAGCATCAATAAGTCTTGCATAAGAGTTAACTCATAAAGCAATAATTCAAAGTAAAGGCATTGAAGCAACACAAAAGAAGATTAAGTTTCAGCGGTTGCTTTCAACTCGTAACATGTATATCTCATGGATATTGTCAACATAGAGTAATATAATAGATGCAATAAGCAAGTATGTAGGAATCAATGCACAGTTCACACAAGTGTTTGCTTCTTGAGGTGGAGAGAAATAGGTGAACTGACTCAACATTGAAAGTAAAAGAATGGTCCTCCATAGAGGAAAAGCATCTATTGCTATATTTGTGCTAGAGCTTTGATTTTGAAAACATGAAACAATTTTGTCAACGGTAGTAATAAAGCATATGCATCATGTAAATTATATCTTATAAGTTGCAAGCCTCATGCATAGTGTACTAATAGTGCCCGCACCTTGTCCTAATTAGCTTGGACTACCGGGTCATCACAATGCATTGTTTTTACCAAGTGTCACAAAGGGGTACCTCTATGCCACGTACAAAGGTCTAAGGAGAAAGCTCGCATTGGATTTCTCGCTATTGATTATTCTTCAACTTAGACATCCATACCGGGACAACATAGACAACAGATAATGGACTCCTCTTTTATGCATAAGCATATACCAACAATTAATAATTTTCTCATTTGAGATTTGAGGATTGTTGTCCAAAACTGAAACTTCCACCATGGAGCATGGCTTTAGTTAGCGGCCCAATGTTCTTCTCTAACATATGCATGCTTAACCATATGGTGGTAGATCTCTCTTACTTCAGACAAGACGGACATGCATAGCAACTCACATGAAATTCAACAATGAATAGTTGATGGCGTCCCCAGTGAACATGGTTATCGCACAACAAGCAACTTAATAAGAGATAAAGTGCATAATTACATATTCAATATAACAATAGTTTTTAAGCTATTTGTCCCATGAGCTATATATTGCAAAGGTGAATGATGGAATTTTAAAGGTAGCACTCAAGCAATTTACTTTGGAATGGCGGAAAATACCATGTAGTAGGTAGGTATGGTGGACACAAATGGCATAGTGGTTGGCTCAAGTATTTTGGATGCATGAGAAGTATTCCCTCTCGATACAAGGTTTAGGCTAGCAAGGTTTATTTGAAACAAACACAAGGATGAACCGGTGCAGCAAAACTCACATAAAAGACATATTGAAAACATTATAAGACTCTACACCGTCTTCCTTGTTGTTCAAACTCAAAACTAGAAATTATCTAGACCTTAGAGAAACCAAATATGCAAACCAAATTTTAGCATGCTCTATGTATTTCTTCATTAATGGGTGCAAAGCATATGATGCAAGAGCTTAATCATGAGCACAACAATTGCCAAGTATCCCATTACCCAAGACATTTATAGCAATTACTACATGTATCATTTTCCAATTCCAACCATATAACAATTTAACGAAGGAGAAACTTCGCCATGAATACTATGAGTAGAAACCAAGGACATACTTGTCCATATGCTACAGCGGAGCGTGTCTCTCTCCCATAAAGTGAATGCTAGGATCCATTTTATTCAAACAAAACAAAAAACAAAAACAAACCGACGCTCCAAGAAAAAGCACATAAGATGTGATGGAATAAAAATATAGTTTCACGGGAGGAACCTGATAATGTTGTCGATGAAGAAGGGGATGCCTTGGGCATCCCCAAGCTTAGACGCTTGAGTCTTCTTGATATATGCAGGGGTGAACCACCGGGTGCATCCCCAAGCTTAGAGCTTTCACTCTCCTTGATCATGTTGCATCATACTCCTCTCTTGATCCTTGAAAACTTCCTCCACACCAAACTCGAAACAACTCATTAGAGGGTTAGTGCACAATATAAATTTACATATTCAGAGGTGACACAATCATTCTTAACACTTCTGGACATTGCATAATGCTACTGGACATTAATGGATCAAAGAAATTAATCCAACATAGCGAAAGAGGCAATGCGAAATAAAAGGCAGAATCTGTCAAAACAGAACAGTTCGTATTGACGAATTTTAAAATGGCACCAGACTTGCTCAAATGAAAATGCTCAAATTGAATGAAAGTTGCGTACATATCTGAGGATCATGCACGTAAATTGGCTTAATTTTCTGAGCTACCTACAGGGAGGTGGACTCAGATTCGTGACAGCAAAGAAATCTGGAACTGTGCAGTAATCCAAATCTAGTACTTACTTTTCTATCAACGGCTTAACTTGGCACAACAAAACACAAAACTAAGATAAGGAGAGGTTGCTACAGTAGTAAACAACTTCCAAGACACAAAATAAAAACAAAGTACTGTAGGTAAAAACAAGGGTTGTCTCCCATAAGCGCTTTTCTTTAACGCCTTTCAGCTAGGCGCAGAAAGTGTGTATCAAGTATTATCAAGAGATGGTGCATTGTTATCATGAGCTCCCCCATCCATAGTGGTACTAAGGGCTTTGTCAATTTTAGGCCTATAATAATACTTCTTTGGTCTAGGCACTTTAGAGACATACATAAACTTTTGCTCCTTACCCACATAAGCTTTCTCCTTATATTTAAGAGAAGAAAATGTTGAACCCAAGGTTCCCATAGCTTTTTCAAGTTCGTCAATCCTATTGATTTGATCATCATGGACAGCATTAGTTCCTAGGACACTAATTCTTTCATCAATTCCTCCTAAGGATTTATCAAGTTCATCAGTTTTATCAAGTAATATTTTCAATTTAGCTTCAATACTTGGAAAAATTTTCTCTATGGTTTCCAATTTTTTCATAACATCTTCAAGAGAGATTTTAGTTTTAACTTTATCAACAGGGGGTATTCCAAATAAGCTCTCAATAATGCAACTAGCTTCTAATGCAGGAGTACTTAGGAAGTCACCTTTTGCGAGACTATCAAGAACATATCTATTCCAGCTAGAGATACCAACATAAAAATTCCTGAGTAAAATAATGGTGGAGTGCTTCTTAGTGCATCTATTATGAGCATCGCTAATTCTATACCAAGCATCTCTCAAACATTCTCCCCCTCGTTGCTTAAACGTGCGAACTTCAACTTCAGGATTACTCATTTTAGTAGTAGTAAATAAAGCAAACTAGATAAAGTAAATGCAAGTAAACTAATTTTTTTTGTGTTTTAGATATAGCAAACAAGATAGCAAATAAAGTAAAACTAGCAACTAATTTTTTTGTATTTTGATTTAGTGCAGCAAACAAAGTAGTAAATAAAACTAAGCAAGACAAAAACAAAGTAAAGAGATTGAGAAGTGGAGACTCCCCTTGCAGCGTGTCTTGATCTCCCCGGCAACGGCGCCAGAAAATGTGCTGTTGCCGTGGGAGGCAATTCTCTGTGGTGTAGCTTTTCTTCAGTTCCCCGGCAACGGCGCCAGAAAATGTGCTTGATGGCGTGTATTTCACACGTTCGTTGGGCAACCCCAAGAGGAAGGTATGATGCGCACAGCAGCAAGTTTTCCCTCAGAAAGAAACCAAGGTTTATCGAACCAGGAGGAGCCAAGAAGCACGTTGAAGGTTGATGGCGGCGAGATGTAGTGCGGCGCAACACCAGTGATTCCGGCGCCAACGTGGAACCTGCACAACACAACCCAAGTACTTTGCCCCAACGAAACAGTGAGGTTGTCAATCTCACCGGCTTGCTGTTACAAAGAGTTAACCGTATTGTGTGGAAGATGATTGTTTGCAGAAAACAGTAGAACAAGTATTGCAGTAGATTGTATTTCAGTAAAGAGAATTGGACCGGGGTCCACAGTTCACTAGAGGTGTCTCTCCCATAAGACGAACAGCATGTTGGGTGAACAAATTACAGTTGGGCAATTGACAAATAAAGAGAGCATGACCATGCACATACATATCATGATGAGTATAGTGAGATTTAATTGGGCATTACGACAAAGTACATAGACCGTCATCCAACTGCATCTATGCCTAAAAAGTCCACCTTCAGGTTATCATCCGAACCCCCTCCAGTATTAAGTTGCTAACAACAGACAATTGCATTAAGTATTGCGCGTAATGTAACTAGTGACTACATCCTTGAACATAGCACTAATGTTTTATCCCTAGTGGCAACAGCACATCCATAACCTTAGAGGTTCTTGTCACCCCTCCAGATTCACGGAGACATGAACCCACTATCGAGCATAAATACTCCCTCTTGGAGTTACTAGCATCAACTTGGCCAGAGCATCTACTAATAACGGAGAGCATGCAAGATCATAAACAACACATAGATATAACTTTGATAATCAACATAACAAGTATTCTCTATTCATCGGATCCCAACAAACGCAACATATAGAATTACAGATAGATGATCTTGATCATGTTAGGCAGCTCACAAGATCCGGCAATGATAGCACAATGGGGAGAAGACAACCATCTAGCTACTGCTATGGACCCATAGTCCGGGGTAGACTACTCACACATCACACCGGAGGCGACCATGGCGGCGTAGAGTCCTCCGGCGATCATTCCCCCCTCCGCCACGGTGCCGGAGGCGATATCCTGGATCCCCCGAGATGGGATCGGCGTTGGCGGCGTCTCTGGAAGGTTTTCCGTATCGTGGCTCTCGGCATCGGGGGTTTCGTCACGGAGACTTTTATAGGCGGAAGGGCAGGTCAAGAGGCGGCACGGGGCCCCACACTACAGGCCGGCGCGGCCAAGGGGGCCGCGCCGCCTATGGTGTGGCCCCTCCGTGGCCCCTCTTCGTCTCTCCTTCGGACTTCGGAAGCTTCGTGAGAAAATAGGCCCCCGGGCTTTGATTTCGTCCAATTCCGAGAATATTTCCTTACTAGGATTTCTGAAACCAAAAACAGTAAAACAAAGAATCGGCACTTCGGCATCTTGTTAATAGGTTAGTTCCAGAAAATGCACGAATATGACATAAAGTGTGCATAAAACATGTAGATAACATCAATAATGTGGCATGGAACATAAGAAATTATCGATACGTCGGAGACGTATCATTTTCTTCCGGAAATACTTTCCTGCTAGTGCTCAACATATTGCTTTGCAGAGAATTTATAATTTTGACCAGGAAGATGGAGAGAAATTGCCTGAGGCTTGGGCGAGATTTTGCTCTCTTATTAGAGCTCGGCCTGACCATGATTTGGAAAAGCATGATTTACTTGATATATTTTATAGTGGACTAACCATTGAGTCTAGGGAATACCTGGATAGTTGTGCTGGTTGTGTTTTTAGGAAAAGAACTCCAGACGACGCTGAAGAATTATTGGCTAGAATAGGCCGGAATCATGATGATTGGTCTACACCTGAACCAACCCCGACACCAATATTGAAGAAGAGGGGTATGATTAAATTAAATGATGAAGATATGAGGGAAGCCAAGAAATCTCTTAAAGAGAAGGGTATTAAATCCGAAGATGTGAAAAATTCACCTCCCATAGAGGATTCATGTAAGATCACTCCCCCTTCATCCATGATTGAGGTACACTCTCTTGAACGCTTTACCAGAGAAGATATTCCGTATTCAAAACCTCCTGCTCAATGCTTAGATGAGTTTGATAATTATATTGTTAAGCAAAGTAATTTCAATATGAGAGTAGAGAATCATTTAATGGAAAATTTCTGAGCTATTAGTGAATTGCATGGTATTGTGGAGAGAACCTCCAATGATGTTAAGATGCTTGTTAAACACTTTCATATGACTTGTTAAAAGATAATTCTAAAGAAAAGCATACTTATGAAGTAACAACTAGAGGCGGTGTTTCTACCCAGGATCCTCTATATCCTGAAGGGCATCCCAAAAGAGTTGAACAAGATTCTCAACGAACTGAAACTAGTGCTCCATCTAAGAAAAAGAAACATAAAACTGTTGTGGAATCCTCTAAGCCTGTTAATGATCCTAATAGTATTTCTATTTCTGATGCTGAAACTGAAAGTGGTAATGAACATGATAAAGAAAATGATAAGAATGATGCTTCTGATAAAGAAGAGGTTGAAGAAGAACCTGAAAAGCATGCTAAAAATAAGAAGTATACTAAAGAAGATTTTATTGCTAAGAAACATGGTAGTGAAAGGGAACCTTGGGTTCAAAAGCAAATGCCTTTTCCTGCTAAGAAACTAAAATCAAAGGAAGAAGAACACTATAATAAATTCTGTGATTGGATGAAACCTTTATTCCTGCAAATACCTTTGACTGATGCTATTAAATTGCCTCCTTATTCAAAGTATATGAAAGATATTGTGTCTAACAAAAGGAAAATTCCTAATGAGGAGATTTCCACTATGCTTGCTAATTACTCTTTTAATGGTAAGGTTCCAAAGAAGCTTGGCGACCCAGGTATACCGACTATTCCTTGTTCTATTAAGAATAATTATGTTAGAACTGCTCTATGTGATTTGGGAGCGGGTGTTAGTGTTATGCCTTTCTCTCTTTATAAGAGACTTTATTTAGATAAGTTGATACCGACTGATATATCTTTGCAAATGGCTGATAAATCTACTGCTATTCCTGTTGGTATATGTGAGGATGTTCCTGTTCAAGTTACTAATAACTGCTTGATATTAACTGATTTTGTTGTGTTGGAAATGCCTGAAGATGATAATATGTCTATTATTCTTGGGAGACCTTTTCTTAACACCGCAGGGGCTGTTATTGATTGCAATAAAGGAAAAGTTACTTTCAATGTTGATGACAAGGAGCATACCGTTTATTTTCCCAAGAGGATTGAGAAAGCATGTGGAGTTAATACAATTTCTAATGTGAGAACTATCAAAGTGGGAACTATTGATTGTCCTATATATGAGCCTAAAGAAGAATACCAAACTCTTGTGATTGGATCCATATCAATACAATACAAGGTAACATGATTGATTTGAGGTTTATTTCTTCTTATGCTATGTAAAATTTATTTGGTGGCAAGACTTGATCAACCTTGTTAACAAATTCATTTTATATGCATAGAGGAACTAAACAACATTTCTTTCTTCTTCCACTTGATCTACTTGCTGTAGCACTTTTATTTTGCAAAGTTCTTTAGTTAATTAGAGATTTCAAAATCTTTTTCTGCCCAGTAATAATAAATTTAACACCCAGAAATGTGCATTTTTTCAAAGTTTTCAAAAATTCACAAAAATTATACCATTGGTCCTATTTTTCAACGAGGCACCTGGGAACACCTGGGGATGACCAGTGGGGCGCCCCAGGGTGGCACCCCACAGGCCGGCGCGGCCTGGAAGGGGGGCGCGCCACCCTGGCGTGTGGGCCCCTCCTTGCCCCACTTCATCATCTCTTCCTCCCACTCTCTTCTCTCTCCCGAAAAAACTCGCACCAGGTTCCTCTCACTCGCGTTTTTGCTCAAGAGCTCCAGATTTCTCGATCTCTTTGCTCGCCCAGATTTCTGTCTGAAATTTGGCACATTTGCTCTCCGGTATGTGACTCCTCCGATTATCCAAGTAGAATTTTGTTTGGTGGAGTATATCTTGAATATTTTGCTGCTGTAGGTAACATGTTTAGTGAGCTTGCATGCTTGTTCTAAGTGGTAGAAACTAGTTTTGATGCATGATTAGTACTCTAGCAAGTTCCTATGGTAGTTTCCCTCAATTATATGTCACCAAATCAAATTTTATATTGTTTTTTGAAAAATTTCAGAAAATGAAAGGGAGTAGGCACCAACTCAACCAACAAGAATTGGAGGTGCAACAGGTCATGAGAGTTCACCGCGAAGAAGGGTATACCCCGCTTACTACCCGTGCGTGGATTTTATGAGAAGTGCAGGAATCTTGCAAGATGTTCAAAGTCTAATCTCTCGTGCAGGGTTGGATGATTTTGTTGTTGGTGAACCATGCCAATATGCAAAATTGACTATGTCTGTAGTGCAGGATTTTGAATTCAATTGGTCGCGATCTAATCCCATGGTTCGGTACAAAATTTATAATAAAACTGTCAACCTGCCATTTAATGATTTTTGTGCAGCAATTAGAGTGCCGCAATGGGGATCATGCGAGAAGATAAGGGGATCGCCGCAAGAGTTCTTGGACCTCTTCAAGATGATTTGTCATGGAAGAAGCTTCTCAGAGGATGGTGGAAGAATTGGTCAGTCACAGAAGGTGAACTGAATGCATACTTGGAGGGAGATGGCCATCAGGCAAGAGGCGGCACAGAGGAGGCCGAGGAACACCTCGACTCGTCATCCGATGCAGCGAGCTCTTCGCATCAACATTACGGTCATACGGAGCCTCCACGCTATTCCTCTGCACAAGGACTTTATTATGATCACGCCATGTACGACTCGCCGGCATGAAACCCTGACCCTCGCTGGGGTTGATCTCCACTTAGGCCAACAGCCTAAGCTTGGGGGGAGGTATACCGGCATCACTCATTCTTTGCATATTATGGTTGCTGGATACTTGTACACACTTGTTTAGTTTCTTTAAGTGGTTTTCTAATAAGAGGGAGATGATATTTGGGGAAGTGCTGCCAGAAAACAGATTCTGGGCTGTTACTAAAAAAAATCGTGTGCACAGCCAGAACGTTATTTTGAGTTGCAAATGTTTGTGCATGTTCCCCAGGTTGTTATCTAACTTTCATTAGTTGAACACTTTTCGAACTGAGCAACGGAAGATTTTTGTAAAAATTGATTTCTGTACTGCTGTCAGGTTTTGGCAGATTTCTACCATCCTGTTTTTCTGTGTTTCTTCTAGTTTTCATTCTCTTGTTTTTGCTTTGTTTCTTTCCTAAAACACAAAAAGACCAAAAATATTTCTGTTGTTTCTCTTCGCCACTTGTTTATCTTGGTTTCTTATTCCCATTTTGCTTTATTTGCTATCGTTGGTTTGCTATAAGAAAATCCAAAAAGATTTTGCTTTGTTTGCTTGTTTCCTTTTGTTCTTATTTCCAAATTCAAAAACACCAAAAATATTTGCTGTTCTTCTTTGGTTTTGTAAAGTTCATTATGAGTTCAATGGTCTTCGGTGGCTGGAGCGTGGTTTTCATTCCATATTATTCAAGCTACACAAGTGAAAAAGCAATAATGACGATCTACGACAATCTGATTGTGGTGAGAGGCTGGTATGAACTCTATTTGTTTTCATTTTTGTACATATACTCATCCATGTGAGCATGCTTAGTTGGTTCATGTGAGGTATATGTCATTTAAGAAAGTCTAGTAGTTCATGTTCTCTCATGATTAGTTCCAATTTATTAATATGAGTAGCATGTCATAAATATTTGCTTGCATTGTTTTATTCATAGATAGGTATGATATTGTGGTATCCTCCTCTGAATAATTCACTTGAATCAACTTGGCACATGCTCACGCATGCATATGACTGAACAAATTTCAATTAAGCCTCGATGATTTACTTTACCTCAGAGTTCTTGTATCACTTTTATGCCTCCATTAATTTATTTTGCCGCAAGCATGATTATGACAGTTACTGCTCTCTTGATTGTCGCTTCCCAGTCTATTGCTAGCCTTCACTTGTACTGAGCGGGAACGCTGCTCGTGCTTCCAAACACATGAAAACCAAGTTATTCCAGAGTGTCCACCATAAATACCTATGCATGGCATTTCAAACCATTCCAAGTAAATTCTCATGTGCTACCTTTAAACCTTCAAAATGCTTCTCAATTTGTGTCAATGTTTTATAGCTCATGAGGAAGTATGTGGTGTTTATCTTTCAATCTTGTCATTTACTCTTGACAGACTTTCACCAATGGACTAGTGGCACATCCGCTTATCCAATAATTTTGCAAAAATAGCTGGCAACGGGGTTCCCAGCCCCAATTAATCAACTTTCATTAATAATTCTCTTCACATGTTTTGCCCTGATTTATCAGTAAGCAACTTAAATTGCAAATAGACACTCCTCCATGGTATGTGATTGATGGAAGGCACCCGAGGATTCGGTTAGCCATGGCTTGTGTAAGCAAAGGTTGGGGGGAGTGTCATCCATAATAAAACTAAAATACGTGTGTTAACAAAAGAGAAGAGGGATGATTTACCTTGCTGGTAGAGATAACGTCCTTCATGGGAGCCGCTCTTGAAAGTCTGGTTGACGAGGTAGTTAGAGTACCCATTATCATTCGTTGACAACAACAAACACCTCTCAAAATAATTTTACTCCTGTTTTACAAATGAAAAGCTCTAGCACATGTTAATCCCTGCTTCCCTCTGCGAAGGGTCAATCTTTTACTTTTATGTTAAGTCTCCATCCTTTCTTTGAGTACTTTCTTGAGAGCACAGTGATACGTCTCCGACGTATCGATAATTTCTTATGTTCCATGCCACATTATTGATGATATCTACATGTTTTATGCACACTTTATGTCATATTCGTGCATTTTCTGGAACTAACCTATTAACGAGATGCCGAAGAGCCAGTTGCTGTTTTCTGCTGTTTTTGGTTTCAGAAATCCTAGTAAAGAAATATTCTCGGAATTGGACGAAATCAACGCCCAGGGTCCTATTTTGCCACGAAGCTTCCAGAAGACCGAAGGAGAGTCGAAGTGGGGCCACGAGGTGGCCAGACACCAGGGCGGCGCGGCCCAGGCCCTGGCCGCGCCGGCCTGTCGTCTGGGCCCCTCGTGCCGCCTCTTTACCTGCCCTTCCGCCTACAAATAGCCTTCGTCGCGAAACCCCCAGTACCGAGAGCCACGATACGGAAAACCTTACTGAGACGCCGCCGCCGCCAATCCCATCTCGGGGGATTCTGGAGATCTCCTCCGGCACCCTGCCGAAGAGGGGATTCATCTCCCGGAGGACTCTTCACCGCCATGGTCGCCTCCGGAGTGATGAGTGAGTAGTTCACCCCTGGACTATGGGTCCATAGCAGTAGCTAGATGGTTGTCTTCTCCTCATTGTGCTTCATTGTTGGATCTTGTGAGCTGCCTAACATGATCAAGATCATCTATCTGTAATACTATATGTTGTGTTTGTCGGGATCCGATGGATAGAGAATACTATGTTATGTTAATTATCAAGTTATTACCTATGTGTTGTTTATGATCTTGCATGCTCTCCGTTATTAGTAGAGGCTCTGGCCAAGTTTTTGCTCTTAACTCCAAGAGGGAGTATTTATGCTCGATAGTGGGTTCATGCCTCCATTAAATCTGGGACAGTGACAGAAAGTTCTAAGGTTGTGGATGTGCTGTTGCCACTAGGGATAAAACATTGATGCTATGTCTAAGGATGTAGTTATTGATTACATTACGCACCATACTTAATGCAATTGTCTGTTGTTTTGCAACTTAATACTGGAAGGGGTTCGGATGATAACGTGAAGGTGGACTTTTTAGGCATAGATGCATGCTGGATAGCGGTCTATGTACTTTGTCGTAATGCCCAATTAAATCTCACTATATTTATCATGTCATGTATGTGCATTGTTATGCCCTCTCTATTTGTCAATTGCCCGACTGTAATTTGTTCACCCAACATGCTTTTATCTTATGGGAGAGACACCTCTAGTGAACTGTGGACCCCGGTCCATTCTTTTATACTGAAATACAAATCTGCTGCAATACTTGTTCTTTATCGTTTTATGCAAACAATCATCTTCCACACAATACGGTTAATCCTTTGTTACAGCAAGCCGGTGAGATTGACAACCTCACTGTTTCGTTGGGGCAAAGTACTTTGGTTGTGTTGTGCAGGTTCCACGTTGGCGCCGGAATCCCTGGTGTTGCGCCGCATTACATTCCGCCACCATCAACCTTCAACGTGCTTCTTGACTCCTACTGGTTCGATTAAACCTTGGTTTCTTACTGAGGGAAAACTTACTGCTGTGCGCATCGCACCTTCCTCTTGGGGTTCCCAACAAACATGTCAATTATACGCGCATCAAGACTGTTTTCTGGCGCCGTTGCCGGGGAGATCAAGACACGCTGCAAGGGGAGTCTCCACTTCCCAATCTCTTTACTTTGTTTTTGTCTTGCTTTATTTTATTTACTACTTTGTTTGCTGCATTATATCAAAACACAAAAAAATTAGTTGCTAGCTTTACTTTATTTACTGTCTTGCACTCTATATCAAAAACACAAAAAAAATTAGTTTACTTGCATTTATTTTATCTAGTTTGCTTTATTTACTACTGCTAAAATGGCCACCCCTGAAAATACTAAGTTGTGTGACTTCACAACCACAAATAATAATGATTTCCTATGCACACCTATTGCTCCACCTGCTACTACAGCAGAATTCTTTGAAATTAAACCTGCTTTACTGAATCTTGTTATGCGAGAGCAATTTTCTGGTGTTAGTTCTGATGATGCTGCTGCCCATCTCAATAACTTTGTTGAATTGTGTGAAATGCAAAAATATAAGGATGTAGATGGTGACATTATAAAATTAAAATTGTTTCCTTTCTCATTAAGAGGAAGAGCTAAAGATTGGTTGCTATCTCTGCCTAAGAATAGTATTGATTCCTGGACTAAATGCAAGGATGCTTTTATTGGTAGATATTATCCCCCTGCTAAAATTATATCTTTGAGAAGTAGCATAATGAATTTTAAACAATTGGATAATGAACATGTTGCTCAAGCTTGGGAAAGAATGAAATCTTTGGTTAAAAATTGCCCAACCCATGGACTGACTACTTGGATGATCATCCAAACCTTTTATGCAGGACTAAATTTTTCTTCGCGGAATTTATTGGATTCAGCTGCTGGAGGTACCTTTATGTCCATCACTCTTGGTGAAGCAACAAAGCTCCTTGATAATATGATGATTAATTACTCTGAATGGCACACAGAAAGAGCTCCACAAGGTAAGAAGGTAAATTCTGTTGAAGAATCCTCTTCCTTGAATGATAAGATTGATGCTATTATGTCTATGCTTGTGAATGATAGGACTAATGTTGATCCTAATAATGTTTCGTTAGCTTCATTGGTTGCTCAAGATTCTAGGCCATATCCTGCTAATGGTAACTCTTATGGTAGATATGTTTCACCTAATGAGGAAAAGATGTTAGAAATTGAAAGATCCACCAAGAGCTTTATGCAATCACAATATGAGCAAAATAAATTGTTTACTAAAATTATGAATGAACAATCTACCTTGTTGAAGAATATAGGGAATCAACTTGAAAATCTGAATATGGAGATTTCTGGGTTGCAAACTAAACTTGCAAATGCTGAAAACCGAATCTCATACATGTATGCGTCACAATCTTCTTTAATTAATAAAATGGCTGCTAAACCTGAGGATATTGAAAATAAAATTGTTACTACAGCAAATGCCATCCAAGTTAGAATTAATGAGAATATAAGATTAATGGCTGAATTGCGTGCTAGGTGGGATAGAGAAGAAAATGAAAAACTAGCTAAAGAGAAAAATGTAGCTAAAGTTTGGACTATTACCACCACTAGCAATGCTAATGATTCACATGTTGCTACACCTCCTACTATTAATGGTAAAATAATTGGTGTTGGCAATGTTTCTACTCCTAGTGCAAAGCGTACAAAACTGTCTGAAATTGCTAAAACTGCTGAAATTGCCTGTGATAAAACTGCTGAAATTTTTTCCAACATTGGGGATGATGATCCCATTGCTGTAGCTCATAATGATTTAGATTTTGATGATTGCCACATCTCTGAAGTTATAAAGTTCTTACAAAAACTTGCTAAGAGTCCCAATGCTAGCGCTGTAAACTTGGCCTTTACAAAACATATTACAAATGCTCTCATAAAAGCTAGAGAAGAGAAACTAAAACTTGAAACTTCTATTCCTAGAAAGCTAGAGGATGGTTGGGAGCCCATCATTAAAATGAGGGTCAATGATTTTGATTGTAATGCTTTATGTGATCTTGGTGCAAGTATTTCTGTTATGCCTAAGAAAGTCTATGATATGCTTGACTTGCCACCATTGAAAAAGTGTTATTTGGATGTTAATCTCGCTGATAATGCTAAAAAGAAACCTTTGGTGAGAGTTGATAATGTTCATATTATGGTTAACAATAACCTTGTCCCCGTTGATTTTGTTGTCTTGGATATTGAATGCAATGCATCTTGCCCCATTATATTGGGAAGACCTTTTCTTCGAACCGTTGGTGCTACTATTGATATGAAGGAAGGTAATATTAAATATCAATTTCCTCTCAAGAAAGGTTTGGAACACTTCCCTAGAAAAAGAATAAAGTTACCATTTGATTCTATTATTAGAACAAATTATGATGTTGATGCTTCGTCTCTTGATGTTACTTGATATACACTTTCTGCGCCTAGCTGAAAGGCGTTAAAGAAAAGCGCTTATGGGAGACAACCCATGTTTTTACTACAGTATTTTTGTTTTATATTTGAGTCTTGGAAGTTGTTTAATACTGTAGCAACCTCTCCTTATCTTATTTTTGTGTTTTGTTGTGCCAAGTAAAGTCTTTGATAGTAAGGTTCATACTAGATTTGGATTGCTGCGCAGTAACAGATTTCTTTGCTGTCACGAATTTCGACCTGCCTCTCTGTAGGTAGCTCAGAAAAATATGCCGATTTACGTGCGTGATCCTCAGATATGTACGCAACTTTCATTCAATTTGGGCATTTTCATTTGAGCAAGTCTGGTGCCTCAATAAAATCCATCTTTACGGACTGTTCTGTTTTGACAGATTCTGCCTTTTATTTCGCATTGCCTCTTTTGCTATGTTGGATGAATTTCTTTGATCCATTAATGTCCAGTAGCTTTATGCAATGTCCAGAAGTGTTAAGAATGATTGTGTCACCTCTGAACATGTTAATTTTTATTGTCCACTAACCCTCTAATGAGTTGTTTCGAGTTTGGTGTGGAGGAAGTTTTCAAGGATCAAGAGAGGAGTATGATGCAATATGATCAAGGAGAGTGAAAGCTCTAAGCTTGGGGATGCCCCGGTGGTTCACCCCTGAATATTCTAAGAAGACTCAAGCGTCTAAGCTTGGGGATGCCCAAGGCATCCCCTTCTTCATCGACAACATTATCAGGTTCCTCCCCTGAAACTATATTTTTATTCCGTCACATCTTATGTGCTTTGCTTGGAGCGTCGGTTTGTTTTTGTTTTTGTTTGAATAAATGGATCCTAGCATTCATTGTGTGGGAGAGATACACGCTCCGCTGTTGCATATGGACAAATATGTCCTTAGGCTTTACTCATAGTATTCATGGCGAAGGTTGAATCTTCTTCGTTAAATTGTTATATGGTTGGAATTGGGAAATGCTACATGTAGTAATTCTAAAATGTCTTGAATAATTTGATACTTGGCAATTGTTGTGCTCATGTTTAAGCTCTTGCATCATATACTTTGCACCCATTAATGAAGAAACACTTAGAGCTTGCTAATTTGGTTTGCATATTTGGTCTCTCTAAAGTCTAGATAATTTCTAGTATTGAGTTTTGAACAACAAGGAAGACGGTGTAGAGTCTTATAATGTTTACAATATGTCTTTTATGTGAGTTTTGCTGCACCGGTTCATCCTTGTGTTTGTTTCAAATAACCTTGCTAGCCTAAACCTTGTATCGAGAGGGAATACTTCTCATCCATCCAAAATCCTTGAGCCAACCACTATGCCATTTGTGTCCACCATATCTACCTACTACATGGTATTTCTCCGCCATTCCAAAGTAAATTGCTTGAGTGCTACCTTTAAAATTTCCATCATTCACCTTTGCAATATATAGCTCATGGGACAAATAGCTTAAAAACTATTGTGGTATTGAATATGTACTTATGCACTTTATCTCTTATTAAGTTGCTTGTTGTGCGATAACCATGTTTCTGGGGACGCCATCAACTACTCTTTGTTGAATATCATGTGAGTTGCTATGCATGTCCGTCTTGTCTGAAGTAAGAGAGATCTACCACCTTAATGGTTGGAGCATACATATTGTTAGAGAAGAACATTGGGCCGCTAACTAAAGCCATGAATCATGGTGGAAGTTCCAGTTTTGGACATATATCCTCAATCTCATATGAGAACACTAATTGTTGCCACATGCTTATGCATTAAAGAGGAGTCCATTATCTCGTTGTCCATGTTGTCCGGTATGGATGTCTAAGTTGAGAATAATCAAAAGCGAGAAATCCAAAATGCGAGCTTTCTCCTTAGACCTTTGTACAGGCGGCATGGAGGTACCCCATTGTGACACTTGGTTAAAACATGTGTATTGCGATGATCCGGTAGTCCAAGCTAATTAGGACAAGGTGCGGGCACTATTAGTATACTATGCATGAGGCTTGCAACTTGTAAGATATAATTTACATAACTCATATGCTTTATTACTACCGTTGACAAAATTGTTTCATGTTTTCAAAATAAAAGCTCTAGCACAAATATGGCAATCGATGCTTTCCTCGTTGAAGGACCTTTCTTTTACTTTTATGTTGAGTCAGTTCACCTATTTCTCTCCACCTCAAGAAGCAAACACTTGTGTGAACTGTGCATTGATTCCTACATACTTGCATATTGCACTTGTTATATTACTCTATGTTGACAATTATCCATGAGATATACATGTTATAAGTTGAAAGCAACCGCTGAAACTTAATCTTCCTTTGTGTTGCTTCAACCCTTTACTTTGATTTATTGCTTTATGAGTTAACTCTTATGCAAGACTTATTGATGCTTGTCTTGAAGTACTATTCATGAAAAGTCTTTGCTTTATGATTCAGTTGTTTACTCATGTCATTACCATTGTTTTGATCGCTGCATTCATTACATATGTTTACAATAGTATGATCAAGGTTATGATGGCATGTCACTCCAGAAATTATCTTTGTTATCGTTTACCTGCTCGGGACGAGCAGAAGTAAGCTTGGGGATGCTGATACGTCTCCGACGTATCGATAATTTCTTATGTTCCATGCCACATTATTGATGATATCTACATGTTTTATGCACACTTTATGTCATATTTGTGCATTTTCTGGAACTAACCTATTAACGAGATGCCGAAGAGCCGCTGTTCTTGTTTCTGCTGTTTTTGGTTTCAGAAATCCTAGTAAAGAAATATTCTCGGAATTGGACGAAATCAACGCCCAGGGTCCTATTTTGCCACGAAGCTTCCAGAAGACCGAAGGAGATTCGAAGTGGGGCCACGAGGTGGCCAGACACCAGGGCGGCGCGGCCCAGGCCCTGGCCGCGCCGGCCTGTCATCTGGGCCCCTCGTGCCGCCTCTTTACCTGCCCTTCCGCCTACAAATAGCCTTCGTCGTGAAACCCCCAGTACCGAGAGCGACGATACGGAAAACCTTACTGAGACGCCGCTGCCGCCAATCCCATCTCGGGGGATTCTGGAGATCTCCTCCGGCACCCTGCCGAAGAGGGGATTCATCTCCCGGAGGACTCTTCACCGCCATGGTCGCCTCCGGAGTGATGAGTGAGTAGTTCACCCCTGGACTATGGGTCCATAGCAGTAGCTAGATGGTTGTCTTCTCCTCATTGTGCTTCATTGTTGGATCTTGTGAGCTGCCTAACATGATCAAGATCATCTATCTGTAATACTACATGTTGTGTTTGTCGGGATCCGATGGATAGAGAATACTATGTTATGTTAATTATCAAGTTATTACCTATGTGTTGTTTATGATCTTGCATGCTCTCTGTTATTAGTAGAGGCTCTGGCCAAGTTTTTGCTCTTAACTCCAAGAGGGAGTATTTATGCTCGATAGTGGGTTCATGCCTCCATTAAATCTGGGACAAAGGATGAAAAGTTCTAAGGTTGTGGATGTGCTGTTGCCACTAGGGATAAAACATTGATGCTATGTCTAAGGATGTAGTTATTGATTACATTACGCACCATACTTAATGCAATTGTCTGTTGTTTTGCAACTTAATACTGGAAGGGGTTCGGATGATAACCTGAAGGTGGACTTTTTAGGCATAGATGCATGCTGGATAGCGGTCTATGTACTTTGTCGTAATGCCCAATTAAATCTCACTATATTTATCATGTCATGTATGTGCATTGTTATGCCCTCTCTATTTGTCAATAGCCCGACTGTAATTTGTTCACCCAACATGCTTTTATCTTATGGGAGAGACACCTCTAGTGAACTGTGGACCCCGGTCCATTCTTTTATACTGAAATACAAATCTGCTGCAATACTTGTTCTTTACTGTTTTCTGCAAACAATCATCTTCCACACAATACGGTTAATCCTTTGTTACAGCAAGTCGGTGAGATTGACAACCTCACTGTTTCGTTGGGGCAAAGTACTTTGGTTGTGTTGTGCAGGTTCCACGTTGGCGCCGGAATCCCTGGTGTTGCGCCGCATTACATTCCGCCACCATCAACCTTCAACGTGGTTCTTGACTCCTACTGGTTCGATTAAACCTTGGTTTCTTACTGAGGGAAAACTTACTGCTGTGCGCATCGCACCTTCCTCTTGGGGTTCCCAACGAACGTGTCAATTATACGCGCATCACACAGCTGTCATTCTTAGTATAATATGCTTGTCCCAAAATGTGATTAATTGTGGTATAACTTTGATGCTTTTATCTTTGATAATCTTTACTTCCAGTCTTCTCATGAACCTCAAAGGTGCCCAAGCATTTATGTTTTGCTGTACAATTATGGGCAAGCGAGATACCACTTTATCATATCATTCTATGAACATTGCAATCCTGCCGATAGACATGATTCATGATGCTCATTATTAGTTTGTTGGTACCTTTTCCATGATTGACATAGCTATTAGATGATTTTATTTGCATGTATCTTATTATGAACTGCTTAAGTACTTGCCATATCATGAGAATATTTACATCATATGAACAAAGGTGTTCGTGAAAGTTCTTTTATCGCACTCAGTTGTTAACTGAATTGCTTGAGGACAAGCAATAAGCTAAGCTTGGGGGGAGTTGATACGTCCAAAACGTATCTACTTTCCCGAACACTTTTGCTATTGTTTTGCCTCTAATTTGTGTATTTTGGATGCAACTAACACGGACTAACGCTATTTTCAGCAGAACTGCTCTGGTGTCTCATTTTTGTGCAGAAATCCAACTTTCAGGAAAATCCTCGGAATTTATGCGGATGGTCCTATTTTCCCAGAATATTGGCGGAGCCAGAAGGGCAAGCCAGGTGGGGGCCCAAGGGCCCCACACGCTAGGCCGGCGCGGCCCAGGAGGGGGGCGCGCGGCCCTAGTGTGTGGCGGCCTCGGCTGGCCCCCGACGCCCTCCTTCGGACTACTTATTGCCTTCGACCTAAAAATGCACGGGAGAGAGTCGAAATTGCCAGAAACCATCCAGTACGCCGCCACCGTCGCGAAACTCCGTCTCGGGACCAGAAACTCCGTTCTGGCACCTCGCCGGGACGGGTAATTGGAGGAGATCATCGCCATCATCACCACCGACGCCTCTCCATCGACCGGCCATGTTTCCCCCATCCATGTGTGAGTAATTCCCCCGCTGTAGGCTGAAGGGGATGGTAGGGATTGGATGAGATTGGTCATGTAATAGCATAAGATTGTTAGGGCGTAGTGCCTAGTATCCGTAGATGTTACTTTTATGATATTGTTGCAACTTGTTATGCTTAATGCTTGTCACTAGGGCCCGAGTGCCATGATCTCAGATCTGAACATGTTATTGATTCATGAAGATATTCGTTGTTTATGATCTTACCTGCAAGTTGTATACACGTATTGTTGTCCGGAACCCGAGGCCCCAAAGTGACAGAAATTGGGACAACCGGAGGGGAAGGCGGTGATATGAGGATCACATGTGTTCACGGAGTGTTAATGCTTTGCTCCGGTACTCTATTAAAAGGAGTACCTTAATAACCAGTAGATTCCCTAGAGGCCCGGCTGCCACCGGCTGGTAGGACAAAAGATGTTGTGCAAGTTTCTCATTGCGAGCACGTACGACTATATTGGAACACATGCCTATTGATTGATTAGTACTTGGATACCATTTTATTATTATCTGCAAATGCCCTGCTTTGATTGTTACATGAGTTTTTCTCATCCATGCAACGCCCGTTCATCCATCCCTGTGCCTACAGTATTTTAATCCTGCTGTTTACTATAATCACTACTGCTGTCTTTGTTACTCTGCTGCTGTTATTTCACTACTCTTGCTATAAAACTGTTACATATCGATAAACTCTTGCGAGCAAGTCTGTTTCCAGGTGCAGCTGAATTGACAACTCCGCTGTTAAGGCTTTCAAGTATTCTTTGTCTCCCCTTGTGTCGAATCAATAAATTGGGTTTTACTTCCCTCGAAGACTGTTGCGATCCCCTATACTTGTGGGTCATCATCCGGCACGCTGCCGGGACGGGGAATTGCCCCCGGAGTCATCTCCATCGACACCACCGCCATCTTCATCGCTGTTGCTGTCTCCTATGATGAGGAGGGAGTAGTTCTCCCCCGAGGCTGAGGGCTCTACCGGTAGCTATGTGGTTAATCTCTCTCTCCCATGTACTTCAATACAATGATCTCATGAGCTGCCTTACATGATTGAGATCCATATGATGAGCTTTGTAATCCAGATGTCGTTATGCTATTCAAGTGGATTTTACTTATGTGATCTCCGGAGACTCCTTGTCCCACGTGTGTAAAGGTGACAGTGTGTGCACCGTGTGGGTCTCTTAGGCTATATTTCACAGAATACTTGTTCACTGGGTTATGATTTGAGTTGGATGTCTCTATGAAATTGTGGTGTGTTAGTACTTCCTATGAATGCTCACAGTGACAGCGTGGGGTGTTTATTAGTACTTGGGAATACATCTTTAAGGTTTGCTTTTGCATCCCTACGCGTTGAATTAGTGCTCGTTATCCAGCCAGAGAGTAATTCAGAATAGCATAGTGAAGTGCTTATATTTATATTCCATTATGATTGCAATGTTGAGAGTGTCCACTAGTGAAAGTATGATCCCTAGGCCTTGTTTCTAAGCATTGAAACACCGTTTCCAACAAGTTCTGCTACATGTTTGCTTGCTGCCATTTTTATTTCAGATTGCAATTACTACTTACAATCATCCATATTACTTGTATTTCACTATCTCTTCGCCGAACTAGTGCACCTATACATCTGACAAGTGTATTAGGTGTGTTGGGGACACAAGAGACTTCTTGTATCTTAATTGCAGGGTTGCTTGAGAGGGATATCTCTGACCTCTACCTCCCTGAGTTCGATAAACCTTGGGTGATCCACTTAAGGGGAACTTGCTGTTGTTCTACAAACCTCTGCTCTTGGAGGCCCAACACTGTCTACAGGAATAGAAGCGTGCGTAGACATCAGGGGGGTGCGGCCCCAGCCCTGGGCGCGCCGCCCTATGGGGTGGGCCCCTCGAGCGTCCCCCGACTCTGCCCCTTCGCCTATATATTCTCTCCGTCGCGAAAACCCTATCACCGAGAGCCACGATACGAGAAAAGTTACTGAGACGCCGCCGCCGCCAATCCCATCTCGGGGGATTCAAGAGATCGCCTCCGGCACCCTGCCGGAGAGGGGAATCATCACCGGAGGGCTCTACATCACCATGCCCGCCTCCGGACTGATGCGTGAGTAGTTCATCCTTGGACTATGGGTCCATAGCAGTAGCTAGGTGGTTGTCTTCTCCTCTTGTGCTATCATGTTTAGATCTTGTGAGCTGCCTATCATGATCAAGATCATCTATTTGTAATGCTACATGTTGTGTTTGTTGGGATCCGATGAATATTGAATACTATGTCAAGTTGATTATCGATCTATCATATATGTGTTGTTTATGTTCTTGCATGCTCTCCGTTGCTAGTAGAGGCTCTGGCCAAGTTGATACTTGTGACTCCAAGAGGGAGTATTTATGCTCGATAGTGGGTTCATGCCTCCATTGAATCTGGGATGTGAGAAAGTTCTAAGGTTGTGGATGTGCTGTTGCCACTAGGGATAAAACATCAATGCTTTGTCTAAGGATATTTGTGTTGATTACATTACGCACAGTACTTAATGCAATTGTCTGTTGTTTGCAACTTAATACTGGAAGGGGTGCGGATGCTAACCCAAAGGTGGACTTTTTAGGCATAGATGCATGCTGGATAGCAGTCTATGTTCTTTGTCGTAATGCCCTAAGTAAATCTCATATTAGTCATCATGATATGTATATGCATCTCTATTTGTCAATTGCCCAACTGTAATTTGTTCACCCAACATGCTATTTATCTTATTGGAGAGACACCACTAGTGAACTATGGACCCCGGTCCTTTCTTTTACATCTGAATACAATCTACTGCAATCATTGTTCTCTGTTGTTCTTTGCAAACAAACATCATTCTCCACACCATACGTTTAATCCTTTGTTTACAGCAAGCCGGTGAGATTGACAACCTCACTGTTAAGTTGGGGCAAAGTATTTTGATTGTGTTGTGCAGGTTCCACGTTGGCGCCGGAATCCCTGGTGTTGCGCCGCACTACACTCCTTCACCAACAACTTTCATGTGGCCTTCATCTCCTACTGGTTCGATAACCTTGGTTTCTTACTGAGGGAAAACTTGCTGCTGTACGCATCATACCTTCCTCTTGGGGTTCCCAACGGACGTGTGCTTTACCGTCACAAGCAACCGCCTATTCACCCCCCCTCTAGGCGACATATGTGTCCTTTCACCTCTGTCTCCGTACTTATTCTTGCTAGTTGCGGAAGGTTTATCTTGCATGTTAAAGGGTGCTGAAACAAGAGGAGAAATAGAAGGGTGCGTGTATGTCGGGATGCGCCAATGGGTTCTCATTTGTTATTTGCAGATGATTCTTTAATCCTTATGCAAGCAGACATGAAAAATGCTTTGAAGCAGAAGAAATTTTTGGAAAGCTACTGCTTAAATTCGGGCCAGAAAATCAGTGAAGATAAATCAAGTATTTTTTCCGTAACAATACGGTGGTGGAGAAGCGAGCTGAGTATGTCAAATCCTAAATATTATGACAGAATCCCTTAGTGATAAATATCTTGGTTTACCGGCTATGATAGGAACGGATAAAAGTGAATGCTTTCGGCACTTGGTTGATCGGGTTTGCAAGAATTAGTGGATGGAAGGAAAATGATGAGTTTGGGAGGAAATGAAATTTTAATAAAGGCGATTGCTCAGGCTATACCAGTATTTGCTATGATGGTATTCAAAATTCTAAAGAACATGTGTAAAGGAATATCTGATTTCATCTCTCTGTTCTGGTGGTGTGATGAGGAAGAGCAAAAACATATGCACTGGAAAGATTGGTGGAAACTTTGCAAACCAAATAATAGTGGAGGTATGGGTTTTAGAGATTTACACTGTTTTAACTTGTCTATATTGGCTAAACAGGTTTAGAGGCTCCTTAGTGATCCAGAATCTTTATGTGCAAGGGTCCTAAGAGCAAAATACTACCCAGATGGCCAGTTACTCAATGCCAAATTGAAGAGTGGGAGTTCCTTTACATGGCAAGTATATTGGCCGGTTTGGAATGTTTAACAAGGCTATATCTGGAGGGTAGGAGATGGTACTCAAATCAATATCTGTGAAGATTGTTGGATACCCTTAAGTCACAATTTGAAGATCATGACACCGAAGGGTAATAATATTCTACAATATGTAAGTGATCTTATAAATCCTATAGATGGACAGTGGGACTCGGAGATGATTGAGTCAATATTCTGGCCCATGGATGCTCACAGAATTCTACAAATTCCTTTGACACCGGAGAGAGAGGATCTGGTAGCGTGGCATTATAATAAAATTGGTCTCTTCGCGGTCAGATCAGCGTATTATCGTCAATGGGATTATCGTTTTGGAAGAAAAACGAGGAACCAAAATATTGCTCGGAGTGCAAGTAACCCGGTTTGGAAACAGCTATGGAGTCTTGAAGTCCCTAGTAAAATCAAGATTTTTGGATGGAGAGTCTTACATGGTATGATTCCGTGTCAGGGTGTGATTGCTAATAGACATATTGGTAATCAAGGGGGTTGCCCTATTAAGAGATTTGGAAAACCTGTGTATAACAAATCAATTGAATGAAGTGCTAAATCTTGATCGGTCTGGATCGGTTGTGGTACAAGATATTATATGAGAGGAGACCGGTTACAAGATCTGGATAATATTGGTTTTGCTGAATTGGTCTTGACTGCTGGTTGATATATTTGGTGGGAGAGAAGGCAAATTGCGCATGGTGAAAATGTGCAAGCTCCTTTCCGCTCATCAATGTCAATAGTGGTTATGACTAGAAACTATATGATGTCTTCAAAACAGCCACAAGCGAAGAAGAAGGAAGGATGGAAGAAGCCGCTAGAAGGGAAACTTATGATCAATATTGATGTAGCTTTTGATGTGGACTCGGGAAAAGGAGCAACGGGAGTGGTTATTAGAGACTACACGGGACAATGTGTGGCAGCAGCACAAGTATTTTTACCCCATGTAGTGGATGCTCATATGGCGGAAGCTTACGCTTTCTGTGAAGGCCTTACTTTGGCGCAAAGGATTGGATGTAATAACGTCATTATTTAAACGGATTGTGCTCAAGTGGTGGAAACTATGAAACAGGGGGTTTCTCAGCTAGAACCTCACCTTCTATATATGACGACTATCTTTTGGAGTGGCTTTGGTGATGTGTCTATTGAGTACTGTAATAGGGAAAAAAATCAGGTAGCACACGAGCTTGCTAAAGTTTCTTTTAGTTCTGGTAGTTCTTTTACTTGGGTTGATGAGCCCGATAGGTTCATTCTTAGCAAGCTCGCAAGTGATGTAACAATTATATATGTGATGGTGGCAGCAAGTTTCAGATGCACTCTTTTCCTTACCAGGGTACCTAAGGGGATTGGAAGGTTTTAAATAAGGCGGCTTGCTAGCTTAATATATTTGTTTCCCTAAAAAAAGGTCAAATTAGAAGGATCTCATTATCTTTATTTTCATTTCTCTCTTTCTTATCATTTTCCATATTTGCACTTTTAGAGAACCTCGTCGAGAAATGTGTAACTACCACGTGAATAAAAGGGCAACTACGGTTGGATACACATTCTTTTTCATTCTTTTATCATCTATTTATATAGGTTGCATTTTTCACCACAACATAGTTGAACATTTGTTTTATAAATGTGCAACTACAAGAGAAGTGCAAGTAAGGATTATATATGTAATTTTTGTCTATTTATTTTTATATGTTGTACTTTTCGTCCCAACGTAGTTACACTTTTTCAGTTGACTCGTCGAGAAAAATGAGATCATGTTGTATTTTTTTCCTTTTTTAATCTACCCATTTATAGGTTGCACTTTTTATGTCACCATAGTTGCACTTTTTAAAAATGTGCAACTACCGCATGAGATGCAATTCTCGATGGCGGCTACATAGATACCACATGGCACGACCCCTCCTTTTCTTCTCTAAACGGCACGGCGTCTCCTTGGCAACCTCGATATGTGAGTTTTGCTTGTATATTCCTAAGTAATTATATAACCCTTTCCGTCTATGCGAAAGATCCTGAGGTGTACCCCACTTGATGAGAAAAAATACCATTGTGTAAACCAAGGTTTTCAGTGTTGAGATACTAGGTAGTGTCATTTTTTTCTTCAACGGTATCGTATCGTAGTATCAAGATGCTATGAGATTTCTATTTTTAAAATATAATCAATTTATGTGTTAAATAAGATGGTTACTTAGCATATATTTCTGGAAAAACGGTAGTGTCATGTCATATTGTTTAGTCCAATACCACATGAGGCATGCAGAGTTTCCAAATAATATGTTTAGTCCACGACAGAAAACCAATAAAGCGATTACCTGCTTATAAGGCTCGTTCATGTCTCACCAGGTTAACTAATTCTTTGATTAGTTTTAACTGATGTGTGGTATTACATGTTGTAGAAGTATCCGGATACTACCAATATCATATTCTGACAACGATACCACCCAATTAGGATACACAGTGTGATACGTATCGTTTCAGCCCGATAAGATCTTAGTATCATAAGATATGTATCAGGATACTAACAACCATGTTGTAAACAGATGTTTGAAATAAACTTTTTCTGACAACCATATCAACCAACACAAAGTACAACAAAGGTATGTTATTTTCCCATGTACCCACCTTCTTGCCTCATTTTGTGTGACATCCCATCTCGATGGATCCCCGATCCACTCCCTTCCACGGTTCCGCCGATTGCTAGCAGCACGCATGGCTACTACCGCCCCGTGTTCCCCAATCCCCTCAACTATGCCCCACGGTTCTGTTGACAGCATGGCGTTCTCATCCCTATCAAATCAAAGTTTATAAAATCAAAATATTCTCACCAAGAGTCTGAATGGATGATTGGATGTTAAACATAGTGCAAAGGATTCATCAAAGAAAAAACATATAGATGACATCTAACAAACACCGTAGAGAAAATTAATCTAAATTCTCTAAAACACATAGTATAATCCTTTGAATCACATGTGGAGGCACCGAAGAGTTTGACATTTTATCCGACGACCATGCCAACTGGAGCGTGCCTTGAGCACGAGCAAGCACGAACAGCAAAAACAAAACAAAAACTCTTTTGCCCGTCTCTCTGCCTTCCTCTCTGCGACGACCCAACCCGACGGATCCCCGTCCCGTCCTTTCCACCGATCGCCGGCCGCTCGCAGGCTACCGCCCGGTGATCATTCCCGGCGAATCTGGTGGCAGCATGGCACTCGTCCGCAAGCCGCCCAACGGGCTCCTGGAGATCAGTGAGCAGGTCTACGGTGCGTGCGCTCTCGCCACATTCCCCTTCCTCAATCTTCCACTCTGTTCTGGAAAGGGATAATAACTGCATTTCTTCGGCAATGGAGCATCGCTGCTCGGCTTGCTTGGTTCCGTCGGTGACTCCCCAGTTTCATATATAGAGATAGACGTTCTTAGTTTGAAAAAAAAGGCCGGGGTTGCCCTCTGTTTTTTCTAAAAATAGGTAAACACAGACGTATGATGTGTCGTGAATGTGTTGTTTTCTGTGCAGTATTCGATTCGTGCTTCTCGGCAGATGTAGTGGACGAAGACAAGAACCAGCACTACATCGACGACATCGCCTCGCGGCTTGAGGACAACTTCCCGGACGCCTCCTCCATGATCTTCAACTTCCGACCGGAGGAGCAGGGTCGCCGGAGCTGGCTGTCCGACATGATTTCCAGGTCGAGCTACGTCATGACGGTGATGGACTACCCGATGCAGTACCAGGGGTGCCCGCTCCTCACCTTGGAGATGATCCACACTATCCTCAGGATCGGGGACACCTGGCTCGGCTTGGACGAGGACAACTTCCTCATCCTGCATTGCGAGCGAGGTGGCTGGCCCGTGCTCGCGTTCATGCTGGCGGCACTGCTGCTGCGTCGGAACCTGAGCAGCGGTGAGCACAAGACACTCGAGATGGTCTACGGGAAAGCACCGCGGGACCTCATCCGGTTACTCTCGCCGCTAAATCCAATGCCTTCTCAGATGAGATACCTGCATTATATATCTCGGAGGAATGCGAGCTCATGGTGGCCAACGGATGATGTAGCTGTTAACTTGGACTGCCTCGTACTAACAAGCATGCCAGCAGGCTTTAATGGGGAGGATGGATGTAGACTCATGTTCCTTATACATGGGAAGGATCCTCTGCTTGATGTAAATAACGGGCCCAAACTGTTATTTTCAACACCAAAGGAACTCTACAAGCAGGTGAGTTTTGGACTAGCACTTTCTGTTCAATTTGCCACTTCGCCACTTCTGCACTAAATGTGGCCGAGCAGGATACATTTTTTTTCTTTATTTTTTGCTTCGTTGTTAACATGGTATTCTCATGTAGGCAGACTGTGAACCGATTAAGATCAACATCGACTGCCCTATTCAAGGAGATGTCGTGTTGGAATGCATTAGCACGGATGCTGATCAAGTTCGACATGAGGTCCGGTTCAGAGTCATGTTCAATACTACAACATTTATCAGATCTAATGTTCTCAGGCTAAATCGAGATGAAATTGACATAATGTGGGATGATAAAGATCGATTCCCAGAGGGATTCAGAGTCGAGGTATGTAATCCTCATTGCACTCAACTTATTCTTTATAAATTGTGGAGAAACTGAAAGTGCTTTTTGTCCTATTGTGGTGAAAGCTTATTGTTTCAGAAATGGACTCTCCGAATCAATTGGATCCCGGCAGGGAGGTCGCAGGTATAGGAGAGGAGGGCGTACAAGTGGAAGCATTTCCAAAGGTTCAAATCTTCAGTATTACGGAATGCAATCATCTGGGAAGGGATGCTGCAGTGCAGTTTCCCCAGCGGCGTACTTCCTCGGAAAACATACAGCTGCAGGTGCGACAAGGGTTGGTGTCTCCAAGCAAGAATGGTTCGAGCGTAAAAGAAGTAACAGGGCACTTGGAGCTTGGTTAGTTTTCTCCGACCGACAAAAAATCTGACAATGCTCTGAACAACGTTCCTTCGTTATACACCCAGTCTCCACTTACCTACAAATCTAACTTCCGTGATCTGGTAGGCACTCCTCCGCCACCGCCACCACCACCACCACCACCACCTCCTCCTCAGCCATCAGCGCCGAAGTTGTTGGTGGCATCCGATGCTGTTATGATGTCCGAGTCAAAAAACTTGTCCCAATCGTCTCACAAGCATTTAGGTTCGGATGAAATGCATCTAGATAGATTTTAATTTTGTGGGATTTTTTTTGCTTCTAACTAAACTTCCATTGTTACAGGTCTTTCATCATTGCTCCACCCATCTCCTCGACCTCCGCCACCTCCATCCGCTCATAGGTTTTCACCTGTTGTATCGTCTGTGCAACCCCCTCCTCCTCCTCCTCCTCCTCCTCCTCCTCCTCCACCTCCAACTCCTGCTGCCGGATATTGCTCCAGGTTAGTAACAAGTTTTTGTGTACAGTACTGCCCAGTCCGTTGGCTGGTAGCGCGTAATACATTTGATTCCATAGCCTCCACTCTTATAGCCTTTGTCAATAAGTTGTCTGTGTGTTGAGACTACTATTTTATAGGACTAACACAACCATAAACCAATCTAAGCCATGAATGAGATTTTCGCTCATAGTTGAGAATAATAATTTTGCCCACGATGGGCTCATACCCATGGTTAGTACCCATACCGTACATGTTAATTCATGGGTAGGGCACAGATATTGCATTGTACTTGTGGGTATACCCATACCCTACCAATTTATCCGGACATGTGGACCTTACCCGTGGACCTCCAAATTATGATGCAGAATAGCCATCAGTTATCATCAATTGTAACAGTCCATGTGACTTGTCTAATCTTTTCGACTTATGAGTTATGAGTGTGATATTGTAATTTCTAAATTTTGATATTTGTCATGTACTTAACTGCATATTGTTGAGTTGAGATAGTTGGTTTTATGAAAAATGTGCTATCGATGAATGTAGAGTTGTGAATAACTGATGTACTACTTGACCTACCTGTTGGTGCCCAATGTGTATGGATACCCGTCAGGTATGGGTGTGGGTAAAGTTCCGTACCCGTAGGTACGGGTATGGGTATAATTTTATACACACTCACTATACGGATATGGGTATGGTACTGCTTACCCTACCCGTTGCCATCCTTATTTATATTAGGGATATGTGCATGTTTTTTTAGCTAGACGATCTTTCTCGAAGTGAACTTTTTATCCACCATGCCAACACCGCGAACTTAAGCATGTGACCTATTTATCATTAAGACAGAAGATTCCTAGGCGACCTGATAAGAAGTGAAAATAGAGATGTTAGGACATACATGAACATTAGCACTCATATCAATCCACCAACATAGAGATTTGAATACCGAAAAAACAATAAGGTTACATACCCATCAGTATTGCACCCGTGTCAAGGTTTGTGATGCCTTCTTTCTGTTCTAGCTCTTAAGTTTGATTAAGGTTGTGTTGAGTGTACCTGGGCGACATCGTTTTGTGTTAGTATAGTTAGGTTTTTTTTCCGTGCTTGTGCTTTTGCAGCAACTAAATCATGTGATATTGTGCTTTGGGGGGCTTAACTTCGGGGACTGTTGTTGGCCGCTATGTGGTGCTTATGGTCGTGTTATGTTTGATAGTCGTCAGCCCTTGAATTTAGAGAAACTTTAAGGTTCGAGTTTTTTAGTACATTGTGGATTCACTATGATTACGCCATGTTTATGTTCTATTCATCATCGGTGTTCCGCTTCATGTTGGATAATGACTGTACCCAAAGAAACTATTATTTTTTATTGTTCCTGACAAGGAGATCTATAGTTCACAAGCATACACCGGTAGATATACAATTGGTGATGTGAAATGACCAATTGGTCTATAGCCAAACCATTTTTGTGGACACATGAATAGCGTTTGCGTATCAACACATCTTCGCTGCTATTTCGGAATGTTAATTATTGCTACTTTGCTTTACAGGCTTGATTTCTGCATATTATGTGAGAACTTAAGGATTCTAAATATCACCTTCTGCATTGCAAGATTGATTTCTACCTCTTATTTTTCTGGATTTATATTATTTTGGACTTAAGATGTGATTGCTTTGGATTGATTGTACTCAGTAATATTAATCTCGTACTATTAGCTGGACTTATAATGTTAGAGCGTGCATGACTCTTCTGCTACCTCTATAGCTAAAAGCAGAAGCCTCTTTCTTTCCTTTTTGTCTGTACGATGGCTTTGGTTATGCATGTTCTTTGTTGTGTCTAACTCGTAAGACCAGAAATAAAAATTTGTTTATTAAGCTTTAGATCTGAATTAGAATAGACACGTGAACTACAAAGAAATAATTTCAGCTATAGAGGTACACCATGCAACTAGGCTTCTATTGAGGAATGAACTAATGGAAGATAGTTTATTATGAGTTCATACTTCCTTTAATTTCAGCTTCATTTGCATCATATACTATCTGTTATTACAAACTAAACTTCATGTCAGCTTGGTTTATGCTATATTTGTTTATCAATTCAGGCGTTTATACTCTGAGCATACCATGTGAGGAAGCTCAAGGACAAGACTGCTAGACATTGCAAGAAAAAGCAGGAAAACCATCCTTGTTCCAATAAAAGTTGGATATTCAGCTGCAGTTTATTTGATGTTCAAAAATTTTGAGCGGTCTGTTTAGTTCTAAGATTGGCTTTATACCATGAGCAGAGAGCAAATAATGTGATATGTTTACATGTAGAAGATATCAGTATTGTTTTAGACGATGTTTTATTGTCATGTTTGTATTGTTCATAACAAGTTTTACGTCATATGCTATAACTGTATTAAGTGGAAGCATTAATGCACGTGTGGTATGTAAACAAAACCTTATCCCTAGTAAAATAGTCCGTTGATTAATAAGATGGTCAAGTTTTCCTGATCATGGACAACAACGTCATTAATAATGGAGTCATGTTGTTGGATGGATGACATGATGAACTCACACCCAAATAAGGCATTGCAATGTGATCAAGTCACAAAGTTCAGCATTGCGATGCTAAGAAGAAACATTGTAACCTAATCCTTAGACTGTGAGGCCTTATTTAATAATTGTCACCGGCGACTGCTTAAACATCATCAACCGCCACACCATAACAAGGTGGCCATAAAGGTGTTGCTCATATATTCCAATGGGATGTGTTGAGGTGTATGTGTCGATAGCGAGATTTGTACATCCACACAATGGATAGATACTATGGGCCCACTCGGTGATATTATATCAATAATGCTTGCAAGCATGTGACTAGGTCACTAGGATATGATATCACAAGAGCGAGTTGAACATGTTTGTCGGTAACGAGATCGAACTAGGTATGTCGGATCCGAAGATCAAGTCTTGGACAAACTAGGTATCGTGTAACAAAGGGAATAGGACTCTACGTTGAGGTTCGAGCGATGAAGATAAATTCGTAGAAGGCATAGGGACAGTTATGGCTTTCCAGAACCCTGGTGGTCATTGATCGGAGAGTCATCTCGATCATGTCTGCGCATTCTCAAACCTGTATGGTGGTACACTTAAGGGTATACGACGCTTTGAATTATATTTGTGATCCTTGGAGAAAGAGAGAGAACACCAGAATGGTTCTCGAGAGGTATCGGAATAAGTTCCGGGGTCAATGAATTGTTCGAAGACTTAATAATATGATTTATTATTTAATTAATTGAATTAAATATGAAAATATTGAAAAATAGGGATACCCCTAATTAGGCCACCATGTGGCGGCCCAAAGTGGATGGCCACTGATACGCTATAATTTTTGATGCTCCATGCTTGTTTTACACCAATTTCTATCTGTTTTGTTTACACTTCGTGGCATTTTTATGCATTTTCTGGAACTAACCTATTAACAAAATGCCACAGTGCCAGTTCCTGTTTTCTGCTATTTTTGTATTTCAGAAAAGTTGTTCTGGAAATATTCTCGAAATTGGACGAAACAAAAGCCGAAGTTCCTATTTTGCTATCACGAAGACGAAGTCCAAAGGGGGGACTGAGAAGAGCCGGGAGGTGGCCACACCACCCCTAGGTGCGGCCCCTTGGCCGCGCCTAGGTATGGTGTGGGCCCCTCGGGCACCCACCGATATCACCCTTTCGCCTATAAATTGACATCCTCGAGAAAAAATTAAATACCCGGGCATCCATCCACGAAAAGTTTCGTAGCCGCCGCCATCGTCGACCCTAGTTCGGGAGGGTTCTGAAGCTCTTCCCAGCACCCTACCGGAGAGGGAGATCATCACCGGAGGCCTCTTCATCATCATGCCCGCCTCCGAAGTGATGCGCGAGTAGTTCATCTTTGGACTACGGGTCTATAACAGTAGCTAGATGGTTGTTTTCTCCTCCTTATGCTTCATGTTTAGATCTTATGAGTTGTCTAACATGATCAATATCATATTTATGTAATGCTCCATGTTGTGTTTGCTGGGATCTGATAAATGTTGAATGCTATGATTGAGTTGATTATAGACATGTTTTATATGTTATTTGTGATCTTGCATGTTTTCCGTTGCTAGTAGATGCTCTGGTCAAGTATGTGCTTGTGACTTTGATATTGTGCAATTGGGAAACCCCAAGAGGAAGGTATGATGAGCATAGTAGCAAGTTTTCCCTCAGTAAGAAACCAAGGTTTAATCGACCAGTAGGAGAAAGAAATCACTTCTGAAGGTGTTGCTAGCCGACTTTTGGCAGGGCGCACTACCGACTTTAGAAAAAACGTGGAACATGCACACAACACAACCAAAATACTTTGCCCCAACTTACAGTGAGGTTGTCAATCTCACCGGTTTTGCTGAAAACAAAGGATTAACCGTATAGTATGGGAAGAGATGTTTGTTTGCAGTGGAATTAAAGAGAACAGTGCTTGCAGTAAGTACACAGAACAGGCGTTTGCAGTACATAATTTTATCAGTGTAAAAGAAAGGACCGGGGTCCACAGTTCACTAGAGATGTCTCTCCATAAAGATAAATAACATGCTCGGTGCATGGGCGAATCTAGAGAAAAAGTAGCATGGTGCACGACGTCAACAAGCTAGGTGACATGGAAGTTTGTATGCTTGTTTGGACAATGTCAAAGTGTAAAATGTTATTCACTGGTGCACTGTTATTGAGTGTACCTGGTGCACATAGCATAATTTAGACCCAACAGCTCGTAAAAAAAAATCTCACCCTGGTGCATGTGCACCAGGCAAGGCCTATGTAGCTCCGCTCCTGGCTGGGTGAACAAATTACAGCTGGGAAATTGATAGAATAAAGACCATACATTGACAAGATGATTATTATGAGATTCATTTGGGCATTACAACATAATACATAGACCGTAATCCAACTGCGTCTATGACTGATAATCCACCTTCCGGTTAGCGTCGGCACCCCTTTCAGTATTAAGTTGCAAGCAACAGATTATCGCATTAAGCAATGTGTGTGAACTAAACAATAGAATTATCCTTAAACAAAGCATTGTTGTTTTCTCCCTAGTAGCAACAACACATCTACAACCTTAGAAGTTATTGTCACTCTTCCAGATTACTAGAGACATGAACCTGAACCCACTATCGAGCATAAATGCTCCCTCTTGGAGTCACCAGCACATACTTGATCAGAGCATACTAGCAACAGAGAGCATGCAAGATCATAAATAAAATATCACAAGTATATAATCAATCTCAATCATAGTATTCAATATTCATCGGAACCCAGCAAACACAACATGTAGCATTACAAAAAGATGATCTTGATCATGATAGGCAGCTCACAAGATCTTAACATAAAACATAAATTGGAGAATACAACCATCTAGCTACTGCTATGGACCCGTAGTCCAGAGATGAACTACTCATGCATCACTTCGGAGGTGGGCATGTCGATGTAGAGGCCTCCGGTGATGATCTCCCTCTCCGGCAGGGTGTCGGGAAGAGCTTCAGAACCCTCCCAAGCTAGGGTCGGCGATGGCGGCCGCGATGGAACTTTTCATGGATGGAGGCTCGGGTCTTTAGGTTTTTCCCGAACAGGTAAATAAATAGGCAGAAGGGTGAGGTCGGTGGGTGCCCGAGGGGCCCACACCACCCCTAGGCGCGACCAGGGGTGGCCCGCACCTAGGGCAGGTGTGGCCGCCTCCTGGTACATCTTCGTCTCTCCTCCGGACTCCGTCTTTGTTACGGTTAAATAGGAACTTCGGCTTTTATTTCGTTCAATTCCGAGAATATTTCCTGTACAACTTTTATGAAATACAAAACAACGGAAAACAGGGAACTGACACTGTGGCATCTTGTCAATAGGTTAGTTCCGGAAAATGTATAAAAGTGCAACAAAGTGTAAACAAAACATATAGAAATTGAGGTAAAACAAGCATGGAGCATCAAAAATTATAGATACGTTTGCAACGTATCAGCATCCCCAAGCTTAACTCATGCTCGTCCTCGAGTACGTAAGTGATAACAAAAATAATTTTTGAGGTGACATGAAGCCAACACAATCTTGATCAAGTTTATTGTAAAACATTGTGAGCTGGGTGACAAGGGTTTAACTTGTCAATGCCTACAAGTTGTAAACTAGGGTTTTGCGAAAAGTAGATGGCAAGTAGATCTCGAAGGTTTAGCCGAAAAGGTGCTCGACTATGAAAACTAGGGTTTGTGTTGACAATGATTTGATTCTCTCTTTCTCCCTCGGCTCCCCTTTATATAGGAGGTGGAGCCGAGGCTTTCGTATCGTACAAGTTATTGAGTCCGGGAGATTATCTGAATCATGCCCGTATTATTACAATAACTTGATCAAGATTGTGTTGGCTGCATGTCACCTCAAAAATACCTACTCGAGGACGAGCATGAGTTAAGATTTAGGATGCTAATATGTTGCAAACATATCTATAATTTTTGATGCTCCATGCTTGTTTTACACCAATTTCTATATGTTTTGTTTACACTCCGTGACATTTTTATGCATTTTCTGGAACTAACCTATTAACAAGATGCCACAGTGCCAGTACCTGTTTTCTACTATTTTTGTATTTCAGAAAAGTTGTTATGGAAATATTCTCGGAATTGGACGAAACAAAAGCCAAATTTCCTATTTTGCTGTCACGAAGATGGAGTTTAAAGGGGAGACAGAGAAGACCCGGGAGGTGGCCACACCACCCCTAGGTGCGGCCCCCCTGGCCGCGCCTAGGTATGGTGTGGGCCCCACAGGCGCCCACCGACATCGCCCTTTTGCCTATAAATTGATATCCTGGGGAAAAACCTAAATACCCCGAGCCTCCATCCACGAAAAGTTTCGTAGCCGCCATAGTCGACCCTAGTTTGCGAGGGTTCTGAAGCTCTTCCCGTCACCCTGCCGGAGAGGGAGATCATCACCGAAGGCCTCTTCGTCACGATGCCCGCCTCCGAAGTGATGCGTGAGTAGTTCATATTTGGACTACGAGTCCATAGCAGTAGCTATATGGTTGTCTTCTCCTCCTTATGCTTAATGTTTAGATCTCGTGAGCTACCTAACATGATCAAGATCATCTTTATGTAATTCTACATGTTGTGTTTGCTGAGATCTGATGAATGTTGAATACTATGATTGAGTTGATTATATACATGTTTTATATGTTATTTGTGATCTTGCATGCTCTCCATTGCTAGTAGATGCTCTAGTCAAGTATGTACTTGTGACTTCAAGATGGAGTATTTATGCTCGATAGTGGGTTCATGCCTCTAGTAATCTGGGAGAGTGATAATAACTCCTATGGTTGTAGATGCGCTGTTGCTACTAGGGAGAAAATAACAATGCTTTATCCAGGGATAATTTTATTGTTTACTTTACACACTTTACTTAATGCAATAATCTGCTGCTTGCAACTTAATACCCAAAGTTGTTCTGATGATATCGTGAGAGTGTATTATTAGTCATATATGTAGTTGGATTATGATCTATGAATCTTGTTGTAATGCCCAGATGAATCTCATAGTAATCATCTTGTCATGTATGGTCTTTATTCTGTCAATTGCCTAGCAGTAATTTGTTTACCTAGCATGTTATTTATCTTTATGAAGTGATACCTCTAGTGAACTGTGGACCCCGGTCCTTTCTTTTACACTGATAAAACCATCTATTGCAAATACATGTTCTGTTTCCTTACTGCAAGCACTATTCTCTTTATTTCACTGTAAACAAACATCTCTTTTCACACTATACGTCTAATCCTTTGTTTCCAGCAAAATCAGTGAGATTGACAACATCACTATAAGTTGGGGCAAAGTAGTTTGGTTGTGTTGGGTGCAGGTTCCACGTTGTTGCTGACACTGGTAGTGCGCCCTGCCAAAGTCAGCCAGCAACAACCTTCAGAAGTGATTTCTTTCTCCTACTGATCGATTAAACCTTGGTTTCTTTTTGAGGGAAAACTTACTTTTGTGCTCATCGATCATACCTTCCTCTTGGGGTTTGCCAACTGCATACTCTGCACTACATCAGCCGCCCAAACCCTAACCCTAGGGACCAGAGGCGGTGCTTGGGGGCGGCTATGGTGGGCCCCCACCTCATCTACCCCTATATAAAGAGCCCCCCTTGGCTCTTCCACATTCATCCCTTTGCCTTTGCCATCTATCCCTCTCTCTCCCTCATGTGTGTGTTCCCGAGTTTGGAACGTGCATACGAGAGATCTCTACACCATAGGCACACCATCGTGTTGTTGGAACATTGGTTCAAATCTTCTTCTTCTGCTGCTTCACTGGATCGGAGCCTGGGGGATGTCTATACACCGTACATGTGTAGAACTACGGAGGCACGACTGAAAGGATCGTATGCCGCACCTAGAGGGGGGTGAATAGGTGCTAACCAACTTTTAGTTCTTTTTCAATTTAGGCTTGACACAAAGGTAAATTCTCTAGATATGCAACTAAGTGAATTTACCTATATGACAAGGTTACCAACTAAGCAAGATATAGCTACGCAATATATAGGAGATAGAATAGGATAGAGGTAACCGAGAGTGGAGCACGCGATGACACGGAGATGATTCCCGTAGTTCCCTTCCTTTGCAAGAAGGTACGTCTACGTTTGGAGGAGTGTGGTTGCTACGCAAGCCAAACCAACAGCCACGAAGGCTTCACTCAGATCTCCTGTGAGCAACGCCACGAAGGCCTAGCCCACTTCCACTAAGAGATTTCCTCGAGGCGGAAACCGGGCCTTTACAAAGTTCTTGGGGCACACATCCACAACCGAATTGGAGGCTCTCAAATCTGTAACAACACAACAATCAACAACAATACATCAACACAAAACAACTAGGGATCCAAAGAGGAACACTAGCAAGAGGGCCCTCAAACAAATGAGGGGGAAATGTAAATCGCTTCGGTGAGGATGTAGATCGGTGTCTTCTCCTTCGAATCTCCAAAGATCAAGAGCTTTGGTTGGGGGAGGAAGGAGATCTTGCAAATCTTGTGTTCTTGAGGTGGCTCTAATGGTGGTGAAGCTTGGCAGATTTTTGTGCAATGATTGAGCAAGGAGCAAGGTAGAAGAAGGGGGGGTATAAATACCCCTCTCCAAAATCCAGCCGTTGGGGCTTCCGGGGCCCCGGATAATCCGGCCTAAGTAAGGGCCGGATAATCCGCCCCCCCTCCCCCGGAAAATCCGGCCTCAGGGACAAAACCAGGTAAATATCCGGCCAAATGTCCGGCCCCTGTCCAGAGCTGCTTTTCTTCTGGTCCTTAGCCGATTTCGAGGGGCCCGGATATTTTGGAAATATCCGGCCCGGATAATCCGGCCCTTGGACAAATCCGGGCAAATATCCGGGCAAAAGTCCGGCCCCTGTCCAGGGGAATACTGAGCCATAACTTCTCAAGTCCTTAGCCGAAAAATGGGGGCCAGATATTCTGGAAATATCCGGCCCGGAATATCCGGCCTGGTGATTCTGTTACAGCTTCTTTTTGACATGTCTCACCACATCCATCACACATGTATATGTATCTATATAATCCATGTACCACTTAGACAAATATTAGTGTATCACATACATTGACATCAAACACACAAAACATATTATGAGAGATGTTCTTTCAATCTCCCCCTTTTTGGTGTTTGATGACAATATACGGATTTGCAAGAGAATCACTATGGAGAGCAATCATGTTGGCAAAACATAGAGGCACTCCCCCTACATGTGTGCATACAAGTAATTTGCATTTGAATACAAATACACAACACATAGGTGCGAGGTGCCTCAACATAAGTGGTATCCAACATGATCTCTAACAAGAGACATAGACAAATATGAAGTTGAGATAAGGTGGTAGAAATCATACCCATGTGGAGATATAGCATCACACACAATATAATAACCTTGATCTCAACATATAGAAATCCGAAATCCATAACATAACGTCTCACAACCACATAATGTCTGATACGTCCAAAACGTATCTACTTTCCCGAACACTTTTGCTATTGTTTTGCCTCTAATTTGTGTATTTTGGATACAACTAACACGGACTAACGCTGTTTTCAGCAGAACTGTTCTGGTGTCTCGTTTTTGTGCAGAAATCCAACTTTCGGGAAAATCCTCGGAATTTATGCAGAAGGCCCTATTTTCCCAGAGAACTGACGGAGCCAGAAGGACAAACCAGGTGGAGGCCCGAGGGCCCCACACCATAGGGCGGCGCGGCCCAGGGGGGGCCCGCGCGGCCATGTGGTGTGGCCCCCTCGGCCGGCCTCCGACGCCCTCCTTCGGACTATTTATCGGCCTCGACCTAAAAACGCACGGGGAGAAGTCGAAGTCGCCAGAAACTCTCCAGAACGCCGCCACATCGCGAAACTCCGTCGCGGGAGCCAGAAGTCTCCGTTCTGGCACTCCGCCGGGACGGGGAATTGGAGGAGATCATCGCCGCCATCACCGCCAACGCCTCTACATCAACCAGCCATGTTTCCCCCATCCATGTGTGAGTAATTCCCCCGCTGTAGGCCGAAGGGGATGGTAGGGATTGGATGAGATTGGTCATGTAATAGCATAAGATTGTTAGGGCATAGTGCCTAGTGTCCGTAATTGGTACTTTGATGATATTGTTGCAACTTGTTATGCTTAATGCTTGTCACTAGGGCCCGAGTGCCATGATCTCAGATCTGAACATGTTATTGTTTCATCATGATATTCATTGTTTATTGATCTTACCTGCAAGTTGTATACACATGTCGCTATCCGGAACCGATGGCCCCGAAGTGACAGAAATCGGGACAACCGGAGGGAATGGTAGCGATGTGAGGATCACATGTGTTCACGGAGTGTTAATGCTTTGCTCTGGTACTCTATTAAAAGGAGTACCTTAATATCCAGTAGTTTCCCTTGAGGCCCGGCTGCCACCGGCTGGTAGGACAAAAGATGTTGTGCAAGTTTCTCATTGCGAGCACGCACGACTATATATGGAACACATGCCTATTGATTGCTTTGTACTTGGACACCATTTTATTATTATCTGCAAATGCCCTGCTATGATTGTTACATGAGTTTCTCTCATCCATGCAACGCCCGTTCATCCGTCCCCGTGCCTACAGTATTTTAATCCTGCTGTTTACTAAAATCACTACTGTTGTCTCTGTTACTCTGCTGCTGTTATTTCACTACTGCTACTGCTATAAAACTGTTACTACTGATAAACTCTTGCGAGCAAGTCTGTTTCCAGGTGCAACTGAATTGACAACTCCGCTGTTAAGGCTTCCAAGTGTTCTTTGTCTCCCCTTGTGTCGAATCAATAAATTGGGTTTTACTTCCCTCGAAGACTGTTGCGATCCCCTATACTTGTGGGTCATCAAGACTATTTTCTGGCGCCGTTGCCGGGAGCATAGCTTTATTTGGAAGTTCACTTGGATTAATATTGTTCGCTGCAAATTCTCCATCATGTGTAAACCTCGCGATACTAAGATCGCCATATTACCATCCACTACAAGAAAAGGTACAATTCTGAGTACCTCCGCTACACTTGATTCACCATCTGTGATTGATAAACTTGTTTCACCGCCGCATGCTTCACATGCGGGTACTTCTGCTGAATCTGAAAACTCTCATAATATTGATAATATTTCTGCTGTGCTTGATGATAGTGGTTCATTGGGATCTTTTCTAGATGCTACAATTGCTAGGTCTAGACAAATTGAAAATACTGAAACTCCTAATGCTACTACACCTGTTAATTCACCTGAACTTGATTATTTTAGTGATGATCCTGATGAAGATTATGTGGAGCTTAATGATGATTTTATTGAAAAATGCAATGCTACTACTGATGCAAGAAAAATTAAAAAGTTGCTTGCAGAACATGCTGTTAGATATAAACTGTCTCCTGATCCTAAGTTTGCCACATCTCCTATAAACATTAAGGATAAAGATTATGATTTTTCTCTTGATCTATCTCATATAGCTATTGTTGAGAAAACACCCTTTTGTGGTACTGAAAAAGAAAGTGCTGTTGAACACATGATTGAGTTATCTACTCTAAGTAGCTTGTTTTCTGATGATGTCAAGATGCATACTTACTTTGTTGCTAAAATCTTTCCATTCTCATTAAAGGATGACGCTAAAACTTGGTATAATAGTTTGCCACCTAATTCTATTAAAAGTCCAAAAGAATTGCTTGATGTTTTCTTCCGTAAATACTTTCCTGCTAGTGCTCAACATATTGCTTTGCAGAGAATCTATAATTTTAACCAGGAAGATGGAGAGAAATTGCCTGAGGCTTGGGCGAGATTTTGCTCTCTTATTAGAGCTCGGCCTGACCATGATTTGGAAAAGCATGATTTACTTGATATATTTTACAGTGGACTAACCATTGAGTCTAGGGCATACCTGGATAGTTGTGCTGGTTGTGTTTTCAGGAAAAGAACTCCGGATGACGCTGAAGCTTTATTGGCTAAAATAGGCCGGAATCATGATGATTGAACTACGCCTGAACCAACTCCAACGCCAATATTAAAGAAGAGGGGTTTAATTAAATTGAATGATGAAGATATGAGGGAAGCCAAGAAGTCTCTCAAGGAGAAAGGTATTAAATCTGAAGATGTGAAGAATCTTCCTCCCATAGAAGATATATGTGAGATAATTCCCCCTTCATCCATGATTGAGGTAAACTCCCTTCAACGCTTTACTAGGGAAGATATTCCGTATTCGAAACCCCCTGCACAATGCTTAGATGAGTTTGATAATTATATTGTTAAGCAAGAAAATTTTAATATGAGAGTAGAGAATCATTTAATGGAAAATTCTCGAGCTATTAGTGAATTGCATGATATTGTAGAGAGAACCTCCAATGATGTTAAGATGCTTGTTAAACATTTTCATATGATTCAAACTCAAATTGATCAACTCACTAAAGTGCAAAATGACTTGTTGGGGAATAATTCTAAAGAGAAACATGCTTATGAAGTAACAACTAGAGGTGGTGTCTCTACCCAGGATCCTCTATATCCTGAAGGGCATCCCAAAAGAATTGAACAAGATTCTCAACGCATTGAACCTAGTGCTCATTCTAAGAAGAAAAAGAAGAAGAAACATAAAAATGTTGTAGAATCCTCTGAACCTGCTAATGATCCTAATAGTATTTCTATTTCTGATGCTGAAACTGAAAGTGGTAATGAACATGATAAAGATAATGATAAGAATGATACTCCTGATAAAGAAGAGGTTGAAGAAGAACATGAAAAGCATGCTAAAAATAAAAAGTACACTAAAGAAGATTTTATTGCTGAGAAACATGGTAATGAAAGAGAACCTTGGGTGCAAAAGCAAATGCCTTTTCCTGCTAAGAAACTAAAATCAAAGGAAGAAGAACACTATAATAAATTTTGCGATTGGATGAAACCTTTATTCTTGCAAATCCCTTTGACTGATGCTATTAAATTGCCACCTTATTCAAAGTATATGAAAGATATTGTTACTAACAAAAGGAAAATCCCCAATGAGGAAATTTCCACTATGCTTGCTAATTACTCTTTCAATGGCAAAGTGCCAAAGAAGTTGGGCGACCCAGGTATACCTACTATTCCTTGTTCTATTAAGAATAATTATGTTAAAACTGCTCTATGTGACTTGGGAGCCGGTGTTAGTGTTATGCCTTTTTCTCTTTATAAGAGACTTTACTTAGATAAGTTGATACCTACTGATATATCTTTGCAAATGGCTGATAAATCTACTGCTATTCCGGTTGGTATATGTGAGGATGTTCCTGTTCAAGTTACTACTAACTACTTGATATTAACTGATTTTGTTGTGTTGGAAATGCCTGAAGATGATAATATGTCTATTATTCTTGGGAGACCTTTTCTTAACACCGCAGGGGCTGTTATTGATTGCAATAAAGGAAAGGTTACTTTCAATATTGATGATAGGGAGCATACCGTTTATTTTCCCAAGAGGATTGAGAAAGCGTGTGGAGTTAATACTATTTCTAATGTGAGAACTATCAAAGTGGGAACTATTGATTGTCCTATATATGAGCCTAAGGAAGAATATCAAACTCTCGTGATTGGATCCATATCAATACAATTCAAGGTAACATGATTGATTTGAGGTTTATTTCTTCTTATGCTATGTAAAATTTATTTGGTGGCAAGACTTGATCAACCTTGTTAACAAATACTTTTTATATGCATAGAGGAGGTAAACAACATCTCTTTCTTCCTCCACTTGCTCTAGTTGTTGTAGCACTTTTAATTTGCAAAGTTCCTTAGTTAATTGGAGATTTCAAAAAATTTCTTGGCCAGTAATAATAAACTAAATACCCAGAAATGTGTATTTTTCAAAGTTTTCAAAAATTCACAAAAATTATACCGATGGTCCTATTTTTTGACGAGGCACCTGGGAGCACCAGAGGATGACCTGTGGGGCACCACAGGGTCCCACACCACAGGCCGGCGCGGCCAAGGAGGGGGGCGCGCCACCCTGTGGTGTGGGCCCCTCCTTGCCCCACTACTTCATCTCTTTCTCCCAGCATCTTCTCTCTCCCGAAAAAACTCGCACCAGGTTCCTCTCACTCGCGTTTTTGCTCAAGAGTTCCAGATTTCTCGATCTCTTTGCTCAGCCCAGATTTCTGTCTGAAATTTGGCACATTTGCTCTTCGGTATGTGACTCCTCCGCCTATCCAAGTAGAATTTTGTTTGGTTGAGTATATCTTGAATATTTTGCTGCTGTAGGTAACATATTTAGTGAGCTTGCATGCTTGTTCTAAGTTGTATAAACTAGTTTTGATGCATGATTAGTACTCTAGCAAGTTCCTATAGTAGTTCCCCTTGATTATATGTCACCAAATCAAATTTTTATATTATTTGTTGAAATTTCAGAAAATGGAGTGGAATAGATATCAATTGAACCAACAAGAATTGGAGGTCCAACAAGTTATGAGAGTGAATCGTGAAGAGGGAGTATACCCCTCTTACTACCCGTGCGCGGATTTCATGAGAAGCGCGGGAATATTGGAAGACGTTCGGAGTCTAATCTCTCGAGCAGGGCTGAGTGATTTTGTTGAAGGAGAGCCAAGACAGTATGCAAAATTAACTATGTCTTTTGTGCAGGACTTTAAGTTCAATTGGTCGCGATCTAACCCCACGGTCCAGTATAAAATTTACAATAAAGCTGTCAACTTGCCATTCAGTGATTTTTGTGCAGCAATTAGAGTACCGCAATGGGGATCATGCGAGAAGATAAGGGGATCGCCGCAAGAACTCTTAAACCTCTTCATGATGATTTGCTATGGAAGGAGTTTCTCAGAGGATAGTGGTAAAATCACTAGCATTCAGCTCCCGGCTATCCGCTACTTTGCCTATTTTATTACTAAATGCGTTCTTGCTAAAAAGATTGGTGGTAAACTTTCTATCCCGGATTTAGCTTTTCTAGCTGCGGCACTGCAAGGTAGTAGGACTTATAATTTGGGGGCATTGATAGCTTATAGACTTGCTACTAACCGTGAGAAAGGTGGAATTTGTGGAGGTCTCATCGCCTCTCGTTTACTAGCTTTTCATAATGTAGAACCTCATCATTTTAATATTCCATTCCCCATAGAAAAACTTGACATAGCCTTTATGATTAAACATGAATTTGTTTCTGATTCCTCCAACTTGGGTAACCTGTTTTACAAGATGACATTTTATAAGAAAGTCTGGAGAATACCTAAGAAAACTGAGAAACTAGTAAAATTGCCTGCGCCTGTTTTGTCTAACCTTGATTCCAGGGAAGATTGGTCGGTCACAGAAGGTGCACTGGATGCACACATAGAGAGAGGAAGTCAACATGCAAGAGACGACACGGAGGTCGAGGAGCACCTCGACTCATCATCCGATGCAGCAAGTTCCTCGCATCAACATGTTGGACATGTGGAGCCTCCACGCTTTTCTTCTGCACAGGAACTTTACTATGACTACGCCATGAATTATCCACCGGCGAGGAACAGCGATCCTCGTTGGGGTTGAACTCCACTTAGGCCAAAAGCCTAAGCTTGGGGGGAGGTATACCAGCATCACTCATTCTTTGCATATTATGATTGCTGGATACTTGTACATATTTGTTTTGTTCGTTTGAGTGGTTTTCTAATGAGAGGAAGATGATATTTGGGGAAGTGCTACCTGAAAACAGATTCTGGACTGTTACTAGAAAAATTCGTGCGCCCAGCCAGAACGTTATTTTGAGCTGCCAATTTTTGTGCAGGTTCCCCAGGTTGTTATCTAACTTTCATTAGTTGAACACTTTTCGAGCTGAGCAACGTAAGATTTTTGTAAAAATCGATTTCTGTACTGCTGTCAGGTTTTGGCAGATTTCTGCCATCTCGCTTTTCTGTGTTTCTTTTAGTTTGCTATTTCTTGTTTCTGCTTTGTTTCTTTCCCAAACATAAAAAGACCAAAAATATTTCTGTTGTTTCTCTTCACCATTTGTTTGCTTTGGTTTCTTGCATTTGTTTCGCTTTATTCGCTATTGCTAGTTTGCTATAAGAAAACCCAAAAAGATTTTGCTTTGTTTGTTTGTTTCCTCTTGTTCTTGTTCTCAAATTCGAAAACACCAAAAATATTTGCTGTTCTTCTTTGATTTTGTAAAGTTCTTTATGAGTTCAATGGTCTTCGGTGGCTAGAGCGTGGTTTTCATTTTATATTATCCAAGCTACACAAGTGAAAAGGCAATAATGACGATCTACGACAATCTGATTGTGGTGAGAGGCTGGTATGAACTCTATTTGCTTTCATTTTTGTACATATACTCATCCATGTGAGCATGCTTAGTTGGTTCATGTGAGGTATATGTTATTTGGGAAAGTCTAGTAGTTTATGATCTCTCATGTTTAGCTCCAATTTATTAATATGAGTAGCATGTCATGGATGTTTGTTGCATTGTTTTATTCATAAGTAAGTATGGCATTGTGGTATCCTCCTCTGAATAATTCATTTATATCGACTTGGCACATGCTCACGCATGCATATGACTGAACAAAAAGTCAATTAAGCCTCGATGATCTATATTGCTTCAGAGTTCTTGTATCACTTTTATGCCTCCGTTAATTTATTTTGCCGCAAGCATGATTATGACAGTTACTGCTCTCTTGATTTGTCGCTCCCTAGTCTATTGCTAGCCTTCACTTGTACTGAGCGGGAACGCTGCTCGTGCTTCCAAACACCTGAAAACCAAGTTGTTCCAAAGTGTCCACCATAAATACCTATGCATGGCATTTCAAACCATTCCAAGTAAATTCTCATGCGCTACCTTTAAAACCTTCAAAATGCTTCTCAATTTGTGTTTATGTTTCATAGCTCATGAGGAAGTATGTGGTGTTTAGCTGTCAACCTTGTCATTTACTTTTGACGGACTCTCATATGGACTAGTGGCACATCCGCTTATCCAATAATTTTGCAAAAAGAGCTGGCAATGGGATTCCCAGTCCCGAATTAATTAACTTAATAGACACTCCTCCATGGTTTGTGATTGTTGGACGGCACCCGAAGGATTCGGTTAGCCATGGCTTGTGTAAGCAAAGGTTGGGGGGAGTGTCATCATCATAATAAAACTAAAATAAAAAAAGGGCACTCCTTCATGGTATGAGATTGTTGGCAGGCACCCGAGGATTCGGTTAGCCATGGTTTGTGTAAGAAATGTTGGAAGGAGTGCCAAATAAATATGCAATAATTCATGGGAGCCGCTCTTGGAAGTCCGGTTGGCGAGGTAGTTGGTGTACCCATTACCATTCGTTGACAACAACAAACACCTCTCAAAATGATTTTACTCCTGATTATAAAAATGAAAAGCTTTAGCGCATGTTAATCCCTGCTTCCCTCTGCGAAGGGTCAATCTTTTACTTTTATGTTGTGTCTCCATTATTTATTTGAGCACTATCTTGAGAGCACAACTGTCATTCTTAGTATAATATGCTTGTCTCAAAATATGATTGATTGTGGTATAACTTTGATGCTTTTATCTTTGACAATCACTACTTCTAGTCTTTCTATGAACTCCAGAGGTGCCCGGGCATTTATGTTTTGCCAATCAAATACAGGCAAGCGAGATACCACTTTATCATACTCTCTTATGAACATTGCAATCCTGCTTACATACATGATTCATGATGCTTATTATTAATTGTTGGTACCTCTCCATGATTGACATAGCTGTTAGATGATCTTATTTGCATGTATCTCATTATGAGTTGCTTAAGTATTAGCCATAGCATGAGAATATATACATCATATGAGCAAATGTGTTCGCGAAAGTTCTTTTATCGCTCAGTTGTTAACTGAATTGCTTGAGGACAAGCAATAAGCTAAGCTTGGGGGGAGTTGATACGTCCAAAACGTATCTACTTTCCCGAACACTTTTGCTATTGTTTTGCCTCTAATTTGTGTATTTTGGATACAACTAACACGGACTAACGCTGTTTTCAGCAGAATCGTTACGGTGTCTCGTTTTTGTGCGTAAATCCAACTTTCGGGAAAATCCTCGGAATTTATGCGAAGGCCCTATTTTCCCGCAGAAGGCGACGGAGCCAGAAGGACAAACCAGGTGGAGGCCCGAGGGCCCCACACCATAGGGCGGCGCGGCCCAGGGGGGGCCCACGCGGCCATGTGGCGTGGCCCCCTCGGCCGGCCTCCGACGCCCTCCTTCGGACTATTTATCGGCCTCGACCTAAAAACGCACGGGGAGAAGTCGAAGTCGCCAGAAACCCTCCAGAACGCCGCCACATCGCGAAACTCCGTCGCGGGAGCCAGAAGTCTCCGTTCTGGCACTCCGCCGGGACGGGGAATTGGAGGAGATCATCGCTGCCATCACCGCCAACGCCTCTACATCAACCAGCCATGTTTCCCCCATCCATGTGTGAGTAATTCCCCCGCTGTAGGCCGAAGGGGATGGTAGGGATTGGATGAGATTGGTCATGTAATAGCATAAGATTGTTAGGGCATAGTGCCTAGTGTCCGTAATTGGTACTTTGATGATATTGTTGCAACTTGTTATGCTTAATGCTTGTCACTAGGGCCCGAGTGCCATGATCTCAGATCTGAACATGTTATTGTTTCATCATGATATTCATTGTTTATTGATCTTACCTGCAAGTTGTATACACATGTCGCTGTCCGGAACCGATGGCCCCGAAGTGACAGAAATCGGGACAACCGGAGGGAATGGTAGCGATGTGAGGATCACATGTGTTCACGGAGTGTTAATGCTTTGCTCCGGTACTCTATTAAAAGGAGTACCTTAATATCCAGTAGTTTCCCTTGAGGCCCGGCTGCCACCGGCTGGTAGGACAAAAGATGTTGTGCAAGTTTCTCATTGCGAGCACGCACGACTATATATGGAACACATGCCTATTGATTGCTTTGTACTTGGACACCGTTTTATTATTATCTGCAAATGCCCTGCTATGATTGTTACATGAGTTTCTCTCATCCATGCAACGCCCGTTCATCCGTCCCCGTGCCTACAGTATTTTAATCCTGCTGTTTACTAAAATCACTACTGCTGTCTCTGTTACTCTGCTGCTGTTATTTCACTACTGCTACTGCTATAAAACTGTTACTACTGATAAACTCTTGCGAGCAAGTCTGTTTCCAGGTGTAGCTGAATTGACAACTCCGCTGTTAAGGCTTCCAGGTGTTCTTTGTCTCCCCTTGTGTCGAATCAATAAATTGGGTTTTACTTCCCTCGAAGACCGTTGCGATCCCCTATACTTGTGGGTCATCAATGCCTCACAATCACATAGTTTTAAACGAACAAACCAACAAGCCAAATAGTTCAAATAAGAAGGGGAACACAAGCAGTAAAGGAATGATAAACGCATATGCTTGTGCCCAAACCATGCAAATCCCCGAGAGAAGTCCTAATAGAACACTTCTCCCCCTTTGGCATCGAGACGCCAAAAAAGGGGAAAAGCGCGATGCTACCCGCCCCATGGAGATCACTCGGAGCCCTCTTCGTCCTCGGACTGGTACTCCTGTTCCTCTTCCTCTTCATATTCAGTGTCAGGGGCATCCGGAGAGTTGCGAGTGTAGTTGGCCCTCTGAATGCAGTCCTCAAGATCATTCCATGGAACCTGAGAAGAATGCCACCCACTGTAACCTGGGTGAACTGGAGGCTGAGGCGGAGGACCTTGCTCACCACTGAGCTTATGAAGAATGACCGCCTGAGTATGCTTTATCTCAGAACGCTCTCGGCTGGCCGCATAGTTCTCCTTATGAATCTCAATATTCATGCATAGAATGTGACGCTGGAACCAACTAAGCTTCTTTACTTGCTTCTTCATGGCAGGAAGGCAGCATGGCGAGCAGGAGCAAAACCACTAGTGCGAGCATCTCCCATAAAGGAGTCAGGAGCAGGGGCAGCATGGGGAACCGGCTTCTTCTTGTAAGCCTTCTTGACAGAGTGCTTCACCAATGGATACCCACTCAAGTCTTCATCCATAGTCACACAATTGTTGATAAGGAGCTGGATATAGGGTGCATATGGCATAGTGGTCCGGGAGACCACGGTCTCATGAATCTCATTAAAAATGAAGTCCATCACATCAAGAGAGAGGTCTTGGTCCTCATTGCCATCACGAGCACACTTATAGCTGAGGTGCATAAGATCCACAAGTGCTCCACAGAGTGCATCATTGTTTCCACCACTTGGAGCAATGGTGGCTCGAAGGAAACGGAGCACCTGACTGTAGATGGGAAGGAGCCCCTTGGTAGATCCAACTGCTCCAGATGAGTCATAAAGATTAAAGAGCATATTTTTATTTGTCTTCTGAGGACCATGGAGGCGAAGACCACCTTCTTCTGGAAGTCCAAGAATAGCAGCAAACTGGCACAAGGTTGCCTCACAATGAGTGGAGCCAGACATCCATTCCATAGTGCGGTCTTCATCTTTCTTGAAGGCCAGAGTAGCATAGAATTGCTTAATCAACTCTGGACTGTAGTCACACTGAATCTTCATCAGATCCTGCAAGCCCATCCTACCAGTCACCCAGATGGCATCCTCAAAATGATTATTTTCAGCCAGAAGATCCACATTGATAGCTTGCATGGGTCGCACTTTCTTCATGGGCTCATAAATATCCTTGTAGATGTACTCCTGCTCCATGCACCAGAAACGCCTTCCCTCTATCTCATCATCCCTTGGAAGGTCTTCATACCAGTTCTTCATACGGATTGTTGCATAAGAGATAAGGTCCATATCCTTGTAGTTCACCCTAGCTTCCTTGTTCTTCCTTCTACTAGTGGTGGACTTGCGAGGCGCATTGGAAGCAAACTCATCACTTGACCGGTTCTGCCTTGAACGTCTCCGAGTACCCCGAGAACCACTACCTGTGAGAAGCAAAGACGGATAGCAAAGAGAAGATAATTCTCATAAGTCATGTATGATACAGCAATGTACTCTAGAAACATACTATAAGTCAGTACAAGTCTAGACGAGAGAGATTGAATCAACACTGCTGCGGCGATGAAGCTCCAGGCCGGATAATCCGGTGCCCCTGGGGGGCGGATAATCCGGCCAGACCGGATAATCCGGTCCTCGCGGGGGCCAGATAATCCGGCCCTGCGAATCTAGCAGAACTTGCAATCAAAAACTTATCTACGACCAGATCGGCCTTATAGCATGCAAGAGGAGTACACTACAAACGATTTGGAACAACTAGGCAACATCTCCATCAAGAAAATAGCACGTATAAAACACAACACCTAGGGTTAGGGATTGTGAACCATACCCCCATCCATTGGAGGAGCCGCTTGGAGGAGATGATAGCTAGGGAGGAGGAGCACCCGATCCACCCAAAAACGCTGGGAGGGAGTGGACGGGGCGGCTCCGGCGAGGAGGAGGAGTGATGGCGTGTAACTCACACGTTCATTGGGAACCCCAAGAGGAAGGTATGATGCGCACAGCAGCAAGTTTTCCCTCAGAAAGAAACCAAGGTTTATCGAACCAGGAGGAGCCAAGAAGCACGTTGAAGGTTGATGGCGGCGGGATGTAGTGCGGCGCAACACCAGAGATTCCGGCGCCAACGTGGAACCTGCACAACACAAACCAAGTACTTTGCCCCAACGAAACAGTGAGGTTGTCAATCTCACCGGCTTGCTGTAACAAAGGATTAACCGTATTGTGTGGAAGATGATTGTTTGCAGAAAACAGTAAAACAAGTATTGCGAGATTGTATTTCAAGAAGAGAATTGGACCGGGGTCCACAGTTTACTAGAGGTGTCTCTCCCATAAGATAAAAGCATGTTGGGTGAACAAATTACAGTCGGGCAATTGACAAATAGAGAGAGCATAACAATGCACATACATGTCATGATAAATATAGTGAGATTTAATTGGGCATTACGACAAAGTACATAGACCGCTATCCAGCATGCATCTATGCCTAAAAAGTCCACCTTCAGGTTATCATCCGAACCCCCTCCAGTATTAAGTTGCTAACAACAGACAATTGCATTAAGTATTGCGCGTAATGTAATCAATAACTACATCCTTAGACATAGCATCAATGTTTTATCCCTAGTGGCAACAGCACATCCATAATCTTAGAACTTTCTGTCACTGTCCCAGATTCACGGAGACATGAACCCACTATCGAGCATAAATACTCCCTCTTGGAGTTACTAGCATCAACTTGGCCAGAGCCTCTACTAATAACGGAGAGCATGCAAGATCATAAACAACACATAGGTAATAACTTGATAATTAACATAACATAGTATTCTCTATCCATCGGATCCCGACAAACACAACATATAGTATTACAGATAGATGATCTTGATCATGTTAGGCAGCTCACAAGATCCAACAATGAAGCACAATGAGGAGAAGACAACCATCTAGCTACTGCTATGGACCCATAGTCCAGGGGTGAACTACTCACTCATCACTCCGGAGGCGACCATGGCGGCGTAGAGTCCTCCGGGAGATGAATCCCCTCTCCGGCAGGGTGCCGGAGGAGATCTCCAGAATCCCCCGAGATGGGATTGGCGGCGGCGGCGTCTCAGTAAGGTTTTCCGTATCGTGGCTCTCGGTACTGGGGGTTTCGCGACGGAGGCTTTAAGTAGGCGGAAGGGCAGGTCAAGAGGCGGCACGAGGGGCCCACACTACAGGCCGGCGCGGCCAGGGCTTGGGCCGCGCCGCCCTGTAGTCTGGCCACCTCGTGGCCCCACTTCATCTCCTCTTCGGTCTTCTGGAAGCTTCGTGGCAAAATAGGACCCTGGGCGTTGATTTCGTCCAATTCCGAGAATATTTCTTTACTAGGATTTCTGAAACCAAAAACAGCAGAACAAAGAATCGGCACTTCGGCATCTTGTTAATAGGTTAGTTCCAGAAAATGCACGAATATGACATAAAGTGTGCATAAAACATGTAGATATCATCAATAATGTGGCATGGAACACAAGAAATTATCGATACGTCGGAGACGTATCAAGGAGCTCCGGCGACCTTGAGAGGAGAGAGAGGAGACAGAGGCGCGTGGGGGCTGGTGTGAACCGTTTGCCCCCCGCGGCCTCGTCCCCAACCCTTTCAGGGTCTGCCCAGGCCGGATAATCCGGTCCTAGTTTAGGGCGGATAATCCGGCCGGGCCGGATTTTCCGGTTTGCCCAGGGGCCGGATTATCCGGTTTTCTGGAAAATTCCAGAACACCGGAAATCCTGCCTATCTTTTGTTGGTTATTTGCAAAACCCCATATGTGATGTAATAAAGTATCACAACCCATATAAGATGCATATTGACCAATAAGATGGGGCAACCTAGATCATCCGACCGAAAATCCTCAAACTCCAAGTTTTTTTTACCAAAACATGACATAAGAGCAAGATGGAAATGGCTTATAGATGAGTAAAGGCTTGGATTTAGAAAGCTCAAACTGTTAATGGTACATGATCACTCAAGTTTGCAAGATATGAGCAAATAAGGCCAAACTGGAGTGATTTCCCATAAGAACAAGGAGTTGTCAAATAAGAACATGAAAATCCAAATAACTCCAACTCTTCACAAAGAAGAGTGTGGTGGCCTAGGCCACCATATATGAGTGTTATGGTATGGCACCGCGAAGATATATCTTGGGCCCAAACCACTACTCATCATTGAAGCTCACATATCAACATATGATATAAAGAGAATGATTTCTTAATGTTGGCATTATGGGGGGAGGGATAGCTCAATAATTTAAACCGCACTCCCCCTATTTCCATGCCCACATCTAAACCAAATAAAGTTTTGAGATAGAGTTGTGTTTGCAAGATGGTCAAGCTATACTCCTTGAATCAATGATATTTAGCTCATTCCTCAAATAGCAAAACCTTGCTTCATCAAGAGGCTTCGTGAATATATCGGCAAGTTGATCTTTGGTAGGAACATAGATAAGCTCAATATCACCACGGGCAACATGATCCCTAATGAAATGATTCCGGATCTCAATATGCTTCGTTCTTGAATGTTGCACCGGATTATAGGCAATCTTGATGGCACTTTCATTGTCACATAATAGAGGCACTTTGTCACAAATGACACCGTATTCGTTTAAAGTTTGCCTCATCCATAACAATTGAGTGCATCCACTTGCGGCGGCAACATATTCGGCTTCGGCGGTGGAGAGAGATATACAATTTTGCTTCTTAGAAGACCAACACACCAAGGACCTACCAAGGAATTGGCAAGCCCCCGAAGTTGATTTCCTATCATCCTTGTCTCCCGCCCAATCCGCATCGGTGTATCCATTGAGAATAAAACTTGAGCCTTTGGGGTACCAAATACCATATCTTGGGGTATCAACCAAATATCGAAAGATTCTTTTGAGAGCCATCATGTGGCTCTCCTTAGGAGAAGCTTGATACCTTGCACACACACCAACACTCAACACTATGTCCGGTCTAGATGCACAAAGGTAAAGCAAGGATCCAATCATGGAGCGATATACCTTTTGATCCACCTCTTTACCATTGGGATCTAGTGCAAGATGACATTTGGTAACCATAGGAGTGGCCACACCCTTCATCTCGGTCATCTTGAACCTCTTGAGCATGTCTTGGAGATATTTTGCTTGATTGATGAAGGTTCCTTCTCTCAATTGCTTGATCTCAAAACCAAGGAAGAACTTCATCTCTCCCATCATAGACATCTCAAACCTATCGGTCATAAGCTTTGAAAATTCATCATTGAAAGCTTTGTTAGTAGAGCCAAAGATAATATCATCAACATATAATTGGCAAACGAAAAGCTCCCCATTGACCCTCTTAGTAAAAAGAGTGGGGTCGATTAGCCCAACATCAAACCCACGGTCTACCAACAATTATTTAAGGTGCTCGTACCAAGCTCTAGGAGCTTGTTTGAGACCATAAAGTGCTTTATCAAGCTTGTAGACATGGTTAGGAAAGTTGAGATCCTCGAACCCCGGGGGTTGCTTAACATAAACCTCTTCATGCAAAGGACCATTAAGAAATGCACTTTTCACATCCATTTGTTGTAACTTAAAGTTATGATGCGATGCATAAGCAAGAAGGATACGGATGGACTCAAGGCGAGCCACGGGAGCATAAGTTTCACCAAAGTAAATTCCTTCAACTTGAGAGAACCCTTGAGCCACCAATCTTGCCTTGTTCCTCACAACATTTCCAAACTCATCTTGCTTGTTCTTGAATATCCATTTAGTGCCTATAACATTGCGGCACTCCTTTGGCTTCTCTACTAAGGTCCACACTTTGTTGCGCTTGAAGTTGTTGAGTTCCTCGTGCATAGCTTCCAACCAATCCGAATCTTCAAGGGCTTCAAATACTTTCTTGGGTTCCACTAAGGAGATATAAGCATGATGATTGCTAAAGTTAGCCAATTGCCTTCTTGTGGTAACACTTGCCCTTAAATCACCAAGGACCTTGTCATGAGTATGTTCACGAATTTCAAGGTTCCTTTTTCTTCTTGCTAGACAACGGGCCTCGATCTCCTCCTTGGTTCTTCTTGGTCTTGGAGGTTTCACTTGATCAACTTGATCATTTGGGTCCCCGTCTTGACCTTCAACTTGAGCTTCCTCAATTTCTTAAGGTTGCTCATCCTCATGTGCTTGATCTTGGACATTATCCGGTGAGAGGAGAATATTGAATGGATATTCATTAGATCCATCATGAATCCGTGATTGATCTTGTCCTTGATCTTGCACACACGAGGGAGGGTTTTGTTCTTGTTCTTGGGTTGGTGCATCATTAGCTTCACTAGATGGGGTTTGTTGATGTTGAGAAGATGAGGGCTCCACCGTGGTAGAGCATAGTCCTTCCCGAGACGCCACACCGTGTCCCTCAACGGGGCGGAAAAATCCCACACCCATTCTTACTATGGCATCTTGAGGTATTTCATCACCTGCACATACATCAACTTTCCCCACTTGGGAGCCATCATTTTCTTCGAACCTCACACTACAGGATTTGATGATAATCCCGGAGGATACATCAAAGACTCTATAAGTGTGAGATTCGGCACCGTAACCAACAAATATACCCTCCAAAGCTTTAGGAGCAAATTTAGATAAATGAACTCCTTTGATTTTGTAGAAACACTTACACCCGAACACCTTGAAGTATGAGATATTAGGCTTGTTCCCGGTGAGTATTTCATATGGAGTCTTGTTCAAGCCCTTGCGGAGATAGAGTCGGTTAGAAGAGTGGCAAGCGGTGGAGATAGCTTCGGCCCAAAAATTATAGCGGGATTTATACTCCGCCATCATAGATCTTGCCATATCCATAAGGGTCCGGTTCTTCCTCTCCGCAACACCATTTTGTTGAGGGGTGTAAGCAGCGGAATATTGATGACGAATCCCCTCATCACTAAGAAAATCATTGAGTGTATAGTTCTTGAACTCGGAGCCGTTGTCACTTCTTATTGCCATAATGAGGAGGTTGTGTTGGCGTTGCACCTCGGTTGCAAAGTCAATGAATATTTGTTGAGTCTCATCTTTCGTCTTGAGAAAGTAGACCCAAGTGTATCTTGAGTAGTCATCAACAATCACCAAGCAATGTTTCTTCGCACCAAGACTTGCGTGAGTAACGGGACCAAACAGATCCACATGAAGGAGCTCCAAGATCCTCTTGGAAGAGATGATAGTCTTGCTTGGATGCAGAGAGTCATGCATTTTGCCTTCAACACAAGCCCTACAAACACGATCTTTGGCAAAAGACACATTTTCCATTAGTCCCACAATATGGTTCCCCTTGTGAAGACTTTGCAAAGTTCTCATGTTGACATGGGCCAAGCGGCGATGCCACAACCAACCCACATCCGCCTTTCCAAATAGGCACATCGCACTTGAAGTGGTGGTCCCCGAAAAGTCCACCACATACAAGTTATGTTCGCGATACCCAACGAAAGCGACTTTTAGAGTCTTGCTCCACAAGAGGACCACAATATCATTATCAATAAAGACGGCGAAACCCATCTTGCCAAGGGCGGAAACGGAAAGCAAATTGTAACCAAGGGTTTTGACAAGCATGACATCCACAAGAGTAATGTTGTGTGCAGCCACAACCTTGCCAAAACCCAATACCTCGGATGTAGAATTATCGCCAAAGGAGACGGTGATATTATTTATATTGGGCCTCAACTCCTTGACGAGGTTCTTGCCGCCGGTCATATGACTTGTACATCCACTATCAAGTACCCATTTTGAACCTCCGGCGGCATAGTCCTACATGAGATCAATTCTTGGATTTAGGTACCCATTTCTCAATGGGTCCTCTTTTGTTAGCAACGAGGGTCTTTGGGACCCAAATAGACCAAGCAACATAACCATCATATGGGCCAACATATTTAGCATAAACATCACCATAATAATCCTTAAATAAAACATAGTGAGGGTTAGCATTTCCCGCATCATCATCATTAATGGTTTTGCCCTTAGGAGCTTCACCATTAGTGATGACTTTCTTCTTCTCTTGTGCGGGCTTGGCCTTTTGCTTGTTTGCCTTCTTTGCCTTGGCATTATAACCAAGACCCTCTTCCCATTGTTTGATCTTTGCTTACTCAAAAGATCATCCAAAGAAAGTTTACTTTGGGGAGAGGAGTCCTTAGCAAGTTCATCCTTCAACCTAGAATTTTCCTCAATAATATTTGCATGATCACATGAGGGAGTAGAGGAACTAGGCACATCATATGAAGCAAGCCTAATTTGAAGTTGCTCATAAGACTTGGATAGGAGAGTGTATTCACTCTTCAAAGCTTTGTGAGCTTTGTCTAGTTCATCTAGATCCTTCACAAGTTTCTCATGATCAACACCAAATTGGGCCTTTTCCTTTTTAAGCACTTTAGTCTTAGCCCTAGCAAGATCTCTAGCTTCAGTGAGCTTGTTAATTTTATCTTGAGGCTCTTCAATACTTTCTAGCCTCTCTTCTAGAGAAGCTATGGTTTCTTGACTTTCCTCAAGAGCATTTTTAAGAGCATGTATTTCAAGAGAGTCTTCTCTCTCTATCTGACATTTTTTCTCAAGAGTATCACTTAGTTGAGCTACACGAACCATGATATTTGAAACATGCTTTTTAGTGTTACCTTGTAAGTTAAGAATGAATTCATCAAACTCTAGCATTTCTTGTTTCACCTTTAGACTAGCATGGTCAACTCCTAGATCACTTGATATGTTAGGCATAGAGGGGCTAGGAGATGATACCTCGGAGGATTTAGCCATGAGGCAACTTTCTTCCTCCACATGAATGACCTCATTGAGGGATTCATTTGGTGATGAAGAGTTAGTGGAGAGGGAGGCAAGAGCTACCAATCCATTAGAGGTTGCATCTTCTTCATCATCAACATCATCATCTCCGGAGGTATATTCTTCTTGAGTTGATAGCACAATAGATGTGTCCAAGGAGGACCTTGCCATGAAGCAATGTGCATTCTTGATATGAGAATTCTCATTGGGGGATTCAAAGAGAGATGAAGAGGGAATGTTGGTAGTGACAATGGAGGCCACTTCCTTTGAGCTTTCTTCTTCTTCATCATCACTAGAACTTTCAACTTCATCGGAAGAATATTCTTCTCTAGTCACTAGCACAACTCTTGAGGGCCTCTTGCCCTTCTTTGTCTTGTTGTTGTAGAACTTCTTATTGGGGGCTTTTGAATATTTGCCCTTTGAGTCTTTGCTCTTGTCTTTGGGAATGAGCCTTCCATTATGATCCTCCCTATTCTCATAGGGGCATTCGGCGATGAAATGGCGAGCTTCACCACAGTTGTAGCATGTTCTTGTTTTTTGGACCAAAGCTAGTGAAACCACTTTTGTTGTTTCTCTTGATGTTGTCTTCCTTGGCCTTGGAAGGATCAACCCAAAAGGTCTTTGCATGGAAGGCCATGTGATCATGATAGTGGCATTTCAAATCTTCCGGATAGGACATACTCCAAGATGCCCTATATTGTTCTTGAGGGTACACTTCTTCTACGGAGTTGACCATCAAGGCAAGATCGTTCCCTTTTGACATATCAATGGCACGATTGCGAGAATCACGGGAGTTTTGCTCGAGCACCTTGAGGGCTTGCATCTCATGCACGGCTTGTTGAGAAGTGAGAGAGGAATAGCATTCTCTCCCAACAAGAGTCTTGACATCAATGGGTTCAAACGGCATCATGCACTCAATGTACTTCTCCTTGATCCAAGAGTCATTGATGTGGGTCGCACCCACATTCCGGAACGCATCGGCAACGGTGAGAAGCCTTCCATACATGACTTCATGATCTTCATTCGGTAGCCTCATGAATCCTTCGGCTTGATTCCAAAGATACTGGTACTTGTTCCTTCTCATGCTATCACTTCCAATGCAACTAGCGGCCAACCCATCCCAAGCTTCCTTGGCGGTGGTGTAATTCCGAACACGAGACAATTCTTGTGTCCCCACACTAGTTTGAATCATGTGCAAGACGGTGTTATTGAGTTGACTATCAATCGCTTCTCTTCTAGTCAACTGGTTGGGGTTGTATGGCTTGAAGCCTTCCACGATGATTCTCCAAAGTTCATTGGAGGCACTGCAAACATGAGAGAGAAATTGCCATGTATCAAAATCTTTAACATTAAACTTAGGTGGGTCGCCCCGAATGTTTACTTGAGGATGGGGAACCGGGATATCGGGAGATAGGAAAGGCGGAGGCACTCGATTGTAGCTCTCACCTCCACTAGTTCCCCTAGGAGATGCAATGGGAGTTTTGATAGGAGTTGAGTTATCACCATCCACGGGTTTGGTAGAGGAGGGTAATGCCGAAGCACCTCCCTCTTCTAACACACCCGTGTTGAAAGAACATGTCCATTACCCCATGTGTGGTTTTGGTAATTGATGACAATCCCTATGGACTAACGGTTGCATTGAGAATATATCTTAGGACAAGTTCACAGCCATGTGTTGGACTCAAGGTTGTAAGATGGAGAACATGGAGTACAATGATGAAGACGGTGTCGAAGAGAGACCGTGTTGAAGATGAAGATGGATGAAGACGGTGGCGTGCGTACAAGATCAAAGAAGACGGTGGCGTGTATGTTGAAGGAAGACGGTGGCATGTTCAAGGTTGAAGAGGATGAAGACGGAGTTTGCCGACTCGAGAGGAACGCGCAAGGTTTAGGTTTGTGCTCGATAGGATAGTGGATCGCATCATCGGAGAGAGCTCAAACCTTGCATGCATTGCATCGTGTTTCTTGATTGTTCTTGGTTCTTATCCATGAGATGAGTTAGAGCTTGTGTTCATCTCCATGACAAGCTCTAGCTCATCGGAAACGGATTCTGGATGCATTGCATGTTGCATGTGCGAGGGTGATGATTTTCCCGATATACCATATTGAGAGGTTACACCGATATACCATATTGGAGCTTGTGTTGCATGTGCTGTGGTATGTGGTCTCTTATGAACCATTCATATGCTTGCAAGCTATTAGACGACATTCACCGAGAGGGCCCAGAGTATATCTATCCGTCATCGGGATGGACAAATCCCACTGTTGATCCATATGCCTCAACTCATACTTTCCGGATACTTAATCCCACCTTTATAACCACCCATTTACGCAGTGGCGTTTGATGTAATCAAAGTACCTTTCCGGTATAAGTGATTTACATGATCTCATGGTCGAAAGGACTAGGTAACTATGTATCGAAAGCTTATAGCAAATAACTTAATGACGTGATCTTATGCTACGCTTAATTGGGTGTGTCCATTACATCATTCACATAATGACATAACCTTGTTATTAATAACATCCAATGTTCATGATCATGAAACTATGATCATCTATTAATCAACAAGCTAGTTTATAAAGAGGCTTGCTAGGGACTCCTTGTTCTTTACATAACACACATGTATCAATGTTTCGGTTAATACAATTATAGCATGGTATGCAAACATTATCATAAACACAAAGATATATTATAATAACCATTTTATTATTGCCTCTTGGGCATATCTCCAACACTATTTATACCTCTCTTCCACCTCCGACCCAACCACTTCTTCCCCTCCATTCTCTCTCCTCCATTGTTGACCTTGAGTTGTTTGATCCTCCTCTTGATCCCCCCACTATTTGTTGCATATTTTGGGGGAAAGGAGAGAGGAGATCTAGATCTAGAGCTTCACCAATTGAATCCCTCTCCAAGTGAGGGGATCTTGCTAGATCTAGATCTTGGAGTTTCTTGGTGTTTCTCCACTCTTTGTTCTTCCTCCCTTATTCCCCCAATAGCTTGTGTAGCTTTGTTGGAATTTGGGAGAGAAGAACTTGGGCATCTTAGTGGTGTTCTTAGCCATTGCATTAGGTGCATCGGTTTGGGTTCTCTCCGGGGTTTCGATCTCGTAGAGGGCATGTTCCCTTAGTGGTGTTCTTGCCTTAGTGGCCATCTTGCCTTAGTGGCCATCTTGCCTTAGTGGCCATCTTGCCTTTTGTGACCATCTTGCCTCTTGTCGCACCGTGTCTCCTTTGTGGCCTTGTAGCCTTAGTGATCCCATCGTCTTAGTGGCGTGGTGGTCTTTGTGGCACTGTGGCCTTTGTGGAGTGTGTTAGCCTCTTGTGGCGCATTAGCATCTTGGTGACTTGGTGGTGTGTTATAGCCTCTTGTGGCCTCTTGAGAGCCTCTGTGTTGTGGAGTTGCCTCAAGCCGATACTTGGCATTTGCCCAAGCTTGTACGGGTTCGGTGACCACCCTCAAGTGTCCCTTAGTGGATCGAGGCTTTCCTTTGGTGGAAAGGCTCGAGGAGAATACGGTGGCCCTAGTTGGCTTCTTGGAGTGCCTCGTGCCTCCACACCGCTCCAACGGAGACGTAGTACCCTTGGGTGTGAACTTCGGGATACATCGTCATCTCCTCGTGCACCGGTTACTTCTCAACCCGAGCTCCTTTACCTATGCGCTTTACATTGTGATATCTATCATGCTTGATGCTATACCTATCTTGTTATTACCTTATTGCTCATCATGCTAGCATAGGTTGTTGGAGCACTTATGCAAACCCCTAGTTGATAGGCCTTGAGCTAAACTAGTAAACACATGTGTAGTTTTATTCCGCCTAGTTTAGCTCTCAAGTAGAAGTTTTTATACACCGCCTATTCACCCCCCCTCTAGGCGACGTCCTAGTACATTCACGTGTCCTTTACCTCTACGGCGGGAGCCATGGGAGGGACCGGAGTCAAAAGCTCGAAAATCATTTTTCTCATGCTTTCCATTTGAGCTTCCATGGAGGACCTCAACGAATTGATGTCATCCATGGAGACCATCTTAGCAGCCTCTTCCGCAGGCCCATCGTCCGGCATACTCTTAGGCGGTTAAGCTCGAAATAAGAGCCAAGGCTCTGATACCAATTGAAAGTATCGTATGCCGCACCTAGAGGGGGGGGGGGTGAATAGGTGCTAACCAATTTTTAGTTCTTTTTCAATTTAGGCTTGACACAAAGGTAAATTCTCTAGATATGCAACTAAGTGAATTTACCTATATGACAAGGTTACCAACTAAGCAAGATATAGCTACGTAATATATAGGAGATAGAATAGGATAGAGGTAACCGAGAGTGGAGCACGCGATGACACGGAGATGATTCCCGTAGTTCCCTTCCTTTGCAAGAAGGTACGTCTACGTTTGGAGGAGTGTGGTTGCTACGCAAGCCAAACCAACAGCCACGAAGGCTTCACTCAGATCTCCTGTGAGCAACGCCACGAAGGCCTAGCCCACTTCCACTAAGGGATTTCCTCGAGGCGGAAATCGGGCCTTTACAAAGTTCTTGGGGCACACATCCACAACCGAATTGGAGGCTCCCAAATCTGTAACAACACAACAATCAACAACAATATATCAACACAAACCAACTAGGGATCCAAAGAGGAACACTAGCAAGAGGGCCCTCAAACAAATGAGGGGGAAACGTAAATCGCTTCGGTGAGGATGTAGATCGGTGTCTTCTCCTTCGAATCTCCAAAGATCAAGAGCTTTGGTTGGGGGAGGAAGGAGATCTTGCAAATCTTGTGTTCTTGAGGTGGCTCTAATGGTGGTGAAGCTTGGCAGATTTTTGTGCAATGATTGAGCAAGGAGCAAGGTAGAAGAAGGGGGGGTATAAATACCCCTCTCCAAAATCCAGCCGTTGGGGCTTCCGGGGGCCCGGATAATCCGGCCTAAGTAAGGGCCGGATAATCCGGCCCCCCGGAAAATCCGGCCTCAGGGACAAAACAAGGTAAATATCCGGCCAAATGTCCGGCCCCTGTCTAGAGCTGCTTTTCTTCTGGTCCTTAGCCGATTTCGAGGGGCCCGGATATTTTGGAAATATCCGGCCCGGATAATCCGGCCCTTGGACAAATCCGGGCAAATATCCGGGCAAAAGTCCGGCCCCTGTCCAGGGGAATACTGAGCCATAACTCCTCAAGTCCTTAGCCGAAAAATGGGGGCCGGATATTCTGGAAATATCCGGCCCGGAATATCCGGCCTGGTGATTCTGTTACAGCTTCTTTTTGACATGTCTCACCACATCCATCACACATGTATATGTATCTATATAATCCCTGTACCACTTAGACAAACATTAGTGTATCACATACATTGACATCAAACACACAAAACATATTATGAGAGATGTTCTTTCAACGACACTTGGAGAGCTTCAAGAGGCTTTTACTTCTACTCGATCCTGAGATCGGCATCGATTTACACCTTCATCAACAACATTCGTTGGAAATGTAACGCTCTTGATATTCAAGGGTATGAACATCGAACCCCCTCTGTTACTTTGCATCTCCATAGATTAGATCTTGGCTATGTTATTCTGTCGTAGGAAATTTTTTGTTTCTGCAACGGTACCCTACATGAATAGGTTATACATAATTTTATTCATTGGTTTTGCTATTTTGGGCTGTTGCGAATAAATAAAGTGGCCTAATGCAAAACTAGATGAACAACATATATGATGCGATAATCAACTTCAAGCACGATGGTGATAACCCCCAAGTTCAGGGGATCATCGTAGTACAATTCAATAAGTATTTGAGTGTAGAACCCACGAGGAGCTGAAGGTAAACTATATAGCTATTCTCTAACGCCCTATAACCCACTTAGGGCCACTTCTTTTTGGCTTCTTCAGCGGCTTCTGGAAGAAGCTTCTCCCCACCAACTTCTCCCAGAAGCCCGAACCTTAAATATGTTCTGGCTTATAATCTTATTTAGCCCAAACTAGAATATAAGCCAGAAAAATTTTAGGGTCCGAGCTTCTCGGAGAAACTGGTGGGGAGAAGCTTCTCCCAGAAGCCACCGGAGAAGCCCAAAAGAAGTGGGCCTTATATGGCCTTCTATGCAAAGTTAGGATCTATAGTGTGTGTGTGTGTGAAGAGGTTTTTACTATGAAACTGCAACACCTAAAAATAAAATGAAATGAGTAAAACTAGTGCAAAAAAAAGTAAAGTGGAGTAAAGTAAAGTGATATGATGTGAAGTGAAGTGGAGTAATTCAAGGGAGTGAGTGTTCTGGAAAATTGCTACTTCATTTGTGTGGTTGTCATAATTAGTGAAGCACAAGATAGTCTTTTTATTGTTTCTTCGAAGGAGGAGCCATGAATAGGTGCAACCATATAGATGAGCAAATACACCCTTAATGATTGATTTCAAGGCTAATAAGAGCAAACAAGGAAATTATTAATACATAATGTACAACCACCGCATTTAGATCTAAGGTTCCCATGATAATACCCTCGTTGATTAACCATGAATTAATACAACATGTATCTCTAGGACTTGGGATTCGGTTTCTATCAAACTCCGGCTATCCCTCGTTCTGTCAACATGAAACGGTGACAACCTTGTGCATCTCCCAACATATGTGTGCACTCATATGTTAGTACAACAATATCATCATAGAATATAGCATATACTTGTATGCAACCAACAATAAACTATATCACAATTACCAAGAACAAGTCACTACTCAAACATCAACATAGAGATACAATAGATCATGGGAAAACAATATATTGCATCATACATCATGTTTGCCAAGATATTACAGTAGGGGATGATGGATAGTTGTTGTAGATGGTGATGGAGATGATGATGTTGGTGTTGATGAAGATGACCACACCGGAGGTGGGAGGAGTCCACCGGAGGCGATTTCGACAGTGTTTCCCCCCTCTGATCTCCACCGTCAGTGGCCTGCTGACTATCTATTTATGTGTTTTTGATGTCCGCCGCCGGCGCCTCGACAAAACCCTGGGGGTCGTATATATATGTGTTCTTAGGACAAAACAAGTCGGTTCGCGAAAGATTGAGGCGAATCGGACTAACAAGGCGGAAAATAGCAGAGGTGGCGCACCACTAGGCCTATCTCCCATCTCCTTGCCCTCCTGGAGTCCTACATTAGCTCATTTTGTTCGTCTCGAAATTTCCGAAGAGTGCCCCCTGACCTTGCCCTTTTTCGAGTCATGTAACTCCTGAAAAGTCAAAAACACTAATAAGAGGCATTTTCTGCCAGACATAGTTAGAACCAGAGGAGAGGAGATTGTTTAGAAAATCTTCGAAAACAATATAAAACATGCAAATAACATTATATAATATGCAAATAGATGGTGATATGTGGCAATAAAGTGCAAATTTCATGTATGCATTTTATGTGCATTAGATGACCATCAAGGAATAATAAAAGGGATAGAAGTAACAAAAGCACGATCTAGATCTCAAAAGAATGGCCAAAGGTATGCATGATCCATGAAATTAGCCCCTTCTTTAAATAGAAAAGCTAGCCATGTTTGACCATCGTCGACGGGAAAGGAAGGATGATGAGTAGCTTCCATGGCCGGTATGACCAACCTTGGGCTCTATCATATCGGCCCGACTCACTAATCCACACGCATGCGACAAACAAGGGAACCAAGGAGCAGAAGATATGGCTGGTATGACCGGCCTTGGGCCCGATCATACCGGACCAACCCATTGATCGAGCGACAAAGGGAGAAGGGAGGCAAGCCGGTATGACCGGCATTGGGGCCGGTCAAACCGGCCCATACTGCTATAGCTGGCCATGTCAAGGGGGAACGGAGGGGGCAGCGCCCGATAAGACCGACCCACGGCCCGGTTAGACCGGCCAAGTCTACTGATCGAAACCAAAGAGGGATACTTGGTCATACCGTCAAGAGGCCCGGTATGATCGCCTAGAACTACTATTTTGGCAAGGTAAAAAATCAAAGAATGCTATTTTTCAAGCGTAACCTCAGGAGAGATTTTTTTTTAAAACCTATCAGGAGAGATATTGGAGAGAAAAGGCGAAGTATGGTGGAGAAAAACAAAAACTGATTTGAGCCAAGTACCAAATAAAAACTTCGATCCCCTCTTACTAGCGCGGGGTCCTATACTCAAGAGAGAAAACCGAAAAAGAAGATCTACCGTGAAGCACTCATCCAGAATCCGTCTTCGAGTCCCTTTCTCTTTTCTTCTTTTCCTTTTTGCAATCATGGACCAACACCATAAGAGGGAGAGAGGAATACTCTTACACACTTTAGGATACACCACATTTCTCTGTACAATTGCAATGGATGCATGCCACCACCTCAAGCAAGCTGATTTCCTCTTTGAAATTTAAATCCTTCCACATAGTATTAATTAGTTGATTACTTGATTCCATGAGATTGGTTAGAAAAGAAAAGAAAAACAAGGCAACAAAGGAGGTATAAAAAAGCAATGGGACATCTTAACATACATAGTGACTTTCTCGAATAAAGTAGTAGAACTTAACAAATGCTCTAAAATAACAATAATTTGAGACCGAACAACCCAATCTGACAACAGTGCGATGACGTAACAAATTGACCACTGCTTGTCGAGGAACGTGTGTGGTAAGATAACTCTTCTACATCCTGGAGTAATTAATGTAGTTGGTAAATATTTTTACAAAGAAATTTGATGACTCACTTAATATTCAAGAGAAAACAGAAGGTTACCTCTAGCGTTTAACAACATTGGCATCTTCAATAAATAAAAGACAAGCTCTACTAGAAGGTAGCAAAGTGCCTTTCCAGGTATGTCGCAAAATAGTGTGCACACTTTACATTTTTTTACACTTTACAAGATGGGTGACTACGAGGATTGCTACTGTCCTTCTCGTTGCCGAAGGATGTCATTGGTCTCGGCTTTGACAAGCCAAATAATATTCGTAGTTGGGCCAGCAACAGCTTCAGGATGAGCCTCCATCTGCACATCACTGCCACCAGGATCCGGAGAGGTCCCCTCCCAGTAACCTTCAAGTTAATGTGGGGTCGATGGACATGCACGAACGCCAAAGCAACTTTCGCACCTGCGATCAGCTGCTCCCGGACAAAGTCATGAATCGCCTCGTCATGAAAAATTATTTGCATCAGCCGCGGGTCCTTGCGGCGCGAGGTTCAATGGGAACAATGCGCCATACACCAGCGCCAAGGCTACACGATAGGACAAGATGAACCCACTGCCTTGTCCAACGCTATCCCGGAGCAAGGCTAGTACATAGCCTTTGTGAAAGGACATGGATGCCGCCTAGAGGGGGTAGACGGTTTTTTTTTTTACAAATATGGCTTAATAAATGCGTAATAAAAGTAGCGTTTAATTTGACAAGCATAAAACCTATATAATTATGGTTCACCTATGTGCACCAACAACTTATGCTAAGCAAGACAAGCAACTATGTGATAGCAAGATATATAACTTCAAGCACGAAGGCTACAACAAAGTAAAGTGCATAAGTAAATAGCTCGGGTATAGGAATAACTGAGGTTACGCGGAGACGACGATGTATCCCGAAGTTCACACTCTTGTGACTGCTAGTCTCCGTTGGAGCGGTGTGGAGGACAAAGCACTCCAAACGCCAAGAAGTTCTCACCGTATTATCCTTGACCCTTCCCACCAAAGGGGAAGACATCGATCCACTATGGAACCTTAAGGGTGGTCACCGAACCCGCACAAATCTTGGAGCTATCTCCACAACTTAATTGGATGCTCCCAATAAATCGCCACAAAAGCCTTGCCCTTGAAGAATCTCCACAACTTAATTGGAGTTCCCAAGAACACCACAAATATCACTAAGTCGTCTAAGGTCTAAAGACCCAAGAGGAACAAGCTCCGGGAACAAGCTTCCAAAGTAATATACTCACGAACTTTCACCTCCACGTATCACGCAGAGAAGTCAAACCGATGTGCCAAATGCAATGGCTAGAACACCACAAAGATGCCAAGATCCTTCACTCTCAAATTCCAATAAATCTACTAAAGCCATTGGGGTAATAAGAGAGGAAGAACAAAATAGTAAGAGGAACATAAAATTTCTCTCCAAGATCTAGATCTAGTGATTCCCTCACAAAGAGGGGTATTTGATTTGGTGCAAAAATAGATCAAGATCTCATCTCTCTTTTCTTCAAACATGAGCAATAATCATGGAGGGATTTGAGGAGAGGGAGCTCTCAAGATGCAACAATGGTGGAAAGCAAGAAGAGGAGGAAGAAGTGCCAAGTAAAGAGAGAGAAGGCTTAAAAGGGGGGCTCCCTGATTTTCTGCCCGTTGGGTTGCTGACCCGGCATGAAAATAACCACAAGCTCTAAAACACCACATGTATAAGTTCCAAATAAAAATAAATAAGGATGATGCAATGAAGCAAAGTCTTGAGCTCCTTCCAAGCGATACGATTGAGTTACTCATCCGTGAGCCCTCTTGATAGTACGACCACTATCCTCTAAACCGGTCTCACAACTAAACTACGAGACCGGTAAGAAAGAAACCCTATCAAGAGTAAACCTTAACCTTGCGTATTCCACTTGAGCTCGATGATGACGATCTTGATCGCAACAAGATGGAACATCTTTCTTGATTGTGCTCGCACTATGAAGTCTTGCGGATTACTCCCCCATGATCCAGTATGGGAGAGCTTCTTCTTTGGTGTATCTTCACATATCCATGTTCATCATATGGATAGAAAGCTTCAAGACCATGATCTCCTCGGTATGGTTCATCCTGAACTTGCACACCGTTTCTTCTTTCTTCATTATGTTGTCTCTTGAAGATACACATGAGAGAGCACTTAATCTTCTTCTTCAAAATATACTTGTCACTTGATCTTCATGAATTTATTCTTATTGCATCCTTGAAGCCAACATATGGTCCAAGCGTTGCCTATGAATAACTCCTACAAATATAACTCAATTCAAACATTAGTCCATATAAATTGTCATTAGTAATTACCAAAACCACACATGGAGGCTCCATGCACTTTCACTTCGGTCCTATCTGGCTAGAAGGAAGGGGTCACTCGTGAGGCGGTATCGACGAGGGCGTTCTGCTGATTCTTGATGCGCAACTCCTCCTCATGCGGATCAAGTTGGCTCCGTGCACCAACGTGAAGAAACTTCAACACAAGAGGAGACCTTGTGACTACTTACAAAGCATTTGCCTGCTTGCTCTCTCTCATTATCTTGTCAAGCAAAAACTCATCCGCTCGGTCAGCGGCATGCAACGGTGGCTTGTGCATGTTAGGAGGAATGGAGCATTGTGCACAAAGAGAGAGGCACTTTAGAGAGTAAGATGTGGCAGCACATCTCTCGGGTTGGAGAGGATCTCACGTCCAAGCCGTCAGGACCGCACAATTTTGATTGTCCGGACGCGATGAATGAGCACGAAAGTTCCAACCACTATTAAAAAATCGGCCGAGATATCGTTTATCGGCCGATTTATCTTGAATCGGGTGGTAACCTATAAGATTTCGGTATATCGGCTCATTTATCGGCGAAACCAAAATTTCGGCCTATTTTCAGCCCCGATAGCCGATATTTCGCCGATTTTCATCTCATGGACGATATTTCAGCTGATTTGCAGTGAAATTTCGCTGAAATTCGTTCTGGACAGTCGATATTTTCGTCCTATAGCCTTGTAGAATTGTGCTTTAGCTTTGGTTTTTAATTTTTGTTGATTGAAATGCAATGAATCAAGGTAATACTTATGTTTAATGCTTCAATATTAATTTTTACATAGCATATTACAAAAAAGTTAGTGTTGAAAATTAGGGTTTATAAAAAATAAGTCGATAAATCGCGACATGGTAAAATCGATTAATCGACTGATAAGCGATTAATCTCCATTTTAAAGCTGACCAATTAGTTAACTATTAATGATTTCTTAAACATTGGTTTTGAGAAAGTGGTCAGCCATAAGTATTTTCGTTCAGATATTATATTGGAGGTGGGCCGTGGCTTTGTTAACCGGCTGGGCCTCACGTGCTTGCTGTTCGAGAAAGTCTTTTGTTAAACGAACCGAACTAAACATCCACTGGTAACCTACGACCACCGACCCGAACGTGCGCTCTGTCTGATTCTGACCCGACCGACCGAGCTCAGACACACAACACAACACAGCAGAAGCAGATACATCTTCTCCGCCACCTTCTTCGCCTCCCTCCCAGCCCGACCGATCTCCCCCCTCTCCCTCCTCCCCCACATCACCGGCCGCCGCCCCTTCAGCTGCCGCCGCCACCGCCACCGCCAGCGCCGCCTCTTCGTCCGCAAACCCTAGCGCGCATTGCATCCCCCAGCCCAGCCCCGCGGATCTGGAGAGGAGGCGCGCGCCGGCGTCCGCATGTCGCTCTTCCGCAAGTTCTTCTACCGCAAGCCCCCCGACGGCCTCCTCGAGATCACCGAGCGGGTCTACGGTGCGTCGCCATTCCCCTTCCCCCTCTCAATCACTCCCTTCCCAATAGCCCACTGCATCCCATTCCATTTCCCTTCCGTTAGCCACACAGGGTTTCAGAAAGTCTGAATTTTCCGTGTCTCTCTCTCTCTCTCTCCCGCAGTATTCGATTCGTGCTTCTCCACCGATGTCTTCGACGACGACGACAGGTACCGGGTCTACATCGGGGACATCGTGGCGCAGCTGCGGAGCCACTTCGCGGGCGCCACCTTCATGGTCTTCAACTTCCGGGAGGAGGACGGGCTGGGCCGGCCGAGCCTGCTGGGGGGCATCCTCTCCGCCTACGACATGGTGGTCATGGACTACCCGCGCCAGTACGAGGGCTGCCCGCTCCTCACCATGGAGATGGTGCACCACTTCCTCCGCTCCGCCGAGAGCTGGCTCTCCCTCGCCCACCACAACGTGCTCATCATGCACTGCGAGCGCGGCGGCTGGCCCGCGCTCGCCTTCATGCTCGCCGGCCTGCTGCTCTACCGCAAGCAGTTCATCGGCGAGCAGCGCACGCTGGAGATGGTCTACAAGCAGGCGCCGCGCGAGCTCATCCAGCTGCTCACGCCGCTCAACCCCATGCCTTCGCAGATTAGGTACCTGCATTATATTGCCCGCAGGAACGTCAGCTCCGACTGGCCGCCGGGTGACCGGCCGCTGACTTTAGACTGCGTGATACTAAGGAATGCACCGGGATGTAATGGGGAGGATGGGTGTAGACCCATATTCCGTATCTATGGCCAGGATCCTCTCTTCAGCACAGATGACATTCCCAAGGTGCTCTTTGCAACACCAAAGAGGAGTAAATACGTTCGCCATTACAAGCGGGTGAGTTTTTCGACTCCCTACTCTCTGTTTCCACAGCTGCCTGCCTAATTCATCTCATTTCACCTCACTACTTTTCGCTACTAATTACGGGTAAAAAAGGTACATTTGCTTCGCTGTTAAATTGTCATTCTCAGTTACCTTTCATGTTATTACTCAGGCAGACTGCGAACTGATCAAGATCGACATCCACTGCCATATCCAAGGAGATGTTGTCCTCGAATGCATTAGCACGGACGCCGCTCAAGAACGGGAGGAGATGATGTTCAGAGTTATGTTCAATACAGCATTTATCAGATCCAACATTCTGATGCTGAACCGTGATGAAATCGACCTAATGTGGGATGCCAAGGATCGATTCGCAAAGGAATTCAGAGCCGAGGTATGCAACATCATTGCACTCAACTTGACGTTTACGCATTGTGCAGCAGAATCTAACTCCTTATTTGCCTTTCGTGGTAAAAGATTCTCTTTTCAGAAATGGACACGCCAGATGAATTAGATCCCATGGAGATGATGGCAGGTATAGGGGAGAAGGAGGGCCTGCCGATTGAAGCATTTGCAAAGGTTCAAGAGATGTTCAGCATTGTGGACTGGTTAGATCCCAAAGGGGATGCCGCAGTCCAGTTTTTCCAGCGGCTAACTACGTATGAAAATATACAGATGAGGCAGGGATTGGTCTCTCCAAGCAACAAAGCTTCAATCATTAGAAAAGAAATAGGCCAATTGGAGCTTCGTTCTCCAACCAAAAATGAAACTGGCATTGCTCGAAACAAAGCCGAACACTCGGCAGTATATATGAACAAACAGGATTGTGATGGCATACACAATTTGGTCTCTCAAGGAAAATCTCTTGTTCACGAGAAGATAAGCTCTCAAGTTTGCAAGGAAATAACACATGTAGTGGACATAAATACCACACGGTCGTCTTCACTCGAAAAGCCAGACGAGGAGTGTGGTGCAGTACAGTGCTCTTCACCCACTATGATCATGTCACAGCGGTTTCCAGCTTCTAGATCAAGCTCTGCTCTTTCTAGCAACTCATCTCCTAGATCACTTTCAGCTTTCCCAAGATTTCATAGCGTACCTTCAGCCCTTGGAATTACAGCTTTGTTGGAAGATCATGCTGCATTTGGAGGTTCTGAAAATTGCAGTTCAACCGTCGTTTCGCCCACAATATCAAATTTGTCAAGTGCCACAGTCAAAGCTCTGCATCCAACAAAAGGTTTTGCTCAACAATACTCTTTTGTTCTACCTGTTGCCTGCAAATTTAACTTTTGATGATGTGGCAGGTACTCCAGTTTTAACAAAGGGTGCACTTCCACCAACTTCTGGGCCATCAGAGCCGGTGCTGTTGGTGGCATCTGAGGCCATTATGATGTCTGATGCAAAAGACTTTCCTGAACCATCCGAAAAGCATTCAGGTTCAGCAGAAATCTTATATATACGCACTAATTAGAAGCTCCTTTCATGCCACCACATTAATTCTAGAGAAAACTTATTTGTGATAGTTGAATTTTGATTGTACGGCTACGAATCAAGTCGTCATCTACGTGGATGCGTCGTGTAGGCGTAAGATTCTTAATTAACCCTGCACAATATTTGTAGCGTGCAATTCTCCATGTCTCCGTGCATGGACCGCACAGCCCCACACAAGATCTCCCTGTACACAATCAGATTTGCACAAGGCAGGCTGTATGCTCCTGAGTGGCATAATTAATAAACGTCATCGGGTTTGAGAACAAGGAACTTGGTGTACTTACACATGTTTCACACTCACCTAACAAAGAATAGCATGCTGGAATTCTCACCTTAATCAATATACAAGAGAAAAGAAAAATCCTAGACTTCAGCGTGGTTTGGATTTTACAGACGCGATTCATATGCCGCAGATCTCATATAAGTGTACCTTAAAAAAGGACCTCATATACATGAACATGTTTACTGCAGGCTCCCAAATTGACGGAAAAAAATGTAGAAAGCTGCAATCCTACTCATTTATACAGATTATGAATGGCCCAGTTATTATTTACATATGCATATGGAGCTACACATCCTTTCCGCGAAAAAAAGAGAGTATACACCCTTCCATGTATAGTACAAAAGGAACTACTTTTATGTAAAAAAATTGAACACATTAACAAAATTATACTAATAAATACATCCTTAGAATCCGTCGTTAGGCATAACACAGTCTTACTATTATTCTTAGACTAGAATATTTACCCTTTCCACTATAGGTAACTATCTAATAATGTTATTAAATTTTGACCGCAATTTACAAAAGAATACTATCAAATTTACATATATGTTTTGCGAACATAAATGATAATCTATTATCTAAATAATTTGTGTTTCTGATGATGCTAATAACTAGTGCTTGTAATTTTGCAAATACTATTTTAGTTTTATAGATTCCCCTTTTCTAACTAAAGTTTTTCCCCTTCTGCAGGTCCTTCATTGTTGCCCCAGCCATGTCAGCCACATGAAAATTCTACATTACCATTAGCTGGAAGTACTACTCTCTCCACATACCATCAGCGGTCCTCAAGTAACAGCACAAAAGAATCATCACCAACTTCCCCCGCTCCCCATCCACCTCTATTTCCCACTTTGTCGACACCTTCCAATTCTACAAGTATTCATTGTCGGCACCAAGATTCCCTGCTTGCCACTACCTCGACTTCATCCAGACCTCCAGCACAGCGATCACCTCCACCTCCATCCACTACAGGGTTTTCTACTGTTGGATCTCCCTTATCGCCCCCGCCTCCACCTCCAGCTTCTGCTCCTACATCTCCCATTGGACTATCATCTAAGTCCTCTATCAGTAGACCTCCTGCACCCCCTCCACCTCCGCCAGTTGCTTCTACTTCATATGTTGTTCAATCTGCTGCACCAGCTGCACCTCCACTTCCCCCACTTTCTTCTACTTCATCTCCTGTTGGACCTGCTGCACAACCTCCACCACTTGCTTCTACATTATCGGCTGTTCGACCTCCTCCACCACCTCCACCTCCACCACTTTCTACTTTGTCGGCTGTTCGACCTCCTGCACCACCTCCACCTCCACCACTTTCTACTTCACCCGCTGTTCGACCTGCTGCACCACCTCCACCTCCACCTCCACCACTTGCTTCTACTTCATCTACTATTCTGCCTCCTGCACCACCTCCACCACCTTGCCCAACATCATCCGCCATTAGATCTTCAGCACCACCTCCGCCTCTGCCTCCAGGAATTGCTTCTACGCCACCGCCACCACCGCCACCCTATCATTCACCAAAACAGTCATCCAGTTCTACGGGCATGTCATTGCCATGTCCTACTGCTCCACCACCACCTAATGCTCCAAGTTTCTCAAAGGATGCCCACCATCCTACTCCACCAGCACCTCCTGGTGTTAATGCTAATCTTTTTGGTGCCAAGGGTCGTGGACCTGCACCTCCTTCGGGTCCAATGTCTAAGAGCCTTCAATCTGGTCAGGCTATGTCCAGAAGGTCCAATTTGAAACCACTACACTGGGTGAAAGTAACAAGAGCGATGCAGGGCAGTCTCTGGGCCGAGGGACAAAAAACTGATGATGTTTCAAAGTATCTCCCTAACATCTTGAATATGCTGATGGATGGTCATATCTTTGTGATTTTTTATGCTAATGATTCATTTTCATGACTTGTCCAGAGCCCCAGTGTTTGACATGTCAGAACTAGAAAATCTTTTCTCAGCTGCTCTACCAAAAGATTCTAGGAGTTCAGATAAGTCAGGAAGTCGTGCATCTGGGGCAAAACCTGAGAAAATTCATCTTGTGAGTTGTTTTTAGCAAAGAAAGCTGCATTTGTTTTGCCCTCAATTTGTTCCAGTCAGTCTGTATATTCTAATCTTCATTGATTCTGTGCTTATTTCATTCTCGATTCTCTGATAATCTATGTCATATGGTACATACGAGTATCGTGAGTTATGCTGCAAGTCATCTTAGTTGAATATGGACATCATTTCTCTCTTTTCGGCACCTCTATGCGATACTAGCAACTGTGCATGTACAGTACAGGTTTTTTGCATGTATATTGCATGGAAGGTACAACTAACATATGCTAGAAAACCATATCTAAAATTAAAATTTATTCAACACTAAATCTTGTTTCTTTTCTCACAAATCACTTTATGTAAACAAGAAACACCAGCATCAAGAATGGCTGATTCACAAACCAAGCATTAGCAATTAAGAGATAATTTGTATGGGTTAATTTGAGATTAATTGTATCATAAGTGTTCAATGAAAAGTTAATTTAAGGGTCCAACTTAAATCATCTGTTTGATTAGATCTGTGGATGGTTCGGATCAATAAACAGTATTTGATCCAACCGGTACTTTTTTTATATTGGTATATGTTTCACAACATAACCAGCTCTTTTCTTGATAAGTACTCATAGCAGCTGCATGTTAGAATATATTCAATTGATCAAGGTACTTAAAGTTTGATGTGCGGTCCTGAGTTCTTTATGTTTGTTTTCTCGATGGCTTGTGTCATCTTGGTTAGTTTTACATGTCACTGTGGACTTTTGAGCTACTATTTATACCTCATCATTTCGATTTGTGTTACTTTCGTTTCTCTTTCCTAAATTGCTCGGTAACACAGATCGATCTTCGTCGAGCTAACAATTGTGGAATCATGCTTACAAAAGTCAAAATGCCCCTTCCGGAACTAATGGTAAGCTGTTGGCCAATTAAACTTTGGAATGTTCCAAAAAAAAGGAAGTTATTATCTGAACATATTGCTGCTGCTTGTCAAAGGACAGTGCCACATATATATTTGTTGTAATCTTATTTGTATAGTCTGTTAGATGATGGTAAGAGAGTGTTTGTAGGGAAATGATGGTAAGAGAGTGGAATACTGATTAATCATTTCCTATGTTCCACTCTTTTCTGACTGAAATAACTTAAAATTAATTAAGAATATGTGTAAATTGTGTTTTGAAGGGCAGATGTTTACTTCATATCTTTGTTAATAGTACCTATCAAATGTTTTTTGAGCACAGAGCGCTATTCTTGCTCTGGATGATTCTATCCTAGACGCTGATCAGGTGGACAACCTAATTAAGTTCACTCCAACTAAAGAGGAAATAGAACTTCTGAAGGTAATTGTGGTGCCCATTTTTAATTGTTTCAAGATTCCTTAAGTTATCAGTTTTTGTTATGCATTCTTGTCATCACTGCAGGGTTACAAAGGAGATAAGCAAGTACTTGGTGAATGCGAAAAGGTGACATGTTTCCTTCACTTTAATTTACAACTTTGTTTTGCTGGCCGGTACTTGAGTTTGGGGTTTGATTAACAGAAAAGTTACACCGTAGCCCCTACGATAAAGTTGTCCAAAAAAAAATTGGTGCTATATCTAGCCCCTTTGGTCGGATGCTATTCCAACATGTCCATCGTTGACAACCTGTAAAAGACTTCTAAATGGTGTATTGATTAATTCTAGCTGAGTTACAATTTTCTTTTTGTTCTGCAGTTCTTCATGGAGCTTATGAAAGTACCCCGTGTGGACTCTAAGCTGAGAGTTTTCTCATTTAGGATTCAATTTCGTTCTCAAGTGAGACAGCACAATCTTTTTTCTTGATACGTATTGTTTTACTTGGCCTTTTTGGTATTTGTATTTTTTAACTATTATGTTTTTCAGGTTTCTGACCTTAAGCGGAACCTGAACATCGTTAACTCCTCTGCTGAAGAGGTGAGTGCTCTTAATTTTAAATTTCATATTATGCGATTAACATCATTCGTTTCATATTTTCTGTTGTAATGTTCACAGATAAGGGGTTCTGCGAAGTTGAAAAGGATTATGCAGACAATCCTTTCTTTGGGAAATGCATTGAATCAAGGCACTGCTAGAGGTAATTAAAAAAATGTAATGAGATAGACATTTAGTGCTGCAAAGTTTCCGTTCATTTGTAATTTACATATGTAAAGTGCAGCTATGAATTGAATGTTGTGATATAATTATATATTTCTTCTAAAGGTTGTACTGTTTGAAATATATAATAATTATTCTGACGTTTCAATAATTTAACATGGGTATGTGTACCGTAAGGTATATAGCACCTACGTGCAAGGTCTAGTTCATATAAGCAAGAGCACTAGATGCCATGTTTTAGAGCTCTGGCTATATGAGTACTAGTAATATAACACCAACTTGGCGAATATTTGGACTGTATGTATGATGTGTATAAAGTATGCAAAGCCTTGTTTGCTTCTAATTGTAAAATAAAGCACAAACTAATGTGTTTTATACAGGCGTGGTGTCAAAATGTTCCTAAGCAATCCTGTTAAGTTATTTGACACGACATTGGTGTGTCATTAATCATTTTCATACTTGCTCTGTTTTAGTTTCTGTATTTTTTTTTCTTATACGATCATCTAACCCCGCGCATTAAAATACAACAGTTTGATATGATCTCAGGATTTTGGTGCTAACCATCTTGTCTGAACTCTGTTAGCTTGTTAATGTAATAGTGTTTTATTTCTTCCAGCTGTTGGTTTCTTTATTTTTGTTTGCACTGGCTCGACTACAGTTCATTTTGTTTGTTGTAGGTTCTGCTGTTGGGTTCAGGTTGGATAGCTTACTCAAACTAAGTGATACCCGTGCACGTAACAATAAGATGACCTTAATGCATTATTTATCCAAGGTATACATCTGTTCATATATATTTAAGTAGATAATTGAATACTATTCTCTCTGTTCCATAATATAAGACGTTTTGGCAAGCCAAAACAGCTTGCCAAAACGTCTTATATTGTGGGACGGAGGGAGTGTTTATTATTCTCTTGTCAGAAAACATTTTAAGTTGTAGAACTGTTGATCGTATTATACAAAAATAAATACAGAATGTTTTCCCGCTCTAGAATTCAAGTTCAGATCATGCCTGATAACTAGTTATATCATGTCTAGGCATCTCAATTTCCCTAAAATGGATAAAATGATAAACCTTCTCAGTTGAATTAGTCATTACCTAGCCTTGGATGCCTTGTCTATACAAATCATTGCTTCCATTATACAGGAGTAATAGCTGCACAACATAGCAAACTTGCATGAGATATTATTGAATGATAATAAAACTTTTGTTTTGGCGAGAACTGAGAAGCCTGGAAAAAGCTAGTAACTGTACAGGAACCTCATTGAAGTCATCTTTTCTTCTCAGGATTAAGTTAATCTTGATGGACCATTTCCCAGTTATTTTTCTTATCCTGCAACTGCTGCAATTTGTTAACCCAAACATACTCAACCATATCCCACAACTAGCTCTGTAGGTACATATCTAGTCTTTTGTGCCTTCATGGACTACTTCTGTTCTGAGGAAAGACCAAACATATCCCAGAAGCTTCATCATACAATGTTCAACTTGTCATCCATTTCTCAGCTGTGCTGGGTTGCGAGCCTGTATTCTCTTTCCTTTATTTTTACCTCTTTTTCCATGCAGCTTGAAACTGAAACCTTAGCTTTTCTGATTTTGATGTGAATCGAAGTCCTCTCTAATGCCTTTTCATTGGGATAAAAAGCTTTATGGCTTACAAATTCGGTTAGGTTCTCTTCATAGGAAGTCCAAACTGCAGTTGATTTACTCAAATTGTCATGTGAATGCAGGTGCTTTCCGAGAAACTGCCAGAACTTCTTGACTTCCCTAAAGATTTGGCTAGCTTGGAGTTGGCAGCAAAGGTATTAGATTTAGCGCAGTTTGACAACTTTGGATATTGACAATCAATGATACACCAATTGATTTCCAAGAGAACTATTGGACTGATGCAGATACAGTTGAAGTCATTAGCAGAGGAAATGCAGGCCATAAACAAAGGACTCGAGAAAGTGGAGCAAGAACTAACTATATCTGAAAATGATGGCCCTGTGTCGGAGACCTTTCGCAAGGTAACTACAACTGTTGTGTTTTCTTTTTTTGAGAATATGCTTTAGTGTGTGTGTATTGCTAGATACCAGAATGCTACTTAGCACACAAGATTTCTTTTCTATAGTACTGTCATCATCATGATGCCACTAAACTAGGCGCCTTTTTGACAGACACTGAAGGACTTTCTCAGTGGTGCTGAAGCTGAAGTTAGGGCATTGACTTCACTTTATTCTAATGTGGTATGTGTATTCTTTGAGCAAGAGTCATGTGCGTGCACTGCACACTGGCCTATCTGGTGGAATTAGCTCAACATGGAGAGTTTATTAAATTGCTGACAGTATGGGTCAAACTAGTGCTGGTTTAATGGCATTAGTCCCACATGAAGTTTCTAGGTCAGGTATTTAGGTAGTCTGGGTTAGGAAAGATAACGGTCGTCACTGAGATCTCCGAAAACATGAAATGTGATTACATAGCTGCAGGATGGAATTTGAACAGATTGGAGTTTTTCTTCAAGAATATATGCAGGAGAGCTGCATGTATATGTATTAGATAGAGAAAAAAAAAAGGAATACACAGGGTTAGACCCAAAAGTTAACTTAGAAGACCCAAAAACGCCTGAAAGAAAAACCATTGGCTCCATCCTTACTCCAAGCATTGATTCAATGGTGGAGAGAAAATCCAACTAAGGGGCACAGAAAACATTCTGAAATATCCTGTTGTTTCTTTCCTTCCGCATGTGCCATCCGACCAAAATCGATAGGCTATCAAAAGCCTCCTTTAGTATCCCTCTAAAGTTTATGCCTGGTCCGAGTCACCATTCCCTGAACTGAACATTGAAGGAAGGTCTGATTTCCTCAATGTTTTCTTGGCCCAGTCCAGGATCATACCGCATAAGATTCCGGTGATACTTTATATCTTCATTGCTATTGGCAGAAGATGCAACTTTTATGAGGAAGCCCATGTTTAGCAAGTCTACCTGTTAGCCAGTATTGGAGTTAAGGGTGAAAAGTAGACTCCGGAGGTTGTTGAAGAACAAAACAGCACCTTTTCCTCATCAATATAGGTGTACAAAGTTGTTTCTTAAGCCTCAAAAAATCAAAATTTGAAGTGTTGGGAAGTAATACAAATATTAGAGAATTATTAAATAGACAAGCAACCAAAGGTTAGGGAGTAATGTAAATAAAGAAGACTTAAAAAAATACTCTAAAGCATTCAGTTCTGTAGTCTTATTTTATATACCCTCTGTCCCAAATTAATTGACTCATTTTTGTCTAGATACGTATTTATCTAGACACTAAAACGTGGCCAGATGCATGTGTATCTAGACAAAGTTGAGTCAATTAATTTGGGACGGAGGGAGTACTTATGATTATTATTTTTCAATTTTATACTAAATTTCATGGATTTTTTTGTCCTTTATCTCAATGTTAGAAGATTTTGTGGCGTCTATCAATTAAATTAACGACTTCCTCTCAGTCATCATTTAGTATATGCATCATTTTGCATATTTTTAATATGGATTATTCACTATCACTAGTATGCATAAAACTTTAAAGTGTGTTTTCTTTGCATACTTATAAGATTTATCTTGGAGCTTCTCATTATGTCACTACTTTGTTAAACATTTTAAATTTGTTGCGCTTTTTTCTCCTCTTTTGTCTCCTTGTTTGCGGTGGGTAGCCTACCACAACTTAAGCCCGTTCACAGTTTGGTCCGAAACTAGCCAAACCGTCAACCCGCAGCGCACCGCATCAAATCAGTGGTTTGTGCCGGGTTTGCCGGTTTACAGTTTCAAAGCACAATGGCAAATCGTTGTACTGGTTGAGATGGTCCGGCTGACAATTTATGCAGTTTCAACCCGTCCTCAATCAGCGCTGGGATACCAATGCCGGTGAAGGAGCAGTTGGGACGGCTGTGCTCACCATCTGAAGTTGAAGAGAAGCGTCGGGCAGAACAACCCTTCATCCCCGCTCAGCAGGGGCCTCTTGGAGGAGGGGAACATGGAGGTGCTAGTCTGGGCCCTTAGACGCCACGGCGGAGCGCGCGCAAGCGACGCTGGAGCTGCTGTGCACGGACTGCGCATGGGCATGCCCCACCGTCAAGGTGGACAGCGCGCCAAGCGGTATGGTGGTGATGCCCTTCCTGAACCTGAGCAGCGCCTCGATCTTGACAGAGTACATCAAGGCAACCGCGACCGCAGCCGCCGCTCCGGCAAGCAATGCCACCACTACGGCCGCGAGAACGTGTAGTGTTCGGCAGTTGTACCGAAGCATCACAGTGTTATTCTCAGTTGCATCTTTCCTTTTTATTCCGGTCAATTGATCAAATCATCATCACGAGGCTAGCTACTGCTTATAATCAAATGGAATCCGCGAGTCAGTGGTCATTTTGTGTCGTCGCCGGGGCTCCAGCTCCTCGTCTTCTATCTCCCTCCTAGGCCTGGACGAACTAAGGAGCTTTAGTCTGATCGATTTTGGTGCTGAATTCATCGAGTGGCTGTACATAGTTGATGTTCTCCGCTGATTCCGCTGCTGAAGTTCGGAACTGAGCATGAACGGTGTCAAACCGCTTACACCGCCTAACCAGCCCGCGCCAACCTGTGCTATTACCTCCTACCTGAACCGTCTAACCCAAACCAACCCATTTAAAACTGGTATTAACGGTCTGGGTTGATAAACCGGCTGAAAGCGTTCTAAACTGGGAATGCCCAGGGTGACCCCAACTTGCTGGGACAAAATGCTTTGTTGTTGTTTATTTATCATAATTGTTAAATATTTTGATAATTATTTCTGTTTTATGTACGCTGATTGCAGTTCTTCAGGCCTTTTTTGGAGTCAGAATTTTCCTAGTTATAGAGGAACTGAGCAGTTTCCTTTGGAAATCAAATGAAATTCATGTGCTCCAATGTGCCTTTTTTCTGTTATTAATTTAAATTATTTTCCTTTGCGAAAATTTAGTCAGACTACCTGATTATTTTCTTTTTCAATGTACGGAATTTATTTTTTGGTTGAGTGATGATTGGGGCTGCAACTTTTAATAAATATAAGGAACTTCTGTAACTATCAGCATTATTAGACTTAGATGCCAGTTAACAAATGTTAAGTTGGACAAGATTGCATTCTGGTGCTACAAGGGACCAGTGATGCATTATAATCCTCTTTTGTACACGATGATTGGTAATTTTGGTATCTAGTCATCTATAACATTTGATCTTTCTCTTGTTTATAATAAATTAACTGCAATTATGAACCCTGCAGGGCAGGAATGCAGACGCATTGGCACTTTATTTTGGAGAAGATCCGGCACGTTGTCCATTTGAGCAAGGTGAAACCTACATGTTATTTCAGTTTCTTCAAGCTGTTCTGGAAACTTTGGGAGGAAGTACCAGTACGATCTTTTTACTCTAAATAAGTCCTTACGAAATTCTCCTGTGTCTTTGCAGTGGTGACAACGCTCCAAAACTTTGTGAGATTGTTCACACGTTCCCACGAAGAGAATTGCAAGCAGTTGGATCTTGAAAAGAAGAAAGCTCAGAAGGAGGCGGAAACGGAGAAACCTAAGAGTGAATCGGAAACGGATAAAGTTAATAGGGAATCTGAAAATGAGAAAGCTAAGCTCAGCCATTCAATCAAAGAGCTAGACATCTCACTTCAATCACAAGCACAAACTGCCAGTGCCAAGTGATGACCCAATATTTTTAATCTCAATGAACCTGGTGCTTCCCCTCTGGCAGGTGCTTGCTGGATATGTCTATTGCCCTTAGTTATCAGGGATGCAAGTAAACCTGCCACAACAGGAAGGCCATTGATGCATCGGTAAATACACTTCATTTGTTTAAGCTGCAGAATGACTCTTATATTTTACAAGTAATATGTGCACTTCACTTCGGGATACATTATTTTTATTTTTTGGTATCTCATTTGAAGTTCTTTGTTTGCAGTGATACTTCTAAGTTCTAACTGAGGGATTCCCGGACAAATATCATACCTGGCGGAGAAGCTGCATAGTTTTAACAAAATGATAGGTTTTCCTTTTGGGTTCTAGTAGTGTTGGCCAGTAGTACCCTTACAGTTTTATTAATTTATATGTAGTTATTATAATGTTCGGCAAATCTGTAAAATAAAGTTTTGGCCAATAGAAAGGGTTATCTTCTCGGGGGGGTAAATAGAAATGGTTGTTGATGTTAATTTAGGCAATAGAGCTTGTATATCATTTCTTTAGTCTGTTTGGCCAGCGCCTTGTACAAAGTGTTCAAATTTTGGATATTATATGCTGGATGCAGTTTTTTTTTGCGAGGAAAAAATTCCATTGAACTATGACAGAATTACAATATCACTAAGATCTGGGGAAAAGCTTCTAAGCCAGAATTGTGTGATTTTATCCTCCCTACCCAGCTTCGCCATGACATGCCTAGCTGCATTTTGCTCTCTGGCAATTTTCATAATCTTAGTCTCTCTCTCCGAGAGGATCCTTAATGGATTTAATTAGATGTTCACCGCCACAGAACAGTCCATCTCAACATCAATGGGTTCTGATGACTAGTTCAGATCAAGCATCTCAACATCAATGGGTTCTGATGACTAGTTCAGATCAAGCTTCAGTTCCTCCTCACAAGCTGCCTCCAAAGCAGACGCACAATTCGTCAGATACCTGCAGGCCACAAAGACGACATCTGCATTATCGTCGCGGAGAATCATACCTGCTCCTCTGCCTCCCCCGTTCCAACAATATAGCTACTGTCCACGTTGAGCTTCAGTCGGGGTTTTGGCACATGGCCAGGGGCCGTTCGCCTCTGCACTCTCTCTGAATATGATATCACTTGATTCCCTTTACACACATCTATTGTAGGATGTTGTTTAATAAAGAGTAGCTGAAGAGATGCTCCAGAGAATCATCATAACCATCAGCCTCAGAACGGCGTTTAGTTTTGCCAGTAGTTGAAGAACCCAATCCTTACCCGTATTCTGGAGCATCTCGTCAGCTGGTAGATCACAGCATTGTCGCATACAGTTCCACAGTCCTTTCGCTTGTGGACAAGTAACCAGGGCATGAAAGGTATCTTCGTCCTCCTTTCCACAAATTCTGCAGGTAGGTTGGGCATCGATCTTCCTTCTCCTTAGGTTCACATGGGTTGCTAGTCCATTACGGGCCAGTTTGCAGGTGAAGGTTTTCACTTTCAATGGTGCCGCGTTTTGCCAGATAAGCTTCCACTCTTTATTAGTTCCATCCGGTCTAGAACTTGTAGCTCCTTCGTCCCTTTCCCTCTCCTGGCACTCCATGCCTAGCTTGTAGGCACCTTTAAAAGAGAATAAACCTTTCTCATCTGGTCCTCAAGCCACGAAGTCAGCATCATTTTTTCTTGAGATTTTGATCTTTAAGATTTCTGTTATGTTTTTTTTTTCGAGAGTACGGCAAAGGCGTACCATATCTTTATAGAAGGTAGATGTTTGAGTACAAGAACGGCACCACTCGCTACAAGCAACGAGCGTGACCCCACACAACACCGGCTACAGACCAAACAACCACAACACAAAGCACCTGTCCTAAGCAAGTAGCCAAGCCACGTCTCGACCGACGCCAGGCACCTCCGTGGAGGAACCACTTCAAGAAGGCCTTCCTTGTCGACGCACCATCCGAAGTAGATCAATGGCGGGACTTGGTCGAACCCAAGAAGCTGTCCTCCAGAAACATGCCAGCAGTGGCGTGCATAGCGCCCTGAAGATCTGCCATGGACCGCAGCGCCACCGGATTGAAACCGCAAGGGGACCCCTGCACCGTGTCTTCAAGCACGAAGCTCCCAACAGAGTCACGACGTCGCTGACGCCGCCATCGTGCCGATCCGCACCGGATCGAGGCTTTCGCCCGAAGACAACCATACTCCAACTGGGTAGGGAGATGTCGACACTCCACGGAGACGCCTCCAAGGAGGGGAACGACGCCCACGAGCACGGTCGCCACCGGCCCGACCAAAGCCGGGCATGACTTTCGTTCGAGTCGTCGACCATCTCCAAAACCCTAGAGCATGGGCAGAGCTCCCTAGAGCCACGCACCACTGCCGCCACAGCGCCTCATCGATGGTGTCGCAAAAAACTGCAGACCACACACCACGCAAAGCTGAGGATCTGGTCAACCTCCCCCCCCCCCTCTAGCCCGGCCAGGCACCGCAACCACCACACTCCCCTCCTGCCGGAGCCAACGCTGCAGGCGGCGGACCTCGCCAACTCCAAGCGCCCACCCACATCCAGCACGCCCCAGCCCAGTAGGACCAGATCGGGCCCAGGAAGCCCAGATCTGGCCCGCACTCCAGCCTCCGCTCTCCGCCGCCGGGTGACCCAGACCTTGCCGAGCTTGAGGCGGCGGACCTCTGCTCGCTGAGGGCTCTCCCTGGCCGAGCTTCTCCACGCTGCTGCCTCCAGCACCGGCTGCGCCCGTCCGCCTCCCGACTGCGCCTCCTCTCCTCTCCGCCCGAGCTCTCCGCAGCAGGCCTCGCCGGACTCTTCCCTCCCGCCAAGGGACAGCGGCCTCCACACATCTCCGGCACGAGCTAGGGCCGGCCGCCACGGTCGTCGCCAGCTCCAGGCGACCTCCATGCAGTAGGCGCCCCATCCCTGAAGGCCCAGATCGGGGCCGTAGACCCAGATCAAGCCCACGCTGACTCCTCCCTCTCCCCACGCCAGCGCCGCCAGGAGAGCTCCACACGGGAGCGACGGACTCTGCTCGCCAAGGCTCTTCCTTGGCGGAGCCTCTCCGCGCCGCCGCCTCCCAAACAAGGGCTCGCGAGCGCCTCCAGGCCAAGCTGTCGCGCCTCGCCTCCGCCTCCCCTCCGCTGCCTACCTCGCCGAGAGCCGCCTCTCCTCCAGGCCCACCGCAATGCGCCGCCAACCCTCCCGACCCCTAGCCCCGCGCCGCAAGGCTCGCGAAGCCCCGCGCTCGCCCACCGCGCCTCCCATGGTGTCCCACCTCCGCACGTCAGGGGCCCGCCGGGGCGCGCCCTCCCTCACCCGCCATCTTCGACGGCCAGGCGTGGCCGCCACCGCCGGCCCTGGCGGCGGCAGCGGCCGGAGGAGGAGGTCCGGCGGCTTCTAGGGTTTGGCGTGGGGGGCGCCTCCAGAGCCGCCCGTGCGTGGCGGCCCGGGAGGAGTGTTTTTCCAGTACCGGAATGTAAACACAGAACAAAAGCAGATTTCTGTTATGTCAATTGGTTCGAAGTAGGTATGCAACAGATTGGTATTCCATGATCCATGATTCAGGAGATCCGAAACCCACTTCAGTTGGCATCTTCTCTTGGGAGAAATGGTTCGATAGAAATCATGCCTCGGGATCTAGGGGTCCCTCCAAATTCTCACTACCATTTCCTATACGCCAAATAACCCCTTTTTTCAACAGTTCTAATCCATACTCAATGGTCTGCCATGTCGAAGATGCATTCCCAGTTAATACAGTGTCAACGAGATTGCCATTAGGATAGTACTTGGCCCTCAACACCTGTGCACACAAGGATTCTGGGTTTTGAAGTAGCCCTCCACGCTTGCCTTGCGAGGAATGCCTGGTTGAATATTCTCATATCCATGAAGCCCATTCCGAATGCAGTTGCCTCTTGAGATTTTCCTTTTGTTGGTTGTGTGGTTGATGGGCTACGGTTAAATTGTGAAACAGAGAATAGTTTGTTCCTTCACACATAACATTTATGGCGATAGATATGTTGTCAAATAACTGGATTCTTTGTTCAATACCTTATTTTAATATTAAATCCTGAAATTCGGACAGAACTAGCACTGCCATAGTTTGTTATATGGAAAGAGTTAGACTATCCCAGAGTGGAAATGGAAAGTAGCATCATTGAACATTGTTTTCACGTCCCCAAAACAATTTTCTTTACGTGATGAATTATGATTATGTAATAGAAACATTTGTTTCGTTCAAATTGATTGACTCAAATGGATTTGATTGGTTGACAGTGGAAAACGTGCATACATAATGCACAATGATCAAGAGATTATGAGAATCATTCTGACAGAGATTAAGAGAGCAAGAACTGGAAAGCTTTGTGGGAGAAACAGGCACCAGAGAAAATGAGAATCATTCTACGGCTAATGGAACATGATTGCCTTCCGACATGTCATCAGCTCCAATATAGACATATTCCAGCTGATGATCGGTGTGTGTTCTGTGGAAAGATGGAACAAGTGGAGCATCTTTTTGCTCGGTGCCTGGAGGAGACCGCGTCGGCTGCGCCTCCTGCGTGCGATGGGATGCACCGCCAAGCCGGGGCGGCGGCCCCGGGCACGTCGGCGGCGATCTTGCGGGGCAAGGATGGTGTGGTTAGCGGCGGCTAGAACCGCGTGGCGGCGCGGCTTCGCCAGCTTCCGCCAGAGAGGCCCGGTCTGGGACGCGAGTTCTAGGCCGCGCGGGCTTGATCTTGGTCTCGTGGACCTTGTTGTTGTTTCTCCACCGCTTTCTAAACCTCCTTCGTCATTGTTGGGCGGCGGATGGCGGCATGGGGGGCCTGCTCATCCGCATCGCAGAATAAAGGTGCCGGTCCGATGGTCCCTCTCGTGTGAAGTTGGAGACTGATACGTCCAAAACGTATCTACTTCCCCGAACACTTTTGCTATTGTTTTGCCTCTAATTTGTGTATTTTGGATACAACTAACACGGACTAACGCTGTTTTCAGCAGAATTGCTTTGGTGTCTTGTTTTTGTGCAGAAATTCAACTTTCGGGAAAATTCTCGGAATTTATACCAAAGGGCCTATTTTACCAGAAGACTCACGGAGCCAGAAGGGCGGGCCTGGGGGAGGCCCAGGGCCCCCAGACGCTAGGCCGGCGCGGCCTGGAGGGGGGGGGGGCGCCGCCCTAGCGTGTGGCCCCCTCGGTTGGCCTCCGACGCCCTCCTCTGGACTACTTAAAGGTTTCGATCTAAAAACGCGAGGAAGGAAGTCGAAGTCGCCAGAAACCCTCCAGTACGCCGCCACATCGCGAAACTCCGTCTCGGGACCAGAAAACTCCGTTCTGGCACTCCGCCGGGATGGGGAATTGGAGGAGATCATCGCCATCATCACCACCGACGCCTCTCCATCGACCAGCAATGCTTGCCCCATCCATGTGTGAGTAATTCCCCCGCTGTAGGCTGAAGTGGATGGTAGGGATTGGATGAGATTGGTCATGTAATAGCATAAGATTGTTAGGGCATAGTGCCTAGTGTCCATAATTGGTACTTTGATGATATTGTTGCAACTTGTTATGCTTAATGCTTGTCACTAGGGCCCGAGTGCCATGATCTCAGATCCGAACATGTTATTGTTTCATGATGATATTCATTGTTTTATGATCTTACCTGCAAGTTGTATACACATGTCGTTGTCCGGAACCCGAGGCCCCGAAGTGACAGAAATCAGGACAACCGGAGGGGAAGGCGGTGATGTGAGGATCACATGTGTTCACAGAATGTTAATGCTTTGCTCCGGTGCTCTATTAAAAGGAGTACCTTAATATCCAGTAGATTCCCTAGAGGCCCGGCTGCCACCGGCTGGTAGGACAAAAGATGTTGTGTAAGTTTCTCATTGCGAGCACGTACGACTATATACGGAACACATGCCTATGGATTGTTTAGTACTTGGACACCGTTTTATTATTATCTGCAAATGCTCTGCTTTGATTGTTACATGAGTTTCTCTCATCCATGCAACGCCCGTCATCCATCCCTGTGCCTACAGTATTTTAATCCTGCTGTTTACTGTAATCGCTACTGCTGTCTTTGTTACTCTGCTGCTGTTATTTCACTACCGCTACTGCTATAAAACTGTTACTACTGATAAACTCTTGCGAGCAAGTCTGTTTCCAGGTGCAGCTGAATTGACAACTCCGCTGTTAAGGCTTTCAAGTATTCTTTGTCTCCCCTCGTGTCGAATCAATAAATTGGGTTTTACTTCCCGTGAAGACTGTTGCGATCCCCTATACTTGTGGGTTATCAAGACTATTTTCTGGCGCCGTTGCCGGGGAGCATAGCTTTATTTGGAGGTTCACTTGGATTGATATTGTTCGCTGCAAATTCTCCATCATGGGTAAATCTCGCGATTCTAAAGTCGCCATATTACCATCCACTACAAGAAAAGGTACAACTCTGAGTACCTCTGCTGCTCTTGATTCACCATCTATGATAAGTCAACTTGTTTCACCACCACAAGCTTCACTTGCTGGTACTTCTGCTGAATCTGAAAATTCTCATAATATTGATGATGTTTCTGCTGTGCTTGATGATAGTGGTTCATTGGGATCTTTTCTAGATGCTACAATTGCTAGGTCTAGACAAATTGAAAATGCTGAAACTCCTAATGAAAATGCTGCTACACCTGTTAATTCACCTGAGTCTGTTAATTATTCTAGTGATGATCCTGATGAGAATTATGTGGATATTAATGATGATTTTATTGATAAATGCAATGCTATTACTGATGCAAGAAAAATTAAAAAGTTTCTCGCACAACATACTGTTAGATATAAGCTGTCTCCTGATCCTAAATTTGCCACATCTCCTATATGCATTAAGGATAAAGATTATGATTTTTCTCTTGATTTATCTCATATAGCTATTGTTGAGAAAACACCCTTTTGTGGTACTAAAAAAGAAAGTGTTGTAGAACACATGAATGAACTCTCTTCTATGAGTAGCTTGTTTTCTGATGATGTCAAGATGCGCACTTATTTCGTTGCTAAATTTTTTCCTTTCTCATTAAAGGATGATGCTAAAACTTGGTATAATAATTTGCCTCCTGGGTCTATTAAAAGTCCAGGTGATTTGCTTGATGTTTTCTTTCGGAAATACTTTCCTGCTAGTGCTCAACATGCTGCTTTACAGAAAATTTATAGCTTTGACCAGGAAGATGGAGAGAAATTACCTGAAGCATGGGCAAGATTTTGCTCTCTTATCAGAGCTCGACCTGGACATGATTTGGAAAAGCATGATTTACTTGATATATTTTATAGTGGACTAACCGTTGAGTCTAGAGCATATTTGGATAGTTGTGCTGGTTGTGTTTTCAGGAAAAGAACTCCAGACGAAGCTGAAAAATTATTGGCTAAAATAGGCCGGAATCATGATGATTGGACTACACCTGAACCAATTTCGACGCCAATATTGAAGAAGAGGGGTTTAATTAAATTAAATGATGAAGATATGAGGGAAGCCAAGAAGTCTCTCAAGGAGAAAGGTATTAAATCCGAAGATGTGAAGAATTTACCCCCCACAGAAGATATATGTGAGATAATTCCCCCTTCATCCATGATTGAGGTAAACTCTCTTCAACGCTTTACTAGGGAAGATATTCCGTATTCAAAACCTCCTGCTCAATGCTTAGATGAGTTTGATAATTATATTGTTAAGCAAGAAAATTTTAATATGAGAGTAGAGAATCATCTAATGGAAAATTCTCAAGCTATTAGCAATTTGCATGATATTGTGGAGAGAACCTCCAATGATGTTAAGATGCTTGTTAAACATTTTCAAATGGTTCAAACTCAAATTGATCAACTCACTAAAGTGCAAAATGACTTGTTGAAAAATAATTCTAAAGAGAAACATGCTTATGAAGTAACAACTAGAGGCGGTGTCTCTACCCAGGATCCTCTATATCCTGAAGGGCACCCCAAAAGAGTTGAACAAGATTCTCAACGAATTGAACCTAGTGCTCCTTCTAAGAAAAAGAAGAAGAAACATAAAACTGTTGTAGAATCCTCTGAACCTGTTAATGATCCTAATAGTATTTCTATTTCTGATGCTGAAACTGAAAGTGGTAATGAACATGATAATGATAATGTTAAGAATGGTGCTTCTGATAAAGAAAAGGTTGAAGATGAACCTGAAAAGCATGCTAAAAATAAAAAGTATACTAAAGAAGATTTTATTGCTAAGAAACATGGTAATGAAAGAGAACCTTGGGTTCAAAAGCAAATGCCTTTTCCTGCTAAGAAACTAAAATCAAAGGAAGAAGAACACTATAATAAATTTTGCGATTGGATGAAACCTTTATTCTTGCAAATCCCTTTGACTGATGCTATTAAATTGCCACCTTATTCAAAGTATATGAAATATATTGTCTCTAACAAAAGGAAAATCCCTAATGAGGAGATTTCCACTATGCTTGCTAATTACTCTTTCAATGGCAAAGTTCCAAAGAAGTTGGGCGACCCAGGTATACCGACTATTCCTTGTTCTATTAAGAATAACTATGTTAGAACTGCTCTATGTGATTTGGGAGCCGGTGTTAGTGTTATGCCTTTTTCTCTTTATAAGAGACTTTATTTAGATAAGTTGATACCTACTGATATATCTTTGCAAATGGCTGATAAATCTACTGCTATTCCTGTTGGTATATGTGAGGATGTTCCTGTTCAAGTTACTAATAACTGCTTGATATTAACTGATTTTGTTGTGTTAGAAATGCCTGAAGATGATAATATGTCTATTATTCTTGGGAGACCTTTTCTTAACACCGCAGGGGCTGTTATTGATTGCAATAAAGGAAAGGTTACTTTCAATATCGATGACAAGGAGCATACCGTTTATTTCCCCAAGAGGATTGATAAAGTATGTGGAGTTAATACCATTTCTAATATGAGAACTATCAAAGTGGGAACTATTGATTGTCCTATATATGAGCCTAAAGAAGGATATCAAATTCTTATGATTGGATCCATATCAATACAATTCAAGGTAACATGATTGATTTGAGATTTATTTCTTCGTATGCTATGTAAAATTTATTTGGTGGCAAGACTTGATCAACCTTGTTAACAAATACTTTTTATATGCATAGTGGAGGTAAACAACATTTCTTTCTTCTTCCACTTGTTCTACTTGCTGTAGCATTTTTGATTTGCAAAGTTCCTTAGTTGTATAGAAATTTCAAAATCTTTTTCTGCCCAGTAATAATAAATTTAATACCCAGAAATGTGCATATTTCAAAGTTTTCAAAAATTCAAAAAAATTATATTGTTGGTCCTATTTTTCGAAGATGCACCTGGGACCACCTGGGGATGACCAGTGGGGCACCCCAGGGTGGCACCCCACAGGCCGGCGCGACCAGCAAGGGGGGCGCGCCACCCTGGCGTGTGGGTCCCTGATACGTCCAATTTGCATCACTATTTTATATCATAATTTGCTGTTATTCATTGATATATTTCATATTGGGACACAATACTTATGTTATTTCATCTATTTTGCATGTTTCATCATTATTGGAGGATCAAGCACCGGAGCCAGGATTCTGCTGGAAAAAGCACCGTCAGAACGCAATATTTCGGAAGATCAACTGTGGAAGGAAATTATACCAAAAATCCTATTTTTCAAGATGACGAAGGAAGCCAGAAGGAGGGGCCAGGAGGACCCAGGGTGGGCCCACACCCTAGGGCAGCGCGGCCCATGCCCTGGCCGCGCCGCCATGTGGTTTGGGGGGCCCACGACCCCTTTCGCCTCCTTTTCTTCGCGAAATCCTTCGTCCCGAAAACCTACGCCACAGAGGGTACCTCGCGAAGAGTTACAGCCGCCTCTGCGGGGCGGAGAACACCAGAGAGAAAAGAGCTCTCCGGCGGGCAGGAATCCGCCGGGGAAATTCCCTCCGGGAGGGGGAAATCGACGCCATCGTCACCGTCATCGAGCTGGACATCATCTCCATCACCATCATCATCATCTCTACCATCATCACCGCCGTCTCCACCGCTGGACACCGTCACCACCGTAGCAATTCGGGTTTGATCTTGATTGTTTGATAGGGGAAACTCTCCCGGTATCGATCTCTACTTGTTGTTGATACTATTGAGTGAAACCATTGAACCAAGTTTATGTTCAGATTGTTATTCATCATCATATCACCTCTGATCATGTTCCATATGATGTCTTGTGAGTAGTTCGTTTAGTTCTTGAGGACATGGGTGAAGTCTAAATGTTAGTAGTGAACTATGGTTGAGTAATATTCAATGGTATGATATTTAAGTTGTGGTGTTATTCTTCTAGTGGTGTCATGTGAACGTCGACTACATGACACTTCACCATTTATGGGCCTAGGGGAATGCATCTTGTATTCGTTTGCTAATTGCGGGGTTGCCGGAGTGACAGAAACCTAAACCCCCGTTGGTATATCGATGCAGGAGGGATCGCAGGATCTCAGAGTTTAAGGCTGTGGTTAGATTTATTCTTAATTACTTTCTTGTAGTTGCGGATGCTTGCAAGGGGTATAATCACAAGTATGTATTAGTCCTAGGAAGGGCGGTGCATTAGCATAGGTTCACCCACACAACACTTATCATAACAATGAAGATTATTTAGCCGTATGTAGCGAAAGCACTAGACTAAAATCCCGTGTGTCCTCGAGAACGTTTGGTCATTATAAGTAAACAAACCGGCTTGTCCTTTGTGCTAAAAAGGATTGGGCCACTCGCTGCAATTGTTACTCTCACACTTTACTTACTCGTACTTTATTCAACTGTTACATCAAAACCCCCTGAATACTTGTCTGTGAGCATTTACAGTGAATCCTTCATCGAAACTGCTTGTCAACACCTTCTGCTCCTCGTTGGGATCGACATTCTTACTTATCGAAGATACTACGATACACCCCCTATACTTGTGGGTCATCAAGACTATTTTACGGCGCCGTTGCCGGGGAGTGAAGCGCTATTGGTAAGTGGAATTGGTAAGGAAAACCTTTACTGTTGTGCTGATTTTATTTCTGCCTGCTGCTATAAGTCATTATGGAGAGATCTTCTCTTCAATTTCTATTTGGGAAATCTACTACTACTGCAACGGTAGTGGATGAGGCGCCAGGTGAGGAAGTGATACCATATAAAATACCTATGAAAATTATTGAACGTGTTATGGATAACCGCTATGAAGGGGATGGAACTGTCCACCCCGGTGATCATTTACTGTTTTTGCATGAATTATGCGGGTTATTCAAATGTGCAGGTATTGCTATGGATGAAGTGAGGAAGAAACTATTCTCTTTATCGCTGTCTGGTAAGGCGGCGCATTGGTATAAATTACTGGATAATGGGGATTCTCTTGAATGGAATGATATTGTGCCCCGGTTTTATTCTAAGTTCTATCCTCCAAGTGAAATTCATAAGGATCGGAATCGCATATATAATTTTTGGCCTCATGATGGAGAGAGTATTGCCCAAGCTTGGGGGAGATTGAAGTCTTTAATGCTCAAATGCCCCATTCATGAGCTTCCTGGTAATGTTATTATTGATAATTTCTATGCAAGACTTTCTTTTCAAGACAAGACCTTGCTGGATACTTCTTGTTCTGGATCATTTACACGCAACAAAGAAGAGTTTAAGAGGGACCTTCTTGATCGGATCCAAGAAAATACTGAAGGTTGGGAGAACGACAAGGATAGAGAATCAGGTATAATTTATGATTATAAATGCATTGAAGCTTTTATGGATACTGATAAATTTCGTAATATGAGTGCTACATATGGTCTTGATTCTCAAGTTGCTGTAAATCTTTATAAAGCTTTTGCCTCTCATTATGAATTGCCAAAGAAGAATTTTGATAAGTATCATGAACCGTATAAAGATAAAATTGATTCATCTATTAATAAATGCGTTGTAGTTGAAACTGCTGATCATGTTATTCCTGAAGCTTATATTGAAAAAACTCCTTTCCCTGCTAAAATGAAGGAGTACTCTGTTATAAATAGTGCGGTTCATAAAAGTGAAAAGAAACCTGTAGAACCTGAAGAACAAATAAAAGTTGAACCTGCTGTTGCAATAATTAAAGATCTTGTGACTGAAAATGTGGAGGATGGTCATATTATTTTCTGTGAAGATGCTTCTAATATTGTTTCCCATCCTAATAAACCCAAACAAGCTAGTGTTCCTATGCTATCTGTTAGAATTGGTGATCATTGCTATTATGGATTATGTGATATTGGTGCAAGTGTTAGTGCTATTCCGTATGAGCTTTACACGGAGATTATGCACGAAATTGATTCTTGTGAACTTGAAGAAATTGATGTGGTTATTCAGCTGGCTAATAGAGAAACTATTTCTCCAATTGGTATTGTTCGAGATGTGGAAGTTTTATGCGGTAAGATTAAATATCCTGCTGACTTTTTGGTACTTGGTTCTGCTGCTAGTGATTATTGTCCTATTATTTTTGGTAGACCTTTTCTAAATACTTGTGGAGCTATTATAGATTGCAAGAAAGAGAAAATCTTGACTAAATTTGCTGGTGAATCTTATGAGTTTAACTTCTCTAAATTTACCAAAACTCCTTATAAAGCTGATTTGCCTAGTAATGATTTTAAAATGGAGCAATGTGCATCTATTGTTCTTGTTCCTAACAATCCTTTGCAGCAACATTTGGAGGATAGCGAGAGTGAAGTTTTTAGGAAAGAAAGAGATGAGCTTGAGGAAATTTTTCTTCGCCAACCTATTCTCAAGCATGATTTACCGGTGGAAGATCTGGGTACAACACCACCACCAAAGGAAGATCCCGTTTTTGATTTAAAGCCTTTACCTGATAATCTTAAATATGCTCATATTGATGATAAGAAAATATATCCTGTTATTATTAGTTCTAAGCTTTCAGAGATTGAGGAAGAAAGGTTATTGGAAATATTGAAGAAGCACCGAGGAGCTATTGGTTACACTCTTGATGATTTGAAAGGGATTTCTCCTTCTATTTGCCAGCATGCTATTAATATGGAAGATGATGCAAAGCCTGTTGTTGAACATCAGCGTCGTCTAATTCCGAAGATGAAGGAAGTGGTAAGGAGTGAGGTATTACGACTTCTTGAAGCTGGTATTATATATCCTATTGCTGATAGTAGATGGGTTAGTCCTGTGCATTGCGTTCCCAAGAAGGGAGGAATGACTGTTGTGCCTAATGATAATGATGAGCTCATCCCTCAAAGAGTAGTTGTAGGGTATAGAATGTGCATTGATTTTCGAAAAGTTAATAAAGTTACTAAAAAAGATCATTACCCTTTACCATTTATTGATCAAATGCTAGAAAGATTGTCTAAAAATACTCATTTTTGCTTTCTTGATGGTTATTCTGGGTTTTCACAAATTGCTGTTAAAGCTAAAGATCAAGAGAAAACCACTTTCACTTGTCCCTATGGAACCTATGCTTATAGACGCATGCCTTTTGGTTTATGTAATGCTCATGCTACTTTTCAAAGATGCATGTCTGCCATTTTTCATGGTTTTTGTGAAAGTATTGTAGAGGTATTCATGGATGATTTTTCCGTCTATGGGAATTCTTTTGATAGTTGCTTGCGAAACCTTGATAAAGTTTTGCAGAGATGTGAAGAAACTAACCTTGTTCTTAATTGGGAGAAATGCCACTTTATGGTTAATGAAGGAATTGTATTGGGACATAAAATTTCTGAGAGAGGTATTGAAGTTGATAGAGCTAAAGTTGAAGCAATTGAGAAGATGCCCTATCCGAGGGATGTTAAAGGTATTCGTAGTGTTCTTGGTCATGCTGGGTTTTATAGGAGATTTATTAAAGATTTCTCCAAGATTTCAAAGCCTCTTACTAATCTTCTTCAAAAAGATGTACCATTTGTTTTTGATGATGATTGTAAGGAAGCTTTTGAAACTCTTAAGAAAGCCTTAACAACTGCTCCTATAGTTGAACCTCCTGATTGGAACTTACCCTTTGAAATTATGTGTGATGCTAGTGATTTTCTTTGTAGGCGCTGTTCTTGGACAGCGAGTAGATAAAAAACTGAATGTTATTCATTATGCTAGTAAAACTCTTGATGCTGCTCAAAGAAATTATGCTACAACTGAAAAAGAATTATTAGCTGTAGTCTTTGCTTGTGATAAATTTAGATCTTATATTGTTGATTCAAAAGTTACGATTCATACTGATCATGCTGCAATTAGATACCTTATGACAAAGAAAGATGCTAAGCCAAGGCTTATTAGATGGGTACTTCTTTTGCAAGAGTTTGATTTACATATTGTAGATAGGAAAGGTGCTGATAATCCTGTTGCTGATAATTTGTCTAGATTGGAAAATATTGCTTATGATCCTGTTCCTGTTAATGGTAGTTTTCCAAATGAACAATTGGCTGTAATAAAGGTGAGCTCGCGAGACAGTCCTTGGTATGCTGATTATGCTAACTTTATTGTTTCCAAGTACTTGCCTCCAACCTTTTCAGCTCAGCAAAGGAGGAAATTCTTTTATGACTTGAGGCATTATTTCTGGGATGACCCACACTTATATAAAGAAGGAGTGGATGGTATTATGCGAAGATGTGTTCCCGAATATGAACAACAAGAGATATTGAGTAAATGTCATGGTAGTGCTTATGGAGGACATCACGCCGGAGAAAGAACCGCGCAAAAGGTTCTACAATCAGGTTTTTATTGGCCAACTCTCTTCAAATATGCGAGAAAGTTTATTTTATCTTGTGATGAATGCCAAAGGGTTGGTAATATCTCCAGACGTAATGAAATGCCAATGAATTATACTCTTGTTATTGAACCGTTTGATTGTTGGGGATTTGACTTCATGGGACCTTTTCCCTCTTCAGAAGGTAATACTCATATACTTGTTGCTGTTGATTATGTTACTAAATGGGTGGAAGCTATACCTACAAAAAGTGCTGATGGTGAGACCTCTTTAAGAATGCTTTTAGATATTATTTTTCCTAGATTTGGAGTGCCTAGATATATTATGACTGATGGAGGTTCTCATTTTATTCATGGAGGTTTTAGAAAAACTCTTGCTAAGTATGGTATTAATCATAGAATTGCTTCCGCTTATCATCCTCAAACTAGTGGTCAAGTAGAATTATCAAATAGAGAGATTAAATCTATTTTGGGAAAGACCGTTAATAAAACTAGAAAGAATTGGGCTAGTAAATTGAAGGATGCACTATGGGCTTATAGAACTGCTTATAAAAATCCCATGGGAATGTCACCTTATAAAATGGTTTATGGGAAAGCTTGTCATTTACCTTTAGAACTAGAGCACAAAGCTTATTGGGCTGTTAGAGAATTAAATAAAGATCCTAAACTTGCCGGTGATAAGAGGTTGTTGCAATTAAGTTCTCTAGATGAATGGAGAAGTGAAGCTTATGAAAATGCTAAACTCTTTAAAGAGAAAGTTAAAAAATGGCATGATAGAAGGATTATCAAAAGAGAATTTAATATTGGGGATAAAGTCCTATTGTATCGGTCTCGTCTCAGATTCTTTGCAGGGAAATTACTCTCAAAGTGGGAAGGACCATATGTTGTCGAGGAGGTGTATCGTTCAGGAGCAATCAAAATTAGCTCTCTCCAAGGCAATGCTACGCAAGTGGTGAATGGACAAAGACTCAAGCATTATATCTCGGGTGATTCCTATAATGTTGATGTTGATATTATTTAAGTGGAAACACCGGAGGCTTTCATCAAAGGGCAAATTGACAGTCCGCCAGAACTCGACTTTGAATAGGTAACAGTACTGGTAATGAAAAGTACGCAATTTACTTTCCGAACAATATTTTCACTGTTTTTGGAAAATATGAAAAATTACGAGTTCGAAACGGAGTGGAAAGGACGCACGAGGGGGCGCCACCATAGGCCGGCGCGGCCTGACCTGGGCCCGCGCCGACCTGTGGTTTGGCCGCCTCGTCGCCCCTTTCTGACTCTGGTTCGATCTGGTACTTTCCTTTTGTCGAGAAATTTTTTGCTATATAATCCCCCGGACCCCTGGAGGTCCGTATATCGTGTTCTCGACGTGTTTTGTTTCGAGCTGTTTCTGCCAAGATTTGCTTTGGATCTAGAGCCATCATGTCTTCGTCGGAAACCCCGAAGGACAGCTCCTGCAAGGATGTTGGCAACTTGTACATGGAGGAGCTGAGGATGCACCCCAAGGAGTTGCTGGTCGTTGAAGGAGAATTGCAGATCAAGGATGTCCAGGGTCCTAAAGGAGAAGGAAGCTTGGAAGACAGGATGGAGAAGCTAGAACAAGAGGTTTTCAAATACAAGAAGATGGCTGAGCGTGAGGTGGATATCTTCCACAGGATTGTGTCTGAACTCGTTGCTGAACATGAGAAGGAAACTGCAAAGCTTTGGGGCGACATCCTCTCACTTCACGACACCACCAACAAGCTCCAAGCACAACTCTATGACGTTCAGAATCAGAACTGTGAGTATGAAAACAGGTTTAAATACATAAGCCGTGCTGCTAGTTTCAGGATTCCCGAGACCAAGATGTCGTTTCTCGATGGAGAGCCTCTTCCTTGGAAGCTTGATGACGGGAGGAGTTCATCACCACCATCGCCAAAGGAGTAATTCATCATCGGTATTGGCATCCCCTTGGTTTGTTCCAAGCTTGGGGGAGTGCCGCGGTATCACATTATCACTACCTTTTACTTTTATTGTCAAGTAGTGTCATATCATGAGTAGGGAAGTTATCATATAAGATGGGTTGCGTTTGGAAGTATCTCTCATTTAGTTGGTTATCTATGTATCCCTTGGTGTGAGTTATCGTTATAGAATATTAATGAGAAGTCTTATCATTTACATATTGCACATCTTATTCTAGTTTGCAATCTCTATCATATGATTTACCTTGTTGTTAGTATTGGTATCACTTTGGGAGCATTGAATAAATCTATTTGGTTTTGGCAAACTTAGCATTGGTCAATAGCAACAACACTTTGAGGTTTAAATAGAAAAGAGAAATACATGTAGATGTTTCATTGTCTTTCTTTCTTGTTAGCTCATAGCTTATTATTCTGAAGATTAAAATTGTTTGCGCTTACAAGGAAGATGCATGATTGTTTCTATCACATGTATGTTTGTTTGTTTCCCTCGACTCTTATGCTTGCTAATTAACCTTGCTAGCCAAAGACCTGTACTGAGAGGGAATACTTCTCGTGCATCCAAACCTTAACCCAAACCTATGTCATTTGTGTCCACCATACCTACCTACTACATGGTATTTTCTGCCATTCCAAGTAAATACTTCATGTGCTACCTTTAAACAATTCAAAACTTGTTATCTCTTATTTGTGTCAATGTTTCATAGCTCATGAGGAAGTATGTGGTGTTTTATCTTTCAATCTTGTTGGGCAACTTCCACCAATGGACTAGTGGCTTCATCCGCTTATCCAATAATTTTGCAAAAAAGAGCTGGCAATGGGATTCCCAGTCCCAAATTAATTAAACTAAATAGACACTCCTCCATGGTATGTGATTGATGGACGGCACCCGAAGGATTCGGTTAGCCATGGCTTGTGTAAGCAAAGGTTGGGGGGAGTGTCATCATCATCATAATAAAGCTAAAATAAAAAGGCACTCCTTCATGGTATGAGATTGTAGGCAGGCACCCGAGGATTCGGTTAGCCATGGTTTGTGAAAGAAAGGTTGGAAGGAGTGCCACACAAAATGAAAATAATATGGGAGCCGCTCTTTGGAGGTTGTCTGGCAAGGGGGTTAGAGTACCCGCTACCAGTCGTTGACAACAACAAACACCTCTCAAAATGTTACTTTTTACTCTCTTTATATGATTGCAAAACTGAAAAAGCTCTGGCACATGATTTAATCCCTGCTTCCCTCTGCGAAGGGCCTGTCTTTTACTTTATGTTGAGTCAGTAAACCTATTTCCCTCCATCTCAAGCAAGCATTTGAGTAGTTGTGATCAAACCATTATATTGTGATTTGCTTCATCATGTCTTTTATTCTTCCTTGTTTAGTACAAGTTTTATCTGAATGAATATAGCTTTGCAAGTTATCAATGATTATGAAAAGACCATTATGATTGAGTATGCAAGTTGTGCCTTATAAACTTTAACATGAGAGCGCTGCTCAATGAGATAAATATAATCTGTTAATTGTTCTCTGACCAAGAACGAAGTTTGCCATCACCAATTATGATTTCTTATGCACCTTTATTTGTGATTACCTTATACTTGTTTCAAGTTGAGTTATAAGAGGTTGTTTACTATAATGTCTTGTGTGAATGAATATGATGCTTCTTGTCCGTATTTTATTTATCGACTCTTCACTCCATAAACATGTGGTCCTGTCTATCGAGTTCAGTTTCGCTTGGGGACAAGCGAAGTCTAAGCTTGGGGGGAGTTGATACGTCCAATTTGCATCACTATTTTATATCATAATTTGCTGTTATTCATTGATATATTTCATATTGGGACACAATACTTATGTTATTTCATCTATTTTGCATGTTTCATCATTATTGGAGGATCAAGCACCGGAGCCAGGATTCTGCTGGAAAAAGCACCGTCAGAACGCAATATTTCGGAAGATCAACTGTGGAAGGAAATTATACCAAAAATCCTATTTTTCAAGATGACGAAGGAAGCCAGAAGGAGGGGCCAGGAGGACCCAGGGTGGGCCCACACCCTAGGGCGGCGCGGCCCATGCCCTGGCCGCGCCGCCATGTGGTTTGGGGGCCCACGACCCCTTTCGCCTCCTTTTCTTCGCGAAATCCTTCGTCCCGAAAACCTAAGCCACAGAGGGTACCTCGCGAAGAGTTACAGCCGCCTCTGCGGGGTGGAGAACACCAGAGAGAAAAGAGCTCTCCGGCGGGCAGGAATCCGCCGGGAAAATTCCCTCCGGGAGGGGGAAATCGACGCCATCGTCACCGTCATCGAGCTGGACATCATCTCCATCACCATCATCATCATCTCCACCATCATCACCGCCGTCTCCACCGCTGGACACCGTCACCGCCGTAGCAATTTGGGTTTGATCTTGATTGTTTGATAGGGGAAACTCTCCCGGTATCGATCTCTACTTGTTGTTGATGCTATTGAGTGAAACCATTGAACCAAGTTTATGTTCAGATTGTTATTCATCATCATATCACCTCTGATCATGTTCCATATGATGTCTTGTGAGTAGTTCGTTTAGTTCTTGAGGACATGGGTGAAGTCTAAATGTTAGTAGTGAACTATGGTTGAGTAATATTCAATGGTATGATATTTAAGTTGTGGTGTTATTCTTCTAGTGGTGTCATGTGAACGTCGACTACATGACACTTCACCATTTATGGGCCTAGGGGAATGCATCTTGTATTCGTTTGCTAATTGCGGGGTTGCCGGAGTGACAGAAACCTAAACCCCCGTTGGTATATCGATGCAGGAGGGATCGCAGGATCTCAGAGTTTAAGGCTGTGGTTAGATTTATTCTTAATTACTTTCTTGTAGTTGCGGATGCTTGCAAGGGGTATAATCACAAGTATGTATTAGTCCTAGGAAGGGCGGTGCATTAGCATAGGTTCACCCACACAACACTTATCATAACAATGAAGATTATTTAGCCGTATGTAGCGAAAGCACTAGACTAAAATCTTGTGTGTCCTCGAGAACGTTTGGTCATTATAAGTAAACAAACCGGCTTGTCCTTTGTGCTAAAAAGGATTGGGCCACTCGCTGCAATTGTTACTCTCACACTTCACTTACTCGTACTTTATTCAACTGTTACATCAAAACCCCCTGAATACTTGTCTGTGAGCATTTACAGTGAATCCTTCATCGAAACTGCTTGTCAACACCTTCTGCTCCTCGTTGGGATCGACATTCTTACTTATCGAAGATACTACGATACACCCCCTATACTTGTGGGTCATCAGCCCCTCCTTGCCTCACTTTTTCATCTCTTCCTCCCACTCTCTTCCCTCTCCCGAAGAAACCAGCACCAGCTTTCTCTCACTCGCGTTTCTGCTCAAGAGCTCAAGATTTCTCGATCTCTTTGCTCAGCCCAGATTTATGTCTGAAATTTGGCACATTTGCTCTCCGGTATGTGACTTCTTCGATTATCCAAGTAGAATTTTGTTTGGTTGAGTATATCTTGAATATTTTGCTGCTATAGGTAACATGTTTAGTGAGCTTGCATGCTTGTTCTAAGTTGTTGAAACTAGTTTTGATGCATGATTAGTACTCTAGCAAGTTCCTATAGTAGTTTCCCTCAATTATATGTCACCAAATCAAATTTTATATTGTTTGTTGAAAAATTTCAGAAAAGGAAGATGGATAATTTTAACTTTGGAGAAGTGTTTGAGAGGGAGACGACAAGCACGGGAAGGCCCTCTAGGACCGCCACCCGATTCAGGCGGTCCTATAATGAGGATGTCATCGCGCCAAGCTTCGAGCCCGAAGAGGACAATGGAGTCCCTAACGCTTCATCTTTCCCATGTTATGACTTTTTGAGTAATGCATGGTTGTTGAATGATTTCTTGACCCTCGTTGATAAGGCGGGCTTAACCGCCTATATGGGAGATGAAAGGGAGCAATACCTCATGCTCACCAAAATCTTTGTTGAGAGCTTCAAGTTCGACAACAAGCACTATCGCCCGACAGTTGCATTCAAGATCTATGGTAATCCTATTACTATGAAATTGGAAGATTTTTGTGTTGCATTGGGAATTGCCCCTGTAGGTACAGCAAAGAGGATTGAGGACAATCCCAGGGCCTTGCTTGAGCTCTATCGAGGGATCACCAATGATGACTGCCACACCATTCAGCGTGGCAAGATAAGAAACATTCAACTCCCCGCCATTAAGTACTTTGCTTATTACCTTGCTACTAGCATTCTTGGTAGGGAGAACACTAGCAATATTTCTAGCTACCATCTTTCTTTCTTAATTACCGCACTTACTGGAGAGACACCTTATCATCTTGGTTCTCTTATTGCTCGCCGCTTGTCTAACAAGGGGCCGATTTTTGGAGGAACTATTGCATCACGCATTTTAGCATATCTAGAACTCCCTCTTGACCCTACTGATGTGCCATTAACTCCTATAAAGCTTGATATTGCTGCTATGAAAAGCCATCAATTTGTTATAGCTGACTCTAGTTCAGATAATATGGTCTATAGAATGTTGTTTGCTGACGGGGATGAGAGGGAAATCCCTTTGCCACAGCCAGATTTGTTCAGCATTGACAGGAAACCATGGTCGCGCTCTAAGGAGGAGGTGGATGAGAAAATGAAGATACAAGGCTTCCACCAGCAGCATGACTTCGAGGACACCGAGCCCTCCTACGACTACACCGTCACGTATCAAGGTGCTTCTTCCAGCACATACCCGGAATATGATCCATCTTTGTCGTACTACGGAGGTGCTACTTCATGGGCACCATGGGGTTGAACTCCATTTAGGCCAAAAGCCTAAGCTTGGGGGAAGGTATACCGGCATCACTCATTCTTTGCATATTATGATTGCTGGATACTTGTATATACTTGTTTAGCATCTTTGAGTGGTTTTCTAATAAGAGGGAGATGATATTTGGGGAAGTGCTGCCTGAAAACAGATTCTGGCCTGTCACCAAAAAATTCTCAAAAACAGCCAGAACGTTATTTTGCGAAGCCAATTTTTGTGCATGTTCCCCAGGTTGTTATCTAACTTTCATTAGTTGAACACTTTTCGAGCTGAGCAGCAGAAGAATTTCTTAAAAATCGATTACTGTACTGCTGTCAAGTTTGATGAATTTCTGCTGCTTTGTGTTTATGTGACTTTTCTAGTTTTCATTTTCTAGTTTTTGCTTTGTTTCTTTCCTAAAACACAAAAAGACCAAAAATATTTCTATTGTTTCTCTTCACCATTTGCTTATTTTGTTTTCTTGCATTTATTTTGCTTATTTGTTATCGTTGGTTTGCTATAAGAAAATCCAAAAAGATTTTACTTTGTTTGCTTGTTTCCTTTTGTTCTTGTTTCAAATTCGAAAACACCAAAAATATTTGCTGTTCTTCTTTGGTTTTGTAAAGTTCATTTTGAGTTCAATGGTCTTCGGTGGCTGGAGCGTGGTTTTCATTTCATATTATCCAAGCTACACAAGTGAAAGGCAATAATGACGATGTACAACAATTCGACTGTGGTGAGAGGCTGGTATGAACTCTATTTGTTTTCATTTTTGTACATATACTCATCCATGTGAGCATGCTTAGTTGGTTCATGTGAGGTATATGTCATTTAAGAAAGTCTAGTAGTTCATGATCTCTCATGTTTAGCTCCAATTTATTAATATGAGTAGCATGTCATGGATGTTTGCTTGCATTGTTTTATTCATAAATAGGTATGACATTGTGGTATCCTCCTCTGAATAATTCATTTGAATCGACTTGGCACATTCTCACGCATGCATATGACTGAACAAAAGTCAATTAAGCCTCTATGATTTACATTACTTCAGAGTTCTTGTATCACTTTTATGCCTCAGTTAATTTATTTTGCCGCAAGCATGATTATGACAGTGACTGCTCTCTTGATTTGTCGCTCCACAGTCTATTGCTAGCCTTCACTTGTACTGAGCGGGAACGCTGCTCGTGCTTCCAAACCCCTGAAAACCAAGTTGTTCCAAAGTGTCCACCATAAATACCTATGCATGGCATTTCAAACCATTCCAAGTAAATTCTCATGCGCTACCTTTAAAACCTTCAAAATACTTCTCAATTTGTGTTAATGTTTTATAGCTCATGAGGAAGTATGTGGTGTTTATCTTTCAACCTTGTCATTTACTTTTGACGGACTTTCATAATAAGAGCTGGCAACGGGGTGCCCAGCCCCAACTAATAACTTCATTAATAATTCTCTTCACATGTTTTGCTCTAATTCATCAGAAAGCAACTTAATTTTGCAAATAGACACTCCTCCATGGTATGAGATTGATGGAAGGCACCCGAGGATTCGGTTATCTATGGCTTGTGTAAGAAAAGGTTGGGGGAGTGTCACACATAATAAAAACTAAAGTACATGTGTAAACAAAAGAGAAGAGGGATGATCTACCTTGCTGGTAGAAATAACGTCCTTCATGGGAGCCGCTCTTGAAAGTCTGGTTGGCGAGGTAGTTGGTGTACCCATTACCATTCGTTGACAACAACAAACACCTCTCAAAATAATTTTACTCCTGTTTTAAAAATGAAAAGCTCTAGCGCATGTTAATCCCTGCTTCCCTCTGCGAAGGGTCAATCTTTTACTTTCATGTTGTGTCACCATTCTTTCTTTGAGTACTTTCTTGAGAGCACCACTGTCATTCTTAGTATAATATGCTTGTCCCAAAATATGATCGACTGTGGTATAACTTTGATGCTTTTATCTTTGACAATCTCTACTTCTAGTCTTTCTATGAACCTCAGAGGTGCCTGGGCATTTATGTTTTGCTGTTAAAATTCGAGCAAGCGAGATACCACTTTATCATACCCTTTTATGAACATTGCAATCCTGCTTATAGACATGATTCATTATGCTTATTATTAATTGTTGGTACCTTTCCATGATTGACATAGCTATTAGATGATCTTATTTGCATGTATCTTATTATGAACTGCCTAAGTGTTAGCCATATCATGAGAATATTTACATCATATGAGCAAATGTGTTCGTGAAAGTTCTTTTATCGCACTCAGTTGTTAACTGAATTGCTTGAGGACAAGCAATAAGCTAAGCTTGGGGGAGTTGATACGTCCAAAACGTATCTACTTTCCCGAACACTTTTGCTATTGTTTTGCCTCTAATTTGTGTATTTTGGATACAACTAACACGGACTAACGCTGTTTTCAGCAGAATTGTTCTGGTGTCTTGTTTTTGTGCAGAAATTCAACTTTCGGGAAAATCCTCAGAATTTATACCAAAGGGCCTATTTTACCAGAAGACTCACGGAGCCAGAAGGGCAGGCCTGGGGGAGGCCCAGGGCCCCCAGACGCTAGGCCGGCGCGGCCTGGAGGGGGGGCGCGCCGCCCTAGCGTGTGGCCCCCTCGGCTGGCCTCCGACGCCCTCCTCTGGACTACTTAAAGGTTTCGATCTAAAAACGCGAGGAAGGAAGTCGAAGTCGCCAGAAACCCTCCAGTACGCCGCCACATCGCGAAACTCCGTCTCGGGACCAGAAAACGCCGTTCTGGCACTCCGCCGGGACGGGGAATTGGAGGAGATCATCGCCATCATCACCACCGACGCCTCTCCATCGACCAGCAATGCTTCCCCCATCCATGTGTGAGTAATTCCCCCGCTGTAGGCTGAAGGGGATGGTAGGGATTGGATGAGATTGGTCATGTAATAGCATAAGATTGTTAGGGCATAGTGCCTAGTGTCCGTAACTGGTACTTTGATGATATTGTTGCAACTTGTTATGCTTAATGCTTGTCACTAGGGCCCGAGTGCCATGATCTCAGATCCGAACATGTTATTGTTTCATGATGATATTCATTGTTTTATGATCTTACCTGCAAGTTGTATACACATGTCGCTGTCCTGAACCCGAGGCCCCGAAGTGACAGAAATCGGGACAACCGGAGGGGAAGGCGGTGATGTGAGGATCACATGTGTTCACAGAATGTTAATGCTTTGCTCCGGTGCTCTATTAAAAGGAGTACCTTAATATCCAGTAGATTCCCTAGAGGCCCGGCTGCCACCGGCTGGTAGGACAAAAGATGTTGTGCAAGTTTCTCATTGCGAGCACGTACGACTATATACGGAACACATGCCTATGGATTGTTTAGTACTTGGACACCGTTTTATTATTATCTGCAAATGCCCTGCTTTGATTGTTACATGAGTTTCTCTCATCCATGCAACGCCCGTCATCCATCCCTATGCCTACAGTATTTTAATCCTGCTGTTTACTTTAATCGCTACTGCTGTCTTTGTTACTCTGCTGCTGTTATTTCACTACTGCTACTGCTATAAAACTGTTACTACTAATAAACTCTTGCGAGCAAGTCTGTTTCCAGGTGCAGCTGAATTGACAACTCCGCTGTTAAGGCTTTTAAGTATTCTTTGTCTCCCCTCGTGTCGAATCAATAAATTGGGTTTTACTTCCCGCGAAGACTGTTGCGATCCCCTATACTTGTGGGTTATCAGAGACCTTCTTCCTGAGGCCGGTCCTTTTTTATCTGGCCGGAGTGGTGACTTCCGGGGCTCTACCAGGGAATGTAACAGCGGATTTTATGCCCGGAGTTTTCTGGATCTGTGCTATTCGGTCGTGTGATCCATGCTTTTATTTCGACCATCTGGTTCTGGACGAGCGGAGCGAAGCTCTGTTCTTTTTTGCCATCAGGAGACATTTTGGTCCACGAAAATGTTAGAGGCAGAGAATACCATGAATGTCCGATTGGAGGACTAGACATGGAGGTTCGAGTATCTATGTTGTTGAGGGACTTACTTGGTGTTCTAGATTTCGCAACAGCAGTATGCAAGTGGGGGTGGCAACACAGGTGAAGTTCAGAGTCTTTCCTTTCAGGGTAAAAATTCAAGGTCTGACCTTAATTGGTTGTGCATGGCAATGCCTTTTTCGAAAGCATTGTTTTGAGAGTATGAACTATCTTTAGGGTGAAAACCTAAGATTTTTTATCATCGTCGCTCGCGCAATGTTCGCTTCTTGGAGGCATCGCTTTTGGAGAGCGTAGAGTTCAAGTGTTCTCTTGGTGATGGATGTAATGTTGCTGCTAGGGTTGGAATACCGTAGCAGGACTTTTATTTTCTTAGTTTCATTTTCCCTTTTTTAGAGGTGTGCATTCGTACCGCCATTAGAGTATTGTGTTGTTAGAGAGGCTAGGTGTAATTGGTGTCTCTTACCAGTGAATCAATCATGGTGTCTCTTAAACAATCGTATATTACTTTTTGTTATAAATAATAGCTAGCTAATAGATAGATGCTGTCTAGGCATCTTGAAATTTACACATCGAACATCATATACGCCAGTAAGCCTGGGCATTCTTGGTTTAAGACAGTTTCTAGTGGTTCATCAAACCAGCCTGTTTGGTAGCAGTTTTAGCTGGGTTGGTTTGGTTGGTTCGGGCTGGTTAGACGGTGGTTTGTCACCGGTCATGCGCATTGTCTTGCACTGCACCAACTTGGGCAATGGCATCTTGTCCACGATAGAGAACAGCAACTGCAGCCACACCTGACGATTTGCGGCACGAAAAAAATATCAAACTCCAGCTCGGTACGTCGAGGATGGAGGGATCAGCGACGGGCTGGAATACCGGCGGGCGGCGGCGCCGTCGCGGATGCGTCCATGTACCCTATATATGCAGCTCGAGGTGCTGCTAACGTTCGGCAAGGACGTTACCGCGGACGCGCTCGGCGCTGTCCAACGTACTGGATGCTGGGGCACGCCCGCCGCCCATGCACAGGAGTACCAGCGCCGCCCGCATGCGCTCAGCCGTGGCGTCGACGTCCGCCAGCCCGGAGCACCGCCTCCATGTTCCCCTGTTCAGGCCAGGAGGCCTTTTGCTTCCCGACGCACCAATTTTACTCGATTACTTAGGGACGTCGGGACGGCAGCACTACGTGGTGGATATAAGGTAGAACCTATCTGAATGGCTGACCATATAGATCTAGCATACTTGCACTGGAAGAATAAGTGTTTAAGGGTCTCATCGTGATCACAGAAGACACATTTTTTACTTGGTGAGAATGACCCCCACGACGAAGATACCACGCAAACACTTTCATTTAAGCGGTATCTTCATCTTCCAATTTTTGAATTATTATCGACTGAAACATCGGGCTGAATTAAAACGTTGTACATAGAAGCCACCGAGAATGAACCACTTCCAGTAAGGTTCCAACGAAACACATCAGGCTCCTGCGTCAATTGAACTGAATCAAGATGATGTAACAAGTCATTCCAAGACTTGTCTGAGTCCAATAAGATTTTTGCATAATGCCACGTTCGGTGAGAAAGTTTTCTAACACTTTGTGGAGGAGCACATGCACATCATCGATCTCCTCCAATAAGTGGACTAGACTGCCAGGGATAGCTTTACTAGAGAAGCTAGCAAAGAATCTTTGCAACTCTCCCATGTTCACAATTCACCGAGTAAATGTAGAACCTATGAAACAACATATCCTCGTAAATAGAAATGCAGGTTTGGTGGTTAGCTGGGACCATTAATAGAATGCAGGCTTCGTGGTTAGCTAGGACCATGCAGAAAATGCAGGCTTGATGGTTAGTTGGCACCATCCAAATTAAGCGGTTTTTTTTTTTTTTTTGCATCAATCAGATCTATTGGTCCGTTTATTATGTTATTATTAGGAACATAACTACATGTGGTCAAGTAATCTAATGTGTGAACTGGTCTATAAATAAAAGTCACAATATTAGTAGATACTAGTTAAAGGTACATGCTTCGCATGTAGAGATAAACGCCTGATATTTAGTGGTATTTTTTAACTTATTTTTTAAGCAAGATGCATACATTAACATACTCACACATCCGCGAGTACTTTTTGTTAACGCATGCCTAGATATGATAATTTCACGAAGTTTCTCAAAGTATGTAAGGTACCCTTATCCATTATTTTGGTAACAATGACACCGTTGCTAGAGTATTTGGTCTAATACATGTCTATGAGATTATTCCCAAGTATTAGCCAAATAGGTATAATGGTGTATCAATGGAACAAAAAGGTAAAGGGAGACTCCCCACTTCGACAAAAATGGAGAAGGTTTGTTCAACATCTGCCCGGTCACAGGCCCGGTCAGACCGGTCGTGGCACCGGAAGGCCCGGCGCCAACCGGCCCCTGGACCGGTGCACACCAGGCACAATCTAGAAGACTTCTCCCCTTCGGCGGTGGCCCGGCTGGCCGCCCGATTTGGATCAGAGGCCCAGTCTCACGCCCGACCGGACCGGGCTGTGGACCGGCTGGCCCGACACGGACCGGCTTCTGCTCCGGTGGGAACTGGAGGCCATGTACTGAGCGATAAGATCGGCCCCGGTCACGGCCCGACGCCAGGTCCGGTCTGGATCGGATGGTCCGGCCTGTGGCCCGGTTGGACCGGCCCCTGCGCCGGGTGGCCCGGCCCAAGGCTCGGTTGACCGGGTTCCTCGAAGAAATGCTGAGGTGAACAAGTTGCAACGGCCAGATTTCAAGTGACACTATAAATATCCCATGTCCTACCTCTTAACAGTTAGGCACTACATTACAAAATGTTCTTGAGCTCTCTCTCTCTCATACTCCATTGATAGAAACACCAAAAGCTTCAGATCTCCCTCCCCCTCCACCCAAACTTGAATCCCTCCAGGGAAAAGATAGGGGAGGCCCTGATCTACAGTTCCACCAAGCCAAATCTTGTTCTCCTTGTATTCATCGAGATACTTGCTCTCTAGGGTTCCTTGGAAACCCTAGGTGGGCAAAAGAGGTCCGGAAGAATCCGGGTTGTGGATTTGCTCCTGACAAGATTGTGAAGGTTTGGAGGCTACCTCAAAGTCTACCACAAGTGAGTGAGCTATTCTTTCGTGGGATAGGCTCCGGAGAATAGGGTGAGCCTTCGTGGCGTTGGGGAATCCTTCGTGGGACCTCCACCCCTCCAAACGTGACGTACCTTCTTGCAAAGGAAGGGAACACGAGAATAAACATCCGTCTCCGCATGCTATCAGTTATCCCTAACCGAACTCTTTACTTGTGTTATATTTGCCTATGAGAGCCTTCGTGCTCGAGTTACTTGTATCATCATACAGGGTGCCTCACCTAGTTTGCATTAGGCTCACCTTTATATTCCGCAAAGCCTAATATTGCAAAGAAAGAATTAAAATTTGTAGAAACCTATTCACCCCCACCCCCCCAATAGGTTTACCATCTCTGAACTTTCAAAGTAAACTTATATAGATATTACTTCCTCCATTTCAAAATAATTTACTTTCCGGGTTGTCGGGAGTCAAACCATTTTAAGTTTGTCCAAGTTTATAGGAAAATATATCAATGTCTAAAATGTTGGTGCGTGTTCTGTGGAAAGATGGAACAAGTGGAACATCTTTTTGTTCATTGCCCCTTTGCAAGATCTGTTTGGCAAGCGGTTAAGGAAGAGTTTTCTTTTGCTCTTGGGCCTGAAAGAGCTTGTCAATGACAAATGCGATGATCTTGGCGGTAACTTGCTGGCACATCTGGGAAACATGCAATGTTGCTAATGCGGGCTGTTTGGGTGGCCGCCACGCATGGCGCTAAGATCATATGTGGACATGATTGTCTAGTTCCGCTACAAAACCTCTACTGCTAACAGGTGTGATGTCCTATCTTACACCACGATGGAATCGACCGCCAGCAAGGTCGTTTTGCGTAAATGTGGACGCAGCTCTCTTCCAGGACGATCGGCGAATGGGCTGGGGGCTGTAGCTCGAGATCACTCGGGCACCTACCTTCTTTCTTGCAGTGAAGGAATGGATGTTTTCCTGCGCGAGAACTAGCTGAGGGCTTGGCCATCCGCCGTGCGCTGATTGTGTCGAAGGACCATGGCTTTCAGAACACTGTGGCGATATCAGACTGTCTTTCAATCGTACAGCGAATATTGCCAGTTCAGATCGCTCTTTGGTGGGAAGAGTGATCAGTGACAAAGAATATGGCTTCAAGCTTTGAATCATGTTCTTCCAAATTCTCCAGACTGTGATACAAATGTCGTGGCACATACTGTAGCTCGTAATTCTTTGCTTCCAGTTTGTAATATTTCAGTTAGTGTGATCCTGGATTGTATTCAGGATGAACTCTGTAAAGATGTTGCCTAGTCAATAAAATGCCAGCATTCTTTCTCAAAAAAAAACTACAAAGTGCAATAGTCAACTATCACCGTGAATCAGCCGCCAGAATTTTTACCTTTTGTTTAATTGGCTGTGATCGCCAACCAAATACACAAGGCAATGAAGGACACATGAAAAAAAGACACAGAAAAACATTGATTTCCCTCACAATGCTTAGAGATCACTCACCAAAATTTTAATGTATCCTTCACCGTTGTTAACAGACATTTCTACAGAAACAACTTTCAGTACCACCCGCAAAATTGTGAAAAAAAAAGAAAGGAATACAGAGAAGAAAAGAACCTAAGTGTTAGTTTCTGTGTCGAGGTCGTATACCAAAGGCAATCCAGGCAAAAGCACCCAAGGTTGACGTGAGTCCCATGATGCTTCAAGATGTGTTCATGTTGTTCGTGAAATCTGGAGCAAGATGTGTTGACAGCCCAGTAGATCCTTGAGATATACTCTGCTTGTGCTCATGAAATCTGGAGCTGCTAGTTGCTCAATTAATCTGGAGCTCATAGCGGATAATGGGCAAGTTCCACGCTCCGCATCTTCTCAGTCATCGGGATCCATCTCCTCGTCTTGCTCAGAGGATTTGTTACTGTCTCTTCTATCAGATTCCTGTTGTGTGTCTTGGCTAGAGTCATCTTCAGTCAGCTCACCCTCATAATCCTCACTCTGAGGTTCGTTATTCTTCGTGGAAACCATTGCCAGGCTGCGGACCATCCAATCAGGGCACTCTTCTTCGCCTCCAAAAAGGAGCCAGCCATGCTTATCTTTCACCGGCTGAATGGCAGGTGACTTTGGTGTTCTGCAAGTGCACTCCGGTGACGGGTGCGCAAGAAAAGATACAGGTTTTGACATCATAGCTGACATTACAATGCCTTCTATGCCCGCACTATTATTCAGATGCTGACGTGCAGCCATTGTCCAATTTCGTGGTGGGTGATACAGATGATCGCTGACATTTTCGAACAGTGTAGCAACAGTCTTTCTGTTCATATGAAAATTGAGGAAACACAATCATGTGAAATTACATAACATAAGCAATTCACATTGTCAAAAGATGCTTTCGAACGCTACCTAATGTATGCTACTAAAATCTCGAGTGGTTAGATGGTGTTACTGTACATAGCTACTGCATAGCATGCAAACTACTTAAATACCGCATGCGCCATTTGTTATTACTGTTTTCCAAGAAAAAGGTTCGAATGACTTTTTAAGAAAGAAAAAACATTTTTAAGTTGTAAGCAAACTGTAATAAACCACTAGTACTGATAATAGTCATGTTATACCTGTCGGGTCTATAGGTTATACCAGACGGAGTTTGGTATAACCGGTGCCCCATGATCAAACTTGAGTAGTCCGGCCAACCACTCCCATCATTGTGAAACCCAGGGAAGAATGCGTCAGCTTGAACAGAAACAAAATAATCGAGCGCGTCCCAGAGCAACCGATGGGCTTGCCTCCTAAATTCAATTGGCGATGGATCAGGTTCTGTGTCATTCTCACCAATCCATCCATACCATCCTTCTTTCTCATGGGCATAAAATGGTCTTGCAGGAGGTGGAGGCTGCGGCCTCGGACGAGGCCCTGCTTTCTTCCACTCCTCAATGAGTTCCTTCTCGCTCTTGGGAGGTGGGGGATGTGGCATATCTGAGGACAGAGGAGCCTCTGGGCCAACTAAATCAGATAGCTCCCTCTGACTACATAAGGAAGTGCGGTCAACTAAGTTGGCATACATAGCTCGTAGAGGAATAAGCACTCTTTGCCCACCAAAGGTCTCAGAACCAGCCAAGTATATTATCGTAGTTGATGGATAACCTAATGCTTGGAGAAGAATTCCAACCTGTAAGTGCAAATTGATTGGAACATAGCATTGTCAGTAAGCATCTATTACGAGTTAAACACAGTAATAAGCAAACTGTATTAACATGATTTAATGAAAGAGCACAGTAAGAGAATCGTGGAAGAGCAATGAGACACAGTGCTAACTGTATTTCTTGAAAAGAACCAAAAAAATACATTATGTTCTCAAAGAATACCATTTTGAACAAGGAAAGTGGTACCCCAAAAGTATAATGCACGAATGGCCAAGGGATAGAAAACCTGATCAAGTTTAAGAAGTCTCTCTTAATCCCTGACTAAATTTTGTATATCTTCGTTTTCTAGACATGTATGTACCTGATGTTGCACGGTTAGAAGCTAAGATTATTTTTCTCGGATATCCAATATGCATATGAATAAGGCTTTCGTATCTCATATTTCTCAGCTGAAGCTCAATACGTTGAACTTTGCAATTGCACACGAGGTTTAAACAAGTGTACATAAAACCACCCTAAGTTGGTCTAGTTTTGTAACCCTTTGACTTCCAATTTAACGGATTCTGCAAGGTAATTGGGAAGGTCTGAAGCACTACTACAATTTTCAATTAAGAGGAGCAAAGTTAACTCAAATTTGTCTATCAAGAGAATAGTTCCATCCCAGATACGAAACAAAATTGACTTTAGCAAACCATTATAAACAACCTCACCTCTTCTGGCATGAGTGGACATGAACCATTTATCTTTATGGACACTGAATCAACTGATAGCTGTTCCTTTACAGTTCCTCGTTTGATCATCTGACTCCTTCTATATTGAATAAGTTCTGTATGGATGTCCTAGAAAAAATCAAGTGGCTACCACTCAGATATTTCGCACATAGATATTCAACAGAAGTTCATCCAACCCTTCACATCAGAAGGCAACACTACCAACCTGGAAAAGTTCAGCACAACCATGAAAAGCTAGAGTATCTCTTAGCAATCCTGGGTGATATGCTAGATAAGGACGACCAGATGCTCGCAACCTATACAGAGATACAAGAGCTTATGAGAACAAGAAAAGCATATCCAAATAGAAGATCCATATCCTATAATTGAAGAAATTTGAAAGGGTAATATTTTCAGTTTTACACAGTTTCTCCCCAGTACAAGGAAACAAACCAGAACGCAGAAGGCAACATCTCGTTTTCTTGGTTACAGCGAATGCAAGCGAAGTACTGGATCAGGCTACTGGCAACTACAGATAAAATTAAGAACACAAACTAATCATACAAATATGACAAAGACGGGAAGCATCACCTTCCCACTATTTGGCTCCCAAGGGACCGAATTTCTGGACGGAACTTGAGAGCATGGAAAGCTACCCTGCACCTAAGTCTCTGAAGTTCCTCCAAGCTTGCAGGAAGAATTGACTGCAGAAAAGGCACGCAGAGGCTCTCTAAATCCACAATGTACCACAAACCAAAAAGAACATAAATTTAGTGGGACCTGGAGAATACCTGGAGACATTTACCTCCATTAATGATTATCCCAATGACTTTTGATTTGACAAGTCTGGGCAAGACATCGGTGGTGTAATATTCTGAAGTGGCTGTATTCCTAGGAGATACTGTGGGGAATTTTATCTTTTTTCTAGCCTCTCTAAGATCCTTGGGCAAACCCCGCACAACAGGCACATCATCGGAAAGTGCAGCAATGAAGTGTTCCTCATCATAGAGATACGAAAAACTTTTGAATTTTGAACTGCAAGAGAAGACAGAGTATTAGTAATAGATAAACCAGCAAACTGGCTATCAAAAAGCGGAAGAAGACAGTGACCTTATGCCTTTTGCACGAGTTGTCGCTTGTATTTCAGGAATAACAAGAGTGGCATTTAAGAGCCTGGCAACAGCGACAAGATCACAGATCTAAAAAATTTGGAAATATGTCATGATCCTAGGGCATAATTGGTATCAGAAGTGGTAATTTCCATAACGAAACTTACAGAAGACTGTATCTTCTCAAAGCCACCATAAATCTTTGCATAAATAAAACCATTATGGTTAGCTGGAGCTGCAACATGGTGTATCAAACAAATCAGACCATGGTTTAAGAATGGTTTGAATTGGAAGAAAAGAAAAAAAGGTGATAGAAATATTATATTTACTGGAAACAAAAATAGCACCATTTTAATTAACAAAAACTTCCTGAAATGGTATATGTTCTACAGTACTTAAAGATGTAGTGTCAAACTTTCAAACTAAAAGAGTAAAAAAAACATACAGTCATACAGAGGAGAAAAACTCATGAAATCAGTAAGCAAGTCTAAGACCAACTACATTGTAGTGGTGAGTGGTGAGTAGTGACTAAAAGGCTTGCCAAGAAAGAGGGGGGTGGAGGGCTGAATAAACCAAAATGAATCCAAGAATAAAATGATATAATGTGTGAAATAAAAGGATCAAGCATGTCAACATGTGAAAAAGGTAGGTTGCCTGGTGCTATTACAGAATACTTTAGGAAAAAAACAAAATTCAAACATAGTAGGTGTTAAGTTGAGAGCTAACGTACCAGGGTAGTTTTTTCTAGGCTTTGCATAGGGGTGTAGGTGATCAAGTGTCCGTAGCGGACCCCACAATCTACGGGGTCGAGGCCTCTGCCAAAATTACAAAGGAATGGAGAAAAAGTCTTGCATCAAGATATGGAACTCAAAGTCTAGTTCATTATCCAAGTTGCACATTACTTGAGAGAGTTAAATTTGACAGCCTGACATTCTGGCTTACTATAAGTCATAACTCGCTGCTTACCGATCCGAACGGAAGGACATCATCCATATGCAGGCTGTACTTTGTAATCCCCCCGGCAGAGTAGTTTGCTAGGAAAAGGTGCACGAGCAGCGAGAGCACCGACAAGACGATGCCGATGGCCGTGGCCAGCTTGAATTTGCTTTTGAGGAGCATCTTATTGTTTCATCACTCTACTCCCAGCTCCAAGTCCTGATGAAGGGATCCAAGGTCAGCGTTCTAGTAGGAAGAAGATACCCAGGCCTATCTCAGATTCTCAACAAGCTGCAAAGCAGAGATAACAAGCAAGGCACATATTTTGCGAGAAGAGAACCTATGTGTGTTGCTCTCCGTAATAATATTTTAAGTTGAACAATTCATCTGGGGGACTGATGCAGATCCTACCGAATACCCTACACCTACATTTTAAGGAGAATTAGGTTTTGAGTACTCTTAGGTTTTTCGTCTTACATAGAAGAGAACTCCCTAGTCCACAGACGCGCGCGCGCGCAACCCCAATCTCCCATCTACATAGCCCGCGCCCGCGATCCAATCAGGTGCTTCCCGGCGGCCCCGCGAGCGAGCGAGGATCCATCGCGAGTGGCGACGGCGGGGAAGCCCGGATCCAGATCCCCACGCGCCGCACGCGTACACAGGTACAGTACGGAGAGAGGGGAAGGGTGGCCGTACCTGCCTGACCGCGGCGGCGGGAGAGGATAGGGTTCGGGGAGGCGGCGGATTCGTCGGAGCAAGTCGGCGCGGCGAGCGGCTGCGGAGTGGTAGGGAGGAGTGAAGTGGAGCGCCCGTCTCTCTCCTCGGCGAGGTGGCGACCTGCGTGGTCTGGTCGGGCTGGAGCACGTGGAGGCTGGTTGGCTCGGTGGGCCCGGCCCGTCAGTGGATCGAAGGATTGAGCAGCCACCCTACCTTGATTTTCGGTGACTACATTTATATGCACATGTTTTTTCTGAACAACTTAAGTGGTCATACATCAAAAATGGACTTCGTATGAAAACTTTATGCTTATTTTAGTGAACATCGCGTAAAACCGTCTTGGAACGAAAACAAGAATTAGGTATAAGAAATATAGACTCATTTTCTAAATTGAACATGAATAAGATTGCTTGACTTACACAGATTTATCATGAATCTTATTATATACAAGATAGAATTGAGCTAGTTGTTATTCATACATGGAGAATTAGTGGGTTTAAAGATTTCTTGTTATTTGAAATGCACATCATGTTTCCTACGGTGACATTATCGGATCAATGAATTGGCTTTGCTTTTACCCGTGGCAACGATAACAATTAAAATATATTTCGCGATGATAAAAATCATTAAAACCAAGTTGCGCATTGAACGAGAGAAATGCCAAAGTCTTAATTGATAGAGTTATAGAAGTTCTTTTTTTTTAAAAAAAAAGGTAAAGCCTTTGATTGTCTGATAATGAGCAAAGAATATAGGTCTTTCTGCTAAAGAGAATCTATTAAACTCATAATTCATTGGATCTTGTTATCAATGCCAACTACTACCTCTGTTTCAAGGAATAAGACGCCCTCGTTTTTCGTGCTTTTTGTTTGACCAATAATTACTTTAAATATATAAAGATTGTTTGTATGAAATTAGCATCATCAGAAAGTACTCTTCAATACGAATTCAACGGTACTAATTACATATAATATAATTAATATTTTGTTGCTTAATTTGTATGGTCAAAGTTCATCTTGGAATACGTGTGCGCCTTATTCTTTGAAACGGAGGTAGTAGGTATCATAAGTAAATGGATCCCGGTTGTTCAATACTTTGATAACCAAGGTCATTCTTTGCTAAAGGGAAATGATCACTATGAGTCAGATTCAACAGAATTGGATCTATTCCAAACAGTAAGAATTATGATTCTTGATCCTTCCGTTTAGATAACAATTTGGTATGTTCTTAAGTTCTAATTATAAGCAAATAAAATATGTTTATATTTTCTAAGTGATAGTGTTACAATCATATATATCATTAATGTCTTATTACTATTTTTAGTTTTTGCATTATTTTCTAAGAGTTTACTCTCCCTACCATAGATTATTTCCATCCTTCGCCACTGCTCTTCAGCATCCAAGGATTAGACATAAATCACAATTTACATCACTTGAAGAATTATTTGACAATGTGATGGTTCATTCAATGAATAGAACAAACCACAACTCCTACTTGTATGTTTGGGTATCATTACATCTTTTTGCAACCAAGTGATAGAAGGATCTTGGAGACCACACACCAAAGTGTTTTAAGATGCTATTCCTTTGTATAAACCGTTGTAAAAAAATCATGAGAGGTATTTCACAAAAAAAAGAAACATCATGAGATGTAATGTTCCAGCCATCGGCAAGCTTAGGCAGTTGTTCGAGCGGACTCTGTGCTGGAATCACCCTCGTTGCGATCAACTAATCGACACACGAGGCAGATTATTTTAAATATCTCGTAAGCAATTGCGTGTTTTAAACATTATGTTTTAATCATAAGTTTCCACCATTCTTGATAATATCTTGTGAAAATGTCTACAAGTAAAAAAATCAGGGAAAGAGTAGCACACCTAATTGAGAATGGTTGAGAGAAACATTGTTATTTGTATATCTCCCTTCATTTTAGAAACTTTTAGGGTGGATCGAAGAATGCATCAACCTAGGAGAACGTACTCCCTCCGTCCACAAATTAGTGTACATGTGGGTTTTCCAAGATAAATTATGAGGGTGGAGTGAAAAATACATTGAGAAGATGCATCTCTCCTCTTTAATTCTTTAACCTCCAATAAGCTAAATGCATGTAGAAAACAAAGAGAACATGTGCTTGATGGGTTCGTTGCATGGAAAACAAAAAAATTCTACCGTGAACATGAACAAAAACCAAGATCCAATCTAGGAAGAAGCAAAATCTAATCTATGAAGATCAAAGAAACGAGATGTATGAGAGACTAATGCTCGAAGATTCAAAGCCTTACGAGATTAGATCTCGTTGTTGATGTAGTTGATCGTCTCGTGCTACATTTCGGTAGCACTTTCGTACTCGGTCGTTCGTACGGTATCGATGAAGTCCGCCATCTCCCCGTTCCAGCGGGAAGCGGAGGTGTGGTAGATCCCCTCGGAATCCTAGCAGCGCGGCGGCGTGGTGGTGGTGGAGGAGGAGAAAAGCTGCAGGGTGATACGTCTCAAACGTATCTATAATTTCTGATGTTCCATGCTAGTTTTATGACAATACCTACATGTTTTGCTCACACTTTATAATGATTTCATGCATTTTCCGGAACTAACCTATTAACAAGATGCCACAGTGCCAGTTCCTGTTTTCTGCTGTTTTTGGTTCCAGAAAGGCTGTTCGGGCAATATTCTCGGAATTCGACGAAACAAAGACCAAATATCTTATTTTTCCCGGAAGGTTTCAGATCACCGAAGGAGAGTCGGAGGCGGGCCAGGGGGCCACCACACCACACCTGGGCGCGGGCCCAAGCCTGGCCGCGCCACCAGGTGGGGAGGGCGCCCTGGTGCCCCTCTTGCACCGCCTCTTCGCCCATATAAGCCCTCGTGACGTAAAACTTCGAGACCGATTGACGAAACTCCAAAAAGACTCCAGGGGCGCCTCCGCCATCGCGAAACTCCAATTCGGGGGACAAAAGTCTCTGTTCCAGCACCCTGCCGGGACGGGGAATTGCCCCCGGAGTCATCTCCATCGACACCACCGTCATCTTCATCGCCATTGCTGTCTCCCATGATGAGGAGGGGGTAGTTCTCCCCCGAGGCTGAGGGCTCTACCGGTAGCTATGTGGTTCATCTCTCTCTCCCATGGTGTGATCTTTATGTGATCATGAGCTTTGTGTCACTATTAATCTATGTGCTACTCTAGTGATGTTATTAAAGTAGTCTATTCCTCCTCCATGATGTAATGTTGACAGTGTGTGCATCATGTAGTACTTGGCGTAGGTTATGATTGTAATCTCTTGTAGATTATGAAGTTAACTATTACTATGATAGTATTGATGCGATCTATTCCCCCTTTCATAGCTATTGTTGACAGTGTGTATGTCATGTTAGTACTCGGTCTAAATTGCAATGGTCTATTATGCACTCTAGAGGTTACTTAAATATGAACTCCGGATGTTGTGGAGCTTGTTTACTCCGGCTTGAGGTGTGCTTTTATAGCCCTACACAATGAATGGTGTTTGTTATCCAACAAGAGAGTGTGAGAAAGTAGCACAGGTGAAGAGAAGTTATTTATTTATGTGATCAATGTTGAGAGTGTCCACTAGTGAAAGTATGATCCCTAGGCCTTGTTTCTAAGCATTGAAACACCATTTCCAACAAGTTCTGTTACATGTTTGCTTGCTGCCATCTTTATTTCAGATTGCAATTACTACTTACAATCATCCATATTACTTGTATTTCACTATCTCTTCATCGAACTAGTGCACTTATACATCTGACAAGTGTATTAGGTGTGTTGGGGACACAAGAGACTTCTTGTATCGTAATTACAGGGTTGCTTGAGAGGGATATCTTTGACCTCTACCTCCCTGAGTTTGATAAACCTTGGGTGATTCACTTAAGGGAAACTTGTTGCTGTTCTACAAACCTCTGCTCTTGGAGGCCCAACACTGTCTACAGGAATAGAAGCGTGCGTAGACATCAAGCTATTTTCTGGCGCCGTTGCCGGGGAGGTAAGGTAAAAGGTATTCACATCCTCCGACTACTAAGCTATTTCCTAGCACTGTTGCCGGTGTGTGAGTGCTCGAAGCTATTTCCTTTAGATTCTGTAATTGCATCTTTTTGTTTCTTGTTTTTATTTCACTAGTTAGGCTTAATGGAAAACAACAAAAAAATTAGAGATCTTTATAGTATTTATCTTGAGTTAGGACATGAGGTGTTTGAAGAGAAAATTAAAAAACCTATGGAACTTTATATGCATGCTAATGGCAATGTTATTAGTATGAATGCTTTGAACACCATTGTTGCTAATGCTATGGAAAATTCTAAGCTTGGGGAAGCTGGTTTTGATGAGCATGATATTTTTAGTCCCCCAAGCATGGAGGAGAAAAATTACTTTGATGATAATTTACCTCCTATTTATGATGATTATAATGATAGTGGTATTTTGGTGCCACCTACTATGGAGGATAAAGTTTATTATGACTATACTATGACTCCTATATTTGATGATTATGGTGATGAGAATAATAATGATAGCTACTTTGTTGAATTTGCTCCCACTACAATTAATAAGAATGACTATGCTTATGTTGGGAGTAGTAATTATTTTATGCATATGAACCATGATAAGAATGTTTTAAGTGATGGTTATATTGTAGATTTCATCAATGATGCTACTGAAATTTATTATGAGAGAGAAACATGGTTATATGCATCTTAATAGTTTCCCCTCTCTATGTTGAGAATCTTGAAGTTACTCATGTTTTATCTTCCTATGATTGTCACTTTGCTCCTCATGAATTTATTTGTGTACAAGATTCATTCCCATAGGAAGTGGGTTAGGCTTAAATTTATTTCATACTTGCTTTTTGATGCTCTCTTTGCTTCAACTCTCATCCTTATGTGAGCATCATTAAAATTGCTGAGCCCATCTTAATGGCTATAAAGAAAGCACTTCTTGGGAGATAACCCATGTTTTTATTTTGCTACTGTTTTATTGTGTCTTCGAAGTTGTTACTACTGTAGCAACCTCTCCTTATCTTTATTTTATCGCATTGTTGTGCCAAGTAAAGTCTTTGATAGTAAGGTTGATACTAGATTTGGATTACTGCGCAGAAACAGATTTCTTACTGTCACGAAATTGAGCAGCCCCGTCTGTAAGTAACTCAGAAAAATCTGCCAATTTAGGTGCGTGATCCTCAGATATTTCCGCAACTTTCATTCAATTTGAGCTTTTTCATATGAGCAAGTTAAGTGCCCCTGAAAAATTCGTCTTTACGGACTGTTCTGTTTTGATAGATTCTGTCTTTTATTTCGCATTGCCTCTTTTGCTATGTTGGATGGATTTCTTTGTTCCATTAACTTTCAGTAGCTTTGAGCAATGTCCAGAAGTGTTAAGAATGATTGTGTCACCTCTGAATATGTGAATTTTTGATTATGCACTAACCCTCTAATGAGTTTGTTTTGAGTTTGGTGTGGAGAAAGTTTTCAAGGGTCAAGAGAGGAGGATGATACAATATGATCAAGAAGAGTGAAAAGTCTAAGCTTGGGGATGCCCCCGTGGTTCATCCCTGCATATTTCAAGAAGACTCAAGCATCTAAGCTTAGGGATGCCCAAGGCATCCCCTTCTTCATCGACAACTTATGAGGTCACCTCTAGTGAAACTATATTTTTATTCCGTCACATCTTATGTGCTTTATTTGGAGCGTCTGTATGTTTTTGTTTTTGTTTTTGTTTGAATAAAATCTGATCCTATCGTGCTTGTGTGGGAGAGAGACACGCTCCACTCGTTCATATGAACACTGGTGTTCTTAGCTTTACTTTTAATGTTCATGGCGAAGGTTGAAAACCGCTTCGTTCATTCCTATATGGTTGGAAACGGAAAATGCTTCATGTGGTAATTGGTATAATGTCTTGAATAATTTGATACTTGGCAATTGTTGTGCTCATATATATCATGTTTAAGCTCTTGCATCATATACTTTGTACCTATTAATGAAGAACTACATAGAGCTTGTTAAAATTTGGTTTGCATGATTGGTCTCTCTAGAGTCTAGATATTTTCTGGTGAGGTGTTTGAACAACAAGGAAGACAATGGAGAGTCTTATAATGCTTACAATATGTTCTTATGTAAGTTTTGCTGTACCGGTTCATACTTGTGTCTGCTTCAAACAACCTTGCTAGCCAAAGCCTTGTATTGAGAGGGATTACTTCTCGTGCATCCAAAATCCTTGAGCCAAAAACTATGCTATTTGTGTCCACCATACCTACCTACTACATGGTATTTCTCTGCCATTCCAAAGTAAATTACTTGAGTGCTACCTTTAAAATTCTATTCTTTGTCTTTGCAATATATAGATCATGGGAAAATAGCCTTAAAAACTATTGTGGTATTGAATATGTAACTTATGTATCTTATTTCTTATAAGTTGCTTGTTGAGCGGTAACCATGTTTCTGGGGACGCCATCAACTATTACACCTTTGTTGAATATCATGTGAGTTGCTATGCATGTTCGTCTTGTCTGAAGTAAGGTGATTTATCATGATCAAATGGTTTGAGTATGCATATTGTTAGAGAAGAACATTGGGCCGCTAACTAAAGCCATGAATCATGGTGGAAGTTTCAGTTTGGACTTTGGACAATCAATCCTCAATCTCTTATGAGAATATTTCTGTTGTTGAATGCTTATGCATTAAAGAGGAGTCCATTATCTGTTTTCTATGTTGTCCCGGTATGGATGTCTAAGTTGAGAATAATCAAAAGCGAGAAATCCAATGCAAACCTTCTCCTTAGACCTTTGTACAGGGGGCATAGAGGTACCCCTTTGTGACACTTGGTTGAAACATATGTTATGCAATGATAATCCATGAAAATCCAAGCTAATTAGGACAAGGTGCGAGCACTATTGGTAATCTATGCATGAGGCTTGCAACTTATAGGATGTCTTATGCATAACACATATGCTTTATTACTACCGTTGACAAAATTGTTTCTATGTTTCAAAATAAAAGCTCTAGCACAAAAATAGTAATCCATGCTTCCCTCTGCGAAGGGCTTTTCTTTTACTTTATGTTGAGTCAGTTTACCTACTTCTTTCTATCTTAGAAGCAAACACTTGTGTCAACTGTGTGCATTGATTCCTACATACTTTCTTATTTGCATTCATCATATTACTTTGTGTTGACAATTATCCATGAGATATACATGTTAAAGTTGAAAGCAACTGCTGAAACTTATATCTTCCTTTGTGTTGCTTCAAAGCTTTCTACTATGAATTTATTGCTTTATGAGTTAACTCCTATGCAAGTCTTATTGATGCTTGTCTTGAAAGTACTATTTATGAAAAGTCTTTGCTATATGATTCAGTTGTTTAGTCATTATCTTTACCATTGCTTTGAATCACTTCATTCATCTTATATGCTTTACAATAGTATGATCAAGATTATGTAAGTAGCATGTCACTTCAGAAATTATCCTTGTTATCGTTTACCTACTCGAGGGCGAGTAGGAACTAAGCTTGGAGATGCTTGATACGTCTCAAACGTATGTTTTGCTCACACTTTATAATGATTTCATGCATTTTACGGAACTAACCTATTAACAAGATGTCACAGTGCCAGTTCCTGTTTTCTGCTGTTTTTGGTTCCAGAAAGGCTGTTCGGGCAATATTCTCGGAATTCGACGAAACAAAGACCAAATATCTTATTTTTCCCGGAAGGTTCCAGATCACCGAAGGAGAGTCGGAGGCCGGCCAGGGGCCACCACACCACACCTGGGCGCGGGCCCAAGCCTGGCCGCGCCACCAGGTGGGGAGGGCGCCCTGGTGCCCCTCTTGCGCCGCCTCTTCGCCCATATAAGCCCTCGTGACCTAAAACTTCGAGACCGATTGACGAAACTCCAGAAAGACTCCAGGGCGCCGCCGCCATCGCGAAACTCCAATTCAGGGGACAGAAGTCTCTGTTCCGGCACCCTGCCGGGACGGGGAATTGCCCCCGGAGTCATCTCCATCGACACCACCGCCATCTTCATCGCCATTGCTGTCTCCCATGATGAGGAGGGAGTAGTTCTCCCCCGAGGTTGAGGGCTCTACCGGTAGCTATGTGGTTCATCTCTCTCTCCCATGGTGTGATCTTTATGTGATCATGAGCTTTGTATCACTATTAATCTATGTGCTACTCTAGTGATGTTATTAAAGTAGTCTATTCCTCCTCCATGATGTAATGTTGACAGTGTGTGCATCATGTAGTACTTGGCGTAGGTTATGATTGTAATCTCTTGTAGATTATGAAGTTAACTATTACTATGATAGTATTGATGCGATCTATTCCCCCTTTCATAGCTATTGTTGACAGTGTGTATGCTATGTTAGTACTCGGTCTAAATTGCAATGGTCTATTATGCACTCTAGAGGTTACTTAAATATGAACTCCGGATGTTGTGGAGCTTGTTTACTCCGGCTTGAGGTGTGCTTTTATAGCCCTACACAATGAATGGTGTTCGTTATCCAACAACAGAGTGTGAGAAAGTAGCACAGGTGAAGAGAAGTTATTTATTTATGTGATCAATGTTGAGAGTGTCCACTAGTGAAAGTATGATCCCTAGGCCTTGTTTCTAAGCATTGAAACACCGTTTCCAACAAGTTCTGTTACATGTTTGCTTGCTGCCATCTTTATTTCAGATTGCAATTACTACTTACAATCATCCATATTACTTGTATTTCACTATCTCTTCGCCGAACTAGTGCACCTATACATCTGACAAGTGTATTAGGTGTGTTGGGGACACAAGAGACTTCTTGTATCGTAATTGCAGGGTTGCTTGAGAGGGATATCTTTGACCTCTACCTCCCTGACTTCGATAAACCTTGGGTGATTCACTTAAGGGAAACTTGCTGCTGTTCTACAAACCTCTGCTCTTGGAGGCCCAACACTGTCTACAGGAATAGAAGCGTGCGTAGACATCACAGGGCTTCGCCAAGCCGGAGCAGACTAGCGGTGGAGGAGAGAGGGGGCGGCCAGACTTTGGTGTGAAGGGGTGGCTGCTCCCTCTGCCCCCTCCCCTATTTATATAGGGGGTAGGTTGGTTGGGGTGGCCCCCCTGCGCCCACATACCATCTAGGGTCGGCGGCCAAGAGGGGGAGGGGATTTCTTCCCCTCCAAGTTGATCCCCCCTAGAGCTTTGGGGAAACCCTAAGGGTGGTCGGCCTGGGCCTTTAGGGCTTGGTGCACCTGGCCCATGCAAGGCAGCACCCCCTCGGCCCATATTGTCCCTCCTAGGGTCATGGGCCCCATGGTGGACCCCCGGAACCTTCTAGAACCTTTCCGGTCTTCCACCGGAAAAATCCTGAACTTTTCTGAAACCTAGAAATCAACTTCCCTTATATGAATCTTATTCTCTGGACCATTCCGGACCTCCTCGTGATGTCCTAGATCCCATCCGAGACTCCGAACAAACTTCGGTCTCCATCTCATATTCTGAATCTATTTACACGACATCGAACCTTAAGCGCGTCACCCTACGGTTCGTGAACTATGCGGACATGATCGAGACTCCTCTCCTACCAATAACCAATAGCGGGACCTGGGAATCCATAATGGCTCCCACACATTCAGCGATAACTTAGTGATCGATTGAATCATTAACATACGATACCGATTCCCTTTGTCACGCGATACTTTACTTGTCCGAGGTTTGATCATCGGTATCTCCATACCTAGTTCAACCTCGTTACCGGTAAGTACTCTTTGCTCGTACCGTGGTATGTCATCTCTTGTGACCATGTCACATGCTTGCAAGCTAATTAGACGACATTCCACCGAGAGGGCCCAGAGTATATCTATTCATCATCGGGATGGACAAATCCCACTCTTGATCGATATGCCTCAACACACACTTTCCGAATACGCAATCCCATCTTTATTGCCACCCATTTACGCAATGGCGTTTGATGTAATCAAAGTATCCTTCCGGTGTAAGTGATTTACATGATCTCATGGTCGAAGGACTAGGTAACTATGTATCGAAAGCTTATAGCAAGATGAACTTAATGACTTGATCTTATGCTACGCTCATTTGGGTGTGTGTCCATTATATCATTCATCCAATGACATAACCTTGTTATTAACAACATCCAATGTTTATGATCACGAAACCAGATCATCTATTAATCAACAAGATAGTTATACAAGAGGCTTACTAGGGACTCCTTGTTGTTTACATAACACACATGTATCAATGTTTCGGTTAATACAATTATAGCATGGGATGCAAACATTTATCCTAAACACAAAGATATAATAATAACCATTTTATTATTGCCTCTTGGGCATATCTCCAACAGTGCTAAATATTATTGGGTTTGATTTTCGTGCGATGAGACAGAAGCAATTAAAATGTATTGAGAACATAGGAGTACACTATTTCGTGGACAAAGTTTAGAGCTAGATGCCCACTTATATGAGGATGAAGGGAGTATATGACACTTTCCGTTGTACCCCAAGGTTGTACCCCCACCCCCACCCCACCCCCAAAGTTCCTACAAAATCAGGAAAAGGTCAACAAATAAGAGGAAGACTTATGTGTTGTGGCAAGTCCAAACCACATTGGAATTGGTTTATTATTACTATCATTTGCACATAGGTCTTATTTATTTTTGTTTGTGGATCTATGTTTTGGATATAGATTTCAAATTATGAGACATGCATGTCTTATGTTTATATTGTTGTTATTATTTGAAACTGTTGAAGTGTTTTAGACACTACAAAAAATCCCCCCCCCCCTCCTGGCGGATTTTTTTGGACGACACAAGGAAAAGTTGTGCAAAAGTTTTTTGGCCGGCGAATGAGAATTCTCGGTGGCTATCAAGATTAGCACACACATATTCGATGTGGCAACACTCATACTGGCAGATATACACGCCATGGTAGGTGCCAATCTAGACCGACATTTATTAATGCCGCAGTGAACTCAGGCATATCTTATGTCGCTATGGATTGGATTGACACTACCGCGAAGAGATTTGTCAATCTCGTCTCGTTGACAAGTGTGGGCTACCATCGCCCAACCTGACCTTCATATCTCGCCTCCCGCAACCGCACATTGTAGTCTCTACACTCCCAAATCTCCCTCGCAGAATCTTCAGCGGTGGGTTGCGGCAACGGAGGAGCAGGAGGCGGTCGACGCGGCTGCGAAACCAACCTGATGGAAAAGTCCCAAGGCCATATGGTTGTCTACCACATCGTCACCAAGTACGATTCTTTTATCTAATTTGGGGCACCTAACTCGTTTTCTTTATGTGATTTGCCTCATTGTTGTGCAGGGCAGCGACTCAATTGCATGTATTGCTCGGAATGGAGATGCGCCATCTTACACTTGGGTTGCTCGGATTGGAGAGGCTTCACCACAAAAAATATGGAAGTGCGAGTTCCTAATATGGATCGATCCGAAGAAACTTCTCCTGAAGAGGAAGTGTGGGATGACGACGACAACACTGCGTACATAATCTCTGAACAAGGGGTGAAATGGCATGGCTAAGTGGCGTCTGAGATAATCATGCTTACAGCCAAACGTCTCCATCTCTTGGTTGTGATGAAGTAGCACATGTTTTGCAAGCTCGACGCAAATTAATGGGCGCAATTATATGTAATTTGGTACTTATGTGTTTCATAAATATATACGCGCAATGTTTCTCCAATTCATGTGATTTTATTTTTATATATATAGTTGGTCAACCACATTTGACTGGTTGTTGTGGCCTACTAGATTTTTGTTATTACCTATAGGCCCTGGAGTTCTGCATCACTGACTCAAGGGCCCATTAAGCCAACCCTATATATATCTCGCAACACACCTATATAATACATGGCACACTTGTTGTCTAACCACGTCACTCCCCTCTTTCCATTATTTATCCTAGATCTCGCAACATTTCACCCTCTACAAAATCTATATTTCACAACAGTCCACTACAAACCATAGACCCCATCCCCATTTCTCCCTAATTGTGTGTTAGATCAAGAGTTGTAGGGTGGCCTCTATCCGTAGCGCCCGATATGGTCATGGCGTGCCAGTGTTGGGGTCTTTGACCGGCGTACCAGTCCTGCATGTATGTTCTTCATCCCTCCTTTTCTTTGTGCTTCATATTATTCTTCTTTCTCGTCTTTAATAGATATTTTCGTCGTTTCAAATCCGGCACGAGGTCTGTCGCTCGAATGATGTTGTTGAAAGTGCATGAAGCCCCCATGTGTGGTCTTTCTAATTAATTATTATCCATATGGAATAATATTTGCATTGAGTTATATTTGTAGGATTTGTCCATAGGCAATGCTTGAACCATATATTGGCTTCAAGGTTGCAAGAATAAGAAAATTAAGAATATCAAGTGACAATTATGTCGTGAAGAAGAAGATGGAGTGATCTATCATGTGTATCTTCAAGACATCAACATAATAAAGATAAAAGAAATAAAGTACAAGTTCAAGATGAGTCATCTCGAAGAGATCATATGCTTGAAGCTTGACATCCATATGGTAATCATGGATATATGAAGATATACCGGAGAATTGGCTCCCCGATATTAGTGTATGGGGGAGCAATCCGCATAACTTCATCTAGCAAACACAATCAAGAAAGGCGTTCCATGTTGTCGTAGTCAAGCTCATCATCATGTAGCTCAAGTGGATGCGCAAGGCTAAAGTTTGCTCCTGATAGAGTTTCTTACTTGCCATTCTCATGGTGTAGTTTGGGAGGCCGGTTTACACGATAGTTGGCCGTACTACCAAGAGGGCTCTCGAGTGAGCAACTTGATCGTATCGTTCAGAGAGAGATCAAACGCTTGCATGTTTTGCATCATATTTCCTGGTTTTTATTGGGATCTTATCAATGTGGTGATTTAGAGCTTGTGGTTATTTCCATGACAAGCTCTAATTCATTAAAAATGGATTTCGAATGAAAAACTTGTTGCATTTTTATTATTGGAGTTTTTCCTAGTTCTTCATGATGAGAGGTTTTACTAAATTCATGGGAAAAAATCTTTCCCACTTGTTCTTAATATATTCACTTTTTTTTGGGGTGGCTCTTGTCTTCCTCTTTCCAAAAAATTGGTTTCACTTCATCTGGATTTTCCAACCTCAAGATATTGCATTTCTAAGTTTCCCCTTTATTTTGTTGATACGTCTCCAACGTATCTATAATTTCTGATGTTCCATGCTAGTTTTATGATAATACCTAAATGTTTTGCTCACACTTTATAATGATTTCATGCATTTTCCGGAACTAACCTATTAACAAGATGCTGAAGTGTCAGTTCCTATTTTCTGCTGTTTTTGGTTCCAGAAAGGCTGTTCGGGCAATATTCTCAGAATTCGACGAAACAAAGGCCAAATATCTTATTTCACCGAGACGGACCAGAACACCGAAGGGGAGACGGAGAGGAGGCCCAGGGCCCCCAGACCACAGGGCCGCGCGGGTGGTCCCTGATACGCGTACACCACGCGTCCGTTGGGAACCCCAAGAGGAAGGTGTGATGCGTACAGCGGCAAGTTTTCCCTCAGTATGAAACCAAGGTTTATCGAGCCAGTAGGAGCCAAGAAGCACGTTGAAGGTTGATGGCGGCGGGATGTAGTGCGGCGCAACACCAGGGATTCCGGCGCCAACGTGGAACCTGCACAACACAACCAAAGTACTTTGCCCCAACGAAACAGTGAGGTTGTCAATCTCACCGGCTTGCTGTAACAAAGGATTAGATGTATAGTGTGGATGATGATTGTTTGCAGAAAATAGTAGAATAGTATTGCAGTAGATTGTATTTCAGTATAGAGAATTGGACCGGGGTCCACAGTTCACTAGAGGTGTCTCTCCCATAAGATAAACAGCATGTTGGGTGAACAAATTACAGTTGGGCAATTGACAAATAAAGAGGGCATGACCATGCACATACATATTATGATGAGTACTGTGAGATTTAATTGGGCATTACGACAAAGTACATAGACCGCTATCCAGCATGCATCTATGCCTAAAGAGTCCACCTTCAGGTTATTATCCGAACCCCCTCCAGTATTAAGTTGCTAACAACAGACAATTGCATTAAATATTGCGCGTAATGTAATCAGTGACTATATCCTCAAACATAGCACTAATGTTTTATCCCTAGTGGCAACAACACATCCATAATCTTAGAGATTTCTGTCACTTCCCCAGATTCACGGAGACATGAACCCACTATCGAGCATAAATACTCCCTCTTGGAGTTACAAGCATCTACTTGGCCAGAGCATCTACTAGTAACGGAGAGCATGCAAGATCATAAACAACACATAGACATAACTTTGATAATCAACATAACAAGTATTCTCTATTCATCGGATCCCAACAAACGCAACATATAGAATTACAGATAGATGATCTTGATCATGGTAGGCAGCTCACAAGATCCGACAATTAAGCACAATGGGGAGAAGACAACCATCTAGCTACTGCTATGGACCCATAGTCCAGGGGTAGACTACTCACACATCACTCCGGAGGCGACCATGGCGGCGTAGAGTCCTCCGAGAGATGATTCCCCTCTCCGGCAGGGTGCCGGAGGCGATCTCCTGAATCCCCCGAGATGGGATTGGCGGCGGCGGCGTCTCTGGAAGGTTTTCCGTATCGTGGCTCTCGATCGGGGGTTTCGCGACGAAGGCTTTAAGTAGGCGGAAGGGCAGGTCAGAGGCGGCACGAGGGGCCCACACCACAGTGGCCGCGCGCCAAGGGGGCCGCGCCGCCCTAGGGTGTGGCCACCTCGTGGCCCCACTTCGTCTCCTCTTCGGTCTTCCGGAAGCTTCGTGGCAAAATAGGACCCCGGGCGTTGATTTCGTCCAATTCCGAGAATATTTCGTTACTAGGATTTACTGAAACCAAAAACAGCAGAAAACAAGAATCGGCACTTCGGCATCTTGTTAATAGGTTAGTTCCAGAAAATGCACGAATATGACATAAAGTGTGCATAAAACATGTAGATATCATCAATAATGTGGCATGGAACATAAGAAATTATCGATACGTCGGAGACGTATCAGCATCCCCAAGCTTAGTTCTGCTCGTCCCGAGCAGGTAAAACGATAACAAAGATAATTTCTGGAGTGACATGCCATCATAACCTTGATCATACTATTTGTAAAGCATATGTAGTGAATGCAGCGATCAAAATAATGTATATGACATGAGCAAACAAGTGAATCATATAGCAAAGACTTTTCATGAATAGTACTTCAAGACAAGCATCAATAAGTCTTGCATAAGAGTTAACTCATAAAGCAATAATTCATAGTAAAAGCATTGAAGCAACACAAAGGAAGATTAAGTTTCAGCGGTTGCTTTCAACTTGTAACATGTATATCTCATGGATATTGTCAACATAGAGTAATATAATAAGTGCAATATGCAAGTATGTAGGAATCAATGCACAGTTCACACAAGTGTTTGCTTCTTGAGGTGGAGAGAAATAGGTGAACTGACTCAACAATGAAAGTAAAAGAATGGTCCTCCATAGAGGAAAAGCATCGATTGCTATATTTGTGCTAGAGCTTAGATTTTGAAAACATGAAACAATTTTGTCAACGGTAGTAATAAAGCATATGTATCATGTAAATTATATCTTACAAGTTGCAAGCCTCATGCATAGTACACTAATAGTGCCCGCACCTTGTCCTAATTAGCTTGGACTACCGGATCATCACAATGCACATGTTTTAACCAAGTGTCACAAAGGGGTACCTCTATGCCGCCTGTACAAAGGTCTAAGGAGAAAGCTCGCATTGGATTTCTCGCTATTGATTATTCTCAACTTAGACATCCATACCGGGACAACATAGACAACAGATAATGGACTCCTCTTTTATGCATAAGCATGTAACAATAATTAATAAGTTTCTCATATGAGATTGAGGATATATGTCCAAAACTGAAACTTCCACCATGGATCATGGTTTTAGTTAGCGGCCCAATGTTCTTCTCTAACAATATGCATGCTTAACCATAAGGTGGTAGATCTCTCTTACTTCAGACAAGACGAACATGCATAGCAACTCACATGAAATTCAACAAAGAGTAGTTGATGGCGTCCCCAGTGAACATGGTTATCGCACAACAAGCAACTTAATAAGAGATAAAGTGCATAAGTACATATTCAATACCACAATAGTTTTTAAGCTATTTGTCCCATGAGCTATATATTGCAAAGGTGAATGATGGAATTTTAAAGGTAGCACTCAAGCAATTTACTTTGGAATGGCGGAAAATACCATGTAGTAGGTAGGTATGGTGAACACAAATGGCATAGTGGTTGGCTCAAGTATTTTGGATGCATGAGAGGTATTCCCTCTCGATACACGGTTTAGGCTAGCAAGGCTTATTTTGAAACAAACACAAGGATGAACCGGTGCAGCAAAACTCACATAAAAGACATATTGTAAACATTATAAGACTCTACACCGTCTTCCTTGTTGTTCAAACTCAATACTAGAAATTATCTAGACCTTAGAGAAACCAAATATGCAAACCAAATTTTAACATGCTCTATGTATTTCTTCATTAATGGGTGCAAAGTATATGATGCAAGAGCTTAAACATGAGCACAACAATTGCCAAGTATCACATTACCCAAGACATTATAGCAAATTACTACATGTATCATTTTCCAATTCCAACCATATAACAATTTAACGAAGAAGAAACTTCGCCATGAATACTATGAGTAGAAACTAAGGACATGCTTGTCCATATGCTACAGCGGAGCGTGTCTCTCTCCCATAAAGTGAATGCTAGGATCCATTTTATTCAAACAAAACAAAAAACAAAAACAAACCGATGCTCCAAGAAAAGCACATAAGATGTGATGGAATAAAAATATAGTTTCAGGGGAGGAACTTGATAATGTTGTCGATGAAGAAGGGGATGCCTTGGGCATCCCCAAGCTTAGACGCTTGAGTCTTCTTGATATATGCAGGGGTGAACCACCGGGGCATCCCCAAGCTTAGAGCTTTCACTCTCCTTGATCATGTTGCATCATACTCCTCTCTTGATCCTTGAAAACTTCCTCCACACCAAACTTAGAACAACTCATTAGAGGGTTAGTGGACAATAAAAATTAACATGTTCAGAGGTGACATAATCATTCTTAACACTTCTGGACATTGCACAAAGCTACTGGACATTAATGGATCAAAGAAATTCATCCAACATAGCAAAAGAGGCAATGCGAAATAAAAGGCAGAATCTGTCAAAACAGAACAGTTCGTATTGACGAATTTTATCAAGGCACCAGACTTGCTCAAATGAAAATGCTCAAATTGAATGAAAGTTGCGTACATATCTGGGGATCACTCACGTAAATTGGCATAATTTTCTGAGTTACCTACAGAGAAAACAGCCCAGATTCGTGACAGCAAAGAAATCTGTTTCTGTGCAGTAATCCAAATCTAGTATGAACTTTTCTATCAACGACTTTACTTGGCACAACAAAACACTAAACTAAGATAAGGAGAGGTTGCTAAAGTAGTAAACAATTTCCAAGACACAAAATAAAAACAAAGTACTGTAGTAAAAACCATGGGTTGTCTCCCATAAGCGTTTTTCTTTAACGCCTTTCAGCTAGGCGCAGAAAGTGTGTATCAAGTATTATCAAGAGACGAAGTGTCAACATCATAATTTGTTCTAATAATAGAATCAAAAGGTAACTTCATTCTCTTTCTAGGGAAGTGTTCCATACCTTTCTTGAGAGGAAATTGTTATTTAATATTACCTTCCTTCATATCAATGATAGCACCAACAGTTCGAAGAAAAGGTCTTCCCAATATAATGGGACAAGATGCATTGCATTCAATATCCAAGACAACAAAATCAACGGGGACAAGGTTATTGTTAACGGTAATGCAAACATTATCAACTTTCCCCAAAGGTTTCTTTGTAGAATGATCAGCAAGATTAACATCCAAATAACAATTTTTCAGCGGTGGCAAGTCAAGCATATTATAAATTTTCTTAGGCATAACAGAAATACTTGCACCAAGATCACATAAAGCATTACAATCAAAATCTTTAACCTTCATCTTAATGATGGGCTCCCAACCATCCTCTAGCTTTCTAGGAATAGAAGCTTTACGCTCTAGTTTCTCTTCTCTAGCTTTTATGAGAGCATTTGTAATATGTTGCGTGAAAGCCAAATTTATAGCACTAGCATTAGGACTTTTAGCAAGTTTTTGCAAGAACTTTATAACTTCAGAGATGTGGCAATCATCAAAATTCAAACCATTATAATCTAAAGCAATGGGATCATCATCCCCAATGTTGGAAAAAATTTCAGCAGCTTTATCACAGTGCGCTTTTAAGCAGTTTTAGCAGTTTCAGGCAGTTTCTCGCGCTTTGCATTAGAAGTGGAAACATTGCTAACACCAATTCTTTTATTATTAATAGTAGGAGGTGCAGCAACATGTGTAGCATTAGCATTACTAGTCGTGGTAATAGTCCAAACTTTAGCTACATTCTTCTCTTTAGCTAGTTTTTCATTTTCTTCTCTATCCCACCTAGCACGCAGTTCAGCCATCAATCTTATATTCTCATTAATTCTAACTTGGATGGCATTTGCTGTAGTAGTAATTTTGTTATCTAAATCCTCGGGTTTAGCAGCCATTTTATTAATTAAAGAAGATTGTGATGCAGACATGTATGAGATTCGATTTTCAGCATTAGCAAGTTTAGTTTGCAACCCCGAGATCTCCCTACTCAGATTTTCAAGTTGATTCCCTATATTCTTCAACAAGGTAAATTGCTCATTCATTGTTTTAGTAAACAATTTATTTTGCTCATATTGTGATTGCATAAAGCTCTTAGTGGATCTTTCAATTTCTAGCATCTTTTCTTCATTAGGTGAAACATATCTACCATGAGAGTTACCATTAGCAGGATATGGCCTAGAATCATTGTAATTGTTATTTTTAATGAAATTCACATCAACATATTCTTTTTGAGCAACCAATGACGCTAACGGAACATTATTAGAATTAACATTAGGCCTACCATTCACAAGCATAGACATAATAGCATCAATCTTATCACTCAAGGAAGAGGTTTCTTCGACAGAATTTACCTTCTTACCTTGTGGAGCTCTTTCCGTGTGCCATTCAGAGTAGTTGATCATCATATTATCAAGAAGCTTTGTTGCTTCACCAAGAGTGATGGACATAAAGGTACCTCCAGCAGCTGAATCCAATAAATTCCGCGAAGAAAAATTTAGTCCTGCATAGAAGGTTTGGATGATCATCCAAGTAGTCAGTCCATGGGTTGGGCAATTTTTAACCAGAGATTTCATTCTTTCCCATGCTTGTGCAACATGTTCAGTATCTAATTGTTTAAAATTCATTATGCTACTCCTCAAAGATATAATTTTAGCAGGGGGATAATATCTACCAATAAAAGCATCCTTGCATTTAGTCCATGAATCAATACTATTCTTAGGCAGAGATAGCAACCAATCTTTAGCTCTTCCTCTTAATGAGAAAGGGAACAATTTTAATTTTATAATGTCACCATCTACATCCTTATACTTTTGCATTTCACATAGTTCAACAAAATTATTAAGATGGGCAGCAGCATCATCAGAACTAACACCAGAAAATTGCTCTCGCATAACAAGATTTAGTAAAGCAGGTTTAATTTCAAAGAATTTTGCTGTAGTAGCAGGTGGAGCAATAGGTGTGCATAAGAAATCATTATTATTTGTGGTTGTGAAGTCACACAACTTAGTATTTTCAGGGGTAGCCATTTTAGCAACAGTAAATAAAGCAAACTAGATAAAGTAAATGCAAGTAACTAATTTTTTTGTGTTTTTGATATAGCAAACAAGATAGCAAATAAAGTAAAACTAGCAACTAATTTTTTTGTATTTTGATTTAGTGCAGCAAACAAAGTAGTAAATAAAACTAAGCAAGACAAAAACAAAGTAAAGAGATTGGGATGTGGAGACTCCCCTTGCAGCGTGTCTTGATCTCCCCGGCAACGGCGCCAGAAAAAGAGCTTGATACGCGTACAGCATGCGTCCGTTGGGAACCCCAAGAGGAAGGTGTGATGCGTACAGCGGCAAGTTTTCCCTCAGTATGAAACCAAGGTTTATCGAACCAGTAGGAGCCAAGAAGCACGTTGAAGGTTGATGGCGGCGGGATGTAGTGCGGCGCAACACCAGGGATTCCGGCGCCAACGTGGAACCTGCACAACACAACCAAAGTACTTTGCCCCAACGAAACTTGATGAGGTTGTCAATCTCACCGGCTTGCTGTAACAAAGGATTAGATGTATAGTGTGGATGATGATTGTTTGCAGAAAACAAAGAGAACAGTATTGCAAGAGATTGTATTTCAAGATAGAGAATTGGACCGGGGTCCACAGTTCACTAGAGGTGTCTCTCCCATAAGATAAACAGCATGTTGGGTGAACAAATTACAGTTGGGCAATTGACAAATAAAGAGGGCATGACCATGCACATACATATTATGATGAGTATTGTGAGATTTAATTGGGCATTACGACAAAGTACATAGACCGCTATCCAACATGCATCTATGCCTAAAGAGTCCACCTTCAGGTTATCATCCGAACCCCCTCCAGTATTAAGTTGCTAACAACAGACAATTGCATTAAGTATTGCGCGTAATGTAATCAGTGACTATATCCTCGAACATAGCACTAATGTTTTATCCCTAGTGGCAACAGCACATCCATAATCTTAGAGATTTCTGTCACTTCCCCAGATTCACGGAGACATGAACCCACTATCGAGCATAAATACTCCCTCTTGGAGTTACAAGCATCTACTTGGCCAGAGCATCTACTAGTAACGGAGAGCATGCAAGATCATAAACAACACATAGACATAACTTTGATAATCAACATAACAAGTATTCTCTATTCATCGGATCCCAACAAACGCAACATATAGAATTACAGATAGATGATCTTGATCATGTTAGGCAGCTCACAAGATCCGACAATTAAGCACAATGGGGAGAAGACAACCATCTAGCTACTGCTATGGACCCATGGTCCAAGGGTAGACTACTCACACATCACTCCGGAGGCGACCATGGCGGCGTAGAGTCCTCCGGGAGATGATTCCCCTCTCCGTCAGGGTGCCGGAGGCGATCTCCTGAATCCCCCGAGATGGGATTGGCGGCGGCGGCGTCTCTGGAAGGTTTTCCGTATCGTGGCTCTCGGTACTGGGGGTTTCGCGACGAAGGCTTTAAGTAGGCGGAAGGGCAGGTCAGGAGGCGGCACGAGGGGCCCACACCACAGGGCCGCGCGACCAAGGGGGGGGGGGCGCCGCCCTAGGGTGTGGCCACTTCGTGGCCCCACTTCGTCTCCTCTTCGGTCTTCTGGAAGCTTCGTGGCAAAATAGGACCCTGGGCGTTGATTTCGTCCAATTCCGAGAATATTTCGTTACTAGGATTTCTGAAACCAAAAACAGCAGAAACAAAGAATCGGCACTTCGGCATCTTGTTAATAGGTTAGTTCCAGAAAATGCACGAATATGACATAAAGTGTGCATAAAACATGTAGATATCATCAATAATGTGGCATGGAACATAAGAAATTATCGATACGTCGGAGACGTATCAGTCCCCTGGCCGCGCCGGCCTATGGGGAGGGCGCCCTGGTGCCCCTCCGACTCCGCCTCTTCGCCTATATAACCCCTCGTGACCTAAAAACGCGACACCAATTGACGAAACTGCAGAAAGACTCCAGGGGCACCGCCGCCATCGCGAAACTCCGTTTCGGGGGACAGAAGTCTCTGTTCCGGCACGCCGCCGGGACGGGGAATTACCCCCGGAGTCATCTCCATCGACACCACCACCATCTTCATCGCCGTTGTTGTCTCCTATGATGAGGAGGGAGTAGTTCTCCCCCGAGGCTGAGGGCTCTACCGGTAGCTATGTGGTTCATCTCTCTCTCCCATGGTGTGATCTTTATGTGATCATGAGCTTTGTATCACTATTAATCTATGTGCTACTCTAGTGATGTTATTAAAGTAGTTTATTCCTCCTCCATGATGTAATGTTGACAGTGTGTGCATCATGTAGTACTTGGCGTAGGTTATGATTGTAATCTCTTGTAGATTATGAAGTTAACTATTACTATGATAGTATTGATGTGATCTATTCCCCCTTTCATAGCTATTGTTGACAGTGTGCATGCTATGTTAGTACTCGGTCTAAATTGCAATGGTCTATTATGCACTCTAGAGGTTACTTAAATATGAACTCCGGATGTTGTGGAGCTTGTTTACTCCGGCTTGAGGTGTGCTTTTATAGCCCTACACAATGAATGGTGTTTGTTATCCAACAAGAGAGTGTGAGAAAGTAGCACAAGTGAAGAGAAGTTATTTATTTATGTGATCATTTTTGAGAGTGTCCACTAGTGAAAGTATGATCCCTAGGCCTTGTTTCCAAACATCGAATCGCCGTTTATTTACTGTTCTACTGCATGTTTACTTGCTGCCATATTTATTTCAGATTGTTATTACCACTCATATTCATTCATATCACTTGCATCTTACTATCTCTTCGCCGAACTAGTGCACCTATACATCTGACAAGTGTATTAGGTGTGTTGGGGACACAAGAGACTTCTTGTATCGTAATTGCAGGGTTGCTTGAGAGGGATATCTTTGACCTCTACCTCCCTGAGTTCGATAAACCTTGGGTGATTCACTTAAGGGAAACTTGCTGCTGTTCTACAAACATCTGCTCTTGGAGGCCCAACACTGTCTACAGGAATAGAAGCATGCGTAGACATCATTTGTCTTAAGATAAAAAAGGAATGGGACAAAGATGGGCTGAGGCTGACAATGTCTGTACTAGCACCCTCGCTGGGATGGTACTACAACCCCTTCTAGGCCGGTACTGCCTCTTATCTATCGGGTCTACGCCCCGCGCAACAAAGACCGATAGCGCCGGTACCAAGCCGGTGGTACCATCCGGCCTCAGGCTAGTAGTACCCACCCGTCCCTGTTGGTACTACATGGTCGGCCCATTCGCTTCCTCGCTCGCCTCTCTTGTATCCACCGCACCGCACCGCAAGCCCTTTGCCGGTACTGCCGGCCTAGCCGGAATGTACCCAATGGGCAGAAAATCTTGGACCATCTTTAAGGCCTTCTTCCACCTCTCTCATGGGTACTTCCTCTTTCTCTAGCTCCTCTCCACCATTGTTGACATTTTGCATGAGATTGCAATCTCTCTCCCCATCAGATGATTTAATTTGTGCATCTATTTGAGAAAAATATAGAGGAGATCTAGATCCACTCTTTGCCCAATCAAAATCATCTCTTTGTGAGTAAATCCTTTGGATCTAGATCTTGAAAAATTTGGTGTTCTTCTCTTTGTTTTTTCCTCTTTTACCCCCAATAGGTTTTGTAGCTCTGGTGCAATTTGTGATTGAAGGATTTGAGCATCTTATTGTTGTTCTTGCCATTGCAGTTGGTGCATCAGTTTGAGTTCTTCGTGGTGATACGTGGAGGTAAAAATTCGTGAATATATCTCTGAGGGAGCTTGTTCTTCTTGGGTATATGGACCCTCGATGGTTTTGTGACTTAGTGGTGTTCTTGGGGCCTCTAATTAAGTTGTGGAGATTCTTTAAGCACATGAGACCTTTGTGGCGATTTCTTGGGAGCCTAGAACTAAGTTGTTGAGATTTTTCTAAGCTTTGTGCGGATTCGCTGACCACCCTTAAGGTTATATAGTAAACCGAAGACTTCCCTTTTGGTGGAAAGGCTCGAGGAGAAACAGTAAGGCCTTCATGGTGTTTGGAGTGTTTTGGCCTCCACACCTATCCAGCGGAGAGTAGCACTCGTAAGAATGTGAACTTTGGGATATATCATCGTCTCCGCGTGCGTCTGTTATTTCGATACACGAGGTCTTTAGTTATGCACCTTACTTTATGGTAGCCTTCGTGCTTGAAGTTTCATATCTTGCGACCATATAGTTTTTTTGTCTTGCTTAGCATAAGTTAATGGCGCACATCGATGAACCCTAGTTATATAAGTTTTGTGCTCGACATCTAAATGATAGTTTTTATTCCACATTTGTTCAAACCATTATCGTAAAAGTTTAAACCGACTATTCTCCCTCTCTAAGTGGCATGCATGTCCTTTGAGTTGTGCATATTGTTAACGAGGTCGTGGGCATCATAAAGATCTTCCAATCCCGACAACTGAAGTTGCGGAGAAAACATATATGTTCAAAGACTACAAACACATCTAGAAGATTTTTCATAAATATGGTTTTATTTTTTAGTTAACTTGATATGTAAAAATTTAGGTGAGAGGGAAAATACTCACCTTTCCCTCTTTAGGAAATCTGCACTCGAAGCGAGGTTTAATTATCTTAAATATAACAAATGCAAATGAAGTTTTATATCTTAAATGAGGAAATCATGATTTACTGAGAATGGATTTATTAGTACTAATCATGATTAAATGTTTCGCGGCGATAATAGAAATGTGACCAGTAAAAATATTTGCTCCACATTTATCTGTATCCGATAGTAATATTTGCATCGTCTATTAATATAATAAGGCGTTTCCATCTTGGTGTTGCGTCCGAGATCGCGCGGTGTGTCGGTATGCGACACGTAGGAAAAAAAACTTCAGGTATGCACTATCCCCAAGATCCCTGGGGGCTTTTATTTTCTGAATCAGCGCGAGCGTGACGATTAACCGCGCGCTCGGTGTTTAAAACCGTCAGCGTGCACCTTTAGTGTTGTAGTGAGTAGGGAGAGAATTAAAACTCCAAACTCTTGAGTTAAACGAATATCTCGCAACTCGAATCGGCTCGTCTCGGACTCATCGTATAACGAGCCGAGCTCAGTTTTAACTTTTGTCATTAAACGAGTTGGCGCTAAACGTGTCGGGTTAACGAAGTACTATCTTAGCTCGTTTAACTTGGTAAAAATCAATTTTTTTTTTGGTTTAGGAGGTCTCGAGTACGGGGTTGATGGTAGTGATAGGAGTTTTTGGAGGAGGCAAAAAAGGATAACAACAAGCGCAACCACATAAATTTGTTTCAGAGGCATCTACACGAGATAACTACAGATTTAGGAAAAAATTCATTGTGCATTCATGATTGTTTATAGTTTTTTAGCGAGATACTCGGGAGTTGTGCGAGTTGAGTCGAGTTTCATTTATAAAATCGGTTGTTAAACGAGTCGAGACGAGTTGGCGCAGGTCGGCTTGAATTCCAGGCTTAGTAGTGAGAGTGGGTATCCGAGAGTCGAAAATTCAGTGAGTACTCTAAGTTAGGTGGGTGACAAACTTCACATATGCAACTCAAATGTCGTAATGACATCACAATTGCAACACATAAGTTAAATTAATCAAAACTACAATACAATTAAAAGGATCACATTGGAGAATGGACTTTGTAGCCCGGGCTACATGTAGGCCATTTTTTGAACCTACGACTTTTTTTTCAGACATGTTAAAAAATTCGAAAAATACTGTGATTTAGATAATATTGTACTCTACAAGTGTGTAAACTTTAAGAATCAAATATGTTGTATTTTGGGATCAGCAAATATAACAAATCTTGATTTCAGCATTGGTGAACAGTAACCACTACTTGCACGGCAAAGGGGCCTATATGCACGGCAAAGGCTTTCTTTGCCGTGCGCCTCGCCAACGTTGCACGACAAATGTTTTGTCGTGCGATGTCGCACGGCAAAGGTCGCTTCTTTACCGTGTGTCAAACATGTTTTATCTAAAAAAAGGCTCCAAACTGGGTGGTTTGAGATTCAAACCTAGGATGCAAAGTAGGGAAAGCATGCAACCTTGCCACTAGGCTAAGTGTCCAGTTGTTAATAACTATACCACACCACACCTTTTGAGATAAGAAGAAATCCAGTTTTACATCTTTGCCGTGTGCTTACACTAGGCAAAGTGCCGTTCGTTTGTTAAAAACACTAGGCAAAGACTTACTTTGCTGTGCGTTGATGTCTACGGGAGCTTCTATTCTTGTAGACAGTGTTGGGCCTCCAAGAGCAGAGGTTTGTAGAACAGCAGCAAATTTCCCTTAAGTGGATCACCCAAGGTTTATCGATCTTAGGGAGGAAGAGGTCAAAGATATCCCTCTCAAGCAACCCTGCAACCACAAAGCAAGAAGTCTCTTGTGTCCCCAACACACCTAATACACTTGTCAGATGTATAGGTGCACTAGTTCGGCGAAGAGATAGTGAGATACAAGTAATATGGATGAGTATGAGTGATAATAGCAATCTGAGTAAAATATGGCAGCGAGTAATCATTCAACAAAACAGTAAACAAACGGAGATTCGATGCTTGGAAGCAAGGCCTAGGGATCCTGCTTTCACTAGTGGACACTCTCAACAATGATCACATAATAGGACTACTCTACACCCTTTTGTTGGATGATGAACACCATTGTGTAGGATTACACGAACCCTCAATGCCGGAGTTAACAAGCTCCACAATATTCAATGTTCATATTTAAATAACCTTAGAGCGCAAGATAGATCAACACAACCAAACCAAGTACTAACATAGCATGCACACTTCTACCATCACACTATGAAAGGAGGAATAGATCGCATCAATACCATCATAGTAATAGTTAACTTCGTAATCTACAAGAGATCACAATCATAGCATAAACCAAGTACTTCATGATGCACACACTGCCAACATTACATCATGGAGGAGGAATAGACTACTTTAATAACATCACTAGAGTAGCACATAGATGATATTCAACTTGATCACAAAGAGAGAGAGATGAACCACATAGCTACAGCGGAGCCCTCAGCCCCGGGGGTGAATTACTCCCTCCTCATCATGGAGGCAGCGATGGCGGTGAAGATGGCGGTGGAGACGGCGGTGGAGACGACTCCGGGGGCAATTCCCCGTCCCGGCAGGGTGCCGGAACAGAGACTTCTGTCCCCCGAATTGGAGTTTCGCGATGGCGGCGGCTCTGGATGGTTTTCTCTGGTTTCGTCGAACTGGTCGATGTTTTTAGGTCAGGGACGATTATATAGGCGGAGAGTCGGAGTCGGAGGGTCAACGAGGCGACGACACCATAGGGGGGCGCGGGCCACCCCCAGGCCGCGCCGGCCTATGGTCTGGTGGGCCTGTGGCCCCCCTCTGGCGACTCTCGGGTGTTCTGGATGCTTTCGGGGATTCTAAGATCTTTGGCGTTGATTTCGTCCGATTCCGAGAATATTTCCTTACTAGGATTTCTGAAACCAAAAATAGCAGAAAACAGGAACTGGCCCTTCGGCATCTCGTCAATAGGTTAGTTCCGGAAAACGCATAAAAACATCATAAAGTATGTATAAAACATGTAGATATCATCAATAATGTGGCATGGAACATAAGAAATTATCGATACGTCGGAGACGTATCAGCATCCCCAAGCTTAGTTTCTGCTCGTCCCGAGCAGGTAAACGATAACAAAGATAATTTCTGGAGTGACATGCCATCATAACCTTGATCATACTATTATAAGCATATGTAATGAATGCAGCGATCAAAGCAATGGTAAATGACATGAGTAAACAAATGAATCATATAGCAAAGACTTTTCATTAATAGTACCTTCAAGACAAGCATCAATAAGTCTTGCATAAAAGTTAACTCATAAAGCAATAATTCAAAGTAGAGGTATTGAAGCAACACAAAGGAAGATTAAGTTTCAGCGGTTGCTTTCAACTTGTAACATGTATATCTCATGGATAGTTGTCAACATAGAGTAATATAACAAGTGCAATATGCAAGTATGTAGGAATCGATGCAAAGTTCACACAAGTGTTTACTTCTTGAGATGGAGAGAAATAGGTGAACTGACTCAACATAAAAGTAGAAGAAAGGCCCTTCGCAGAGGGAAGCATTGATTGCTATATTTGTGCTAGAGCTTTGATTTTGAAAACAAGAAACAATTTTGTCAACGGTAGTAATAAAGCATATGTGTTATGTAAATTATATCTTACAAGTTGCAAGCCTCATGCATAGTATACTAATAGTGCCCGCACCTTGTCCTAATTAGCTCGGATTACCTGGATTATCATCGCAATGCACATGTTTTAACCAAGTGTCACACAGGGGTACCTCTATGCCGCCTGTACAAAGGTCTAAGGAGAAAGCTCGCATCGGATTTCTCGCTATTGATTATTCTCAACTTAGACATCCATACCGGGACAACATAGACAACAGATAATGGACTCCTCTTATATGCATAAGCATGTAGCAACAATTAATTTTCTCATATGAGATTGAGGATATTTGTCCAAAACTGAAACTTCCACCATGGATCATGGCTTTAGTTAGCGGCCCAATGTTCTTCTCTAACATTATGCAATGCTCTAACCATTTTGGTGGTAAATCTCCCTTACTTCAGACAAGACGAACATGCATAGCAACTCACATGATATTCAACAAAGAGTAGTTGATGGCGTCCCCAGGAACATGGTTATCGCACAACAAGCAACTTAATAAGAGATAAAGTGCATAAGTACATATTCAATACCACAATAGTTTTTAAGCTATTTGTCCCATGAGCTATATATTGTAAAGGTAGATGATAGAAATTTAAAGGTAGCACTCAAGCAATTTACTTTGGAATGGCGGAGAAATACCATGTAGTAGGTAGGTATGGTGGACACAAATGGCATAGTGGTTGGCTCAAGGATTTTGGATGCATGAGAAGTATTTCCTCTCGATACAAGGTTTAGGCTAGCAAGGTTATTTGAAACAAACACAAGGATGAAGCGGTGCAGCAAAACTCACATAAAAGACATATTGAAAACATTATAAGACTCTACACCGTCTTCCTTGTTGTTCAAACTCAATACTAGAAATTATCTAGACTTTAGAGAGACCAATTATGCAAACCAAATTTTAGCAAGCTCTATGTATTTCTTCATTAATAGGTGCAAAGTATATGATGCAAGAGCTTAAACATGAGCACAATAATTGCCAAGTATCAAATTATTCAAGACATTCTACCAATTACTACATGTATCATTTTCCAATTCCAACCATATAACAATTTAACGAAGAAGAAACTTCGCCATGAATACTATGAGTAAAGCCTAAGGACATATTTGTCCATATGCAACAGCGGAGCGTGTCTCTCTCCCACACAATGAATGCTAGGATCCATTTTATTCAAACAAAGCAAAAACAAAAACAAACCAACGCTCCAAGCAAAGCACATAAGATGCGATGGAATAAAAATATAGTTTCAGGGGAGGAACCTGATAATGTTGTCGATGAAGAAGGGGATGCCTTGGGCATCCCCAAGCTTAGACGCTTGAGTCTTCTTGATATATGCAGGGGTGAACCACCGGGGCATCCCCAAGCTTAGACTTTTCACTCTTCTTGATCATAGTGTATCATCCTCCTCTCTTTGACCCTTGAAAACTTCCTTCACACCAAACTCGAAACAAACTCATTAGAGGGTTAGTGCATAATCAAAAACTCACATGTTCAGAGGTGACACAATCATTCTTAACACTTCTGGACATTGCCCAAAGCTACTGGAAGTTAATGGAACAAAGAAATCCATCCCACATAGCAAAAGAAGCAATGCGAAATAAAAAGGCAGAATCTGTCAAAACAGAACAGTTCGTAAAGACGAATTTTATTGAGGCACCAGACTTGCTCAAATGAAAATTCTCAAATTGAATGAAAGTTGCGTACATATCTAAGGATCACTCACGTAAATTGGCATAATTTTCTGAGTTACCTACAGAGAATTTTTCCCAGATTCGTGACAGCAAAGAAATCTGTTTCTGCGCAGTAATCCAAATCTAGTATGAACCTTACTATCAACGACTTTACTTGGTACAACAAAACACAAAACTAAGATAAGGAGAGGTTGCTACAGTAGTAAACAAATTCCAAGACACAAATGTAAAACAAAGTACTGTAGCAAAATAACACATGAGTTATCTCCCAAGAAGTTCTTTCTTTATAGCCATTAAGATGGGCTCAGCAGTTTTGATGATGCACTCGCAAGAAATAGTATTTGAAGCAAAAGAGAGCTTCAAGAGGCAAATTCAAAACACATTTAAGCCTAACATGCTTCCTATGCAGAGGAATCTTGTACACAAATGAATTCATGAAGAACAAAGTGACAAGCATAAGAGGATAAAACACGAGTAACTTCAAGATTCTCAACATAAAGAGGGGAAACTTAATATTATTAAGATGCATATAACCATATTTCCCTCTCTCATAATAACTTTCAGTAGCATCATTGATGAAATCCACAATATACCCATCACTTAAAACATTCTTATCATGGTTCATATGCATAGAAGTATCATTAATTTTGGCATAAGAAGAGTTCTTCTCATTAATAGTAATTGGAGCAAGATTATTATCAAGAATTTGAACATGGTAAACAAGTTGCATATTAAAAGAATTGTTTTTGGTAATCCAATCATGACTATGACAAGTTTCATAAGGATAGTTATAACCTATATCATAGCATTCTTTATAATAATCATCAAAGATTGGAGGCACAGTGTCATCATAAGAAATAGAATAGTTATCTTTCACAGTCGGTTTATCTATGACCATACCATCATTGTTATTAGAAGGAGATGTATCAAGAACATAATGACCAGTAGCAAAAGGATTTTCAAACACCTCTTCCCCAAGCTTGGAGCTTTCTATATCATTATGGGAGGAAGCATGGATAGCACTAACACTATGGCAATTATTATCATCATCATTTTCAGAATTAGTTTCCCAGAGATTTGCAATATCAAAAGTAATGTGCCCATTCAAATCATGATCGCTAATGTATGTAAAGGGCATAGGAAGATCATCGTATTCAGATTCATTATCACAATAATTATTAGGAGCAACATATTTACGGTTACCTAGCGTTATCTCATTCACGCGGGGATACGCCGTTACCTCTTTCTTTTTATTCTCCTTCTTCTTCTTCTTCTTCTTCTTCGTTCCCTTCTTCTTCTTCTTCTTCTTCTTCTTCTTCTCTTCCTTCTCCCCGTTCTCTTCTTTAGGAGGAAGAGGCTTGAAGGGTGGCTTGTCCGCATAACCTGATTTACTTTTAGAAACAATAGAAGAAACTTGGGAGGATTCCTCCTTTCCATTAATTAGTTCAAAACACATAGCGGTCCTATCATATTTCGGCAAGGTGTCATCTTCTAAAATATTTTGTATGTAAGTATTTGTATGGCTATTATCAATGCAATAAGAAAAACACCCATGCAGGACATCATCAATATCAAGATCACTCATATGTAACAAAGAGATTTTTCTCGACAGTTCTTCACACCCCAAAAATAAAGTAAGTTCATCATGCTGATTAGGAGTAATTTCATCATCACAATACAAATTTGCAGCACTCATTGGGTTCAAATTATCATTGGAGGAGCATTGAAAATTAAAATGACCCACTTCATGGCAAACTTCACAAATAAAAGGATAGAGGGCACAAACTTTTTTACCAAGATCATCTAGAGCCCTAAGCCACTTTCTAGTTTTTTCATTAATATGATGGATGCAATATTCATCTTTGGCTTGATTAATTCCACAAGGTCTATGCATTCCACAAAAATTAACATGCTTATAGGAAATAGCATTCTTAGGAGTTTGAGCATGCTTATTGCAATAATTAACAACAATTTCATTCTTCATGCAAGCCTCTTTAAAAGGTTCATGATACTTATCAAAATTCTTCTTAGGCAATTCAAAATGAGAAGCAAAGGATTTATAAAGATTTGTAGCAACTTGAGAGTCAAGACCATAAGTAGCACTCATATTTCGAAATTTATCGGTATCCATAAAAGCTTCAATGCATTCATAATCATAATTTATACCTGACTCTTTACCTTCATTGTTCTCCCATCCTTCAGCGTTCTCCTTAATCCGATCAAGAAGATCCCACCTAGCTTCAACCTCCTTGCTTGTGAAAGATCCCTCCGAACATGCATCCAGATAGTCCTTGTGTTGTCCTGAAAGCCTCGCATAAAAATTGTTAACAATAACATTACGGGGAAGCTCATGAATGGGGCATTTGAGCATTAGTGATTTCAATCTCCCCCACGCTTGAGAAATACTCTCTCCATCACGAGGATAAAAGTTATAAATATAATTCCTATCAATATGCACTTCATGAGGAGGATAAAATTTAGAATAAAAGAGAGATGCAATTTCCTCCCAACCAAGAGAATGACTATTCTCCAACAATTTATACCAATGCGCTGCTTTACTGCATAAACAAACGGAGAATAGCTTCCTCTTCACTTCATCCATAGAGATACCTGCACACTTGAATAACCCGCATAATTCATGCAAAAACAGTAAATGATCTTTAGGATGGACAGTTCCATCCCCTTCATAGCGGTTATCCATAACACGTTCAATAATTTTCATGGGTATCTTGAAAGAAGTACTTGCAGTAGGTGGATTTAAAATATCAGAAGCATCATTAGAGTTATCGCATATGGGAGATAAAGCATTATCAGAGCAAAATATTTCTTCAAAAGCTGAAGAGCAAAAAAGATTATTTTTATATAAACTAGCTTCCCCAAGCTTAGACTTATTCATAGCATTAGCAGTGATTGCGTTCATACTAATATGTTCCATGGGTTTTTTAATTTTCGGATCAAACCATCCATGTCTTAAATCAGGAAATAAAGTAAGAAGCTCATTGTTGTCCATTATGCCAAACTAGTGTAAACAAGAAACAAAAAGATGCAATTGCAGGATCTAAAGGAAATAGCTTCGAGCACAAACACAATGGCGCCAGAAAAGTACAGTTACCTGGAACCGGAGTATGAGTGCCTTTTACCTTTCCTCCCCGGCAATGGCGCCAGAAAAGTGCTTGATGTCTACGGGAGCTTCTATTCTTGTAGACAGTGTTGGGCCTCCAAGAGCAGAGGTTTGTAGAACAGCAGCAAATTTCCCTTAAGTGGATCACCCAAGGTTTATCGATCTCAGGGAGGAAGAGGTCAAAGATATCCCTCTCAAGCAACCCTGCAACCACAAAGCAAGAAGTCTCTTGTGTCCCCAACACACCTAATACACTTGTCAGATGTATAGGTGCACTAGTTCGGCGAAGAGATAGTGAGATACAAGTAATATGGATGAGTATGAGTGATAATAGCAATCTGAGTAAAATATGGCAGCGAGTAAACATTCAACAAAACAGTAAACAAACGGAGATTCGATGCTTGGAAGCAAGGCCTAGGGATCCTGCTTTCACTAGTGGACACTCTCAACAATGATCACATAATAGGACTACTCTACACCCTCTTGTTGGATGATGAACACCATTGTGTAGGATTACACGAACCCTCAATGCCGGAGTTAACAAGCTCCACAATATTCAATGTTCATATTTAAATAACCTTAGAGTGCAAGATAGATCAACACAACCAAACCAAGTACTAACATAGCATGCACACTTCTACCATCACACTATGAAAGGAGGAATAGATCGCATCAATACCATCATAGTAATAGTTAACTTCGTAATCTACAAGAGATCACAATCATAGCATAAACCAAGTACTTCATGATGCACACACTGCCAACATTACATCATGGAGGAGGAATAGACTACTTTAATAACATCACTAGAGTAGCACATAGATGATATTCAACTTGATCACAAAGAGAGAGATGAACCACATAGCTACAGCGGAGCCCTCAGCCCCGGGGGTGAATTACTCCCTCCTCATCATGGAGGCAGCGATGGCGGTGAAGATGGCGGTGGAGACGGCGGTGGAGACGACTCCGGGGGCAATTCCCCGTCCCGGCAGGGTGCCGGAACAGAGACTTATGTCCCCCGAATTGGAGTTTCGCGATGGCGGCGGCTCTGGATGGTTTTCTCTGGTTTCGTCGAACTGGTCGATGTTTTTAGGTCAGAGACGATTATATAGGCGGAGAGTCGGAGTCGGAGGGTCAACGAGGCGACGACACCATAGGGGGGCGCGGGCCACCCCCAGGCCGCGCCGGCCTATGGTCTGGTGGGCCTGTGGCCCCCCTCTGGCGACTCTCAGGTGTTCTGGATGCTTCCGGGGATTCTAAGATCTTTGGCGTTGATTTCGTCCGATTCCGAGAATATTTCCTTACTAGGATTTCTGAAACCAAAAATAGCAGAAAACAGGAACTGGCCCTTCGGCATCTCGTCAATAGGTTAGTTCCGGAAAACGCATAAAAACATCATAAAGTATGTATAAAACATGTAGATATCATCAATAATGTGGCATGGAACATAAGAAATTATCGATACGTCGGAGACGTATCATGCGTTTCCTAAAAACACTAGGCAAAGGCATGCACGGCGATGCCTTTTATGCTTTGTCGTGTGCCAGCGGCTTTGCCGTGCAGCCTATCTTTGCCGTGCACTGTGTTGGTCCTTTGCCGTGCCACTTTTTTTTGTCGTGCGCTCTCTTTCGTCGTTGCCGTGTGATACGCGTACAACACGCGTCCGTTGGGAACCCCAAGAGGAAGGTGTGATGCGTACAACGGCAAGTTTTCCCTCAGTAAGAAACCAAGGTTTATCGAACCAGTAGGAGCCAAGAAGCACGTTGAAGGTTGATGGCAGCGAGATGTAGTGCGGCGCAACACCAGGGATTCCGGCGCCAACGTGGAACCTGCACAACACAACCAAAGTACTTTGCCCCAACGAAACAGTGAGGTTGTCAATCTCACCGGCTTGCTGTAACAAAGGATTAGATGTATAGTGTGGATGATGATTGTTTGCAGAGAACAGTAGAACAAGTATTGCAGTAGATTGTATTCGATGTAAAAGAATGGACCGGGGTCCACAGTTCACTAGTGGTGTCTCTCCCATAAGATAAATAGCATGTTGGGTGAACAAATTACAGTTGGGCAATTGACAAATAGAGAGGGCGTGACCATGCACATACATGATATGATGAGTATTGTGAGATTTAATTGGGCATTACGACAAAGTACATAGACCGCTATCCAGCATGCATCTATGCCTAAAAAGTCCACCTTCAGGTTATCATCCGAACCCCTTCCAGTATTAAGTTGCAAACAACAGACAATTGCATTAAGTATGGTGCGTAATGTAATCAATAACTACATCCTCGGACATAGCATCAATGTTTTATCCCTAGTGGCAACAACACATCCATAACCTTAGGGGCTTCTGTCACTCCCCCAGATTCACGGAGACATGAACCCACTATCGAGCATAAATACTCCCTCTTGGAGTTACAAGCATCAACTTGGCCAGAGCATCTACTAGTAACGGAGAGCATGCAAGATCATAAACAACACATAGATATAAATTGATAATCAACATAACATGGTATTCTCTATTCATCGGATCCCAACAAACACAACATATAGCATTACAGATAGATGATCTTGATCATGTTCGGCAGCTCACAAGATCCGACAATTAAGCATAATGAGGAGAAGACAACCATCTAGCTACTGCTATGGACCCATAGTCCAGGGGTGAACTACTCACTCATCACTCCGGAGGCGACCATGGCGGTGTAGAGTCCTCCGGGAGATGAATCCCCTCTCCGGCAGGGTGCCGGAGGCGATCTCCTGAATCCCCCGAGATGGGATTGGCGGTGGCGTCTCTGGAAGGTTTTCCGTATCGTGGCTCTCGGTACTGGGGGTTTCGCGACGAAGGCTATTTGTAGGCGGAAAGGCAGAGTCGGGAGAGTCACGAGGGGCCCACACGCTAGGCCGGCGCGACCAGGGCTTGGGCCGCGCCGCCCTACTGTGGCGCCGCCTCGTGGCCCCACTTCGTTAGTCCTCCGGTTTTCTGGAAGCTTCGTGTGAAAATAGGCCCTTGGGCGTTGATTTCGTCCAATTCCGAGAATATTTCCTTACTAGGATTTCTGAAACCAAAAACAGCAGAAAACAACAACTGACTCTTCGGCATCTCGTTAATAGGTTAGTGCCGGAAAATGCATAAATATGACATAAAGTATGCATAAAACATGTAGATATCATCAATAATGTGGCATGGAACATAAGAAATTATCGATACGTCGGAGACGTATCACCGTGAATCATATATTTACCGGTGCGCTCGTGTCTGTGTTTGCCGTGGCCAAAACGGCAAAGATGACACACGGCAAAGATACAGTACACGGCAATGGCAGTTTGGCAGTTTTTCCCGTAGTGAACGAACAGTACACTCAAATCTAAATTTTGTCATTTTGTGAGATTTTGTTATTTTTACTGAGAGCAAAATATAATGTATTTCAATATGAACATTTACACATTGGTAGATTAGAACATTCTCTACGGCTACATATTTTTTTTCAAAATTTTCTGAAACTTCAAAATCAAGAGTTTCAAAGTTTGAATCAAGAAAAATGAAAGGATTATTGTTTAAATTCTCAGGCTACCTAGGCTACATTTGATGATTTTGGGTCACATTGACATTACACTGGTGGAAAAAGGGCCTTTGGTCGCGGTTCGCAACTGCCATTAGTCGCGATTGCGCAACCGCGACCAAATAAGCGCGACTAAAGGCCCCCCTTTAGTCGCGGTTGCTTAAGAACCGCGACTAAAGGCCCGTCCACGTGGGCGCCAGGCGACCGTCGGGGCGGAGGACCTTTAGTCGCGGTTCTTCTGGCCAACCGCGACTAAAGGCCGCCGCAGGTTTAGGGTTTTAGCCCCCCCTAAACCTGCCCCCCTAAACCTGTTTTCTGTTTAATTTGTATTGTTTTATTTCTTTTGTGCTTTATTGTAATTTTTAAGGAGTTTCACATATTCTACGGTACTACATACATGCATATGAATGTACAATTTCAAACAAATTTGAAATTAGAACCAAAAAGAATTCAAGAGGAATATACAATATATATTCAATATCATCGGATGACCATATACAAGTTTGAACAAGTTTCCATACATAATTTAATGCATGTATAGTTCTACGTCCTCGTAATGGTGTTCTCCTTTAGGATCGAGGACTTCCCTCGTGAACCATTCAGCTAGTTCCTCTTGAAGTGGTCGGAAGCGAGCTTCTGGACTAAGCATCATCCGGAGGTTATTCCTCTGAGCATTGGTATCACTCGGAACGCGCTCAGAGGTGTATCTCCGGATCATCTCACAGACATAGTATCCACATAGATTGGTCCCCGGTGGCTGAATATTGCCACCATTCTTAGCCTTTGACCGCATGAAATGTAGCTCTTTTTTGAATTCACCGACCTTTTGATCTGAGAACCGTCTCCAAACCCTACGAGGCAAAGAAAATTAAATGAACAAGAGAGTAATGCTTGCCGGTGATCTGCCTTGCCGTTGTAATGCTTGCCTTTCTTTCTTACTGGATGAATTTTCGGAAGAAATCGACGATGCCCAAGGTACACGTTCTTCTTACAATTTGGCAAATGTACACTTTCAGTCTCATGTAAGCAGTGCGTGCATGCATTGTATCCCTTATTTGACAGTCCCGAAAGGTTACTAAGAGCAGGCCAATCGTTGATGGTTACGAAAAGCAACGCTTGTAGGTCAAATTCCTCTTCTTTGTGCTCATCCCACACACGGACACCAGGTCTGCCCCACAGCTGTAAAAGTTTATCAACTAATGGCCTTAGGTACACATCGATGTCGTTGCCGGGTTGCTTCGGACCTTGGATGAGCACTGGCATCATAATGAACTTCCGCTTCATGCACAACTAAGGAGGAAGGTTGTAGATGCATAAAGTTACGGGCCAGGTGCTATGGCTGGAGCTCTGCTCGCCAAAAGGATTCATGCCATCTGTACTTAGACCAAATCTTATGTTCCTTGCATCAGCTGCAAAATCTTTGAACTCTCTGTCGATCTTTCTCCATTGCGTTCCATCTGCGGGGTGTCTCAACTCCCCGTCCGACTTACGGTCCTCTTTGTGCCATCGCAACAACTTGGCATGCTCTTTGTTCCTGAACAGACGTTTCAACCGTGGTATTATAGGAGCATAGCACATCACCTTGGCGGGAACCCTCTTCCTGGGTTTCTCGCCCTCAACATGGTCACCAGGGTCATCGCCTCTGATCTTATAACGCAATGCAGTGCATACCGGGCATTCATTCAAATTCTCGTATTCACCGCGGTAGAGGATGCAGTCGTTGATGCATGCATGTATCTTCGGCACCGGTCCACCTTGAGGGCAGACAACCTTCTTTGCTTCGTACGTACTGGCGGGCAACTCGTTATTCTTTGGAAACATATTCTTCAACATTTTCAGCAAGTTTTCAAATGCCGAGTCAGCTACACCTGCCTGTGCCTTCCATTTCAACAAATCCAGTGTGCAGCCCAGCTTTTTCAGACCATTATCGCATCCGGGGTACAACAACTTTATGTGATCCTCTAACATGCGATCCAAATTCTCCATCTCCTTTTCAGTTTCGCAGCGTCTTCGTGCATCAGCAATGGTCCGACCAAGATCATCAACGGGCTCATCACGTGCCTCTTCTTCACCTTCCCCTTCACCTTCAGCATCCTCCATGAAAGTATCACCGAAATGAGCAAGATAGCTTTCATCGATGAAATCATCCCCTTCTTCATCTTCTTCCATTATAACCCCTCTTTCTTCATGCTTGGTCCAACAATTATAGCTTGGCATGAAACCGTGCCCAAGCAGGTGCATGTGAACATCTCTTGAGGAAGAGTAACCCTTCTGATTCTTACATGCAACACATGGACAGATAACAAACCCCCCCCCCCCCCTCGCTTGTTCGCATTAGCCACTACGAGGAAATCTTTCAAACCCGTAGTGAACTCGCCGGAGAGTCGGTTACCGTACATCCATTGCCGATTCATCTGCATTATTATAATATAAAATATATAATTAACCATCATGCATTTGTTAAACTAAGTAGCTACAAACAATATAAATTAAACAATGAACTACACACATGCATATTTTATCAATGACACACATGCATGAAAGGTTCAAGTTGCTAACCGCGATCGAGGAGAAAAAAATAAATGAGGAAGCTCAAGTGTGGCTCCAACACTTCATATCATGTTTGTTTCATGCTCTTGGGGCATTTTATCAAAACACCTTGTGTGCATAAGAGAAACCAAAAGCAAACCTACACCCCCTTGTGAAGCTTGTGAAGAGAAGTGGCACCAAATGGCTAAGTGCTGTGAGCTGAATCCCTTTTATAGGGATGGGCCTTTAGTCCCGGTTGGCCTGACCAACCGCGACTAAAGGCCTTCGGGCCAGGCCTGAGGACCTTTAGTCGCGGTTGGCCTGGCCAACCGCGACTAAAGCCCCTCCCGTCCACCAGCTGGCCAGCGAGCGCGCTGGGCCCAGCTCTTTAGTCGCGGTTCGTCACCCCATTAGTCGCGGTTCCTTTATTTTGACGACTAATGGGGCTGGACGGAAGGCCATTTTTCTACCAATGTAATAACCCTAACAAATACTCCCACTCACCCATATATTGAGTCAAAACTCTCCAATTTAACCAAGTATATGCACAGAAATATCAAGATATAAATACAAAATCAATGTCCATGGATCCATCATAATAATTTTTTACAATGTATTTATGCAATATTGTAGTTCTCGATACCCCTTATATATTTGGTTCAATTTTGAAAGGATTATTGTTTAAATTCACATGGATTTGTCCGTGGATCCATTTCAAAAAGGAAACGACGATAACTTTGAAAGGACTGACTTTTTGACCGAATTTATACACCGATTTTGAAAAAAATGATACGTTGGGCCCAATGGAGATGAGATGTCATGATCTACATCATTGGACGTTGAAATTCACTACCTCTGTCAAATGACACGCGCAACACAGCTGTGTCTCGGGCAGATTCAGAAAATATAGGCGGCAAGTAGGGCAACGGGAGCACTACGTACTCGACCAGAGCACGAAACTTTTCCATTTATTCACATGATATATTTCTGAGTACATCTCGCTAGCTATCAATTTTGAGGAGACTTCGGGTCTCAGGGGCCTCGTGAAATCAGGAGGTGCGCAGTGCCTGCAACATGTCTCACTCTTGCCTCCATGAATGGTGTCTCGAAGACCCCACGCGCCATATATGATCTGCCATTCCCCATGAGCAGCAAGCCAGAGAGAAGAGCTCTGCATGGGGACTTGGCACGAGGACGACGCCTAGCTCTTCTTCCATACCTCGCTCTAAATTGCGTGCTCCTCCACGTGCATGCCACCTAATGGCTTCAGAGTTTGGAGCACTCTCAGTTCGTGCAATATACTGTCATACTGAGCGCCTCTTAGTTTGAGCAATAGTACAATAGTAGGCGCTGTCCTAATTATGGGAGTTGGTGAGGCAGCTAGCACCTCTCCTTCACTTGAAGAGGAACTAAATTTAAAAAGGAAGAGATTTAACTGAGTGCTTTCTAGTTGCTAGCCATGTCTCAGTGAAAATTTGCAATTCTCACCAAAGGAAAATTTCCATGCACGTGTGACCAGTCCTCGCTTCTCATCAGTTATTATCTAGAACTCTTTTCAGTAATTAATTAAGACAATTTCTAGTGATTTGCTAGACCTCTTAAATATTAAACGATTACAGTTAGGCCATGCATGCACACCAAATTAGAAAATCAGATGCTTGTAAGTCCAGTTAACCAAGAGACAGGAAATCAAACCCAACCCTCTAGGTACTCAAGTTTCTTAATATTCTGTAAGCAGCTGCTGAACCTACTCTAATTTATATTCTTAAGTACACACAATCAAGACAAAGATATCGGGAGGAGAGAAAAAAAAAGGACATAGATTCTCCTCCTGAGAGCCAGGCTAAAAGGGAGCCACCTGTCCCTACCTCCAGCTCAAAGGGGAACCCTCTATACCAATCCATAGATATCCCACTACCCTCTGTTTCTGAGTATAAATATGCACCCAGGTGAGGAGCAGCAAGGAGACGAGCCTTCTCTACCACTAGTACTACATATCTGAAGATTCTGCAAAGATATCTTCGTCGCCAACTCAGCAGCAGGTGAGATTTCTAATGAACTCTCTGTTTCCTTTCTTTCTTTCGGGGCTCTCATGTTCTTACTGACGAAGCCTCACTTTTTTTTTACTTCGCATAGCTAGTTATCTAGCTAGGTTGCTGATGCTCTCTTGTATTTTTGTCACTACAATATAAGCATGTCATAGATTCACAAAATCACAAGTAAGTTCTCTGAACAGATCGATAGTTTATTGGCTATTTCTTGTCTATGTGTAGCTTTTTCGATGTGTTTGTTCTTCATGTTATTATTTATTAGTGTGCCTTATAATACATCCTGATTTCTTCAAGGCATGTAATTTCGCCGAAGCGATTTCTTTCAGCTACGTGTTGCCTGTAGATATTCTCAATGCATGTGTAGTTCTTCCAAGTCTCGAACATCTTTGTCTTCTTGATCTTCTAGTACTAAATGGCTGATTGGTTGTTCTTTATATCTCCCCCTCTATTTGTTCTGCATCTAGCATCCTCTTTCTTGCACTGCTGATGAATTGATCGATGACCGTGATACACCATGTGCATTTTTCCTTGCCTTCCTGCAGTGTTTCTTTCCAAGATGGCCAGCGATGAGAATTCGCTGGATGATGAAAACCCTGGATCTTGGATCGGTCGCCATAATACTGTAAGTTGTGGGGTGCTACCTTTACTTCCAGAGAGAAAAGAGTGTACTCATGCGAAATTTTTATCTCATTATTTTCTACTCCCTCTCCCCCATCCAGATTGAGAAGAGGGAAGAAGCATCCAACATGTTCTCTGTTCATGATCATCACCAACGAACAGTATGCCTTGACTTCTTAAAGGAAGAAAATGGCGCAAAAACGCCGCCTTTGTGGTGGCAAGTACAAGCGAGCACTACATCATAGCCCATAAGATGGTGTTATCCCCACTGAGCTTTCTATTATCCCTACAACTTCACCCATATCTTTAGTCCATTTTCTGGTCACCACTCGTGCCAGAATTAACGTTCTTGACCTTGTAAGGCCTTTTCTTGACCTTGTAAGGCCCTCTCTTCATGTTTCTCTCATCCCCTGGTGTCTCCAACCTCACACTTTCTTCTCCCTTCTATCCCTCCTGAGCTATTTCATGCATGTTCTGTCTGACAATCTATGAGAGATGATGTTGGAATAAAAATTCACAATATTAAGCACACTTTATTTCCACGAGAAAGCTACTTAATTATATATATGGCCCAGCTACCAAATATGTAATGGCCATATTGATCAATCACCTCTCATTAATTTGAACATGGTTGTTTGCTATAGTGGGAGTATAACTTTGACATGTCTCTATATGTTGATCTTGCAACTTATGCAAAGGAATAGCTTGTCATACCTATCTAACTGAGCTTTTCATTCATAGGTTATCATGTATGAGTATGTACATATGCATGCATGTATGCACATGAGAGGAAACAGGGCGCAGGCTATCTTTTGTCTTGTTATCAGGGCCAACATATATGCAGCTTTTCTTATCTTCTCCGGCGAAATCATTTCATTGCATTACCAGCATATGTGCAGGCTTTTTTCTGCTGCAGACATTTTGCCCTCTCCACATGTACGTGGCTGTCAAACTGCTCGTGTGGTGTGACACCACCAACTGATCATGTGATATTTCCCGCCAAAAGAAAAGTAAACTGATCATGTGATCTGACTGGATAGTTAGGGTTTCAGTATAATAAAGCATACGGTTGACATTCCTCATTCAAAGTACTGCGTATGATACTCTGCAGATAGACATCGCTAGCAATGCACTTAAGAAACCAACGGTAAAATAACTGACGCCAATTTTGCTCGCCATTACAACTCAATTTTGGCTAGAATGGACAGCTGAACACAAACATTTTCAGGCATATGCATGGGACGATATGTCCTGGTGATTTTTTCGCCTAGCAACTCTGTAAGGAACTTATTTAAGGCCCGAAACAGCATAAAACACTTCAAAGCTCGTGCTATAGGTGGCTTTTTATTTTTTTAAAAAAATTGAAAACGCCATTTCAAAGATTAAAAAACAATTTCTAAAAAATCAGGATGTAGCCAATAATATAATGTATCATGCCAGCGTGCTAAATCCTAATGCAAAATTCCTTGTATTCTTGTGCTACAAAAAAAAGACAAATTGTTGACTTCTCAAATGTGCATTGTTCACTATATATAGTGGGATCCACACTCTTATTATTTTTGTATATCTTACAATACGAAGTATTTTCCATTGAGATTTTCGCACACTTCTAGTATGCATTGTTGGCTACATCCGGACATATTTGTCAAATAACATTTTTTTATTTTTTCAAAAAGCTAAAAGCTCACCGCTGCTCGATTCTAGGACACAACATTCTTTTATATGAAAGCGCTGGTTCTCACTTCTGAGGCTATGTTTGATTGTACAGTAACAAAAATACTTTCCTTGCCGCGTTCCTCACACATTTGATCGGTTAGTAACTGAAAATGTACCTCGTGGCATGGAGAGTCAAATGGGAACTAAAAGAAAGATATGAACAACAAAATAAGTTTGGTACTTTGTTCACAACAAACCACGTGAGAAGTCCCCCCCCCCCCCCCCACCCCACCACCACAAAGGCGACTAGGAGGGAAAACTGTAAACGTATATTTCCCCTATGTGTGGTTTAGTAACTAACGGCAATCCCTGTGAACTAATGTTTTCGTTGTGTTTATATGAATGAATATTCCGTGTGTTGGATCAAGTGTGGATGCCATGAAGATAAAGATATACCTTGGTATTGGCATCAAGATCATCGATCCGAGGAGAAGAATATTACATGATCGAGATCTTGGGAGTTTGATTTCAAGAGAAAATTCAAGATATGGCTCTAAGCGGATGTCATCATAGTCTCATGAGTTAAGATATGGTTGAGCAAGATTTAGAACACACAATCAAATTACGAGTTTTCTTTATGTACCTCAAGATATTATAATTACAGGTGTAAGAGTTTTCTTCATGTACCTCAAGTTTGAATTCAAGTTGGTCAACACATGAAGCATACAGATTGTACCACTTTGGATCATGTTTTTTCAAGTATGCTTTGTGAACTAACCCGTTATATATGTGTGTTTGAGTTGTGTATGTGGGTTAGATATCTTTCCATGCATGGGCATGCATCAAAAGTTAGATCTCATAGAGCCCATGAGAGGATGACATCAAGTCATGATCGTCATCAAGGTTGATAAGGGAAAGTTCAAGATGAGCATATCAATAATATCATGCTTGAATATTGCCATCCATTTTGTGATAATGGACATGTTAAGACATGCCTTAATGTGTATAGGGGAGCTAACGATGTGTCTTCACGAAGCAACAATGATCAAGTAAAGCATTCCGTCTTGAATGGGTCTTGAAGCATTGTCATCAAGATCAAGCAAGGTGCGCAAGGAAAAGGTATGATCTTGCTAGGTTTTCCTTTATCCGGTTTCAAGGTGGTTGTTAGGAGACCGGGTTATACGATAGATAACAGCACTATGAAGAGGGACGTTCGGTTGGGTAACTTGATCATATTATCTTATGGAGCTCAATAATTTGCATACTTTGCATCCCCTTCTTATTGGTGTTTCTCCGTGTGAGGTTCTTGAGATTTTTGCTAGCTTTTTAACAAGCCCAAGTTCACCGAAAACGGAATTCGTATGCATCTTCTATTGAATTTTTGAGGTTGGAGGTTTTATCGGTTCTTCACTTTGGGAGGTTTCACATCTCCCCACTTTCGGTATTTATTATATTGGGTTGTATAGTCTCTATTAGATAGATCTTGTTCTTAGCTTTTCAAAAAGGCCAAGTTTGCCAAAATCGGAGTCCAGAGCAAAAAAATATCACCGTTTTCATAAACCAGTTTTCTGTCGTCAATAATTTTGGCCTATCGGGCCTATCGCCGGTTTGGTCCGTTCTTTGTCGGGCTCTGCACTGGTGCCGACCAAAATTCTTCTGTAAAAATTCGGGGCAACTCGTTTTTCCCCCAAACGATCATATTTGGTTCTCCTATAAAAGGGGCTCCTTCCCCAATGTTTGAACATATTTTTGACCACCATTGCTGAGAACCCCTTAAGCTTGCTTCCTATCCCTTCCCTCCTATGATTCTTGCATCTTTTTGAGGGCTTTGAAAGAGGATAATGAGATCTACAACTTCCACCAATCCATTCCTCCTCTAAGCGAGAGGAACCCTTGGGATCTATATCTTGAAGTCATTGGTTGACCTCCACCGTTGTTCTTCCTCTCTAATTCCTCCCTAGCACTTGTTGCTTGGGTGTGATTTGAGTGTGAAGGATTTGAACACCTTTGATGTTCTTGTTTGATTCCTCGCATAGTGTTGAGCTCTCCATTACGATTAGTTTGAGTGAGAGACCGCGAGCTTGTTACTTTTAGAGGGGTGACCTTTTAGTTGGCTTGGTGGTTGGCGTTCCGGTAACCTTTTCGTGGAAGATTGTGATGAGACCCGAGCTTCTCCTTCGTGGAGCTTGTGAAGTGGTTGTGGAACTTCTCATCTCCGGAGTGGAGAAAAAGCTAGCCATAAGGAAATGGCCTCTAACCTTCATGGAATTGGCTTGGAGAAGAAGGTGAGACTTCTTCTCCTTTTAAAACCATATCCCTCATTGCCGGCCCCTCGCATTTCCCTCCTCCTCTCGCTGCAACCATAGGGTGCGGCTGGAAAAGCTTGGTCATCGACGCTGACAGAGGGGCCTTCTTGTCCCCTCGCGCTTAGGGACGATGCAAGCCGTCACCTCCGGGCCTGGGTATGGTGTGGCTGCCAGGCGCCATGGCGTGGTGGATTTTTGGTTCGTCTGGAGTAGCATCGGCATGGCGAACGTCGTGATGGTGGTTTGCGTCTTGGAGGTATGGTGGCTTGGCCCCCGATCTCTAGGAGGCAAGGGGTAGTGTCGCTGCCTATTCGATGGTACCTCGGAGGAGGGATCCTCACGAGGGGAGAAGAAGTAGGGGCCATCGGGCGGAGAGTCCTCGGGACGGTGGTACGCGATTCACCCAGCTTCGGAACACCTGCACGATGACAGGGCCTACTGCTGCTTGTCTGGAATTATCTGGGCGCTTTCGCGTTGTTACAATGAGTTGTGGTTGTGCCTCTAGGGCTCCCGGGATCCGGCTTATAAAGGCGCCAGGATCTAGGGTTTACACGAAGAGTCCTAGCCGAAATACAAGATACCTAACTACGGAATATTACATTGTCGTGCACGTCAAGGATCCACCTTTCCTTATACGCCATATTGGATCCGGATACTTCATGGGCCTCCACGGATCCGACTACTTGCATATGTCGGTTAAGATCCGTCTCCTGTTCCTGGACTGGACTTCATCCATCTTCTATCAACAGCAACTGGGCCGCCCGATGGGCCATATGCCACCATCACCATCTGTGGGCCACCCGGGCTTGCCGGATCTAGACCACGTTGTTGATATACCCATAAAGTATACCCACAATAGTAGCCCCCGAAGTTCTTCAAGATTCGTCATTCCTCCGCCTATCTTTGTCCGGATCCGAAGAGAATCTCGAAGCGCTTCCAAAACTTTATCGTTTCCGACTTCATTCAACCGGAAATCATTCGTCCTTTTATAACGGCAACTTAGCAGATTTCTTGCCCACGTCGCACATAACTCCCCCTTTTCCCGAGCTGGATTTTCGGATATGCGGATCTTAGCCGGAAATTTCGGAGGCGTGCAGTTAGGTCACCATTGCGTCCATTTCACCGCATTTGACCTAAGACACATGGCGGTCATCCAACAGTGCGACCGTTCCGTTCCCACCGTAGGATCCGACTCACGAATCTCCGCGCGAGGCCTATAAATAGCCCATTCGCACTGTCAGTTTTACTCTTTCACCGCACCTTACCACTTCGTCTTCTTCCTCATGCCAGCGCCGCCCAACAGATCTCACGCCATCGAGCACCTTCCCGAAAAACTTCAAGCACCGCCGCTCCAAGGTCTTCCTCAACCTGAGTTGCTCGTCTTTGATTGGGAAATCCACTCTGTCGCTGATTCGTGGTCTCGTCGGAGGCCAGCGCGTCAAGTCTGCGTCCTCCTCCTTCGCCGGCATCACGGGGAACCGCCACGCCATTGCCGATAAGTCCACCGGAATTGTAGAAGATAGACCTTAGTAGGATCCGGCTTCCTAAGTTTTTTACCATTATGCATGCAACCGGAAACATGTCCACTAGCTCACCTAGGTTCACCGATAGTTCTCCGAATAGCCCACCACCAAACTCAACGGAACCGACCTTCGTCGAGCCCTTAGCATTCCTTCCGCCAAATATTTCCGATACTAGGCTAGCTCAACCTTACTCCACCTCTTCCAACAACCTTCTCGGTCGGATTCCAACACTAGAAGAAATACAAGCGGAGCTAGAAGGGCAAGCTCAGATGGCAGCCAAAGTTTAGGAGGCAAAACAGAAGAAGGGATCGAAGGCTCGGAACCGTGAAGGGGAGAAGGGTAATGGTGGCCAAGCAAAATCACCGAGTCGAAACTTAGAGCCTTCGAAAAGGAAGGACTCATAGCTCCGGATACCTGGAGCTTTAACAGAGACTCCAGTACTCCGACTCCGGAACCCGATGAGCGGGTCTTCACCAAAGCTTGGGTGGAGCGAGGTCTTTCTCTTCCACCTTCCGAGTTCTTCCTATCGGTGCTCATCACCTATGGACTCCAGCCACAAAACATCTGTCCAAAATCTTTCCTCATCCTTTCCAATTTCTCAACTCTCTGCGAAGGCTACCTCCGAGTCCGACTGGACGTCCGTCTTTGGCAGTTATTCTACAGAGTGAACATGGAAACCAAGGACAAAATCATGGTGAACGCGGCAGCATGACTTTCGTGCTCCACACCAAGAGGATCTTTCCGACTCTCGCCTCGCATGAGTCCGTACGGTACTGGAACGCCGGATGGTTCTACCTCAAGAACATTTCCATTTTGGGCTGCCACGACAGCCTCCCCGCCTTTGTCAACAACCCTCCGGAGGATCTCGCCAGCTGGAGCTTCATCCCAATCCTCGCCCAATATCTGGAGCTGGATAGGTTGGCTCGAAGGATCTCCTGGCTGGTCCACGACGGTTTAACCAGAATGGACCTGACCTTGAGCTGGTTCACCCGCCGGATTCAGTCGCTAAAATTCAACAAGCGGTTGATCTACGAATACTCCGGGGTCGACGATCAGCTGCGGGCGACCAAGGACAACTTGCCGACGGATTCTCTGAACTAGAGGATCCGGACACATGTGAAGCTTACCCAGGGCCAGGAGGTCCCGGAGATCAACAAAGATATCTACATCAATAACAAATGCCCTCCGGTACGTTTTCTCACTTAGTCATTTTACTTCTCATATTTGTTTTGTTCTAACTTCTTCAACGCTTCCTCTTTCAGCTCAACACCTTGGCAGAGGAAGGCTTTAGAGATATTTTCCGCATTCCTAAACACGCTGGAAAGGCGGGGGAGGATTCGGAGGACGAAGACGAGGGGGAGGAGCATCCTCCCAAGAAGAAAGCCGCCCCTCGCGCTAACAAACGTCCCCACACCAAGGTTTCCGGTACTGATGCCGGAGCCAACGGCGAGGCCTCCGCCAAGAAGGCAAAAACCACCGCTCCATCTAGCCCTCCACGCCTTGACTCGAGCAAGGCGGAGCGTGCTCGGATCAAGCTACTGGCTACATCCGGAAAAGGGTCACGCCCACAACTTCCTGGAGCCACGTAAGTGTTCCGAAAAATAAAATCTTTGTTGTGAAGCTAAAACTTATCGCTTATGTCTTTTCTTTACTTGGTTCAGGAACCAGAAGATCACCGCTTCGCGGGTACTACCCAGAAGCCAATTACTAGCTTTCTCCGGGCATCTCCGGCCGTTGGCCCCGCCACTCCAGTTCCGCCAAAGTACCTGCAACACCGCTCCCCAACCTACTTCTCCTGAAGCTCACCCCACTCCTGATCCCGCCGCTGAAGCTCAAGTGGAAATAATTCTAGTGAGCAGCGGGAAAGGAGGTGGAAGCTGCTCCACCACAAAGCGAGCTACCCCTGAAGAAGCTCAAGGCAAAGGTCCAGAGGAGGTGGAAGTCACCTCTACAGATAAGGCTAAAGCTACGGCTAATGATGCCATCGTATTTCTGGCCAACTTTGGAGATCCTTCCGACCTCTATGCTACACCCAAGGCGTACTCCACCAAGTTCTTCAACAAGCTTACAGAGGCGGAGAAATGGGAGCTCGAGCAAGATCTGCTGAACTCCATGTTAAACAACGCATGGGGTAAAGTTGATGCTGAATGTTCCGACATTCAGAATCACAAAAGGGAGATTGGCGAGTTCTTCGACCAACTTCTCTGCAAGCGCAAAGTAAACCAATCTTCCCAGGAGCCCCCCAAGTATCTAGGCGAAACTAATCGTAGTTTGCACCTTGATACTTTGAGTAAACTATCCAGAGAAATTTTAAAGGGTTGTAGTAGCCCCCAAGCGTCATGTCGGAAATTTTCAGGCAATGATACTTCGAAAAGATCTACACTTAGTTATATGCAATAAGAACTTTTTTCTCACTGCTGTAGGAACAACAAGCGTTGCACTATAAGCTCCATAAGAATATCTCTCTGCGGCGCCACGTTACCCTTGGCCAAGCGAATCAAATTTACGATGCCAAAGAGAGGATTGCGGAGTTGGAGAAAAAGCTGGCGGAAGCCCAAGTGTAAGAGCAAAATTCACACCCCAAGTTTTGTGTGTTTGATGACAAAACTTGAGATATCTCACCGTGTACCTTGAGTATCATTGTTAGATTTGCAAGAGCACGGTGACCTCGCCGGACACGTCAAGATCGGAAGACTGAAGCGTAGTTGATAGGTTTTCCGGTTTTGTGTGTGTTTAGCGAGGTAACATGGTTGGAGAGAAAAATGGAAGAAAACCAGTTTTAGCCAGGCCGGTAGTACCGGTACCTGTAGCGGTAGTACCGCTACCCCTATAGGTACCAGCCATGGTACCGCTCTGAGTCTGCACTGAGATTGACCCAGAATACGCGTTGCGGTACCCCTGCAGTACCTGGAGCGGTAGTACCGCCCTCGGTACCGCTCAGGTACAATAAACGAGTTACGGCTGTACCGCCCTGGTACCTCTTCGGTTCCGCTTTGGATCCAGTAAGCTCTGGACCCTGTTGCGGTACCTCGAGCGGTACCTCGAGCGGTAGTACCGCTCTGCATCCTTTGACCAGATCTGGGAAAATTCGAACTCAGAGCGGTAGTACCACTTACCCAAAGTGGTAGTACCGCTTAGGCCAAAACTGGACATAACAGTTGGATTTGGAGGAGCCTATTTAAGGGCCCCTTCTTCCCCAACACGATTTCATCTCTTCCCTCTCTCTCTCCTCCATTGTTTCTGAGCTTAATCCTTGAGGATCTCCTTCCCCATCCAACCAATCTTGCCCAAACTTTGAGGATAGGTGGAGGAGACCCCGATCTATAGTTCTACCAAGAGAGATTTCACCAATACTAGCTATTCCTTAGTGGATCTTGGTGGTAGGGTTCCTTTAGTGGAGCATTGGAGAAGAGTTCCTTTTGTGGAGCATTGGAAGGGTTCCTTTGGTGGAGCATTGGAAGAGTTCCTTGGTGGAGCATTGGAAGAGTTCCTATGGTGGAGCATTGGAGATGGGTTCCTATGGTGGAGCATTGGAGATGTGCAGCTATGGAGTCTAGCTTGGTGATGCACTAGATCCATAGGGTGTTGGGAGCATCCTTGTGTGTGGAGCTCGCCCCAACCTTGTGAAGGAATCACCGCCTCGACCGGTGCCTTAGTGGAAGAGGGAGAGCACCTCCGTGGAGCTCTCTCGAGGAAGAAGGTGAGGCCTTCCTTCGTGGTGTGGCCGTCTAGTCTCTTGTGTGAGACTAGCACCTCCTCAACGCAGACGTACTTCCTGTTGTGGAAGGAACTGCGGGAAACAAACCTCGACTCGCCTCGCCCCCCCTCCCCCCGGTTGTCTCGCTCCTTACTCTCGTTATCTTGTTGATTCCTTTACTTGTTGCACTTGTCCGATATTCATTGTAGGATCACCCCTATTGCTAAAGTTCTCACCTTTACCTTCCGTTGCATAAAAATTGAAAAAGACTAAAACTTGCCGTAGCGCCATTCACCCCCCCCCCTCTTGTTCGCTATGATCCATTCAAGTGGTATCAGAGCAAGGTTTTCTTGCTCGGGCTTTACCGCCTAAGAAATGGCCGAACAAGAGGCGGATAAGAATGGGTCACCTTCCCTTATGCCACCCGCTCCATCATCGCCCATAGATTCCACGACGGCTATGTTGGATGACCTCAAGATATTGGAGTCATCCATCGTTGCCCAAATGATGCGATGATGATGGAGTTGGTTGTACAAAAACCAAACCCTCCACCAAAAGCAAGTGCCGAAGATCCACCACCAAAAGCTAACCCCCTTCCTCTTGTTGATTTTGTCGCGGAAGCGACAAAAGATTCACAAAAGGAAGGGCTTGGGGATACCGGCACTTCAAGAAAAGGGAAGGATGATGATACACCGGTTGCGGAACGTCTAGGGGTTATCATGCGGTGCCACCACCAAATGATTACACCATAAACGTTCCAATACCTATGCCACATATCTTGTCGCATGGTTCACCACCGTCACTTGAGTCAAACAACTTTGAGAATTGGCAATTCTTAATGCGTTCTCATGTGCGCAGCACTTCTACCGAGCTTTGGCGTATCATTGAGGAGGGCTATTCACCATGAGATCCAAAGAAATTGACAAGAAGAGATGTGGTGGATGACCAACTCAACGCCACCGCCATCAACATGATTCACATGGCCATCACGCCCAAGGACCGCGCTCACATCCGCTCGCTCAAGACCGCCAAGGAAGCATGGGACAAACTTGAGAAGCTCTTCCTCGGAAATGCAAGCATCCAAAGCTCTTGTTTTGATGAAGTGAACAACATGGCCGACAACTTCGTCATGGTTGAAGGAGAGGCCCCCAAAGAAATGTATCGGCGCCTCATCGCTCTTGTCGTGCAAATGCAAGATCTTGGAGCAACGTTCGTGGATGACCATTGGATCAAGCGCAAGTTCTACAACGATCTCCTCCCTTATGAGGAAGTGAAGTTGATGGCCATCCGCCAAAATGCCTCCTTCCGTGCTATGACATCGGATGAAGTCCTTAGCGAAGTCATCGCTTTGGACATTTCCAAGAAGAATGCGGAGGATCTTGTTGCTCGCGCCCACAACTCCCGCAAGCCCAACCTTGCATTGAAGATGAAGGTGCATGAAGCCAGTGAAAGCGATGAGGATCCCGTTGAGTGGGGATCGGATGATCTCAAGATCAACTATCATGAGCACATGGCTCTCGTCGCCAAGAAATTTTGGGATGGAAACATGTCCCGAAGCATAAGACCAAGAAGATCACGTGATTCTCCAAGAAGATTCTCCAAGAGCCCAAGGGAGGGGGCAAAGGGAAGAACATGCTACAATTGCAGCGACAAGAATCATTTTGTCGCGGATTGTATGTTTGAGAGAAGAGAAGATCATGGTGGAAGGCTTATCCCAAAGGATAAGCACAAGTCACTCTCCAAAGGATTCTCCAAGTTCTCCCCAAGGTCCGATGACGACAAGGTCTCCTCCAACAAGAAGCCTAGAGCCTTCATCATTCGAGAAGAGTACTCCTCCGATGAAGATGGAGAGCATGAGGACAAGCACTCCAACAAGGAAGGAGAGGGAGTGGCCGCCATCGCCATTTCCATTCCCTCTATCTCCCTCTTCGACTCTCCGAATGAGAACCTCGTCACCAACAATGCACGTTGCCTTATGGCAAAGGTATCCACGGAGGTAAAATCCCCTTCCAAACCATCATCTTCAACTAATGCCTTATATATTGATGATGCCACTAGTCTCACCGTTAAACGTGAGATTATGGGTTTGGATTCTTTGGATTCTTTTCTCTCTAACATGAAAGGGGATACCAAGATTCATGTTGGGGCTCTCTTAGCCCAACTTGGTGCGGCACAAGATCTTATTGAGAAGAGGGAGAAGTTGGAAAGGGAAGCGGCATTTGAGCTTGCCAATCTCAAGGAGGAGCTTGATGATGAACGGAATCTCCGCATGTCTCTTGAAGCTAGTGTCATCGTCCTTGAAGACAAGAACGAAGCTATTGTTTCTCGACTCACCAAGGATCGAGACCATGATCTTGAGTTGGTTGGTGACCTCAAAAAGAAGATGCTCTCTCTCGAGGAAGCCAACAAAGGGAAAGATGATGAAGACCCCAGTCCTTGTCACGATGAGCTTGTGGATCAAGTTACTTCCTTGAGGAGGCACAATGCTCTTCTCTTGGAAGTCAATGCTCTTCAAGAAGAAGCCTTGGATGAATATTATCGCTTGTTCAAAGAGAAGACCTCATGTTGCAACCATGAAGAAGAAATTGACGCTCTTGAGATCACCAAGGCCAAGCTATTGAGCTTGAGTAGCAAGCAAGAAGAGTCTTTGGTGGAATGTCTCCGCATGAGCAAGGAGAAGGACACGTGTTGTGATCATGAGGAGGAAATAGCCACCTTGAAGAGAAGGGAAGCCAAGCTCATGGAAGTCAATTCCATGCAAGAGGAAACATTGAAGGAGTACTTTCCTTTAAGCAAGGACCGTGCATGTTGCACTCATAAAAGTGACCTTGCCAAGATGGAGAATGACAAGCGCATGCTCATGAAGATGAACGCTCTCCAAGAAGAAGCTTTGATGGAACACTTCCGGGTGAACAAGGCAAAGGAGGTCCAAGTGTTTGATATTTGCCATCCACACCCGGAGCATGAAGATGAAGTCAATCGCTTGAAGTCCAAGGTTGATAGACTCCAAGTTCAAGCCAAGTACTTGGAAGGAATCATTGAAGCTAAAGATGGAGCCAAAGAGGGCTCGTGCAATGAAGGAGGAGTGGCTACCAAGCCAAAGAGAAAGAGGAAGAGGAGGACCAAGAAGAAGAAGAACAAGGAGAACATGGAGACCAACCTTGAAGAGAGCAATGCTAGCTCAAGAAGAGATGGAGTACCCAACTCCGCCTCGACGGGTTTCGCCGGCCCTAACAACCCTTCGCATGTTCTTTTTGTTGATTACTATGGACATATTCGTGCTTGCTTTATTGGTCCTCAAAAGGACAATGTTGATTGGACTATTTGGGTTCCCAAACCCCTTGTTACTAACATGCTAGGACCCATTGAAAAATGGGTACCTAAATCCAAGACTTGATTCCTTGTAGGACTATGCTTCCGGTGGCGCTAAATGGGTGGTTGGTAGTGGAGCCACAAGTCATATGACCGGAAGCAAGGATATTGTTGTCGACCTCGTGCCTTCTCTCTCTACCGTATCATATGGCGACAACACGTGCTCTAAGGTATTGGGTCTTGGCAAGGTGGTGGTAACACCCGACATCTCACTTGTGAATGTCCTCCTTGTCGAGACCCTTGGTTACAACTTACTCTTCGTTCATCAAATTGGTCGTATGGGTTTATGCACATTCTTTGATGAACATATGGTGGTCCTCTTGTGGAGCAAGACACTCAATGTAGCTTTTGTTGGATATGTAGAGAACGGTTTGTATGTTGTCGATTTCTCCGAAAAGACAACGTCTTCCGCTCTTTGCCTATTCGCCAAAGGTGACAAGGGTTGGTTATGGCATCGCCGACTAGCCCATGTCAACATGAGGACTTTGCAAAGTCTCTACAAGGGTGGCCACATTCTCGGACTAAAAGAAGATGTCTCTTTTTGCAAGGATCGTGTTTGTAGGGCTTGCGTACAAGGAAAAAATGCATGGAGCTCCTCACAAGGCCAAGACTATCATCTCTACCACAAGATGCTTGGAGCTCCTACATGTTGATCTCTTTGGTCCACCATCTCATGAAAGTCTTGGAGGAAAGAAGTATTGCCTTGTCATCGTTGATGACTATTCATGCTATTGTTGGGTATTCTTCTTCAAGTACAAGAGTGAGACTCAACGGACCATGATGGAGTTTGCCAACCAAGTTCAACGCAAGTACGACAACAAGATCCTCGCAATAAGGAGCGACAATGGAACGGAGTTCAAGAACTACACCTTGGATGACTTCCTCGGCGAAGAAGGAATCCAACACCAATACTCCATGCCATATACTCCCCAACAAAATGGGGTCGCCGAAAGGAAGAATCGAACCTTGATCGAAGCCGCTCGAACCATGATGATGAAATACAAATCTAACTACAATTTTTGGGCGGAAGCTATCTCTACCGCATGCCATGCTACTAATCGCCTCTACTTTCGCAAAGGTCTTGAGAAGACACCATATGAGATCCTCACCGGCAACAAGCCTAATGTGTCATACTTCAAGGTCTTCGGATGCAAATGCTACATACTTGTCAAAGACACGCGCCTTTCCAAGTTTGATTCAAGAGCGCAAGAAGGAATTTTCGTTGGCTATGCTATGGATTCTCACGCCTATAGAGTCTTCAACAAGTCAAGTGGGCGTGTTGTAGAATCTTGTGATGTGACATTTGATGAAGATGATAGATCTTTGGAGGAGCGAAGTGCTTCTTGTGAGAAAGGAGATGCAATTCCCCCGGATACCATAGGAAGGATGGGTGTTGGCATTCGTCGACCTCAAGAGCTACCTTCTATGAGTACCGGGGAAGGATCAAGTTCCACCCAAGTGGAGCCATCTACACCACAATGCCAAGCTTCTTATGTTGATCTTACAAATGCAAGTCAACCTCTACAACAACCTCAAGTTCAACCTCAACCTCAAGATCAACCTCAACATCTACAACAACAATCAAGTCCAAGTTCACCTCAACAAGCTCAAGAACAACGTTCACCGCAAGCTCATCTACCTCAACACCCAACATCAAGTGACCAAGGTCAAGCTTCAAGTTCTTCTCCGAGTGGTTCGGGGATAATCTTCATGGACAATACTATTCCCAATACCCCAGAGCCGTTCGGATCTCATGACAATGATGCCCCTTTCAATGACAATGGAGGTCAAGGCGAGGACCTAAACCGTGATGAAGGCCAAGAGGACTCACAAGAACCATCTCCTTTAGCCAACACTCGCCGTGAAGACCCCACTACAAGACACTTGCGTCTCAAGTCTCATTCCTTGCGTAATATCATTGGTGATCTAGAGAGAAAAGTCACCACTCGGAGGCAACTTGCAAACTTTTGTGCGCACCACGCCTTTGTCTCTAGGGAGGAACCTCTTAAAGTTGATGATGCTCTCAAAGATCCCGATTGGTTGAATGCAATGCAAGAGGAACTCAACAACTGCAAGAGTAATGATGTATGGACTCTCATGAAGCGACCCGATCATTGCCGCAATGTTATCGGCACCAAGTGGATCTTCAAGAACAAGCAAGATGAGAGTGGCACAGTCATCCGCAACAAAGCAAGATTGGTGGCACAAGGCTATTCTCAAGTCGAAGGCGTGGACTTTGGTGAAACCTTTGCACCGGTTGCAAGGCTTGAGTCCATCCGTATCCTTTTGGCCTTTGTCTCACATCATGGCTTTAAGTTGCAACAAATGGATGTTAAGAGTGCTTTTCTTAGTGGTCCTTTACATGAGGAGGTATATGTGAAGCAACCCCCGGGGTTCGAGGACCCCCATTTCCCGGACCATGTCTTCAAGCTCAAAAAGTCCCTATATGGTCTCAAACAAGCTCCTAGAGCTTGGTATGAGCATCTCAAGGAGTTGCTTGAAGACCGTGGTTTCGAAGTGGGGAAAATCGATCCCACTCTTTTTACTAAGAAGGTCAATGGGGAGCTTTTCGTATGCCAACTCTATGTAGATGACATCATATTTGGCTCTACTAACACAAAATTCAATGATAAGTTTGCTATGTTGATGACAAATAGGTTTGAGATGTCAATGATGGGTGAACTCAAGTACTTTCTTGGGTTCGAGATCAAGCAAATGCAACAAGGCACCTTCATCAATCAAGCAAAGTACCTCCAAGACATGCTCAAGCGCTTTGATATGAAGGGTGCCAAGGGGATTGGAACTCCGATGCAACTCAAGTGTCAACTCACTCTTGACGAGGCCGGCAAGGCGGTGGATACCAAGCTCTACCGTTCGATGATAGGTTCGCTTCTTTACCTTTGTGCCTCTCGCCCGGATATAATGTTAAGCGTTTGTATGTGTGCACGGTTTCAAGCAAGTCCGAAGGAAAGCCACCTTGTGGCGGTCAAAAGGATCTTTCGATATTTAGTTGATACCCCACACTTCGGACTATGGTACCCAAGGGACACGGACTTTGCTTTGGTTGGTTTCACCGACTCCGATTGGGCGGGCGACAAGATTGATAGGAAGTCTACCTCCGGAGCATGTCACTTTCTTGGAAGATCTTTGGTGTGTTGGTCCTCGAAGAAGCAAAATTGTGTCTCCGTCTCCACCGCGGAAGCCGAGTATATTGCCGCGGCGAGTAGTTGTGCTCAAATCTTATGGATGAGGCAAACCTTGCGGGATTATGGACTCGAGTATAGCAAGGTGCCTCTTTTGTGTGACAATGAGAGCGCAATCAAGATCGCCTACAATCCGGTTCTTCATGGCAAGACGAAGCACATTGAGATACGGAACCACTTCATCCGGGATCACATTGCTCGCGGAGATATTGTACTATCCTATATTGGCACCAAGGAGCAATTGGCGGACATCTTCATGAAGCCCTTGGATGAGAAGCGTTTCATTGAGTTGAGGCATGAGCTAAATATCATCGATCCATCGAACTTTGCTTGACCATCGTGCGCACATACCACTCCTAACCTTTATATCTAGATGAAAGGCACGCATGAACATAGGGGGAGTGCGGTTTAAATCCATTGAGCTATCCCTCCCCCCATAATGCATAAAGAAATCCAAAACATTTGCTATTTGTCAATTAAGTGACTTATGAGCTTCATGTTGAGTTGTAGTCCGTGAGTCCTAGATACATCTACGAGACCTCACACTACTATACTCTTACACGGTGGCTTCGGCCACCAACACCCCCTCTTTAAGGGTTTTTCGGTTTCTTGTGACCTTGTTTTGTCTTTCTTCTTCGCTTTCTTCTTCTTGTTTTTGGAGAACCTATTTCAAGCTTGTTTTCTCGTGATTTTTGCAAGCTTGGTTGTATGTTCTTTTTCTCCATCCTTCTAGTTTCGTTACCCTCCTTTTTGGTGTTTCGATGCCAAAGGGGGAGAAGTTCCTAGGTGGATGGGGATCTTTGTTGTGTGTAGCCATTTGGTTCTAGTTGCTTATCTTGTCTTATGGCTACATCAACAACCCTATGGAGGCATCTTATTGTGAGTTTGGGTATTCTCAAGGCTATGGTATGATAACTTCACCCAAATCTCCATGCATGATCTTATGTTGCCTCCATATTGTGCATATGCTACTTGAACATGTCATTTATCTATGTTGCATATGTGCTTGGTTTGTAAAAACTAGGGGGAGTGATGTCTCTATAACATGTGTATTTGTATTCAAATACATATTCATGATATGCACATGTGTAGGGGGACCTCCGTCTAGTTTTTGCAAATCTAAAGTATCTCATCATAATATCATATGTTATTGTCAACTCTTGTGTTGTCATCAAACACCAAAAAGGGGGAGATTGTAAGAGCAAAATTCACACCCCAAGTTTTGTGTGTTTGATGACAACACTTGAGATATCTCACAGTGTACTTTGAGTATCATTGTTAGATTTGCAAGAGCACGGTGACCTCGCCGGACACGTCAAGATCGGAAGACTGAAGCGTAGTTGATAGGTTTTCCGGTTTTGTGTGTGTTTAGCGAGGTAACATGGTTGGAGAGAAAAAGGGAAGAAAACCAGTTTTAGCCAGGCCGGTAGTACCGGTACCTGTAGCGGTAGTACCGCTACCCCTATAGGTACCGGCCATGGTACCGCTCTGAGTCTGCACTGAGATTGACCCAGAATACGCGTTGCGGTACCCCTGCAGTACCTGGAGCGGTAGTACCGCTCACGAGCGGTAGTACCGCCCTCGGTACCGCTCAGGTACTGTAAACGAGTTACGGCTGTACCGCCCTAGTACCGCTTCGGTACCGCTTTGGATCCAGTAAGCTCTGGACCCTGTTGCGGTACCTCGAGCGGTACCTCAAGCGGTAGTACCGCTCTGCGTCCTTTGACCAGATCTGGGAAAATTCGAACTCAGAGCGGTAGTACCACTCACCCAAAGCGGTAGTACTGCTTAGGCAAAAACTGGACATAACGATTGGATTTGGATGAGCCTATTTAAGGGCCCCTTCTTCCCCAACACGATTTCATCTCTTCCCTCTCTCTCCCCTCCATTGTTGCTGAGCTTAATCCTTGAGGATCTCCTTCCCCATCCAACCAATCTTGCCCAAACTTTGAGGATAGGTGGAGGAGACCCCGATCTATAGTTCTACCAAGAGAGATTTCACCAATACTAGCTATTCCTTAGTGAATCTTGGTGGTAGGGTTCCTTTAGTGGAGCATTGGAGAAGAGTTCCTTTTGTGGAGCATTGGAAGGGTTCCTTTGGTGGAGCATTGGAAGAGTTCCTTGGTGGAGCATTGGAAGAGTTCCTATGGTGGAGCATTGGAGATGGGTTCCTATGGTGGAGCATTGGAGATGTGCAGCTATGGAGTCTAGCTTGGTTATGTACTAGATCCATAGGGTGTTGGGAGCATCCTTGTGTGTGGAGCTCGCCCCAACCTTGTGAAGGAATCACCGCCTCGACCGGTGCCTTAGTGGAAGAGGGAGAGCACCTCCGTGGAGCTCTCTCGAGGAAGAAGGTGAGGCCTTCCTTCGTGGTGTGGCCGTCTAGTCTCTTGTGTGAGACTAGCACCTCCTCAACGCAGACTTACTTCCTGTTGTGGAAGGAACTTCGGGAAACAAACCTCGACTCGCCTCGCGCCCCCCCGGTTGTCTCGCTCCTTACTCTCGTTATCTTGTTGATTCCTTTACTTGTTGCACTTGTCTGATATTCATTGTAGGATCACCCATATTGCTAAAGTTGTCACCTTTACCTTCCGTTGCATAAAAATTGAAAAAGACTAAAACTTGTCGTAGCGCCATTCACCCCCTCTATTGTTCGCTACGATCCATTCACCAAGGTTTGTCTCCGACCAGTTTGCCCTTACTCCAATCTTCCGACTTTGAACTTACTTAGAATTTTGTTTTGTTTGAACATGTGCATCTACCTCTCTAGCCACTGCTTCTTCAGAACTTGAGAACATGCGCTCCGCTCATAAGGACCTAGAGTCAAAGCTGAAGGAGGTGGAAGAGAAGCGGGAACTTGCTGAGAATCAGCTAGCTGAGAAGATATCCGAGTTCATCAGAGAGAAAGCTGATCTGGTGGAGAAGCGGAGGAAGGACAACGCTACACTTAAAAGCCTCCAAGATGATGTCCAAACGCTCCGTACTTACATGACGATTTCAGAACAAGGTTGGAACCTGCTGAACTCCGACGTCATGGGTAAGTGTCCGGAACCCAAAATCAGAACAATTCTCCGTAACCCTGAATGGCGCCTAACTCTGATCAATTTGTGATTTTATAGAGCCACTTGGATATGATGAGGCCCGGCGCGAGATGTTTCCGCATGATGACTTGATCCGGCTGGCCGGAGACGATTGCAGAGATTTAGTCTCAGCTTGTCGCAAGATCTGCCACAACTTGGCGATCAAGGACAGTTGAACCTGCGATGTCCGTGAGCTTGTCCAGAAAATGGATGTCCTGCCGGAACTTATCGTCGATCTCCAAGCTTCTTCAGCCCGAGGCGCTGCTCAGATGTCCTTGGCAATGTGCCTAGCTCATGCTCCGACCCTTGATATTGATCTGGCCACTACTGGTATTCCTATGGATGCAGATCCAAATGCACTCCTGGATGCTTGCAGTGGTTACGACACCCGGATTGCACGGCGCATTCATCACGAGGAATTCTACCACAAAGTGGTGCTTCCTGCTGACGAACATCTCAAAGCGGAGCTTGAGAAAGAGCGTGAAGCGGAGGCAAGACCAGACAGATCCGGTGACGGAAGCCGATATACCTGGACCAGTTCCAAGGAAGATGAGAAGAACAAGACAAAGAGCGACGATGAAGACGCTTCTTCTCTTGCTAAGGAAGAGGAAAAGGGCGACAATGAAGATGCTTCTTCTCCGACTAAGGAAGCGAAAAAGAGCGAGGCACAAGCTGATGATGAAGATCCTTCTTCTCCGGTCAAGGAGAAGTAAAAAACTTGTTCCTGCGGGGAAATTATAAACACTGCATCATTTTGGCCCCTTCGAGGGTTTGTAATATAACTTAAATATTCTAAGTAGCTGCCTAGATGGAGCTTGGACTGTCCCTATCTCCCGCTACAGTGTTAGATAGGTGATTGCTGAAACTCCTCCTTGATCCACCTCGCCGCTGCGCGATTCGGGCGATTCCTCACCTCCGCTGGCCGCTCCGGTGGCGGGAGGTCGGGGAATCACCGGATCCTAGCGTGTACATAGTGTAGGGTCATGATGTTGGCTTGCTGGCGGCGTTGAGGAGGTGACGGCGGCATCGGCGTGGCCTTTTGTGGAGGCGGGATCCCTCCCTGTTGGTGGTGCTCTGTGGGGCGGCGCTGCAGGTCTGCCTCCGTCCTGGCGTTCATGGCACGGTAGAGCAACGACGCACCCTTCCCCCGTGGTGGAGGCCGAGGAGCGGTGGCTCCAGCGGGCGATGCTTCTGGAGTTGACGGTGATGGTGAACCAGCTTGAAGCCGATGGTGTTGATGCAGGGTGGAGGCTCCTTCGAGGTCCGTGGACTTCCCGTCCGTCAGGGGGCTCCTTCCATTCCAAGGTTGCAGAGGAGGAGCGGCGGCGGCGCGCTGGCGGCACGTCTTCTTCGACGCCAGTGGCTTCGGTTTCTTTCAGGATTGTGCTGTAATTTTGCTTTTCTTGTGGGTTGTCTTGTAAGGTTCCTGGTTTAATATCACTGTTTTCTTCCAAAAAAAATCGAAGTAGCTAGGATGAAATGAGTGCATGGGTGGAAAAAACTTATCCTGCTATCCGTTTGATTATATATGCATGTATTGTTATTTGAAAGCAAGTGCTAGTTTCTAAGTTTTCCGGCTTGCTTATTTGACGTTCCACGAGCCAAAAGACCTTTAGCCAAAAAATGCTCCCTGACAGCGATGAAGCCCAATGGCGATCCATCAATAACGACAGAAACAAGCTCCCAGCCAAGGTGTCGGAAGTCGCTACTAGGAATCCATAAGTTCGCAACGAAAAACTCATCCACCAGAAAACTTTAGTTCATGTCCAAATGGATGATTTTGAGAATCACAACTTTCATACACGTCTAGGCGGAAACATCCAGCTCTGCGGTTTTAGTCAGAAAACATACACGATCAAAAAATTAATAACTAAAGGAGGTAAAAGACTCAAGGAGTGAATCATATGCTTTATTTCATTGATCATGTATCATAATTATTACAAAGTATGTAATGCAAAAATTTCTAAGTGTGGAAAGGACGTAGTTGTGCTATATTCCAGGGACGGTCTGTTTCATCGTATATGTCACCCGGATCCTCCCTCTTTCGTTTCCGATACCAATTGGCAGGTCTATCCTTTAACTCGCAAGAATCAACGAGGTAGTAAGATCCATTTTGCAACACTTTGCTGACAACAAAGGTCCTTCCCATGGAGATTGCAACTTATGCTCTTTCACCTGTCGAAGGCGGAGGACCAAGTCACCTTCCTTAAACGAGCGATTCCGAACTAGACGACTATGATAGCGTCGGAGCTTCTGCTGGCAGATGGTGGAACGTTGATCAGCTAGGTTCCGAACTTCTTTAAGCAAGTCCAAAGATAGCTGTCGAGCCTCGTCAGCGGTTTCTTTATTGTAGGCGGAAACTTGCAAGGAATCATGGATGATGTCGGAGGGGAGCACGGCTTCGGATCCATATACTAGGAAGAATGGTGTGAAACCAGTCGATCTGTTAGGGGTAGTTTGTAAATTCCTAAGAACAGAATCTAACTCCTCGGCCCAAGCTCCGGCTGCTCACTGCAGCGGTTCTTCAAGGTGAGGTTTGACTCCGGCTAGTATGAGTCCGTTGGCTCGTTCGACCTGCCCATTGGATTGTGGATGAGCAACGAAGGCAAGATCAAGTCGGATCCCTACGTCATTGCAATAATCCTTTAGTTCTCCCTGTGCGAAGTTCGTGCCATTGTCTGTGATGTTGCTGTGTGGGATATCGTATCTCACTACGAGGCTGCAAATTTTTTTTAGTGTCGTAGCACCATCGGCTTTTCTCACTGGCTTTGCCTTGATCCACTTACTGAACTTGTCAATAGCGACCAAGAGGTACTCAAAACCGCCAGGAGATGATTTCTTCAATTTTCCGACCATGTCAAGTCCCCAGACCGCAAACAGCCAAGTGATAGGGATGGTCTTCAGCTCCTGAGCCGGAGCGTTTGGTTGAGTAGCATAGTACTAACAACCACGAAATTTTTTAACTATCTTTTCAACATCTTCTTTAGCTGCTAGCCAGAAAAACCTTGCCGGAAAGCTTTTGCAACGAGGGACCTGGGAGCGGCATGATGCCAGCAATCACCTTGGTGGATCTCTCTGAGGATTTCGATGCCATCTTGATTTGAGACGCATTTTAGAAATACCCCGTTTGCACTTCGTTTATAGAGCTATCCATCAACTATTGTGTAGGATCTTGATCGCCTGACGACCTGTCGTGCGAGGACCTCGTCCTCCGGCAAGTTCTGGTCGATGAGGTAATCTAAGAAAGGTTGAGTCCAAGCCGGAGCGATAACCATCACCTCCTTAGCCGGAGACACCGACACATCTGGGTTTTCCGGGTTGGTGCCCTTTACTGAGGGTGTACGTAGGTGCTCAAGGAAAATACCAGCCGGAATGGGTTTCCTACCGGATCCGAGCTTGGACAGCATATCTGCTGCTGTGTTGTCATCTCTCCTGACGTACTTGACTTCGTATCCGAGGAAGCACTTAGCGATCTCGTCAACTTCGTCTCTGTAAGCCGCCTTAACGGAGTTTCTGGCGTTCTAGGTTCCGGCTACTTGTTGTACCACCAGGTCGGAATCTCCGCAGCATATGATGTGCTTGATCCCAATCTCCTCAGCGATGCGCATACCATGTAGTAGAGCCTCATATTTCGCTATATTATTTGTAGCTTCGAAGTGAATCTGTAGAACGTACTGCGGTTCTTCTCCGGTTGGTGACTTCAGGGTAACTCCAGCCCCCGAGCCTTGATGCTGCTTGGATCCGTCAAAGTGCATGATCCAAGCTTCAGGTTCCGGCACAGGTGTGCCCTCCGGCGCTTCAGTCCAATCGACAAAGAAATCCGCCAAAACTTGGGATTTGATCAAAAATCTGGCTTTGTAGTTGATGTCAAAGGCAGAAATTTCTATGCGCCACTTCGCTACGTGCCCTGTTGCATCGGAGTTGATGATAATGATTGACAATGGAGCTTTGCTCACAACTGTCATGGATATCCTTGATTTTTTCCGGGTTTACTTCAATGCCTCTGTGAGATACAATGAAGCCAAGGAGTTTTCCGGCTGGCACGCCAAAGACGCAATTCAGTGGATTCAACATCATCTTGTACCGTCAGAGATTTTCAAAGGTTCCCGTGAGATCGCTGATCAAGTCGGATCCTTTCCGGTTCATGACCGTGATGTCGTCGACGTAGGCGTGCATGTTCCGGCCAATTTGGTCCTTCAAGCATCGGTGCATCGTACGTTGGTAAGTGGCACCTGCATTTTTTAAACCAAAAGGCATGGTGACGTAGCAATATGTGCTAAATGGTGTGATGAACGAGGTTGCCTTTTGGTCGGAGTTCTTCATCCGGATCTGGTGATACCCGAGATATACGTCAAGAAAACACAGAAGTTCTGCCCCTGTCGTCGAATCAATGACTTGGTCAATGCGCGGCAAGGGAAACAGCTCGTTCAGACAATGTTTATTCAAGCCGGAGTAATCGATGCACATTCTTAGTATTTCAGAATTCTTTTTGGGTACAAGGACGGGGTTTGCGACCCAATCAGTATGGATAACTTCTACTACAAATCCTGCCTCTAATAACTTTGCTAATTCCATCCCTATGGCACGGCGCTTCTTGTCTCCAAAGCGTCGCATAGCTTTCTTCACCGGTTTTACACCCCGATTTATGTTGAGGTAGTGCTCGGCGAGTTCCCTTGGTACTCCGAACATGTCAGAAGGTTTCCATGCGAAGATATTCATGTTAGCTCGCAGGAACTCGATGAGCGCGTCTTCCTATTTGGGGTCCAGGCCAGCTCCGATAGACACTTGCTTGGAACTGTTGCCTACCTTGAGGTCGACCTTCTTGGTGTCTATCGCGGCCTTCAACGAGGTCTTCTGTTCAGAGATCCGCTTCTTGGTGGTGTGTATATCATTCGGATCCACCGCGCCCCTGTAGCCTTGCAGCTCCTCTCCAGATAGTACTGATTCTGCAAAGGCGGCTTTGCCTTCCTCGCAGTCTCGAGCTTTCTTGTAGTCTCCGGATACGATGATCATACCGTTAGGACCCGGAATCTTGAGCTTATTGTAGATGTAACATGCCCTTGCGTGAAACTTGTGGTAGGTGGGCCTGCCAAAAATGATATAGTAGGAGCTCTTGAAGGGCAGAACCTCAAACACGACCATCTCTTCTCGGAAATTGTTGACATCGCCGAAGGCCACAAGAAGTTTGATGCTGCCGAGAGAGTTTGTCTTTTTACCCGAAACCACACCATGGAACTCCGTGATACTGTTCTTGAGCTGCTCCTTGGTAAGGTTCATCTTCTCCAGAGTCTCCAGGTACATGATGTTCAGGTTGGCTCCGTGATGTCTACGGGAGCTTCTATTCTTGTAGACAGTGTTGGGCCTCCAAGAGCAGAGGTTTGTAGAACAGCAGCAAGTTTCCCTTAAGTGGATCACCCAAGGTTTATCGATCTCAGGGAGGAAGAGGTCAAAGATATCCCTCTCATGCAACCCTGCAACTACAAAGCAAGAAGTATCTTGTGTCCCCAACACACCTAATAGGTGCACTAGTTCGGCCAAGAGATGGTGAAATACAAGTGGTATGAATAAGTATGAGCAGTAGTAACAGTGCCAGAAAAGTGCTTGCTGGCGTGTAGTTGATGGGGGCAATATTGCAGACAGTACAGATGCAGTAGAACAGTAAACAAACAGCGATAGCAGTATTGGAAACAAGGCCTAGGGATCATACTTTCACTAGTGGACACTCTCAACTTTGATCACATAACAGAATAAATAGATAAATGCTAGACTCTACACTCTCTTGTTGGATGATGAACACCACTAATTGTGTAGGATTACACGAACCCTCAATGCCGGAGTTAACAAGCTCCACAATATTCGATGTTCATATTTAAATAACCTTAGAGTGCATGACAGATCAACATAACCAAACCAAGTACTAACATAGCATGCACACTGTCACCTTCACACTACGAAAGGAGGCATAGATCACATCAATACTATCATAGCAATAGTTAACTTCATAATCTACAAGAGATCACAATCATAGCCTACGCCAAGTACTACACGATGCACACACTGTCACCATTACACCGTGCAGGAGGAATAAACTACTTTAATAACATCACTAGAGTAGCACACAGATGAATTGTGATACAAAACACATTGCAATCATAAAGAGATATAAATAAGCACTTCACTATGCCATTCATAACAGTGAATAAGTATTCTGTGAAATATAGCCTAAGAGACCCACACGGTGCACACACTGTCACCTTTACACACGTGGGACAAGGAGTCTCCGGAGATCACATAAGTAAAATCCACTTGACTAGCATAACGACATCTAGATTACAAGCATCATCATATGAATCTCAATCATGTAAGGCAGCTCATGAGATTATTGTATTGAAGTACATAGGAGAGAGATGAACCACATAGCTACCGGTACAGCCCTTAGCCTCGATGGAGAACTACTCCCTCCTCATGGGAGACAGCAGCGGTGATGAAGATGGCGGTGGTGTCGATGGAGGAGCCTTCCGGGGGCACTTCCCCGTCCCGGCGGCGTGCCGGAACAGAGAGTCCTGTCCCCCAGATCTTGGCTTCGCGATGGCGGCGGCTCTGGAAGGTTTCTCGTACCGTGGCTTTTCCGTATCGAGGTTTTAGGTCAGGGACCTTTAAATAGGCGAAGAGGCGGAGTCGGAGGGGCGACGAGGCGGTGACACCATAAGGCGACGCGGCCAGGGCCTGGGCCGCGCCGGCCTACCTCCTGGGCCCCCTGTGGGTCCACTCTGGCGACTCTCGGGTGTTCTAGATGCTTCCGGGTATTCTAAGATGCTGGGCGTTGATTTCGTCTGATTCCGAGAATATTTCCTTACTAGGATTTATGAAACCAAAAACAGCAGAAAACAACAACTGGCCCTTCGGCATCTCATCAATAGGTTAGTTCCGGAAAACGCATAAATATGACATAAAGTATGCATAAAACATGTAGATATCATCAATAATGTGGCATGGAACATAAGAAATTATCGATACGTCGGAGACGTATCAGCATCCCCAAGCTTAGTTTCTGCTCGTCCCGAGCAGGTAAACGATAACAAAGATAATTTCTGGAGTGACATGCCATCATAACCTTGATCATACTATTGTAAACACATGTAATGAATGCAGCAATCCAAGACAATGGTAATGACATGAGTAAACAAATGAATCATATAGCAAAGATTTTTCATGAATAGTACTTTAAGACAAGCATCAATAAGTCTTGCATAAGAGTTAACTCATAAAGCAATAATTCATAGTAGAGGCATTGAAGCAACACAACGGAAGATGAAGTTTCAGCGGTTGCTTTCAACTTGTAACATGTATATCTCATGGATAATTGTCAACATAGAGTAATATAACAAGTGCAATATGAAAGTATGTAAGAATCAATGCACAGTTCACACAAGTGTTTGCTTCTTGAGGTGCAGAGAGATAGGTGAACTGACTCAACATAAAAGTAGAAGAAAGGTCCTTCAAAGAGGAAAGCATCGATTGCTATATTTGTGCTAGAGCTTTGATTTTGAAAACATAAAGAGAGCATAAAAGTAAAATTTTGAGAGGTGTTTGTTGTTGTCAACGAATGGTAGTGGGCACTCTAACCCCCTTGCCAGACAAACCTTCAAAGAGCGGCTCCCATTTTATTTTATTTTTGGGTGGCACTCCTTCCAACCTTTCTTTCACAAACCATGGCTAACCGAATCCTAGGGTGCCTGCCAACAATCTCATACCATGGAGGAGTGTCTATTTTGGTTAATTAATTTGGGACTGGGAATCCCATTGCCAGCTCTTTTTGCAAAATTATTGGATAAGCGGATGAAGCCACTAGTCCATTGGTGAAAGTTGCCCAACAAGATTGAAAGATAAACACCACATACTTCCTCATGAGCTATAAAACATTGACACAAATCAGAGGTGATAAATTTTGAATTGTTTAAAGGTAGCACTCAAGCAATTTACTTTGGAATGGCGGAGAAATACCATGTAGTAGGTAGGTATGGTGGACACAAATGGCATAGTGGTTGGCTCAAGGATTTGGATGCATGAGAAGTATTCCCTCTCGATACAAGGCTTAGGCTAGCAAGGCTATTTGAAACAAACACAAGGATGAAGCGGTGCAGAAAAACTCACATAAAAGACATATTGTAAACATTATAAGACTCTACACCGTCTTCCTTGTTGTTCAAACTCAATACTAGAAATTATCTAGACTTTAGAGAGACCAAATATGCAAACCAAATTTTAGCATGCTCTATGTATTTCTTCATTAATAGGTGCAAAGTATATGATGCAAGAGCTTAAACATGAGCACAACAATTGCCAAGTATCACATTATCCAAGACATTTTAGCAATTACTACATGTAGCATTTTCCAATTCCAACCATATAACAATTAACGAAGCAGTTTCATCCTTCGCCATGAACATTAAGAGCTAAGAACACATGTGTTCATATAAACCAGTGGAGCGTGTCTCTCTCCCACACAATCATTTATTCAAACAAAAACAAAAACAAGAAACATACAGACGCTCCAAGTAAAGTACATAAGATGTGACCGAATAAAAATATAGTTTCAAGAGAAGGAACCTGATAATTTGTCGATGAAGAAGGGGATGCCTTGGGAATCCCCAAGCTTAGATGCTTGAGTCTTCTTGAAATATGCAGGGATGAACCACCGGGGCATCCCCAAGCTTAGACTCTTCACTCTTCTTGATCATAGTATATCATCCTCCTCTCTTGACCCTTGAAAACTTCCTTCACACCAAACTCGAAACAAACTCATTAGAGGGTTAGTGCATAATCAAAAACTCACATGTTCAGAGGTGACACAATAATTTTTAACACTTCTGGACATTGCCCAAAGCTACTGGAAGTTAATGGAACAAAGAAATCCATCCCACATAGCAAAAGAGGCAATGCGAAATAAAAGGCAGAATCTGTCAAAACAGAACAGTCCGTAAAGACGAATTTTATTGAGGCACCAGACTTGCTCAAATGAAAATGGTCAAATTGAATGAAAGTTGCGTACATATCTGAGGATCACTCACGTAAATTTGCATAATTTTCTGAGTTACCTACAGAGAATTTTTCCCAGATTCGTGACAGCAAAGAAATCTGTTTCTGCGCAGTAATCCAAATCTAGTATGAACCTTACTATCAAAGACTTTACTTGGCACAACAATGTAATAAAAATATGATAAGGAGAGGTTGCTACAGTAGTAACAACTTCCAAGACTCAAATATAAAACAAAAGTACTGTAGCAAATAAACACATGGGTTATCTCCCAAGAAGTGCTTTCTTTATAGCCATTAAGATGGGCTCAGTAGTTTTAATGATGCACTCGCAAGAAATAGTATTTGAAGCAAAAGAGAGCATCAAGAGGCAAATTCAAAACACATTTAAGTCTAACATGCTTCCTATGAAAAGGAATCTTGTAAATAAACAAGTTCAAGAAGCATAATGCAACAAGCATAGAAAGATAAAACAAGTGTAGCTTCAAAAATTTCAGCACATAGAGAGGTGTTTTAGTAACATGAAAATTTCTACCACCATATTTTCCTCTCTCATAATAATATCCAGTAGCATCATGAGCAAACTCAACAATATAACTATCACATAAAGCATTCTTATCATGAGTCTCATGCATAAAATTATTACTCTCCACACAAGCATAATCAATTTTATTAGTAATAGTGGGAGCAAATTCAACAAAGTAGCTATCATCAAATATAGGAGGCATATTGTAATCATAATCAAATTTATCCTCCATAACAGGCGGCAACATAAGACTACTATCATTATAATCATCATAAATAGGAGGCAAAGTATCATCAAAGAAAATTTTCTCCTCAATTCTTGGGGGACTAAAAAGATCATGCTCATCAAAACCAGCTTCCCCAAGCTTAGAATTTTCCATAGCATTAGCAACAATAGTGTTCAAAGCATTCATATTAATAACATTCCCATTAGCATGCATATAAAGTTCCATGGGTTTTTTAATTCTCTCTTCAAACACATCATGTCCTAATTCAAGATAAAGCTCATAAAGATCTCTCATATTTTTGTTGTTTTCCATTATGCCTAACTAGTGTAAACAAGAAACAAAAAGATGCAATTGCAGGATCTAAAGGAAATAGCTTCGAGCACAAACACAATGGCGCCAGAAAAGTACTGTTACCTGGAACCGAAGTATGAGTGCCTTTTACCTTTCCTCCCCGGCAATGGCGCCAGAAAAGTGCTTGGCGCGTGGTTGACGAGGGAGGAAAGCTTGTTCCTTCAGGTCCCCGGCATCGGCGCCAGAAAAGTGCTTGATGTCTACGGGAGCTTCTATTCTTGTAGACAGTGTTGGGCCTCCAAGAGCAGAGGTTTGTAGAACAGCAGCAAGTTTCCCTTAAGTGGATCACCCAAGGTTTATCGATCTCAGGGAGGAAGAGGTCAAAGATATCCCTCTCATGCAACCCTGCAACCACAAAGCAAGAAGTCTCTTGTGTCCCCAACACACCTAATAGGTTCACTAGTTCGGCGAAGAGATAGTGAAATACAGGTGGTATGAATAAGTATGAGCAGTAGTAACAGTGCCAGAAAAGTGCTTGCTGGCGTGTAGTTGATGGTGGTAATATTGCGGACAGTACAGATGCAGTAGAACAGTAAACAAACAGCGATAGCAGTATTGGAAACAAGGCCTAGGGATCATACTTTCACTAGTGGACACTCTCAACTTTGATCACATAACAGAATAAATAGATAAATGCTAGACTCTACACTCTCTTGTTGGATGATGAACACCACTAATTGTGTAGGATTACACGAACCCTCAATGCCGGAGTTAACAAGCTCCACAATATTCGATGTTCATATTTAAATAACCTTAGAGTGCATGACAGATCAACATAACCAAACCAAGTACTAACATAGCATGCACACTGTCACCTTCACACTACGAAAGGAGGCATAGATCACATCAATACTATCATAGCAATAGTTAACTTCATAATCTACAAGAGATCACAATCATAGCCTACGCCAAGTACTACATGATGCACACACTGTCACCATTACACCGTGCAGGAGGAATAAACTACTTTAATAACATCACTAGAGTAGCACACAGATAAATTGTGATACAAAACACATTGCAATCATAAAGAGATATAAATAAGCACTTCACTATGCCATTCATAACAGTGAATAAGTATTCTGTGAAATATAGCCTAAGAGACCCACACGATGCACACACTGTCACCTTTACACACGTGGGACAAGGAGTCTCCGGAGATCACATAAGTAAAATTCACTTGACTAGCATAATGACATCTAGATTACAAGCATCATCATATGAATCTCAATCATGTAAGGCAGCTCATGAGATTATTGTATTGAAGTACATAGGAGAGAGATGAACCACATAGCTACCGGTACAACCCTTAGCCTCGATGGAGAACTACTCCCTCCTCATGGGAGACAGCAACGGTGATGAAGATGGCGGTGGTGTCGATGGAGGAGCCTTCCGGGGGCACTTCCCCGTCCCGGCGGCGTGCCGGAACAGAGAGTCCTGTCCCCCAGATCTTGGCTTCGCGATGGCGGCGGCTCTGGAAGGTTTCTCGTACCGTGGCTTTTCCGTATCGAGGTTTTAGGTCAGGGACCTTTAAATAGGCGAAGAGGCGGAGTCGGAGGGGCGACGAGGCGGTGACACCATAAGGCGGCGCGGCCAGGGCCTGGGCTGCGCCGGCCTACCTCCTGGGCCCCCTGTGGGTCCACTCTGGCGACTCTCGGGTGTTCTGGATGCTTCCGGGGATTCTAAGATGCTGGGCGTTGATTTCGTCCGATTCCGAGAATATTTCCTTACTAGGATTTCTGAAACCAAAAACAGCAGAAAACTTGACAAGCGGCCCTTCGGCATCTCGTCAATAGGTTAGTTCCGGAAAACGCATAAATATGACATAAAGTATGCATAAAACATGTAGATATCATCAATAATGTGCCATGGAACATAAGAAATTATCGATACGTCGGAGACGTATCACTCCGCCGTCCATGAGGCACTTGGAGAAATCATACCCATCAATGCGGGGACTCACAACCAAAACGTAGCACTCTTTGGGGATGACAGTCGGATGGTCTGACCTGTTGAAGGTGCAAGGGTTTTCCGACCACTTGACGTATTGTGGCACGACCGGAAGCGTGGCGTTCAAGATCCGGAGGGCTAATTTTTTTGGCCTGGACCGTCGGGGTTCCAAGGAAGGTGTGGTACGCACCCGCACTCTTTTTGACGAAGGGATTGGATTTGTTAGCTGTGGAACCCTCTTTGGGATCCGGCGAAGCTTCATCCTCTTCCATCGCCTCGGAACTGTCCTCGTCCTTCTCCTTGTTCTTGCCTTTGCCTCCTTTGCCGCGTGGGCAGTGCTTCCGAGTGTGCTTTTTGTAGGATAACGTTGCATAGAAAAAAAAAATTCCTACCGCGAACACGCAATCCAAGCCAAGATGCAATCTAGAAGACGGTAGCAACGAGGGGTTTATCGAGTCTCACCCTTGAAGAGATTCCAAAGCCTACAAGAGGAGGCTCTTGTTGCTGCGGTAGACATTCACTTGCCGCTTGCAAAAGCGCGTAGAAGATCTTGATCACGATCGCTTCCGGCGCCACGAACGGGCAACACCTCCGTACTCGGTCACACGTTCGGTTGTTGATGAAGATGACGTCCACCTCCCCGTTCCAGCGGGCAGCGGAAGTAGTAGCTCCTCTTGAATCCGACAACACGACGGCGTGGTGTCGGTGATGGTGGAGAAGTCCGGTGGAGCTTCGCTAAGCGTGCGGGACGTGGTGGAGGAGAGAGGCCGCTAGGGTTTGGGGAGAGGGGGCGCCGGCCACTATGGGGTGCGGCCACCTTGTGGTTCTTAGGTGGCCGGCCCCCTCCCCTTGGCCCCTCATTATATAGGTGGAACCCCAAGTGTTGGTCTCCAAGTCTTCGAATAAGACCCGAACCAAAAACCTTCCATATGGTGGGGAAACCTACCCAAGCTAGGACTCCCACTAGAGGTGGGAGTTCCACCTCCCATATGGGGGGGGGTGGCCGGCCCCCTAAGGGGGAGTCCACTTGGGACTCCACCCCCACTAGGGTTGGCCGGCCATGGAGGTGGAGTCCCATGTGGACTCCACCTTCCTTGGTGGTTTCTTCCGGACTTTTCTAGAACCTTCTAGAACCTTCCATAGAACCTTCCGTGTCATTTTAATTCACATAAAATGACATCCTATATATGAATCTTATTCTCCGGACCATTCCGGAACTCCTCGTGATGTCCGGGATCTCATCCGGGACTCCGAACAAATATTCGAACTCCATTCCATTTTCAAGTTCTACCATTTCAACATCCAACTTTAAGTGTGTCACCCTACGGTTCGTGAACTATGCGGACATGGTTGAGTACTCACTCCGACCAATAACCAATAGCGGGATCTGGAGATCCATAATGGCTCCCACATATTCAACGATGACTTTAGTGATCGAATGAACCATTTACATACAATACCAATTCCCTTTGTCACGCGATATTTTACTTGTCCGAGGTTTGATCTTCGGTATCACTCTATACCTTGTTCAACCTCGTCTCCTGACAAGTACTCTTTACTCGTACCGTGGTATGTGGTCTCTTATGAACTTATTGATATGCTTGCAAGACATTAGATGACATTTCACCGAGAGGGCCCAGAGTATATCTATCCGTCATCGGGATGGACAAATCCCACTGTTGATCCATATGCCTCAACTCATACTTTCCGGATACTTAATCCCACCTTTATAACCACCCATTCACGCAGTGGCGTTTGGTGTAATCAAAGTACCTTTCCAGTATAAGTGATTTACATGATCTCATGGTCATAAGGACTAGGTGACATAGGCATCCCAAATGGGCCTGCCGAAGATAGTACCCGGGGTTTACTGAAGGCCCACTACCCGAAGAATAAGAAGATTCGGGAGCCCAAGATGTATTTAAGGAAAGATAGAGTTGTAATAGGAAGTGTTATTTGTAATCTTGCGGGATGAGTTAGAAACCTTCCCGGACTATGTAACTTGTACTACACGAATCCCTCGGCTCCGCCTCCTATATAAGGGGGAGTCGAGGGACAGAGAGATCATCGAATCATTGTTTACAAACCCTAGTTTTCATAATCGTCGAGTACTTTTCGGCTGAAACCTTCGAGATCTACTTGCCCTCTACTTCCAACTAAACCCTAGCCTACAATCCATAGGCATTGACAAGTTGATACCTTGTCAATTGGCGCCGTCTGTGGGGACTAGAGGCGTAAGGATCTGATCTCGATGGCACGTTCAAGATCTTCGACATCATCAACCGCAAGCAACGCAATGGATCGAGGTAAACAGATCGCTGCTGGTCTTGTCGATTTTGTTCCTCACCCACCCTCCCGTTTGGATGCATATGCGTATCTGGCGGAGCCTATGGAGATGACGTTCGGAAGGTTTCGCTTTCGCGTCGAGAAAGAAGGATCGTATCGTGTCGAAATTCCGATTTCGTCGGGATCGTCGGCGGTCGATTCCGATTTTTCAAGCTATACATCATCAACCGAATTAGGAGAAGAAGAAACTTCGTCGACACGCTACGTCAGCACCAGGGCAAGAGAGAAACTCGCCAAGATCTTCAGCGACATGTCGTTTGAGTCATCTGCGGACTCATATATAAGCGATGACTCAAGCAGTGTCGACAGTTACGACTTCATCGACAAATCTATTACAGTGGGCAAGGTCTTCATCAATCTCAACGATGGTGTCACCAAACCCAACATAGATCTGAATACAAAATATCATCAGATTTATGCCATTGAAGATCAAGAGGAAACATCTGAGGCTTTCGACGATTTGGGAAATCCATACGTCGATCCCTCCGATCTGCGACGAGGCCTGGGCAATAAATACGTTGGGCCACAGCCGCGAGACAGAGTTCAACTTTCACAAGCAGCGTGGGATAGAGCCGCAAGAGCTATGAACGGCTCAGAACCAATGGCCACCACAGCCACACCAGAGGAATTGCAAGCATATCAATATAGGCTCGCACGAGCTGCAAGAGAATTGGAAAAACAGACAGCTGAGTTAAACAGGAGAAAGGAGGCAGCTTCGCATCCAAAGCGGGAGAAGGGCAGATCTAAGTCGACAATCTAGAACTTCGGGTGATAGTCACAGGGAGGCTCGGAACAGAGCAAGATCAAGGTTGCAACATATACCCGAAGCAGAAAGAGAGCATTTGGTCCAAAACCTCGACATGTCCTTTATGTCGATAGATACAAGAGGAAACATCATCCCTAAGACACCAGAGGCTGGGTATATGGCGACACACACTTTTATCCTCGCATCTAAACCACCGCCAGGTGATCCAAGGGAAACACTATACAATATGGCGGTAGCAGGAGTTGGAGCTATGGGGACAACGTTTGTATCAACGCCTCCCGAAGGAGCGGCAAGGCAAAATAGTCCACGACCTGCAGCAGCAACAATGGCAAAGACTCGAAGGACCAAGTGGAGCAAGAGACACGGCAGCACAAGCAAGGGTCGATAGAGCGCGGCAAAGCAGAAGGGAACATCGGCAATCCCCGGAGCTTAACGACGAAGATATGTGCGGCTTGCCATGCTTCACGAGGAGAGTCCGAAAAACTCGAGTCCCTTCAGGATTCAAGTTACCCGACAATTTCAAGAAATTCGACGGCCTCCAAGATCCAGAGGATTGGCTAGTTGATTATCTCGAGACAGTAAAGCTCACAGGAGGAACCAGAGCAACAGCTATGCAAAGCATCCAGGTGCATCTGAGTGGAGCCGCACGATCTTGGATAAAGAAACTTACCCCAGGATCCATCGACAGCTGGGAAAGCTTCGAGGATGTATTCGTCAAGAACTTCCGGTCTACATGCAAGAAACCTGCGTCGTTGGAGGAGTTGAGAGCATGTCGACAAAAGCCGGACGAGCCAATGAGAAAATACATCCAAAGATGGAACATCATCAAAAACTCGGCAGAAAATATATCTGACGAGAGAGCGATAGATGCGTTTGTCGCAGGAATCAGGCGTGGAGATTTCGTCGAAGACTTGGGAAGGACCAACCCAAAGACAGTATCCGCGTTAATGGAAATAGCAAACAGATGGGCAGATGGAGAAGATGCTGTCCACAACAAACGGCACAGGTCGCCAGAGGAGGACCGTGTTCGAAATTATCAACCGAGGCGACGATTTCCTCGGCAATACCCGAACTATGACGCTCCAGGACAAATTTCGGCAGGTTTTCGGGCAAACACAGGAGGAAACAACAGAGATGATTATCAGAGAAGCAGTGAGCAGCGAGGCGATAACAGGGACGATTCTCGCAACAACAGGCAAAATAGCGGGCCTAGGTTCCCAAGGCCTTTCGTGTCTCCTGAAGAGATGATGAACGGGCCGTGTCAGATGCACTTTTACCTCGACAGCAACGGAAAAAGACAGTCAGGGCACCTGCAGAAAGACTGTCGTAATTTTTAGGCAATGCTAAGGTATGCAGAGCACGCTAACGCGCGGGCAGCACAGAGAAATCCTCGAGAACCCAGGAGCGAGATTCACTTGCCACCTCCTCCCGCGATTACAGACGACAATCGACATCAGCTCAGAATAGCGGCAGCACCTCCACCACCACCTTATGTTGATCCTAACTCCAACGGAGCGGTGTCGATGATTCAGAAGGGAAGGCCATCCAATAGAGCTCAGAAAGTAATCTCACGACAGGTGTTTATGGCAGAAAAAATGCCTCCACCAACAGTCGAATATCTTAATTGGTCAGGGCAAGATATTGGCTTCACCATAGCAGATCATCCGCAGCAAGTTCCTCGACCAGGGCAGTCATCACTTATTTTACCAGCAGTAATTGCGGGATTTGATGTCTCTCGAGTGTTCATAGATGGCGGCAGCAGCTTAAACCTTATGTATGCAGATACATTAAGGAAGATGAACATATCCCTAGCAAACTTGAAGCCAACAGACACAAGGTTCCATGGTATCACACCGGAGAAACCAAGTTATCCATTGGGAAAGATCAATCTCGACGTTCAGTTTGGAACCCGAGAGAATTATAGAATCGAGAGGCTGGAATTTGAAGTTGTGGATTTTCCGTCGCAATACCACGCTCTGTTGGGACGACCAGCATATGCTAGATTTATGGCGGTGCCACATTACACATACCTATTGTGGAGGTTGCCTGGACCAAAGGGACCAATCACAGTTAAGGGAAGCTTCGCCTTAGCCGATAAATGCGATAAGGATTTTTACCGGATATCAGAAACTTTCGGGATGCAAGCGGAGTATCTGGCGTCAAGGAGTATGACTGACTACGATGTGCTGCCAGACGTTGGAAGGCCAAACAAAGAATCAACTTTCAACACCGAGAAAAATTCTAAGGAGGTGCAAATTCACCCGACAGACCCGAAAAAGACGACGTCCATCGCAAACGACATGGACCTCGCATAGGAAAGCGCGCTCGTCGAGTTCCTCCGTGAGAACTGGAAAATCTTTGCATGGTGTCCAGCTGACATGCCAGGAGTACCCAGGGAACTTGCCGAGCACCATCTAAACTTGGATCCACTAGCGAGACCAATCAAACAACCCTTGCGACGTTTTTCGGAACCAAACCGCAAGGCCATGCTGTCAGAAATTGATCGACTACGAGAAGCTGGTTTTATCAAAGAGATATTTACAAAAGCCACATGGGTAGCAAATCCTGTGTTGGTGCCGAAGAAAAACACTAAGGTCCTTCGCATGTGCGTCGACTTTACGTGTCTCAATAAACATTGTCCAAAGGATCACTTTCCCCTCCCGAGGATCGATCAAATTATCGACTCCACGGCTGGATGTGAACGTCTTTCCTTCCTGGACGCATATTCTGGTTATAACCAGATTAGATTGAAAGAAGAAGATGAAGTAAAGACAGCGTTTATTACACCTTACGGCGTGTTTTGCTACAGAACAATGCCCTTTGGTCTAAAAAATGCGGGAGCAACATATCAGAGGATGATGCAGAAGTGTTTGGCGACACAGATTGGGAAAAACGTGCAAGTATACATCGACGATGTCGTCATAACATCAAAAAAGGGGGCAACACTGATCGAGGATCTCAAGGAAACCTTTGACAACCTTGACAAATTCTGCCTCAAACTGAACCCGACGAAGTGTTCTTTTGGTGTCCCAGCAGGAGAACTTCTCGGGTTTCTAGTTTCAGCAAGAGGGATTGAAGCAAATCCCGATAAAATACAAGCTATCGTAACAATGAGGAAGCCAACAAAGTTGAAAGAAATACAGCAGCTAACTGGGCGAGTCGCAGCTTTGAGCAGATTCGTCGCCAGGCTGGGAGAAAAAGCGTTACCATTTTACGCTCTAATAAAGCAAGGAGATAAATTCCAGTGGAACGAAGAGGCCGACAGAGCTTTCGAGGATTTGAAGCGCACAGTCTCGACACCACCAATTTTGGTGGCGCCGAAGGAAAAGGAACCTCTCCTGCTGTATATTGCAGCCACGCCCCAAGTGGTGAGCACGGTGCTAGTTGTCGAAAGAGAAGAAGAAGGAAAACTCCATGGAGTGCAAAGGCCAGTATATTTCATCAGCGAAGTTCTGTCGCCTTCCAAACAGCGGTACCCGCAGTACCAAAAACTAGCATATGGAGTAATTACAACGGCAAGGAAGTTGCGCCACTATTTTTCGGCACACCCGATAATAGTAGTGAATGAAGCACCTCTCTCAAATATACTGAACAATCCAGAAGCTACAGGGCGTGTCTCCCTTTGGGGAATAGAACTTTTCCCTCGGGACATCACGTATGAAAAAAGAAAGGCAATCAAGTCGCAAGTTCTGCCAGATTTCATTGCAGAGTGGATGGAGCTACAAAACACGGGACCTCCAGATTTGTCGAGAACCTGGACCATGAATTTCGATGGGTCCAAGAGAGTAGAAGGAGCTGGTGCAGGAGTAGTACTTATATCACCTGAAGGCGACAAGTTGAAGTACGTCCTTCGGATGACGTTCCCTAACGCATCTAACAATGAAGCAGAATATGAAGCCCTCATACACGGGATGAAGATGGCGAAAGCTTGTGGTGCAACTCGACTAAAAATCTTTGGCGACTCACAATTGGTGGCTCAGCAAGTTATGAACCAATGTGATGCAGTCAATGATAGCATGATGGCATACAAGGAGGTGTACAATGAGATCGAGAAGCTGTTTGATGGATGCGAGGTAAATCACATCAGTAGATTGAGCAATGATGAAGCCGACGTTCTCGCAAACATCGGGTCGCAGTGCCTCCCAATCCCGCCAGGAGTATTTTGGGAAGAAATAGCGGAGAGATCCACGAAGCCAAAAAAGGTGCAGAAAAAAGCAAAAGAAGAGAAAACTTCGGCACCCCTCAAAGAAACCACGGAGGATGAAGAGGACCAAGAGCTTGTGATGATGGTACAAATTCCTTGGATGCAAGCATATATATCATACATCCTCAGGAAAGAAATACCCGATGATCCAGTTGAGGCAAGGCGAGTTATTCGACGATCTAAAGCTTTTACAGTGATCAAAGGGGAATTATACAAGCGAAGTATATCAGGCGTCCTGCAAAGGTGCGTCACACCCGTAGAAGGAAGAATAATTCTGAAGGATGTACACGAAGGAATATGTGGCCACCATGCAAGTAGTCGAGCTATTGCAGCCAAGGTTTTTCGAGCAGGATTCTATTGGCTGACAGCAATCGAGGATGCCAAGGAAATAGTAAGAACTTGCGACGCGTGTCAAAGGTTTGCCGCAAAACCTCACTCTCCAGCAGCAGAACTAACACCAATACCATTGTCGTGGCCCTTTGCCCAATGGGGACTTGATATGGTGGGCAAACTGCATAAAGCTTCGCCAGGAGGATATGAGTACTTGCTGGTTGCTATCGACAAATTCACCAAGTGGATAGAAGCAAAGCCGATAAATTCACCAGATGCAGCATCAGCAATAAAATTCGTGAAGGACATCGTTTTTCGATTTGGAGTACCTCATAGCATCGTTACAGACAATGGCAGCAACTTTACGTCAAAGGAGTTCAAGGCGTACTGTGCAGAGGTAGGCATCAAATTGTACATCGCGTCAGTTGCACATCCTCAAACCAATGGTCAAGTCGAGAAAGCCAATGGCATCATCTGCAATGGCATCAAGAAACGACCGTTAGGACCATTGGAAAAAGCTCGACATACTTGGCCAGAAGAACTACCAAGTGTGTTGTGGAGCATCCGAACAACACCAAATACAGCGACACAGGAGACCCCGTTTTTCCTCGTCCATGGAGCAGAGGCAGTACTGCCAATAGAAATAGAGCACGACTCCCCTAGAGTCACAGAGTATAATGAAGAAGCTTCCAGGAAAGCATTGGAAGACGACGTCGACGCACTCGACGAAGCTCGAGACGAAGTATTATCAAGGGTAACCAAATATCAGCAGGACCTGAAAAATTACCACAGTCGACGTTTGAGACCAAGATCTTTTCAAGTCGGAGACTTAGTTTTGCGACTCAATCAAGAGCGCACTGAAAAACTCGAGTCGCCATGGTTGGGACCTTACGTTGTCACAGAAGTCATCGACGGAGGCGCATACAGGATCAAGGACAAGAAGACGGGGGTTCCCGAGAAAAACCCCTGGAACGTAGCACAGCTCAGGCGGTTCTACGCCTAGAGTCGAAATATAGTCCTCTTCTGTAAAAAAACAATGTACTGAAACGCCCGCGAGTTTTCAGACGCACTCTTTTCCTTTTCGGGGCACCGAGTGGGGCCGGAAAGGTTTTTAATGAGGCGAGCTCGCGGTGCTGCAATATAATAAAGATAGTGGAGATATATTTCTTATTCTTCGACACGCTCGGGGGCTCAACGCCTTCAAGTTTCAAAATACATACAATATAGACATATTAGACTTACCCAAATATTTCGCCTTGGTACACTAAATACCTCGCCAAATATCGGAAGCTAATAAAATAATAAATATAGTGTACGTGCCAAAAAACTTACTGCTTTGGTCTAAGAACCTCGCAACAAAAATATAGAACTTTGACACCACGAGACTCGGGGGCTTTCAACCCATCAATGAAAAAACAGAGGTATCTCATTATGACAGGAGGAAAAGTCTTCGAGATGGAAAACAAGACAACTCTAGCCGGAAGGCTCGGGGCTCCAAAGAATATAGAGCAGTTTACAATATACAACAAATTTCTTCGGAAATCAAAAAAGATACATACATAATGTTGTTCAATATAGTACAAATCAGTCAAAACCTAAAATACTATCTATGGACAAGCCTCTGGTTGTCTTATGCTCAGCATAGGATCCCTTGACGAAGAATTCTGAGTCCATCCGAAGAAGCTCATCTATCATCGACTCAGCCACAGGAGTTACCATCTCATTGATTGAGTCGATATCATTCTTTCGCCGCGATTTTTTGGCCAGGCAATCAACAACAATCTTCGTCAGGTCTAATTTTGGATGGCAAATATTTATCATAATCATGGCGAACCTCGCTCCAGCTGTCAATTGAGCTCGCACAAAATTATGAATGCGAGGAGCATCTCTGAATACCTCCAATAATTCAGGAAGAGTTTTGGGAACTTCATTTCGAGGAAACAAAGTCCTGTAAACAAGGGTTAATGTTGTCGTGCAAAAGTTGAGAAATTCGCGCACTTGGCAAGCACGATCTTGAAACCTGACAATTTGCTGGGTTCGTTCAGGGGAGGCCCAGAATAAACAGCCATGGTTAAGGGAAAGATTGACGAGAAGATTTGTTCTCTCGTTTACTCTTCGATCTTCGGCGGCAGCATCAAGAACTGAGCCTATTAAAGCGACAAGGCAAGAAATTTGAAGGGGGGCACAGCAAAATAAAGAGGAGGCATTGCGAGGTTGGAAAAACATACCTAACATATCAGGGCTAGCCTCCAACATTAGCTCGAGCATGCTATTTTCTCGGGTAGTGGCTCCTTTTGCTTCCAATACAGCAGTATCCTTGGCAGCCATAGCCTCTTTGGCTTGTTGGAGGGCAAGTTTTTCTTGTTCAGATGCTCTCCGAGATTGTTCCATCATCGCAAGAGTTTGTTTCTTCATGGATTGAAGTTGCTGTCGAAGTTCTTGCAAATCTTCTGACGAATGTTTGCTTGAAGAACCTTCGAGGGGGTTATCATTGATTAACATTTTCTTCGAGAAGGACGAAGCAGGAGAAGCATCAACAGAGCAAGGATTGGTCGAATAGTTGTCAAATATTAACTGGAAAAGAAAGCGCCAGGATCAATGATAGTGCCAGAGGGAATTTCATTAATTTCTAGAAATATTTACATAGGCATTACAAAAGAAGTTTCTCCTAAAGGACTACCAGGATAATTGTCGCCTCAGCTAAATTGGCGACAAGGGCAAAAGAAACAGAGAAAGGAAAAACAAAGAGGCATGCAACTAGACCTCCGGCCTTGATGAGCTAGGAGTTGAAGCTGGTTTGATCCCGAGATAGGCCAAGATTTTCTTCGTGTTGGGCTTGGCTGCCTTAATCAACGACCTCCATCTTGACTGCTCTATCTGATCGGTGTTGCCAACCTTCATCCAATCAACAGTTTGTTGGCTGTCAGCGACCAGGGCAACAAGATTTCGACAAAGAATCTTCATGTTTTCCTGGCGCATCTTCAGTCCAAGGTCCTCTGACGAATTGAAGCTCTGGGCAAGGGCAAGGAAAGTCGGGGGCTCCTCTTTCTTCGGGAAGAAGTAGGGGAATAGCGTCGACAGTCCCGCATTAGCATTCGCCACGCCTTCACAAATTTCGGATCCATGAAGCTCCAGATAAGAAAGTGCGTCAAGGAGAGGATCATTGTCGGGATTCTCCAGATCAAATTCTTGGTTTGTTTGGCCTGCCACAGGAAATAAACGTTGATCAAAAACAAGAAACGGCAAGTCCACTAAAAAATAGAAGGGATCGATAATATTACCTTGAATGCGTCGACTTTGCGATTTCAGGCGCTTGAGAATCCCCTGCTCACGAGTAGCCTGTGCGGCTTTGTGCTCGTTTAGGGCAGTTTCAGCATCTTCAAGTTTCTTCTGCAGTTCCTCGACACTAGCAGCTTTTGCTTTGGCTTCATCAGCCTCTGCTTTGGCTTCGCTAGCAACAAGTTCGGCTTTCTTGCGGGCCGCTTCACTTTGCTCCAGTTTTTGAGCAAGTGCGTCGGCACGTTTGTTGGCCTCTGCAAGTTTCTCTGTCGAAATAAAAAAAAAAAGGTCAAAAATTGCGACAAACGACACGAGCAAGAAGTCAAAAAACAACGACAGCAAAAAAGTTACTACCTTCAGTTCTGCTGGCATATTCACGGTACCTAATGAATTGGGATCCGATGCGGATAAGCTCTTTGATCATGGGCTGTCAAAAAAGAACAAAGAAAGAGAAACATCGGTATGAAAAAAGAGTGAAGGCGTGAAAAAGCAAAATAGATGAAATATAGATATCGGCAAGAAAATTAAAAAACTTACATCATCCAAGAGCAGAGTAGAAGAGCTGCCCAATTGAGGGGCAGGCTCAATAATCGTTTCAATCCTTGTCCTTTTTGGTGAAGGAGCAAGGGGGCTTGATGGCGGAGTAGTGGTGACGACGTTTCGTTGAGGAGGCGAGGATTCTTCTCCTTCAACTAGCGTGTCCGAGGCAAGTAAAGTATGTGACGTGCTCATCCGAGGAGCCACGTCAACAGTTGGTACTTCTTCCTCGTCATCGCTGTGATTAAAAATCGACAGCATAAAAAGCAAGACAAGATAAACATTTCAAGTACAGAAATAAGGAGAAATAAAAATGACTTACGAGCTGACGAGGGATTCAAGATAAGGATCATAAGCTGCCTTCTGATGAGAAGGGTCAACTTCTTCGGCTTTAGAAGTGCCGGAATCTTCGACATCATTCCTCTTCCTTTTGCCTTTCGGGGAGACAGCGGGAGGAGGAGATTGTGCCGACGCAAGATTTTTCGGAAGAACCCGCAGATTTTCGAGAATCCACGGGTTCATTCACAAAAGATGGAGTTTCCTGATTGTCATCAGTGACAATGGCCCTTTCTTCGACTTCTCCACCTTCAGGGAGAGGAGGAAGCGAGACAAGGTCTGGATGATTCTGTGCAAAACAAAACAGGGAGCAATATCAGAAATAAAGTTACAAAAAAGATAGCAAAGCAACAACAAGACAATTAGTCAAAGATTACCTCGGGAAGTGGATTGGCGGCGCTGAATGGCGTCACTCGACAAGAAGAAGGAACAACATCTTTTTTGCTGAGAGATGAAATTTTTCGGACAAGTCTTTCTAAGTCCTTGACCTCCAAATTCACCGACAGCCGATCTACGTCCTTGTCGCCGGCATATTCCCAGAGAGGATGCTTGCGAGCCTGAAGCGGCTGCACCCTAGTCCTAAGAAAGTATGCAGTGATTTGGATACCTGATAATTCCTTGCCGCGAGTATTTTGTAACTCGTGGATACGAGCCATCAAGGTTTCTGTCGACGCCCTTTCTTCTTCGGTGGCCTCCGCGTCCCATGAGCGGCGGCGAAAGATTTTTTCGGCGCCATCAAAAGGAGGGATGTTGTCTTCTGCGCATCCGTGGTTCTCCTCCTGAATGTACAACCACTTCTTGCGCCATCCTTGAACTGAGTCAGGAAGCTTGACGTCGAAGTAGTCGACAGTGGGTCGAACAGAAATTACAATGCCACCTATATTATAGGCGACATTGGGCGAGCCATTGCGGCGGCAGAAGAAAATGCGCTTCCATAGCGCCCAGTTAGGCTGGACGCCAAGGAAGGCCTCGCACAAAGTAATGAAAATGGATATGTGGAGGATTGAATTCGGCGTGAGGTGGTGGAGTTGAAGACCGTAGATAAAAAGAAGTCCGCGGAGAAAAGGATGAATAGGGGCGGAAAGACCGCGGATGAGGTGGTCGACAAAACTTACCCGGTACCCCATTGGAGGGGTTGGGTAGCTCTCCTCACTGGGGAAGCGCAATGCCTGGGGTTTCTTGCTGATCCCCAGCTTCTTCAGCATGTTGACGTCTTGAGTGGAAATTTTGGATCTTTCCCACTCCGCCGTTCCGAGATCCACGGCGGCCATGGAGGATTTCGGCGTGCTGTGCCTTGTCAAGCGACGAGGTGGCATCAACAATGGCGCAGGATTCACGGCAGGGAAGCAAAGAGCTTAGGAAGCTGTGGATTGCAGGAGAAATTTGCAGATGAGAGAAGGAAGACGGCGCGGGCGGAAGTGTCCAAGGAGGAAGAAGATGAATTTATATAGGGGTGCGGTGAAACGACGAACCGTTGGATAAGGAAAATGTGTGACAGATGATAGCCACGTAGCATCAAGGGTAAAAAAGTAATTCAACATCGCGGAAGTTACGGTGCGTGCGCCAGAAAAAGCGGAGGACGTGTGTCCCCCACTTGCACGACGTGTCAAGATAGTGGATTAATTGGGCCCGCATGGCGGCGAGAAAAGGCTTGTCGCAAATTTTTGATAGGCAATCGTGGCTATCGTCAGCAACAACGTCATCTTGACAGAAGGAAAAATTCGACTCAACAGTATCATAAAAGGCGACACGGAAAAATAATGATTGAGCCTTTGATCACATACAAGTTTCGGATCAAATGCTCGGGGACTACTTTGGAAAAAAGAAAAAAGATCTAGAAAGACAAAATAGAAGTGGCATGAGCCTATGACCAAATACAAATATTTGTTCATAGCCTCGGGGGCTACTCCCATCGGGAGCGCTGTTCGCGCACCCGAGAAATTGAAAAACTTCGGGAGATAAAAGGAGAATATAGCGACATGAGGCGTGGAGCCTACAACCAAGAACAAGTCCTTGGCTGTAGCCTCGGGGGCTACTCCCATCGGGAACGCTGTTCGCGTGCCCGATGAAATTATAAAAGAAAGAAAGAACGAGAAAAAAGAAAGATAGAAGAGTAAAAGAGTATATTTCGAGTTATAACTAACTCTACATATACTCCCATCGGGAGAGCAATATAAGTCATCTTTGACTCGATAAAATGTGCCATTCCAACAGCCGAAAAAGCACTCGACAATATATTCTCAGAACGCCAAAGTAGCGATCAATTTCTGAATGCCGCAAATTTGCGAAGGTAAGACCCCAGATCCGTTCTGCTGGGCGTGGCATCGCCGAAGACTGCGCTCTGCTACTTTTATCCGTATCAACAGATACGAAGAAAAATCCTAACGGACGCATTAGGTACCCGATAAATTTTACTGGGACTCGACAGAATGGTAAGACCTTAAGCGGCGCCTGTCGAAGTTTACACCAGTATCCCGAGGTCATGTCCAGGGACGTGATCTTGAAGTAGGTTTTTGCGGATTGCCACGAGAGCAGTTAACTAGTACCTGATCCATCAGATGAACTAGCCCCAACTACCATTATCCCTGTACAATATAGAATTTTATGTGAAGAAATATAGAAAAGTCGAAGCTGTCGAATAAAAATAAACACCGGAGATTTTCCTTGACTCTACGATTCAAGCAAAATCTCGGGGGCTACTGACATAGGCATCCCAAATGGGCCTGCCGAAGATAGTACCCAGGGTTTACTGAAGGCCCACTACCCGAAGAATAAGAAGATTCGGGAGCCCAAGATGTATTTAAGGAAAGATAGAGTTGTAATAGGAAGTGTTATTTGTAATCTTGCGGGATGAGTTAGAAACCTTCCCGGACTATGTAACTTGTACTACACGAATCCCTCGGCTCCGCCTCCTATATAAGGGGGATTCGAGGGACACAGAGATCATCGAATCATTGTTTACAAACCCTAGTTTTCATAATCGTCGAGTACTTTTCGGCTGAAACCTTCGAGATCTACTTGCCCTCTACTTCCAACTAAACCCTAGCCTACAATCCATAGGCATTGACAAGTTGATACCTTGTCACTAGGTAACTATGTATCGAAAGCTTATAGCAAATAACTTAATGACGAGATCTTATGCTACGCTTAATTGGGTGTGTCCATTACATCATTCTTACAATGATATAACCTTGTTATTAATAACATCCAATGTTCATGATTATTAAACTAATCATCCATTAATCAACAAGCTAGTTTAAGAGGCATACTAGGGACTTCTTGTTTGTCTACATATCACACATGTACTAATGTTTCGGTTAATACAATTATAGCATGATATATAAACATTTATCATAAACATAAAGATATAAATAATAACCACTTTATTATTGCCTCTAGGGCATATCTCCTTCAGTCTCCCACTTGCACTAGAGTCAATAATCTAGATTACATTGTAATATACCTAACACCCATGGCATTCTGGTGTTGGTAATGCTTTGCCCTAGGGAGAGCTTTAGTCAACGGATCTGCAACATTCAGATCAGTGTGTACTTTGCAAATATTTACTTCTCTATCTTCGATGTACTCGCTAATCGAGTGGTAACGCAGCTTGATATGCTTCAGCCTCTTGTGTGACCTTGGCTCTTGTGCATTGGCGATGGCACCCATGTTATCACAATAAATGATTAATGGGTCCAATGCACTAGGAACCACACCGAGCTCTACAATGAACCTCTTCATCCATACCGCTTCTGATGAAGCTTCTAAAGCCGCTATGTACTCTGATTCTGTTGAAGACTTCGCCACCGTGCACTGCTTCGAGCTTGCCCAGCTTACTGCAGCACCATTCAATATAAACACGTACCCAGATTGTGACTTAGAGTCATCAGGATCAGTGTTCCAACTTGCATCGGTGTAACCACTTACAACGAGCTCTTGGTCACCTCCATAACAAAGAAACATATCCTTAGTTCTTTTCAAGTACTTCAGGATTCTTGACCGCTGTCCAGTGTTCCATTCCTGGATCACTTTGATATCTGCTAGTCAAACTAACAGCATGTGCTATATCCGGTCTAGTACATAGCATGGCATACATGATAGATCCTACTGCCGAGGCATAGGGGATTTTACTCACCCTTTCTCTTTCTTCTGCCGTAGCCGGTCCTTGAGTCTTACTCAAGACTTTGCCTGGTAACATAGGTAAGAACCCTTTCTTACTTTCGTCCATTCTAAACTTCTTTAGAATCTTGTCCAGATATGTACTCTGTGATAGCCCTATTAGGCGTCTTGATCTATCTCTATAAATCTTGATGCCTAATATATATGATGCTTCACCAAGGTCTTTCATTGAAAAACTAATATTCAAATAACCTTTAACACTGCTTAATAGTTCTATATCATTCCCGATCAATAATATGTCATCTACATATAATATCAGGAATGCTACAGAGCTCCCACTCACTTTCTTGTAAATACAGGCCTCTCCATGACACTGTATAAACCCGAAGTCTTTGATCACCTTATCAAAGCATCGGTTCCAACTTCTCGATGCTTGCTTCAGTCCATAGATTGAACGCTGAAGTTTGCATACTTTGTCAGCATTTTTAGGATCGACAAAACCTTTGGGTTGTACCATATACAACTCTTCCTCAATGTCTCCATTAAGGAACGCCGTTTTGACATCCATCTGCCAAATCTCATAATCGAAAAATGCAGCTATTGCTAACATAATCCTCACAGATTTTAGCTTCGCTACAGGTGAGAAAGTCTCATCGTAGTCAACTCCTTGAATTTGTCGGAAACCCTTTGCGACAAGTCGAGCTTTATAGACAGTAATATTACCATCAGCATATGTTTTTTTATCTTGAAGATCCATTTATTTTCGACAGCCTTTCGGCTATCAGGTAAGTCTACCAAAGTCCATACTTTGTTATCATACATGGATCCCATTTCGGATTTCATGGCTTCTTGCCATTTGTTGGAATCTGGGCTCATCATCGCTTCTTCGTACGTCGCAGGGTCCTCATCATTGTTATCCACAATCATGACATTTAGACAAGGATCATACTTTTTTTTTTTTGAAACGGGCAAAAAAGCCTTTGCCTTATATTAATATAGGAGAAGCAAACAAGGGGATGGCAAGAGCCATAAAAGAAAAAGAGAAGGCAGGAAAAGAAAAACCCGCCCGGAAAGGAACAAAACAAAACACGGTCAGCCTAAAAGCTCCGCCAGGTTCTTCGCGCCGGCAAGGACCCAATCCTTTCCTTCTCCCCTGATCTTCTCCATGACAATCGAGGGCAAGGAAGATTTGTTGTTGAAGACTCTCTCATTTCTCTCTTTCCAAATCTCCCAGCTGATAAGCATGATTGCCGTTCGTAGACCTTTGGGAGAGGAGGTGGGGGTTTTAGCGATAGCATGCCAATAGTCTATCACTTTAGATCTTCCCGCACCGAGGCAGCGGATAAGGTCCGGACAATCCAGCCAGGAAGCCGCGGCATTCCAAATTCTCTTAGAGAAGCGGCATTCGAAGAGCAAGTGCCGAGCTGTTTCAGGAGAGCATCTGCATAGTTGGCAAGTAGGTTGATGTGGCCAACCTCGTTTGGCAAGGCGGTCAGCAGTCCAGAGGCGGTTTTGTACCGCAAGCCACGCGAAGAAACGGCATTTTGGTGGGGCCCAAGTCTTCCAAACGATGTTACCAAAGGAGCAAGGCAAAGCAGACAAAAACTGGGCTTTGTATGCAGAGCTGGCCGTATAGCACCCATTGGGAGTTAGCGTCCAAACTATGGAGTCTTCAGTGTCTGGAGATAGTTGGACAGCCGAAAGAAGATCCCAAAGACGAACGTATTGCTCTATATGCTCGACGGTGAAAGCCTCAACCGAAATGTCAGCCACCCAGTTATATCCTTCAAGGGCGTCTCGGACAGTCCGATTTTTCCTCTTAGAAGCCACATATATAAGAGGGGCCAGGTCTTTAGGTGGGGTGCCATTTAGCCAGGAAGAAGACCAGAAGGAGGCTTTTGCGCCATCGCCGATAGTGACTGTAGTAGCAGCATTAAAGAGGTCCAAATCCGAAGCATCAGTTGGTGTTTCTGAACCCACCCACGGCTTATCTGGGGCAGTCCATTCGTACCAAAGCGCCGGAGCCTTAGGGCACGAGAGAATTTCTCCAAATCCAGGATCCCAAGACCGCCAAGTTCCTTGGGTCGGCACACTTTTTGCCAGTTGACCTTACACTTCCCTCCGCTGACTGCCTCCTTACATGCCCAAAGCATGCCTCGACTGATCTTTGCGAAGGCCTTAAGAACGCCCTTGTCTGCCTTCAAGGCCGTCAACAGGAAGATTGGCATAGAGGAGAGCACCGACTTAACTAGAGCGGTACAACCAGCGCGGTTGAGGAATCTGCCTTTCCAAGGGTTCAGGCGTGCAACCGCTTTGTCGATGTAGGGTTGAAGATCTGCCCGCTTGAGCCGTCCAAGAGAAATAGGCAGACCTAAATATTTTATGGGGAAGGAGGCCATGGCTGCTGGGAAGTTTGTCAGTATTTCATCCAGGTCGATGCTAGCACATTGAATGGGGGTGATGGAGCTCTTCGCCACATTGGTCATCAAACCAGTAACCTCCCCAAACTGTTGAAGGACGCTTGCAAGCCCAGCAAGATCATGCACTGTAGGAGTCAGGAAGATGACCGCGTCATCGGCATATAACGAAATTCGAGGGCCCCTCAGATTGCCCGGCATAGCATGAAGAAGCCCAGAAGCCGTAGCCTTCTCTAATATTCTCTGAAGCGGGTCTATGGCAATGTCAAAAAGAAGAGGCGAGAGGGGGTCTCCTTGCCTGAGGCCGCGTCCATGAGGAATTTCCTTTCCCGGAAATCCATTAAGTAAGACCCGTGAGGATGCCGTGGAGAAGAGGGTCGTCAAAAGAGCACGCCATCTCTGGGGAAAGCCGAGACGTTGTAAGAGATCCAAAATATAATCCCAACGAACCGAGTCAAACGCCTTGGCGATGTCCAACTTGATGAGAAGAGATGGGACCTTGCTGCGGTGAAGCTTGCGGGCAGTGTTTTTGACGTACATGAAGTTGTCATGAATAGTTCTGGACTTTATGAAAGCGCTTTGACTGCGAGAAACGATCTCATTCATCTTCGGGCTGAGGCGACGAGCCATAGCTTTCGCAATGATCTTCGGGATCACATGGATAAGACTAATAGGCCGAAAATCAGTAATGGAATCTGCTCCATCCTTCTTAGGTAGAAGCACCAAGTTTGCGGTGTTGATGATGTGGAAATTGCGTGCCGATTGTTCAGAAAAGGCGTTGATGACCTTCATAAGATCATCTTTGATAATGTCCCAGCAGGTGCGAAAGAAAGCCATAGAGAAGCCGTCTGGTCCCGGGGCCTTGTCCGAAGGCATGTCAAAGATGGCCTCTTTTATCTCAATCTCAGAGAAAGGAAGACCCAGGTCTTCTAAAGAATGAAGAGTGAGATTTAGGGCTTCCCAGTTGAAGTCCAGCAAGCGGGGAGGGGGCCGACCTAGGGTCTGAGAGAAATGATCGAAGATCAGCTTGTCCTTATCTTCATGTGTCGCAGCCCAACCATCATTATGCTTGAGTCTAAGGATGTGGTTTTTGCGCTTCCTAGCATTAACTCGAAGATGGAAGAATTTTGTGTTTGCATCACCCTCCCGAAGGTATCGAATTCTGGAAGCTTGGCGCTTGCGAGACCGTTCCAGGGCAGCAAGACCTTTAACCCGTTTCTTGAGGTCGGCGCGGAGGTTTCTTTCATCAGGAGAGAGAACTCGAGATTCTTGCGCAATGTCCAGTTGCAGAATGACATCCAAAGCCATGAGAAGTTGAAGCTTGCAATCGGAGAAGAGACTTTTGCTCCAAGATTTCAGACCCAACGCTGTGGCCTTCAGCTTGTGATTTATACTGTGAACCGGCTGAGTGTGTGTAGAAGGCGCAGACCAAGCAAGTTGGACCGTCTCCTTAAAACCGGGCATTTTGGTCCAGAAGGACTCAAAACGGAAGATCGGTGGTTTCTTCGGGCCGCTTTGGTTGGAGAGGAGAAGGGGGCAATGATCCGAAAGGGAAGATGACAGGGCGTGCAGAACATGATTTTCGAAATCCAAATCCCAACCTGCGTTACAGAAAGCCCGGTCCAAACGCACAAGAGTTGGGGTCTCCCTTTCATTGCTCCACGTGAATTTTCTGTTCTGAAGTTTCAACTCCTTCAAATGACAAGTGGCGAGTGCTCTCCTGAAAAGACCCATCAGACGGAAGTTTAGGTTGCCATTATTCTTATCTTCCGCTTGATAAATAAGATTGAAGTCCCCGATAATGAGCCACTTAGAGTCATCAGAAGGTTTTGCAGCAATTGCTTCTGTCAGGAAAGCTTCCTTCTCGGAGTGATCACTAGGTCCGTAAACCGTTGTCAGCTTGAAAGAGGTGCCGCAAAGGCGGATGGTGACGTTTGCCGAGATCAGATGAGTGCCGATATGAATATTTGAGATTTCCACATGATCATCATTCCAGAGCAAGAGGATGCCTCCCCGGGTGCCAATGGCTGGTCGGTGCGCGAAGGATCGGAGTCTAAAGCCTCCGATGTAAGACGCAGTCTGTTGGTCAATGTGGTCGAGTTTGGTCTCTTGGATACAAGCAATATGACAAAGGGTATCCGTGAAGAAAGCGTGGACTGTGTCTTTACGGCCTTGATCATTAAGTCCACGGGTGTTCCAATCAGCAATGGACAGATTTGGTCCAATCATCTTGTCTAGAAACGTGACTGAGGAGCGATGGAAACGGGCAGAGATAAAAAAGGTGACTTCAAAAGCGTCCACGCCACCAGGATAGAAAAACAGAGAAACAAACGACCGTCCACAAGCGAAAAACAGGAAGATAAAAACAGCCTTCGCCTAGACGAACAGGCCCTGCAGAGCAGTCTCGCAGCCCCCTGGGCCTCCCATAGCGATGAGCGACTCGTCCGCTTCAGTCATGCTGCGAATATTGAGCTTGAAAAGCTTGGCAAGTCCGTCAATCGTTTTTTCCGGAAGCTGGGTCTTGAATTTGTCCATGTACGCCTTCCTGGCTTCCAGTAGCGACACTCCTTCAGCAGCAACTCCCATCTTGGAGTTCAACACTTGGATGGCCTTGTCCATGGCATGCATCTTTGGCTTGCTTCCGAGGCGAGCGCTGCGCCTAGCATCGGAAGGCGGCTGCTCCTTGTTCGGGCGTGGTTGCGGTGACGCCGGAGCGGGACATGGTAGTAGAGGCGACTGTGGGCGAACAAACAGCTCGACCGTAGCAGCTGGTGGAGAGTCGTGCACCATGAGCTCGTTGGAGTTCTGCGAGTCGAAGTCGACACTTAGGGCCGAGTTAGCGGCTAGCATGCCACCGCGAGAGACGACGCCGGCGTCCGAGACTGGAGCTTCAATTTGCACCAAGCCGAAGTTGTCTTCCCAGGATTCTGGCACTTCCGACAGCGCGAGGATGGGCTGCAAGACGGCAGCGTGTTGTGGCGACAACAACATCTTCTCCGCTGAAAGAGTTTCGTCGCCAACGTCCCACGAGCTGGGTAGAACAGTGCCATCTTCCACTTCAGGAGGGGGCGAGGCCAGGCGAGAGGCGCCTGTAGTGAGGCCCTCAGGCACTTCCTTGATGGCCAATACCCAGTCCCTGCATGCACCTATGGCTGCTGGAGGCGAGGCAGCAAGGCCAGACTTGGGTTGCAGTGGAGCGTCCACCAGCTCTCCCACCACGGTAGAAGAGAGCCAAAACTTGGATGGAGTCTCCTTAGATCCATGACCATGTGCTGGCCAAAGACGCCTGGTGCTGTAGCGGGTGCGCCGTTCGTAGCGGCCGGATGAGCGGCCAACAGAACGGCCAGGATCCTGGACTCCACGTCGATCAACCGTCGACGAAGAAAACTTGGCACGCATGGAGCGGGAGGAGGCGCGCCTTGGTTGATCGCGACGAGGTCCGCGTCTTTCTTCTTCGTCGTCGTCGTCCCGGCGGTGGCGCTTGTGAGAGTCGCGGTCGTCGCAGCGCGAGCCGTGGCGTGAGCGGTGCCGGCGCCGATCCTCTTTCGCAGCTGAGCGTGAGCGATGGCGGTCGGGGCCCCTTGAAGGAGAGCGGCGGGCAACCCGGCGCTCCTCCCGCGGGCGAGAGCGAGCCCTGTCTTCGCGTTCCCGCACGTGCCAGTCTCCATTGTCACGGCCGCGAGCGAAAGCCGGACCGAGCTCTCCCAGCGCAGGGATGGGGGCTGGCATAATGGAGCCCGAACCCTCGCTAACCGGCATGCCATCAATGGTGCCAAGATGACATTGAGGGAGGGAGTGTGACGCCGGCCTGAAGTCGGTGATGGGCTCGCCACCATCCAGCACCGGTGCTCCGGTGTAGTCCTCGATGCGGTCAATGTGCAGCAAGATCCTGAAGGAGACACCCCTCTTCCATTGGTCGGGTCTGTCCTCGTCGATGCGCACCTTTGAGGAGAGGCCCCCGGCCCCTTTGTTGACGAAGGTGCACCAAAGCACCTTGGGGACGCGGTGCGGAGAAGCCGTCCAGACCCACAAGCCGAAGGAGGAAGTGTCCTCCATGGTGGTGAAGCCGTCATCAAGGCGCTGCACCGCGCACTTTCGGCCGACAAGCTGGTCCACCACCTCCGGTCTCCAAGCGAAAGGAGGAAGACCGTCGATGACCAGGTGAACGCGGAAGTGCAGATCAGCGTTGTAGGCGTGGGAGACTGCACGCCACGGCCGAAAATGGATGTCGAGTCCGTCAAGCTTGAAGTTGCAGCGTTCCGTGCGCATCACCTCATTTCTCAGCTCGGCGGAGGAGAACTTGACGAGATATTGCTCGGGGAAGTGCGAGCTCACCAGCAGTTCCGACGCGCGGAGACGGTACTTGCGACGGAAAACATCTTCAACGTCGGTGCGGTCCGTCCCCGAAGGCGCCGCGATCACCCAGGCCACAATGGCGGTGTTTTCCCAGTCAAGGCGCTCCCGGTCGAGGTTGTAGGTGGTGGCGATGAAGCAGGAGTCCTCCTCCTCGCGTGTGGAGGGGTGGCCGAGGAACGACATGGTCGCCGGAGACGGGGTGAAGGCGTGCGGCTGCTGTAGCGAGCTTGGGCGAGGTGTTGGTGGAGAGCGTCTGCAGCCGCGCCTTCTCGGACAGGATGCGACAAGGTGCTCTGTGGAGCCGCAGCGGTAGCAGGGACGCGGTTTCCCTCTTGTAGGGAGAGGAGACGAAGATGGAGCGCCCGGAGTGGAGAAGGCGTGGCGTCGGCGGCCGCAGAAACTGGGCGAGGTAGCGCCCCTTCGAGCCTCGCGCCTCGCACGGCGCGACATAACTGCAGTCCAGCCGTCTTCCAACGGCTCGGCAGCTGGGCCAGGGAGAGCCGCGGCTGGCGGGGGAGGCGGATCGGCCTGATGACGCGCGTAGGAGTGGGCCTTGGTGACCTCAGGGCCCGGCGGAGGGAGGTCGAAGCTGACGGTTTTCCTCACCCTCCGCGGAGCAGAAGAGCCCGGGGTGGAGGCCGTGCGGAGGATCCCCACCGGGATTGACGGCGGAGGAGCAGAGACTGGCGGACAGCCTGCGTGTCGCCAGGCATCCATCGATTCACAGATCGAGAGGCAATCCTCCGGGGATGGCTCATCGAGGAACGGCCGTCCGACGACCACGCTCCTGAGTCGATGTAGAAAACCCCCAGTGCCCACCTGGACCGCCGGAGTGGAAGGGGACGCCGTTGTCTTGAAACTAGATCTTGTGGGAGCTGGAGCCGTAGGAGGAGCAAAGCCCAGGAACGCCGGTGAGAAAAAAGGTGGGAGGGTGGGAGGTGGTGGTGGGAGTTGGCAAGGTGGAGGCGCGGGGCTGTGGGGCTTGGCCTTGCCGGAGGGAAACGGCGGCGACGGTCGGCCGTGGGGCGCAGTCGCGACGCAGGAGCGCCAAACGGTCATATCCGCTCGCTCGATAGGCTCAGTCAATCCACAAGGATCATACCAATCAGGAGTGGCACGTTCCCTTGTCGATCTGCGAGGTTCAGTAGTTTCCTCGTTCGAAGTTTCATGATCATTATCATTAGCTTCCTCTGTTGCCGGTGTAGGCGGTACAGGTACAACTTCCGGTACTGCGCTACTCTGATCAACGAGTATAGATTCATCAATCTCATCGAGTTCTACTTTTCTTCCAGTCACTTCTTTAGTGAGAAATTCTTTCTCAAGAAAGGTTCCGTTCTTAGCAACAAAGATTTTGCCTTCGGATCTGTGATAGAAAGTGTACCCTATAGTTTCCTTAGGGTATCCTATGAAGACGCATTTCTCCGCTTTGGGTTCTAGCTTGTCCGGTTGTAACTTCTTTACATAGGCTTCGCAACCCCAAACTTTTAGGAACGACAGCTTAGGTTTCTTATTAAACCATAGTTCATACGGTGTCATTTCTACGGATTTTGATGGTGCTCTATTTAAAGTGAATGCGGCTGTCTCTAATGCATAACTCCAAAATGATAATGGCAAATCAGTAAGAGACATCATAGAATGAACCATATCTAAGAGAGTTCGATTACGACGTTCGGACACACCGTTTCGTTGAGGTGTTCCCGGCGGTGTCAATTGTGAAAGTATTCCGCATTTCTTTAAATGCAGGCCAAACTCATAACTCAGATATTCACCTCCACGATCAGATCATAGAAATTTAATCTTCTTGTTACGTTGATTTTCTACTTCACTTTGAAATTTCTTAAACTTCTCGAAAGTTTCGGATTTATGTTTCATGAAATAGATATACCCATATCTACTCAGATCATCTGTGAAGGTTAGAACATAACGATAACTACCGCGCGATGCTACGCTCATTGGTCCGCACACATCGGTATGTATGATTTCCAATAAGTCAGTAGCTTGCTCCATCATACCAGAAAATGGAGTCTTAGTCATTTTACCCATTAGACATGCTTCGCATCTGTCAAGTGACTCAAAGTCAAGTGATTCAAGTAATCCATCAGTATGGAGTTTCTTCATGCGTTTCACTCCAATATGACCAAGACGACAGTGCCACATATAAGTAGAATTATCATTCAATTTAATTCTCTTAGCATCAACGTTATGTATATGCGTATCACTACTATCGAGATCTAACAGAAATAAGCCATTCTTTTGTGGTGCTCGACCATAAAAGATATTATTCATAAAAATAGAACAACCATTATTCTCAGACTTGAATGAATAACCGTCTTGCATTAAACAAGATCCAGATATAATGTTCATGCTCAACGCAGGTACATAATAACAATTATTTAGGCTTAAAACTAATCCCGAAGGTAGATGTAGAGGAAGTGTGTCGACTGCGATCACATTGACCTTGGATCCGTTTCCAACGCGCATCGTCACTTCATCTTTCAGCAGTTGTCGTTTATTCTTTAGTTCCTGTTTCGAGTTACAAATATGAGCAACCGAACCAGTATCAAATACCCAGGTACTAGTACGAGAACCAGTGAGATAAACATCTATAACATGTATATCAAATATACCTTCTTTCTTCTTCTTGACAAGGCCACTCTTCAGATCAGCCAAATACTTGGAGCAATTACGTTTCCAGTGTCCCTTCTCCTTGCAGTAATAGCACTCAGCATCAGGCTTAAGGCCGTTCTTAGGTTTCACAGGAGGCGTGGCAGCTTTCTTGCCACCCTTCTTGAATTTTCCCTTAGACTTGCCCTGTTTCTTGAAACTGGTGGTCTTGTTGACCATCAACACTTGGTGCTCTTTCTTGATCTCAATCTCAACAGCTTTTAGCATGCCAAAGAGTTCAGGTAACTCCTTGTTCATGTTCTGCATATTGTAGTTCATCACGAAGTTCTTGTAACTTGGTGGCAGTGATTGAAGGAGACGATTAATCCCCAGTCTGTTAGGAATCACTATTCCCAAGTCACTGAGTTTCTTCGCATGCCCGGTCATGGCGAGCATGTGCTCACTAACGGAGCTGCCTTCTTCCATCATACAGCTGAAGAATTGTTTCGATGCTTCATAGCATTCCACGGCCGCATGAGTCTCGAATATAGCTTTCAGCTCATTCATCAACTCATGAGGATCGTGGTGCTCAAAACGTTTTTGAAGATCGGATTCCAGACTGCACAGGATGGCACACTGAACTTGAGAGTACCGAGTTTTCCGAGTCTCATAAACAGCTTTTACTTCATCGGTTTCAGTTTCTGCAGGAGGGTCACCTAGCGGTGCATCAAGCACATATTGCAGATTTCCGCCAGAGAGGAAGATCCTCACATGACGGAACCAGTCGGTGAAGTTGCTACCGTGTCTCTTAAGTTTCTCTTTCTCTAGGAACTGGTTAAAATTGATTGGGGACGCCATCTCTACAACATATATTTGCAAAAGTTTAGACTAAGTTTATGACAAATTGAGTTCAAATTTTAATTCAACATAATTAAAAATCTAGGTGAACTCCCACTCAAAACAATATCCCTCGCATTGTCTTAGTGATCACATGAACCAAATCCACCGCACCTAAGCCCGATCATCACGAGATAAGGTGTGATTTTAATGGCGAACACTCAAAGTGTTCATCATATCAACCATATGATTCATGCTCTACCTTTCGGTATCACGTGTTCCGAGACCATGTCTGTACATGCTAGGCTCGTCAAGGCCACCTTAGTATCCGCATGTGCAAAACTGTCTTGCACCCGTTGTATGTACTTGTTGATTCTATCACACCCGATCATCACGAGATGCTTCGAACCGACAAGACTTGGTAACGGTGCTACTAAGGATGAACACTTTATTATCTTGAGATTTTAGTGAGGGATCATCTTATAATGCTACCGTCGCGATCTAAGCAAAATAAGATGCATAAAAGGATTAACATCACATGCAGTTCATATGTGATATGATATGGCCCTTTTGTCTTTGCGCCTTTGATCTTCATCTCCAAAGCACGGACATGATCTCCATCATCTTCGGGCATGATCTCCATCATCGTCGGCGTAGCGTCAAGGTCAATGGCGCCGTCTTCATGATTGTCCTCCATGTAGCAACTATTACAACTACTTTGAAATACTACTCAACATGAAATTTAAAGACAACCATAAGGCTCCTGCCGGTTGCCACAATACAATAATGATCATCTCATACATATTCATCATCACATTATGGCCATATCACATCACCAAACCCTGCAAAAACAAGTTAGATGTCTCTAATTTGGTTTGCATATTTTACGTGGTTTAGGGTTTTCGATAGAGATCTAATCTACCTACGAACATGAACCACAACGTTGATACTAATGTTTTCAATAGAAGAGTAAATTGAATTTTTACTATAGTAGGAGAGACAGACACCCGCAAAGCCTCTTATGCAATACAAGTTGCATGTCGAACGAGGAACAAGTCTCATGAATGCGGTCATGTAAAGTTAGTCCGAGCCGCTTCATTCCACTATGCCACAAAGATGCAAAGTACTCAAACTAAAGATAACAAGAGCATCAACGCCCACAAAACCATTGTGTTCTACTCGTGCAACCATCTATGCATAGACACGGCTCTGATACCACTGTAGGATAACGTTGCATAGAAAACAAAAAATTTCCTACCGCGAACACGCAATCCAAGCCAAGATGAAATCTAGAAGACGGTAGCAATGAGGGGTTTATCGAGTCTCACCCTTGAAGAGATTCCAAAGCCTACAAGAGGAGGCTCTTGTTGCTGCGGTAGACGTTCACTTACTGCTTGCAAAAGCGCGTAGAAGATCTTGATCACGATCGCTTCCGGCGCCACGAACGGGCAACACCTCCGTACTCGGTCACACGTTCGGTTGTTGATGAAGATGACATCCACCTCCCCGTTCCAGCGGGCAGCGGAAGTAGTAGCTCCTCTTGAATCCGACAACACGACGGCGTGGTGTCGGTGGTGGTGGAGAAGTCCGGTGGAGCTTCGCTAAGCGTGCGGGACGTGGTGGAGGAGAGAGGCCGCTAGGGTTTGGGGAGAGGGGGCGCCGGCCACTATGGGGTGCGGCCACCTTGTGGTTCTTAGGTGGCCGGCCCCCTCCCCTTGGCCCCTCATTATATAGGTGGAACCCCAAGTGTTGGTCTCCAAGTTTTCGAATAAGACCCGAACCAAAAACCTTCCATATGGTGGGGAAACCTACCCAAGCTAGGACTCCCACTAGAGGTGGGAGTTCCACCTCCCATATGGGGGGGTGGCCGGCCCCCTAAGGGGGAGTCCACTTGGGACTCCACCCCCACTAGGGTTGGCCGGCCATGGAGGTGGAGTCCCATGTGGACTCCACCTTCCTTGGTGGTTTCTTCCGGACTTTTCTAGAACCTTCTAGAACCTTCCATAGAACCTTCCGTGTCATTTTAATTCACATAAAATGACATCCTATATATGAATCTTATTCTCCGGACCATTCCGGAACTCCTCGTGATGTCCGGGATCTCATCCGGGACTCCGAACAAATATTCGAACTCCATTCCATTTTCAAGTTCTACCATTTCAACATCCAACTTTAAGTGTGTCACCCTACGGTTCGTTAACTATGCGGACATGGTTGAGTACTCACTCCGACCAATAACCAATAGCGGGATCTGGAGATCCATAATGGCTCCCACATATTCAACGATGACTTTAGTGATCGAATGAACCATTTACATACAATACCAATTCCCTTTGTCACGCGATATTTTACTTGTCCGAGGTTTGATCTTCGGTATCACTCTATACCTTGTTCAACCTCGTCTCCTGACAAGTACTCTTTACTCGTACCGTGGTATGTGGTCTCTTATGAACTTATTCATATGCTTGCAAGACATTAGACGACATTTCACCGAGAGGGCCCAGAGTATATCTATCCGTCATCGGGATGGACAAATCCCACTGTTGATCCATATGCCTCAACTCATACTTTCCGGATACTTAATCCCACCTTTATAACCACCCATTTACGCAGTGGCGTTTGGTGTAATCAAAGTACCTTTCCAGTATAAGTGATTTACATGATCTCATGGTCATAAGGACTAGGTAACTATGTATCGAAAGCTTATAGCAAATAACTTAATGACGAGATCTTATGCTACGCTTAATTGGGTGTGTCCATTACATCATTCTTACAATGATATAACCTTGTTATTAATAACATCCAATGTTCATGATTATGAAACTAATCATCCATTAATTAACAAGCTAGTTTAAGAGGCATACTAGGGACTTCTTGTTTGTCTACATATCACACATATACTAATGTTTCGGTTAATACAATTATAGCATGATATATAAACATTTATCATAAACATAAAGATATAAATAATAACCACTTTATTATTGCCTCTAGGGCATATCTCCTTCACTTTTATCCTACTTCCGGGTCGGTCTTCAGATCGTTGACCCACTTGCATTTGAGATTGGTGTGAGAGGACTTGCCAGTAGCTGGATCAATATGGGCCAGGCACGACATGTCTCTGTACTCTTCGTAAGTTTGGGGAGCGTGGAACCCAGCGACGGTAACCTCGTCAGCGCGCTGCTGGCCCCTGCCGGCTCCGCCACCACGACCGTGGCCTCTTCCACCTCCTTGACCTCCGCGTTGGAACGTCATGTCTACCATGTCAGATCCGCCGCTCTTTTGGTCATCAGAGGGATTCTTCCTCTTGATGTTGTTGTTGTTGCTGCTATCACGGTTCTTCTTTTGCTGATGAAGGGGTATGGCTGTGGCCGAGAGTTCTCCACCTGCGTCGTTATCAGCAGCGGTGTGAGTGCTGGCGATGTTGATTATGTCATCCAATGTCAGTTTATTCTCATTGATAAGTCAAGTTAGCTTGTGCCGGAGCAGCCCCCCACTTTGCAAGCCACCAATGAAAGATAGCATTGCTGTGCAATTATCCACATTCTCGCACTCGTTTCTTGTTGCTAACGACCGAGTAAGAAAAGCTCGAGAGGTTTCGTTCTTCTTCTGGATATATGCCTGTAGGTTGCTTGTTGTGGCGGGTCTTTTGTAGGTACCCCTGAAGTGTTTTTCGAAGGCGATCTTCAGGTCAAACCAGCAAAAGATGGAGTTTTTCTCAAGGTCGCTGAGCCAAGTACGGGCTGGACCAACAAGGTACAATTGGAGCATGTGGCATGCCACATTGGGGTCCCTCCGGCAAAGTTGACTGCGTTGAAGTAGTCATCAATCCAGGTATCGATCCTTTCACTGCCATCATAGTGCTTCAGATTTCCGGGTAGCTTGAAGTTCAAGCCTTTTGGCTTTGGCTCCTCTCGAATCATCCTGCCAAAGCACTTTGGGCCGACGTATTCATCTCTGTACTCGTTGAGACGTTCAAGTGCATCGCGTGAACCATTGCGGGCGGGAGATTTTGAGCGGGAACGGGATCTCCGGCCTCCGCCTCCGCCTCCACCTCCTCCACTGGGTGGTGGGGAGGGAGATCTGCGAGGGGGGCGATGAGACCTTTTGCTTCTGCCTTCTTGGTCTCCGCGCCATTATAGTAGTTGACTCCGGCTTCAGTGGCTGCCTTCTCCACGATGGCGGTCGCCTCCCTCGTTCTGACTTCTGCGGGGCTCGGGCTCGCGTTCTCGTTCCGGATCCTACGGGGCTCAGGCATAAGGGCGCGGATGTTAATTCCACCAGGCCCGTGGGGTCTGGTGTTTCCGGATAGACTACGTTAGCGAGGTGCCGGAGGAGGACGTTGTTGGAGATATGCCTAAGAGGCAATAATAAAGTGGTTATTATAATATATCTTTGTGTTTATGATAAAAGTTTGCATACCATGCTATAATTGTATTAACCGAAACATTGATACATGTGTGTTATGTAAACAACAAGGAGTCCCTAGTAAGCCTCTTGTATAACTAGCTTATTGATTAATAGATGATCATGGTTTCGTGATCATGAACATTGTATGTTATTGATAACAAGGTTATGTCATTGGATGAATGATATAATGGACACACACCCAAATGAGCGTAGCATAAGATCAAGTCATTAAGTTCAACTTGCTATAAGATTTCAATACATAGTTACCTAGTCCTTCGACCATGAGATCATGTAAATCACTTACACCGGAAGGATGCTTTTATTACATCAAACGCAATTATGTAAATGGGTGGTTATAAAGATGGGATTAAGTATTTGGAAAGTGTGAGTTGAGGCATATGGATCAAGAGTGGGATTTGTCCATCCCGATGACGGATAGATATACTCTGGTCCCTCTCGGTGGAATGTCGTTTGATTAGCTTGCAAGCATATGACTAGGTCACAAGAGATGACATACCACAGTACGAGTAAAGAGTATTTGTCGGTAACGAGGTTGAACAAAGTATGGAGATACCGATGATCGAACCTCGGACAAGTAAAGTATCGCGTGACAAAGGGAATCGGTATCGTATGTAAATGGTTCAATCGATCACTAAGTTATCGTTCAATATGTGGGAGCTATTATGGATCTCCAGGTCCCACTATTAGTAATTGGTCAGAGAGGAGTCTCGATCATGTCCACATACTTCTCGAGTCGTAGGGTGACACACTTAAGGTTTGATGTCGTTTTAAGTAGATATGGAATATGGAATGGAGTTCGAATGTTGTTCGGAGTCTCGGATGGGATCCAGGACATCACGAGGAGTTCCGGAATGGTCCGGAGAATAATATTCATATATAGGAAGTCACTTTCCAAGTTTGGAAATGATCCGGTGCATTTATGGAAGGCGCTAGAATGTTCTAGAACCTTCCGGAAGAAATCACCATGGAAGGTGGAGTCCCGGTTGGACTCCACCAACCCTATCTGACCACCCTAAGGGGAAGGTGGAGTCCATGGTGGACTCCACCACCATGGCCGGCCATGAGGGAAGGAAAGGGAGGAGTCCCACTCCCCCTAGGTTTCGCCCTTTGGTAAGTTTTTTAGTTGGACTCTTATTCGAATCTTTGGGCTAACCCTTGGAGTTCCACCTATATAATAAGGGAGAGAGGGAGGGGGCCGGCCACCACTTGAGCCGCACCACCCAAGGGCACCCAAGGCCGGCGCCCCAAGTGCCCCCTCTCCCCAAACCCTAGCCGCCCCCTCCTCCCCTTCTCGCATAGTGCTTAGGCGAATCCCTACCGGAGATCTCCACCACCACCGACACCACGCCGTCATGCTGTCGGGATTCCGAAGAGGATCTACTACATCTGCTGCCCGCTGGAACGGGGAGAAGGACGTCGTCATCAACACCGAACGTGTGACCGAGTATGGAGGTGCTGCCCGACTGTGGCACCATCAAGATCTTCTACGCGCTTTTGAAAGCGGCAAGTGATCGACTACATCAACAACAAGATCTAATCTCGTAGGCTTTGGAATCTTTGAGGGTTAGTCTCATGATCTTCATCTCGTTGCTACCATCTACTAGATTAGATCTTGGCTTGTTATTCGTTCTTGCGGTAGGAATTTTTTTTGCTTTCTAGCTATGAATCCCATCAGTGGTATCAGAGACGTGTCTATGCATAGATTGGTTGCACGAGTAGAACACAATGGTTTTTTTGGGCATTGATGCTTTTATTTTTTTTTAGTTAGTGTATTTTGCATCTTGCGGGATGGTGGGATGAAGCGGCCCGTGCTAACTTTACATGACCGCGTTTCATGAGACTTGCTCCACGCTTGACATGCAACTTGTATTGCATAAGTGGCTTTGCGGGTGTATGTCTCTCCCACCATAGTGAAGATTCAATCTACTCTTTCTATTGACAACACTAGTATCACCATTGTGGTTCATGTTCGTAGGTAGATTGGATCTCACTCGAAAACTCTAAACCACGTAAAATATGCAAACCAAATTAGAGGCGTCTAACTTGTTTTTGCAGGGTTTGGTGATGTGATATGGCCATGATATGATGTTGAATATGTATGAGATGATCATTATTGTATTGTGGCAACCAGCAGGAGCCTTATGGTTGTCTTTATATTTCATGTTGATGTATTGTTTCAAAGTAGTTGTAATAGTTGCTACATGGGAGAACAACCATGAAGACTGCGCCATTGACCTTGACGCTGCGCCGACGATGATGGAGATCATGCCCATTGATGATGGAGATCATGTTCGTGCTTTGGAGATGAAGATCAAAGGCGCAGAGACTAAAGGGCCATATCATATCACATATGAATTGCATGTGATGTTAATCCTTTTATGCATCTTGTATTGCTTAGATCGCGACGGTAGCATTATAAGATGATCCCTCTCACTAAATATCAAGATAATAAAGTGTTCATCCTTAGTATGCACCATTGCTAAGACTTGTCGTTTCGAAGCATCACGTGATGATCGGGTGTGATAGATTCTACATGTGCATACAATGGGTGCAAGCCAGATTTGCACACACAGATATTAAGGTTGCCTTGACGAGCCTACCATGTAAAGACATGGTCTCGGAACACGGGATACCGAAAGGTAGATCATGAGTCATATGAATGATATGATGAACACTTGGAGTGTTTGCCTTTGAAGCTACATCTTTTCTCATGAAGATCGGACTTGGTGTAGTGGATTTGGTTCGTGTGATCACTAAGATAATGCGAGGGATGTTGTTTTGAGTGGGAGTTTGACACGCGTACATCACGCGACCGTTGGGAACCCCAAGTGGAAGGTGTGATGCGTACAGCAATAAGTTTCCCTCAGTTAGAAACCAAGGTTTATCGAACCAGTAGGAGTCAAGAAGCACGTTGAAGGTTGATGGCGGCGAGATGTAGTGCGGCGCAACACCAGGGATTCCGGCGCCAACGTGGAACCTGCACAACACAACCAAAGTACTTTGCCTCAACGTAACAGTGAGGTTGTCAATCTCACCGGCTTGCTGTAACAAAGGATTAGATGTATAGTGTGGATGATGATTGTTTGCAGAAAACAGTAGAACGAGTATTGCAGTAGATTGTATTCGATGTAAAAGAATAGGACCGGGGTCCACAGTTCACTAGAGGTGTCTCTCCCATAAGATAAATAGCATGTTGGGTGAACAAATTACAGTTGGGCAATTGACAAATAGAGAGGGCATGACAATGCACATACATGATATAATAAGTATTGTGAGATTTAATTGGGCATTACGACAAAGTACATAGACCGCTATCCAGCATGCATCTATGCCTAAAAAGTCCACCTTCAGGTTATCATCCGAACCCCTTCCAGTATTAAGTGGTAAACAACAGACAATTGCATTAAGTATGATGCGTAATGTAACCGACAACTACATCCTCGGACATAGCATCGATGTTTTATCCCTAGTGGCAACAGCACATCCACAACCTTAGAACTTTCTGTCACTGTCCCAGATTTAATGGAGGCATGAACCCACTATCGAGCATAAATACTCCCTCTTGGAGTTACAAGCAAAAACTTGGCCAGAGCCTCTACTAGCAACGGAGAGCATGCAAGATCATAAACAACACATAGATAGATTGATAATCAACATAACATAGTATTCTCTATCCATCGGATCCCAACAAACACAACATATAGCATTACAAACAGATGATCTTGATCATGTTAGGCAGCTCACAAGACCCGACAATGAAGCATAATGAGGAGAAGACAACCATCTAGCTACTGCTATGGACCCATAGTCCAGGGGTGAACTACTCACTCATCACTCCGGAGGCGACCATGGCGGTGTAGAGTCCTCCGGGAGATGATTCCCCTCTCCGACAGGGTGCCGGAGGCGATCTCCTGAATCCCCCGAGATGGGATTGGCGGCGGCGGCGTCTCTGGAAGGTTTTCCGTATCGTGGCTCTCGGTACTGGGGGTTTCGCGACGAAGACTATATGTAGGCGGAAGGGCAGGTCAGGGGGCCTCACGAGGGCCCCACACGCTAGGGCCGCGCGGGGCCCCCTGGGCCGCGCCGCCCTAGTGTGGCGGCGCCCCGTGGCCCCACTTCGTCTTCCCTTCGGTCTTCTGGAAGCTTCGTGTGAAAATAGGCCCCTGGGCGTTGATTTCGTCCAATTCCGAGAATATTTCCTTACTAGGATTTCTGAAACCAAAAACAGCAGAAAACAAAGAATCGGCTCTTCGGCATCTCGTTAATAGGTTAGTGCCGGAAAATGCATAAATATGACATAAAATATGCATAAAACATGTAGATATCATCAATAATGTGGCATGGAACATAAGAAATTATCGATACGTCGGAGACGTATCAGCATCCCCAAGCTTAGTTTCTGCTCGTCCCGAGCAGGTAAACAATAACAAAGATAATTTCTGGAGTGACATGCCATCATAACCTTGATTATACTATTGTAAGCATATGTAATGAATGCAGCGATCAAAACAATGTAAATGACATGAGTAAACAACTGAATCATATAGCAAAGACTTTTCATGAATAGTACTTCAAGACAAGCATCAATAAGTCTTGCATAAGAGTTAACTCATAAAGCAATAATTCATAGTAGAGGTATTGAAGCAACACAAAGGAAGATGAAGTTTCAGCGGTTGCTTTCAACTTGTAACATGTATATCTCATGGATATTGTCAATGTAAAGTAATATAACAAGTGCAATATGCAAGTATGTAGGAATCAATGCACAGTTCACACAAGTGTTTGCTTCTTGAGGTGGAGAGAGATAGGTGAACTGACTCAACAATAAAAGTAAAAGAAAGGTCCTTCAAAGAGGAAAGCATCGATTGCTATATTTGTGCTAGAGCTTTGGTTTTGAAAATAAGAAACAATTTTGTCAACGGAAGTAATAAAGCATATGTGTTATGTAAATTATATCTTACAAGTTGCGAGCCTCATGCATAGTATACTAATAGTGCCCGCACCTTGTCCTAATTAGCTCGGATTACCTGGATTATCATCGCAATGCATTTGTTTTAACCAAGTGTCACAAAGGGGTACCTCTATGCCGCCTGTACAAAGGTCTAAGGAGAAAGCTCGCATTGGATTTCTCGCTTTTGATTATTCTCAACTTAGACATCCATACCGGGACAACATAGACAACAGATAATGGACTCCTCTTTTATGCATAAGCATGTAGCAACAATTAATTTTCTCATATGAGATTGAGGATATTTGTCCAAAACTGAAACTTCCACCATGGATCATGGCTTTAGTTAGCGGCCCAATGTTCTTCTCTAACATTATGCATGCTCTAACCATTCTAGCGGTAAATATCCCTTACTTCAGACAAGATGAACATGCATAGCAACTCACATGATATTCAACAAAGAGTAGTTGATGGCGTCCCCAGGAACATGGTTATCGCACAACAAGCAACTTAATAAGAGATAAAGTGCATAAGTACATATTCAATACCACAATAGTTTTTAGGCTATTTGTCCCATGAGCTATATATTGTAAAGGTGAAGGATAGAAATTTTAAAGGTAGCACTCAAGCAATTTACTTTGGAATGGCGGAGAAATACCATGTAGTAGGTAGGTATGGTGGACACAAATGGCATAGTGGTTGGCTCAAGGATTTTGGATGCATGAGAAGTATTCCCTCTCGATACAAGGTTTAGGCCAGCAAGGTTATTTGAAACAAACACAAGGATGAAGCGGTGCAGCAAAACGCACATAAAAGACATATTGTAAACATTATAAGACTCTACACCGTCTTCCTTGTTGTTCAAATTCAATACTAGAAATTATCTAGACCTTAGAGAGACCAATTATGCAAACCAAATTTTAGCAAGCTCTATGTATTTCTTCATTAATAGGTGCAAAGTATATGATGCAAGAGCTTAAACATGAGCACAACAATTGCCAAGTATCACATTGTTCAAGACATTTTAGCAATTACTACATGTATCATTTTCCGTTTCCAACCATATAACAAATTAACGAAGAAGAAACTTTCGCCATGAATATTATGAGTAAAGCCTAAGGACATATTTGTCCATATGCAACAGCGGAGCGTGTCTCTCTCCCACACAAAGAATGCTAGGATCCATTTTATTCAAACAAAACAAAAACAAAAACAAACCGACGCTCCAAGCAAAGTACATAAGATGTGATGGAATAAAAATATAGTTTCACTAGAGGAACCTGATAATATTGTCGATGAAGAAGGGGATGCCTTGGGCATCCCCAAGCTTAGATGCTTGAGTCTTCTTGAAATATGCAGGGGTGAACCACCGGGGCATCCCCAAGCTTAGAGCTTTCACTCTCCTTGATCATATTGTATCATCTCCCTCTCTTGATCCTTGAAAACTTCCTCCACACCAAACTCAAAATAACTCATTAGAGGGTTAGTGCACAATTAAAATTTACATGTTAAGAGGTGACACAATCATTCTTAACACTTCTGGATATTGCACAAAGCTACTAAAAGTTAATAGAATCGAAAAATCCATCAAGCATAGCAAAACAGGCAATGCGAAACAAAAGGCAGAATTTGTCAAAACAGAACAGTTCGTAAAGACGAATTTTATTGAGGCACCAGACTTGCTCAAATGAAAATTCCCAAATTTAATGAAAGTTGCGTACATATCTGAGGATCACTCACGTAAATTGGCATAATTTTCTGAGTTACCTACAGAGAATTAGACCTAGATTTGTGACAGCAAAGAAATCTGTTTCTGCGCAGTAATCCAAATCTAGTATGAACCTTACTATCAACGACTTTACATGGCACAACAATGCTCAAAACTAAGATAAGGAGAGGTTGCTACAGTAGTAACAACTTTCAAGACTCAAATATAAAACAAAAGTACTGTAGTAAAAACATGGGTTGTCTCCCATAAGCGCTTTTCTTTAACGCCTTTCAGCTAGGCGCAGAAAGTGTGTATCAAGTGTTATCAAGAGACGAAGTGTCAACATCATAATTTGTTCTAATAATAGAATCAAAAGGTAACTTCATTCTCTTTCTAGGGAAGTGTTCCATACCTTTCTTTAGGGGAAATTGATATTTAATATTACCTTCCTTCATATCAATGATAGCACCAACAGTTCGAAGAAAAGGTCTTCCCAATATAGTGGGACAAGATGCATTGCATTCAGTATCCAGGACAACAAAATCAACGGGGACAAGGTTATTGTTAACGGTAATGCGAACATTATTAACTCTCCCCAAAGGTTTCTTTGTAGAGTTATCAGCAAGATTAACATCCAAATAACAATTTTTCAATGGTGGCAAGTCAAGCATATTATAGATCTTTCTAGGCATAACGGAAATACTTGCACCAAGATCACATAAAGCATTACAATCAAAGTTATTGGCCTTCATCTTAATGATGGGCTCCCAACCATCATCTAACTTCCTAGGAATAGAAGTTTCGCGTTCTAGTTTCTCTTCTCTAGCTTTTATGAGAGCATTTGTAATATGTTTCGTGAAAGCTAAATTTATAGCACTAGCATTAGGACTCTTAGCAAGTTTTTGTAAGAACTTTATAACTTCAGAGATATGGCAATCATCAAAATCCAAACCATTATAATCTAAAGCAATGGGATCATTATCCCCAATGTTGGAAAAAATTTCAGCAGTTTTATCACAAGCAGTTTCAGCAGTTTTAGCAGTTTCAGGCAGTTTTTCGCGCTTTGCATTAGAAGTGGAAACATTGCCAACACCAATTCTTTGACCATTATTAGTAGGAGGTGCAGCAACATGTGTAGCATTAGCATTGCTAGTGGTGGTAATAGTCCAAACTTTAGCTATATTATCTTCTTTTTCATTTTCTTCTCTTTCCCACCTAGCACGCAATTCGGCCATCAATCTTATATTCTCATTAATTCTAACTTGAATGGCATTTGCTGTAGTAACAATATTATTATTATGATTCTCATTAGGCATAATTTTTGATTTCAAAAGATCAACATCAGCAGCAAGACTATCGACTTTAGAAGCAAGTATATCAATTTTCCCAAGCTTTTCTTCAACAGATTTGTTAAAAGCAGTTTGTGTACTAATAAATTCTTTAAGCGTAGATTCAAGTCCAGGGGGTGAATTCCTATTATTGTTGTAAGAATTCCCATAAGAATTACCATAGCCGTTGCCATTATTATAAGTATATGGCCTATAGTTGTTACTAGAATTGTTCCGATAAGCATTGTTGTTGAAATTGTTATTTTTAATGTAGTTTACATCAACATGTTCTTCTTGAGCAACCAATGAAGCTAACGGAACATTATTAGGATCAATATTTGTCCTATCATTCACAAGCATAGACATAATAGCATCAATCTTATCACTCAAGGAAGAGGTTTCTTCGGTAGAATTTACCTTCTTACATTGTGGAGCTCTTTCCGTGTGCCATTCAGAGTAATTAATCATCATATTATCAAGAAGCTTTGTTGCTTCACCAAGAGTGATGGACATAAAGGTACCTCCAGCAGCTGAATCCAATAGGTTCCGCGAAGAAAAATTCAGTCCTGCATAAAAGGTTTGGATGATTATCCAAGTAGTCAGTCCATGGGTTGGGCAATTTTTAACCAAAGATTTCATTCTTTCCCATGCTTGTGCAACATGCTCATTATACAATTGTTTAAAATTCATTATTCTACTTCTCAAAGATATAATTTTAGCAGGGGGATAATATCTACCAATAAAAGCATCCTTGCATTTAGTCCATGAATCAATACTATTCTTAGGCAAAGATAGCAACCAATCTTTAGCTCTTCCTCTTAATGAGAAAGGAAACAATTTTAATTTTATAATGTCACCATCTACATCCTTATATTTTTGCATTTCACACAATTCAACAAAATTATTGAGATGGGCAGCAGCAGCATCAGAACTAACACCAGAAAATTGCTCTCGCATAACAAGATTTAGTAAAGCAGGTTTAATTTCAAAGAATTCTGCTGTAGTAGCAGGTGGAGCAATAGGTGTGCATAAGAAATCATTATTATTTGTGGTTGTGAAGTCACACAACTTAGTATTTTCAGGGGTACCCATTTTAGCAATAGTAAATAAAGCAAACTAGATAAAGTAAATGCAAGTAACTAATTTTTTTGTGTTTTTAATATAGCAAACAAGATAGCAAATAAAGTAAAACTAGCAACTAATTTTTTTGTGTGTTTTGTTTTAGTGCAGCAAACAAAGTAGTAAATAAAGTAAAGCAAGACAAAAACAAAGTAAAGAGATTGGATTGTGGAGACTCCCCTTGCAGCGTGTCTTGATCTCCCCGGCAACGGCGCCAGAAATTTAGCTTGACACGCATACAGCACGCGACCGTTGGGAACCCCAAGTGGAAGGTGTGATGCGTACAGCAGTAAGTTTCCCTCAGTTAGAAACCAAGGTTTATCGAACCAGTAGGAGTCAAAAAGCACGTTGAAGGTTGATGAAGGTGAGATGTAGTGCGGCGCAACACCAGGGATTCCGGCGCCAACGTGGAACCTGCACAACACAACCAAAGTACTTTGCCCCAACGTAACAGTGAGGTTGTCAATCTCACTGGCTTGCTGTAACAAAGGATTAGATGTATAGTGTGGATGATGATTGTTTGCAGAAAATAGTAGAACGAGTATTGCAGTAGATTGTATTCGATGTAAAAGAATAGGACCGGGGTCCACAGTTCACTAGAGGTGTCTCTCCCATAAGATAAATAGCATGTTGGGTGAACAAATTATAGTTGGGCAATTGACAAATAGAGAGGGCATGACAATGCACATACATGATATAATGAGTATTGTGAGATTTAATTGGGCATTACGACAAAGTACATAGACCGCTATCCAGCATGCATCTATGCCTAAAAAGTCCACCTTCAGGTTATCATCCGAACCCCTTCCAGTATTAAGTTGTAAACAACAGACAATTGCATTAAGTATGGTGCGTAATGTAACCGACAACTACATCCTCGGACATAGCATCGATGTTTTATCCCTAGTGGCAACAGCACATCCACAACCTTAGAACTTTCTCAGCATCACAGATTTAATGGAGGCATGAACCCACTATCGAGCATAAATACTCCCTCTTGGAGTTACAAGCAAAAACTTGGCCAGAGCCTCTACTAGCAACGGAGAGCATGCAAGATCATAAACAACACATAGATAGATTGATAATCAACATAACATAGTATTCTCTATCCATCGGATCCCAACAAACATAACATATAGCATTACAAATAGATGATCTTGATCATGTTAGGCAGCTCACAAGACCCGACAATGAAGCATAATGAGGAGAAGACAACCATCTAGCTACTGCTATGGACCCATAGTCCAGGGGTGAACTACTCACTCATCACTCCGGAGGCGACCATGGCGGTGTAGAGTCCTCCGGGAGATGATTCCCCTCTCCGGCAGGGTGCCGGAGGCGATCTCCTGAATCCCCCGAGATGGGATTGGCGGCGGCGGCGTCTCTGGAAGGTTTTCCGTATCGTGGCTCTCGGTACTGGGGGTTTCGCGACGAAGACTATATGTTGGCGGAAGGGCAGGTCAGGGGGCCTCACGGGGGCCCCACACGCTAGGGCCACACCGCCCTAGTGTGGCGGCGCCCCGTGGCCCCACTTCGTCTTCCCTTCGGTCTTCTGGAAGCTTCGTGTGAAAATAGGCCCCTGGGCGTTGATTTCGTCCAATTCCGAGAATATTTCCTTACTAGGATTTCTGAAACCAAAAACAGCAGAAACAAAGAATCGGCTCTTCGGCATCTCGTTAATAGGTTAGTGCCAGAAAATGCATAAATATGACATAAAGTATGCATAAAACATGTAGATATCATCAATAATGTGGCATGGAACATAAGAAATTATCGATACGTCGGAGACGTATCAGAGTTCACCTAGTTAATTTAAGAATTAAAATTGAACTCATTTTATCATAAACTTAGTCTAAACTCTTTGCAAATATGTTGTAGATCATGGCGGCCCCCACCATCAATTTTAACCAGTTCCTAGAGAAAGAAAAGCTTAAAAGCAATGGTGGCAACTTCACTGGTGGAAACCTGCAGTATGTGCTCGATGCACCGCTAGGTCCCCCACCTCCACCTGCAGTATCTGAGGATGTAAAGAATGTTTACGAGACTCGGGTAACTCGATACTCCCAAGTTCAGTGTGCCATCTTGTGCAGCCTAGAGGCGGAGATCCAAAAGTGTTTTGAGCACCACGACCCTTATGAGCTGGTCCGTGAGCTAAAAGCTATCTTTGAAACTCATGCGTCCGTGAAAAGATATGAGGCCTCGAAACACTTCTTTGGCTGTATGATGGAAGAGGGTAGCTCCGTTAGTGAGCACGTGCTCGTTATGTCCGGGCATGCGAAGAAGCTCAGTGACTAGGGGATAGTGATTCCAAACCAACTGGGTATTCATCGTGTACTCCAATCACTACCACCTAGTTACAAGAACTTTGTGATAAACTACAACATGCAGAACATGAACAAAGAGTTACTTTAACTCTTCTCCGTGCTGAAATCTGCCGAGGTAGAGATACGGAAAGAGAACCAAGTGTTGATGGTCAACAAGACCACCAGTTTCAAGAAGCAGGGCAAACCTAACAAGGGCAACTTCAAGAAGGGCGACAAGAAAGTTGCTGCGCCTCTTGAGAAGCCTAAGGCTGGCCCTAAACCTGATATTGTGTGCTATTACTGCAAGGAGAAGGGGCAATGGAAGCGTAATTGTCCCAAATACTTGGCTGATCTGAAGAGCGGCCTCATCAAGAAGAAAGGTATATTTGATATACATGTTATTGATGTCTATCTTACTGGTAATCGTAGTAGTGCCTGGGTATTTGATACTGGTTCGGTTGCTCACATTTGTAACTCAAAACAGGAACTACAGAATAAATGAAGCCTAGCGAGGGATGAGGTGACGATGCGTGTTGGAAATGGATCCAAGGTCGATGTGATCGCTATCGGCACGCTCCCTCTACATCTACCTTCGGGATTAGTTTTAAACCTTAATAATTGTTATTTGGTGCCTTGGTTGATCATGAACATTATATCTGGATCTTGTTTAATGCAAGACGGTTATTAATTTAAGTCAGAGAATAATGGTTGTTCTATTTATATGAATAATATCTTTTATGGTCATGCGCCTGAGATGAATGGTTTATTCTTGTTGAATCTCGATAGTAGTGATACACATGTTCATAACATTGATGCTAAGCGAATTAAATTGAATGATAATTATACTTATATGTGGCACTGTCGTCTTGGTCATATTGGAGTGAAGCGCATGAAGAAACTCCATTATGATGGACTTCTTGAGTCACTTGACTTTGAGTCACTTGATAGATGTGAAGCATGTCTAATGGGAAAAATGACTAGGACTCCATTCTATGGTACAATGGAACGAGCTACAGACTTATTGAAAATCATACAAACCAATGTGTGTGGACCAATGAGTGTAGCATCGCGCGGTGGTTATCGTTATGTTCTAACCTTCATGGATGATCTGAGTAGATATGGGTATATTTACTTTATGAAACATAAGTCTGAAACTTTCGAGAAGTTTAAGGAATTCCAAATTGAAGTAGAAAATCAATGTAACAAGAAGATTAAGTTTCTGCGTTCTGATCGCGGAGGCGAATATCTGAGTTATGAGTTTGGCATGCATTTAAAGAAATGTGGAATACTTTCACAGTTGACACCGCCGGGAACACCACAGCGGAATGGTGTGTCCGAACGTTGTAATCGAACTCTCTTGGATATAGGTTCGATCTATGATGTCTCTTACCGATTTGCCGTTATCGTTTTGGGGTTATGCATTAGAGACAGCCGCATTCATTTTAAATAGGGCACCATCTACATCCGTTGAAATGACACCGTATGAATTATGGTTTGGAAAGAAACCTAAGCTGTTGTTCCTTAAAGTTTGGGGTTGCGAAGATTATGTAAATAAGTTACAACCTGACAAGCTAGAACCCAAAGCGGAGAAATGCGTCTTCATAGGATACCCTAAAGAAACAATTGGGTACACTTTCTATCACAGATCCGAAGGCAAAATCTTTGTTTCCAAGAACGGATCCTTTCTTGAGAAGGAGTTTCTCACTAAAGAAGTGACTGGAAGGAAAGTAGAACTCGACGAGGTTATTGAACCTTCTCTCATAGATCAGAGTAGCACAGTGCCGGAAGATGTTCCTGTACATCCTACATCGATAGGAGAGGAAGCAAATGATGATGATCATGAAACTCTGAACGAGGAAGCTACTAAACCTCGCAGATCGACGAGGGAGCGTACCACTCCTGATTGATATGATCCCTGTCTAAATGTCATGATTGTGGATAACAATGATGAAGACCCTGCGATGTATGAGGAAGCAATGATGAGCCCAGATTCCAACAAATGCCAAGAATCCATGAAATCCGAAATGGGATCCATGTATGATAACCAAGTATGGACTTTGGTAGACTTACCTGATAGCCACAAGGCTGTCAAGAATAAATGGATCTTCAAGAGAAAAACAGATGCTGATGGTAATATTACTGTCTATAAAGCTCGACTTGTCGCGAAGGGGTTCCGACAAATTCAAGGAGTTGAGTACGATGAGACTTCCTCACCTGTAGCGAAGCTAAAGTCTGTAAGGATTTTGTTAGCAATAGCTGCATTTTTCGATTATGAGATTTGGCAGATGGATGTCAAAACGGTGTTCCTTAATGGTGACATTGAGGAAGAGTTGTATATGGTACAACCCAAAGGTTTTGTCAATCCTAAAAATGCTGACAAGGTATGCAAACTTCAGCGTTCCATTTATGGACTGAAGCAAGCATCCCGGAGTTGGAACTGACGCTTTGATAAGGTGATCAAAGACTTCAGGTTTGTACAGACTCATGCTGAGGCCTGTATTTACAAGAAAGTGAGTGGGAGCTCTGTAGCGTTCCTGATATTATATGTAGATGACATATTATTGATTGAGAATGATATAGAACTACTAAGCAGTGTTAAAGGTTATTTGAATAAGTGTTTTCAATGAAAGACCTTGGTGAAACAGCGTACATTTTAGGCATCAAGATTTATAGAGATAGATCAAGACGCCTAATAGGGCTTTCACAGAGTACATACATGGACAAGATTTTAAAGAAGTTTAGAATGGATGAAAGCAAGAAAGGGTTCTTGCCTATGTTTCCAGGTAAGGTCTTGAGTAAAACTCAAGGTCCGTCTACGACAAAAGAAAGAGAGAGGATGAACAAGATCCCCTATGCCTCGGCAGTAGGCTCTATCATGTATGCCATGTTGTGTACTAGACCGGATATCGCACATGATGTTAGTTTGACCAGCAGGTATCAAAGTGATCCAGGAATGGAACACTGGACAGCGGTCAAGAATATCCCGAAGTACTTGAAAATGACTAAGGATATGTTTCTTTGTTATGGCGGTGACCAAGAGCTCGTTGTAACCAGTTACACCGATACAAGTTGGAACACTGATCCTGATGACTCTAAGTCTCAGTCTGGGTACGTGTTTATATTGAATGGTGCTGCAGTAAGCTGGATGAGTTCCAAGCAGTGCAAAGTGGCGAAGTCTTCAACTGAATCTAAATACATAGTGGCTTCAGAGGCTTTATCGGAAGCGGTATGGATGAAGAGGTTCATTGTTGAGCTTGGTGTGGTTCCTAGTGCATTGGACCCATTAGTCATCTATTGTGACAACATTGGTGCCATCGCCAATGCACAAGAACCAAGGTCACACAAGAAGCTAAAGCATATCAAGCTGCGTTTTCATTCGATTCGCGAGTACATCGAAGATGGTGAAGTAAATATTTGCAAAGTACACACAAATCTGAATGTGGCAGATCCGTTGACTAAAGATCTCCCTAGGGGCAAATCATGACCAACACCAGAATGCCATGGGTGTTAGGTACCTTACAATGTAATCTAGATTATTGACTCTAGTGCAAGTTGGAGACTGTTGGAGATATGCCCAAGAGGCAATAATAAAGTGGTTATTATAATATATCTTTGTGTTTATGATAAAAGTTTGCATACCATGCTATAATTGTATTAACCGAAACATTGATACATGTGTGTTATGTAAACAACAAGGAGTCCCTAGTAAGCCTCTTATATAACTAGCTTGTTGATAAATAGATGATCATGGTTTTGTGATCATGAACATTGGTTGTTATTAATAACAAATTTATGTCATTGGATGAATGATATAATGGACACACACACCCAAATGAGCGTAGCATAAGATCAAGTCATTAAGTTCAACTTGCTATAAGCTTCCGATACATAGTTACCTAGTCCTTCGACCATGAGATCATGTAAATCACTTACATCGGAAGAATGCTTTGATTACATCAAACGCCATTGCGTAAATGGGTGGTTATAAAGATGGTATTAAGTATTTGGAAAGTGTGAGTTGAGGCATATGGATCAAGTGTGGGATTTGTCCATCCCGATGACGGATAGATATACTCTGGGCCCTCTCGGTGGAATGTCGTCTGATTAGCTTGCAAGCATGTGACTAGGTCACAAGAGATGACATACCACGGTACGAGTAAAGAGTACTTGTCGGTAATGAGGTTGAACAAAGTATGGAGATACCGATGATCGAACCTCGGACAAGTAAAGTATCGCGTGACAAAGGGAATCGGTATCGTATGTAAATGGTTCAATCGATCACTAAGTTATCGTTGAATATGTGGGAGCTATTATGGATCTCCAGGCCCCGCTATTAGTTATTGATCAGAGAGGAGTCTCGATAATGTTCACATAGTTCTCGAACCGTAGGGTGACACACTTAAGGTTTGATGTCGTTTTAAGTACATATGGAATATGGAATGGAGTTCGAATGTTGTTCGGAGTCTTGGATGGGATCTAGGACGTCACGAGGAGTTCCGGAATTGTCCGGAGAATAAGATTCATATATAGGAAGTCACTTTCCAAGTTTGGAAATGATCCGGTGCATTTATGGAAGGCGCTAGAATGTTCTAGAACCTTCCGGAAGAAATCACCATGGAAGGTGGAGTCCCGGTTGGAATCCACCAACCCTAGCCAACCACCTTAAGGGGAATATGGAGTCCACGGTGGACTCCACCACCATGGCCGGCCATGAGGGAAGGAAAGGGAGGAGTCCCACCCCCCCTAGGTTTCGCCCTTTGGTAAGTTTTTGAGTTGGACTCTTATTCGAATCTTTGGGCTAACCCTTGGGGTTCCACCTATATAATGAGGGAGAGAGGGAGGGGACCGACCACCACTTGAGCCGGGCACCCAAGGCCGGCGCCCCAATTCCCCCCTCTCCCTAAACCCTAGCCGCCCCCTCCTCTCGCTTCTCCCGTAGTGCTTAGGCGAAGCCATGCCAGAGATCTCCACCACCACCAACACCACGCCGTTGTGCTGTCGGGATTCTGAGGAGGATCTACTACATCCGCTACCCGCTGGAACGGGGAGAAGGACATCGTCATCAACACCGAACGTGTGACCGAGTACGGAGGTGCTGCCCGATTGTGGCACCGTCAAGATCTTCTACGCGCTTTTGGAAGAGGCAAGTGATCTACTACATCAACAACGAGATCTAATCTCGTAGGCTTTGGAATCTTCGAGGGTTAGTCTCATACTCTCATGATCTTCATCTCGTTGCTACCATCTACTAGATTATATCTTGGCTTGTTATTCGTTCTTGCGGTAGGATTTTTTTGTTTTCTATGCTACGAATCCCATCAGACGTGTGTTCCGGGGTGGGGATGACGGGTTCCGGTACTTGTGCCTACCAGTGTACATCGGATCCTTTCCCTTGTTTTGATTCGTCGGAGGTGTTCTCGAGGGTACGGGAATCGGATTTGGATGTTCTCTGGTTTTTTCTTCTGCGATCCATGGATCCGGTGCGCGATTCTTCATCACGACGCTCCCTTCCTGAGGCATCCTTCTGCATGCTGGATAAACATAGCTCCGGATTGGATTCCATACTGCACGAAGTATCTGCTTTACTCTGTTGCTTCATTTCAAAAGTGACGAGTGTGCGGAGGTGGTTGATGTCGATTTCCTCATCGTTTTTGGCCAAAATATTCACAGCCTTCTTCATGTTATCCTTCGGAGTTGCGAGCGGCTGGTGATTGGTGGGGGTGTCAAAGTTAATCAGACTTCATGTCGGATCCTTTCTGCTTCCTTGCTGGCATCACCTATGATCATCTCCCACCGCTCTCTGAGTGCTTTGGCCTTCTGCAAGTATTCTATGATAGTGCACTCTTTCTCCTCGACTCGTTCTAGCAGCTCCTCCGCATCTTGCATTTCCTCCAGCATTACTACTGCAGTATTGGCAAACCTTTCAGCGGTAGCCAGCAGTTCCTTCCTTTTGGCTTCTAGAGCTTCCGGGTCTGCGGCTTCTTCCAGATTTATTGGCTTGGTTAGGATTTCCGAGTTTGCAATGGCACCTCGGCCTGCTGCCCTAGCGAGCCCTTCTATGGACATGTCTTCCCCGTGTTCGAGGACACGTCCTTCTCTAGGATCCGGCACGACGCGATAGCGCACTCTTTGCAGGGTCTCCGGATTTGACGCGCCTAGAATTCCAACGTTGGGCGGAGTCACTTATGCACCAGTTCCTTGCTCCAGCCCAGTTAAGGTCACGAGGACCTCCTTTGGCAGGGCAGATTCTGCCTCAGCTTTTTCCTCATCCTCCAACTCCTTCATAACACGGTTGTATTCCTCTGTGTCCATGGAGGACGCATCGTCAGATAATGGGCTTAGGTTGTCAAGTATTGATTCTTCTTTGTCTCCGGCATCCTCTTGTTAATCCGGAGCATTGTTGTCTCCGGCAACCTCTTGCTGATCCGGAGTATCGCTGTTTCCGGCAGCCTCAACCTGCATGGGTTCAACTCCATCCCGAGGAGGGGCGGTTCCTGCGGTATGTGCGAGGAAGTGCACGAAGTGGAACCTTTGCTTCTCTAACACCTGGGAGACCCAGGCGGATCTGCATTGGTCTTCCACCGTTATTTCCTGCTCAGGGGAGGATTGGGTGGGTTTTGAAATTTCTAGATCTAAGGTGGAATCTTCCTTAGGAAGTTCATGCGGCTCAGATAGGATCTTCGTGACTGCGTCCTGCCGAGCGGCGGTTGCGTCAGCGTTACTTACCAGGGCGTTTCCGTCGGAATCGACGGTCTCGCCGATGAAGATGTGAATGCCGCCCATTGGGATGATGGAGAGCTTGACGGGGTCGGTCTTAGCTGGAATCTAGCACTCGTCCCGAGGGACGATCGGAATATTCCCAGCGTAAAGGACACGCCCCACAGCGATTTAGTCGTTGAAGCTTCCCATGGCGGAACCCTCCCGGTTCTGGCCTCCAGACGCCGCTGGCCCCACGGTGGGCACTAACTATCGTTGCCTATTCGACTGTACCTTGGAGGAGGGATCCTCACGAGGGGGAGAAGAAGTAGGGGCCATCGGGCGGAGAGTCCTCGGGATGGTGGTACGCAATTTACCCAGCTTCGGAACACCTGCTCGATGATAAGGCATACTGCTGCTTGTCTGGAATTATTTGGGCGCTTTCGCGTTGTTACAATGAGTTGTGGTTGTGCCTCTAGGGCTCCCGGGATCCGGCTTATAAAGGTGCCAGGATCTAGGGTTTACACGAAGATTCCTAGCCGGAATAGAAAATGCCTAACTACAGAATATTACATTGCCGTGCATGTCAAGGATCCAACTTTACTTATACACCGTATTGGATCCGGATACTTCATGGGTCTCCACGGATCCGACTACCTGCATAGGTCGGTTAAGAACTTAAGATCCGGCTCCTGTTCCTGGACTGGACTTCATCCATCTTCTATCAACAACGACTGGGCCGCCCGATGGGCCATATGCCACCATCACCATCTGTGGGCCACCCGGACTTGCCGGATCTATACCACATCGTTGATATACCCATAAAGTATACCCAAAACAGGTAGGTGGGGCAGGTTGTGGAACAATTTGCCGCTTCAAAGGCGGTGGTGCTCGGTGGATGCATTGAAATCAAGTCATTGATGGACATGGACTTCCGTGGCTATTGGTAAAAACCGAGGTGGACGATGGTGGTGGTTCTTGGCGTCGTTTTCCTTGTACAAGGCATCATTTTTGTAGCTCTCGTTTCCTTGCCCGGGTGCTCCAGGGAAACCCTAGATCCGGGTCTCTTGGACCGGATGTTAGCGACACTTTTAATGGCGTTCTTCCTCTTGAGGGCATCATCTTTGAAGCACTTTATGGATAGATGGGTTTGAAGGTGGAGTGGTGCTGCATGTACCTCATCAATGACGACGACTCCCATCGGCATGGTGCACCCGAGTATCAGTGTAGGACGTGTAATGGTGTATGGATGTAGGGCGGTGGTATCGTCTGGCGTTATGGTGGCGTTGACGACACATGCCTATCAAAAACAATGTGGATCTCTTCCCTGAAGATGGCTCGGCGGCTCATCGGAGGTGATGGCTTTAGAAGCTTGTGCATGAGGTGCTCGCGACCGGTCTGCTGGACGTTGTTGGACACAATTAAGAAAACATTTTCTTGCTATTTGATGTAAAAGAAATCTGCAGTTTTCAATAGTTTTGAACCTCTTAATTCAATCAAACAAGCCCCACGGGAAACATTTCTAAGCAAGGAAAGTAATTAATTATCTAAAATACTAGTATAAATAGCCATTAAAATGATAGAGGCCCTACCTATGAGAGAAACTCATCATTTCCACAGACAGTAACGCGGACCGGAAATGCGTCTGCACCCAGCTTCAGCGGGGCGACGCATCGTGTCCGAGGCGTCCGCCGCGATGCAAACGCGACGCAAATATGCGGCACATTTGCGTCTCCGTGGACGCTGCACGAACGCGCCGAGCGTCCGCTCGCTTCCCCCACGGGCCCGCCTGGCAACGATCCTGTATCAAGGCCATCTCTTCCGTGGCCAGTGCTTCCATGGTCAGCGCTTCCGCGTCTGCGCCGCAGCCTTCGCCTTCAATGTCGCGGCTGCCTGTTCTACGCGCGCACTGGCGGGCAGAGGCTTGGCTTCTGCGCCGCCTTCAATGGCATCGTATCCCGCGCGTGGCCGGCCTTAAAAGTCAACCGTCACAGTTCTTGCCCTCGCCTACACCTCCACTCCCACCTCCACCGCCGCGCCGCCGCATCACCATGGGAAAGAAGAAGAACGACTTCGAGGCGTCCGACAGCGGCACCAAGAAGGGGGAGCGGACGCAGAGGGTGCCGCTGCCCGTCATGCTGGGAAGGCTGATGCACGGGAACTGGACGCTGTGCGAGGCCTGGTCGGGCGTGCAATTGCCTGGCGGCTGGCGGCTCAGCTGCCGCCGGGTGCCCGTCCCTCCCGTGCCTGCGCGCGAGCCAGATAGGAGCGCCGAGATCCGGCGAAGGAGGCGGTACCTGCCGCCGGACCTCCGCGCCGATCCGGCGTACGCCATCGACTCCGACAGGTGGCAGGCTTCATGGGCGACATGTGTCCAAGAGGGATCGGAGGAGGAGGGCGGGCTTCATGGGCGACATGGACTATCCCTTCGACCGTTCACCGCCGCCTCGTCCTCGAAGACAGCAGGCGGCGACGCGTGCGCACCAGGCACTGACGCGTGCGCAGGACGACAGCGATGACGATGACGACTACATCGAGGCGTTGGCGTACCAGAACGAGTAGGTCAAGGACGACATCGACGACTACATTGCGCTCGTCTTCCAGGAATGGCAGCTGGCCGTGGCGGAGGGCCGCGAGTTCGAGTTCCCGGACAACATGACGAACGACAAGATGGCGAAGCTCGGCCTCCTCGTCTCTGAGAACGACCGACCTGTGCAGCCGCCGCTGCCCCGGTACGCCACCGGCTTCATGCCGCCGGGCCTGTCGGAGGATGATGCCCTACGACTAGCGCTACAGGACTCGGCTGCGCCACAACCGCCGCCGTACAACCCGGGCGCCTCCACCGCCGCCACAGCCACAACACTGGCCGCCTCCACCTCCGCCACAGCCAGACCCCTGGGCGGCTCCACTGCCGCCACAGCCACAGCACTGGCCGCCTCCACCTCCGCCACAGCCAGAGCCCTGGGCGGCTCCACCTCTAGCACCGCCGACGCGCCCGGCGTACGTTCCGCCGGTTTCCAACTGGCTGTGGGTGATACCGGAGCTCATCGTGCTCGACAACGACGAGGAGCAGCAGTAGGCGCATGCGTTTAGGGTTTATTTTCACGTGTAAATTATGTTTTCATGTTATAAAAAAATGCTTCTCGCAAAAAATACGTCGTGCCACTGGAGCAACCCGACGCAAACGGACGCGCGGTCGATTTCGACCATTTCAGCCGACGCAAACGGACGGCGCGCGGATATTTCCGAACGCCTCGCGCCCCTGGAGTTGGCCTAACGGCACTCACACCGGCGCACGCTACCTCGAAGCGACAGTGCCACTGTTTCATGTAGCAAGTTTGGTGCACGATCGATCCGGCCGTGTGCCGTCTACCAAGTGACGGATGGATGGATGGACGGATCACGAAGCTAGCTAGAGAGATTCCCCTGCCATGGCGCCGTCCACACCGAGTCACAGTGTACTTCCCATGCATTATTTCCGGGCCGTGTTCGATCGATCGTGTATCTACGTACGTACGTTACTCACACAACACAAAACCGTCTTTTCACACACGTGTGCATGCATGGTGGCAGGACAGGTCATGCTCGCACGTAAACGTTCTATCGCACGCATGGACAGGGCGCACGTACTGTTGTCCCACTACGCGTGCCCATAGTACACACGTGCACCTGCTAGCCACGCCTTTTCGTGCGTGCGCTCGTGTCTGAAAATCGGGTTGGTTTTTACTGCAAAAGTTACACGACAGAGGAGCATTGTAGAAGTTTTTTTTTTCAGACAAAACTTCTTGGCAAAACTAATGCCTCATGTCACCCTAAACTATATGGAAATCTCACCCCTAAGTTCGGCGTCCATAAAAACGCCGCCAAAATTTTGCCGATCAACACCTAGGAATTTTGCCAAAAATGCGAGGGTCGGCACCAAATCCATTGGCGCCGACCTCACTTTAGAGCCACATGTTATCGATCTGCACTAATTCAACCCCAACCTCACTCGCACGGAACACGAACTAGTTTTCGAAATAGCTTCACTAGGGTTACATGAGAGATTAGTTTTGCCTAGAGGCCAGATTTATCAAAAAAAATAACATCCTAGATACAGAGGCTACAATTACAAGAAAAATTAGATATGTGCATTGCATTTATGCATGTAAAATCCGAGAAAATTTGGCACCAAACTCATTGGCACCGATCTCACTTTGGCATCATATTCCTTGGCGCCGACGTGCACTAATTCGGCTCCATCCTCTCTAGCGCCGAACCTAGGGTCAAATTTCAAATTGAATGGATTGGGATATCTTAAATGATTTAATTACTTCTAGACCAAACGAGGTTCAGTTACCACCTATTTAAAGGAGGTTGATAAGTGAAAAAGTGCCTTTGGCTCCTGAGCTCCGGTGACCTTTTATTTTTATTTATTAAAAAAATCATAGAAATATGAACATAGCCAACGATGTAACCTACAAGCATGCAAAATTTCAATGCGAAGTTTTAATATTATGATCTATACAAAGATGAAAAAATCTGATAAAATTTGGAGATTTGAAATGTACATAGTCACATCCACATGTTTATCTTCCCAAAAAAAAATCCACATGTTTATCATTTTGTGTAGCACAAAATGCAAAATATTAAAATTCAGATTTTGCATGTTTGTGGGATAGATCATTGGCTACATCTGGATTTTTTTACAGTTTTTTCTTCTAAAACTCATAAATATAGCTTTTTTTAGATACTCTCATAAATATAGCTTTGGAGTTATTGAAAACAACAGGATCACTGGATCATTGATTCTCCCGGAGATAGGGCCCGCTAGTTAGTGCTAGGCCGAAAATGTTCGCCCCGTTAGATGGGCCAATAACTGAGTCTACAGAATCGCGGGCCTCACTAGACGAATAGCATATCTAGGCTTATTTCAGCGAACGTATTTTTGACTGTCGTATAACACTCGATGCAACTTATTCTAGAAACAACACTCAGTGATATCATGTTTTAATTGCCGTTTGTCCCTGTAGCCGCCGCCTCTTTAGAAAAGCCCTAGCCGCCCCTACTCAGCCTCCTCCATAGATCGGTTCCCCCTCCTCCGGTCGGCTTCGCCGGCGTTAGGAGGAGTGGGGAACCCGATCTATGAGTGGAGTTTTCAATAAAAGTAGTCTTTTTAGTAGTCTATGTTAGGTTTTTGGACGCCGTTTTCTTGTTGGTTTTCCCGCAATGAAGATGGCATCGTCTGCAATAAGTGATCTTCGGCCTTTCGTTCGACGACGAGATCTCCTTCCCGACGTCAATGGTGGTGCTGAAAGATTACAGTTATCTAGGTATGGGTGTTCAGATCTGTTATCGCCGGATTTTAGCCAAATCAGGAGATGGGGCGTGATTGAGATGGGCTTAGAGGATATGCACGTAAAATGTTTCTGAATCGGTCTTGTACGAGAGTTTGGGCTAGATTGCCCGTGTATCTGTACATTATGGTAGATCACGTTTAAGTTTAGAATTAAGAGATAGAGTTTAGTCGTACACAGTTAGGTTTGTTCCAGAGATAGAAAGTCTACGGACTATAAATATGTACCTAGGGTTATTGAGAAAGGAGGACGATCACGTTCACAACAAACACAATCTAGGCGCATCGCCACCCCTTGTTTCGAGGGTTTCTTCCGGGTAAGCGCCATGCTGCCTAGATCGCATCTCGCGATCTAGGCAGTATCAGTTTATTCATTGTTTTGTATTGCTCGTGCTGAAGCCTTTTTGATGGCGAGTAATACTGTTATCATGGATGTTTTGGGGCTAATATTGCTACTTTTCTGATATGTATGCTTAGTTACGCTGCCCCTAGATATCTAGCTGCCCTTGCACCTATCTTAGGTGTAAGGGCAGCATCTTGCTTAGTCTTTATTTAGTAGATTCGATCTGTTATGGTTGTTCCTTGTTCCCCAAGGATTAGTTTGATATCCGCATGGTTAGGCCTTGCAAACGGGTTGAATGATCCAGTAGCGCGTAAGGTACGGTTTGCCGATCCTAGAGGAGTTGTTCCGGGAATCAACTCTATGTTGGTTTTTAGGCCTTTTCTAGGGCTAGTTTTCTGTTATCTTTCGTATCTGCCAGGCTCAACTACGTGTAGGACGTTCCAGTTATGCGGTGAAAACCCTAGACTGTCGTAGATTGATTTATCTTAGTATTGATCAAGCAGGACCCCGATGTTATCGTAGATCCAATACGAATCATGAGTCGATCGGCTCCTTGAGCCGATTCACAGGGTAACCTGAGAGCCGATCGAGGCTCGGATTTAATGTTTACGTGTCTGCCATGCAGGAAACTGATCGAAGCAATCCATCACCTTCCTGACCAGGTATAGGTCAGGTGGCACGCCCTCGCAACAGCCAGGACGTGTGCCGGAGTTTTGCGGGCCGTTGCCCGAGGGACCAGGGCCCACCAGCAGTTCTGGGAGCCTCCCGGCTCTTCGTGTTGCTCGTCGCTGCTCGCCGGTGGGTTTTGGCAGGCAACACATTCTGGCACGCCCGGTGGGACCTTCTACATCAACTGCGTCAACATCTACATTAACTGCGTCAGCATCTGCAGCTGAGATGGCGGAAGCACCAATCACGTACGAAGAGCTGCCTGAGGAGCACAAGAAGAAGTATGATGAGCTTAAAGCTGTTTTCGAAGCCGATCTCATCGGCTCTTTCGAGAGGACCCGTAAGCATGGCATCAGGTGGAAAGGGTTCTCACCCGAAGGCGCTCTCGATGAAGTAGACCTGTCTATCCCTTCAGAGGAACACACCAGAGCTTGATGACCCACAAGTATAGGGGGTGTATCGTAGTATCTTCGATAAGTAAGAATGTCGATCCCAACGAGGAGCAGAAGGTGTTGACAAGCAGTTTCGATGAAGGATTCACTGTAAATGCTCACAGACAAGTATTCAGGGGTTTTTGATGTAGCAGATGAATAAAGTACGAGTAAGTAAAGTGCGAGAGTAATAATTGCAGCGAGTGGCCCAATCCTTTTTAGCACAAAGGACAAGCCGGTTTGTTTACTTATAATGACCAAACGTTCTCGAGGACACACGGGATTTTAGTCTAGTGCTTTCGCTACATACGGCTAATTAATCTTCATTGTTTTGATAAGTGTTGTGTGGGTGAACCTATGCTAATGTACCGCCCTTCCTAGGACTAATACATACTTGTGATTATACCCCTTGCAAGCATCCGCAACTACAAGAAAGTAATTAAGATAAATCTAACCACAGCCTTAAACTCTGAGATCCTGCTATCCCTCCTGCATCGATATACCAACGGGGGTTCAGGTTTCTGTCACTCCGGCAACCCCGCAATTGGCAAACGAGTATAAGATGCATTCCCCTAGGCCCATAAAGGTGAAGTGTCGTGTAGTCGACGTTCACACGACACCACTAGAAGAATAACACTACAACGTAAATATCATAACATTGAATATTACTCAACCATACTTCACTACTAACATTTAGACTTCACCCATGTCCTCAAGAACTAAACGAACTACTCACGAGACATCATATGGAATATGATCAGAGGTGATATGATGATGAATAACAATCTGAACATAAACCTTGGTCCAACGGTTTCACTCAATAGCATCAATAACAAGTAGAAATCAACACCGGGAGAGTTTCCCCTATCAAACAATAAAGATCAAACCCAAATTGTTACAGCGGTGACGATGTGCAGCGGTGGAGACGGCGGTGATGATGATGGAGATGATGATGATGGTGATGGAGATGATGTCCAGCTCGATGACGGTGACGATGGCGTCAATTTCCCCCTCCGGGAGGGAATTTCCCCGGCGGATCTCAGCCTGCCGGAGAGCTCTTTTCTCTCTGGTGTTCTCCGCCCCACAGAGGCGGCTGTGACTCTTCGCGACTTACTTCCTGGAGCTTAGGTTTTCGGGACGAAGAAATACGCGAAGGAGAGGAGGCCAGAGGGGGCTGTGGGCCCCCTCCCCACAAGGCGGCGCGGCCAGGGCAGAGCCTGCGCCGGCCTGTGAGGGGGGCCCATGGTGGCCCTCCTCGGCTCCTCCTTCTGGCTCGTCATCTTCTGGAAAAATAGGATTTTTCATATAACTTTCGTCAATTGTTGGTCTTCCGAAATATTGCATTCTGACGGCGCTTTTTCCAGCAGAATCCTGACTCCTGTGCGCGATCCTCCAATAGTCATGAAACATGCAAAATAGATGAAATAACATAAGTATCATCTCCAAATATGAAATATATCAATGAATAACAGCAAATTATGATATAAAATAGTGATGCAAATTGGACGTATCAACCCCCCCCAAGCTTAGACTTCGCTTGTCCCCAAGCGAAACTGAACTCGGTAAACAGGACCACATGTTTATGGAGTGAAGAGTCGATAAATAAAATACGGACAAGAAGCATCATATTCATTCACACAAGACATTCTAGTAAACAACTTCCTCATATAATTCAACTTGAAACAAGTATAAGGTAATCACAAATAAAGGTGCATAAGAAATCATAATTGGTGATGGCAAACTTTGTTCTTGGTCAGAGAACAATTAACATGTTATATTTATCTATCGAGCAGCGCTCTCATGTTAAAGTTTATATGGCATAACTTGCCTACTCAATCATAATAATCTCCTCATAATCATTGATAACTTTCAAAGCTATATTCATTCGGATAAAACTTGTACTAAACAAGGAAGAGTAAAAGACATGATAAGGTAAATCACAATATAAGTGTTTGATCACAACAACTCAAATGCTTGCTTAAGATGGAGGGAAATAGGTCTACTGACTCAACATAAAGTAAAAGATAGGCCCTTCGCAGAGGGAAGCAGGGATTAAATCATGTGCTAGAGCTTTTTCAGTTTTGAAATCATATAAATAGAATAAAAGTAACATTTTGAGAGGTGTTTGTTGTTGTCAACGACTGGTAGAAGGTACTCTAACCCCCTTGCCAGACAAACCTTCAAAGAGCGGCTCCCATTTTATTTTTATTTTTGTGTGGCACTCCTTCCAACCTTTCTTTCACAAACCATGGCTAACCGAATCCTTCGGGTGCCTGCCAACAATCTCATACCATGAAGGAGTGCCTTTTTATTTTAGTTTTATTATGATGACACTCCTCCCCACCTTTGCTTTCTCAAGCCATGGCTAACGGAATCCTTCGGGTGCCGTCCATCAATCACATTCCATGGAGGAGTGTCTATTTAGGTTAATTAATTTGGGACTGGGAATCCCATTGCCAGCTCTTTTTGCAAAATTATTGGATAAGCGGATGAAGCCACTAGTCCATTGGTGAAAGTTGCCCAACAAGATTGAAAGATAAACACCACATACTTCCTCATGAGATATAAAACATTGACCAAATCAGAGGTAATAAATTTTGAATTGTTTAAAGGTAGCACACGAAGTATTTACTTGGAATGGCAGGAAATACCATGTAGTAGGTAGTTATGGTGGACACAAATGGCATAGGTTTGGGTTGAGGTTTGGATGCACGAGAAGTATTCCCTCTCAGTACAGGTCTTTGGCTAGCAAGGTTAATTAGCAAGCATAAGAGTCGAGGGAAACAAACAAACATACATGTGATAGAAACAATCATGCATCTTCCTTGTAAGCGCAAACAATTTTAATCTTCAGAATAATAAGCTATGAGCTAACAAGAAAGGAAGACAATGAAACAACTACATGTATTTCTCTTTTCTACTTAAACCTCAAAGTGTTGTTGCTATTGACCAATGCTAAGTTTGCCAAAACCAAATAGATTTACTCAATGCTCCCAAAGTGATACCAATACTAATAACAAGATCAATCATATAATAAGGATTGCAAACTAAAATAAGATGTGCAATATGTAAATGATAAGACTTCTCATTAATATTCCATGACGATAACTCACACCAAGGGATACATAGACAACCAACTAAAGGAGAGATACTTCCACACTGCAACCCATCTTATATGATAACTTCCCTACTCATGATATGACACTACTTGATAATAAAAAGTAAAATATAGTGATGATGTGATACCGCGGCACTCCCCCAAGCTTGGAACAAACCAAGGGGATGCCAATACCGATGATGAATTACTCCTTCGGTGATGGTGGTGATGAATTCCTCCCGCGCTTCTTACAGATCTCCTTCAGCTTCAGTTTCTCAGTTTGGCAATTCTGCACTAAGACTCTAAGAGATTCATTGTTATCTGAAGTTGGCGGTGGCGACCTTGTGATGGGAATCGAGTAATATTCCAGCATTCTACGGAGTCGGTAATTCTCCTCCTGGAGTATCTCCACTTCTCTTCTTAGAGCCCGGTATTGATCACAAAACTCATCGGTAGTCCGTAGAGCTTCTTCCAACACAGGGAAAGAGTCGAGGCTAAGAGCAGGTGGTAAGGGTCCCTGCAAGTTATGAGAAAAAGAACGTCGAGTGTCAACAGATCCCACCAAGATTTGCTTACTCCCAACGGCTTGTTGCTCTTGTTTTGACGACACCCTTTTCACTTCTTCCTCTGAAAGCCCCTTGCCCTTGTTGTTGGAGACCATGGTGCTTCTAGATTGAGAACAGATCCTGGCAGAAACAGCTCGAAACAAAACACGTCGAGAAAACGATATACGGACCTCCAGGGGTCCGGGGGATTATATAGCAGGAATTTTCACGACAAAAGGAAAGTACCAGGTCGAACCAGAGTCGGAGAGGGGCAACGAGGCGGCCAGCTCATAGGGCGGCGCGGCCTGGCTGAGGCCCGCGCCGGCCTATGAGGGCACGCCCTCGTGCATCTCCTCCACTCCGTTTCGATCTCGTAATTTTTCATATTTTCCAAAAACAGCAAAAACATTGTTCAGAAAGTAAATCGCGAACTTTATATTACCAGTACTGTTACCTATTCAAAGTCGAGTTCTGGCAGATTGTCAATTTGACCTTTGATGAAAGCCTCCAGTGTTTCCACTCGAATGACATCAACATCTACATTGTAAGAATCACCTGAGATATAATGCTTGAGTCTTTGTCCATTCACCACTTGTGTGGCATTGCCTTGGAGAGAGCTAATTTTAATTGCTCCTGAACGATACACCTCCTCAACAACATATGGTCCTTCCCATTTTGAGAGTAGTTTCCCTGCAAAGAATCTGAGACGAGACCGATACAATAGGACTTTATCCCCAATATTAAATTCTCTTTTGATAATCCTTCTATCATGCCATTTTTTAACTTTCTCTTTAAAGAGTTTAGCATTTTCATAAGCTTCACTTCTCCATTCATCTAGAGAACTCAATTGTAGCAACCTCTTCTTACCGGCAAGTTTAGGATCTTTATTTAGTTCTCTAACAGCCCAATAAGCTTTGTGCTCTAGTTCTAAAGGTAAATGACAAACTTTTCCATAAACCATTTTATAAGGTGACATTCCCATGGGATTTTTATAAGCAGTTCTATAAGCCCATAGTGCTTCCTTCAATTTACTAGCCCAATTCTTTCTAGTTTTATTAACAGTCTTTTGCAAGATAGATTTAATTTCTCTATTTGATAGTTCTACTTGCCCACTAGTTTGAGGATGATAAGCGGAAGCAATTCTATGATTAATACCATATTTAGCAAGAGTTTTCCTAAAACCACCATGAATAAAATGAGAACCTCCATCAGTCATAATATATCTAGGAACTCCAAATCTAGGGAAAATAATATCTAAAAGCATTCTTAAAGAAGTCTCAACATCAGCACTTTTTGTAGGTATGGCTTCCACCCATTTAGTAACATAATCAACAGCAACAAGTATATGAGTGTTACCTTCTGAAGAGGGAAAAGGTCCCATGAAGTCAAATCCCCAACAATCAAACGGTTCAATAACAAGAGTATAATTCATAGGCATTTCATTGCGTCTGGAGATATTACCAACCCTTTGGCATTCATCACAAGATAAGATAAACTTCCTTGCATCTTTGAAGAGAGTTGGCCAATAAAAACCAGATTGTAGAACCTTTTGCGCGGTTCTATCTCCGGCGTGATGTCCTCCATAAGCACTACCATGACATTTACTCAATATCTCTTGCTGTTCATATTCGGGAACACATCTTCGCAGAATACCATCCACTCCTTCTTTATGTAAGTGTGGGTCATCCCAGAAATAATGCCTCAAGTCATAAAAGAATTTCCTCCTTTGCTGGGCTGAAAAGGTTGGAGGCAAGTACTTGGAAACAATAAAGTTAGCATAATCAGCATACCAAGGACTGTCTCGCGAGCTCACCTTTATTATAGCCAATTGTTCATTTGGAAAACTATCATTAACAGGCACAGGATCATAAGCAATATTTTCCAATCTAGACAGATTATCAGCAACAGGATTATCAGCACCTTTCCTATCTACAATATGCAAATCAAATTCTTGCAACAGAAGTACCCATCTAATAAGCCTTGGCTTAGCATCTTTCTTTTGCATAAGGTATCTGATTGCAGCATGATCAGTATGTATAGTAACTTTTGAATCAACAATATAAGATCTAAACTTATCACAAGCAAAGACTACAGCTAACAATTCTTTTTCAGTAGTAGCATAATTTCTTTGAGCAGCATCAAGGGTTTTACTAGCATAATGAATAACATTCAATTTTTTATTTACTCGCTGTCCAAGAACAGCGCCTACAACAAAATCACTAGCATCACACATAATTTCAAAAGGTAAGTTCCAATCAGGAGGTTCAACTATAGGAGCAGTTGTTAAGGCTTTCTTTAGAGTTTCAAAAGCTTCCTTACAATCATCATCAAAAACAAAAGGTACATCTTTTTGAAGAAGATTAGTAAGAGGCTTTGAAATCTTGGAGAAGTCTTTAATAAATCTCCTATAAAACCCAGCATGACCAAGAACACTACGAATACCTTTAACATCCCTAGGATAGGGCATCTTCTCAATTGCTTCAACTTTAGCTCTATCAACTTCAATACCTCTCTCGGAAATTTTATGTCCCAATACAATTCCTTCATTAACCATAAAGTGGCATTTCTCCCAATTAAGAACAAGGTTAGTTTCTTCACATCTCTGCAAAACTTTATCAAGGTTCCGCAAGCAATTATCAAAAGAATTCCCATAGACAGAAAAATCATCCATGAATACCTCTACAATACTCTCGCAAAAGCCATGAAAAATAGCAGACATGCATCTTTGAAAAGTAGCAGGGGCATTACATAAACCAAAAGGCATACGTCTATAAGCATAAGTTCCATAGGGACAAGTGAAAATGGTTTTCTCCTGATCCTTAGTTTTAACAGTCAAGAAAGCAAAAATGAGTATTTTTAGACAACCTTTCTAACATTTGATCAATAAAAGGTAAAGGGTAATGATCTTTCTTAGTGACTTTATTAACTTTTCGATAATCAATGCACATTCTATACCCTACAACTACTCTTTGAGGTATGAGCTCATCATTATCATTAGGCACAACAGTCATTCCTCCTTTCTTAGGAACACAATACACAAGACTAACCCATCTACTATCAGCAATAGGATATATAATACCAGCTTCAAGAAGTCTTAATACCTCATTTCTTACCACATCCTTCATCTTAGGAATTAGACGACGCTGAGGTTCAACAACAGGCTTCGCATCATCTTCCATATTAATGGCATGTTGGCAAATAGAGGGAGAAATCCCCTTCAAGTCATCAAGAGTGTAGCCAATAGCACCTCGGTGTTTCTTCAATATTTCCAATAACCTTTCTTCTTCAAACTCTGAAAGCTTAGAACTAATAATAACATGATATATTTTCTTATCATCAATATGAGCATATTTAAGATTATCAGGCAATGGTTTTAAATCAAAGACAGGATCTTCCTTTGGTGGTGGTGTTGTACCCAGATCTTCTACCGGTAAATCATGCTTAAGAATAGGTTGACGAAGAAAAATTTCATCAAGCTAATTTCTTTCTTCCCCAAAAACTTCACTCTCACTATTCTCCAAATGTTGCTGCAAAGGATTATTAGGAGCAAGAGCAATAGATGCACACTGTTCAACTCTAAAATCATTATTAGGCAAATCAGCTTTATAAGGAGTTTTGGCAAATTTAGAGAAGTTAAACTCATAAGATTCACCAGCAAATTTAGTCAAAATTTTCTCTTTCTTGCAATCTATAACAGCTCCACAAGTATTTAGAAAGGGTCTACCAAAAATGATAGGACAATATTTACTAGCAGCAGAACCAAGTACCAAAAAGTCAGCATGATATTTAATCTTACCGCATAGAACTTCCACATCTCGAACAATACCAATTGGAGAAATAGTTTCTCTATTAGCCAGCCGAATAACCACATCAATATCTTCAAGTTCACAAGAACCAATTTCGTGCATAATCTCCACGTAAAGCTCATAAGGAATAGCACTAATACTTGCACCAATATCACATAAACCATAATAACAATGATCTCCAATTCTAACAGATAGCATAGGAACACTAGCTTCCTTAGACTTATTAGGATGTGAAACAATATTAGAAGCATCTTCACAGAAAATAATATGACCATCCTCCACATTTTCAGTCACAAGATCTTTAACTATTGCAACAGCAGGTTCAACTTTTATTTGTTCTTCAGGTTCTATAGGTTTCTTTTCACTTTTATGAACCGCACTATTTATAACAGAGTACTTCTTCATTTTAGCGGGGAAAGGAGTTTTTTCAATATGAGCTTCAGGAATAACATGGTCAATAGTTTCAACTACAACACATTTATTTATAGATGAATCAATTTTATCTTTATACGGTTCATGATACTTATCAAAATTCTTCTTAGGCAATTCATAATGAGAGGCAAAAGCTTTATAAAGATTTGCAGCAACTTGAGAATCAAGACCATAAGTAGCACTCATATTACGAAATTTATCAGTATCCATAAAAGCTTCAATGCATTTATAATCATAATTTATACCTGATTCTCTATCCTTGTCGTTCTCCCATTCTTCAGTATTTTCCTGGATCCGATTAAGAAGGTCCCTTTTAAACTCCTCTTTGTTGTGTGTGAATGATCCAGAACAAGAAGTATCCAGCAAGGTCTTGTCTTGAAAAGAAAGTCTTGCATAGAAATTATCAATTATAACATTACCAGGAAGCTCATGGATGGGGCATTTGAGCATTAAAGACTTCAATCTCCCCCACGCTTGGGCAATACTCTCTCCATCATGAGGCCAAAAATTATATATGCGGTTCCGATCTTTGTGAATTTCACTTGGAGGATAGAACTTAGAATAAAACCGGGGCACAATATCATTCCATTCAAGAGAATCCCCATTATCCAGTAATTTATACCAATGCGCCGCTTTACCAGACAGCGATATAGAGAATAGTTTCTTCCTCACTTCATCCATAGCAATACCTGCACACTTGAATAAACCGCATAATTCATGTAAGAACAGTAAATGATCTCCAGGGTGGACAGTTCCATCCCCTGTATAACGGTTATCCACTACACGTTCAATAATTTTCATAGGTATTTTGTATGGTATCTCTTCCTCACCTGGCGCCTCATCCACTACCTTTGCAGTAGTAGTAGATTTTACAAATAAAAACTCAAGAGAAGATCTCTCCATAATGAATTATGGCAGCAGGCAGAAATAAAATCAGCACAAACAGTAGAAATTTCCCTTACCAATTCCACTTACCAATAGCGCTTCACTCCCCGGCAACGGCGCCAGAAAATAGTCTTGATGACCCACAAGTATAGGGGGTGTATCGTAGTATCTTCGATAAGTAAGAATGTCGATCCCAACAAGGAGTAGAAGGTGTTGACAAGCAGTTTCGATGAAGGATTCACTGTAAATGCTCACAGACAAGTATTCAGGGGGTTTTGATGTAGCAGATGAATAAAGTACGAGTAAGTAAAGTGCGAGAGTAATAATTGTAGCGAGTGGCCCAATCCTTTTTAGCACAAAGGACAAGCCGGTTTGTTTACTTATAATGACCAAACATTCTCGAGGACACACGGGATTTTAGTCTAGTGCTTTCGCTACATACGACTAATTAATCTTCATTGTTTTGATAAGTGTTGTGTGGGTGAACCTATGCTAATGTACCGCCCTTCCTAGGACTAATACATACTTGTGATTATACCCCTTGCAAGCATCCGCAACTACAAGAAAGTAATTAAGATAAATCTAACCACAGCCTTAAACTCTGAGATCCTGCTATCCCTCCTGCATCGATATACCAACGGGGGTTCAGGTTTCTGTCACTCCGGCAACCCCGCAATTGGCAAACAAGTACAAGATGCATTCCCCTAGGCCCATAAAGGTGAAGTGTCATGTAGTCGACGTTCACACGACACCACTAGAAGAATAACACCACAACGTAAATATCATAACATTGAATATTACTCAACCATACTTCACTACTAACATTTAGACTTCACCCATGTCCTCAAGAACTAAACGAACTACTCACGAGACATCATATGGAACATGATCAGAGGTGATATGATGATGAATAACAATCTGAACATAAACCTTGGTCCAACGGTTTCACTCAATAGCATCAATAACAAGTAGAAATCAACACCGGGAGAGTTTCCCCTATCAAACAACAAAGATCAAACCCAAATTGTTACAGCGGTGACGATGTGCAGCGGTGGAGACGGCGGTGATGATGATGGAGATGATGATGATGGTGATGGAGATGATGTCCAGCTCGATGACGGTGACGATGGCGTCGATTTCCCCCTCCGGGAGGGAATTTCCCCGGCGGATCTCAGCCTGCCGGAGAGCTCTTTTCTCTCTGGTGTTCTCCGCCCCGCAGAGGCGGCTGTGACTCTTCGCGACTTACTTCCTAGAGCTTAGGTTTTCGGGACGAAGAAATACGCGAAGGAGAGGAGGCCAGAGGGGGCTATGGGCCCCCTCCCCACAAGGCGGCGCGGCCAGGGCAGGGCCCACGCCGGCCTGTGAGGGGGGCCCATGGTGGCCCTCCTCGGCTCCTCCTTCTGGCTCTCGTCATCTTCTGGAAAAATAGGATTTTTCATATAACTTTCGTCAATTGTTGGTCTTCCGAAATATTGCATTCTGATGACGCTTTTTCCAGCAGAATCCTGACTCCTGTGCGCGATCCTCCAATAGTCATGAAACATGCAAAATAGATGAAATAACATAAGTATCATCTCCAAATACGAAATATATCAATGAATAACATCAAATTATGATATAAAATAGTGATGCAAATTGGACGTATCAGAGCTCTGCGCCAGGAAGTTAATTACAGGGTGGCTCATTCGCTACATCGTCATTCTGAGAGCCTGGTGAACGCTTTCGAGCGCATTGCGATTCGCGTGGTTCAGGAAATCATGAATCATTAGTACTCTCCGTCAGGGCCTGCCCTAGGAACTCACCAGGGAGAGATACCGTTCCAGACTAGACCGCAGCTGCCATTCTCGCTGGCAGCTCCAGAGCCGCCGGGTTCACCGGCATACGTCGTCTACAAGATGCCTGGTGATTACCAGTTCCTACATGAACCACCTAAAGAAATCCCGCATGGATACGTGTGCACGTACGTGCCGGAGTGCAATAACTTGGTGCGCACGAACCAGATTGCAGCAGGAGGGATTTCTGGAGCAGCAGGAGGGATTTCTGGAGCGGACGCTGATAAACAGGCGTGGCTAGCTAAATATGCCACCGGGGCGAGTCATGAAAGCTCAACCCCTGCAGCTCATACCGTGGATCAAATCATTACAATCTTGAGAGACCAGTTCAGCATCGTGCCAAAGAGGAGAACAGTCGGCTATTCCAAGCCGTACCCCAACGAATATGATTTGATTCCGCTGCCGCCCAAGTATCGGCTCCCTGAGTTCTCAAAGTTCAATGGATCAGAAGGGTCTAGCTCAATCGAGCATGTGAGCCGATATTTGGCACAGTTGGGCATGATTTCAGCATCAGACCCGTTGCGCGTGAGATTTTTCGCACAATCTCTCACAGGACCAGCTTTTGGGTGGTACACCTCGTTGCCACCAGATTCAGTCCGGACGTGGAAGCAACTGGAAGAGCAGTTTCATGTTCAATATCACTCAGAGGCTACCGAGGCTGGCATTGCCGATCTGGCGCAGGTGCGACAGAAGCGTGGAGAAACGGTGTCGGAATACATTCAGCGTTTCAGGACTGTCAAGAACCGATGTTATTCGGTTCGTTTAACTGAGAAAGAAGCAGTCGAGCTGGCAGTGTTGGGCCTCGCAGCGCCGATCAAGGACCTGGCTTTCCAAGTAGAATACAATTCACTGGCGCACATGGCCCAGAAATTAACATTGTATGAGCAGCGCCACCCAGAATTGTACCAAGACAAGTTCAAACGCCCGATAGGCCTGGTCGAGACAGAAGAAGTTGGGGACTGTTGGGGGGATAACCCCCGGTATGCCAAAGGCATGCCAAACCGGATGGTTTGAGCCATCGAGATACCGGTTTAATATTCTAACCGGAACACAAAGGTAAGAGTTTAGGCTAAGTGAAGCTAAGCCGGTATCCCCAAGAGGGGTATACCGGAACCTGGTAAAGAAGATACCGGAGAGAAGGGCCTGTCGGCAGGACTGGTCAAAGATTCTCTTCAGAGCAAGAAGACAAGGATGAGCTAAGCAAAGCGGATTTAATCAGAGCCCTGGCGCCAAAGAGAGAGATGACGCTGAAAGAAGCCGGAGGACGTCAGCGTCCCTGATTAAAGAAGACTCCGGCGTCATCTATGATTAACGTAGCTTTGTAAAGTAGTTTGTCCAGTCAAAGATGCCATTAGGGTTTCTTGTTCTGTAAGCCACCCTCTCCCCTATATAAGGAGAGGGGGCACTGCCTCATACGGGCGCGCGTCCACAGAGGAGATTAGACGATAGAACTTGTATCCAAGCACCTGTAATCATGTTGAGATCAATGAAGCAAGCGATCTAGTAAAGAGTTCTTCCTCTTGTCTCTCTTCTTGCATACCGGCCTTTGGTTGTGTTCTTGAGGAAAGCATCCGAAAGTTCATCCCATCTAGTCGCAAACCCTCCCCCGAATCCTCTAGCGCCCATTCGGCCCCAACTTAAGCCATCCCATGGCATCTGCTCGTTCGCCACGACGACAGTTGGCGCCCACCGTGGGGCTCGAAGTGGCGCTTGCTGGAGTTCACATTCGGGCGGGCATCCTCGACGTCGCCGGTCAGCGTACGGTCTCCGCGTTGGTGCAGCGCATCTACGCCATGGACTTCATCAACGACAACGCGGGCTGCTTCGCCAACGGCGGCATCTTCCCCAAGAACGGCCGCATCATCGAGTTCGGCAGCCACCGCATCTACTTCGGCACTGTTCCTGTGCGCCAGTGCCTCTCGCCGGTGCTGGTGGCGCCGGATCCACCAAGGTGGCTACATGCTGGCCGTGCTCCAGGGAGCGTGGAGGTGATGATGGCAGGCGCGGTCGACGCCGGCAAAGAAGCTGCAGAAGAAGGCACTGGGCGTGCGGTTTCGACCCGTGCGGCCAAGCCACCGCTGGAGCGAGGTGCAGGCGTAGCGGGAGCATCATCCGCGCCACCGAAAACACCGCTCCAAGCGGCGATGAACGTCCTCGCCACCCCCATCGCGCAGAACATCGAACCGGCAGCGGCTCAGGCGGAGCTGGAGGCGCAGCGCCAGAAGATGCTCGAGAGCGGCAAGGACATCGCCAGAGCGCAGCGCGAGCTGAACCTAACCCTACGTGAGTACAACGCTGCCCATGGCTTTGCTTCTGTTAGCGCGCATGCTGCTAGGATACCGGAAAACCGGCTTAAGGCTCGCAATCTAGATCAGGACCTGCGCAAAGAAGTTGCTGCCGGTAAAAGTATCTCTGCATCTGTGAGCATTGTAGAGAAACCTAAGTACAGTAGCCCGGATAAAATGATAAAAGCTGCTAAAGCTGCCGTAGCGCTGTGTGACTCGCTTTCCGGGGACGCTCTGGCAAAACAACAAGAGCGTGTCCGGGAACTTCTTGAAACTATCGAGTAACAGCATGCAGAGCAGCTTGATAGGCTAAACAAGGCTGTGGCTTCAAAATCCGCGCGTTCGACAAGGAATGCCGATAGCAAGTCCCATGGGCAGGCTTCGTCCCCCCATCCGGACAGAAGAAGAGAAAAAGAAGTGAATGCGCAGCAGATGACTGTGTACGATCCAGTTCTTGCCGGAAAGCAACAAGCCGGGCAATATGATGCCGGCAGAAAAGGCCAAGGGGCAAACAGAGGCTACGCCAAAGAAGGCTATGCCGGAAACAATCATGCTGGTAGACAAGAAACCGGGCAAAATTATCGGGCTGCAAGGGCAGCGTACGATGAGGAGGAAATAGGTCCCCCGAGGTACCGGCAGGCAAGGGCCGCGGTACCGGAATGTTATGATGAAGCTGATTCTGCAAGACCGGCAGCATACCGGAACTCGTTGGGAGAACGCTTGGGAGAAAGGTACCTACCGGAACGGGATGCGAGACACCGTCTGGATAGAGTGTACTTGTTAGAAATGATCGAGGAGGAAGGTCCCCCAGGCCCAAAATGCTTTGGCCCAAGGATCATGAAAGAAAAACCACCAGTTCGCAACTTTATGTTTCCCCGTGACACAAAAACATATGATGGCACCACGAAGCCGGAAGATTGGCTCGCGGATTACGTGACCGCAGTGTACGTCGCAGGCGGCGGAGGAACCGTAGCAGGAGGAGGAAATCGACGATGGGCCGTGAGAATCATACCATCATTTCTGGTTGGGCCGGCAAGAATCTGGCTAAACAACTTGCCGGCAGGAAGCATAAATGGCTGGCTGGATTTTGAGGAAGCCTTTGTGAGCAATTTCAGCAGCACCTATCAGAGGCCAAACAGGCCGCAGCAGCTCGCTCTGTGCATACAGCGCCAGAACGAAACAGACCGGGATTATCTGGCCTGGTGGAACACCACAAGGAACTCCTGTGAAGGGGTAATCGAGGCACAGGCCATTGCTTGGTTTAGCAGTGGGTGCAGGAGAGGTTCACCGTTGTGGCAAAAGCTGCAGCGGAACATGCCGACAACGTTGGCAGAGATGATACATGTGGCGGATAGCTATGCGTTGGGAGACCCAACGCAGCCGGCAGTGCAACCTGAGCCGGAACAGCAGCGCCAAGAGCAACACCGGGATAACCGGAATAACAAAAGAAGGGAAGATTTTCCGGATCGAAGGTACGGTCCGCAGCAAGTTGCTGCAGTGCAAGAAAACTCTGAGGCCAGCGGCAGAGAACCGGATCGCAGCCATGGGCGGGTCCTAAAAACAGTGGGTAGAAAAGAAGCCCTGGGTTCAGAAAAAGAACTGGCAAGAACCCGCGAAGTACACCATGGAAGCTGCCATGGACCAACCTTGCCGGTGGCACACACCGAACCCGGCACACCCATCAAACCATCTGACGAAGGATTGCGATTGGACCAAGTACTTGATGCAAAAAGGAACGGCAAAAGATGCACAACCACCACAAGACATGCCGCGGCAACAACAGCTACCACCACCACCACCGCTTACCGGGGCAAACGCCTTACCGGTGCAGCCAAACCGGCAGCAGTACCAGCAGGTTAACCAGGTGATGGAGGGCAATGACCAACCACCTCCACCGGCACCTTTGGGCCGGAATATTTACAAAGATCCAGATATGTGTTGCGTTGTGTTCGTAACTGAGCCAACTGATAAACAAAGCCTGTATCGCCGTTCTATGGAAGTGAACGCAGTGATGCCGGCAATACCAAAATATATGCTGTGGTCTGATCAAGAGATCTCGTGGTCATTCAAGGATCACCCTAAGGTCATGCCGAACCCGGGTGGCTATGCCCTCGTCTTGGACCCAATCATGCAAGGGCCAAACGCTCGAGTCAAGTTCAGCAAGGTGCTGATAGACAATGGGAGCAGCATAAACATCATGTACATGCACACCATGAACATGCTGGGCATAACAGAAAACATGCTTCAGCCAACGCGCACAACGTTCCATGGAATCGTTCCGGGACTGTCCTGCGCACCGGTTGGAAAAGTCCGGGTGGATGTGTCGTTTGGAGGACGTGACAATTGCCGGGTTGAAAACCTTGAGTTTGAGGTGGTGGACTTAGATAGTCCTTACCATGCTTTGCTGGGGAGACCGGCGTTGGCTGCTTTCATGGCCTCGACTCACACGGCGTATCTCAAGATGAAGATGCCGGCACCTCGTGGACCCTTGACTGTGGTCGGAAACTACAAAGTCTCGGCCAGAGCTTGACTTCCGCCGGATCAAACCTGGCAGAATCGCTGGTGATTGCTGAAGAGAAGAGGAGGATGCAAACCGCGGTTGCGCTGGCTCAGTCCTCGCAGCTGAGCTTAGCGGCAATGAGTGCAAACTTGGGCACACCGGCATTCAAGCCAACCAAAGAGACAAAAGACATCATGCTGGATCCAGCTTACCCTGAGCGCACCGTTCGTATCGGTGCCGGTATGAATGAGGCATAGGAAAGCGCGCTCGTCAGCTTCCTCCATGAGAATCGGAGTATCTTTGCCTGGTCTACTGATGACTTGGTAGGTGTTCCGAGGGAGCTGGCTGAGCACTCACTAAATGTCCGGAAAGATGCAAAGCCAGTAAGGCAGCCGCTGCACCGGTTTGCTGAAGACAGGAGAAAGATCATTGGAGAAGAGGTGACAAAGTTACTGGTTGCCGGTTTCATTGTGGAGGTACTACACACCGAGTGGCTAGCTAATCCGGTGCTGGTCGAGAAGAAGAAGGAAGAAAACATGGAAGCAAAAGCTCCAAAGGTGTGGTGCATGTGCATTGACTACACCAACTTGAACAAAGCTTGCCCGAAAGACCCTTTCTCCTTACCCAGGATCGATCAAGTGATTGATTCCACTGCAGGATGTGAGCTGTTGTCTTTCTTGGATGCTTATTCCGGTTTCCACCAAATCCCCTTGAAAAAGGAAGATCAAATAAAAACTGCGTTCATTACCCCGCACGGGGCTTATTGCTATGTCACTATGCCTTTCGGTTTGCGCAACGCTGGTGCAACGTACCAGCGATGTATGCAAAAATGCTTGTTTGATCAAATCGGAAAAAATGTGCAAGTGTATGTGGACGATGTGGTGGTGAAAACTAAGGTAAAGGAAACTTTAATCGATGACCTCCGGCAAACATTTGATAACCTAAGAAGGTTCCGGATGAAGCTCAATCCGGCAAAGTGTACCTTCGGTGTCCCAGCCGGCAAGTTGCTTGGCTTTGTCGTATCAAGCCGGGGCATTGAGGTAAATCCGGTAAAAATCCGGGCAATCGAAAGAATGACAATACCGCACGATCTAAAAGATGTGCAAAAGTTTACCGGTAGCTTGGCATCGCTAAGCCGGTTCATAAGCAGATTGGGAGAAAAAGCTCTGCCACTCTATGCTCTCATGAAAAAATCTGACACGTTCGTCTGGACCCCTCAGGTAGACGCAGCGTTTAAAGAACTGAAAACAATGTTGGCCACAGCACCTATACTGCCTTCACCTCTAGAAAGAGAGCCTATGCTATTATACATAGCAGCAACAAACCGGGTTGTGAGCGTAGTGGTTGTGGTTGAAAGAGAAGAGGAAGGAAAAACCGTCCAGAGGCCGGTATACTACCTGAGCGAGGTGCTCTCCCTCTCAAAACAAAACTACCCTCACTTCCAAAAGATGACCTATGGCGTGTACATGGCCGCCACAAAACTCAAGTATTACTTTGAAGAACATCCTATGAAGGTGGTGAGTGAAGCACCAATCTCTGATATCATGTGCAACAAGGACGCTAGCGGAAGGATTGCAAAGTGGGCAATCCAGATATCACCATATATACCAGCGTACGAAAGAAGAGATGCCATAAAATCATAGGCTTTGGCTGATTTCCTCGTCGATTGGGCGGAGATGCAATACAAACCGCCAGATCAGAAGATAGAATACTGGAAAATGCACTTTGATGGATCCAAACTCAAAGAGGGTCTAGGTGCTGGTGTGGTGCTTACCTCGCCAAAAGGAGATCATCTCCGGTATGTTTTGCAAGTGCATTTCAGGGCATCAAATAATGTCGCTGAATATGAGGCCTTGATCCATGGATTAAAGGTCGCAAAAGAAATCGGTGCGCACCGGATCATTTGCTATGGAGATTCAGATCTTGTGGTGCAGCAATGTTCCGGCGATTGGGACGCGAAGGATGCAAACATGGCCTTGTACAGATTTCACGTGCAAAAGATTGCCGGCTTCTTTGAGGGCTGTGAGTTTCACCATGTGCCAAGGGCAGAAAACGAAGCCGCGGATGCTTTGTCCAAGCTGGGCTCATCTAGGCAGGAAATTCCTCCTGGAATAGCCTTGGAACACTTAAGAGTACCATCAATCAAACCAAGCCCGGAATCGGAATCAATTTTCGTACCGGAATCGCATGTAGTACCCATGGATATCGATGAAGGAAACCCGAGGGCTGCACCGGTAAACTCGGGGACTGCACCAACAAGCTCGGGGACTGCTGTAGCCATACCGGAAGAAATAATGCTGGTAGATAGCATGGAGATAGATGCACCGGTGTTTTTCGTTCGAGAGACACCGTCGTGGGTTAAACCTATTAAGGAATTCCTGATCAACGGCACTTTGCCGGATGACGAAAATGAGTCAAGAAGAATCCAAAGAAGGTCCAAGGCATACACGTTCATCAATGGTGAGGTGTACAAGAGAAGCGTTACCGGTGTCCTTCAAAGATGTGTGGAACCGGAAGAAGGAAAAGAAATGCTTGAGGAGATTCACCAAGGAGAATGTGGCCATCATGCTTCATCAAGGGCGCTGGTAGCAAAAGTATTCCGGCATGGGTTTTATTGGCCCACTGCTTTGGAAAACGCTGAGGATTTAGTAAGAAAATGCAACGGGTGCCAGAGGTACGCCAAGCAAAATCATACCCCAGCGTCCGGTTTAAAAACAATACCATTAACATGGCCGTTTGCCGTTTGGTGCCTCGATATGGTCGGCCCATTCAAAACTGCAAGGAGCAGCATGACTCACATCTTGGTTATGGTGGATAAATTCACCAAGTGGCTCGAGGTGAAACCTATCGCAAAATGTGATGGGCATACAGCGGTGAAGTTCTTAAAAGATGTCATTTTGCGGTATGGATACCCGCACAGCATCATCACTGACAATGGGACCAACTTTGCTCAAGGTGAGTTCAAAAGGTTTTGTGAGGACAACAACATCCGGTTGGATTTGTGCTCAGTGGCACACCCACAAGGCAATGGCCAAGTGGAAAGAATGAATGCTTTGGTACTTTCCGGTATCAAACCAAGGCTCATTGAGGCGGTAGAAAAGTCACCGGGTGTTTGTCGTTGCCTAATCGACGGTACCTCGGAGGAGGGATCCTCACGAGGGGGAGAAGAAGTAGGGGCCATAGGGTGGAGTGCACACGGGACGGTGGTACGCGAGTTACCCAGCTTCGGAACACCTGCACGATGTCAGGGCCTACTGCTGCTTGTCTGGAATTATCTGGGCGCTTTCGCGTTGTTACAATGAGTTGTGGTTGTGCCTCTAGGGCTCCCGGGATCCGGCTTATAAAGGCGCACGGATCTAGGGTTTACACGGAGAGTCCTAGCCGGATTACAGATAGCCTAGCTACGGTACAATATCTTGCCGTGCACGTCACGGATCCGCCTTCCATATACGTCGTACTGGATCCGGGTTCCTCATGGGCCTCCATGGATCCGGGTTCCTCCTAATGTCGGTACGGATCCGGCTTACTGATCCTGGGCCGGACTTCTTCCTTCATGATCAACAGCAACTGGGCCGCCCGATGGGCCACATGCCTCATCACCATCTGTGGGCCACCCGGGCTTGCCGGATCTAGGCACTGTCGATGGTACACCCATGAAGTATACCCACAACAGTAGCCCCCAGAGTTCTCCGAGTTTCACCTGCGGTTTCCGCCTTGCTGGTCCATCATGATCTCCGGCAAACGTTGGTAACACGGAGAAACTTGAAGAGCTCCAACTTTGCATTTTCTTCTTTTTCCAACTTATAGCCGGAAAATGCTCCCATCCTGCGGGACTTCATCCATCGACGTTCCAAAGAACATTTCCGGATTACTCCCTGCTCGCGATTGAGAGCCAACTTATCCTCACGCAATTACCCGGAATCTTAAAAGACTCAAACGGTTCCGCCAATTCTGGCGCCATTTTCGCGCGATTTGTGCGGTAACTTATCTCTAGCCATTTTTACTGCTTAGGGTTTTGGACACGTGTCACACATCCAACGGTGCGACGCTTGCGTTCCGACCACAGGATGCAGAGCACGAATCTTATCCCTCCGGCCTATAAATATCCACCGTCGAGACCTCAACCCTCATTCACCCCCCTTCTCACCTCTCTGCCGAGCGCCGCCACGAACTCCCTCTCCGCCGTGCCGGAATTTCACCGGAACATCGCCGGAGTCGCTTCGCCGCCGCGTCGTGTTCATCCTGTTCTTAACATCAGCGAGCCACCGCGCGGAAAACTCGTCGCCGGCGACTCCGACCACCGCGAACGCCATTACGGTAAGTCTTCGAGCTTCGCTTTCGCGCCGTAGTTGGTAGGGGTGAACTTGGGGAAGATGATGTTGGATCCGACTAAAGAAAGCTTCCACCAAACCCTTTTTCTTCAGATGTCTTCAACGACTCCGCCTCCGACCTCGGAACCAATCATGGCGACCCCAATCTCCTCCGCCCCTCCACCCTTTGTTCCAGCCAGGCTGGATCCTTCAAAGGATTCCGGCAAGGAAGCTGAGGGGACCTCTGCTCACCCGGAGAAAACCTTCGGGGCGGGTCAAATGGAGCACCAGGCGGAAGAGGTTGCCAAAAAGTCGAAAGCTCGCAAGCGAGACTCCGAAGCTAAGGGAAAATGGTGGCCCTGCACCACCACCGAGATGGAGCTGAAGAACCTCGAGGCGGAGGGCTTTCTGCAACCCGGAAGCTGGAGGTCAGTTCCAGATGAACTAGCTCCAGCTCCGAGGGACGATGAGATGGTGCTGACGAAAGCACTGGTGGAGCGCGGTTTTTCATTTCCGCCTTCGGACTTCTTCCTGGAGATTCTGAAGGCGTATGGGCTCCAACCCCACAACATATCTCCGAACAGCGTGCTTGCCATCAGCAACCACGTCACCCTCTGCGAAGGCCATCTCCGGGTAACCCCCGAGCTCTCTCTGTTCCAATATTTCTTTACTGTCAAGAAGGAGAGGATCCGGCAATCCGCCGAACTCGCTACATGCGGATCCATCACTTTCATAGTCCGCCCGGGCCGCGTCTACCCCCCCACCGACCGCCACGAATCCGCGAGGTACTGGTCCGGGGGTTTCTTCTACTTGAAGGACGTCTCCGACCCCGCGAGCGAAAAGAAGCTGCCGCCTTTCAAGAACTGCCCCGCCACCGAGCTTCCGTCATGGTCGCACTGCCCCCACCTTTCCGAATCGCCCCAGCTCACACGCGCCGTCAGGCGGATCTGTAAGCTGACGGAGGAGGGGCTGACGGGGAAGGACTTAACCCTTTCCTAGTTCACCAAGCGGATCCAGCCGCTCCAACAGAGGGACCGCCTGATGTTCCAATACACAGGGCGCGACGACGCAATGCGCGCTACAAAAGATAATCTTTCCGCCGACGCCATCGACAAGAGGATCCGGCTCCTCATCAAAATCCCACGTGAACTTCATGTTCACGTGTGCAATAAAGACATTCATACGAATGGTTCCGGAACCGCGGTACGTCGTCTCGACTTTAATCTTTTGTTTCTCTTCATATTCAAACTTTTTTATCTAAGTGTTTAACTTTGCATTAGCTCGAGGCGCTTGAAGAAAGCGAACTCGGAATTCTCCTCCGGGTTCCTTCCACCGGCAACACGGATCCGGATGCCGCATCGGAGGCGGAAGCTCCTGAAGCCCCACGCCCTGCTAAGAGGAAGAAGCCAGCCCCTTCCAGCCCCCATGCGAAATGCCCCCGCGAAGTGCTTAGCACTGCGGCTACTCGGAAAGCGGAGGCGGAAAAGAAACGCCTCTCGCTGATTAATACCAGCAACAAGGGGCAGCCTGCCATCCAGCATTTCTTCAAGCCTTCCGGGTAAGCTCCTATTTCCGAGATCCAAGTTCTGGTTTCACGCTCAAACTCTTATACTTTTATGTTTTTTCTGAAGCTCCGGAAGCCAGCCCCCCAAGGCCCCAAGGGTCCCGAAGAAGAGAGCCAGGCCATCTCCGGCTTCTTTTCCTATTACTCCTGAGGTTGAAGTTCCGCCCAAGGCTTCATCCGCCACCAAGCCGGATCCGAAAGATGTCATCGACCTTGATGACCTTCCTGAGGATCCCGCCCACCATGGCGACTCTGCCAAGGGGACCTCCTCACCCGTTCCTCCTCAAGATCAGCCAAGCTCCGCTTTCGCGGGGCCCACAGGAGAGGAACAGGAGCAAAAGGCAAAGCTCCTTCAAGTTACCAACGCGACTCGGGTCAACCTCCAACCAACTCCGTCCCTTCAAAAGCTTACCCTTGCACAGCGTCACGCGGAAGTTTCCGCCATGCTGAACAAAGTGTGGGGAAAACCGGACGAGGAGGTGCGTGAACTCGCCGACCTGGAGGACAGCCTGAAGGAGTTTTTCGCCAAGCACAAGGAAGTGCGGCAGGTAATACTAGCCCCCAAGCATTGGGTGATATATTTCCGTGTAATATGTATTAGCCGATGCTTTCCCAAAATGTACCTTTAGGCGGAAATCTGAAATTTTTATCCCAAGACTTTGAATGCTTCGCTAGCTCCCCAGATTTTAATATCCGACTAACTCTTTGCTGCTTCACAGACCACGTGGAAACTGCACGAAGATCTTCGCGTGCACGTGCTGGAACAAATCGTGGAAATCGAGGGGCTGCGCCAGCACGCGGAAAATAGCAAAAAAGATATCCAGCTGCTTGAGACCCGCCTTCAAGGTATGAGATCCGGGTCTTTACTTTTTGTGCTGACATTGTTGTTCAGGATGCATAATATGTTCAACTTTCTGCCTTTAGAAGAAACTGCCAAGCACTCCTCGTTCGATGAGCTTTCCGCCAAGGTCAAGGTGCTTGAGGCGGAGAACGAGTCCCTCAAAGCCTTCATCCAAGAATCCTCCAGTAAGGAGACTGAGGCAAGGAAAGAGCTCTCCGAGAAGCATGCCCGCGACCTGGCGGAGCTGAACGAAAAACTGGAGAGAAGCCAGGGCCGCGTGATCTCCGTGGTGTCCAAGAACAAAGTTCTGGAAGCGGAGGCGGAGGCCATTGACAAACTTATCTTCCGTAAGCGTTTTTCCGTGTGGTTGCTCCGATTATCTTGTATGCTTTCTCTATAACGGAACTGAACCTCCTTCTTCCACAGCAAGCCTTGGCTTTGAGTGGTCAAAAGAGTCAAACCTGAAGAGGACGGAGGCATACGATGAAGCGCGGATTTCAATTGACGCGTTGTTTGAAGCCTGCCGCGGAATCGCCAAGACTCTGTCTTTGAAAAAGGCAAAAACCACGATCATCGACACGATGACCAAACTTATGGAGCAAGTGCTGGATTTCATCAAAGACTGGCAGAAATCTTCAGCACGCGGAGCCGCCTCCTTAGTCCTGGCCACCTGCAAGGCTCACTTCCCCTCGCTCAACCTGGCGGATGTTGCACGCGGAGCCCCCAAGGATTCCGACATGGGTGCCCTAATTGCGGAGACCGAAGGCTACGAGCAGTTGTTTGTCAGGCGAGTGGATCACTCATTCTGGTATAACAAGCACGATCTGCCCGAAGGTTTTTCCGATGTAGAGGAGGAGGCAGGTGAGCCGGAGTATTATGGGGAAGGCTCCGGGTCAAGCGGCGAGCATTCCGGAGGAAACTCTGGTGACGACTCTGAAGCCGGATCTGGTGATAGCGACGACGGCTCCACCTACCAGCAATCTGAAGAGGAGGACTCCGAGTAGAGTTCCTGTGTAGGCAATGAAACAAGTTGCATCATTTTGGCCCAGAGTGGGTTTGTAATAAGACTTAAATTTTTAAGTAGCTAGGAATGAAACGATTATGCATGGGGCGGAAACACTTATCCTGCTATCCGTTAATGTTATGTGCATGTTTCGTTTTGTGTCGGAAAGCAAGTGCTGATTTCGTTGTTTTCCGGCTTGCCCGCTTGACCTTCCGCGAGCCGGAAGACCTTAGCCGGAAACGCTCGCCAGCGGCGACGAAGCCCAATGGCAATCCGTCAATAACCGCGGAAACGAGCCCCCAAGCATAGGTGCCGGAAATCGCTACTAGGAATCCACGAGTTCGCAACAGACAACAACTTAATCAGAAAACTTAAGCTTACGTCCTAAAGGACGATTTTTGAAAATCACAACTTTTATACACGCCTAGGCGGAAAAATCCAGCTCTGCGGTTTTAGTCGGAAAACATACATGATCTAAAAATGAACAAGTAAAGGAGGTAAAAGACTCAAAGAGTGAACCATAAGCTTTATTTCATTGATCATGTATAACTATTACAGAGTTTGTAACTCGGAAAAAATATGCTAAGTGTAGAAAGGACGTAGCTGTGCGATATTCCAAGGGCGATCTATTTCGTCGTAGATGTCATCCGGATCCTCACGCTTGCGTTTCCGGTGCCAGTTAGCAGGTCTATCCCTCAGCTCGCGGAAATCAACAAGGTAGTACGACCCGTTATGAAGCACTTTGCTAACGACGAAGGGTCCTTCCCATGGAGATTGCAGCTTATGGTCTTTCACCTGTCGAAGGCGGAGGACCAGGTCTCCTGCCATGAAGGAGCGTTTCCGAACTCGACGACTATGATAACGTCGGAGCTTCTGCTGGTAAATGGTGGAGCACTGGTCAGCTAGGTTCCGAGCTTCTTCGATCAGGTCCACAGATAGCTGTCTGGCCTCATCAGCTGTTTCTTCATTGTAGGCGGAAACTCGCGGTGAATCGTGGATGATGTCGGAGGGAAGTACGGCTTCGGATCCGTATACCAGGAAAAATGGGGTAAACCCTGTTGATCTGTTAGGGGTGGTTCGTAAACTCCACAAAACAGCTTCCAACTCATCAGCCCAAGCTCCGGGTGCTCGTCGCAGCGGTTCTTCAAGGCGCGGTTTAATTCTTGATAATATTAGGCCGTTAGCCCTTTCAACCTGACCATTGGATTGTGGGTGAGCCACAGATGCAAGGTCCAGCCGTATCCCCATTGTTTCACAATAATCCCTCAACTCTCCTTGAGCGAAGTTTGTGCCATTATCTGTGATTATGCTGTGTGGGATGCCGAATCTCATCACGAGGCTGCAGACGAATTTTAGTGCCGTAGCACCATCGGCTTTTCTCACTGGCTTAGCCTAGATCCATTTGCTGAACTTGTCAACAGCGACCAGGAGGTATTCAAAACCGCCAGGAGATGATCTTTTTAACTTACCAACCATATCGAGCCCCCAGACCGCAAATGGCCAGGTGATAGGTATGGTCTTCAGCTCTTGGGCTGGAGCGTTTGGTTGAGTAGCGTAGTACTGACAACCTCGGCAGGTCTTGACTATTTTGTCAGCGTCTTCTTTAGCTGTGAGCCAGTAGAACCCTAACCGAAAAGCTTTAGCAACGAGTGACCTGGGAGCGGCATGATGCCCGCAATCCCCTGCGTGGATCTCTCTGAGGATCTCAATGCCATCTTGATTGGAGACGCATTTGAGAAATACCCCTGCTGCACTTCGTTTGTAGAGCTGTCCATCAACAATTGTGTAGGATCTCGCTCGTCTGACGATCTGTCGCGCAAGGACCTCGTCCTCTGGCAACTTCTGATCGATGAGGTAGTCCAGGAAAGGCTGTGTCCAAGCCGGAATGATTGCCATCACTTCCCTAGCCGGAGACACTGCCACTTCTGGGTTTTCCGGGTTAGCGCCCTTAACTGAGGGTATCCGGAGATGCTCCAGGAAAATGCCAGGCGGAATTTGCTTCCTGCCGGATCCGAGCTTGGATAGCATGTCTGCCGCTGTGTTATCGTCTCTCCTGATGTACTTGACTTCGTATCCGAGAAAGCACTTGGCGATCTCATCAACTTCGTCTCTGTAGGCCGCCATGACGGAGTTTCTGGCGTTCCAGGTTCCGGCTACTTGTTGTGCCACCAGGTCGGAATCTCCACAGCATATGATGTGCTTGATCCCAATTTCCTTAGCGATGCGCAGACCGTGTAGTAGAGCCTCGTATTCCGCCATGTTGTTTGTAGCTTCGAAGTGGATCTGCAGAACGTACTGCAGTTCTTCTCCGGTAGGGGACTTCAGTGTGACTCCGGCTCCTGAGCCTTGATGCTGCTTGGATCCATCGAAGTGCATAACCCATGTTTCTGGTTCCGGCTCCAGACTTGCATCCGGAGCTTCTGTCCAATCTGCGACGAAATCTGCCAAGACTTGGGATTTAACCGCAGTCCTAGGCTTGTAAGCGATGTCGAAGGCGGATAATTCGATGCCCCATTTAGCCGTACGTCCTGTTGCGTCAGCGTTGTTGAGAATTGTTGACAGCGGAGCCTTGCTCACAACTGTTACTGGGTGCTCTTGGAAGTAGTGTCTCAGCTTCCGGCTGCCTAGGAACACTCCATAGGCTAGCTTCTGAAAGTGAGGGTATCTTTGCTTTGACTCCGTCAGCACCTCGCTAATGTAGTAGACAGGTCTTTGGACATCATATTCATGACCTTCTTCCTTTCGCTCCACCACGATGACGAGGCTGATGACTTTGTTGGTAGCTGCCAGATAAAGGAGCATTGGCTCTGACTCTGCTGGAGCTGCCAAGATAGGTGGGGAGGTGAGTATTTCCTTCAACCCTCGAAGAGCTGCATCAGCTGCGTCGTCCCAGACAAATTTGTCTGTTTTCTTCAGCAGCTTGTACAGAGGTAGCGCCTTCTCGCCAAGACGGCTAACAAACCTACTGATTGCTGCAACGCAACCGGTTAGTCGTTGCACATCTTTGAGACAAGTTGGTCGTTTGATGCACAGGATTGCCTTGATCTTTTCCGGGTTAACCTCAATGCCTCTGTGAGAGACTATGAAGCCAAGGAGTTTTCCGGCTGGCACGCCAAAGACGCACTTCAGCGGATTCAACATCATCTTGTACCTACGGAGGTTGTCGAAGGTTTCTGTGAGGTCGCTGATCAAGTCGGATCCTTTCCGGGTCATGACCGCGATGTCGTCGACGTAAGCGTGCACGTTCCGGCCAATTTGGTCCTTCAAGCATTGCTGCATCGTACGTTGGTAGGTGGCACCTGCATTTTTCAAACCAAAAGGCATAGTAACATAGCAGTAAGTACCAAACGGGGTAATGAACGAAGTTGCCTTTTGGTCGGATTCCTTCATCCGGATCTGATGATACCCGGAATACGCATCAAGAAAACACAGAAGTTCCGCCCCCGCCGTCGAATCAATGACTTGGTCAATGCGCGGCAAGGGGAACGGATCCTTCGGGCAATGCTTGTTCAAGCCAGAGTAATCGATGCACATTCTTAGTATTTCAGTGTTCTTTTTGGGTACAAGGACGGGATTCGCGACCCAATCGGTGTGGATAACTTCTATTACAAAACCTGCTTCTAGTAACTTTGCTAGTTCCATTCCTATGGCGCGGCGCTTCTTATCTCCAAAGCATCGCATAGCTTGCTTCACCGGTTTAGCCCCCGGATTTATATTGAGGTAGTGCTCGGCGAGTTCCCTAGGTACTCCGGACATGTCAAAAGGTTGCCATGCGAAGATATCCATGTTAGCGCGGAGGAACTCGACGAGCGCGTCTTCCTATTTGGGGTCCATGTTGGCTCCGACTGAAACCTGCTTGGAAGAGTCGCCTTTGATGAGGTCGTGCTTCTTGGTTTCTATCGCGGCCTTGAAGGAGGTTTTCTGCTCGGAGATCTGCTTCTTGGTGGTCTGCATCTCAGTCGGATCCACCGCGGCTCTGTAGCCTTTCAGCTCTTCTCCAGATATCACAGACTCTGCGAAGGCGGCTTCGCCTAACTCGCACTCATGAGCCTTTTTGTAGTCTCCGGATACGGTAATCATACCTTTAGGACCCGGAATCTTGAGCTTGTTGTAGATGTAGCACGCTCTTGCGTGGAACTTGTGGTAGGTGGGCCTGCCGAAGATGACGTGGTAGGAGCTCTTGAAGGGCACAACTTCAAACGTGATCTTTTCTTCGCGGAAATTATGAACATCGCCAAAAGCCACGGGAAGTGTTATGCTGCCGAGGGAATTCGCCTTCTTACCCGGAACCATGCCATGAAACTCAGTGGTGCTGTGTTTCAGCTGCTCCTTGGTGAGGTTCATCCGCTCTAGAGTCTCCAGGTACATGATGTTCAGGCTGGCTCCGCCATCCATGAGGCACTTGGAGAAGTCATACCCATCTATGCGAGGACTTACAACCAAGGCGTAGCATTCTTTTGGCACAATTGCGGGGTGATCCTTCCTATCAAATGTGCACGGGATTTCCGACCACCTGACGTACTGCGGCACAGCCGGAACTATGGCGTTCAGGATCCGGGTAGCTGACTTGGAGGCGCGTACTGTTGGGGTCCCGAGGAAAGTGTGGTAAGCCCCCACGCTCTTTTTATCGAATGGGTTGGATTTTCCTGCGGATCCTGCCTTGGGATCCGGCGAGTTATCATCCTCGTCCATCGCCTCGGAACTATCTTCCTCTTTGTCTTTGCTCTTGCCCTTGCCACCTTTGCCGCGTGGGCGGTGCTTCCGGGCGCGCTTGTATCCTGCCTCCGGGTCGTTCTTTAGATCATTGACCCACTTGCAGTTGCGGTTGGTATGAGTGGACTTCCCTGTAACCGGATCCAGGTGGGCCAGGCAGGGCATGTCTCTGTACTCCTCGTAGGTTTGCGGAGCGCGGGATCCGCCAGCCGTGACCTCAGAGGTATGCTGCTGACCCCTGCCGGCTCCACCTCCGCGTCCGCGTCCTCTTCCGCCTCCTGAACCTCCGCGTTGAAACGCCATGGCGACCATCTCGGATCCGCCACTCTTCTGGTCATCAGGGTTCTTGCGCTTGTGGCTGCTGCTGCTACCGTTATCACGGTTCTTCTTTTGTTGATGCAGGGGGATTGCTGTAGCTGCGAGATCACCGCCTGTGTCATCATCGGCGGCAGTATGATCACTGGCAATGGAGATCATCTCATCCAAAGTCAGCTTGCTTGAGTTAGCCAAACGAGTAAGCGTATGCCTCAGCAATCCTCCCCTCTGCAGTCCACCAATGAAAGCGTACATGGCGGTGGTGTGGTCGACGTTTTCGCACTCGTTCCTGCAAGCCAACCATCGTGTGAGGTAGTTTCTTGAAGTTTCTCCCTTCTTCTGGATGCAGGCTTGCAGATCGCTTGCCGTGGCAGGTCTTTTGTAGGTGCCTCTGAAGTGTTTCTCGAAAGCGGTCTTCAGGTCGAACCAGCAAAAGATGGAGTTCTTCTCGAGGTCACTGAGCCAGATCCGGGCTGGACCTACAAGGTACAACTGGAGCATGCGGCAGGCGATGTTAGGGGTTCCTCCGGCAAAGGTTACAACATTATAGTAATCCTCAATCCAGGTATCCGGCCTTTCGGTGCCATCATAATGCTTCAGGTTTCCGGGTAGCTTGAGGTTCATCCTTGGCTTTGGTTCCTCTCGAATCATCCTGCCAAAGCACTTCGGACCAATGTAGTCAGTTCTGTATTTGTTAAGGCGATCCCGTGCGTCGCGCGGGCCATGGCGAGGGGATTGTGAGCGAGAGCGAGATCTCCGGCCGTCGCCTCCGCCTCCACCTCCTCCGCCACCGCTAGGTGGTGGTGAGGGAGATCTGCGAGGTGGGCGGTCCGACTTCTTGCTTCCGCCATCTGATTCTCCTCGGCCTTCCTGGTGCTGGCTCCGGCTCCTGTGGCTGCCTTCGCCCTGGCGCTGGCTGCCCTGGTCGTTCCGGTGAGGCTCCGGGTCACGGCTCCGGCGAGGCTCTGGGTCACGGCTCCGACGAGGCTCTGGGTCACGGCTCCGACGAGGCTCTGGGTCGCGGTTCCGGTGAGGCTCTGGGCCGCGGTCTTCATTCCGACCTCTCCTAGGCTCGGGCTCACGAACATTGTTCTGGTTCCGGCGTGGTTCCGGCGAGCGCTCCCTGTTTCTGTTTCTTGGCAGCACGTTGTCGCGGATAACAATCCCACCATGCCCTGGGGGCCTGGTGTTTCCAGCTGGACTACGGCGGCGAGGGGGTCGCGGGTAACCGTTGGGCGGTGGAGAGGGGTTGCGGTATTTGTCTCGTCCAGAGTACATCGCATCCTTTCCCTTCCTTGGATCTGACGAAGGCGTCTTTGACGGAACGGGGATCGGATTTGGGTGTTCCCTGACTCTTCTTCTGCGCTCCGAGGATCTGGTGTGTGATTCATCATCGAGATGCCGATCGGCGCGGGCGTCCTTCTGCGCGGTAGATACACAGTTATCCGGATTGGATTCCAACCTGCGCGAAGTGTCTGCCTTGCTTTGCTGCTGCATTGCTGAAGCGACAAGTGTGCGGAGGTAGTTGATATCAACCTCTTCGTCCTTCTTCTTCAACAGTTCCGCAGCTTTTTGCATGTTGTCCTTTGGGGTTTCCAGCGGGCGGTGCTCTGCGGGCGTGTTGAAGGGTATTCTGCGAGGCGGGATTGCTTCTCTAACAATTCGATCGGCCTCCGCCTGCGCATAGATCATCTTTACTTCCCACTCTGCCCTCATGCTCTTGACCTGCTCGAGTGTGGCAGTAATCTCGCGATCCTGTCTATCGAAATTTTCCGCCAATCCTGCAGCTTCTGCCCTCTCTTCCCTTAACGCGGCTTCGGTCTCGGCGAGCTTCTTGGCAGTGGCCAGCATTTCCTGTCTAGTGGCTTCTAGAGCCTCCAGATCTGCGGCGTCTCCCGGGGTTATAGGTGTGTTAAGAACTGCTCGTGCGACCATCTCTTCAGCTGACAGGAGCTCCTCCGAGGAAGAATCCCTGCGGGGTCGCTCCCGAGACATTGGAGATCCTTGTTGGGATGGCTGAGGGTCGGATTGGCTGGTTGGCTCTTCAGATCCAGTTTGTCCCAGCGCTGCTACAGTTGCGAGAACCTGCTTAGGCTGGGCGGAGTCGACTTCAGGCTGATCACCGAAACCGTACTCCCCTAGCTTGCGGTTAAACTCGTCAGTATCCATAGAGGGGGTATCTCCGGAAATTGGGCTTAGATTGCCCAAAATCGACTCTTCAACCGGAGCTTCGCTTTCTCCGACAGGCTCAGCCTGATCCGGATCTGCGCCGATTTCCGGTGCCTCTACCTGCTCAGGACCAGCTCCGTCTTCTTGAGGGGCGGTTCCGGCGGTGTGGGCCAAGAAGTGTACGAAGTGGCACCTCTGCTTTTCTAACACCTGGGAGACCCAGGCGGATCTGCATTGGTCTTCCACCGTTGTTTCCTGCTCAGGGGCGGATTGGGTGGGCTTTGAAATTTCTAGATCCGAGGCGGAATCTTCCTTGGGAAGCTCCTGCATCTCAGATCGGATCTTCGCGACAGCGTCCAGCTCTGCGGCGGTCGCGTCTGCATTACTTACCAGTGGGTTTCCGTCGGAATCGACGGTTTCCCCGATGAAGATGTGTATGCCACCAATTGGGACGATGGAGAGCTTGACGGGGTTTGTCCTAGCCGGAATCCAGCACTCATCCGGAGGGACGATCGGCAGGTTCCCGGCGTAAAGGACGCGCCCCACAGCGATGGTGTCGTCGTAGCTTCCCATGGCGGAACCCTCCCGGTTCCGGCCTCCAGACGCCACAGGCCCCACGGTGGGCGCCAACTGTCGTTGCCTAATCGACGGTACCTCGGAGGAGGGATCCTCACGAGGGGGAGAAGAAGTAGGGGCCATAGGGCGGAGTGCACACGGGACGGTGGTACGCGAGTTACCCAGCTTCGGAACACCTGCACGATGTCAGGGCCTACTGCTGCTTGTCTGGAATTATCTGGGCGCTTTCGCGTTGTTACAATGAGTTGTGGTTGTGCCTCTAGGGCTCCCGGGATCCGGCTTATAAAGGCGCACGGATCTAGGGTTTACACGGAGAGTCCTAGCCGGATTACAGATAGCCTAGCTACGGTACAATATCTTGCCGTGCACGTCACGGATCCGCCTTCCATATACGTCGTACTGGATCCGGGTTCCTCATGGGCCTCCACGGATCCGGGTTCCTCCTAATGTCGGTACGGATCCGGCTTACTGATCCTGGGCCGGACTTCTTCCTTCATGATCAACAGCAACTGGGCCGCCCGATGGGCCACATGCCTCATCACCATCTGTGGGCCACCCGGGCTTGTCGGATCTAGGCACTGTCGATGGTACACCCATGAAGTATACCCACAACAGTGTTGGCTTGATGAGCTACCATCAGTGTTGTGGAGCATAAGAACAACTCCAAACCGGTCCACCGGATACACTCCATTCTTCATGGTATACGGAGCAGAAGCAGTCATACCAACTGACATCATTCATGATTCACCAAGGGTACAGCTCTATACTGAGCAAGAGGTCAAAGAGGCCAGAGAGAATGATGTGGATTTGCTAGAAGAAGCAAGAGAGCTGGCTTTGGCAAGAACAGCCATTTACCAGCAAAACCTCAGACGCTATCATAGCCGGAAGGTTAACCCGAGAGTTTTCCGGGAAGGAGATCTGGTGCTACGCCTAGTGCAGCGCACTGAAGGCCGGCATAAGCTCTCACCACCATGGGAAGGTCCCTTCATTGTGAGCAAAGTGCTTCACAATGATGCATACTACTTGATCGATGCACATGAGTGGAAAAAAGGAAAGGCGGACAGGTCCGGAGAGGAGAGCAAGCGTCCATGGAACGTAGCTCTGTTGCGTCCTTTCTACTCTTGAAGTTGTGGAGTAAGAAGTTCCTTTTTGTACCTTACATGCTATGAATAAAAGATGTCGGAACCTCAAATGAATCTCGGGGACTACCCCAACCTAAGTTGCATGCAACATGTTTATTTTTTCAGTTCACCGGTTGCTTGGTGAACATTTTTTCTTTCCGGTTTAGTAGCGTGCTAAACCTACCGGGGTCTTCGACTCTGCTGCTGTCCGCAAACTGGCTTCATGGCAAGCAAGATAAACTGGTAGCAACTAAGCACGCGAACTGCGAAGAGAGAGAGTGGGAACAAACAATCCGGAAAAAATTTAACTAACCCCGGTGAAACCGTTTTTTTGCAAAATTTCGAAGTTATTTCTAAGTTCAAGAAAATGCTTGTTTGGTGAAAGAACCTTGTGCTCATACGCCAAAGAACGCCCAGAGAAGGCAGGCAGAGCCAAGGCAAAAGAACCAAGTGTGCATCGAATTGGATGCGGAAACAATTTGGAAATTTTTGCAGTGCAGGATAAAAGCAAAACCAAAAAGCAATTATACTAAGGCAAACTTAAGATAATTGACTACCGGTATAACTTACCAGCATAAACTGTTGTACGGCAACCAAAAGCGAACTTAGAGTTTTACATCATAAACCCCGGCATACCGGGGTAGAATTTAACGGGACATTGTTTTGAGATAAGCAGGACCAAAGAGCATAACACAGGTAAATTTTCAAGCAAGTAGATGATCAAGCAGCGGGGGATTCAGGAGGGGCATCGCCAGCACCGGCATCGCCCAGAGGCTCCTCCTCGGCTTCATCCTCCTCCTCGTCGAGATAATCTTGGACGTCAGGAGGGGGAGGGATGAAGGTGCGCATGTCAGCGTACTCCGCGATGTGGTACGCGCGATCCTGCCGCTTAGCGGTGAGAATCGGGTCCAGATCGGTTTCCGCGCCTTCGCGCACTCCGGTGAGGGCATCCAAGTTCAGCTCCGGATACCATGAGCAAGCGACGCGGAGGGCAGAGTCTGCTCCAGCGCGGGTGATACGTCTCCAACGTATCTATAATTTCCGATGTTCCATGCTTGTTTTATGACAATACCAACATGTTTTGTTCACACTTTATATCATTTTCATGCATTTTCCGGAACTAACCTATTAACAAGATGCCACAGTGCCAGTTCCTATTTTCTGCTGTTTTTGGTTCCAGAAAGGCTGTTCGGGCAATATTCTCGGAATTGGACGAAATCAACGCCAAACCTCCTATTTTTCCCGGAAGCGTCCAGAACACCGAAGAAGAGTCGGAGAGGGGCCAGGGGGCCACCACACCACATGGCGGCGCGGGCCAGGCCTAGGCCGCGCCGGCCTAGGGTGTGGCGCCTCCAGGTGCCCCCCTGCGCCGCCTCTTCGCCTATAAAAGCCCTTTCGACCTAAAAACGCAGGACCAATTGACGAAACTCCAGAAAGACTCCAGGGGCGCCGCCACCGTCGCGAAACTCCAATTCGGGGGACAGAACTCTGTTCCGGCACCCTGCCGGGACGGGGAAGTGCCCCCGGAAGGCTTCTCCATCGACACCGCTGCCATCTCCACCGCCATCTTCATCACCGCTGCTACTCCCATGAGGAGGGAGTAGTTCTCCATCGAGGCTCGGGGCTGTACCGGTAGCTATGTGGTTAATCTCTCTCCATGTACTTCAATACAATGATCTCATGAGCTGCTTTACATGATTGAGATTCATATGAGTTTTGTATCACAATTCATCTATGTGCTACTCTAGTGATGTTATTAAAGTAGTCCTATTCCTCCTGCACGTGTGTAAAGGTGACTAGTGTGTGCACCGTGTGGTTCTTGTCGTAGGCTATGATCATGATCTCTTGTAGATTATGGAGTTAATTATCATTATGATGGTATTGATGTGATCTATCTGGTTATGTTGATCTATCTTACACTATAAGGTTACTTAAATATGAACAAATTGTGGAGCTTGTTAACTCCGGCATTGAGGGTTCGTGTAATCCTACGCAATGCGTTCATCATCCAACAAAAGTGTAGAGTATGCATTTATCTATTCTGTTATGTGATCAATGTTGAGAGTGTCCACTAGTGAAAGTGCAATCCCTAGGCCTTGTTCCTAAATACTGCTGAGTTACTACTGCTTGTTTACTGTTTTACTGTGTTACTACTGCTGCAATACTACCACCATCAACTACACACCATCAAGCTATTTCCTGGCACCGTTGCTACTGCTCATATATATTCATACCACCTGTATTTCACTATCTCTTCGCCGAACTAGTGCACCTATTAGGTGTGTTGGGGACACAAGAGACTTCTTGCTTTGTGGTTGCAGGGTTGCATAAGAGGGATATCTTTGACCTCTTCCTCCACGAGTTCGATAAACCTTGGGTGATTCACTTAAGGGAAAACTTGCTGCTGTTCTACAAACCTCTGCTCTTGGAGGCCCAACAACATCTACAGGAAAGGAGGGGGAACGTAGACATCAAGCACTTTTCTGGCGCCGTTGCCGGGGAGGAAAGGTAAAAGGCACTCATACTTCGGTTCCAGGTAAAGTACTTTTCTGGCGCCATTGTGTTTGTGCTCGAAGCTATTTCCTTTAGATCCTGCAATTGCAACTTTTTGTTTCTTGTTTACACTAGTTAGGCATAATGGAAAACATCTGTGAGCTCTTTGTACTATTTCCTGAGTCAAGACATGAATGGTTTAATGCGAAAATTAAAAAACCCATGGAACATGTTAGCATGAATACTTTGAACACCATTGTTGCTAATGATATGGAAAATTCTAAGCTTGGGGAAGCTGGCTTTGATGAGCATGATATTTTTAGTCCCCCAAGAATTGAGGAGAAAATTTTCTTTGATGATACTTTGCCTCCTATTTATGATGATTATAATGATAGTGGTCTTTTGGTGCCACCTACTATGGAGAGTAAATTTTGTTGTGATTATACTATGCCTCCTACACTTGATGAGAATAATAATGATAGCTACTTTGTTGAATTTGCTCCCACTACAACTAATAAAATTGATTATGCTTATGTGGGTAGTAATAATTTTATGCATGAGACTCATGATAAGAATGCTTTATGTGATAGTTATATTGTTGAGTTTGTTCATGTTGCTACTGAAAGTTATTATGAGAGAGGAAAATATGGTTGTAGAAATTTTCATGTTACTAAAATGCCTCTCTATGTGCTGAAATTTTTCAAGCTATACTTGTTTTATCTTCCTATGCTTGTTACTTTGCTCTTCATGGACTTGTTTATTTACAAGATTCCTTTGCATAGGAAGCATGTTAGACTTAAATTTGCTTTGAATTTGCTTCTTGATGCTCTCTTTTGCTTCAAATACTATTTCTTGCGAGTGCATCATTAAAACTGCTGAGCCCATCTTAATGGCTATAAAGAAAAGAACTTCTTGGGAGATAACCCATGTGTTATTTTGCTACAGTACTTTGTTTTATTTTGTGTCTTGGAAGTTGTTTACTACTGTAGCAACCTCTCCTTATCTTAGTTTTGTGTTTTGTTGTGCCAAGTTAAGCCGTTGATAGAAAAGTAAGTACTAGATTTGGATTACTGCACAGTTCCAGATTTCTTTGCTGTCACGAATCTGGGTCCACCTCCCTGTAGGTAGCTCAGAAAATTAAGCCAATTTACGTGCATGATCCTCAGATATGTACGCAACTTTCATTCAATTTGAGCATTTTCATTTGAGCAAGTCTGGTGCCATTTTAAAATTCGTCAATACGAACTGTTCTGTTTTGACAGATTCTGCCTTTTATTTCGCATTGCCTCTTTCGCTATGTTGGATGAATTTCTTTGATCCACTAATGTCCAGTAGCATTATGCAATGTCCAGAAGTGTTAAGAATGATTGTGTCACCTCTGAATATGTCAATTTATAATGTGCACTAACCCTCTAATGAGTTGTTTCGAGTTTGGTGTGGAGGAAGTTTTCAAGGATCAAGAGAGGAGTATGATGTAACATGATCAAGGAGAGTGAAAGCTCTAAGCTTGGGGATGCACCCGGTGGTTCACCCCTGCATATATCAAGAAGACTCAAGCGTCTAAGCTTGGGGATGCCCAAGGCATCCCCTTCTTCATCGACAACATTATCAGGTTCCTCCCCTGAAACTATATTTTTATTCCATCACATCTTATGTGCTTTTTCTTGGAGCGTCGGTTTGTTTTTGTTTTTTTTGTTTTGTTTGAATAAAATGGATCCTAGCATTCACTTTATGGGAGAGATACACGCTCCGCTGTAGCATATGGACAAGTATGTCCTTGGTTTCTACTCATAGTATTCATGGCGAAGTTTCTCCTTCGTTAAATTGTTATATGGTTGGAATTGGAAAATGATACATGTAGTAATTGCTATAAATGTCTTGGGTAATGTGATACTTGGCAATTGTTGTGCTCATGATTAAGCTCTTGCATCATATGCTTTGCACCCATTAATGAAGAAATACATAGAGCATGCTAAAATTTGGTTTGCATATTTGGTTTCTCTAAGGTCTAGATAATTTCTAGTATTGAGTTTGAACAACAAGGAAGACGCTGTAGAGTCTTATAATGTTTTCAATATGTCTTCTATGTGAGTTTTGCTGCACCGGTTCATCCTTGTGTTTGTTTCAAATAAGCCTTGCTAGCCTAAACCTTGTATCGAGAGGGAATACTTCTCATGCATCCAAAATACTTGAGCCAACCACTATGCCATTTGTGTCCACCATACCTACCTATACTACATGGTATTTTTCCGCCATTCCAAAGTAAATTGCTTGAGTGCTACCTTTAAAATTCCATCATTCACCTTTGCAATATATAGCTCATGGGACAAATAGCTTAAAAACTATTGTGGTATTGAATATGTAATTATGCACTTTATCTCTTATTAAGTTGCTTGTTGTGCGATAACCATGTTCACTGGGGACGCCATCAACTATTCATTGTTGAATTTCATGTGAGTTGCTATGCATGTCCGTCTTGTCTGAAGTAAGAGAGATTTACCACCCTATGGTTAAGCATGCATATTGTTAGAGAAGAACATTGGGCCGCTAACTAAAGCCATGATCCATGGTGGAAGTTTCAGTTTTGGACATATATCCTCAATCTCATATGAGAAAATTATTAATTGTTGTTACATGCTTATGCATAAAAGAGGAGTCCATTATCTGTTGTCTATGTTGTCCCAGTATGGATGTCTAAGTTGAGAATAATCAATAGCGAGAAATCCAATGCGAGCTTTCTCCTTAGACCTTTGTACAGGCGGCATAGAGGTACCCCTTTGTGACACTTGGTTAAAGCATGTGCATTGTGATGATCCGGTAGTCCAAGCTAATTAGGACAAGGTGCGGGCACTATTAGTACGCTATGCATGAGGCTTGCAACTTGTAAGATATAATTTACATGATACATATGCTTTATTACTACCGTTGACAAAATTGTTTCATGTTTTCAAAATCAAAGCTCTAGCACAAATATAGCAATCGATGCTTTTCCTCTATGGAGGACCATTCTTTTACCTTTATTGTTGAGTCAGTTCACCTATTTCTCTCCACCTCAAGAAGCAAACACTTGTGTGAACTGTGCATTGATTCCTACATACTTGCTTATTGCACTTATTATGTTACTCTATGTTGACAATATCCATGAGATATACATGTTACAAGTTGAAAGCAACCGCTGAAACTTAATCTTCTTTTGTGTTGCTTCAATGCCTTTACTTTGAATTATTGCTTTATGAGTTAACTCTTATGCAAGACTTATTGATGCTTGTCTTGAAGTGCTATTCATGAAAAGTCTTTGCTTTATGATTCAGTTGTTTACTCATGTCATTACCATTGTTTTGATCATTGCATTCATTACATATGCTTTACAAATAGTTTGATCAAGGTTATGATGGCATGTCACTCCAGAAATTATCTGTGTTATCGTTTTACCTGCTCGGGACGAGCAGAACTAAGCTTGGGATGCTGATACGTCTCCAACGTATCTATAATTTCCGATGTTCCATGCTTGTTTTATGACAATACCAACATGTTTTGTTCACACTTTATATCATTTTCATGCATTTTTCGGAACTAACCTATTAACAAGATGCCACAGTGCCAGTTCCTGTTTTCTGCTGTTTTTGGTTCCAGAAAGGCTGTTCGGGCAATATTCTCGGAATTGGACGAAATCAACGCCAAACCTCCTATTTTTCCCGGAAGCGTCCAGAACACCGAAGAAGAGTCGGAGAGGGGCCAGGGGGCCACCACACCACATGGCAGCGCGGGCCAGGCCTAGGCCGCGCCGGCCTAGGGTGTGGCGCCTCCAGGTGCCCCCCTGCGCCGCCTCTTCGCCTATAAAAGCCCTTTCGACCTAAAAACGCAGGACCAATTGACGAAACTCCAGAAAGACTCCAGGGGCGCCGCCACCGTCGCGAAACTCCAATTCGGGGGACAGAACTCTGTTCCGGCACCCTGCCGGGACGGGGAAGTGCCCCCGGAAGGCTTCTCCATCGACACCGCTGCCATCTCCACCGCCATCTTCATCACCGCTGCTACTCCCATGAGGAGGGAGTAGTTCTCCATCGAGGCTCGGGGCTGTACCGGTAGCTATGTGGTTAATCTCTCTCCATGTACTTCAATACAATGATCTCATGAGCTGCTTTACATGATTGAGATTCATATGAGTTTTGTATCACAATTCATCTATGTGCTACTCTAGTGATGTTATTAAAGTAGTCCTATTCCTCCTGCACGTGTGTAAAGGTGACTAGTGTGTGCACCGTGTGGTTCTTGTCGTAGGCTATGATCATGATCTCTTGTAGATTATGGAGTTAATTATCATTATGATGGTATTGATGTGATCTATCTGGTTATGTTGATCTATCTTACACTATAAGGTTACTTAAATATGAACAAATTGTGGAGCTTGTTAACTCCGGCATTGAGGGTTCGTGTAATCCTACGCAATGCGTTCATCATCCAACAAAAGTGTAGAGTATGCATTTATCTATTCTGTTATGTGATCAATGTTGAGAGTGTCCACTAGTGAAAGTGCAATCCCTAGGCCTTGTTCCTAAATACTGCTGAGTTACTACTGCTTGTTTACTGTTTTACTGTGTTACTACTGCTGCAATACTACCACCATCAACTACACACCATCAAGCTATTTCCTGGCACCGTTGCTACTGCTCATATATATTCATACCACCTGTATTTCACTATCTCTTCGCCGAACTAGTGCACCTATTAGGTGTGTTGGGGACACAAGAGACTTCTTGCTTTGTGGTTGCAGGGTTGCATAAGAGGGATATCTTTGACCTCTTCCTCCCTGAGTTCGATAAACCTTGGGTGATTCACTTAAGGGAAAACTTGCTGCTGTTCTACAAACCTCTGCTCTTGGAGGCCCAACACTGTCTACAGGAAAGGAGGGGGAACGTAGACATCAGCGGGCAGCAGAGCACTGCCACTCGCGGATCCTCCTGCCGGCGCCCTTAAGGCGGTCGCTGATCAGTGAGAAAGTATCCGGCACCTCCTCGCCAGGCCACAGAGTCCTGAAGAGCTGGGTAGCTACCGCAGGAATGTCAGACAGGTTGCGATCTATGGCGCGCATATGAGACACCCGCGCGTTCAGCGCGACCAGATGGTCATAGGGGGTCCATGGCACGCCAAGATTCTCTTGGGCCTGGGCAGTGCGGTGCTCGTCAACCTTCTTGACAGCAAACCTCTGAGAGTCCGGGAAGAGGCCTGTGCAAAGAAAGAAAAAGGCTAAGGAAAGGAATCCGGAAGAAAATGCAACCGGAAGGAAAGATAACGAAAAGAAAATGCGATCGGAAGAAAAAAGGCTTGTGGGCAGTAATCGGAAAGTGCAAAAGGAAAGGACTTACGGTAGGCGAGTGCGTCAGTTTGCACGACCAGCCGGTCGTACTCCTTCTGCTCCGCCTCCAGCCGTGCAGCTTTTTCCTCGGCAGCCTTCCGGGCTTTGGCCAGCTCCTCCAGCTCAGTCTGCAACACCATGTTGGAGTTGCCGGCATCTTCAAGAGCCTCATGCATCTTGGCCGCTGCGTCAGCTTCAGCAGCTTTCAGAGCCTTAGCATGATCAAGCCCCAGCTGGATGAACTGGGACTTGAGCTCCTGGTAGCTGGTCTTTTGGGCGCTTAGCTCCTCCTGATGCTGCCGGATGAGCTGGTCCTTCTCCCCTGAAACCCAGAAAAGAAGGTGTTAACAAAATTGTGCTGATTAAGATGAAAAGAAAACCAAGCTAACAGGAAAGAGGGAAAATTGTACGTTGGGCGGCGGCGAGCTGCTCCTTGAGAGCCTCAATGGAAGCTTCCGGGATCACTGTTAAGCAAAATTATAAATGTTAGGAGAAAAAAAAAGGTTTCCGGTAAGAAGATGCCGGTGGTACAAAAACTTACCTTGGCACTTATCATGTGCCTCAGCGAGGTCCCGATGCTCCCATAGAAGCTCCTCAAAGAGGACCTTCCGAGCGTCAGCCGTGAGCTGTTCAAGAAAAAGAGATTAGCTAAGTTTTGCGCTAAGAACAAGGTTCTTAACCCGAAACTCGGGGACTGGCAGTGCTAGTTTCGCGCGTTTTCAAACTAAGTTTTGCGCTAAGAACAAGGTTCTTAACCCGAAACTCGGGGACTGGCAGTGCTAGTTTCGCGCGTTTTTAAACTAAGTTTTGCGCTAAGAACAAGGTTCTTAACCCAAAACTCGGGGACTGGCAGTGCTAGTTTTGCGCGTTTTTAAGCTAAGTTTTGCGCTAAGAACAAGGTTCTTAACCCGAAACTCGGGGACTGGCAGTGCTAGTTTTGCGCGTTTTAAGCTAAGTTTTGCGCTAAGAACAAGGTTCTTAACCCGAAACTCGTGGACTGGCAGTGCTAGTTTTGCGCGTTTTTAAGCTAAGTTTCGCGCTAAGAACAAGGTTCTTAACCCGAAGCTCGGGGACTAGCAATGCCGGTTTCACGCTAAGTTTTTAAGTTAAAGTTTTGTGCTAAAAGCTGCGCTCTCACCACAAAACTCGGGGACTGGGAAGATAGACAAGAGAGAAACCGGCATGAAACTGAAGAAAAGATAGAAAAAATCCGGAAGTAAGGGAACCGGCAAAAGTTGAAAAGAGTGCTGGAAACTTACCCTCAGATTGTTCGTGGAATCAAACCACGCGTTGTCAAGCTCTTTCACGGCTCGGCGGAGCCGCATGAAATGCTCCTCGGAGCATCGGTCCCCAGCAGGGTCTGGCAACGGCTGCCTGTCCTTGCCCACGCCGTGGGTCGCCCGGGTCACATCCGCGGCGTTCCATTGCTGGGCATAGGGCAGCAGATGCCCCAGCTCCCGGCCCCCGCGCCGGAACTCAGTGATGCGGCCGAGCAAGCCGGTGGCCTTCTCGCTGGCAGCACCGGCGGCCTTGGAGACATGCAGCACCAAGGGCTGCTGTCCACCGGAAGGGGCCTTGGAGGCCGTCGCCTTCCCCTTGACTAGCTTGGAGAGCTTGGGCGGCGGCGCAGTTGGAGCAGCCCCGGCAGGTTTGGGGCGAGGCGCATCCGGTGGCGGCGTTGGAGTAGTTCTTGGAGAAGGGGGTGCGCTAGGGGCACCACCCAAGTTGGAACTTTCCGGCACGGAAGTTTCCGGCGCGGAAGTTGTCTCCTTTTCAAGGACGGGAGGAGCCGAAGGCTCCGCCCGCCCGGCAGCTTCTTCCTCGGCGCCGATGTTGCTGGCGCCGGTATCCTGGTTCTCTGGAGGGAAGGGAAGATCCTCCTCCGTGCGGTGTTCTGGCGGTGTAGGGGCCGCACGCCCCAAACTTGTTGTGCCCCCCAGAGGGGAGGCAGAGGTGTTGCCGGCACCAGATGGTGCCAGGCTTGAGCGAGGAGGAGGGGTTGAGGTCCTTGCGGAACCTTCAGAGCCCGCTGGCCTTGAGCCAAGTTTGAGCGCAGGGCTGAGAAAAAGAAAGAAAAACAGTTGGAAAAAGAACTTTGCAAAAAGAGGCAAGCAAGAAAACAAGAAACTTACCCGGAGGCAGTCGGCATCTGCTTGCGCCCGTAGCGCCGCATGCCTACTTCCTTCTCCCCCAAAGGCTCCGTCCGGAAGCGTTTAGAGGGAGGGGCCTGGCTGGAACCAGCGTCAGATGCCGGTGCCTTGTGCTTCTGGCCCTGGGCCATGAGCTTGTCCACAAACTCATGACCGGCCTCGGCGCGCAACGGCGGCGCGTGCTCGTGGATCTATAAGTTAAACATAGCTAAGAAAAAATTCGCAAGAAAGCAATAACGAAGAAGTATAAGAAACCGGAAAAGAATGGCACCTCAAGCATGGACAGGTCATCGGAGGACCCGGTTGGCTTCGGTGGAGACCGGCCAAGGCGCGCAGCCGGAGTCTTGCCCATCTTCAGATCCTTCCAACGAATGTAAGGATCCGGGTTGAAGGAATCAAGCGCGCGCTTCACGCAGATCCCACGCCGCTCTGCGTGAATGAGGGGGAAGCGGTCCTTGGCCTGAAACACGAAAAAAGAGGGTTAACAAGAGCAAAAAAGTTACCGGCAAAACCGACCCTAATTGCGTAATCTCTTACTTCTTGGGTCGGAGGGTTAGTAGTGCTGAGGGGAAGGAGGCCCCATTCCCAGTCAAACGGCATGGCAGTTTGGAAGATCTGCCTAGCCTTGCGGACGACGTCCTTCTTGCTAAGGGGACGGCCTGTGATCTTGGTGGGATCGCCAAGACCGTACATCTCGCTCATCCTATGCACCCGGCGCTTGAGAGGAAGCACCCGGCGCGAAATAAAAGTGCGGATGATATCATCCGAGCAGATGTTGGTCTCCTTCTTCAAAGTGGCCATGAAGCGTATGATACGTCTCTGACGTATCGATAATTTCTTATGTTCCATGCCACATTATTGATGATATCTACATGTTTTATGCACACTTTATGTCATATTCGTGCATTTTCTGGAACTAACCTATTAACAAGATGCCGAAGAGCCAGTTGCCGTTTTCTGCTGTTTTTGGTTTCAGAAATCCTAGTAACGAAATATTCTCGGAATTGGACGAAATCAACGCCCAGGGTCCTATTTTGCCACGAAGCTTCCAGAAGACCGAAGAGGAGACGAAGTGGGGCCACGAGGTGGCCACACCCTAGGGCGGTGCGGCCCCCCCCTTGGCCGCGCGGCCCTGTGGTGTGGGCCCCTCGCGCCGCCTCCTGACCTGCCCTTCCGCCTACTTAAAGCCTCCGTCGCGAAACCCCCAGTACCGAGAGCCACGATACGGAAAACCTTCCAGAGACGCCGCCGCCAATCCCATCTCGGGGGATTCAGGAGATCGCCTCCGGCACCCTGCCGGAGAGGGGAATCATCTCCCGGAGGACTCTACGCCGCCATGGTCGCCTCCGGAGTGATGTGTGAGTAGTCTACCCCTGGACTATGGGTCCATAGCAGTAGCTAGATGGTTGTCTTCTCCCCATTGTGCTTAATTGTCGGATCTTGTGAGCTGCCTAACATGATCAAGATCATCTATCTGTAATTCTATATGTTGCGTTTGTTGGGATCCGATGAATAGAGAATACTTGTTATGTTGATTATCAAAGTTATGTCTATGTGTTGTTTATGATCTTGCATGCTCTCCGTTACTCGTAGATGCTCTGGCCAAGTAGATGCTTGTAACTCCAAGAGGGAGTATTTATGCTCGATAGTGGGTTCATGTCTCCGTGAATCTGGGGAAGTGATAGAAATCTCTAAGATTATGGATGTGCTGTTGCCACTAGGGATAAAACATTAGTGCTATGTTCGAGGACGTAGTTACTGATTACATTACGCGCAATACTTAATGCAATTGTCTGTTGTTAGCAACTTAATACGGAGGGTTCGGATGATAACTTTGAAGGTGGACTTTTTAGGCATAGATGCATGCTGGATAGCGGTCTATGTACTTTGTCGTAATGCCCAATTAAATCTCACAATACTCATCATAATATGTATGTGCATGGTCATGCCCTCTTTATTTGTCAATTGCCCAACTGTAATTTGTTCACCCAACATGCTGTTTATCTTATGGGAGAGACACCTCTAGTGAACTGTGGACCCCGGTCCAATTCTCTATACTGAAATACAATCTACTGCAATACTGTTCTACTGTTTTCTGCAAACAATCATCATCCACACTATACATCTAATCCTTTGTTACAGCAAGCCGGTGAGATTGACAACCTCACTGTTTCGTTGGGGCAAAGTACTTTGGTTGTGTTGTGCAGGTTCCACGTTGGCGCCGGAATCCCTGGTGTTCCGCCGCACTACATCCCGCCGCCATCAACCTTCAACGTGCTTCTTGGCTCCTACTGGTTCGATAAACCTTGGTTTCATACTGAGGGAAAACTTGCCGCTGTACGCATCACACCTTCCTCTTGGGGTTCCCAACGGACGCGTGTTGTACGCGTATCAGTGTACCACCCGGTTGGTTTCGGTGTGGTCCGTCGTCGGGTTGTAGCTCCAATTGGCTCTGCTGGGCGGCGCCGCGTTGAAGGGCGGCAAATCGATGAGGTTCGCGGGGCCGTTGTTCTTCACGTAGAAGAAAGTCCCTTGCCAGGCGCGGCAGGACTCGAGGCCGGAGAATTTGAAGAAAGTGCTCCCTTAGCGGGAGCCAACGATGCAAGACCCGCACTGCACGGGCGGTTTGGGTTTAGGAATTTCCTTGCCCTGAACGGAATTAATCCGCAGAGCAAAGAAGCGGGCAAACGTCTCACGAGTGGGACGAATGCCAATATAGGCCTCCATGAAGGTGGCAAAACAGGAAAGATAGAAAAAGGCGAAGCAGGAAGGCCGAAGCCACGCTCAAAATGAGCAAGGAAAACAACGTGTTCACCGGGCTGGAGCTCCGGTTCAATTTCGTCACCGGGAAGCCGGCAGGTTACTCCTTCCGGAATCCTGCGGGACCGGTATAGCCAATCGATCTCGTATTCGGTAACATTGGAGCCCATCCAGGCTCCACGAGTGATGGGGGAAGGCTCTACGCCGGAAGCTTGGCTAGAGCTACCGGATTCTAGGTGGCTACCGGATTCTTGGCGGCTACCGGATTCCTGCTGGCTGCTGGAATCGGTATCCGTCGGATCTGAAGTCGTAGATCTACCGGAAGATTGTCTACGCCGGCTACCGGAGGAGGAAGAAGAAGAAGCAGAGGAAGATTCCTCGCTAGACATTGGTTTGGAGGCGAAAAAACAGAAATCCCACAGTTGAACCCCGCGCGAAGATCTACGAGTAAGAAGAAAATCAAAGAAAAAGAGGAAATAAGAACACTGTCGACCCAAGATCTAGGAAACAAGCAAATGGCAAGCAAAGTGAGATTGGCACTAACCTCGAGCGGCGCAGTCGCTGGGGAAGACATTCGCCGGCGAAGGAGCGGGCCTACTGTCGCCGACGAGCACCGTCAACGGCAAAGCGGAGAAGGGCGCGAAGAAGAGAGAATGCGGCGGTCCCAACAGAGGCGCAGCGAAGGATTTCCGCACGGCGAGGTCCGGCGGAGAAGCAGCGCGAGTTCGCCGGGCAGCAAAGCTCGAGCGGACGACGGCGGACAGAGAACGGCGGAGGCACAGCGAGCGAAGAACACTATGCGCGAAGGATGGAGAATGCAAGAAGAGGGAGAAGAAGGGGCAGTTCTCCTTATAAAGAAAAGGGAGCGTGGGCCGAAAACCGTCGGGCCGCGGCGGTTCGCTTCGCGGGCCGCGACGGTTCGCACCACGGGCCGCTACGTGGCAAGGAGGTACACGCGAAAAAATAGGAGGACACACGGAGGCACACACAGATCCGAAGTGGCAAGTGGGATCCGCAGTGGTGCATTTAATGCACGCGCGGGAGTCGAAGCGAAATGACCACTGACACTAGCGCGCCAGTTAACAGTGCGCATGTCACTGACAGGCGCGGGGCCCGAGATATTCTCGACTTCGCCGAGGAAAGAGTAAATGCGAATGATGCCGGAGAAAAGAGATGCCGGGGAATACCTTGCAAAGAGAGAAAAGACGAATAAGGGCAAAGATGCCGGATCCAAGTTCAAAGCCGGAGAGATTAAACCGGTATCCTAAAAACATGAAAACCTGGCATGGTCTGTAGGATAGAATCCTCCAGACTATACCAGCTTCGGGGACTAATGTTGGGGGGATAACCCCCGGTATGCCAAAGGCATGCCAAACCAGATGGTTTGAGCCATCGAGATACCGGTTTAATATTCTAACCGGAACACAAAGGTAAGAGTTTAGGCTAAGTGAAGCTAAGCCGGTATCCCCAAGAGGGGTATACCGGAACCTGGTAAAGAAGATACCGGAGAGAAGGGCCTGTCGGCAGGACTGGTCAAAGATTCTCTTCAGAGCAAGAAGACAAGGATGAGCTAAGCAAAGCGGCTTTAATCAGAGCCCTGGCGCCAAAGAGAGAGATGACGCTGAAAGAAGCCGGAGGACGTCAGCATCCCTGATTAAAGAAGACTCCGGCGTCATCTATGATTAAAGTAGCTTTGTAAAGTAGTTTGTCCAGTCAAAGATGCCATTAGGGTTTCTTGTTCTGTAAGCCACCCTCTCCCCTATATAAGGAGAGGGGGCACTGCCTCATACGGGCGCGCGTCCACAGAGGAGATTAGACGATAGAACTTGTATCCAAGCACCTGTAATCATGTTGAGATCAATGAAGCAAGCGATCTAGTAAAGAGTTCTTCCTCTTGTCTCTCTTCTTGCATACCGGCCTTTGGTTGTGTTCTTGAGTAAAGCATCCGGAAGTTCATCCCATCTAGTCGCAAACCCTCCCCCGAATCCTCTAGCGCCCATTCGGCCCCAACTTAAGCCATCCCATGGCATCTGCTCGTTCGCCACGACGACAGGGACTCTGCAGAAGACCAGGAAGTAGCCGTGGCTGAATGGGCTCGGGGGGCAGATCCGGTGTCCTGCAAATGGGTGAAACAACAAGGGCCTGCAAAAGGGTTTGACTTCGATGTAAGCAAGTCTGAGCAGATATTCGATTTACTGCTTAAGGAGAAACAGCTGAAGTTACCCGAAGGCCATAAAATCCCTACGGCGCAAGAGATGAACGGAAGACCGTACTGCAAGTGGCATCACTCGTTCACCCATATCACCAATGACTGCAAAGAGTTGCGTCGGCAGATTCAAATGGCGATAGAACAAGGCCGTCTGATCTTTGGACAGTTTGCCATGAAAGTGGACACGCAACCGTTTCCTGGCGTCAACATGCTGGAACTCAGTCACTCCACGTGGCGTCAGCTAGATTTCTCGTTCGATGTTAACATGGCAGGGCCTGCATACCACCATGGCAGGGATAAAGAAGAAATCAATCACTCCCGTGGCAAGGAAAAGGAGGAGGCCGGCCCACGTGACCGACCCCGATATGATGATAGACGGTACATCACCGAGGAGCAAGTGAGAAACGTGCGGTATCAACGACCACTCTCCGCGCATCTCCTTAACAAATATGAGCGTCAGTACGACCGACGCCGGCGGTACAACATAGATGACGAGAGATATCGTCGGTCTAATGCAGACAACAGAAAATATCGTCGGTATGATAGAGACGACGAAGAATATGAGCACCACGCTAAGGGGAAGTCAAGAGAGCAGGAAGACATGGACAGACACTGGGATTGTCCTTTCTTTAAGCACTGCTGGGATTCAGGAATGAGCCGATTGCCTACAATCGACAACTGCCCGGAATGTAGACAGCAGAAGGAGGACACCGGTGAGGTTTCAGTGTTCAAGCGTCTAGGGCCTCTCCCATCTCAGAACAGACGAGCTGAATCATCTCGGGAGGAAGATTTCGAAGAGTCAGAAGATGAAGAAGAAGATAGACACCACCGGCCGAGGTGGTGCCCCGATGGACTCAGTCACTCCCAAAAGCGTAGGGTTCAGCGGCTACGTAGCTTGGAGGAAGCCGAGGCGCAATACCTGCACACGTTGAGGAAAGCGCGGCCCGATCTGGCCGTGAAAATTCAGCAAACTTTGGACGCAGAGATACGTCCACAGAAGAAAGAATGGCGCCCCAAACAAATGAAAGCCGATGAGAAGGCATCGGCTGGCACACATATGTTGTTCATGCTTCCGTCGGAGTTTTGTGCTCCGGGAACTGAAGAAGTGCCGGTGGCACAGTTTGACTGCGGCCCACGACCAGTTATCTTTGAAAAGCCACGAGAGAAGAGCTACAAACATTTGAAGGCCCTGTACCTAAGAGGTTATATCAATGGGCAGCCTGTCAGTAAGATGTTGGTTGACACGGGAGCGACAGTCAATATAATGCCGTACTCCATGCTACGGCGTTTGGGACGCTCTAAAGAAGATCTGATCAAAACCAACGTCACACTAAGCGACTTCAACGGCCAAGCATCAGAAACGCAAGGCGTTCTGAACGTGGATCTAACCGTAGGCCGAAAAACCATCCCTACATCATTCTTCATCGTCGACAACAAAAGCACCTACGCTGTCCTGCTAGGGAGGGATTGGATTCACGCCAACTGCTGCATTCCATCCACAATGCACCAATGCCTGATACAGTGGGATGGAGATGAAGTGGAGGTCGTTCATGCAGATGACTCAGTCGAGATCTCAATAGCTGGCATGAATATTTGGGACGCAGACGACCAAGAGCCGATCTCTGGAGTCAGTTTGGACGGCTGTGAGCGCATCGAAGCTACAAAAAACGGGGTGAGGCTGGTCTTATCCACCGGCCTGACAGAGTAGCAAGAGTAAAGTCAACGGACGTACGTGGCAAGGCCGATCCCTGCGATCGGCCCCAAAAAATAAAAAGCAATGATCTCACCTCAAGCATGTCACGTAGTCCTAGTAGGGAGACTCCCTCCCGTAGTAGAGCACAAATAAGTTGTAAGCCTTCATTGAGCAATGCAATAAAAAAGGGGGCCGATTCCAGCAATCGGCCCAAATTATCCTCTCCATACGTTTTGCCTGTGTTCAGCATTGATCTAGCAGGCGACGGAAAGCTAGGATATGGGTTTACATCGGCTGATGAGCTAGAAGAGATTGACATTGGTCCTGGGGATAAGCCACGACCAACATTTATCAGCAAAAAGTTAGATCCGCATCTGAGGGGCCTGATGATAGCTCTTTTGAAAGAATACCCAGATTGCTTTGCCTGGGATTACACAGAGATGCCCGGGTTAGACAGGAGCATCATTGAGCATCGGCTCCCCCTCAAGAAAGGATTTCGGCCGTTCCAGCAGCGAGCACGACAGATGAAGGCCGAAATTTTAGAAGAAGTCAAGAAAGAGATCGAGAAAATGTTGAACGCCGGGTTCATCAGGCCATGCAGGTACGCTGAGTGGATTTCTAGTATCATACCTGTGCAGAAAAAGGATGGCCGATGGCGCGTCGCCATGGATTTTTGGGATCTCAATAGAGCCACTCCAAAGGATGAATATCCCATGCCGGTAGCAGAGACATTAATCAATGCAGCTGCTGGTCATAAGGTTTTAAGTTTCATGGATGGCAATGCCGGCTACAACCAAATTTTTATGGCTCCAGAAGATATACACAAGACTGCATTCAGAGTGCCAGGTTCGGTTGGTTCGTTTGAATATGTAGTCGTGACATTTGGACTGAAAAATGCCGGCGCAACATACCAAAGGGCCATGAATTACATCTTTCATGATCTGATCAGCAAATTGGTGGAGATATACATCGATGACGTGGTAGTCAAGTCTGTTTCACTAGAAGGACACTTGGAGGACTTGCGACGCATCCTGGACCGAACTAGAAAATTTGGACTAAGAATGAATCCAAAGAAGTGTGCTTTTGGTGTAACGGCCGGTCAATTCTTGGGTTTCTTGGTTCATGAACGCGGAATCGAGATCGGCTTGAAAAGTCAGGAGGCAGTGCGAACAATGCAGCCACCTACCACGAAGAAAGAACTCCAGTCTCTCATCGGCAAAATCAACTTCATCAGAAGATTCATCTCCAATCTGTCAGGGTGAATTGAGTCGTTCATGGGATTGGTAAAAATTAAATCTGATGAGGAGTTTCGCTGGGGGGCAGAGCAACAGGAAGCGTTTGACGAGATTAAAGAGTATCTAACGAAGCCACCTGTGTTGGTTCCGCCCCAGCAAGACAGACCATTCTATATTTACTTGTCAGTAGCTGACACTTCCATCGCCTCAGTGGTGGTGCAAGTTTATGATGGTCTGGAGAGAGTCGCTTTCTACCTCAGCAGAAGGATGTTGGATGCAGAGACGAGGTACCCCGAGATCGAGAAGTTGTGCCTCTGCCTATTTTTTACCTGCACCAAGCTTCGTCACATCTTTCTGTCAGCGGAAATTGTCATCATATGCAAATCAGATGTCATCAAACACATGCTGTCGGCTCCTGTGTTGAAAGGCCGACTCGGTAAGTGGATGTTTGCATTATCGGAATTTGATCTCCGGTATCAGCCTGCGAAAGCCGTCAAGGGACAGGCGTTGGCCGATCTTATTGCTGAACGAATCAACACTGATATAGCAGCACTGTCTGTATGTGCATGGGTCATGTTTTTCGATGGATCGGCTTGTGATGATGGTTGCGGCATCGGCATTCTACTCGTGTCACCCCGGGGGGCAACATATTCCTTCTCTATCAGGCTACCTACCCCTTGCACCAACAATGTCGCTGAGTATGAAGCAATACGCAAGGGAATGGAGTTGCTTATAGAAGCCGGGGCAGAAGCAGTGGAACTTTTTGGAGACTCAAAATTGGTGATTTCCCAACTCACGGAGGAATACAAGTGTGAGAGCGAGTCGCTCTTCCCATTATGGATGCAATGCCGTGAGTTGATGGCACAATTTAGGTACATAAACTTCAATTGGATCCCGAGGTCGCAAAATACCGAGGCGAACGATCTCGCACAAATGGCGTCATGTTACAAGGACGTAGCAGATGGAGCCGATATTCAGGTACGATTCCTAGAACCGGATGACTGGAGAGCCGATATCTTCAATTACTTGAAAGATCCGGCTCGGGGGGCACCTAAACGGATAAGGTACAATGCCATGAAATATGTCCTTATAGGAGATGACATGTTCTACAGGACTTTGGAAGGGTTACTTCTCAAATGCCTGGGACCAGCTGAGTCGAATCGGCTCTTACACGAGGTACACGAAGGCGCCTGTGGAACTCACCAATCGGCTCATAAGATGAAATGGCTGATCAGGAGATCGGGGTTTTATTGGCCTACCATGCTTGAGGATTGTTTTAAGTACTATAAAGGGTGTCAATCGTGTCAGAGGTTTGGGAAAATTCAGATGGTACCCGCATCAGCAATGAACCCCATCATCAAGCCTTGGCCATTTCGAGGTTGGGGCATGGATATGATTGGCAAAATCAATCCTCCATCGAGCAAAGGCCATGAGTGGATTTTGGCCATTACAGATTATTTCACTAAATGGGTGGAGGCCGTCCCTATGAAGTCAGTGGCGTCGAAAGATGTTATCAATTTCGTGAAAGAACATGTCATTCATAGATTCGGGATCCCCCAGACTATCACGACCGATGGAGGTTCGGTCTTCATTTCTAAAGAGTTTAGAAAGTTCTGCAACGACATGAGAATTAAGTTGATCCGATCGTCTCCATACTATGCTCAAGCAAATGGGCAAGCTGAAGCGTCCAACCAGAGCCTTATCAAGCTGATTAAGAGGAAAGTCGACGAGCACCCTAGACGTTGGCATGAGGTATTGTCAGAGGCTTTGTGGGCTTATCGCATGTCATGTCATGGAGCGATAAAAACCTCGCCATACCATCTGGTCTATGGACAAGAAGCCGTATTACCCTGGGAAATTACGGCTGGGTCGAGACGTATTACGTTTCAGAATGATCTAACAACTGAAGAATATGCAGCCTTGATGAGTGATAGCATTGAGGATCTAACGGAACTCAGACTTTGGTCGCTTGAGAAAATTAAAGAGAACAAAGCCAAGGTAGCTCGCGCATATAATAAGAAGGTGAGACCAAAGGAGTTCCACGTTGGTGATCTAGTATGGGAAGCTGTATTGCCATTAGGGACTAAGGATAAAATGTATGGTAAATGGTCTCCTAATTGGCATGGGCCGTACAGAGTCAACCAAGTTTTAAAGGGTAACGCATACATGCTCGAGGAGCTGAGCGGTGTGAAATTCCCAGTAGCTGTCAATGGTCAGCATCTCAAGAAATATTTCCCAAGTATGTGGGATGACGGGCAGTGAATATGGGGGCCGATGCATGAAATCGGCCAGTAAAAAAAGCATATATATATATATAAAGCAATAGGACACAAAGTACAGCCGATGCACAGACATCGACTTTAGACTAAAAAGCCGATGCACGGCCATCGACTCTAGAGGTACAAGCTCAATTGAGCAGCTATCAGATTACATAGATAGGATCTACTGAAGGAATGCCTCAAAGGCACGGAGGGCGTCAGCACGGACACGATCCACCTCGGCGATCTCGGCCTCATCATCTTCGTCCTTGCCCGTCACCAGCTGTTTGTTCAGGGCACGTATTTCTGCCAGATCAGTCTTCAGTTGAGCTTTGAGGCCTTCTGCTTCCTCTTGGGAGCGGGCGATAAGAGCTTCCTTATCGTGGATAAGCTGTTTGGTTGCCCGGACCCTCTCTTCAAGGTCCTCCAATTCCTTTCGCAAGGTCTCAAGTTCGGCGGTGCTGACAGAGGTGTCAGTTTTGGCGTCCAAGGCCGCCTTCTTCTCATTGAGCCACTGACATTTGTCTGCAATATCGGCTTTCAACGGAAGTTGGGCGTGGCGTAGATCGATTCTCTGACGAGCTAACTTCACCCTTGACCTGTAGGCAGACAGAGTCACAACTGGCCAAAGTTTCACCTGCAACGTTACCGGGAGGTGGTGCTGGATTTCTTCAAGTACGATCTTCACTTCCTCGGGGTCTTCGACCAATTTCTCGATCGAAGAGGAAAGCAGGGCTTTGAGACGCTGGAATTGACGCAGGACAGCGCTGGGTCTTGGTTCATCGCCTGCCGTAGAAGGAGCTGGTTCGATGGATTCAGGGTCGAACGTTAGCAAGCCCGAGAGGTCACAACCCTGACAAACAACAAGAGCAGCGTCAGTATGCAGCAAAAGGGAAGGGCAAGCCAAACAAAAGGAGTATACCTCTCCTAAGACCAGGGGGACAGCCGATGATGAAGTAATAGGTTCTTGTGTTTCTGCTGTGGGCTTGGCCAAGTTGGCAACCTTGTCAACGACACCTTTAGAGGTTGCTAGATCCAAGTTTGCGGAGGGCATCAGTATTTCCTCGACTTCCCCACTAGAAGTGTCATCAGTCTGCAAAGGAGTTGGTTAGCTGATGCGAGCAGCGATGGATTAGCATGAAAGATGAGCCGGGGAGAGTATGGAGGATAATTACATTTGAAGCCTCTTGGTTTGATGAAGGGGCTCGCGGTGGCTTTCGAATCCTCTTGGTGCATCGGCTTTTTGTGCGTTGACCGCCCTGCCCCGCTTTGATTGAAGCTTGGGGGGCAACAGGTTCAGGAACTGACCTTTTCCTGGAAGCCGATGGTGGCAAGTCTGGCTGGCTCTGCGTGGTGATTTCCCAGAGTTGCCCGAGCTCGAATCCCTTCGACTGGATTGTGTCTCCTCGCTGGAGTTGTCTTCGGTGGAGGCCTATAAAAGAAGAGTTAGTAAGCACAAGCATGTTTGCAGAAGCCCATGAGGATAGATGAAAACAGTCAAGGCATGGATCAACGTACATGCAAGCTCTCTTGATCCGGAGAAGGGCTCTGGCGCTTCAAAGTTTTCCTGGTGGCCACTTTCCTCACCGCCGTTCTCGCCTTGGTTGGGGCTCGGGGGCAGCTGGCCCGGGAGACGCTTTGCTCTTGGAAGCCGATGTTGCTGAAATCGGCTGGCTCTGCATCACGACCTTTTTCAAGGGTGGCGAGCTTTTGCAGAAGAGGACCACCGGAGCTGGTGGGAGGAATTCAAAGGGGGAGCCATCATCATGTGTGCAGGTTCTGGACCATCTTGTTGCTGCAAGGAGGCAGAACAAGGTTATAAAAATCATGGTAAGCCACTTCAAGAAAATTTGCGAGTGGTGGTACCTGTTCTGCAGGGATATCATATTCAGCATCAAGTTGTTTCAGCAACGGTCCCAGAGCTCTCCTGAAGGCATGCGTTTTCCACATTGACCACCAGGCCTCAAAACCATCGGTTGATGAGGTGAAAGAGAGGTTGTTAGGAACTGGGATGGCTAGAGCATCAAAGAAAGAGTAACACATCTGACCGGTGAGGACATCGGGCAAGTCAGCTCTGCTCTCTATTAAGTGGTGGAGGAAGAAATGGGGAGACACCTGCCCAAGACCAAACTGCCGGGCTGGTACCACCGGCTGATAAGACTCATAACCAGGTTTAATTATCCTGTTTGAGGTGCTCATGCCAACTGGAAGGAAGCAGGGACGGATCATGGTGGAATACAATTGCCGGGTGCTGGTGTTATCGGCAAAGCTGTCTAGCCTGAAGGAGACTGGATTTTCAAAATTTTCAGACTCTGTGTAAGGAAAGAAGAGAGGATTGTCCATGCCTTGGAAGAAAATGCTAAACCACTTTGATGCTTCCTCGGGGATCAGTTTACTACCTGGAAGGCTATATAAAGCTTGGCCGTAGATAGTGCATCGGATCTGCTTCCCGTGGGTATCTGGAAAGGTGCAAGTGGCCAAGAGTGGGAAGTTTGGGATGTGGTTCTGGAAATACAGTTGAGCCCATAACTAAATAAACCACCAGGGACCTCCTGTTTTGACTGTCTTTTGGGAAAATAAATTGACAGATATTAGTTGGAGATATCGATAGACCTCTCCAAGGAACAGTTTGCCGATGCCAAGCTGGGTGCCTCTGGCGAGTTCATAGGCCAAAGAAAGATAATTCTTGGTCGGAGCAAGTGAAGGACCACAGAATATGAAGTGTTCCAACCAGAAATTTAGGAAGGCCGTGTGTTCTTTCTCTATTACAGGGCCTTTATTTTTCATGTGGCATCTAAGATAAGCACCCCAGTTTGTGCACTCTGTTTTGGAAGAGAGTTTGAAGGGGACCTTTGGCAGCATAAAAGCAGAGGGGCTGGGGGAGGTGACGTCTAGGCCAGTGATCATGGCCACATCTAGCAGAGTTGGTGTCATGGGACCGTGGCCAAACATGAAGCAGTTCAGAGCATCAGACCAGAAGTAGCCGATGGTTTTTAAAAGATTTTCACGCTTCTCAAGGGGAGATAAGGATAAGGACAGAGCATCGGCTATTCCTGTGGTTTCCCATTTGGATTGGTGAGTTTTAGATACTCTACTATACCAGGAAACCCAATCTTCAGGAGGGTTAGGCCAGGCTCGTAAGCAGTCAGCCCAAGAAGCTAGATCTAAATTCTGGTTCACAAAGGGGATCCTATTGGCCTCGCAAGAAATCAAATGGGCGGGACTCTCGACAGAACGGGGGCCAAGACAAAGAGAATTTGGAAGAGAAGGGTGCGGCAACAGAATGTCTGATACCTAAAATTAATGATGAAATAAGGCATTAATTCAGATGTTTGCTATTAATTCTAACACTATGCTCGGATGGCGAGGAGCAGTTAAGGATTACCTTCAGGCCAGAGACCATTGCGTTGGCGTTGGACGATTCCGCCATCTGATTCGCTTGCGGAGATGAGTCTGCGCGGTTGGGGATCTGGGATTTGTGCTGCCGCGAGTTGAATCTGTTCGATGGGAAATTGGGGATCTGAGGTTGGTCCTTTGGACGAGGGTCGCAGGTTACCGTTTGAAGTCTGGCCTTACTAGCGTGTTATGGTAAAAGTCCGATGCGTTGCCATCGGCTCTTTTTGCGTTGACCTGCTTTGACAATCGGCAAAATTGACATGGAAGCATTCTTCATTGATAAAGAGGGTTTTTTACAAGAAGAGCCGATTGCTCACAAAAGGAAGATCTGCTGCCTAATCTACTACTACTAGTCCTATTCTAGTAGTCCCTAATCTAGGGGCCGTCGCTGCCCTCGTTGTCGCCGTCCTCGCTGCCATTGGCACTGCTGCCGGCGAGGTCCTCGTCGCTGCTGCCGAAGCCGTCGGCAGGGGCTTCTTCTTCCTCCTCGTCGTCGTCCTCCGACCCGGCGCGGAAGCGCTTCGTCGGCGGGTACTCGTCGGAGGAGGTCTCGTCCTCCGCTTCATCTTCTTCCTCGGTGGAGGTGTTGTCACCCCAGGAGAAGGCGTCGTCATCGCTTTCCTCCTCCAGCTCCCCGTCAACGAGGAGCTGGAGGTTGTCCTCCCCGTCGGTCAAGGGTTCGTCCTCCTCTGACTCGACGGCGAAGTCCCAATCCCTCTCGTCCCAATGCAGTGGGGTGCGGGCCTCGTACGCCGCTATCGGGTCGTACTCCGGCGTCGGCTCACGGGAGGAGGAGGATTGGAAGGAGAGACCCGAAGAGGCAGAGGAGGAGGAGGCCATGGTTGCAGAGGAGGAGGTTTCGATTGCTAATGTGGAGCAAGAGGATGAGAAGGCGAACTGCTCAGATGTGGTTAAATAAAGGGGATATAGTGGAAGATGATTCAATGCTGTGGCAGTTTTCGAGGATGCGGTGCCAAAACTGTCAAATCGTGCACTACGGAGAAGTTGAGAAGACAAGGCATCATGATGGAAGGGCACTGTAGCGGTTCTGCTCTGCAACGCGTAAACCGGTGAAGGAAAAAAACGAAGTGGTTTTGGAATTATTATTGCCAAAACCAGGGGGCATGTGTTATCGCCGGATTTTAGCCAAATCAGGAGATGGGCCGTGATTGAGATGGGCTTAGAGGATATGCACGTAAAATGTTTCTGAATCGGCCTTGTACGAGAGTTTGGGCTAGATTGCCCGTGTATCTGTACATTATGGTAGATCACGTTTAAGTTTAGAATTAAGAGATAGAGTTTAGTCGTACACAGTTAGGTTTGTTCCAGAGATAGAAAGTCTACGGACTATAAATATGTGTAGGATAACGTTGCATAGAAAACAAAAATTTTCCTACCGCGAACACGCAATCCAAGCCAAGATGCAATCTAGAAGACGGTAGCAACGAGGGGGTATCGAGTCTCACCCTTGAAGAGATTCCAAAGCCTACAAGATGAGGCTCTTGTTGCTGCGGTAGACGTTCACTTGCCGCTTGCAAAAGCGCGTAGAAGATCTTGATCACGATCGGTTCCGGCGCCACGAACGGGCAGCACCTCCGTACTCGGTCACACGTTCGGTTGTTGATGAATACGACGTCCACCTCCCCGTTCCAGCGGGCAGCGGAAGTAGTAGCTCCTCTTGAATCCGACAGCACGACGGCGTGGTGTCGGTGGTGGTGGAGAAGTCCGGCGGAGCTTCGCTAAGCGTGCGGGAAGTGGAGGAGCGGGGCGGCTAGGGTTTGGGGAGAGGGGGGCGCCGGCCACTATGGGGTGCGGCCACCTTGGTGGTGTTTGAGGTGGCCGGCCCCCTCCCCCTTGGCCCTCATTATATAGGTGGAACCCCAAGAGTTGGTCTCCAAGTCTTCGAATAAGACCCGAACCAAAAACCTTCCATATGGAGGGGAAACCTAGCCAAGCTAGGACTCCCACTAGAGGTGGGAGTTCCACCTCCCATATGGGGGGGTGGCCGGCCCCCTAAGGGGGAGTCCACTTGGGACTCCTCCCCCACTAGGGTTGGCCGGCCATGGAGGTGGAGTCCCATGTGGACTCCACCTTCCTTGGTGGTTTCTTCCGGACTTTTCTAGAACCTTCCATAGAACCTTCCGCGACATTTTAATTCACATAAAATGACATCCTATATATGAATCTTATTCTCCGGACCATTCCGGAACTCCTCGTGATGTCCGGGATCTCATCCGGGACTCCGAACAAATATTCGAACTCCATTCCATATTCAAGTACTACCATTTCAACATCTAACTTTAAGTGTGTCACCCTACGGTTCGTGAACTATGCGGATATGGTTGAGTACTCACTCCGACCAATAACCAATAGCGGGATCTGGAGATCCATAATGGCTCCCACATATTCAACGATGACTTTAGTGATCGAATGAACCATTCACATAAAATACCAATTCCCTTTGTCACGCGATATTTTACTTGTCCGAGGTTTGATCTTCGGTATCACTCTATACCTTGTTCAACCTCGTCTCCTGACAAGTACTCTTTACTCGTACCGTGGTATGTGGTCTCTTATGAACTCATTCATATGCTTGCAAGACATTAGACGACATTCCACCGAGAGGGCCCAGAGTATATCTATCCGTCATTGGGATGGACAAATCCCACTGTTGATCCATATGCCTCAACTCATACTTTCCGGATACTTAATCCCACCTTTATAACCACCCATTTACGCAGTGGTGTTTGGTGTAATCAAAGTACCTTTCCGGTATAAGTGATTTACATGATCTCATGGTCATAAGGACTAGGTAACTATGTATCGAAAGCTTATAGCAAATAATTTAATGACGAGATCTTATGCTACGCTTAATTGGGTGTGTCCATTACATCATTCATACAATGACATAACCTTGTTATTAATAACATCCAATGTTCATGATTATGAAACTAATCATCCATTAATCAACAAGCTAGTTTAAGAGGCATACTAGGGACTTCTTGTTGTCTACATATCACACATGTACTAATATTTCGGTTAATACAATTATAGCATGATATATAAACATTTATCATAAACATAAAGATATAAATAATAACCATTTTATTATTGCCTCTAGGGCATATCTCCTTCAATATGTACCTAGGGTTATTGAGAAAGGAGGACGATCACGTTCACAACAAACACAATCTAGGCGCATCGCCACCCCTTGTTTTGAGGGTTTCTTCCGGGTAAGCGCCATGCTGCTGCGATCTAGGCAGTATCAGTTTATTCGTTGTTTTGTATTGCTCGTGCTGAAGCCTTTTTGATGGCGAGTAATACTGTTATCATGAATGTTTTGGGGCTAATATTGCTACTTTTCTGATATGTATGCTTAATTACGCTGCCCCTAGATATCTAGCTGCCCTTGCACCTATCTTAGGTGTAAGGGCAGCATCTTGCTTAGTCTTTATTTAGTAGATTCGATCTGTTATGGTTGTTCCTTGTTTCCCAAGGATTAGTTTGATATCTGCATGGTTAGGCCTTGCAAACGGGTTGAATGATCCAGTAGCGCGTAAGGTACGGTTTGCCGATCCTAGAGGAGTTGTTCCGGGAATCAACTCTATGTTGGTTTTTAGGCCTTTTCTAGGGCTAGTTTTCTGTTATCTTTCGTATCTGCCAGGCTCAACTACGTGTAGGACGTTCCAGTTATGCGGTGAAAACCCTAGACTGACGTAGATTGATTTAACTTAGTATTGATCAAGCAGGACCCCCATGTTATCGTAGATCCAATACGAATCATGAGTCGATCGGCTCCTTGAGCCGATTCACAGGGTAACCTGAGAGCCGATCGAGGCTCGGATTTAATGTTTACGTGTCTGCCATGCAGGAAACTGATCGAAGCAATCCATCACCTTCCTGACCAGGTATAGGTCAGGTGGCACGCCCTCGCAACAGCCAGGACGTGTGCCGGAGTTTTGCGGGCCGTTGCCCGAGGGACCAAGGCCCACCAGCAGTTCTGGGAGCCTCCCGGCTCTTCGTGTTGCTCGTCGCTGCTCGCCGGTGGGTTTTGGCAGGCAACAAGATCTTACTTTGCCAGATCGATCTTGGATCCTTTCTCATGGTTGCCGCGAGGAGGATTATCCTCGCAGTTCTTGTCCCGGTTGCTACGTCCTCGACAATGGTGATTCGTATTCTCGGCTCTCCATCAACGTCGACAAGGCAGATCGGTTTTTATTCCCTGACATACTGGTGTTGGTACTCTTGCCGATGTTGATTGACTACTTTAATGGTTGCGCGCGTGCACGCAGCCTTGGCATTGCGGCTCAAATTAAAATTATGGGAGAACCTTCGTTGGTATTTACAGGTCTATGGTTTGTTATCTATCTTTGGCTGCCTTCAGAAAAGTACAAGATTATGTCTTGGAAGAAGAAAAAGTTTGAAGACCTCGAAGATCTACTAGTATCTTTTAGACTTTATTTTGTAATCGCTGGAGACAGCTCGTGTATCTCTACCATGTACTATTTGTTATTATGAATATATGTGGTATTGATTGTCAAAAAAAAAAAAGAAACAACACTCAGTGGTACTTCAAAGAAAAACATTTGTCTGTAAAATTCAAAGAAAAACATCCAAAAAGTTAGAGTGGAAACACTTTTGGTCGTAAACCAAGTTTTAAATAATAGAAAAACAGATTTTACATTCCAAAAAAACTAAGAATGAAATGGCGATGAAAATAGATTGTCGGAAAGTTTAAACAAAACTCAAGCTCTAGGCTCGTTTTGTTGAACCCGCTCTTGTATTTTTTTTTTATAAATATGAATTTTTGGCGAAATTAATCCCTCGTCTAACTCTTTTGAAGTCTGGCCCTTGGGATCGGTGCTGTTGTGCAGAAATTGTGCATGTCAGTGCCACAATTTTCCGTTGCCGAACAAGAGGGTCAGTGCCAAGCGGCATGGAGCCGAAGATAGGTTGGCGCTTTTTCCATTGGCCTCGAACACCTAGAGCAGTTTCATGTTGAGCTGCTGAAGGGTAAAAAAAAAACCCTTGCTCCACATTAAAGATAGGGACAACTGGTCGACACACTAATATAGGTGTGGATCTAATATATACTCCATCCGTCCATAAATAAGTGTACATGCGAGGTTTTCAAGATAAATTATGGAGTGGAGTGAAAAATACATTGGAAACATGCATCTCTCTTCTTTAGTTTTTCACCTCCAATAAACTAAGTGCATGTTAAAAATAAGAAGGACATGTGGTCAATATTATTGGGTTTGATTTGCGTGCAATGAGCGAGAAACAATCAAAGTGCATTGGGAAGATAGAAGTACACTCTTTTATCGACAAAATTTAGAGCTATATGTACACTTATTTGAGGACGGAGGAAATATAAAGATACACATAGTGTACAATATAGATTACGAGCTATGTATATACAGTCTAACACTCCACTCATTAAGCAATGCTTACATCGAAATCGTACATGATGTGTGCATGCAGTTGTAGACAAGACGTCTGGGTTGACTTCAGGTTTTGGGGTGTACGAGTTGACAACACTGAAAGAAGCCTCCACCCAAAATCCCAACTCGCGGAGTCTCCAATGCTTGCACGCACGTAACAGTAGCACAGTGCAGCCAGTGCCTACCCGTCGCGGTATGAAAACGATCCGCGTCCATGCATGCATAAATGTATCCTGATAAGTTGGTGCCTCCGTGTGGATGCAAATTTCAGAATTCACTTGCTTACAGAGAAACGATTCTTTAAACACTCTCACGTAGAACCAGGTGAATTGTTGCTGTAAAAGTTTGATACATGTATGATTTGATTTTGGCACCAAATCGACACCTGCCTCAGTCGAAACATATTACTGTTTGGTTTGCGGCTTGGTTAAAAGCAGCATCGGGACTAGAAACTCTCGGAGATACTACCTCCATCCTAAAGGTTAAGATCTATTTTTTTCTTCAGAAAGTCAAACTATGTCAAGTTTGACCGAGTTTTTATCAAAAAATATTAACATGAAAAGTACAAAATCAATATAATTAGATAGATAATGAAATATATTTTCATATGGTATCTACAAAATATCATATGTTTTCATAGATTCTTCTAAAAGTTTGGTCAAACTTTACTTCATTTAACTTTTCAAAAAAATATAAACCTTAAGCCTTGAGAGGGAGGTAGTAATTTTTTGGACTCTGCTCACGTGTTTTGGAAAGCAAAAAGTGGCTTTTGTGAAGCTTCCAAAGCACTAGTGAATAATGGATTCTTGGCTGGTTGTAGTGGTAAGTACCATGTAGTACTATCATGCATATGATACTTGTATATGATATTATTTCTATAGTGGGTAGTATCATATAGTAGTATCATAGTCATGCTATATTTATTGCTTTCTAGAATCTTAATGCAACTTTGTGTACAAGATTTGTTTGGCACTAACTTTTCTCGTGATATGCGCTATGATACGGTATTCACCTATGTTACTCTAATATACTCTTTTCTCCTTAATTATCTGCCACATCATTATTTTTGTGGGATAAATCTGCATGGTACTAGCAAAAATACTAGTACTACGGCTAGCCTTACGGATATCAAAATATTAGCATGGATATGAGGAGATGATAGTAAGGAATTTAAAGGAATGGATTGCACCTATGATTTGGCACTTAATAGGATTGTATGAAAATCAGTGATCCAGGAGTGCTGAAAATTTTCTTGTATTTTCTTTTTTGTTTTCTCTCTCTTCACATTATGGTAGCCATATGTAGTACTGTGTTGTTATTCCCGTCGTTACACAAAATTCACAATAGAAGCATAGTACAAAAGCTACAATACTAATGTGTTTCTTGTTATGCAACAAAATAATCGTCATTTTATTTCTGCGCAGCTTGTAAATGGATGTATATTCTTATGAAAATTTAGATACATTCTCCTTTTTTTTTTTCTTTTCCTACTTGCAAATGTGTACTTTTTTGTTGAAAGATGTGTCTTTTCTACTCCTTGAAAAATGTCACACATGCATATCTAACAAATTTGGTAGGCCGGCAATGGGCGTTTTCCTAGTAGTGATTGACAAGGGATTAACTTATCAATGCATACGGATTGTACACTAGGGTTTAATTGGAAGTAGAGGGCAAGTATATCTCGAGGGTTTCAGCCGAAAAGTACTCGACGATTAAGAAATTAGGGTTTTGTTGACAACGATTTCGATCCCCTCTTTGTCCCCCGACTCCCCCTTATATAGGAGACGGAGTCGAGGGTTTCTTTTTACACAAGATTACATATTCCGGGAGACTCTCTGAGTTCAACCCGTAAAGTTACACATCTCTATATTTCCTAATACAACTCTATCTTTCCTTAATACTAATTGGGCTTCCGAGCTTCATATTCTTTGACTCGTGGACCTTCAGTAAACTCCGGGTACCATCTTCGGCATGCCCATTGGGGATGCCTATGTCAGTGATACTATCTTAGTATCGGTTTATTATGCCTTCACATTGTTTAAGAAAAAGTTTGACCATAAATTTGGTTAACAAAATATGGAGTATATGTCACAAACATTACATCACCGGGTCCATATTTAAAAGATGATGGTATAACTTTATATGGTATAACTTTTATGTTTGTGACATAATATTCATATTTTGTTGACCAAACTTATGGTTAAACTTTTTCTTAAACTATGTGAAGACCAAATAAACAGATACAGAGGAGGTACTTGAATGCAGGAGTTCCTCTCCAAGAAAAAAAAATAAAAGGAATCACCGTTTTCACTAGTAATTAATTTGCTTTTTGCCAAGCCACAACCACTGAACCCGGCCCCCAAAATATCTTTCTGCGCCGCTGCCAATCAGGCGACATGCATACGGTCACTGCACTGTTGACGGATGCATCAGTCTGTCACAGAAATGCAAACCAATCATAAGTTTGCATCCAAAATGGAGTTAGTGGAGGAGCATGTCACGGCTGATGCGATCATGCGAAGCAGCAGCAGCAGCGTTCAAACCAGTTCCTAGCTGCCGCCACTCACCATGCAAAGCCAACTTAAGACTGTTCATCTCGCGCGGTCAATCCACTGGACGGCCAGGATCTTCTCATGGTGGCCCGGCACGACCAATCGCGGCCGGTCGTTTGGTCCTGCGTAGGCTAAAACAAGCGTAATCCGCACGAGTACGTGGGCCTGGCCTGCCTTATCTGGTCACGGACGTCTCCACGCTGACCGCCACGCTGACCAGCCCGGAGACCGGAGACCGCAGGTTTTGACCGCCCAGGACCTTGCTGCACGTGACACGTCGTGCATCCACCTGGCCGGCCAGTCGATCTCCGGCAGCGGCTACTTCCGTCGCACGTTTATAATGAGAGTTTTTACACGTTCAACTGAGCAAAAACACCCCACGTTACTCGGGGAGTAGTTTTATTTGCAACAATCTAAATGTTTTTCTTTTCTCAGGAGCTATTTTTTTCCCGGCGGGTACCAAATTTACCGGTTACCGCGAAATCTTGAACATCTCACTTATTTAGTCCCCGAGTTAATGAAACAAATTTTGATTTCAACTTTTTTCCGTCAAAACTATTATAATATCCATAGTAGCTACAACTACATTGCATTACTTCTTCGGCATAGTTGACAGAGCTTCACACATACAACCAACATGTTAACACGCCACCCTAAGCGAGATCAAAAGCGTCGCCTAGCCACCAACTAATTGTATTTCCTCTCTCCGTTCTATAATTCTTGTCGTTGATTTAGATGTATCTAAACACATTGTATGCATAGATAGGTTCGAATTTGCGTCAACAATTATGGAACATAGGAAATAGAGGAAATACGTACTTGTTAATAGTACCACGTTTAAATTCAAATTCATTTGATTTTTTTGAACAGTATCAACATTGCTCGGAGGGGGGTCGAGAATTCCAAAAAAAAAAACATGCTTTATTCGATCATCAAGAAAATCCTTTCTTGTGTTTTAGTTTGCCCTATTTGCCTAAAAGTCAATGGGATCTTCACTTCATCAGAATTTCTTAGAGAAATGCTATGTGTGTCAAAAGAATTACTTCAAGTAAATATGGCATGAGAAGCAAGGGCACGAGGTATGATGTATGAAAATTCATACATGGAGCCGGAGGCCTCAGCTTGGTTTTTTGTTCGATCATTTTTTCACGAAAACGCAAAAGCTTTGCATTTTGATTGATAGAAAAGGAGTTTACATTACAAGCCTATGACAAGGCTAGGACACCCACACACACCCAACACTCAAAATGACACTACGACAAAAGGCCGAAATCCGTCGAATGCTCCTCTAGATCATGTTTTATAGATATGGGCCTTTGAAAAACTTGGTTTGTCTTTTTTATATGCATGAAATTCTTGTGGCTTTGCTATGTTTCATTTGGCCTTGTACCCCTCTTGTAACTTAAATTGTGGGGTGTGTCTGTGTGTACTCCGAACTTGGTCAGTTTCTGTTGCTGTTTTTATTCATTTAATTAAAACTTGGATCTTTCAGCCCTTATGTTGATGTAGTACTAAGAGCATCTCCAACAGACGCGCTAAACCGTGTCTGCACGGTAAAACCCGCCAATTTAGTGTGCCCGTGTTGGAAAGTAGCGCTCCAACAGACACGCGAAAATAGAGCGCGAGGTAAAAAAATTCCAGAGCACGCCAAATTGGGGCCCAACACGCTGGGTATTTGGGGAACGAGGCACCGCACGCGGTAAAAGAAAAGGAGAACGCGCGAAAGCCAACTGCCGCTCTGAAACTTCCGCGCTCCACTTAGCCGCCGTTGAATCCTGCACCCCCTTCTCCTGTGGTGACTTCGCCGCACCTACCAGCCGACTCCGACATGGAAAATCGATGACGCGCCACTCCCCTGCAGCCACCGTGCACCCAGGCGACCGAATCGCCTATCCACCGCTGCCAAATCGCCACGTGCACTTCCGCGCATCCAGAGTGATATGGGGTGGCCCGATCTTCTCAGTAAGCAACGGTGGTGATGATGATCACGGGGTGATAGCAGCGGAGAAACACGACGATGTAATGGATGATAACTTGTATGACGCAACGAGATCTCTCGATTGGTCCCTGTCACCAGATGCAACAGCTCTCAACCATGCAAGATATTCGCAACTCCACACACTTGCGCACGTAGCCGCCGACCACGAAGCGGTAAGTTGCAACCGTCTAATTCCCAATGGAACAACAGATCACACAAGACTTAAACAGGATCTACACAATATCAAGCAATATGGTGTAGGGAATTCAATAGTTTTGCAGAGCAAACAACTAAGAACTAGGGTTTATCTTAAACGTGGTCTAAAACAGCTAGGGGGTCGTCCAAGGCACTTATATAGGCGTCCGGGACGAGTTCTGGTCGAAAGATACAAGTAAAACCGACCCAGAATAGATCTGGTCGAGACAGACTCGGACTTGTCCGGTCTGGAATCCGGTCGACCGGGCTGTGGACCGGCCGGTCCGGTCGGTGGTCCGGTCAACCGGGCGGCAACCGGGAAACTGCGAAGTTTCCGGTTTCTGCCCGGTACGATGCGCTCCCTCCGGTTGGCGGCCGGTTGGTGGCCGGTTGACCGGGCCAGGGACCGGGCGGCCCGGCGTGGGGGCCGGTCGGCCGATCGGCTGGACCGGCCTGGACTTCTTCTTCTCCTCTCGCGCATTCCTCCCGCTCCTCCCTCGCGCGTCCATGAGATATCTTCATGTCCAGCTCCATGTCCAGCTTCACGTCCATCTTTACGTCCAGCTGCTCCTCTCCTCCTCGTGCGATGCTTGTCTCCTCTTCATACCTGATGATACATAAGTAATAGGACTTAGGTAGTATAAAGTTCTCATCAATCAAGGTATCGTTTAGGAACAAGTTCACCTGTTGTTTAAGTAGCTTCGCACGAGCTCGTGTCATTGGTCCAATCCTGACTTCATTGGACTTGAGCTTCACAGCAGGTTCATCTTCAGTTGGTAATGACGGAGGTAGTAGTGAGGTAGGGATGTCCTCATCATCTCCCCCCCCTTCAAAAGGCGTCGACCCCGACGCTCCAAGGTCTTCTCCGTCATATGGTGTCAAATCAGCAACATTGAAAGAATTACTGACACCAAACTCATCCTCTGGAAGATCTATCGAGTATGCATTATCATTGATCTTGGCAAGCACTTTGTAAGGACCAGCACCACGAGGCTTCAACTTAGACTTCCTCAGCTTCGGGAACCTATCCTTGCGAAAATGTACCCAGACCAAATCACCAGGCTTGAACAACATCTCCTTGCGCTTCTTATTCATTCTTGCAGCATTGCTCTTGCCTTTCTTCTCAATCAACTCTTTAGTCTTCACATGAATCTTCTTCACAAAATCTGCCCTCTTTGATGCCTCCATATTAACTCTCTCATGTATGGGCAAAGGCAACAAGTCAAGTGGCGTAATGGGTTTGAAACCATACACCACCTCAAAAGGACATAGCTCCGTGGTAGAATGCACCGCCCTGTTGTAAGCAAACTCCACATGCGGCAAACACTCTTTCCACTCCTTCAGGTTCTTCTTGATCATGGATCTCAATAGTTGTGACAATGTTCTATTCACCACTTCAGTTTGACCATCAGTTTGGGGATGACAAGTAGTGCTGAACAGCAGCTTCGTCCCCAGCTTTCTCCAAAGCGTCTTCCAGAAGTAGCTCATAAACTTCACGTCACGATCAGAAACAATAGTCTTCGGGACTCCATGTAGACGTACAATCTCCCTGAAAAACAGGTTAGCAATATGCGACGCATCGTCGCTCTTGTGGCAGGCAATAAAGTGGGACATCTTAGAGAATCTATCCACTACCACAAATATAGAATCATGACCTCTCTTAGTACGCGGCAAACCCAACACAAAATCCATACTAATATCCTCCCATGGTGTAGTAGGTGCCGGTAAAGGAGTATACAAACCGTGAGGCTTCAGCTTGGACTTGGATTTGTTGCAAGTAATGCATCTCCTCACATATCTATCCACGTCCCGCCTCATCTTTGGCCAATAAAAGTGGTCAGCTAGCATGAGTAGCGTCTTCTCACGCCCAAAGTGACCCATCAAACCTCCAGCATGTGATTCCTGCAATAAGAGCAAACGCACAGACGATTCTGGAACACATAGTTTGTTAGCTCTAAACAAGAACCCATCATGTATGTGATATTTTTCCCAGGCTTTACCAAGAGCACATAAGCGATATGGTTCAGCAAAATCATGATCAGTAGCATACAAATCACATAGTATCTCTAAACCAGGAATTTTAACATCAAGTTGAGTTAATAGCATATTCTTCCTAGATAGAGCATCAGCAACAATATTATCTTTTCCCTTCTTATGCTTAATAATATATGGAAAAGACTCAATGAACTCAACCCACTTAGCTAGACGCTTATGCAAAGTAGATTGAGCTTTCAGGTATTTTAAAGCTTCATGATCAGAATGTATGATAAATTCTTTTGGCCACAAGTAATGTTGCCAAACCTCAAGAACTCTAATTAAAGCATACAATTCTTTATCATATATATGATAGTTCAACTTAGCACCAGAAAGTTTCTCAGAAAAATATGCAATTGGGCGACCCTCTTGCATCAACACACCACCAATTCCAATACCACTAGCATCACATTCAATCTCAAATTGCTTATTGAAATCAGGAAGTGCAAGCAACGGTGCAGAAGTTAACAATCTCTTAAGTTCATCAAAAGCATGATCTTGGGCTGCGCCCCACTCAAAAACAACACCCTTTTTAGTCAAATCATTCAAAGGTGCAGCAATAGTACTAAAGTTGGGCACAAATCTCCGATAAAACCCAGCTAGACCATGGAAACTTCTTACTTGACTCACATTCATGGGAGTAGGCCAATTTTGAATAGCTTCAATTTTAGACACATCTACTTCTACTCCATGCTTAGAGACAACATAACCCAGAAATATGACCTTATCTTTGCAAAATGTGCACTTCTCAAGATTACCATAGAGTTGATTATCACGCAACACTTGCAAAACATGTCGAATATGTATAGTATGATCAGATTCATTGCGGCTGTAGATTAATATGTCATCAAAGTAGACAACCACAAATTTGCCAATAAATTCACGCAAAACATGGTTCATCAGTCTCATGAAAGTGCTAGGTGCATTAGTTAACCCAAAAGGCATTACTAACCACTCATATAAACCAAATTTTGTTTTAAAAGCTGTTTTCCACTCATCCCCTTCTTTCATCCTAATTTGATGATAACCACTACGCAAATCAATTTTAGAGAACACAGCAGCACCACTCAATTCATCTAGCATATCCTCTAAACGGGGAATAGGATGACGATATCGAATAGTAATGTTGTTTATAGCTCTACAATCTACGCACATACGCCAAGTACCATCTTTCTTAGGAACTAGAATAACAGGAACAGCACAAGGACTAAGGCTTATGCGGATATAACCTTTGTCGAGTAGCGCTTGTACTTGCTTCTATATCTCCTTCGTCTCTTCGGGATTAGTGCGATATGGCGCCCTATTGGGCAGCGAAGCTCCGGGAATCAAGTCAATTTGATGCTCAATACCTCGCAATGGTGGTAGTCCGGCGGGTACCTCCTCCGGAAACACGTCGCCAAATTCCTGCAAAACATTAGAAACACCAAGAGGAAGAGGGGTCATGTCGTTAGTAACCAAGACCGTACCCCTGTAAAAAAGCACAAGAGGCATGGCCGTAGGATCCTCACTAAATTCTCTCATGTCTTCTTTGGTGGCTAATGAAACTAAGGAATTCACTCTCTCACTTTTCGTTATATCACTCACAACATTACAATTCTCTCGCCTATCTAGAGGTGCATCCTCCAAATTCACTTCAATCTTCTGACGAGACTCATTGACAATCTGTTGTGGTGACATAGGATGTAAGTTAATTTTCTTGCCCTTGTACTCCAAGTGATATGTATTGGCTCGGCCATTGTGTTGCACAGAACGATCATAGAGCCAAGGCCGACCCAATAGTAGGTGACAAACCGTCATAGGAACCACATCAAAATCAATGCAATCCTTATACGGTCCAATCTCAAACTCAACACGCACCATGTGGTTTACCTTCATCTCACCATTGTCGCTCAACCACTGAATATAATATGGATGCGGGTGCGGTAGGTACTTCAACTTCAGCTTGGTACATAACTCCTTGCTTGCTAAATTGCGGCAACTCCCGCCATCAATAATGACCTTGCAAGCCTTGTCAGGACCAACTAAAGCTTTGGTTTGGAACAAATTGCAGCACTGAGTAGATGCACTAGGCAACACATTAAGAGCACGCTGCGACACAACAATGGTACGAGCATCAGAAGGATAGGCATCTTCACCATCAGTGTCATAGTCATCATCGTCTGGAGCATTTGGATCAACATCATCTCCAGTCTCATACTCATTGTCCTCATTGATAATCATGACTTTGCGGTTAGGACAATCTCTCTTGAAGTGACCCTTGCCACCACATGTATGGCAAAGCATATCGCGGTTGCACGCTGTAGACATGCTAGAACCACTCGTACTTGCAGCAGATTCAGACTTCTTTGCATTAGATACATTGGAGACCGGTTTGCTAGGCGGAGTAGAGTAAGGAGCGGAGCGCGTCGAAGGCGTCGGCGCTGTAGAAGGCGCACGGGGTGTAAAACGCCCACCTCCCGTAGCACGTCCCTTAACCTTTGCTTCGTCAGCCAACTGTGATTCAGCTTCTCTTGCATGATGTAACAATTGATTCATATTGGTGTAGGTGTAATGACGAACAATGCCTTTAACATCATACTTTAATCCATTGAGAAAATGCTGCATTGTCATCTCTAGAGACTCACGGACACGACCACGCTGCATAAGCATCTCCATCTCCATGTAATACTCATCAACAGTCTTCACACCTTGCCTCAATAGTGTTAGCTTATCAAATATATTCTGCATGTAATTTGTAGGCACAAAACGAGAAGTCATAACCTCCTTCATAGCACGCCATGTACGGATAGGTTGTGCACCATCTTCGTCGCGGTTACGAACCAAAGAATCCCACCAACGCAATGCATAACCATCAAATTCAGAAGAAGCAAGCTTGATCTTCTTATCTTCAGAATAGTTGGGATGTAAGCTCCATAACTTCTCTATCTTGAGCTCCCAAGTGAGATATTCTTCAACATCAGCTCCTCCTTCAAACTTGGGTATGGAAAACTTGGGCTTACCCAATCCATCTTCTTCATCTTGTCCACGACCATTGCGGCCAAGTGGAACCCAGCCACGAGGACGATGACCACGAGGCGCACCACGAGCATTGTGTGCGTCATCTTCAAGCTCAGGATCTTCATCATCGTCTTGCTGTTGTTGTTGTGCAGTCAAATTCTCAATAGCGAGGCGCATATCTGCAATATTGCGCTGGATATCCGTCATTTGATCAGCCAATCCAGTGACGGTGACATTAGTAGCATCCAGCGTTTGTTTGATCTCGTCAACTGTACCCTTAAGCTCATCATCCTTAGTGCGGAATTCACGTCGCATCTCATTACGAAGAGCTTCATACTCCCTCCATGTGATGATATCTGCCGAATTCTTGTTTTCCTGGTTAACAATCTTATTATCACTAGCAGACATGATTAGTAGATTAGTGCACTAAATCAAAAATATATGGTGGTACTCTCACAACTCACTCAAAACTGATAAGAAAAGGAAATCTTACCGTTCCAAAGTAAATTAGTATTGCTTACCACTTGTAGTAACAACTAGTGCACGGATGTATCGAAGCGAATATCAAGGGTATAAGAACAATCACACGACAAAGCAGGGTATATGTGGAGCTGTAGGTAGGCTACCTATTTGCACCAATAACAAGCTCTAGCGCTGACCGTAGACAACCAGTGATACGCACACAAGGCGATATAATGGGCAATGCAACTATATGGAGGAAAGGTTGCAATGCACTAGAGAGACGCCAGCAAAGCTCAACGAGACAGGCACAAGATTGCTCAACTACGGGTGCAGTAAAGGAAACGTAGGCCTTTCACTTGATTCAACTAGCACTGCACTTTTCTTTTTGTATTTTTTTTTAACACACGCAGCTACGTAGCTCTTTTAGCTTCTTTTCATTTTTTTTTTTTTGATTTTATGACTCAACTTCCTGATAACACGGCCAACAAGATATGCAAAACACCAAAACCCTAATGAGCAGCCTGTCGAGCGGTAAAACTAGTCTCTTCTGGGGAAGGTTCTAGTCACGTATATCGAAAGGCTGTGTCTATGGTTGGGAACAAGCACACTGTACGCTATGTGGACTCGGAGTAACAAAAACTGACACTAGACGACTAAATAACACAAGATGATAGAGTAAACTCAAAACCCTAAAATACTAGATGAAAGATAAAGTTACGCAAAAATAACTACGAAAAGCAACTAAAACTCGAAATTAGTGCAAGCTATGGCTATGGCAAACCCTAACCCTAATTTTTTTTGGCTTTTTCTGTATAGGAAAACACTCACAACTCAACTATGGGGTGGATTGTGGATGGCTTACCGAGGAAAACTGGAAATCTGATACCAAGATGATATGGGGTGGCCCGATCTTCTCAGTAAGCAACGGTGGTGATGATGATCACGGGGTGATAGCAGCGGAGAAACACGACGATGTAATGGATGATAACTTGTATGACGCAACGAGATCTCTCGATTGGTCCCTGTCGCCAGATGCAACAGCTCTCAACCCTGCAAGATATTCGCAACTCCACACACTTGCGCACGTAGCCGCCGACCACGAAGCGGTAAGTTGCAACCGTCTAATTCCCAATGGAACAACAGATCACACAAGACTTAAACAGGATCTACACAATATCAAGCAATATGGTGTAGGGAATTCAATAGTTTTGCAGAGCAAACAACTAAGAACTAGGGTTTATCTTAAACGTGGTCTAAAACAGCTAGGGGGTCGTCCAAGGCACTTATATAGGCGTCCGGGACGAGTTCTGGTCGAAAGATACAAGTAAAACCGACCCAGAATAGATCTGGTCGAGACAGACTCGGACTTGTCCGGTCTGGAATCCGGTCGACCGGGCTGTGGACCGGCCGATCCGGTCAGTGGTCCGGTCAACCGGGCGGCAACCGGGAAACTGCGAAGTTTCCGGTTTCTGCCCGGTACGATGCGCTCCCTCCGGTTGGCGGCCGGTTGGTGGCCGGTTGACCGGGCCAGGGACCGGGCGGCCCGGCGTGGGGGCCGGTCTGACCGGGCGCTGGACCGGCCTGGACTTCTTCTTCTCCTCTCGCGCATTCCTCCAGCTCCTCCCTCGCGCGTCCATGAGATATCTTCATGTCCAGCACCATGTCCAGCTTCACGTCCATCTTTACGTCCAGCTGCTCCTCTCCTCCTCGTGCGATGCTTGTCTCCTCTTCATACCTGATGATACATAAGTAATAGGACTTAGGTAGTATAAAGTTCTCATCAATCAAGGTATCGTTTAGGAACAAGTTCACCTGTTGTTTAAGTAGCTTCGCACGAGCTCGTGTCATTGGTCCAATCCTGACTTCATTGGACTTGAGCTTCACAGCAGGTTCATCTTCAGTTGGTAATGACGGAGGTAGTAGTGAGGTAGGGATGTCCTCATCACAGAGCGCCTGCATGGTGCTCAAAGGTATGCGGTGCGACCTCTCCGTCTTGGATTAGATTTTTTAGTTCGTTTGTCGAATGTTGTTGCGCTTCCCGCATAGATGAGTTTTTCATATGATTCATCCGATGAGGAACGAGACATTCAAGAAGAAGAAGACATGGCAATGCTATGTGCTTTGCGTGCAAACAAGAGGCCGAAGCATGGTGGTTATGTTAAGAAGAAACCATTTGATTGTGTTGTAATAAACTAATAATATCAAAACTATTTATGTTTGATTTATTTGGTTGTGTTTGATCTTCCTAGTGCTATATTTATTGTTGATTTTTGTTTGTGGATACGCAAGCGTGTTGCATTTTATAGCGCTTGGAAAAGAGATGTTATGCGCATGCTATTTTCTTTGGCGCCAGTTAAACCTATTTAGTTCCGCGCGCTAAAACAAAAAATCTTGCGATGTAAACTAATTTTAACGCGCGGCGCGATTGCGTGTGTGTTGGAGATGCTCTAACACTTATGCATTCAAAAGCTACAAAACTATGTTCGACGAACTATGTTAACAAACTGAACAAAATGAGAAGTTCGAATCTTTGTCCCATGGAGTTTACTTCTTTAATAATTAAGCAACTCCACTTGTGTAAAGAGTTCCAGAATCCTAATTGGTTTCGAATATTCTTGAATGGTGCAATGCTTGTATGCTGCACACGAATGTCGGACTATGTACAAAACCATTAGCTAGCTTCTCCCTTTACCAAAAGAAAAAGTGCATGCAAGTGCATCAACCTGAGTTTTACTAATGCATCCTTTAGCTATGGATAAGCTAGCCAAGTTTGCGTTTTATTCGTACATGGTACGAACTAATTAACTACGAAGACCAGCCGTGTCATCTCGATCGATCGAGCAAGTCTTAGCTTTGGTCAAAACTCCAAACTGGGGTAGTAAGTGGTGGAATCTCTCCAATTCACCGACCCCATATATATCACATCAAGACTGACAGGGAAACCTTTCCTTTTATCTCTTGTCAAGGCATTGAATTATTGAAACCATTGGAGGTGTCCTTTTTTTTCCTAAAAAAGAAAACAAAAGAAAAAGGAACAATCTTATGGCATCTTGCGCAGGAAACTACATAGACAGGTTTGGAACGCAATTCAGAGGAAAGGGAATATGTCTCCAGAAGATGGAAGTCAATACTGATTAATTGCATCTTATGAATGTGGGTTCCAAAATTTAAACAATATATCGTGCATGGAAGTCAATACTCTTTTCTCTTTTAGAACTTGCATGTCACTATCATTTCATATGTGAGCGTTCAGACATTATAATTCGTTGATCCCTAATTTTTATTTGTCACATTACCTTGATTTTAACATTCATTTGGAAACATGACTTCTCCTCAACTTGTGACATTTTATTTTAGATTATACTTAATAGTTAGTATTTCACGTGAAAGGCACCAGCTTACATATATTACATGCACAATCAATGGTGCACGATCGGCTAGCATGGTTGATTATGAGAAAATATAGTTTTTTTTCGACATTTACAACTCTTTTTGTCTTATAGAATTACATATGTGTTATGATGAAACTAGAAACATATCCTAATTGAGGCTAGTGCATATTAAGTCAAAACATGTTACAAGCACAATAAAGTATTAAGTCATGTTCTGGATATAAATATTGTTCGGAAACTTTGAATAACATGGACGTCCCGAGGGAAAAGCCATGAACATGTTTGTTCTACTAAAACCTATTTTGTTAAAAAAAACATTGTAAGTAAGAAAAATATAACTATCCTCTACATAAAATAGGCGTACAAGAAAACTAAAATAGTGAGGATAACTTTATGGATGGTCAAGAAAGTGTAAATCATTAATTTCTTAACAAGATAGACGAATATGAAAATAAATTAGGTATTTTGGACAGTTGAGATTAAAATTATCTCAAGCTAATAATATATCTGATTTTTTTATTACTGATAAGCAAAAAATTAAACAATTATTACTTCTGCTGAAAATGGAGGGTATTATTGGAACTTCAACTCTTCAAGTACATACTACATATATATAGTCTTTTTACAGTTGAGGATCGACGTGGGGAGTTTAACAAGATATGAAGAATGAACACTAGCAACCTTATAAAACTAGAACAAGCTAACACTCAAAATCTTGTAAGTACATACATCGAATTTCGCATACTATGTCACACTATGGACAACGCTAATTGTTTCCTGTCAAATGTCCTCTAATGCAGCATCACTTGTACATTTTCCCTCTTTGTTGATATTGGCTCTGACTTCGTCTTTTGGATTGCTCATGTCACCATCAATCGATCAGCAGCTCTGCTGCAAGTAAACGTCCTCTAGGCTCCACAAGTTGTCGTCGAAGTCACCAAGCTCGAATTCTGGGAGATTGGTGGCCGCGAGGAGCTCCGACCAGCTCCCACTGAGCTCGTCACCCTGGATCACGTGATCATGCCCGGCTATTGCCAGACCCCCGCCGCCGGCGCACTCCACCGGCGTACTGTGGACGTTTGCCGTGGCAGCTCCCCATGGCGAGAAATATGCCCCTTGCGACGTCTCCACCGTCGACAAAGAAGACCGGGGCGTGCCCGATGTGTCGGGGCTCATGGTCACCGCCACCGTCCGGCTCAGCTCGGCTATGTTCGCGTGATCGACGTTGTGATACTGCGATGTAGCAGCCGGGGAGCTCATCGTCCTCGCCGGCGCCGTCACCGGAACGTCCGCGCCGGCACCGGCGGCGGCGTCGGCCTGCATGCGCTCGACGAGTCGTGGCATCCAGACTCGCCTGACGACGTCGCGAAAGCGGTCGCTGTTGACGTCGCAGCGGAGCTGCCTGGCGTGCTTCTGCACCCTGGTCCGCCAGTAGTTCTTGATCTCGTTGTCCGTCCGCCCCGGGATACACTGGGCGATCTTGGACCACCTGTTGCCCCACCGCGAGTGGAGTTCCAGGATGAGCAGCTGCTCCTCCGGAGTGATGTTGCCGCGCCGGACGTCGGGGCGGAGGTAGTTCAGCCACCGGAGACGGCAGCTCTTCCCGGTGCGCCTCAAACCTAGATACAAATTGTACACGCGTCAGCACCGGAGACGGCAAGGCCTGATTAGCAAGACAGAACAAAGCGAGGGGACCTATGAGAATAATGAGCTAGCTGCAAGTCAGTGATCAGTGCCCATAGGTTAGCTACACGCTAGGTACGGCGATGGAAAGCGCTGGCTAGCTCATCATCTTATCTCTTGCGATGTGATCGATGAGAAAGAAGTAAAGCAGATGTGACATGGACATGCATGATCTTGCTACTAACTAGCTAGATTAGCTAGTAGGTAATTGCACAGAAACTTAACATAATTAAGTACCTGCACATCGAGCTAGAGAGTTCCAGCGACCTTCGCCGTGCCTGGAGATGTAGTCGACGAGCAACATGTCCTCCTGCGCCGTCCATGGGCCCCTCCTCAGGTCGCCCTCGTCCTCACTCGCCGTCGCCACTGCCGCGATAGCCGGCTCCGTTGTCACCGCCGACGAGCCTGCAGGGCTCATCGCCGGCGGCGCGGCCACCATGCCCATCCCGGCCATGTAGAACTCCTTGTCCATGTCCATGTCCATGTCCATGAGAGTTCGAGCTCGATCAAGGTCCAAGACGTGAGTGGTCACTAGCTAGGTAGGTAGTAGTGATTGACCAGCTGCTGTGGATGGATGGGTAGCTTGAGGAGAGTGGGACAGGGAGATGGATGGGGTTTATATAGGGATCGATGGATGGATACTGACGGGAGGAGACGGCTGTGGCTGAGGCCGCAATTTCGCTTCAGGATTTGGACTAGTAGTAAAGCCGAAAGTGGAGGAGGGCGCGCGCGTGCGTGTCGCCCGATTAAACAACTCAAACGGATTAAGAAAACAGCGTGTCCGATTCCGTTCCGTCTCGGTCCACCTTTGACCGTTGACCCGCCCACGTACGGCACAGCTAGCTAGCTGGCCATTCTTCCTTCTGCTCCGGGTAGTGAGCTTTGGTGGTGGCCCATGGCAACCTTCTTATTGTTTCTAGAACTTCTACCATCATTCTTCCGAACAGCCTTTTCCCAGCGCAGCTAGCACAATATTGTTTTACTTCCAGCCTCACAACTATGTAACCAAAAATAATATACTCCCTCCATCCATAATTAAGTGACTCAACTTTATCTAGACATGTTTTTAGTGTGCAGATAAATCCGTATCTAGAAAAAGTGAGTCACTTATTTCTTGACAGTGGGAGTAGAAAAACTAAGAGAAAAATTAACATCTCAACTATCACATGGTAGTCTTCATTTGTGATTTTTTGGGTTATCTTCGATCAACAAGCCGAGGCAAGTACGAGGAGGATGAGGACGAAGAGGAGGATATATAAAGGAGGAGGGAATATGCATGGTCGACCGATGACTAGAAGGTTTCTGATCGGTCCGAATAGGCGGTAGCACCGGCTCCAAATAAAGAACAAGGAGGACAGGGAATTGGAGCACGTCGGTCGATCGTAGACTTGAGGATGAAGATGGGTCGCACAAGGAAACCTTCTTATTATTTCTAGAACTTTTACCATCATTCTTCAGAACATTAGTTTTCCCAGCGGAGCCATCACAATATTGTTTTACTTACAGCCCCACAACTACGTAATAACCCAAATAATTTGAAAAACTAAGAGAAAAACTAACACCTCTTTATTCGGGATTATTGGGGTGTCATTCGATCAGCGAGACGAGGCAAGTATGAGGAGGAAGAGGAGGGGGATATATAAAGGAGAAGGGAATATGCATGGTCGACCGATGACTAGAAGGTTTGTGACTGGCACGAAGGGGCTAGCACCGGCTCCATATAAACAATGACGAGCGTTTCATGAATTGCTATATTATGATCCAAATTTATAAGAAAGCTAACTTCTGACAAGCGGAGCGATACCCGTCACCGGAGGCTTGGGCCGAAGCGATCGTCGTCACCGCTTATTTATATCTCTTATAAGCCGCATGCTAGGATTAATTGATCCATAAGATAACCCATATCGTTTATAAACACTCCCCGATATAGTGAAGTTTTGCTGGTTTTTACCTCTCTTTGTTGGAGAGTGTTTTCCACGTTATAATCTTGTGTCCCCTCCGTGTACTTATTCGTTCTTTGTTATTTGGTTGTCGCGTTTATAACACGAATGATTATATTTAGTTGCACTAGCAATGACTAGAAGGTTTCTGCCCTGTTTTAGCGGGTTGTAGTCGATGTTGAACTCTCCCCGGGATCTTGTGCACCTTGGCTATGGCTTTATCATTCTTGATTTAGTCCCTTGTCACATACGTACGCACACTTGGTTCGTGTCCGAGTTTTTCATGTTCTGGAGATTTGTTGTGTCTTTTATAATAGCGGTTGGGTCCGAAAGGACACGTAATCTTCATTCATAGCGTGGGTACAACTTCCATGGAGAACTCGAAAAGAAAAAGAAAAAACACAGCATAGTACTCTAAAAAAGGACCCGCTAGGCGCTAGTAGATCATCTGAACCTGCAGTGGATGCCGAGAACGCGACCCTAATCATCGTGTCAAAGACCGTATGTACATAGTATCAACTATATATTAATGTATTTCTTTTTATCAAATTAAAATACTAGGATTAAACAGGGACAATAATATCACTAGCATATAGTATATTTGAGAAATATTCCTCCTTCAAAGTGATATCACTTTTACAGAGATCAGTGCTCATGACTGTTTAGCATCTTAATATAGTAATATACTACCGAAAGAGTAGGTTTTTGCAGCTAAGGTCGAACTGATCCCGATGCTATTATAGTTAATTGAAAAGCCGGGGCATCTTTGAACAACAAAGGGAAGTTCGGGGCATATTCAGAAGTTCAATATATTATGTACATACAAGTAAATCGTTTATTTCATCTGCAAAAAAATAAATTTAATTTTTTATGCAGCATGTTACGAATTTGTATTGTAGCATTTTGTATATTAGCTTATTTTGTGTTCTTATGGCTTCAGAAATAATAATATTCTTGATAAATAAAGTATAGACAATTTTCTAGTCCTTTTCTACCGTTACAAATATTTTAACTTGCAAGCTGCGATTCTACCCAGTTTTACAAATTGGCTTCGTATTTACCTGGTTCAAAATTTCATTTTGGCCGATCCTTAATATAACATCGGATTCCCTCAAACATATAATATGCATGTGTGTCTCACCATAAGTGAAGGATTCCCTGCAGGGTTGGCTAGCTCAATCGATCCATGGCGGCGCCCAAACAGCTGCCTCTTTGAATAAATGGCCCTCACTAATAATACTTTTAGGTGCATGGGTGCTTTAATCCATAGATGTTTTGTTTGTGATGGCGAGATGTTGGATTCTGTACTTAATTGTCTTCTACTTGCCTTTTCATACGAGTCCTCGTACTCTCACAATTAGTGTATAGTTTAGTGGGAGACCAGACAAGGTTATAAGTCAAAAGAAAACAGAGAACAAGTAAAAGATATTTGGACCAAATTAACCAGCTAGCAAGGTTGATTCATGCGCTAGGAGTGCGAACTTGAGTTCATACTCCATACTGGTTAGTTTTCAAGCTACTCGCTAGCTACCTATGCACCTCTTGTACAAAATTTTTAAGAATGATGAAAAATATTCAAGTATTTATTTCCGTTTATTTTCTTCTGTTTGTATGTAAAAGAAAAAAGAGCTGGGTCTCATCCGGGTCATTGTATCTGTTTGCAATGAAAATGTCTATGTGTTGTTAGTGCTGTAAAGGAGCTGCGTTTTTTTTGTGTGTGTGTGGGATGTCTCCAAAAATATTTTACTAATTCTTTTTTTCTACTAATTCTTTTAGTTTGATGTGTACATGATACTGAAAGGTGCACCACGAAACCCCACCAAACACTACAAACAATCCATTAAGATGGCCATAAGTCTGCAACCAAACTATAATATAACTACAAGACAAATGCTGGGAAATGTATTTGGTGACAACTTTTTTGAAACGCATTTTGGTGACAACTTGATCCCACCCAAACACTAATCCATAGTTGCGCAGTACAACTCGTCGGTCAATTGAGATCGAACGTTCCAAATGATTAAGCACGTGACTAGCAGCCTCTTTGACTTGGCCAAAAGGCCTCAGTTTAGTTTTTAATCATCCACTTAGCTCCTCTTAATCTCTCTTACGACAAATTTTGACCAGCGTTGTGCAATGAATTCAACTCCTTAGCTGTAGTATCTACCCTGCATACTGTATATTTTACTTAGAGTTTAGACCACTTTTAAGCCAGGCAAATACAACTCGTTTGCCAATGCCCGATGGTAGGATCCGGTCAACGTCTTCAACTAATGTTTAAGTCAGCTTGCCGTTGCCGTTGACATGGAGATTAATATATGAAAGTTATCACAGATGCACTATGTGGTTGACCAGAGTTCCTGTTAGGAATCTAAGACTTTGGTTTCATCTCTCTCAGATTTTCTAATAGCACGTTAGGCGACACGCATTATGCATCAACATGTGTGCCATACTTGGCCAAACGCTACTGTTCAAGAATACATTGCTTCACAGATGTTGGCATATTCCTTCGACGGCTGCCGAGGGGCTCGCCGCCGTAGCAAGTCTTGTCCGGCAGAGCCCATCCTTGCTGTTCCGTCGAGGGGGAAGTTTCAGACTTGTTTGTGGTAGGTGATCTCGAGGCTGTGTGTGAACTGTTTTTTTAATGGGAGGCAAAAAATTTCCCTCATTTTATTAATTAAGAAGAAGAGTCTTGACAAGACAATATGAAAAAAAGCGAACGTACATGGGGACTATTCTCCGTTATTACATAAGTCAAAAATTTAGCTCCGGCGCACATCCAAAGCTTCACCTCGGTCTTTATGGTGTTGAGGAGGACCAAAGGAGGGGCGGATTTGTTGCGGGCATTTCACTCGTTCCGAAGCTCCTTGAGTTTGATTTCCTACATGTTTGAGATTTAGTGAGAGCATCTCGACATATGGTGGTATATATACTTGATCTTTGTCAAACAAGTCTACAAAGTGTAACTTTGACCGTCAATTTCTCAAAATACTTGTGATAAAAGATATAATGACAATGTTCCTTATTGTAAAATTGCTCCGTTGTTACTTACTCCTATGTATTCATGAATAAAAGAAGTGCCACTGTGCCATACCGGTGGACGCCAATTTGAGGGTCTAGGCTATCTTGCGGTCACCTGCTAGGTAACATCCTAGCGGTCACTTGAGACAAGATTAACTTTCCATTTCTGCTCTATAACTCCAAATTTATTCAGCTTCCAAAAATCCCAACCAATTCAAAATTTCCAAATTTTCAGAAATTTCAACTTCATATATTATGAACAACGACTTATTTTAGACATTTTAAAATTTCAAATTAAAAATTTAAACTTATCAACTAGAAAAAATTGAAACCTTCAAAACTGAATTTAGGGAATATAAAATCTCTCCAACCTTCAAAGAGCATTCCATGCTGTCTCGGCGGGTGACCATACCTACAAAGAAGCAATCTCACACTTCATTTTTTTTCCTTTCGAGAATGGGCAATTTGAAAATTAAAAACTTTGAGAATATATAGTACGTAGTACCAGGTGTGTTTATTCTGATCTATCGCTGATAGCTAGGATCCAAATGATGGCATCGAGCATTGACATATTCTCCACACTCCATTGTCAACAATGCATGATATTTGTTGTGGTTCAAAGCATTGACCGCTGCCAATGCAAAATGCGTACATGCGGGTCAAAGCTCTGGCTTAGTGACGCTGAGTAAGCCAAACAAGATTAGTTTCGATTATATGATATACTGGAGAGAGCAAGTGGATTGCATTGCTTCTAGAATGTTTTGGTGGAACAATCCTTTGATGGCATCCGCATGCATCCTATGATGCCAGATTTAATTCAAACTCTTCTCATGCATATGCAATAAAAAAAACAATAACATGCAGCAACTTATGTTCTAACAAAGTCAGCCAAACCATGTCTAACCTCACAGATTCATTGAACTTCTTTAGATATCCATTCACACATACTGGTAATTAAGTTTCAAATATGATCTAGTTGCAAATTGTTAATATGTAACACCTGCTTGGTATCCTTTGGTGTTTTTTTTTTGAAACGAACGCAAAAGCTTTGCCTTATCATTAATTAAGAAGATAATGTCTGGTTAATTAGTGAAAAATCGGGCTAAAACCATACAACAACATCAACACCACGAGACCACTCAAGGTCCGAGAACACCCATGACCGAACCCAAGACACCACTCCACCCTACTGAGACTAGATGGTCTCCCACTAACGTCGGAGAGAATACGGCATGAACGTTGTGGAAGGAGCAGACACGGGATGCTCCGACATAGATGAAGAAACCAAAACCTAGGGGGGCTTCGCCAACGACCAGCATCGATAGCAACCTCATCGACCGCACGACAAAAGGTCGGTGCCCTAAACCCACTCAAACTTTTGGGGCCGCCGCCCTGACATCCAACTGCTCCGCCACGCCCAGCAGACCGCCAACACCACCTTCCGGGACCGCCATCCCGAAGTGCCACCGCTCGCTCTCGAGCCACAACGCCGCATGACCCAGCTGCCCGCATCCCAAGCTCCACAGGGCAAACCGCTCGTAGACCTCGGCCGTCGCGCCAACATCCGGGGCCGCCGCCCCGACATAAAGTCAAACCGCCTCCAGTGAAGCGCGTCGACCGAGCCGACAGCCTCGCCGCACTAACGGCACAAGAATGTCACCCAAGTCACGCAAGCAACTGCCACTCTGAAGGAGATATGCCCTAGAGGCAATAATAAAGTGGTTATTATTTATATCTTTATGTTTATGATAAATGTTTATATATCATGCTAGAATTGTATTAACCGAAACATTAGTACATGTGTGATATGTAGACAAACAAGAAGTCCCTAGTATGCCTCTTAAACTAGCTTGTTGATTAATAGATGATTAGTTTCATAATCATGAACATTGGATGTTATTAATAACAAGGTTATGTCATTGTGTGAATGATATAATGGACACACCCAATTAAGCGTAGCATAAGATCTCGTCATTAAGTTATTTGCTATAAGCTTTCGATACATAGTTACCTAGTCCTTATGACCATGAGATCATGTAAATCACTTATACCGGAAAGGTACTTTGATTACACCAAACACCACTGCGTAAATGGGTGGCTATAAAGGTGGGATTAAGTATCCGGAAAGTATGAGTTGAGGCATATGGATCAACAGTGGGATTTGTCCATCCCGATGACGGATAGATATACTCTGGGCCCTCTCGGTGGAATGTCGTCTAATGTCTTGCAAGCATATGAATGAGTTCATAAGAGACCACATACCACGGTACGAGTAAAGAGTACTTGTCAGGAGACGAGGTTGAACAAGGTATAGAGTGATACCGAAGATCAAACCTCGGACAAGTAAAATATCGCGAGACAAAGGGAATTGGTAATATATGTGTATGGTTCATTCGATCACTAAAGTCATCGTTGAATATGTGGGAGCCATTATGGATCTCCAGATCCCGCTATTGGTTATTGGTCGGAGTGAGTACTCAACCATGTCCGCATAGTTCTCGAACCGTAGGGTGACACACTTAAAGTTGGATGTTGAAATGGTAGCACTTGAATTATGGAATGGAGTTCGAATATTTGTTCGGAGTCCCGGATGAGATCCCGGACATCACGAGGAGTTCGGAATGGTCCGGAGAATAAGATTCATATATAGGATGTCATTTTATGTGAAATAAAATGTCGCGGAAGGTTCTATGGAAGGTTCTAGAAGGTTCTAGAAAAGTCCGGAAGAAACCACCAAGGAAGGTGGAGTCCACAAGGGACTCCACCTCCATGGCCGGCCAGCCCTTGATGGGGTGGAGTCCCAAGTGGACTCCACCATAGGGGGCCGGCCACCCCCCACATGGGAGGTGGGAATCCCACCTTTGGGTGGGAGTCCTAGTTGGGCTAGGTTTCCCCCTCCTATGGAAGGTTTTGGTTTCGGGTCTTATTCGAAGACTTGGACACCAACACTTGGGAGCCACCTATATAATGAGGGGCCAAGGGAGGGGGCCGGCCACCCCAAGACCACAAGTTGGCCGCCCCCCATAGAGTGGCCGGCCACCCCTCCCAAACCCTAGCCAAGCTCCTCTCCTCCATATTGCCCGCATAGCTTAGCGAAGCTCCGCCGGACTTCTACACCGCCACCGACACCACGCCGTCGTGCTGTCGGATTCAAGAGGAGCTACTACTTCCGCTGCCCGCTGGAACGGGGAGGTGGACGTCGTCTTCATCAACAACCGAACGTGTGACCGAGTACGGAGGTGCTGCCCGTTCGTGGCGCCGGAACCGATCGTGATCAAGATCTTCTACGCGCTTTTGCAAGCGGCAAGTGATCGTCTACCGCAACAACAAGAGCCTCATCTTGTAGGCTTTGGAATCTCTTCAAGGGTGAGACTCGATACCCCCTCGTTGCTACCGTCTTCTAGATTGCATCTTGGCTTGGATTGCGTGTTCGCCGTAGGAAAATTTTTGTTTTCTATGCAACGTTATCCAACAGTGGTATCAGAGCCGTGTCTATGCATAGATGGTTGCACGAGTAGAACACAATGGTTTGTGGGCGTTGATGCTCTTGTTATCTTTAGTTTGAGTACTTTGCATCTTTATGGCATAGTGGGATGAAGCGGCTCGGACTAACTTTACATGACCGCGTTCATGAGACTTGTTCCTCGTTCGACATGCAACTTGTATTGCATAAGAGGCTTTGCGGGTGTCTGTCTCTCCTACTATAGTAAAGATTCAATTTACTCTTCTATTGAAAACATTAGTATCAACGTTGTGGTTCATGTTCGTAGGTAGATTAGATCTCTCTCGAAAACCCTAAACCACGTAAAATATGCAAACCAAATTAGAGACGTCTAACTTGTTTTTGCAGGGTTTGGTGATGTGATATGGCCATAATGTGATGATGAATATGTATGAGATGATCATTATTGTATTGTGGCAACCGGCAGGAGCCTTATGGTTGTCTTTAAATTTCATGTTGAGTAGTATTTCAAAGTAGTTGTAATAGTTGCTACATGGAGGACAATCATGAAGACGGCGCCATTGACCTTGACGCTACGCCGACGATGATGGAGATCATGCCCGAAGATGATGGAGATCATATCCGTGCTTTGGAGATGAAGATCAAAGGCGCAAGAACAAAAGGGCCATATCATATCACATATGAACTGCATGTGATGTTAATCCTTTTTATGCATCTTATTTTGCTTAGATCGCGACGGTAGCATTATAAGATGATCACTCACTAAAATCTCAAGATAATAAAGTGTTCATCCTTAGTAGCACCGTTGCCAAGTCTTGTCGTTTCGAAGCACCTCGTGATGATCGGGTGTGATAGATTCAATAAGTACTTATAACGGGTGCAAGACAGTTTTGCACATGCGGATACTAAGGTGGCCTTGATGAGCCTAGCATGTACAGACATGGTCTCGGAACACGTGATACCGAAAGGTAGAGCATGAATCATATGGTTGATATGATGAACACTTTGAGTGTTCGCCATTGAAATCACACCTTTTCTCGTGATGATCGGGTTTAGGTGCGGTGGATTTGGTTCGTGTGATCACTAAGACAATGCGAGGGATATTGTTTTGAGTGGGAGTTCACTTAGGTTTTTAATTATGTTGAATTAAAATTTGAACTCAATTTGTCATAAACTTAGTCTAAACTATTGCAAATATATGTTGTAGAGATGGCGTCCCCAATCAATTTTAATCAGTTCCTAGAGAAAGAGAAACTTAAGAGCAACGGTAGCAACTTCACCGACTGGTTCCATCATGTGAGGATCTTCCTCTCTGGCGGAAATCTGCAATTTGTGCTTGATGCACCGCTAGGTGACCCTCCTGCAGAAGATGAATCCGAAGAAGTAAAAGCTGTTAACGCGACTCGGAAAACACGGTACACTCAAGTTCGGTGTGCCATCTGTGCGATCTGGAATCCGATCTTCAAAAACGTTTTGAGCACCATGATCCTCATGAGTTGATGAATGAGCTGAAAGCTATATTCGAGACTCATGCGGCGATGGAATGCTATGAAGCATCGAAACATTTCTTCACTGTATGATGGAAGAAGGCAGCTCCGTTAGTGAGCACATGCTCGCCATGACCGGGCATGCGAAGAAACTCGATGACTTGGGAATAGTGATTCCTAACGGCTGGGGATTAATCGTGTCCTTCAATCACTGCCACCAAGTTACAAGAACTTTGTGATGAACTACAATATGCAGAACATGAACAAGGAGTTACCTGAACTTTTTGGCATGCTAAAAGCTGCTGAGATTGAGATCAAGAAAGAGCACCAAGTGTTGATGGTCAACAAGACCACCAGTTTCAAGAAACAGGGCAAGTCTAAGGGAAAATTCAAGAAGGGTGGCAAGAAAGCTGCCACGCCTCCTATGAAACCTAAGAACGGCCCTAAGCCTGATGCTGAGTGCTATTACTGCAAGGAGAAGGGACACTGGAAGCGTAATTGCTCCAAGTATCTGGCTGATCTGAAGAGCGGCCTTGTCAAGAAGAAGAAAGAAGGTATATTTGATATACATGTTATAGATGTTCATTTCACTGGTTCTCGTTCTAGTACCTGGGTATTTGATACTGGTTCGGTTGCTCATATTTGTAACTCGAAACAGGAACTAAAGAATAAACGACAAGCGTTGAAAGATGAAGTGACGATGCGCGTTGGAAACGGATCCAAGGTCAATGTGATCGCAATGGCACACTTCCTCTACATCTACCTTCGGGATTAGTTTTAAGCCTAAATAATTGCTATTATGTACCTGCGTTGAGCATGAACATTATATCTGGATCTTGTTTAATGCAAGACGGTTATTCATTCAAGTCTGAGAATAATGGTTGTTCTATTTTTATGAATAATATCTTTTATGGTCGAGCACCACAAAAGAATGGCTTATTTCTATTAGATCTCGATAGTAGTGATACGCATATACATAACATTGATGCTAAGCGAATTAAACTTAATGATAATTCTACTTATATGTGGCACTTTGTCGTCTTGGTCATATTGGAGTGAAACGCATGGAGAAACTCCATACTGATGGATTACTTGAATCACTTGACTTTGAGTCACTTGATAGATGCGAAGCATGTCTAATGGGAAAAATGACAAAGACTCCATTTTCTGGTATGATGGAGCGAGCTACTGACTTATTGGAAATCATACATACCGATGTATGTGGACCAATGAGCGTAGCATCGCGCGGTGGTTATCGTTATGTTCTAACCTTCACAGATGATCTGAGTAGATATGGGTATATCTATTTCATGAAACATAAATCCGAAACTTTCGAGAAGTTTAAGGAATTTCAAAGTGAAGTAGAAAATCAACGTAACAAGAAGATCAAATTTCTACGATCTGATCGTGGAGGTGAATATCTGAGTTATGAGTTTGGCATGCATTTAAAGAAATGCGGAATACTTTCACAATTGACACCGCCGGAACACCTCAACGAAACGGTGTGTCCGAACGTCGTCATCCCACTCCCTTAGATATGGTGCGTCGTATGATGTCTCTTGCGATTTGCCGTTATCATTTTGGAGTTATGCATTAGAGACAGCCGCATTCACTTTAAATAGAGCACCATCAAAATCCGTAGAAACGACACCGTATGAATTATGGTTTAATAAGAAACCTAAGCTGTCGTTCCTGAAAGTTTGGGGTTGCGAAGCCTATGTAAAGAAGTTACAACCGGACAAGCTAGAACCCAAAGCGGAGAAATGCGTCTTCATAGGATACCCTAAGGAAACTATAGGGTACACTTTCTATCACAAATCCGAAGGCAAAATCTTTGTTGCTAAGAACGGAACCTTTCTTGAGAAAGAATTTCTCACTAAAGAAGTGACTGGAAGAAAAGTAGAACTCGATGAGATTGATGAATCTATACTCGTTGATCAGAGTAGCGCGAAGACCGGAAGTTGTACTGTATCGCCTACACCGGCAACGAGAGGAAGCTAATGATAATGATCATGAAACTTGAACGAGGAAACTATTGAACCTCGCAGATCGACAAGGGAACGTGCCACTCCTGATTGGTATGATCCTTGTCTAAATGTCATGATTGTAGATAACAATGATGAGGACCCTGCGACGTATGAAGAAGCGATGATGAGCCCAGATTCCAACAAATGGCAAGAAGCCATGAAATCCGAAATGGGATCCATGTATGATAACAAAGTATGGACTTTGGTAGACTTACCTGATAGCCGAAAGGCTGTCGAGAATAAATGGATTTTCAAGAGAAAAACAGATGCTGATGGTAATATTACTGTCTATAAAGCTCGACTTGTCGCAAAGGGTTTCCGACAAATTCAAGGAGTTGACTACGATGAGACTTTCTCACTGTAAGCGAAGCTAAAATCTGTGAGGATTTTGTTAGCAATAGCTGCATTTTTCGATTATGAGATTTGGCAGATGGATGTCAAAACGGCGTTCCTTAATGGAGATATTGAGGAAGAGTTGTATATGGTACAACCCAAAGGTTTTGTCGATCCTAAAAATGCTGACAAAGTATGCAAACTTCAGCGTTCAATCTATGGACTGAAGCAAGCATCAAGAAGTTGGAACCGACGCTTTGATAAGGTGATCAAAGACTTCGGGTTTATACAATGTCATGGAGAGGCCTGTATTTACAAGAAAGTGAGTGGGAGCTCTGTAGCATTCTGATATTATATGTAGATGACATATTATTGATCGGGAATGATATAGAACTATTAAACGATGTTAAGGGTTATTTGAATAATAGTTTTTCAATGAAAGACCTTGGTGAAGCATCGTATATATTAGGCATCAAGATTTATAGAGATAGATCAAGACGCCTAATAGGGCTATCACAGAGTACATATCTGGACAAGATTCTAAAGAAGTTTAGAATGGACGAAAGTAAGAAAGGGTTCTTACCTATGTTACCAGGCAAGGTATTGAGTAAAACTCAAGGACCGGCTACGGCAGAAGAAAGAGAAAGGATGTGTAACATCCCCTATGCCTCGGCAGTAGGATCTATCATGTATGCCATGCTATGTACTAGACCGGATATAGCACATCTTTGTTAGTTTGACTAGCAGATATCAAAGTGATCCAGGAATGGAACATCGGACAGCGGTCAAGAATATCTGAAGTACTTGAAAAGAACTAAGGATATGTTTCTTTGTTATGGAGGTGACCAAGAGCTCGTTGTAAACGGTTACACCGATGCAAGTTGGAACACTGATCCCGATGACTCTAAGTCACAATCTGGGTACGTGTTTATATTGAATGGTGCTGCGATAAGCTGGGCAAGCTCGAAGCGTGCACGGTGGCGAAGTCTTCAACAGAATCAGAGTACATAAGCGGCTTCGAGGCTTCATCGAAGCGGTATGGATGAAGAGGTTCATTGTAGAGCTCGGTGTGGTTCCTAGTGCATTGGACCCATTAATCATTTCTTGTGATAACATGGGTGCCATCGCCAATGCACAAGAGCCAAGGTCACACAAGAGGCTGAAGCATATCAAGCTGCGTTACCACTCGATTCGCGAGTACATCGAAGATGGAGAAGTAAAGATTTGCAAAGTACACACTGATCTGAATGTAGCAGATCCGTTGACTAAAACTCTCCCTAGGGCAAAGCATGACCAACACCAGAATGCCATGGGTGTTAGGTATATTACAATGTAATCTAGATTATTGACTCTAGTGCAAGTGGGAGACTGAAGGAGATATGCCCTAGAGGCAATAATAAAGTGGTTATTATTTATATCTTTATGTTTATGATAAATGTTTATATATCATGCTAGAATTGTATTAACAGTAACATTAGTACATGTGTGATATGTAGACAAACAAGAAGTCCCTAGTATGCCTCTTAAACTAGCTTGTTGATTAATAGATGATTAGTTTCATAATCATGAACATTGGATGTTATTAATAACAAGGTTATGTCATTGTGTGAATGATATAATGGACACACCCAATTAAGCGTAGCATAAGATCTCGTCATTAAGTTATTTGCTATAAGCTTTCGATACATAGTTACCTAGTCCTTATGACCATGAGATCATGTAAATCACTTATACCGGAAAGGTACTTTGATTACACCAAACACCACTGCGTAAATGGGTGGCTATAAAGGTGGGATTAAGTATCCGGAAAGTATGAGTTGAGGCATATGGATCATCAGTGGGATTTGTCCATCCCGATGACTGATAGATATACTCTGGGCCCTCTCGGTGGAATGTCGTCTAATGTCTTGCAAGCATATGAATGAGTTCATAAGAGACCACATACCACGGTACGAGTAAAGAGTACTTGTCAGAGACGAGGTTGAACAAGGTATAGAGTGATACCGAAGATCAAACCTCGGACAAGTAAAATATCGCGAGACAAAGGGAATTGGTAATATATGTGTATGGTTCATTCGATCACTAAAGTCATCGTTGAATATGTGGGAGCCATTATGGATCTCCAGATCCCGCTATTGGTTATTGGTCGGAGTGAGTACTCAACCATGTCCGCATAGTTCTCGAACCGTAGGGTGACACACTTAAAGTTGGATGTTGAAATGGTAGCACTTGAATTATGGAATGGAGTTCGAATATTTGTTCGGAGTCCCGGATGAGATCCCGGACATCACGAGGAGTTCCGGAATGGTCCGGAGAATAAGATTCATATATAGGATGTCATTTTATGTGAAATAAAATGTCGCGGAAGGTTCTATGGAAGGTTCTAGAAGGTTCTAGAAAAGTCCGGAAGAAACCACCAAGGAAGGTGGAGTCCACAAGGGACTCCACCTCCATGGCCGGCCAGCCCTGGATGGGGTGGAGTCCCAAGTGGACTCCACCATAGGGGGCCGGCCACCCCCCACATGGGAGGTGGGAATCCCACCTTTGGGTGGGAGTCCTAGTTGGGCTAGGTTTCCCCCTCCTATGGAAGGTTTTGGTTTCGGGTCTTATTCGAAGACTTGGACACCAACACTTGGGATCCACCTATATAATGAGGGGCCAAGGGAGGGGGCCGGCCACCCCAAGACCACAAGTTGGCCGCCCCCCATAGAGTGGCCGGCCACCCCTCCCAAACCCTAGCCAAGCTCCTCTCCTCCATATTGCCCGCATAGCTTAGCGAAGCTCCGCCGGACTTCTACACCGCCACCGACACCACGCCGTCGTGCTGTCGGATTCAAGAGGAGCTACTACTTCCGCTGCCCGCTGGAACGGGGAGGTGGACGTCGTCTTCATCAACAACCGAACGTGTGACCGAGTACGGAGGTGCTGCCCGTTCGTGGCGCCGGAACCGATCGTGATCAAGATCTTCTACGCGCTTTTGCAAGCGGCAAGTGATCGTCTACCGCAGCAACAAGAGCCTCATCTTGTAGGCTTTGGAATCTCTTCAAGGGTGAGACTCGATACCCCCTCGTTGCTACCGTCTTCTAGATTGCATCTTGGCTTGGATTGCGTGTTCGCCGTAGGAAAATTTTTGTTTTCTATGCAACGTTATCCTACACACTCCTCATGAGGCTGATGCCCACCATGGATCCCTAGGCCGCCGCCTCGACGCACAACCACCGTCCGGAGCCGCTGCCCCGACATCCACCAACCACGATGCAAGAGAAAATCACAGACAACTGCTGCAGCTGACTCTCCAAGATGACACCCACAAGAGGGAGGCCGGTCGATGCCATTATTGCTCGCCCCGGATAAAAGAAGCTTGGGTTTGCACCCGGAGAGCCCAAGCCATTCTCAACGAAAGAGACAATCCTATGATGATGCCTCCAAGGAGGGAAACGACATCCGTAGACGTCGCCATCATCGGCACCAACACGAGGTCGGGGCAAAGCTTTCACCCAGATCTTCTCCACGAGAAGGCTCGCTCGGAGCTCAGCAACTATAGCTGCACATCTCCGCCATCGACCACCAAACACCGCGAAACGGCATCCATAGCAGCACCTCACGCTTCAAAGGATGCAGCCACACATCTGCCAAGACTGCACCAGCGTGCCTAGCCACCCTCGTTCCGGCCGCTGCCCCGGCATCCTCCTCTCGCACAAACTAGCACCACTTCTCGCCGGCACCAAGCCATGGCCGAACCTGGACATGGAGCACCAGATCCGCCCCTCATCCCATACCCTTGCCGACTTCCCGACGACCACCGCCATGAAACTGACATGGGGGAGGACCACCACAGGCAGGGGACACTGCCTAGGCTCCGCACGCCAGCGAGCCGCCGCGCCAAGCGACCACCAACGCCCGTGCAACAGATCTGAGCATCGAGCCCCGCACCTTGGCTGCCCCGATGCCCTGAGAAGACCACGACCACCACCGCTGAGTGCGCCGTAGATGTCGGCGAGCAACCGCTCCCTCGCCCCGAACCCGGCGGCACGGCCTCCACTCCCGACCGCTGACCTCTCCACTTTTAGAAGGAAGTTTCTAAGGTGCAGGTGACTGGAAATTTTGAAAGTTTGATCATTTTTCCCCTCCATCAAGCACAAACAAAAAATACTATTGCACCAAAACAAAAGTGCAATTGCACAAAAAGAACTCTGCAATTAAAACAAATGTAACACAAAACATGATCGAACAAATATAGATAACGAAAAAAGTGAAAACAGAACTGCACCAGATTTAAAATGCAATGTCATAACAATTTCCAATTGTAATAAACAAAAAATTAATGAAATAAAGTGAAAGCGTAATTTCACCGATACAAAACTACAAGAGGATTGAACAAATAAAAAGTGCTATTGCAAGAAATACACAGCTGAAAAACAGAAACGAATAATAAAATCTACAGGTACTAAGAAGTATCATACGAAATCTATAGGTACTAAGAATTATCATACGAAATGCTGGTTTAAGTATTGAAACGATGCCGCGCTCACGCGCTGTGGCTACGAGAAATCAAGCTAGTTAAACCAGACTCAGTTAAATGGACAGGCGCTAAGCTAGCTTGGTCAATTCAAAGACTTTTGAGCTGAGGCAAGATATGAAATTGCTTCACTAGTGGCGCCATGCCGTTAGAAAGCTGGCTCAATCATTTTTTGAAGTTGGCACGATGAACAAGGATACGACTTTTGGCTAAGCTGCAAAAAGAAAGACAAAGAGTGTAAGAGCAAGTATAATAAGTCTACTCAGCTGGCTATAGTACTTGCCACAGCATCCAAAATCCTTGTTGGAAGAAAGAGAAAGGAGGTGAGAGAGTGGAGCCGGCTACAGCTCAAGCGCCGCATGCAACGAGGCAAAAAGTTTTCAAAGACCAATAGCATGCATGTATTAAATAATTGTTTTTTTAACAAAGCTCATTAACAGCTAGCCTAAGAGCAATTCCAATAGTGTAGCCAGCTGCTAGCTATAAGCCAAATGCCATGTTATCTATAGTCAACTTAGAGCCAACACATACAATAGTGAGCTATAAAAATGTACTACTTTATCAATGTATGACCCACCTTTCACTCTCACAAAGTGCCTAGGAGCACGTGCTAGAGCTAGCTCTTGCATAAGAGCAAGTACAATAGATCCTACTCAGCAGGCTATAAGCATGTCCACATCATCAAAATCTTAGCTGGAGGAAAGAGAAATAGAGAGAGAGAGTAGAGCGGGCGACGGACGAAGCGCCCGGCTGCATCACACTAAACGAGGGATTAACGCCCACTTGCAGCCTGCCATCCAACGCCAAGCAGGCGCATGCAACTTTGGTACCTGGCCCATCTCCATGCATGGAAATATTTAATAATAAACTACTCAATAGAGCCTGTCTAACAGCCAACCTATTGTACTATCAATGTTTTTTTTCGTGAAGGCCTTAGCTGATGTGTCATGAGCTTGTAGCCAGCAGCCAGCTTTGTTATTGTCCTTGCTCTAAGAGCCTACTCTCCTTCTCTCTCTCTCCTCCAACTAAGCAATAATATACTATTTTAATCCTTATAGCCAGCTGACTAAGTCTTATTGTACTTGCTCTAATAGCTAGTTTATTATATAAGTGGGCTCTATGTTGACTATAAAGTGAGGTGGCACTACTATATAGCCAACAGCCAGCTCTTTTATTAGCCTTGCTCTAAAATCCAGGCCTGGAAAAACTAAAGGTTAAGAGAGCTAATAAGTGGCACGTCAATCTCTCTCACGCCCCACTAGCTAGCAACAATTCGGATCAAGTGGAAATGAAAAGAAAAAACGTGTTTGCCAATCATGTTTGCACATGTCATACGTAGTTGTGTTTGTCAATGAAAGGTCTGAAGACGCGTGTCATCTTGTACCGTAGCTCCGTGATTTGAATTTTGGAATTATGAGAAAATTTGGTACTACTTCCGCCGGTCCATAATTCTTCCATACGGCAAGGGTTACGGAACCAAGAGCAACAGCTCCCATGCATGATTTTACACGATGATGCAATTGAGATTCGAGACATGGAGCAGTTCAACATAATGAGTTTCCAGCATTTTTTTACCAGCGCCGTCGCATAATCCGCATGGGACCAGCTGTGCAATCTCTCTAAGCATAATGAGTAAGTACATCTTTCTCTAGCCTTGCTGGATCCGGTGTCAAGTGTCAACTGTCGAAAGTCAATCCACAGTGGCAGATAGAAAGGCGTTTAGCAAGATTTATTATTGCACTCAAGCCGTGTTCTTGTCATTAGCAAGCTCGGGCGCGCGTATAGTAATGGATTTTGTGCATAGAGAGCCAACCCTAGTCGTGGTAATTAATTGAGTTGGACGCGTACAAGATCTCGCCCGCCTTATCCCTCACCGATTGTTATTTTTTGAACGGGAAGGATCCATCCCCCGATTGAGATGGATCGGATGGCCGAGATCGGAGCTTTGATTTGACCGTGAAGAGAAAAAATAGAGGTGACACGCACGAGTGTTCTACAGCCATCGCACGCGCGCTTGAGTTGGAACTGAATGTGCTGTTTTGCTGAACTGCTTTGCTTGCTTGACTGCAATGCGAGGGCGGGTTTGACACCTGCGCGCATGGAGTCTCCGTGTAGGTAGATCGGCGGGGAGCCACTGCTAGGTTTGCGTCATCTATGACTGATTGATTGGTTGACTTGCCAAGATTACTGTTACCGGTATCACTGGTAAACCTTGCCGTGTCTGTATGATGTGTTTCCGTGGCGAAATGGTGTGCTCTCGGTGTCAACGCAGAGGCAGCACGCTCAAGCACACGTGGGCAGCCTTGCCCGCCGGCGGCGTCGCCGCGTACGGCGAACTTACACTTGGGCACCTGCCACGACAAGCGGCGGTCTACTCGTCTCGTACGTCACGCTTCTCTTTTGCGGCGGCGGCACAAGTCGACGGAGCAGCCAACCCGCCGTCAGATGTCCCCTGCTTGCCCACAACCACTGCTCCCGCCATGGTGGGAGGGGCTAGCTCAACCGTGATATACCATATCATCATCTTGATATTAATATATATCCAAAATATAAATAGGCACCACGGTAATTACTGGCGACCGACGCTGCAACCATGCTAAATTACATCGAGATCCTTGAACCGCCTAACGACAACTACTGACATGTCGCTATCGTAGCTCCTCTACCTGAGCCGGTCTGGCAATGTTGATGGCAGCTGTGAACTCTTCGTGCATGTGCTCCTAATTAAGGACTAGCGCCCCAAAGCTGATATCGTTGCAATTGAACCCTTGAATTGATTCGAATCTTGTGACACAAAACCTGTAACACACATAGATTAAACGAGGTCCACCACTCCATGAAAGCCCCGACCAGATGATTTTCCGCCCTCCTCAACGGCATCGGCGAGATCGCCGCCGACAAGGTAGGCGGCAAGTTAGGTATACCTTATTCTTGTCCCGCACAACAACACCATAGCCACCATAGACCTTCTTACTATAGCGCTAATCACAGGTCCGAGGTCCCCACTCCCTCACACCACTAGAGCGGCAAGCAGAGGAGGTGGGGACCCGTGGATTCCTGGTTGGAGACGTCGGAAACGGGATGGTTCCAAAATGAAGAAAGTCTAGGGGAAGTTCACTTTTCATCTAAAAATTATTTTTAGTTTAGAACAAATCTTAAACTTTCAGAATAGTCCACTTTTCATCCCTTTTCAGTTTCAGTTAAGAGGAGAAAATCACTAATGTGGAAACAAGAAATAGTCAACCAATCAAATTGGTTTTGGACCAAACCACGTCCAAGATAGTTGAGATGTCGAACCTAACATTGTTAATGCAAAATTCTGAAACCGTTGTGTCCCTACATCATTCTGTTGCTTGATTTCTCTCTCTCAATTCACTTGAAGCATGCGAGGCCCACTTGCTTTGTCTATCAGCACTGTCCAGCCTCTCTATCCTTGCACCGTTGCCTCGAGTTTTTGACACTCTTGGTAGATATTTCGTGGCTCAACTGGAACAAAGATTAAAAGTGGATTATTTTGAGAGTTCAAGGTCCATTTTAAACCAAACGAAAAGTTCTAGAACCAAAAGTGAATTTTTACTAGAGTTCAAGGATAAAAATGGACTTTCTTCTTCCAAAATCGATCAAGGTCTAAGTTAATTCTCAATGGAGCGAGAACTATTTGGTTGGCGTCCTGGCCAATGGATAACTAGCCAGGCTTTAACCAGTCCAGGCGAGCAATTAGCCTGCTGCTGGTCATCAGTTACCATATGGGCCACGCTTAGCGTTTGGGCCTAGAGAGAATGGGCTGCATAAAAGGGTTTGCGAAAACACCGGTCACATAGGCTCCCTTCAATATAAAGAGAGGCAGAGCCCACATGCAAGGTGAACAGGAAAAATAGCAACAGGAGTATAAAATATGAGAGTGAACTCACACAGATTCCAATTTCCATCCACATTTTTATTTTCTCACCGCCAGGCACCAGGGAGTTTCCAAGAAACACATCCAGCACAGGATCCCGCGGCACGCAAAGTTAACAGATTATTCACCGAAGGACACATCACACATACACGGCCATATCAGCCAACACAATGACGTGCTGGCAGGCAGCAAAGACAGGCGAAACGCTACTCATGATATCGTTATCACCGGGGACAGCCTGTCCGACAGACCACCGGTCATCCTCTCGGCATGCTCTCCGCGCTCGCCGGTGCGTATCCTCACAACGTCTGAGACAGGTATCACTGGGAAAAAGAAACAGCAGGTGAGGCCTAAATGATAGAGGTCAATGGGTCATGCTTCCTGGATTTCATAAGAACACGAGCGCATGTCAAACGGTGAAACGGTGCTTCGTCAGGACTAAAGCATGCAGATCTTCTAAAGGGCATGTATGTCGTTACGACAGGTCTGATTATTGTTGCTATTAGCTTTGTACTACTGTTAGGCTCCAGGAGACTGAACTTACAAATCCAAAAAGGACAGAAGCGACTACAGGCGAGTAAACAAAACCCAACAGCGTGACTGGAAACTAAAAATGGCCACCAAGAACACTTACAGAATATCTTCCCATCGCCAATTTCTCCAGTTCTTGCCTTTTCAATTATTTTATCAATTACTGGTTCAACCTGGATAATCCAAAAACACATTAACGTGATGCAAGCCAAAGCCTCAACCCTTGAGAGAGTCACACAGAATGCACAGCACAAATACTTTCACAATACTACTCCGTACTGTAGTTTGCATAAGGAAAGGATGTAACAATTTGCATATTCAGTTTAAATACTATGATCCATTGATCAGCTATCTCAACAAGCGAGTATGAAAGAACTCAAGTGCACTTTTTTCAGGGTTAATGATCAAGTAAACAAGCTTATACCTGCTCCTTGCACACGACTATTTCCATTTTGACTTTAGCAATAAATGTATCTTCTGAAAATTCTGACCCTGCAACCCAACAACGAGGAAGCATCAGTGGAAGAACTTATAGCTGTAGGAATTAACCTAGTTTCCGAGTAGCCTTATAGTTAACATAATTGATCAATTGGGCCAAAATCAAAACTGTTACATGTCATTATTGATATAATTCATAATATAAAAAAACAATCCATGCATCTTTATCCCAATGTTTTCCCTATTCCCGCCTTTTCCTCCTGTAGATGTTCAATGTTTTCACGCTTCTTGTCAATTGCCTTTAATGGTCATGTTTTGCTAATGAGTTTTCCCCCTAATAGCACAGTATCATCTTTCCCAAGCAAACATGATAAAATAGTAGTTGTTGGAAGTAAGAAAATGGAAGAGTGTTGTTCCATCTTTGGAAAGAGTCATTGCGGAACTAAGGAGTGAACAGGAAGTTAAGACATCAAGGTATCAACGAGAGGCATCAATATAATTTCTCAAGGCTTTTACTACTTACTACTTCTGCTATCAAGCTGGAAGTGATTCAACCTTAATATAGTCCTTGCATTTGGCTTGCAGTCTTGCACTCATCAACAGGCTATCCAAATTGCTGGAGTGTTTGATTTTTATTTCAAAAATGCTGCAATAACGTGACCCTCAACTGAGTTGGGAGATTTTTCAAGCCAATATTCGGCAATACATGAAAGATGAAACTAGTGTGTGACCCTAGGAGGAAAACTTGATGTAAGAGGCTTCCTGGGGAGAAAACAATCAACAGCAGTTAAGTCCAGCCGTCGAAATTGTGACATGTTTTACAAATGGGGGAAATCCACATTACAATATCCAAAAGGGAGCATGTGGCAGCAATGATTTACTCGTTTTGTCCACGAAAACCGTTGAAATCAATAATTCTCAGTATCCATTCCTACCATGCGCCAATGACTTGCTAATTTTGTTAAACAAAAACCGATGAAATCGACAATGCTCAGCATCCGTACCTACCACACGTCAATGCCACCTAGCTCTATGAAAGACATCTAGCTACAATTTAAGGATCACAACTGAATGGATGAAGAGGCAGAGACTACTACATGCTGAAAACCCCAAACAGTGATTTAACACTTAGCATTAGTACAGGGGTCGCAACCACGGGGCGAGCTACTACCTTCATACCGCTCCGTAGACCCGCCTTGCGCCCCAAAACCCCGCACGTCGGACACGGTGACACCTCTGATCCCCATTTGCAGCAAACCCTGCAGAGAATTCCATAGACCCATTTCACCGAACACCCTACGGGCAAGAACTCAGACCGGCAAGTAACACACTATCCGGCACTCACTCACCGACGACACATGCGACACCCTCCATGGCCTGCACCAATCCAGCACAAACAATTCACTATGCATCAGTCAAATGTACCAACAAACTAGGTAACTTACGAAGCTTAAATCCAGCGGTGTGTAGTGTACTCACCTAAGAATGGCCTCGATCTTGTAGAACTCCGAGTCTGGCAGGTAATCTGCAAGAGACCGACGGACGTCAATCCAATAAGGCGAGCCCGATCAAGTAAACGGACGGAGGGGTAAACATCGCATGTCGGCTAAGCAGGGAGAGGGGCTCCTGACCTGGGGCGGAAGCGCTCTGGGCTCGCGCGGCCGTGGCGGGGCGGCGACGAGGGGCCGAGTTGACCTGTACGAGCGGCCTAGGCCCACGCGAGGGGAGGAGGCGGCCGGCGGGGAAGGGTCGCCGGAGGGATGCCGAATTGTTGAGGAGCCAGGCGGGCATAGGGACTGAGGCGGTGGTGGTTGCCGGCGGCATGATGATGAACGCAGTTGTTGGCGATTGCGGCGGCCGGGGATAGCTGGTGATGTCGTTGTCGTCTGGTGACTGTTCACTGCTCAGTGCTTGACTACCGCCCCTTGTGCTTGTGCACTTTTGGTCCATCAAGGGCCTGATTGCCTGCCTCGCGTAAATTTGGCCAAAAATCGGTCGTTTCATAATCTGGACGGATAAAGATTTTCTGGTAAGACTTTCTGCGTAGTAGCACGGTTCTTAAATCAGCCTAGATGCATAAAAAAAAACTTGACCCGAGAGCAGCTCGATTCGGCCGCTTTTTCGCGGCCAGGCGCTAGCGAGCTTGGGAGGTGGGAATATTGCACGCGGCGGTAAGGGCGGGAAACGCCGCGACACCTCCAATATAATCACCGCCCACTCTCCCTTGTCACTCTTGCGGCTCGCCCTCTCCTCTCACCACCGGCCGGTAGATCGAAGACCGCCGCGAGTTGGCCTGAGGACAGGACATTCGGAGATGCCATCATCATCATCATCATCGCGTAGACGACCCGCTTCTTCTCTTGGTTCAAGCTCTGCTCGGCAACGACATACATGGCGGTAAGACCCTAATACAAGCTTTCAGGCTTGATTGTTCATAGATCTACGGTTCTGCAGTGTTCGATCTACAGTTATTTGGCGCATGTATATTAGATCTGGTTCGATTGGGGTTATAGTTGGGTCTTCTTTCTTGTCTAGCTGTACTGGCTTCAAATCGGTAGAGCGTTGTTCTTGCGCCTTATTTGGCAACAACGAACATATCGTTGTGGCAAGATCTAGGTTTTAGGTTCACATTGTGGCATATTGGGGTTTTACTGTTCATGCTGGTGATTACATGGTAGGGGCTAAGCCACTAGAGAGATGTTTCTTCAGAACCTAGTGTCATGATCGAAGTCCGTTGTTTGATATTGCATAAGGTTCGGGTAAAACATCTCTTCCACAGGTTTCAAAAAAACATCTCTTCCACTAGCTAGTGCTACGATTTATGAGGCCCGGTTGTACCCTAGTTTGTTCAGAACCGAGGCCAAGATGAATTAGAGGGTTTGAAGAACGAGATAGCAATGCTGAAGAACTTGCACAGAACGCAAGCAAAAATTCTGATGTCTAGGAAGGAGGAGTGGGAGGGATAAAGAGAGGCAGTTAGGGCTACGAAGGAGGAGTGGGAGGGAGAAAGAGATGCATTAAGGGCAGAAATTGAGTTACTAAAACAAGACATAAAAAAGCTAGAGTATGCCGTGTATGACCTGATAAAAGTAGGTTCTATTAAACGGGGACAAACTTAAGAGGATTAGGGCAAATTGTGATGAGTGGTGCAAGATAATCTGGCTTTTAATGCACCATAATTCGCCAATGTTTGCACTGCCAAACTTAATGTAAATTCATGTGGTCATCTGTTCAATGATCCCAACTATTATGTCATATGTTCAATGCTATGGCCCACGATATGAACATGTGAACCAAATAACACCACATTTGGTGCTAACCGAGCTTGTAGAAACGCACAAACACCCCTCCTTGTACCTTTTACTACGTTGCATAGCTTCAGTTGTGGTGATTGTAGATTTTATGCCTTATTGCTTTGCATGCATCATTGTTCGAATCATGTTGCTCCTTTGGCCAATGATTAATTTGTGGCACAACCATAGGCAAGAGACTGGCCCTAAACCTAGTCCAATGTGAAAGAGCATTGCTTCTACAATATACTTAATTTGGGGACAGTTCCTTTGCCTGTGATGTTCATAGGTATGAGGCCTTATGTTTTGCTTGCATCATTCTTGGCATCTTGTTGCTCCTTTGGTCAACAATCATTTTTGGATTGATGAAATTATTAGCAATTTTTCCCATGATTTAATTCATTTAAACAATAGATAAAACAAGACTAAAGGAATTGAGATGAAACTAGTCATGCAAATCAATATAAACAAGAAGTCCATACAGATTGCTAAGAGCAATATATTACGCACCAACAAGCCTAAGCATATTGCTAGAAAAAGAAATTGAAGCATGATCTCATAAACAAAAAAGTAAGAACACATACGGTCTAGAAGAGGAACCAACATTGGCATTGGTGTTCTTGTTAACATTGTCGTCGAAGAGGACGTTGATGCCGGGGAACAAGTCACCATTATATGTGATAGTGTCCATGATGAAGACGCCTGTAGTCGTGCTGCAACACTCCCCAAAATTGTTATCATCCTTCTCCCGTACAAGAATCGAAGAGGCGGGCTTTCGAAGGCCTACTCTCCCGACCCAGGGTACACACCGCAAGGTGGGATGGAGAAAACCTGACCGTCAGCTCAATGCTTTGGAACTAGGTGGAAGGTGCATGTGCTAATGTGGTGTTGTATATCTCAAGAGAGGAGCGACCCTCTGTTTTATAGGCACAATAGAGGAGGCGAACTGGCAACGCTGGGAGATGAGACAAAGAGACGGGAGGTAAATCGAAGAAGCAACGAGCGAAGCCGAACAACCAAAATAATTTTTGAGATAGACATTGACTCGGCTCATTCCCGCAACCTGTGACACACATGGTGTGGGGTGGCGAGGCGAGCGGCGAAGGAGCCCATGTAGTAGTCTTCTTCTCATACTCGTACAGCAAATGGAACAATCCCCCTTATAAGGAGGTTCAACTCTCTCTAAACTACTAAGGTGAGACTAAACATTTGTCACACGTCTCGCCATACATGAATGGGCCAATGGAGCTTTGAGATGTTCATGAATTGTGGACTTAGTTAAATGGGTTGGGGCTATTTTAGCCAAAATTCCAACATTTTTTTATTAGGCAAACATTTTTACTTTATTTTATGGCATATCTAGCGCAGTAAATTGTATGTAAGTTGAGAAAATAAACTGCATGGCATACTAGAATACTTTCTTAGGTATAGCACATAGCGGGACGGCCAAGGACAATACCAACCCAAACCTCTCGGTCATATCTACACGAGGATCACCTCCCTCTTCCGACAGCGTCCAGTCAAAGTGATAAAGCATCGAGCCGAGCATCAGCGGCACCATCCTGCTGGAAAGCTGCAGTCCGGGACATATCCGCCTCCCGGCGCTGAAGGAGATGAGCTCAAAGTCCGCCCCAAAATAGTCGATCTCCTTGTGCAAGAACCTATCCGGCATGAACCTGTTGGGTTCCTCCCACACCTCGGCGTCTCTGCATATCCCCCAAATGTTCACCAGAGCAGCCGTGCCCTTGGGGACGCTGTAGCCATGGATCTCCACCGCCGCCTCGGCTTGGCCGGTCGCGAATGGCACGGGGGGATGGAACCGTAGCGTCTCTTTGACGACGGCTTGGAGGTACGGGAGCCTGGAGATGTCGGACTCCTCCATTTGGGTGGTGCCGAGGACGTTCCTGAGCTCCTCCTGAAGCTTGCGCATGCAGTGTGGGTGTTGCAGCAGCTCTGCCATCGCCCACTCGATCGTGGTTGAGATTGAGGTCGCGCCCAGGAGCAATTCCTGAAAATGCATGCCCAAAATTATAATCTCTAATCACTTGTTGACAAGACTATGAGAAAATATATGTCGTCGCCGTGCGTCGAGTGTCGTGCGCTCGCATGCATGCTTACCATGAATAGACCTCTGATGGACTCTTGGTTCATCACCCATCCGTCCTCCTCGTCCTGCACCTCGCCGTCCATGTCTAGCAACACATCCAACAGGTCGTTCATGCGCGCCTGGCCGGGGCCGGCCGACCGGTGGAGCCTCCGCTGCTCGATCTGCTCGTCAATGAGCGCGTACAGCCACACGAGCAGCTTCCCCGCCTTGCGCCGGATACCCTGGAGGTCGAGCATCGCGAGCGCCGGGAAGAAGTCAGACACGTTGGGCATGCCAGACAGCACGGCCGCCTCTTTCGCCACGTCCGTCAGCTCGGACACCACCACCGGGTCCAGTGTCTGCGAGAACATCCCGCGGCACAGCACGTCCACCGTGGTCGCGAACGAAGCGCGAGCAACGGCCACAGGGGCGCCGCCGGACGCGGACAGGCGGCGCACCAGCTCGCGTACCTCCTCCTCCCGCACGGTCCGGTCCTCTTCAAGCCGGCGAACGCCGAGGAGCGCCGCCGTTGTGTGTTGCCTGAAGGCGCGCCACTTGCTGCGCGGCGGGAGCGCGATCATGGAGTTGGCGTCATGGTCCATGATGCGCCAGGCGTCCAGGCCCCGGCGAGCCGCCAGGCTGGCGTTCTTTTTCTGCAGCACCTCGCGGGCGGCCGCCGGTGAGGTGGCAACAACGGCGGGGACGGTGCCAAGACGGATGAACATGAGCGGACCGTGTTTGTCGGCTAGGCTGGCGCAGGAACGGTGAGGGCTCTCGCCGATGTCAAGCAGGTTGCCGATGACCGGGAGTGGCCTAGGGCCGGGCGGGAGGCCGCGGCGTGCGTCCGCGAGCGGTTGTAGAGCGTATGAGGTTAGGAGAGTGAGTGGGAGTGATGCCGCGGCCGCGCACATTACCAGAGACAAGGCAACCATCGTCTCTATCTCTCGTCCTTCGGGTCGACGATCGACTCACTCGTCTTTGACGAACAGGCTGCAGCTTGGTTCGATATGTTCAGTTCAGCACAACCTTACCAATCTATTTGTAGTGTCTAGTGTTGTAAGAGAAATGAGTTTCTACAGGTCAACCAATGGTTAATCCATGCAGCGTGCACGGCTAAAATACAAGTTCGGCCTTTTTTCTTCTTCAAAACAGTACATACGCAGACCGTCACAAATACGTACTACACTTAACTCTCTAAACATACGCACACTTTATCCCATAAGCACCCCCGACCTCGAGAGACTGAGTATGAAAATGATGATTTTCTCTTTGAAATAGGCTTTCGTACCGCTATTATCTATCTATTGTATACTAAAAACAAAATAAGAGGTTTTAATGAAGACATCAGGTTAATAATCCACATAGAATTAAAATATATACTTCGTTGTTTTAATTTAAATGGCTGAGATTTAAAGCCAGCAAGTGTTACGTAAAAAGTTGTCACGTTTCAAGATTATGTACAACTGTATAACTTGTAGTTTTGGTAAGCATCCATTTTTTTGGACTTGGACCCCAACAACTGTTTAAAGCGTGCGAAGATATTCTTTCTAGGGAATTCGTGTTTAAGATAGACTCTAGAAGCTGACGTAGAAAACCTGAAATAAAGCACGTCCAATAAAAAAAATCCGACAGTTACGGTCGTTGTCTTAATCCAGTATGGGAAATAAATCTTCAAACATACACATGAACGTGAGCATAAAAAAAGCTAGCTAGATCGTGATTTCATTCCATGTATTTTGCATAAGAGTCCCCTCGGTATACAAAAGGTAATGGAAGTGGAAGGATTATACATGCTCGATTATTGCATTCATTCATTTTCAGCTATGCTCAGATTTTGTTCATTCATTAAAATATTTACTCCTTTCAGTTTAAAATAATTTATCAAAAATAGATGTATATACACAATAAACAAATCGAGATATATTTTTAACACTTATTTTAAAGTTGAGGAAGTATAATAATTCATATGTTGGTGGATGAAATAAAAAAAATACAGGCCAACACAAAAATACAACCTAACATATCTACGTGACAAAAGCATCACAAATCAACTATATATTCCTAATTTCAATACCAATGATAAACAAGGGTATGAATATTTCGAGAACTCAGTTTAGTGATAAGTTCAGCCAAGCCACTGAGATTATCAGGGAGGACCACGAGGCGTGGGAACACCTAGAGGCCGAGTGTGCCGGTGAGGAATACATGGCCAATCTCTGGCGGCTCAACCCCGAAAGCGTGGGGGAGGAGGCGGCAACGTACGAGTGACGCCGCGGAGGATGCACAACGACAGCGGCGACCTAGACGAAAATGGCGACGATGCTGGGCATTTAGATGCTACTATAGCTTAGTTTAAGTTTTAAGTATGTTTAGGTTAAATTTTATTTGTGTTTTAGTTAAACTAGCATAGTGGCCCTCGTAAATGCGAGGGCATCGTCTTCATTGTGTTGAAACGGTCAACACAAATATATTATGATTAAATGGATATTGGATAATGTGATAAGAAATAATATAGATGTATAATCTTGAAATGAAAACAATTGTCATGCTAATAGGTAGGCCTTAAGCATTGACTACATAATTTTTGTGACATTGCCATATTTTATTCCTCTCCTCTCCTTTAATGGAGTTAGATATAGAGATTGGCATGTTTTCCACAACTACCATTTGACCATTATTAAATGGCAATACTTACTACATGGCATCGTTAATTTCTTGCGTTTTCTGAAACACCCAACAACACTGACACAAGCACTTCCAAAGGAAAACATAAAAGAAAGAAAAGAGAAACTAATGTTCAAAAGGTCGGATTGATGAAAATGAAGATATATCGCAGTTGCTGCGTCCTCCGGAGATTTCCCACCACGCTCCTGGCACTCCAAAGCGTCACGTACCAAGCAACATCTTCAGGAAGGGATGCGGCGATGACGATGCCACTACCCGGACGGATCCTAGGGTTTCCCATGTTTGTGGAGGGGCAAGGGAGGAGGGCTTCACCGAACACCCTTAAGGAAGGAAGGGTGGCGCCCACGGACATCACTTCGTCTTTGTCGGCCAAACCAAGAGGGATTTGTCCTGACCCCTTGCAACCCTGCTCCAGAAGCTTCATCTTGCTCCACCACACTTGCCGTCCACCACCATGCGCCACCATGGCCTTGTAGACACCAGCGTCGTCTCACCGTGGCAATCGAAATGAGGACATGAGGATCAAGAAGGGACAGCCGGGGGCGAGATGCATCATATCAACAGCCACACTGGAGGGAACCGCCTCCACCGCCACGTACGGACATCGGTCGGACGCATCGACCGGAGCAAACCAGACCCTCTTGGCCCGGCCAAGACCAAGTAGGCTCGTGAAGCTCCCATCTACGCGCTGCAGTACACGCGCCGCCGACAATGCCACACCCAGCTCGGGCAATCCCTCCACCCACCAAGGACAACACATGCGAGCCCGGAGCCCCCTGACCTAGATGGGCCCAAAGGGCCCAGATCAGGGTTAGGCGGGTGCAGACACATGCCACCACTCCGCCACCCGTGAAGACGCGCCGCCGTTGGAACCCTCCCTGACCTGGGTACACCGTCGCCGAACGAGAAGGCCCTGTATCCTCCTCCAAAGTGTGCGTGGAAAGGTAGCTCCGCCGCTCCCAGCATCACGTGGGCTTTGCCCGGTGGCCTGCGCCGATGTCGACGACATGGGAGAGGGAGGAGAAGGGTGGCTGCACTAGGGTTGGTTTCCGCTCGCCAGTTGCCCCCAGGAGCGACATAGACATGTTCTGGTTCGTTAAAAAGTGAAACTGGTGATTTGGCGGGGCTTGAGATTGACGAAGTCACTACGGTTGTCTCACTAATGTCAACGCCCATAGAAAGAGTATTGGCCTTTAAGAGACACCACAATGTCAAACCTGGGATTTGAAACCTGGTGGTCTCGGGTGTCACTACCCTCCTAATCATCTAATCACATGTTAGTTCTCAATACAAGTTCAGTGTTGTAAATTTTCTTTTCCTGCAGAAAAGGCACTTGACTGTGTTATGCTGTGATGTGAATTCATAATAAACCTAACTTCTAGCGAGCCGAGTGAGATCCATTATCGAGATGCCTAGGAGTTTGGACCGGTTGATGGTTTTGTTAAACATCATGTAATAAGAGTTTGTAAGCGCTACGTGTGGGGCATTTCCACACCGATATAAACACGCACCCCGGCCCAGGAAGAGGGTACGGTTCCAACCCTAGCAAATTAACATGGTATCAGAGCAGCCTCCTCCCATAGCGTAAGAACAGCCGCCGCTTCGAAACCTCACCCGCCGGTGATCCTCTCGCCGGTGCAGGACCAAAAACCATCAAACAATAGCCAGCAAAAACAGATACACAAAACCTGCTCCGATCGCCCCTCGCCATCGAGAGCCCAAGAAAACACCACTCCGATCTCCGATCGCCTCCTGCCATCGTGAGTCACAAAACCTAGATCGACAAAACCAAAAACCCCAAGAAAACCCTAGCCCGACTGCACGTTTGCCGTCGCCAATCACATCGTCATCATGTCTGCGTCAACTTCATCATCGCCAACTACTGCAGCAGCGAGCCTGATCGCTGCTCTTGGATCGCCACCATCGGAGAAGCTCTCTCGGGACAACCATCTTTTCTGGAAGACTCAGGTTCTGCCGGCCTTTCATTGTGCGCAGGCCATGGGCCTCCTGGATGGCGCCGATTCTGCACCGCCTGCCACCGAGGAGATAGAAGATACGGACAAAAACAAGATTCAAGTTCCAAGCCGAGCCTATGCTGTCTGGTTTGCGCGAGATCAGGCCCTGATGAGTTATCTGGTGAAGTCTCTAGATCAAGATCTCTTGGCTCAGATGATTGGACTGAAACACTCGCATGAGATATGGTCAACAATTCAGAGTCTTTTTGCTTCCCAATCTCGAGCTCGCGTAAATTTTCTGCGTGGTGTGTTGATCAACACGAAGAAGCAGGATATGACAGCTCGGAAATACATTGCCACCATGCAGGGGTTTGTTCAAGAACTAGCAGCTGCCGGGAAAACAGTGGATCAGGATGAACTCAAAGGCTACATCCTTGGCGGTCTGGATGATGATCGCTACACACCGTTTGTCACTTCGATCAATGCCAATCCTAACACCACCTGTATTGATATGTGTTCACAGCTTTAGGCGTTTGATGATCGCCAAACTTCTATGTCTCAATCCGGTCAGAGTAACACTGTTTTTCAGAGCAGTGCCAATACTGCTGCACGTGGTGGTGGCGATACTTCTCAGCGTCGTGACAACAGTCAACCCCCTCGCCGAGATGATTATCCTCGGCGTGATGAACGCGATGGTTACAATCATCGCGATGATCGATTTGGCGGTGGTGGCAATTACCGCCGTGATGACAGAGACAGAAGGGATGATAGACAGTATCGAGATCGTCGTGATGATAGAGGATATAATCGTCGAGATGATAGAGATGGGCAGCGTCGTGATGGAGGTGGCCGTGGTGGTGGTCGTGGCCGTGGCCGTGGACGGACACCCACTCATTTTGTTGACACTACCTGTCAGATCTGCACCAAATATGGCCACCCTGCACGCGACTGTTGGTGGCGCTACTCTGATCGTGATGATGAGGATGAAGATCGATCTCGCAATGAGAAGGGTGCGTATGGAGTGGACACAAATTGGTATATGGACACTGGCGCCACTGATCATATCACAGGACAGTTAAACAAGCTTCATACTCATAATGACTACAAGGGCCGCGATCAAGTCCACAATGCAAGTGGCACAGGTATGGCAATACAGCATATTGGTCATTCAACATTACATACTCCTCATAGTTTGTTGCATCTGAATAATATTCTTCATGTTCCTTGTGCCACTAAAAATCTGTTGTCAGCTCATAGAATTACCCTAGACAACAATGCCTTTGTTGAAATTCACCCATTTTTCTTTTTGATCAAGGATCAGGCCACCAAGAGAATTCTGTTTAAAGGTCCCTGTCATGACGGTCTCTATCCTCTAGTGCCCATCTCCAGCTTGGCCGAACCCCACAAGCACGCCTTCATCACCATCAAGCCGTCTTCATCCACATGGCATCGTCGTCTAGGGCGTCCGTCTTCTTTTATTGTTCAACAAGTGCTTAGGAAAAACAATTTAGCTTACACTCCTGAAATAACTCCGTATGTGTGTGATCCTTGTCAGCAAGCAAAAAGTCATCAATTACCATATCCTGTGTCCACTAGCGTGTCTACTGTTCCTTTGGAACAAGTGTTTTCTGATGTATGGGGTCCTGCTTCAGCCTCTGTTGGAAAACATCAGTACTATGTAAGCTTTATTGATGATTATAGTAAATTTACATGGATCTATTTGCTGAAAAAGAGGTGTGATGTTTATCAAGTTTTCCTTAACTTCCAGCAGCTTGTTGAACGCAAATTCAATAGAAAGATAGTCACTATGCAAACTGATTGGGGTGGTGAATATGAAAAAATCCATGGTTTCTTTCAAAAAGTAGGTATTACTCATCATGTATCTTGTCCACATGCTCACCAACAAAATGGGTCAGCTGAACGCAAGCATAGACATATTGTAGAGGTTGGCCTTGCTCTCCTAGCCAATGCTTCTATGCCTCTTAAGTTCTGGGATGAAGCCTTTCTCACTGCTACCTTTCTCATCAATTTGCTACCCACCAAAGTTCTTGATCATATGTCTCCTGCAGAAAAATTACTTGGTGTCAAGCCAAACTATGATGCTCTTCGTGTTTTTGGTTGTGCTTGTTGGCCCAACCTTCGCCCATACAATAAACACAAACTCTCTTTTCGATCCAAACAATGTGTTTTTCTTGGCTATAGTCCTCTCCACAAAGGTGTTAAATGTCTCGATGTTTCCACTGGTCGTATTTATATCTCTCGTGATGTAGTGTTTGATGAGAACATTTTTCCATTTAAATCTCTTCATCCAAATACCGGTGCACGCCTTAGAGCTGAACATCTTTTGTTCTCTGAAACCTTGCCATCATTGCATGAACATGAGGGAGTAACTGTTGATGATCATTTGCCTATTGTCCCTGTTACTGATGCTCTTCAAGTGTCTGGAGATATCACAGAACATGCAGGTCCTACTTCTGCAGCTCCCGGTGAAAATTCTACTCAAGTTGACTTGCAAATGACAAATTTATGTGCAAATCCTGTTAGCACAGATATCTGTGCTGATTCTCTGTCCAGAAGATCTGTATTGGATCCGTTGCCCAGCTCCTCGTCTGGCGCGCCTACATCCAGCCTCTCCTTGCCTGCCACGTCGCCGCCAGAAGCTGCCAGGGCAAGGAATCGCGCCCATGCACCCGACGTTGCGCCTGGCGCGCGCGTATCTCCCGCACGTGAGACCGCTGCACCTGACAGTGACAGTGCTGCACCCGACAGCGTCAGGGAGGACCAGGAATCTTCGCCGGCCTCTCCTGGCTCGCCACCTGTGCATGAAGACAACCCAGCTGATCAGAACAATGATGCTGGAAATAATGCTGCTGACGATCATGATGATTATGCTGGAGATTCTCCTGCTGTTTCTGTTGCCTCTAATTCTGACTCTGATGGAGATTCTTCACCTGTTCCTACACCTGAACTACCACGGCCTCGTGATACGTCTCCAACGTATCGATAATTTCTTATGTTCCATGCCACATTATTGATGTTATCTACATGTTTTATGCACACTTTATGTCATATTCGTGCATTTTCTGGAACTAACCTATTAACAAGATGCCGAAGTGCCAGTTCCTGTTTTCTGCTGTTTTTGGTTTCAGAAATCCTAGTAACGAAATATTCTCGGAATCGGACGAAATCAACGCCCAGGTTCCTATTTTACCCGGAAGCATCCAGAACACACGAGAACTGCCAGAGAAGGGAGGCAGGGCCACCACACCACACCCCGGCGCGGCCTAGGGGGGGGGCGCGCCCCCCTAGGGTGTGGGCCCCCCTTCGACCTTCCTGCGCCGCCTCTCCGCCTATAAAAAGCCCTTGGATCAGAAAACCCTACACCGATTGACGAAACCCACGAAAACCTTCCAGAGCCGCCGCCATCGCGAAGCCAAGATCTGGGGGACAGGATCTCTGTTCCGGCACCCTGCCGGAGCGGGGAAGTGCCCCCGGAAGGCTTCTCCATCGACACCGCTGCCATCTCCACCGCCATCTTCATCACCGCTGCTGCTCCCATGAGGAGGGAGTAGTTCTCCATCGAGGCTCGGGGCTGTACCGGTAGCTATGTGGTTAATCTCTCTACTATGTACTTCAATACAATGATCTCATGAGCTGCTTTACATGATTGAGATTCATCTGAGTTTTGTATCACAATTCATCTATGTGCTACTCTAGCGATGTGTTATTAAAGTAGTTCTATTCCTCCTGCACGTGTGTAAAGGTGACAGTGTGTGCACCGTGTTAGTACTTGGTTTATGCTATGATCATGATCTCTTGTAGATTATGGAGTTAACTATTGCTATGATATTATTGATGTGATCTATTCCTCCTACATATGCATGAAGGTGACAGTGTGCATGCTATGCTAGTACTCGGTTTAGTCTGTTGATCTATCTTACACTTAAGGTTACTTAAACATGAGCATTATTGTGGAGCTTGTTAACTCCGGCATTGAGGGTTCGTGTAATCCTACGCAATGTGTTCATCATCCAACAAAAGTGTAGAGTATGCATTTATCTATTCTGTTATGTGATCAATGTTGAGAGTGTCCACTAGTGAAAGTGTAATCCCTAGGCCTTGTTCCTAAATACTGCTGAGTTACTACTACTTGTTTCTTTGTTTCTTGTGTTACTACTGCTGCAATACCACCACCATCAACTACGCGCCAAGCACTTTTCTGGCACCGTTGCTACTGCTCATACATATTTATACCACCTGTATTTCACTATCTCTTCGCCGAACTAGTGCACCTATTTGGTGTGTTGGGGACACAAGAGACTTCTTGCTTTGTGGTTGCAGGGTTGCATGAGAGGGATATCTTTGACCTCTTCCTCCCTGAGTTCGATAAACCTTGGGTATCCACTTAAGGGAAAACTTGCTGCTGTTCTACAAACCTCTGCTCTTGGAGGCCCAACACTGTCTACAGGAAAGGAGGGGGAACGTAGACATCAAGCACTTTTCTGGCGCCGTTGCCGGGGAGGAAAGGTAAAAGGCACTCATACTCCGGTTCCAGGTAAAGTATTTTTCTGGCGCCGTCGTGTTTGTGCTCGAAGCTATTTCCTTTAGATCCTGCAATTGCATCTTGTTGTTTCTTGTTTACACTAGTTTGGCATAATGGACAACAGTGAGCTTCTTATTCTATTTCCTGATTTAAAACATGGATTGTTTGATGCGAAAATTAAAAAACCTATGAAATCTTGTTTGCATGCTGGTAGTAATATTAGTATGAACGCTTTGAACACCATTGTTGATAATGATATAGAAAGTTCTAAGCTTGGGGAAGCTGGTTTGCATGATATTTTTAGTCCCCCAAGCATTGAGGAGAAAATTTTCTTTGATGATACTTTGCCTCCTATTTATGATGATAATGATAGTGGTCTTTTGATGCCACCTACTATGGAGAGTGAATTTGATTATGATTACAATATGCATCCTATATTTGATAATGAGAATAATAATGATAGCTACTTTGTTGAATTTGCTCCCGCTATTACTAATAAAATTGATTATGCTTATGTGGAGAGTAATTATTTTATGCATGAGACTCATGATAAGAATGCTTTATGTGATGGTTATATTGTTGAGTTTTCTCATGACACTACTGAAAGTTATTATGAGAGAGGAAAATATGGTTGTAGAAATTTTCATGTTACTAAAATGCCTCTCTATGTGCTGAAATTTTTGAAGCTACACTTGTTTTATCTTCCTATGCTTGTTACTTTGCTCTTCATGAACTTGTTTATTTACAAGATTCCTTTGCATAGGAAGCATGTTAGACTTAAATGTGTTTTGAATTTGCCTCTTGAAGCTCTCTTTTGCTTCAAATACTATTTCCCACGAATGGATTATTAAAACTGCTGAGCCCATCTTAATGTCTATAAAGAAAGAACTTCTTGGGAGATAACCCATGTGTTATTTTGCTACAGTACTTTGTTTTATATTTGTGTCTTGGAAGTTGTTTACTACTGTAGCAACCTCTCCTTATCTTAGTTTTGTGTTTTGTTGTGCCAAGTGAAGCCTCTAATCGAAGGTTGATACTAGATTTGGATTTCTGCACAGAAACAGATTTCTATCTGTCACGAATCTGGGATTTTCTCTCTGTAGAAAAATCAGAAAAATATGCCAATTTACGTGCGTGTTCCTCAGATATGTACGCAACTTTCATTAGTTTTGAGTTTTCCGATCTGAGCAACGGAAGTATTTATTAGAAATTCGTCTTTACGGACTGTTCTGTTTTGACAGATTCTACCTTTTATTTCGCATTGCCTCTTTTGCTATGTGGGATGGATTTCTTCGTTCCATTAAACTCCAGTAGCTTTGAGCAATGTCCAGAAGTGTTAAGAATGATTGTGTCACCTCTGAACATGTGAGTTTTTGATTATGTACTAACCCCTCTAATGAAGTTTATGAGAAGTTTGGTGTGAAGGAAGTTTTCAAGGGTCAAGAGAGGAGGATGATATACTATGATCAAGAAGAGTGAAAGCTCTAAGCTTGGGGATGCCCCGGTGGTTCACCCCTGCATATATCAAGAAGACTCAAGCGTCTAAGCTTGGGGATGCCCAAGGCATCCCCTTCTTCATCGATAAATTATCAGGTTCCTTCTCTTGAAACTATATTTTTATTCGGTCACATCTTATGTGCTTTACTTGGAGCGTCTGTGTGCTTTTGTTTTTGTTTTTGTTTGAATAAATTGGATTACATCATGCTCGTGTGGGAGAGAGACACGCTCCGCTGTTGCATATGAACACATGTGTTCTTAGCTCATGATATTCATGGCGAAGTTTCCTCTTCGTTAAATTGTTATATGGTTGGAATTGGAAAATGCTACATGTAGTAATTGCTATAATGTCTTGGGTAATGTGATACTTGGCAATTGTTGTGCTCATGTTTAAGCTCTTGCATCATATACCTTACACTTATTAGTGAAGAAATACATAGAGCTTGTTAAAATTTGGTTTGCATGAGTGGTTTCTCTAGAGTCTAGATATTTTCTAGTAAGATGTTTGAACAACAAGGAAGACGATGTATAGTTTTATAATGCTTGTAATATGTCTTTTATGTGAGTTTTGCTGTACTAGTTCGTGCTTGTGTTTGCTTCAAACAACCTTGCTAGCCTAAACCTTGTATCGAGAGGGAATACTTCTCATGCATCCAAATCCTGAGCCAAACAACACTATGCCATTTGTGTCCACCATACCTACCTACTATGTGGTATTTCCTGCCATTCCAAAGTAAATTGCTTGAGTGCTACCTTTAAACAATTCAAAATTTATCACCTCTGATTTGTGTCAATGTTTTATAGCTCATGAGGAAGTATGTGGTGTTTAGCTTTCAACCTTGTCATTTACTTTTGACGGATTCTCATATGGACTAGTGGCACATCCGCTTATCCAATAATTTTGCAAAAAGAGCTGGCAATGGGATTCCCAGTCCCAAATTAATTAACAAAAAATAGACACTCCTCCATGGTATGTGATTGTTGGACGGCACCCGAAGGATTCGGTTAGCCATGGCTTGTGTAAGCAAAGGTTGGGAGGAGTGTCATCATAATAAAACTAAAATAAAAAGGCACTCCTTCATGGTATGAGATTGTTGGCAGGCACCCGAGGATTCGGTTAGCCATGGTTTGTGAAAGAAAGGTTGGAAGGAGTGCCACCCAAAAATAAAATAATTCATGGGAGCCGCTCTTGGAAGTCCGGTTGGCGAGGTGGTTAGTGTACCCATTACCATTCGTTGACAACAACAAACACCTCTCAAAACTTTACTTTTTATGCTCTCTATATGTTTTCAAAACCAAAGCTCTAGCACAAATATAGCAATCGATGCTTTCCTCTTTGAAGGACCATTCTTTTACTTTTATTGTTGAGTCAGTTCACCTATTTCTCTCCACCTCAAGAAGCAAACACTTGTGTGAACTGTGCATTGATTCTTACATATTTGCATATTGCATTTGTTATATTGCTTTGCATTGACAATTGTCCATGAGATATACATGTTACAAGTTGAAAGCAACCGCTGAAACTTAACCTTCTTTTGTGTTGTTTCAATGCCTTTACTTTGAATTATTGCTTTATAAGTTAACTCTTATGCAAGACTTATTGATGCTTGTCTTGAAGTGTTATTCATGAAAAGTCTTTGCTTTATGATTCAATTGTTTACTCATTGCATTTACATTGTTTCGAATCGCTGCATTCATCTCATATGCTTTACAATGGTATGATCAAGTTTATGATGGCATGTCACTCCAGAAATTATCTTTGTTATCGTTTTACCTGCTCGGGACGAGCAGAACTAAGCTTGGGGATGCTGATACGTCTCCAACGTATCGATAATTTCTTATGTTCCATGCCACATTATTGATGTTATCTACATGTTTTATGCACACTTTATGTCATATTCGTGCATTTTCTGGAACTAACCTATTAACAAGATGCCGAAGTGCCAGTTCCTGTTTTCTGCTGTTTTTGGTTTCAGAAATCCTAGTAACGAAATATTCTCGGAATCGGACGAAATCAACGCCCAGGTTCCTATTTTACCCGGAAGCATCCAGAACACACGAGAACTGCCAGAGAAGGGAGGCAGGGCCACCACACCACACCCCGGCGCGGCCTAGGGGGGGGGGCGCGCCCCCCTAGGGTGTGGGCCCCCCTTCGACCTTCCTGCGCCGCCTCTCCGCCTATAAAAAGCCCCTGGATCAGAAAACCCTACACCGATTGACGAAACCCACGAAAACCTTCCAGAGCCGCCGCCATCGCGAAGCCAAGATGCGGGGACAGGATCTGTTCCGGCACCACTGCCGGAGCGGGGAAGTACCCCGGAAGGCTTCTCCATCGACACCGCTGCCATCTCCACCGCCATCTTCATCACCGCTGCTGCTCCCATGAGGAGGGAGTAGTTCTCCATCGAGGCTCGGGGCTGTACCGGTAGCTATGTGGTTAATCTCTCTACTATGTACTTCAATACAATGATCTCATGAGCTGCTTTACATGATTGAGATTCATCTGAGTTTTGTATCACAATTCTGAAGGAGATATGCCCTAGAGGCAATAATAAAGTGGTTATTATTTATATCTTTATGTTTATGATAAATGTTTATATATCATGCTAGAATTGTATTAACCGAAACATTAGTACATGTGTGATATGTAGACAAACAAGAAGTCCCTAGTATGCCTCTTAAACTAGCTTGTTGATTAATGGATGATTAGTTTCATAATCATGAACATTGGATGTTATTAATAACAAGGTTATGTCATTGTGTGAATGATGTAATGGACACACCCAATTAAGCGTAGCATAAGATCTCGTCATTAAGTTATTTGCTATAAGCTTTCGATACATAGTTACCTAGTCCTTATGACCATGAGATCATGTAAATCACTTATACCGGAAAGGTACTTTGATTACACCAAACACCACTGCGTAAATGGGTGGCTATAAAGGTGGGATTAAGTATCCGGAAAGTATTAGTTGAGGCATATGGATCAACAGTGGGATTTGTCCATCCCGATGACGGATAGATATACTCTGGGCCCTCTCGGTGGAATGTCGTCTAATGTCTTGCAAGCATATGAATGAGTTCATAAGAGACCACATACCACGGTACGAGTAAAGAGTACTTGTCAGGAGACGAGGTTGAACAAGGTATAGAGTGATACCGAAGATCAAACCTCGGACAAGTAAAATATCGCGAGACAAAGGGAATTGGTAATATATGTGTATGGTTCATTCGATCACTAAAGTCATCGTTGAATATGTGGGAGCCATTATGGATCTCCAGATCCCGCTATTGGTTATTGGTCGGAGTGAGTACTCAACCATGTCCGCATAGTTCTCGAACCGTAGGGTGACACACTTAAAGTTGGATGTTGAAATGGTAGTTCTTGAATTATGGAATGAAGTTCGAATATTTGTTCGGAGTCCCGGATGAGATCCCGGACATCACGAGGAGTTCCGGAATGGTCCGGAGAATAAGATTCATATATAGGATGTCATTTTATGTGAAATAAAATGTCGCGGAAGGTTCTATGGAAGGTTCTAGAAGGTTCTAGAAAAGTCCGGAAGAAACCACCAAGGAAGGTGGAGTCCACAAGGGACTCCACCTCCATGGCCGGCCAGCCCTAGTGGGGGTGGAGTCCCAAGTGGACTCCACCATAGGGGGCCGGCCACCCCCACATGGGAGGTGGGAATCCCACCTTTGGGTGGGAGTCCTAGTTGGGCTAGGTTTGCCCCCTCCTATGGAAGGTTTTGGTTTCGGGTCTTATTCGAAGACTTGGACACCAACACTTGGGATCCACCTATATAATGAGGGGCCAAGGGAGGGGCCGGCCACCCCAAGACCATAGCTTGGCCGCCCCCTTGAGTGGCCGGCCACCCCTCCCAAACCCTAGCTTTGCTCCTCCACTTCATATTGTCCGGTTTGCTTAGCGAAGCTCCGCCGGACTTCTACACCGCCACCGACACCACGCCGTCGTGCTGTCGGATTCAAGAGGAGCTACTACTTCCGCTGCCCGCTGGAACGGGAGGTGGACGTCGTCTTCATCAACAACCGAACGTGTGACCGAGTACGGAGGTGCTGCCCGTTCGTGGCGCCGAACCGATCGTGATCAAGATCTTCTACGCGCTTTTGCAAGCGGCAAGTGATCGTCTACCGCAGCAACAAGAGCCTCATCTTGTAGGCTTTGGAATCTCTTCAAGGGTGAGACTCGATACCCCTCGTTGCTACCGTCTTCTAGATTGCATCTTGGCTTGGATTGCGTGTTCGCGGTAGGAAAATTTTTGTTTTCTATGCAACGTTATCCTACTGGTGGTATCGAGCCGTGTCTATGCATAGATGGTTGCACGAGTAGAACACAATGGTTTGTGGGCGTTGATGCTCTTGTTATCTTTAGTTTGAGTACTTTGCATCTTTATGGCATAGTGGGATGAAGCGGCTCGGACTAACTTTACATGACCGCGTTCATGAGACTTGTTCCTCGTTCGACATGCAACTTGTATTGCATAAGAGGCTTTGCGGGTGTCTGTCTCTCCTACTATAGTAAAGATTCAATTTACTCTTCTATTGAAAACATTAGTATCAACGTTGTGGTTCATGTTCGTAGGTAGATTAGATCTCTCTCGAAAACCCTAAACCACGTAAAATATGCAAACCAAATTAGAGACGTCTAACTTGTTTTTGCAGGGTTTGGTGATATGATATGGCCATGATATGATGATGAATATGTATGAGATGATCATTATTGTATTGTGGCAACCGGCAGGAGCCTTATGGTTGTCTTTAAATTTCATGTTGAGTAGTATTTCAAAGTAGTTGTAATAGTTGCTACATGGAGGACAAACATGAAGACGGTGCCATTGACCTTGGTGCTACGCCGACGATGATGGAGATCATGCCCGAAGATGATGGAGATCATATCCGTGCTTTGGAGATGAAGATCAAAGGCACAAGAACAAAAGGGCCATATCATATCACATATGAACTGCATGTGATGTTAATCCTTTTTATGCATCTTATTTTGCTTAGATCGCGACGGTAGCATTATAAGATGATCCCTCACTAAAATCTCAAGATAATAAAGTGTTCATCCTTAGTAGCACCGTTATTAAGTCTTATCGTTTCGAAGCATCTCGTGATGATCGGGTGTGATAGATTCGATAAGTACATACAACGGGTGCAAGACGTTTTTGCACATGCGGATACTAAGGTGGCCTTGACGAGCCTAGCATGTACAGACATGGTCTCGGAACACGTGATACCGAAAGGTAGAGCATGAATCATATGGTTGATATGATGAACACTATGAGTGTTCGCCATTGAAATCACACCTTTTCTCGTGATGATCGGGTTTAGGTGCGGTGGATTTGGTTCGTGTGATCACTAAGACAATGCGAGGGATATTGTTTTGAGTGGGAGTTCACCTAGGTTTTTAATTATGTTGAATTAAAATTTGAACTCAATTTGTCATAAACTTAGTCTAAACTATTGCAAATATATGTTGTAGAGATGGCGTCCTCAATCAATTTTAATCAGTTCCTAGGGAAAGAGAAACTTAAGAGCAACGGTAGCAACTTCACCGACTGGTTCCGTCATGTGAGGATCTTCCTCTCTGGCGGAAATCTGCAATTTGTGCTTGATGCACCGCTAGGTGACCCTCCTGCAGAAGATGAATCCGATGAAGTAAAAGCTGTTTACGCAACTCGGAAAACTCGGTACTCTCAAGTTCAGTGTGCCATCCTGTGCGGTCTGGAATCCGATCTTCAAAAACGTTTTGAGCACCATGATCCTCATGAGTTGATGAATGAGCTGAAAGCTATATTCGAGACTCATGCGGCGATGGAATGCTATGAAGCATCGAAACATTTCTTCAGCTGTATGATGGAAGAAGGCAGCTCCGTTAGTGAGCACATGCTCGCCATGACCGGGCATGCGAAGAAACTCAGTGACTTGGGAATAGTGATTCCTAACAGACTGGGGATTAATCGTGTCCTTCAATCACTGCCACCAAGTTACAAGAACTTTGTGATGAACTACAATATGCAGAACATGAACAAGGAGTTACCTGAACTCTTTGGCATGCTAAAAGCTGCTGAGATTGAGATCAAGAAAGAGCACCAAGTGTTGATGGTCAACAAGACCACCAGTTTCAAGAAACAGGGCAAGTCTAAGGGAAAATTCAAGAAGGGTGGCAAGAAAGCTGCCACGCCTCCTATGAAACCTAAGAACGGCCCTAAGCACGATGCTGAGTGCTATTCTTTGCAAGGAGAAGGGACACCGGAAGCGTAATTGCTCCAAGTATGCGGCTGATCTAAAGAGCGGCCTTGTCAAGAAGAAGAAAGAAGGTATATCCGATATACATGTTATAGATGTTTATCTCACTAGTTCTCGTTCTAGTACACTGGTATTTGATACTGGTTCGGTTGCTCATATTTGTAACTCGAAACAGGAACTAAAAAGTAAACGACAACTGCTGAAAGATGAAGTGACGATGCGCGTTGGAAACGGATCCAAGGTCAATGTGATCGCAGTCGGGACACTTCCTCTACATCTACCTTCGGGATTAGTTTTAAGCCTAAATAATTGTTATTATGTACTGCGTTGAGCATGAACATTATATCTGGATCTTGTTTAATGCAAGACGGTTATTCATTCAAGTCTGAGAATAATGGTTGTTCTATTTTTATGAATAATATCTTTTATGGTCGAGCACCACAAAAGAATGGCTTATTTCTGTTAGATCTCGATAGTAGTGATACACATATACATAACATTGATGCTAAGCGAATTAAACTAAATGATAATTCTACTTATATGTGGCACTGTCGTCTTGGTCATATTGGAGTGAAACGCATGAAGAAACTCCATACTGATGGATTACTTGAATCACTTGACTTTGAGTCACTTGATAGATGCGAAGCATGTCTAATGGGAAAAATGACAAAGACTCCATTCTCTGGTATGATGGAGCGAGCTACTGACTTATTGGAAATCATACATACCGATGTATGTGGACCAATGAGCGTAGCATCGCGCAGTGGTTATCGTTATGTTCTAACCTTCACAGATGATCTGAGTAGATATGGGTATATCTATTTCATGAAACATAAATCCGAAACTTTCGAGAAGTTTAAGGAATTTCAAAGTGAAGTAGAAAATCAACGTAACAAGAAGATCAAATTTCTACGATCTGATCGTGGAGGTGAATATCTGAGTTATGAGTTTGGCATGCATTTAAAGAAATGCGGAATACTTTCACAATTGACACCGCGGGAACACCTCAACGAAACGGTGTGTCCGAACGTCGTAATCGAACTCTCTTAGATATGGTTCGTAGTATGATGTCTCTTACTGATTTGCCGTTATCATTTTGGAGTTATGCATTAGAGACAGCCGCATTCACTTTAAATAGAGCACCATCAAAATCCGTAGAAACGACACCGTATGAATTATGGTTTAATAAGAAACCTAAGCTGTCGTTCCTGAAAGTTTGGGGTTGCGAAGCCTATGTAAAGAAGTTACAACCGGACAAGCTAGAACCCAAAGCGGAGAAATGCGTCTTCATAGGTTATCCTAAGGAAACTATAGGATACACTTTCTATCACAGATCCGAAGGCAAAATCTTTGTTGCTAAGAACGGAACCTTTCTTGAGAAAGAATTTCTCACTAAAGAAGTATTTGGAAGAAAAGTAGAACTCGATGAGATTGATGAATCTATACTCGTTGATCAGAGTAGCGCAGTGCCGGAAGTTGTACTGTACCGCCTACACTGCAACGAGAGGAAGCTAATGATAATGATCATGAAACTTCGAACGAGGAAACCATCGAACCTCGCAGATCGACAAGGGAACGTGCCACTCCTGATTGGTATGATCCTTGTCTAAATGTCATGATTGTGGATAACAATGATGAGGACCCTGCGACGTATGAAGAAGCGATGATGAGCCCAGATTCCAACAAATGGCAAGAAGCCATGAAATCCGAAATGGGATCCATGTATGATAACAAAGTATGGACTTTGGTAGACTTACCTGATAGCCGAAAGGCTGTCGAAAATAAATGGATCTTCAAGAGAAAAACAGATGCCGATGGTAATATTACTGTCTATAAAGCTCGACTTGTCGCAAAGGGTTTCCGACAAATTCAAGGAGTTGACTACGATGAGACTTTCTCACCTGTAGCGAAGCTGAAATCTGAGGATTTTGTTAGCAATAGCTGCATTTTTCGATTATGAGATTTGGCGGATGGATGTCAAAACGGCGTTCCTTAATGGAGACATTGAGGAAGAGTTGTATATGGTACAACCCAAAGGTTTTGTCGATCCTAAAAATGCTGGCAAAGTATGCAAACTTCAGCGTTCAATCTATGGACTGAAGCAAGCATCGAGAAGTTGGAACCGACGCTTTGATAAGGTGATCAAAGACTTCGGGTTTATACAGTGTCATGGAGAGGCCTGTATTTACAAGAAAGTGAGTGGGAGCTCTGTAGCATTCCTGATATTATATGTAGATGACATATTATTGATCGGGAATGATATAGAACTATTAAGCAATGTTAAGGGTTATTTGAATAATAGTTTTTCAATGAAAGACCTTGGTGAAGCATCGTATATATTAGGCATCAAGATTTATAGAGATAGATCAAGACGTCTAATAGGGCTATCACAGAGTACATATCTGGACAAGATTCTAAAGAAGTTTAGAATGGACGAAAGTAAGAAAGGGTTCTTACCTATGTTACTGAGGCAAGGTATTGAGTAAAACTCAAGGACCGGCTACGGCAGAAGAAAGAGAAAGGATGTGTAACATCCCCTATGCCTCGGCAGTAGGATCTATCATGTATGCCATGCTATGTACTAGACCGGATATAGCACATGCTTTGTTAGTTTGACTAGCAGAGATATCAAAGTGATCCAGGAATGGAACATCGGACAGCGGTCAAGAATATCTGAAGTACTTGAAAAGAACTAAGGATATGTTTCTTTGTTATGGAGGTGACCAAGAGCTCGTTGTAAACGGTTACACCGATGCAAGTTGGAACAACTGATCCCGATGACTCTAAGTCACAATCTGGGTACGTGTTTATATTGAATGGTGCTGCGATGGTGGGCAAGCTCGAAGCGATTGCACGGTGGCGAAGTCTTCAACAGAATCGAGTACATAGCGGCTTCAGAGGCTTCATCGAAGCGGTATGGATGAAGAGGTTCATTGTAGAGCTCGGTGTGGTTCCGAGTGCATTGGACCCATTAATCATTTCTTGTGATAACATGGGTGCCATCGCCAATGCACAAGAGCCAAGGTCACACAAGAGGCTGAAGCATATCAAGCTGCGTTACCACTCGATTCGCGAGTACATCGAAGATGGAGAAGTAAAGATTTGCAAAGTACACACTGATCTGAATGTAGCAGATCCGTTGACTAAAGCTCTCCCTAGGGCAAAGCATGACCAACACCAGAATGCCATGGGTGTTAGGTATATTACAATGTAATCTAGATTATTGACTCTAGTGCAAGTGGGAGACTGAAGGAGATATGCCCTAGAGGCAATAATAAAGTGGTTATTATTTATATCTTTATGTTTATGATAAATGTTTATATATCATGCTAGAATTGTATTAACCGAAACATTAGTACATGTGTGATATGTAGACAAACAAGAAGTCCCTAGTATGCCTCTTAAACTAGCTTGTTGATTAATGGATGATTAGTTTCATAATCATGAACATTGGATGTTATTAATAACAAGGTTATGTCATTGTGTGAATGATGTAATGGACACACCCAATTAAGCGTAGCATAAGATCTCGTCATTAAGTTATTTGCTATAAGCTTTCGATACATAGTTACCTAGTCCTTATGACCATGAGATCATGTAAATCACTTATACCGGAAAGGTACTTTGATTACACCAAACACCACTGCGTAAATGGGTGGCTATAAAGGTGGGATTAAGTATCCGGAAAGTATTAGTTGAGGCATATGGATCAACAGTGGGATTTGTCCATCCCGATGACGGATAGATATACTCTGGGCCCTCTCGGTGGAATGTCGTCTAATGTCTTGCAAGCATATGAATGAGTTCATAAGAGACCACATACCACGGTACGAGTAAAGAGTACTTGTCAGAGACGAGGTTGAACAAGGTATAGAGTGATACCGAAGATCAAACCTCGGACAAGTAAAATATCGCGAGACAAAGGGAATTGGTAATATATGTGTATGGTTCATTCGATCACTAAAGTCATCGTTGAATATGTGGGAGCCATTATGGAGCTCCAGATCCCGCTATTGGTTATTGGTCGGAGTGAGTACTCAACCATGTCCGCATAGTTCTCGAACCGTAGGGTGACACACTTAAAGTTGGATGTTGAAATGGTAGTTCTTGAATTATGGAATGAAGTTCGAATATTTGTTCGGAGTCCGGATGAGATCCCGGACATCACGAGGAGTTCCGGAATGGTCGGAGAATACGATTCATATATAGGATGTCATTTTATGTGAAATAAAATGTCGCGGAAGGTTCTATGGAAGGTTCTAGAAGGTTCTAGAAAAGTCCGGAAGAAACCACCAAGGAAGGTGGAGTCCACAAGGGACTCCACCTCCATGGCCGGCCAGCCCTAGTGGGGGTGGAGTCCCAAGTGGACTCCACCATAGGGGGCCGGCCACGCCCCACATGGGAGGTGGGAATCCCACCTTTGGGTGGGAGTCCTAGTTGGGCTAGGTTTGCCCCCTCCTATGGAAGGTTTTGGTTTCGGGTCTTATTCGAAGACTTGGACTCCAAGACTTGGGATCCACCTATATAATGAGGGGCCAAGGGAGGGGCCGGCCACCCCAAGACCATAGCTTGGCCGCCCCCTTGAGTGGCCGGCCACCCTCCCAAACCCTAGCTTTGCTCCTCCACTTCATATTGTCCGGTTTGCTTAGCGAAGCTCCGCCGGACTTCTACACCGCCACCGACACCACGCCGTCGTGCTGTCGGATTCAAGAGGAGCTACTACTTCCGCTGCCCGCTGGAACGGGGAGGTGGACGTCGTCTTCATCAACAACCGAACGTGTGACCGAGTGCGGAGGTGCTGCCCGTTCGTGGCGCCGGAACCGATCGTGATCAAGATCTTCTACGCGCTTTTGCAAGCGGCAAGTGATCGTCTACCGCAGCAACAAGAGCCTCATCTTGTAGGCTTTGGAATCTCTTCAAGGGTGAGACTCGATACCCCCTCGTTGCTACCGTCTTCTAGATTGCATCTTGGCTTGGATTGCGTGTTCGCGGTAGGAAAATTTTTGTTTTCTATGCAACGTTATCCTACGGTGGTATCGAGCCGTGTCTATGCATAGATGGTTGCACGAGTAGAACACAATGGTTTGTGGGCGTTGATGCTCTTGTTATCTTTAGTTTGAGTACTTTGCATCTTTATGGCATAGTGGGATGAAGCGGCTCGGACTAACTTTACATGACCGCGTTCATGAGACTTGTTCCTCGTTCGACATGCAACTTGTATTGCATAAGAGGCTTTGCGGGTGTCTGTCTCTCCTACTATAGTAAAGATTCAATTTACTCTTCTATTGAAAACATTAGTATCAACGTTGTGGTTCATGTTCGTAGGTAGATTAGATCTCTCTCGAAAACCCTAAACCACGTAAAATATGCAAACCAAATTAGAGACGTCTAACTTGTTTTTGCAGGGTTTGGTGATATGATATGGCCATGATATGATGATGAATATGTATGAGATGATCATTATTGTATTGTGGCAACCGGCAGAGCCTTATGGTTGTCTTTAAATTTCATGTTGAGTAGTATTTCAAAGTAGTTGTAATAGTTGCTACATGGAGGACAAACATGAAGACGGTGCCATTGACCTTGGTGCTACGCCGACGATGATGGAGATCATGCCCGAAGATGATGGAGATCATATCCGTGCTTTGGAGATGAAGATCAAAGGCACAAGAACAAAAGGGCCATATCATATCACATATGAATCGCATGTGATGTTAATCCTTTTTATGCATCTTATTTTGCTTAGATCGCGACGGTAGCATTATAAGATGATCCCTCACTAAAATCTCAAGATAATAAAGTGTTCATCCTTAGTAGCACCGTTATTAAGTCTTATCGTTTCGAAGCATCTCGTGATGATCGGGTGTGATAGATTCGATAAGTACATACAACGGGTGCAAGACGTTTTTGCACATGCGGATACTAAGGTGGCCTTGACGAGCCTAGCATGTACAGACATGGTCTCGGAACACGTGATACCGAAAGGTAGAGCATGAATCATATGGTTGATATGATGAACACTATGAGTGTTCGCCATTGAAATCACACCTTTTCTCGTGATGATCGGGTTTAGGTGCGGTGGATTTGGTTCGTGTGATCACTAAGACAATGCGAGGGATATTGTTTTGAGTGGGAGTTCACCTAGGTTTTTAATTATGTTGAATTAAAATTTGAACTCAATTTGTCATAAACTTAGTCTAAACTATTGCAAATATATGTTGTAGAGATGGCGTCCTCAATCAATTTTAATCAGTTCCTAGGGAAAGAGAAACTTAAGAGCAACGGTAGCAACTTCACCGATTTGGTTCCGTCATGTGAGGATCTTCCTCTCTGGCGGAAATCTGCAATTTGTGCTTGATGCACCGCTAGGTGACCCTCCTGCAGAAGATGAATCCGATGAAGTAAAAGCTGTTTACGCAACTCGGAAAACTCGGTACTCTCAAGTTCAGTGTGCCATCCTGTGCAGTCTGGAATCCGATCTTCAAAAACGTTTTGAGCACCATGATCCTCATGAGTTGATGAATGAGCTGAAAGCTATATTCGAGACTCATGCGGCAGTGGAATGCTATGAAGCATCGAAACATTTCTTCAGCTGTATGATGGAAGAAGGCAGCTCCGTTAGTGAGCACATGCTCGCCATGACCGGGCATGCTAAGAAACTCGATGACTTGGGAATAGTGATTCCTAACAGACTGGGGATTAATCGTGTCCTTCAATCACTGCCACCAAGTTACAAGAACTTTGTGATGAACTACAATATGCAGAACATGAACAAGGAGTTACCTGAACTCTTTGGCATGCTAAAAGCTGCTGAGATTGAGATCAAGAAAGAGCACCAAGTGTTGATGGTCAACAAGACCACCAGTTTCAAGAAACAGGGCAAGTCTAAGGGAAAATTCAAGAAGGGTGGCAAGAAAGCTGCCACGCCTCCTATGAAACCTAAGAACGGCCCTAAGCCTGATGCTGAGTGCTATTATCGCAAGGAGAAGGGACACCGGAAGCGTAATTGCTCCAAGTATCTCGGCTGATCTAAAGAGCGGCCTTGTCAAGAAGAAGAAAGAAGGTATATCTGATATACATGTTATAGATGTTTATCTCACTAGTTCTCGTTCTAGTACCTGGGTATTTGATACTGGTTCGGTTGCTCATATTTGTAACTCGAAACAGGAACTAAAAAGTAAACGACAACTGCTGAAAGATGAAGTGACGATGCGCGTTGGAAACGGATCCAAGGTCAATGTGATCGCAGTCGGGACACTTCCTCTACATCTACCTTCGGGATTAGTTTTAAGCCTAAATAATTGTTATTATGTACCTGCGTTGAGCATGAACATTATATCTGGATCTTGTTTAATGCAAGACGGTTATTCATTCAAGTCTGAGAATAATGGTTGTTCTATTTTTATGAATAATATCTTTTATGGTCGAGCACCACAAAAGAATGGCTTATTTCTGTTAGATCTCGATAGTAGTGATACACATATACATAACATTGATGCTAAGCGAATTAAACTAAATGATAATTCTACTTATATGTGGCAATGCTGTCTTGGTGATAGTGGAGTGAAACGCATGAAGAAACTCCATACTGATGGATTACTTGAATCACTTGACTTTGAGTCACTTGATAGATGCGAAGCATGTCTAATGGGAAAAATGACAAAGACTCCATTCTCTGGTATGATGGAGCGAGCTACTGACTTATTGGAAATCATACATACCGATGTATGTGGACCAATGAGCGTAGCATCGCGCGGTGGTTATCGTTATGTTCTAACCTTCACAGATGATCTGAGTAGATATGGGTATATCTATTTCATGAAACATAAATCCGAAACTTTCGAGAAGTTTAAGGAATTTCAAAGTGAAGTAGAAAATCAACGTAACAAGAAGATCAAATTTCTACGATCTGATCGTGGAGGTGAATATCTGAGTTATGAGTTTGGCATGCATTTAAAGAAATGCGGAATACTTTCACAATTGACACCGCCGGGAACACCTCAACGAAACGGTGTGTCCGAACGTCGTAATCGAACTCTCTTAGATATGGTTCGTAGTATGATGTCTCTTACTGATTTGCCGTTATCATTTTGGAGTTATGCATTAGAGACAGCCGCATTCACTTTAAATAGAGCACCATCAAAATCCGTAGAAACGACACCGTATGAATTATGGTTTAATAAGAAACCTAAGCTGTCGTTCCTGAAAGTTTGGGGTTGCGAAGCCTATGTAAAGAAGTTACAACCGGACAAGCTAGAACCCAAAGCGGAGAAATGCGTCTTCATAGGTTATCCTAAGGAAACTATAGGATACACTTTCTATCACAGATCCGAAGGCAAAATCTTTGTTGCTAAGAACGGAACCTTTCTTGAGAAAGAATTTCTCACTAAAGAAGTGACTGGAAGAAAAGTAGAACTCGATGAGATTGATGAATCTATACTCGTTGATCGAGTAGCGCGATCTGGAAGTTGTACTGTACCGCCTACACCGGCAACGAGAGGAAGCTAATGATAATGATCATGAAACTTCGAACGAGGAAACTACCGAACCTCGCAGATCGACAAGGGAACGTGCCACTCCTGATTGGTATGATCCTTGTCTAAATGTCATGATTGTGGATAACAATGATGAGGACCCCGCGACGTATGAAGAAGCGATGATGAGCCCAGATTCCAACAAATGGCAAGAAGCCATGAAATCCGAAATGGGATCCATGTATGATAACAAAGTATGGACTTTGGTAGACTTACGATAGCCGAAAGGCTGTCGAAAATAAATGGATCTTCAAGAGAAAAACAGATCTTGATGGTAATATTACTGTCTATAAAGCTCGACTTGTCGCAAAGGGTTTCCGACAAATTCAAGGAGTTGACTACGATGAGACTTTCTCACTGTAGCGAAGCTGAAATCTGTGAGGATTTTGTTAGCAATAGCTGCATTTTTCGATTATGAGATTTGGCAGATGGATGTCAAAACGGCGTTCCTTAATGGAGACATTGAGGAAGAGTTGTATATGGTACAACCCAAAGGTTTTGTCGATCCTAAAAATGCTGACAAAGTATGCAAACTTCAGCGTTCAATCTATGGACTGAAGCAAGCATCGAGAAGTTGGAACCGACGCTTTGATAAGGTGATCAAAGACTTCGGGTTTATACAGTGTCATGGAGAGGCCTGTATTTACAAGAAAGTGAGTGGGAGCTCTGTAGCATTCCTGATATTATATGTAGATGACATATTATTGATCGGGAATGATATAGAACTATTAAGCGATGTTAAGGGTTATTTGAATAATAGTTTTTCAATGAAAGACCTTGGTGAAGCATCGTATATATTAGGCATCAAGATTTATAGAGATAGATCAAGACGTCTAATAGGGCTATCACAGAGTACATATCTGGACAAGATTCTAAAGAAGTTTAGAATGGACGAAAGTAAGAAAGGGTTCTTACCTATGTTACCAGGCAAGGTATTGAGTAAAACTCAAGGACCGGCTACGGCAGAAGAAAGAGAAAGGATGTGTAACATCCCATATGCCTCGGCGGTAGGATCTCTCACGTATGCCAAGCTATGTACTAGACCGGATATAGCACATGCTGTTAGTTTGACTAGCAGATATCAAAGTGATCCAGGAATGGAACACTGGACAGCGGTCAAGAATATCCTGAAGTACTTGAAAAGAACTAAGGATATGTTTCTTTGTTATGGAGGTGACCAAGAGCTCGTTGTAAACGGTTACACCGATGCAAGTTGGAACACTGATCCTGATGACTCTAAGTCACAATCTGGGTACGTGTTTATATTGAATGGTGCTTGCAGAAGCTGGGCAAGCTCGAAGCGGTGCACGGTGGCGAAGTCTTCAACAGAATCGAGTACATAGCGGCTTCGGAGGCTTCATCGAAGCGGTATGGATGAATAGGTTCATTTTAGATCTCTGTGTGGTTCCGAGTGCATTTGACCAATTAATCATTTTCTGTGATAACATGGGTGCCATCGCCAATGCACAAGAGCCAAGGTCACACAAGAGGCTGAAGCATATCAAGCTGCGTTACCACTCGATTCGCGAGTACATCGAAGATGCAGAAGTAAAGATTTGCAAAGTACACACCGATCCGAATGTAGCAGATCCGTTGACTAAAGCTCTCCCTAGGGCAAAGCATGACCAACACCAGAATGCCATGGGTGTTAGGTATATTACAATGTAATCTAGATTATTGACTCTAGTGCAAGTGGGAGATGAAGGAGATATGCCCTAGAGGCAATAATAAAGTGGTTATTATTTATATCTTTATGTTTATGATAAATGTTTATATATCATGCTAGAATTGTATTAACCGAAACATTAGTACATGTGTGATATGTAGACAAACAAGAAGTCCCTAGTATGCCTCTTAAACTAGCTTGTTGATTAATGGATGATTAGTTTCATAATCATGAACATTGGATGTTATTAATAACAAGGTTATGTCATTGTGTGAATGATGTAATGGACACACCCAATTAAGCGTAGCATAAGATCTCGTCATTAAGTTATTTGCTATAAGCTTTCGATACATAGTTACCTAGTCCTTATGACCATGAGATCATGTAAATCACTTATACCGGAAAGGTACTTTGATTACACCAAACACCACTGCGTAAATGGGTGGCTATAAAGGTGGGATAAAGTATCAGGAAAGTATTAGTTGAGGCATATGGATCAACAGTGGGATTTGTCCATCCCGATGACGGATAGATATACTACGGGCCCTCTCGGTGGAATGTCGTCTAATGTCTTGCAAGCATATGAATGAGTTCATAAGAGACCACATACCACGGTACGAGTAAAGAGTACTTGTCAGAGACGAGGTTGAACAAGGTATAGAGTGATACCGAAGATCAAACCTCGGACAAGTAAAATATCGCGAGACAAAGGGAATTGGTAATATATGTGTATGGTTCATTCGATCACTAAAGTCATCGTTGAATATGTGGGAGCCATTATGGATCTCCAGATCCCGCTATTGGTTATTGGTCGGAGTGAGTACTCAACCATGTCCGCATAGTTCTCGAACCGTAGGGTGACACACTTAAAGTTGGATGTTGAAATGGTAGTTCTTGAATTATGGAATGAAGTTCGAATATTTGTTCGGAGTCCCGGATGAGATCCCGGACATCACGAGGAGTTCCGGAATGGTCCGGAGAATAAGATTCATATATAGGATGTCATTTTATGTGAAATAAAATGTCGCGGAAGGTTCTATGGAAGGTTCTAGAAGGTTCTAGAAAAGTCCGGAAGAAACCACCAAGGAAGGTGGAGTCCACAAGGGACTCCACCTCCATGGCCGGCCAGCCCTAGTGGGGGTGGAGTCCCTAGAGGACTCCACCATAGGGGGCCGGCCACCCCCCACATGGGAGGTGGGAATCCCACCTTTGGGTGGGAGTCCTAGTTGGGCTAGGTTTGCCCCCTCCTATGGAAGGTTTTGGTTTCGGGTCTTATTCGAAGACTTGGACACCAACACTTGGGATCCACCTATATAATGAGGGGCCAAGGGAGGGGGCCGGCCACCCCAAGACCATAGCTTGGCCGCCCCCCTTGAGTGGCCGGCCACCCCCTCCCAAACCCTAGCTTTGCTCCTCCACTTCATATTGTCCGGTTTGCTTAGCGAAGCTCCGCCGGACTTCTACACCGCCACCGACACCACGCCGTCGTGCTGTCGGATTCAAGAGGAGCTACTACTTCCGCTGCCCGCTGGAACGGGGAGGTGGACGTCGTCTTCATCAACAACCGAACGTGTGACCGAGTACGGAGGTGCTGCCCGTTCGTGGCGCCGGAACCGATCGTGATCAAGATCTTCTACGCGCTTTTGCAAGCGGCAAGTGATCGTCTACCGCAGCAACAAGAGCCTCATCTTGTAGGCTTTGGAATCTCTTCAAGGGTGAGACTCGATACCCCCTCGTTGCTACCGTCTTCTAGATTGCATCTTGGCTTGGATTGCGTGTTCGCGGTAGGAAAATTTTTGTTTTCTATGCAACGTTATCCTACAAATTCATCTATGTGCTACTCTAGCGATGTGTTATTAAAGTAGTTCTATTCCTCCTGCACGTGTGTAAAGGTGACAGTGTGTGCACCGTGTTAGTACTTGGTTTATGCTATGATCATGATCTCTTGTAGATTATGGAGTTAACTATTGCTATGATATTATTGATGTGATCTATTCCTCCTACATATGCATGAAGGTGACAGTGTGCATGCTATGCTAGTACTCGGTTTAGTCTGTTGATCTATCTTACACTTAAGGTTACTTAAACATGAGCATTATTGTGGAGCTTGTTAACTCCGGCATTGAGGGTTCGTGTAATCCTACGCAATGTGTTCATCATCCAACAAAAGTGTAGAGTATGCATTTATCTATTCTGTTATGTGATCAATGTTGAGAGTGTCCACTAGTGAAAGTGTAATCCCTAGGCCTTGTTCCTAAATACTGCTGAGTTACTACTACTTGTTTACTATTTTACTGTGTTACTACTGCTGCAATACCACCACCATCAACTACGCGCCAAGCACTTTTCTGGCACCGTTGCTACTGCTCATACATATTTATACCACCTGTATTTCACTATCTCTTCGCCGAACTAGTGCACCTATTTGGTGTGTTGGGGACACAAGAGACTTCTTGCTTTGTGGTTGCAGGGTTGCATGAGAGGGATATCTTTGACCTCTTCCTCCCTGAGTTCGATAAACCTTGGGTATCCACTTAAGGGAAAACTTGCTGCTGTTCTACAAACCTCTGCTCTTGGAGGCCCAACACTGTCTACAGGAAAGGAGGGGGAACGTAGACATCACCTCGCACCAGACTTCAAGATGGTATTCGCAAACCTCGTACATATACTGACGGCACTATTCGGTATGGTCTGTTTTCTTCTACAGGTGAACCTGATAATTTGACAGAGGCACTAGGAGATGACAGATGGAGGCAAGCAATGAATGAAGAACATACCTCGTTAATGCAGAACAAAACCTGGCATTTGGTACCTCCTAACTCCACTAAGAATCTTATTGATTGCAAGTGGGTTTATAGAATTAAGAGACATGCAGATGGCACAGTTGAAAGGTACAAGGCTCGTTTGGTTGCAAAAGGTTTTAAACAGAGATATGGTCTTGATTATGAAGACACCTTCAGTCCAGTTGTTAAAGCTGCAACAGTTCGCCTTGTTCTTTCTGTTGCGGTGTCTAGGGGATGGAGTCTTCGACAGCTTGATGTTAAGAACGCGTTTCTTCATGGCGTTCTGGAGGAGGAAGTCTATATGAAACAACCCCCTGGGTATGAAGATTCTCGCTTTCCGCATTATATCTGCAAACTTGATAAATCTCTTTATGGTCTAAAACAAGCTCCACGAGCTTGGTATTCTCGCTTAAGCGCCAAATTACAAGAACTTGGATTCATAGCATCAAAGGCAGACACTTCACTTTTTCTGTTCAGAAGATCAGATGTCACTATGTTTATCCTTGTTTATGTTGATGATATCATTGTGGCAAGCTCTTCTGATGCGGCGACTGATGCTCTCCTAAGGAAGTTAACTCATGATTTTGCATTAAAGGATCTTGGTGATTTGCACTTCTTCCTGGGTATTGAGGTTAAGAGGAATTCTAGTGGTGTTGTCTTAACTCAAGAGAAATATGCAATGGATCTACTCAAGAAAGTTGGTATGCTACAGTGTACTATTTGTACTACGCCTTTGTCAATTACAGAGAAATTGTCCTTGATAGATGGAGAACCACTTGGTACAGAGGATAGTACTAATTATAGAAGTATAGTTGGAGCATTACAGTACTTGACACTAACAAGACCAGATTTGGCTTTCTCAGTGAACAAAGTATGCCAATATCTACATGCTCCCACTACTGCGCATTGGACAGCAGTGAAACGCATATTGAGGTATATTCGAGGTACACTGAAAGTTGGACTCACTTTTCAGAGATCTAGATCCTCTCTTCTTAGTGCTTTCTCAGATGCAGACTGGGCAGGATGCCTTGATGATAGAAGATCTACTGGTGGGTTTGCTATTTTCTTTGGTCCTAACTTGATATCATGGAGTGCTCGGAAACAAGCTACTGTGTCAAGATCAAGTACTGAGGCAGAGTATAAGGCTATTGCAAATGCAACGACTGAGTTGATTTGGGTGGAAGTCTTGGCTCGTGAGTTGGGAGTCACATTCTATCAGAGACCAGTTCTTTGGTGTGACAATCTTGGTGCCACTTATTTGTCTGCAAATCCAATTTTTCATGTCAGGACCAAACACATAGAGATAGACTATCATTTTGTTCGTGAGAGAGTTAGTAGAAAACTTCTTGACATAAAGTTCATTTCCACCAAGGATCAGGTAGCTGATGGTTTTACTAAAGCTTTAGCTGTTAAGAGTTTAGATGAGTTTAAGCGTAATCTCAACCTCTCTCGAGGTTTAGATTAAGGGAGGGTGTTAAACATCATGTAATAAGAGTTTGTAAGCGCTACGTGTGGGGCTTTTCCACACCGATATAAACACGCACCCCGGCCCAGGAAGAGGGTACGGTTCCAACCCTAGCAAATTAACAGGTTTCACTTGATCTCTTACTCATAAATATGATGGAATATATTCTCTCTGGGCCGATTTAACATGCGTGCACGTAATTTTTTATTTATTTTGACCATCATTTTAATCAATAAAATATTATGGAATACGAGTCATCAAAATTATATTGTTGGAAAACTTTTAAAATACGGACCTAATGGTATATACTTTTATAGATATATAATTATATTTTGTTTACTAAATTAATGGTCAAACGTTGTCTTTAAATGTGTGTGCGCCTGGTAAATCAATCCGGAGGGAGTATCGAGTATCACTTAATAACAAGCAACACGTAATAGTAAGTTTAATTGTGTAATTTGTAAACATAAATATGGCATCACATAATAACATAGATATAATGCAATCCATCTCACTAATATTCCATTCGAAAGTGATCTTCTCGAACCAAGTTGAAGACAAAACCAATTATTTCCTTATGAATTTTGACATGAAGAAGATTTAATAAAACTATCTTATGCAAAGAAGGGCACCTAAAATGTCACTAGATGAAAAATAGCATAGATACTATTTTTTTTTATCCTACTAAGGTAACTAATGGAAAGTTAAAAATCTTACTAGCACATACATTTGTGTCACTTCCACAGGCATAACACCAAGTTACTCCAATAATACTCACATCTCTCAAATAGATTTTTGCTTACAAATTTAATCAGAACATAGCATATACGAAAGATATAACATATGCATCTATCAATACATTAAATATATAATACTTCATTGCATCCACTATCAAAACATTACTTATATAGATGGTCACAATCATGTAGGAAGCTCATGTGATACTGATTACTCAAGAACATTGGGAGAGATGATACAACACAAACCCATAGCACAAGGTGAACTACTCCCTCTTCATCATGGTGGAGGTGTGATGGTGTTGATGGAGTACGAGGAGTGAATGGGGCAACTCCGGCAGTATTCCCCCTCTCAATTTTAGCAAAACTTCTCTGTTTTATGTTTTTCTCTGTTGACGGCCACCCCTCGTGGGTCCGCATATGGAATTATATATATAGGCTTTTTTATGGAAAACCGCATCAGATGGAGTTGAAACTGAGGCAAAAGGGTGCCCGACGCCCGAGGTGGGCTGCAAAGGTGCGACCAGTGGGTGGGCTCGGCGACGGGCCCCTTCTCCTGGCTCATGCACCTCCCGGTCCATCTCCTTTGCTTATCTTATAATTTCCGAAATATTAAGTTGCAAAAGTTCTAACTCAATTTGATATTCGTAAGTCCCTGAAACTTAAAAAAATACGCAAAAGAAGGGATTCTTCTGATGTTAGGTCAGAAACCAGTGAAATAAGAATATGTTGCAAATCCCCATAAATATGTATAAAACAACTAGGAAATCTCACGTATCATGCATATATCATAAAACATCTTATCAAATATATCAAGTTCATTGATGCAGTTTACATGTATCAATATACTAGAACATACGAATACAATAGGAATAAATCATGCGTGAAGCAGGGCTCAGATTGGGAATGGAATATGGGATTCCCTGATGTTGGGATTTAAATTGGTACCCATTTAAATTTGCAAAAGATTTGAACATAGAAGATGTCAAGTATACGAGATGAAATATAGTGGCACACGAACCACGCATGTAGCATTGAGTCACCGACATGGAGACCGAACCGGCTTAGGACTTACCTACCATTGACCTATCAGTGTCATAGGTTAACTTAGTCCTAGTTCGAATCAGTGTAGTACAGTTCGTATGTCAAAATAAAAGTCTGCTTTTTTTTTTTTTGTATACGCTTCACAAAAGAACCTAACATCTTTACGAAAACAAATTGAAAACTCTATTTCAATGTGCAAACAAGCTTCTAATGAGATGATGGACATTGTTCAAACAATGGGGTGATTTATCACTCAGTTCTTTATTGACATTACATGAAACATGATCACTTGGGTACAAAGGGAGGTTAACTCATACATGATACCATATGTCTAGCTTGTTAGTTTCATTACAATAACATCACAATTAATGACTCCATGTGAGAGTTTTCCACTTTTTGATTCTTTTGAGTTTTCTCCGGATCAATTCATATTTGCCGACTATGGTGTTCATACAATGTGGATGGAATTTTGAATATTGATAAAAAAGATTGAGTACCACGCTTTTCAGGGCACCTCCATATATTTTCTTCCAAAATTTGGCACCAATATTAATAACATTAGCTACAATTCAAATTTGAATTTAATAGGCTACCATTCGAAAATAAATGCATATATAGCTCTCCGTATCTTAGAATTATCTATCCTACTAGGTCTACTTATCGGGCTGAAGGCCCGAAGCCATCCCCGGCCGCCGCCATCGTTTGATCGACGTGCATGGTAGTTACTCGCCATCGCCGACATTTTGTCTCATACCCCTGTATCCGTCGCTCCCCGATGCCCTAGCGCACCCAGTCCTACCCCATGGAACGCAAGACAGTTTTCCCAGTCCTCACTCAGATGTCAATGGAGTATGTCAGTCTAGAATTTTAGCAATGAACATAATCAGCATTAATAAAAAAAAGGTGTCGAATAAGAATTTGAACTCCATTGTGATGAGCTATGTCAGCAGTACGTAGAACGCCAATGATCTCCTACTCCCTAGCTCATGGTCGCCGTGACTTCTCCGGCGCGGCTTGCCGCTGGCTGGAGTAGTCATCGCCTCCTCCAAGCGGGCCAGCCATGTAGTAGGTCGCGGCTGGCCGGGAAACGGCCCGGCCATGTACAGTACATGCAATGGCTCTGACGCGAATATACAACTCAGGCCCCCAGCGACTCCATACGTGTATTTCCTTGAATAAATTCGAAACAAAATTACAGATTGGTGAAACACATAGAATAAGATGTTCTTGATTATGGTTTTACCCCTAACGTCGAGGTATTCCTCTGTTTTGTGAGGTGGTACTCCGAAGGGAGACGATGGAGTACCATGTAAGATTAATCGTTAGATCGGGATAATTGGACGATCCATAGTTATTTTGGGGTAGTGTAAAAGCGTTCGTAGTTTATGTAACCCTTTAAATTTGAATTTAGCAGGATTTTCTCAAAACTAAGTCAGTATATGTATGCAAAATAAGATAACTCATGAAACATTGGAGATGATCATCCTACAAGGTCTACTACATGTGAATACAATGGTGGCGGTGATCGCTTTTTATGGTAGCCACTTCACAAAAATCCACTCTCTTTGCCCTTGTTTTGCCCTAATAAAATAAAAAAAATCATTTTTTTGCAAAAGAAACTATTATTTGCATAGTTGCTTTCCATGACAAGATGCATAAGTCTCCAAAAAATAGGGTCATTATAACTATTTTTCTATATGAATTTTGCATGATCATACTCATTTGGGCTGAAAGCCGGTCAGACTCATACATTATACCAAAATATGTGAAATACTTCTTTCTAAAATATAGATACACATGGTTTGGTATTTTACGTGGGAACTACAACACATATTATGACTCACTGCATAAGTTTTCCATTTCTTTGATTTTTTTAATTTCCCTAGGTTGAGTTCAAATTTGACTCAAATTTGTGGGCTCTAGCATTGGTATTAGGTGGATGTGGCCCGTGTTTGGCATTATTTTGGGGTTCAGCACCTTTAGGGCACCTCCTTGTATGTTTTCAAACAATAATTGAAGTTTACTTTATGTATCATGTTCAATTTTGAATTAAACCAGATTTACGGGAAAGTCATTTTGGCTCCCGAGAACCAGTGCTCTTGGCATATTAAAAACTCAAAAATTTATATTTACAAGTTTTGAAAAAATATGAAATAAAATTCTAAAATTAGCTAATGATATTTCTCACTAACATGAAAAATATTAATTTCAAATGTTTGTTATTCTGCGCTACACAAAAATGACAAAGGATGTTTTTCTAGAGACTGAAATCACTATGCTTAGATCTACATATTTGTTATCTTTGTGTAGCCCAAAATACATATTAATTCCAATTGAAAATTTGCATGTTTGTGAGATACATTATTAGCTAGTACATCATTTTTTGTTTTTCAGAATTTTTAAAAATCTTAGAAATATATTTTATTTTATTTTTGAATAAAAAGATCACCCGTGCCCGTGTGCACCAAATCTCCACTCCAGATTTACCTTAAAAATAAATTAGTATATGATTTCACACGGAATTAAATCATTAAACTTTTGAAGTTTTGGAGGGTGTCATTGCTGATTTTCGTTAACCGTCTATTGGTTTGATCTGTGTGGGTTTCTTCTCCTACGGTGGGAAAAATGCATCAGGTTTCGCCATGAGCTTATGCTTCGGCTTGTATTGCTGGAACTCGGTGTTGTCGGTCCAGGAAAGCATGGGGACGGCGGCTGGGGCCGCGGTGGAGGTAGGGGAAGCGTGCAGGTCACGAATGCGGACGACGGCGGCCAACCGATCGGCATCAGCAACGTGCTCAACAGAGTTTTGCTTCCGGGTCTATTCCGCTTTCCATAAGTAATCGGATCAATCTGCTAACACACAGTGACACTTCTCCCTCTCCAACCATGTCCGCGAACATATTGTTCATCCTCTCCTACCCCTACACGTTGCGTCTCATGGTCGTGATGGGCTGCCAAAAATTACTATTACTACAGTTCCTTGATAAATGCATGTTAGTCGCTTATATCAAAGTACGTTGTATCTCATAGATCGTGATCGATTACGTGTATATATCATACACTGCAGCCGCCGGCAACACAAAACTCAGCATGCCGCCGGCCAGGTTCGGGTACGACTACCTGAAGATCAACCTTTTAGACATCTCCAGTGGGGCGACGGTTTCGGACGTGCAAACGGACGGTCGTGTTTGTTTGCGTCGTTTCAAATGGTCAAAATCGACCGCGCGTTTACATCAGGGTTGGCTTTAGCGGCACGAGCTCGCTATTGGCGAGTGCTATGGCAATGGCCTCGTCCTCGATAATGTCCGGCGGCTGGGTCTCCGGATCCCACGCCGGCCCGCCGTCGTCGTGGTCGTAGTTTGCACGCTCCGCATGCTCGTCCTCGTCCTCGTCCGTGTTTTCGTGGTCGTTCTCCTCTTCTTCCGCGGCGATCTCGCGGTCGAAGTACTCGACATCGCCGAGGTAGCCAGCGCGGTGGCGCGCGTCGAACTCCCACGTCCCGAACGAGATCCAGTTGTAGGAGTTAAGCGCGTACGCCGGATATTCTCGGAGATCCGGCGGCAAGATCGCTCGGCGGCGGCGCACCTCGTCCTGGCGCTCTCGGTCCTCGCGCGGCACGGGGGGACCGGCACGCGCCTGGAGTTGAGGTACCAGCCTCCTCCAGGCAACTTTGCGTCCGGCCATGGCACCGGCCGGTTTTCCTTCGAAAGGCGGCACACGAGCTCGATGCGGACGTACCGCCCGACACGTGGCTTCTTACCGGACCGTCAGCCGCTAGCAGGGGCGGAGCTAAGAAAATCCTCCATTTGTGTCATTCTTCAAAATCTACTGGTGTCATTCCCTATTGCTAAGATTTTTTCTCTAATTTTTAAAGAGGATTTGGAAATCCATTGGTGTCATTTGACACCAATGGTTTCATTCTAGCTCTGCTCCTGGCCGCTAGCCTCGTGGTCGTTCTTGGTTTTGCGGAACGGTCAGAATTTCTTCCCCATGGCTTCGATCGGGTGGATAGGGTGGGCTCTGGCAATGGTGTGGTCGGGGAAATGGCCGCCGGCAGCGTTCCTTTAAGAGGCTCGAACACCATCTCTCCTTCAATATCCTGACACTGCAACGGCGCCCAGCAGCGCACGCTCGCGGAAGCCGGGGCGTGCCATTAACGTGGCCCTGGTAGCGCGCCGCCCGTAAGTAATATTGCGAAAGACGAAGCATCTGCCCCTGCCATGCGGGCCCGTGCGAGGACCGGGCGGACCACCGCTGCGGCATCCGCGGAGACGTAAACTTGATGTATATTTGGACCACATTTACATCGCTGCGGACGATCCAATCACTATGCGTCGTCCCGCTGGAACGCAAACGGTCGCTCAGCATGGCCCCGTTGGATATGACCTTAGGAAGGTCCGCGCAAGACACCAGCTTGCGACACGTGCCGCTGAACAAATCAACCAGGGAACGAGGAAGCCGGATTGCTTCCGCACGCATACTTCTCTCGCGACCCTGGCGTACACAGCCGCGCGCGACTTCCACGACGCGTACAGTATCGCACCCAGGTACCACTTGCGTACTTTTCCTGCGCGCGTACAGACCATCTCCCGCTTCTGAACGGGATACGGTCGTGTGGATGCGGCGCTCCTTCTCGTGAGCAAACAGCACATGTACTGCAGCTAGCTAGTTTCGCTCGTGGACATCGCTGGGAATACACAGAAGTGCATTAGCTAGCATCGCTTGATTGCCATAGTTACCTCACTCTGGTTTAATTAATCTATGCGCAGCATAAGTACACCTTTGAACTACGAGTTACGTATGTTAGAAATAGAGTTTGAGTCGGTTGTTGTAGACTCGTATGTATCCAGGACTTCTCTCTATCCCTCTCATTGTACTCCTATATAAACCAAGACAGAAATACAATCTCGGTTATCCGAGTAGAATCAAACCTACCTGATCTTTTACATGGTATCAGGCCGGCCTCTTCGCCGACGAAACTGATCGCCAAAACCCTACGATCCATCCCCTACCTCGTCGCCGCCCTGCTCGTCTCTGGTCGTCGTCTCAATGGCGTCGTCCTCATCGTCCCAATCCATCAATCTGGGACAGCCGCCGTCTGACAAACTGACGCGCGCCAACTCCATAGGGTGGCGAGCCCAAGTTCTTCCGCCGATCCGGGGTGCTCGCCTCTTCGGTCTCCTTGATGGCAGCGATGCTGCTCCGCCGGAGATGCTTGAGGTCGCGCCCACCGACAAGGAAGCTACGGATCAAACTCCCAAGAAAATCAACAACCCGGCCTATGACTCGTGGATCTCACGGGATCAGATTGTGCTCGGGTATCTCCTTCAGTCGATTGGATCTGAGGTTCTGCCTCACGTTCAGAGAATCGAGACCGCCGCCGGTGTCTGGCAGGCGGTTGAGGAGATGTTTGCCTCGCAGTGTCAGACCGAAGTCACGAACTTACGGATCGAACTGGCAAACACCAAGAAATTACAGATGTCTACTGATGCGTTCCTCACCAAGATTCAACGCATCGTTGATGCCCTTGCTGCTGCTGGCGAGCCCATCCGCACCAGGGAGCACATCTCCTTCATCCTGGCGGGCCTTGGAGCGCCTTACAATGCGCTGGTTGCAGCTCTCGGCCCGATCCCCACGCCGCTCACGCTCCCCTCGCTCTATGCCCAGCTTCGGGCTTATGATCAACGCCAGGAGCTCCTCGGTGGTCCTGCTGCCTCTGAGTTTGAGACTTCTGCCAACTACACTCAACGTGGCGGACGCGGCCGCAACAACTACAGATCTCGCGGTGACTATGGTGACCGCGGTGACGGCGGTGATCGTGGTGACTACGATCGCCGTAACGCGCGCAGGGAGGATAGGCGTGACGATCGCCGTGATGATCGACAGCCGCGTCAAGGACGCGGTGGCGGGCGTGCACCCCCTGGCGGGGGCCGTGGCCGTGGACGTGGAAGGCGTCGCACTACGCCATGGGTTAACACCACCTGTCAAATCTGCAACAAAGAGGGTCATGCCGCCAAAGACTGCTGGTGGCGTTTTCAGGATGATGATGACGACTCCGATGACAAGGAAGCTCATATCGCCTCCTATGGTGTGGACACCAACTGGTACCAGGACAGCGGTGCCACTCATCATATCACCAGCGAACTCAACAACATGACAGTCCGGGACAAGTATCGTGGCACTGATAGGGTCAACACCGCCTGTGGTCATGGTATGCCTATTTCACATGTTGGTCATTCAATTGTTCGTACCCCTGCACAAAATTTTCATCTTACCAATGTTCTACATGTTCCACATGCATCGAAAAATCTTTTGTCTGTCCATCGGTTTACCCTTGACAATCGTGTGTTCATTGAGTTTCACCCCTTCTTCTTTTTGATCAAGGATCAGGTCACGCGGAGAATTCTTCATAGAGGGCGCTGTGTGGGTGGGCTTTACCCACTCATATCTTCATTGATGTCTTCCTCATCCTCCAAGCATGCATGTGTTGCCGCCAAGCCCTCACAAGCAAGGTGGCACAGTCGTCTAGGGCATCCGTCTCTAGCCATAGTTAGACAGATTGTTAGCAAGAATAAACTTCACATTGTTAAGGAGTCTAGTTTAGAGTCAGTGTGTGATTCGTGTCAGCAAGCTAAAAGTCATCAATTGCCATATCCTATATCCACAAGTGTATCCACTGCTCCCCTTCAGTTAGTTTTCACTGATGTATGGGGTCCTGCGCCTACCTCTGTGGGTCGCCATGATTACTATGTAAGCTTCATTGATGATTATAGCAAGTTTACGTGGATTTATTTGCTTAAGAAAAAATCTGATGCCTATTCTGGCTTTGTTAACTTTCAAAAGCTTGTTGAACGCAAACTTAACACCAAGATCCTTACTGTTCAGTCAGATTGGGGTGGAGAATATGAGAAGTTAAATTCTCTTTTTCAATCCCAAGGCATCTCACACCATGTCTCCTGTCCTCATGCACATCAACAAAATGGTGCTGCCGAAAGAAAGCATCGTCACATTGTTGAAGTTGGTCTATCTCTTCTTGCTCATGCACATATGCCCTTAAAATTTTGGGATGAAGCCTTTCTCACTGCCACCTATCTCATCAATATGCTGCCTAGCAAAGTCATTAACAATGACACACCTGTTCATCGCCTCTTAGGAACAAAACCAGACTACAAGTCTCTTCGTGTGTTTGGCTGTGCTTGTTGGCCCAACTTGCGTCCCTACAATAAACGCAAGCTCGCTTTTCGTTCTACACAATGTGTCTTCCTTGGTTATAGCCCTCGCCATAAAGGGGTTAAATGTCTTGAGGTTAACACAGGCCGTGTCTATATTTCCAGAGATGTTGTCTTTGACGAGGCAGTTTTTCCTTTTCAGAATTTGCATCCAAATGCTGGAGCTCTGCTCCGCAAAGCCATCCTTTTACTTGATCCTTCTTTGCATAATTTTGAGCATGGGAACGTTACAATTGATGATCTCCATGATGATAATAACCATACTACTAATCCTGGTTCCAGTGTTCCTTTTGATGCTCCACAGATTACTACAGGTCCAAATTCGGATGCCCCAGAAAATTTGACTGAAAACGGTGCTCAAACCAGCTCAAACGGTTCTTCACATGAAATAACAGGCACAGGGACAAACAGCACAAGATCTTCCTCGGGATCGGTGCGATCCTCCTCGGATCCTGCGCCCTCGGATCGGGCGTCGCCAGGCTCTGCACGCCAATCGTCGCCTGCGTCAGTGCGTCAGTCGCCTGCTGCGACTGCCAGCGCCAGCGGGAGCAGCGCGTCGTCGCCCGGATCTTCTGTGCCGGCGTCTTCCTCCACGTCTGGCACACATTCGCCTACAGGATCAAATGCGGAAACTGCTGCGTCTGATGCAGCACATGCGGCCGGATCCGATTCTGGCCAGAGTGGATCTTCTGCGCCGCCTTCTCCTGTGCGTCCCCCTGCCACACGTGTTTCGCTGCGCCCTCGTCGCCCTAAACAGTATACTGACGGCACGGTACGATGGCTCCTGTCCACTACTCCAGATGAACCTGTTAATTTGCAGGCTGCCCTGGATGATCCACTCTGGAAAGCAGCCATGGATGAAGAATTTCGAGCTCTTCAGAATAATCAAACATGGAGACTTGTTCCTCCGCGGGTAGGCACCAATGTTATTGACTGTCGATGGGTCTACAAAGTAAAGCGCAAAGCTGATGGGTCTGTTGATCGTTACAAAGCCCGTCTTGTTGCCAAGGGATTCAAACAACGATATGGTATTGACTATGAAGATACTTTCAGTCCAGTTGTTAAAATTGCCACAGTAAGACTTGTCCTTGCTATTGCTGTATCTCGGGGATGGAGTTTGCGACAGTTGGACGTCAAGAATGCGTTTCTACATGGTGTTCTTGAAGAGGAAGTTTATATGCGACAGCCACCTGGTTATGAAGACCGAGGAAAACTTAACTATGTCTGCAGACTTGACAAGGCGTTGTATGGACTGAAGCAAGCACCCAGAGCATGGTACTCTAGGTTGAGTTCTCAGCTTATTCAGTATGGTTTTGTTGCTTCTAAGTCAGACACTTCGTTGTTCATCTATCATAAGTCTCGAGTCACCATCTATATGTTGATCTATGTGGATGATATTATAGTGGCCAGTTCTTCTTCTGCTGCTACCGATGCACTTCTGAAGGCTCTTAGTGGCGAGTTTGCGTTAAAAGATCTTGGAAATCTTCATTACTTCTTAGGTATTGAAGTTCATCAGGTTGATGATGGCATTGTACTCAGTCAAGCTAAGTATGCTCAAGATGTTCTCAGTAGAGTTGGCATGACACATTGTTCAGGTTCCCCTACACCTCTGTCCTCTTCAGAGAAGATTACAGCCAGGGAGGGAGACATGTTGGGACCTGAAGATATCACAAACTACCGCAGCATGGTAGGTGCTTTGCAGTACTTAACTCTTACTAGACCTGATATTTCTTATGCTGTCAACAAGGTATGTCAGTATTTGCATGCTCCTACTACTGTGCACTGGACTGCTGCGAAGCGTATATTGAGATATGTAAAGCATACACTTAGCATGGGTCTCACTTTTATGCGGTCTAGTTCTACTTTGGTCAGTGCTTTCTCAGATGCAGACTGGGCTGGCTGTATAGATGATCGAAGATCTACTGGAGGGTTTGCTATGTACTTTGGACCAAATCTGATTTCTTGGAGTGCTAAGAAACAGGCTACAGTATCTAGGTCAAGTACAGAGGCAGAATATAAGTCTGTGGCAAATGCAACGGCTGAAATAATCTGGGTACAGTCTCTTCTTGCAGAACTTGGAATCAAGTTGTTTCAGAAGCCGTGTCTGTGGTGTGACAATTTAGGAGCCACATATTTGTCAGCAAACCCAGTTTTCCATGCAAGAGCTAAACATATCGAGATTGATTTTCATTTTGTTAGAGAAAGAGTGATGAAGAAGCAGCTTGACATAAGGTTCATTCCTTCCAAAGATCAAGTTGCTGATGGGTTCACAAAGCCGCTTCCTGTAAGAAGTTTTGAGGAGTTTAGATTTAATCTCAACTTAAGAAAGTTGTGATTAAGGGAGGGTGTTAGAAATAGAGTTTGAGTCGGTTGTTGTAGACTCGTATGTATCCAGGACTTCTCTCTATCCCTCTCATTGTACTCCTATATAAACCAAGACAGAAATACAATCTCGGTTATCCGAGTAGAATCAAACCTACCTGATCTTTTACAACATATAGATCAGAGTACAATTCAGTTTATGTTCAAGGACGACGGTTACGTATAAACCATAAGTACAGTTACATACATGTGACAAGTATATTGAAAAAGGAGCACAACTAACTGAACCCGAGTACAGTTACGTACTAAACACAAATACAGTTATCCACACGAGCAAGTACAAGTTCAGCAGCACACATGAACGAGTACAAGTACAATCGCACATACAAGCAACCACATGTATAGTCGCGCGCACGAGTAAGTACAGATACAGAAGTACAATCACGCACACGAGCAAATACATGTAGAGAAGTGGTATCGTGCACACAAGCAAATACATGTACAGTCGCGCACAAGAGCAAATACAGTTACCGAGTAACGGTAAAATTGCATCAAATACACTAAAAATAGAAGTACTTATAAATTCAAGCACGAGTATAATTAGGTATACACCACGAGTATAACCATACTAGTATTATAAGTACAAAAAAGTATCTCGAAACCTATTAACATAGAATCTATTTTTGAAGATCTCGACGCAAGGATCACTAAACTGAAAACGGTTCATAATTTGGACTTACGGTTCTCAAGATATTTCATTTAAAAAAAGAATCTAAAAGATAAAGGGAATAACTGAAACAACCCACGTTCTCTGTCCTTCACTCTCCTCCCTCGTCCTCACCTTCCTTCCTCTTGCGACACGTAGCATGCAGGGAGACCACTTCCCAGAATTTTTCTAGCACCACAGTGCGCCATTTGTCGCGTACGGAGAGTGTTGCCTTCCCTTCTCAAAGATCAGTCTTTTTATAGAAATTTCGGCTAGGTTCCATTGCCTCTCAGATCTATTGGTGGGCCGGACAGTAGAGAATGTGACAAATATCTAGGGGCGCGTTTGGTAGCATGGGTCGAATTTTTGCACCTCGTGCAATAAGATGGACGTACATGCGCGTTGTAGACCGGTCACGGGCCAGATTCGGCCTATCGTTTGGTCTTCTGTGTTGCGTAAAGAAGTGCATGTTATTTAGATGTCTGGAGAAAGTGTGTCATCTGTGTTCAGCCACAACACATGTGTTTGGTTGCCATTTTGGACATCCAGGTTGTACTTCTCCTCACCATATTCAAATATGGTGATTTGATACGTCTCAAACGTATCTATAATTTTTGATGTTTCATGCTTATTTTACATCAATTCATATATGTTTTTCTTACACTTCGTTGCACTTTTCCATGATTTCCGGCACTAATCTATTAACAAGATGCCACAGTGTCAATTCTCTGTTTTCTGCTGTTTTGTATTTCAAAAAAGTTATACAGGAAATATTCTCGGAATTGGACGAAACAATAGCCGAAGTCAATATTTTACCGAAACGAAGACGAAGTCCAGAGGGGGGGCCGAAGAGGTGCCACAGGGCGGCTAGACCCACCCTTGGCGCGGCCTGGCCTTAGCCCGCGCCAAGGGGGTGTGGGCCCCCAGGCACCCCATCGACCTAAATCCTCCGCCTATTTATACATCTTCTCGGGAAAACACTGGATACCCAAGCCTCCATTCACGAAAAGTTCTGTCGCGGCCCGCCATCGCAGAACCCATCTCGGGGGGTTCTGAACCTCTTCCCGGCACCCTGTCGGAGGGGGAAATCATCGTCGGAGTCATCTACATCGCCATTCGTGAGTAGTTCATCCCTATACTATGGGTCCATTGTAGGATAACGTTGCATAGAAAACAAAAATTTTCCTACCGCGAACACGCAATCCAAGCCAAGATGCAATCTAGAAGACGGTAGCAACGAGGGGGTATCGAGTCTCACCCTTGAAGAGATTCCAAAGCCTACAAGATGAGGCTCTTGTTGCTGCGGTAGACGATCACTTGCCGCTTGCAAAAGCGCGTAGAAGATCTTGATCACGATCGGTTCCGGCGCCACGAACGGGCAGCACCTCCGTACTCGGTCACACGTTCGGTTGTTGATGAAGACGACGTCCACCTCCCCGTTCCAGCGGGCAGCGGAAGTAGTAGCTCCTCTTGAATCCGACAGCACGACGGCGTGGTGTCGGTGGCGGTGTAGAAGTCCGGCGGAGCTTCGCTAAGCTACGCGGGAAATATGAAGTGGAGGAGCAAAGCTAGGGTTTGGGAGGGGGTGGCCGGCCACTCAAGGGGGGCGGCCAAGCTATGGTCTTGGGGTGGCCGGCCCCCTCCCTTGGCCCCTCATTATATAGGTGGATCCCAAGTGTTGGTGTCCAAGTCTTCGAATAAGACCCGAAACCAAAACCTTCCATAGGAGGGGGAAACCTAGCCCAACTAGGACTCCCACCCAAAGGTGGGATTCCCACCTCCCATGTGGGGGGTGGCCGGCCCCCTATGGTGGAGTCCACTTGGGACTCCACCCCCACTAGGGCTGGCCGGCCATGGAGGTGGAGTCCCTTGTGGACTCCACCTTCCTTGGTGGTTTCTTCCGGACTTTTCTAGAACCTTCTAGAACCTTCCATAGAACCTTCCGCGACATTTTATTTCACATAAAATGACATCCTATATATGAATCTTATTCTCCGGACCATTCCGAACTCCTCGTGATGTCCGGGATCTCATCCGGGACTCCGAACAAATATTCGAACTCCATTCCATAATTCAAGTACTACCATTTCAACATCCAACTTTAAGTGTGTCACCCTACGGTTCGAGAACTATGTGGACATGGTTGAGTACTCACTCCGACCAATAACCAATAGCGGGATCTGGAGATCCATAATGGCTCCCACATATTCAACGATGACTTTAGTGATCGAATGAACCATTCACATACATTACCAATTCCCTTTGTCTCGCGATATTTTACTTGTCCGAGGTTTGATCTTCGGTATCACTCTATACCTTGTTCAACCTCGTCTCCGACAAGTACTCTTTACTCGTACCGTGGTATGTGGTCTCTTATGAACTCATTCATATGCTTGCAAGACATTAGACGACATTCCACCGAGAGGGCCCAGAGTATATCTATCCGTCATCGGGATGGACAAATCCCACCGTTGATCCATATGCCTCAACTCATACTTTCCGGATACTTAATCCCACCTTTATAGCCACCCATTTACGCAAAGTGGTGTTTGGTGTAATCAAAGTACCTTTCCGGTATAAGTGATTTACATGATCTCATGGTCATAAGGACTAGGTAACTATGTATCGAAAGCTTATAGCAAATAACTTAATGACGAGATCTTATGCTACGCTTAATTGGGTGTGTCCATTACATCATTCACACAATGACATAACCTTGTTATTAATAACATCCAATGTTCATGATTATGAAACTAATCATCCATTAATCAACAAGCTAGTTTAAGAGGCATACTAGGGACTTCTTGTTTGTCTACATATCACACATGTACTAATGTTTCGGTTAATACAATTCTAGCATGATATATAAACATTTATCATAAACATAAAGATATAAATAATAACCACTTTATTATTGCCTCTAGGGCATATCTCCTTCGATCTCCCACTTGCACTAGAGTCAATAATCTAGATTACATTGTAATATACCTAACACCCATGGCATTTTGGTGTTGGTCATGCTTTGCCCTAGGGAGAGCTTTAGTCAACGGATCTGCTACATTCAGATCGGTGTGTACTTTGCAAATCTTTACTTCTCCATCTTCGATGTACTCGCGAATCGAGTGGTAACGCAGCTTGATATGCTTCAGCCTCTTGTGTGACCTTGGCTCTTGTGCATTGGCGATGGCACCCATGTTATCACAAAGAAATGATTAATGGGTCCAATGCACTAGGAACCACACCGAGCTCTACAATGAACCTCTTCATCCATACCGCTTCGATGAAGCCTCCGGAAGCCGCTATGTACTCGATTCCGTTGAAGACTTCGCCACCGTGCACCGCTTCGAGCTTGCCCAGCTACTGCAGCACCATTCAATATAAACACGTACCCAGATTGTGACTTAGAGTCATCGGGATCGGTGTTCCAACTTGCATCGGTGTAACTTGTTACAACGAGCTCTTGGTCACCTCCATAACAAAGAAACATATCCTTAGTTCTTTTCAAGTACTTCAGGATATTCTTGACCGCTGTCCAGTGTTCCATTCCTGGATCACTTTGATATCTGCTAGTCAAACTAACAGCATGTGCTATATCCGGTCTTGTACATAGCATGGCATACATAATAGAGCCCATCGTCGAAGCATAGGGGATGTTACTCATCCTTTCTCTTTCTTCTGCCGTAGCCGGTCCTTGAGTTTTACTCAATACCTTGCACAGTAACATAGGTAAGAACCCTTTCTTACTTTCGTCCATTCTAAACTTCTTTAGAATCTTGTCCAGATATGTACTCTGTGATAGCCCTATTAGGCGTCTTGATCTATCTCTATAAATCTTGATGCCTAATATATATGATGCTTCACCAAGGTCTTTCATTGAAAAACTATTATTCAAATATCCCTTAACACTGCTTAATAGTTCTATATCATTCCCGATCAATAATATGTCATCTACATATAATATCAGGAATGCTACAGAGCTCCCACTCACTTTCTTGTAAATACAGGCCTCTCCATGACACTGTATAAACCCGAAGTCTTTGATCACCTTATCAAAGCGTCGGTTCCAACTTCTTGATGCTTGCTTCAGTCCATAGATTGAACGCTGAAGTTTGCATACTTTGTCAGCATTTTTAGGATCGACAAAACCTTTGGGTTGTACCATATACAACTCTTCCTCAATGTCTCCATTAAGGAACGCCGTTTTGACATCCATCTGCCAAATCTCATAATCGAAAAATGCAGCTATTGCTAACAAAATCCTCACAGATTTTAGCTTCGCTACAGGTGAGAAAGTCTCATTGTAGTCAACTCCTTGAATTTGTCGGAAACCCTTTGCGACAAGTCGAGCTTTATAGACAATAATATTACCATCAGCATCTGTTTTTCTCTTGAAGATCCATTTATTCTCGACAGCCTTTCGGCTATCAGGTAAGTCTACCAAAGTCCATACTTTGTTATCATACATGGATCCCATTTCGGATTTCATGGCTTCTTGCCATTTGTTGGAATCTGGGCTCATCATCGCTTCTTTATACGTCGCAGGGTCCTCATCATTGTTATCTACAATCATGATATTTAGACAAGGATCATACCAATCAGGAGTGGCACGTTCCCTTGTCGATCTGCGAGGTTCAGTAGTTTTCTCGTTCGAAGTTTCATGATCATTATCATTAGCTTCCTCTGTTGCCGGTGTAGGCGGTACAGGTACAACTTCCGATCGCGCTACTCTGATCAACGAGTATAGATTCATCAATCTCATCGAGTTCTACTTTTCTTCCAGTCACTTCTTTAGTGAGAAATTCTTTCTCAAGAAAGGTTCCGTTTTTAGCAACAAAGATTTTGCCTTCGGATCTGTGATAGAAAGTGTACCCTATAGTTTCCTTAGGGTAACCTATGAAGAAGCATTTCTCCGCTTTGGGTTCTAGCTTGTCCGGTTGTAACTTCTTTACATAGGCTTCGCAACCCCAAACTTTCAGGAACGACAGCTTAGGTTTCTTTTTAAACCATAATTCATACGGTGTCGTTTCTACGGATTTTGATGGTGCTCTATTTAAAGTGAATGCGGCTGTCTCTAATGCATAACTCCAAAATGATAACGGCAAATCAGTAAGAGACATCATACTACGAACCATATCTAAGAGAGTTCGATTACGACGTTCGGACACACCGTTTCGTTGAGGTGTTCCCGGCGGTGTCAATTGTGAAAGTATTCCGCATTTCTTTAAATGCATGCCAAACTCATAACTCAGATATTCACCTCCACGATCAGATCGTAGAAATTTGATCTTCTTGTTACGTTGATTTTCTACTTCACTTTGAAATTCCTTAAACTTCTCGAAAGTTTCGGATTTATGTTTCATGAAATAGATATACCCATATCTACTCAGATCATCTGTGAAGGTTAGAACATAACGATAACCACCGCGCGATGCTACGCTCATTGGTCCACATACATCGGTATGTATGATTTCCAAGACGTCCGGAGCTCGCTCCATCATACCAGAAAATGGAGTCTTTGTCATTTTTCCCATTAGACATGCTTCGCATCTATCAAGTGACTCAAAGTCAAGTGATTCAAGTAATCCATCAGTATGGAGTTTCTTCATGCGTTTCACTCCAATATGACCAAGACGACAGTGCCACATATAAGTAGAATTATCATTAAGTTTAATTCGCTTAGCATCAATGTTATATGTGCGTATCACTACTATCGAGATCTAACAGAAATAAGCCATTCTTGTGTGGTGCTCGACCATAAAAGATATTATTCATAAAAATAGAACAACCATTATTCTCAGACTTGAATGAATAACCGTCTTGCATTAAACAAGATCCAGATATAATGTTCATGCTCAACGCAGGTACATAATAGCAATTATTTAGGCTTAAAACTAATCCCGAAGGTAGATGTAGAGGAAGTGTGCCGAAGCGATCACATTGACCTTGGATCCGTTTCCAACGCGCATCGTCACTTCATCTTTCAGCGGTTGTCGTTTATTCTTTAGTTCCTGTTTCGAGTTACAAATATGAGCAACCGAACCAAGTATCAAATACCTGTGTACTAGAACGAGAACCAGTGAAATGAACATCTATAACATGTATATCAAATATACCTTCTTTCTTCTTCTTGACAAGGCCGCTCTTCAGATCAGCGAGATACTTGGAGCAATTACGCTTCCAGTGTCCCTTCTCCTTGCAGTAATAGCACTCAGCATCAGGCTTAGGGCCGTTCTTAGGTTTCATAGGAGGCGTGGCAGCTTTCTTGCCACCCTTCTTGAATTTTCCCTTAGACTTGCCCTGTTTCTTGAAACTGGTGGTCTTGTTGACCATCAACACTTGGTGCTCTTTCTTGATCTCAATCTCAGCAGCTTTTAGCATGCCAAAAAGTTCAGGTAACTCCTTGTTCATGTTCTGCATATTGTAGTTCATCACAAAGTTCTTGTAACTTGGTGGCAGTGATTGAAGGACACGATTAATCCCCGATCTGTTAGGAATCACTATTCCCAAGTCACCGAGTTTCTTCGCATGCCCGGTCATGGCGAGCATGTGCTCACTAACGGAGCTGCCTTCTTCCATCATACAGCTGAAGAAATGTTTCGATGCTTCATAGCATTCCACGGCCGCATGAGTCTCGAATATAGCTTTCAGCTCATTCATCAACTCATGAGGATCATGGTGCTCAAAACGTTTTTGAAGATCGGATTCCAGACTGCACAGGATGGCACACTGAACTTGAGAGTACCGAGTTTTCCGAGTCGCGTAAACAGCTTTTACTTCATCGGATTCATCTTCTGCAGGAGGGTCACCTAGCGGTGCATCAAGCACAAATTGCAGATTTCCGCCAGAGAGGAAGATCCTCACATGACGGAACCAGTCGGTGAAGTTGCTACCGTTGCTCTTAAGTTTCTCTTTCTCTAGGAACGGATTAAAATTGATTGGGGACGCCATCTCTACAACATATATTTGCAATAGTTTAGACTAAGTTTATGACATATTGAGTTCAAATTTTAATTCAACATAATTAAAAACCTAAGTGAACTCCCACTCAAAACAATATCCCTCGCATTGTCTTAGTGATCACACGAACCAAATCCACCGCACCTAAACCCGATCATCACGAGAAAATGTGTGATTTCAATGGCGAACACTCAAAGTGTTCATCATATCAACCATATGATTCATGCTCTACCTTTCGGTATCACGTGTTCCGAGACCATGTCTGTACATGCTAGGCTCGTCAAGGCCACCTTAGTATCCGCATGTGCAAAGCTGTCTTGCACCCGTTGTATGTACTTATCGAATCTATCACATCCGATCATCACGAGATGCTTGAAACGATAAGACTTGATAACGGTGCTACTAAGGATGAACACTTTATTATCTTGAGATTTTAGTGAGAGATCATCTTATAATGCTACCGTCGCGATCTAAGCAAAATAAGATGCATAAAAGGATTAACATCACATGCAGTTCATATGTGATATGATATGGCCCTTTTGTTCTTGCGCCTTTGATCTTCATCTCCAAAGCACGGATATGATCTCCATCATCTTCGGGCATGATCTCCATCATCGTCGGCGTAGCGTCAAGGTCAATGGCGCCGTCTTCATGATTGTCCTCCATGTAGCAACTATTACAACTACTTTGAAATACTACTCAACATGAAATTTAAAGACAACCATAAGGCTCCTGCCGGTTGCCACAATACAATAATGATCATCTCATACATATTCATCATCACATTATGGCCATATCACATCACCAAACCCTGCAAAAACAAGTTAGACGCTCTCTAATTTGGTTTGCATATTTTACGTGGTTTAGGGTTTCGATATAGATCTAATCTACCTACGAACATGAACCACAACGTTGATACTAATGTTGTCAATAGAAGAGTAAATTGAATCTTTACTATAGTAGGAGAGACAGACACCATAAAGCCTCTTATGCAATACAAGTTGCATGTCGAACGAGGAACAAGTCTCATGAACGCGGTCATGTAAAGTTAGTCCGAGCCGCTTCATCCCACTATGCCATAAAGATGCAAAGTACTCAAACTAAAGATAACAAGAGCATCAACGCCCACAAACCATTGTGTTCTACTCGTGCAACCATCTATGCATAGACACGGCTCTGATACCACTGTAGGATAACGTTGCATAGAAAACAAAAATTTTCCTACCGCGAACACGCAATCCAAGCCAAGATGCAATCTAGAAGACGGTAGCAACGAGGGGGTATCGAGTCTCACCCTTGAAGAGATTCCAAAGCCTACAAGATGAGGCTCTTGTTGCTGTGGTAGACGATCACTTGCCGCTTGCAAAAGCGCGTAGAAGATCTTGATCACGATCGGTTCCCGGCGCCACGAACGGGCAGCACCTCCGTACTCGGTCACACGTTCGGTTGTTGATGAAGACGACGTCCACCTCCCCGTTCCAGCGGGCAGCGGAAGTAGTAGCTCCTCTTGAATCCGACAGCACGACGGCGTGGTGTCGGTGGCGGTGTAGAAGTCCGGCGGAGCTTCGCTAAGCTACGCGGGAAATATGAAGTGGAGGAGCAAAGCTAGGGTTTGGGAGGGGGTGGCCGGCCACTCAAGGGGGGCGGCCAAGCTATGGTCTTGGGGTGGCCGGCCCCCTCCCTTGGCCCCTCATTATATAGGTGGATCCCAAGTGTTGGTGTCCAAGTCTTCGAATAAGACCCGAAACCAAAACCTTCCATAGGAGGGGGAAACCTAGCCCAACTAGGACTCCCACCCAAAGGTGGGGTTCGCACCTCCCATGTGGGGGGTGGCCGGCCCCCTATGGTGGAGTCCACTTGGGACTCCACCCCCACTAGGGCTGGCCGGCCATGGAGGTGGAGTCCCTTGTGGACTCCACCTTCCTTGGTGGTTTCTTCCGGACTTTTCTAGAACCTTCCATAGAACCTTCCGCGACATTTTATTTCACATAAAATGACATCCTATATATGAATCTTATTCTCAGGACCATTCCTAACTCCTCGTGATGTCCGGGATCTCATCCGGGACTCGAACAAATATTCGAACTCCATTCCATAATTCAAGTACTACCATTTCAACATCCAACTTTAAGTGTGTCACCCTACGGTTCGAGAACTATGTGGACATGGTTGAGTACTCACTCCGACCAATAACCAATAGCGGGATCTGGAGATCCATAATGGCTCCCACATATTCAACGATGACTTTAGTGATCGAATGAACCATTCACATACATTACCAATTCCCTTTGTCTCGCGATATTTTACTTGTCCGAGGTTTGATCTTCGGTATCACTCTATACCTTGTTCAACCTCGTCTCCTGACAAGTACTCTTTACTCGTACCGTGGTATGTGGTCTCTTATGAACTCATTCATATGCTTGCAAGACATTAGACGACATTCCACCGAGAGGGCCCAGAGTATATCTATCCGTCATCGGGATGGACAAATCCCACTGTTGATCCATATGCCTCAACTCATACTTTCCGGATACTTAATCCCACCTTTATAGCCACCCATTTACGCAGTGGTGTTTGGTGTAATCAAAGTACCTTTCCGGTATAAGTGATTTACATGATCTCATGGTCATAAGGACTAGGTAACTATGTATCGAAAGCTTATAGCAAATAACTTAATGACGAGATCTTATGCTACGCTTAATTGGGTGTGTCCATTACATCATTCACACAATGACATAACCTTGTTATTAATAACATCCAATGTTCATGATTATGAAACTAATCATCCATTAATCAACAAGCTAGTTTAAGAGGCATACTAGGGACTTCTTGTTTGTCTGCATATCACACATGTACTAATGTTTCGGTTAATACAATTCTAGCATGATATATAAACATTTATCATAAACATAAAGATATAAATAATAACCACTTTATTATTGCCTCTAGGGCATATCTCCTTCATCCATAGCAGTAGCTAGATGGTTGTCTTCTCTACTTTGTGTTTCATGTATAGATCTTGTGAGCTGCCCTACATGATCAAGATTATCTTTATGTAATCATATATGTTGTGTTTGTTGGGATCCGATGAATATTGTATACTATGTTGAGATTGATTATATATTCATGTCATATGTTATTTGTGATCTTGCATGTTCTCCGTTGCTAGTAGAAACTCTGGCCAAGTGGACACTTGTGACTCCAAGAGGGGGTATTTATGCTCGATAGTAGGTTCATGCCTCTAGCTTTCTGGGAGAGGGACAATAACTCCTAAGATTGTAGATGTGTTGTTGCTACTAGGGAGAAAACAAAAATGTTTTATCCGAGGATAATTCTATTGTATACTTTACACACATTGCTTAATGCGATAATCGGTTGCTTGTAACTTAATACTGAAAGGTGTTCGGGCGATAACCGGAATGTGGATTATTAGTAATAGACGCAGTTGGATTACGGTCTATGTATTATGTTGTAATGCCCAATCAAATCTCATAGTAATCATCTTGTCATGTATGGTCGATATTCTGTCAATTGCTCAGCTGTAATTTGTTCACCCAACATGCTATTTATCTTTATGGAGAGACACCCTCTAGTGAACTGTGGACCCCGGTCTTGTTTCCTTTACTGATAAATTTTACTGCAATCATGTTCTATTTACTTTCTGCAAACATCTCTTTCCACTCGATACGTCTAACCCTTTGTGTTCAGCAAACTAGTGAGATTGACAACCTCACTGTAAGTTGGGGCAGAGTACTGTGGTTGTGTTGTGTGCAGGTTTTACATTGTTGCTGACGCCGGTAGTGCGTCCTGCCACTAGTCAGCCAGCAACACCTTGAGAAGTCACACCTTTCTCCTACTGGTCGACTAAACCTTGGTTTCTTACTGAGGGGAAACTTGCTACTGTGCTCATCATACCTTCCTCTTGTGGTCCCCAACATTTTGAAGTCGGCGTAACGATAAGCACCATCATGACCTTACCATCACATAACGGCACACAAGAGCACAAAGACGATTATTAGCACAACACACAATTATATACACTTGGAACATAGTACTTAGTACCTAATCCTAGCATCAGAGTGGTAAGACGCCTACTTAAACCTGGGGGCAGATTACCCATGTCCAAAAGCAATGTTCAACAACCTGTAGAGGCCGACATTACGTGCACATATGCATAGCAAGTGTTTAACAGCCTCTTGAGGCCAGCACAAGAACTAACAACTTCACAGCAGCAGAGACAGAGAACAAGCACATTACCTTAATAGGGAGGATCAACATAAGGGCCCTCACGATGCCTCCTGCAACCGAAGATACTGGAGCATGAATTGTCCTTCCTGGAGACGTCGACTTGGAAGTTGTCGTCCTTAGGGGTGAAGACGATCGTGTCATCGACGCGGAAGTCAGACCTGGCGGCGAAATCGCTCCATGACTTGATGAAGCCGACGCGCTCGGCCCTCCACTAGATCTGTACCCTCCACTCGCAGCGTTGGACCATGTACAAGGCCACCTTCACCGGTGGTCCATTGTTCTCCAGCTTGTACTTCCTGATCAGGTGCTGCTCCATGTAGGGCGGCAGGGCGAGGGAAGTGAGGTCCTGGCTCTCCAGCTGCACGAACAACTCTAACAACCAATGCACAGCAGGACACCCGGCGTGAACCCTATGCGCGGTGATCTACCGGTGGGCTTCCATGAACCCTTCACTCGCGTCCCGAAGCTTCACCCGGATGATAATGTCCCGTGCCTCCCCTATGGGCCCTTCCGGGAAGGTTTCCAGGAAGAGCCAGTTCTGCAGATGCAGTGAGAATGACAAGAGTGAGCGATACTTGCGCTGGTCAGCTCCAATGGCAATGACAATCTCAAGTCCATCATGTCCATGGCAAGCTCAAGTCCATCATGGCCATGACAATCACACGATAATCATGGCCATGACAATGTCAAGTCCATCATGGCCATGGCAAGCTCAAGTCCATCATGGCAATGTCAAGCTCAAGATCACCCTACTCATCGTTGACATGCTTATGACAAACATGAAACACACATTGACATCAATCTTATCTGCTTTGACATCAATCGGTTCTACATTGACATCAATCGGATCTACATTGTGATCAATCCGATGTACATTCACATCAATCAGATGAGGAAGGGATAGAGACTGCTTACAATGGGGTGGAAGCAAGCGGGCTCGTCGGAGGAGGAGGCCGCGCACCGGCGGCGGCATGTGGTGTAGGAGGTCGCACCCCAAATCCAGGAGGAGGCCGAGGCAGAGCCGGAGCAGCAGTCGGATGACATGGCGCCGGAGCAGCTGTTGGAAAGCGGGGTGCAGACGGAGCAGACGGCTGCCGACGAGCATGGGGTCGGCCGAAGGGCGGCGACGCGCCATTGGGAGCAGCCGGACATGGCTGGCCCCACACACTACAAGAAATATGGTGACTTGCGACCCTCCATATTGGTGCACCATCTATGACCACGATGTGAACAATAACTATTGGTCGCCAGTTGAGCGTCATTGACGGATCACAACGACCTTTTTTCTAATGGTCATACAGGGTAATGACCAATATTGATGGTCATAGATTCTATGACCAAAGTATTAGTCACTGGCAATCTTCACTGTCCACCTCAGGTCTGATGTGGTGAATCCTACGTGGCAGATATGTGACCAAACCGAATGGTCGTGGATCAAAATCAGCCCAGTCCAGTTCAATGTTATACATGGGCCAAGCCCAACTATTCGTCCTATGTAGTTTTTTCTTTGTCGGTTTTGGTCATCAAGATGTGGGCCAAGTCCAAAATTTTAGTGTTTTTTGATTTTTGGGCCATGGCAGCTTTGCCATCCATTTATTTTTTTGGGCTTCAGCCTCTTTATTAGTATAAGCTTTTATCTTGTATCCATGTCGAGAATTATTTGGGCCACAACCTTTTTAGTGAAGCCCAATAACATATCTACACATATATTAAATAACAGTAGTGTCCATGCATTTTTCTATGAAACGGCATAAGACCTGAATAACATCAAATGTTTGATTCACAACATTGGAGTAACATAAAATATAACTCCACCATTACGAACACCATCATTACATACACGCATCATCCATGTAAACACATCACAACTTTCATACATGTCTCTCCCAGCAAATGCAGTTGTGTACAATCTCCCAACCATTAGTTCCTAGAACCTTTACCTGCACGCTGTTCAGTCCAATGAAAAAACCTCAGTAGCAATGATGTACAAGCTTCAACAAGCAAGCAGTAAACACGAAGCATCAGGATATTGATGTTGCTCTTTAAAAGACTGATCATTTGAAGGGGAAAACACCTACTAAAGAAGAAATGAAATAAGACATCTAACATGTACTGTAGCATGTAAAATAGACTATTGGTGATGCAGGAAGATGAGATTAGTTGAGGCTCCAATTTTCAAAGAAATGTGGTGTTTTTGAACAAAAATCTGGGAGCAAACATAGAAAAGTACAACAATTCAAATCTATTTGCATGAAGTGCAAGCAAGTATTATATCCCGAGGTATGACCGTGAGTGGACCAGTGCAAAAAAACATTACATAGGAGTATGGGACTACATTTGAGATGCGCATAACTTTCTAAACCAAGTTCTTGCTTGAGATGTTAGGCAATCACGAAGCGTGTGTTTTAATAAACTGATGTAAAACAACAACAAAATATTGACCAGTAGAATGAAACATTCGCAGCACTGACCGCCATGTGGTTTCCAGAGTACTATTAGACCCAAAGTTGCAACTCCATCAAAAACAGGTACTTGGTACACATAATGGTAGCCTCTGAGAGGACTTGTGTAAATAAAACATCAATAGACACTACACAGTTCAATGGTTCAAGGAACTGTATGTTTGCATACCTTGCTGCAAGCTTCTGCAACTTCTCGTGTTCAGTTTTCTGCACAAATAGTTAATCATGCATGTTAGTAAGTTTTATAAACAGAGCATCAACAGTAATACAGATACCACTGACATCAAGGCATTAGTTGATTACCAGACTTCTATTGTAACTTCATATGAACATAATTTACATTGGGACCAACTAGATTGCATGAACTCAAAGTAAATGGAAACATAAATTTGTCTGATTACAAAGAAAACGTTTGACACATTCAAAGAGCACCAAACACAAACTACTACTCAACAAACTATAGGTCGCACACATCCTACGGCTCATATGTATCAATTGGCAAATATACAACAAAATTTTCAATGTACATAATAATAACTAAGCTGATTACTACAACATACTTTACCAAAGGTATATTAGAATTATTTTTGGACAAAAGGCGAGTGCCTTACTGCTTCCACGTGGGAGGGAGCTTCTTGGTGCGTTTGCAGTTGTGGGCTTCACAAGGATGCGCGTGATCTTGAGCTCTTGTCATGTCCCTCCTTGATCCTCTCCTGGTGCATCGTAAATTATAACTACTGAATGTGATGTATATAGGCACAAAAGAGTTCACATCAAATAAGCAAACAAACTAAAAGTGATTCTTGATGGTTCAGCTAATCTGCACAGATTAATCAGATTTGATGCATCCTTCTAGTAAATCACAAAACAAAAACCATCACAGCAGTTCAAACAAACCATGAGATGAAGAGGCACAGGAATGTGCTTACCATACAGACCTGCTTGGTGTTGGGGTGCTCGTCCTTGGTGTCCTTCTTGAACCCCTTCCCCTCTCTGTAGCATACATCTATAGTAAATTTAAATCGAAAGGTCAGCCTACTTACAAGTTAGATTCAACAAGTCATGATAAATAAAAGAACTGTATTATTAACCATCCTACTATTACCTTCCAATTCTGCATCTAGACATTCATGTGCGTGTACAGTACATGAAAATGGGTAAGAGAGAACATAAGGTAATAAAAGGGGAGCAAACATAAAGGGTGGTACAGGAAAATGAATGATCATAGAGTGGCACATCAGATTTCGTGAAATAGTTGTACCAGTACATCTAATGATTTATGATTGATGCATATATAACAGCTAAACAGAGCAAACTTGGAAGTTGACTGATTAAGCTTAACCACAAGGTCATTCAAATACTTTACAATCATGTTTACTATATATCTTACATGCTAACAAAAATAAACAAGACATGAGCTATGGGCAAGTGAACCAAACTGTTCTGCCACACTATATTTGGGATAGCTAGGCCATGAAGGGATGAAGGCTAACTATATGTGTCAAATTCTGGCTCGTAAAGTCACTAGCTACCCGCAGCTATCTGGCTCATCTTACCGCCAAATAGTTGGAGACAGTAGCCAATTAGGCCCCGTTTGGTTTGTGGGAATCCAAAACATAGTAACAGAAAACTGTATAGGACTAGGACTCCGAGTAAACTATGAACCTACAGGTTTCTGAAACGCAGGAATATAACATTTGAGCTGTTGTGTACAGAGGAAACATTTGGTTTGGAAGAAGACTTGGAGCAATAATAGATCACTGTTTAGTATTATTTTATTCGGACTCTAGACCCTAGACCCGCAATATTAGTGCAAAATTCGCCACACGCGCAGTGTGGTTTTTATCTCTAAGGACGCAAAGCAATCGATTTAGTTATCCCCGTGCAGTGGGGCATGCAACGAAATAGATCTAGATGAAGGGAGACATGAGTCATCACAGATTATACCAGGATGTGGTCGAAGAGGGTAGCCTAGTCGACCTTGCCGAACTCGACGTCCCAACTATTGAGGTCCTCCGCAGGGTACTGGGTGGACGACCTGTCGCCGGATGGTCTGCGCCTCCATGGTCTCCTCCCCCATGGCTGATTTCGATCTCATCCGGGGTGCCTGCAGAGAGAGAGGGAGAGATATTGAGAGATAATTCGAGAGAGAGAAAGAGAGGTGGAAAAATGGAGCGGACATGGGCGGCTGGATCGAGCGGCATAGAGGTTGGGGTCGCGGGTCAAGATGGCCTTGGTGTAGAGCTGGGCGAGTGGGCGTACTCAAAATCGTTATCGACGCCTAGAACTTCAGATCCGACGCCGCAACTGCCTTGGTGATTTGGTTCTGTTGCCATGGCTAGCGTTTGCGGTGAAGTGGGGGAAGGAAATTGAGGGGAGAGGAGGGTGGGTGGCGGCGGACCGGCGGCGCACCGTCCCAATTCCACCGGGTCCTCTATATTGCAGACCACAGACCAACACTACACGGCGATTTGCACAAAAATAACCCAAAAGTGGAAGAAAAGCATAGACTGACCCTCCGGCGAAACTATTTCACCCATCTAACCCTTTTGTGTGGCGTCCCTCCCATCGGCGCCACACTTGGCGCCCCTCCTGCCGGCGCCACTCTCCCAGCCGACGTGGCGCCCTCGACGCTGAGCTGGTCCGCCGATCCGACGTGGCAGCATGTGTGGCGCCCCTCTCATCGGCGCTACACATGCACTTATAATTGCCCAAACATACTGTGAGACAATTCGTCTGGGACTTAGCCGTTTTGGCGAGGCTCTATCTGTGGCGCCGATGCCACGAGCGCCACACTAGCATGTGTTGCGCCGATGCCACGGGCGCCACACAAAGAGGCTCGCCAAAACGGCTAAGGACTTATCGTCCGGAGCCCCTGGATGTTTTCGACCCAGAAGTTGATATATGTTGGCATGTGTGGCGCCGATGCCGCGGGCGCCACACAGTGCATTGTGGCGCCAGTGTGAAGGGCGTCACACGTTGACTTGTGTTAAAACCATGAAAAATCCTACCATACTCCAACAGTTTTGAGTACAACATTGGACACAACAAGTAGCAATTTCAGAACATACACATATAACACTTCATAGCTCACATCGTAGCACGTAGATTCAAACAACAAGTAGCATTATAGACATGGTTCGAAATGACATAGGGTTCACAACTCGATACTTATTAAGATAGAGTTCACAACAACACGTAGCACATCCTAGTATCGTCCTCGACGTGCCGTCCTCACGGGTTGCTTCCGGACGGCCATCCTTTTCGTCCGCTGCCGTGGCTCTTGTTGCTGCTGCTCCTCCTGCTCCTCCTCCTCTGAAGATAATGGCTCGTCATTCCTCATCCTCGACAAAGATGATCTCCGCGGCGGCCCCTCATCCTCCTCAATGACAACCTTCTTTCCTCGGTTGACATAATCTTCCGGAGTGTACCGGTTTGGAGCCTTGCCCCTTGGCTTCAACTGGTAAGCTGACCGTGGGGCTTCCTTCTTGCCGCGACTAATGCTTTGACTCAAAATTTCGCCGTCGTCAGGAATCTTCACAAACATGAACACATGAGATTACAAAAGTTGAAATTAGTAAGAACATGTTTGACAGCAACAAAATAGTCCATACGTCCCGCTCTTCAGAAGAGGAGGATGTAAGAATTTCGCCTTCGCGGCAACCTAGCAAGTTGGCTAACCGCCGCATCTTTCGTGCAGTGTTCTGCGTCATGGAACTCATGGTTACAAAGCCACCAGAACATAATAGCGTACATTCAAAGTTGGTGATCATACCTTAATGAAATGCCGCAACGGTCCGACAGGCTTTCCATCTCTCCCGCTCTGGTCCCACATAATCTCGCACTCGTTAGCTGTTTTTTAGATCTCCGACCGCTGTGACAAACATATCATACACAATTTAAGCGAGCACATGGCAATCTAGATGATGTACTATTTAGTGAGAGAATTCATTACCACGAAGTTCAGCTCCATACGGAAAGTAGGAGCATGCATCCACCAATACCGCCGCTCCCAGTCCTGCTCCCAGTCCTGCGACAAGCTTCGTCCAACTGCGTACATAAGACATTTGGTTAGTACTTTGTGCCGCTGTTCCCCAACTCCACTACTATAGGAAAATAGTACATAGAACAAATCATCACCTGCCGGTAGAGGTAGGCAAGTGCCGCTGTTCCCCAACTCCACCGGTGCTCCAACACCGTAAGCGCCTTCAGCCAACACCAATGGGCCAGCTTCCCCCCACTGTCAGGAAAGAGAGTCCTCGAAATCATGTACCACAAGTACACGCGGGTGTATGTCCTGCGAGTGTCCTTGTTGGCCCCTTCCGGGCATTCTCCAAAGTTAGTCCTGATCCAAGAAAAAGATGCGCCGGCGGGAGCCCTCTCCTTTGGATTTGCTGGCGCCGGAGGAGCCATGCCAATAAGTGCCTCCATCTGCTGGCGCCACCCATCAGAAGCTGTGTTCATACACAGTGGCTCGCCCTGAATAGGTAGTCCAAGGATCATGGAAACATCCTGGAGAGTAGGGGCCATCTCGTCGGCCCTCAAGTGGAAGGTGTGCGTCTCCGGCCTCCACCGGTCGACAAGAGCGGTGAGTGCCGCGGCGTTCATGTTCGGCCCCCCACGGCTTACAAGGGATATGAACGGGAGAAGACCGGTAGGCTCGATGAACTCCGTGTACCTCTCGTCATACGGTATATCCACTGTGCCATGGTAACGAATCTTCAAAGGGTGAAGATCCGTTGTCCTCTCCGTCATATGAACAGCCCGGTGATCCCTGTCATACTCTTGATCTAGGAGCCACACCATCCTACATGTTTACACAAATACACCATATTATGAGCAACACATACATGAGAATATATCCAAATAAGCCATCACAAATACATCAAATACATAAATATACATTCATATCTAGGGATAGAACACCATATGAGTTATTCCTTCACATACACATTCATGAAATTTGATGCCTAGGGTTCCTCCACAAATCTAGGATACATACATATCTAGGGTTCCTACACATACACATTCAACACTTACATACCCATTTCAACACATACATAGCCATTTCAAATCTAGTTTCCATGTCTAGGGTTCATGTACAAATCTAGCAAAATTTAACATCTATGGTTCCAACAAATCTATGGTTCAAACACATGCATACAATGAGGCTATCAATTTCAATACATACACATCAATATAGATTCCAACAACCAACATTTCCAATCTACGCAAAACGGGTAAATCGAATTAAACCGGAGCAAATCTTGGATGAATCGAAGGGGAACGAAGGGGAATACCTTGAGGATTGTATGGGGATGGATTTGGCTGGCCAGATCTGTCCAATCCGTGGAGGATTTGGTGGGGGCGGAGGAGAGGCGGCCGGCGGCGGCAGTTGAAGGAGAGAAACAGAGGAGAGAAAGAAGAGAAAGAGAGGGTCGGGCTGGGGGCGGGCGCGGGCGCCACACTTAAGTGGATGTGTGGTGCCCGTGGCATCGGCGCCACACATGCAAGTGTGGCGCCCGTGGCATCGGTGCCACACATAGAGGCTCGCCAAAACGGCTAAGTCCCAGACGTCTGAAGCCCCTGGATGTTTTCGACCGAAAACTTGATATAAGTTGGCTTGTGTGGCGCCGATGGGAGGGGCGCCACACATGCTGCCACGTCGGATCGGCGGACCAGCTCAGTGTCGAGGGCGCCACGTCGGCTGGGAGAGTGGCGCCGGCAGGAGGGGCGCCACACTGGCAAGTGTGGCGCTGATGAGAGGGGCGCCACACAAAAGGGTTAGATGGGTGAAATAGTTTCAACGGAGGGTCAGTCTGTGCTTTTCTTCCACTTTTGGGTTATTTTTGTGCAAATCGCCGTGTAGTGTTGGTCTGTGGTCTGCAATATAGAAGACCCGCTCGAATTGGTTGAAAGTCGTGGGTTCGACCCACTGGGCCAACTTTTTCCCTCAATTATTTCCCATGAACGGACATGTCTCAGTTTGGTGGGCCTGTGTGCGGGTGGGACCGTCCTGCCAGTTTAGTGGGCCCACGTGACAGGTAGGCCCCATGTAGCCCACACGTCACTTGATTGGCTGCCTAGTTGGGCCTCTTGATCAATAGCTAATGTGTGGGTTCCACCCATTAGATGTATATTTAAACCTGGCGCTACCAAGACATGTAAGCGGAAGTTGCCACGTAAACACAACACATCAACGACATTGCGGAGTTGGTTGGACAGTCATTTTAAGGCATCACGGGCTAGCAGTTACGACCATTTAAATTGGTCTTAACAAGCTAAATATAAGGTCGTGAACTGTTTCATCTTCTCTATGACCATTTCACGTAAGAAAATTATGACCTTACTAACTAAGATGGTCGTAATCAATTAGGATTTAGACCCTCCCAAACGCCTTACGACCAATTGTTGTGAAATGGTCATAGAGTTATGACTAATTTATCTATGGTCATAGTAACAAGGTCACTAGTTAACACATTTCTTGTAGTGACATGGCATCGGCGAGTGCATCGATGTGGAGGCGAACCCTGATGGAGGCTCCATCTCCCTGCTAGAGCCTGCTGCACACGCTGCCATTGCCGCCGCCTTGCCGAAGAAAACCCTACGCAGGGCTGGAAAATCCCCGTCTCAGGATCCGCCAAAGGAATCCCGACGGCCTATAGAGCGGCGACGGCCGCGCTACGTGTACCCATGCCGATAGGTCTGCGTGTACAACATGGAGGCCTTCCAAGCAACCAAACGGGCGAAATCTGCTGGCCCAATGCGAGTCAAGGGACACCCAGCCTATCAAACGCGCCCTGGATGTCTCACCGCACAGAATTTGTAGAAATGGATGAGAGGAGATCAATCTGGCTCCAATCGTCGTCCTTGGCCGGAAAATACAAAAGCTATATATCGCATACAGATTCCACGTAGCTCCATCAATAAACACATTTATTTATCGGTTTTGCTAGTTCTTAGTAGCTGAGAACTAATAATACTCTATCTAGTTATACATTCGTGCATGTAAGTTGTAACTCAAGTTACGATTAAGTTTTTTTTCAGTTACAAGTGGGGTTTCAAGTGAAATTTTTATAGTTTCTAACATAGATAATACATATGACATAATAAAATACAATGTATACCTACAGAAGAAATAGTAATGAAAATCAAAATGCTTAATTTATTGATGGAACAAAGAAAAAGTTACCTGGAAAGATGCCTTGCATTTTCACTTCCCAAAATACATCAAACACCAAGGCTCAGTAACCTACAAGTAAACTTAAATATTTAATGCTGAAGTGGAATATAGTGACCAAAATTATTGTACTCAGTTTCAAAAAAAAAATTGTACTCAAGGACACATTATGATGTTTGTGTGTGATACATGCACAAAGCTTACAAAAGGAATCAAAGGAGGATTAGTTTAGAAAATGATATTTAAATTAGTAATTAGTTTGCAAGCATCAATTCTATTACTAAATAAACAATGGCAACATAGAGTAGAGAAAAGGTTAATCCTATTAAAGTCTACATATGACTAAATAATAAGTGATGGTGCTTAAATTAGCTACTCCATGTGTTTATAATTAGGGATGTTTGTAATTATCAAATGAAAACTGTCAATATCCATGTGTTAGTTGGATAAAAACATGCAAGTGTTGATTACCAGAAAAGAAAGCAAAGCGGTTATCAAACAGAGGGTTTAAACGTGCACATTTGTTCTTCCCACCTTGGTAGAAGTGTATTTATTCAAAATTAAAGTCACGAGCCTTCAGGCTATAGTCATCCGAACTTCTTCAGTCTGCAGTTAAAAATATCAAGAGTTTCAGAGAACTTAAAATCGGTTTGGCATATGTCCAGTGCGTGTTGATAACGCGTGAAGCACACGTCCGTTGGGAACCCCAAGTGGAAGGTGTGATGCGTATAGCAGCAAGTTTCCCTCAGTATGAAACCAAGGTTGTCGAACCAGTAGGAGATGAAAGCCACGTGAAGGTTGTTGGTGAACGAGTGTAGTGCGGCGCAACACCAGGGATTCCGACGTCAACGTGGAACCTGCACAACACAATCAAAATACTTTGCCCCAACTTAACAGTGAGGTTGTCAATCTCACCGGCTTGCTGTAAACAAAGGATTAAACGTATGGTGTGGAGAATGATGTTTGCTTGTAGAAAACAAAAGAGAACAGAGATTGCAGTAGATTGTATTTCAGATGTAAAAGAATGGACCGGGGTCCACAGTTCACTAGTGGTGTCTCTCCCATAAGATAAATAGAATGTTGGGTGAACAAATTACAGTTGGGCAATTGGCAAATAGAGATGCACATACATATTATGATGATTACTATGAGATTTAATCAGGGCATTACGACAAAGTACATAGACCGCTATCCAGCATGCATCTATGCCTAAAAAGTCCACCTTCGGGTTAGCATCCGCACCCTTCCAGTATTAAGTTGCAAACAACAGACAATTGCATTAAGTATGGTGCGTAATGTAATCAACACAAATATCCTTAGACAAAGCATTGATATTTTATCCCTAGTGGCAACAGCACATCCACAACCTTAAAACTTTCTGTCACTGTCCCAAATTCAATGGAGGCATGAACCCACTATCGAGCATAAATACTCCCTCTTGGAGTCACAAGTATCAACTTGGCCAGAGCCTCTACTAGCAACGGAGAGCATGCAAGAACATAAGCAACACATATATGATAGATTGATAATCAACTTGACATAGTATTCAATATTCATCGGATCCCAACAAACACAACATGTAGCATTACAAATAGATGATCTTGATCATGATAGGCAGCTCACAAGATCTAAACATGATAGCACAATGAGGAGAAGACAACCATCTAGCTACTGCTATGGACCCATAGTCCAAGGATGAACTACTCACACATCGATCCGGAGGCGGGCATGGTGATGTAGAGCCCTCCGGTGATGATTCCCCTCTTCGGCAGGGTGCCGGAGGAGATCTCCTGAATCCCCCGAGATGGGATTGGCGGCGGCGGCGTCTCTGGAACTTTTTCCGTATCGTGGCTCTCGGTAATAGGGTTTTCGCGACGGAGAGTTTAAGTAGGCGGAAGGGCAGAGTCGGGGGAGGCTCGAGGGGCCCACACCATAGGCCGGCGTGATACGTCTCCGACGTATCGATAATTTCTTATGTTCCATGCCACATTATTGATGATATCTACATGTTTTATGCATACTTTATGTCATTATTATGCGTTTTCTGGAACTAACCTATTGACGAGATGCCGAAGTGCCAGTTCCTGTTTTCTGCTGTTTTTGGTTTCAGAAATCCTAGTAAGGAAATATTCTCGGAATTGGACAAAATCAACGCCCAGGGTCCTATTTTTCCACAAGCTTCCAGAAGACCGAAGAGGAAACGAAGTGGGGCCACGAGGCGACGACACAACAAGGCGGCGCGGCCTGGGCTTGGGCCGCACCGGCCTATTGTGTGGCCACCTCGTGTGGCCCCCTGACCTGCCATTCCGCCTACTTAAGGTCTCCGTCGCGAAAACCCTACCACGTTCGACGAAACCAGAGAAAACCTTCCAGAGCCGCCGCCATCGCGAAGCCAAGATCTGGGGGACAGGAGTCTCTGTTCCGGCACGCCGCCGGGACGGGGAAGTGCCCCCGGAAGGCTTCTCCATCAACACCACCGCCATCTTCACCAACGCTGCTGTCTCCCATGAGGAGGGAGTAGTTCTCCATCGAGGCTCGGGGCTGTACCGGTAGCTATGTGGTTCATCTCTCTCCTATGTACTTCAATACAATAATCTCATGAGCTGCCTTACATGATTGAGATTCATATGATGATGCTTGTAATCTAGATGTCATTATGCTAGTCAAGTGGATTTTACTTATGTGATCTCCGGAGACTCCTTGTCCCACGTGTGTAAAGGTGACAGTGTGTGCACCGTGTGGGTCTCTTAGGCTATATTTCACAGAATACTTATTCACTGAGTTATGATTTGAGTTGGATGTCTCTATGAAATTGTGGTGTGTTAGTACCTCCTGTGAATGCTCAAAGTGACAGCGTGGGGTGTTCATTAGTACTTGGGAATGCATCTTTAAGGTTTGCCTACATGATGAATTAGTGTTCGTTATCTTGCCAGAGAGTAATTCAGAGTAGCATAGTGAAGTGCTTATTTATATCTCTTTATGATTGCAATGTGTTTTGTATCACAATTTATCTGTGTGCTACTCTAGTGATGTTATTAAAGTAGTTTATTCCTCCTGCACGGTGTAGTGGTGACAGTGTGTGTATCGTGTAGTACTTGGCGTAGGCTATGATTGTGATCTCTTGTAGATTATGAAGTTAACTATTGCTATGATAATATTGATGTGATCTATTCCTCCTTTCGTAGTGTGAAGGTGACAGTCTGCATGCTATGTTAGTACTTGGTTTGGTTATGTTGATCTGTTATGCACTCTAAGGTTATTTAAATATGAACATTGAATATTGTGGAGCTTGTTAACTCCGGTATTGAGGGTTCGCGTAATCCTACACAGTTAGTGGTGTTCATCATCCAACAAGAGGGTGTAGAGTCTAGCATCTATTTATTTATTCTGTTATGTGATCAATGTTGAGAGTGTCCAGTAGTGAAAGTATGATTCCTAGGCCTTGTTCCTAAATACTGCTATCGCTGCTTGTTTACTGTTTTACTGCATTTATACTGCCTGCAATATTACCACCATCAACCACACGCCAGTCCTGGACAGCAAAGCACTTTTCTGGTGCCATTGCTACTGCTCATACTTATTCATACCACCTGTATTTCACTATCTCTTTGCCAAACTAGTGCACCTATTAGGTGTGTTGGGGACACAAGAGACTTCTTGCTTTGTGGTTGCAGGGTTGCATGAGAGGGATATCTTTGACCTCTTCCTCCCTGAGTTCGATAAACCTTGGGTGATCCACTTAAGGGAAACTTGCTGCTGTTCTACAAACCTCTGCTCTTGGAGGCCCAACACTGTCTACAAGAATAGAAGCACTCGTAGACATCACGGCGTGGGTCCCTCCTTGGCCGCGCCGCCCTATGGTGTGGCCACCTCGGTGCCCCACTTCGTATCTCCTTCGGTCTTCTGGAAACTCCGTGGAAAAATAAGACCCTGGGCGTTAATTTCGTCCAATTCCGAGAATATTTCCTGTGTAGGATTTCTGAAACCAAAAACAGCACAAAACAGGAACTGGCGCTTCGACATCTCGTTAATAGGTTAGTGCCGGAAAATGCATATAAATGATGTAAAGTGTGTATAAAACATGTGAGAATTGTCATAAAACTAGCATGGAACATAAGAAATTATGGATACGTTTGAGACGTATTAAGCATCCCCAAGCTTAGTTCCTACTCGCCCTTGAGTAGGTAAACGATAACAAGGATAATTTCTGAAGTGACATGCTGCTATCATAATCTTGATCAATACTATTGTAAAGCATATGAGATGAATGAAGTGATTCGAAGCAATGGTAAAGACAATGATTAAACAACTGAATCATATAGCAAAGACTTTTTATGAATAGTACTTTCAAAACAAGCATCAATAAGTCTTGCATAGGAGTTAACTCATAAAGCAATAAATTCTTAGTAGAAAGTTTTGAAGCAACACAAAGGAAGATATAAGTTTCAGTGGTTGCTTTCAACTTCAACATGTATATCTCATGGATAATTGTCAACACAAAGTAATATGATGAATGCAAATAATCAAGTATGTAGGAATCAATGCACACAGTTGACAAAGTGTTTGCTTCAAAGATAGAAAGAAGTAGGTAAACTGACTCAACCTAAAGTAAAAGAATGGCCCTTCGTAGAGGGAAGCATGGATTACTATTTTTGTGCTAGAGCTTTTATTTTAAAAACATAGAAACAATTTTGTCAACGGTAGTAATAATTCACATGTGTTATGCATAAGACATCCTATAAGTTGCAAGCCTCATGCATAGAATACCAATAGTGCTCGCACCTTGTCCTAATTAGCTTGGATTTACATGGATTATCATTGCATAACATATGTTTCAACCAAGTGTCACAAAGGGGTACCTCTATGCCGCCTGTACAAAGGTCCAAGGAGATAGATCGCATTTGATTTTCTCATTTTTGATAGATCTCAACTAAGGACATCCATACCGGGACAACATAGAAAACAGATAATGGACTCCTCTTTAATGCATAAGCATTCAACAACAGATAATATTCTCATAAGAGATTGAGGATTAATGTCCAAACTGAAACTTCCACCATGATTCATGGCTTTAGTTAGCGGCCCAATGTTCTTCTCTAACAATATGCATACTCAAACCATTTGATCATGATAAATCGCCCTTACTTCAGACAAGACGAACATGCATAGCAACTCACATGATATTCAACAAATGTGTAATAGTTGATGGCGTCCCCAGAAACATGGTTACCGCTCAACAAGCAACTTATAAGAAATAAGATACATAGCAACATATTCAATACCACAATAGTTTTTAAGGCTATTTTCCCATGAGCTATGTATTGCAAAGACAAGGAATGAAATTTTAAAGGTAGCACTCAAGTAATTTACTTTGGAATAGCGGAGAAATACCACATGGTAGGTAGGTATGGTGGACACAAATGGCATGGATTTTGGCTCAAGGTTTTGGATGCACGAGAAGTATTCCCTCTCAGTACAAGGCTTTGGCTAGCAAGGTTGTTTGAAGCAAACACAAGTATGAACCGATGACAAAACTTACATAAGAACATATTGCAAGCATTATAAGACTCTACACTGTCTTCCTTGTTGTTCAAACACTTCACCAGAAAATATCTAGACTCTAGAGAGACCAATCATGCAAACCAAATTTCAACAAGCTCTATGGTAATTCTTCATTAATAGGTGAAAAGTACATGATGCAAGAGCTTAAACATGATCTATTTGAGCACAACAATTGCCAAGTATCAAATTATTCAAGGAAATATACCAATTACCACATGAAGCATTTTCTGTTTCCAACCATATAACAATGAACGAAGCAGTTTTAACCTTCGCCATGAACATTAAAAGTAAAGCTAAGAACACCAGTGTTCATATGAAACAGCGGAGCGTGTCTTTCTCCAATACAAGGAATGCTAGGATCCGAGTTTATTCAAACAAAAACAAAAACAAAAACAAACAGACGCTCCAAGTAAAGCACATAAGATGTGACGGAATAAAAATATTGTTTCACTAGAGGTGACCTGATAAGTTGTCGATGAAGAAGGGGATGCCTTGGGCATCCCCAAGCTTAGATGCTTGGTTCTTCTTGAAATATGCAGGGATGAATCACGGGGGCATCCCCAAGCTTAGACTTTTCACTCTTCTTGATCATATTGTATCATCCTCCTCTCTTGATCCTTGAAAACTTCCTCCACACCAAACTCGAAACAAACTCATTAGAGGGTTAGTGCATAATAAAAAAAATTACATATTCAGAGGTGACATAATCATTCTTAACAATTCTGGACATTGCCCAAAGCTACTGAAAGTTAATGGAACAAAGAAATCCATTCAACATAGCAAAAGAGGCAATGCGAAATAAAAGGCAGAATCTGTCAAAACAGAACAGTCCGTAAAGACGAATTTTTTAGAGGCACTTAACATGCTCAGATGAAAAAGCTCAAAACTAATGAAAGTTGTGTACATATCTGAGGATCACGCATGTAAATTGGCAGATTTTTTTATTCTTCTACAGAGAGATCTACTCAAATTCGTGACAGGTAGAAATCTGTTTCTGCGCAGCAATCCAAATCTAGTATCAACTTTACTATTAGAGACTTTACTTGGCACAAAAATGCAATAAAGTAAAGATAAGGAGAGGTTGTTACAGTAGTAACAACTTCCAAGACTCAAATATAAAACAAAAGTGCAGAAGTAAAATAATGGGTTGTCTCCCATAAGCGCTTTTCTTTAACACCTTTCAGCTAGGTGCAGAAAGTGTGAATCAAGTATTATCGAGAGATGAAGCATCAACATCATAACTTTCACAATTTGTCACAATAGATATCTTAGATGCTCCATCACCCATTGTGGTACTAAGGGCTTTGTCAATTTTAGGCCTATAATAGTTCTTTGGCTTAGGCACCTTAGAGACATACATGAACTTTTGCTCCTTACCCACATAAGCTTTCTCCTTAAACTTAAGAGAAGAAAAAGTTTAACCCAAGGTTCCCATAGCTTCTTCAAGTTCACTAATTCTATGGGTTTGATTATCATGAGTAGCACAAGTTTCTAAAACGGCAATTCTCTCATTAATTCCACTTAGAGATTTATCAAGTTTATCAGTGTTATCAAGTAATATTCCCAATTTAGTCTCAACACTTGGAAGATTTTTCTCTATGGCCTCCAACTTTTTCATGACATCTTCAAGAGAGATTTCAATTAGCTTCATTAACATGTGGTATTCCAACTAGACTCTCAATGATGCAACTAGCTTCTAAAGCAGGAGTGCCTAGGAAATTACCTCCGCAAGAGTATCAAGAACATACCTATTCCAACTAGAGATACCAACATAAAAGTTCCTAAGTAGGATAATAGTGGAGTGTTTCTTAGTGCACCTATGATGAGCATCACTAATTCTATACCAAGCGTCTTTAAAACATTCTCCCCCTTGTTGCTTAAACGAACGAACTTCAACTTCAGGATTACTCATTTTTTAGCAATAGTAAATAAAGAAAATTAAATAAAGTAGAGTAAATGCAAGTAACTAATTTTTTTGTGTTTTTGATATAAGAAGCAAACAAGACAGTAAATAAAGTAATGCAAGTAACTATTTTTTTTGTATTTTTGATATAGAGAAGCAAACAAAGCAGAAAAATAAAGTAAAGCAAGACAATAAACAAAGTAAAGAGATTGGATGTGAGAGACTCCCCTTGCAGCGTGTCTTGATCTCCCCGGCAACGGCGCCAGAAATTTAGCTTGATAACGCGTGAAGCACACGTCCGTTGGGAACCCCAAGTAGAAGGTGTGATGCGTATAGCAGCAAGTTTCCCTCAGTATGAAACCAAGGTTGTCAAACCAGTAGGAGATGAAGGCCACGTGAAGGTTGTTGTTGAAGGAGTGTAGTGCGGCGCAACACCAGGGATTCCGGCGCCAACGTGGAACCTGCACAACACAATCAAAATACTTTGCCCCAACTTAACAGTGAGGTTGTCAATCTCACCGGCTTGCTGTAAACAAAGGATTAAACGTATGGTGTGGAGAATGATGTTTGCTAGTAGAAAACAACAGAGAACATAGATTGCAGTAGATTGTATTTCAGATGTAAAAGAATGGACCGGGGTCCACAGTTCACTAGTGGTGTCTCTCCAATAAGATAAATAACATGTTGGGTGAACAAATTACAGTTGGGCAATTGACAAATAGAGATGCACATACATATCATGATGATTACCATGAGATTTAATCAGGGCATTACGATAAAGTACATAGACCGCTATCCAGCATGCATCTATGCCTAAAAAGTCCACCTTCGGGTTAGCATCCGCACCCCTTCCAGTATTAAGTTGCAAACAACAGACAATTGCATTAAGTATGGTGCGTAATGTAATCAACACAAATATCCTTAGACAAAGCATTGATGTTTTATCCCTAGTGGTAACAGCACATCCACAACCTTAGAACTTTCTGTCACTGTCCCAGATTCAATGGAGGCATGAACCCACTATCGAGCATAAATACTCCCTCTTGGAGTCACAAGTATTAACTTGGCCAGAGCCTCTACTAGCAACGGAGAGCATGCAAGAACATAAACAACACATATATGATAGATTGATAATCAACTTGACATAGTATTCAATATTCATCGGATCCCAACAAACACAACATGTAGCATTACAAATAGATGATCTTGATCATGGTAGGCAGCTCACAAGATCTAAACATGATAGCACAATGAGGAGAAGACAACCATCTAGCTACTCCTATGGACCCATAGTCCAAGGATGAACTACTCACACATCAATCCGGAGGCGGGCATGGTGATGTAGAGCCCTCTGGTGATGATTCCCCTCTCCGGCAGGGTGCCGGAGACGATCTCCTGAATCCCCCGAGATGGGATTGGCGGCGGCGGCGTCTCTTGAACTTTTTCTGTATCGTGGCTCTCGGTAATAGGGTTTTCGCGACGGAGAGTTTAAGTAGGCGGAAGGGCAGAGTCGGGGGAGGCTCGAGGGGCCCACACCATAGGCCGGCGCGGGCCCCTCCTTGGCCGCGCCGCCCTATGGTGTGGCCACCTCGGTGCCCCACTTCGTATCTCCTTCGGTCTTCTGGAAACTCCGTGGAAAAATAAGACCTTGGGCGTTAATTTCGTCCAATTCCGAGAATATTTCCTGTGTAGGATTTCTGAAACCAAAAACAGCACAAAACAGGAACAGGCGCTTCGGCATCTCGTTAATAGGTTAGTGCCGGAAAATGCATATAAATGATGTAAAGTGTGTATAAAACATGTGAGTATTGTCATAAAACTAGCATGGAACATAAGAAATTATGGATACGTTTGAGACGTATCACGTGCCCGGCTTTAAAAGTCAGTCACGAGTCTTGTGCCGTCATCAATGGCATCGTGTTTCACGCGCGCCCAGCCTTAAAAGTCGATCGGCATCGTCCCTGCCATTGCGCACACCACCGACACCGACACCTCCACAACCACCCCTCACCGCCGCGCGCTACCGCATAACCATGGGAGAGAAGAAGCGCGACTCCGAGGCATCCAACAGCGGCACCAAGAAGTAGGAGTGGGCGAACAGGGTGTCTCTGCCCATCGAGGTGGTGCGGCTCATGCACAAGAACTAGGTGTCGTTCGACGGCTGGCGGACGTGCACCTGCCTAGCGGCGGCTAAGCCACCTCCGGGTGCCTGTCCCGCTCGTGCCTCTGCGCGAGCCAGGAAGGAGCGCTGAGATCCAACGCAGGCAGCGGTACCCGCCGCCGGACCTCCGCATCGATCCCGCCTTCGCCGTCGACTCCAACAGCTGGCACACATGGCGCCAGACCGAGAAGGATTCGAGGAGGCAGGCGGGCTTCCTCAGCGATAGGGACTTCCAGTTTGAGCAGCCACCGCCGCCTTGTCGTTGAACACGGCAGCCGGCGGCGCCTCCACAGGACGACGATGAGGACAGTGACGCGCTGGCCTACCAGAGCGAGGAGGCCAAGGACGACAGCGATGACTTCGTCGCCTGCATTTTCCACGAATGACAGGCGGCCATGGCGGAGGATTGGAAGTTCAAGTTCCCGGCGACGATGACGGGCGACGAGATCGAGAGGCTCAGCGTCCTCGTCTCGGAGGTGGACCGACGGTGCAGCCGCCGCTGCCCCGGTACGCCACCGACATCATGCCGCCGGGCCTCGCGGATGAAGAGGCCCTACGACGGGCGCTCGAGGACTCGGCCCCGCAACCGCCGGCTCTACCTCCGCCGTACAATCCGTGGGCGGCTCCACGTCCACCATTGGCGTGGGCTGCTCAACCTCCACCACCGACGTGGGCTGCTCCACCTCCACCACCGCCGGCGGCACCGGCGTATGTTCCGCCGGTTGCCAACTGGCCATGGCCGGTATCGGATTTCGTCGTGCTAGACGACGACGATGACGAGTAGACGCATGCGTTAGTTTTTATATTTTTTATTTTCCTTTCTTTACTATGTAAATTATTATTTTTAAGTTGAAAAAATGCAAAACCGAAAAAATACGTCGTGCCGCTGGAACACCCCGACGAAAACGGACGAGCGCGGATATTTTGGGTGTCCGAAATATGTCGCCCCTTGGAGATGCCTAAGTGATCTTTTTTACGCGCATGCATGTATATCATGTAGGCCCATTGGGCTCCGCCCCTGGCCTGAAGCATGTGCTCCACCGCGCGGATGAGGAGAGGTGAGGCCGGCGTTGTCGTTTCACGCCGGCCGGACTTCCTCTTCTGGATGTGACTAATCTTTGTATCCTGGACAAAGTGCATTTTCTTTGAATTTCATTGATCTTTGTATCCTGGATGTGAACCATGTACTAGAGAATGAATCATGTCAAATGTTCACGAAATCTTGTCACTGATCACTTGTATGGAAGAATAGCTTGAATCGCGTCAATGTTCAATTGTTGGAGAATGTATTATCTTGTGCTACAATCTGTCTATAATACTCCCTCCATTTTATGAAAGTTATCGTAGATTTGTTAAAATTTAAATGTATCTAGACATTATCTTGTATATACATACATTCAAATTTAGTTAAATCTAAGACAAGTTTCATAAAAACGGAGAGAGTATATTTGATTGAACTGTAGTTTGGTAATGTTGAAGTTGAGCACAATCTCGGGGCAATTTAACTAGCCAAAGATACATCCATCAAAACTACGTGCATGGCGGTGGAACGTGTGCAGTGGAGATTGGGCTTCCGAAATGGCGTTGCTGTGGATTCCAAAGGAAAGAGTGGCGGGTTGGCTCTATGGTGGAGGGATGGTGTGGATGTTTCAGTAAGGCCTTGGTGTCAGTACTACCTGGATGCAAAAATAAAAATAGGCGACGTAGTGTGGCGCTTCACAGGCATATATGGCGAGCCACGCACTGAACTCCGACAAAAAACATGGGATGTTATCCGGTATCTTCGCAGACAGGACAACTTACCATGGCTCTGCGCGGGTGACTTCAATGAGATCACTAGGCAAGATGAGCAGCTTGGCGGCAATGTGAGAGGGGCAGCCCAAATGGAGAGATTCTGTGACTGTTTATCCGACTGCGGATTAGCAGATTTGGGTTTTTCTGGCTATGCTTATACTTGGAACAATAGGCGAGATGGCTTAGAGAATGTCCAGGCTCGGCTAGACAGAGCTACTTGCAACGTTGGCTTTGCCCAGCTCTTCCCAGCTACATATGTTGAGCATCTTATTACAGAAGAATCAGACCATCTTGCCTTGCTCATTAAAGTGGCAGCTGCTTTTCCGACACAACAGCGGCAGAACCCACGGGGGTTCCGCTTTGAGGAGATGTGGACTCGACATGCGGACTTCCAGACTATGATCGAAAGAGCCTGGGAGCAAGAGGATCGAGGCGAGCATGGACTACAGGCGTTTTGGAGCAGACTGAAGCGCCTCAGTGGGAGTATGCAATCCTGGAGCCATAGTGTCTTCGGCTCTGTTAGAAAGGAGATAAAAAGATTGCGTGATCAGCTGGAGGTGGCGCGTGGAGAAGCCATCCATACAGGGGTCTCACAGGAGGTTCGTGCAATTGAAAAGGATTTACACGAGGTTTATGAGAGAGAGGAAATCATGTACAAGCAAAGATCTCGCGTTGATTGGCTTAAGGAGGGCGATAGAAATACTCGCTATTTTCAAAATAGGGCGTCTCATCGAAGACGTAAGAACACGATCCAAGCATTACGGAGGGCAGATGGATCGAGGTGCACTACTGATGAAGAGATGAGAGCACTGGCTCGATCTTTTTATGCCTCGCTATATGCCTCTGAAGGGGCTAGCAATACTAATACTATCCTTGACCAAGTGGTTCCACTGGTGACGGATGCGATGAATAATAAACTGATGGCATCTTTTTCAGATTCGGAGATTGAAGAAGCTCTTTTTCAAATGGGCCCAACTAAAGCGCCTGGGCCAGATGGGCTCCCGGCGCTCTTTTACCAACGACACTGGTCGTTTTTAAAGGAGGAGGTCTGCAGGGCTGTACGAGATTTTCTAAATGGTGCAAACTTTCCAGAGGATTTTAATGACACGGTCATTGTGCTTATTCCTAAAGTCAATTCTCCGGAACTCCTCTCTCAATTCAGGCCTATCAGCTTATGCAATGTTTTGTATAAGATTGCATCCAAGGTGGTTACAAATAGATTGAAGAAGATACTTCCCATTCTGATCTCGGAAGAACAAAGTGCCTTTGTGCCTGGGAGAATGATCACGGATAATGTCTTCATTGCTTATGAGTGTGTGCACTCCATCAGAACAAGGAAGCGGAAAAAACCTTTGTGTGCAGTCAAATTGGATATGATGAAGGCGTACGATAGGGTGGAATGGATCTTTCTAGAACAGATGATGTCTAGAATGGGGTTCTCACGACCCTGGATTAACATGGTGATGAGATGTGTCAGCACGGTGCGGTTCTCTGTTAGGCTGAATGGGGGTAACTCAAATTCGTTCACGCCTTCGAGGGGACTCCGTCAGGAGATCCCCTCTCCGTACCTCTTTCTTTTTTGTGTGGAAGGTTTCTCCACTTTGCTCAAGAAAGCTCAAGACAACAACATGCTGAAGGGCGTTAATTTTGGAATGGATGGGCCTCACATTACCCATCTTCTTTTTGCGGATGACAGCATAGTCTTTCTAGAAGCTTCTGTGGAGAGTTTTCATGCTCTAAAGGGGGTTCTCCTAGCATATGAATCTGCATCGGGTCAGAAGGTAAATCTCCAAAAATCATCTATCTATTTTGGAGATGGTTGCAGTCTGGATAGTAAACAGGTGCTGAAGCAAACTTTGGGTGTCACGGAAGAGGCTCTTAGTGAGCGCTATTTGGGTCTTCCCACAGTGGTGGGTAGATCTAAGGAAGGATGCTTCAAATATATCAACGAAAGATCTGGTGCTAAAGTGTGTGGTTGGAAAGGGCAAGGGCTCTCAAAGAAGGGAAAGGAAATCCTTGTCAAATCGGTTCTGCAGGCAACACCAACTTATCCCATGAGCTGCTTCAAGTTCAACAAGAAACAATGCAAAAAACTAAACTCCATTTCCTCCAACTTTTGGTGGGGTGATTCTGATGGTTCTCGCAAGGTTCACTGGATATCTTGGGAGAAAATGTGCCGTCCGAAGCAAGCTGGGGGCATGGGTTTTAGGGACTTCGAAGCTTTTAATGTTGCTCTGCTAGCTAAACAAGCCTGGAGAATTTTAACGGTGCCATCTTCTCTCTGTGCGCGGGTTCTCAAGGCGAGGTACTTCAAAAATTCTGATCTGCTGCATGCAGGATGCCCAGGCCGGGGGTCTTTTTCTTGGCGAAGTATCCTACATGGCCGTGATCTCCTCAAACTGGGACTGGTATGGAGAGTGGGTGACGGCACCAATATTGATGTCTGGAAGAGTTCTTGGATTCCCAGGTCTGGTGCACAATGGCCACTGGGTCGTAAGGCAGATGCACCAACACCATCCATTCACAAAGTGGCTGAGCTGGTGTCGGATGATGGGACAAGTTGGGATGAGAACAAATTACACCAGTATATGTTCGATTTTGATGCAAAGGACATCAAGAAAATAGCAATCGGAGGCCCTGGAACCGAGGATTATTATGCCTGGAACCTCACCAAAAGTGGGATCTTCTCAGTGCGGTCTGCTTATCACCTTAAAATGAATCAAAAGAAAATACAAGCAGGAGGAATTGAATCTTCCAGTTCAGTTGACGCGCACAAAGGCTGGTTAGCCTTGTGGAATGCAAATATTCATGGCAAAATCAAGGTTCACGTGTGGAGGCTAATGAAGAATGGACTGGCGCTGGGAGCTGAGCTTCATCGACGCAGGATTAAGGGAGGGGTCGTGTGCGTTGCTTGTGGCCGGGAAGAGACATCTCTTCATCGATTTTGGCACTGTCCCCACTCTCAGCAAATTTGGGATCATATCAGAAACCATACTGAAGCCTCGGTGACCAGCCCGCCAGTAGATGTGCGCACTCCGAGAGACCTGCTCAACCGGATGTTGGAATGGCTTAGTTCAGTTCAACAACCGGTGCTTGAGATTACCATGATGACCTTGTATCAGAGTTGGCTGGCCAGGAACGAGGCTCGGGACTCCAAGAAGATCGATGATCCGGTAAGCATTGCAAAGCGCTCCATCCACCTGCTTGAGGAGTGGCACAATGTTCAGGCTCCTATGATCGCCAAGCCTCCGCCCCCAAAGGAACATTGGTTCCCTCCGGCGGAAGGTTGGATGAAAGTCAATGTTGACGGAGCGATGTGGACGAATTCGGAGAAGGGTGGTGCTGGCGTGGTCGTTCGCGACCATGATGGACGGTTCATCGCCGGTTCGTGCCATTTTTTTCCCTCTCTACTCGACCCGGAGGACGCGGAGCTCCGTGCTTGCCAGAGAGCTTTGGTTCTGGCAAAGAAGCTAAAGCTTCAAAAGATCATCCTGGAAACTGATAGTTCATCGGTGGTGTCCAAGTTGAATAACGAGATGAAGGACATGTCTATGCATGGGCCGCTGGTTGAAGATATTAAACGGGAGCTAAGGGAGATGGTTGACTACAAGGTGAAGTGGGCACGGCGTACAGCCAATCGAGTTGCTCATGTATTAGCAAAGGAGGGTTGCGGCTTAGAAAGTTGTAAGACTTGGTTTATTATTTTTCCTGATTGTATTGGTAACTTATTAACCCAGGACATGGCTGGGAGTTAATAAAGCCGCAGCTATTCCCTCTCAAAAAAAAAAAAAAAAAAACTACGTGCATTTTGGGGCAAAACTGCCGCCGGCAGTGCTACAAACAGCCGGGATAGTTAGTTTTTCGCTGATTTTATTTCCTTGTGGTTATCGTTTGCCCCAAATTTTTGGTTGGAGTATATTTGCTTCTATCTTTTTTCTTTGTGTATATGGTTTCCTAAGCGACTCATTAACAAGTCCGAGAATAAGGCTGAAGGGCGTCAACACCTTGACTGGTTCCTGTAGTGTAAACTAGTACATCACATTCACTACACGTATAAAAAGGTAGAAAACCACACTCAGTAGTAAGAATCCATTCTAGGATTCAAAACATAAATAACATCGTTGTTTGCCATGATTTACATGTTTCCCAAACGTGTAAAACCTAGCGCAACGGACTGTAACACAAAAAAACTAAACAGTAAACACAAGAAAAATCCAATGTACATAATTTCAAAACTAAATTACAGCGTTGTTTTTCAGAATTGCATGTTGCAAATCATGTAAGGGAGCACCTGGGTCTTAGGCGACTGAGTCGATCTATTAATCTCTCGGCCCGTTAATCCCACATACCAATGCGTTTATGTTTCTCACATGGGCTTGTGGGTGTTCTTCCCTTGTCCGACGCCTCGTACACGCCCGCGCTGCCGACGTCGAAGGTCATGCTGGACGGGTCACAGTGATGCATCATCGTATATATGTACGCCATCGAGGTGCCCAATATTTGTGCTGCAATGACCAAGCCCATTGATCGTTGAAGCCTCGTACTTGCAGTTTTCTTGCATGACACAAGAAAAGTCTCTATTCCAACTGAGGTGAAACAAGAAAAGGCTTAGTTGCAGGTCACGTGTAACTGAAAAATCTTGGTTGCAACACAGGTATAACTGGAAAAATCTTGGTTGCAATACAGGTACAACTAAAAAAATCTCAGTTGCAACCCACATGCAACCGAAAAAAATATTAATCGCAACTCACGTGCAACCGAAAATAATCTCCATTACATCCCACGTTGAACTAGAAAAATCTCGGTTGCAACCAAAATGCAACTGGAAAAAATCAGTTGCTATCCACATATATATATTTCTTATAAAGCAAAACCTACTAACTGCAATTAATGTTAGTCTATCTCTACATGCAAACCATCCACATCATCTATTCCATTAGCCAATCAAATATCCATGTCATCCCCACTAACATTCATTATTGATGTATCCTTGCATGCAAGCTATCTATGTCACCATTTTTTGATTAAAATGTCCACATAGCTAATTTATAGCCATCAAATATAAAAAATAATGTGAATTAAATTTAGCATCTCAACTATTTTGGCCAATTCAATATTGTATACTTCTACAGACAATTCATATTACATATGTATTATACCATTTCATTTAGATAGTATAAATTCTTAGAAGATTCCCGCTGCAACGCGCGGGGTATCCTTCTAGTAACTAGAAAAATCTCAGTTGCGATCTTCATGCAACTAGAAAAAATCTCATCTCAACTGCAACTCACATGCAACTGAAAAAAAAAACTCAGTTGCAACTCACATGCAACTATGAAAATTTCAGTTGCAAAAAATGTGTAACTTTATAGGCTAGCACAAATCAAATATTGGCCATGTGACATTTTTCTATAGTTGCAATCCATGTGTCTTTTTTTTTTGCTGCAAAGGACGAAAGCAACAAATCCCCAAAAGAGAAGCCACATGCTACAAAGGCCAAGAAGCAGCAGCCCAGTAACAGCCCACTACAAAAGTAACACTGCAGCCCACGACCAAAAATGAGCGTGTAGCCTGCATGTGTGTGGAAAGACCGAAGCCACCCAACTAGATTGGACAAATCTTAAAGCAACTTATCTAAGCAAAAATCTTAATGGAATGTACCTCGTTCTGAATGTAGAACTGGCGCAAAAAAAGGCAAGCAAGGACATGCAAAAGTAGCAAATTTTCAAGGAATGTATTACTTAAATTCCATGTATGCTGCATGAAAAATATATCAGCAGGAGCGTAGCGGGATGCTTGCATGTCTGAACGCTCCCCGAAGAGCCGGCTTAGCGCGTTGCCGCCCGCGAATCCTTTGATCTGGACCTCCCCAATCCCCATGAGCGTTGCCTCTATCTCTTGGAAGGTTGAACTGTTGGACCGAGTGGGAAACTAAGACTAGTCATAGTGGGAAATAACATAGAGTAATAACATATACACATGTTACTACTCTATGTTAGTAACATCAAAGTAGTATCATATATGTCTTTATTAATTAGCTTATAGACTCATTGTATTTTGAGAAGTGTGATGTTACAGTAACTAGCTATGTTACTCCATCCTCCTCTCTCCTCATTAACTCACTGCCACATAAGCAAATTTACTGAGTTGGACACTTAGTTACTAGTGAAGTTACTCTCACTATGAGTAGTCTAATAGCCAGAGGAAACGTTGCTAGAGCAGTAGAGAACTAGGCTTATGCCGATCTCAGCGCCGAAGCGGTTGCACAAAAAGATTCGCCTGCTGCCGAATAATGAATCAGTCGACTGCCATTTAACATGTGGATGACTGTTCGCATGTGCACAGCGCGTCGGGCTTGGTACGCGGCTCAGAGAAGTCGTCGGAGAGTATCTTGGAGGCAACAATGGCATTGGAGTCGTCGGTATTGTGCACGCCGTCCCAGCTGATGTGCCTCCCCCTTGGGCATGCCGTCGCCGTTGGCTGCCCGCACGCCTTGAGGTTCACGTTGCTGTACGGTGGCCCGCCGTACTGGGAGTGAACACATTACTAGGAAATAGCTTATCGTCGGTGAACCGAAATTAGCTACCGCCGGCGCACGAGGGCGCCAGCCTTAGTATTTGTGGAAAAAAATAGCCCATGTGGCCGCGGTATCCTCGCCAAAAGGACCCTTCGAAAACAAGAAAAAAAAGTACAACTCGTCACCCCACAGCCTCTCTCTCTATTCTCGCCGAGAAGACCCCGCCGTCCCCCGGTGCCCCCGCGGAAGAGCTTGACGGCAGTGTGCATCATCCTGATAGTTGTCATTATTTGCCGCCCTTGCTTCGGCGGAATCGCCAGCACCGCCTCCACGGTGGCGTGGGGCTCCTTCGGTCGCGGCTCGATTAGTCGGCGCAATCGGCTCTAGCAACGGCCATGGAGGAGGCCTACGCGACAACGCCCTAGTTGGAAAAAAGAAGCATGCAAGCGAAACACACCTCTTTCGGTGTCGGGGAAGGTTGCGCTGACGAGGGTGGTGTTGGGGCGGAGCCACGAACGAATACGGCAGGAACGGCAGAGCTGCAGTGGAGGTGCTCCAGCGATGGCTAGACCACTCGACCTCGCATGGCAAAAAGCACCGGATTCGGCGATGCTTGTGGTGGGCGTCGGATACATAGCCAAATGAGCGGTCGCGGGCTGGCAGCAAGGGCGGAGGGTGGAATTTCTGAGGATGGGACCCCGACTGGCGGCCTAGAGGGGGGACAAGTGAGGACACGAGCGGTGTCCATGCTATGTCCGTGCCCACCGAAATCCGGTCTAAATTTATTGCTAGACAGCCACACGGACAGCCACTGCGTTGGGCCGCGGTTTTTGGCGATTTGCACAAAAATAACCCAAAAGTTAAAGAAAAGCACAGACTGACCCTCCGGCGAAACTATTTCACCCATCTAACCCTTTTGTGTGGCGCCCCTCCCATCGGCGCCACACCTGCCAGTGTGGCGCCTCTCCTGCCGGCGCCACTCTCCCAGCCGACGTGGCGCCCTCGACGCTGAGCTGGTGCGCCGATCCGACGTGGCAGCATGTGTGGCGTCCCTCCCATTGGCGCCACACATGCACTTGTAATTGCCCAAAACATACTGTGAGACAAAGCGTCTGGGACTTAGCCGTTTTGGCGAGCCTCTATGTGTGGCGCCGATGCCACGGGCGCCACACTAGCATGTGTGGCGCCGATGCCACGGGCGCCACACAAAGAGGGTCGCCAAAACGGCTAAGGACTTATCGTCCGGAGCCCCTGGATGTTTTCGACCCAAAAGTTGATATAACTTGGGACGTGTGGCACCGATGCCAAGGGCGCCACACAGTGCAGTGTGGCGCCAGTAGGAAGGGCGCCACACATTGACTTGTGTTAAAACCATGAAAAATCCTACCATATTCCAACAGTTTTGAACACAACAATAGCAATTTCAATAGCAATTTCTTATACACATCATGCACATAGCACACATCATAGCTCACATCGAAGCACATAGATTCAAACAACATGTAGAAACAATAGACATGGTTCGAAATGACATATAGTTCACAACAAGTAGCAATGACATAGAGTTTAGAACATGTAGCAATGAAGATAGAGTTCACAACACAAGTCCATCTATCCTCGACGTCCCCTCCTCACGGGCTGCTTCCGGACGGCCATCCTCTTCGTCCGCTGCCGTGGCTCTTGTTGCTGCTACTCCTCCTGCTCCTCCTCCTCTGAAGATAACGGCTCGTCGTTCCTCATCCTCCTCAAAGATGATCTCCGCGGCGGCGCCTCATCCTCCTCAATGACAACCTTCTTTCCTCGGTTGACATAATCTTCCGGAGTGTACCGGTTTGGAGCCTTGCCCCTTGGCTTCAACTGGTAAGCTGACCGTGGGGCTTGCTTCTTAGCGCGACTAATGCTTTGACTCAGAATTTCGTCGTCCTCGGGAATCTACACAAACATGAACACATGAGATTACAAAAGTTGAAATTAGTAAGAACATGTTTGACACCAACAAAATAGTCCATACCTCCCGCTCTTCAGAAGATGATGTAGCAATTTCGCTTTCGCGGCAACCTAGCAAGTTGGCTAACCGCCGCATCTTTCGTGCAGTGTTCTGCGTCATGGAACTCATGGTTACAAAGCCACCAGAACATAATAGCGTACATTCAAAGTTGGTGATAATACCTTAATGAAATGCCGCAACGGTCGACAGGCTTTTCATCTCTCCCGCTCTGGTCCCACATAACCTCGCACTCGTCAGCTGTTTTTTGGATCTCCGTCCGCTGTGACAAACATAGCATACACAATTTAAGCGAGCACATGGCAATCTAGATGATGTACTAGTTAGTGGGAGAGTCCATTACCACGAAGTTCAGCTCAGAAGCAATAGAAGTCAATCTCCCTCTGCGAGCAAAGGTGTCGTGCTGGCTTTGCGCAACCTCATCGAACTCGATGGGGTCGTCCAAGATGTTCTCAGCATACGTGTGCTTCACTAACTCGATACGCGTGCTTTGATGAAACCATTGGAGATAGTTGTTGAAAGCGGCCAAGTCATGAGGCACAATCTCCACAGGGCCAGCATTCCGTGTCGCTTCCAAACAGTGTTGGAACGCTGTGATGTGGCCGCTATGATGGACAGGCCAATTTGTGATCTTCCTCTGCCGCTGCCTATCAAGCCTGCAAGAATCAAGAAGTTAGATTGTACATCTTCTATCAAGAATCTTCCATCGCATGATTCCAGAAGTTTACCTATGAAGCGCCTTGTCCGTGTCTTGCCACTGAGGTGGGCACTCCTGATACAGCCCAAACTGTCTCATCACTCTGTGCGGCTGGTGGTGTTCAACAAGCCACATGCATATGAGTGGGCAGCGCATACGCCAGAACCGCGCCTCCTCCGTGCACTTGTGGTTGAGGTCAGTCATCCCGACGCCAATATGGTAGTAGGTACCATATGGCTCCCATTTCACCTGCAGCGTACAAATATCTCAGAATTTAGAACATGCCAGTAGAATCAATGAAAACTAGGATTGCAAAAGAGTGATCGGTTACCTGCTCAGCGGTAAGAGTGTCCAACTCCGCAGTGTACTGCCTGTACATGATCTTTGGATCGCTCGTCATCTCCGAGACATTGTCCCAAAGGTATGCCCAAGTCGGCTCCCGATCAAGGTTCTCATGGTGATGAGGCCATGGCCTCTCGGTGAGTGTCCTAGGCCGCCCAACTGATAGGCGGTCCCAGCTCCATACGGAAAGTAGGAGCATGCATCCACCAATACCGCCGCTCCCAGTCCTGCGACAAGCTTCGTCCAACTGCCGGTAGAGGTAGGCAAGTGCCGCTGTTCCCCAACTCCACCGGTGCTCCAACACCGTAAGCGCCTTCAGCCAACACCAATGGGCCAGCTTCCCCCCACTGTCAGGAAAGAGAGTCCTCGAAATCATGTACCATAAGTACACGCGGGTGTACGTCCTCAGAGTGTCCCTGTTGGCCCCTTGCGGGCATTCTCCAAAGTTAGTCCTGATCCAAGAGAAAGACGCGCCGGCGGGAGCTCTCTCCTTTGGTTGTGCTGGCGGCGGAGGAGCCCTGCCAATAAGTTCCTCCATCTGCTGGCGCCACCCATCAGAAGCTGTGTTCATACACAGTGGCTCGCCCTGAATAGGAAGTCCAAGGATCATGGAAACATCATGGAGAGTATGGGCCATCTCGCCGGCCCTCAAGTGGAAGGTGTGCGTCTCCGGCCTCCACCGGTCGACAAGAGCGGTGAGTGCCGCGGCGTTCATGTTCGGCCCCCCACGGCTTACAAGCGATATGAACGGGAGAAGACCGGTAGGCTCGATGTGCTCCGTGTACCTCTCGTCATACGGTATATCCACTGTGCCATGGTAACGAATCTTCAAAGGGTGAAGATCCGTTGTCCTCTCCGTCATATGAAAAGCCCGGTGTTCCCTGTCATACTCTTGATCTAGGAGCCACACCATCCTACATGTTTACACAAATACACCATATTATGAGCCATTCATAACAAATATGAGCAACACATACATATACATTCATATCTAGGCATTCCTAACAAATATGAGTTATTCCATCACAAGTACTAGGCATATGTAACACATTTGAATGCATTTGCTAGGCAAATATTACACATTTCAACACATACATACATAGGATTTCAACATATACATGTAAAATTTCATATCTAGGGTTCCAACAAATCTTTGGTTCAAACACATATACTACAATGTAGATTCCACCAACATTAATTTCCATATCAATGGTTCATATCCAAATCCACCAACATAAATTTCCATGTCTAGGGTTCATATCCAAATCTACCAAATCCACCAACACTAGTGGATGAATCGGAGGGAATCCAAGGGGAATACCTTGAGGAATGGATGAGGAAGGAGTTGGCCGGATAGATCTGACGAATCCTTGGTCGATTTGGTGGGGGCGAAGGAGGAGGCGGCGGCGGCGGTTGGGGAGGAGAAACAGAGAGGAAGAAAGAGAAGTGGCTGGGTCGGGTCAGGCGGCCGCGGGCGCCACACTTAAGTGGATGTGTGGCGCCCGTGGCATCGGCGCCACACATGCTAGTGTGGCGCCCGTGGCATCGGCGCCACACGTAGAGGCTCGCCAAAACGGCTAAGTCCCAGACGTCCGGAGCCCCTGGATGTTTTCGACCCAAAAGTTGATATAAGTTGGCATATGTGGCGCCGATGGGAGGGGCGCCACACATGCTGCCACGTCGGATCGGCGCACCAGCTCAGCGTCGAGGGCGCCACGTCGGCTGGGAGAGTGGCACCGGCAGGAGAGGCGCCACACTGGCAGGTGTGGCGCTGATGGGAGGGGCGCCACACAAAAGGGTTAGATGGGTAAAATAGTTTCGCCGGAGGGTCAGTCTGTGCTTTTCTTTAACTTTTGGGTTATTTTTGTGCAAATCGCCGCGGTTTTATCCTATCCGCAACACATTGATTAAATGGGTGACCATTGGAGATGACCTAAAATCAACAACCAATTCAAGTTCAACCGTAAATACGCACTCACATTCATACAAGGTTTGAAACTAAATCTATATCTATACCTAGTAATAAAGGGAGAAGCGTTTCCGCGGTTCGATCCGTCATGTTTGGTCTGTGGCAAATTTAAGTTTCGTCCGTTGGCTAGAAATCCGTTCCACCTACTAGATCCGATCTGTCTTAAGATGTACGGTCCATATACAAACGCTAACCTAACGCGCAGAGACTTAAAGGCGCACGTCTGCGTGCAGCCAGCATCTGCTACCGAATCCCTCGGGAAATTCATATCGATCACGAACCCTCAATCTATACCTAATAATAAAGAAAAAAGGGTTTCCTTGGTTTCGTCCGGTTTGGTCCGTCGTCCTTATGACTTGGTCCTTTGTTTCGTCCGTCGCTATTCCTTGATCGTGCTTTCCGTTGGTAGCTTCTCCTCGTGCATTGTTCGGATGGTATTTTCATAACGTGTGTCATCCGGAAAGCGGAAGGCCCACGCCCCGTAGGGGCCTTTCTGATATAAAAACCCTTGACTCCCTCGCCCGTCCGCAACCAGCGCGCACAACCGCGCGCGGTTCTCAGAGCTTGTCACCGGCATCGAATTCGTTGGACAAGCAGGGCGCCGTACAGCCATGTTACGTGGACCAGCTCCTAATCGTGCAACTCCATCACCTGCAGCCTCCGTTCGTCAAAATCTTTTGCACTATGGATTCCCGACAAAATTCGTACGCCACGGCAGCGCGCGTACATAGATCATGTTGTACTGAAATACTCGATGGAGTTGGCATGACCCGAGCAGCGGAGAAGTTGTTGCCGATGTCGCCCGGCCAGCAGTGGTTGGTCGTCTGTCCCGATCCGCATCCTGGCGGCGCACCGCGCAAGCATAACAGTGCGTGTCCCTGGAACGTAGCCTGGCCCCAAAGCAGCACATCAAGCTGTACTGCGCCAGGAACTGGCGGTAGCGGGTGCAGCCGACGATCCCAGAGGGATATACTTTGGCAACGTAACCGGCTCGCTGGTTGACGGCGTGGCAACAATCATGCGGCGCTGGAGAAGAGAGCGATCTTGAATACAGCCGACTGGGATGCAGCAATGAGTACTTTGGTCGTGATGGTGCTAGAATAACGCTGATTGGGTTGCTATTTTAATTTTACCAGCCAGATTGGTCGTTCGGTTCTGTGAAGGGTGCAACTCCAACTTCCATCATCCAAAAATATCTACATCTAGTAGTTAGCTAGGGTCGAAACATAATATTCTCAATAGTTAACTAGACATGGTGGTGATTAATTGCTTATATCCATGACAAATGTGCATGAATAATGTTCTTGCGAGATTGCCATTGCTGACTATTTGTTCATATAATATATCATTGTCAGATTCTCATTGCTGACTCTTTGTTTGTGAAATCATTATATTATGAATTTATGATGGGAGATTGGCTTGTTATTTGGTGTAATTTATCTATGTGCATTTTAGACTATGAAGATGAAAATTATTATGCTTGACTTCCTTTTCGGATTTTCACGGTGACGAAGGATCATTCCAAATCTAGGCATTATTACAATTGATCTGGAGTCCTCTCTGTCATGACCTTTCCTATCCAGGCATTGTTACAATTGACCCGGAAACTTCAATGCATCATACCAAGTTTTTGAAGATTTGCACCTCATGTTTTAGGTTGAAAAGATGGAGAAGAAGATAGTGCGCCCACAGTACCATTCATTTGAGAACTGCCAGTTCTTTTCTTACATGTATCATAAAGTTTTATTATAGCTCTCAGATTTATGTTGTGTGATTTGAAAGAAGATAACTATGTTCGTGGACGTTCCTTTCCAGTGCAACGCACGGGCCCTTTATTTTCGTGTTATTTACACCACCTGCCACCGACAAGTCAAGAAAACGTTTCGTACATCCGCCTTCCTAGAAAAACAGGACGTAGACGTAAAGAAATAGCACTCTTTCGTTGTTGACCTATCACCTAATCACGCGCCTGGTCAAGTCGAACCGGCCAAACAATGGCCCTACCTATCATGATTCATGGCAGGAGGAGTTCCAACCGGCCTCGAGGAGGAGATCGTTTCCGCAATATCTTGCCTCCTCATCCTGATCTAAAAAAAATTCCAATATATATAACCCGGCCGCCTCCTCCCAGTTTGATTAAAATCATACGCCCGTCTCTCGTCGCGTCAGCCTGTCCGCTCTAATCTAAACCGGACCAACAATCTCGCCCCAGCACAAAATCTGGCAACGTGGTTCGATCTGATCGGCACGAGGAGGAGCCGAGGAGGTGGAGCCTAGGCTGCTGCGGCGAGCTACAGGCTGACGTCGCACCTAGAGGATCCGCAACTGACGCACCCACCAAGGTCGATCCGTGGCCGATGCTGTGATGGCGCACCGCCGCACCGGTGGTGCAGCTGCTCCCGGCGCGCCCATCTCGCTGACTCACTCTACGAACGGGGACACGTCGCCAGCAAACGCAAAGACCATGAGCCTCATCACGTGGGAGGTGCTCGGGCATCAGCGGCCGGAGGCGATGTTGCTGCCCATCCGATGGTCGAAATATGGAGAGGATGTACGATGTTACTGTGTATTATGAAGAAGAAAAAAAAGGCGTCAGCACGGTGAGTTGCTGAGTGCTTTAGGGTTATGTTCCTCCTCTGTGGGGTACACATTTTCATCTTCAGCCCTTGTCAGCGATGAAGTATCAGGTCGAGCTCGCCGGCGGCCGACGACATGGCGGAGGCGGGTGCCTGCACGACAACAGAGGATCCACTCCTGCGCGATGAATTCGGCCAAGGAGATTAGAATTTGTTTGATTGTTTCGTACATGCAGATGCGGATGTTGATCTGTTTGGGCGAGCGGACCATATTTAGACCACGATGAATCCATTGCAAACTATACGTCATGCCCGCTGATGGTATTAATTAATCTTCTGAAAAAGACCGCTGATGATGACCCAGGCCCTAAGAGTTCATGCTCGTTTGATTTATCTACATTGATCTTTTTTGGCTACAGCACAGGACCAAGCACACCAGTTTGGATCGGCAAAGCGACCAGGTCATAGCGTTCCTGACCTCCTTTGTTCTTTTTTCATTCTTTCATCACTGAGCAATCATAACATTTTCTTGACATGCGATTCAAAATATACATGTATATTTCATTTATTGTCGTTGCACAAGATTGAGAAGAAGTTCATCATTTTCTTCTTCCGAAAGCAGCTCAATTGCAGTGGAAAACAAAAGTGCAGTGTAGGTGTGAAGTACAATTTTATTTGTGGAAGCGTCAGAACTATTTCCATGTGTCTAGCAGAGACACACAATAGCAATTAAAAATTTCTTTGTTCAGCATTCATTATTTTTCATGTTTACATTTTCGTCTCTTCGAAAAACGTGCAGCAGCAATGCACGTGCATTACTTTTCATATATAACACCATTACAAGTCTGCGGTATTTTAAGTGGATGCTGTGAGGGGCTCGCAATACAATATTTTTAGAATTAATTATGTTCATCATTAATGTAAGAAAACATGCCCACCATTAAGGATTGTTGTAGAGTTTGAGTATTTTATTTCTCCCGGTGCAACGCACGGGCACATTTACTAGTCCCTCCTATAAAAGCCGGACAGCCGTACGCCTCAAGCCGCCTCTCGCCTAGCAGTCATCACCTGCGACGTCCTCTTATCGAATTTTCGAGTACAATAAGCGGTAGGGAACATGATGGACTGAAGCAAAAGGAAAGTAAAAACAAGCGTACAGGGGATCATTACAACTTTTTAGAGGGAGGAGGGGAGGGGGGGGACCTCAAGGCGGGTCGAAGTTATTACACCAATTATTTAGAGAGAGGGAGGCGGAGGGGGTGGTACATCTATGAGCCCAAAGTCTAATGTCTTGGATGCATCTGCGAAGGACCATGGTAAGGTCTTCGTCCACTCCAGTGAAGGTCTTGGCGTTGCGTCTCTTCCAGATGTTCCAGACGATTGCGGTGCTGATGGTGGTTTCTTCGTAGGTTCTGCACCGCGATGACCAAAGGTCCTGGAGGTCAGAGGGAGGCCGAGCTTGGGGATCCTGAAGGAAAGAGGCCCACACTTCGCCGGCGCGGGGGCAGCGAAGGAGGAGGTGATCGGTGTCCTCATCCTGAGGGCAGAAGAGGCATGTAGCCGAGGCCCCGAGGCGATGCCGGAAGCGGCGTTCATTGGTTGGGAGGCGCCTCCTCACAGCAAGCCAGCAGAAGATTTTGCACTTAAGGGGGGCAGCGCTTTTCCACACCTTCTCCGCCATCACGTCAATCTGCAGGTGCCTGAAAGAATTGGAGTAGACACTTTTGTTCGAAAGCTTTTTGTTAGTGAGACGGTCCCAACGAGAATCCTGGGTGTCGCCGCTAAGAACCACAGAGCTAAGCTCGATAGCGAGGCTTCGAAGGTCAGCTTCAGCGGCCTGCGACAGGCGTGGTTCCAGCGTAGCGCGGAATCCAGGAGTCAGGGCTGTGGCGACGTTGATATTCACGCGGGTGGAGTGGGAGAAGAGGTTCGGGAATTGGTCCTGGAGGGTGTTGTCTCCGAGCCAGAGGTCCGTCCAAAAGGCCGTTCTTTCCCCATTGCCAGTGGTGACTTTAGATATAGACCGAAAAGCTGTGAGCCCAGCAACAATGTCTTTCCAGACAGGGGTATCGAGGTGGTGGGGATCTCCCAAGTCACGGCCCGCGATCCAGCCATATCAGCGGCGAAACCAGCAAGCCCAGGGGGCGGAGGTGTCAGAGTGGAGTTTGGTAAGGAATTTGGACAGAAGGGCAGAGTTTTGAGCACGGATGGAGAGAACACCCAACCCCCCGCGATTTTTTGGGGCACAGACCTCGTCCCAGGCAACTTTGCAGTTGCCGCCGCTGCAAGATTCCTCCCCAGTCTAGAGAAAGGCCCGACGGCGTTTGTCAATGGCTTCAACAACTCCGGCGGGGAGGATACCAGCCCCCATGGCGTGAGCGAGCATGGCAGTCAGGACAGAGTTAACAAGGATCAAACGTCCGCCGATAGGGAGGCATCGACCTCGCCAGCCAGACAGGCGCATGTCACTTTTCGCCATGACGGGGGTAAAGTCCCGAAAGCGGAGCTTATGCATGGAAAGGGGTAGACCGAGGTAGGTCTGGGGGAAGGAGGAGACGGCGCACCCAAAGGTGGTGGCCATAAGGAGGGCAATGTCGCGGCTAGTTTTGATGGGGACAAAGGTACTTTTGTGGAAGTTGATGGTGAGCCCGGTGGCCTCAGAGAAGTCATCAAGGACCTTTTTGAGGTTCGCAACATGCTCAGGAACAGCGCGAATGATGATGAGTGTGTCGTCAGCATACTGAAGGACAGGACAGAGGAGGTCATCAACGAGAGGGTGGAGGAGGAGCCCCTCCCTCGAGGCTTGCAGAACCATCTGCTGCAGGACATCCACAATAATATTGAAGAGGAACGGGGAGAGGGGGTCTCCCTGTCGGAGGCCGCGGCGGCACTGGATCCGTAAGCCCGCCGTAGCCCAGTTTCGTGAGTTCAGGCTGGCGTAAGCCCGCCGTAGCCCAGTTCAAAAAAAAAAAAAAAAAAAAAAAGCAAAAGGAAAGTCGACTAGACGAGGTCGTGGGTTAGGAGAGCGCTCAGACGACAAGCGCCATGCGGCGGCGCTCCGTTACTTCTATCCGGCGGGAATCAATCCTTTGAGGCAGAGCGATTCAACGAGATATCAAGGAAGAAAATACGGTGGTGACTATGCCGTCGTTGAGACGAGGTCGTGGGCCGGTTTCCATCTCCTATGTCGACCGAAGACCTACTATGGCGGCTCTGTGATACGCAGGTCAAGGTCTCGTTGGCGTCCGCTGGTTGTTTTTCCACACGAGAGAATAGCCAGCGATTGTGATCAGACCTTTTATACAAGTAATGTATTCCGCTGCTGCCTCTGGAGTTGACAACGGCGCTACACCGCGCACGGATTTCCGGTCGAAGGACGGAGTGTGGTTCTGGTCCCTGCAGGCCGCGACGAAGCGTGGGAAGGCTGCAGTTTAGGCCCTAGAGAAGAATGGAGGCTGTAGCTCCCTCTGGTGACGTCCCGGTCCGACGGCTCGGCCTCTACATGTACACGACGTGCTGTCCGTAGAGATTGAAACTAAGAGCGCGCCTAGGTAGCAATGTACTGTCCACTCAAAAAAAAAAAAAAAAGGTAGCAATGTACTGTTCTAGCATTGTAGTTGATTCTTCGAGCCAGCTGATAAGTGTGTATATGTGTTTGACAAGCAAAATTCTGCACCCACATTAATGCCTCTGGCGACGCCCCCTTCTGCAAAATCCTACAATCTTCATCGATTCACGTGGTGCTGTGCTGCAACCTCAGGAAGCAACGAAGAAAATCATCTGACGGGGTAACGGGTGAGTGGCGACGGGAGAGATGGCTCCGCAACTGAAGGCAACACACGGAGCGGGTCAATCTACTTTGAGCCAAAATTTGAGTAGTGACCAACAATATCAAGTTACTCTCAAAATATTAGTGCAAAATATGTTTAAATTCTGCGGACCACAAGTTGATAAAATACAGCGATTCAGAAAAATCACATATTCCCCGACGCCATTATTTCGGGACTTCCTGTACAACTATTGATATATGGTTAGAATATAAGATCTAGAAAACTGGCGGCAACACACGGAACGGGTCAATCAACTTTGAGCAAAAATTTGACTAGTGACGAGGTTTATTTACAAAAAAACTAAATTTCAAACTCTGCATCCATCGCTAATTATTTATGTTGGTCGTGAATAGGAGAAAATGTGAATAAGAGAAGTGTCAGCAGGAATGATACTTTTGAGTGTTGAAGTTTTTTCCCGATGCAACGCACGGGCTCTTTTGCTAGTATATTCTTATAAAATAGGTCGTTCTCGTCATCTCATGTGCAGAGCGCATCGAGCTTGGCGCACGGCTCGGAGAAGTCGCCAGAGAGTATCTTGGAGGCAACAATGGTGTTGGCGTCCTCGGTATAGTGCACGCCGTCCCAGCTGACGTACCTCTCCCCCTCTGGGCACGCCGTCGCCGTTGGCTGCCCGCACGTCTTGAGGTTCACGTAGTTGTACGGCGGCCCGCCGTTGCCGCAGCACGCCATCAGCGGCCGCTCGAAGCCGTACTGGGAGTGGTTGGCGAACAGGTCGTACTTGATGGCATACATGTCGGTGCACACCACGGTGGCGCGGTCTGCGCGCTCGCTCGTCCCGTACTCGTCCGCGAGCCGGCGGCACGCAGCGGCCAGGCCGGCGTTGAGCGCCCTGGCGGCGGTGTTGTAGGCAGCGAGGCAGCCGACGGGGTCGACCTCGTCGCCGGGCTTCTGCCGCAGCGCTAGTGTCTGCGGCAGGCACCCTAGGGGCCCCGTGTTGTACACCCAGAACTTGCGCCCGCCGGCGCCGTACAGCGCCCGGACGGCGTCTTCTACCTTGGCGGCAGCGGCAGCGAGCGGGCCGCCGTCGGCGACAATCTCCGGAAGCGTGAGGTTGGCGAGGAAGGCGAGCGTGATGTCGTTCTGGCCGACGTCGATGGAGTAAACGGCTCCCCGGAAGTCCTCCTCCTTGAGCATGGAGCCCAGCTCCAGCGGCCGGAGGTCCCGGGTCCGGTTCTTGAAGTGCAGGAACTGGTTCACCTGCGTGGCCATGGGGAACGGAATGGCGCTCTGGTTGCTCGCCGCCGCCGCTCCGGCTACCGCGAAATTCACGCCATCTGTGAAGTTGGAGCCCGACGACTCCAGGTACGGGCTCAGGTAACTGATCCCGAGGCTCTCGGCTGCACAAACAGGCGATCGACAGCACGTCGGAGTTGAGCTATGCTTTGCAGGTGGAATGGACCGAGTGATGTTTTGGGCTGGAGGTACGTACCGATGAAGTCGATGTAGAGGCGGCCGTCGGACCAGCGGCCGGTAGTCCGGTGGAAGAAGCGGCGGCCGGCGGGCTGTCCGAGGTAGAAGCCATAGGCGGCGGGGAGTGAACCCGTGTCGGAGTTGGAGTCCCCAAAGTTGAACAGGACGCACCTGCCGTCCGTCCTACGTGGGAGTTCACAGCACTGCAGCACGACAACGACGACCGCGAGGATCGCAAGCCCGCGAAGCATTCTTATCAGATCCCCTCGATTAATTTGCTTTGATCTCAACTTCTCATCTCCATCGGTTTCCTTATACTGGTGTGAAGTTGACTAATTAGAGCGTGTGAAGTGTAGGACGTCTTGGTCGACCTTTTCTTTTAATAATCTCAACTGGTACAATTGGACTTGGATCTGATCCATCTTGATGCATGGGTTTCTTCCTAAGTCTCGTTTCTCATACCACTAACATGGGCTCTTAATTCCTCATCTCAGAATCCACATTGTCACCGGCTCACCGCCTCTCGCTCGGTGTTTCCACTTCTATGTTGAATCTTCGCACATTTATAAAATTCACTAAGTTGATTGCATAAAATTAGTTTAGTTTCATAAAGGTGTCAAGATTGGAGATTCTACATAGTTACACGGAGGTTCTATGAAGGTTTAACATTCTTGTCTCAACAGTATCGCCATATTCGCCTACTAAGCATGAGAAAATTACAGGGATAGCCTCAAAAGTAATTAAGCCAACCCAAACAGCTTGCATGCCTCTCAACGGTCATATTTTTGAGGGAGTGGTGATTCGGCATGAAACCAAATGGAGATATCTTTAAAATCGTTTTTTAAAAGGCATATGATAAAATCAAATTGCCTTTTCTTCATCAAACTTTGCGTACGAAAGGCTTTGCACGACAATGGTGCGAATTAATTACGTGGTATATCCATGGTGGATCGGTTGGAGTAAAGGTTAATAACAATATTGGCCATTATTTTCAAACAAAAAATGGGTTAAGGAGGCGATCCCCTATCCCTCATTTTACTTAACATAGTGGTTGATATGTTGGCTGTCCTTATTACAAGGGAATAAGAGGATGGGCATGAGGGAGGACTTGTACCCCGTCTAGTGGATGGTGGAGTATCCATTCTCCGGTATGTTGATGATACGATTCTTTTTATGAAACATGATTTAGGGAAGGTCGTGAACATGAAATTAATTCTATGTATCTTCGAGCAGCTATCATGAGAGATGGAGAACCAGTATAAGAAAATCTTCTGACGCAAAGTTGGAGTTCTGCCTTTTCGATGTCTAGGGATACCTATATACACAATAGAAGATTACTAAACAAAGAATGGAATTCAATGTAAACCCTCTTTGTGAAATAGTTGGGATGTTGGCAAAGCAAGCTCCTCTCATACCGAGACATGCTTGTTCTTATTAGTTCCGTTATGACGAGTTTAGCCATGTTCATTCTTTGTTTTCTAGAAATACCAAAAGTGGTAAAGGAAAAGACTAGGCTATTCCTGGTCTTGCTTCTTTTTTGGTTAGACAATGAGCACAAAAGAAGATATATACTAACAAGATGGAACATCATTTCTCGATCCAAATACCAAGGGGGTCTAGGGGTCGAAGTACTAGATATAAAAAATAAATGTTTGCTTAACAAATGGATTTTAAAATTGTTGATTGAAGATGGGGTGTGGCAAGAGTTGCTGCATAAGAAATACATCAGCCACAAAATGTTGTCATAAGTGACCGCTAAACAAACCGATTCTCAATTAAGGTAAGGTTTAATGAGATTCAAGGAAGATTTCTGTAGTAGATGATCTTTCCAAGTAGGATACGAGTAGATGACTCGTCTTTGGGAAGATACTTGGTTAGGCGATGTTGCACTTTCAAGCCAACCTCCATATCCATATATAATAACGTGCAACAGAAAAGAAATTTAGTGGCTCGTGTACTTTCGGAAGCTCCTCTAAATATAGAATTTAGAAGAACTCTAACCGAAAATAAATGGAAGAGTCAGCTGCAGCTAGTCCATAGCTATGAGAGTCAACTTATCGGACGAAAATGATAAATCTGTGTCGAACCTCACAACCTTTCGCCTTTCACCAGTTAAGTCTACATATGTTGATATAATGAACTGACACGCAATGTTCTTGAGAAAATATATCTGATAAAAGTATCATTAAAGATAAAGATCATTATATGGTTTCTTGACCAGAAAGTAATACTCACAAAAGATAACCTTGCAAAACAAATTGTAATAATTGTAAAAAAGTGTGCCTTTTGTGACTCGGAGGAGTCTATTATCCATTTATTTTGCGTGTGTCCCTTCGCTCGTCTAGTTTGGAAAGTAGTCCATTTTACCTTTGATATTCCTCCACCTGCTAATGTTACGAATATGGTCAGCAATTAGCTAAATAGAGTTGATAAAAACTCTAAATATCGAATTTTTCTAGGCGTATCTGCTTTAGTTTGGGCCCTCTAGAACTATAGAATTGACATAGTTTTTAATAATTTTAAAATTACTCACTTTTTACATGTTATCCGTGTGGCTATCCACTGAACCCGGGAGTGCTCTTATCTTTTTCTCAAAGAACAAAGAGCGCATATGTATTTTGGATGCACCCATCTAGTTAAATACGGTTGCTCAGGCTATCTAAAACTAGGGTGGCCAGCTAGCAGCTTTCTAGAAGAATAGATGATGCTTAAGTGCACTTTCTTTTTATTCCACTGGTTAATCTTCATGTACACTTTGTGTGACCCATGGATTGTAAAATTGAACCTGTAAAATTATGAATAATGCAATAAATTCATGTGTGCATCGTTCCAATGCAGAGCCAGGTGTCCCTCCCCATTTTTTTTAAAAAAGAATTCTTGTTTCAGGTAGAAACATAAAAAAAACTTTTCACAAACATATTTCCTCTATATTTCATGTATATTTTCATGAACGCAAATGCGCCTATATTTCATACATGTTTTCGTGAACACAAATGTATGCATAGTTTTCTATATGTTTCACTTCCGGTGATTTTGAAAATCTCCCTATGATAGAATGTTGGTTGATTTCCATAAAATATGATGGTTCATGGGTTCACTTGATCTCTCTCAACGGTGGCATGGTTATGAGAACCGAGTTACATGAGTGTTATGCAAAATATTCTTATGGGAAATATGTCATAAAACATGAAGTTGAGAAGAGAAGTACTATATAGGTGTATTGTTACTTAGCATGCCAATTTTTTCACTTGGCCCCAAGATTTTGTTCTCAATTATCCCTAGATGTGTGTGTACCACTAGTGTAGTGCTACTGTTATTTTGTGGTACCTATTTTCTCACTGGGATACATTTCTCAATATTATTACAACCTAATACATGTTGTGCTCGCTATTCTATTGGACTTAACATCAATGAATTACATATAGGATGCAACCATAAATAGGTGTCTCTATTTTACACGTGCAAACACACCCCGAGTGATTATTCCCATAGCCATGGTTGTGCAAACAAGGGATGATTATGAAAAAAATCCGACCACTGCATAAAATTTTGAGGTTCCCATGAATCCCCTACAACATGCTGATGACACTACAACAAGTGTGTCAATTAGTTGGGACTCAAAGTTCAGAGTGATGCTGCAAGAGAAATTTTCACCACAAGGGTGACTCGGGGTTTATATCGAGCTCTCGGGGAACAAAGGCGAAGCTTCTTCCAACCTCGTCTAGCAACCTGCAAAGCAAAGTCTTTGTCTTGTCCCCCAACTCCACTATGTGGTTGTTGATGGCAACAACTCCGTGTGTACCAACTCGTTGGGACTCCAAGTGCAGAATATTGTAGCAAGTTTCTTTTCCCCACAAGAGTGACTCGAGTGTTTATATCGAACTCTCGGAAAATTGGTAAGGGGTTGATTCTTCTTCTCCTCTTCTAGCAACCTGCGAAGCAATTTTTTTGTCTTGTGTTCCCAACTCCACCGTGTGGTTGTCAAGAACAAGGTTTTGTATTAGTAATATGAAATATAAATATAAATAAAGTAAAGTGAAGAAAGTAAACTAGGAAAACAAGATAAAAGCAATGAAAGGATGATTGTTTTTGGGTTTTGTATGTGTTTGCAAGTGAAGAATGTATTTATTTTTTTGGATTTTCGGAATAATAAATGGCAGAAAATGTAAAGTGTGATAGTTGTGTTGGAAAGGTGTTTGGGCCGGGGTTTATGGGTTCATTTGTCTACTCTCTTTTTGGTTATAGTGGACACAAACAATTCATCAAAGATATAATATTGGTGGAACTTCAACATGTTTTTGATAAGCATTCATATGGGCATCACGTCCTAACATAGAGATGATGCAACACATCTCTCTTATACTCCTCACTAAAGGGAAAACTCCAAGCAATATTGAATTAAGAATCAACAAAGTATATCCTTAGGTAATTTGACAGAATGTTTGAATCACAAATATGTTACCTTGACCAAACAAGATTATCAAGCTGCCACAAGATAATTATAGATCATGAATTCACTTTATCCCTAGTGAGGCAGCAAAAGAAAGGTAAATACCATAGTAGATCTTGAATCCGATGTCACGGTCCAATCACTACCACCATGCTACTCCATCTAATACACACTTGTCTCCACACATGCTCTCGCATACAAGTTGGATCAGAACAAGTACTTAAGAACGGGGTACATGATATGCATATATCAATACATCTTACACATAATAGGTTCAAATCTCATATATCAAATCGTAGAATAAAGATCCACCACATAGGAAGTACATATATGACCATAATCATGTTGGCAGCTCATATGGTACTAGATCTATGAAGGACAAAAGAGAAATATATCAAGCTACTGCCACAAACCCATAGTCCAGAGGTGAACTACTCCCTCTTCATCATGGTGATGATGGTGGAGACGTTGGAGAAGGTAGACATCCGTCCGGCGGTGGCTCGATCCGGCGGAGTTTCCCCATCTAATATGCGCTGGTTTTGGCTCTATTTTGATGTTTATGCGGTGCTCCCCTCGAGGAAACCTCGGGTTCCTTTATATAGAGGTTTTTAGGTCAGACGGAGTCCGTGGGCGAAAGAATCAAGCAAATCATACAGTCGAGGAGGGAAAGAGGGCAGGCGGCGCGCCCACCCCAACTGGATGCGCCACCTAGGATCTTTTATGCCTCCTAGACCTTCTCGTGAGATCCAAGTGTTTCAGGTGCTTCTCTTGACGAAATATTGATATCCCTAGAATTCTAGCTCCATTTGACTTCATTTAGGTCCCTGAAAGCTAAAAATACATAAAATAGGGTTTTCCTGTCCTACATGATTATAACCAAAATAAAGGGGATCATTGGTAAACCCCCAAAAAACAATATAGATATACCATCAGATATGTTGCAAATATATGGGAATATGTGTCAACAAACTACAAAGTTCATGCATGCATTTTACATGCATCAGTTGTCAAGCACAAGGCTTTGGTATTAGTAAAGTAAAATAACAATAAATAAAATACTAGAAAGTAAAATAAACAAGTAAATAAAGATTATTTTTTTTGGATTTTTTGTTGTAGTTGCAAGAAGTAAAGATATTTTGTATTTTCAAAATTAATTAATGATAAAAATGTAAAGGCACAGAAAAGTAAAAGTTGTTTCTTATGATAAAAAGTGGACCGGGGTTCATGGGTTCACTTGTCTACTCTCTCATATAGGTGTGGTGGCATTAAGAACACGATTGATAACTAAATATTGATGATATTTTATTATGTGTCTGGATTAGCATTCATATGTCCATCACATCCTAACACAAAGACGATACTACATATCTTGCTTATACTCCACTAGAAAGGGATACACTCCAAGCAATCTAGATTTAAGAATTATCAGAGGGTAGCTTTAGGTACTTCGACATGATGTTTGAACAACAAATATGCTACCTTGAATTAAACACATCACAATAGATCAAGCATATGATCCATAGATTAAACATGACTTCTTAGGTGTCACCTAGAATTATATAGCACATGCATTCACTTTATCCATAGTGAGGTAACAAAAGAATTCGTAAAGACCATAGTAGATATGAGGCTTGCTCTCACAACTCATTACTACCACCTAATGCATGTAAAATGTATACATGAACGACTTTGTTCTTTATCATATTGAATTCCCACATATTTGCAACATATATGATGATAATACCATGTTTTATATTGATTTATGGGGATTTACCAATGATCCCCTTTATTTGGTTTATAACTCTGCAGAACAAGAAAACCATGTTTTGTATATTTTTTACTTTCAGAGACCTATACAGAGTAAAATTGACATGAGATTTTTAGAGCGTCACTTTTTCATCGGGAGAAGCACCCTAGAGCTTGGGAGGACACCTGGCTGGGCCTGAGGCCCAAAAGAGCTCACGTGGCACACCCAAACACTTAGGGCGCGCCACCTATGCTCATGTGTTGAGCATGGGTTTCAACCCTGGATGGGTTGCGCTTGTGATGAGGATGGTGTCTTCAATCACATTCTCAGTTCTTTTCAACGGATCACCAACTGAAAGTTTCAAGCCCACAAGAGGTATCCGTCAAGGAGACGGCGTGGAGACGGCCCTGGGCAGTACTAGCCACCTGTAATCCTTGTAATTAGATGATGGAGGAACTCTTCTAGATGACGGCCCTGGGCAGTACTAGCCACCTGTAATCAATAGAAGAGTTCCTCCATCATCTAACTTACAAGGATTACAGGTGGCTAGTACTGCCCAGGGCCATCTCCAGAAATTTGGGGCCCCAGTGCGAGATGTAAAATGAGGTCCTATTTTAACTTAGAAACTACCATGAAATTCCAAGAGATATACGATATGAAACCCATTAGAAAAAATAAACGAAAATCTTTTTGTTTCTTGCCGACTAGCTAGGTCAAAACCTTGCTGACGTGAATCTCTAACTTTTATTTTGAGATGTCATCGATATCGAACAGAGAAAGAGGTTTTTTTAGAGATAGATAGATGAGCAATACGTTTGATGAGGTATTTCCTGAGCAACATTATCGTGTACGGTGCAGGCCATGCTAGCAAAAGAAACAAGTGAAATACTGTGCCAGCTCACAGCTAGACGTTCTTTGATGGGCCTTACAATTTAAGCCCATACAAAGACTCCAGACCCAATTATAGTATCTTCTTCTCACTTAAGCTGGACGGAAAGCGGAAAGCTTCGGGAGTACCATCCATGGCGGCTCCGCTCAAGAAAAATGACCAGAAACGGCGCTGTTCTGCTAGGCCGTTGGAGCCTGGAGGCAAGGTAGAGAGTGGGGCGGAGAACCCTTTTCCACCGCCGGAAACCTGGGACGGCCACCCCTACGCTATGTCCGGTGATTTGGGGCCCCCAAAATTTTAGGGCCCTGAGCCATCGCACAGCTCGCACGCCCTCCTCGACGGCCCTGGTATTGCCCCGGCAGTCAACCATCTTCTTTTCGCGGATGATAGCCTGCTGTTTGTGAAAGCGAGTGAGGAGGGAGCTGGGGAGGTTGTTGAAGTCTTGGATACCTACCGCCAAGCATCGGGACAAAGGATAAACCTTGATAAATCATCATTCTTCTTTAGCAAGGGATGTCCAGAGGTGACACGAAATGCAATGAAGAATAGGTTGAATGAGTCACTAAGTGAGAAATACCTCGGTATGCCTTCTGATGTTGGACGCTGAATCAATGGGGCATTCAAATATTTGAGAGACCGAGTATGGAAGCAAGTACAAGGCTGGCTTGAACTACTCCTATCAATGGGAGGTAAAGAGATCCTTATTAAGTTGGTTTCCCAAGCAATTCCCACATATTCTATGTCCTGTTTCAGGCTACCTGTAGGTTTGTGCCAACACATCAATGGCCTTCTGCGTAACTTTCGGTGGAGATGTCGCGATGGCAAGAGGAAAACGTGTTGGGTGTCATGGCAAGACATGACAACTCCCAAATATGCGGGAGGTATGGGCTTTCGAGATATAGTACCATCTAAAATTCGTGTTTTTCTTTGGCGGCTCGCCAAACAATCTATCCCCATAGGAGATGTATGACATAGGCGGAACATGGCAACGACGAATGCATGTACATTGTGCGGAATTGCTGACTCATGGCGCCACTCACTTCTGGAGTGCAATATGAGTAGAAGTATTTAGGCCCTTGTTCCTGAACATATCACAGAGCATATGATGAAGACAACAGAACCAAATGCAAGATTTGGATATTTGCTATGATGAACTCCCTGCAACATGATGATCTGATTCACTGCCTAGTCACTTTATGGGATGTTTGGGCAGCTCGCAGAAAGGCGATGCATGAGGAAGTGTTTCAGAGCCCGCTTTCCACTCATCTTTTTGTGGAAAATTTCCTTCGCGACCTAGCTTCAACACCAGTAAGCAAAGGTACTGCGAATCCCCGACCTGCTCCTCAACAAGCAAGGTTGAGACGATGGATTGCTCCTCCTCCTGGAGTAGCGAAAATAAATGTGGATGCAGCAGTGAAAAAGACTTCAAACCTGGGCGCGATAGCTGCAGTCTGCTGATCGATGGAGGGGAGATTTCTCGGAGCATCGGTATTGGTTATTCCGGGTATTTCTGATCCTGCTACGTACCTGTGGTGACCCTGCATACCACTGCATGTTGTAGTATGCCAGTCGTTGATATAACATTCGCGAAGTACCAATCCGCAAATATTACATCTCTCAGAGTAGTACAACAGAACATAGCAGGTCCATAACTCATTCATTTATTATTACAAGCCATATACACATGTCATCTCGGAGTTCCTCTTGGGTCCTAAGAGGAATTCTCCTGGGTCGAGGTGAACCCGACTCAACTTACAATATAGAAGTCTTACTAAGTTATACATTTATTCTCATCGAGCAGTGAAGTACTAAGTGTTTGTACTGCTCGGCTACTACTACTATCCGATAGGTCTACGCTTGTTCTCCTTCGGAACCCTCCCCGGTTCCGTAGACGATGAGGTAGTCAACTCCTTCTATACCTCCGGAGAGGTCTGGTTCTTCATAGCAGATGTCTTCTGCTCCTTCGGGATCGTCGTTGTCCTCCTCAAGTCGATTTAGACAATCTAAGCAGGGGATTTAAGAGTGGTATGAGTACGAGCGTACTCAACAAGTTCATTATAGAAAATAGGTGTTTAATGCACTAACTACGATATCAGACCAGAAAGTCTAATACCAATGTAGGTTTTGATAATCATTTCTTCAAGAGGTTGCTTTTATTCAGAAGAACTATGTCCGTCAGCCTTCACCGGTTTACTAGAACTTCATGGAGTTCCTTTCCGGCAGCGTTCGCAGTTCCAAATCCCGGAACAGGGAGTGACAGGTCACAATTCATTACACTCTGCAGAGGTGTGTTGCTTTACCCATAAGAGATCTTAACCTTGGTGCCAACCGGACAGCTTTCCCGTCCACACTACCTTTGGTGTGAGGCCCGGTATAAGGTCATAGCCAATCATATTCCTCTGCTACCTCGCACACCCACCCTTTTGTAAGTCTGTCCTCCCCTATATCTATGGAGAGACCGGCCCAGGCAATTGTTCTCCCCTATACCAATAAGGTAGACCGTTCCGAACCATTTATATGCCCTGCCCTATCAACCATAGATAGACCGTTCCGGACATCCTTACAATCCATCATAGACCGCATTACCGTGGGGAATTAGAATGGGATCCCCACCCCACCGCTTGTCCCTCAGGATTCAAGTGTCTACGGTAAGCGCATCCGTGATGTACAAGAGGTGGAAATACGATTGACTACTCCATCCCACTCCAGATCTTATGGTTAACACGAGTTTTACGGCACAAGAATCATTGGACGACATTTGTTGTTTAATCCTAGATGGATATAAACCCATTGCAATGGAACCTCCACCATGTCAACACAATCCATGGTTCCATTGCCAACCACATAGTCATATTCATAGTTATGAAAATAGTGGTTTTTCTTTTTATGCAATAGTGATAAACATAGTACTTTGCAAGTAAATTGGTAAAAATACTCAAATGACATGAGAAAGCGATGAACTTGCCTGAAGACTGCAAAGTGTTGCAGTTGGATGGTGTGGACCGACCCTTGTCCTCTGTTGCTGAAAAATAGCATCATTGTCCGATAAGGGCAATGGTTAAAGAAGCAATTATGCATGATTCAGATTTTAGGGTTTGTTTCCCCCTTCCGGTGTCTTATCATTTCATGTGAGAGGTAATTACTAAGAATAATTTGAAGATACTCTGTTTAGGGTAAAGTATTACCTTGAAATATTGTCAAGGTGTTTTTAAAGTCCAAAAGTATTTATGGACTTATTTTATCATTAAAAATAGAGTGGGTTATTTTTAATGAATTAAATATTCATCAAGTTATGACTTATTCTTATTTATCTCCAAAAATTCCTTTTTATATTTTATTCTGATAAAGAATTTTATGCTGAGTAGTTTTCATATTTTTAGTTATTTTTTAGAGCTATATTTATTTTATAGAATTCTTAGAAACATTCACTTAAATTGGCATTTTGGAAATGTCCAAAATGCCCCTCGGGCCCACTTGTCAGGCCGCCGAGCTGGTTAGGTTGGACCAGCCCACTGGGCTCGGTCCAACCGACCCAGTCGCTCCTAACCCTAACTCTCTCTCCCGTCGCTCCGGCGATCCGCGGTCGCCGTCGCCGAATTACCTCGGTCGTCTCAGGCCATCTCTGGCGACGAGATTGGTCGCAAAAGAACGGCCGCTCGACGGCGCACCTATCGGTCCGCGTCGATCTGCGCTTCATCGCCGCCACCGTTCGCCCCCAACTCATCTGCGGCACGGCTGCAAAGGTGGGCGGTGATGTGTCGCTCGCCGGTGCTCCTGGTGCTGTGACGTCGTCGTGCCCTGCCGTGGTGGGGCTGGTGCTGCGGCTCTACCGCGGCCTGGCTTGGCTGGCGCCGCCGTTCGCCCGGCGTGTGCCGCCGTGGCCGCCATGGCCGTGTTCGCCGGCCCGCTTCACCTGTACGTGCTCCATGCCTCCTCCTATCTCTCTCAGCTCTTCTCCTCTATCTACTAGCTTGAGCTGCGGCTGTTCCTCCTCCTGGAGAGATCAAGCCATGCTGCTGCTAAGGCTCTGCTGACCGATGTTGCTGTGCTTGCTATTGCTGTGTGTATGCTGCTGGCTCTCTGCTGCTGCCATGGTTGCTAGCTACTGCTGAGGCTCTGTTTGCTCTATCCTATACCATTATGTTTTTCTTCTCCCTCTGAGCTAAGCATGCGTGCTTGCTCCCTGTGCTGCTGTGACTCATGAGCACTTGCTTATGAGCATTCTAGGATGCTTCTATCATGCTAGATTGTTCCTGAGCTTGTTACTAGTGCTGTGCCTTTCATGTGTAATCATATACTTGCCCCTGGCATGACTTCTGTGGAGAATCCTTGCATTTTGCAAGTGCCAGTTGAATGGATCGTAGCGAACAAGAGGGCGGTGTGAATGGCGCTACGGCAAGTTTTAGTCTTTTCCAATTTTTATGCAACGGAAGGTAAAGGTGAGAACTTTAGCAATAGGGTGATCCTACAATGAATATCGGACAAGTGCAACAAGTAAAGGAATCAACAAGCTAACGAGAGTAAGGAGCCTCACCTTCTTCCTCGAGAGAGCTCCACGAAGGTGCTCTCCCTCTTCCACTAAGGCACCGGTCGAGGCGGTGATTCCTTCACAAGGTTGGGGCGAGCTCCACAACAAGGATGCTCCCAACACCCTATGGAGCTAGTACATCACCAAGCTAGACTCCATAGCTGCACATCTCCAATGCTCCACCATAGGAACCCTTCCAATGCCCCACCAAGGAACTCTTCCAATGCTCCACCAAAGGAACCCTTCCAATGCCCCACCAAGGAACCCTTCCAATGCTCCACCAAGGAACCCTTCCAATGCTCCACCAAGGAACTCTTCTCCAATGCTCCACTAAAGGAACCCTACCACCAAGATCCACTAAGGAATAGCTAGTATTGGTGAAATCTCTTTTGGTAGAACTATAGATCGGGGTCTCCTCCACCAATCCTCAAAGTTTGGGCAAGATTGGTTGGATGGTGAAGGAGATCCTCAAGGATTAAGCTCAGCAACAATGGAGGAGAGAGAGGGGGAAGAGATAAAATCGTGTTGGGGAAGAATGAGCCCTTAAATAGGCTCCTCCAAATCCAACCGTTATGTCCAGTTTTTGCCTAAGCGGTACTACCGCTTCTGGGAAGCGGTACTACCGCTCTGAGTTCGAATTTCCCCAGATCTAGTCAAAGGACGCAGAGCGGTACTACCGCTCGAGGTACCGCACGAGGTACCGCAACAGGGTCCAAACCTTACTGGACTCGAAGCGGTACCGAAGCGGTACCAGGGCGGTACAGCCGTAACTAGGTTACGGTACCTAGGCGGTACCGTGAGCGGTACTACCGCTCGTGAGCGGTACTACCGCTCAAGGTACTGCAGAGGTACCACAGCTCGTTCTGTGGGACAATTTCAGCTCAGAACTCAGAGCGGTACCGTGGGCGGTACCTATAGGGGTAGCGGTACTACCGCTACTGGTACCGGTAGTACCGGCCTGGCTAAAACTGGTTTTCTTCCCTTTTTCTCTCCAACCATGTTACCTCGCTAAACACACACAAAACCGGAAAACCTATCAACTACGCTTCAGTCTTCCGATCTTGACGTGTCCGGCGAGGTCATTATGCTCTTGCAAATCTAACAATGATACTCAAAGCACACGGTGATATTACTCAAGTGTTGTCATCAAACACACAAAACTTGGGGTTTAAAGTTTGCTCTTACAATCTTCCCTTTTTGGTGTTTGATGACAACACAAGAGTTGACAATAACATATGATATTATGATGAGATACTTAGATTTGCAAAAACTCGACGGAGCTCCCCCTACACATGTGCATATCATGAATATGTATTTGAATACAAATACACATGTTATAGAGACATCACTCCCCCTAGTTTTTACAAACCAAGCAAATATGCAACATAGTTAAATGACATGTTCAAGTAGCATATGCACAATATGGAGGCAACATAAGATCATGCACGGAGATTTGGGTGAAGTTATCATACCATAGCCTTGATAATACCCAAACTCACAATAAGATGCCTCCATAGGGTTGTTGATGTAGCCATAAGACAAGATAAGCAACTAGAACCAAAAGGCTACAAACAACAAAGGTCCCCATCCACCTAGGAACTTCTTCCCCTTTGGCATCGGAACACCAAAAAGGAGGGTAAAGAAACTAGAAGGATGGAGAAAAAGAACATACAACCAAACTTGAAAAAATCACGAGAAAACAAGCTTGGAAGAGGTTCTCCAAAACAAGGAAAAAGAAAACAAAGAAGAAAGACAAAAGAAGGTCACAATGAAACACAAAAGAACCGAAAAACCCCTCAAGGAGGGGTGTTGGTGGCCGAAGCCACCGTGTAAGAGTATAGTAGTGTGAGGTCGCGTAGATGTATCTAGGACTCACGGACTACAACTCAACATGAAGCTCATAAGTCACTTAATTGACAAATAGAAAATGTTTTGTATTTCTTTATGCATTATGGGGGGAGGGATAGATCAATGGATTTAAACCGCACTCCCCCTATGTTCATGCGTGTCTTTCATCTAGATATAAAAGTTAGGAGTGGTATGTGCGCACGACGGTCAAGCAAAGTTCGATGGATCAATGATATTTAGCTCATGCCTCAACTCAATGAAACGCTTCTCATCCAAGGGCTTCGTGAAGATGTCCGCCAATTGCTCCTTGGTGCCAATATAGGATAGTACAATATCTCCGCGAGCAATGTGATCCCGGATGAAGTGGTTCCGTATCTTAGTGTGCTTCGTCTTGCCATGAAGAACCGGATTGTAGGCGATCTTGATTGCGCTCTCATTGTCACACAAAAGAGGCACCTTGCTATACTCGAGTCCATAATCCCGCAAGGTTTGCCTCATCCACAAAATTTGAGCACAACTACTTGCCGCGGCAATATACTCGGCTTCCGCGGTGGAGACGGAGACACAATTTTGCTTCTTCGAGGACCAACACACCAAAGATCTTCCAAGAAAGTGACATGCTCCGAAGGTAGACTTCCTATCAACCTTGTCGCCCGCCCAATCGGAGTCGGTGAAACCAATCAAAGCAAAGTCCGTGTCCCTTGGGTACCATAATCCGAAGTGTGGGGTATCAACTAAATATCGAAAGATCCTTTTGACCGCCACTAGGTGGCTTTCCTTCGGACTTGCTTGAAACCATGCACACATACCAACGCTTAACATTATATCCGGGCAAGAGGCACAAAGGTAAAGAAGCGAACCTATCATCGAACGGTAGAGCTTGGTATCCACTGCCTTGCCGGCCTCGTCGAGAGAGAGTTGACACTTGAGTTGCATCGGAGTCCCAATGCCCTTGGCGTCCTTCATATCAAAGCGCTTGAGCATGTCTTGGAGGTACTTTGCTTGATTGATGAAGGTGCCTTGTCGCATTTGCTTGATCTCGAACCCAAGAAAGTACTTGAGTTCACCCATCATTGACATCTCAAACCTATTTGTCATCAACATAGCAAACTCATCATTGAATTTTGTGTTAGTAGAGCCAAATATGATGTCATCTACATAGAGTTGGCATACGAAAAGCTCCCCATTGACCTTCTTAGTAAAAAGAGTGGGATCGATTTTCCCCACTTCGAAACCACGGTCTTGAAGCAACTCCTTAAGATGCTCATACCAAGCTCTAGGAGCTTGTTTGAGTCCATATAGGGCCTTTTTGAGCTTGAAGACATGGTCCGGGAAATGGGGGTCCTCGAACCCCGGGGGTTGCTTCACATATACCTCCTCATGTAAATGACTATTAAGAAAAGCACTCTTAAATCCATTTGTTGCAACTTAAAGCCATGATGTGAGGCAAAGGCCAAAAGGATACGGATGGACTCAAGCCTTGCAACGGGTGCAAAGGTTTCACCAAAGTCCACGCCTTCGACTTGAGAATAGCCTTGAGCCACCAATCTTGCTTTGTTGTGGATGACCATGCCATTTTCATCTTGCTTGTTCTTGAAGATCCATTTGGTGCCGATAACATTGCGGCAATGATCGGGTCACTTCATGAGAATCCATACATCATTCCTCTTGAAGTTGTTGAGTTCCTCTTGCATTGCATTCAACCAATCGGGATCTTTGAGAGCATCATTAACTTTAAGTGGTTCCGCCATAGAGACAAAGGCGTGGTGCGCACAAAAGTTTGCAAGTTGCCTCCGAGTTGTGACTTTTGTCTCTAGATCACCAATGATATTACGCAAGGAATGAGACTTGAGACACAAGTGTCTTCTAGTAGGGTCTTCACGGCGAGTGTCGGCTAAAGGAGATGATTCTTGTGAGTCCTCTTGGCCTTCATCACGGTTTAGGTCCTCGCCTTGACCTCCATTGTCGTTGAAAGGGGCATCATTGTCATGAGATCCGGACGGCTCGGGGGTATTGGGAATAGTATTGTCCATAACCCCGAACCACTCGGAGAAGTACTTGAAGATTGACCTTGGTCACTTGATGTTGGTTGTTGAGGTAGATGAGCTTGCGGTGAATGTTGTTCTTTAGCTTGTTGAGGTGAACTTGGACTTGATTGTTGTTGTAGATGTCGAGGTTGATCTTGAGGTTGAGGTTGAACTTGAGGTTGTTGTAGAGGTTGACTTGCATTTGTAAGATCAACGGAAGAAGCTTGGCCTTGTGGTGTAGATGGCTCCACTTGGGTGGAACTTGCTCCTTCCCCGGTACTCATAGAAGGTAGCTCTTGAGGTCGGCGAATGCCAACACCCATCCTTCCTATGGTATCCGGGGGAATTGCATCTCCTTTCTCACAAGAAGCACTTCGCTCCTCCAAAGATCTATCATCTTCATCGAATGTCACATCACAAGATTCTACAACACATCCACTTGACTTGTTGAAGACTCTATAGGCGTGAGAATCCGTAGCATAGCCAACGAAAATTCCTTCTTAAGCTCTTGAATCAAACTTGGATAGGCGAGTGTCTTTGATGAGTATGTAGCATTTGCATCCGAAGACCTTGAAGTATGACACATTGGCTTGTTGCCAGTGAGGATCTCGTATGGTGTCTTCTCAAGGCCTTTGCGAAAGTAGAGGCGATTAGTAGCATGGCAAGCGGTAGAGATAGCTTCCGCCCAAAAATTGTAGTTAGACTTGTATTCCATCATCATGGTTCGAGCGGCTTCGATCAAGGTTCGATTCTTCCTTTCGGCGACCCCATTTTGTTGGGGAGTATATGGCGTGGAGTATTGGTGTTGGATTCCTTCTTTGCCAAGGAAGTCATCCAAGGTGTAGTTCTTGAACTCCGTTCCATTGTCGCTCCTTATTGCGAGGATCTTGTTGTCGTACTTGCGTTGAACTTGGTTGGCAAACTCCATCATGGTCTGTTGAGTCTCACTCTTGTACTTGAAGAAGAATACCCAACAATAGCGTGAATAGTCATCAACGATGACGAGGCAATACTTCTTTCCTCCAAGACTTTCATGAGATGGTGGACCGAAGAGATCAACATGTAGAAGCTCCAAGCATCTTGTGGTAGAGATGATAGTCTTGGCCTTGTGAGGAGCTCCATGCATTTTTCCTTGTACGCAAGCCCTACAAACACGATCCTTGCAAAAAGAGACATCTTCTTTTAGTCCGAGAATGTGGCCACCCTTGTGGAGACTTTGCAAAGTCCTCATGTTGACATGGGCTAGTCGGCGATGCCATAACCAACCCTTGTAACCTTTGGCGAATAGGCAAAGAGCGGAGGATGTTGTCTTTCCGGAGAAATCGACAACATACAAACCGTTCTCTACATATCCAACAAAAGCTACATTGAGTGTCTTGCTCCACAAGAGGACCACCATATGTTCATCAAAGAATGTGCATAGACCCATACGAGCAATTTGATGAAGGGAGAGTAAGTTGTAACCAAGGGTCTCGACAAGGAGGACATTCACAAGTGAGATGTCGGGTGTTACCACCACCTTGCCAAGACCCAATACCTTAGAGCACGTGTTGTCGCCATATGATACGGTGGAGAGAGAAGGCTCGAGGTCGACAACAATATCCTTACTTCCGGTCATATGACTTGTGGCTCCACTATCAACCACCCATTTAGCGCCACTGGAAGCATAGTCCTACAAGGAATCAAGTCTTGGATTTAGGTATCCATTTTTCAATGGGTCCTAGCATGTTAGTAACAAGGGGTTTGGGAACCCAAATAGTCCAATCAACATTGTCCTTTTGAGGACCAATAAAGCGAGCACGAATATGTCCATAGTAATCAACAAAAAGAACTTGAGAAGGGTTGTTAGAGCCGGGGAAACCCGTCGAGGCGGAGTTGGGTACTCCATCCCTTCTTGAGCTAGCATTGCTCTCTTCAAGGTTGGTCTCCATGTTCTCCTTGTTCTTCTTCTTGGTCCTCTTCTTTCTCTTCCTCTTTGGCTTGGTAGCCACTCCTCCTTCATTGCTCGAGCCCTCTTTGGCTCCATCTTTAGCTTCAATGATTCCTTCCAAGTACTTGGCTTGAACTTGGAGTATATCAACTTTGGCCTTCAAGCGATTGACTTCATCTTCATGCTCCGGGTGAGGATGACAAATATCAAACACTTGGACTTCCTTTGCCTTGTTCACCCGGAAGTGTTCCATCAAAGCTTCTTCTTGGAGAGCGTTCATCTTCATGAGCATGCGCTTGTCATTCTCCATCTTGGTAATGTCACTTTCATGAGTGCAACATGCACGGTCCTTGCTCAAAGGAAAGTACTCCTTCAAAGCTTCTTCTTGCATGGAGTTAACCTCCATGAGCTTGGCTTCCCTTCTCTTCAAGGCGGCAATTTCCTCCTCATGATCACAACACGTGTCCTTCTCCTTGCTCATGCGGAGACATTCCACCAAAGACTCTTCTTTCTTGTTACTCAAACTCAATAGCTTGGCCTTGGTGATCTCAAGAGCGGCAATTTCTTCTTCATGGTTGCAACATGAGGTCTTCTCTTTGAACAAGCGGTAATATTCATCCAAGGCTTCTTGAAGAGCATTGACTTCCAAGAGAAGAGCATTGTGCCTCCTCAAGGAAGTAACTTGATCAACAAGCTCATCATGACAAGGGTTGAGGTCTTCATCATCTTTTTCTTTGTTGGCTTCCTCAAGAGAGAGCATTTTCTTTTTGAGCTCACCAATCATCTCAAGAGCATAGTCTCGATCCTTGGTGAGTTGAGAGACAATAGCTTCTTTGGTGTCTTCAAGGACGATGACGCTAGCTTCAAGAGACATGCGAAGATTTCGTTCATCATCAAGCTCCTCTTTGAGAGAGGCAATCTCATTCGCCGCTTCCCTTTCCAACTTCTCCCTCTCCTCAATAAGATCTTGTGCCGCACCAAGTTGGGCTAGGAGAGCCCCAACATGAGTCTTGGTATCCCCTTTCATGTTAGTGAGAAAAGAATCCAAAGAATCCAAACCCATAATCTCATGTTTAACGGTGAGGCTAGTGGCATCATCAATATATATAGCATTAGTCGAAGATGATGGTTTGGAAGGGTATTTTACCTCCGTAGATACCTTTGCCATAAGGCAACGAGCATTGTTGGTGATGAGGTTCTCATTAGGAGAGTCGAAGAGGGATATAGAGGGAGTGGAAATGGCGATGGCAGCCACTCCCTCTCTTTCCTTGTTGGAGCGCTTGTCCTCATGTTCTTCATCCTCGTCGAAGGAGTACTCTTCACGAATGATGAAGGCTCTAGGCTTCTTGTTGGAGGATACCTTGTCGTCATCGGACCTTGGGGAGAACTTGGAGGATCCTTTGGAGAGTGACTTGAACTTATCCTTGTGGATAAGCCTTCCACCATGATCTTCTCTTCTCTCAAACATACAATCCGCGACAAAATGATTCTTGTCCCCGCAATTCTAGCATGTTCTTCCCCTTGGCCCCTCCCTTGGGATCTTGGAGAAAATTCTTGGAGAGTCACGTGATCTTCTTGGTCTTGTGCTTCGGGACATGTTTCCATCCCAAAAAAATTTGGCGGCGAGAGCCATGTGCTCATTATAGTTGACCTTGAGATCATCTGGTCCCCACTCAACGGGATCCTCATCACTTTCACTAGCTTCATGTACCTTCATCTTCAATGCAAGGTTGGGCTTGCGAGAGTTGTGGGCGCGAGCAACAAGATCCTCCGCATTCTTCTTGGAAATGTCCAAAGCGATGACTTCGCTAAGGACTTCATCGGATGTCATAGCACGGAAGGAGGCGTTTTGGCGGATGGCCGTCAACTTCACTTCCTCATAAGGGAGGAGAGCGTTGTAGAACTTGCGCTTGATCCAACGGTCATCCACGAACGTTGCTCCAAGATCTTGCATTTGTACAGCAAGAGCGATGAGGCGCCGATACATTTCTTCGGGGGACTCTCCTTCAATCATGACGAAGTTGTCGGCCATGTTGTTCACTTCATCAAAACGAGAGCTTTGGATGCTTGCATTTCCGAGGAAGAGCTTCTCAAGTTTATCCCATGCTTCCTTGGCGGTCTTGAGCGAGCGGATATGAGCACGGTCCTTGGGCGTGATGGCCATGTGAATCATGTTGATGGCGGTGGCGTTGAGTTGGTCATCCACCACATCTCTTCTTGTCAAGTTCTTTGGATCTCGTGGTGAATAGCCCTCCTCGATGATACGCCAAAGCTCGGTAGAAGCGCTGCGCACATGAGAACGCATTAAGAATTGCCAATTCTCAAAGTTGTTTGACTCAAGTAACGGTGGTGAACCATGCGACAAGATATGCGGCATAGGTATTGGAATGTTTATGGTGTAATCATTTGGTGGTGGCACCGCATGATAACCCCCTAGACGTTCCGCAACCGGTGTCTCATCATCCTTCCCTTTTGTTGAAGTGCCGGTCTCCCCAAGCCCTTCCTTTTGTGGATCTCTTGTCGCTTGCACGACAAAATCAACAAGAGGAAGGGGCTAGCTTTTGGTGGGGGATCCTCGGCACTTGCTTTTGGTGGAGGGTTTGGTTTTTGTACAACCAACTCCATCATCATCGCCTTCATTTGGGCAACGACGGATGACTCCAATTTCTTGAGGTCATCCAACATAGCCGTCGTGAAATCGATGGCCGATGATGGAGCGGGTGGCACAAGGGAAGGTGACCCATTCTTATCCGCCTCTTATTCGGCCATTTCTTAGGCGGTAAAGCCCGAGCAAGAAAACCTTGCTCTGATACCACTTGAATGGATCGTAGCGAACAAGAGGGGGGGCGGTGAATGGCGCTACGACAAGTTTTAGTCTTTTTCAATTTTTATGCAACGGAAGGTAAATGTGAGAACTTTAGCAATAGGGGTGATCCTACAATGAATATCGGACAAGTGCAACAAGTAAAGGAATCAACAAGATAACGAGAGTAAGGAGCGAGACAACCGGGGGCGCGAGCTAAGTCGAGGTTTGTTTCCCGCAGTTCCTTCCACAATAGGAAGTACGTCTGCGTTGAGGAGGTGCTAGTCTCACACAAGAGACTAGACGGCCACACCACAAAGGAAGGCCTCACCTTCTTCCTCAAGAGAGCTCCACGAAGGTGCTCTCCCTCTTCCACTAAGGCACCGGCGGTCGAGGCGGTGATTCCTTCACAAGGTTGGGGCGAGCTCCACAACAAGGATGCTCCCAACACCCTATGGAGCTAGTACATCACCAAGCTAGACTCCATAGCTGCATATCTCCAATGCTCCACCATAGGAACCCTTCAAATGCCCCACCAAGGAACTCTTCCAATGCTCCACCAAAGGAACCCTTCCAATGCTCCACCAAGGAACCCTTCCAATGCTCCACCAAGGAACTCTTCTCCAATGCTCCACTAAAGGAACCCTACCACCAAGATCCACTTAAGGAATAGCTAGTATTGGTGAAATCTCTCTGGGTAGAACTATAGATCGGGGTCTCCTCCACCAATCCTCAAAGTTTGGGCAAGATTGGTTGGATGGTGAAGGAGATCCTCAAGGATTAAGCTCAGCAACAATGGAGGAGAGAGAGGGGGAAGAGATAAAATCGTGTTGGGGAAGAAGGAGCCCTTAAATAGGCTCCTCCAAATCCAACCGTTATGTCCAGTTTTTGCCTAAGCGGTACTACCGCTTCTGGGAAGCGGTACTACCGCTCTGAGTTTGAATTTCCCCAGATCTGGTCAAAGGACGCAGAGCGGTACTACCGCTTGAGGTACCGCTCAAGGTACCGCAACAGGGTCCAAAACTTACTGGACTCGAAGCGGTACCGAAGCGGTACGACCAGGGCGGTACAGCCGTAACTAGGTTACGGTACCTAGGCGGTACCGTGAGCGGTACTACCGCTTGTGAGCGGTACTACCGCTCAAGGTACTGCAGAGGTACCGCAGCTCGTTCTGTGGGACAATTTCAGCTCAGAACTCAGAGCGGTACCGTGGGCGGTACCTATAGGGGTAGCGGTACTACCGCTACAGGTACCGGTAGTACCGGCCTGGCTAAAACTGGTTTTCTTCCCTTTTTCTCTCCAACCATGTTACCTCGCTAAACACACACAAAACCAGAAAACCTATCAACTACGCTTCAGTCTTCCGATCTTGACGTGTCCGGCGAGGTCACCGTGCTCTTGCAAATCTAACAATGATACTCAAGGCACACGGTGAGATTATCAAGTGTTGTCATCAAACACACAAAACTTGGGGTTTAAAGTTTGCTCTTACACCAGTGCCACTGTGATATGTTTATTGAGTTATAACTAATGGGATTGCTCAATTGAGCATGATTGTTGACTAGACAGTTCCCTCTCTTGATGATGTGCTTCTGGATACAATTGTAATGCCTCTATTTAATTATCTGTGAGATATTGGTTACTTAATTGTGTCTCTGGATGATTCTGTGATCTCTAGGACCTCCTGTTGGTTCCTGTATATGCATGAGTTCAATTCTTATGCTGCTGTTATTGCTAGGCTTGGCTCTAGCATGCTCTGTCAAGCCCTGATGATCATATGATCATCAGTTGCTTGGTAATTGGCTGCTGCACCATGCCTGTGTCTCATTGATGCTCTTCCTTGTGTCTGTGTGACACACTGGCATGTGCTAGTGTATGCTTGTGCTTGCTCAAGCTACTGCTATTGCTTGCAATGATCCATTGGATCATCTGCAAAGCCTGGTGCATGGTTTACTTGTTGATATCATTTATCTGTGTTGCCTTATTTGATTTAGTGGATAAATGATGTGAACTGTTTTGCAGTAGTGATCATATAAATGGATTAATAGAGCTAAAGGGATGCCAATTATTTATTGGGGACCCTAGCTCACTCTGAACCCTCTGGGTAATGATCTGCGTGTATGGCTTGGAAGGTTTTGTGGTTGAGGTGACCTCAATAGCAATATCTTGCTGTTCTGGTAGCTCCCACCTCAAGTGGCTTGATGTGTATGGACAAATGCTCTCTGGCTTAATCATATTTGGTTGCCAGATGCTTTTGATGTTGACAATAATTGCAGAAAACATATATTTCTGCATAGCTGATGGTTTTAAAAGGGCTAGTGTAGTTTGGGTATAATTGGGTAAGTATCTGGGATAGTTTTCCTTCCTATTTCCATTTGGAAGATGCTACCACTTGTCTGGTTGGCATAACCATGGACATAGGCTTTGATTGATCCCTGGTCCTTGCTATTTCTACCAGGTTACACTTGGTCTATGACCAAATGATGATCAAAACAGGGTTACTCCACCCTTTGTGTGCATGTGTGAGCATGATTGTGCAGTTTATGAACAAAACCATCTGGTTTGTTCATGATGATGTGTATACCTCACTCCAGCTCCTAGGTTTTGCTGGTGTAGAGGATTTTCTTTTGGATGGTTTGTTTGCTTGCCCTGCTTCCCCTGGCTAGCATGTGCTTGATCTACTCCATGGTGGCTTGATCAACAGTGATCAGTTCTTGGTGGAACTATTTCTGGATGGTTTCTTGGTTAAGTGTTCTTCCTGTTCTTGTGTTCTTACCTTGGTGAAGCTTCTGTCGATGGAGCTGCTAGGGTTTTGGCTTGGTGAAAAGGTTTTATACCTAGCCCACCTTGCTTCCTTGGTCGACAGCACTTCCTGGTCACTTGGTGACTCCCCTGGCTTGTGTGTGCTGTTGTGCATGCACACAGCCTGGTGAGCTGCCTGTGTGTGTGACTTGAAACTTGAGCTTGTGGTGGATCAGCTCGACAGGGTTTTGGTATTATCCCCAAATTTTCCATTTCTTCTCTAACCTGCCAAGTGGCATTGCCACTTGGCATAATCCCTATTCATTTTGTCTTTGTTGTTTCCCTATGCAGGTTTTACGATGATGATCAAGAGGTTCTTCATCATGAGTTGATCAAGAACTTCTTGAAGAATTAGCTAGTAGTTTAGCCATTAATGTAACTTTGTAATTTTCATTTTCCTTTTTCATTTATTTGATTTCTGTAATGTGTTGTAATCATCATAATTCACAAGAATATTGTAAATGACTTTGTATCATGTGTGTTAATCAATAAAGCTCAAGGTTTCTCTAATGAGCTTTAATTATATGTTGTATTATTTAATATACTTGATTATTTATATTTGTTTAATGAATTACCTCAATTTGAATTATGATATATTCATGTGATGTTTGAATTTTGAAATTCAAACATACTTAGTTGAATTCAATCATACAACTTAAATTTGAGATGTACTATTCCCCTCTCTTCTCGAAAACCCTAATTTAGTGAAGTTGGGTCCAAGTCTATCGCACTCTCGAAACCCTAACCCTGTAAGGTGTCGAGAGAGAAACTTGTCCCCCTTCGATGCAGTTTTCTTTAAAAGCGCGAAATTTCCCCAGATTTTACGATGCAATGCACATCCCTTTCTAAAATCTACCCCTCGATCGTCTCTAAACTTGGGACATTACAGTACCCTGGATTCAATAGCTTGCAGAGAGGCTTTGGTTCTAGCAACCGATCTTAATCTCTCGCGCATAAAGATTGCCTCAGATTGTCTAGAGGTAATAAACAATCTTGATGATGTCTATTTGGGTAGATTCAGTTCAGTAACAAGGTAGATCAAGTCAAGAGCTTCAGACTTCGCAGAGGTTGCCTTTGTGCATGAGCAAAGGTCCTCAAATGTCGAGGCACATAGTTTAGCGCGCTCTTCTATGCAGGTCGCCACGTCTGGATAGTTCATACACCGAATGAATTTTGTATCCCTATGTATTTGATTGATGAATAAAGTGGAGGCCAGTTTACCCTTAAAAAAATGTGCTCTTTCAGCCGTCGATCATCCAATCGACTTGATTATTTCGCCCACAGACGTATTTTTACCTAAAAATTACTATATATGTATGACCCCGAAGAGAGTTCTCGGGATGAGAGCGTCGCACAAACACAAAAACACGAAAATGAAGGTTGCAGCAAAGAAGATTGGAGGGAGAAACTCCGTCGGGATCACCGCCGGAGGGATCTTCACCTTCTCCAACGTCTTCATCATCATCACCATGATCAAGGGAGAGTAGTCCACCTCTGGACTCAGGTTTGCGGTAGTAGCCTGATCTATTTCTCTCATGTTCTTCATAGTTCTTAGTGCTATATGAGCTGCCTCACATGATTATGGTCATATTTGTAATACCTATATGGTGGATCCTTATTCTATGATATTATGCTATGAGATCTGATCATATTATGTGTAAGATGTATTGATAGATGCATATTATGTACCACATTCTTAAGTATTTGTTTTGATCCAATATCTATGCAAGAGCGTGTGTGGGGTGATGTGTGTATTAGATGGAGTAGCATGGTTTTAGTGATTGGATAGTGACAATATTTTCATGATCCATTATGGCTTTGTCTTTTCTTTTGCTACCGCACTAGGGATAAAGTGAATGCATGTGCTATATTCGTCCCGTGACAGCAGTGATGATCTTGTTTTTCAAGGTAGCATATTTGATATTCAAATCATGTCAAAGTACTTATGGCTATGCTTTGTTAATTATTAATACAAGATTGCATGGATTTTCCCCTTCTTGTGGAGTATAAGAGAGTGCTGCATCATCTCTATATTAGGACGTGATGCCCATATTAATTATGATCTTATGCATACTATTATTTACACCCTCATATCCCATTGATGAATCAATATTTTTCCACTACAACTTAAAATATATAATAGTCAGGTGAACCCATGAACCCAACCCACTTTTTATCATAAGAAACACCTTTATACTGCTTTTATCTTGTTTTCTACTTGCAGCACTATTTTAATCCGAAAATACAAAAATATTTACTTTTCTTATTTGTATCCAAAACACCAAAAACAATCAACCCCTTTATAGTTTTTATTTAGTTATTTTATCTAGTCTAGTTTTACTTGCTTTATTTTACTTGTGTTTTATTTACTTACACGAAACCTTATGCTTGACAACCACTTGGTGGAGTTGGGGACACAAGGCTTTTATTTTACTTACAGGATTGCTAGAAGAATGGAGAAGAGAATACTCTTTGTCCAGTTCCCCAAGAGTTTGATATAAACCCTCGAGTCACCCTTGTGGGGAAAATACTCTGTTGACACAACACTCTTCACTTGGAGTCCCAACGTCATCACCACCATGTTACTTCAATGTGGTGTTATTTAGCTCGTTATATTTGTATGGAAAAGGGATACAACATGACGGCCTTGGATTTAAGTTTGTGTTGATGGAAAATACCATTTTCCACACTCTGTATGGCTTACGTTTGGTGCATGTGACTCCGCCAGATTGAATCCTCTTGGCTCCTTTCACCATGCTTTAAGACAAGTTACAAGTAATTAAAACCTAAGGTTGTGAAATGCTCACATGGAAATGAAAGAGAATAAGTTATCATGCATAATGGACATAAGAACCTCTAGATGGAGCATGAGATAATGGATTTTATATTAAACAAATAGGCTTAAAACATCATATAAAATCCACTCATCAAACGCTAGGAATTTTCACCTCCTCCGATGGGCTCTAAGAAGCATGCATCATCGTCTCCAACATGTGGATGCTAAAGGTTTTACGCATCTGCACCATCACCATCACGAGCCACTTCACCTTGACCAAATCCTGACTTCCTCCTTTGCCGATCACCACTTGTCGTAGCTCGGCCTCACATAACTTCAAAATTCATAGCACCTCAAACACATCAAGAGCTTGCTTTGACAACCCCTCTCTTTATCTTGAACTCTCAACCGTCACGCATGGTGACCTTCTAGTTTTCTGATTACTCAGAATCCAAACCCTAAGGCGCCAAAGTTGCGATCTACCAAGGTTGGGCAGGCAAATGCGTTTACCATACTATCAGTCTGAGCATATGGGATAGCGGAGGGGAGGTTGGAGCATGGGAAAGATGGATTTCTACGACGACAATGGTGATCAACGTCAGAGTCACCAAACCCTAGGAAAAAAACCCAGGTCATCGCGTCCACAATGTCCTTATGCTTGTACCTCTAGTGGGTCTAATTATTGTGCTCTTAGGAAAAAAATTGCAAAATGTGCCGTTTTGTTGAAATCCATCGAGTAACTCTAGACCTCAGAGGTTAGATCCTCTCCAAAAAAGAAGAATGGTTAATATCTAACTTATGTATTTAAACCGGGCCATATTTGGGATTCCCGTATCCACGACGATTGTGTTCTGAGAATCAGGGATAACATAATCTAAAGAAGCAATGGGCCTAGACAATAATTACATTCTTAATGACTAAACCTCATATTTAGTCTTTAATCACATAATGTAGGGCAGGGGTGGGTCATATGATATTTCCCCATAATCTTTACTATTAGTACAATATAGTCGCCCTCAATTGAGCCCAACAAAGACAACAATGCCTTCAAGTTAGACGTCCTCTCCCCTCCTCGAAAAAGCTAGTCACCACCACAAGTTTCTTTGCCTCCTTATGGCCTTGCTGGTTCCCCTCCCGCCTCTACTGATCCAACGACAGGACATGGAGAAAATTCTAGGTGTCCCTCGCGTAGTGACGAATAAAGCTCTAGGTTTTTGTGGTTGCACCCTCTTGATGGGGGTGGCGGCGATGCATCAAATAATCTCTCTCAACTCCTACCCTCTTGATGATTTGCTTGACAACATCGAGGGGCTAGTGAGAGTTGTTCAGTGTTGTCTTGGTTTTGTGGTTTGTCATATTTTGTCATCATGGGGTTGCTCCTTTCTAAAGGCGAGGATGCTTCTAGTCTTGGTTGTGCACCATGCACCTTATTGCTAACCAGCTTCTTTGTTTCAACCGGCAGCATGTACCCGACCGGTGGGGTGGATCGTGCGATGATCCTAAACCAATGTGCCTTATTCTCCCAAATTTCACCATACACTACATGCGGACATCGCGATGATTTTATCGAGATTTCATCTTTAGGTTTATAGCAATGACTTGGGGATTAATATGGTTTCCTCTGGTTGGACGGTAGAGTCTACTCAACTCACATCAAATTATGTTCATTGATTTGGTCTCAAGGTTTGCCTGAACCTTCTAAGTATGTTTTACATGTGCTTTTTTGGCATAATTTAAAGACGGTTATCCAAATATTTATGTCATAATTTATTTCCTACTTAAAAATGATGTACTCCCTTCAATGCATATTACTTAATGCTAAAATGGGTGTATCTATAACTAAATTTTTTTTTTGAGTGATCACCGGGGGGAGCGAAAAGCTCCCGCCTGAATTTTCCATTTCATCAGAGATTGGGGTGGAGCCCCGTTTTTGTGGTGACAGCAGAATTTTTACGGGGGGTGAGGGAGACAACACCCAACGCCACCAGTCAAGGGGGGAGTGTGCTCAAACCAAAGCCAAAAGAAACAAGGAGGGAGCTCATGGTCGCTCGGGGAGGAAATAGGTGAGCCACAGGTCGACATCGCCCCGGAGCTCAGCAGGGAGTCTCGCACGCCACAAGACGGCGTCATCGCGGCAGTTCTTACGGAGCAGCGGAAGGGAGGGAGGGAGCCCCTGGAAAACCACGCCATTTCGGTGCTTCCACAGGTGCCAGAAGCACAGGAGGCGGAGGGTGGAGGACGTCGCGTGAGGCGCAGACGCAGGCAGCGCGCAGGAAGCAGCAACTCCAACAGGCCAGGTCTCGTCACAGGTGGCGCCAATGGAGCACCAGAAACGGCGGGCGAAGGGGCACCCCAACATGATGTGGGCAGGAGTTTCCTCAGCGCCATTGCAGAGGGGACAACTGCTGGCTGCGAGGTCGATGATCCCTTTGTGGAGGAGGTTGGCGCGACACTGTATGCGGCCGCGCACCAGGAGCCAGGCGAAGAAACGGACACGTGAAGGGGCCCAGTTTCGCCAGACGAGAGCGTAGTGCTCATCCTGAACGCCGCCCATGGTGCACAGCCCGTACACATCGGAGGTGCGGATCCCGCCGTCTTTTTTACCACAGAGGGGGAGAGAGCGCCGGTCTGGAGTTGAGCCGAGGCGCACACCACGGAGGAGGTCAAGGAGCGTGTCCCGTTGCCTGGAGGTAGAGGAGGACAGGCGACGGACCAGCAGGCTGTCGAGGCCGGCGTGGATCACCTGCTGCACCGTGGCGGCGGGGGAGACGCAGTGGGAGTAGAGCTCCGCCATGGCCGACAGCAGGGGACCGATGGGGAGCCAGGAGTCCAGCCAGAAGGAGGTGCGGGCGCCGTCTCCGACTGCAACTCTGGATATGTCTCGATAAAGAGGGAGGAGCCGGAGGAGGGAGCTCCAGTGAGAGCCACAGAGCGCACCAGCCCCTTCGACGGCGTCAAGCGGCGCGCCATTGAGGCTCGCCCAGACCCAGCGAGGCCAAGATTCCCCGACGGCGGAGTGGAGGCGGTGGAGCAGCTTCAACAGCAGGCATTTGTTCTGATCGGCGAGCGAGCGAACGCCCAGGCCACCCTCGGTCTTGGCACGACAGACGAAGTCCCACGCCACCAGGCATTGGGCGCCAGACACTTTGTCGGAGCCCGCCCAGAGGAAGGCACGACGCAGCCTGTCCAGGGCAGCCAGGATGCCAGGCGGGAGCTCCAGAGCGCCCATGGCGAAGGTGGGGAGGGCGTCGAGCACGGCATTCAGTAGAACGACGCGACCGCCGGACGACAGCAGCAGAGCACGCCAGCCAGACAGGTACTTGTCAACCTTGGCGATGAGGGGCGAGAAGGCCGCTAGCCGGAGCTTTTCAGCCGACAGGGGGAGGCCCAGGTACGTCTGGGGGATATAACTAAAATATGTCTAGATACATCTATATTAGTATCAAATAATATGTACGGGGAGTAAAATAAACCAGCTGTTATACACCAACTTTCTCCACACACAAAAAAAACCGAGGAGAGTGAGTGTGTCATTTTGTGAAATCCTCGGTCTGACCGTGACCCCGGAGCCTCTCGAGAAAAAAGGAAAAGAAAAAAGACAATGGTCTCCGCCATGGACGGAGCCGCCGCCGCCGCCGCCGCCGCCTAAATCCCCTCTTGCGGCTCCGCCCCGGTTGCCGAATCTGCCGTCCCCTCCTTCGACCGAAGAACGCCTCCCAGCTCGTAAGCATAAAATTCTATCCCTCTTCCCCTCTGCTCTGTACAGCGAGGATGTGATTCCTTGCCTCCAGTACAAACCGGCGCTTCCGGGTGTAAATTGTCACGCTCGTCGTCCGTGCAGCTGGAGGCACCGCGACTCCCGGCGGCGCAGACAGACCGCATTGCCGGCGCCGACGCTCGCCCAGCCCTATCGCTGCCGAATCCTGTGTCCCATCCCGCCGCCGCCAACGCCTGCCGTCCCTCTTCTCCGGCGTCAGCCTGACATTCTCTCCGGTACAGGCTATTCCTCCTCGCCCCCTCCCCTCCCCTCCCCTCCCCTTCCTTGTCCTCACCACGGATGTCTAGATGTGGTGGTGTTATTCTGTTCTAGTTTGCGACTGTTCTCGTCAATTGGGGAATGATCAAACCGATTCTTGTTCGTAGACTTCTTGCATTCAGCTAGATTTCTTCTGAGCAATGCTATTTGTAACTGTTGTCATTGCCTATGGACTATGGTCCATGTTTTCTCTGTAGCTTACCTTTCAGTACAATTTTAGCATGGCCTCCTCGGGGTGACTCGAGACCTTGCTGTTAGGACAAAAAAGGAACTTTTGGTTTCATGGGGTAAAAGTGAAAGTAAAAAATATGATTCTCTGAACCATCAGTATGATGGATCGTTTCTTACTATCATTGTATAATAAGTAACCTAAAGAAGGAGGTGAACGATTCCTGGGCTGGGGACAACTGTTAACTCATGCAAATTGCTCCATGCAAGTATTGAAAAAGGAATCTGGTCATCTGGGTGGCCCTCTTGGCCTCTTGGGTCTTGATCCTTGAGTCTTCTTTGTCATGAGACCAGCACCTTTTTAATTCGTTTTGCTTCACATCAAGATAAAGTTCTGTGCTGCTCTTGCTTTTGTAAGTTCAAGAACCATTAAATTCCATGTGTGTGTCCTCCATATTGTTTGATAGCTCGATGGATGTTACAAAGCTTTAGTTTACTGCTACTAGCTGCTTGAGTAGTACCTACTAGCTCATGGTCGGTTCGAAATATCTCTCCTTTCTTTTCAGAGGAGCTTAATCTATGATATACTTCTGCTTGATTTCGTATTGTTGCGCTGCTTCCTTCATACCATACATCTTTCAAACTCGTTTTTTTTTTCCTTTTGGGAAATCAATCAAATAAAGGTGGCTTTTGTTAACTCCTTTTGATCAATGTTTAATTCATATTTTCTGTCTAGCTAGTGCTGTCTATATTTTCTTCATATGCACTGAGCTATTAATCTGGTCGCCGTTTGTTTTAGTTCAGTCTACTCTCTTCTTTGTTACCAACTACTTGAGCTCAGAACTATTTCTGTCGGGGGACAGTGTTCTATTCTTGGTTTATTCTAGTCCACATTTATGTTCGTGGGTATCAAGTTCCCTGTACTATTCTTGTGACTAGAAACTACAGCTTTGTTGACACGAAAATATGATAGACTGTTAAAGTTTACTTGAGTACGTGCTGCTCAGTTCTAAGTGATTCACAATGTTTAGCGTCTAGTATCTATATTGATCTGTTCTATTAGCCAATGAAAAATGTGTTCCTCGCGCTTGTAAAAACAGATGTATGAAATCAGAATACAGATGTAGGGCTGTCAACGAGCCAAACTCGAGCGAATACTGCCCAGCTTGGCTGGAGCTCGATTTGTATTTCGAGCCTACCAGTGAGCTCGAGCTCATCTCGCCAGCTTAATGTTGGATTCGAGCTTGGTTTGCCTGGCTCATCATAGGCTCGCGAGCTAAAGGTTTTTTTTTCTACCACAACATTTGTGCAGTAGACAGGACATTTGTGCAGTAGACAGGTGCTAGCGCAGTGCGTACGTTTGACCTCTCACACTGGCTCTCGCTTTATAGCTACTGGTCCATCGTGTTTTCACCTAGTAAAGCGAGGTGGTACTAAATAAGCTAACGATGCTACATCCTACAGAGCACAAGCAATAAGGATGGCTCTAATCAGTTGTGTTATCTTTGGGTCTGGGCTCCCACGGCACTTGGGTCAAACTTCAGATGGGCTTTTACATACATATTTAAAAGGCACGTGAGAATTAGCGGTCAAGACATCGTGAGCAGCCCAGATTCTACGACATTTGGAGGACAATTACCTCGGTCGCGGCAGAGTGCAACCATCGATCGAGCAGTATTGAACAATTTGAGTTCGAGCTTGCTTACCTCGCGAGCCTCAAGCGAGGTTTGAGTTCGGTTTGATTAGGTGTTGAGCCGAACTTATAACGAGGCAAGCTCAAACCGTTTGTTGAGCCTGAATATTTTTGCCAATCCTATACAGATGATATAATAGTACCCAATCCTATTAAATCCATGTTGCTGTCTCATATCTTACCACTTCTTGATTCTACTTTCCAGTGTATGCCCATACCTAAAATTTTCTTTGATATAATTATAATTAAATTACATGATACTACCTACCAGACCTGGTTCTAAGTGTATGTAAAGTTGTAATGGACACATCATAATTTGCAAACCTATGTCGTAACTTCAATCGCTAAAGCATCGCCTTTTTAACTACATTTATTTGAGGTGTCGAGCATGTAAAAATATGGTATAAACTGACAACATCGGCATGTCATTAATTAAGGAAAGATTGGTGTTGCTAACCTTGGTTTCCTGGCAACTGCAGTTTATAGCTTATGAAGTCACATACTTGGTTAAATGGATTTGTTTTCTGCATTTACTAGCAGCCATGTATATGAAGATTGCTCACTGCATAATTGGCATGCTCTAAATGACGTGTTATTTTGAGAGTGCTAAGTGTAAAATGCCATGTGTGCTTTCTTCTGAACCACATATTCACTTAGTCTTTATACGTTAGAGAATCAGATTCGAATACGTCTGATATTTTATTTTGTAATTTCTTCGGCGCTGTATAAGTTATGATGGTCTACCTGTGTACGAATGTATAGGCCAATTTCAGTCCTCTTGAAACTGAGCTTTTAGTTGGTTCATCATCTGTGAATTGTGTATGGTACATCAAGATACTTTCACAAGAGGATGTGCATAAGTTGGGCAAGCAAGGAAATGCTCCACGTCACCTTTCCGAAGTGCAAGACCGTTGAGAACTTACATTCTCCAACAAGAGAAGTGTTCGAGCAGTTTCCACGAAACTTGTCTCATGTTTAAAATATGTCACTTAAACATATTGTAAGCTGGTTTTAATCATGTCGCTTTTCATTGCTTTTAAAATTATTTTTATTTGAATAACTTTGACATCCTTGTCAGTGTTATAAAACTGATCTTGTAAAGATTACCCCTGTGTGGTAAACAATTACGATAATGGGATTGGGTGAAAGGGAGGGGTTCACCAAATCCCCTCCCATCCCTAATCCCCTTGGGGGTAAAAGAAAAACTCCATTGGTAAACGAGGCCTGTGGAAGCCTTATTTTGCTTGGATTGCTCTGGTCTTTTTTTTTCCCACTAATCAAATCCAAAATAACGATCATCAATATCAGTCCGAGTTCTCAGTTGTAGGATTATCCATACCAATGCTGTAATATTAGTCGATGGATCTGGACACGGCAGTGCACGACTGTTATCCCCTTTGTGAAGATTTCTTCTTTACCCTCTCTTGGTTGTAGGAATAGCACAATCTCGTGCCGGTGATGGGTTTCTGTTCATTTATTGCCCTTTTTGCTGACCGATTTCAGCATCGGTTGTCTTGGACATTGCTTGAATAAATTTTGATATGTACATTGCATGGTGGATCGTCCTTTGATCATGTAAAAAGAATACTAACTGAATTGATGGTTTTTGGGTTTTTTTTTTGGTCAGATTGTAAAGAAATGTGTGTATCTGTGAGAAATACTGCTATATTGATGTTGTTGTTATCTTTTTCTTTTGCAGGGCCAGGTTTTGAGTCGTCTTTGATCAAGATGGTAGTAGCGGACCTTGGTGGTTGGTCTATTCACGTGTTGTTCCTCCTTAACTAATATGCTCACTTGGTGGTTTTTCTTGCTAAATGCAGGTCAAAATTGAAGATTTTGATGAGGATGGCGCTGTTAGCGCTCGCGCCGGGGTTCTTAGGAATGCTGGTGTGGACCCACAGCCTGAACTCACGCATGCTAGTGTTAAGCTGGAGGTGAGATTTGCCTTGAAACCTTGTAGTATAAAAGCGTTGATTGATATATGTTGCAAAAATGATTGTAACAAAGTGAACTCCTTAGGTATATTGCAAATAGAAATGGTGAATCACAAATTCGTAGGACCACCACAATATTGAGACACTGTTCTTGGCCTTGATTAATTTCTGAAAATTGATTGTTGCTCTTGACTCTTACTGTAGGAAGGTCAGCCAAGCTCGTCATCCAATAATTTGAGATCACAATTTATTGGCATGGGATTTTCACCAATGATGGTTGACAAGATGATTCAGAAACATGGTATGTTATTCTCTGAAATGGATTATTGGATATGTGTAGAGATATGCAACTTTTGTTTTGGTTTCCTTATATTTCCGTTGGGTTTATACCTAGCCAACCCCAACTTGCTTGGGAAAAAGGCCTTGTTGTTGCTGTAGAGATATGCAACTTTTACAGCAATCAACACACAGTTAAAAAGACAAATGCCTTTCTACCTACTAATCACCGACTGATCTCCCATCCAGGTGATCATGATTCTAACACTATATTGGAGTCGCTTTTGTCCCATCCTGTAAGTTTTTCTCATTTCTGGTGCGTTCTCTGGTTGATATGTTGGGGCAGTAATAGTGTTTAACACTAACATAATGGTCTGCTTTTATAGTAAAATTTTCCCTTAACTAACTCTGCGTATATTTTTCTGCTTATAGTGCTTTATGTTCCAGTGTCCTTGGTTGAATAGTTTTCTGTCACTACTTTCTTTTCACAATCATTAATAGGTAACTGAATCCGTGGAATAAAATAAAGCATCAAAAATTGTTTAGGCTGATATTGAAGCAAACCTCTTTCCTTAGTATTATCGCTTTTCTTGCATAGCATTATCCTTGTACTTAATTGCTACCATGATTTACAGGTATTTTACTTAGTATATTTATGTATGCACAAATCTTCAAATTCTCGTTATTGGTGTTAAGATTTTGTTTCTTCTATGTAGCCATACATTCATTTTGTGTAGTGTTGTATTGTTGGTGTCGATTTTAGTTTTTTTTATTAATGTTTATATTTTGTGTTATATATCGATAAAGTGTTGGTTTTTGTTTTTATTGCTGTTTATATTGTGTGTTACATATCGATAAAAAGAACTAAATTTGTTCTCTCTAAATTTCTAAAATTAACTTTTATGTTTTAGCCTTCTCAGAATTCTGGATCTGAATCATCAAGTTCTTTGGGGAGTCTATTTGATTCTGATAATGAAGAAACAGTTTCTCCTTTACTGTCTAGAAGAGAAGCTAACCAAGACATCAAAGTGATTTCCTAGCTCAAGCTTATCGTTATATTCTTTGTTTTGATTTCTCTTGACCAGTTTTCTAAATTCTAATTTCAGCCTGAGCTGGATTCTTTCTCAGAAAGGAGCTCGTATTTACTCAGTATAATGAATTTCTCCCAGGAAGAAGTTGATATGGCATTCAACCAGCTGGGTATGTGATTCTGCATTGATTTGTAAACTAGCAAAAATATTTTTTGATACGTTTTTATCGTGTAGTGTTGATCTGATTAGAGCAAAGTTTTAATTAGTTATAGTTGAACCAGTACCACACCCTTGTAATTCTGTCAGAACACCATTTGTTTAATATAGACAGGACAATTTAGGTGTGTTTATAATGATTTACTTCATAATATACATAATAATAATATGTTCAATTCAGGTGAGGAAGCGCCACTTGATCAGCTTGTGGATTTGATTGTCACTGCTCAAGGAGCAGGTTTCTCAGGAGGCAAGGAAAATGGACATGCTACAAATGAGGTGGTGCCTTTTGTTTTCTCTCGCAGTTGTTGTTTCTACTTCTGAATCTTGATCTTTGTAAATATAAAGTAAACTTAGAGGTATCCAACCATCTGTACTGTATACATTTGCTTGTTAACAATACTAACAGCCAACAACTGCAGTATAAAACTTCAGACAGGAATGCTAACGGTCTATCATGGTTGTTGCCTATGTTTACAATTTGTTTTACTTTCTTCAACACCTTGTATGTGTTGGATTCTGGATTGCATACAAAAGGTGATCAACTAACAGGCTGGAACTTAATTTTTAAATGATGCCTTTTCAGGAAATGGTTGAATCGTTGTATGGGGAAATGGATAAAATTGTTTCTTTGCTCCGTATGGGTTTTACCGAGGAAGAAGTGTCACTTGCTATTGACAATTTTGGTAAGTTTTATTTCATATTATTCAATATTGTGAGCTTCCTTACTACTTTTACTAGATATTGTCAATCCTCCTTCAAAAGATGATTTACGATATTCTTCCAGTGGGTTGCTTATAATCTCTGTTAGGAGCATTTACACAAACAACATACTTTTCATACTTTTAGCAAGCATCATTTGCTGCCTACTTTTTATGTAACATGGCTCCCTAAGTATACTGACATTATCAAAGTCTAATGACCATTAAATTCCATCTGATCTAAAGTATCAAATCTCATACTCCCTCCGGTCAGGTTTATTAGTCATGCGTGTATCCCTATGTTCTCAATTTGACCTATATAATATAAACTATATAACACAAAAATATTATTATTAGTATATATTACAACTAAAGTTTCTAATGATATATTTTTTGCAATATATATCTCATATTAAGTTGGTAAAATTGACAACCTAGGGATACGTGCTGGGCCTATAAACCCGACCAGATGTATTATATGTATGTCATGACACATGCTCCCCAAGTACCCACGTGCAAAACTAATGAAACATGATGTTAGGACAGAACCACAATTTTAATGTATCAGTATGTCATTTATATGCTGGCGAGTACATGTTTACTTATAGTCAACTACTGTTTGTTTGTTTGTTTGTTTGTTTGTTTGTTTGTTCTGATGAGCTCCTACAAACCTTATTAATGTCACTTTTCTTATTCTTTTCAGGTCAGGAAGCACCAGTCCAGGAGCTGGCTGACTCAATTTTTGCAAGGCGTATTGCCAGTACCATTGAGCAGAAACAGGTAATGAATGATATTCATTTCTCACTTCTACAGACTTCTTTTTCTAGAACTTTTACATAATTCATCTTGTATATAATAAGGTTGATTATACAGTAGACTTGTAGGTTAGATCAATTTTTTTACATAAACAAGTTCTATAATACTCTTTATGAGTTTTTTAGTTGGTTTATTTAATTTACTAAAGTATGTAACTTTGTGATTTACTATATCATGTAACTTTGTACCACTGACTTCAGTTCATATGGAAAGTGCTATCTTCTTTACATGCGATTATGGATACAAAGCATATAGTAAAATTCAATTAACAACTGCTCTCGTTTGTAATCTGGCATCTTATGTTCTTTTGTACGCAGGTCAAAACTGAGCCTGAATTTCTAGGTGAAACAGAAACTGAGTATTCAACATCCCATCAGAGGTTGAATTACTATGATGATGATGATGACGACGACAAAAAAAGGGTGAAAAAGGCTAAGCATGTGCTCGGAGATGATAGAGGAGCCTCAACTAGTCGTGTTGTCAGGCAGCCTAGCCTTACTCCTTGGTCAAGTGGTCGTTTTGGGTGTGATGGGTCTATGAAGGAAGAAATTCATGAAGTGGCATCAGGCTCTCGTGCAAATATTCGTGGCGATCTAGCCAAACCTCCATATTTTCTTTATGGAAATGTCATTGACATCACCAAAGACACATGGCATAAACTTTCAGGTTTCTTGTTGTGTGTGCAACCCGAGATTGTGAATACTCAGTTATTCTCAGCTCTATCAAGAAAAGAAGGTTATATTCATAACCTACCAACAGAGAGAAGACGGGTTCTGAAGTCACCAGGTACCATTGAAGAAGCATTGTCATTCACAAGAAAGTTTTGGCCATCATGGGACAAGAGAAAGAAGATTTATGGTGTTAATTTAGAATTGGCAGGAACTGAAAAGATTTGTGGGGAGTTGGAGAGAATGATAAGAGATTCACGAGGAAATCTTTCAGAAGAAAAGCAAGCGCGGATTATACACCAGTGCAAGATGGCAAATCTTATCTGGACTGGGCAAGACAGGTTGAGCCCTCTGCAGCCAGACCAACTGGAACGGATATTAGGTTATCCATCTAACCATACAAGTTTGCCTAATCTAAATCCACAAGACAGAATTGCTGCTATGACATACGCATTTCAAACCGATACCATCGCTCATCTCTTATCGGTCCTAAAAAACATGTATCCAGATGGGCTGAGGGTACTATCTATCTATAGTGGTGTTGGGGGAGCAGAGGTTGCTTTGCACCGTCTTGGTATTCGACTGAAGTGTGTAGTGACCGTTGAGGAATCTGATGTGAACCGGAAGATCCTGAAACGGTGGTGGGCAAGAACAGAGCAGGCCGGAGAGCTGAAACAACTAGATAGCATCAAGAAGCTGAAGACCGATCTTCTTGAGGAACTAATGGATAAATTTGGTGGCTTTGACTTAGTTGTTGGTGGAACCTACAGTTCATGCAGAGGCGGGACTACAGTGAGTGCTAATATGGGCATGGACTCTGGTCAGTTCTTTGAGTATGTTCGTGTTGTTCAAAGAGTGAGAAGTATGCATGGGCTGAATTAGTTCTTTCCTTACATCACTCTTTCCTTAACCATCCATCTTCGACAAGGTGTTTGTTTATGCGTCTTGTTCCATTCTGTAGCATTATTTGGACCTGTGGATGGTAGTAGGATTGAGATGTACGCTTTGACAGCTAGAGAACTCTGTACTATCTCTATCAGTGAATGATGAGTTAACTGTTCTTAACAGTGTGCCTGCTGTGTCTGTTTGTGTGCTGATTTTGTTTTCACAGACATGATCTGTGTCTTGTATGCATATGTCTGTGTGCGGATTTAGTTTTTCACAGCCAGAATCTGTGTCTTGTATGTCTGTCTGCAAGCTGATGAAAGGGTTTGTTCACAACCATGATCAGATCTTTGCCGATGATGGTCTTAGGTACAGACAGCAGTATATGTAAGTTTGCTGCCTTACATTCTGTGTTTTTTTCTCCCCTTTTTCAGGTTAAGAAATGTTCAGGTACCTTGTTAAGATGCTTCAAACAATTGTATGTGTTAATCTATGTGACATGAGCAGTTTCTTCATTGCCAAGATAAGCACATCAGATCAATCCAGTCAAGTTTTTGAAACAATGGTAAACGATTTGATTGGTGTGCACTCATGCTTGAATGATGAGTGAACTATCCGTCTATTCCTTATTAGCTGCATATTAACAATTAATCGGTGGTACACGAGTTATCCTGTTTCATTTGATTGGTTTGGTCATGTTTCTGTGTTGTTTGAAGAGTTAAAGTCCTTTCTGCTTATATAGATGTTTGATAAAGGACGTACCCAGTGCTGAGAGCTCCCGCACTGTATGGGGTCTGGGGAAGGTGTTAGTGGCAAGTCTTACCCTCACGAAGTGCAATGTGAGGAGACCGCGACTCGAACCTGGGACCTCTCGGTCACAGGCGGTGAGGCTCTACCGCTGCACCTGGTCATGTTTCTGTGTTGTTTGAAGAGTTAAAATCCTTTCTGCTTATATAGGTGTGACGTACCCACTGCTGAGAGCTCCCACACTGTGCGGGGTCCGGGAAAGGTGTTAGTGGCAAGTCTTACCCTCACGAAGTGCAATGTGAGGAGACCGCGACTCGAACCTGGGACCTCTCGGTCACAGGCGGTGAGGCTCTACCGCTGCACCAGGCCCGCATGTTTGATAACGTCAACAAACGTGTCAAAGCAACTCTTTCTTGTTATGTTGTAAGCCTGCAAGTTCTACGAGTTTCACCCTTTTTATAGTGTTAAAATGAAATGCCCCAGTCCGTGTTAAGTCTTTTTTTTTGAAAAATTACATGTAAACAGGGTGCCTGCTGTTTCCTGTATGTGTCATGATGATAAACGAATTTGTTCACAGCCACGATTTTCGTCTTGTATGTGTCTGTCTACATATTGTCATGTTGATAAAAAAATTCTTGAAACAATGGTACGCGAATTAATCTCTTTGTAACTTGTGTGGGTGCATTCTGATAAAATTTTGATCATGGCTACCAGAGAGAAAAAATATCGAATGGAGAATATCTTAGAGAAGAATGATGAGTTAACTATTTTTAACAATGTCCCCGCTGTATCTTGTATGTGTCTTCACAGCCATGATCTATGCCATGCATGTCTCTGTCTGCAAGCTGATAAAAGGGGCTTGTTCACAACCATGATCAAACATTTTCCTATGATTGGCTGAGGTACAGATATGTAAGTTGCCGATTTACATGTTCTGTGGGTTTCCCTTTTCAGTTTAGAGGATACCTGTAATGCTGCTTCAAACAATTTTAACTATAAATTTGTGTTGTATGCTATACAGTACATATTAAAGATAAGTACTCCCTCTGCTCCATATTAGTTGGCGCTGACTTAGATGGATCATCCAAATCGAAGACCACTAATATAGAACATTGAATATCATATCAGTTCACTCAGATTTCTTGAAACAATGTTATGCTAGTTGTCTGGTGGACGACTTGCACGTACTGATAAAAACAGTTTGATCATGGTCAACAATAAAAGCTTGGTTGATGTTCTGGGATAGACATGCGACAGCAGTAGGACACCTACTCAAGTTCAACAACTGGCAGGTCTTGGAGATTTGCCAACTTATCCAGTTTGTACCAGAGTTGGGCAAATACTAAAAACTGGACAATATGATGAGTACAAATGAATTTATACCTCAATCCATGAACAAATATTGGACCAAGCATTTTCCGTACATAGGGTGCATCCTTCCTTGTATGGTGCTATAGAAACTGGTACATGAGCTCAAGGGAGAATGGCCGAACACTTGGCACCTACTTTACAGAACCATGGGTGATTTGTTACATCGGCAGTAGGGGGAAAAGAATACATGGCATCGATGAGAAAAAAAAGAATAATAATCACATGCATCGTCGCCTATATCCCACGTGGCTGCAGGCAATTTCAAACTCCTCAAGTTTCTAGTAGACGACAATTGGATTGATTCTGAACTAATCTTCAAGCCATCCTCTGACAGATCACCATCCTACAAAGGCGCATTGCTTCCGAGCATGCTCAGGGATGAGCTTCACCATGATGTCCATTGGCACCCCCTTCAACTCTGTTCAAATCAAACACACCAAAGTTGCAGGTAAGTAGTTGATGGTCGGTTCTTAGACTTTTGATTAGTGCAACCAAGTTGATATTGCAGACTTACCATGGGACTTGAAGTTGAAGAGGGGAGGAAGGAAGCGGCCATTTGGTAAGCGGGTGTTTGGATCCCGGAGTTCATCAAAGAATGGATGGATTAATGCTTCCAACTGTCACAAGTAAAGCAAGTGGCTATGTAAGCGACAACAATTACAGCTTGTGCAAAACAATGCTTGTTCAAACAATGCAGTGACACTCACAGCAGTTGACCGAAGGCTTGGTGAATACTGCAATAGTCTGGAAACAAGATCTACTGCTTCAGCAGGCATTCTTTTGTGGAAGATCTGGTCAGGACAAAAAAGTAGTAATGTTAAACTGCAGCTTTTAAGGCAAATAAAACAGTAACCATGCAAGGTTCCTACCTTGTGCCATGGGTGAGCTTTGATTTGTGGGAACTTAAACTCGGTATAATTTGGATTCATGCACTTAATTTCTTCTCGTGTAGGGGTTCCTAAAACCTGAAAAAAATTATGTACATAGGAGTAAATACAACTGACATGCAGTAACTTCCTTGGGGAAGAAAGATTGTTAGTTTACCTTGATGATTTCAACAAGCTGGTCAACGCCACTGTCCCCAGGGAATATAGGCTATTACAAAGAAAGCAGGTCTTAGGAAGACAGATTCAATAAGCTGGAAAGTTCAATAACCTCATATAAATTGTGACGACTTACCTGTCCTAGAAGGAGTTCAGCAAGAACACAACCAGCAGACCAAACATCAATTGCCGTTGTGTATTCTGTAGCACCAAATATGAGCTCTGGGGCTCTGTAGTACCTTGAACAGATATAGGAAATATTTGGTTCTCCTTTGACCTATCAGGAGTACAACATAATTAGGCACCATGAAAATGCCAGTGCTGTGCTATGAACATCAGGTAAGGTGTAATCATACCAATACTTTGGCGCTGCCAAAGTCACACAGCTTCAACTGATGAGTATGTGGATTCACCTGGCAAAAATAACCTTTCATCAAACCATTCAACTATACCAAAATTAGTGCTCAACTAAGCATGCAATGCTTCAGGAAGGGTTGGGTCAATCTGTAATATATGTACCAGCAGATTTTGAGGTTTGATGTCCCTGTGGCACACTCCGATGCTGTTATGAATGTAGGCCAAAGATCTACATATCTGTCAATTATAATCAAATTTACAAGTTATGATCAATGCAGAGTAGTGCCTCAGTAGACCAAAAGGTTTCGGTGTGAAAAGCCATAAAGTTTTACCTGATACATATACAATTTTGCATATATCAAGGGCATGCGTTGGTTCATCTTGTTGTAATGTTTAATGACACGATGAGCAGTCTCCGGCACATACTCAAGCACCAAGTTGAGGTAAAGCTCCTCCTTCTCAGTCTTTGAGAAAAAACAATGCTTTAAAGCCACAACATTTGGGTGATCAAGAACTCGCATCGTTTGCAGCTCACGGTTCTTATATCTCTTGTCTTGAAGAACTTTCTTTATAGCTACAGTCTCGCCAGTTTCAAGACACTTGGCCTATGCAAGATTATTCGAAAAAGTTGGGGCCATCAGCTATTACCGGATAAACGTGTAACACACTTATGAACTAAATAATACTGATTCGTCCAGCAACAAACCTGGAAAACAGTTCCAAACGACCCATGCCCTACCACACGCTCAGCCATGTAGCTAATGGTCTGCAATGCAAGATGCATAACTCAGCACACATAATTATCGAGTTACAGAGAGGATTGTCATGATGCCACTTATGAAGATTTTTAAAAATACCTGTTTTGCTTGTCCATTTCTTCCCTCAATGCTTGTGACTATAATATGGCCTGGTTCCGTCCCATTGCCGTTGACTACGATATCTTCAGGGTCCTGCATTGTTTGCAAACATGATTAGGAACTGATCAGCTGCGAAAAGACACTAAGGGTGAAGTGGTCAAACACTCTAGGCACATTACCTGATCATCCCTTATGCTCATGTTGCTCATCTGATTCGGCAGATGACCAGCATCACCACTTGTACTGGTGTCACTCCGCAAGCCCACAGAAGGACGCATCGCACCAACCGAGGCCATAATGTGGTAGATTAACCTAATATGAGATACAGGCTACCGTTCAATATTCACCGTCCTCTTGGTAAACCTGCAAATGACGACATTACTGTGAGTCAAAAGTCGCCTAGAGCTAGCTCGCAAGTTACTGGGTAAGCCAATCGCGTAGAGGAAGTGGTGATAAGGCTTAGTGTTGGAATGCCGTCCATTTCTAGTTTCAGATAATTTCTATTGTTCGATAGGCTTGAAGGTGCCGAAAAGGCAGCCATTCCTATCCAGAAATCAAATTTGCCATCATAAACATGAAAACAATCAAATTCTCCTGACAAGCATGAAAACAGTGGCCAGCTCAACCAAATTCTGATCCCAAACATGAAAACAGTTGGTAGCTCGACATATCCAGCGAAGCCGATACCCGCCGTTTGCTTCCAAACCTCTTTGACTAAATTCTACGGTAGGCATAGAAATGAAAAGAAAAATCAACGCTTCCTCGATCCAGATCGCCGCATCAGCATCGAAGCCAGCACCCATCCTCGCAAGCTCGTCCCACCATCCAAGACGCGCGCTTTCATACCAGCAGAGGAAGCAACCGAGCTCCGAACCCCGCGACCACGACTCCACGAGGGACACGAGCACCTATCCTCCGAATGGGACGCGGAGGTATCACCTACCCTAAGTCTAAGATCGCCGCGCCCGAGAACCGCGCCTCCCCTCGCGCACGAACCCCGCCGGAATCGCCGGATCCAGGGACAGCGGACGCAAGAATTGATTGACCGGTGGATGGATTACCTGCCGGACGAAAAGAAATCCCCGAATCGGAGCGGAATCCGGCTGCCGCGGGGACGAATTGTTCCCCCTCCCTCCTCAGCCAGCCAGCTCCGGCGCTGCGGGAGGATCGGAGGAGAAGAGGGGGGCCGGGGCGGCGAGCGAGCCAGCGACCAGAGCAAATGCGAGGGTGGGGAGCCAGCGGGCAACATGTTATAAAAGAGAGAGAGAAAAAAAACACATAATTAGTTGCTCATTAATTAATTGCTCCGGTTTATTTACTCGTGTTAATTCCAACCTGTCCCTTTGACCGTTGAAAGGGCTCCGCTGCCGCACCGCCCTCCTCGTGTCATGTGGTGTGGGCCCCGTACTTCCATCTGTCCAACTTTCTAGACTTTATATTTTGTACTCGCTGCCGAAATTTGATCGTTAATTTGGTTAATAAAATATAAATTATATGTCTACAAAAGCTATATTGTTAGATTCATATTTTAAAAAGCTTTCCAACCATATATTTTTATGACACATAGTTCATATTTCATTGATCAAAATAATGGTCAAAGTGTCTTTTTAAACTAAGTGTGCATCTGTTAAACCGATCCGGAGAAAGTTACATTGATTCAAACATTTACTAGGTTGGCATCAATCATAGCTCTACATGTTCTATTTGAGAATCATAGATGTACATATATTGTTGCATGTTCTTGTTTTTCAGCTCCTTCTCGTGTTTTGTTGTCCTCGGTGTGGGGGTGGTGCAACAAAACTTTGTTACGTATTGTGATGGTGAAACCACAACCATAGCTTAAGTTTCGTATGAAAAAAAGTACATCTCTTGTTGAATTGTTGGCACACAATGTCTAAGTCTATCATGACCGCCTCTTTGACGGTTCAACGGGCGAGCATGGACCGAAGGTTGCACCAATTTATTCTACTGACAATTGACTAAACAAATCATCACACATAAATCTTGATCGCTTTTTTACCACGTTTCTATATATCTTATCTACTGCGCATCTTAGGGCCTATTTGATTCATAGGAATGTTGGAGTAAAAATCATAGAAATAGGAAATTTTTCTCTGGTGGCACTATGCATGCATTTGATTCAAAGGAATAAGGTATAGAAAAAGTGTAGGAATTTTTCTATTGGTTTAGCTTTCATAGGGAAATCAAAGGAATTCCACAATCTACTCAAACCTCTTTTCTACAATCCTATGCATAAAAAAGAGACAAAGATCATAAGTTGCATCATAATGATCTAATCTTACCTTTACATTTATTTTAATCATGAATTAGCTATGGTTTTAAGGATTTCTATGTTTTTTCCTATTCATGGGAATCAAACACACAAGTTTGCAAATTCATGTGCTTTTACAACCCTATATGATTACACATACATTTCTATAATGTTCCTGTATTTTTCATATTTCTACGTTTATAAAATCATGTGAATCAAATGCACTTAGCATGCACACTGAAGGGTAACTTTTGTCGAAGTATCTATGCATCTTGATATGGATGTTCACTATAAATTTGTTAGTGTCTGTTTCTTTCAACACATGCTGTAAAATTGTTCGAAGGAGCCGTTTCCAAATTAGATACAACTACCTTTTCTTCTTCATTTTCCCTTCCACCTCACCTTCAAGCTTACGTGGCAAGAATAGATACAGCTGATGCAAGCATCATTTAGGACCACAGTTGTGTTAATTATTATCAGGTAGCTGTAATAAAATTCACTAATATATTACTCCGACTGCGTGGCAAGAGCGCTAAGTCGTCTGCTCCGTGGAGGTTCAGCTCCGACTGCGTGCGCCACATTTCGTAGGGCAAAGCGACACCGACTTACAAAAATGTTGACGTGAAACTTGGTCAAATTTGTTTTGAAGTTGAGAGGACACATCAGGCAGGGGCTGAACAGAGCATATGATTGGATATTCTCTCTTCATTTTACACAAACTAAAAAAAAGAAACATATGATTGGAGGGTCCGGAACACAGGCTGTGTTGGTCGGAGCATGGAACCCACTCCGCCTGACTGCCTGCCCACAGCAACCAAAAGAAACAGCTTAAAAACAACTCCTACGACCAGATAGAGTACTTGAGAAGCATGGGATTTTTTAATTTCTTGTAAACTAAAAGCTTGACACTGTTGGCATGCTGGAGCACTCATCGAAAGCTCGGAACAACTTTGAGCAAATCCAGTTTATGTTTTCTTGATTATTAAATACTGAGACAGTCTTTGAGCTTCCCTATTTTATTTTCCTTAACTGAGACAGCCTCCTCCTGTAACATTATAGACCTCTCCTTGTATATATTTTTTAAATTCTTTTAGTAAAGTTGGCCATCCAAGAAGACACCTACCTACTGGACAATCGATGCTTGGCGATCATGACTGTCTCCGGCGGAAAGTAGGAGATGGGAGTATTAATCTGAATTTGCCCAAAGCAAAGCAAAAGGCTTTGGAAGCTGTCGCTGGGATTTGTTCAACACACTCTTACGACCGGGTTCTTCCCAGCTGCTACATCATGAGTGATGCCTTCTGTCATAACTGTTTGAAGCATATGAGACCCAGCCCGAACAAAGATCGCCCCCAATCTTTGGTCCCTCGTCTTTCTCGAGCCAGGAGCAGAACCAACACAACTTGCCTAGGGTGTGTTTATTTATTTAGTATACGAGTAGCTATTTCTCCGTGGGATAAGGATAACCAGTTTATGACTGGCTGCCATGCATTTAGTGGAGACACACTTCTTTTCTGAATTCATAAAATTTATGTATTTTCCAAAAGGATAAACAAATGCTGCTGTGAATCATAAGAATCTGGCAGGCGTCTAGCGGGAAGGCAAACTATGCCCAAACATCTTGTGGTCAGAGCCCGCTGCCTCCGTTTTGCAGTTGTTTTATCCTCCACGTTCTCTCGAAGGCAACATTCAGTGTAATTGTCACTATCGACAATGCTGAGTCATGTAGAAAACAGATCCACAACAAAGACAACGTCGATGGAACTCCATTGAACTATAAGTAAAACATGATCTAACTTTGAAGATTACCCCGCCAGAAATACGATTGTAAAACAATTCTTATAGAATTTAACCTGGTTTAAACATTAGTATTATGTTATATTCACGGAAATTCAATTCGTCTCACAGGTGCATATGCTCTCTCTATCACAAAATCATATTTCAAAGTGTCGAAAAATTTTGAATTTTTTTTCTACATGTACATCTTCATAACATATGTGCTTTCGTCAAGTTTCTTGGAAAACCGATACTTTTTGTTGTCTATGTAAAAAAGAGAGAATTTGTCTTGTCAAAAGTCTTATTTTTAGCACCAAGTTTTGTCTTTTTTACACACGTCAAACGACAAGTTGATTTTTCATTAAACGACTTTGTTGACGCGTAGCACGTGAAGATGTGTATGTGCGAATTTTTAATTTCAGTTTTTTAACATTTCAAAATATGTCTAAGATGCATTTTAAAATAAAACGAGCATACGCTCCTATGAGCCAAAACATCACTCCGGTTATATTCACTCTAAGTCTCTAACACATTGCTGCTTTACCCTTCCATGGGGAACCCACACTCACTCTCGATGCCCCACACATTGCGAGGGAGCCCCGTGCACGACGTGGTATTGCATGGAACGCTGAGCCCGGATCCTCTAACTTAATTCAAGTGACTTTCGGTCGCTAACATGCGTTGTTGTTAGATTAAGGATCTACATGTCAGCAACTCAAAGTCTCTTTGACTCAAGTCACAGAATCTGAATTGCTATGGGTGATCGGTCAAGAGGATATCACCGTGTAGAAAATACGAGAAGTATTCAATCCTCCGGTGATCACAAATTATGATCAGATGGCCAAACCGTATATGGTATCTCCAATGCAACTCTATAGATGTAGACGAAGTAACACCTTTTTCCACACAAAAAACCAGTGCTAGCATGCCTCCTTAGTCGATAGTGTGATGCACACCACCGACTACGTGTTGGTGCCATGCTACAGAGCATGACGCCTTGGGGTGCGATGTCATGAAAAATATCAGTTTCAGAAATATTTTAGAGATAAAGATTATTTTATGTGGAAACTTTCAAAAAGAATGTTAATTTCGTTCATACACGTTGCAACGCAATTATACAGATTGAGGCATTATATGCCGATGACAGTTCCATTTATGCACTAGTATATGTTATTGCCTCTGTTGAAGCTCATGTTTTGTGTTTAGTCAAATTTAAACTTTATAAAAAAGATTAACAAAATATTTAGGAAAAGATATCAACATCCACAATAAAAAGAATCGACACCCACAATTAAAAAATATTGTATTAGGTTGGTCATAAACTATATTTCCGTATTATATGTGTTTTGATATTATGAATATTTATATATTTTATATATTCTTGATTGAACTTAACAAATCTTGATTTTGATTAAACCTAGAACACGAAGTAAATAGAAACGGAGTGAGTACCAAATCTACATATCGCCAGATATGTATGAACACATTGAATTAAGCCTTTTAGAAACAGTTTGGCAATACTAAAGCTTAAAACTGAGACTAAGATGGCAGACTAACAAATCAGCCTAATTAGCTAATGAGCTAGCACTAAACTAACATGATCTAGCTAAGCTAAAGCTAACAACACAGAGACGAGCTAAAGATATTACTTTGCATTTTAGATTTAGTTAGAGCAAAAGATATTAACACATACAATGCAAAATCTATACTGTTAGAGTCATCATAAAGTATATTTTTATATTACATGTATTTGGTATTGTGGATGTTGATATTATTTTCATATATTTTTGCTAAAATTTGACAAAGTTTGACTTCAACGAATCCCAGAAGGCAAACTAAATAAAAACGGAGACCAACTCTATGTACGGTAGATACGTATGAATAAGTTGTTGTACAATATTATCTGGTAATACAGATACATTGAATTTTTTTTGCGATTAGATACATTGAATTAAGGTTTCTAAATAAACAGCTTGGTAATATCAATATATTCCACAATATAAGACTCTTTTAGCAAACTAAAATAGTTTGTTAGAAAGGGTTATATTATGAAACAAAGGGAGTAGTAAAGATTAGAGCGGATCGAAAGTCTTAGACTGAGATGACACCCTAACTGCTACTAATTAGCCAATGAGCTAGCACAAAACTGACATGATCTAGCTAAGCTTAAGCTAACAACACAGAGACAAACTAATCAACAGGTAGTCAGGAGGAAATTAAGGAAGCAAGCAAGAAAGGAGAACACTCGACGGGGTCGGGCCGACATGATTGACAGGCATGCTCGATCGCCGGCCGGCAAGAGTCGCTCAACCGGTCGCGTTCAACCGGCCGGTCCAACCGACCGAGCGGATCAAAAGACGGCAATCAGCCAGGCTAGCTCTAGCTGCAAGGATTTCAATTTGGAGGAAATTATTAATCCTGTTGGTTTTTCCATAGGACCGCCGCCCAGGTATGAGGGGCCTGTTTGGTTCCCAGCCACACTTTGCCAAGCCAAAGTTTGGCAATTTGGCATGTGTTTGGTTCTTGCCACACTTTAGAGCTGCCACATTTCACTATTCATATGGCCCACTTGTCATAGAGTGAATTTTTTGCCAACTTTTGCCACACTTTGTGGCTTCCAAAATCCTAGCCACACTTTTGTGGCTGCCATACTTGCCAAAGTTAGGCTTGGCAAAGTGTGGCTGTGAACCAAACAGGCCCGAGATTTGAACATGGAAAACACACACGTGTCCAACGTACCGTTGGTTCCGCACGCGTTTTGGGTCGTTGGGGCATCACTCATGAGGCACGTGTCAAGGATTTTGATGAGCTCCCGACTGACACGCATGGAGATGATTGCAGTGTTTAGGCAGTGACTGGCTGCCTGCAAGAACAATTGTTTGCCAAAAACAAAACAGAATAATTTAGGCTGATGGGCTGGCCCGCCCACATCCGAGCAAAGGTCACAGGTGGGAACGCACGACCTGGGGGTAATATACGGTAAACCCTATACACCGATCAGGTCAGCGCGTACCGCGCGCCGCACACCCCGCGCCGCGGTACGGGCCGGCTCAATTAGGTGCGGGCTTCCACTTTTTTCTTTTTTTCTTTTCTTGTTTAATTTAAAATTTGTTCAAATAAAAAATGTTCATCTTAAAATTCAAAATTTTAAATAAATTTAAAAATAGATATGAAAAAAATTCAGATTACAAAATATAGTTTTAAAAATATTGTTCAAATAAAAATTTGTTCGAACCCGAAAATTGTTCAAGTATGAAATTTTTGAAATTCAAAAATTGGTCAAAATATAAAATTGTTCAAATTTTAAAATTGTTCAAGTTTAAAAAATGTTCAAATTTGAAAATTGTTCATACATAAAAATTATTAAATTTTCGAAAATAATGTTTTCCAAATTTTGAAACTTTAAATTTAAAAACATTTTAGCTTTCAAAAAACGTAAAAAGAAAAGGCAGAAAAGAAAAGGAAAAAACAAAAAAAAAAAAGAAAAAGCGAAACAAAATGTTGGGCCGGCCCAAACCATCCACCGGGGGGTGTGCGGCGCCTGGTCCGTGCCAACCAGGTCGGCATACAACACCCCCCGAGCTATACACCACGGCGCCGTCTAGGTGCCGCACAACCATGTTGGGCCGGCTCAGCGATTATTTTATGTTTTTTTCTGTTTATTTTCTTTTTTGCAGTCTTTAAAATTTCAATTTTTTGAATAGCACTTTTTAAAAAGCAAAAAAATTATTATCTGTTTAATTTTTTTTGACCATTTTTTTCAAATGGGAGTGGATTTTATACACCCACATATGGGTGTGGGTGTTTCCGTCACCGTCTATTATGCTTTGAGATTCAGATAAAAAGAGGAGAGACAAACGAATCTTTCCATCTACCATGGTAAACACGAATCTCGAGAAATAAATGCATTGTGACGAAAACACCCACACCCATGGGTGGGTGTACAAAAGTATTTCCATTTTTCAAATATGAACATGTTTTAAATTTGAATATTTTAAATAGAAAGAAATAAAAAAATAGAAGAAAGAAAAACGAATATGGGCCAGGTCTAATACCCGACCAGGGGTGTGCGGTGCCTGCTAGGCATCGAACTTGTCGGTGTATAAGAGACTGGCCAAGCCAATCCTCTTCCTTAACAAGTTGTTTGGCTCGATCTTAATACTGGCCTACCTTGTCAAGGTTTCCATCGGTAACGGATCCCACTGCAACCACATCGCTGCCGGTGTGGTCAGGAGTAACGACATGCTCATGGAGGTGTCAATATGGGCAGCCCCGCCTGCCGATCCCATCCCGTCGGTACGGGCACTGCTCCCTCCCCCTATGGAACTAGGCGAGGTCTTCATCCACCAACCTAGCATCATGAGCACGGTGGGCGGCTTCGTCCTCCTGCAAGTTGCCATCGAGTGCCCACCCTCAAGCTTAGTTATCATCTCCGGATCCGTAAGATTCAAGAGGGAGATGAATGGCTACTTCATCTACCAGCTTGCTGGCCCCGGAGGCCTCTAATTTCTTAGGAGGGTCCCAAAGCCCAACACTCGCTTCTTCCATAACTGCAAGGTCGCCCTCCTTCTCTGCGGCGACCACTTCACTCTGGCAACGCTGTCCACAAGAATGGGCACCGAGTTCGACCTAAACTTTTTTAGGTCCGAGGATTGGAGCTGGGACACCGAGGAGAATTCCCTTTGTCGTCCCTTCCAGCACATCACAAGTACGGTGACCACAATCGGAGGTGAACACGGCACCGTCGGCTGGGTCGATCTTTGGAGCGGCATCCTGCTGTGTGACATGCTAACTGAAAACCTTACTGTGTTTATACCGATGGCTCGTGCGGAAAACCAACATTGTTATTACCTGACCGTGGCAACCGGTCCTAGCAAAAGTAGATGTCCAACCCAGAGATCTGCTTGGTTGTATTACAACATTGTTATGTTTGCTAACATTTATTTTTTACGAATATGTTTGCTAACATTATATAGTGCTCAATACTGCATCTCGAAAAATTGGAAGGTAATATAAGAAACACGCGCCAGGGTACTATGTTATTCAACAGTCCTCCTTAATTCACACGTACCCTTTCGGGACATCGCCGATGTTGGGGGTTCCCTCAAGGCTCAAGGTGGCAGACGTGGAAGTCCATGACGATCGCTCCGTCGGAACGACCCTGAATCCAGGGGCCCCAACTGCAGGATCCATGACTGGACGCTCACCACGTATACCAAGAGCAAGAGTGGGTTACGAACTCCACTGTCAGAGCTTGTCACAAAAAAACTAACAACAACCTGCAGAATCTCTACACTTGTCAGCCCGTTCTCGGCTTGGATGATAAGGGTGTTGTTTACTTGGGGTGTGTTCGGTTCTAGAATGGCATGGGATGGGATGGAATGGAATGGTTCCGTTCCAAAGGAATGGAATGGTTCCATCCCCACGTTCGGTTTGGATAAAAAAGAGGAATGGAATGGTACCATTTTTTGTTCGGTAGGGGGAATTGGAGAGGAGAACGGAATATGGTTAAACTAAACTTTTGTCTCAAAATCGTAGTTAACAATGGCAAATAGCCTTTTAAATCTCAAATTGTAATTAACAACACCTAATGGCCTTTTTAATCTCAAAATCGTAATTAATATTATTTTTTGTTCGGTTGGGGTAATTTGGAGAGTACAACGGAATGAGATTAAAGTTTATTTTTTTGTCTCAAAATCGTAATTAATAGTGGCAAATGGCCTTTTTAATATCAAAATCATAATTAACATGGCTAGTTATTTTTCAGCTCGATTAGTGGAGTGCTTCGTAATTAATAGCGGCTAATTAACAGCCGTTCCACCACATTCCACCGATTCGGGTGCATTCCGCATATGGGGAGAATATTCCCTTTCGAGGAACCACTCGGTTCCGTTCCATTCCACAACCGAACACAAGAATTGGCTCTAGGTGCGGAACGGTTCCGTTCCATTCCACTTGATTCTGGAACCGAACACACCCTTGCTTACCAGGCTCAAATTCATGCACCCTCACGCATATGGGTTCTTGTTGTTGGCATGAGAAACAAGTGCGTACAAGCAATGGTCAAGATCGCAACCGAAAGAAGCGACGACTTGTTGCTTGCGTATTAGAGCATCTCCACTCGTTGGCGCTCCCCACGCCTAAATCTGGTGAAATTTTTCTCCGGAATGGAGGAAAATTTGCCCTGGGGAGCGCCGAAATTTCAGCCGTCCCCCCAGCAGGATGCCCCCAACCTCGGTCATTTGACATATTTCAAACAAATTCGATATAAAATTTAACAAGTTCGGCGAACAAGAGTCAGAAAATTGCTGGAACAAAATCGGCGAAAATCAGTACAATGTTTAACAAGTGCTGAAACAAATGAAGCACACAATTTCACAAGTTTTGAAACAAATTAAGACAGACTAGTTGGCGTCGGCGTTGTCGTTGCCACGGAGCGTCCATATGTGCTCCACCAGATCATCTTGCAGTTGTTGATGCATTGTAGAGTCTCGAATCTCCTAGCGCACAGCAATGAAGGCGGTCCATGATGTCGGCACCTGGTGATTAGGATGTACAAGAGGACCCTCTCTCTCATATGGTGCTTCTTGCTCAGCCAGAGGAAACAGATGTTTTCGCTCATTTTCAATAATCATATTGTGTAAGCACACACAACAGTTCATCACCTCCTACATCTGATCTTTGGACCAAGTCATAGCGGGGAACCGGACGACAGCAAATCTCTGCTGGAGGACACCAAATGCACGCTCGACGTCTTTTCGGCAAGCTTCTTGTTTCTTGACAAACTCGGAAAGTTTAGGGGTGCTAGGTTTCGAGATTGTCTTCACAAATGTTGCCCACTTTGGATAGATACCGTCTGCAAGGTAGTATCCTTTGTTGTAGTGCCGACCATTGATCACATAGTTCACCGGGGGAGCATGACCCTCAACAAGCTTGGAAAAGATCGGGGAGCAGTTTAGGACATTGATGTCATTGTTGGATCCAAGCATACCAAAGAAAGAGTGCCAAATCCAGACATCATGGGTAGCCACTGCTTCAAGTATCATAGTGCAGCCTTTTTTGTGACCCTTGTACATTCCCTGCCACGCAAACGGACAGTTCTTCCATTTCCAATGCATGCAGTCAATGCTTCCAAGCATCCCTGGAAAACCCCTAGCTTCATTTGTTGGAAGGATCCTCTGAGTGTCTTCAACAGTGGGTGATCTCAAGTAAAAGTCCCCGAACACTGCTATGACGGCCCTGCAGAACCGGTAGAAACAATCAAGGGCGGTGGACTCCGCCATCCGAAGATAGTCATCTGCACCATCACCGGGCGCTCCATACGCCAGCATCCTCATAGCCACTGTCCACTTCTGCAGTGACGAAAATCCAACCAAGCCAGTGCAATCCGCCTTGCATCTGAAGTAGGGGTCAAAATCTCGGATGACATACAAAATTTACAGAAATAGCTTTCTGCTCATCCTGAAACGACGCCTAAAAACAGTCTCACCGTGCAATGGATTGTCGGCGAAGTAGTCGGCATACAACATGCAGTAGCCCACTATTCGTTGTATCGGCTTGCACTTCCGGCGACCTGGTGCCGACCCACCACGTCGACCAGTTGCAACCCCGGCGTACATGCTTGATAAGCAACTGAGGATCATCATGTGCTCCTCGTCTTGGGCGGCGGCTGCCATCTCTTCTCGCATAAGCTCGACGAACATCTGCTCCCCCTCTTCGTCCGAGTCCATGACCGGCGAGGCAAATGGACGAACACCTGACAGGCGTGGTCGAGGCAAGCCGAGCCGCGAACGACGAGGAGTAGGCCGTCGTCGGAAAACAGGCGGGCGGAGGAGCAGCCAGATAGGCCGTTGTCGAAAGACGGCGGAATATAGGCAGGTGGGGAAGGAGGGACGGCGGAATCTGGGCAACAAGCCGGTGGGGTGGTGCCGGCGGTGAGAGAGATACGTGGGGTGGGGGGATTTTGAGCGAGGTGGCGGTGGGGTTCGTGTGTCGAGTCGCTGATAGATCGGGCCCTTCCCCGCTTTTCACTCGTCCGGACTCCCCGATAGCTCCCCGGGGGACCGGGGATGGCGTGGGCTCGCCGGATGGATGAAGGGCCAAATTCGGACGAAATCGAGGAACCGGGGGCGCGACTGGAGCAAATTACGCCGTCCGGATGGAAAAAACATCGCTTGGGGACCTCGTCGGGGAGATGAGTGAGGGTGCTCTTATGCTAGTACCATCTACACTTATCTAAAACAAACCTTCAAAGCAGAGGACTAAAACTACTCGCCCTGGTGGCCACTCAAGTGTTCCACACGCGTCAGGGATGGGGTACACTATGGCTCTCTAGATGACAAATTGTTAGGGGCCCGAGAGCAAAAAAGAAGAAGCTGGTCTTGTTACGTTCTTGCGGCGTATATACGTTGATGTGTAGTTCCTCCAGAACAAGACGATCGTTTTCTTGTTTATGTTCCAATGTAATGTTCGGAGCGTGATACTCAGTTCTTCTCTGCGATCATTGGAAGAGGCCATGCCCGAGACGGGCAAATATAACTTCAGTTTGCTGAAATGTTCCAACAAGTTATGTTGGTCAACTACGTCCTTATGGCGTATATTGATGCGTAGTTCTTGGAGTGTTGTTATCTTTCAGTTCTCGCTGAGCAGAACAAAACTACCGTTTTTGTGTTTCTGTTCCAACGTAACGTGTGATACTACGTTCTTCTCTGTGGTAATTGGCAGAGGCCATGGTCGAGAGGGGCAAACCTGGGCAGACATGGATGTTGTCTTACCAATTTCATTTCAGCTTGAGCCGGGGGAATCCAATTAGGGTATGACATTTACTAATCTTTTCTACTGCCTTCGTCTATAAAATGATGTCTTAATTTTGAATAAATATGAATATATCTAGGTACTAAAATAGGTTGAGATACATTTAAATTATAGCAAAATTAAGACATCCTTTTATAAACGGAAGGAATATAATCACTTTTGGTGGAATTATTACGTGAGCCAACGATTACAATCAAATGGTGGGTCGCAATCTAGTTATTGCTATCTAAAGGAAGAAATAATAATAAGACAACGAGTTGCAAAAGCAAAGCTATATTAGAGCTAGAGGTCGGATAATCCTCAAACCAACTGATCAATTTAGATAGCACACACTTTTAGTAAGTGTCATCTGAATCTTACTACTGTACGCGATCTGTTTTGATCAAAATAGGTAGTTCTTCAAAACGAAATCAGTCAATATAATTTTTTTCTCATCATGGTTCTTCACCAGTGCTCAATTGATTGACCCACCCATAGGTTTGGTTGAATGTTGGGATGCCCATCCAAACTCTTATGCTCGTCACGCAGTAACCTTTGGCCTTCATCTTTAACCGGCTACATCTGGCATGCTCTCTGCGTTTTCTAATGCATATTAGGCTAGCAACCCTAATGACCGGTGATCCATAGGGGGCATGCAGTGTTCTTCGATCCCAACCTGATTGCTTGAAGTGGAGTAAGCAAGCAACAGTACCTCGCAATAGTATTGAGCTGAATATAAATCGGTTACCAATGCCACCACTGAACTCATTGAGTTCAGTCTCTACTCCTAGAGTTGGGTATTTCTTAGGATCAAACTCATGTCCTTTGGTGTGACAACATCAGTGCTACTTTCCTCTCGTCAAATCCGGTATTTCATGCCCGAGTGAAATACATCAAAGTTGATTTTCATTTTTTGAGGGAACGCGTTGCATAAATCAAGTTCATTTCTTCTAATGATCAACTTTCTGACATCTTCACGAAGCCTTTGCAATTACCTTTGGTCGGGGTGCTCGGTCAGCCCCACTGGCACAGCGACGAGCTGATCGGTAGCGTCAACTCGCCATCACGGGCTCGGTGACGCCAACAGCAGTGTCAATCGTGGGAGTGATGTTGCGGTCGTGATGGAGCCGTGCAACATCAATCTAGCACGACTGGTAGCAACTTGATACAAGAGAATAGCATGAAAAGTAACGGAAATGCAGAACTGATCCCGAGCTCATATGTCCTCGTTATCCCCGCCATTCATGTGTCTAGAGATTGGTTCCAACCTGTGTATATGTTGGTGTACTCACGGTGTATCTCTCTGTTTTGTTGTTTAGAAATTCACACGCTATGCAGTGGCCCACAGCTTTGAATACTGTTGTAACCTGTGACTGCACCAACTGATATTGCAGACACCGAACTGTACAGTGTACCCGCTGACAGAAACTGCGCTCATGGGTCAAACGACTACATGCTCATATCAGCGACCCTGACGTTCCCACATCCTATCATCAAAGCCCGTGCTGCCCCTTCGCCCGTCGTAGGTGCTAAATTTCATACAGTGTAGAGGTCTTTCACGAGTTACTAGCACACCGTATCAGTTGGAAAAGACATGGTAGGGACAGATATGCATGGTCTCTTATTGGTCCAGAAAAAAGGGAGCATTTGAGCTCGTGATCAGAAACACCATGTCCGAAAAGTAAGGGAAAGAAAGAGCGGAGTTGGGAGAGGAGCCGCCGTGCCGTTCGCCTGATCACCATGGCCCCGTTGCCTCTTCTGCTGTATTTGTAGCCTGCAGCTTCTTGAGGTGGGTCAGCCCACGTGATGGCCCAAGGGACCAGCCCATATATGTGTAGAGGTCCCTAACAATAGAGTTTTTTCTATATAATTTTCTCTTCTCACGGCAAAGGTAATCAAGTTTCTCATACTTTCTTTCTTCACACAAAAAATTCTCATACTTTCGAGTCGCCCCTAGCAAGACTAACTAAACTTATTTTGGATAAGTTTGAAAGCATATAAAGAAAGAAAGATAAGAATGCAACAGGCACAGTTTTCCCTTTTGTTTATTCGCCAGATTAAAAAAAAAACTAGAAGATGGATGCTGGGTGTGATAACTCCATTGACAGAAGTCAGAAACAAATAGTGTGCCGTTTCTTGCTGACGACGCTGCCTTAGCTTTGAATTTTGTGAGGTGTTCTTTCTGATTAAATTATCGGGAATCCACACTTATTTTTAACAATCAACATGTATGCATCAGATTGATGTCATTTCACTGCTCACCGTGACTGCGCCTTATCATTTCTGATGGGTGAAAGTTGTGGCTCAATCTAGAAGGAACTCAAACCTAGAAGGGAACTAATTACTTGTACGCATACGTTAATTAAGAGTCACCTTCTTAGCTAGATTTTCTTGCAATACCACCTGATGATTTGGGATGTTATTATTATCTTGGCCATGTAGTGTCATCTTCAGTGTTGTGCTTCTGATGGGCGCTGGACAATGCGGATTAATTAGTCCGCAACAAGATTCCATCTTACTTCCTTGGCAAGTGAATACGTGGATAGGTCGACCGAGCGAGTTTGTGACGTGCAAGAAACTCTCACTCGCTCCTCCAAGCTTTCCCTCAAAAAGGACACCGACCATCTGTCCTTTTTCTCTTCTTCAAATTATCATTGCATTTTACAAATTTCTTCTAACTAGTAAGACAACACGTGCAACGTACGGCTATGCACTATCAGTGGTGCAATATCTGTATACTCTATGGTCAAAATCTTGTTCGCATCACAGAACATTTTGGCGTTGTTGAAGTCACACCTGTTAAGCTTCATGCACTAGCCACTTAAACCAAAAGTCTGAACTGATGGAAATGGCTAGTCAATCCACATATACACTTTACAACACCCCCACTCGCGTGTGACGGGAGAAGAGAAAATCAACACGTGAAACAAGAAGAGCACACCGAAACAGCGGTGGCTAAGGGGGGGGGGGGGGGGGGGGGGCAACAACAATTTTTATTCTTAATTGCAAAAACCATGTGAAAGCCAGGATTTGAACTCAAGACTTGGGGCTCTGATACCATGTTAAGCTTCATGCACTAGCCACTTAAACCAAAAGTCCGAACTGATGGAAAGGGCTAGTCAATCCACATATACACTTCACAACAACACCTACTTGCCGAAGTCACATCGCTGACACCGGCATTTTTTAGATATCACAGTGATACTTGCAAAAGTTACACCTCTGACATATGTATTTCAATTGTGCGACGACGATGCACCTTTTAGCCATCACCAACCCTAGCGTGTTTGCCATACAATAGGGAAAGTGAGGTGCAGATGTTACTTGTTCAAATAAATTCATAAACCATGTTACCTGAAATAAGGGTGTTTGGTGAAATTAAAACGTGCACAAACTACAATTCGTATTTTATGTGCACAGATTCATAACAAATTTAAAATGTGCTTTAAAATTACTTTGCATCCTAAAACAAACAAAATCTCTAATCTCATCAGGCTATGTCCACAAGTGAACTGCACATCCTCTCCCTATACTTTCCACTTCCTTCACGCTCTGCTTAAAAGAAAAATCTGTCACCTGCAAGGATAGTCAGGATTTTACTAAATATACTGAAGACGAAAGACATGTGAGCATGAATTTTCTGTAAGCATCAATTAATTTCCCCATCAATGATCATGGAAAATTAGATTTAAAAAAAAAAACGGGATGCTTCACAATCTATCCCATAATGTAAACATAATATGAGTTGCTTGAAACGCAGAAATAATGATTAAAGTTTGTCTAGATCATGTTAGCCATATATCACCATGGTACAGCCCGTCGAATTCATTGCTCCGAATTCTACCAATTTGAAATGTTAGAACATAACGAAAGTTTATGTAGATCATAATATCGGCATATTAACACGTCCGATCCAGATGTCAAATTGTTGAATCAGCAAAGATGAAAGCGAAGCTATGTCATAGTATTTAGGAAGTATTTTTTGAATCCTTCAATTGACATGTCTGATTAAAATGCACCAAGATAAAAAAAAAACCATGTCTGCAAGAAAACTATGACTGTGCTACGACAGCCCAACAAAGGGAAGTAAAAGTAACAGATCAAATTTTTTAATTGGATTGAAATTTGACAAAAGTAAACTACTAAACAGAAATGAAAAAAAAAGTAAGCTGATATGAACATAAGCAACATCTAGTTGGCTTGATATCTCCAGCACTGCATAATTTTGAACCATCGTAGAGATAAAGTTACTTGAACTGATTAACTGAACATCTGATTTGAAAAACTCCCAGAATGTTGACTTCTTCGCTTCCAACTGCGCAACAGCCTCACCACCTCAGGCCATGACCTAGCTGCTGGACGTAAAGCCGTGTTGAGGCACCGATGTGGCATTGTTGCCTCTTGACAGTTAGCCACCACTTGCGTCGGCAGCCTCCACCTACCATGCTCAATGACGCGGAGGTGTTGTCTACCCCGCCAGAGCCGTGCAGCAAAATAAATGAAAATACGAAAAAACTGCTCTAGATGCTGATTGCATTATTGCAATTATTCATGTCAATCCCCAAATCACTCGAGCTGAAGGGGAAATGTAAGGAAGCCCCAAATTGTAAACCGAGTCACGTTGATAATAACAAAGAGAATAAGATATCAATGCCCATCCGCTTCGTCAGTACAGTGACACATGCCATCGACAAACTGCGTAACTAAGATCCCAAACAAGTTACCATCGCAATCTGATATCACCACAGAACATAGCAGAAATTTGCTTCAACGCTTTTCCACAACGAAATGGTATTTACCATATTATATTGTATGAGCTTGGCTGAGAAAACTTATGTGTAAATTATTTTATATTAATCGAAGTACTGAACTGACAATATGAACCATTCACTGTACTTGCAAGCTAAAGTCAATCTGATGGAATTGTGGCAGTGAAACCAAGATAACTAACCATTTTGATTTGTATGGGGCAAAATGAATACAACGTTTTCCTTGTGAAGAAACTAAAGCAAAAGCCAGCAAATTGGTTTGTTTTCCTTTTAGACGAAAAACTGTTAGCTCCTATTCAGCATAAGCATTCCTGAAATGACCATAAAACATTCATACATATCTCGAGTTCAGCGTGAGGGGCGTGCAGAGGTTAAATCCAAATATGCTATAACCTGTGTGGAGAAAAATAGAAAACTCCAACGATGATACTTAAGCCAGCAGTGAAGACTTGACTGGATAATTTTTGTCCAACGCCATATATTGAGGAAAGCAGATGTAGACATGCACGTAGCAAGAGAATGTATCCTATGCACCCATCCATTTGGTGAAACCTATGCACCCAACGTATAAATTACATGAAAAAAGTTGTAGAAAAAAATCTGAGAATAATTTAGCACGTAGATACGACATATATCTGCAATGCTACGAAAGAAAACTTGATCGAAACTTAGACAGATCTTGAAAAATAAAAATAACAAATTTAGCTCTTGTGATATTAATGGGCTGAATTCACAGCCCAGCTAGAAATAAGTACTATTTAAACATGATTTGTCTTTTTAGTAATATGTACCTGGATCTTGAAATCGAAATTTTGTGGCATTGTAGATCTATGATGTATCTACATTCATAAACATATTTTTTACAGTATATTTGCATGTATTTTGTAGGTTGGTGCACAGGTTTCACCAAATGGATGGGTGCATAGGATACGTCCTCCACGTAGCAACATCTCCGCATTCATCAGAATTTCAGGCACATACCACACTATACATCTGCATAGGCATACTTATAAATCCGTGTGCCATTACCATCAATTCACAGCTAGAAACGAACAACAAATACACGTAAAAAAAACTAAACAGGGCCGGGCTAACCTTGCTCAAGCTTCAGGAGACAAAGGTTGCAGGGGCGGGCGAAGTGGGGCTGTAGCTGCATCCAGGCCAATGCCTCCGCGTGAGGTGGGGATGGCAGTGGATCATGCCGACATCTGACTGAGCGTGGTCTGGTGGAGAGTGGCGCGGACCGGTGAGGAGCACGACTGGCCTTGTGGGGAGCGCGGAGAGCCGGTGAGGAGCGCTGCCGACCGATCCGCCTGCGACGCGTGGGAGCTGGCGCGATAGTGAGGGAGAGTCGCCGGCAGCACGGCGGGGCGGCGTTGATTGAAGGTTGAGGCAGTATCTCCGGCAGCAGCGATTAGGGAGGAGCGGAAGAGGGCACAAGAAAAACCCAACCGTCGGCAGCAACATTTGTGGGATCGGTCGAAAAGGGATTGAAGGGCACGCAATCTGGGTGAGGGGAGAACCAACGAACATGGACCGTGTGATGTGTGTAATTGAACGGTCTAGATTCAATTTTCCTACGACACTTCGTGCCTTTATAAGTAGTAGAGATGTGCATACTATTGGATTTATATTCCACGTATGGACTTTTCTGAAGCACCGTAAATTAGGCCATATATGCACTATAAAAATCTCTTCGAAGCCTTTTCTCACTCCACTTCACACACAAAATATAGTAGACACTTTGAATATTAACACGGAATTAGGGGTCTAACTTTAAACACTAACTTCCACAATCTTATAACATCTACAATAATAAAAACCTGAAATCTTACGGGCGGGCGCGTGCCGGAGGGACGTCTCGGGCACACGCACTAGACGACAGCTATTTTCGTCCAGCTGTCAAAGAAATGGTAGGCTAGCTGATATCAGATATCATTTTTCAAAAAACTATAACTTTTAAACCGTGCGACGAAATTATAATTCGTTTTCACAACTAAAATCCACGTGACGAGAGGTTCGAAACTAGACCACATTTTCATATGTTTTGACAATTTTTTGAACAAGCAACTTTGATTCGCGACATAGCAACTTTATTGTGCAGCAAAACAAATTTGGTGTGTGACAAAGCAATTTTGATGTGCAACGAACATGTACATATTTTGGTACACGAAGACATAACTTTTGTGCCCGACAACAATTTTGGTGTCCATTGGAGCAATTTCAATGTGTGACGATGCAACTTAAGTGCCCTACAGAGTAACTTTGGTGCCCGGCGACGCAATTTTTGAACCCTGCAGAGCAACTTTGGCGCCCGACCGAGCAATTTTTAGTGTCCTGCAGAGCTACTTTGGTACTCGACCGAGCAATTTTAGTGTACGGCAGAGCAACATTAGGAGTTGTTGCTTTAGCTGTTGTGAAGCCTACCATCATTCTGAATCAAGTGTTTTTCGTTGCACACTAAATTTGCTTTGCCGCACACTAAAGTTGTTTTCCTGCACAACAAGTTACCCTCTCGCCCATCAAAGTTGGTTGTTAAAAAATTTCGTTAAAACATATGAAAGTGGTTCTAGTTTTGAAGCTCTTGTCGTTCGGATTCTAAAAGTGAAAACGGATTGTAATTTCGCCGCACGGTTTAAAAGTTACGTTTTTTTTAAAACGACAAAGTGATATCAGCTAGCCTACCATTCTTGACAGTTGGACACATCTTTCCGTTTGTGTGAGCACTTTCCATTTTAGGATGACTGCTCAGAATGAACAACGAGCATGTAGCCTCTTGCTAGACGCGTCCGAATAAAAAATGTAAGAACATATTTGAGAAATATATTCTTATGTTTAGTTTCATATATAATACTCTCTCCATCTTAAAAAAATGTGTGCACATTTTTCTAGATACATATGTATCTATAACTAAAATATGTTTATATACCTCTATATCTAGATAAAGTTGAGCATCTTTTTTTTTTGAGACGGATACTAATGGAAAATAGGGATTCAGTCCCGATGCATTTGGAGCTTTAGTCCCGGTTGTGCAACCTGGACTGCACAATCAGGACTAAATCCCTCTACCTTTAGTCCCGGTTCAAATATAAACCGGGATTGAAGGGTCCTCCACATGGTGCGGCCAGGGGGCTCAAGGTGGAGGACCTTTGGTCCCGGTTCGTAAGACGAACCGGAATTAAAGGGTTTCTACCGCTGCAGAGAAACTGGTCGTTTCTCTGCTGCGGCAAAGGTTTAGGGTGGAGCAGCGTTTCTCTGCCGCGGCAGAGTTTCAGGGTCTTGTGTTATTCATTCAATTCTGCAATGCATACATCATTCAAGAAACCACAAACATCGGCATAAATATATAGACATCATCATGAAATACAATACACGTAATGCATGTCAATTGATCTTCTGCCTCATTGTCTTCAATCTCCTCTGATGGAAAACAATCCCTCTTTGCAGTATCACCGTATTCAGCGAACATGGGATAGTTGTCGTCATCATCTTCTTCTTCATTGTCTTCCATCATAATCCTTCTATCTCCGTGCTTGGTCCAACAATTGTAGTGGGGCATGAAACCAGACCGCAACAGGTGGGTGTGAATGGTACTCGAGAAAGAGTAATTTATGATATTCTAACAGTTAACACATGGACAATATATAAAACCACCCCGTTTGTTTTCCTCAGCCACATCGATAAAAAAAAATTTAGGCCCGAAGTGAACTCTGAAGGCGTCGGTCAATGTACATCCATTGCCGATTCATCCGCATGATATAATTAAGCTTATCAAAATCATTACAGAACATCATGATTAGTTAAGCGATGTATATATATACACATGCATTTTATCAATGACGGATGAAAGGATAAAGTTGTTAACCTCGATGGAGAAGGAAAAAGATAGGAGCAAGCTTTAAGTGTAGCTTGTTTTGTGTGAACTCAAGTGGCAAAAGCTCTTAGGCATTTCATCGAACACATCATGTGCATAAGAAGAGAGCAAAGCAACATACACCTCTCTTGTGCTAAGAAGTGGAAAATTCTAAGTGTGGCTCACACTTGCGCAGGGCAGGGTTATATATATAGATATGAGCCTTTGGTCCTGGTTGGTAAGGCAAACCGGGACTAAAATATAGACCTTTGGTCCCGGTTGGTAATACCAACCGAGACTAAAGGATCTCGGGGCCTGACATGGCCAGAAGCGCTCTGATGCAACCCCTTTAGTCTCGGTTTGTAATACAAACCGGGACCAAAGGCCCCAAACGAAACGGGACTAGAGGGTGGCGTCGCCCCGCGCCGGTCGAACCGGGACCAGGCCAATTCCCCCCACTGGTCCCGATTTGTTTTAAAACCGGGACTAAAGCTCCTAGGGGCTTTGGACGAAATCCCTGTTTTCTACTAGTGGGAGGGAGTACGGATATTTAAAGTAATAATCATGGTCAAAGTTTTCAAAGCTATATTGTAAATATGTCCAAGACCTCACATATTTGTGAGCCGGAGAAAGTAGTGCGCATGTCATTGTAAGCGTACATTGCACATAAGTGTTTTTTTAATTAATGACAATCCTCTATGGACTAATGTTTTTATTGTGTTTATATTAAGGAATATTCCATAGGTATTGCTTGTAGTCCATGTGTTGGATTCAAGTGTGGATACCATGAAGATTGATATATATACCTTTGGTATTGACATCAAGATCATCGATTTGAAGAGAAGAATATGACATGATCAAGAAGAAGAAATGAAGATGGAGTTCTTGTGTGGAACTCAAGTTAGCCATGCTCTAGCTTACCTTTGAATGATTAAGATGTTATAATAGAGCATGAAGAGATACAAGGTTGACCAAGACTAGTGAAGATTGAATTTGAGTTGGTCAACACATGAAGCATAAATATTGTACCACTTTGGATCATTTTATCTTGTGGGCGATAAGCCTTGTAAATTATGCTTCATGAGCTAACCTACTATATATGTGCATTTGTGTTGTCTATATGAGTTAGGTATCTTGCCATGGGGATGCATAAAGAGTATGATCTCATATAGCCCATGAGAGGATGGCATCAAGGTTGAGAAAGGCAAGTTCAAGATGAGCACATCGAAGATATCATGCTTGAAGCTTGCGGTTCATTTGGTGATAATGGACATGTGAAGATGTGCCCCAATGAATCTATCCCATTATGGTGTATGAGAGAGCAATTGTGAGTCTTCACGAAGCAACAACGATCAAGTGAACCATCCCGGCTTGAGTGGAGCTTGTAGCGTTGTCATCAAGATCAAGTGGGATGCGCAAGGCAAAGGTATGTCCTTGATAGGTTTTCCTTTTACCGGTCTCAAGGTGGTTGTTGGGAGACCGGGTTATAGGATAGATAACCGCACTATCAAGAGGGGCTTTCGGTTGAGTAACTTGATTGCATCGTCTTAGGGAGCTCAATCCTTTGCATATCTTGCATCCTTATATTCTTTGTTGCTTCTTTGTGTTTTTTATTTGAGTTTATTGAGCTTGTTTCTAGCTTTACAACAAGTCCAAGTTCATCTAAAACGGAATTCGTATGCATCTTCTATTGCGTTTTCATGTTTGGAGGTGTTTTACCGGTTTGATTTTTTATAGATAGGCCAAACCTTTTATATTGTTTTTCTTACTCAATGGTTTTACTATGATGTTTCTATGCATAATGTTGTAGATCTTGTTGTTTTGATTCCAACGAGTCCGAGATCATCGAAATCGGAGTTCGGATGCAAAATTTATCGCATTTTCGGCGTGTAGCTCGGCAGGCCGGGTGCTGCTGCCGGACAGCCCGGTATCTGGCCCGGCATACCGGGTAGGATACCAAAAATTCCGGTACCTCTCGGGTTCAGCGCAGAGTTGGCTCGATTTTTGCCCAAACGGTTATATTTTTTAGGGGCTATAAAAGTGACCTCTTCCCCATTGTTTTAGGGTTCATTGACACGTTTTTCCCACCATTATTGACCTTCTTGAGCTTGCTTCCCCTCCCATTCCTCCCACAATTCTTGCATATTATTGAGGTATTTGGAAGATGAGATCTATATCTACAACCTCCACCAATAAATTCCTCCTCTAAGTGAGGAGAACTCTTCGGATCTAGATTTTGGAATCATTTGTTGATTTCCACCTTGTTCTTGCACTCTAATTCCTCGCATTTGTTGCTTTGGTGGGATTTGAGAGAGAAGGATTTGAGTACTTTTCTTGGTGTTATTGCTTTACATCCTTGCATAGTGTTGAGCTCTCCAATGCGATTAGTTCGAGCGAGAGACCGTGGGCTTTTTACTCTTGGAGCGGTGACCTCCTAGTTGGCTTGTCGGTTGGTGCTCCGGTGACCTCTTCGTGGAAGATTGTGAAGAGGCCCGGGCTTCTCCTTCGTGGAGCTTGTGAAGTGGTTGTGGAGCTTGCCATCTCCGGAGTGGAGAAAAGGCTAGCCATAAGGGAAAGGCCTTTGTCCTTCGTGGTATTGGCTTGGAGAAGAAGGTGAGCCTTCGTGGTGTTTGAGAGACCTTTGTGGTAGCCCGCATCTTTCCAACGTGACGTACCTCACCTTGTGTGGGGGAACACGGGAATACATCTTCGTCACCGCGTGCCTCGGTTATCTCTATACCTGAGTTTAATTTCCTTGTGATAGTCATCGTACTTGAAGTACATATATCTTGCTGTCACTTGTGCTACATATATCTTATGCCTATCTTGCTTATCTTAGTTGCTGTTGTTGCACTTAGTTGAGCCTAGCATCTTTAGATTTTGTGCTTGTAAAATACACGTTAGTTTAATTCCGCATTCTTACAAGCCAAATTCGTAATAGTTTTTAAAACGCCTATTCACCCCACTCTAGGCGTCTAGGCGACATATCGTCCTTTGAGTCATCTCCAAGATGTTGACATAACATGCATTTTATTTCCAACAATAATTAGTTTTAAAAGATAAAACAATCATCTATGAGTTAATGCATTCACCATGAGTAAATAAAGCATATGAACCATCACAAACAATTTAAAGCAATCCACCCCAGCCCCGTCCCCACTCGCCGCCAAAGTCAAAGATGGAGCCGGAGGAAGCCAGATTCCGTTGCCGGCACTGCCATTGTCGTGGGATGATACAATGAAAGTGCCAACTACGTGAGACACTTTTGATTTGTTTCTTTATTTCAAGGTGACGAGGAGGATGCGATGATAGCACCACTAACTTTGGGGAAGAATGTCTGAAATGATGTAGGAATTGACTTTGTGAATGACCATGATGGTATAAAGATATGTGGCAAATGAGAGAGTCAACTAGAACATTAGCATTTCCATATATATAACTGGTCTTACTTAATCCACAAAACCTTAAATGGAATTATCCACAAAGAATCTTATATGCCCTAATCAAAATCAAATACTAACATGTATTAGCATTCTATGTGATGTACCATTCTTTCCTACACAAAAAACACAACAAATTTCATTATTCTCCACGTTAAAAATCGAAATATAAAAGTTCACATGCCTATTATGTTATCTTTTCATTTTACAATGTTATTATTTATGATGTGTTGTGGTCGCTGATGAATTTTAGGTATAATTAATTGTATCTTATAGACGAAACGACAAAACAAGGAAGAACTCCAATCTTGTGTCGGTTTCCACGTGTCCTTGCGCCATTTGCATGCATGCATGCACACATTCCCACCAGCACTGAATAGTCCCACCTTCCCGCCTCATGCACCGGATACCGCCGGTCACCTCCACGCACACAGTGCATTTTCTTCCTACAATAATAACTTGTTCAAAAGGAGGAAACAATCATGTGTGAGCCGACACATTCATCACGACCGTCCCCCATGAGCCCCCATGAGCGCAGAAATCCACACAATCAGCATGAAGTGGCGAAGACAACAATGTTGTCTCCAAAAGTTGAGAAGAGGGTCGGCGGCAAGCTAATGTAAGGAATGGTACGGAATCACGTCACCGGAGACATGGTAAATGAGTGAGCCAAGAAGAATAAAATGAACCAAGGAGCACACAACAGATTGAGCAAGCAAAATAAGAAATGTGACATTTGCTTTGTTATTCTGATTCAACTTGAGCCGTGTTGCGATGACACCCAAGTAGCATTGTACATATATCATCATCGGTCTCACTTAATCCAAAACGATTATGAACAAGAAAACATTCTATATGTACATACCTTTTTCCTACACACCATTTCAAAATTTCATTTTGCTTCTCCACATCAAAATCTAATACAAATCTCTTATATTGTTTGTGATAACTAAAGTTGTACTTCATCTTTTATTGACTCCCCCAAAACAGAGTGGACACGAAATCTTGTGCTGAGGTCGGCATTCACGTGTCCGTGCAGCAGCCGCGTGCACGCCCACCGCCACCCGCCGGTCACCCTCCCGACCACGCACCGGTGGCCGCCGGTCACCTCTACACACACAGCACGGGATAAAAGCCAACTACCCTCCTCCTCTCTACCCATTTCTTCTTCCTCCTCCTCCCCAGATCAAGAAACCGTGTCCTAGAAACCACCGAGATCGCAGAAAAGGCGCCATCCTTTGACGGATTCTCCTGCTCTCCGCGTCGCTACGGATCGAGCGGTTGTTTGTCGGGAGATTTTTCTTACCACTCTCTGGTCGCCGGCCGGAGAGACGGCGGTTCGTGGTGTGCGGAGATGGTGGCCGAGGCGGAGGTGATGCATCAGCAGCCCGCGCCGGTGTTGGAGGTGCAGTACAGCCGGTGCGTCACTAAGGGGGTCGGGATGTCGGCGGTCGCCGTGCCGGAGGTGGCGGTGGGGATCGAGGTCGCCGTCGAGTTGCCTAGCGTGGTGAGTTGCGCCGCTCAAGCTCCTGTTTTTCTTTGCTCCTATGCTAATCTCCTCAGACCATATATACCTGTATGTAAGGCAGTGGGGAATTTCCACAACAGATCAGCTGGAGTTCCTGGTGGGGCTTTCTTGTTGGATTTCTAGGACAGATTGTTGGCATAATCAGCTCAAAATTTCTTGTATTTTGTTAATTATTCCTGCCATACTATTCTTGAAGTTTGCTATACTTGCTACTCTTACTAGGAATGGTTATCTGCCTGTGGATGCAAAAGTCTGACATACTTTCATAAAAAGTAGCTCCTTTTTAGAGGGTTCTAGTTCTAGGGTGGTGGTGGTGGTTGTAGGCCACAGGGGTGAGAAAGTGGGTGCTCTAATTATTGGAGCCATTTGTTTAGTGTGTAGGGTTGCTCAGTTGTGATATGTGTTCTTCTGCAACATTACTTTGGTTCTTAATCAAGCCAGAAAATATCGAATTATTGATGCAATTAGAATCTTTAATCTCTAGTTGTAAGCCACAGGAGTATTTAGACTGTTTAGTTTAACCAGTGGAGTGAGCTTTTCTGCTGTTAAGCTTTGTATTGATCTAGCATTGAGACCATTTTGGACTTCTGTATTCCCTCCATTCCAAATTAAGTGTCATATCTTTTTTTCTTCAAAATGGGCGGACCTACACACTAAAACGCGTCAAGATGCATACATATTTAGACCAAATCTGACCAAAGCTGCGACACTTAATTTGGAACAGAGGAAACACACAAGTAGTTCAGACTATTGTGCATTGTTTTGATCATAGTTGTTTAACAGATTAAGTTAAAAAGACCCATGTTGTTTGTATTTCTTCTGAAATCAAGGAATAAGGTGCTAATGGCTTTGTGTTTTGGTATAGGAGTTGGCAAGTGTTGATGGTGCGACGAGCGTGTCTGCTGAGACACTACATTTTGTGCCCAACATCCGGTCTGGTAGCTTTGCTGATATCGGACCAAGGATGTACATGGAAGATGAACACATCCGGATAGATGATCTTTCAGCTCATCTTGGCTCACTGCTAGTGTGCCCATTACCCAGTGCCTTCTATGGGGTAAGTCAGTAAGTTATTGCTGCATTTCATGAGACGGTTTTATCCTCAACAATAGTGCCTAAATGGATTGTCTTGTTTCTTTTGCTTGTATTTAGGTTTTTGATGGCCATGGGGGTCCGGACGCTGCAGCCTACATGAAAAGGCATGCAATGAGGTTCTTGTTTGAGGATAGAGAGTTCCCACAAGCATTGCAAGTGGACGATATATTCCTTCAGTCTGTTGAGGACTGCATTCGCAGCGCGTTCTTGGAGGCTGATCTTGCTCTGGCTGACAATTTAGATATCAGCAGTTCTTCTGGAACTACAGCACTCGCGGCGTTAGTCTTTGGCAGGTAAGATGTGCATCATCAATTGCAGTTCCAGTGTGCAGAAATGTGCAAGTCATTGTTTCAGCAGGCATGCTCATTCGAGGCCTAACGTTCCTTGCAGGCAATTGTTGGTTGCCAACACGGGTGACTGCCGGGCTGTCCTCTGCCGGAGAGGCATGGCCATGGAGATGTCTCGAGATCACAGAGCGAATCACGTAGAGGAGTGTGAAAGGGTTGCTGCGTCCGGCGGATACATCGAGGATGGCTACCTCAACGGAGTGCTCTCCGTGACGCGGGCTCTAGGTGACTGGGACATGAAGGTGCCCGACTGTTCCACGTCGCCCCTCATCGCGGAACCAGAGTTCCAGCAGGCCACGCTGACCCAGGATGACGAGTTCCTCATCATGGGCTGCGACGGGATCTGGGACGTGATGACCAGCCAGCACGCGGTGAGCGTGGTCCGGCGAGGTCTCAGGCAGCACGACGACCCTGAGCGGTGCGCGCGGGAGCTCGTGATGGAGGCGAAGCGGCTCGAGACTCCTGACAACCTCACGGTGATCGTGGTGTGCTTTGCCTCGGAGCTTGGCTCGCCACCTGCTCAGCAGCAGGAGCAGGTGGCGGCGAGGCCGAGGAGCTGCAAGGGCCTGTCGGCTGAGGCCCTGTGCAACCTGAGGAGCTGGCTGGAGACTGATCGCTAGCTGAGGTAGCCAAATAGAATTGGTTGGTACGTTCCTGCACTGTAAATATGCTGACATTGATCCAGGAATTGTAACCGTTAGTTTCGCCCATTTGTTCATGCAGCTGCCAGCAGTTTTGTAGGCGCATTCTCACATCATTTCTTTGTTGTTTTCTTCTCCGTTGTTGCTCACGCCATGTACATATATCGGTTGCGCCCATGGACGGATCTGCTTTCCTGGAGCAACCTCTGCTGTTTAATCGTACTATCAGGCGACTAACTAATTATCGCAGGTTCAGAAAGGTGGTTCTTTGCCCACATCATGTAGGATGGGAACATAAAATGAACTTTTGGAAAACTGGAATCAAAGAAGAATGAGAACTCTAGAGAAATTTTCTGACCCTAGCACTAGCTCAGAACCCATACCACTAAAGTCAGCCGTTGTGGTGGAAGTGGAATGGCTGGCACCGGCAGCACTAGAGACCAGACATGCCCTTACCAAATCCACAGCCTCCCACTTTCTGTTGCTTTCCAATCGCTAGTCGTCCAAGAATAATTTCTACTTTATGATAAGGCTGCATCGGGAACATAAAAATCAGTGAAGCTGCAACGATACATCCAAAGTCGTTCATTGCACCTTGGCCTCACAGCTGCCGCTGCATTTGACCACTGAACGGAAGGTGATAGGCAAATATAGAATACAAATGCATACAGCCACAGCCGGCGGCGGCGCCGTCGGCATCGATCAGTCACTGACTCGCAAGTGGGGTAGGATTAGTAGCTAGTCAGGTGATACACGGATGGGCCAAGCTGCCAGCCTACAGAGTCAAATGGTTGTAGGTAACAGCCACAGATGCACCACTGAGTGTTGAACAAGTGAGATGACAAGTCCATGGTGATATGATATTCCACGATGTGATATTGCTAAAGATTTTCTCTGGTGGCAGTTATCTTTTGCTCTCTACACTAAAGGTACGAGTTTACGATAATGACAGGAAACATGCCTGGCTGCACACGCAGCTGACAGCAGCAACAAGAGAGGAATACAACAAGTCACGGCAAGACAGCGATATTTATGATATACTGTACGTTCTAGAGAACAAGCCCAAGGGACGTTGTCACCGTGGCAGTATTTTGATCGACTATCATCATGCTGCTGATGCCGATATATAAAAGCCTCTATGTACTAAGCTGCGTCAACATATATCCAAATTCTGTGCGCACTAGAGGATTGCCACACTCCACTCCCAACTGATTAGCAAGATTTCTTGATGGGCTAGCTTGGCGGGGGTGTCTGTGTGACTCTTCCAAAAGGGAGAACGAGGTCGACCATGGAGTCGTACTCCTCTCTGCTAACCTGGGCTGAGATCAAAACCTGCAGAGCGCAACAGAGAACAATCAAATTTCTCCAAACACGTTACATCCTTATATGTGCACATCACAAGAGGTAGGGAAAGGAAACATCACCTTCTGCACAAGCTTTGAGTCTGAGATCACTGGAGTAAGAACAGGAAGCCGGTGAACCGAGAGTGCATCAAGCAGCACAAGAACCATCAATTGCCATTGCCTTGATCTCAGAGGAGGTAGCGCCTCAACAAGTGACATTGTGTCGATCAAGTATCCCTAGTTGCAATCAACTAACTCCAATTAGTTTCTAAAAAAAGCATAGTGCCAACAGAAAGATGTGGAATCCAGGTGTGAAGGTACGATAATTCATTATGAGACACTATAATCAAGATAACCTACACTTTTTTACGCTGATTAGATGTTAGCCACAGACAGAATGCAGCAGAAAGAACACACAGAAAGGTTCGCATGCCAAATACTATGCAGTGAAGACATACCCAGGTGCGACTAGCGTCTTATCCATGATAAAGAAACATGCGCATACTACCTGTTATCATAGTAATTTCTCAAATGTAATGAATCGTTGCTTGATAGTTATCTGTATTGCAGTATGTTCCAGCTAGTAAGGCAAACAACGTTGATATGCAAAGTAAGTCCATATAGAAGAACATAGAATTGGACTAACAGTACTTCAAGCAATAAACTCGTCTTGATACATACCAGAGTAGTCTCCAACTTGGAAACTGGGATTCGCATCCTCAAGTTTGATACAAGTACTGGCAATGCATTAGAAATGCAAGATGCTAAAGCTCTTTTAATTTCAGATGATTGGCTATCTCTTGAAACTCTCTTCTCAGGATACTCTCTCCCAGTAGAAATCGACAACTCTTCCACAGAACTTTCATCAAGCATGTACACGTAGGCTAAAGATGACCGGGATATCCATCCAAATAGTGTGGCCCACATTGTTGCAAAAGCAGACAGCTGAAAAGATATGCATGTCAGGCTTAATTCTACAATGAATATAGAGTAAGCAACAAAACTGGTACTTTTTATGAAGGATGCTTACAGTTAAACTGAAACCTTCTGGTGGAGTGTCATGCCACGAATCATCAACTTCAAACATGTCTGTGTCTAGAAGCACAGTCTTCTTTGGCCACTTCACAACATCATTATCTACTTCAGATACTTCTTTATCCGCAGTATCATTGCCCTTATCATTCTCAAACTGTTCCTGGTGAAGCATGTCAGGCAATATGATGATCCCTGCCTTAGAAACTGTGTTCAGAAAGGTGCAAGTCAGTATATAAACAACAAATGGTGTACATATAAAAGGATCGCAAGGTTATGGAAAATATGTTCACCTGCATCTTCCACTTCTAATGTGCCTGAAGAAATATCTCCTACTGCCTCAATAAGGGCAGCTGCACAAGCCTCTGCAGATTCACGTCTTAGTGAACTGTCAATGTCTGCCTTAGATTGTTTATCATCTGAATGGGTATCATATGCTTTGCTTATTTCTAAGATGCTCCCATTCTCATCTGCCCATGTCACAGACTGACTTCTGTTCTTGGACCCTGCAGCCTTAAGTGAAGATTTTAGTGCAGCTCTAGCTTTCTCGTCACTTGTCTCATTTTTTTCAAGGTCCACTGCTTTGTTGAATCCTTCATGTAGTTGGTCGTTGTAACCACTCGTTGAATCTCTTACAGAGTGTTGAGATGATGAGGGATGATTATCTCCTAGGATGGAACTTGAGAAGTTATATTGACCCATAGGACCTTGATCCATCTTTAGCGAAGCATGATCCCCCATAATGATTGTACTAGTAAAGCCTACTCCATGCCCATCACTTCCAGCAGGTAGCGAAGTATTATCCCCCATGATGATTGTACTACTAAAGCCTACTCCATGCCTATCACTTCCAGCAGGTTTTCTTGCAGGCTTACTCTTGGATGCCCTTGGTGACACTCTAGTTGATTTCTTTTTTTTCTTGTCATTTTTCTCTTCCAAAACTACATGCTCTAGCTGCTTCGCAATGGTATCTGTTATGCATGTCGACAGCATATCAGCCGCTTCATCCTCCTTGAAAATCTCCGATGGGGTTTTAGCTGATTCTTTTTTCTTCGCTTTCACGTTAACATCTAACTTTTTAGCTAGTACTTCTGAGCTCACTTCTGCTTCCACTGAAGACGATGAAACAGCCATATCATGTTTGCCAGGAGCAGCAGTTCCAGAATGCACGTTCTTATTCCCTGACTGCTCAGCTATACTACCTTTGCTCTGTTTAGCCTCTGGCATGGGCCCTGAAATACAGAACACAAGCTCACTGTTTCTTCAATTGTTCGAAACTTAAGATAAGCCGAACAAAGGGAAAGAGATAAGCATCCTTTCATGTACAGTATTGTGCCTGCAAGTAAAACTACTGTCACTCTTATAACATTGTTACACTAGGTTCTAGAGCATTATGACCAGAATACCTAATGGGATGTGCTCACAAAAATCTGATTTTATTTCTTTTGTTCAATTACATAAAAAACCTGAAATCTTTCATTATCGATGAAAGCAAAATGGTAACCGTTCTGCTCATTTCTTGCATCATAGCATCCCCAGAACAAGATCACTCCAATTTACCTCTGCCTCTAAATTCCTAGGGGCAGGAGCAAGACAGGTTCGGCCCATTGGACCAGCCGGCCTCTCAAAAAGGCCACTGACGCTTGTAATCAACAACAAGCTCTCACTTCTTTTTAACACGAAAAACTGGAACTATATCCAAGATTGCATGTGTTTGTCAGGCTGGGGTGACATACAGAAGAGTGACAGACAAGGATCAAATTTGACTCCATTGGACAACTAGGAAACTATGTTATCGAATAGTTGAAGTGGATAATTTGAGCCACCAATAGGCAGGAATTCAACAGCCACAATAAAAAATACGCCTACTAAGTGGTAACTGCAACCGAAGTTAAGAACATTCATGTTCCCACATAATATCACCACACACTCCAAGCTAAATTCAATTCTTGGGAGTAAACTCTATATTTCAATATCTCATAACCTGTACATTTCCGTCAAAATGACTTGCATAGATCTACACGTCAAGACGATAAAACAGCTCAGTTACTCATATAACACGTGCTTGCCAACAATTGGAAAGCGTTTAGAGGAGGGAAGTTGTGGTGTGATTACACACGGGATGTGTGATTTTAGTCACAGTCTTTTGTTTGGTATCTAATGAGAATAATGTGTTGAATTTTGAGGTAGAAGTTGATTGCCTCGTCTGGTTAGTGGGAATTGACGAGGGATTGGCTAAGGGATGATGATAGCATAATCTATGATGAAATGTCAATATGTTCTCATGATCTCCCTTCCAATTCCCACCCAAGGGAAGAAACTTCTTGGTCAAATTCCCACACATAACTACCATAAGATACAAAACAGAGGACTGGGACAAAAATGACACATACCATGTCTAGTCTCTCTACAACTCTCTCAACCAAACTCACTTGCTGCAAATGACAATAAGATGCCTCGCCTATTCTCATAAATCCTAACAGTTAGCGAATGGCAAGATAATAAAATGCAAGAATGAAAATCTCTAGTATTCCCATAAATCCTAACAGTTAACGAATGGTCAAGATGTTATGGTTAATTCCCTTGCAATTCCCATCTAATGGAAAAACTTGTTGATCAAATTCACAGACATATTACTACCTCCGTTCTAAATTAAGTGCCACAGCTTTGTCTAGATACGGATGTATCTAGATAAATTCCAATGTGTAGATACATCCATATCTAGACAAAACTGCATCAATCAGGAACTGAGGGAATACCATAATTACCATAAGATGGCAAACAAAGGACTGGGACTAAAATGTCACATACCATGTCTAATCTCTCTACAACACTCTCAACATCTCTACTACACTGAAAGCAAATGGGAGAGTTGATGTAGAAAGAGCAATCACCTTGGTGAATGGGGTGATGGCGGGGAACATAGCCCTCGATGGCGCCCGAGGGCCCAATCCACTCCTGCAGCGTCACCTCCCCAGTCCCAGGCGCCTCCTTCTCCTTAATCTCCACCTTGATCCCCTCATCCTCCTTCTTACCGCCGCCCTCCCGAAACCCTAGCCCCGGCCCGTCCCCGCGGCCCTCGAAGAGCGCGACGAGGGCGTCGAGCCGGGCAGGCGGGACGCCGAAGGGGCGCTCGGTCGGTAGCGACGCCGCGAAGGCCGCGGAGGCGACGAGGCATCGCTCGGAGCAGAATTTGCGGGCCTCCTCGAGGTCGTAGACGCGGTGCTCGCGGAGGGAGATGTGGAACCGGGGCGCCGCGTTGGCGTTGGCGTTGGCGGGGAGCGGGTTGGGGCAGGCCGCGTGGCCGCAGGAGTCGTCGATGGTGCGCTCGGTGACGAGGTCGTCGTAGTCGGAGCGGGAGAGGACGGCGGCGGCGGCGTGGAGGAGCGGCTCGTTGCAGGAAGCGGCGCCCTCGAGCAGGGCCACCTGCACGCGCAGCACGGCGGCGGATACGTTCGCTGTGGTTCTCGCCGCCGGCTTGGCGGCGGCGGCGGGCGCCATGGGGAGGGTTGTGGTGAGAGTTTGGAGATCAGGGAGGACGAAGAGCGTGTGGGTCGCCGTAGGCAGCAGAGTAGTGCGCATTTGGTGGGCTTCTTTGGGCCGTCGGCGGGTAAGGCGGTTCGTGTTAATGGGCCCGTAGAATAATGTGTTTGGACTGGGGTTTGGGTAAATCGGGATTTGGCCCATGATCAACAACATGCTCTCATGTAACTTTTCCCAAGGACCAGGATTTTTTTTTTGAGATGACTAAGATAAAAAATTATGGGTACTCATGCTTAATGATTGTATGCATCTCTAATTGGTGCAGAGGTCGAGTAGTGAAATTATCCCCCATTTAGAAGGTTCTATGCATCGATTGATGCACAGAGGGTGGAGCCACACCTTTTTGGAAAAAACAATTACTGAGTACAAAATTTTGAAATACAATGTATTAAAAAAAGCACGCCTTTCTTGTGCATACGGTCCATGAAGTTATATTCCATGACATTAATTTACTTATTCATTGAATAAGAATGAAAATACGTCATCTTTATTAACAACTATTATAAGCACTAGCTACATCTCCGTGACACTAGGTGAAGAATACATAAAGCAACACAAACTACTTACAACCTAGAATATATCAATATGTGGAGTTCTGGATCTTACCTTTTAGGTAAAAAATCCAAGATCTGTTCTTAATTGATTGTGTTTGGCAATGATCTTGTTGAAGGCATTGTTTAAAGAGTGGGAACTATCTTTAGGGTTAAAACCTAAGATCTTTTGATCGGACGACGATAACGTTGGTGCACTGTTCCCTTCTTAGAGGAGTTGCTTTTGGAGTGTGTGGACTTCAGGTGTTGTCTTGGTGGTGAATGTATTGTCACCGTTGGAGCTGGAATACTGTAGCGGGACATTTTTCCTTACTTTTTTTGTTTTATTTTTGGCTATGTGCATCCGTATCGCCATTGTTATCGCGTTGTTGCAGAGGCTGGATGTAATTGGTATCTGTCGATATTAATATATGCGCTTTATCGAAAAATACAGCTCAGACAACCAATTTCACGGTTGTAGCCAAGCTCATCGTTTTTAGCATACCCAGTTATGTTGGAAGAACATAAATACGGTGTAGTTAACTAATTTGTTCAAAACATTGTGTAGTGGTGAAAGTAGTTACTCCGGCTAAAATTCAGCAAGGATGTGTGTCGGCCAGAGCTCTATAGTTAGTTACAAACTAATTATTGACGACAATACCAGTGGCATCCTAGCTGACATTATAATATCATAGTGCTCAACTACATGGTCCTAAGTCCTAAACAGTGATGTATTAACTTACCGAAAAGGTGGAAGAATGGGGAGCAGGAACGTGCATGCATGGATCCTCACCAACCTCACTGTGCTTGACTGTTCATCGTGATCCTATTAATTCGCCGATTAGATCAGTAGTCAGTACCCACCCTTTTTTTGTCCATCCACGGAAAGCCAAAACACCGGAAGTAAGCAAGCAAGCAACAAACATGCAGATGGTCATAAAAATGCCCCGCATCAGCCCCGCATCACACAGCATTATGCAGCGCCATCTTCCTTAATTAGCTAATTAAACACTTTGTCATGGTCCACTGACAGGTTTAATTACCATAATTCCTCTGTTCATGATCTATGCCGTTTTTGGACACATATTAGTTTCCTATATTTCTAAATTTATCTTAACGATCTTAGCCGAGCTTAAGTTATGCACATTGGGTGTCGGTGGCTAGTATCATAGCTAGCACATTGGTCCCACAAAAATACTGATATGACAACTAATTATGGAGGAGAGAGGAAATTAGACTAACATAGGTAGATACTGTATCATAGCGCATGTCACGAGAAAAGTTAATGGCAAACAAATCTTATGCACAAATTTGCATTGAGATTCTAAAAAACAATAAGCATGACTATGATACTACTACATGATACTAACCACTATAGAGATAGTATCATACACAAGTATCATATGCATGATACTACTACATGATACTTACCACCAGGACCAGCCTAAAGCTTAACAATTGTGTTAATTAGGTACTGGTAGGCAGCACCTTTATCATGATCTAGTTAAGTACTGGACCGAGATGCGGAGATGTGACAATTATCCTTGGTTTTAGTCTGCATCAGTAGTCATGAGTAGGTTAATTAATTGATTATTCTCTGGCCATGATTTGAGTACAACCCCTTATAGGACATAAGCTACTCTCTAAGTGGCGGTAACTATTAAGGTTTGACAAGCCAATACACACCATACTTCTTGCTTAGGCATGGAAACCTGACACCACAAGGCCTCGTTCGGTTGCAGTGGAATTAATCCACTGGTGAAATTAATCCGCCGTGTAATCGGGTGAATCCCCTCTCTACACCTAAATCCCTGCAGGTATATTAAAACATGTGATACCATGTACCCCTGCCTGTTCTTGTCGTTCGGTTGGTAGGAAAGCTGGCTCGACCAGGCTACTCTCACCGACTTGTCGCCGTGACCAGAGCACGGAGCACTTGCCCTCCTCCTCCACCGCTCTGTCACCAGCCCATCGCCTTTCCGGGAAAGCGCCAGCACAACCAACGATGGCCGAGCGTCCCTCACGATGCGGCCGCGGCCGCGGCCGGGGTCAGAGACGGAGAAGATGACGACGGCGGCAGCGGTTCTGGCCGACGCGGGTCGATTGCTTCTGCTGGGTGAGCAAGTGAACGGTGGAGATTGTCATGGACAACATGGCTGAGCTCGGTGTGGACGACATCCATGGGAACGCGGAGCACGCCGGCGACTGCGTGAACCGAATGCCAATCACGTTCTAGCTTGGCAGAGCGGGCCGCCGCCGGATGCAGGGGAGGGACGGGCTGCTGCGGGACCGGTCGATGCAGGAGACTAGGCTCCAGGGCGGCAGATGTCGCCGACGAGGGCTTCGTCGGAGACGGCGTAGATCAAGGTCACCGCCCAGCGTTGTGTCTATCGCCGCTGGGGATTTCGTCCACGGGTGGAGACACGATATTTTTAACCCCCGTGGAATTGACTGATTCGACGGGTTTTGGGCCAGGGATTGAACCCGGCCGGGTATAACCGAACGCGAAAATTTGGTTGGATCGAGATTTCATCCCCGCCGGGTTGATTCCCGTGAAACCCGGCCAATCCTCTCGGGGAAGGGGGTAACCGAACGAGGCCCAAGCGGGTTTCTCAGGAACGAGCAACAAGGCGTCTTTTTTGATTTATAGATAGGAAAAAGAACCAAATACAAGAATCTACAGTTAACATACAAAACTCAACCACGCTGATTGGGAGAGAACTCGCGAACTAGTCACCTATCTGCCTCACCTACGATGGTGTCTAAGAGTAAAACTTCTGACTTAGAGCATGTCCACTCGCGTCTTCCAAATCGTCCCTCAAACGGCGCTGGATTGAGCGTATGGGGAACATGTTTTGTTCGTGCCGCGTTTGGGGAACATCGCTCCCAGCCACGTCCCTCAAACACGCCTCCAAAACTTAAAAATTAATTTTAATAGATAGAAGAAAACTCCTTACTAATGTTCAAATCGGTGCAACATAAACACATTACATATAAAAGCTTCGAAAAAACATAATCAAATTAGATATAATTTTTTTAACTACTACTTCTTCTTCTTTGATGGCCCCGCCTCGTCGTCCTCATCACGGTGCACTTTCTGCTCGTCACCTCTTCCGAAGAGGCGGTATCGGTCGACGCGTCGGAGGAACTTGTGTCCTCCTTGTCGTCGCCGGTGCTCGCCGACAGCGCCTTGGCCTTGGCCTTCGCTTTCGCGTCCACTTCCGCCTTCGCATGGGCCGCCGCCGCCGTCGCCTCCTCAGACCCTTCCTCCTCTGCCTCCTCCTCCACGGCCTGCCATTCCTTCGCGCTGTCCAGTGGTGGTGGGGAATCATCGCCGCAACTGGGCGTCCGGACTCTGTCCCACCAATGGCGCCATCCTGGAGGCTTGCCCTCGCTGGAGGTGTCAAATGGAAGGCCAGAGATGTAGCTCTTCGTGAGGAGAAGTTTGGATGAATGACGGCCTGTTGAAGATCCGAAAACGCCTACGTACGGGTCTTATTGAGCGCGGATGAACGGTGGCGCAGAAGTCGAAGAGAGCGACGGTTGCTCTTACGAGGAGTTCGCGCTCCATTCCAGCGGTTGGCGCGTCCGTCGATGCGGTTGCCAATGCGACGGTTCCCCTTCCCGGCAACTGCACCGTCGCTACGTAGGCGGCGGTTGAGCGTCCGAGCCGCTGACGCATCGGGCCCGCGCCTCCTCGCCTCTCATTTCGTTGTGTCCGGCGTGCCCGGAGCGTCCCCTGTGTAGCGGGGACGGGTTCAGGGCACCGGACACCGTATTGGGCCGCGCCGGACAAAAAATGCCTTTGGAACGCACGGCTGAGAACGATTTTTTGTCCGACGCACCCCAAATACCTTTGGGGACGGTTTAGGGGATGCTACTGGAGATGCTCTTACACTTGTTCTTGAAGACCATGCTATTTCTCTGGAGCCAGATCGAGCGAAGCACCATAAGAGATCAGACAAACAAACATACATGGCGTCCACAATATCATTGTGCGCACAAACCATATATACATCACGGAGAAGCTAAAGAGAACCCATACATCACACAACATTATTACTATATCAGACAAAATGTCAAAATGTTTGAGTAAGCTCTATATGGTGTCATGATCCACTGATGCTCTAATCATCATGACTGGAGTATGCATATTCTAATCTAGCTAGACACCATAATCCACAGACCTTTTGTTGGAATCACTTTCTGATTGTTTTATTTTTGGCGGGGAATAGCTTTCTGCCTGAACTCCTCACCTTTTCTTTTCTTTACAGATAATCAATCAATTCATGAAAGTCCTAATCAAGAGAGCTCAGTTTTCTGTCGGTCCGCGACGGCGCTATATATGGCCTAAGAGTGATGCAAATAAGCTAGCTCTTCTTGATAAAACTATGATCAAGTGGGCATGTTATAGTCGCTCTCTTCCGCTTTGCACTCCATCATGAGAAGTCATGGGCAAGTACCATACCAATCACCCGCTGTGCAGCTAGCCATCTAGCCAAGAGAACAGCAAGTTGATCAATCAATTATTTCCTGGCTCCTTTTCCCCCAGGCAGGCCGGAATCTGTCTGAATTCCGGCATGTTGATTCGGTAAATCTTCAAGTACAGAGAACTATCATGTCATGTGTATACTATGTACTCGGAGCTTGCACGTAATTAGTGGGATCACAAGTACTGATTGAGTGCGTCTGTGGTCCAGTCCATCTATGATGTATATCTTGTAAGACTAACGGGCAAATGACCACGGGAACAAGCAAAAGTCAGTTAGTATTTTAGCCGCAAAGCATGTAGATTGAGAGAACAAAGCAGGTTCTCCTGCAACTCTGCAAGGTAAACCCTGGCTGTCTGCTACTATGCTAGCTATAGCTAACTAGAACTAGCTTGACTAGGTAGAGGACACACAAGTTGGTTACGAGTTCCTGGAAGCTTGCTTGTAGCTTTAGGCACACGAATTGAACAAGTTGGGTGTTTGCCGTGTGGAAACTGCACATCTCATCATTCATCGAACTATCGTCTGGGTCCAAGCTTCCACGAGGATTGATGCTGAAAATCAGGGTGAGGATCATGACAACTTTTTAAATATGCTATATGCGGTACGTGGAGGCGAAGATCGTTACTCTCCTACCTCCATTAATTGACCTGTTACCAGCAGCTTGCTAGCTTGCTAGGAGAACTTGGAAGGCGTCAAGATCTCTCTGATCTTCCGAAGCTCTACAAAAACAGCTGACAGAAATGGATGAGCGAGATGTCGCAACTCACGGGTATGTTTATAAAACAATAGCGCTGACTTGCAGATTAAGATTACCAACTCGAGCTGCAACTTCCGGGAGCTCCTTCACCCGTTTAAAGGCTTGCGTGCAGTGCAGACTCGATGTAATGATAGTCAAGAGCTACTCCTCTCCTTCTTGATGATCAATTAATAGCTGGATCGTCGGAACGTGTTGGTGTAGTGCAGTGGACGCAGGTTGCGTGACAGCGACCAAGCTAGCTACTTAGCCAGCCAGACAGCACCGAGCCAGAAGTATAGTGTTCTTCGCCGTGGAAGAATACGTCAGGGCCTTGCTTGTATCAGTAATCTCAGTAGCTAGGGTTTGCAAACTAGTTAGGATTTACGACCAATTCATTGAGGTTATTTGACATTCCTCATCAATCTTAGCCCTAATTAATTCTAAGGTTGTACTACATTGGTCTGAAGTCTCTCAAGCCCCCGGTACGGCTAATGGTATGGTGAAGGTACGACCAGCAATAAGTTGAATTGATGATGAAACGACCCGAACTTCGAGAGTGGAACCTTCTTTATTAAAAATAAAGTATCCAGTCGCAAACGATCCAAAATCACTTATTACATCACGTAAAAGCTAGGGTCAACACATGAATCAACCAACTGAAAATATGACTAATAGAAAAGCTATGCATTTGCTATTCTATTAAGATGCCGCCACCCAGTAGCCTGGAAAAAGAAGTCCCCAGTAGCATCCGGTTGCATCCAATAACCATATGTTCCCGCAGCTCCAATGGAAGAAGTAACACCCAGCTCGCCGGATAACCTGCAAAAAATTAGTTCCATTTTGTTTATTGAATGTAATATCATTTCTAGTTCTCCAAATAGCCCAACAAAGAGCAGAAACACTGATTCGAATTTTCTGTTTATCCTCTTTACTCACCCCATTAAGCCATCTACCAAACATATTAGTAATATTAGCCGGCGGAGGAATATTATAAGCAAGGTACAACATACGCAAACTATCTTCGCAAAAGGACATTCAATATATAAATGATTAACGGTTTCAATGGAATCACAAAAACAACACTTTTGATAACCCTTCCACTTCCATTTAGCTAAATTATCCTTAGTTAAAAGGACCTTGTTACTAAGGAACCACATAAAAATTTTAATTTTCAAGGAATTCTTTAACTTCCATAAATATTTGCGAAGATAAACCGTGTGGCCATTCATCCAATCAAGATACATAGACTTAACTGAAAAAATGCTGGAATCCGTAAGTTTCCAAATAAACTTATCAGGTTCAGTTGTGAAATCAATTGTAATTAATCATTGGCATATATGTAACCATTGCACCCATTTATTATCATTCAAACCTCTTCAAAAATAAATATTAATCGGCTCAATAGCAAGCACAGTCGATATTAACACATTTTTATGTTGAATGATATTATATAAAGCCGGATATTGTCGAGATAATGGCGTGTCTCCCAGCCACACATCTTTCCCAGAACCTAACTGATGCTCCATCCCCACTCTAAAATATCCTCTCTGGAAAAATTCCTCTTTAACATGCATTCCGTCGGTTTTACCTCAACTTGTGACAAAGTTTTATTTTTAAGGTATTTGTTACTCAAAAGCTGTTGCCACATGCCCTCCTAAGAAGTTTAAACAGTCATTTGCTTAATAAACATTTGTTCTTTAATTCCAAAACCTCAATACCCAACCCTCCTTGATCCTTAGGTCTACACAAAATATTCCATTTAGATAATCTATATTTCCTCTTATGTTCATCTCATTGCCAGAAATTTGATCTATAATAATCTAGCCTCTTCCTCTCCCCAATTGGAATTTCCAAGAAGGAAAGCATAAACATAGGTAGACTTGTAAGAACCGAATTAAATAGGTCCAACCTATCCCCATAGGACAACATCTTACTATGCTAGCACCCCAATTTTGATGCAAAGCGAGTTTCAATCGGGTTCCACTCTGCATTTCGTAAAGTCCTATAATGTACCGGTATCCCCAAATACCTCAACAGTAAGGCTCCAGACTCACACCCAAAAATATGTCTATATTGTTCCTCCATATCTTTTGCCTTACCAAAAGTAAAAATTTCACTCTTATGGAAGTTAATCTTTAAACCCGATAATTGTTCGAAAATGCATAAGACTAGTTTCATATTCACAGCCTTAGCAACATCATGTTCCAAAAAAAGAATTGTATCATCCGCATATTGTAAAATGGAGATACCACCATCAATCAAATGTGGCAGCAAACTCCCTACTTTACCTTCATCCTTTGCCCTAGCAATAAGAATCGCTAACATATCAGCGACAATGTTAAAGAGAATAGGGGACAAAGGGTCTCCCTGTCGTAGTCCTTTCCTAGTTTGAAAGTTATGTCCAATAACATCATTAACTCTTACACCAACACTCCCTCCTTGCACAAATTGCTTTATTCTATCACACCAAATCGGATCAAATCCTTTCATACGCAGAACTTGTTGCAAAAAAGGCCATTTAACCTTGTCATATGCTTTTTTGAAATCTATTTTAAAAATCACCCCATCCAACTTTCTCCTATGCATTTCATGAATTGTTTCGTGTAGAACCACCACTCCTTCCAGAATGTGTCTACCCGGGATGAACGCCGTATGTGTGGGTCTAATTACCTTTTGTGCCACCTCGGAAATACGATTTGTCGCAACTTTAGTAAATATCTTGAAACTCACATTGAGCAAACATATGTGTCAACACCCGGATTTTTAAGTCCAGATGCCTATTATGCCATTCATCGCAATCCCAGGAATATTGTTTTTGCGAGACATAATAGATTAATATCACAACACATCATTTATTACAACGCATAATTGTCTTACAACACGGGATCACATGATCCAGTCTCATTACAATACTAGTTGATCTATTGATCAATTACAAAACACATAGCGGAAGCGAAGTAGCGTAGTAGTAGTCCATCTATTCCACAGGCAACTGTTGACGTCAGGAGTGATCCTAGTTGTCGTAGACGTCCTGCTGTCCTTCTTCCGGGTTCTGATACTCCTCTTCATAGTCTGGCCATTTGAATAGCCAGGGACAAAGCCATGAGTACTTTAAAGTACTCGCAAACTAATACTAAAGTAAACACTATCAACTATAGTAAGGGGTTCTAAGCTCTAGTTTCATTTGCAGAAAGCCAGTTTTATTTCATAAACACTTTAATAATCAAAAACCTTCATTAGCTCGACTAACTCAAGTGGGAACATTAGTGTCATTCCCACAACTCAGTTGTGATTCCAAGTCAAAGTCACCTTTCAATTCAAATCACAAGTCACCATTCACCTTCAAAATCTTTCAATAGAATGACTCATCATTCCAAGGTTTTCAAAGTCATTTCAAAATCACAAGTTCCCATCTAGAGTAGCCACTTTTGATATTGAGCACTAGCAACTAGTCATGAGGGATGCTAACTAGCTTATAGCCTTCTAGGCTAAGTTTGATACTCTTGTAGTATTCTATCTCTAGACCAAAGTTAACTATAAAAGCAAACTATAAATAATCAAAAACAAAAGCTTGTAAGAATAAAACTTGGGAAATAGGATCATAAGCATAAAGTAAAAAGTAATGGTGCATTGCTCTTGTGGAGCTTTGCACTTGGGTAGTCTTGCAAGAATATTTGCTGGCCATAATATGGTTTGCAAGGATGTTAGCTTGCATTGGTAAAAGCATGCAAGAAATACTAGCTTGCCTTGGTTGGTGTGTTGATCAAAGTGGTCTTCTTCTCCTTGAAAGTAGACTTCCTCCTCCTCTTGATACTCCTCGGTACTAGCGTCTAAAATACGAATACGAGGATACAATCACCAAACAATTCATTGGCTATTCCAAACATCACATATATTTACACTAACTATTCTATTCACACAATTAATACAATTTGGTGCATTGGTGGTATTGCTTTGAGGAAGAATAATTTCCTCTCATTTTATATGTAAAAGATAGTTTCCATATAGTTCTCGAGGAATAATTTCCTCTCATTGAATCTTCTTTAAGATTTAATTTCTCAAATCATCACACATGAATTTATGTTGACCTAAGTCAACCATTCATCATCATCATTTGAGAAAAATGATTTAAATGAGGTAGGGATACCTCATACCATTTAATAGTGCCTATTATGATTTAAAATCTCCCAGTATTTCATGTGAGAGTATTTGACCGGGGGTTCAAACTTCATCTGAAAGTACTTGGGACCAGATTTAAATGAAGTGAAACACCTCATATAATTTACACAAGTAAACTAGCATCACTCATTACTATTAAGTGGTTAAAGGTGTTGTTTTCTTATTTAGGAAACATAACTTCCTCTCATACTAAATTAGGTGTTATTTTTAATTACTTAGAGAAATAATTTCCTCTCATTATCTTAGTAAGATTTAATTTCCCTTATGAATAATATATGACCTAGGTTGACCAAAGTCAACCTCTTCATACTTATCATTTGAGAAAAAGATTTAAATGAGGTTCCATACCTCATGCTATTTAAATCCTATTAATAACCTCAAGTGAGCATATATGAGACCAAACCAAAGGATCATCACATTACTTTAGGCCACTTGGTAAGATGATTTAAATGAGGTGCTATACCTCATAGATTTGAATCCTAATTTTGAACCTACTTTAAATGAGGTGGTGCACCTCATGCAATTTTAATAACACAAGTAAGGATTTAATATCATCAACTAATTCAATATGAGATTTAACAAACCAGGGTATCTAACTCATGTTGAATTAGTTGAGACAAGATTTAAATGAGACCAAGCATCTCATACAATTTAAAAACTATTCTGGAACAAAGTTCAAATGAGCTAGAAATGGCCAGATAGCCATTATTTGAGTTTAGCCCAAGATCATTTGAAACAACTATAGTATTTTATTACATAATAAATTAGACAACATCAAATGTGATTTTTGAGAGGTGGAACCACCTCAAAATAGTTTATGGTTGATTTTTAAGATTTATTTGAAGTTTGAAAAGTTACTGATTTGTTATTTTTACTATTCAAATTCTATAACATATTTTGATTTGATTCCAGTGTGGTTGGCTGGGGCCTTTCATGAGCTTTCTAAAGATATAAATTTTGTTGAATTTGGCTCAGTAGATTTAGATCTATTAAATTTTGAATTTGTCACCAGATTGCAATTTAAATGGAAAAGAAATAAACCAGTTTGAAATTCAAACGCGGGCGGGAAACGAAATGGGCCGGCCCAGCTTCGCTGGCGATGCGAGCGGGCCGCCTGACAGCGTGGGGTCCACTGTCAGGGCGTTTAAAACGCCGAAGCGGTACGCAGGGTTTGAGGCCGTCGGATTAAAAGGAGGATCGACGACGCAGAGTCGTCGTCGACGTCGACGAGCGGCGGCACAGGCACGGCGAGGGTTTGGTGCTGGCTGCTTACCGGAGCTCCGGCGGGGCACAGCGAGGTTTCGCGGCGACGTTGTCGTGGACGAGGAGGCAGAGGGTGGTCGCGGCAGAGCTTGGGGTGGAGGAAATCAGCGGCGGCGTTGAGCTTCCGTGGCGGCGGACTCCGTCCAAATTCCAGCGACCTCGAGCTTAATTGGAGAGGGGAAGGGGTCAGGGAGATTCAGGGGAGGTAGTGGAGCAAGGTGGTGTGCGAATTTGGGGCAAGGGCGCCCTCCTTTTATAGCGGGCGGTCGAGGCCGAGGGGTGCGGGGCAGGTCGTCGACGAGCTCGTCGGTCCAGGGTGACGAAGGGGCAAGGAATGGGGGCGTCCTGTAGGAGACGTGGTGGCGGTGCTGAAGCGCGTCATGGCGAGGACAGGGGAGGAGTGGTCGCGTCGTCCTCTTCCTCGCGTCATGGCAGTACGGTGGCGGAAGGTTGTGGACGATGGCGTCGGCTACAGCGGTTCTGCGGCGAAATGGAGTTGTCTGGGAGGTTGCAGGGTCCACGGCGAGCAAGTGGGTGACAGGAGGGATCGAGGGGAAGTGTGAGGCGACGGGGCGAGCGGCGTCCAGTCGCGTCCAGGGTTGCCAGCGTGCGCGTCCTGGCGCGCGTGGACGTTTTCTGGGCGCGTCTGGGCGTCGTGCTCCTGGCCACTGTGGTGCATGAATCGACCGGGGCTGGTGTCCATTCGACGCAGTGGAGTGTGGGGAACACCAGGGACATGCTGGTGCACGTTGGAGAGGGCCAGAGATCAAGGGGGCATGGTGAGCTCATGCCATGGTCGGCATGGATGCAATGGGTCAAGCTGGGTCATCTCCAGTTGTTGGCAGGTGATGGAGAGGGTGAGGTGATGTGAGATGGAGCTTCAGAGATGCAGAGGGGATCAAGGGTGGACCGATTCCAAGTTGAAAAATCAGTATGGGCACAAAGTTTATCCCTGCCTATAAGGTGTTTGATGAAATGCCCGAAAGAAATAAAGTTTCAAATTTTGAAAATTCCTTTGGTGGATCTCATTTATATACTCATAGAAGTGGAATGGTGGTGGTGGGGTTCATTTTGGAAAAGAATTGCAAATTGGCAAAAGTGAGATGATCTTCTCTTTATCCCAAAGTCTCCACTTGGCAACACTATACTGGTCAACCTGGTCAACTTCAGCAGGGATGGTCAACATGGAAGTTGTTGATCTTGACATGGTCTTGGATGACATGGAAGTAGATGGTCAAGTTTGGTTGCAGAAACAAAAGATAGGAGGGGGCAAAGTGGTGAAGATGTTATAAAAGTGACATATGACCATTATCATATGTGAGATGGATTTGAGATTTCTTTTGATTTGATTCTTGTTTCTTTGATGCAATTGTGTTTGTTTATCGTATATAAGTATTCTACAAGCAAGAGATCAAGCCATGGTGGCCTTGTTTGAAGATTTGCAATTTTGACTTAAGTGTATGTGAGTGAAGTTGGGATTTTCTCCCTAATTGATTTCTCTCCATTTGTTTTGACTTTTGTTGACTCTAATGGGGTTCTTATTAGTTTAGAAACATTTTCCAACCATTGAAACCAATTCAAAAGGTCTTGCTCAAAGATTTGCAAAATTGGCCATAACACATAAGAGGTGATGTGTTAAGTTTTATTATTTTTGTAAAAAGTTCACCTTGCTTTACTTGGGCATGGGTTAGGGTCAAATTAGGGTTACATTAGGTTTGGAGATGGTTTCCCATCATTTGGTCAAGGTTTAGAGTCATAGGTCAAAGTTTGGTGAAATGGCTATGTGTCACATATGCTTCTATGCATATGTTGCATTTGATTTTTGATTTGAGTGTTCTTGGCCCAAAGGGTGTTGTTGAGGGTTGAAATGGTATATGGAAGTGATCCATCCATTCACAACAAGTCCTAGGGTCAATCTTCTCAAATTCACACATTTTGCTATTTTACTCTCATATGCCTCTATGGCATTTTTAGTTTCTTTTTATTTTCTTTGGAAACCACTTGGAATTGGTTTGGTAGGTACTAGGTAAGGTGTATGAAGGTTTTCCAAACCTCTAAGCAAGGTAGAAAAGCTTAGGGTAAAGTTTTATAAAAGTAGCCATAGGCACATATACCTTTTTCTTAAATTAAAATCTTTTTATTTCATTTTAACTAGTAGTGGTGAAAAGAGGGGTGAGGTCTAGGGTTTAGTGGGGTTCACAAAGGTTCACCACCATTTAGCAAAATTAATAAAGGTAGGGTTCAAGATTTACCTATTAGGGTTATAAGTTCCCATAGGTCTTTTATTTTATTTTGGGTTTCTCAAAATAGCTCCAAATGATTTTTGGAGAAGATTAGGGTTTAAGGTTTTCTTATTTGATTTCTTTCTCCTTTGTTTTATTTGGTTGGTGATCTTCACTTGATCACTTTAGGGTTTTAGGGTTTTAGCACAAAAGCATAATCACACTCATCATGGCAAAACACAATTATCAAGCAGGATCACTATGTATCACACTTAGTTTAATAAAAGTTTTTGTTGGTTCCAAAATTTGGAACTAGGGAAATTCATTTTGTTTGTTTGGAAATTTTTGGGTTGTTACAAACCCTTCCCCCTTAAACAAATCTCGTCCCGAGATTTTAAGAAAAGTTAGGTTCCTAAGAGAGATTGAGTATTTTCTTAATAGGAAGACATACTTGGCATGGTCTGGGGTGCTTCCTGAGCTTCAGTGGCGGTCATGTGGTAGAAACGTCCGTTGTTGTTGTTCTGGTTCCTTCTTCCGGCAAAGCGGCGCTGTTGTTGAGCAGGTGCTGCGGTATTGGCGGCAATCCTGGCAAGCTTCTTGGGGCACTCCTTGGAGAAGTGACCCACAACTCCACATTCATAGCAGTTGATGGTGGACTTGTCCTTGGGGTTGATGGGAACAGCGTTGCTTCCAGTCCTCGGGGCAGTATTGGGGTTGTTGTTGTTACCGTTGTTGTTGTTGCTGTTGGGGTGGGTGTTGTTGTTGTGATTGTTGTTGTTGTTGCCTCCAGGCTTCGGGGGTCCTCCATTGTTGTTGGTGTAGTTGGGGCGATAATTCTGGGCAGGGGGCTTGTTGTATCTTGGGGTGAATCCTCCAGAGGAGTTATGGCGGTACTTCTGGGTATGGTGGGGTCCATTCTGGTTCATCATTCTGCGCTTGCGGTTCTCATTGGCTTGATGCAGCTTTCCTTCCATCTGAATGGCTGAGTCCACGAGGGCTTCTAAGTCAGCGAACGGAATGTTCACTAACACAGTCTGCATCTCGTCGTGTAGTCCGTTCAGAAATCTTTCCTTTCTCTTCTCATTGGTGTCGGTCTCATCCGGGGCGTACCTTGACAGAGTGAGAAACCTGTCGCGGTATTCCACCACGGACATCCTTCCTTGTTTGAGTTCCCGGAACTCGTCTCTCATTTTCTTGATCAGTCCTTGGGGCACATGGGATTTGCTGAACTTCAGCTTGAAGTCTTCCCAGGTCATCATCTGTCCTGCATTCATGGCACGGGTGCTGGTCCACCAAGCTCTTGCTGGTCCTGCTAGGTAGTGCGTGGCAAACAGTACTTTTTCTGCAGCTTCAACTTGCGCAACTTCGAGGTTGTTCTCCATTGTCTGGAGCCAGTCATCAGCATCTAGGGGCTCTTCAGTCTTGTTGAACATGGGTGGGTTGGTGTTCTGAAAGTTCTTCAACTTTGACCCCGGGTGGTCGTGGTTTCCATGGCCGTTGTTGTTCTGAGCAAGCTGCTGTAGTGCAACGAGGTTGGCTTGGCGTTCAGCTCTTTCGGCTTCTCGGTCTGCCATCATCGTCTGCAGCAGTTGCATCATGGCATCTGGGGTGGCGTTGCGGGTTGGTGGGGCCATCTGAACATTGCGGTAGATGATAAGATAAGAGGGAAATTTCTATGGTTTGTTTTGGTTAAATTTTTTAAAAGTTCACGAATTGAAATTTTGAGTAGTGTTGCGGCGGTAAAAACCAACAACACTTTTTCCTTCATACCAAGCATCACATATTACAATTCTAACACACCGTTGGTTTGAAGAACCATTCATCGCTCTACGATACAAGGGGGATCCTGATACAACTCACACCTACTTAAGTGCTGGGGTGATACTACTCTTCTGGTTGGATTCTTCGTCCTCACGGGTGATGTGCTTGGCGAGAGGCGAGGGCGTTGTCCAAATCTCTGCGGGTTTTGTACTGCCTGAAGTCCTGAGGTGCTTCATAGGGGTTCATCTTTGGTTGTGGTGGGGGCATGGTCATCGGTCTTCCCATGGAGTCATGTCTTGGGTAGTAGATGAAACGAGTGCTCTTAATCTTGTCCTCATTTTGTCCACACAGACGGGAAATTGCTTCTTGCATAGCTTTGGCTAGTCCTTCCTTCCAAGTGTTTCCCGTTACAGAAAACCATATGGTTTCCCATACCGGGGCATCAAGCTTCCTTCGTAGATCAGTAGAAACGTCCCACCGAGGTGGTTCTCCTAACTGAGCTTTGAGGGGTATTCCGAAGAACTCGGGATACGGGTGTCCTAGATAGTCCACCAGTTGCTTCAACTCCTTTTCGATCCTTAGGTCGCCTCCGGAACCAAGCTGATAGGACTCCCATTGGTACGTCATCTGTGAACAAAGAGGAGGAGTAAATTAGAGAAGTAGTCAGGTGTGCAAAATTTTATGTAGGCTTGTAAAGAAAGTAGAGTATGAATTTCTCATTTTGAAAAAAGATTTCAAGGATAAGAGTGAGAATAAGTTTTTCACAAATATTCACTTCTTTGGTTTTTGAAACTAAGTTTTGCAGACGTCCATTCTAACTAGGGTCTCCTAAGGTCAACAATGGCTCTGATACCAACTTGTCAACACCCGGATTTTTAAGTCCAGATGCCTATTATGCCATTCATCGCAATCCCAGGAATATTGTTTTTGCGAGACATAATAGATTAATATCACAACACATCATTTATTACAACGCATAATTGTCTTACAACACGGGATCACATGATCCAGTCTCATTACAATACTAGTTGATCTATTGATCAATTACAAAACACATAGCGGAAGCGAAGTAGCGTAGTAGTAGTCCATCTATTCCACAGGCAACTGTTGACGTCAGGAGTGATCCTAGTTGTCGTAGACGTCCTGCTGTCCTTCTTCCGGGTTCTGATACTCCTCTTCATAGTCTGGCCATTTGAATAGCCAGGGACAAAGCCATGAGTACTTTAAAGTACTCGCAAACTAATACTAAAGTAAACACTATCAACTATAGTAAGGGGTTCTAAGCTCTAGTTTCATTTGCAGAAAGCCAGTTTTATTTCATAAACACTTTAATAATCAAAAACCTTCATTAGCTCGACTAACTCAAGTGGGAACATTAGTGTCATTCCCACAACTCAGTTGTGATTCCAAGTCAAAGTCACCTTTCAATTCAAATCACAAGTCACCATTCACCTTCAAAATCTTTCAATAGAATGACTCATCATTCCAAGGTTTTCAAAGTCATTTCAAAATCACAAGTTCCCATCTAGAGTAGCCACTTTTGATATTGAGCACTAGCAACTAGTCATGAGGGATGCTAACTAGCTTATAGCCTTCTAGGCTAAGTTTGATACTCTTGTAGTATTCTATCTCTAGACCAAAGTTAACTATAAAAGCAAACTATAAATAATCAAAAACAAAAGCTTGTAAGAATAAAACTTGGGAAATAGGATCATAAGCATAAAGTAAAAAGTAATGGTGCATTGCTCTTGTGGAGCTTTGCACTTGGGTAGTCTTGCAAGAATATTTGCTGGCCATAATATGGTTTGCAAGGATGTTAGCTTGCATTGGTAAAAGCATGCAAGAAATACTAGCTTGCCTTGGTTGGTGTGTTGATCAAAGTGGTCTTCTTCTCCTTGAAAGTAGACTTCCTCCTCCTCTTGATACTCCTCGGTACTAGCGTCTAAAATACGAATACGAGGATACAATCACCAAACAATTCATTGGCTATTCCAAACATCACATATATTTACACTAACTATTCTATTCACACAATTAATACAATTTGGTGCATTGGTGGTATTGCTTTGAGGAAGAATAATTTCCTCTCATTTTATATGTAAAAGATAGTTTCCATATAGTTCTCGAGGAATAATTTCCTCTCATTGAATCTTCTTTAAGATTTAATTTCTCAAATCATCACACATGAATTTATGTTGACCTAAGTCAACCATTCATCATCATCATTTGAGAAAAATGATTTAAATGAGGTAGGGATACCTCATACCATTTAATAGTGCCTATTATGATTTAAAATCTCCCAGTATTTCATGTGAGAGTATTTGACCTGGGTTCAAACTTCATCTGAAAGTACTTGGGACCAGATTTAAATGAAGTGAAACACCTCATATAATTTACACAAGTAAACTAGCATCACTCATTACTATTAAGTGGTTAAAGGTGTTGTTTTCTTATTTAGGAAACATAACTTCCTCTCATACTAAATTAGGTGTTATTTTTAATTACTTAGAGAAATAATTTCCTCTCATTATCTTAGTAAGATTTAATTTCCCTTATGAATAATATATGACCTAGGTTGACCAAAGTCAACCTCTTCATACTTATCATTTGTGAATAAGAGTTAAATGAGGTTCCATACCTCATGCTATTTAAATCCTATTAATAACCTCAAGTGAGCATATATGAGACCAAACCAAAGGATCATCACATTACTTTAGGCCACTTGGTAAGATGATTTAAATGAGGTGCTATACCTCATAGATTTGAATCCTAATTTTGAACCTACTTTAAATGAGGTGGTGCACCTCATGCAATTTTAATAACACAAGTAAGGATTTAATATCATCAACTAATTCAATATGAGATTTAACAAACCAGGGTATCTAACTCATGTTGAATTAGTTGAGACAAGATTTAAATGAGACCAAGCATCTCATACAATTTAAAAACTATTCTGGAACAAAGTTCAAATGAGCTAGAAATGGCCAGATAGCCATTATTTGAGTTTAGCCCAAGATCATTTGAAACAACTATAGTATTTTATTACATAATAAATTAGACAACATCAAATGTGATTTTTGAGAGGTGGAACCACCTCAAAATAGTTTATGGTTGATTTTTAAGATTTATTTGAAGTTTGAAAAGTTACTGATTTGTTATTTTTACTATTCAAATTCTATAACATATTTTGATTTGATTCCAGTGTGGTTGGCTGGGGCCTTTCATGAGCTTTCTAAAGATATAAATTTTGTTGAATTTGGCTCAGTAGATTTAGATCTATTAAATTTTGAATTTGTCACCAGATTGCAATTTAAATGGAAAAGAAATAAACCAGTTTGAAATTCAAACGCGGGCGGGAAACGAAATGGGCCGGCCCAGCTTCGCTAGCGATGCGAGCGGGCCGCCTGACAGCGTGGGGTCCACTGTCAGGGCGTTTAAAACGCCGAAGCGGTACGCAGGGTTTGAGGCCGTCGGATTAAAAGGAGGATCGACGACGCAGAGTCGTCGTCGACGTCGACGAGCGGCGGCACAGGCACGGCGAGGGTTTGGTGCTGGCTGCTTACCGGAGCTCCGGCGGGGCACAGCGAGGTTTCGCGGCGACGTTGTCGTGGACGAGGAGGCAGAGGGTGGTCGCGGCAGAGCTTGGGGTGGAGGAAATCAGCGGCGGCGTTGAGCTTCCGTGGCGGCGGACTCCGTCCAAATTCCGGCGACCTCGAGCTTAATTGGAGAGGGGAAGGGGTCAGGGAGATTCAGGGGAGGTAGTGGAGCAAGGTGGTGTGCGAATTTGGGGCAAGGGCGCCCTCCTTTTATAGCGGGCGGTCGAGGCCGAGGGGTGCGGGGCAGGTCGTCGACGAGCTCGTCGGTCCAGGGTGACGAAGGGGCAAGGAATGGGGGCGTCCTGTAGGAGACGTGGTGGCGGTGCTGAAGCGCGTCATGGCGAGGACAGGGGAGGAGTGGTCGCGTCGTCCTCTTCCTCGCGTCATGGCAGTACGGTGGCGGAAGGTTGTGGACGATGGCGTCGGCTACAGCGGTTCTGCGGCGAAATGGAGTTGTCTGGGAGGTTGCAGGGTCCACGGCGAGCAAGTGGGTGACAGGAGGGATCGAGGGGAAGTGTGAGGCGACGGGGCGAGCGGCGTCCAGTCGCGTCCAGGGTTGCCAGCGTGCGCGTCCTGGCGCGCGTGGACGTTTTCTGGGCGCGTCTGGGCGTCGTGCTCCTGGCCACTGTGGTGCATGAATCGACCGGGGCTGGTGTCCATTCGACGCAGTGGAGTGTGGGGAACACCAGGGACATGCTGGTGCACGTTGGAGAGGGCCAGAGATCAAGGGGGCATGGTGAGCTCATGCCATGGTCGGCATGGATGCAATGGGTCAAGCTGGGTCATCTCCAGTTGTTGGCAGGTGATGGAGAGGGTGAGGTGATGTGAGATGGAGCTTCAGAGATGCAGAGGGGATCAAGGGTGGACCGATTCCAAGTTGAAAAATCAGTATGGGCACAAAGTTTATCCCTGCCTATAAGGTGTTTGATGAAATGCCCGAAAGAAATAAAGTTTCAAATTTTGAAAATTCCTTTGGTGGATCTCATTTATATACTCATAGAAGTGGAATGGTGGTGGTGGGGTTCATTTTGGAAAAGAATTGCAAATTGGCAAAAGTGAGATGATCTTCTCTTTATCCCAAAGTCTCCACTTGGCAACACTATACTGGTCAACCTGGTCAACTTCAGCAGGGATGGTCAACATGGAAGTTGTTGATCTTGACATGGTCTTGGATGACATGGAAGTAGATGGTCAAGTTTGGTTGCAGAAACAAAAGATAGGAGGGGGCAAAGTGGTGAAGATGTTATAAAAGTGACATATGACCATTATCATATGTGAGATGGATTTGAGATTTCTTTTGATTTGATTCTTGTTTCTTTGATGCAATTGTGTTTGTTTATCGTATATAAGTATTCTACAAGCAAGAGATCAAGCCATGGTGGCCTTGTTTGAAGATTTGCAATTTTGACTTAAGTGTATGTGAGTGAAGTTGGGATTTTCTCCCTAATTGATTTCTCTCCATTTGTTTTGACTTTTGTTGACTCTAATGGGGTTCTTATTAGTTTAGAAACATTTTCCAACCATTGAAACCAATTCAAAAGGTCTTGCTCAAAGATTTGCAAAATTGGCCATAACACATAAGAGGTGATGTGTTAAGTTTTATTATTTTTGTAAAAAGTTCACCTTGCTTTACTTGGGCATGGGTTAGGGTCAAATTAGGGTTACATTAGGTTTGGAGATGGTTTCCCATCATTTGGTCAAGGTTTAGAGTCATAGGTCAAAGTTTGGTGAAATGGCTATGTGTCACATATGCTTCTATGCATATGTTGCATTTGATTTTTGATTTGAGTGTTCTTGGCCCAAAGGGTGTTGTTGAGGGTTGAAATGGTATATGAAAGTGATCCATCCATTCACAACAAGTCATAGGGTCAATCTTCTCAAATTCACACATTTTGCTATTTTACTCTCATATGCCTCTATGGCATTTTTAGTTTCTTTTTATTTTCTTTGGAAACCACTTGGAATTGGTTTGGTAGGTACTAGGTAAGGTGTATGAAGGTTTTCCAAACCTCTAAGCAAGGTAGAAAAGCTTAGGGTAAAGTTTTATAAAAGTAGCCATAGGCACATATACCTTTTTCTTAAATTAAAATCTTTTTATTTCATTTTAACTAGTAGTGGTGAAAAGAGGGGTGAGGTCTAGGGTTTAGTGGGGTTCACAAAGGTTCACCACCATTTAGCAAAATTAATAAAGGTAGGGTTCAAGATTTACCTATTAGGGTTATAAGTTCCCATAGGTCTTTTATTTTATTTTGGGTTTCTCAAAATAGCTCCAAATGATTTTTGGAGAAGATTAGGGTTTAAGGTTTTCTTATTTGATTTCTTTCTCCTTTGTTTTATTTGGTTGGTGATCTTCACTTGATCACTTTAGGGTTTTAGGGTTTTAGCACAAAAGCATAATCACACTCATCATGGCAAAACACAATTATCAAGCAGGATCACTATGTATCACACTTAGTTTAATAAAAGTTTTTGTTGGTTCCAAAATTTGGAACTAGGGAAATTCATTTTGTTTGTTTGGAAATTTTTGGGTTGTTACAATATGGGCCTATATTGTTGAATCTGAGTTGCGTTTTCTTTTTTAGGTAATAACGTGATCGCCCCAAAATTCAGCTTGTACAGAGGCAAATCCCCCTTCTGAAAACTCTCAAATAGAGCCATCAAATCATTTTTAATAACCCCCCAAAAATGTTGGTAAAACTCAGCTGGAAACCATCAGGTCCAGGTGAATTATTATGATCCATTTGGAATACAGCATCATGAACCTCCTCCATTGAGAAGTTCGCAATTAACACTGTATTCTCCTCCGCCGACAACTGCGGGATATCTTCTGTTCTATCTTCATCCAACATGACCGAACTAGGCTCTGGATTTCCAAATAGCTTTTATAATATTCCGAAATGTATACCCTTAGATTTTCGTCCCCGACAATAATACCCTCATCTTGTTCAAGTTGATAAATATTCTTTTTCTGTATTTATCATTAGCTATGAGGTGAAAATTGTTGGAGATATGCCCAAGAGGCAATAATAAAATGGTTATTATAATATATCTTTGAGTTTATGATAATGTTTACATACCATGCTATAATTGTATTAACCGAAACATTGATACATGTGTGTTATGTGAACAGCAAGGACTCCCTAGTAAGCCTCTTGTATAACTAGCTTGTTGATTAATAGATGATCATGGTTTCATGATCATGAACATTGGATGTTATTAATAACAATGTTATGTCATTATATGAATGATGTAATGGACACACCCAATTAAGCATAGCATAAGATCACGTCATTAAGTTATTTGCTATAAGCTTTCGATACATAGTTACCTAGTCCTTTCGACCATGAGATCATGTAAATCACTTATACCGGAAAGGTACTTTGATTACATCAAACGCCACTACGTAAATGGGTGGTTATAAAGGTGGGATTAAGTATCCGGAAAGTATGAGTTGAGGCATATGGATCAACAGTGGGATTTGTCCATCCCGATGACGGATAGATATACTCTGGGCCCTCTCGGTGGAATGTCTTCTAAATAGCTTGCAAGCATATGAATAGTTCATAAGAGACCACATACCACGGTACGAGTAAAGAGTACTTGTCATGAGACGAGGTTGAACGAGGTATAGAGATACCGATGATCAAACCTCGGACAAGTAAAATATCGCGTGACAAAGGGAATCGGTATCGTATGTGAATGGTTCATTCGATCACTAAGTCATTGTTGAATATGTGGGAGCCATTATGGATCTCCAGATCCCGCTATTGATTATTGGTCGGAGAGAGGTCTCAACCATGTCTGCATAGTTCGCGAACCGTAGGGTGACACACTTAAGGTTTGATGTCGTTTAAGTAGATATGGAATATGGAATGGAGTTTGAAGTTTTGTTCGGAGTCTCGGATGGGATCCTGGACATCACGAGGAGGTCCGGAATGGTCCGGAGAATAAGATTCATATATAGGAGGTCATTTTCTAGGTTTGAAAATGATCCGGTATTTTTTTTTCTGGAAGGTTCTAGAAGGTTCTAGAAGAGTCCGGAAGAAATCAGCATGGAAGGTGGAGTCCCAGAGGGACTCCACCCACCTTGGCCGGCCAGCCTAAGGGAGGAGGAGTCCCAAGTGGACTCCTCCCCATGGTGGCCGGCCACCCCACCAAAGGAAAGGGGGGAGTCCCACTCCCCCTAGGTTTGGTCATATGGAAGGTTTATGTTGGGGTCTTATTCGGAGACTTTTGACCTAATCCTTGGGGCTTCCACCTATATAAAGAGAGGAGGGGAGGGGTTGGCTGGCCACTCTTGGATCCACCTTGGCCGCACCCCTTTGAGGGCCGGCGCCCAAGCCCCCTCTCCCCAAACCCTAGCTACCTCTCCTCCACCACTTCTCCCGCATATGCTTAGCGAAGCTCCGCCGGAGATCTCCATCAACACCACCACCACGCCGTCGTGCTGTCGGGATTCCGAGGAGGATCTACTACTTCCGCTGCCCGCTGGAACGGGGAGAAGGACGTCGTCATCAACACCGAACGTGTGACCGAGTACGGAGGTGCTGCCCGATTGTGGCACCGTCAAGATCTTCTACGCGCTTTTGAAAGCGGCAAGTGATCGTCTACCGCAGCAACGAGAGCCTCCTCTTGTAGGATTTGGAAATCTTCAAGGGTTAGTCTCGTTCATCCCCTCGTTGCTCCCATCTTCTAGATTGCATCTTGGCTTGGATTGCGTTCTCGCGGTAGGAAATTTTTTGTTTTCTATGCTACGAATCCCAACAGTGGTATCAGAGCCGTGTCTATGCATAGATGGTTGCACGAGTAGAACATAATTGTTTTGTGGGCGTTGATGCTTTGTTGTCTTTAGTTCGAGGACTTTGCATCTTTGTGGCATGGTGGGATGAAGCGGCCCGGGCTAACTTTACATGACCGCGTTCATGAGACTTGCTCCACGCTCAACATGCAACTTGTATTGCATAAGTGGCTTCGCAGGTGTCTATCTCTCCCACCATAGTGAAGATTCAATTTACTCTTTCTATTGACAACATTAGTATCACCGTTGTGGTTCATGTTCGTAGGTAGATTGGATCTCACTCGAAAACCCTAAACCACGTAAAATATGCAAACCAAATTAGAGACGTCTAACTTGTTTTTGCAGGGTTTGGTGATGTGATATGGCCATGATGTGATGATGAATATGTATGAGATGATCATTATTGTATTGTGGCAACCGGCAGGAGCCTTATGGTTGTCTTTAAATTTCATGTTGAGTAGTATTTCAAAGTAGTTGTAATAGTTGCTACATGAGGTGAACAACCATGAAGACGGTGCCATGGACCTTGACGCTACGCCGAAGATGATGGAGATCATGCCCGTTGATGATGGAGATCATGTCCGTTCTTTGGAGATGAAGATCGAAGGCGCAAAGACTAAAGGGCCATATCATATCACATATGAATTGCATGTGATGTTAATCCTTTATGCATCTTATTTTGCTTAGAACACGACGGTAGCATTATAAGATGATCCCTCACATTAATATCAAGATAATAAAGTGTTCTTCCCTCGTATGCACCGTTGATATAGTTCGTCGTTTCGAAGCATCTCGTGATGATCGGATGTGATAGACTCAACGTTCACATACAACGGGTGTAAGCCATGTTGCACACACGGAATACTTGGGTTTGCTTGACGAGCCTAGCATGTACAGACATGGCCTCGGGACAACGGAAACCGAAAGGTTGAACACGAGTCATATGGGTGATATGATCAACATGTTGATGTTCACCATTGAAGCTACATCATCTCACGTGATGATAGGTTTTGGTGTAGTGGATGTGGATCGTGTACCACTTAACAACTATGAGGGATGTTGTATTAAGTGGGAGTTCATTAGTAATTAGATTAAAAGATGAACTAATTATCATAAACATAGTCTGAGTAGTATTTTGAATTAATTTTGTAGTATTGGCATCCGTTTTCTACCATGCGCTAGTCTTGTAATTGAGATAGAAATACTGTTAAGTCTGACAAGAAACTTTACGGACTGGTACCGTATTGTTAAAGAATCAAGAAATAATTAAGTCCTATTGCAAACTTTTAGTAAACCTCACATTGTTGATTCAAAGAGCTATGGTTTCAATTAGTACCTAAAGTTATCTTGTCTCCGTGAAACTTGAAGTTCAAATCTGTTTGAAAAGTAAGGAGCTGAAAATTTAGTTTTCAGAAATAATCAAGGTATGAGATATATGTGATATCTAAGACCTTATTGCAAGATGATAGAATATAATTTGGTGAGACTACATAAACTCATAAGTTTTATGGGAATGTATGAAGGTTGAAGACGCAAGGCGTCCCAATCCTCCAACTATTGGGGCACTAACAATATTCGCATATACATGAAGTAATCGTCCTTAGTATGCACCATTGCTAAGACTCGTCGTATCGAAGCATCACGTGATGATCGGGTGTTATAGATTCTACGTGTGCATACAACGGGTGCAAGCCAGATTTGCACATGCGAATATTGAGGTTAAAACTTTACGAGCCTAGCATGTACAGACATGGTCTCAGAAAGTCATCATGATACAATGGATAAAATTATGAGTGAAATTGTTCATCATATTACAAGGCTACTAATAGTGAAATCCGGAACACTTGTCATATGATGATCAACTTCAAAGTAAGAACCTCAAGGTTATTGGTATTTGACCAACAAACCTAGAAGTTATTGATGTTGAAGTGTTTTTCTGTATAATGAGGAAAGCTAAAAGAGAAACTACAAAAGATTATTGGCAGAAAGAAAGAAAAGACTAGAAAGTCTAGCTCAGGTGTATATAAATGATATACATGTTTTGGTTGTATTCCTAGTTAGGTCACACAATGAAATTCTTGGGTATTAGTACCATATTGGTTGGTATGAAGTGTCATACAAAACAACGCAATACAAGAATACAATGGCCTAAGTGACTGATAAGGAATATGGTAATAATGCACGTCTGGAACATAATAAAGTGTTGTTATGTTTATCGTTGGCATTCTACCTAGCCCTTAGAATTTATAATAAAGAACTTAATAATTGTTATTTTGCTCTGGTCAAATGAAAACAATGAGTTGTTCAAATTATGACATTACTCCATGGACGATGGATAAGTTATTATAAATCTTAATGGTGTAACACACATACATAAACACTGACGCTAAAATGCCATAAGGCAAATGATTTGAATTCAACTTATTTGTGGAACCACCATTTAGGTCATGTTAGAGAGGAACGCATGAAGAAACTCCATTCAAACGGATTATTGGAGTCATTTGATTTTTGAATCATTTGGCGCTTGCAAATCTCTTCTAAAAAGAATGACTGAAATACCGTTCATAGGCCAAGATTTGAACGGGCAACTAAATTAGTGGAAACATACATGATGATGTATATGGTTCACTGGGCATAGTTGTGTGCGGGAGATTCTTCTACTTCATGAAAACTTCCAACAATGAATTGAGTATATATATGTGGATATATTCGATAAGGAAGAAGTTTGAAACATTTGAATGGATTCAAATAAATTTCAGCATGAAGTGGAAATCATCGTAATAGAAAAGTCAAATATCTATGATTGGATTATAGTGGAAATAATTGAATTACTAGTTTTAGCGAACATCTAAGAGAGTTATGAAATTGTTCTACAACTCATATTTCTTGGAGTATCATAGTGATGATGAAGTATCCCAGAGATGTATCCAAACCTCGTTGGGTCAATGATGAGACAAAATATTAATGCCACTATAATTTTTGTGGATTATGCTTTAGAGACTACCGCTTTTACACTAAATAGAGCATCATCATGATCCGTTGAAATGACACCATACAAGTTATGACATGGGTATAAACCCTAATAGTCCTTTCTTTAAATTTTGGTCTAAGAGTTTACAACCAAAAACGGATGAATGTCTTTGTTGGTTATCCCAAAGAATTGATTGGGAATTCTTTCCACTATGAAGTAAAAGACAAAAGTGTTTGTTAATGTTACTTTCTTATTTCCAAGAAATTATTTTCTAGCGAAGTATTTGAGTGGGAGAACAATAGAACTTGATAAAGTTTATGAACCTGAGCATAATGATCAGAGTAGCGCAGCATCGGAAAATGGTTCCGGAAGCGGCCACGACGATCATGGCTTCCATGACTACAAAGTGTTTTAGCCATGGAGATCGAAGTACATATTGAACCTTGTAGGTATGGTTTACTTTGTGATCAAATAAATGATTTGTGGACAAAGGATTGATTTTGAACAATGATAAACTAACTACAAACAAAGAAGTTATGATGGGCTCTGACTCCGTTAAAATGGCTATACGCCATGAAATCCAAGATAGATGAATACTTTTTGAAAGTAATGGATCTATAAATTTGATGGACTTGGATGAAATATCCTTGAAGAAGCTCGACTTGTCGAAAAGTTGTTTACGACAAAGTTCAAAGAGTTGACTACGATAAGATTAGATCTTCCGTAGCAATGCTTATAGTCTATGTGGATTATTCTAGTAATCTCTACATATTTCTTTTATGAGATATGCTAGTAGGATGGCAAAATACATTACTTAACGGAAGTGTGTATTAAAGGTGTATACAAGGTACAACCAAGAGTTTTTGCTAGTCCGTAGAATACTAGATAGATATACGAACTTCAATTGGATGAAGTGAGTATCGCGGAGTTGGAATCTTCACCGGATGAAATAGTCAAAGAGTTTTTGATTTCATCAGAGACGATGAAGAGACTTGCATTTGCAAGAAATTAAGTGGGAGCGCTGAGACATATTTATAATACTTATGTAGATGACATATAGTTGGTTATAAATGATGTAATTATATACTTGATTAAAAAGGTTTCATTGAGAATTAACTTAATGAAAGGATATGGACTGAAACAAATTTAGTGTCAAGATCTATGAAGATAGATTGAAACACATAATAAGTTTAAGTCAAAGTACATAGAATGGATATTGAAGTAGTTCAATATAGAAATATTACGAAAATGTTCTTGTCATATGAAGGTTTAACAAGACTTGAGTGTATCTGACACTCAATGAGTAAAAACACATGAGTGATTATAGATCACGAATAATATGTACACAATCAGATGTCCTGTGCTCTAAATGTGTTATGAGCATGTACCAGAATGATTCATGTAATGATCATTGAAAAACAGTAAGAATATTCTTGAGTACTTAAGAAGAACCAAGGATATATATATATATATATATATATATATATATATATATATATATATATATATATATAGTTTTGTATGGAGAAATGGCAAACAAATCGATGTAAGGTGTTGCACCGATATTTGTTTTGTCACATATAAAAATAAAATTTCAATCTCAAATTAGACTAAGTGTTGTTAAAAAGGTAGCACAATGAGCTAGAAGCTGTCTATGCTAGATTTAGAAGAGTTCTAAATATTGTGACGGATTCTACAAATGAAGGCAGAGTATGTCATTGTTGTGACAATGACTGAGGATGTTAAGTCAAGAGGTTCTTTGAGAACTTGGTGTAGTTCCGATAGTGTCAGAACTTTGAAGCTATATTGTGTGTGACAGCATTTTTTTTGCGAATTAAGGAACTTCATTACTCAAATAATGGGATTACAATCCTTTGCAAGGATATCAACTAAAAAAGGTGGTGTGAAATTAATCCACAAACACCTCCTTCTAACTGAACTAGCCTGTTTAGCACAATTGTGGGCAGCTTCATTAGCTAGCCTTCCCACAAAAGAAAATTTAAGACTAGAAAAACTCCCACCAAGCTCCTTGACTTCCTGGCAAATGCTAGCAATTATAGATTTGCCACCACCAGGATCATCCATCATCTTCAACACCTCTTGTGCATCTGTCTGTATCTCAACTTTTTGGTAGTTTCTTTCCAAAGCAAGTTGAACTCCATCTCTAATTGCTTGTGCTTCCATTACTAAAGCACTTGTTGCATGCTCATAGAAGATAGCCTGGCCTCTAATTAGCAAGCCATTGTGATCTCTCACCACCAAGCCCGAGGCCCCCTGGAGCGTGTCAGGATTGAAGCGTGCGTCGACATTAATCTTCATGGTTCCATAATCAGGGCGTGTCCAGCATGGCTTTGGCCTACCTACTGCCGGCTTCTTCTTTTTCCCTAGCTGGGCGAGGTCATATGTGGTCTCCAACACCCAGCGTACAGAGTCAGATACTAAACGCCCTCCAGTCCCATGCATGATTGCATTCCTCTCTGTCCAAATGGACCAGCATGCACATACCAAGACACAAGCTTGTGCAATTGTCACTTGTTTTCCTTCTACCACGTCAGTTGCCCATGAACGTGGGTGTAATACAGGAATTTTCAATGACGTAGCTTTCCTGAGTTCCCGCCAGAACAAGCGCGCCCAGGTACATTCGAAGAAAGCATGGAAAATTGATTCCTCTGCCGCGCCACATATTTTGCACATTGCAAGCTCCTCCATGTGCCTCCTATTAAGAATCTGTCGACACGGGACATACTCGTTAACCACTCTCCACCAAAATGATTTGATCTTTGGTGGCACATCCAGCTTCCAAAGTAACTTCCAGCACCGATTGGAGTCAATCCCAGAATTAGAAGCCTGGTCGTTTCTCTGCGAGGAGGACGCCAAAGTTCTGTAACATGATCGGACCGAAAAAACACCACTCTTCTCATGATTCCAAGCCCAAAAATCATCCATGCCTCTGCCGAGCGGTATACTGCTTATAGCCACCATATCGGGGTAAACGAAAATATTTTCAAGCTTCTCCTTATTCCAGCAATTTAGCTCCTCATCTATGAGTTCATGCACCATCAGAACCTCTGAATCTGGATCCCGAACTAGAGGTTTCATGCTAATATTATTGGGGATCCAAGGATCCTCCCAGATCCGGATAGACGAGCCATCTCCTACACGCTTGATCATTCCTTTTTTCAACGCTTCTCGTCCATGCAATATTGCATTCCAAACATGAGAACCATTTCTTTTCCTCCTCGCCTCCATGAAACAAGAACCATGGTAATACTTTCCTTTCAGTACACGTGCACAAAGAGAGTCAGGGTTAGATATGAGCCTCCAGCCTTGCTTGGCCAGCATAGCTTGGTTAAAAAGCTGGAGATCTCGAAAACCCATGCCACCTAGTGATTTCGGGACTGCAATTGCCTCCCATTTTCGCCAATGAATTTTCCGCTTCTTATCGTCACCTCCCCACCAGAACCTTGCCACACAACTAATGATTTTCTTGCAAGTCTTCTTTGATAACCGGAAACAACTCATAGAATAAGTGGGTATTGCCTGGCAGATTGACTTTATGAGTGTTTCCCTTGCCGCACTGCTTAATGTCTTCGGAACCCAGCCATTGATTAATTTTTTAATTCTAGTCACGATATGCTCGAATTCCTCTTCAGTCGATTGACCCAGGGCTGTAGGTAGCCCAAGATATTTCTCAACCAAAGCCTCGGTTGGGATTCCAGTGGCTTCAAATACCTCGTGCTTCATTTCATCATTACAGTTGCCACTGAAAAAAATAGCTGATTTTGCTTTATTTACCAGCTGACCAGATCCTTCACGGTAAACCTCCAAAATGTTGTGCAATCTAGCTGCACCTGCTGCCGAAGCTTGGGTAAAGATTAGGCAGTCATCGGCAAACAGGAGATGCGAAACCCAAGGGGCGTGGATGCCAACTCTAATTCCTTTAGATAAGTGAGCCTCCCCACTGAATTTTAAAAGGCAACTCAAACCCTCGGCACACATAAGGAAAAGATAAGGAGAAATGGGATCTCCTTGTCTTATTCCTCTTGATGGTTTAAAAAAATCTGAAAACCTACCGTTCACCCTGACCGAGAAGGATACAGTCTCCACACACTTCATAATCACATTGATCCATTGATCTGAAAAACCCAGCTTTGCCATGATAGCCCGTAGATAGATCCACTCTACTCTATCATAAGCCTTTGCCATATCTAATTTTATTGCACATGCTCCACTTTTCCCTTTCTTCCTCTTGAGATAATGTATACTTTCATATGCTGTTATCACATTGTCTGTGATCAACCGCCCCGGTACAAAGGCACTCTGCTCCTCAGATATTATTTCATCCAAAATGGGTCGTAATCTGAGAGCGAGAACTTTAGATGCAATCTTATATAGTACATTGCAAAGGGCTATTGGCCTATATTGGGTCAAGTCCTGTGGCTGCTTGACCTTAGGAATAAGCACCAAAATAGTATTATTAACAATATCAGGCATCTCCCCACCATCTAGGAACTGTCGGATACCTGAACACACATCTACCTTAAGAATATCCCAATGCCGGATATAAAACCCCGCCGTAAAGCCATCTGGGCCTGGTGATTTGTTAGGGTGCATCATAAAGAGAGCATTCTCTATCTCTGAATCTGTCACCGGAGAACACAATTTCTCATTCATGTCCTGAGTAACTCTAGGCTGAATAAACCGAGTAATTAACTCCGGGTTTGTCTGGTCCTGGGCAGTAAACAAGCCTGTATAAAAATTAATAGCCAACGTCTCCAATTCATCTTGTGACGTAACATAAGCCCCAACCTCATTTTTTAAAGATACAATTTTATTCGTCCTTGCTCTTTCCCTGGTTTTGGCATGAAAAAAAGCCGTATTTCTGTCGCCTTCCGCGAGCCATTGAATCCGCGACCGCTGTTTCATCATTGCTTCTTCCCTCGCCAACAAATCAGATATTTTCTTCATAAGTTCACACTCCTCCTTGGTAGGGCCTGACCGAAGGGAATTAGCTCTTGCCTTTTCCAGTTTGTCACGCATGGATCTGAGCTGCCGAGACACTGAACCGAATTCTTCCTTACTCCATTGCTGCAGATTAAGCTGCAGTCGTCCCAGTTCTTCATGGACCTCTGAGAGGGTGCGAGACCCAGGCTGCCAACCTCTCTCCACTACCTGGGCATAGTGCAGATGTTGTGACCACATATTCTCGTATCTAAACGGCCTCGGCCCACCGTAGTCTTGAAGCCAATCTGAACGATGGATTTTAATCAATAGAGCACAGTGGTCAGACTCTATGGTCTGGACATGATGGACAGAAGAATTATCAAAAAGTTCCATGAAGCGATCATCCCCAAGGCTCCTATCGAGTTGCACCTTTATGTTTCGAACACCACATTGTTTGTTGTTCCATGTGTAAGGAAGACCCGAGAAACTCATGTCAGTGAACCGGCAATAGTCCACCGCATCTCGAAACCCTTCCATCTTCCACTCCTCCCTATCATCACCTCCTATTTGTTCTGAAGCAGATAAGACCTCGTTGAAATCGCCAGCACATAACCATGGAGTATCAAACTCTCTACGCAGGAATCTTAGGAGATCCCAACTCCTCTTCCTCCTCGCCCTCGTAGGCTCACCATAAAAACCACACATATTTCAGACCACAGAATTAAGGTTCCACCGAAAGACCATACATATTTAATGCCGACTCATTTAGAAAATGAGTGATGCGTTGAGACGCAAATAAATTGCAAAATACATACGTTTCTGAGCATGTCAGATCCATTGACTAAAACTTCTCCCGTTAGCAAAACATGATAAAGCACCAGAAGGCCAAGGTGTTATATCTTTACATATGTAAACTAGATTATTGACTCTAGTGCAAGTGGGAGACTGTTGGAGATATGCCCAAGAGGCAATAATAAAATGGTTATTATAATATATCTTTGAGTTTATGATAATATTTACATACCATGCTATAATTGTATTAACCGAAACATTGATACATGTGTGTTATGTGAACAACAAGGAGTCCCTAGTAAGCCTCTTGTATAACTAGCTTGTTGATTAATAGATGATCATGGTTTCATGATCATGAACATTGGATGTTATTAATAACAAGGTTATGTCATTATATGAGTGATGTAATGGACACACCCAATTAAGCATAGCATAAGATCACGTCATTAAGTTATTTGCTATAAGCTTTCGATACATAGTTACCTAGTCCTTTCGACCATGAGATCATGTAAATCACTTATACCAGAAAGGTAATTTGATTACATCAAACGCCACTGCGTAAATGGGTGGTTATAAAGGTGGGATTAAGTATCCGGAAAGTATGAGTTGAGGCATATGGATCAACAGTGGGATTTGTCCATCCCGATGACGGATAGATATACTCTGGGCCCTCTCGGTGGAATGTCTTCTAAATAGCTTGCAAGCATATGAATAGTTCATAAGAGACCACATACCACGGTACGAGTAAAGAGTACTTGTCATGAGACGAGGTTGAACGAGGTATAGAGATACCGATGATCAAACCTCGGACAAGTAAAATATCGCGTGACAAAGGGAATCGGTATCATATGTGAATGGTTCATTCGATCACTAAGTCATCGTTGAATATGTGGGAGCCATTATGGATCTCCAGATCCCGCTATTGGTTATTGGTCGGAGAGAGGTCTCAACCATGTCTGCATAGTTCGCGAACTGTAGGGTGACACACTTAAGGTTTTTATGTCATTTAAGTAGATATGGAATATGGAATGGAGTTCGAAGTTTTGTTCGGAGTCTCGGATGGGATCCTGGACATCACGAGGAGGTCCGGAATGGTCCGGAGAATAAGATTCATATATAGGAAGTCATTTTCTAGGTTTGAAAATGATCCGGTATTTTTTTCTGGAAGGTTCTTGAAGGTTCTAGAAGAGTCCGGAAGAAATCAGCATGGAAGGTGGAGTCCCAGAGGGACTCCACCCACCTTGGCCGGCCAGCCTAAGGGAGGAGGAGTCCCAAGTGGACTCCTCCCCATGGTGGCCGGCCACCCCACCAAAGGAAAGGGGGGAGTCCCACTCCCCCTAGGTTTGGTCATATGGAAGGTTTATGTTGGGGTCTTATTCGGAGACTTTTGACCTAATCCTTGGGGCTTCCACCTATATAAAGAGAGGAGGGGAGGGGCTGGCCGGCCACTCTTGACTCCACCTTGGCCGCACCCCTTTGAGGGCCGGCGCCCAAGCCCCCTCTCCCCAAACCCTAGCTACCTCTCCTCCACCACTTCTCCCGCATATGCTTAGCGAAGCTCCGCCGGAGATCTCCATCAACACCGCCACCACGCCGTCGTGCTGCCGGGATTCCGAGGAGGATCTACTACTTCCGCTGCCCGCTGGAACAGGGAGAAGGACGTCGTCATCAACACCGAACGTGTGATCGAGTACGGAGGTGTTGCCCGATTGTGGCACCGTCAAGATCTTCTACGCGCTTTTGAAAGCGGCAAGTGATCGTCTACCACAGCAACGAGAGCCTCCTCTTGTAGGCTTTGGAAATCTTCAAGGGTTAGTCTCGTTCATCCCCTCGTTGCTCCCATCTTCTAGATTGCATCTTGGCTTGGATTGCGTTCTCGCGGTAGGAAATTTTTTGTTTTCTATGCTACGAATCCCAACAAAAATATTTCGTATTATCTCCCCCTTCCTGGATGTACTTAACTTTAGCCCTTTGTGCCCACTTAATCTCTTCTTCTCTACGAAGCTTATTCAAGTTTTCATTTGCTTTCTTCAACTCATTGCTCTCAACAAGTGATAACGGTATCGTTTCTGCCCTAATATCTAAAGTGTCTATAATGTTCAAAAGCCGTTCCTTTTCCCTCATGTATTTTTCACTTAAATTCTTTGCCCAACCCCGTAAAAATCGATGCAAATGCCTTAATTTATTTTTCCATGTGTGAATTGGGGTCTTTCCAATGGGGCCGGCCATCCACTCCTTCGCAATAAGCTCATAAAACCCCTCCTGTTCTAGCCAAGCCAGTTCAAATGAGAAGCGTGGTTTATTACCCACATGTGCCTGAATTCCCGCATCGATCAACAACGGAGTATGGTCAGATCCAGAGCGAGTCAATGCTCGGACAGTGACCAAGGGATATTTCTGTTCCCACTCAACACTTGCAAGAACCCTATCCAATTTTTCGTATGTGGGGTTTTCTCTTCTACTAGCCCAAGTAAACTGCCTCCCCGACAAACCAATTTCTCTTAAGTTAAGATTCTCAATGATCGCATTAAAAATAAAAGGCCAACGGGGATTAAAGTTATCATTACTCTTCTCCTCTGGCTTCCTCAGTATATTAAAATCCCCAGCTAATAACATAGGTATCGTTTCAGATTCACAAGTCCGCACTAATTTTGAAAGGAACTCATATTTATTCTTATCTTGTGCTGCGCCATACACCGGCACCAGCAACCATTGAAACCCATCCGTTTTAGAAGTAATAGACAACTTCACACAGTAGTCTCCACTATCGACCCTATTAACCACCAAAGTAGTCGTATTAATCCCTACAAGGATTCCTCCCGACCTCCCATGTGGCGGCAAACAAAACCATGCAAACTCTTTCCCTGCTGCTAAATCTCTTAAAAAATGTAACGCAAAATTAGACCTTCCTGTTTCTAGCAAAGCGATAAAATCTAGGTCATATTCCCTTATCGACTCTTTAACAAACAAATGTTTTCCTGGATCTTTAAACCCTTCACTATTCCACGTCATTCCTCTCAGATTTGTCATTGCAATTTTGATGGTTTGATTCTAATCCGTTGCTCCGTCTAACATTTTTCTTATCATAAGATTTCTTTTTACGTTGTTTTCTCTCCCTAGTATCAATCTTAGGAATCTGCACATCAGCATTATCCATAAAAGTCTCCTCCGCTTCCAAATCATCACATAAATTGGACGCACGGGAAACCGCTAAACAACCAGAGGCATTATCGAAATTATTTTCCGATTGATTCTTACAATATAGCATAGTGAGTGATCTCTGTAACTCATATTCTTTTATTAACTTAGCTGACTTAATGCAATCAGAATGAGAAACACCCAAAGATACCCCAAAGACATGGCATTATCAATTATATGTTCTTCCGGAAAAGACACAATGGAAGTTGGTTTCAAAGTAGACATACCTATTACCGGCGTTTCAACACGATTATTGACAATCAACATCGCCCTCTCCATTTGCTTCATATCGGCGTTTGGTTGGCTGCGCAGTCTTCCACTCGACCGTACCTCCCGCCTCGCCTCCTCCTGAATCCCCCCAAATGCCACTATCTGTTTTTGAGTATAATGCACAGTCCTCGGCGCCTCCTTGATCAACTCAGCCGAACCAGATGAAGCAACCAAACCAACCTGTACATCATGATTGGTTTGTTTAAAACTTGAATCAATTTTTTTTTGGGAGAGACCAACATACTTTAAAGTACTTCATTTTTTTTAAATCATAAAGTACTTCATTCTTATAGCTAACTATTGTACATGTTAGCTATATGGTGACTAATAACATGGCATCTTGTTATAGCCAGCAGTTGACTATATCTATCTATTATATACTAAAAGCAGAATACGAATGTTTAAAATAGAGACACCACGTTAATCCACATCATTCTAATTATTTGGACGGTTAGATTAATAATTTATGGCTATGATTTTATCGGAGCTTTAGGTTACGTAACATGTTAGGCGTGACAGGCTGGACATCATTTAAATTAGTTAACATTCAGATTAATTATTTACAACAATGATTTAATTAAAGTCTTAGATTACATAACAGCGTGTTAGACGTGACTAGGAAACGTGCCCGTGCGTTGCACCGGGAGAAAAATATAGAAAATGCTTAAAGTCCAAACTAAATATACCCCTTACTTCATATTGAAGATATTATGTACCATTAGATAAGGTATATGATAGTTGACCTCACCACGGTCCACAAAGCAATTGCTCGCCATCGCCCTCTCCTCCCTTCCTGATGGCTCAAACCTTATAATTCTGGAGTACACATTGTGTAGCGTAAGTATGCAATAATTTAGCATGTCAATGGCTATCTCCATGGAAGAGCAGCGTAGAGCGCGAGGGCCGACATTGTTTGTCGGCTGCACACATCCCTCATGTAGGCTCCGCGAGGTTTTGTTATGAGTCACAAGAGGAGCATAAGGCTTTCTATTTTATTCTTAGGTCACATGTAAACATAATTCACAAGCATTGGAAGAAATAGTGACATATAGCTCAAAAACATAATAATCTGCTTTTTTAATTAAAATATAATTTCATAAAAATAATAATTAACTCACATGGAAAGAACTCAAAAGCCGGTGTATTTTTATTCAAATGTCTCGTAGGCTCGCACCAGCATGAGGGCATCAAAGCTGAAACCCAGTGGACCACAACGCCGTCTTCATGTGGCATAGGGATAGAACAAAAAACACTTCGGCCTATGGTGGCGGCTCTGCACTGATCCATCTGGAGTGTGTGGGCGTCGACGTGCTTGATGTGTTCTTGATGCTGGAAGCGGGCGATGAAGACTGGCCAACGACAACGCATGCGCGGCCGTCTAACTGGATCTTCTACGTCCAGCCATATGGCCTAGTATGTTTTTTGTATTCACGTCCTAGTCACATAAAATTCCACTTGATAATAACTGTAATCACCATGCACAATTGATCGGTAACCCCTGGTCTGTGGACGCTCGATCCAATTGTTCATATAAATCAGCTAGATTTGTTCGTTCAAACTGTCCATACCATGAATCAGTGTTAGAAAATCAGCTTAACCTATCAGTGCCTTGACGAAATCTTCCAGAAAAAGCACTCATGTATGGCTATATTACCCTATTCTCCACAAGGTGCATAGCTGCTGTGGAAATCCATCTTGGAGACGCCGAACTGACTCAGTGCCAATCCGGCCAAATCGCACCAGCACGACTTGGAAGCCCCGCCAAGCATCTGCCTCGGCTGCGCATGCCACCTTTGCCAGCGGTAGCGCCACGCTCCACCTCGCACTGCATCATCGAGTCGCAATGCTGCGCTGCGGCACGCGTGGCGAGCACACCTGCCGTGTATGCAGCAGGCACGCACGCCACCCTCCCGTCTCCGGTCTCGAGTTGAAGCAGTCGCAAGCACTGACATATCATTATGCGTTTGTCGCTAGATTGTTTGGCAATCTCTTTCCTTGTCTCTCGCATCGAGTTCGCAATTAGGTTGAATCTATGAGACGACGAACGACCCAGAAAATAAGCGCCGAAAGCCCACTCCAGGTTGCGTGATCTGCGCACCCCTACGAATCAGCGGACCGGACGGCTGCTTCTGCAAGGAAGCCGGGGGTCTGTTTATAGGCTGGCAAGGAAAAGGGACGGGCGAGCCTAGTCGTATTGTTCGCGGGCTCTGGTCTCCAAAGTCACAATCGCACGCACGAGAAGACAGAACCGGTTTGTTTCGCTGGAGTCGTTGTTATCCTTCTATCTCAAGGCACGTAGAAATCGGGAATCCTAGGAAACCGAAGGATGCACGACGCGCGACGGACGAAAGCAGTGATGGACGACGAAAATCACGACGGACCAAACCACGGAAACGTTAGCTCCTTTATTATTAGGTATAGATAGGTCGGTCACCGTGTCTGAGTCAAGAACTAACAATAACAAGAAGCCGTACATGTAACTCACGCAAGCATTGTCAATAATAAAAAGAAACTAAAGCCGTACACGTACCTGTGAGGCTGTGACTCATGCGGGCATTGTGCAGAAGAAGGAGTCTAAGATTGGTACTACCAAAATAACGTGACAATTAGATCTGAAATAGTTTGACACAACTTATACCAGACGTGGACTTGCCATAAGCTAGCCTCCCTAGCTAGATCGTTATAGTTGAAACAGAAAAGGACTTTTAACACTTGGAAAAAGGCCCATCGACTAGCTTCCTTCCAGGATATGGTAGTTCTAAAAAATAATGCCTGAACAAAGAGTCACTTTCCCCCTTATCCTCTCTCAAGCAGCTACAGTTCTTGGTGTTTCCTCCAGAAGACCGGGCCGATCTGCTGGCCTCTCCGCCGGAATAGCCGGTCGGAGTTGGTTCAGGAGCGGTGCCGGAGTAGTTAGGTGTAGGATCTGTAGTTGTAGGTCTTGTGGTTTGGCTGTATGCCGAGTTTGGGCTCCATGCCCGTAGCTTGGAGCGGTTCTCTGGTTCCTGATCAGAGCTGGAGGTTAGGGTCTCTTCTCTTCGTCATCTTGCTCCACTGGTCGGAGTGGATGGCGTTGGTGAGCGGCGCCGCTCCTTCGAATAAGATCGTGTTCTGGCGGATCTCCTTCGTCTGCAAGGGCGCCACGAGGTTGAGGTGCTCCCGTCCGGCCGTGGAGGCATGGGGGAATACCAAGATGACGTGGCGAGGTGTGCTACAGTTTGTCTCCCGGCCGGCTTTGGTGGCGAGGGGGAGAGAAGCTGCAGTGCGTCGTCCCTGGCTCAGGTCAGGAGGTCCCTGTTTGTGTTCTTATTTTGGACATCTTGAGGTGTGGATGTGCTGGCCATTGATGCTTCCTCTGGCCGGCCGTGGAGGCGAGGGGAGGTGGCGACGTGGTGAGTTCTTCTCTGCTTCCTCAAGGTGGTGCGACTGCTTCGTGCTGCACCGACGAGCAAATCACGCGGTGGCTTTGATTGCCTCCGCGATTTTCGGCCGAAAAGGCGGCCATTTGAGACGCCAAGGAGGCGTTTCCTTCAACCTCCAGAGAGGAGGCCCAGTCCAGAGCTTCTCGTCGGACTTCCCTTCTTCTCTCTGCCAAGTGGTTTGTCCCCGGCGGAGTCAAGGAGGCCAGCGTTCGAAGCTCAACTTCGGTGGAGAGGACCAGGGACCTGATTGCTTTTCCTGTTTTTTGTCCAAGGCCCTTTATGCAAATTTCCAGGACTATGTTGTAACTTCTTCATCTGTTCAGGGTCCTGTTTGTAATATGTTCCCACCGCTTTTAATATAATGTGCAGCCTGGGGTCTTTCTTGACCCCTCTTTTGTTCAAAAAAAAAAAAAATGCCTGGCTACATAAAATTATTTGCTAAGATTTAGACCGAAAAATCATACTACCATAAATTATGCACTTCTGCTTAACTAATCCTAGATTGAATAATCAAACATACATCCATGTATAGACCGTATGTAACGTATTTTAGAACGGACAGAGTACCCGTACGTTCCGTGATTCCTTCCAAGAAATTTGCCTCAATACATACACCGCGTGCGTCGGACAAGGATATGTAATGCGTCTTCAAATTATGGCCAGGTTCTCGCCTTCGCCTACATTTTCCTGGGCTGATTCCATCATGGACGCGCCACCACGAAATCGGGTCAGCTGCCGGATGGCAACGACAACGACAACAACACGACCTGGCCAAGCACGACTCCGTGAGGTCTTCCGCCTCCCCGAACCCAGCCCGAGCCCCAACGTTTTGCCCCACATGTGGCTGTCCTCGCCGTCTTCAAACAGGTCCCCAGACCATACCATCGACAAGCCAGTTCTCCTGCCCGGCGCTCCATCCCAGCCACTGCCGCCAGCTCCACCCTGTGCAACTCCACGCCCCTGCCCAAACATAGACTTTTCCAAAGGAATTACACACAAACCAGTACATGCTAAACTACAAAATCAAGTTGGTATAAAATGAACATATGAACAAGTACATGCTAAACTACAAACTCAAATTGGTATACAACGAACATGACGCTCGATAGATATTTGTGGTCCCATGGTGAAAACATATTTTCAAAATTTTGAGAAATCCAAGTTGGCATAGTCATATGATTGCATACAACATATACATCCGAGTCATGTTATAGATCACCTAGATTGAAGAATGGGAACAATAGGAAGAAACTAAAAATAAATAAAAATACCACTTCTTTACGTTACAAAATGGTGACATGGTGTTTTCGGAAATATCGCACTTAATATAAGGAAAAAACTTAAAATTAATCTATTTTTTATAAAATGTATCGTTTTAATTAATATATAACCAATTTCGTGGTCATAAAATCGTGTAATTTAGAATGACTTAATTTTAGCATCTTTAAAACCTTAAACAAAATGCTGGACATGTCCAATATGCTAGACTTGATGCCCTCGCATTTGCGAGGGCCCCCTTGCTAGTTATTGGAATTGCTCTTAGACTAGTACAATACTAGTGCCCTGGACTGTGGTTTACAAACTTCTTCGAGAAGAGATTGCATCCACGTCGCCTCTGAGCGAGGGCTTTGTATTGCGCTTCAGTCCTTAAGCATGAAATTGTAAGCTGCTTGCGCACACTCCAGAAAATCACGTAAAGACAAAAGCAAATGATTAAACCACTACTGAAGGTCTATTGGCTCCATACTTGTCTTGGCATGGCCGTCACTATTAACCCCAATGAACCAACATTGTTTCCATTTCACATATTGACGGCTCTTGATCCGGTAGTTTGTTAGTGGTGTTTCGTTATCCAACTTCATCACTTCGTAATATTGTTTCTTGTTCTCCCTTGACTTCGTAACGAAGCAACGGTTCGAACCATTACGTAAGGAGTGTGTTCCAATCCATAGTGCATTCAACGTTTTCAAGTTCTCATCTATTTTGAGTGGAAGACTCATGCAGCTCTGCAAAACTTTTCATGTTAGCAGCAGTAAGCTCATGCGTCACTATAAAACATCGCCTAGAAAGTCAAATAATTAGGACACGGTGACAAGTGTAATATGTATCCATGAACTTCATAGTTTATTACGTCATATTTCTTCATATTTGCATCATAAATAAGGTTTCACCATAGTTTTCGATTGATTTACAAGATTTTCTAAGAAATCACAACATTTCGTTATTTAACTCAGCATAATAGAAAAAATCCCGTTTATATATTTTGGACTTTTAGGTACCATCCGTGCCTTAAATGAAGCGGAACATTTTGGCACACAATTTTTAGGAAGGCCGAAGAAGGCATGCCAAAGGAGATCACCAGGAAACCAACATGCTTCCTGGTGAGCCCCATGGTGTGGCCAAACTCCCAACCGCTCCATGGGTGGATCCCACTAACCTGTTGAACTTTTCTCGTTCTTCATGCTCACACCCACAAATGAGTCTTGACCTAAAATGTTATATATATGTCCCCGGCACGGACTCCTAAGGAGGTGGCCGCAAAAAGAGAAACCACGAAATAGAGACATAACTTGCGAAGATTGGAGGCAAAATGCCGACAGAGTCGGCTGTGGTTGCCCCTCCGCCTAGATAACCATAAACTCCATCATCACCATAATGAAGAGCAAATAATTTAACCCCTAGATTATGGGTTTGTGGAAGTAATTTGCACCATCTCTCTTTATGTACTTTATTCGTTGATTTAGAACCATATGAGCTACCCTACATGATTGTCGTCATGCTTGTGTTACCCCTATGGTGGATCCTTTGTTTATGACATGAGTTACAAGATGTGAATTTTCATTATGTGTATTGATCGATGCATATGTTACCCCGTTCATGTATGTCTTGTTCCGATCAAACTATATATGGAAGAACCCATGAGGGCGATGTATGTGTTATGTGGAGTAATATGATAGTAATAATTGGATTGTGACAATTTTTTGGTTGATGCTAGAGTTTTTACCTTACCGTTGTTTACCTGAGAAAAATGGACGGATGTTGTATATATTCAGCTTGTGACAACTAGGTGATATTTTAGATTTAGATAATGGTACCATATTTATATTCAACACCATGTCAATTTACTTAAGGCAATACTTTATTTAATGTTAAATTTGGTTAAAAAGTTCTCTTACTAAGGGAGTATCACCGAGTTGCATCATCTCAACACTAGGAGAGATGCCATATGAATGCGTATCAAAACACTACATGAAGTTTTATTGCTAATAACTTATTATTTGAAGCTATATTCGTACCACAATGTTTATGAGTGACAATACAAAAAAATATCTTACCCGGCGGACTTTTTGGACGACACAAGCTGCAGTTGCCTGTAAAAATATTTTGGCCAGCGGATGAGTATTCCCGGTGGGCAACAAGGCCAGCAGACAATTTTACGCCATGATCTGGTTGATACCGGCACAAAATTGTGTCGTGAAAGGTTTCATAGAAGAGGACACTCTTTTAGGCTGCACTACGGGGAAGGATGCATTAATTATTGCGTCACTCATTACAACCGTCATTACTTCTAGGTACCACGCTTGAGAATGGTCACCACACCGTGCTGACTAGTTATGCTTGTTTCACAGGCTAATGTGGCCCACCTAAGCTGGCCCTTGGTTTTATATATCGCAATCCGCACAACAACCACCAAGAAGCGGAGGAGACTCTCTTGGCGCCCGGGACAAGGGAGATGAGCACCCATCGGCGAGGCAGAGAAGCGACCATCGGCGACATGAAGATGCAATGCCAGCGAATATGTAAGTTACTTATTTTCTTGCAGATCCAATTTGAGGCTTTCTTTTTTCTGGATCTATTTTGGTACTTCGATCTAATGAAGACAATTTAATGGTTTTCTTATCAGATCGACACAATACCACGGTGCAGCTATCCAGAGTGGAACAACATCACTTTACGTTTTGGACAAGAGAGAAAATGTTTCCACGATCAATTCCCTCGCATACTAGTTGCATTTTAGGGCAAGGACACAAGTTGCACATTCTATAGCTGCAAGTACGAAACCCCTCGACGCCTTTACAAAACCTAGAGGGATAAACCACACTCAAGGAAAGTACATCCCACTACAAGAAAAGTTGCCATGGCCGACGAAGTTGAAGTCGCGCCGTGGTTGCTGGTGTACCATGGCCGACGATTTTGGGTCTGTCCGTTGTGCATGTCAAAACGTTTTTTTTCTCGTTTTTGAGGCCACCTAGCCCGACGAAACCGGCCAAAACGTTGCGTATGGTGGCCCGGGACGTGGTGCATCTCGAATTCTCGGGTTCGCCGGCCGAGTCAACGCAAATCCGCACCGCCGAGGGATGTAGGGCCCATATGGCAGCCTCTCTGGCATTGTTTTTTCTCGATCGCGCCATCTCGTTCAACGCTCTCTGGTCGAGCCGTTTACGATGCAGGATCATGGGTCCCGCATGTCATCCTCTATGAACCAAAATTCTTTCTATTCTTGGATTTTTTTTGACCCCCTGATTTCTGGCTACTTCCTTTTTCTTTTGATCCCTTGCCGCCTTGGAAACGTTGACACCGCTGCTGCTAATTGGGACCCGCATGTCATCCTCTATGAGCAATCAACTTTCTTTTCTTGGAGTTTTTTTTGGCACCTCAAATTTGGTCACTTGCCTTTTTCTTTCGATCCCCTGCCGCCTCTCAAACGGTGATACCGCTGCTGCTAAATGGGACCCGCATGTCATCCTCTATGTACTATAAAACTTTCTTTTCTTGGATTTTTTTGGCACCTCATATTTGGTCACTTGCCTTTTTCTTTCGATCCCCTGCCGCCTCTCAAACGGTGATACCGCTGCTGCTAAATGGGACCCGCATGTCATCCTCTATGTACTATAAAACTTTCTTTTCTTGGATTTTTTTGGCACCTCATATTTGGTCACTTACCTTTTTCTTTCGATCCCCTGCCGCCTCTCAAACGGTGAGACCGCTGCTGCTAAATGAGACCAGCATGTCATCCTCTATGTACTATAAAACTTTCTTTTCTAGGATTTTTTGGAACCTCATATTTGGTCATTGCCTTTTTCTTTCGATCCCGTGCAGCCTCTCAAACGGTGATACCGCTGTCGCTAAATGGGACCCGCATGTCATCCTCTATGTACAATCAAGTTTCTTTTCTTGAATTATTTTTGGCTCCTGATATTTGGTCACTTGCATTTTTCTTTCGATCTCATGCCACGTTGAGGACCCTGCTGGCACATGGGACCCGCATGTCATCCTCTATGTACAATAAAATTTCTTTTCTTGGATTATTTTTGGCTCCTGATATTTGGTCACTTGCCTTTTTCTTTCGATCCCGTGCAGCCTCTCAAACGGTGATACATTCGCTAAATGGGACCCGCATGTCATCCTCTATGTACACTCAAGTTTCTTTTCTTGAATTATTTTTGGCTCCTAATATTTGGTCACTTGCCTTTTTCTTTCGATCTCATGCCACGTTTGAAACGTTGAGGAACTTTCTTGGCTCATGGGACTGCATGTCATCCTCTATGTGCTATAAAAGTTTATTTTCTTGGGTTTTTTTTCACCCTCCGATTTTTGGCTATTTCGTTTTTCTTTTGATACCCCGCCGCCTTGGAAACGTTGAGTAAGCTGCTGACTCATGGGACCCGCATGTCATCCTCTATGTACAATCAACTTTCTTTTTCTTTTGATCTCAAGCCGCATTTGAAACGATGAGACCGCTGCTGCTAATTGGGACCCGCATGTCATCCTCTATGTACAATAAAGTTTTTTTCTTGGATTATCTTTGGCTCCTGATATTTTGTCACTTGCCTTTTTCTTTCGATCTCATGCCGCCTTTGAAACGTTGAGTAAGCTGCTGGCTCATGGGTCCCGCATGTCATCCTCTACGAACAATAAAAGTTTCCTTTCTTGGAGTTATTTTTGACCCCTAATTTCTGGCTATTTGCTTTTTTCTTTTGATCTCCTGCCCCCTTTGAAACGATGACGACGCAGCTGGCAGGTTGGTCCCACATGTCATCCTCTGTGAACAATAAAAGTTTCCTTTGATGGATTTATTTTGAACCCCTAATTAATTTCGGGATATTTCCTTTTTTCCTTTGATCCCCTGCCGCCTTGGAATCGTTGAGGATGCTGCTGCCTCATGGGTCCCGCATGTCATCCTCTCAGAACGGTAAATGTTTCTTTTCTTGGATTTTGTTGACCAAACGATTTTTGGCTTATTTTTTCTTTCGATCTCCTGCAGCCTTTAAAACGTTCAGGGTGCTGCTGGCTCACGGGTCCCACATGTCAACCTCTATGAACAATAAACGCTGAGGATGCTGCTGCCTCATGGGTCCCGCATGTCATCCTCTCAGAACGAAAATGTTTCTTTTCTTGTATTTTTTACCAACAGATTTTTGGTTTATTTTTTCTTTCCATCCCCTGCCGCCTTTAAAACGTTGACGACGCTGCTGGCTCATGGGTCCCCGATGTCAGCCTCCCCGTACAAGAAACATGTGATATCTTGATTATTTTGCAGACAATAAACATTGTATTTCGCTCTGAGCTATTGCAAACGGATAAATTAAATCTTTATTTTTACATAAACAAAATTATATGTTGAATCTCCTTGTTTTGTGTTTTTGCGAAGCATAGGACTTTCCTGTTTTTCTAGAAAAATCCGAACTTTCCTGTTTTGGAGTGGGTTGAAATTGTACGAGTCAAAAGGCCCAGCAGGATAGTTCGAAGGCCCAGATGTCCAGATGCAGCCCAATTGAAATCTTTCTTTTCTTGGATTTTTTTCACCCCCTGATTTCTGGCTACTTCATTTTTCTTTTGGTCCTGTGCCGCCTTGGAAACGTTGAGACCGCTGCTGCAAAATGGGACCCGCATGTCATCCTCTATGTACAATAAAATTTCTTTTCTTGGATTATTTTTGGCTCCTGATATTTGATCACTTGCCTTTTTCTTTCGATCCCGTGCAGCCTCTTAAACGGTGATACCGCTGCTGCTAAATGGGACCCGCATGTCATCCTCTATGTACACTCAAGTTTCTTTTGTTGAATTATTTTTGGCTCCTGATATTTGGTCACTTGCCTTTTTCTTTCGATCTCATGCCACGTTTGAAACGTTGAGGAACCTGCTGGCTCATGGGACCCGCATGTCATCCTCTATGTGCTATAAAAGTTTATTTTCTTGGGTTTTTTTTCACCCTCTGATTTTTGGCTATTTCCTTTTCCTTTTGATCCCCTGCCGCCTTGGAAACGTTGAGTAAGCTGCTGACTCATGGGACCCGCATGTCATCCTCTATGTACAATCAACTTTCTTTTCTTTTGATCTCAAGCCGCATTTGAAATGTTGAGACCGCTGCTGCTAATTGGGACCCGCATGTCATCCTCTATGTACAATAAAGTTTCTTTTCTTGGATTATCTTTGGCTCCTGGTATTTTGCCACTTGCCTTTTTCTTTCGATCTCATGCCGCCTTTGAAATGTTGAGTAAGCTGCTGGCTCATGGGTCCCGCATGTCATCCTCTACGAACAATAAAAGTTTCCTTTCTTGGAGTTATTTTTGACCCGTAATTTCTGGCTATTTACCTTTTTCTTTTGATCTCCTGCCCCCTTTGAAACGATGAGGACGCTGTTGGCAGGTCGGTCCCACATGTCATCCTCTGTGAACAATAAAAGTTTCCTTTGATGGATTTATTTTGAACCCCTAATTAATTTCTGGATATTTCCTTTTTTTTTTCCTTTGATCCCCTGCCGCCTTGGAATCGTTGAGGATGCTGCTGCCTCATGGGTCCCGCATGTCATCCTCTCAGAACGGTAAATGTTTCTTTTATTGGATTTTGTTTACCAAATGATTTTTGGCTTATATTTTATTTCGATCTCCTGCCGCCTTTAAAACGTTGAGGACGCTCGCCGGCTCACGGGTCCCACATGTCGGCCTCTATGAACACAAACGCCGAGGATGCTGCTGCCTCATGGGTCCCGCATGTCATCCTCTTTGAACGAAATGTTTCTTTTCTTGGATTTTTTACCAACATATTTTTGGTTTATTTTTTCTTTCCATCCCCTGCCGCCTTTAAAACGTTGACGACGCTGCTGGCTCATGGGTCCCCGATGTCAGTCTCCCCGTACAAGAAACATGTGATATCTTGATTATTTTGCAGACAATAAACAGTGTATTGCGCTCTGAGCTATTTCAAACGGATAAATTAAATCTTTATTTTTTAATAAACAAACTTATATGTTGAATCTCCTTGTTTTTTTGTTTTTGCGAAGCATCGGTCTTTCCTGTTTTTTTAGAAAATTCCGAACTTTCCTGTTTTGGAGTGGGCTGAAATTGTACGAGTCAAAAGGCCAAGCAGGATAGTTCGAAGGCCCAGATGTCCAGATGCAGCCCAATTGAGATCTTTCTTCTTCGATTTTTTTCACCCCCTAATTTCTGGCTACTTCATTTTTCTTTTGGTCCTGTGTCGCCTTGGAAACGTTGAGACCGCTGCTGCAAAATGGGACCCGCATGTCATCCTCTATGTACAATAAAATTTCTTTTCTTGGATTATTTTTGGCTCCTGATATTTGGTCACTTGCCTTTTTCTTTCGATCCCGTGCAGCCTCTCAAACGGTGATACCGCTGCTGCTAAATGGGGCCCGCATGTCATCCTCTATGTACAATCAAGTTTCTTTTCTTGAATTATTTTTGGCTCCTGATATTTGGTCACTTGCATTTTTCTTTCGATCTCATGCCACGTTGAGGACCCCTGAGGCTCATGGGTCCCGCATGTCATCCTCTATGTACTATAAAACTTTCTTTTCTTGGATTCTTTTTGGCACCTCATATTTGGTCACTTGCCTTTTTCTTTCGATCCCCTGCCGCTTCTCAAACGGTGATACCGCTGCTGCTAATTGGGACCCGCATGTCATCCTCTATGTACAATCAAGTTTCTTTTCTTGAATTATTTTTGGCTCCTGGTATTTGGTCACTTGCCTTTTTCTTTCGATCTCATGCCACGTTGAGGACCCTGATGGGTCATGGGACCCGCATGTCATCCTCTATGTGCTATAAAAGTTTATTTTCTTGGGTTTTTTTTCACCCTCTGATTTTTGGCTATTTCCTTTTCCTTTAGATCCCCTGCCGCCTTGGAAACGTTGAGTAAGCTGCTGACTCATGGGACCCGCATGTCATCCTCTATGTACAATCAAGTTTCTTTTCTTGAATTATTTTTGGATCCTGATATTTGGTCACTTGCCTTTTTCTTTCGATCTCATGCCACGTTTGAAACGTTGAGTAAGTTGCGGACTCATGGGACCCGCATGCCATCCTAATTTCTGGAGTTTTTTTTACCCCCTAATTTCTGGCTACTCTTTTTCTTTTGATCTCAAGCCGCATTTGAAACGTTGACACCGCTGCTGCAAAATGGGACCCGCATGTCATCTTTTATGTACAATAAAGTTTCTTTTCTTGGATTATTTTTGGCTCCTGATATTTGGTCTCTTGTCTTTTTCTTTCGATCTCATTCCGCCTTTGAAACGCTGAGGAAGCTGCTAGCGCATGGGCCCCGCATGTCATCCTCTATGAACAATAAAAGTTTCCTTTCTTGGAGTTATTTTTGACCGCTAATTTCTAGCTACTTCCTTTTTCTTTTGATCCCCTGCCGCCTTGGAAATGTTGAGTAAGCTGCTGACACAAGGGGCCCGCATGTCATCCTCTATGTACAATCAACTTGCAAGATCTTGGAGCGAAAGAGCTTGTATAAGTGGGACCCATATGCCATCCTCTATGTACAATAAAAGTTTCTTTTCTTGGATTATTTTTTGCTCCTGATATTTGGTCACTTTCCTTTTTCTTTCGATCTCATGCCGCCTCTGAAAAGTTGAGTAAGGTGCTGGCTCATGGGACCCGCATGTCATCCTCTATGTACAATAAAGTTTCTTTTCTTAGATTTTTTTACCCCCTGATTTTTGGTCACTTGCTTTTTTCTTTCGATCATATGCCGCCTTTGAAATTGAGGTCGCAGGTGGCTCAAGGGTCCCACATGTCAGCATCTATGAACAATAAACCATTCCTTTGTTGGATTTATTTTTTACCCCTAATTTCTGGCTATTTGCCTTTTTCTTTTGATCCCCTGCCCCCTTTGAAACGGCTGGCAGGTCGGTCCCACATGTCATCCTCTATGAAGAATAAAAGTTTCCTTTTTTGGATTTATTTTTGACCCCTAATTTACTGGCTATTAGCCTTTTCTTCGATCCCCGCCGACTTCGAAATGATGAGGATCTTTCTGGCAGACCGGTCCCACATGTCAGCCTCTATGAACTATAAATGTTTCCTTTCTAGGATTTATTTTTTACCCCTATTTTCGGGCTACTTGCCTTTTTCTTTGAAACGTTGAGGACGCTACTGTCTCATGGGTCCCACATGGCATCCTCTCTGAACTATAAACCTTCATTTCTTGTTAACGACAAGTTTATCAGTATTATTTTTGCAGACTAATACAAGCTCTTTCGCTCCAAGATCTTGCAAGTTGATAGATTAAATCATGGAATTATCAGGATATGTTTTAAATGTGGTTATGGAGCGATCAAGGATTTTCATATTGTGCACGAGCAGTTTCAAAAATTGGAACCCAATAATTCAAAATAAATAAAAACAACTTTTATGTAGAATCTCCGTGTTTTTTTTGCCAATCATAGGATCTGTGTTTCATTATAAAAGGGCCGAAATTGCATGAGCAGAAAGGCCCATTTGTGGTTATTGGGCTTTGACAGCCGGAGCAAGTAGACCGAAAACAATTACCATGTAGATGTTCGTTGGCAACCCAAAAGTGAAATATTGGGCCCAACAGGGGAAGGTTGAACAGTACTTTTTCTATTGGGAAGGTGGTACATGGGGTTATCCTGACAAAAAAAATAAAACATGGGTTACTGAAGGTTGCCCATTTGTGCCCAATATGTTTGTCAGCAGGAGCTTTACCTTCCGCCACCGCCGCCTTGGTCGAGCTAGCGGTACAGCGGCGTCTCGAGCTCGGGGTAGCGCAGCGTCCGCGCGCGCCCCAAATTAAGGTACCTATTAAGCGGAGATACGTACCGGTGACGAGCACATCGGCCTCGCGACGGCACCTACGATAGGCTCGGCTGGCCTTGGGGCATTTAACCCTAGCCTCTTCAATGCTCAAGTTTTAGAAATGTTTCTGGCTCTGTTCAACACTGGATCAAATTTGTCAACATGACCATTTTTATGGAGTAGCAACGAGTTGAATCTCTCAAAACTCTTTAAGTTCTGCAATATAACGACTAATTGGGACTACCTTATACAAAATGATTACATATCCTTATTTTGGAAGCAAGCAATCACACACTTATAGTTTGCTAGTCAGCTGCACGTAACGTTAAAAATCGGCAATTATAATGAATAAACCTGTAATCTTCACTTAAAATGCATTAAGGAGCATCAAATTTGACAAATCAAACCATGTCTTACTGAAAATTGACATGTCTTTCTCATGCAGAAATTAAAATTATCCATGCATGTGCGTTTATACAGGTTAAGTTTTGCACGTATTATTTTTTGTACTAACTTTTCTGACTACCTTCAAAGCTCCAATCCTTCTTCATCATCTTTGTTGTACCGCACTGATGCAAGTGAATGCGAGCTGCTCGCCAGATGCGACTTCGTGTCCGATATGTGTTCTATGCCTTCTCCATCTAGTGCTAGTTACGCCTCTGTGCTAATTAATTCTATCCTAGTGCCTACATCCAGCACAAACCTCTGTCATTGCAGCTGTGACTCACCTCGACCATTGGAGCCCAATCACAAGAGCGAGCTCGATCAGTCGTCTCAACCAGAGAGGCATGTGTCTCATGGTTAGCTATCTACAACTTGCTGTCTTACTAAAACCATGCCTATCATAGAGATCACCTCGCTGGTGTAGCAATGGCTGCAAGTAGCTGCTATGGGGATAAGGAAGAAAAGATTTAAAAAATGGGGTGGGGCCAACAAGCAGGAAAGCTATCTATAGCTTTATGGATGTTTCTGGAATTGGGTAGAAAATAGTAGATGACACTGTAGCAGCGAATCCCAGAGACCAAGGCCGTTGGATGATGTCTAATGAACGAGCGAGCTGTGTTCAAGAAAAAAACGGCAGAACAAAATAGGCGAAATTAGCTTGAATTTTGATAATAAATCTTGGGCATTTTCCCTCGAACATGATGTACTACTACTACTGTACTCAACTTTGGGTAGTCTCTGGACTAGTCTCCCTCGTCCACCAATTATTATTATTATATTATATATACTACTGTGGAAAGTTGAGGGGAGTCCCTAGTCCCGAGCACTTCGCCCACTTCCCCTGGCCTCATCCCAGAGATCTCACACCAACCACCTCACCGTCGACTAGCCGCCAGTCTACACCCCTCCGAAGAATCCCCAATGGCGGCGACGCCCCTACTAGAGCGCTCCTCACGCGAGCGCATCATCGAGTCTGGCCCACATGTCTTCCGTGCCTGCCGTGTGTCGGCAAGCACGACCGACTTCTCTGTCGGCGAGCCGCCGGCCGTGGGCGAGGGCGAGGCGTCCCCGTACACTATGACAGTGCACATCTTCTTCTCGAGGATGTACGAGCTCAGGAGGATGGCCGGCCCCCTCCCTGCCCCACTGGATGAGGACGATATCGCCACTACACCCTGCGAAGAGGTGGTGCTGGATCTTGGCTTGCCTCCGAGGGAGCTGCGTAGTGGGGGCTATGTCGTGCGAACTATGCGCGAGATTCTTGCCCGTGTATGGCTGCTCAAGAACCTGAACCTCACGGAGGAGGAGTGGGACATCATCATGCCTTACGATGTTATGCACATGATGTGGCAGCATGCGTGTCGTCGGGTCGGTGGCCTCCACTTCGACCTCACCCTTAGGGTGGACCACCGGCTCATTGTCAACTTGCCGGTGCTGCAAGACAGTTGGGTCCTAGTTGCGTCGGAGGACGGCCACTGCAGCATATGCATGCAGGGGCTATCGCGGCGCACAACGGTGCGTCTCCGGGGATGCAAACACCCGTTCCATAGGAAGTGCATCTTCTCCTGGTTTGTAACGAACGCCAGCTGCCCTATCTGCCGCGATAAAGTGCTGACCCATCTTATTTTCGATTTGTAGCATAGTATGAATAAAAACCCTGTATGATAGGGATGCCATGCCAACTTGAATCCTATGTCAAGAGAAATTCTATTTGATTGTGGTTATAAGATATTTTGCATTAGTTTGATCTATTATCATTCTATTTTCCTATGGGATATGACCCTATGAATCAAACAGCCTGGGATTACTTCCACACAATTAAGTTTGACCAACTTTTAGTAGGACAACAAACATAAATAATTAGTCATCATGGGATTACAATCCAACAGATAATTGTCTTCAGGACTCATACATTTTCCAAATAGAAAAATCAAAACAAATCATGGTTCTTCATCTCACAGCATGATACAGAGACAAGAGTCTAATCATCATCATCATCATCATCATCATCATCATCATCATCATCATCATCATCATCATCACCTCCGTCTTCATTCTGATATTCGTGCATGGTCTCATCCTGCTCGTCGTGTCCATTCTCCTCCTGAGATTCACCAGGTAGCTTCAGTTTATCCATCTCTTTGTCGACTATACTAACCTCAACTGTGAAATCTACTTCTCCATCATGTGCAGGGATACCTGTATCCAACGAGGTTTCATCAATGTCAGTGATGTCTACGCTCCCCTCCTTTTCCTGTAGACAGTGTTGGGCCTCCAAGAGCAGAGGTTTGTAGAACAGCAGCAAGTTTTACCTTAAGTGGATCACCCAAGGTTTATCGAACTCAGGGAGGAAGAGGTCAAAGATATCCCTCTCATGCAACCCTGCAACCACAAAGCAAGAAGTCTCTTGTGTCCCCAACACACCTAATAGGTGCACTAGTTCGGCGAAGAGATAGTGAAATACATGTGGTATAAATAAGTAGTAGCAACGGCACCAGAAAAGTGCTTTGCCCAGGACAGTAAACAAGCAGTAGTAACGCAGCAGTAGTAACGCAGTAAAACAGTAAACAAGCAGCGATAGCAGTATTTAGGAACAAGGCCTAGGGATTAGACTTTCACTAGTGGACACTCTCAACATTGATCACATAACAGAATAGATAAATGCATACTCTACACTCTTTTGTTGGATGATGAGCATTATTGCGTAGGATTACACAAACCCTCAATGCCGGAGTTAACAAGCTCCACAATTCAATGTTCATATTTAAATAACCTTAGAGTGCATGAAAGATCAACACGACTAAACCAAGTACTAACATAGCATGCACACTGTCACCTTCACACTATGTAGGAGGAATAGATCACATCAATACCATCATAGCAATAGTTAACTTCATAATCTCAAGAGATCATAATCATAGCCTACGCCAAGTACTAACACGGATGCACACACTGTCACCATTACACCGTGCAGGAGGAATAAAACTACTTTAATAACACCACTAGAGTAGCACATAGATAAATTGTGATACAAAACACATTGCAATCATAAAGAGATATAAATAAGCACTTCACTATGCCATTCATAACAGTGAATAAGTATTCTGTGAAATATAGCCTAACAGATCCACACGGTGCACACACTGTCACCTTTACACACGTGGGACAAGGAGTCTCCGGAGATCACATAAGTAAAATTCACTTGACTAGCATAATGACATCTAGATTACAAGCATCATCATATGAATCTCAATCATGTAAGGCAGCTCATGAGATTATTGTATTGAAGTACATAGGAGAGAGATGAACCACATAGCTACCGGTACAGCCCCGAGCCTCGATGGAGAACTACTCCCTCCTCATGGGAGACAGCAGCGTTGATGGAGATGGCGGTGGTGTCGATGGAGGAGCCTTCCGGGGGCACTTCCCCATCCCGGCGGCGTGCCGGAACAGAGACTCCTGTCCCCCAGATCTTGGCTTCGCGATGGCGGCGGCTCTGGATGGTTTCTCGTACCGTGGCTTTTTCGTATCGAGGTTTTAGGTCCAGGGGCTTTATATAGGCGAAGAGGCGACGTCAGGAGGTCGAAGGGGAGCCGACACTATAGGGGGGCGCGGCCCCCCCTTGGCCGCGCCGGCCTAGGGTTTGGTGGGCCTGTGCCCCCTCTCTGGCGGTTCTCGTGTGTTCTGGATGCTTCCGGGAAAAATAGGAACCTGGGCGTTGATTTCGTCCAATTCCGAGAATATTTCCTTACTAGGATTTCTGAAACCAAAAACAGCAGAAAACAGCAACTGGCACTTCGGCATCTTGTTAATAGGTTAGTTCCAGAAAATGCACGAATATGACATAAAGTGTGCATAAAACATGTAGATATCATCAATAATGTGGCATGGAACATAAGAAATTATCGATACGTCGGAGACGTATCAGCATCCCCAAGCTTAGTTCCTACTCGTCCCCGAGTAGGTAAACGATAACAAAGATAATTTCTGAAGTGACATGCTACCAACATGATCTTAATGATACTATTGTAAAGCATATGAGATGAATGCAGCGATCAAAGCAATGTTAATGCAATGAGTAAACAATTGAATCATATAGCAAAGACTTTTCATGAATAGTACTTTCAAGACAAGCATCAATAAGTCTTGCATAAGAGTTAACTCATAAAGCAATAAATTCATAGTAGAGGCATTGAAGCAACACAAAGGAAGATTAAGTTTCAGCGGTTGCTTTCAACTTGTAACATGTATATCTCATGGATAGTTGTCAATGCAAAGAAATATAACAAGTGCAATATGCAAGTATGTAGGAATCAATGCACAGTTCACACAAGTGTTTGCTTCTTGAGGTAGAGAGAGATAGGTGAACTGACTCAACATAAAAATAAAAGAATGGTCCTTCAAAGAGGAAAGCATCGATTGCTATATTTGTGCTAGAGCTTTGATTTTGAAAACATATAGAGAGCAATAAAAGTAAAATTTTGAGAGGTGTTTGTTGTTGTCAACGAATGGTAGTGGGCACTCTAACCCCCTTGCCAGACAAACCTTCAAAGAGCGGCTCCCATTTTATTTTATTTTTGGGTGGCACTCCTTCCAACCTTTCTTTCACAAACCATGGCTAACCGAATCCTCGGGTGCCTGCCAACAATCTCATACAATGAAGGAGTGCCTTTTTATTTTAGTTTTATTATGATGACACTCCTCCCAACCTTTGCTTACACAAGCCATGGCTAACCGAATCCTTCGGGTGCCATCCAACAATCACATACCATGGAGGAGTGTCTATTTTTGTTAATTAATTTGGGACTGGGAATCCCATTGCCAGCTCTTTTTGCAAAATTATTGGATAAGCGGATGAAGCCACTAGTCCATTGGTGAAAGTTGCCCAACAAGACTGAAAGATAAACACCACATACTTCCTCATGAGCTATAAAACATTGACACAAATCAGAGGTGATAAATTTTGAATTGTTTAAAGGTAGCACTCAAGCAATTTACTTTGGAATGGCGGAAAAATACCATGTAGTAGGTAGGTATGGTGGACACAAATGGCATAGTGGTTGGCTCAAGGGTTTTGGATGCATGAGAAGTATTCCCTCTCGATACAAGGCTTAGGCTAGCAAGGTTGTTTGAAGCGAACACAAGCATGAACTAGTACATCAAAACTTACATAAAAGACATATTACAAGCATTATAAGACTATACATCGTCTTCCTTGTTGTTCAAACACCTCACTAGAAAATATCTAGACTCTAGAGAAACCACTCATGCAAACCAAATTTTAACCAGCTCTATGTATTTCTTCACTAATAGGTGCAAAGTATATGATGCAAGAGCTTAAACATGAGCACAACAATTGCCAAGTATCACATTATCCAAGACATTATAGCAATTACTACATGTATCATTTCCCGATTCCAACACCATATAACAATTAACGAAGCAGTTTCAACCTTCGCCATGAAAATTAAAAGCTAAGAACACATGTGTTCATATGAACCAGCGGAGCGTGTCTCTCTCCCACACAAGCATTTATTCAAACAAAAACAAAAACGAAAACAAACAGACGCTCCAAGCAAAGTACATAAGATGTGACCGAATAAAAATATAGTTTCAAGAGAAGGAACCTGATAATTTGTCGATGAAGAAGGGGATGCCTTGGGCATCCCCAAGCTTAGATGCTTGAGTCTTCTTGAAATATGCAGGGATGAACCACCGGGGCATCCCCAAGCTTAGAGCTTTCACTCTCCTTGATCATAGTGTATCATCCTCCTCTCTTGACCCTTGAAAACTTCCTCCACACCAAACTCGAAACAAACTCATTAGAGGGTTAGTGCATAATCAAAAATTCACATGTTCAGAGGTGACACAATCATTCTTAACACTTCTGGACATTGCCCAAAGCTACTGGAAGTCAATGGAACAAAGAAATCCATCCCACATAGCAAAAGAGGCAATGCGAAATAAAAGGCAGAATCTGTCAAAACAGATCAGTCTGTAAAGACGAATTTTATTGAGGCACCAGACTTGCTCAAATGAAAATTCTCAAATTGAATGAAAGTTGCGTACATATCTGAGGATCACTCACGTAAATTGGCATAATTTTCTGAGTTACCTACAGAGAATTTTGCCCAGATTCGTGACAGCAAAGAAATCTGTTTCTGCGCAGTAATCCCAATCTAGTATGAACCTTACTATCAACGACTTTACTTGGCACAACAAAACACTAAACTAAGATAAGGAGAGGTTGCTACAGTAGTAAACAACTTCCAAGACACAAATATAAAACAAAGTACTGTAGCAAAATAACACATGGGTTATCTCCCAAGAAGTTCTTTCTTTATAGCCATTAAGATGGGCTCAGCAGTTTTAATGATGCACTCGCAAGAAATAGTATTTGAAGCAAAAGAGAGCACCAAGAAGCAAATCCAAAACACATTTAAGTCTAACATGCTTCCTATGAAAAGGAATCTTGTAAATAAACAAGTTCATGAAGAGCAAAGTAACTAGCATAGGAAGATAGAACAAGTGTAGCTTCAAAAATTTCAGCACATAGAGAGGTGTTTTAGTAACATGAAAATTTCTACAACCATATTTTCCTCTCTCATAATAATATCCAGTAGCATCATGAGCAAACTCAACAATATAACTATCACATAAAGCATTCTTATCATGAGTCTCATGCATAAAATTATCATTACTCTCCACATAAGCGTAATCAATTTTATTAGTTGTAGTGGGAGCAAATTCAACAAAGTAGCTATCATTATTATTCTCATCATCAAATATAGGAGGCATATTGTAATCATAATCAAATTTATCCTCCATAACAGGTGGCACCAAAAGACTACTATCATTATAATCATCATAAATAGGAGGTAAAGTATCGTCAAAGAAAATTTTCTCCTCCATGCCCGGGGGACTAAAAAGATCATGCTCGTCAAAGCCAGCTTCCCCAAGCTTAGAATTTTCCATAGCATTAGCAACAATAGTGTTCAAAGCATTCATATTAATAACATTCCCATTAGCATGCATATAAAGTTCCATGGGTTTTTTAATTCTCTCTTCAAACACATCATGTCCTAATTCAAGATAAAGTTCATAAAGTTCTCTCATATTTTTGTTGTTTTCCATTATGCCTAACTAGTGTAAACAAGAAACAAAAAGATGCAATTGCAGGATCTAAAGGAAATAGCTTCGAGCACAAACACAATGGCGCCAGAAAAGTACTGTTACCTGGAACCGGAGTATGAGTGCCTTTTACCTTTCCTCACTGCAAGAACGGCGCCTAAAATAGCTTGATGTCTACGCCCCCTCCTTTTCCTGTAGACAGTGTTGGGCCTCCAAGAGCAGAGGTTTGTAGAACAGCAGCAAGTTTTCCCTTAAGTGGATCACCCAAGGTTTATCGAACTCAGGGAGGAAGAGGTCAAAGATATCCCTCTCATGCAACCCTGCAACCACAAAGCAAGAAGTCTCTTGTGTCCCCAACACACCTAATAGGTGCACTAGTTCGGCGAAGAGATAGTGAAATACAGGTGGTATAAATAAGTAGTAGCAACGGCACTTAAAAGTGCTTTGCCCAGGACAGTAAACAAGCGTAGTAACGCAACAAAGAGTAACGCAAGAAACAGTAAACAAGCAGCGATAGCAGTATTTAGGAACAAGGCCTAGGGATTAGACTTTCACTAGTGGACACTCTCAACATTGATCACATAACAGGATAGATAAATGCATACTCTACACTCTTTTGTTGGATGATGAACATTATTGCGTAGGATTACACGAACCCTCAATGCCGGAGTTAACAAGCTCCACAATTCAATGTTCATATTTAAATAACCTTAGAGTGCATGAAAGATCAACACGACTAAACCACGTACTAACATAGCATGCACACTGTCACCTTCACACTATGTAGGAGGAATAGATCACATCAATACCATCATAGCAATAGTTAACTTCATAATCTACAAGAGATCATAATCATAGCCTACGCCAAGTACTAACACGGATGCACACACTGTCACCATTACACCGTGCAGGAGGAATAAAACTACTTTAATAACATCACTAGAGTAGCACATAGATAAATTGTGATACAAAACACATTGTAATCATAAAGAGATATAAATAAGCACTTCACTATGCCATTCATAACAGTGAATAAGTATTCTGTGAAATATAGCCTAAGAGACCCACACGGTGCACACACTGTCACCTTTACACACGTGGGACAAGGAGTCTCCGGAGATCACATAAGTAGAATTCACTTGACTAGCATAATGACATCTAGATTACAAGCATCATCATATGAATCTTAATCATGTAAGGCAGCTCATGAGATTATTGTATTGAAGTACATAGGAGAGAGATGAACCACATAGCTACCGGTACAGCCCCGAGCCTCGATGGAGAACTACTCCCTCCTCATGGGAGACATCAGCGTTGATGGAGATGGCGGTGGTGTCGATGGAGGAGCCTTCCGGGGGCACTTCCCCGTCCCGGCGGCGTGCCGGAACAGAGACTCCTGTCCCCCAGATCTTGGCTTCGCGATGGCGGCGGCTCTGGATGGTTTCTCGTACCGTGGCTTTTTCGTATCGAGGTTTTAGGTCCAGGGGCTTTATATAGGCGAAGAGGCGGCGTCAGGAGGTCGAAGGGGCGCCGACACTATAGGGGGCGCGGGCCCCCCCTTGGCCGCGCCGGCCTAGGGTTTGGTGGGCCTGTGCCCCCTCTCTGGCGGTTCTCGTGTGTTCTGGATGCTTCCGGGCAAAATAGGAACCTAGGCGTTGATTTCGTCCAATTCCGAGAATATTTCCTTACTAGGATTTCTGAAACCAAAAACAGCAGAAAACAACAACTGGCACTTCGGCATCTTGTTAATAGGTTAGTTCCAGAAAATGCACGAATATGACATAAAGTGTGCATAAAACATGTAGATATCATCAATAATGTGGCATGGAACATAAGAAATTATCGATACGTCGGAGACGTATCAGTCAGCAACTTTAGTTTGCCTAGAACCAGCGAAATCATCTTGCTGGGCACCAATTATTGGATCCGCATTCTCATCCAAATCATATATGTTCCTTGCCACAAACTTTTGCACATACTGCCATCCTTTTCTAGATCTGTCTTCCAAGAAAAGTACCTTGGCCGCTTGAGGTACCAAAATATAAGGATCATCCTTGTACCATCGAGCGAGTATTGACTGATATGAAATACCCATCATTTCTGGCACCTTTGCCCTTGTTTGGATCTTGGTTGTACCAGTGACACTTAAATAGAACCACAGATCGGACAGTAACCTTATCACTATAGAACAACTGAATAACCTCTTCTATGTGGCCATAATGGTCAAATGACTCTGATCTCTTCTTTCTGGTTGTCAAGTGATCTCCACTGGTTGTGATGCCACTATTTCGTGTCTTCAAATGTTGTTTACGCTCATAGGAGATGTAATGGACACCATTGGCATTGCAAGCTGCAGCTACCAACACCCTCTTATCTGGACCACGTGATAGGACAAGGAGATCAGCACTAACAGCGCCTGGATTCTCCGCATGGAGTTTCGAGATCTACGATTACAAAATAGACAAGAGGTCATCTCATGTGAAAACACATAGACAAGTCAGAGTGCAATTGAACATCTTACATGTTTCTCAAACCAGTCCTGAAACCCACTCCCACGTGCCGATAGCTTTCCATTCGTTTCCATGTACAACCTGCAAAACATAGCCAAGTCAGCTGAATATATTTCATTTTGATACAAGTTCATAGTATATGCGAGGAACTGAGGATTTCGTGTGCATAGTACTCACTTAACATATTCATCAGCCTCTGCAGCATTATTCAACACATACCAAGACAGCTGTTCAAATTCAGACTGCTCTAATGTTTTTTCGGTCCTCTTTCCTATTAGCTCAACACCATGATTAAAAACAGATCCTCCAACTTCCAAAATTCTGCGACCCCGGTTGAATCTGGTCTCAATATCAGGAATATATCTTGATGCAAATGTATATGCTTCAGCAGCAATATACGCCACTGCAATGCAAGCCTCCGGTCTAGCTTTGTTCCTAACTGTATTCTTGAAAGTGCACAGTCGACGTTCTATAGGGTACATCCATCCATACTATACCGGACCTCTTAAAAGTGCCTCATCAGGTAGATGAATAGCCAAATGCACCATCACATCAAAGAACGCTGGAGGATATATCAGCTCCAGCTTGCACAGGATTACTGCTATGTCCACCTTAAGACGTTTTACAACAGCTATGCTTAGAGTTTTACTACATATTTCCCTAAAGAACCTTCCCAACTCTGCAATCACGTTGTACATATTTGGCTTCACTAAATCTTTAATGCCAATAGCTAAAAGCCTTTGCAGCAGGATGTGACAATCGTGAGTTTTCAACCCTTGGAGCTTGTTTCCTTCAGCATTGAGACAATTTGCAATGTTGGAAGCAAATCCGAACGGGAACATCACACCTCGGAGGTACTCACAAAATAATCTCCTTTTAGGCATCGGCAATGTGAATTCCGCGCCTCGAAACTTATAATGTTTTTCCTTGCCTTTGTTCACTTTGTCATTACGATCCAGTTGCAAGTGCCTGTTAACATTCAATGTTGCACAATCAATCCTAGCATTTGAGCTATCTTTTGTCTTGGATGGAATGTTGAGTAATGTGCCGACAATGCTGTCACATATATTTTTCTCCATGTGCATGATATCAATATTATGCCGAAGCTTCTTACCAGCCCAATACGGCAAGTCCCAAAGAGTGGCCCTGCGCTTATAAAATATTCTCGGTCTATCATTTTCCATTTCCTTCCTCTTGGTACATGCTGCTATTTCACCTCCCATCTTCCTTTTGGTAGCTGCTAGACTCAGTTCATCTCCTCTCTTCTTCCTTTTTCTACCTGCTACTACTGCTGCTGCATCTTCTGTATTCTTCTCTGCTTGTACTTGTGGGCGGCTGGTGGTTTTCCTGGTTTAACATTTCTGACCGCTTCTAGGTGCGCCTCCAACTCGTGACTCATAAAGTGCTGCGGTTCAGTCTTTGCACAGGCCTGATCACCAATAAATTGCAATTTTTTATTATTTTTTCGGAAACTGTGACCTATTGGAAGGAAACAGCGATGGCCCATATAGCATATCTTGTTTATTATCCTCACTGCCAGCTGATCTGTATCACAGTGAACACATGCATTATAACCTGATGTTACTCCGCCTAACATAGTGCCCAAAGCTGGATAATCATGGGTGCAATACAGTATAGCAGCACGTAATAGAAAATTTTGTTCTTTAGGTTGACACACATCCCGTGTAGGGACACCCTTCCATAATGTTTGCAAGTCTCTAATAAGAGGCTGCATGAACACATCAAAATCCTTCCCATGAGATTTGGGACCTGGGATGAGTAAGGCCATCATACAGTTCGACTAATCGGTGCATGTCCAGGGAGCCTGGTTGTATGGTGTAACTAGTACTGGCCACATGCTATACGAGTTGCTCATGTTGCCAAATGGGTTGAATCCATCTGTAGCAAGGCCAAGTCTCAGGTTCCTTGGATCTGCAGCAAAATCTGGATGATCCAGGTCGAATTGCTTCCATTCATCGCCATCAGCAGGATGCCTCAGTAAATCAGGGTCGGGCGTGAGAATCTCTTTGTGCCATCTTGTTTCCCGAGATGTTTGTTCTGAAGCAAACAACCTCTGCAATCTTTGTACAAGTGGAAAGTATCTCAGAACCTTCCAAGGAATCTTTTTCTTACCACCAGCTCCATCATGTTTCCATCTTGATTCCTTACATACTGGACATTCATCGAGGTCATTATACTCCATCCAAAATAGTGCACAGTTATTTTTGCAAAAATCAATCTTCTCATATCCAAGTCCCAGTACCTTGATGTACTGCTAAACCTCATAAAAGGATTTTGGCAGTCCAGCCCTAGGGAGTGCATCGCTGTATGTCTTCGCAACTGCATTGAAGGCTTTATTGGTTATCCCCTGGTATGACTTGTCATGAAGTAATTTCACAATTAATTCGAATCTTGACACAACAGAACCAGGGGCCACTAAGCGCTTAGCATCTTCTATCAGGTCATGGAAAAGAGGCTTTTTGTGATAACCATGGGGCTGTTGGCTTGCATATGGATACAGATCCCGTAACAAATTAGCAGTAGGCTCATCCTGGACGAGATCTTCAGGCTGATAACCATCAGAATAAAGAGGATCAATAATCTCAGGCTGATCATAGTGTTCACCATGGTTAATCCACCTGATATATGTCTGGTCCATCCCATAAACGAATAAATGATCTGAGACTACATGTTGAGGCTTGGACCCAATATTCAAACATACGCGGCATGGACAAATCACTTCCTTTGTTGTGTCACCGTCAGTAAAATCACTAACTTGCTTCATGAAGTCTTCAATACCACTCAAATATGTTGGTGTGTTTAATGAGTGAAATAATATCCAAGTTCTGTCCATCTGTTGAGGGAATAGATGGTCAAAGAAGCGATAAGCTATTTCAACAAACAGGTCACCTACGAATGTAAGCAAACATACCTGAGCAAACAGATCGAATATAAAACTATAAATGCTACATTATTTGAGCCGATTTCAGCAAACGAACTGAGTGCAAAACTATGGCTACCTAGCGAACAGATTTTATTTTAGGCTGACCAGTGGGTTTCCCCACTTTGTATTTTTTTCTTTTTATTAATAAAAAGAGGGAAATATGTACAAAAATTGCTGGAGAGCAGCAACTAAAAGGATCATAGATCCCAAACAGCAAAATATATATAAAATGTTCTACCCATGATATGATTTCCTCTTTGCCTTATGAACAAGGAGAGCAATTTCATCCTTGAATCTCTTGTGCCATCTGTAAATGCTTGGGGGGGGAACAGATATATCGAAAGCAATACAATACCAACACATTCTTTCTTCTTTTTTGCCGTAATTCCGCCGATCTATTAGCAGTGCAAAGAAGTCAAAAGTAATAAGATTACAAACAGGTCCATAGACCACCAAGGCCGTACCTGAGAATACAGAGGGCCTGAGCAAAACAAGAAATATAGGACCTCAACATGATCATTGGCAACTAAAATGATTTTATATATACTACTCACTCCATTTCAAAAAACAATGCACCCTTGTTTTTCGTTTTTTATCTTCGAAAAAATATTAATCTATATCTCTCTATTTAAAAATGATGTTTCAATTTTATGTAGATATACATGTATTTAGATGAGTTTAGTTTGCAGATACATGCAAGTTTTGATGAAGTTGAAACATATTTTTCAGGATGAAGTATATAAAAAAATTGATATAAAACTGGTATCATTAGAAAGTATTTTCCATCACGGTTCTAACAATGCTGCTTATGTATTATATGATCGTGATATTGTTGTCCTATTTATTTGGTCAAGGTTCACATTGAAATGTGGTAAAATAAATTAAAAGAAGTGCATCGTGTGAAAAAGCAATCTAAGAATTCGAAACATGACATCTTTCAAAAATGAATCTTCAATTAGTACTTCATAAAAATCACTGAGACAAAATATTAATATTCATTGGAAGACTAACTGAATTAGCTGCACTCGCGATGAAAGAGAAAGAGAAGATACGGGTAAGAGCAAGTACAATAAGGTACAGTCTTTTGTTTGTTTGTTTGGGTTGCTCATCAAGCTTATCGCTCGATACAATAAGTTACAGTCAGCGGGAGTGGTGTTTTGGAACATGGGTGCATAGTGGGTGGTATCATGGAGTACTATAATAGGTATGCTATATCTATACTCCTATATAGTGTAGCAATTTTGATAGTTTGAATCCAAGCATCATAATGCAATCTCATCGTTGATTGTGCACCATCGGACGGTCTAAAACATTGGGATTCGCAGCTACAGTAGCACCCATCATTCTCTACGTCATTCTGGAAACATCTATATATTTGTTCTAGCCAATTCACGCTCCCTCCATACGCGACGCTGCTGGTCACGGCCCGACAACAAAACTCACGGACGCCTATGCTCTCCATAGATCGATCGAGTTGAATGCGATGCATGCGAATGGTAGTCACGCTCAAACTTCGGTCAGAACCGAAAGTGTGGCGAGTAGGTCGGTAGCACTGCACGGACATGCAGTTGCATAAGTGCTGGTACGTTCCCTATAGGTGGCACTGGGCATGGATGGGAGGATAAATTATTGAAGATCTGAATTTTGACAGCTAAAAAGAAATAAGTACAAAACCTAAGACGTGCAAAATTCAATAGTATATTCAAGAGCACATACATGGCAGAAAATTGCAATTCTGCATGAGAAATACAATTCAATGTTAGTAATACATAGTTTTCCCACATTTTACGCTATGCAAGCTATTTTGAGTTGAAATTGTAACGACTGATTTTTAACGTGCAAAGCACATGAAGCTGACTAGTTTATTATAGTGGAGTATTGAAAATGGCATAGAAGGGGATATTGCGAATTGAGAGTGGCATAAACACAACTTCAGTTTTTGTAATGGCATAAACACAACTTGTGAATTGAGGAGTGGCATAAAACCAATTAACCGTTGTTTCAATAACAGCCATCAAAAGCCGATCGAACGCACGAGGATGGATCCAAAATTTACCCATTTTTAGTTTCACAGGAAAATTTTAAACTTAAAATTCGTACTGCCTAGAAGTATTTGAAACAAAAATCCAGTAAATCTTATATGTTGGGTTATGCATTCTGGGGGAGTTTCATCAGATTCAGCCATATTGTTTATCAATAAACCTCATTTTATGTTTTACAACCAACTTTAAACTTAAAATTCAAACTGTCCAGAAAAAAGAACAACATTCCAGTAAATCTTATACTATATTTCTTCTGCATTCTGGGAAAGATTGGTCGGATTCAAAAAAATAGTATGAGAATAAACATTGTTTTAGTCTGGACACGACTTATTGTAGAGTGATTTTTGGTTGGATACATTCATGTGCGTTCGATTGGCTTTGGATGGTTATAATTGAACCAAAGTCAACGCTGGACTTCTGACCTGAACGTCACTGGAGCTGCGTCAAAAGTCCAGCCATGACTTTGTCTCAATAACAGCCATCAAATGCCGATCGAACGCACAGGAATGGATCCAACCAAAAATCACTCAACCGCTGGAATTTTGACCTGAAAGTCACTGAAGCTGTGTCCATACTTGCCCAACAGGTTGCGTATGAATGTAAACCAACATATCTGAGCAAACAGGTCGAATATAAAACTATATAACTAAATGCCACGTTATTCTTTATCGAAAAAAAATGCCACGTTATTTGAGCCGATTTCAGCAAACCAACTAAGGTCTATTTTTTTAGGCCGGACAGTGGTTTCCTCGCTGTGTATTTTTCACTGTAATAAAAAAGAGGGAAAAGGTTACTGGAGAGCAGCAACTAAAAGGATCATAGATCCCAAACAGCAAAATCTAGCTAAAAAAGTTCTACCCATGATGATAAGCCATGATATGATTTCCTCTTTGCCTTACAAACAAGGAGAGCCATTTCATCCTTGAATCTCTTGCGTCTTCTGTAAATGCTTGGGGGCGAACAGATCAATCGAAAGCAATATAATACCAACAATTTTTTTCTTCTTTTTGGCCGTAAATCCACCGATGTATTAGCAGTGCAAAGAACCCAGAAGTAATAAGATTACAAACAGGTCCATAGAGGACTGGCACCAAGCAACGACTACAGACATTGGGCAATGGTGAGCAGTACAGTGTACAGTACGGATGAATTCGAGCAAATAAGTAAAGCGGAAAACAATGTCAAACAAACACATCGAGAGGAAAACAATATCAACCGATCGATTCGAACGAACTAACGAACTTATAAGGGCTGGGCGACGGCGACTGACTTCGATTGAGCTATAATGAATCGTACTTGCCCAGGCCCAAAGATAGCATGCATACCGTGAGGATCTACCAGCTGATCGCGCCTGCCGGTGCGGCTGGAGAAGAACGGCGCCACCAGCAGTCGCCGGCTGACGCGGCTGATAGACAGCGTGGGGAAGTTTTGGTGCGCGGCCTGGTTCATCGAGGGTGTGTCTAGAGAAGAACAGGGCGCCGAAGGAGGTGTCTAGAGAAGAACAAGGTGGGCTGGGTGCTGGATTAAAGGCGAGCGTTCGAAATATTGGGCGCGCGTTCGAAAGTTTAGGTGCGCGAGGGAGGTGTCTGCTGGTGAAAATTTCCCCGTCCTCTACTTCTTCTTTTTTTATCTTTTGAGAACACAGTATAACGCAGACGCTCACAAACACGCACGTACAAACACCCCTATGAACGCACGCACGCACGCACACCCTACCCCTATGAGCACCTCCGAGGGACTGAGCCGGCATATCTTGAGGTTGACGAAGTCACCACTGGTGCCTCCTCTTTTTTTTTTGGGCTAATCTATTTATCTATAATATCTATCTATACTTCTATCTATCTACATGTTTTTTAATTTTTTTCTATTCTATACATGAGTTTTTGAATTTGAATTTTTTCACTCTGTCAGCCTTCTCGGCCAATGCTCATTTGAAGTAATTGAAGTCGTTGATTTGTAGCTTAAAGGTGCTATCTACCGCTCATCATACAAGGACTCTTCAGATCTAACGGCTGTGAATGCACGGATTCGTCACCCATGCTTCCCCTTGGACTGGCGATGCTGAAAGAAAGCCTGAAACACTGGAACCCTCTAGATACTTCGGGGTACGTCACTGCTCCACATTATTAAACAGGCCTTTTCCGACATGGGAAGTCAAAAGTTGGGGGCTCCATCCAGTACATATGAATGCTCGCTAGCTGCATGGTCTAGAAGCAGACTAGAGTAAATCATCAATTCATCAAATCAATTGGTGTATATTTTTTTTAGGAGCTAAGACGCCGGCATGAACCATTTTCAAGCGTTTAAATTCCTCCTACCTGAAAAATGATTCTTTAGATTGACATCAACAAGAGAACCCTTTTAGAAAGAGTGAGAGAAAGGGAGATATGATTGCATACACTATTCATAGAAGGGAAATCATGTACTTGTTCATGGAGAGATACAAGTATATCGACTATCTACACTACAATGTTGAAATAAAAGAAACAAAATTGCAAATGTCTATTCTAACTAGATATGTTGATATTTCTAAATAGTACCAAAGAAATACTTATTCTAAGCTGGGCACTCAACTTCTGAAATGCACGAGTATTCGTAGGTCGATTTTTTTGTTTTTATTATTATTACTAGGCAGCACATGTGTTTGCCCGTCCAGTGAAACTCTTTCATTTCATTTTTCTTTTCCGCAAGGTCGGGAGTCGGAGGAAGAGGGATCACACGGGAGGAGACGAAGGGAGAGCAAATCACGGGGCCCCACTTATTTATGGTGTCTACATTTTTCGGGTGATGATGTTGATCAAAGGGGTTGTCGTGTTAGGGGGTGCCCCAATTATCCAATTGTTGGATAATTGGAGAGATGGAGAGAGAGAGAGAGTCTTGATGCCTCTCTCTTGACAAAGAAGATGGCTGGGAGTTTGCCTACCTAGCGTACGTGACTTGTGCTCAGTGAAGTGTGGGACCTCACGCATGGGAACCACATGTAAGTGACAGACTTGTTGCTCTAATAACTCGGGTGATTATTATATTGTATTAGTACATAGTTTCCTATGGATCCTTCTTAGTCACTCCAAAATGAAGCTTTTGAGAGGTTTTTGAAATTTCCATGTTTGAAACCAAAACGACTTCTCTTCATGCATGCTTGACTTCATAAGACAGAGTTTAGCTAGGGGTATGGGGTAGATACATGATTTTCCTGGTTTGAATATGTCTAGACCTTGTTTATCAACTTAATTGAATGCTTACTATATGACATAAGAAGACTATGTGCCTTGTTTTTTCATTTTTTTTTAATTTTTTTCTAAAATTTGTATACCCATTTGAATCTTGGTCAAATTCTAGGTTTCACCAAGATTTGAATAAGTTTAAAACATGAATATGAAAATGTAAGCATGTATGCTTCTTAGTCACTCCAAAATGAAGCTCTTGGGAGGGTTTTTGAAATTTCCATGTTCGAAACCAAAAACCACATATCTTCATGCTTGACTTCGTGAAACAGAGTTTAGGGTTAGGGGGAAGATACATGATTTTTCTTGTTTGAATATGTCTAGACCTTGTTTATCATCTTAATTGAATGCTTACTATATGACATAAGAAGACCTTGGTTTTTCATTTATTTTTTTGAATTTTTATGCCCATTTGAATCTTGGTCAAATCCTAGGTTTAACCAAGATTTAAACAAGTTTAAGACATGAAAATGAAAAGGGAAGCCTGCATCCTTCTTAGTCACTCTAAAATGAATTTTTTAAGAGGTTTTTGAAATTTCCATGTTTAATTTGAAACCCAAAACCACTTCTCTTCATGATTGACTTCATCAGACAGAGTTTAGGGTTAGGGGCAGATACGTACATACATGATTTTTTCTGGTTTGAATATGTCTAGACATTTTGTTTATCAACTTTAATGCTTTACTATATGATCGACATAAGAATGCTATGTGCTTTGGTTTTTCATTCTTTTGATTTTTTATGAATTTTATGCCCATTTGAATCTTGGTCAAATCCTAGGTTTGACAATGATTTAAACAAGTTTAAAACATGAATATGAAAATTAAGCATCTATCCTTCTTAAGTCACTCCAAAATGTAACTCTTGGGAGGGTTTTTGAAATTTCCATGTTTGAAACCAAAAACCACTTCTCTTCATGCATGCTTGACTTCATAAGACAGAGTTTAGGGTTAGGGGTAGATATATACATGATTTTCTAGTCTGAATATGTCTAGACCTTGTTTATCAACTTGAATGCTTACTATATATATGACATAAGAATGCTATGTCCTTTGTTTTTTCATTCTTTTGATTTTTTCCTGAAATTTTATGCCCATTTGAATCTTTTGGTCAAATCCTAGGTTTGACCAAGATTTAAACAAGTTTAAAACATGAAAATAAAAAGGGAAGCCTGCATCCTTCTTAGTCACTCTAAAATTAACTTAATTGAGAATGCTTACTATATGACATAAGAAGACTATGTGTGCCTTGGTTTTTCATTTTTTGATTTTTTTTAAATTCTTATGCCCATTTGAATCTTGGCCAAATCCTAGGTTTGACCATGGTTTAAACAAATTTAAATCACGAATATAAAAATTAAGCATCTATCCTTCTTATTAGTCACTCCAAAATGTAAATCTTGGGAGGGTTCTTGAAATTTTCATGTTTGAAACCAAAAACCACTTCTCTTCATGCATGCTTGACTTCATAATACAGAGTTTAGGGTTAGGGGTAGATATATACATGATTTTCTAGTTTGAATATGTGTAGACCTTGTTTATCAACTTGAATGCTTACTATATATATGACATAAGAATGCTATGTCCTTTGTTTTTTCATTCTTTTGATTTTTTCCTGAAATTTTATGCCCATTTGAATCTTTTGGTCAAATCCTAGGTTTTCCCAAGATTTAAACAAGTTTAAAACATGAAAATGAAAAGGGAAGCCTGCATACTTCATAGTCACTCTAAAATCAACTTAATTGAGAATGCTTACTATATGACATAAGAAGACTATATGTGCCTTGGTTTTTCATTTTTTGATTTTTTTTAATTCTTATGCCCATTTGAATCTTGGCCAAATCCTAGGTTTGACCATGGTTTAAACAAATTTAAATCACGAATATAAAAATAAAGCATCTATCCTTCTTAGTCACTCCAAAATGTAAATCTTGGGAGGGTTCTTGAAATTTGCATGTTTGAAACCAAAAACCACTTCTCTTCATGCATGCTTGACTTCATAAGACAGAGTTTAGGGTTAGGTATAGATATATACATGATTTTCTAGTCTGAATATGTCTAGACCTTGTTTATCAACTTGAATGCTTACTATATATATGACATAAGAATGCTATGTCCTTTGTTTTTTCATTCTTTTGATTTTTTCCTGAAATTTTATGCCCATTTGAATCTTTTGGTCAAACCTAGGGTTTGACCAAGATTTAAACAAGTTTAAAACATGAAAATGAAAAGGGAAGCCTGCATCCTTCTTAGTCACTCTAAAATCAACTTAATTGAGAATGCTTACTATATGACATAAGAAGACTATGTGTGCCTTGGTTTTTCATTTTTTCATTTTTTTAAATTCTTATGCCCATTTGAATCTTGGTCAAAACCTAGGTTTGACCATGGTTTTAACAAATTTAAATCATGAATATAATAATTAAGCATCTATCCTTCTTAATTAGTCACTCCAAAATGTAAATCTTGGGAGGGTTCTTGAAACTTGCATGTTTGAAACCAAAAACCACTTCTCTTCATGCATGCTTGACTTCATAAGACAGAGTTTAGGGTTAGGGGTAGATATATACATGATTTTCTAGTCTGAATATGTCTAGACCTTGTTTATCAACTTGAATGCTTACTATATATATGACATAAGAATGCTATGTCCTTTGTTTTTTCATTCTTTTGATTTTTTCCTGAAATTTTATACCCATTTGAATCTTTTGGTCAAATCCTAGGTTTGACCAAGATTTAAACAAGTTTAAAACATGAAAATGAAAAGGGAAGCCTGCATCCTTCTTAGTCACTCTAAAATCAACGTAATTGAGAATGCTTACTATATGACATAAGAAGACTATATGTGCCTTGGTTTTTCATTTTTTGATTTTTTTTAAATTCTTATGCCCATTTGAATCTTGGCCAAATCCTAGGTTTGACCATGGTTTAAACAAATTTAAATCACGAATATAAAAATTAAGCACCTATCCTTCTTATTAGTCACTCCAAAATGTAAATCTTTGGAGGGTTCTTGAAATTTGCATGTTTGAAACTAAAAACCAATTCTCTTCATGCATGCTTGACTTCATAAGACAGAGTTTAGGGTTAGGGGTAGATATATACATGATTTTCTGTTTTGAATATGTGCTTTGGTTTTTCATTTTTCTGATTTTTTTAATTTTCTGCCCATTCGAATCTCTGTCAAATCGTAGGTTTGACCAAGATTTAGACAAGTTTAACACGTGAAAACGAATAAGTAAGCATGGATCCTTCTTAGTCACTCCAAAATGTACCAATTGATAGATGTGTTAACTTTGCTTCATGGAAAAATTAATGTCATGTAAATGAGTTAACTTGGTTTTCCTACCCTTGAATCCATAGGAAACTTTGTTCTAATGCACTATAATAATCAACCGAGTTTTTACACCAACAGGTCTGTCACTTACGTGTGGTGCCCATGCGTGAGGTCCTCGATTCAGTGACCACAAGTCACGTGCAATAGGTCCGCAAACTCCCAGCCATTTTCTTTGTCAAGAGAAGACGCATCAGGATGCGTATTGGAAGTCTCTGGGTCCTTCAGGATCCTTCGGTTGTCCCTCTCACAAAAAGAACAAATCTCTCTCATTCTCGGCCTCGCTCGACTAGCTCGCTCGCTCGCACCTCCTGCTCACTGACAAACCCTGCACAACAGTCAACATCATCACCCGAAAAAGGGGAGACACCATAATGCTCTCCCTTCTTCTCTCCTTCCGAGTGATCCCTCTTCCTCCGAGTTTCACTCGACGGGCAAACACATATGTGCTGCATAGTAATAATAAAAAGGTAGAAAAATCGACCTACGAATCTATAATTAAATAGGTTAAACTAGGGTTTTGCCCAGTACTACAGATCAAGGTTCAAAAAAATCCAACTACGGGGTTCGAACAACCCCATTTCTAATCAAAGATTTTTTTCGACGTCATCCAAATGGCCTCAAACTATAGCATGGGCGGATCCAGACTATAGCCAAGGGGGGCAGCTGCCCCCACTCAATTTTCTGAAATCTTGTAATATGTTAAGCTAAAGGCTGGTTTGCCCGCACTTAGAAATGATATTTGCATCACTTATCATATGTTTGCCCATTTGAATCTTGTCAAATCCTATATTTGACCAAGATAATTTAAACAAGTTTAAAACATGAAAATGAAAAGGGAAGCTTGTATCCTTCTTAGTCACTCTAAAATGAAGTTTTGGGAGGTTTTTGAAATTTCCATGTTTGAAACCCAAAACCACTTCTCTTCATGCTTGACTTCATAAACATGAAAATGAAGACTTTTGCTAACGGAGGGAGTAAGCACTCTTGCTATCAAAAGTACCGAACGATGCATACCAAAATGATTTTTTAGAGGAATACTAGCTCAGATTATATAATTTTATATTAGCAGGCCAAATCGAACCCCGTAGTTGTATTTTCAGAAATTGATCCATAGTACTGGGCAAAACCCTATTTTAGCTTATTTAATAATAGATTCGTAGGTCGATTTTTTTACGTTATTATTATTATTACTAGGCAGCACATGTGTTTGCCCGTCCAGTGAAACTCTTTCATTTCATTTTTCTTTTCCGCAAGGTCGGGAGTCGGAGGAAGAGGGATCACACGGGAGGAGACGAAGGGAGAGCAGTCACGGGGCCCCACTTATTTATGGTGTCTAGATTTTTTCGGGTGATGCTGACTGTTGTGCAGGGTTGTCAGTGCGCAGGGGGTGCGAGCGAGCAAGGCCGAGAACGAGAGATTTTTTTTAGAGGGACAACCGAACGATCCTGAAGGACCCAGATTTTCCAATACGCATCAGAGCACGTCTGACGGGACACAAAATAAACAGGAAATTACGTCTAAATCCCTAAGATTTACATGGTAGACCCCAGGCTGAAGGCAAGAAATGCGATCGGGTCCTTAACAGCCACCGTCCGGATTGATCCTCGTCGAGCCGGGCACGAACAACTTGGCGCGACCAAATCGGCATGGCTACAGAGCCTGCACACCATGGCCTCCGAGCTGAGCTAGAAACGCCCTGCCAAAACCGGCAGCCAACGGAGGTGGATAATTGGAGAGATGGAGAGAGAGAGAGAGTCTTGATGCCTCTCTCTTGATGCCTCTCTCTTGACAAAGAAGATGGCTGGGAGTTTGCCTACCTAGCGTACGTGACTTGTGCTCACTGAAGTGTGGGACCTCACACATGGGAACCACACGTAAGTGACAGACTTGTTGCTCTAATAACTCGGGTGCTTATTATATTGTATTAGTACATAGTTTCCTATGGATCCTTCTTAGTCACTCCAAAATGAAGCTTTTGGGAGGTTTTTGAAATTTCCATGTTTGAAACCAAAAACGACTTCTCTTCATGCATGCTTGACTTCATAAGACAAAGTTTAGCTAGGGGTATGGGGTAGATACATGATTTTCCTGGTTTGAATATGTCTAGACCTTGTTTATCAACTTAATTGAATGCTTACTATATGACATACGAAGACTATGTGACTTGTTTTTTCATTTTTTTAATTTTTTTCAAAAATTTGTATACCCATTTGAATCTTGGTCAAATCCTAGGTTTCACCAAGATTTGAATAAGTTTAAAACATGAATATGAAAATGTAAGCATGTATGCTTCTTAGTCACTCCAAAATGAAGCTCTTGGGAGGGTTTTTGAAATTTCCATGTTCGAAACCAAAAACCACATATCTTCATGCTTGACTTCGTGAAACAGAGTTTAGGGTTAGGGGGAAGATACATGATTTTTCTTGTTTGGATATGTCTAGACCTTGCTTATCAACTTAATTGAATGCTTACTATATGACATAAGAAGACCTTGGTTTTTCATTTATTTTTTTTTGAATTTTTATGCCCATTTGAATCTTGGTCAAATCCTAGGTTTAACCAAGATTTAAACAAGTTTAAGACATGAAAATGAAAAGGGAAGCCTGCATCCTTCTTAGTCACTCTAAAATGAATTTTTTAAGAGGTTTTTGAAATTTCCATGTTTAATTTGAAACCCAAAACCACTTCTCTTCATGATTGACTTCATAAGACAGAGTTTAGGGTTAGGGGTAGATACGTACATACATGATTTTTTCTGGTTTGAATATGTCTAGACATTTTGTTTATCAACTTTAATGCTTTACTATATGATCGACATAAGAATGCTATGTGCTTTGGTTTTTCATTCTTTTGATTTTTTATGAATTTTTATGCCCATTTGAATCTTGGTCAAATCCTAGGTTTGACAATGATTTAAACAAGTTTAAAACATGAATATGAAAATTAAGCATCTATCCTTCTTAAGTCACTCCAAAATGTAACTCTTGGGAGGGTTTTTGAAATTTCCATGTTTGAAACCAAAAACCACTTCTCTTCATGCATGCTTGACTTCATAAGACAGAGTTTAGGGTTAGGGGTAGTGATTTTCTAGTCTGAATATGTCTAGACCTTGTTTATCAACTTGAATGCTTACTATATATATGACATAAGAATGCTATGTCCTTTGTTTTTTCATTCTTTTGATTTTTTCCTGAAATTTTATACCCATTTGAATCTTTTGGTCAAATCCTAGGTTTGACCAAGATTTAAACAAGTTTAAAACATGAAAATGAAAAGGGAAGCCTGCATCCTTCTTAGTCACTCTAAAATCAACGTAATTGAGAATGCTTACTATATGACATAAGAAGACTATATGTGCCTTGGTTTTTCATTTTTTGATTTTTTTTTAAATTCTTATGCCCATTTGAATCTTGGCCAAATCCTAGGTTTGACCATGGTTTAAACAAATTTAAATCACGAATATAAAAATTAAGCATCTATCCTTCTTATTAGTCACTCCAAAATGTAAATCTTTGGAGGGTTCTTGAAATTTGCATGTTTGAAACTAAAAACCAATTCTCTTCATGCATACTTGACTTCATAAGACAGAGTTTAGGGTTAGGGGTAGATATATACATGATTTTCTGTTTTGAATATGTGCTTTGGTTTTTCATTTTTCTGATTTTTTTAATTTTCTGCCCATTCGAATCTCTGTCAAATCGTAGGTTTGACCAAGATTTAGACAAGTTTAACACGTGAAAACGAATAAGTAAGCATGGATCCTTCTTAGTCACTCCAAAATGTACCAATTGATAGATGTGTTAACTTTGCTTCATGGAAAAATTAATGTCATGTAAATGAGTTAACTTGGTTTTCCTACCCTTGAATCCATAGGAAACTTTGTTCTAATGCACTATAATAATCAACCGAGTTTTTACACCAACAGGTCTGTCACTTACGTGTGGTGCCCATGCGTGAGGTCCCGCAGTTCAGTGACCACAAGTCACGTGCAATAGGTCCGCAAACTCCCAGCCATTTTCTTTGTCAAGAGAAGACGCATCAGGATGCGTATTGGAAGTCTCTGGGTCCTTTAGGATCCTTCGGTGTCCCTCTCACAAAAAGAACAAATCTCTCTCATTCTCGGCCTCGCTCGACTAGCTCGCTCGCTCGCACCTCCTGCTCACTGACAAACCCTGCACAACAGTCAACATCATCACCCGAAAAAGGGGAGACACCATAATGCTCTCCCTTCTTCTCTCCTTCCGAGTGATCCCTCTTCCTCCGAGTTTCACTCGACGGGCAAACACATATGTGCTGCATAGTAATAATAAAAAGGTAGAAAAATCGACCTACGAATCTATAATTAAATAGGTTAAACTAGGGTTTTGCCCAGTACTACAGATCAAGGTTCAAAAAAATCCAACTACGGGGTTCGAACAACCCCATTTCTAATCAAAGATTTTTTTCGACGTCATCCAAATGGCCTCAAACTATAGCATGGGCGGATCCAGACTATAGCCAAGGGGGGCAGCTGCCCCCACTCAATTTTCTGAAATCTTGTAATATGTTAAGCTAAAGGCTGGTTTGCCCGCACTTAGAAATGATATTTGCATCACTTATCATATGTTTGCCCATTTGAATCTTGTCAAATCCTATATTTGACCAAGATAATTTAAACAAGTTTAAAACATGAAAATGAAAAGGGAAGCTTGTATCCTTCTTAGTCACTCTAAAATGAAGTTTTGGGAGGTTTTTGAAATTTCCATGTTTGAAACCCAAAACCACTTCTCTTCATGCTTGACTTCATAAACATGAAAATGAAGACTTTTGCTAACGGAGGGAGTAAGCACTCTTGCTATCAAAAGTACCAAACGATGCATACCAAAATGATTTTTTAGAGGAATACTAGTTCAGATTATATAATTTTATATTAGCAGGCCAAATCGAACCCCGTAGTTGGATTTTCAGAAATTGATCCGTAGTACTGGGCAAAACCCTAGTTTAGCTTATTTAATAATAGATTCGTAGGTCGATTTTTTTACGTTATTATTATTATTACTAGGCAGCACATGTGTTTGCCCGTCCAGTGAAACTCTTTCATTTCATTTTTCTTTTCCGCAAGGTCGGGAGTCGGAGGAAGAGGGATCACACGGGAGGAGACGAAGGGAGAGCAGTCACGGGGCCCCACTTATTTATGGTGTCTAGATTTTTTCGGGTGATGCTGACTGTTGTGCAGGGTTGTCAGTGCGCAGGGGGTGCGAGCGAGCAAGGCCGAGAACGAGAGAGAGATTTTTTTTAGAGGGACAACCGAACGATCCTGAAGGACCCAGATTTTCCAATACGCATCAGAGCACAGTTTACAGCAGGACACAAAATAAACAGGAAATTACGTCTAAATCCCTAAGATTTACATGGTAGACCCCAGGCTGAAGGCAAGAAATGCGATCGGGTCCTTAACAACCACCGTCTGGATTGATCCTCGTCGGAGCCGGGCACGAACAACTTGGCGCGACCAAATCGGCATGGCTACAGAGCCTGCACACCATGGCCTCCGAGCTGAGCTAGAAACGCCCTGCCAAAACCGGCAGCCAACGGAGGTGGATAATTGGAGAGATGGAGAGAGAGAGAGAGAGAGTCTTGATGCCTCTCTCTTGACAAAGAAGATGGCTGGGAGTTTGCCTACCTAGCGTACGTGACTTGTGCTCACTGAAGTGTGGGACCTCATGCATGGGAACCACACGTAAGTGACAGACTTGTTGCTCTAATAACTCGGGTGCTTATTATATTGTATTAGTACATAGTTTCCTATGGATCCTTCTTAGTCGCTCCAAAATGAAGCTTTTGAGAGGTTTTTGAAATTTCCATGTTTGAAACCAAAAACGACTTCTCTTCATGCATGCTTGACTTCATAAGACAAAGTTTAGCTAGGGGTATGGGGTAGATACATGATTTTCCTGGTTTGAATATGTCTAGACCTTGTTTATCAACTTAATTGAATGCTTACTATATGACATACGAAGACTATGTGACTTGTTTTTTCATTTTTTTAATTTTTTTCAAAAATTTGTATACCCATTTGAATCTTGGTCAAATCCTAGGTTTCACCAAGATTTGAATAAGTTTAAAACATGAATATGAAAATGTAAGCATGTATGCTTCTTAGTCACTCCAAAATGAAGCTCTTGGGAGGGTTTTTGAAATTTCCATGTTCGAAACCAAAAACCACATATCTTCATGCTTGACTTCGTGAAACAGAGTTTAGGGTTAGGGGGAAGATACATGATTTTTCTTGTTTGGATATGTCTAGACCTTGCTTATCAACTTAATTGAATGCTTACTATATGACATAAGAAGACCTTGGTTTTTCATTTATTTTTTTTTGAATTTTTATGCCCATTTGAATCTTGGTCAAATCCTAGGTTTAACCAAGATTTAAACAAGTTTAAGACATGAAAATGAAAAGGGAAGCCTGCATCCTTCTTAGTCACTCTAAAATGAATTTTTTAAGAGGTTTTTGAAATTTCCATGTTTAATTTGAAACCCAAAACCACTTCTCTTCATGATTGACTTCATAAGAGAGAGTTTAGGGTTAGGGGTAGATACGTACATACATGATTTTTTCTGGTTTGAATATGTCTAGACATTTTGTTTATCAACTTTAATGCTTTACTATATGATCGACATAAGAATGCTATGTGCTTTGGTTTTTCATTCTTTTGATTTTTTATGAATTTTTATGCCCATTTGAATCTTGGTCAAATCCTAGGTTTGACAATGATTTAAACAAGTTTAAAACATGAATATGAAAATTAAGCATCTATCCTTCTTAAGTCACTCCAAAATGTAACTCTTGGGAGGGTTTTTGAAATTTCCATGTTTGAAACCAAAAACCACTTCTCTTCATGCATGCTTGACTTCATAAGACAGAGTTTAGGGTTAGGGGTAGATATATACATGATTTTCTAGTCTGAATATGTCTAGACCTTGTTTATCAACTTGAATGCTTACTATATATATGACATAAGAATGCTATGTCCTTTGTTTTTTCATTCTTTTGATTTTTTCCTGAAATTTTATGCCCATTTGAATCTTTTGGTCAAATCCTAGGTTTGACCAAGATTTAAACAAGTTTAAAACATGAAAATGAAAAGGGAAGCCTGCATCCTTCTTAGTCACTCTAAAATTAACTTAATTGAGAATGCTTACTATATGACATAAGAAGACTATGTGTGCCTTGGTTTTTCATTTTTTGATTTTTTAAAATTCTTATGCCCATTTGAATCTTGGCCAAATCCTAGGTTTGACCATGGTTTAAACAAATTTAAATCACTAATATAAAAATTAAGCATCTATCCTTCTTATTAGTCACTCCAAAATGTAAATCTTGGGTGGGTTCTTGAAATTTGCATGTTTGAAACCAAAAACCACTTCTCTTCATGCATGCTTGACTTCATAAGACAGAGTTTAGGGTTAGGGGTAGATATATACATGATTTTCTAGTTTGAATATGTCTAGACCTTGTTTATCAACTTGAATGCTTACTATATATATGACATAAGAATGCTATGTCCTTTGTTTTTTCATTCTTTTGATTTTTTCCTGAAATTTTATGCCCATTTGAATCTTTTGGTCAAATCCTAGGTTTGACCAAGATTTAAACAAGTTTAAAACATGAAAATGAAAAGGGAAGCCTGCATCCTTCTTAGTCACTCTAAAATTAACTTAATTGAGAATGCTTACTATATGACATAAGAAGACTATGTGTGCCTTGGTTTTTCATTTTTTGATTTTTTTTAAATTCTTATGCCCATTTGAATCTTGGCTAAATCCTAGGTTTGACCATGGTTTAAACAAATTTAAATCACGAATATAAAAATTAAGCATCTATCCTTCTTATTAGTCACTCCAAAATGTAAATCTTGGGAGGGTTCTTGAAATTTGCATGTTTGAAACAAAAAACCACTTCTCTTCATGCATGCTTGACTTCATAAGACAGAGTTTAGGGTTAGAGGTAGATATATACATGATTTTCTAGTTTGAATATGTCTAGACCTTGTTTATCAACTTGAATGCTTACTATATATATGACATAAGAATGCTATGTCCTTTGTTTTTTCATTCTTTTGATTTTTTCCTGAAATTTTATGCCCATTTGAATCTTTTGGTCAAATCCTAGGTTTGACCAAGATTTAAACAAGTTTAAAACATGAAAATGAAAAGGGAAGCCTGCATCCTTCTTAGTCTCTCTAAAATCAACTTAATTGAGAATGCTTACTATATGACATAAGAAGACTGTATGTGCCTTGGTTTTTCATTTTTTGATTTTTTTTAATTCTTATGCCCATTTGAATCTTGGCCAAATCCTAGGTTTGACCATGGTTTAAACAAATTTAAATCACGAATATAAAAATTAAGCATCTATCCTTCTTAGTCACTCCAAAATGTAAATCTTGGGAGGGTTCTTGAAATTTGCATGTTTGAAACCAAAAACCACTTCTCTTCATGCATGCTTGACTTCATAAGACAGAGTTTAGGGTTAGGGGTAGATATATACATGATTTTCTAGTTTGAATATGTCTAGACCTTGTTTACCAACTTGAATGCTTACTATATATATGACATAAGAATGGTATGTCCTTTGTTTTTTCATTCTTTTGATTTTTTCCTGAAATTTTATGCCCATTTGAATCTTTTGGTCAAATCCTAGGTTTGACCAAGATTTAAACAAGTTTAAAACATGAAAATGAAAAGGGAAGCCTGCATCCTTCTTAGTCACTCTAAAATTAACTTAATTGAGAATGCTTACTATATGACATAAGAAGACTATGTGTGCCTTGATTTTTCATTTTTTGTTTTTTTTAAATTCTTATGCCCATTTGAATCTTGGCCAAATCCTAGGTTTGACCATGGTTTAAACAAATTTAAATCACGAATATAAAAATTAAGCATCTATCCTTCTTATTAGTCACTCCAAAATGTAAATCTTGGGAGGGTTCTTGAAATTTGCATGTTTGAAACCCAAAACCACTTCTCTTCATGCATGCTTGACTTCATAAGACAGAGTTTAGGGTTAGGGGTAGATATATACATGACTTTCTAGTCTGAATATGTCTAGACCTTGTTTATCAACTTGAATGCTTACTATATATATGACATAAGAATGCTATGTCCTTTGTTTTTTCATTCTTTTGATTTTTTCCTGAAATTTTATGCCCATTTGAATCTTTTGGTCAAATCCTAGGTTTGACCAAGATTTAAACAAGTTTAAAACATGAGAATGAAAAGGGAATCCTGCATCCTTCTTAGTCACTCTAAAATTAACTTAATTGAGAATGCTTACTATATGACATAAGAAGACTATGTGTGCCTTGGTTTTTCATTTTTTGATTTTTTTTTAAATTCTTATGCCCATTTGAATCTTGGCCAAATCCTAGGTTTGACCATGGTTTAAACAAATTTAAATCACGAATATAAAAATTAAGCATCTATCCTTCTTATTAGTCACCCCAAAATGTAAATATTGGGAGGGTTCTTGAAATTTGCATGTTTGAAACCAAAAACCACTTCTCTTCATGCATGCTTGACTTCATAAGACAGAGTTTAGGGTTAGGGGTAGATATATACATGATTTTCTAGTTTGAATATGTCTAGACCTTGTTTATCAACTTGAATGCTTACTATATATATGACATAAGAATGCTATGTCCTTTGGTTTTTCATTCTTTTGATTTTTTCCTGAAATTTTATGCCCATTTGAATATTTTGGTCAAATCCTAGGTTTGACCAAGATTTAAACAAGTTTAAAACATGAAAATGAAAAGGGAAGCCTGCATCCTTCTTAGTCACTCTAAAATTAATTTAATTGAGAATGCTTACTATATGACATAAGAAGACTATGTGTGCCTTGGCTTTTCATTTTTTGATTTTTTTTTAAATTCTTATGCCCATTTGAATCTTGGCCAAATCCTAGGTTTGACCATAGTTTAAACAAATTTAAATCACGAATATAAAAATTAAGCATCTATCCTTCTTATTAGTCACTCCAAAATGTAAATCTTGGGAGGGTTCTTGAAATTTGCATGTTTGAAACCAAAAACCACTTCTCTTCATGCATGCTTGACTTCATAAGACAGAGTTTAGGGTTAGGGGTAGATATATACATGATTTTCTAGTTTGAATATGTCTAGACCTTGTTTATCAACTTGAATGCTTACTATATATATGACATAAGAATGCTATGTCCTTTGTTTTTTCATTCTTTTCATTTTTTCCTGAAATTTTATGCCCATTTGAATCTTGTCAAATCCTATATTTGACCAAGATAATTTAAACAAGTTTAAAACATGAAAATGAAAAGGGAAGCTTGTATCCTTCTTAGTCACTCTAAAATTAAGTTTTGGGAGGTTTTTGAAATTTCCATGTTTGAAACCCAAAACCACTTCTCTTCATGCTTGACTTCATAAACATGAAAATGAAGACTTTTGCTAACGGAGGGAGTAAGCACACTTGCTATAAAAAGTACCAAACGATGCATACCAAAATGATTTTTTAGAGGAATACTAGTTCGGATTATATAATTTTATATTAGCAGGCCAAATCGAACCCCGTAGTTGGATTTTCAGAAATTGATCCGTAGTACTGGGCAAAACCCTAGTTTAGCTTATTTAATAATAGATTCGTAGGTCGATTTTTTTACGTTATTATTATTATTACTAGGCAGCACATGTGTTTGCCCGTCCAGTGAAACTCTTTCATTTCATTTTTCTTTTCCGCAAGGTCGGGAGTCGGAGGAAGAGGGATCACACGGGAGGAGACGAAGGGAGAGCAGTCACGGGGCCCCACTTATTTATGGTGTCTAGATTTTTCGGGTGATGCTGACTGTTGTGCAGGGTTGTCAGTGCGCAGGGGGTACGAGCGAGCGAGGCCGAGAATGAGAGAGAGATTTTTTTTAGAGGGACAACCAAACGATCCTGAAGGACCCAGATTTTCCAATACGCATCGTGAGCACGTTCTGAGCAGACACAAAATAAACAGGAAATTACGTCTAAATCCCTAAGATTTACATGGTAGACCCCAGGCTGAAGGCAAGAAATGCGATCGGGTCCTTAACAGCCACCGTCCGGATTGATCCTCGTTGGAGCCGGGCACGAACAACTTGGCGCGACCAAATCGGCATGGCTACAGAGCCTGCACACCATGGCCTCCGAGCTGAGCTAGAAACGCCATGCCAAAACCGGCAGCCAACGGAGGTGGATAATTGGAGAGATGGAGAGAGAGAGAGAGAGTCTTGATGCCTCTCTCTTGACAAAGAAGATGGTGGGAGTTTGCCTACCTAGCGTACGTGACTTGTGCTCACTGAAGTGTGGGACCTCACGCATGGGAACCACACGTAAGTGACAGACTTGTTGCTCTAATAACTCGGGTGATTATTATATTGTATTAGTACATAGTTTCCTATGGATCCTTCTTAGTCACTCCAAAATGAAGCTTTTGGGAGGTTTTTGAATTTTCCATATTTGAAACCAAAAACGACTTCTCTTCATGCATGCTTGACTTCATAAGACAAAGTTTAGCTAGGGGTATGGGGTAGATACATGATTTTCCTGGTTTGAATATATCTAGACCTTGTTTATCAACTTAATTGAATGCTTACTATATGACATACGAAGACTATGTGCCTTGTTTTTTCATTTTTTTAATTTTTTTCAAAAATTTGTATACCCATTTGAATCTTGGTCAAATCCTAGGTTTCACCAAGATTTGAATAAGTTTAAAACATGAATATGAAAATGTAAGCATGTATGCTTCTTAGTCACTCCAAAATGAAGCTCTTGGGAGGGTTTTTGAAATTTCCATGTTCGAAACCAAAAACCACATATCTTCATGCTTGACTTCGTGAAACAGAATTTAGGGTTAGGGGGAAGATACATGATTTTTCTTGTTTGGATATGTCTAGACCTTGTTTATCAACTTAATTGAATGCTTACTATATGACAAAAGAAGACCTTGGTTTTTCATTTATTTTTTTTGAATTTTTATGCCCATTTGAATCTTGGTCAAATCCTAGGTTTAACCAAGATTTAAACAAGTTTAAGACATGAAAATGAAAAGGGAAGCCTGCATCCTTCTTAGTCACTCTAAAATGAATTTTTTAAGAGGTTTTTGAAATTTCCATGTTTAATTTGAAACCCAAAACCACTTCTCTTCATGATTGACTTCATAAGACAGAGTTTAGGGTTAGGGGTAGATACGTACATACATGATTTTTTCTGGTTTGAATATGTCTAGACATTTTGTTTATCAACTTTAATGCTTTACTATATGATCGACATAAGAATGCTATGTGCTTTGGTTTTTCATTCTTTTGATTTTTTATGAATTTTTATGCCCATTTGAATCTTGGTCAAATCCTAGGTTTGACAATGATTTAAACAAGTTTAAAACATGAATATGAAAATTAAGCATCTATCCTTCTTAAGTCACTCCAAAATGTAACTCTTGGGAGGGTTTTTGAAATGTCCATGTTTGAAACCAAAAACCACTTCTCTTCATGCATGCTTGACTTCATAAGACAGAGTTTAGGGTTAGGGGTAGATATATACATGATTTTCTAGTCTGAATATGTCTAGACCTTGTTTATCAACTTGAATGCTTACTATATATATGACATAAGAATGCTATGTCCTTTGTTTTTTCATTCTTTTGATTTTTTCCTGAAATTTTATGCCCATTTGAATCTTTTGGTCAAATCCTAGGTTTGACCAAGATTTAAACAAGTTTAAAACATGAAAATGAAAAGGGAAGCCTGCATCCTTCTTAGTCACTCTAAAATTAACTTAATTGAGAATGCTTACTATATGACATAAGAAGACTATGTGTGCCTTGGTTTTTCATTTTTTGATTTTTTTAAATTCTTATGCCCATTTGAATCTTGGCCAAATCCTAGGTTTGACCATGGTTTAAACAAATTTAAATCACGAATATAAAAATTAAGCATCTATCCTTCTTATTAGTCACTCCAAAATGTAAATCTTGGGAGGGTTCTTGAAATTTGCATGTTTGAAACCAAAAACCACTTCTCTTCATGCATGCTTGACTTCATAAGACAGAGTTTAGGGTTAGGGGTAGATATATACATGATTTTCTAGTTTGAATATGTCTAGACCTTGTTTATCAACTTGAATGCTTACTATATATATGACATAAGAATGCTATGTCCTTTGTTTTTTCATTCTTTTGATTTTTTCCTGAAATTTTATGCCCATTTGAATCTTTTGGTCAAATCCTAGGTTTGACCAAGATTTAAACAAGTTTAAAACATGAAAATGAAAAGGGAAGCCTGCATCCTTCTTAGTCACTCTAAAATCAACTTAATTGAGAATGCTTATTATATGACATAAGAAGACTATATGTGCCTTGGTTTTTCATTTTTTGATTTTTTTTTAATTCTTATGCCCATTTGAATCTTGGCCAAATCCTAGGTTTGACCATGGTTTAAACAAATTTAAATCACGAATATAAAAATTAAGCATCTATCCTTCTTAGTCACTCCAAAATGTAAATCTTGGGAGGGTTCTTGAAATTTGCATGTTTGAAACCAAAAACCACTTCTCTTCATGCATGCTTGACTTCATAAGACAGAGTTTAGGGTTAGGGGTAGATATATACATGATTTTCTAGTCTGAATATATCTAGACCTTGTTTATCAACTTGAATGCTTACAATATATATGACATAAGAATGGTATGTCCTTTGTTTTTTCATTCTTTTGATTTTTTCCTGATATTTTATGCCCATTTGAATCTTTTGGTCAAATCCTAGGTTTGACCAAGATTTAAACAAGTTTAAAACATGAAAATGAAAAGGGAAGCCTGCATCCTTCTTAGTCACTCTAAAATTAACTTAATTGAGAATGCTTACTATATGACATAAGAAGACTATGTGTGCCTTGGTTTTTCATTTTTTGTTTTTTTTTTAAATTCTTATGCCCATTTGAATCTTGGCCAAATCCTAGGTTTGACCATGGTTTAAACAAATTTAAATCACGAATATAAAAATTAAGCATCTATCCTTCTTATTAGTCACTCCAAAATGTAAATCTTGGGAGGGTTCTTGAAATTTGCATGTTTGAAACCCAAAACCACTTCTCTTCATGTCGGGGGGAAGACCCCGGATAGGGCAATGGACGTGGAGCAGCCGGCTGGCCACCGGCCGGCTCGCGGCAAAGGCCGGCTGAGGAGCAGCCGGCTGGCGCCGTGGCCGGCTGGTCCGGAAGCCGGTTGGCTCTAGGTCCTAGTCGGCCTGGCTGCGGCCACCAATGCTGTAGCTGGGCCGGCTTCTACAAGCCATATCCGACTGGGGTTTGTACCTCAGACCGACTCGAGGCTGGCGAGTCTTGCACTGGAAGGAACCGGGTTGGTGATTCGGGTTCCCAAAGTCCACTCTGACTCCATCTTCCGTAAAGCGCGGGGCACTGTGGAGCAATAGTGCCACGCGCCGGACAGGCCGTCAGAGCTTACGACGATCCGTACTGGCTACAGTGGCTGACGGCGATAGGGACACCTCCTCTCCATACCGCTGACCGTGGCAGCCGGATGGGACAGGCCACGATGCCTCAACCACTCCTGACGTCACCGCCTCGGGAAGGAGCGGAAGCCGGAGCCGGCCAAGCCGGCCAGTAAACTATAGGGTCTTATATGTAAAGTGCCGGTGCCTATATAAGCCGCACTACCCCCTCTCGTGCAGGGGATCGATCATTTATTGCTTTCACCCACCTACAGAGCTGCCCTGTGAGAGAGACCATCGTCTCCCTTAGCCTCTCAGGACCAGCCGAACACAGCTCTAGGAGCACCATTGTATTGTGTGATCATCATATACACTCACAGCAGGAGTAGAGGTTTTACCTCCATCGGAGGGCCTCGAACCTGGGTACGTCGCCGTGTCGCTCGTGCCCATACCCGCATCCGGATACCGCCGTGAGATCCCTCAGGAACCACTTCGATTAGCCACCCTATGGCATATGCCGTGACGATACCACGACACTTCATGCATGCTTGACTTCATAAGATAGAGTTTAGGGTTAGGGGTAGATATATACATGATTTTCTAGTCTGAATATGTTTAGACCTTGTTTATCAACTTGAATGCTTACTATATATATGACATAAGAATGCTATGTCCTTTGTTTTTTCATTCTTTTGATTTTTTCATGAAATTTTATGCCCATTTGAATCTTTTGGTCAAATCCTAGGTTTGACCAAGATTTAAACAAGTTTAAAACATGAAAATGAAAAGGGAAGCCTGCATCCTTCTTAGTCACTCTAAAATTAACTTAATTGAGAATGCTTACTATATGACATAAGAAGACTATGTGTGCCTTGGTTTTTTGTTTTTTGATTTTTTTAAATTCTTATGCCCATTTGAATCTTGGCCAAATCCTAGGTTTGACCATGGTTTAAACAAATTTAAATCACGAATATAAAAATTAAGTATCTATCCTTCTTATTAGTCACTCCAAAATGTAAATCTTGGGAGGGTTCTTGAAATTTGCATGTTTGAAACCAAAAACCACTTCTCTTCATGCATGCTTGACTTCATAAGACAGAGTTTAGGGTTAGGGGTAGATATATACATGATTTTCTAGTTTGAATATGTCTAGACCTTGTTTATCAACTTGAATGCTTACTATATATATGACATAAGAATGCTATGTCCTTTATTTTTTCATTCTTTTGATTTTTTCCTGAAATTTTATGCCCATTTGAATCTTTTGGTCAAATCCTAGGTTTGACCAAGATTTAAACAAGTTTAAAACATGAAAATGAAAAGGGAAGCCTGCATCCTTCTTAGTCACTCTAAAATCAACTTAATTGAGAATGCTTACGATATGACATAAGAAGACTATATGTGCCTTGGTTTTTCATTTTTTAATTTTTTTTAATTCTTATGCCCATTTGAATCTTGGCCAAATCCTAGGTTTGACCATGGTTTAAACAAATTTAAATCACAAATATAAAAATTAAGCATCTATCCTTCTTAGTCACTCCAAAATGTAAATCTTGGGAGGGTTCTTGAAATTTGCATGTTTGAAACCAAAAACCACTTCTCTTCATGCATGCTTGACTTCATAAGACAGAGTTTAGGCTTAGGGGTAGATATATACATGATTTTCTAGTTTGAACATGTCTAGACCTTGTTTATCAACTTGAATGCTTACTATATATATCACATAAGAATGGTATGTCCTTTGTTTTTTCATTCTTTTGATTTTTTCCTGAAATTTTATGCCCATTTGAATCTTTTGGTCAAATCCTAGGTTTGACCAAGATTTAAACAAGTTTAAAACATGAAAATGAAAAGGGAAGCCTGCATCCTTCTTAGTCACTCTAAAATTAACTTAATTGAGAATGCTTACTATATGACATAAGAAGACTATGTGTGCCTTGGTTTTTCATTTTTTGTTTTTTTTTAAATTCTTCTGCCCATTTGAATCTTGGCCAAATCCTAGGTTTGACCATGGTTTAAACAAATTTAAATCACGAATATAAAAATTAAGCATCTATCCTTCTTATTAGTCACTCCAAAATGTAAATCTTGGGAGGGTTCTTGAAATTTGCATGTTTGAAACCCAAAACCACTTCTCTTCACGCATGCTTGACTTCATAAGACAGAGTTTAGGGTTAGGGGTAGATACATACATGATTTTCTAGTTTGAATATGTCTAGACCTTGTTTATCAACTTGAATGCTTACTATATATATGACATAAGAATGCTATGTCCTTTGTTTTTTCATTCTTTTGATTTTTTCCTGAAATTTTATGCCCATTTGAATCTTTTGGTCAAATCCTAGGTTTGACCAAGATTTAAACAAGTTTAAAACATGAAAATGAAAAGGGAAGCCTGCATCCTTCTTAGTCACTCTAAATTCAACTTAATTGAGAATGCTTACTATATGACATAAGAAGACTATGCGTGCATTGCTTTTTCATTTTTTCATTTTTTAAAATTCTTATGCCCATTTGAATCTTGGTCAAATCCTAGGTTTGACCATGGTTTTAACAAATTTAAATCATGAATATAAAAATTAAGCATCTATCCTTCTTAATTAGTCACTCCAAAATGTAACTCTTGGGAGGGTTTTTGAAATTTGCATGTTTGAAACCAAAAACCACTTCTCTTCATGCATGCTTGACTTCATAAGACAGACTTTAGGGTTAGGGGTAGCTAGATACATGATTTTTTTGGTTTGATAATGTATAGACCTTGTTTATCAACTTCATTGAATGCTTACTATATGACATAAGGATAATATGTGCACTGGTTTTTCATTTTATCGATTACTTTTTGAATTTTTATCCCCATTTGTTGAATCTTGGTCAAATCCTAGGTTTGACCAAGATTTAAACAAGTTTAAAACATGAATATGAAAAAGTAAGCCTGTATCGATCCTTCTTAGTCACTCCAAAATGAAGCTCGTGGGAGGTTTTTGAAATTTCCATTATTTTTCTTGTTTGAATATGTCTAGACCTTGTTTATCAACTTGAATGCTTACTATATGACATACAAAGACTATGTGCTTTGGTTTATGATTTTGTTGTTGAATTTTTATGCCCAATTAAATCTTGGTCAAATCCTAGGTTTGACCATGACTTAAACAAGTTTAAAACATGAATATGAAAAGTAAGCATGTATCCTTCTTAGTCACTCCAAAATGAAGCTCTTAATTAGTAGGGTTTTTGAAATTTCCATGTTTGAAACCAAAAACCACTTATCTTCACCATGCATGCTTGACTTCATAAGACGGAGTTTAGGGTTAGAGATAGATACATGATTTTTCAGGTTTAATATGTCTAGACCTTGTTTATCCATTGAATTGAATGCTTATTATATGACATATATAAGATGACCTTGGTTTTTTATTTTTTTTTTGAATTTTTATGCCCATTTGAATCTTGGTCAAACCCTAGGTTTGACCAAGATTTGAACAAGTTTTAAACATGAATATGAAAAGGTAAGCATGTATGCTTGTTAGTCACTCCAAAATGAAGCTCTTGGGAGGGTTTTTGAAATTTCCATGTTTGAAACCAAAAAACCACATCTCTTCATGCTTGACTTCATAAGACAGAGTTTAGGGTTAGGGGTAGCCACATACATGATTTTTCTGGTTTGAATATGTCTAGACCTTGTTTATCAACTTAATTGTATGCTTATTATATGACATAAGAAGACTATGTGCATTGGTTTTTCATTTTATTGCTTTTTTTGAATTTTATCCCATTTGTTGATTCTTGGTCAAATCCTAGGTTTGACCAAGATTTAAACAAGTTTAAAACATGAATATGAAAAGTAACATGAATCGATCCTTCTTAGTCACTCCAAAATGAAGCTCGCAGGAGTTTTTTGAAATTTCCATGATTTTTCTGGTTTGAGTATGTCTAGACATTGTTTATCAACTTGAATGCTTACTATATGACATACACAGACTATGTGCTTTGGTTTTTGATTTTTTTTTGAATTTTTATGCCCATTTGGATCTTGGTCAAATCCTAGGTTTGACCATGACTTAAACAAGTTTAAAACATGAATATGACAAAGTAAGCATGTATCCTTCTTAGTCACTCCAAAATGAAGCTCTTGGGAGGGTTTTTGAAATTTCCATGTTTGAAACCAAAAACCACTTCTCTTCACCATTCATGCTTGACTTCATAAGACAGAGTTTAGGGTTAGGGGGTAGATACATGAATTTTCAGGTTTAATATGTCTAGACCTTGTTTATCAACTTAATTAAATGCTTACTATATGACATAAGAAGACCTTGGTTTTTCATTGTTTTTTTTGAATTTTTATGCCCATTTGAATCTTGGTCAAATCCTAGGGTTGACCAAGATTTGAACAAGTTTAAAACATGAATATGAAAAAGTAAGCATGTATGCTTCTTAGTCACTCCAAAATGAAGCTCTTGGGAGGGTTTTCGAAATTTCCATGTTTGAAACCAAAAACCACATCTCTTCATGCTTGACTTCATATGACAGAGTTCAGGGTTACCGGGAGATACATGATTTTTCTGGTTTGAATATGTCTAGACCTTGTTTATCAACTTAATTGAATGCTTACTATATGACATAAGAAGACTATGTGCCTTGGTTTTTCATTTATTTCGATTTATTTTGATTTATTTTGAATTTTATGCCCATTTTTATGCCCATTTAAACAAGTTTAAATCATGAATATGAATAATTAGTCACTCCAAAATGTAGCTCTTGGGAGGGTTTTTAAAATTTCCATGTTTGAAACCAAAAACCACTTCTCTTCATGCATGGTTGACTTCATAAGACAGAGTTTAGGGTTTGGTGTAGACAGCACGCGCCGACGCGTGGACGCAATTTATTCTCTGTCCCCCTGACATGCACTTGCCACTGTCTTCAACAGTCTGACACGAGCAGTGAAGCTTTTATTGGAGCCCAGCGGAGAGGGCCTCCATTTCTCGAGCGGTAGCGAGGTGACATGCACCCCGTGTGACATGCGGCCTAAATCCAATTTGAAACATTGCGAAAAATTCTGAAATAAATCATGCACGTTCACATCACATATTAAGATAACCCCTAAAAATTTCAGATCAAAATTCGAAATATACATTGAGAAACAAAAAAGAGTAACTCAGATGTGAATAGTCTACATAGAAACTCAGATTTGAATTCGGGAACTATTCATGACAGATTTCTCTTTTTTTTTCTTGATGTATGTTTCGACTTTTGATCTGAAATTTTTAGGGGTTATTTTAATATGTGCTGTGAACATGCATGATTTTTTCCAGATTTGTTCGCAATGTTTAAATTTGAATTTAAACAGCATGTCACACGGTGACATGCAATAGGTGCATGTCACCTGATCTGCGGTGACGCTGGGGCTAAAAAGAAGATTTTTTTTTCTCCATCAAGTCAATGAAAAAAATACCCCTTTTTTCACCTTGCGCGACATGAGGAGCAGTTCGACCGGGGGGAGTACTGTTATCGGGTCTGGTCGACGCCCTCCTCCTCCCCAACTCATTTCCTCCACTGTTTCACATATTTTAGCTTCTATTTATGCGGTGCCGTGGAGGTGGGGGTCTGGTCGTCACCCTCCTCCTCCCCACCTCATTTCCTCCACTGTCTCGCAACTCCTTGATCTACTACTCCTATCCATATACATGCCACTCAAATGGATGTATTTGTAGATACATCCATTTTAGTGGCAGTTAATATGGACCGGAGGAAGTACAAATAATATGAGGCATGTTTTGGAGTTGGCCCTGTTTAGTAGAGTTTACATTGAAGAGTTTACATCTTTCTACCACAATTATTTTTGATTTAGCTTGTCTTTTGTGCCCACCATTTTATCGAGCAGGGTTAATGCAAGATCCATAGCAAACTAGCTTGTCACATTTTTTGGCGGAGTGCATCGTCTCATGGCGAGCTAGCGACTTTGCCTACTAGAGTTTTTTTTTGTTGAACTACATTTTTTGGATTTTCCCATTTTATTTGTGCACAAGCTATGAGCCGCCCGCAATTCAGCACCATATATTGGCGGGATTTTCTAGTTCAATTGTTTTGTACTAGGATATTAGCAGGATGCTATCTTCTAGGGCTTTCATTTCCCCTATATCCAGCCACACCCACGGACAAGCAAGGGCCTCTCTCCCTACCTCGCTCCTAGTCCGTCTCGCTCCCTCTCAGTCCTCTATCCGTAGCCGACATCCACCGCGCCGAGCCGGCTCGGCGACGCCGTCAACCACACTCCGTCCGCTTCGTCGGATCTGCTTCCCCGACTCACTGGTTCATCGTACCGGCCGGCGAGATCGGTACACAAAGCGCCACCATGATCCACCGAACCAAACCGAACGGCCAACGCGCCACCTCCCCAGTCGACCAAGGTTGAACACTTTGTCCGGCAGCTTTTGTTATGTATTTGATTTCCGAGACTAGTTTATTGCTTGCTTCCACTGCTTGTTATTAGCATCTTTTTTTTTGTAATGCCTGCTAGATATTCCACTCGAGAATGCCTACGAAGAATCTCGGAGGCAAAATATCTTGCAGAATAAGATAATTGCAGCCTCGATCGGCATTCTGTGGAATGGGACAAAATCACCGCACCCCAAGTCGTTGCCGAGATTTTTCACCCGTGTGATGTGCCGCCAAAAGGACGATCCCGTGGGGCTGCTACTGAAGAAGGTATTTAGCCGCACTGCTCAAATTTCATATGTGTTGTTTGCTGATTGATTTGATGAACTTTGATTTGCAGCAGCTAGCCACTGCTCATGTTCCTAACAAAGACAGTGAGCGCGCCAGTGATGCAGACATTAGTAGAAAGGAGGCGGGATTTGGTCCTATTGTTCTAGCAAGCAATCATTTGAGGGGCCACCTAGGATCAGCACATCTGGATCCTCCTGAGCTCAACATTAAGGAGGTAATTTTATAATAGTGTTTTAAACATGACATAATCTAATGTACTGAAATAGATCAAACTGTCAACAGGAGTGGAGTGGTATAGATGGTAGAGATATAGATATAGATTTCAGATTTCCTAATTTTTTCTTCAAAATAGGGTCGCCCCGGCCTCTGCATCCAAATGATGCACCCACCCTTTTATTGCAATGTTTTAGACTCCATTTAAGGTTTAGAAACTCATGGGTTGCTCAAAGTGGTGACATGAATCAACCAACATATTTCCTTTTAATCTGCTGATTGATTTAATGCATGGCAAATCGCAGAAGCAAGTGACTGCTCATGTCCCTGCCAAGCAGCATTGTAGCACAGATGTCCAGAGTTCCAGTGATGCAAACGTTTGTAGGAACAAAACAGAAGGATGTGGCACTGGGGAAGCTAAGATTAGGCGTCTTCAAAAGGACTTGGATGTGGCCACTTGGCGGAACAAAGAAATGAACCGAGGATGGAATTCTACAATTCAAGATGGCCTACATGCTGTTGCTGATCTGCAGAAGCTAGTGGCTGGCAACTTGGTTACCGCTTTGGCTGATGCAGATGTCCATGAGATTAACTGGACGATCTTGGAACAGGTGAAAGCACGAGCAGAAACTCTGCACTCATCTTTGCAGGTAGATGATTTTCAAAGGGTGATGCAAGAGCCGCTATATGAATAGATTGTTGTTTCAGTTGATGATGTCCCTGGTTCCTTTGTTTACTTATGTGCTGGTAGTACTTAGGGGAACTAGCTTGTACAAGTAATTATTTTCCGATAAATTGTACAAGTAAATGGCACATGCTTCGCATGTTTGACCAATTAAGTTAAAAAGCTTCACAAAATCCTGCTATCATGTAGGCGGGCTTGCATTGGATTTCAACCCAAGTGACTGTTGACTGCAATCTGTAATATGTACCCCTCTATTGCACTTAATGGTATCCAAGCCCTTGGGCCCCCCTCCTTTGTTAAAAAAAGATCGAATTCTTATTGCATCGAAGTTGTTTCACTAAAAAAAAGAGCTCTCACGTGCAAGGCACTACTAGTAGTGATGTTACACCTAGACATTAGAGATTTGTTTGTTTTAAAGATATTTTTAATTTTGTACAAGATGGAAAATATAACTTTAGCAAATTCCTAGTATTTTTCATGGTCGATGTAAAAAAAATATTTTTCATGGTTGATGTAAAAAAACAAGTTTTTTTCATGGTCGATGTAAAAAAAGGGAGAAAACATGTCTCATAAAAAGCCTTATGGTTAGCACAATTTTTTTACGGAGTAACTCTTTTTTACATAGCCCAAATTACTATTCGATTTTCCATTGAAATATTTTATGTGTATATAGCAAGCGAAGAAGTACACATGCATTTTTCGTTTTATTCTTTCTTGACATTTCAAAATGTATAGAAGATGAATTTCGAAATAAAGAGATCATATGCACCCAAGAACCAACAAGCATATCCCCTTGACCCCGAACCTACTCAGGGCCCTTTTGTTGTGGCTTTTTTTTTTGCTTTTTGGCTTTTGGATTTTGGAAGCCATAAACAAAGATCCTATTCTTTTGGCTTCTAAATAGGTGCTTTTTTTGGCTTTTGCCAAAGCCAAAAAGCCAAAAAAAGCCACAACAAAAGGGCCCTCAGCTTCAGACCTAGGATTTCGTAGGCTAGGGTTCCACAGTTTTCCACCAACCAATAATAATTTCAACTCTGCCCCAAAATTCCCGCCAAAATCCTCCCCGCTTCCAAAATTCAAAGCGATGTGAAATAAGTAAAGTGCCGATCTTATCCCCCCGGACCGCTCAATTCAGACCTATCACCGGCAGTGCCGAACCCCGCATCTCTCTCTCACGCTTCCACCTTGCATGACCCACCGGATCATCTCACACGCCGGCGCCGGCGCCGGCCCACTGTCCCATTCCCACACTAGCACTACTGCCTTCTCATCGGCCACCGTAGTGACCGACGACGTTCCACCGTCTCCCTTGCTTTTTAGCAAGCCGGAGTAGCTTCCACCTCCCCCCATCCCCACCGACGACCACTGTACCATACGAGCTCCTCCGTAGCCGACTTCCACCACCGCCTTGTCAGCGACATTCACCATCGCCGGGTTCTCGTATCTTAATCCTCGACTCCTTCCGTCCACCGGACTGGAGAGATGGGTACACAAAGCGCCTCCATTGTCCACGGCAGGAAACCAAAGCGTACACGCGCACACTCCCAAGAAGGTTGATATGGCCGCTTTCCTTATGCAGGTGATTTAGTATTTTTTTGCTTACTTGCACCGCCATCTCATTAGCATTTTTTTTGTAATGCATGCTAGATATTATTGCACTACAGAATGAATTAAAAGAGAAACGGAGACGGAAGATATGTAGCAGATTTGCAAGCCGTGTGGGCACAAACATCTGTAACGCTATTGCCTCTAGTGCAAACCTGAACAAAATCGGAGAAGAACCCTTTCCCCCTCCCCAAAGATAAAGAACAATGTTATGATTCACAATTTGATCCTGCTGAGCCTCTTGGAGAGCTGACTCAGGAAGATGCCTTGCCTGACCATTCTCCTCAACCCCACCAGGTGATTTCTGTTTTTTTACTTGGAGATATCTGTTGCAACTTCCATGTGTTGTATACTTGTATCCTGAATCCCACCAAACATGTTCACATGCCACCTCTAGGTCTCCTTAACGCATCATATATATGTTTCAGCATGCACGTCATCCTTTACTGTTCTTCATTCTATTCCATTTGCATATCATCATATATGGGACTTCTGTAGACTGAAATATCATTTATGTGTGCTAGGAATCTGCAGCTTCAAGTAAGAATTTCGCAGAAACCACCAATGAGAGGAAGACCTTTCAACAGGTACCTGAATCGGTGATAGAACAGCTGCAACCAAAAAAGAAATCTGCTTCTGCTACTAGACAGTCTCAGCGATTCATGGCACTAGCTGAAGAAAATAACGCAAATGCTAAGAGTACTGAAATAAAAAACGTGGTGAACACCCCAAGCGGTTGAATCAGCCACATTGCTACCAATCCATTCAACCAGCGACAATCGGCAGCAGAACCGTTTCACAGCAACTTCTCAGCCACAATTGGCAGCAGAACCGCTTTCCACAAAGAACTTCTCAGCCACAATTGGCGTGAGAACCGGTTTCCACAGCAACTTCTCAACCACAATTGGCAGCAGAACCAGTTTCCACGACAACTTCTCAGCCACAATTGGGATCAGCGATAGCTGTGGTAGGAAATACTGCCCAAGGACACACCGCACCGGTCCCGGTGACACAACCACAACTGGCCAAACATCGCTAGCACATCAACAAACTGTTGATGATCTCCCACTGACCCATATTAGTCCTGCCATAGACAACTCCCCTGAGGATGAGCCCCACACCGAAGAAGGTACATTTTCCAATGCTTATAGTTTCATTCTCCGTTATAAAGTTATACTTTATGATAGCTTGATGTAATGCTTAACTTTGTAGTTGCACCACGATCAAGAAAAACGAGGGGCCCAACAGTAGGGAAAATGTTCGTAGCTAAGCTTGCTGGGAAGGAATCAAGATTTCGCCTTTCATCTATCGTAGGTGGCGAAGGCCACTTTGGACCCCGAAGAATCTTGTAAATTAGCATCGGATGTAGGAATTTTCGTCAGGAATGAAATTCCTATCTTCCCAACATGGAAAGAGCACGTAGACACCTCTGCGCATTTTGAAAAATTAGTGCACAGGTTACACGTAAGTCATCTTTCTCTTGGTAATGTTACTCATACTAGTATACCACATTGGCACGTCCCGTTCCTTCTAGCTTGTTGTTGGCTCTATGTATATCGCACCAACGGTTTATATTGTTGTGAACAATTAAAGTTCGAGTTCGATGAGGACCAAGAGGAAGTAAAGCATGTTCTCAACAGTCTATTCTCAGACTGTCACGCTTGATATCGCAAAGACGAGCTAAAGAAGAAATACTTCTTGGAAAGATTACTGGGAGTGTTCCAACTAGATCTTCTCTTAAGCAAATGACTGACAAACAGTGGGGAGATCTTGTGAAGCACTGGTCTAATCCAAAGAATATGGTATGATTTGTAAGACTGAGACCAGATCACATCTTGGATTCTTATTTATAGCAGTGTCTCACTAGTATCCTTTTTGCAGAATTTGGCTAAATAGAATCAGAAAAACCGCGGTAAACTACTTTTACCTAGCCGTACGGGATCTCGTAACCTTATAGTGCACATTCGGCAAAAAGTAAGGACATGTTGTTTTATACTGCTATTTAGAAATATTTTAGTAAAAGATCATGCAGAGTATATACACCAGTGTGCAGCTTATATTATGATCCTCCATTTCAACCATGTTATTCGATTTATAAATGGTAGTACTAAAATGCAGATGTTACATAATGCAAGTAAAAGGGAACCAAATAAAGAGATGACTCTGCCAGAGATTTTTGAAGCATGCCAGAAGAACAAACTTGAAGTGATTGGAGAAGTCGCACAGAGTGTTCTTGTAAGTCTTCTCTAAGAATGAAATTTTGTGACGACTCACATCCCAACTTGTAGGAGTAGTAAAGTACATGTCAATATGATATTATAGATGTTTATTAAAATTCATGTGATGTGAATCAGACATGCCAAACTGTAGGAATAAAAGTAGGTCATACACATGATAAATCTACTATCAGCAAGTTTCTCTGTAGTAACTATCATGTTTACACATGTGTACGAACTGAATTTTTTGCAGGAAGATATGAAATTAGAGATGGCAAAACCCGGTAAAAACGGTCTGGAAAAAACCGATGAAGAATGTGTGAAGGTATTTTCCATGGCAATAAAAAAGAAAGGCATTGCCAAAAACACTTTCTTACGGAATGCTGGACTGGTGAAGTGCAAGTCAAAGTATTTGCATGCTCAAGTTTTAGAGGAGCAACTCCAAGTACACGAGCTGCATCAGCTGCGCTAAGACTAGAAGTCAACAATTTTAGAACGATAGCAGCACAGAAGGAGGCCCTACTGGAGCAGGATAGGAATGCTAGTAAGTAGTAAGAAGAGTATCTGCTAGATAATTGGAGATGAACGGGGACAGCGTGGCGGTGTCAAGATCTTGGTCTTGTAAAATGGTTCCTTAGTCTGAGCATATTTCGTAGGTGCATTTATCTGCAATTGCTATGATCTTGGTGATCGTTTCCTTGTTGTGATGTGGATTTTTTTTGAACCGGAACCCTGCTGATTGTTAATATTATAAGTGGATTACCTAGCTCTTTCTATCAGTTCTGACTTGTGGTTCCGTTGGCTTGTGGATGAAGCTTTGACATGGTATCAGAGCCCATAGTCTCAAGTTCGAGTCATCGCTTTCGCAAACCTTCTCTTCTCTTCTCCCGGTCTAGCCCTTTCTGTCAGTTTGGACTTTTTGTTGCGTTGGCTATGTTGAGATGTATAAAGTGGATTGCCTAGCCCTTTCCATCAGTTCATACTTTTGGTCGCGTTGGCTAGTGCATTAAAGCTTGACACTGATGATTTTCTGTGATCCATTGATTTCCAGCTTTCTACATATAGCCCAGGTCTAGAAGCTTGTCAACTGGTCTAGTTCATTCATTGCTGTAGTGAGTGCAATGAACGGAACAGCTGGCTTCTCCTTTGTGTTGTGCTGCAACTCAACAAACTGCTCTCGCTTCTGTAGAGGCGAGTTGTGAACAGAGATACTTATGTATGCTACAGTACCAAATTTCGACTGCATATAATCAATAGCTTAACAACCGTCTAATTCACAATCTCGAAACTGTAGCATTTAGTACCTCCTGCCTATCGAATATAATTATTTCACACACTGAAATATTTTGTACGCGTTTTGAATTGGAGAACATGGGAACCGACTTTGGTTCTGATTATGACTTGATGTGACCCTAGACTCGTTTTGGCGCGCGATTCCGAGCGAATCAAATGAATTTTGACCGTTCTATTAAAAAAGGGAACTTTGACCGTTGGATCAAGCGTTGGAGAACTGATGTGCCAACGGCCAATAATTGCTTGTGCATCATGGTGATGGCTTATCTGATTTCAAAAACTGAGATTTTTTCTATATATAGTGGATAGGTGGACATATATAGATATAGATGGACAGATACAGATATAGCTTCGACTGTAGCCACACTCAAACTCAAAATCAGTTGAGCTGCAAAACCACTAGCCAATTAAGTCCGAAATATTTCAGAGGCATTTTTTAATTGCAGTTCGTAGGACATGTGAGTAACTGATTTTGTTTGTGATAATGGCATGATATGACCGCTGGGAATAAATGCCTGAGCAGAGCTACTTCGCATGGTCTACCATTTTTATATTAGACTAGTCATAGTGGTAAGTACTACCTCCGTCCCAAGGAATAAGGCCCACGCGTATTCCAAGACGAACTTTGAAAATAAAAATTGAGCAACACAATCTTGATTATATTATATGTAATTAATATCGTTGGATTCGTATTGAAAAGCACTTTCTAATGATGCTAATTTCATACAAACAATCTTTATATATTTAAAGTAATTCTTTGTCAAACAAAAATCACTTTCTAATGATGCTAATTTCATACCCACTATAGGAATAGTATCATGTAGTAGTATCATAGTCATGCTATATTTATTATTTTTTAGAATCTCAATGCCAATTTGTGTACAAGATTTGTTTATCATTAACTTTTCTCGTTGTTTGCGCTATGATACAGTATCTACCTATGTTACTCTAATCTCCTCTCTCCTACTTAACTAGCTACCACATGAGCATTTTTGTGAGACCAATGCGCATGATACCAGCACTATGGCTAGCCTTAGTATTACTACTCCTGGAGTAGTATATTTCTCTCGTGTACTTGGCTATTTTCGAGAATAAATAACAAACCATGAAGTGTAATGGCCGTCTCTCCAACCCCAAGTAGCACAAGTAACGTACTTCATCACCGGATCTATCAACCCTAGGAAGATCTGCTGTGACTCCCACAGAGTGCTTCTCCTAATGTAAGTCCCTTGTTTTAGCGCCCTGTTCTGGGTTCAGATGCTTGTTTGTCTGAAGCTCTTTTAGTTCATTCCTAGCTATGACCGTAACACCTTGCTATTTTCTAGTTCATTGCTAACTTTAAGCGATTGAACATTTTGGTTTGCATTCCCTGCTCTGTAGATGTAGCCATCATAACTTCTATCTTGCTCAGTCGTTGTTACAAAAATTATAGGTATTATAGTAACATCCTGCTATTATTTAGTTCATGGCCAATTTTAAGTAATTGCACATGTTGGTTCGCATTCCCTGCTCTATAGCTTTTGGCATCGTAACTTCTATATTTGGTTTACATTGCCTGCTCTGTAGATCTAGCAATCATAACTTTATCTTGCTCAGTCGTTGTTACAAAAAATATGGCCTGCTACTATGTTGTTTGTGCCAATTTTTTACTCCATGAACATGTTGGCTTGCATTCCCTGTACTACTGGTGATGCCATTGTTTTGTATCTACTTCATTGTAAGCTAACAAAGTAAGGACTTAGTTTGGCATGCCATCACTCTGCTATCTAGCCTGTAGTACAAATAAACTTGTCATATTACTAGATAATAATTTTGCGTGCCATCTTGTTCTTCAAAAGCTGCATTATTGACTTGTTTCTCTGACTTGGCATGACGCCCACATATGGAATGCTGAACATATTAGTTTGCATTCCCTCTTATACAAGTTCACAGGTGATCCCACTATATTCTGTATCTGGTCCATCCTAAGCTCCAGCATTAACTATCCTCTATGTGTTGCTCATTACAAGTTTATATCCCGAAACATCTTGATTTGCATCCCCTTCACTATAAGTTCAGGAGTATTATTTAGTTCACGGCCAAAATGAAGTAATTGCACTTAGCACATGTTGGTTCACATTCCCTCCTCTTTAGCTTTTGCCATCGTAACTTCTATTTTTGGTTTACATTCCACCTTTCGTAGATGTAGCCATCATAACTTCATCTTGCTCAGTCGTTGTTACAAAATTTATAGCCTGCTACTATGTTGTTCATGCCAATTTTGTACTCCCTGAACATGTTGGTTTGCATGGGACTCGACAGTAGTAAGTCTGCTGATTCATTCTAACATGCTCTGTTATATTGGTTGTTGGTATGCGGCATGCACTCTTTGTTTGCTTATTGTGCGCATTACAATGATCTTGTTATAACGACGAAATGATGAGTTCAAATTCTTTGGCAAACAATATTGTAGTGTCTTTGCCTTTCCATTGTTGCTGTCTTAACTTGTAATGTCTTTGTTTCAGATATAGGTGCTGCATGGACAACTTAAAAGATTGTCGGATCGCTTCATTGTATTGCTAGGTTTAATTACCATTCAATTTCTCTCGGGTTACGTAATATTTTTTCAAAGCCGTGCATTGATGTAATATTTAGTTAGTTTTTATAGTTCTTTCGCGCATTTTTTCTTTGTTGCTTGTGGTAAGTGAGGCTATCCGACGTAAATCATTGCTGCGTAAATATTCTCGATATCTAAATCACGAATTCCCATCCCTTAAACGGCCCAATTAACCGAAATCACATATGTGCCGGCCCGCAAAATCCCAAAGCGCCTATTATGCCGGCATATAAACAACAACTAAACGGGCTGGCCCACTTACTTATTGGGCCAGCCCACTTACTTATTGGGCCAGCCCACTTGATTTACGGAGGACCCCACACTCTAATTGGGCCGGCCCACTTGCTTTAAGGTGGACCCCACCCACTACTGGGTCGGCCCACTAACTAGTTGAGCCAGCCCAATTGCTTTTGTGGTGGATCCCACATACTAAATGGGCCGGCCCTTTAAGAGGAAAGTGAGACCCACCTGTGTTTTTGGCCCGGCCCACTATCTTGTTGGGCTGGCCCACTTGCTATAAGGTGGACCCTACATACTAAATGGGCCGGCCCTTTAACAGGAAAGTGGGACCCACCTGTGCTTTTGGCCCGGCCCACTATCTTGTTGGGCCGGCCCACTTGCTACATGGTGGACCCCACATACTAAATGGACCGGCCCTTTAAGAGGAAAGTGGGACCCACTTGTGTTTTTGGCCCGGCCTACTAGCGTGTTGGGCCGGCCCACTTGCTATATGGTGGACCCCACATACTAAATGGGTCGGCCCTTTAACAGGAAAGTGGGACCCACCTATGTTTTTGGCCCGGCCCACTATCTTGTTGGGCCGGCCCACTTGCTATATGGTGGACTCCACATACTAAATGGGCCGGCCCTTTAACAGGAAAGAGGGACCCACCTGTGCTTTTGGCCCGGCCCACTGGCTTGTTGGGCCGGCCCACTTGCTCTAATGTGGACCCCACGTACTAAATGGACCGGCCCGATAGCAGGAAAGTGGGACCCACATGCTAATTGGGCCGGCCCAATAACTTCTTGGGCCGACCCACTTGCTTTAAGGTGGACCCCACTTGGTAAATGGGCCGGCCCGATAACAGGAAAGTGGGTCCCACATGTTTTGTGGGCCGGCCCTTTTGCCTGTTGACCGGTCAAATGAGTGCATTCGGCCCGGCCCACATGCTTAGTGGGCCGGCACATTAATGTTTTGACCAGTCAACCTTAGAGGTTAGGCCCGACCCACGTAACTAATGGACCAGCCCAGCTATATAGTTGACCGGTCAAACTAAGTCAGCTGGCCCGGCCCGCAAATTTAATGGGCCGGCCCGCTTAAGACGTGGCAGGCCTCGTGTGGGCCTACCATCTACCACGGGGTTTCAGCGGTTAACGCCGTTAATCGCCCCGATTAATGGCGTCCGCCACGTGTCAGTTTGCATGACGTCAGCAGTCAACGGGCTCCCGGAAACACTTCAACAACGGTCCGATTTTCCGTGGCGGAAGGGCGCCCAAGCGCGACGGACCGAAAAAATCGTCGTAGGACTTTGCCTGACGCAGTTACCACAACAGAACCCATATCGTCGGGTCAGGCCCATAGGCGACGAAAAATACCCCTTAGCGGACGATTTTGAGACGTTGTCTATCAGAACTTTTCTTGTAGTGTCCTGCTTTGCTTGTACTGTGGCAGCGAGCCCTCGATGAAGAACGGAGTGATTTGTCTGACGAGGACAAGAGGGTGGAGGAAGCAAGGAGTGAAGCAAAACAAGAAATTTCCCTTTCGTCAATAGGGATTCATGATGTTTTCCGAAGTGTGCCCCATTCGCTCTGGCCAGCTAGGGTTAAAGTTGATGGACTATATGTTGGTATTGTTGATTAGTGGTGTTTTGGCTCATGGGACATTATGCTCCCTTTATTTTGAGATGGATCTTAGACATGTTTTGAAATATCAAAAAGTTTCAAACAAAAAATTCAAACATACATGTTCACGTGCTACACATCCACAAAGTTCGTTTCATGAAAAATCGACTTGTCGTGTAGCGTGTTAACAAAAATAAAAAAATCGGTGCTAAAAGTAAGGCTTTTAATAAGATATATTTTTTTCAATTTTTCAATAGACCGCAAAAATATCGGTTTTCACGAAACTTGACCGACGCACATATACTGTGGAGATGTACATGAAGATTTTTTTGTCAAATTTTTTTAACACTTGGAAATATGTGTTTTGGTAGAGAGAGCATATGCATGTGTATGCCAATCCAGTTTTCCATGCATGGCAAAACATACTGAGATCGACTTCCATTTCGTCCCTGAATGAGCGACCAACAAACGCTTGTACATCTGGTTTGTGTCAACCAAGGATTAGATTGCTGGTGGGTTAACCAAAGCCCCTTCCAGTAAGATATCTTCATGAATTTAGGCGCAACCTAAATCTTCATTGTAGTTTAGATTAATGGGGAGTGCTAAACATCATGTACTAGTACATATACATGTATATTACAGTATAACACCATGTAGGGTCTTTCCTTGTACAAGCCCCGGATGGGGCTTTTCCATCCTACATAACACATACCCGAGCATTCCAATGGAGGCATCATTTCCACCTACGTTAATAGATATGACACGAATACGCTGAGCGTGGAAGAAAGACGGTAGAAGGAAGGATCTTTTGGCATGTTATTATCTTGTCAAATTGCACGGTCATGCATGTTGGAATTCTAATTCAACTATAAGTTGATTTGATAGAGGAAACTAAAACCTACAGCAAAGCTTGGAGTTGGATTGTCATCCTGCATTTGTTTATATGTGCCAATGAGTAAAATTTTGGTACATCTAAAAGTAAGAAGGTATTTATTTTGCTTGTGCCTTCGCCTGGCTGCTAGACCCACGTGAATATAAATAAAAAATATAAAAATTGTGGATAAAAGTCAAGATACAAAGGCCAGAGGTATAGAGATAGAGACGAGAATTTAGAAGTCCCCTCGTGATAACTTTCATTTATATCATGGGCCCTTCTTGGTTGTGTCTGTGTCAATTTATTTGATCTTGTGCACTACATTATTTTATATACAAAATTAGATAGTTGCTCTCAAAAAGCAAAAATATGAAGCATAGAGAAAGTAAAAAACAACAACTTACAATCTACAATAAGCTAACCATTTTTGTACATGCATGCTTAGCTATAGAGCTCATGACAGCTTATCTCAGGGCAGCCAACTTCATAATTTTAGCATATACAGGATACGGTTGTGTAACCATCAAAGTATTTACCTGGAGGCAATTCAGCCGAGCGTGTGTCGGTCAGAGCTTTCAGTAGTTACAAAATAATTATTGATAATAAAATTAATCGGCACCCTACTTGCCAATTAAAATATCATAGTACCCAACCATATGGTCCTAAGTCCTAACAGTGATGTATTAACTTACCCGAAAGGAGGAAGAAGCGGGGAGCACGAACATGCTTACATCGATCCTCATCAACCTCACCGTGCTTGATTTTTCATCACGGTCCTATTAATTAGCTGATTAGATCATTTAAGGCAGGAGTACCCACCATATTTTTTTCCTACCATGGAAAGCCAAAATACCATAAGTAGGCAAGCAAGAAAATGCTCTTTTAGATGGCCTTGCAAATGTCCTGTGCCAACCACACGTCACACAATATTATGACACTTTGTTTAATTAGTTTTTTTTTTGAAATGGGGGTTTTACCCCAGCCTTTGCATCAAAATGATGCATATGGCTGCTTTATTACCTTATTATAAAAGACTCCAGCGTTTACACATTATTACACCTCACTCGTCGACTAAAGTCGATACAAAAATCAACCATCCGAAAAAACAAAGAAGCTGTCTTCAAGAAAACATCAAAGTTTGATTCTAAGCTCATACCGCCAGCCACACCGGTTGTAAATTGGCATAAAATTGATGCTGCTTTTCTCGGTCTTTTCTGTCAGGATGCTGCTTTCCTTTTTTCCATATTATGTTAATGATTCTTAATGAGAGTTTAATTGCCCTGGCTGTCGGTAGGTAGTTCCAAACTCAGCAACATAAGGCGTTGCCGAAATATTATAAGACCGATATGCCACGACCTCTTTGGGTTTTAGTCTCCATCATGGATGAGTCATGACTCATGAGTAGGTTATGATCTGATACAAACCTACGCTTCTCAATTTGGATTGTGGCTAATTAGTGATCGGGTTATGCTGGAATTGAGCTGTTTGATTAGCCAATATCCACGCCAATTGCATGGAAACCCAGGCATACCACAAGTACACTACAGTAAACAATATATGTGCTGAGTAAGCAACCAAGCAAACCCTTAAAAAAGGCAAGGCAAGCAAGCAAAACAAACGAACAAACACATGCATGGCGGCTAAATGTCCTGCGCACCAAACCGTACATCACAAGGCATTATATCAGCATATATCAGACATGTTAAGCTAGCATTATCATCTATATATATATATATATTTGTGTCATGATCCACACTAACACCTTTAGTCGGCATGATTGGTGTGCGGACATAATGCAGTCTCGCCCCTCTAGAGTCTAGGCATCATGACCCTTCAGTTTTCTGTGAACTACTTTCTAATAGAACTCCTAACCTTTTTTTTTCTCCTGACTAAGAGAGCCTAACTATTCTATCCGGCGGTTGGCCTCGGCCTCGGCCTAGCTGTATATGTATCTCTAGCAATGATATGCTAATAAGCAAGCTCTATCATGATGGGATCATGGGACTAAGACTAGGAGGATTATGTCATAAGCGGTCTACAGCTGTTTACTCAGACCTTTCACTAGAGCCATCATAGTCACGTATATACTCGAGGCAGGCTAGCATCCAAAGCAGTTAGTGGGGTTCAGATGTAATATTAGCGTCGCCCAGTTCTGTCTATCTTAACTCAAGTTTCGACACAACAATGGGTGGGTTACCTCCCATGAGGAGAAACAGCATATTGCTCAATCACATTTCAAGGCGGCCATCGGACATGTGAACCCTCGCACCATCTCCTTCAATTGGAGTGCTCTTGACCTCTCAACTCCAAATTTGGCGGGTTTAGATGACCCTTTCTCCGAGGATGAGGTCAAAAATGCTATTTTGGAGATGACTTCCGACAAGGCCCTGGACCCGGATGGCTTCAATGGGAAATTCTTCAAGGCTTGTTGGGAAATCATCAAAGTTGACGTCATGGCGGTCATTCAACGCTTCTCCCACCTTCGCACAAGAAACCTCCATTGGCTAAACACCGCAAACATTCTGCTAATCCCAAAGAAAGATGGGGCCGAAGCCATCACCGACTATAGGCCTATTAGCCTCATTCATGGATTTGCAAAGATTGTGGCCAAAGTCCTCTCCATGAGATTGGCCCCACGTATGAATGACATAGTCTCGCATGCCCAAAGTGCGTTCATCAAATCTCGAAGCATCCATGGAAACTTTATGTTTGTCCGCAACTATGCTAGATGGCTACATCGAAGAAAGAAGGCTTCCCTCCTTTTCAAGCTTGACATTAGGAAAGCTTTTGATCACGTTAGATGGGACTATGTCCTCGAGCTTCTTCAACACCTTGGTTTCCCGCCGCGGTTCCGGGATTGGATTGTGGCTCTCTTGGGCACCTCCTCCTCGAGAATTCTTCTCAATGGCGTTCCCGGGAACCCTATCAAGCATGGCTGGGGGCTAAGGCAAGGAGACCCCCTCTCGCCATTGCTTTTTGACATCGTCATCGACCCTCTCCAACGCATCCTCCATGTTGCCACCGACCTCGGCATGCTTAGCCGCCTCCCCGGAAGAGGCGCTAGATTTTGGACTTCCCTATATGCCGATGACGCGGCCATCTTCATGGCCCCCGTCCGTGTGGAGATCTCCTCCCTCGCGCAAATCTTAAGCGACTTTGGCAAGGTCACCGGGCTATTGACCAACTTCGAGAAGAGACTCGTGGCACAGGTGCAACAACATCAACCTTGAGCAAATCCTCCAGGGTCTACCGGCTACTATAACGTCTTTCCCCATGCGTTACCTTGGCCTCCCCCTCGGGGTCACGAGACTAAAAAGATCCCACTTTCAATATATAGAGGATAAGGCAATTGCGCGCCTCGCTCCGTTGCATGGGAGATACTTCAACATCGCCGATAGGAGGGCCATTGTTAAATCGGTCCTCACCTCCCAAGCTATCTACCCTCTCACCTCCATTGAGGTGCCCGCGGAACCTCTACAGGCCATTACCAAGATCATCCGTAGCTTCTTTTGGGCGGGCACCGAAAAGGCCACCAGTGGTAAATGCAAGGACAACTGGACCGCGGTTTGTCGCCCCACCTACCTTGGCGGTCTTGGTATCCTCAACATGGATAAATTTGGTAGGGCTTTGCGACAGCGTTGGCCTTGGCTTGCTTGGACTTCGCCGGATAAGCCATGGGTCGGAATGGAAAACCCATGCAATGATGACGATATGGAGCTCTTCCACTCGTCGACAAAGGTCACCATTGGAGATGGCATGAAGGCAAGGTTTTGGAATGATCCTTGGGCTGATGGTCTAAGCCCCAAATGCATCGCCCCTTCCATCTTCGCTCTCTCGAGCAAGAAAACTTGGAATGTCCGGGATTCCATTATCGACGATGCTTGGGTCGACCACCTTTATACTTCGGAGGGTCTCTCGGTGCAAAACCTCATTGAGTTCACCAAGTTGTGGTCTCACACCTCGCAGCTCCACCTTCGTGCGGACGCCCCAGACTCCATTGTTTGGAAGCTCACTACAAATGGGGCCTATTCGTGCTCTTCGGCTTACAAGGCACAATTCGCTCATGTATGGATGCTATTGTTTGGAAGGCTTGGGCTCCCCCTAAATGCAAACTTTTCGCTTGGCTCATCATCCAAAACCGTGTGTGGATGGCGGACCGGCTCGCCAAACGGGGATGGCCCAATGGTCGGGTATGCCCCCTATGCCAATGCCACGCTGAATTCGCCAACCACCTCCTCTTCGAATGCCGGTTCACGATTCCCATTTGGAAGATGATCCGGGATTGGCTTCACATCCATGACTTCGACCCTTCCTCTTGGAGCGGTTTCGATAGTGTCGAACTTTGGTGGACCTCCATCGCCTTCGCTCATGGTGGAAGAAGGAAAGCTATGGCTACTCTTCTCATGTTGGTCTCGTGGGAGATTTGGAAGGAACGCAATGCAAGAACTTTTAAGAATGTGGCGACCATGCCCACTATCATCTTCGAGAGAATCAAATCGGAGGCTAGGACTTGGGTCGTAGCCGGTGCTAAGCACTTAGGTCTTTTCATAGCGGGAGAGTAATCCTTTTGCCCATGGTGGGGTTGTAACACTAAAATCTTGACTGTTCAGACCTTTTCTTCTTCTCTATTAATGAATTATGGCAAGCCTTTTGCCTTTCTTTCAAAAAGAAAAAAGAAAAATAAGTGTACTTGTTCAGACTGTGCAAATGGCCACGCAGGCATGCAAAAGTAAGCTCATATCTTAACGGAAAGTGGAGAGAAGAAACTAAAGCAGGTTCTCGCAAGCTAGTTAAGTTGGTTGAGCTAACGACCTTTGGCTAGATAGCTTGGCCAAGCAGGACACACATGCAAGTGGTTAAGTTCCTGGAAGAGGTTGTGATGGAGTAGCTTTAGGCACACGAACTAAACAAGTTGCGTGGCGCGCTGCCTCGTCTCCGTCCAGCTTGCACGACGCCGATGCTCGAAATCAGGGAGGGGAATAGTCAGGATTTATTTTTTTATTTTTATGTGTGTGTTTGCACATGGAAGAGGAAGCCGTTGCTCTCCTCGCTAGCTACGTGCATAAAATTGACCGGTTACCTAGCAAGCTGCAGGAAAGGCGTCAAAACCGAATTCATGATTATCCCGGGCTTCTTCGGCACGGCTATGGCGATTCACGGAATGCTGTTGCAGCTGATAGCGAGGCGCCTATGCTCGGACAGCCCCTTAACCATTTTTAGACACGGCCCATGCCCGAGGCGGATCGTATCCCTCCATTCCCTGATTCTTGTCGTGGTAATGAAACCACGACAAGAATTATGATGCAGAGAAAGTATAGTTGGCAGCATTTCCGGACACGGCGCATGCTCCACAATTGGATCGGTCTCTCACTTGGAAACGAAGATAGCCAAACCGAGCCGGACTTGCCGGAGCTCCATCTTCTTCTTTTGGCTTTCGTACAGTGTTAGACATGTGATGCAAGTGCACAATAGCCCCGGTGGTGGACAGAGGTTTGTTGCGGGACAGTGACCTAGCTAATTAAGCTAGCTATAGCTATAGCTAGTGCTAGTAGCCGGCACTTGTTCATCAAGTTGTCGAGGCCGGGAGGCTGACGAAGCTAGTGTGCGCGTGCGTGGCGATGATCGTGCTGGATGGACTGGAACGTGTCAACAACCACCAGATATGCAACATGGTTTGGTTAACACATGCATCATCGCATCTACGTTGGTGTCGTACGTACGTGTACGTCGTGCGTGTTAATTAGGTCAGTACATTGTTATTCATTTCGAAAAAAAAGTACATTGTTATTATCTGATGTGAAAGTTTTGGTAGGGATTAATCCAGCTTTCTGGCTTTGTTACCGCTAGTGGCCGGTCGGCCACCGACGGCGCCGCGCCAACAAACTGAGATCGCGACGCCACAGCCGGAAGCCCCAGCTCAGCTCCTCACGCTACCCCGACAGGAGGCGTCGTGGGCTGCGAGCGTTTCCCTAGCCGACAAATCCAATCTCACTGACGGGCTCTTGTGATTGGAGAGATACCAATTACCAAAGGCAGTGGCACGTACTTCTCGATCGAAACAGGGGTGAAACAAATCTCTCACATGCTCGCGAACTTAGAAACCGGAGTAAAGTACAGCCGGTCAAGACGATTATAGTATTCTACGCTTAGTCCGGTTGTTTGGCTGTTTGCAATTGAAATCATAACAGAGATTTTCTCTTTGCGGCGAGAAATCCATAATAATTGAGACATTAGTACCGCCACTAGTTGATCGAGTTGAAGCAACCGATCGAGTAGCCAACTCAAGCTTATCAACAACTTGCTGTATTTCAGCTGGGACTTTCTAATATAATGTATTCTCTATATTTCAAACTATAAGATGTTTTAGATATGAACAGCTCCATGCATTGCTCTCTGACCTTGTAATTCCTAACCGAGGGAGTACAAACAAACTGAAACGAGGAAACAACCACACTAAAATGTATATAGATACGTAAGACTCAGAAAATGTTAGAACACCTTATAGTTCAGATGGGACCGACACTATTTACAAGTTTCGGTATAGTCGAGAACAGTTTGCTCGCTATCAGCCATTGCCTACGATGAGAATAAGACTTGTAGCTACATATGTACTACATGTTGGCCAAGTAGATGTCCGGGACCGCTACCCAAAAGATGGGCGCGTGCAGCTGATGTTTCGTCTCGTATGTTTGTAGCAATGAAGAGAAAACCAAAATTGAATTTTGGTGTTGTATGTGTTATTGGGAACTGGCTTAATTTGAAACTAATTATCGTCGAGAATGACCCTTTCTCGGAGGTTGACATGGATGTAACTCCTAGCATTAAAATAGGATGCCATCTGACACGACAATGATCCATATTGCCCACATGCATACCACATTGATTCGACATCATGAATCCTCCTTTCTTACTACTCAAAAAGAAAAATCAACTCCAAAGGTAGGTCTAGTATTTCTGGAAACGTGTCACACGATTAATCTGCTAGTGTTAACTTGTGCCATCCAGCTTGGAACCTCTTCTCGATCGATCGTGCTGGAGAGATCGATGATGCAAGCTTCCGCGCGCCTTGGCTAATGGCAAGTTGTGGACGAAAACAAGAACAAACCATGTTTTGGTAGAAAACAGTTAGGACTTCCATGTGCTACCTGCTCGATCACCAACCAGCATGGCGAGGATAACATGGAGAACTCAAACACGGATGATAGAATATGATAATGTATTATTTTTGTTCGTACATACGTACGTTATACGTACGTTATAATTTGTATATACTGCACCTAATTTTTCAAGTCGTACCACACCATACACCTATGTACCATGCGGCCACGTCTTTATGTTGGCCGTTCAATGTCAGTTAATTACGTCTAAGCATTTTTTTTTTCAAATGAGCAGATGTTCTATATCAATTAAATACCCGTATTGCCAATATATCCTGCTAGAAAAGAAAGATACATTCCAGTCCTTATGAAATTTTTCCTTTTCTCATCCCGAACCACTAGGCAAGAAAGTAATAACCACACAGGTGGTCATGAAGTCATTGATCTCTGCCTTAGAGTGCCGGTGACGTCGATCCTGAAGGATCCACAACACGGGTTGATAACTCTTTAACACACCAACCTCAACACGCATCCCAGTGAAGTTACGCCAAGATGCACAACCAAAATTGAGAACTTATTTCATGCGAATGCTGATGCCATCGCCTCGGTACCAGGCAAGGAGACATGGAGACGAGGGGGGGGGGGGGGGGTCTTAGCCGCCCCCATGATTGAGATTTTGTGAACAACATTAGTCATTAGAACCCTAATTTCTCACTGATTTAGTCAAATTCGCCCCTCGTAAAGTTTAGAGAACTAATTGAGTTTATTTTCCCCCCTCAACATGAGAAGCTGGCTCGGCACCATCAACTGGAGACCAAAACCTATCCTAGAAAGAAACCCTAAACCTCCTAACGGGGCCTTCTATTATGAGGCAAACTACGGAACCCCCAAATACATCGACACAAAATTATGGCTGCAATAAAAACACAAAATTTAAGATAATTTGACAGCACTTGCATTTTGACTGAAATCAACCCAAACATGAGGAAAATTTGATACCCACTGAATTGTACGAAAATACCAAACGAAACTTGGGTGCGCGCGTCCAGTTATGAAAAATCCAATATAATGCTATTTCAAAGCTTCAGAAAAAATTGAAATAAATTTTCTCATGTACATATTGTGTTGATCCTTTCTCGTGTAAGTTTTCACGAAAAAATACGATTGTATGTGACCTAAAAAAATTGAGAAAATGGAAATTTCTATTCATGTGAATAGTACAAATCCAAATATTATAGTGTAATTTGGATATTTTGTCATCTTTGTGTAGGCTAAATACAATCGTGTTTTTCCATGAAAACTTAAACAATTAAATCTCAACATAATATGTACATGCAACATTTTATTTCTTTTCTTTACTTTTAAATAATATATTTTTGAACTTTTGAAAAACTGGGTGCGTCGCACCCAAGTTCAAAAGTGCATGTCGCTGAATTGTACCCTAATAATCCCAGATCCATGTATCACCAAAGCATAATGTTTCGAAAGTACTAATTAATGTTTTGGTACCGACACAAATCTACTCAAAACAGTTCGGAACGTACGGCCCCGATCTAAGAACAAGTGGTGGTACCACATCCCCCGGCATACACGTATACACATTCAACACTAGCGATCGTCATTGATTCCTTGTTACTTGTCTGGAGACTTTTCCACTCCAAATGTTGGGTATATTTGGGAGTGTGTCACGAAATGTCCTATTACTGCATTCTGGGGCAACCTTCTCACTATTTTGGATCCCCATCTTCCGTCAGTCTAGAGTAGACTCTACAGTGACGACCCGTTCGGTCGCAAGCTAGCTTAAGAGCAGCTCCAGGCTCTATATCTCCGCACGCTAAATCAGCTTTGCAGGACGCTTTATCTGCATATATGTTTTACCTCTAGCGCTAAACGGCAGCGCGCTAACCTAGAAAAAAATCTCTCCCAGCAGGCGCGCTCAAATCCAGCGCCACAAACACGTAAGTTGTTAATTAGCACATTGCATAATAAAAACAGTATTGCTATAATTAGCACATTTTGGTAAGTATGCACGTAAGTTGGTCAGAACTTTTATAATAACAATAGTACTGTTTTGCAGGATGAGAATTTAATGTTTGGTCTTAATTGGTTGTGGTTTTGTTGAAGACATTTCTTTGCGTAAAAGGTTTTGGGGCTGCCGATGGTATGCCTCCTCATGTCATTGTTTCATATATGTAGAGTCAGGTAGAAGGGATCTACTTGAGGTACCACTAGTATGGATTGAGCCTATTAAGGACCCCGTGGTACACGGAAAGGCCTTTTCGTGTGTTGTGTGGCCGAACACTAATGCCACAAAACATAAATCGTGTGCTTGGTGTCCAGGCAGGTCAATACGATGGCATAAAGCACACATAAGTAATTTCTGGGACATCAGGAAAAGTTTACAAATGGTGCGTTTAGAAATTAGCGTCGGTGTATAGGGCACTCGTCGCACACGACACTGGCGTTAACTATCGTGTGTGAATATTTTGCAACGGACGCCTTTCTCCGGCGTGCCACGTGTCACCGAGGAGGCAGCTTCCTCAGCCGGGCTACAGACCCCTTCTCCCCCACCCCCCCCCCCCCCCCCCCCCGCCGTCATCACAATTTTTGGCACACCCCAACATTAAGGTATACACGCAGTTCACTTCATCATGGTTCGCACCAAGAAGACCGCTCACCTGTAGTGCGTCACGCATTACTCGTAGGCGCATAGTCTTTCTTTAGATCCAGGCACCCTCGGTGGCGGAGAAGGCCCCTCAGGCGGCGGTGCAGGCACCTCACATGGCGGAGCAGGAACCTCAGTGGCCAAGGAGGAGCACGCGCCTCCGGCATACAACCAAGACAACAAAGAAGGTGAAATAAATTCGAAGGAGATGGTAAAGAGAACGAAGATGGGCAACAATGATGCGGCTGCAAAATGCCTGCACAAAGAAATATCGCACACGGTTTGTTCAAATATGTCAAACAGATCAAGAGAGATAGAGCCTTAGATCCAGTTGAGGACGGTGAAGTCGTCGCACGCCCACTCGGATGCGGGGGAGGTGTCGGAAGGGCCGTCGTCATCGAGCACGTGAGCGATGAGGAAATATCAGCCAAGGACAATGAGAAAGAGCTCGCACCATTGAGCATAGTTGGAGGTTTGGAGGTCTAGGGTGCTGGGAACTGATACGTCTCCAACGTATCGATAATTTCTTATGTTCCATGCTACTTTATTGATGATACCTACATGTTTTATACATACTTTATGTCATATTTATGCATTTTCCGGCACTAACCTATTAACGAGATGCCGAAGAGCCAGTTGTTGTTTTCTGCTGTTTTTGGTTTCAGAAATCCTAGTAAGGAAATATTCTCGGAATTGGACGAAATCAACGCCCAGGTGCCTATTTTTCCACGAAGCTTCCAGAACACCGAAAGGGAACCGAAGTGGGGCGACGAGGCGCCGCCACACTAGGGCGGCGTGGCCCAGGGGGGCCCGCGCGGCCCTAGCGTGTGGGGCCCCCGTCAGCCCTCCGACTCCGCCCTTCCGCCTACTTAAAGTCTTCGTCGCGAATACCCCAGTACCGAGAGCCACGATACGGAAAACCTTCCAGAGACGCCACCGTCGCCAATCCCATCTCGGGGGATTCAGGAGATCGCCTCCGGCACCCTGCCGGAGAGGGGAATCATCTCCCGGAGGACTCTTCACCGCCATGGTCGCCTCCGGAGTGATGTGTGAGTAGTTCACCCCTGGACTATGGGTCCATAGCAGTAGCTAGATGGTCGTCTTCTCCTAATTGTGCTATCATTGTTGGATCTTGTGAGCTGCCTAACATGATCAAGATCATCTATCTGTAATGCTACATGTTGCGTTTGTTGGGATCCGATGAATAATGAATGCTATGTTATGTTGATTATCAATCTATCATCTATGTGTTGTTTATGATCTTGCATGCTCTCGGTTGCTAGTAGAGGCTCTGGCCAAGTCGTTACTTGTAACTCCAAGAGGGAGTATTTATGCTTTGGTTGTGTTGTGCAGGTTCCAAGAGGGAGTATTTATTTGTCAATTGCTCAACTGTAATTTGTTCACCCAACATGCTATTTATCTTATGGGAGAGACACCACTAGTGAACTGTGGATTCTTTACATCGAATAGAATCTACTGCAATACTCGTTCTACTGTTTTATGCAAACCTCATCATCCACACTATACATCTAATCCTTTGTTACAGCAAGCCGGTGAGATTGACAACCTCACTGTCACGTTGGGGCAAAGTAATTTGGTTGTGTTGTGCAGGTTCCACGTTGGCGCCGGAATCCCTGGTGTTGCGCCGCACTACACTCCGCCGCCATCAACCTTCAACGTGCTTCTTGGCTCCTACTGGTTCGATAAACCTTGGTTTCTTACTGAGGGAAACTTGCTGCTGTATGCATCACACCTTCCTCTTGGGGTTCCCAACGGACGCGTGATGTACGCGTAACAAGCATTAGGAACGTAGGAATTTATGGAGTGGACGAAGGCGGAAGGTGCATGATGAGTAGGTTCGGTGATGGGTTTGGGCGTTGCGGTGGAGCCAGGGGTTGTTTTGCCTTTTTCTTCGGCTTGGCGAGCGAGTCCAGCCTCTCGCGCGATGAATGCCTCCTCGCGCTTCCTGAGTTCGTCCTCGAGAGCCTTGAGCTCATCGGGAGTCATGCTGGGTGGAGGGTTGGCGGCGGTAGTGGAAGGAGAGGGGAGATAAGACTGGGCTAGGGATTTTAGAGGGGAGAGGAACGACATGAATCTAATACCATGTAAAAGGTTTCGGGGCGGCTGATTGCATGCCTCATCATGTCATTGATTCATATATATAGATTGAGGTGCAAGGGATCTACTTGAGATACAAGTTAAGTCAGATACAAACTGAATTTGTTATGATTTCCGAATCTATCTGGAACAGGCGACCGGTCAGGTGCGGTGCTCTCCATCATTGACAACACGGACTTTCTCCTAGCTGAAACCTACTATCTATGATCAGGATGATGATGGCTCTTGTGCATTGTTTCCTTCTTGGAAGCGTCGTTTTTGGAGAAGATGAATTTCTGGTGTTGTCTTGGTGTTGTTTGGTTCTCTACAATAATGAGCAGATCACTGTAGTGGGATTTTTCTTTTCTGTAATTCTATTTTTTTAAATGTGTCCATCCGCACTGCCATATAATTGATATATTCGCCATATTAATATATTTCTTTTATCAAAAAAAGTGTTCTGCCATTTTAAACATGATATCTCGTCCCCATTAATCAAAATTTCGTCTATTTTAGCTATGACAACAATATGAAACATAACTTTCGAGTTAATTTTTCGACAAAGAGCATATATTAATATTAGGGAGATACCAATTACACCCAGCCTCTGCAACAACGCACTGCCCTAGCAGCATTACGGATGCACACAACCAAAAAAAGAAAGAAGAATTATCAAAAAAAAAAAGTCCCGCTACAGTGATCTAATCCTTTAAAACAGCAGCACTAACACCACCAAGATAGCACCAGAAGTTCAGCTTCTCCAAAAGCGACGCCTCCAAGAAGGTAACAGTGCACAAGCGCTATCGTCACCTGATCATAGATCTTAGGTTTTCACCCTGAAGAAAGTCCTCACTCTCAAAACAATGCCTTCAACAAAGGCATTGCCAGACACAACTAATTAAGGTCAGACCTTGGATTTTCACCCTGAAAGGTAAGACTTTGAACTTCTCATGTACAGTCGCCCCCACTCGCATGTCATTACTCCAAGTCACAGATCACCAAGCCAATTCCTCCTCGGCACCAAGACTCGAGCCACCATTGCAAGACCTCAGGTCTCGGCTTCCATGTCATTCTCCGCTAGCACCATGGAACGAGAACATGCTCCATGATAATAACCGCCAGCAGAGCTTCGAAGCGCTCCCTCTGTAACCAAACGGCCAGAGAAAAATATGGGTGCACACGACCGAATTCCACCCGATCCGACAATCTCCAGGCTTGATTCGCCCAATGGAGCGCCGGCGGGGCCTTCCGGAACATGACTCATCCACCAGATCGATGAGGACATCCACTTTCGAGTTAATTCGGTCTCAGCTTCTTCTAGTGACAAAAAATACCACTTGCATTTGACTGAAATCTACCCAAAACGTTAGGAAATTTGACAGTGACTGAATAATTCTACCTGAAGAATAAATCAGATTCAACGTACGTATATATGCCACCAACACACAATGTGTCCAAAGTAGTACTGATACTTTGGTACCTACCGAGTTCCACTTAAAACCAATTGGCGCGTATGTTCGTATACGTTGTAACTTATACATCACTCCTCCAAAACCATGTACGCCACTGAGCACAAGACAAGTCGTACCTCGCTACGTACACCTAGGCAGAGCTCCGTGGGCCGTGTGGCCATGTCGCCTTTGCGCTGGCCGTTCGCTGTCATGGGATGATAGAGCAGATCATCATCGCCCGTTAAAAATAACGGCAGAGGCTTCCCCTGAGCCGATATATACCACGCGCCCCACAGCCTTCCCTTGTCACACAGCACTCCTCGCCACCACCAACCAGCAGCACTGCGTCTGCAGGACACTCGAGCTAGCTAGCTTGCTTCTGTCGGCGGCGGTGTATTGGCCGGAGACGATGATGATGAGGTCGGCGGTTGTGGCGGTGGCCGTGGTGCTGGCGGTGGCGCTGGCGGCGGAGGCGAGCGAGCTGAAGGTTGGGTACTACGACAAGAGCTGCCCCGGCGTGGAGAACGTGGTGAAGTGGCACGTCGCCAAGGCCCTCAAGGCCAACCGCAAGACCGGCGCCGCCCTCGTCCGCCTCATCTTCCACGACTGCTTCGTCAGGGTACGTCCATCCTCCCTATAGTTCTCTCTCTCACTCCGGCCTCTGATACTGAGCTGCAAAGCCAGTCAGCAAACCTCTGGTAGAGTAGCACTATTTTTTTTTTTTTTTTTTTTGCGGGTAGAGTAGCACTATTTAGCTAGACAATAAGACCAATTTGCACGTACATATGTCATATGTGTCCATCTGCAGACCCGTCTACTAGCTTCTTGACAAGATGCATGCACAGTGGCATAGCTCCTGAAGATCAGCATTGTGACAACTAACAGACCGATACCGCTCCTATTCCAGACTGACCTATCGCTAGCTAGCTAATAGTATTCTCTACAGCATAGTATCAGTCAGTATTAAACTGTTGAAGATGCTCTAACCAAGTTTATTAAGTTGTTGGTGAAAATGCACGCCCAGGTAGGTTCTAAACTTTTTAAAATATCAAAGGTGGATATATGCCGAAACGATCAATCAATGGGCATGGCCCTTAGCTCCTCTTTCTATCAATGCATCGAAACGCAAAGATTTTCACGAAAAAATAGCTTAACCAGGACGTAGACATATCCAAGTCACTGCATAAGTTTCAAAGCTGTTAGCTTCTGGGTCACTGTCATTGTCGAGATGCTAATCATGGAAGCACGTTACTACACTGTACTTTGAAATGGCTAGCTAGCTAGACAGGTATTAGCGAGAGTTGATCCTCCAATTCCGTTCCGTGCGCAACCTGCTCACCGGCCAGCATGGCCAGAAGAATACGTTAGCTTGCATAACTGAAACGGATGCTGGAATACGATACTTTCCTTGCGCATGTAACTAGATTTCATTCATGGCAAAGAGCCAAAGACAGCCTATCGTCTCGATCACTTTTCACTTTGCTGAGCTTGACGTATTCGGCCCCAGCACCACCGTGCCCTTGTCATTATCTCATTTCGCCCTCTTTCTCTACTTTTTCTTCATGCTTGTGTCGTTATCTTTGCTTCTCTCTCGACCTTTAAATACCTCTCCATGTGAATGATGACGATCCCTAATAAATCCTCTAACAGTCCGCGGTTATATATGTGTCGTATTCCTATATGTTAGGATTGGTAAGAGATTGGGTAATCCTTCTCTTTTGAAAAGCATTAGACTACCCTGTCCAATTTTCTTTTCAACCGATGAATGCAAGTGCTTAGCATCAACAAAAAAAAAACCTCTTTGCATGTAGAATACCAAGATGTTCATATTGTAGCATCGGTGCTCGATCGAGTACAGACCAGTGCTTTATTCATCCTACCTGCGAATATATGTAGCTCACTAGCTAGCTGTAATATGTTAATCTACTCTGCTGAAAGATCCATGCATGCATGTAAAGATGCTGTTAGCTTTTTTCTTGTTCTTTTTCTTTCCCATGCCGCCGAAAGAAAACAAAGAAGATAATGAGTTATACTGCTAAGAGAAAGAGAACGAACACCAACACCAAGACCAATGATTTGGATGCATCGATCAGTGCCCAGATATATCCATCACCTAGAAATTTTAGTTAGGTACAGATAGCCCTCCTAGTACTGTTTGTAATTAAGAGTAATTAGTTGGTAGATTCCAGTTAGAAGACATAAACATGTCGTTTTTCATATATACTCCCTGAAAACAATAATGCTAGACTTACGGGAAGTTTGTTTACGGGCAAATATTACGGGCTGAAGTGGAAACATTGGATTGGTCCCCTGAAAATAAAGGTGCATACAAGTCTATGCACATGGTCCAGTAATCAGCGCATAAACTAATTATCGCCCAATAATGCACCGCATTTTCCCATAGTACATAAAACATACTGTATGTACATCTCTCTCCACCAACTAAAGCTAGCCAGCACATGTCAGCGCTCCAGATCGAGCTATAATAGAGTTAACAGCAATTTGCGAGTACCGACGGAATGACTTACCATGCACAGCGTACTTGCACGTCACTGCATCGATCAGCATTCAACGGCACTCTGAACTGGTTAAATCAATCCAATTATATCCTTTATTTGTCCCATCAAAGTTTAAAACCATGCCTAGTTATGTCAAGATAATTTGCCATCTGTGCTTGATTAGCTCTCATTATAAGCTTGGTTTGTCCCATCAAAGTTAACAATCTAATTACAGGCTCCAATTATATGCTTAGTTTGTCCCATCAAAGTTACAAACCATGCCTAAGATAATCAAGACAGTTTGCCATCAGTGCTTCATTGGGTAGCTAGCTACTACTACCCAATTTCGATGTTGGTGAATAATTGGAGAAGGGAATGTACGTGTGCAGGGGTGCGACGCGTCGGTGCTGCTGGATCCAACCCCAGAGAACCCGGCGCCGGAGAAGACGGCGCCAGTAAACATCGGCCTCGCCGCCTTCGAGCTCCTGGACGAGATCAAGTCGGCGGTGGAGGACCGCTGCCCGGGCACGGTCTCCTGCGCCGACATCCTCATCTACGCCGCCCGCGACGCGGGCAGCCTCATGAGCAACGGGCACGTCTACTTCGACGCCCCCGCCGGCCGCCTCGACGGCATGCACTCGCACGCGGCGGACGCGCAGCACGACCTTCCGGACTCCACCTTCAACATCGGCGAGCTCATCCAGAATTTCAAGCGCAAGAACTTCACGATCGAGGAGATGGTGATCCTCTCCGGCGCGCACGCCATCGGCGTGGGCCACTGCTCGTCGCTCCGCGCCCGGCTCACGGCGCCCAAGGAGCAGATCCTGCCGGCGTACCGCGGCCTCCTCGCCGGTAAGTGCGGCGCGGGCCCCGACCCCATCGTGACGAACAACATCAGGGACGAGGACCCCAAGGCGATCGCGGCCACGGTCCCGAGCTTCCTCCCGAAGCTGAGGAAGTTTGAGTTCCTGGACAACAGCTACTACCACAACAACCTGGCCAGGATCGTCACCTTCAACTCCGACTGGCAGCTGCTCACCGAGAAGGAGGCGAGAGGCCACGTGCACGAGTACGCCGACAACGGCACCCTCTGGGACGAGGACTTCTCAGACTCGCTCCTCAAGCTCAGCAAGCTGCCATTGTTGCCGCACGGCAGCAAGGGAGAGATCAGGAAGAAGTGCCGCTACGTCAACCACTACTAGCTCTCGGCCAAATAATCGATCTCCGAGGTTTTTTTTCATCATGGGATAAAACTGTATCGATCCGTCACACGTTTGATTATTCGTTTGTTGTTATGTTTCTTTTTTTCCTTTTTCTTTCTTCCATCTGCGTGATTTATTTGATTTGTGGACACGGTGTTGATTCATGCGTTGGCATGTAAAGTGTGTAGGGCTTCTTCATCATGTGTATGCATGCCTTTCCATTGGCTTGGTCCAATGATTCATGTAATAAGGAGAAAAGAAATGAAGAAATTAAAATATGTACTACCTCCGTGAAAAATAAGTGTCTTAGTTTTGTCTAGATTTAAATATATCTAAACATATTCTAAGTACTTGGTCTAGCACTCCCACGTCAGCCCAGTCTCATAGACATCGGCGTGGTGGTGTTGGTTATTGGAACATAGCGCCGCGTCGAATCTGACGGACAAGCCAGCCCCGGCACCGTCACTAAGGGTCGATCAATCGGTCAAGTGGTGGGCGGCTTGGGACAACGGCAAGATCATCGACCTCGATGGAGATAACTCCATTAGTAGCGGCACACCCCCCCCCCCCCCCCCTCTGATGGAGGTGATGACATTATCGCAGATAGCTACAAGCTGAACTAGAAGGCCTTTGCCTAGCACCGCTAGATCTAGATATATTAGGTTTGTAGTTCAGTTTTATTTATTTTTCTGATCAAATTTACATAAATTAAAATATTTAAACAAATCTTCGCCAACTCATTTAAGTTCTACGAGTTTGTTTATTCATAATAATAAAACGTAATTGGGGCGTCGGTAGACGTCACAATATGCCGGCAACAATGTGTCGATGTCCCCAACAGAGCATGCCCTGAAGCATTGCTAGACATCCTATTGAGCAACAGCTGGAGATGCTCTTAGCCTATCTTTTTTTCTTCAATCAATGATATTTTATTACTTAATTTTTTTAAGCATTACACTTGGCCTCTGCATAACTAGGATGCTACAAAATATAGTAATCGTTACGATATAAACATGAACATGAATCTATAACATCCCCTAAGGTGGCACCTGACCAATACTGAGATTGAGCTGCCACCCATGTTGTTTAATAAACTCCCTCGCCGCGGTCTCCAACCGTGTAGACACCTCCATACGCTGCAGGGTCGACCATGAACGAAGCAAAGTACTACACCGGCAGATAACCTGCATATGAGAAATATTTGTATCATTAAACACTTTATCATTTCTACATATCAAAAGCGACAAAATGATGGAAAGCTGTCCCACCCTAATAAGTACGTTAAACCTATGGTCCACCCAATGAAGCCAATTCCAAAAATATTAGCAACACTTGTTGGTGGATATAAGGTTGAAACTATTTGGATGATTGACCATATATACTTAGCAAAATGACAATGGAAGAATAAGTGTCTAATTGTCTCATTATGATGACAAAAAACACACTTCTTACTTCTTTGCTAATTATGCTTTGCAAGATTATCCTTAGTAAGGATCACCACACGACGAAGATAATATGCTAACACTTTTGTCTTCAAAGGTATCTTCGTTCGCCATAAATTCTTAAAATTAATTACCAGCTGTAATGGTTGGATTAACGCATTATACAAGGAAACCACGATGAATTTTCCATTCGCCGTGAGGCTCTAATGGAATTCATCATGCCCACGTGATAGTTGTACTACAACTAATCTATGTAGAAATTTGTTCCATGCTATCAGCCTAGGTCCAATAAAATCATGTCTGAGTGTCACACTGGGTGGGTTAAATTCCATCAGTATCACCCTTGTGATGCAAAATACTATATATAAAGCCATATATTATTCTCGGAGTGTGGCATTACCTAAACATTTATCCTCCCAGAACATAATCTCAGATCCATCCTTATTTGAGAAAGAAACAAAGGGGAAGAAGTGCCTCTTCAAAGCCATCAAGCTGACCCAAAAGTGTGAATCCCACGTTTCCAATGAACCTAAGAAATCGCTTGTGAGCAAACATACTTCATTTCAAGTATAGTCTGCTAGACCCCTTCCTCGGTTAGCAGCTTTGACAACCATTTGCCCAATAAAGCTGTGTTCTTAACCTGAAGGTCTTGAACACAAAGCCCCCCTGGGTATTTTGGTCGGTAGACAATACTCCACTTGGTAAGCCGGTATTTTTGCTTCTCACTATCCTCTTGACAAAATAATATTGATTGAAAATAATTTAACTGATGTAAGACTCCTTTGGGCACTTGGAAGGAGGAAATCGTGTACAATGTCATATTTGTTAATACTAAATTGATGAGAACCAATCTTCCACCCAGGAATAGCAATTTGCCTTTCCAACAGCTAAGATGCCTCTCTAGTCGCTCCTCGACATGCTTCCATTCAGTGATCATAAGCCTCCGATAATGTATCGGAATGCCTAGATAGCTAATAGGAAATTGACTAATCCAACAACCAATGATCTAAGCATAATGATTGGCATCGTCCATGGCGTCACTAAAGCAGAAAATTCACGTTTATGGAAATTAATTTTCAACCCTGATAATTACTCGAATGCTGATAATATTAACTTTGGATTCCTTGCTTTCTCAAGATCATGTTCCATAAATAGAATTGTATCATCGGCATATTAAATTATGGATAGTCCACCATCAAAAATATGCGGAACTACCCCTTCAATTTGACTACCAGCACGCTCTATAACAATAGGTAACATATCAACCACAATGTTAAATAACATGGGCGATAATTCGTTGCCTTGTCGTAAACCTTTTTCGTCAGGAAATATTTACCAATATCATTGACTTTGATTGTAACACTTCCTCCGAAAATAAAGTTATGGATAAGAGCCCGCCACTCACTAGAATACCTTTCATCCTGAGAGTCTGTTGAAGGAAAGACCATTTTACTTTATCATAAGCTTTCTCAAAATCAATCTTCAAAATTATGACATTCATCTGTTTGGATGCAACTCATGGACAGTTTCATGCAAGGTGAGAACTCCATCTAGGATATTTCTCCCTTGCATGAAGGTCGTCTGAGTGGGGCGTAGTACATTGCCAGCCTTTGAATTGAGCCTAGTTGCAACAACTTTAGTAAAAAAAATTAAAACAAACATTAAGGAGACATATTGCTTTATACTATTGGATTCTTATAGTTTCGTTAACCTTAGGGAGCAAAATGATTTCCCCAAAGTTGATACTAAAGATTTCAAGTTGGCCAACATGTAGATCCTTAAAAAGTTCCATCAATTCCGACTTGATAATATCCTAGAAGTTCTGATAAAACTCAGATGGGAAACAATCTGGACCAGGAGCTTTATTATGTTCCATCAGGAAAACCACCTTATTCTCCTCCTTCTCAGAATAAGGAGCAGTGAGAAAGACGTTCTCCTCTTGTGAAACCTGAGGAATGTCGTCAATCCTGGATTCATCCATAGATATATTACCTTCCACAGGTTCGCCGAATAAACCTTTAGAATAACTGGTGATATATGCCTTAAGTTGCTCCTGACCTTCGATCGTGCTGTCGTCCTGTGTGAGAGAATGAATGCGTTTCTTCTTGTGTCTGCCATTGGCGACACCATGGAAATATCTCGTATTCGAGTCTCCTTCCAACAAGAATTTAGCCTTTGATCGTTAGTACCACTTGAGTTCCTCCTCGTGAAGCATGCTAGCTAACTCCGCATTTGATTGACTTTTAAATTCAATCTCTTGCATGGTTAGTGGCCTCACCTTGGAGATTGCCTCAATATCATCGATAATCGATGAGAGGCTGAGTTTCTCATTTTTGAGCTACTCAGTCATGCGTCAAGCCCATCCGCCAAGGTATCTACGCGTGACGCGTAGCTTGTCAGACCATCTTTGGATGGGATCCCAACCAGCAACAGGTTTCTCCCATATTTTCTTAACTAAATCCGAAGAACCAGCCTTATGCAACCATCCCAGTTCAACTTTGAAAGAACGTTTTACCCGGCGGTTATTCCGGTGCTTAACAATATAGGAGGGTGATCCGACATAGCCTCGATACGCGGGAGATCCCGTACTGAAACATTCTGAAACCATTAGGTGTTTTAATTCCCAATTAGAATCCATTAGGACTCGATCCAACTTCTCATAAGTAGGCTCATGGAGACTTTTGCCCAAGTAAATTGTCTCCCAATCATTGTAACCTCCCATAGATCCAAGCTATCAATGACAATGTTGAATAAGAACGACCAATGATTGTTGAATCGACCTTTACTCTTTTCATGAGCGAATATTAACAAATTGAAATCACCTTCTATAATAATAGGATACAGATTATCTTTCGTTAGATTAACTAAATCACGGACAAAGGCCGGCTTGAACTCATTCTGGGCAGCACCATACACAACGACTAGATATGGAGTTTAATATGATAATCCCCGTTCCCCCGAATTAATTAACACCTCCATGGTATCAACTGTAACACCAAGCAAAAGGCTCCCAGAACGACTACGAGGAGGCCGAGAAACTTCCACCTGATAGGTGGTTTAGAAAACTTACTGAGTAGTCTCGTTTGCCCGTCTCAGAAATAGCCACAAAATCTAAACAATGTTCACCAATATAATTAGCAGTATGTAAGTGTTTATGCAAGTCACGGAGACCTCTGATATTACTAAACATGCCATTCATATAGAATCAATTGTAGATTTTATGATTTTGGCATTTTTCCGCGACCCAACATTCTTCTTTGTGGAAGAAGACTTTGATTTCCGGCCAGAAGCTTTGAATTCATAAACTGAATCAAGCATCGCCTCATCAAAATCAACTTCAGATACCTCACCTATTGGATGCGAAAGGAGCTGACCATCGTTACTGGCATGCAGCTCCTCTTCTTCATCTATAAGGGAGGTATCCGTTAATCGGTCCAACTCCATATGTCTTAGAGCCTTAGTCGACACAACGATATCATTAAAATTAGAACCCAACGAAACACCAACACCATTTAGTTTTGCAGAAATGTTCGGCGTAGAAACAGACAAAAAAGATTTAGGCGGATTAGTTATACCTTGAGAATCCAAGTTTGAGGCTGCTTTACAACGCATCGCCTTTCCCATGGAATATTTATCCGTCGCCGAAGCATCATCCTCCCCAACCACATAGCGGGCGTCTATGACGGGTATATACGATTTCTCCAGACACATATAGAGAGCGCACATTCGTTCATAGTTGGAAGAAACATCTCGTATGGTACTCATGCTGTATGGTACTCATGCTGCGAGGCATACATGCATGCTGCACTAGACTGGACGGTTGGTAGAGGTGGGTAACCTGGATGCGCATCCTGCAGCCATTCAATTCCCTACCACTCACGGTGGCTCGCCCATGTTGATAACAGGAACACATACTGCAGAATCGAATACTGCACATGGATGAATCATCATTGCAAACAATAGAGCTGTTCGGCTGTTCCTTTTGCATTTGCTTTTGCTTTTTTCCAGTGGAAGATGTTCATAAAGAACATAGTATTTCCTCTTTCCTCGCCAGTGGGCTACCACGTCGAAGAGGGCTTAACAAGTAGGCACCGGTCTGGCCCAGTGAAATCAGTCGTCCTGCCCTTGAAGGCTTAGGCACCGCTCTGGCAACGAACGCACACTACGCAATCCAGGTTTGACCCCTGCTTTCCAAGCCTGACTGGAGTAAACGATGTGAGCTGGGCAACCCATGAAGCCTTATGGCCTGTTCGGTTACACTCCACTAGATTTAGATGTGCGCCTTGGCGCACGATCCCGTGAAGTTCACTTCAATTTGCAGTTTGTACAACAACGATGAAAAACAGGTGAGAAAATGATAATATGTTATTGGTTCGGTACCTTAGCTGACCAAATCTGATAGTCAAAATTCTATGGCAGCCAAGAGCTCTAAAATTACACTAACAGCTCAGGATCACAAGACAAACATGCCAAGGTAGATATATATGATCCATAGTAAGCTGGGATGTATAATAATACTAATGAACCAGTAAGTAACATATCAATGTGGCCAAGAAATCCATGGCAAAGATGTAGATCAATGTCACACAATAGTTCTTGATTCAAGGAAAACATTCCGGCCTCAATATAAAGCCTTTCACCTAAAAGTAGAAAACTCTTGTACAAAGCACAATCAACTTATGATCTCTCTACTCGATCAGAGCATCGTCATCGTCAGGTAGTGGATGCACTGTTACGGTACCAAGGACATCCTCATGCCTGCAAACATCGTATAAAAAATAATCAGCAATCCAGTCATTCACCTGTTTCAAATAAGAGCAGCATCCAGAATGATCGGAAAAATAGGACGACACGTACTATTGCTATGTAGATAGGTTGAAGGTCACTTATGGGGCTTGAGAGTCACAGGCTTCAACAAAGTGTAACGGATAGTGCAAAATCAGTCCAAAAGAACAATCAGCCAGAAATTATAACGGATAACAGTATGCATCAGCAAGTAGTGACAACCAAAGAAAAGTACAGTGAGCATTTTACTAACTTTCAGATATTTTTTAGGAAGCACCGAGTTCAGATGTAGCCTTGCTACCATATCAGGCATCGTTTAGCAATGCCCCCTTGGAGAATGATCTGGTCATGGTATTTTTGCCAGCATTGCAAGCTTGAGTGATCGTGTGTAATACAAACGAACTCTCAGTACATAAATAACATTATTTTTCATATGTAAGCGGGCGCTATCTACCCAACAAAATGAAATGAGAAGCGAATTCATACAGGAGATTTCGCCTCATTGGCACAAAAAGATTTTTTGGAAATATCATCTTTAGTATAAACATTGAGAAGCTGGCACTATTTTTTCTTACCTTACACATACTAATGGTATTTTAAGACCAGGATGATTATAATTAATTAAATTTAGGTCTAATCATGTAATAGTGTAAACTTCAGTTGGAAAGATACCATGTGCACCGTCCTGAGCTAAATTGATATATATGATCTAAAATAATTATATTATATGGCATGGATGTATGCTTCTTGGGTTCGATTGGGTATATCACAGGTGTTTCAACTATAGCTCAATATTTGGTCTCAAGTAGCACTACAAACTTTGGGTATCTTGCCTTCCATATAACCCGGTGAGACCATTGTCAATCGGGCAGGAGATTGTTATAAAGATGCAATGAAGCAAGAGGAGTAAAGGATACAACTCAGTTCATAAGGAGTATGAGTAACTACGGAGTTGCAGCGCAGCTTCTTTTGTGGCCATTTCCTTGCAGTAAGCCTTGGGATCTGATGGCCTGTTCTCCCCTCCCTTCACAAAGCATAAATCCAGCCTCATTGGTTCCGTTCATTGCTATAAGATTTAATTGATTACCTGGAAGACACACAGGGAAGCACATCAGTAGAAGAACAGTCTTTGCAAGGATTTCTAAACAGACTTGAGATACACTTCCTCATTAGAGCAATTAGGTTGTCTGCACATGCATGACTCGTATAGTAGGAAAGTAGGATGTGGCTTAGCTGATTTCCAGTGTATAAGAGGCACCAAACCACTGGCGATTAGGAGTGAAAGCCAGCACTCTTACAGTATAACAGAAGTGCACATCCAAAACCAATAGTAAAAGCTGACTAATAACCAGTATTCACCTGTTCAAAGTTTAGGGTTTAGGGTAGTTATTTATGAGACACTGAAAGGAATACTTGTTTGGCAATTGCAGTAGATAATGAATTAAAAAGGTAATCATACCATTCATCTATTTTTGCTCGGCCAAATATAGAACTAAGATTTCTCAGAGTAATTTTGTTTACCTAGAACGCTGACATTCGGGATAATCACCGTATAGAGCACATGGGCGTGCTCCACCCATATCTAGTGGTCCCAGTATATTAGATCAACAACAAATGACAGAAAAATAGATGTTAGTAATTTTATGTCTAAAATGTTATCATCTGAACCCAGAGGCGCACAAACAATAGCAGCTAAGGATGTACAGAGATAAGAGTGAAATACAACAAACCATGCGTATATTATTCACTGTGCTGCTCTCGGTGACTGATTATTTTGAATAGAAAAATTGAAGAGCACCAGATAAAGAATACATAAACTCTCAATAGCCAGCCTTCTTCACACTTACAATGACAGTCCAACTTGTGTTGAGAAAATGTCACTTCAGTTTGCCCACTGTAAACCAGCAATTTTGATTTGCAAGTTCTTTTACATTATTTTAAAAAGTCCAGACATGATATTCCAACCATGTGTGTATATTTTATAAAGTGCCTCAGTTAGAACAATAACAATAGTTACTGACTAAGAGCACCAGATAAAGAGGGCATAAAATTTTAACAAGTCTCTCCACGCTTACAAAGACATACCAACCTATGTTCGGAAAATATGCCGCTTTAGTTTGCCTGAACCATCAATTTGATTAGCAAGTTCTTTTACATCATTTGAAAAAGTCCAGACATGACAGTCTAAAAAGAATATCAATTTATCATGATGAAGAGCCAGGCTAGCTAAAAGTAGCAGATCGAGCGACTGTTGCACCATGGTGGGCAACACATATATATATATACAACTGTTATTATAACTTTACATAAATATGTATCATCGGATATACAAAACTAAAAAAAATAGAAAAGAAAACAAATCTTAGTTTATAAGCCTGGCACAAAATGGAAATAGTTGAAACCGAACTAAGTTTTGCACATCAGCAAGCAACTCAGCAATATAAATGCAAAGAAAACAATTTCATTAGCTATTATTGTAGGTATGACCATAAAAACAAAAATAAATAATGGCACCAAAGAATTCCACATATCAAGAAGAATTCAATCGTGAGTTATTCCTACAATACACCAAAGATGAGACCAGGATGATAAGAAGAATATAAATCCGCAGGCAATATTTACAGAACATATTGGTAGAGACTTGAGAATAACGTAACTTTACGTTATGATAAATCCATCGAGGGCATGCACAAACATCAATGCTGCTATGGAGAAAAGCCATGAAACTCGTAAGAAGCTACAATATGATGATAATATTGTGGATGAGATTATTATTCAGAAAATGGAGTACAAAGCAATAGCCTCATCTTGAAAATATTTTAAATGGGTATACATGTACAGTTTGTAAAAAAATGATTACTTTCTTTCTCTGGATTTTTTATTTGTTGTAGGAAGTGGTAGAACAAAACTACAATAGAAGCAAAGAATGAATAACTGAGCCTGCATGGTTTTTTTAGGGAGGAGGCATGCTTCACTGAAGATGGTCATGTCAGCGGGCAGGCTCCCTTACAAATTTAGACTCGATGCTGCTTTCCTAACCGCCTCTCGTCTACCAGCATGATATCCATCAACCGACACAGTCGCTTCATTGACAACCTGCAATGTCCTAAACAGGGCAAGAACAGCACTTACACAAAACATGCCATCAACTTTGCTAAGCTAATGCAGATCTGGAATAGAACTTAAACTATGCAGAATATGTTAAATGAAATGCACCATGAAATACATCACCTTTACAAACAACTGGGCACATATGTCAGCATGAGCAGCATCACCAGCTTGAGGAATGCAAGGAGGCACTTGGAATGCCACCAATTTATCCTTGCTCAGCTCTCCGCCTCTCCGTCAGCTACGAACTTCTAAAGTTTTTGTCTTCAATGTCTGAAGTATGACATGGCATTAATTAAACTCGATAGTCATAATAGCTAATATAGACCTATGATGTAAATATAATGGTGCAATAAAACTATCAACCTTGACGCCTCTAGCTAGCGAGTCCAGCATCCCTCTACCCACAAGGTAACACACGCTTATGACTTTGTCAAGTAAATAAGAAGATAGATAACTCATACCTGCAAGCAAATTCTAGGTGAGCAATTTGGTAACGCCAAAATAACATTGATAACAAAATGATTCACAAAGAAAAACCGAGGAAGGAGGCCTTTACTTTATTACCGACCGAACATGCCTCAATTGTATTTTGGAACTTTTTACTCGTCGACTTCAAAAAAATAGAGGGTGCCTCTACATAACAACAAAACTTCAAACAGAACATGATCAACCAGGACACTGAAACGGAAATAATAGCTGAATAAGATAAGGTGAACCAAAAGAATGTAGCATCCATCGGTGGAAAGCCCATACCTCAATCAACAGTGCGCCCCCTCAACCTCTCTCTGTTACATATATCAACCCAATTGTGCTGCAGAAAGGGGAGAAACATGAGCAACTCCAATCTGAGCCAGAAATCTAGCAGAGAATAGAGGGAGGGGAGTTTTGGTAGGAACCTGAACCGGCATTGCGAGGCATGCTAAATCTCTGATCCAAAGTACAGAGGGCAGAGGTGCCGGATAGCTCTAGATTTCTGGAGCTCGTGTGGAGTTCTGGACACAAGGACGATGGCGTTGGTGCTGACAATAACTGTAAACCAGTAAGCAAATGACAGAAATAGCGCTAAAGACTTCTAAACATTCTAACGCCTACTCAAACAAATATATATGTACATAACTTGCAGCACGAATAACTCATCTAGTAAGCAATATCACCTGGTAAAAACTAAAAAATACATTACATGATAAGCCAATCGAAGGAGGTGATGTAATGGACAGGCCATGTAGGATATATCTAGATACAAGCTAAACTTCGTAAAAGCAAACCTACCGAGCAGAACAAGCAGTACATAGGCTAATCTTCCCTCAACAGCCAGCCTGACTTTTTTATCCTAGTGTGGCATTAATTAAGAAGAATCTAGAAAAATAGGGGGCATATACCTAGTGAACCTGTAGGCCTTTCGAAGAAGAGGACCGACAAAACGGAAGAGATAAACAGTACACCAAACTGCAAAGAAAAAACGAGATTAGTAAATAAACACACATCCAAACCAAAGGATCGATGATTCAGATGAAGAGAGCAAACATGTTCACAAAAACAGGAACACCGTGGCGCACATACCAATAACCAGATGCGGCCACAAACCTGTGCAAAGAATACACGGACATGAGCACACATAATCAGAGTTAGTTTAAAATTCACCATATACTATGTGAGCTAGTTGAATTATTCACCTAACTATTGGTGGCATGGAAAAATATGTGCCATCGACCAGCCAAACAATTTCATTGCCCCGGGTTTGAAACAGAACTGATCAAAGCCACACTAATTCGAAGTCCCCAAGCGAAAGCTCTACCATGGCCTTCGCCGTCAATCATATGTTCACCAAAAATTCCTCCTACAATCCATAACATGGAACTATAGAAAAAGATCAAAACAAAATCAAACTGATAGCCAATTGGATTTACCTGGATGCAGATCATACAGTCTACAGTACCATTTCTGAAAAATGGATACATTTACAGTATAACACCGAACTTACCGATGCAACTATCTAAATTTCGAGCCACAAACAAAGCTAAGCACAATCTGCTGCTTATACTGCCCGAGCAGTATGAACAATAAATCATACTTTTACCAGAACTAAATATCCACTCATATATAGAACAAATTAATCAAATGCACCTGAACAAAAAATAACTTATCTGAAAATTTGGGAAGGGTGGGCACGGCTGACCTGAGCTTTCCCAAGTCCTAGCGTGCCAATTCACATAGGCTGGTGGAGTGCTATTCTGAATCATGTATTGCATATGAGCAAATAAAAGGACAACAAAAACTTAACCAGGGCTTTGGACTAATGCAGATTGTGGATGGTGTTAGAGTAGATATGTGTGTATTATATTTTGCCCATATGTTAGGGGCCCTTTTGCATATTGCACCTGTACATTGTACTATATATTGTGGTCTTTTGGCCCCCAGTAATACAACACAACACAGATTATTCTCCTATCATGGTATCAGAGCCGTAAGGCTTCTTTTTCGCATCGCAGCCGCCGCCGCCGCCCGCCTTGGCATCTCGCCACCGCGCCCGGTCGCCGCCGCCGCCTCTCCTTCACCAGCTCCGGCCGCCCGCCCTCCGGGCCGCCCGTCCGCCTCCCGGGCCGCCTCCCGTCGGCTGCCTCCTGTCGCCTGCTCGCCGGCCGCTGCTCCGGCCGCCCGCCCTCCGGGCCGCCCGTCCGCCTCCCGGCCGCCTCCGTCGGCCGCCTCCTGTCGCCTGCTCGCCGGCCGATGCTCCGGCCGCCCGCCCTCCCAGGCCGCCCGTCCGCCTCCGAGCCGCCGGCCGCCTCCGAGCCGCCGGCCGCCCGTCCGCCTCCAGGCCGCCCGGCCGCCCGTCCTCCAGGCCGCCCGTCCCGAGCCGCCCGTCCCGATCGATTTGGAGATCGATCTGATCTCCTGATCGGCTCGATCTGAGCTTCGGCTCGGCTCCTGATCGGCTCGATCTGAGCTTCGGCTCGGCTCCGTCAGTTAGTAAAAAAAAAAAAAAAAAAAAAAAGAGCAAAAAAAAAAAAAAAAAAAAACGACAGAGCTATGTCTTCCTCGTCGGGTTATGTTGCGATTCCTCGCTGCCCGGTGACTTTTGATGGCGCGAATTATCCTGATTTCGCTGCCTTTATGCGCGTCCACATGCGCGGTCTTCGTCTTTGGGGTGTGCTTTCTGGCGAGGTCCCTTGTCCGTCGCGCCCCGTTGCTCCTACGGCGCCCTCGCACCGACGCCCGTTTCCCTTGCCCCCGATGCTTCTCAGGAGGACAAGGATGCAGCCAAGAGTGCCGCTGATACTGCTCTGGCTGATTATGACCGGAAGGTTGAGGAGTATTCTACTGCTGTTGCGACCTACCGGCTGGATCTGACTGACTACACTCAGTGGATCGATGATGATGCTCGTCTTCTGCTGTTCTCACTTCCGGTGTTACGCCTCGATATCGCCGAGTTCATGAGTCTTCCCACTGCTGCTGCTCAGTGGGCTTTTCTTCGTCAGCGCTATCAGCCATCTGGGGATGCTCTTTATCTGTCTGTGGTTCGTCAGGAGCATGATCTTCAGCAGGGTGATTCTACTATTGACGAGTTCTATACTCAGAGTGCTGCTATTTGGCGTCAGCTTGATTCTCTTCGTACAGCTGTGTGTGGCACCTGTCCCTGCTGTCTGACTGTGCGTGCGGATCTGGAGTTTCAGCGCGTTTTTGAGTTCTTGTCGCGGCTCCGCACGGAGTTTGAGCCGCGTCGTGCCCAGCTGCTTGCCCGTGGTCGTGTTCCGCTCTCTGAGGTACTCGCTGAGCTGCGCGCAGAGGAGACTCGTCTTCGTGGTGCTGGTCTTCTTGCGGTTCCCTCTGCACTTGCTGCTCGTGGTCCTCCTGTGCCGTCTGCTCGTGGTTCTCCTGTGCCGTCCGCTTCGTTGCGGTCTCCAGCACCGCCGTTACTCTCTACTCCGCCGGTCCAGGGGCCGAGTCGGTCTCGGCAGCCTCGTGGTCCTCGTCCTCCCTGCGCCTTCGTGGCAAGGCTGGCCACGACGTCTCTCGGTTCTTTGGAGGAGGGACCCTGACTTACGTCGGCGGTACCTTGATAAGCTTGCTCGTCGGCGGGCTGGTTCTTCGAGCTCGTCTGTTGTTCTGTTGTCGATCGGGACATTATCCGTGGTCTTCGTGGTCTGCTCGCTGCTACGGGCTCTTCTTCGACGAATGCTGGTTACGTATGCAGCTCTTACGGCACCGCGCGACCACCACCTTCTACACAGTCAGGTACGTCATCCCCGTGGTATCTGGATTCTGGAGCTTCTTTTCATATGACTTCTGCGTCTTCTATCCTTTCCGCTCTTCGCTCTCTTATTTCTCCTGTCCGTGTTATCACGGTGATGGTTCCTCTCTTCTGTTTCCAGTCGAGGCACCCTTTCTACTTCATCTTTCTCTGTTCTGATGTTTCTCATGTTCCTAGCCTTAAGATGAACCTGTTTTACGCTAGTCGACTTGCTGATTCTGGTTGTCGCGTCATTCTTGACGCTGATTCTTGTCTTGTTCGGGACCGCCGTACACGAGCCGTGGTTGGAGCTGGCCCTCGCAGCCTTGAGTCCCGGGCCTCTGGGAGTTAGGCGGCTTCGCGTTCCTTCCGCCGACACTTCATCCGCCGGCTCTCCTGCGATTCTTCATACATCCTTGGTTCTTTTCAGCGGTGGCATCATCGGCTGGGTCACCTTTGTGGCTCCCGTTTATCGTCATTAGTTCGTCGTGGTCTTCTGGGGTCTGTCTCAGGAGATGTGTCTTTACATTCGTGTCAGGGTTGTAGGTTAGGCAAACAGATTCAGCTTCCCTATCCTACCAGTGCGTCTGTATCTCAGCGACCTTTTGATTTAGTTCATTCTGATGTTTGGGGTCCGGCTCCCTTTGCTTCCAAAGGGGGCCATCGATACTATATTTTGTTTATTGATGACTTTTCCCGGTACACCTGGTTGTTTTTTATGCGCTCTCGCAGTGAGGTGCTTTCTATTTATCAGCGTTTTGTGGCCATGGTTCGTACTCAGTATTCCACTCCCATTCGTGTGTTTCGTGCTGACTCTGCAGGAGAGTATATCTCCCAGAACCTGCGTGGTGTCCTTGCTGAGCAGGGCACGCTTGCCCGATTCTCGTGTCCCGGCGCTCATGCTCAAAATGGTGTCGCCGAGCGTAAGCATCGTCATATTCTTGAGACTACCCGTGCTATGATGATTGCTTCCTCTCTTCCGCCGCATTTCTGGGCGGACGCTGTCTCTACGTCCACTTATCTTATTAACATTCAGCCTTCTGCTGCTCTTCAAGGTGGCATTCCTCTCGAGCGTCTCTCTGGCAGCTTGCCAGACTACTCGACTCTTCGTTTATTTGGTTGCGTTTGCTATGTTCTTCTCCCTCCTCGCGAACGCACCAAACTGACTGCTCAGTCTGTTGAGTGTGTTTTTCTCGGATACAGTGATGAGCATAAGGGCTATCGCTGTTGGGACCCCGTTGGTCGTCGGATGCGCATCTCTCGTGACGTCACGTTTGATGAGACGCGTCCTTTCTATCCTCGTCCCACCTCTGGTACATACCCGGTGGATGATCTCTCTTTTCTTCTCCTTCCTGATGCACCACCCTCTGTCCCTCCTGTTTCTCCTCCTGATGCGCCCCCTCCGACTCCGGTGCCATCGTCGCCTCCTAGTTCTCCTTCCTCTTCTTCTTCTGATTCCACTGGTCCTCCTTCTCCCTTGTCTCCTTTTCCCTTCCACTATTCTCGGCGTTCTACAGTTCCGGACTCTTCGCCTGATGATCCTTCTCCCTCCTCTTCCGATGAGTTGTCTTCTTCTGATGATTCTCCTAGTTCTCCACCTCTTCCGCCTGTTCGTCAGCGTCGTGCTCCTAACCGTTTCTCTCCCAGTCAGTACGGTCTCTCTGTCGTCTCCGAGCCGACTTCTTATCGGGATGCTGAGTGCCATCCTGAATGGCAGCTTGCCATGGCTGAGGAGATCGCTGCGCTTGAGCGCACTGGCACCTGGGATCTTGTTTCTCCTCCTCCTGGTGTTCGTCCTATCACGTGTAAGTGGGTCTATAAAATTAAGAGCCGCTCCGATGGATCTCTTGAGCGCTATAAAGCGCGTCTTGTGGCACGTGGCTTTCAGCAGGAGCACGGCCGTGATTATGATGAGACTTTTGCTCCTGTGGCTCATATGACCACCGTGCGTACTCTTCTTCTTGTTGCTTACATTCGACGCTGGTCTGTCTCTCAGCTTGATGTTCAGAACGCTTTTCTTAATGGCGAGTTGAGTGAGGAGGTTTACATGCAACCTCCTCCTGGGTATTCTGTTCCCGATGGGATGGTTTGTCGTCTTCGACGTTCTCTTTATGGCCTGAAACAGGCCCCTCGTGCCTGGTTTGAGCGCTTTGCCTCTGTGGTGACTGCTGCTGGTTTCTCTCCTAGTTTTCATGATCCAGCGCTATTTGTTCACACTTCTCCTCGTGGACGCACTCTTCTCCTTCTCTATGTTGATGATATGATCATTACTGGTGATGATCCTGAGTATATTGCCTTTGTCAAGGCTCGTCTTCGCGATCAGTTTCTTATGACCGATCTTGGTCCTCTTCGCTATTTTCTTGGGATTGAGATTTCCTCCACTTCTGATGGTTTTTATATCTCCCAGGAAAAGTATATTCAGGATCTCCTTACTCGTGCTGCTCTTGTGGATGAGCGCACTGTTGAGACTCCTATGGAGCTTAATGTTAAGCTTCGTCCTACTGATGGTGATCCTCTTCTCGATCCCACACGCTATCGCCATCTTGTTGGGAGTCTTGTTTATCTTGCTGTCACTCGTCCTGATATCTCTTATCCTGTTCATATTCTGAGTCAGTTTGTCTCAGCTCCTACCACCGTTCACTACAGTCATCTCCTTCGTGTCCTCCGTTATCTCCGTGGCACGATTACTCGTCGCCTTTTCTTTCCTAGTTCCAGTTCTCTCCAGCTCCAGTGCTACTCGGATGCTACTTGGGCGAGTGATCCTACGGATCGTCGTTCACTTTCTGCTTACTGTGTGTTTCTTGGTGGTTCGCTTGTTGCTTGGAAGACGAAGAAACAGGTAGCGGTTTCCCGTTCGAGTGTTGAGGCTGAGCTGCGGGCTATGGCTTCGTTGATTGCTGAGGTGACCTGGTTACGGTGGTTGCTTGCAGATTTTGGGGTCTCTGTTACGACACCCACTCCACTTTTGTGTGACAGTACAGGTGCTATCAGTATTGCACGTGATCCGGTCAAGCATGAGCTGACCAAGCATATTGGTGTTGATGCCTTTTATACACGTGCTCAGGTGCATGATCAGGTTGTTGCGCTTCATTATGTGCCTTCAGATTTACAGTTGGCGGATTTCTTTACAAAGGCACAGACTCGCGCGCAACATGACTTCTTACTCTCCAAACTCAGTGTTGTGGATCCACCCTGAGTTTGAGGGGGGGTGTTAGAGTAGATATGTGTATATTATATTTTGCCCATATGTTAGGGGCCCTTTTGCATATTGCACCTGTACATTGTACTATATATTGTGGCCTTTTGGCCCCCAGTAATACAACACAGATTATTCTCCTATCAGATGGAAACTCTTCGAAGATGTATACCTGAACTTGCGCCTTCTCTTATCTTGACCTGCTTCGGCAAGAGCTATCTCTCACAAGAGAAAATACGTGAGTCGGGACCTAAGCCCTAGCAGCGGCAGTGAGATTGAGAGAGTGAGGGAGAAACCTGGGATCTTGTAGTGTTGCTTCTGCATCTCCCTCATATTTGGAATTTTGAGAACGACCTGCTTGAAAATTTGTCAAACAACTTGTAGGCACAACGGGGACCTCACAGGGGAGGATACAGGATGGAGGACATTACGCCACAAACTCAAAAAGGTGGGCTGTGGGGAGGAGAAGAGGCGGAGCCTGCAGACCTTGACAAAGGCAACATGGAGAAGCGCGGGCTGCTACGCCGCTGGCTGGGAGGGCGACCGCCTCAGAGGCCTGCGCTCTACCAGCGGCGCCGCTTCCCGCGCGCTCCCGCCGCGCCTCGCCGGCGGCCCTGCTCCCGCGCGCTCGATAGCCTGTGGAGGTCGCCCACGCAGCCCTCCCACGCCGCCCCTGCGGGGACCGGTCGCGCTACCCATTGCCCGCGCCGGCGGCCCCTAGGTCGGCCCTGCCGGAGGTCGGCCGCGCCGGCGGTTTCAGAGAGCGACGCTGTGGAAGCAATATCACCTGGTAAAAACTAAAGACTTCTAAACATTCTAACGCCTACTCAAACAAATATATATGTACATAACTTGCAGCACGAATAACTCATCTAGTAAGCAATATCACCTGGTAAAAACTAAAAAATACATTACATGATAAGCCAATCGAAGGAGGTGATGTAATGGACAGGCCATGTAGGATATATCTAGATACAAGCTAAACTTCGTAAAAGCAAACCTACCGAGCAGAACAAGCAGTACATAGGCTAATCTTCCCTCAACAGCCAGCCTGACTTTTTAATCCTAGTGTGGCATTAATTAAGAAGAATCTAGAAAAATAGGGGGCATATACCTAGTGAACCTGTAGGCCTTTCGAAGAAGAGGACCGACAAAACGGAAGAGATAAACAGTACACCAAACTGCAAAGAAAAAACGAGATTAGTAAATAAACACACATCCAAACCAAAGGATCGATGATTCAGATGAAGAGAGCAAACATGTTCACAAAAACAGGAACACCGTGGCGCACATACCAATAACCAGATGCGGCCACAAACCTGTGCAAAGAATACACGGACATGAGCACACATAATCAGAGTTAGTTTAAAATTCACCATATACTATGTGAGCTAGTTGAATTATTCACCTAACTATTGGTGGCATGGAAAAATATGTGCCATCGACCAGCCAAACAATTTCATTGCCCCGGGTTTGAAACAGAACTGATCAAAGCCACACTAATTCGAAGTCCCCAAGCGAAAGCTCTACCATGGCCTTCGCCGTCAATCATATGTTCACCAAAAATTCCTCCTACAATCCATAACATGGAACTATAGAAAAAGATCAAAACAAAATCAAACTGATAGCCAATTGGATTTACCTGGATGCAGATCATACAGTCTACAGTACCATTTCTGAAAAATGGATACATTTACAGTATAACACCGAACTTACCGATGCAACTATCTAAATTTCGAGCCACAAACAAAGCTAAGCACAATCTGCTGCTTATACTGCCCGAGCAGTATGAACAATAAATCATACTTTTACCAGAACTAAATATCCACTCATATATAGAACAAATTAATCAAATGCACCTGAACAAAAAATAACTTATCTGAAAATTTGGGAAGGGTGGGCACGGCTGACCTGAGCTTTCCCAAGTCCTAGCGTGCCAATTCACATAGGCTGGTGGAGTGCTATTCTGAATCATGTATTGCATATGAGCAAATAAAAGGACAACAAAAACTTAACTAGGGCTTTGGACTAATGCAGATTGTGGATGGAAACTCTTCGAAGATGTATACCTGAACTTGCGCCTTCTCTTATCTTGACCTGCTTCGGCAAGAGCTATCTCTCACAAGAGAAAATACGTGAGTCGGGACCTAAGCCCTAGCAGCGGCAGTGAGATTGAGAGAGTGAGGGAGAAACCTGGGATCTTGTAGTGTTGCTTCTGCATCTCCCTCATATTGGAATTTTGAGAACGACCTGCTTGAAAATTTGTCAAACAACTTGTAGGCACAACGGGGACCTCACAGGGGAGGATACAGGATGGAGGACATTACGCCACAAACTCAAAAAGGTGGGCTGTGGGGGAGGAGAAGAGGCGGAGCCTGCAGACCTTGACAAAGGCAACATGGAGAAGCGCGGGCTGCTACGCCGCTGGCTGGGAGGGCGACCGCCTCAGAGGCCTGCGCTCTACCAGCGGCGCCGCTTCCCGCGCGCTCCCGCCGCGCCTCGCCGGCGGCCCTGCTCCCGCGCGCTCGATAGCCTGTGGAGGTCGCCCACGCAGCCCTCCCACGCCGCCCCTGCGGGGACCGGTCGCGCTACCCATTGCCCGCGCCGGCGGCCCCTAGGTCGGCCCTGCCGGAGGTCGGCTGCGCCGGCGGTTTCAGAGAGCGACGCTGTGGAGGCAGAGGGGCTGGTGGCGGGGATGAAGCCGGAGGCCGCCGCACGCGCAAGGAGAGAGAGGGGTGGAGACGGGGCAGAGGAGTGGGGATTGGGGAGCGATTGGGATCGTGGGATAGGGTTTGCTGATTTTGTTTGGGCTCAGCTGAGCCAATTAAATGGCGACACGTGGCCCACTTGGTGGAGTAAGAAACGAGGCAACCGGCCAGCCCTTGTTCGCCTGGTGGCGTGCGTGGATGCCCTGTGAGGCCCCCGTTGGGGGGCATCTATTATAGGTTAGATTCCAGAAAAACTGGTCGAAGGGCAAATCCGGTGTATAGCGGGCGCCGCACACCCCTGCGGGGCATGGGCCTGGCCTATATTTCGCTATTATTGGTTTTTTCAGTTCTGTTTTTTTTTTGGTTTTTTGTTGGTTTAAGCTTTTTTTGATGGTTTTTTTGGCTTTTAAAAAATGCCTAATTTAAAAATGTTTGAATTTAGAAGTTGTTCAATTTTGAAATATGTTCAAACTAAAAATTGTTTCAATTTGAAAAAATTTCAAATTCCAAAGATGTTCATACTTCAAAATTGTTCGAATTTGAAAAATGTGCAAATTCAAAAAATGTTCATACATATAAAATGTTGATATTTTTGATTTTTAAATTTTTTAAAAATATCTAAATTTAAGAAATAATCATATTAAAAAATGTCAAATTATGAAAAAAAATCAAAATTTGGAAAAAATGTTCAAGTTTGAAACATGTTCAAATTCTAAAAATGTTTGGATTAAAAAAATATTTCAAAAAAAGTTGAAATTTTCTTTAAAAATCTAAATTTAGAAATTTCAATATTTAAAAAGTTCGGGTTTAAAAACATTTTAGCTTTTAGAAACATAAATAGAAAAGGTAGAAATATGAGAAGCAAAAAAGTGAGAACGAAGGTCGACTGTGGGGGCGGGCACCGGAGCCGTGGTCGTGGCGGCGAGCTCTTCGCGGAGGACCAAGGTCCTAGTGGCAGAGCAAATTGAACCGAAGGAGGAGGCGGTGGTAGTCTCGATTTGTCGTCGGGTATACATGAATTTGTGCCAAAGAGAGGAATATGAACCGGTGGCGGACACAATTCGGAGGCGGCGCGAGCGATTCTACTGGCGGCGCCCTCGAATCGACTGGCATCGCGCCGCGTGTGGCAGGATTTTGGCGCGCCAGCGCTCGTTCGTCTGTGTTTCCTAACTCCCGAGTCCTATTGGCGATAAGAGAGGAGAGGAGAGAAATAGACAGTCGTACCGGTTCTGCAGTGGCACTTGGCGATGGTTTTTTTTGTAACTTAACCAGATTCCACTTCAGCTGAAACGAGGAGCAAGGTACAGAATGCTTCGCAAAATTGCACTGTACGCCACTCCTACATTATCAGATTCATGGAGTTGTTTGGCACCGCTTCGCACGCTCCGTTTGTAGAGTTCAGAGCTGGAGTGCTGCAAAACAGGTCCTTAGGCTTTCTATACATGGTATTTGGCTTAACCCGTTAATCCGTGGAACGTTGCAGCTTTCTTGCGCATCATCGACAACAAGTGTCAGCGGCATGGTGCAGCGGACCATGTGGGTAGGTCGGGCGTGATGGCGGACATGTGTAGGGTGGAGGTGATGTCTGGTGCCATGGTGCTGTCAACGACAGGCCTAGCAAGGGTTCTACAAATCTTTGCCTTAAAGATGGACCAGTGGTTGATGGCAGTGACGGCCTCTATAGTGCATGAGATCCTCTCTAAAGTAGACAGGATAAACGCTCATGTTTCGCTTAGTGGGTGTTTCATGGTATGGGATGCTCCCAGTTCCTAGTTCATGTGAGTTTTTTTTTATTGTTGTCCAGGAAATAAAGCCAACATAATCTTTACTAATTGTTGGTTGTGTATGTGTTGCATAAAAAAGTTTTGGGTTTTTTGATGTATGATCTTTGTCCGACCTTTGTTGAATAAATCAATTAAAAAATTTGTATGCAAGGTACCTGCTCCATTTCGAAAAAGAAAAGTTGTTATGTTACTTTCTCCCTTTTTTATTTCTTCGGATGGATTTTATTTGTGGGTATAGTTTTGATTCATGCATTTGCATGTAAAGTGTGCAGGGCTCCTTCATGGGCGTTATTGGTTGCTCACCAAGCTCTTTCTCGTATCACTTTGGCAAAAAACTGGACGTTTAGTATGCCACAAAAAAAAATTGCCTGCATAACACGGGTTTTAAAGCATTTCATATGCAGATAAAAAATGGCTCAAGAAGAATGGTTGATTCAGCCGTTTCTCCGCAGTCAGGCTATGGCGAGCGCGTAAGTGGGCCCTTTGTGGATGAAGCCATACGAGCATGTGTACCTATCCTTGGCAATAATCTACATTATTTTAATCCTCCTAGATCTAAAAACGGTGGGTTAGTTTAAAATATGTTATACACAAAAAAGATGCGTATTGATGTTACGAATTAATTGCCATGAATGGTTTTTTCTGGTTTCATTGAGTATTTGAATGGCAATTTTGTGTTTTCTTTGAAGCTTTTTTGGCCGAATTTAGTTAAAATTTTCGCATCCATTCAAGCGTTTCAAAATTCCTTTGAGGAGTGGCTTCATCTCACTATCGTGCACAACTTTTGGGTTCATAGTTTTTTCTATTTTGACATTCATATACGAGTACTCTACGTCTTCATAGTACACTATACGAAGTTGTAGATCTACTCGTTTACGAAGGTCGAAACCGAAAACTTTGAACAGGAAAGCAGTGTGAAATGGTGAGGTGAAGATACTCCCCGAAGGAATTTTAAAATGTTCGAATGTGTGTGAAAAGTTGACAAAACTCGTCAAAAAAGGCTAAAAAAGGAACACGGAACCGACTTTGAAACACTTGATGAAACATAACGGAGGGATCAGTGTTCATACCCTTGAAGACCGAAAAGCCTAACATTTACAATGAACGTTTGTCGATGAAGTTGTAAGTCGAAGCCGACCTCAAGGTCGTGAAGAAGTCCAATGATGAAGCACTCCAAGTGTTGCACCTCCAAAGTTCTACACACGTACAGTGTATAGACGTCTCCCAGGCTCTGGTCCAGCGGTGCAGCAGAAGAAGAAGATTCGGACCGGTGTCCCGAATAGCACGACGGCATGCCGTCGGATGAGAATACTCCAATCCTATGCACATTCCAAACTTGGGAACACACGTGGGAAAGACGAGAGGAGAGGGAGAGAGAACTCAATGGATCGAATGAGGAGGGGGAGCCTATTTTTTTCTTTTTATATTAGTTATTTAATTTATCCAATTAAAAATAAACATATATGTGAGTCTTTGAACTATTCTTTGACCCCGAAACTTATTACGATTCCTCTCCTGAACAATTCTGCTGTTCTCTCCCTATTCTCTAACAATACCGAATCAATCTCAAAGCGTCATATACCCTTAAGTGTGCCACCCTACGGGTTCGGGAACACGTAGACATGATCGAGGCGACTCTCCGATCAATGACCATCAAAGGGTTTTGAAAAACCATAACGGTCCCTATGCAAACACAAATTAAGTTACCGGTTTTGAACCTTAACTTCGAGTCATATTTATTTTGTAACACGATACCTTTGCTTGTCCGAGATTTGATTTTCGTATTCACCATACCTTTGTTCTATCTCGTTACTGACAAACACAATTCAACTCATTGACATAATATGATATATCTTGTCACCAGTTGTTATCACCAGAATTTAACCGATCAGAGGTGGGCCGTGATTAAGATGGGCTTGGAGAATATACACAGAAAATATGCATGAATCGGCCTTGTACAAGAGTTTGGGCTAAGTTGCCCGTGTATCTGTAAATATAGTAGGATACGTGTCGGTCAGGACTAAAGGAGTTTAGCTCGTGCACGGTTGGGATTATTCCCACGTTAGAGAGTCTACGGACTATAAATATGTATCTAGGGTTATTGAGAAGGAGGACGATCACGTTCGCAACAAACCAATCTAGGCGCATCGCCACCCCTTGTTTCGAGGGTTTCTTCCGGGTAAGCACCATGCTGCCTAGATCGCATCTCGCGATCTAGGCAGTATCGAGTTTATTCGTTGTTCATGCGTTGCTCGTGCTGAAGCTTTGTTGATGGCGAGCAACGTAGTTATCGTAGATGTGTTAGGGTTAGCATTGTTTTACCTTGATATATACTTTTATCTATGCTATCCCTAGACATCTAGCTGCCTTTACACCTATCTTAGGTGTAAGGGCAGCACCTTGCTTGATCCTTGTTTAGTAGATCCGATCCGTTATGATTGCTCCTTGTTCTTCAAGGATTAGTTTGATATCTACATAGTTAGGTCTTGCAAACGGGTTGAAGGATCCAGTAGCACGTAGGGTGTAGTTTACTAGCCCTAGAGAAGATGTTCCGGGAATCAACTCCATGTTGGTTTTTAGGCCTTATCTAGGGCTGGTTTATTATCATCTTGCGTGGCTGCCAGGCTCAATTACGTGTAGGACGTTCCGGTTATGTGGTGAAAACCCTAGATCGTCGTAGATCGTTTTAACTTAATATTGATCAAGAAGGACCACCATGTTATCGTAGATCTCATACGAATCATGGGTGGATCGGCTCCTTGAGCCGATTCACGGGACAACCTGAGAGCCGATCGAGGCTCGTATTTAATGTTTACGTGTATGCCATGCAGGAAGCTAAGCGAAGCAATCCATCACCTTTCTGACCAGGTATAGGTCAGGTGGCACGCCCTTGCACCAGCATCGGACGTGCGTGCCGGAGCATTGCGGGCCGTCGCACGAGGGACCAGGGCCTACCGCAGTTCTGGGAGCCTCCCGGCTCTACGTGTTGCCCGTCGCTACTCGCCGGTGGGTTTTGGTGGTCAACACATTCTGGCACGCCCGGTGGGACAGTCTTCTACATCAACTGCATCATCATCCGCATCAGAGATGGCGGAAGATCCAGTCACGTGCGAAGATCTGACTGAGGAGCTCAAGAAGAAGTATGACGATGTCAAAGCTCTCTTCGAAGCCGACCTCATCGGCTCTTTCCAGAGGACCCGCTCACACGGCATCAGGTGGAAAGGGTTCTCACCTGAAGGCGCGCTCGATGGAGTGGATCTGTCTACTCCTTCAGAAGAACGCACCAGGTCTCTGCGTCAGGAAGTTAATCACATGGTAGCTCATTCGCTACACCGCCATTCTGAGAGCCTGGTGAACACCTTGGAGCGTGTCGCGCTTCGCGTGGTCCAGGAAATCATGAAGCATCAATACTCTCCATCAGGACCTGCTCTAGGGACTCACCAAGGAGAGATACCACTCCAGACCCGACCACAGCTGCCGTTCGCGCTGGCAGCACCAGAAGTGCCGAGTTCACCGGCATACGTCGTCTACAAGATCGGTGGCGATCCTAGCGATTACCAGTTATTGTATGAACCGCCTAAGGAGATCCCGCACGGATACACGTGCACATATGTGCCAGACTGCAGTAACTAGGCACGCACGAACCAGACTGCAACAGCAGGGATTTCTGGAACAGCAGGAGGGGCTTCTGGATCAGATCTTGAGAAGCAGGCGTGGCTAGCTAAGTATGCCACTCCAACGAATCTTCAAATCTCGACTCCTGCAGCTAGCACCGTGGATCAGATCAGTGCAATCTTGAGAGACCAGTTCGGCATGGTGCCGAAAAGGAGGACAATCGGCTATTTCAAGCCGTACCCCAACGAGTATGATCTGATCTCACTACCACCCAAGTATCGGCTCCCTGAATTCTCCAAGTTTAGTGGATCGGAAGGCTCTAGTTCAATTGAGCATGTGAGCCGATATTTGGCGCAGTTGGGAATGATCTCAGCGTCGGACTCATTACGTGTGAGGTTCTTCGCACAGTCCCTCACAGGATCGGCTTTCGGATGGTACACCTCGCTGCCACCAGATTCAATCCGGACTTGGAAGCAGATGGAAGAGCAGTTCCACATGCAGTACAACTCAGAGGCTTCCGAGGCTGGCATCGCCGATCTAGCACAAGTACGACAGAAGCGCGGAGAAATGGTGTCAGAATACATCCAGCGCTTCAGGACCGTCAGGAACCGATGCTATTCGGCTCGTTTGACTGAAAAAGAAGCAGTCGAGTTGGCAGTGGTGGGTCTCGCATCGCCAATCAAGGATATGGCTTCCCAAGCAGAGTACGCTTCACTGGCGCATATGGTTCAGAAACTGTCATTATATGAACAGCGCCACCCAGAGTTGTACCAGGACAAGTTCAAGCGCGCGGTAGTCCTGGTTGAAACAGAGGGAGATGAAGATTCTGCAGGAGATCAGGAGGTAGCAGTAGCTGAATGGGCTCGGGGGGCAAGCCCCGTGTCCTGCAAGTGGGTGAAGCCACAAGGTCCTGCAAGAGGGTTTGACTTCGACGTCAGCAAAGCTGAGCAGATTTTCGACCTCTTACTCAAGGAGAAGCAGCTGAAGTTACCCGAAGGCCATAACATCCCTACGGTGCAAGAGCTGAACGGAAAGCCATATTGCAAGTGGCATAACACGTTCACCCATACCACCAACGACTGCAGGGTGTGGCGTCAGCAGATCCAAATGGCGATAGAACAAGGCCGTCTAATTTTCAGCCAGTACGCCATGAAAGTCGACACACACCCCTTCCCCGCCGTTAACATGGTGGAGTACGCTTACCCCGGGAGGTGCCAGCCAGGTTTCTCGTTCAGCATTAACATGGTCGGGCCTGTGCACCACCCTGGTAAGGACAGAGACGAGGGCAGCCGCTCTCGTGGCAAGGACAAAGAGGAGGCCGTTCCACGCGACCGGCCCCGACACGATGGCAAGCGCTACATCACAGAGGGAGAAGTGAAGAATGTGCGATATCAGCGACCTCTCTCTGATCATCTCCTCAACATATATGAGCGTCAGTACGACCAACGCCGGCGATACAACGACGACGACGAAAGAGATCGTCGGGCTAGCAGGGACACCAACAAATATCGTCAGCATGATCGAGACGATGAAAGATATGAGCACCATGCCAAGGAAAAATCAAGAGAGCGGGACGACGTGGACAGGCACTGGGATTGTCCCTTCTTCAAACACTGCTGGGATTCAGGAATGAGCCGATTGCCCACAATCGGCAACTGCCCAGAATGTAGACAGAAGAAGAAGGGCACAGGAGACGTGTCAGTGTTCAAGCGTCTAGGGCCTCTCCCATCTCGGAACAAGCAAGCTGAGTCCTCTCGGGTGGAAGATCTCGAGGAGTTAGAAGACGAAGAAGAAGAAGAAGAAGAAGATAAATACCACCGTCCAAGGTGGTGCCCTGATGGACTCAGCCACTCCCAAAAACCTAGGGTTCAGCGACTACGTTGCTTGGAGGAAGGCGAAAGGTTATACCTGCATACGTTGAGGAAAGCGCGGCCTGATCTAGCCGCGAAAATTCAGCGAACTCTGGACGAGGAGGGTCGACCACAGAAGAAAGAGTGGCGCCCCAAACAAAAGAAAGCCGATGATGAGACATCGGCTGGCACAAACATGGTGTTCATCCTTTCGGCGGAGTTTTGTGCCCCTGGAACAGAAGAGGCACCTGTGGCACAACTTGACTGCGGCCCACGGCCAGTTATCTTTGAGAAGCCACGTGAAAGGAGCTACAGACACCTGAAGGCCCTGTACTTACGAGGTTATATAAATGGGCAGCCTGTCAACAAGATGCTGGTTGATACCGGAGCGGCAGTCAACATCATGCCATACTCCATGCTACGTCGTCTGGGACGCTCTAGCTCGGATCTGATCAAGACCAACGTCACACTGAGCGATTTTAACGGCCAAGCATCAGAGGCACAAGGTGTTCTGAACGTGGATTTGACCGTAGGAAGGAAAACCATCCCTACGACATTCTTCATTGTCGATAGCAAGAGCACCTACGCTGTCCTGCTAGGGAGAGATTGGATTCACGCCAACTGCTGCATTCCATCCACGATGCACCAATGCTTAATACAGTGGGATGGAGATGAAGTAGAGATCGTCCACGCAGATGACTCAGCCGAGATTTCAACGGCTGGTATGAACATTTGGGAGGCGGCAGGCCAAGAGCCACTCTCCGGAGTCACTTTGGACGACTGCGAGCGCATCGACGTGACAAAAAACGGGGTGAGGCTGGTCTTATCCACCGGCCTGACTGTATAACAAGAGCGAAGGCTATGAACGTATGTGGCAAGGCCGATCCCTGCGATCGGCCCCAAAAAATAAAAAGTGATGATCTTGTCTCAAGCATGTCACGTAGTCGTAGTAAAGCACGAAAAAGATGTAAACCTTCATTGAGCAATGCAATCAAAGTGGGGGCCGATTCCAGCAATCGGCCCATATTATCCTTGCCATACGTTTTGCCTGTGTTGAGCATCGATCTAACAGGAGACGAAAAGCTAGGGTATGGGTTTACATCGGCTGATGAGCTAGAAGAGGTTGACATTGGTCCTGGGGATAAGCCACGACCAACTTTTATCAGCAAAAAGTTAGATCCACATCTCAGGAGCCAAATGATAGCTCTGTTAAAAGAATACCCAGATTGCTTTGCATGGGATTACACAGAGATGCCTGGGTTAGACAGGAGCATTATTGAGCATCGGCTCCCTCTCAAGAAAGGATTTCGGCCATTCCAACAACGAGCATGTCAGATGAAGGCCGAAATTCTCGAAGAAGTCAAGAAAGAGATCGAGAAAATGTTGGCCGCCGGGTTCATCAGGCCATGCAGGTATGCTGAATGGATTTCCAGTATCGTACCTGTGGAGAAAAAGGACGGCCGATGGCGTGTTGCGATAGATTTCCGAGATCTCAACAGAGCTACTCCAAAGGACGAATATCCGATGCATGTGGCAGAAACATTGATCAATGCAGTTGCCGGCCACAAGGTGTTAAGTTTCATGGATGGCAATGCCGGCTACAACCAAATTTTCATGGCTCCAGAAGATATACACAAGACCGCATTCAGAGTACCAGGATCAGTAGGCTTGTTTGAATATGTGGTCATGACTTTTGGGCTGAAGAATGCCGGTGCAACATACCAAAGAGCCATGAATTACATTTTTCATGATCTGATCGGCAAGTTGGTGGAAATCTACATCGATGACGTAGTGGTCAAGTCTGTCTCCATGGAAGGACACTTGGATGATTTACGACGCATCCTAGACCGAACTAGAAAATTCGGGCTGAGAATGAATCCAAAGAAGTGTGCCTTTGGTGTGACGGCCGGTCAGTTCCTAGGTTTTTTGGTTCATGAACGTGGAATTGAGATCGGCCTGAAAAGTCAGGAGGCAGTACGTACCATGCAGCCACCAAACACGAAGAAGGAGCTCCAGTGTCTTATCGGCAAGATCAACTTCGTCCGACGGTTCATCTCTAATCTGTCAGGACGAATTGAGCCGTTTATGGCATTGGTGAAAATTAAATCAGATGACGAGTTTCACTGGGGGGCAGAGCAGCAGCGAGCGTTTGATGAAATTAAACAGTATCTCATGACGCCGCTTGTGTTGGTTCCACCTCAGCAAGACAGACCGTTCTATATCTACTTATCAGTAGCTGACACGTCAATTGCTTCAGTAGTGGTGCAACTTTATGAGGGTGTAGAAAGGGTCGCATTCTACCTCAGCAGAAGGATGTTGGATGCAGAGACAAGGTATCCTGAGATCGGGAAGTTATGCCTCTGCCTATTTTTCACCTGCACCAAGCTTCGTCACATCTTTCTGATGGCAGAAATCATCATCATATGCAAGTCAGACGTTGTCAAGCACATGCTGTCGGCTCCTGTTTTGAAAGGCCGACTTGGTAAGTGGATGTTTGCGTTATTGGAATTTGATCTCCGGTATCAGCCTGCGAAACCAGTCAAGGGACAAGCGTTGGCCGATCTTATAGCTGAACGGATCAATACTAATATAGCAGCACTATCTGTACGTGCATGGGCTATGTTCTTCGATGGATCGGCTTGTGACGATGGATGTGGCATGGGCATTCTGCTCATGTCGCCTCGGGGGGCAACGTATTCCTTCTCCATCAGGCTGTCTACCCCTTGCACCAACAATGTCGCTGAGTATGAGGCAATACGCAAGGGGCTGGAGTTGCTTTTGGAAGCCGGGGCAGAGGCGGTGGAACTTTTTGGAGACTCGAAGTTGGTGATCTACCAGCTCACGGACGAATACAAGTGCGAGAGCGAGTCACTCTTCCCATTATGGGTGGAATGCCGTGAGCTGATGGCGTGGTTTCGGTACATCAACTTCAATTTGGTCCCAAGATCTCAAAATACCGAGGCCAACGATCTCGCACAGATGGCGTCAGGCTACAAGGACATACCAGACGGGTCAGAAGTTCAGGTGCAGTTCCTGGAACAGGATGACTGGAGAGCCGATATCTTCAATTACTTGAAGGATCCGGCTCAGGGGGCACCTAAACGGATAAGGTACAAGGCCATGAAATATGTCCTTATAGGAGATGACATGTTCTACAGGACGTTGGAAGGGTTACTGCTCAAGTGCCTGGGACCAACCGAATCTAATCGGCTCTTACATGAGGTGCATGAAGGCGCCTGTGGAACTCACCAATCGGCTCATAAGATGAAGTGGCTGATCAGGCGGTCAGGGTTTTACTGGCCCACCATGCTTGAGGACTGCTTCAATTACTACAAAGGATGCCAAGCGTGTCAGATGTTCGGGAAGATTCAGATGGTACCCGCATCAGCAATGAATCCCATCATCAAGCCTTGGCCATTTCGAGGTTGGGGCATGGACATGATCGGCAAAATCCATCCTGCGTCGAGCAAAGGCCACGAGTGGATTTTGGCCATTACGGATTACTTCACTAAATGGGTGGAGGCCGTCCCTATGAAGAAGGTAAAATCGGAAGATGTTATCAAATTTGTGAAAGAACACGTCATTCATAGATTCGGTATTCCCCAAACCATCACGACCGATGGAGGTTCGGTCTTCACTTCTAAAGAATTCAGAAAGTTCTGCGACGACATGGGAATTAAGCTGATCCGATCATCTGCATACTATGCTCAAGCTAACGGGCAAGCTGAAGCGTCCAACCAGAGCCTTATCAAGCTGATTAAGAGGAAGATTGACGAGAACCCTAGGGGTTGGCATGAGGTATTGTCGGAAGCTTTGTGGGCCTATCGCATGTCATGCCATGGAGCTATAAAAACTTCACCATACCAGCTGGTCTATGGGCAGGAAGCCGTATTGCCTTGGGAAATTACGGCTGGATCGAGACGTGTCACGTTTCAGAATGATCTAACAGCTGAAGAATATGCAGCCCTGATGAGTGATACTATTGAGGATGCAACGGAACTCAGACTTTGGTCGTTGGAAAAGATTAAAGAGAACAAAGCCAAGGTAGCTCGCGCATACAATAAGAAGGTGAGAACAAAGGAGTTTCAGGTTGGTGATCTGGTATGGGAAGCCGTGTTGCCATTAGGAACTAAGGATAAAGCATATGGCAAATGGTCTCCTAATTGGCACGGTCCGTACAGAGTCGACCAGGTTTTGAAGGGTAATGCATACATGCTTGAGCAGCTGAACGGTGTTAAATTCCCAGTAGCTGTCAATGGTCAACATCTCAATAAATATTTCTCAAGCATGTGGGATGACGAACAGTGAAATATGGGGGCCGATGCATAAAATCGGCCAGTAAAAAAAAATTTATATACAACTCACAGCCGACGCACAGACATCGACTTTAGAAATATGGATACCAGTACAGCCGATGCACGGACATCGACTTCAGAATAATAAAAAGCCGATGCATAGTCATCGACTCTAGAGGAACAAGCTCGATTGAGCAGTTAACAGATCTGTCTCAGGCGAGACCGTGGCATTTGGGATAATTTTCCCATTGAATTCGCTGAGGAGTCGAATCTGTGCGTTTGAAATCTAAGGTTGGCGTGGACACGGATTGAACCTGTTTGGACGGCAATTTGGGGGATCTGATAAAGTTGCAGGTTACCGTGCAAATAGGCAACTAATTTGGCCTTAATCGCGTGAAAGCCGATGCGCTGCCATCGGCTCTTTACACGTTAACTTACTCTGGCAATCGGCAAAATTGAGGCGAAACAAGATCAGCATAGGAATATTTTCTTCATTAAGAAAAGGGATTTCTTACAAAGAAATAGCCGATTGCTCAAGGGAGGAAGAACAAAAGAAAGGTCTATTGACCAATCTACTACTACTAATCCTACTCTACGGGCCGTCGCTGCCCTCGTCGTCGCCATCGGAGCTCTCGTCGGCGCTGCTGCCGGCGGGCTCCTCGTCGCTGCTCCCGTAGCCCTCATTGGGAGCCTCATCCTCCTCGTCGTCGTCGTCGTCGTCGTCGTCGTCATCTGACCCGGCGCGGAAGCGCTTCGCCGGCGGGTAGTCTTCGAGGGAGTCGTCGTCCTCCTCTTCTTCCTCCTCCTCGGAGGAAGTGTAGTCGTCCCAGGAGAACGAGTCGTCCTCGCTCCCCGCCTCTAGTTCCCCATCGGCAAGGAACTGGAGGTCATCGTCTCCGCTGGTCAAGGACTTATCGTCCTCAGACCAGACGGAGGAGTTGTGGTCCTCTTGGTCCCATTCTTCTGGGGCGCGCTGGTTGTGCGCCGCCGTCAGATCCCACTCCGGCGTGGGCTCGCGGGAGGAGGAAGATGAGGAAGAGAAGGATTTGGAGGAAAGATCCGACGAGGTGGAGGAGGAGGAAGAGGACGACATTGCTACAGGAGAAGGGGGATTTCTGGTGCCGATGGCTAGAACAGAGCAAGGGGATGAAGAGGCAAACTGTTCGGCGCGGTTAAATAAAAGGGGATATAGTGGATTCAATGCCACAGCAGTTTCCGAGGAAGTGGTGCCAAAAGAAAAAAAAACTGTCAAATCACGCGGAGAAGTTGAGAAGACAAGGCATCATGGTGAAGGATACTGCGGCGGTTTTGCTCTGCCACGACGTGACCCGACGAAGAAAAGGCAGAGTGGTTTTGGAATTATCATTACCAAAACCAGGGGGCATATGTTATCACCAGAATTTAACCGATCAGAGGTGGGCCGTGATTAAGATGGGCTTGGAGAATATACACGGAAAATATGCATTAATCGGCCTTGTACAAGAGTTTGGGCTAAGTTGCCCGTGTATCTGTAAATATAGTAGGATACGTGTCAGTCAGGACTAAAGGAGTTTAGCTCGTGCACGGTTGGGATTATTCCCACGTTAGAGAGTCTACGGACTATAAATATGTATCTAGGGTTATTGAGAAGGAGGACGATCACGTTCGCAACAAACCAATCTAGGCGCATCGCCACCCCTTGTTTCGAGGGTTTCTTCCGGGTAAGCACCATGCTGCCTAGATCGCATCTCGCGATCTAGGCAGTATCGAGTTTATTCGTTGTTCATGCGTTGCTCGTGCTGAAGCCTTGTTGATGGCGAGCAACGTAGTTATCGTAGATGTGTTAGGGTTAGCATTGTTTTACCTTGATATATACTTTTATCTATGCTATCCCTAGACATCTAGCTACCTTTACACCTATCTTAGGTGTAAGGGCAGCACCTTGCTTGATCCTTGTTTAGTAGATCCGATCCGTTATGATTGCTCCTTGTTCTTCAAGGATTAGTTTGATATCTACATAGTTAGGCCTTGCAAACGGGTTGAAGGATCCAGTAGCACGTAGGGTGTAGTTTACTAGCCCTAGAGAAGATGTTCCGGGAATCAACTCCATGTTGGTTTTTAGGCCTTATCTAGGGCTGGTTTATTATCATCTTGCGTGGCTGCCAGGCTCAATTACGTGCAGGACGTTCCGGTTATGTGGTGAAAACCCTAGATCGTCGTAGATCGTTTTAACTTAATATTGATCATGCAGGACCACCATGTTATCGTAGATCTCATACGAATCATGGGTGGATCGGCTCCTTGAGCTGATTCACGGGACAACCTGAGAGCCGATCGAGGCTCGTATTTAATGTTTACGTGTATGCCATGCAGGAAGCTAAGCGAAGCAATCCATCACCTTCCAGACCAGGTATAGGTCAGGTGGCACGCCCTTGCACCAGCATCGGACGTGCGTGCCGGAGCATTGCGGGCCGTCGCACGAGGGACCAGGGCCTACCGCAGTTCTGGGAGCCTCCCGGCTCTACGTGTTGCCCGTCGCTACTCGCCGGTGGGTTTTGGTGGTCAACACCAGTCACTTGCTTGCAAGCGGTAATGATAGATATTACCGAGTGGGCCCTTTGACGTATCTATCCTTTATAGGATTTTAAAAATTCCGGTCTTGACACATACGTCTCAACCCATCCCATTAGCATACTTGAGCATCACCTTTATGACTACCCTATCATGGTGTAGCAGTCGATGGTATCAAAGTAGCCACAGGTGATAGTGATTAAACATGGTTTCACGGTCTAAGGATTAGGTCACAACATTTCACGATGGTATTGTAATGCTAAACTTTGTGACTTGATCACATTGTAATACCTTATGGGTGTGAGTCCATCGTGTTAACATGACTCCATTATTAATGACTACGAGTCACATGATCAGGAAACCTTGATCATCTTATTAATTAATGGACTATATCAATATGGACGGGATTTTGTTTACATACCACACATGTATTAATATTTCCGATTATACAATTGTAGCATGTCATAAAACATATTTTGAACAAACACGGATATAATAAAGAAAAACTCTTTATTTATTTTCCACTAGGGCACATATCTAACAGTCTACCACTTGCACTAGTATTACAAATAAAACTAGTTTACATCTGGCAAAGCTACAACGTCCATGGACCTTTGGTGCTTATTATGCTTCATTTCGCTTGTGGTAGAGGCTTCGTCAGTGGATCGGTGACATTCAGATCTGTATGTATTCTGCACCCCTTTAGTTCTTTATCACGTACATAATCCCTTATGACATGATATCTTTAGGGAATGTGTTTTGCCACTTGGGTACTTTGTATTTGCGATGGAACCCATGTTATCGCAGTAGAGAATAACGGGATCATGCATACTCGGGAACACGCCAAGTTCAATGATGAACTTCCTCAGCCAAACAGCTTCATTTTCTGCATCCGAAGCAGCTATGTATTCCGATTTCATTGTAGATCCGAAGCAGCCAAGTTGAATAGTCTTTATGGATATCTCATTTAAATGTGGAGTGCAAATTTTTCCAGTTCGCTGTCTCTAATCTTTGACCAACCCAGGTAATAGAACACACAGTATTAGTATCTTGATTTTGCACATGTGCCACAAGCATGCACCTTATTCTGAAACCTATTAATGATACTAATTTGGTTTTCCTTCATGACCATGCTGGAAGAATGGTTCTGGGCAGCAGCGCTGATGCACATGTGTAGCGATTTTGCAGGCACAACGGGATGAAGTAGGCCCATAAAATCAACAGTGCTGTACAAGATGAGCCTGTCACCTATTTCAGTCCAGTACTCTAATTAAAATCCCCATTTGAAATTGACATTACCAACTCACCTTGTCATCTATTTCGCTGCAGTGGCAGTAGATATCAGGTGTTGGCAGAGAGCAGTGGAGGGGGTTGTAGCGGAGATGAGCTCGAGAGGTGAATGCAGACCAAGGTGGAGTGGAGGACACAGATCGGAGGTGCAGAGAACGGCGAAGGCTAAGCGATTGGGGAGATGCGGCAGAGGTGACAAAGAAGGAACTGGCATGGTGCGCGCGTGAGACACGTTCCGAGGGCTTTTGGGCGATTGGGTCGGCAGGCATGTCGGCAATGCTGGCCTGACAAAGTGAAGATATCTAATTATTAATTTGTAATAAAATGGCAAACTTGGGTGTCTGCATTATTTGCTGTCTTCCAACTATTAAGCCTACCTTATGTTAAATTTGTTTGCTTATCTTCCTTTGCACGTCCGTTCCGTTTCTACTAAATTGCTATAATGCCATTCCTTCGTGCTCGATTGTTTTTTACTTTCTTTTGAAACGACATAGTCATGTGTGTTATTGACTTTTTGTTTATTCATGATAGATTTTTCATGTATGGTTAATATGCCGGTGTGAAAGTTGGAGAATGCACCAAGTAACGCTCCTGAATCCGAAATATTTGCCAACTATTAGCATCAGTTTGTATATAGACCGTCACATCTTACATCTATACATTATTATGCAGCTGCAATGTCTATAGTATTGTTTATTGCATTTTCATTCCTACTATTTTATCGATTGTTATCACCATGTGTTAATTAAGTCTTTTACACAAGGTTTACCAAAACAAAACCTTTTTTTTAAGAATTTCTTTGCATTCATATCACGGAAATACATAGTTGTTGACCCTTACAAGCACAGAAAAACACAAACACAAAGGACCAAGAACACCTAGAACACCCTAAGACAACCATAACCTATGAAGATCTCCGGAGCCCTATGTCATCATCCTAGAATCTTGAGAGAAGACCCCTGCAACAGAAAAAACTACAACCAAGCGCAAGCAGGTCATCATCTTCGACCACGGTACAATTGCCACCACGCTGCTTCCTCCTTCCTTGGCACCAGCGCCGAGAAGACATGTACACTAATCCAACACACCTTGCAGCAGCCATCGCCATCTTTGGCTTTGAGTATCGTGAAAAGTGTCCCTTCCGGAAGGAAGGGAACTCGAGTCAACCGACCGGTCCAGCACCGCGGCCGGGCCATCCTCCCGGGCATACCAGGATCTCCCTCCAGCATCAGCGCAGAGGAAGAAGAAGCAGTAGAAAATCATACCGACAAGGAGGAAGAAGGGTCTTCGCCTCCATGCAACCATCGCCCATCTGAGGACCCAACCGACCGGTGCCGATGGACCTCCAGACCCCATAGCCCACTGATGAGGTCTAAGACCCCGTGTGTGGCCCGATCTCGCGGTTGACCCGAAATCCAAAGGAGGGAGAGAGGGAGAGCGCGAAGAACACGATGAACACGATGAACACGATGAACTCACGCACGCACACCAACCCGATACAATCGATACTTACCCCGTGGCTCGATGGACCACGCCAATAGAATCAACCCGGAAGAGACACGCGGTAGAATTCCGAGCGGAGAGATTGGCGAGGGAGATGAATCTAGGAGTGGGAGAGAGAGTGGGTAGCACTAGAATCTCACACTCACAAATCCATACATCCAACAAGGGTAGCCTTGATACAAAGGGGATGAAACGCTAGGGAGACAAAGCTCAACTTCATGTCTAAGCCTAAATCTTGTCTAAAGAGGTAAGGGGGCGACCGGGGTGCTTATATAGGCATACAAGGCAGCTCGGGTCGAACGGGTACAAGTTGGTAGGGTCAAACCCGTGAAATCCGGTCACAGGGCCGGTTGGACCGGGTCTGGGACCGGCCCATCCGGTCCAAACCGGATCCTGGACCGGACGGTGACCGGGCGGGGCTTCGGGGGGCCCGGGATTGCTTCCGGATGGCACCGGTCGACGTTCCGGTCGAAAACCGGCCAGGCCGGTCAGGAGCCCGGTCAGACCGGGCCTGGGACCGGGTGGTCCGGTCAGGAGCCCGGTCGGACCGGCCCTGGGACCGGCCGGCTTTCCTCCTCTCGCCTCTTCTTCCTCTTCCCTCCTTCTTCCTTCATTCTTCTTCTTCTCTCTTCCTTGCACCATGGGGGTTCCTTCTCTCCGGTTCCTCGATGACTCTTGTACCTAATGATATGTAACACACCGACATGAGGTAGCATTCCATCCAAGGTATTGACGAGGTCGAGTGTCGAGAGGAAGGATTTCACCTTGACATATATGGCGGGGGTTTGTGTTGTTGGTCCACTTGGGGGACTCCTTGGCCATGGTGTAGCGTCGATGATAGGCGGGGCTGCACTTCTTGGTCTTGAGGCGTAGGTGTCCAAAGGCCACCCCGCATCATCTCCCCCCCCTTGGGGAAGAGTCGTCCTCGACTCTTGTTCCTCCTCAACGACGGTGTAGTCCATGAAACTTGTCCCATGTTGTGGTAGGGGGATAAAGTCGCGGTCGAAGAAGAGCTTGGGGAAAAACAACTTGCGAAAGGAAAGCTTGTGCATGCCAATTTTGTGATCGGCGAACAAGAGGCTCTCAATCAAATACGAAGCATCAAGTCGTTTCTCCAAGAGGCATTTGGCAAAAATGGGAACCAAAAGAGTGTCGATGTATTCAAAATTTGGTGGGGCAAAAGTTTGTGCATGTAAAAGTTTTGTTTGTAAAGTGTCAAAAATGTGATGTGTAGCATTGTCCCACACAAATGGAACAATCAAGAGGCAAGTATCGGCGGCAAAATTGTGGGCAAAATTGTTATGTGCAATGGCAAAGAGGTGGAAACTTCTAGCTTGGGAAAGTATGGTTGGCGTGAGCCAAGTATGGGTATCCTCAAGTGTCAAAGAATCCATTTCAATTGCCAAAGGTGAAATTAGAAATCCAAAGAAGAGCAACTTTTTGTGTGACATGTGGCACAAGATGCATAAGGTGTCTCTCACATGTATGACATGGTCCTTGAGATTCTTGGAGTGTATGATGATAACATAAAGACATACAACAACCATTGTGCCAACAAGATGTGTCAAGATATGTTGCATAAGAAGCAAAAGAGGTGACGAGGCATTGGTCCAAACCGGAAGCTCGACAAGACAAGCCGGAAACACACGAGGGCGAAGGCGTTTGGGAACATACCCTTTGGCGTGAATCCCATGGGTTGGATCATGTATCTCGTCCGTGTTGGGGTAGCTCTCAATTGCGCGTTTCGTGAGCTCATGCTCCATAGCGGTGGAAGTTGTCATTCGGGTACCTATACACACAAAAGAGAAAACAAAAAGCGTGTGTGCATGGTAGAGGAACACATCATCCATCATGATGTTCCATGTCTTGTGCACATCACCATTAGTGTCAATCAAGATAGTATGAAATGCATGGCGATGGTGTATATGGCAAGAAGGTGCATTCATGGCATGTGGTAACTCATGATCATCAAAAATAGAGAAGGCTATGGGGGCTATCTCGTGGACAATGAAATAAGCATTCTTGCATACCAAACATAAGAAAGAGCAATTGTTCACAATTTTGGATGCAAGGATCATGGAATGGTGTAAACATTTGGGGCAAAGCATGCGGAACATGTTATCATTGTTGTCGACAACCCTGTGTAAAGAGCAAGTGTTCATCAAGGGTGTCACAACACAAGCATGACCATAATCATTATCATGGCAAGCAAGCGGGGAAAACGTGAAACTCTCGTAGCATGGCATGTTCATGGTATCACAAGCAAGCAATTTCACATGATCAACAATGTTATCAAGCAAAGCATCACATGGGAAAGTGAAAGTAGCATGTGACGTAGCAAATGTATCATCAAGATCATGCATGCACTCATAAGTCATCATGTCCACTAGTGGGATCATGGCATCATCAACACCTATGTTGTTACCTTTGTAGGCCGACTCATTTGAGGTAGGTGTTGTGGAAGTAGGAGGATCCATGTGGTCGACATGTCCGTCTTGAAGCAAGCATGGTGAGATATCTTCATCTTCATGCACCATGTACATCGTCTCCATGAGCGGAAACTCGTCCTCCGTGGAATCTAGTGCAACATAAGAAGACACAAACGAGGGAGAGGTTAATGTGTTAGCAAATGCGATGTCCTCCATGGACCTATCATCTACCTCTCTCAACTCACTTTGTGTATCACTCATGTCCTCCAAACGGAAGCACTCAAACTCACATATGGGGTGGAAGTCACTCAACTCACTATCACTCTCACTCAAGTGGGCTAAGTGGCTCTCATTCTCACATGGGATTGGTACCAACTCATCAATGAAGCATAGGGGAGTAGGCTCGACTTTCTCATCTCCATGCGCCTCCTTGGTTGAAGGGAAATTCCCATGCTCAACCATCTCAACTCCATGCGCCTCCATAGGTGAAGGGAGAATCCCATGGTCACCATGCTCAACTCCATCGCCTCCCAAGTCATCCTCAAGCCGTGGCGCCGTAGTGTTGATGAGAGCTAGGCTCGTCTCAATTTCACCCTTGAGTTCACCTTGGCAATCTTCATCTTGAAGTGTTGGCGCAATAGGCATCTTGGCGACTTGTGCTTGTAGCTTGTCGAAGTAGAGCGTCTTGGCACTTGGCGTTGTGCATTGCCATGCCACGTGACCCTTGGCCTTGCACACCTCACATAGGAGATTGGGACATTCCCGTGGAGGGTGGCCTTGTTGCTTGCACTTGTAGCATCGGAGTCCATAGGCACGTGACGAGGTAGAGGCCATTGTGGTGGTGGCACAAGAGGTGGAAGTCGCCTTATGAGGAAGGTATGCTCGATGTGCACTTTCCATCCTTGGAGTGGTAGGCACCCTATCATGGTGTTTGTCGCCTTTATGTCGAGGCTCTCGTCTTCGTGCATCATCATCATGGCTTGAGTGGTGTCGTCGAATACTCGTGGAAGATGTTGGTCGGTGGAGATCATGAAGTGGCTTGTGGCGGCGAAGCTCATGTGGTGACGTATGTCGATGACGGTCCTTGCCATGCCTAGATGATGGCTCATGCGACTTGGCATGTTGCTTGCGGCGCCTTGAGGAGCTTGGAGAAGAGTGTCGATGACGCTCATGATGGGGACGCTCTTGATGCTCCATATGGTGTACTTGAAGTCGACGATCTTGTGCATAAGCACTCTCATGGTGGCGCCTCGTGGAGCTCGAAGAAGTGTGTCGATGGCGATCATGTTGGGGACGCTCTTGATGATCCATATGATGGTGCCATCGTGGAGGTCCTCCATCTTCATATGTAGCTCCAATGGCCAAGTGGTGGTACTTGGGAGCATCGTCGTTGCTCCTTGTGGAGACTAGGTGAGGTTCCGCCATGGTGTCGATGTCGTAGGTGTGGCGTTGCTCCACCAAGTCGTCGATGTCGTACTCATGGTGTTGCTCCGCCATGTCGTCGATGTCGTAGTCGTGGCGTTGCTCCACCATGTCGTCCATGCTTGATGAGCCATTGTCGATGTAGAGCTCCTCGATGTCGTCCTCAAGGTGACGCTCCACCATGTCGTCGATGCTTGAGGAGCCATTGTTCATGTAGAGCTCCTCGACGTCGGTCATGTCGGTGATGCTCGCGGAGCCATAGTCGGTGTCGAGCTCCACATGTTCCTCCACATCCGCGGTGCTTGAGGAGGTGTCCTCCTCGGAGTGCTCCGTCTACTCCTCCGTATCCTCATCTTCGCTATCCATGTTAGCACGATGGTATGTATATGGTGTATGTTAGTGGAAGAACACTACCTCGCAATCTTACCGTGGTATGATAAGATCGGGGCGATCCAACAAGCCGAGGTCAAAGTCAATTGTATCGGGCACTCACACAAAAACACACGCAAAAGCTAGCAAATATGGTGTTAGGTGAGTGTGGTGGAAAGCCAAAAGATGAAATCTGAAATCAAGTGTATTGTCAAGAGTGGGTGAAATCCAAAAATTCAAATGTCAAAGCGATGATCACTATAAACATGGAAAAGATGTGGAACGCACACACGAGATGAACGGGGTTAGTGCGACCAAGGAATGAGCGGAAAAGTGTATGAAGCCCTTAAGCAAGGGTGCTCGGTGTCACACTAACACAAGAAGAGATCAAAGCTTCGGTTGCAAAGGAAGAGACAACAAGATTCACACGCGGCCTCTCTTCTCTTTTCTCTCTTTTGCTTAAAAGCTTTTTCTCTTTTGTATTTGGTGGCACTTGCACTCTTTTGTATCTATGGTGGCACTTTGTACACTTTTGTATGTATGATGGCACTTGCACTCTTTTTGTGCTTTTCTTTCTTTTTCACGCTCTATGTTAGCGTTAGCTCGCTCTTGCTATCTTGCCACACGAGTTTTGCTTAGAAGCTTGACTCCACACTACACACACACACCTCACAATCGGGGCCACGTGCAATGTCTCGCAACACTTGATAAGCAATGCTCGATAGGATAGATCGCAAAAGAAGAGGGGTTACAAGGGGAATGCAAGTTATACCTAAGATGTTAGGCGGTGTCGGAACACACAACTTGCGATGATGGCGGTGGTGTCAAGAGTACGGTTGCAAGTTCGGGGTGCCTCGGATGTCGTCGCTTGCTTCGGAGCTGCGGGTTAGTTTCACAAACAAGGCACTCAAACCGGAACAAGCAAACACAAGTTAGCGGAAGAAAAGGGTCAAAGTAGCTTGGCGGTGGTGGCGGTGGTATGCCGGTGGTGGTGGTGTCGATGCTCTTGCGGATGCGGCGGTGTTTGTTGGGGCCGTGGTGGTGTTTGCCGGTGGTTGGGGATGATGGCGGTGCTTGCCGGCGGAGGAGAGGAGTGGCGGTGGTCGGCGGTGGCGGTGGAGGGGTGGCGCCCGGTCCAGGGGCCGGTTGGGCCGGACCTGGGGCCGGCCTGGCCGGTCACACGGCCGGTCGACCGGGTCCTGGGCTGGCCCGGCCGGTCTGCAGCCCGGTTGACCGGATTTCTCAACCGGGACGCAGTTTCTCTCTCCTGTTCTTCACGAAAATCGACCAAATTGACCAAAACGGAGGGGAAACGATGGAATTGGGGGCTAAAAGTTGGGGAGATAGTAGATCAAGCACTCCAACACCAAATCCATGGACCAAAACCACTCAAAACGCAACCAAATCACAGATCGGTCCAAAGGCAAATTAGGGCTATTTTTTGGAGATTTTTGGGGAAATTTTTTTTAGAGACGAAATTGGATGGGTGGGGGTCAAATCCGCGGAAACCAAAGGCTGCTGATACCATATGATGAGGTCTAAGACCCCGTGTGTGGCCCGATCTCGCGGTTGACCCGAAATCCAAAGGAGGGAGAGAGGGAGAGCGCGAAGAACACGATGAACACGATGAACTCACGCACGCACAGCAACCCAATACAATCGATACTTACCCCGTGGCTCGATGGACCACGCCAATAGAATCAACCCGGAAGAGACACGCGGTAGAATTCCGAGCGGAGAGATTGGTGAGGGAGATGAATCTAGGAGTGGGAAAGAGAGTGGGTAGCACTAGAATCTCACACTCACAAATCCATACATCCAACAAGGGTAGCCTTGATACAAAGGGGATGAAACCCTAGGGAGACAAAGCTCAACTTCATGTCTAAGCCTAAATCTTGTCTAAAGAGGTAAGGGGGCGACCGGGGTGCTTATATAGGCATAAAAGGCAGCTCGGGTCGAACGGGTACAAGTTGGTAGGGTCAAACCCGTGAAATCCGGTCACAGGGCCGGTTGGACCGGAGTGCAGGACCGGCCCATCCGGTCCAAACCGGATCCTGGACCGGACGGTGACCGGGCGGGGCTTCGGGGGCCCCGGGATTGCTTCCGGATGGCACCGGTCGACGTTCCGGTCGAAAACCGGCCAGGCCGGTCAGGAGCCAGGTCAGACCGGGCCTGGGACCGGGTGGTCCGGTCAGGAGCCCGGTCGGACCGGCCCTGGGACCGGCCGGCTTTCCTCCTCTCGCCTCTTCTTCCTCTTCCCTCCTTCTTCCTTCATTCTTCTTCTTCTCTCTTCCTTGCACCATGGGGGTTCCTTCTCTCCGGTTCCTCGATGACTCTTGTACCTAATGATATGTAACACACCGACATGAGGTAGCATTCCATCCAAGGTATTGACGAGGTCGAGTGTCGAGAGGAAGGAGTTCACCTTGACATATATGGCGGGGGTTTGTGTTGTTGGTCCACTTGGGGGACTCCTTGGCCATGGGGTAGCGTCGATGATAGGCGGGGCTGCACTTCTTGGTCTTGAGGAGTAGGTGTCCAAAGGCCACCCCGCATCACCCACGAACTTCACGAGATCTGGGGATCCCTCACCCTGTTGGCTCCTAGACGAAGGCAGAAGCCTTGTCTGACCGCGAACGAAGCCCGGAGAAAATTATTCGAACGCGACACCGCCGCAACGGCCTCGGCAGTGTCTCCCACAACCCTAACCGTACCACGCACCCGCCAAACGGACAGACCCGAGGTTCCCCCTCCCTCCCGCCACCGGAGCGGCCGACGGAGAGAGAGGGAACCGGCGGCACCGCCGGCGGCACGCAAGGGAACCTTCGTTTGCCTCATGGGTCGCCTCGTGCGATCCTTTTTTCCGGAGCGAGGCTTTTTTTTGTAGGTTTGAGTATTTGACCTCGTTCGCCTACCAAAACAAAAGCCGAAGAACGCATTTCAATTATTTTAGCGATTGTTGTGTTAATGAACTCTTTTACAAAAGGTTTACCCAAATGAAACCCGGGGAACACGTGCCTGGGCACGCCCCAAAATCTAGTTTCTAGAGAGCTAAGTGCTTTCTTAGTAGTAGATGAAAAAACGTTTTGGGTTTCATGGTATGTGTTAGAGTATATATCTGTATATTGTAGTTTCCCCATATGTTAGGGGGCTTCCTGCATATTTGCACCTGTACATGTACTATATATTGTGGCTTTTGGCCCCCTGGTAATACATCAAGCATATTTCTCTAACATGGTATCAGAGCAAAAATTGATCCTCCTCTAGTTTTCCCGGCCGACGTTGCTTGTTCTCTCCGTCTGTTGGCCTGGCCCCGATCAATCTTCCTCTCACGTCGCCCCGCTCCTACAAGGTTCCGTCCCCAGACCCGATCTCTCCTTGCGCCTCGTCGGCCGAGCGACGCAGAGCTTGCTCGGAACCAAGAAGCAGCAGATCGTATTCTCCCGATCTCCCGATCTCCTCCAGGCGCTGCACGGCCGATTCGCGTGCTGGCCGATCCGCTCCGTGCTGGCCCGTGGCTGCTGATTGATCTTCCTGGTCGATCTCCCCTTGATCTCCCCTGGTTGATCCGCTCCGTGCTGGCCCGTGGCTGCCAATCTGCTGTCCTTCTCCTTTGCCGATCTCCCCTAGTTGTCCTCTGCAAGTTGACTTCGATAAAAAAAAAACAAAACAAAAAAAAAGCTATGTCTTCCGCTGATCCCGCCCCTTCTTTGGGCCCACCTTCGGTACTTGGTATTTGTCCGCTGCCTCCGTGCATGACTGCTAGCTATTTTTCGTCGCCGTTTGCGGCCTCTTCACGCGGCCCTGCCCGCGCTTCACCGACTCCGTCTACGTCGGCTCGCCGCTCTTCACCGACTTTCGCGGCCTCTTCCCGCGGCTCTGGCCGTGCTTCGCCGATTTTGTCTCCCTCAGCCTGCCGCTCTACATCGACTTTTGCGGCCTTTTCACGCGGCTCTGCCCGCGCTTCGCCGACTTCGTCTATGTCGGCCTGCCGCTCTACATCGACTTTTGCGGCCTCTTCACACGGCTCTGCCCGCGCTTCGCCGACTTCCTATATATCCTGCCGCTCTACATCGACTTTCGCGGCCTCTTCCCGCGGTTATGGCCGCGCTTCGTCGACTCCGTCTGCGTCGGCATGCCGCTCTACATCGACTTTCGCGGCCTCTTCACGTGGTTATGACCGCGCTTTGCCGACTCTGTCTTCATCGGCGTGTTGCTCTCCGTCACCCCCTTTGGTGGCCTCTGTGCGTGTGGATGATAGCTCCTCGTCGGCACCTGATTGTACTTCGACCTCTCCAGTCGCGCCCCTCTCTGCGCATGAGATAGCGCAGCTTCACTGCCTGCTTGATGCTTGGGATTCCAGTTTACGTCAGCAGCATCGCGGTCCGAGTCTCCGCCCTCGTCCTCATTGCACCTACTGTGGCAAGGTTGGCCACACTTCCTCCACCTGCTGGACGCGAGATCCCAGTTTACGTCAGCAATTCCAGGATCGTCAGCAGGCTGGCTCTTCAGGATCTTCTGCAGTTGCACTCTCTGATCAGGACATTCTCAGGGGTCTTCGTGGTCTGCTCGCTACTCCAGACTCTTCCTCGCCGGGCGCCGCTGGTTTTGTGACTGGCTCTTCTGGCACTGCGCGACCACCACTTTCTACACAGTCAGGTACGTCCCCGTGGTATCTGGATTCTGGAGCTTCCTTTCATATGACCTCTGAGTCTTCTATCCTGTCTGCTCTTCGGTCTCTTATTTCTCCTGTCCGTGTTGTCACGGCTGATGGTACCTCTATTCCCGTTTCTAGTACAAGCACCCTTTCTACTCCCTCTTTCTCTGTCCCTGATGTTTCTCATGTTCCTCGCCTTCAGATGAACCTTTTCTCTGCTAGCCAGCTCACCGATTCTGGTTGTCGCGTCATTCTTGACGCTGAGTCTTGTGCGGTTCAGGATCGTCGCACACAGGCCCTGGTTGGAGCTGGCCCTCGTAGCCGTCAGTCTCCGGGGCTTTGGGTGTTAGACTGGCTTCGTGTTCCTTCCGCTGCCACTTCATCTTCCAGTTCTCCGCCGGTTGTTGCCTCTGTCACCGGCTCTTTTCAGCAGTGTCATCATCGTCTTGGTCACCTTTGTGACTCTCGCCTGTCGTCTTTGGTTCATCGTGGCCTTCTGGGGTCTGTCTCTGGAGATGGGTCGTTACCTTTGTCGGGGGTTGTAGGTTAGGCAAACAGATTCAGCTTCCCTATCCTACTAGTGTGTCTGTCTCTCAGCGACCGTTCGATTTAGTCCATTCAGATGTTTGGGGTCCGGCTCCCTTCGCTTCGAAAGGGGGCCATTGATACTATATCTTATTCATTGATGATTTTTCACGGTACACCTGGGTGTTTTTCATGCACTCTCGCAGTGAGGTGCTCTCTATTTATCAGCGTTTTGCGGCCATGGTCCGCACTCAGTATTTCTCACCCATTCGCGTGTTCCGTGCTGATTCTGCTGGTGAGTATATCTCTCAGCACCTTCGTGGTGTCCTTGCTGAGGAGGGCACCCTCGCTCAGTTTTCTTGTCCCGGCGCGCATGCTCAAAATGGCGTCGCCGAGCGTAAGCATCGTCATCTTCTTGAGACCACCCGTGCTATGATGATTGCCTCTTCTCTTCCGCCACATTTCTGGGCTGAGGCTGTCGCTACGTCGGCCCACCTTATTAACATTCAGCCTTCCGCTGCTCTACAAGGTGGCATTCCTCTCGAGCGTCTCTCTGGTGTTTCTCCAGACTAATCGACTCTCCGTTCATTTGGTTGCGTATGCTATGTCCTTCTGCCTCCTCGTGAACGCACCAAACTGACCGCTCAGTCTGTTGAGTGTGTTTTTCTCGGTTACAGTGATGAGCATAAGGGCTATCGCTGTTGGGACCCCGTTGGTCGTCGGATGCGCATCTCTCGTGACGTCACATTTGATGAGACGCGCCCCTTCTATCCTCGCCCCACCTCGGGTACTTACCCGGTGGATGATATCTCTTTTCTTCTTTTCCCGGATGCACCCCCTGCTGTCCCTCCCCCCCTCCCTCCTACTTCTGATGCGCCCCCTTCGACGCCATCCTCTCGTTCGTCTAGTCCACCTAGTACTCCTCATTCTCCGGCTTCGGCTCCTTCCGATTCTGTCCCTTCTTCCTCTTCTTCTGATGACTTGTCTTCTGCAGATGACCTTCCCCCTTCTCGGCCTGTTCGTCAGCGTCGTGCTCCAGTTCGTTACTCTCCTAGTCAGTATGGTCTCTCTGTCGTTTCCGAGCCGACTTCTTATCGGGGTGCCGAGCGTCATCCTGAATGGCAGCTTGCCATGGCTGAGGAGATCGCTGCGCTTGAGCGCACTGGCACTTGGGATCTTGTTTCTCCCCCTTCTGGTGTTCGTCCCATCACGTGTAAGTGGGTCTATAAAATTAAGACTCGCTCTGATGGATCTCTTGAGCGCTATAAAGCGCGTCTTGTGGCTCGTGGTTTTCAGCAAGAGCACGGCCGTGACTATGATGAGACTTTTGCCCCTGTGGGTCTATAAAGTCATCAGTATGTATGTATGAAATTGTGAATGAATAGTACAAATTGCCAGCTTTATTACATATAAAATCGCAGAAATTAAATTATAAGCCAGTGAGCTGGGAACGTGCAGGGCAGCTAACTATAGCTAGCTAAGCCAATAAATGATGACCCACGATGTTATTATCCGGCAAACATGGAAGCCACGACCTATCCGGAAAATATATCATGGTTTTCATATGTACTCCATCCGTTACATACTTTTAATCACGATCTTTGTTTAGAAATAAACCACGACAAAATAAAAATAAAGGAGGGAGTACTTGTTAAAGTTAGTTGTATAAAAGAAATGCTTAATTACTAACGAAGAAATGAGTTACTAATTTTTGAGAAGGATAATTTTGACGACAAGATAACAACTAAGTGCATCACTCACATTACTTTTAGATATTTAATTATGTATATCATGCCACTATTCTTACAAATATTCATGATTTGTTACTTTTATTATAGACAGGTAGTAGTAGTATTTCCACCCACTTTGGAAGCTGCGACCGGCTGGTCCACCTCCGGTGGAAGAAGATGGAGAGGATGTGAATGCGGAGAACATCTTCGACCTCCCTCTAGCCCTTATTTCTGAACCCACGAATGGAAGTCATATTTGAGATCAGGGACGGAGCCAGGAATATGGTTTGGAGGGGGCCAATTGAAAAAAAATGTGCTTGGAGGGGGCCAGATAGGCAAATACTCACAAATTAAAGGATCAATTCGCATACATTTTAGGGGGTCTTTCAGCAAAAAATATATGACGCCCAATTTTCTTGCTGGCACCCCCCTGGCTCCGTCACTGTTTGAGATGATATAAATATATGACGCCCAGTTTTCTTGTTGGAGGATGTGAAATATCATACCCATTTTCCTGAAGTTTCCCCTGCTTTGGGTAATCCGCGAAGTGGTTTAATTACCGCCGCTATAGTTTTGCTATAGGTTACTTCATGTCTCGACAATGCCTCGCCTAGAAAGCATAGCTCGCTATTTTAAACTTTGGGTAGTACTCTATTTCTCTCTGTCCAATCCTGTGAAATTCCGATGTTTGCTTGATGTGCACCATTAAGAGGCATGTTACTAAATTCCAATTTTCTGAAATCATGTAGGAATTCAGTGTACCTGACACATTTTACCTGTCTCTATGTTTTGAAATTCCTGCAATACAAAGAAGTCCTTAGATGGTCCCTGACAAATAACAATACTGAATGGGTCTGTTTGTTTTCGGGTTTGTAATTCCTTGAGCAGCAATCGGAGTCAAGTGGTGGGTTGTGAGGTTGTTAGCCATGTGCATTAGATTGGACAAATATCCGTTGCGCAAGGCGGATGGGACGGAGTGGACAACCTCCTCCGAACAAACCACGAAGTCGTCCTCACCAACTTGAGGATCTGTTTCTGTTCGAGTTTGGCAACGCCTAAACAAAAAGTCAAAAGCAATCGGACTCCATAACTGTTGGGTTGTCGAGTATGTTGCATTAGATTGTGTAAACACCCAACACAAATTAACTAGAGAAACAAGAGACATTTTCATGATCGGAGCAATACTATTACCCAAGTTGACGAGAAATCCCTCTTAATTTGCTGGAATTCCAGAACTGGACCATATGTTGACCTAGCTTTCTTAATTACGCGGCGCCCGGCAGCTCATCAAGTTAATTATTTTGATTGGAGATGATGAAGAGTAGTAAGAGAATGATTGTCGTGCACGTTCGACCGAACATTCCATAGGTGTTTAATTATCTGATGTGCGGATCAGAAGGTGCATATCTTATTAAGCAGTATATATACACCCCTTGTTCACCGAAGTTAAACCATCCACAGCTGAGATCAAAACATTCGATCTCTTGCTAGCGATCCCCCAAGCGATAATATAGCTCTAGCTTGTGGCGAATATATAGTTGGAGCTGAATTGAGAGAGGCGGTCATCATGGCGAAGCTCAACGAGAAAAGGTCTATCTTCCTGGTCTCAGCCTTCGTCGCTGTCGCCCTCCTTGCCGCACAGGTGAAGCCGGCGATGGCGGCAACCGTGTACACAACTCAAATGGAGACATGTGTGAGGGGAATAGTGGAGAAACCCGAAAAAAGAATCGACTTGCCAGGCCTCGTCCGGCTCCTCTTCCACGACGCCTTTGTCAGGGTAAATTCTTGCTGTTTTTTGCATCCATCTCGCGGGGTAGTTTGTTAGTGCATTTCTTGCAGTCAGTTTACTTCAGTTCACTATCCTGTATTAAATTCAACAGTTAGTTATATAGAGAGCTGAAATCAGAAGCACTATCTCGGTAGTGCAAATTGGGAGGCTAGCTACATAAAGAACACCAAAAAAATCCAGTTGCCATCCCATTTGCAACTGAAAAAATTCAGTCGTTCCAACCCAACTTGCAACTCATATCCACGGATCACAATTCAGTTAAATGACGTACAACTTGACTAAGCACAAGCTAGTCGAGAACTAGCAAAACCGCAATACTAATATTTGCCTTGATAATATGTACCAGGGTCTGGATGGATCCGTGTTGCTGACAAGCACGCCCTTCAACACCACGGATTTTGCTACCAAGGCGAACCTTACTGAGCCAACGGAGCAGGGATCACCAAGCAACGGAGGCCTCCGGGGCTTGGGGATGATCGACGAAATCAGGGAAGCGCTCGAGGTCCTCAATGTCACCGCCTCCTGCGCGGACGCGGTCGCGTTCGCGGCGCGCGAGGCCACCTACGTCCTGAGCAAGACGAAAATCAAATACGCCATCGACGGACCTGGCCGCTTGGACGGCGTCGTCTCCATGGCTGACGAGCCAGGTAGTAACCTCCCGGGGCCCAGCTTCACCTATGCACAGCTCCTGGGAAACTTCACGGCCAAGAAGTTCACCGCCACGGACCTCGTCGCCCTCTCCGGCGCGCACTGCATCGGCGACACTCACCTGCTGCCGTTCGCGGACCGCTTGAATGTGGCCCTCGCCGTCCCTCCCCCCGGTCCCAACGAGATTAACGCCACGTACCAGGGAGTCATCATCAGAGAAGAAGCGCAGTCGCCTGGGGACATGACTCGTTCCTTCAAGAACAACATCCGCGACATGGGAAGCACAGCCGTCGCAGAATCCCGCTACACTCCCAACAAGGTGGACATGACGGCGCCCGTGGACACCCTCGACAACAGCTTCTACAACGCCAACCTCCAGAACATGGTGCGCTTCAAGTCCGACTGGGAGTTGCGGACCAACAGCTTCGCGAGAGGCCTGATGGTAACGTACAGGGACAACCCCGACACGTTTTACGCTGCCTTCAAGGCCGCCATGACCAAGCTCAGCAACAACCTCCCGGCCGTGGGGACCCGATTCGAGAGAGGGAGCAGAAAGATATGCAGTGCCACCAACTTCGACACCCAGGAGTCCTACCCTGCGAAAAACAAACCCTAGAGCAGGCGCGCCAAGTTTTGAACGAGACAAGATATGCACGCACACGACCGTTAATTATTTTTTTTGTTTGTTTTTTGTTTGCATACTCGTACTACTTAATTTGGAATTCATGTAATTTGATGTTGAATTTTTTTGGCTATGCGTGTTCCAATTATATATAGGTGGCCAGCAGGTCGTGTAATCCACATGCGTGGTTGCCCTTTTGAAACATGAGCTCTTTTATGGTGATTGACACCTACCACTACGGGAAAAAAGGGCGTTGCCGTGCGTCTCGCCTTTGCCGTGCGGCTCTGCACGGTAAAGATTTCTTTGCCGTGTATCAGCAGAGAGGGCGCAGGCAAATAACGCCCGCACGGTAAAACGACTAACGGCGCACGGCAAAGAAATATTGCACGGTAAAACGACCAGCGGCGCACGACAAAGAAACTGAGTCATGGCAAAGGCCCAATTAACGCACGGCAAAGAACCTAATCACGGCAAAGCTAAAATCCAGCGCCCGGCAAAGAACCTAATCACGGCAAAGCTAAAATATGGCGCCCGGCAAAGAACAATCGTATAGCTGAACAGCCTTATTCACGCGGATAGCTGACGTGGCCTACCTCACGTCTCACCTTGCCCCACAAACCCACACCAAACTCTATTATAGCTGCACGCGGGAGACTCCAGGTCGTGACTTCTCAGCATCGCGGGAGGCCGAGCTCCATGGCCACACAGCACGCAGCGGAGGCCGAGCGCCATGGCCACACAGCACGCGGCGGCGCCCGTCCCCGGCGCGCCCATCTCCGGCCTACATCGCGCCCTTCCCCGGTTCCTGCGGTGGCGCCCGTCCCCGGCCTACATCGCGCCCTTCCCGGATTCCCGCGGCGGCGCCCGTCCCCGGTTCCCGCGTCGGCGCCCGTCCCGGCCTGCATCGGCGACCGTCTCCGGCTGCGTCGGTGACCGTCCCGATTCCGCGGCGGAGCTCGTCCCGAGAGATGGTGCGGAAGCTGAGTACGGCGGCGCCGGAGCTACGTGGCGGCTGTCCCCGGTTCCCGCGTCGGCGCCCGTCCCCGGCCTGCGTCGGCGACTGTCCCCGGCCTGCGTCTGCGTCCATCCCCGGTTCCCGCGGCGGCGCTCGTCCCAGAGATGGTGCGGCAGCTGAGTACGGCAGCGCCGGAGCTATGTGGCGGCCATCCTCGAGCGTCGCCGCCTCCTCCCTGTCTCGGCCATCCTCGAGCGTCACCGTGGCGAGCGGGCATGGGCAAGCACGCGGCAGCCAGCGGACATGGGCGGGTGCGCGGCGACCTGGCGTGGGCGAGCACACCTGGCAGTGGGCGTCATTTTTTTAATTTTGCTAAACCTCTTTGCCGTGCGTCCAGGTAACATGGCAAAGGTTGTCCAGCGCACGGCAACGAAGTGTCTCACGGCAAAGGCGACGAACGCACGGCAAAGAATGCCCGGACGGCAAAACTCTTTGCCATGCATACTTGCCAAAACGCACGGCAAAGATCCTTTGCCGTCTAATCTTTGCCGTGCAAAATGGCCTTTTCCGTGCAAATTGGGCCTTTGCCGTGCAAAATGGCCGCACGGCAAAGCTTTTGCCGTAGTGTACCCTAGGTTTCGTGTAGTTTAGTCTAATCTGATTTTTCCTGAGGTTGATTAATTCGGTGATAACTTTTGTGTAATTCTTATAGTACTTCAATAGTTCTGAACGTATGTTCTAGAGGTCAAAAGCTATCACTTATTTAGTTCTCAGTTAATAAAAATAAGAAAGAGATGCTGGTAAAAAAGAGGTCGTCGATCATCTTGTCTCCTCTCGTCGTGCCCTTCTTCCTACGAGTGCCAGTGCCGCTGCTGCCACCGTCATCCAGCTCATCATTGTATCCAAGGTCATACGCCCAGTAGATGACGAGCGCCACCCCCTTCTCATCAGCGAGGTCCCAGCCGCCACAGCTAGGTCGAACGTCACCCCACTAGTAGAAAAGAGGGCTTTGGTTTTTTGCTCCAAAGAACATTAGCACCGATTTTGGTACCAACCCAGACTAAAGGGGGGCATTAGCACCGGTTCAGGTGGCCAGGACGTCCAGGGGACCAGCCGTGGCATTAGCACCGGTTCGTGCAGGATCTTTAGCACCGATTCATGACCCGAGCCGGTGCTAAAGGTTTGTCACCAGACACGTGGCAGCCGCGCAACCTTTAGCACCGGTTCAAGACACGAGCCGGTGCTAAAGCCCCCCCCCCCTTGCCTATATATCAGCTCACCCCCAACCAGCCCTCTCACTCTATTTTTTCTTTGAGGAAGGTGTGAGGGTTGTGTGCTTGTTTGATTTTCTTTCCCCTACATATGAGGTGCTCAATGAAATGTCTGAGAGAATGATGCCGCTTGATTTCACACAAAACAAAAATGATATGAGGTGCCGGAGCGACACTTAAGCTTTCTCCTCTTTCTTTCCTCCTCGATCAAGGTAAGCAACCTTACCATTTCACATTTGTACAATAGTCATTTCACTATTTATATTATGATGTTTTGTAATAGTTTTTTGATAAACATAATTACATGATGTAGATGAACCGGCGGCAATGGATGTACGTTGACCGACGCCTACCCGAGTTCACTGCAGGCCTGAAAGATTTTCTCCGTGTGGCTGAGGAAAATCCACAGGCGGATGGTTTTATGTGTTGTCCATGTGTTGATTGCCGTAACTTAAAACAATACCCTAAATGGAAAGTCCTTCACTCCCACCTGCTTTGCAAAGGTTTCATGCCCAGCTATAATTGTTGGACCAAGCATGGAGAAAAAGGGGTTATGATGGAAGACAATGAAGAAGAAGAAGAGGATAATGATATGTACCCTAACTACGGTGATACTGCAAAGGGGCATGATGAAGATCAAGAGGCAGGGGAGCCGAAAATGAAGAGGCATCAGATGAGCCCGTTGATGATGATCTTTGTCGGGCCATCGCTGATGCACACAGAGAAGAAGAAACGGAAAACGGGAAGCGGAACTTAAAGGGCATGTTAGAGGACCACAAAAAAAAGTTATACCCAAATTGCGTAGATGGCAAAACAAAGCTCGGTACCACACTGGAATTGCTGCAATGGAAGGCAGAGGCTGGTATATGTGAGAAGACATTTGAGAAGTTACTGAAAATAATGAAGAATAGGTTTCCAAAGGATAACGAATTGCCTGACAGTACGTACGAAGCAAAGAAGATTCTCTGCCCTCTAGGATTAGAGGTTCAGAAGATACATGCATGCATTAATGACTGCATCCTCTACCGCTCTGAGTATGAAAATTTGGAAAAATGACCGATATGCACTGCACTGCGGTATAAGATCATGCTAGATGACTCTGGTGATGTTGAGGGCGAGCCCCCAGGAAGAGGGTTCATGTCAAGGTTATGTGGTATGCTCCTATAATACCACGGTTGAAACGACTGTTTAGAAATAAAGAGCATGCCAGGTTGTTGCGATGGCACAAAGAAGACCGTAAGAAAGACGAGATGCTGAGACACCCCGCTGATGGGTCGCAGTGGAGGAAAATCGAAAGAGAGTTCCCGGACTTTGCAGGTGACGCGAGGAACTTAAGGTTTGGTCTAAGTACAGATGGCATGAATCCTTTTGGGGAGCAGAGCTGCAATCATAGCACCTGAACTGTAACTCTATGTATCTATAACCTTCCGCATTGATTGTGCATGAAGCGCAAGTTTATTATGATGCCGTTGCTCATCCAAGGCCCAAAGCAACCCGACAACGATATTGATGTGTACCTAAGGCCATTATTTGAAGAACTCTTACAGTTGTGGGCCAAACCAGGTGTACATGTGTGGGATGAGCACAAACATGAGTCATTTGACCTACGAGCGTTGCTTTTTGTGACCATCAATGATTGGCTTGCTATTAGTAACCTTTCAGGACAGATAAACAAAGGATACAATGCATGCACTCACTATTTAGATGAGATCGAAGGTGCAAATTTGGATAAATGTAAGACGATTGTGTACATGGGGCATCGTCGATTTGTTCCAAAGAGGCACCCCATCAGAAAGAAAGGCAATCATTTCGGAGGTGAGGCAGATCACCGAGAGAAGCCTGAACTACGTACTGGTGATGCTTTACTTGATATGGTCAAGGACATAAAAGTAATCTTTGCGAAGGGTCCTGGCGGTCAATCTGTTCCGAATGACGTTGCTACCAGACACGCACCCATGTGGAAGGAAAAATCTATATTTTGGAAGCTACCCTATTGGAAAGTCCTAGAGGTCCGCTCTTCAATAGACGTGATGCATGTGACGAAGAATATTTGTGTGAACATGCTAGGCTTCTTAGGCGTGTATGGGAAGAGAAAGATACACCGGAAGCATGGGAGGACTAGTATCGTATGAAAGTCCCAAAAAACAAGCAAGAACAAAATTACAAGACGGATACAGGGCGTCACTTAAGTCCTGCCAGCTATGCTCTTACCAAAGTAGAGATGGAAATCTTTTTGAAGTCCTTTATAGTATCAAGGTCTCATCTGGCTTCTCATCAAATATAAAGGGGATTATAAATTTGGCAGAGAAAAAATTCCAAAACCTAATGTCGCATGACTGCCACATTATTATGACACAGTTGCTTCCGGTTGCACTGAGGGGGCTTCTGACGGAAAATGTTCGAATACCCAATGTGAAGCTATGTGCATCCCTCAATGCAATATCTCAGAAGGTAATCGATCTAGCTAGTCTGCCAATGTTACATAAGGATGTGGTGCAATGTCTTGTTCGTTTTGAGTTGGTTTTTCCACCATCTTTGTTCAATATTATGACGCATCTCCTGGTTCACCTTGTCGAAGAGATTTCCATCCTCGGTCCTGTATTTCTACACAATATGTTCCCCTTCGAGGGGTTTATGGGAGTCTTAAAGAAATATGTTCATAACCGTGCTAGGCCAGAAGGAAGCATCTCCAAGGGCTATGGAACAGAGGAGGTCATTGAGTACCGTGTTGACTTTATTCCTGACCTTAAGTCGATTGGTGTTCCTGAATCGCGACACGAGGTGAGACTAAGTGGAGAAGGCATGCTAGGAAGGAAATCAATGATATGTAGGGACGAGATTTCTTTCACCCAAGCACACTACACAGTTCTAAAAAGTTCCACCTTGATGGCCCCGTATATCACTGAACACAAGAATATTGTATGCTCCCAACACCCGGGCCAGTCAGAAGAATGGATTACACATAAACATATGCAGACTTTCGGTGGTTGGTTGCGAACACATCTCATTAATAACAACAATGTTGGAGATCAGTTGTACTTGTTGGCCTGGTCACCATCTTCGACTGTAGTGACTTTCTAAGGGTACGAGATAAATGGAAATACCTTCTACACGATCGCCCAAGATAAAAAGAGCAGCAACAAAAACAGTGGTGACCGCATTGATGCAACAAACAATAATGGGGAAAAGGACACATATTATGGTTACATAGAGGACATATGAGAACTTGACTATGAACCTTCTTTTAAGATCCCTTTGTTTCGGTGCAAATGGGTCAAACTAGATGGAAAAGGGGTAAAGGTAGACTAGCTATACGGAATGACAACAGTGGATCTCAACAATCTTGGTTACAGAGACGAACCATTCATCCTAGCCAATAATGTGGCTCAGGTTTTCTATGTGAGGGACATGTCCTCTAGACCGAAGAAAAGAAAACATAAGGAAACTAGCTCATCCGATGAGCCAAAGCGTCACATAGTTCTTTCAGGGAAAAGAACCATCGTGGGAGTCGAGGACAAAACAGACATGTCATAAGATTATAATAAGTTTGGTTAAATTCCGCCCTTCAGAGTGAACATTGACCCAACCATCGCGTTAAATACTAAAGATGCTCCATGGTTATGGTCGAAGCGATCATAATATATTATCATACTGTACCTTGAGCTCATATTGTGAAGGATTTTTTGTGATTCTATCAGTAACATTGGTCATTTGACCTGCTTGCGGGAAGAGTTCCTCGGGAGGAGCTTCCGAATATGTCTAAGACGCCCGGCCTTCTAAGACGTATTCGAGAAGCTCTGCCGGAGAGGCTCTTTCCTTTTCCAGGTCATCGTCGTCGGGTGTATACATGCTCCCGGGAAGCTCCCTCTGCTCTCCCCTTATTTTGTACCCTGAGCTACTGGTTGTTGGGTGTATACTAGCAGCTTTCGAGCGGGACTCTTGCTTGCGAGAAGAGTTCTTCGGGCGGAGCTTCCGAAGATGTCTTAGATGGTCGACCATGTAAGACATCTCCGAGAAGCTCCACCGGAGAGGCTCTTTCCTTCCTAGTCGTTGCCTCTCCTCTCTCCAGGCTGCTCTCTACTCTACCTGGAGGGCTATATATAGCGGTGTGCCTCCAGATAATCCCCTCCCCCCAGATGAGGCCCCCCAGATAAAGCAAACACCAGATAAGCCTCCCCAGATTAACCCCCCATCTTTAGCATCGGTTCCATCCATGAACCGGGATAAAAATGGTATATAAACTAACCCACCATCTCAGATAAGGCTCACTCAACCCCCCATCTTTAGCACCGGTTCCAACCACGAACAGGGATAAAAGGGATAAATTTAAACTAAAACAACGACAACAACAGTAAATAAATTTAAACTAAAATAACGACTTCGACTAGTTCTTCCGCGCATTCGCTGCTGCCCTCTTGATGCTTGTTCACTTGACAATACTTGATGCGAACTCTTTTTCCGCGCCTAGCTAAAATGCGTTAAAGAAAAGTAGTTTTGGGAGATAACCCATGTTTAGTTTCTTTAATTTTTATTTTGTTGAGTTTTGGAAGTTGTTTCCTCTGTAACAACCTCTACTTATCATTTTTATTTCGTTTTTTGTGCCAAAAATAGCTTCTAATAAGAAGAAAGTAAGATTTGACGAAGTTGCTGTCCAGAAACAGATTCTGTGTTGTTACCAAAAATATTCGTACACCTAGCCACAACGTAATTTTGAGGTGCAATTTTTTAGCATATGCCCAGGTTATTATCTAACTTTCGTTAATTTTGCACTTTTCGATTTGAGCAATAGAGGATTTTCTAAAAAATCAATCTTTACCTGCTATTCTGTTTTGACAGATTTCTGCCATTATTTACATTGCCTCTAATTCTCTTTATTTTTGAGTTCTTTTGAGAGAAAGAAATTTTCAAAGAAGTTGCTACACTAGATAATATTTTAATGGATGTTTGATATATGTTAGAACTGATCCCAAGTGGATTTGTTATTTTGATTGGACTAATGGTGCTAATGAGAATTGTGTGAAATTTTGTATGAAGGAAGTTTTTAAGTGTAGGGACAGAAGAATGATATAATGAGATGAATAATGGACAAAATCTCAAGCTTGAGGATGCCCATGTCACCCCAAAAAATATCCAAGAGGTGCAAGCATCAAAGCTTGGGGATGCCCAAGGCGTCCCCTTCTTCATCAACAAAGTATCATGTCATCTTTCTATACGCTATATTTGTATTGCTTCATATGCTATGTGTTATTCTTGGAGCGTCTTTATTTTCGTTTTTAATTTTTTTTTTGTTTTCTGTAGTATATGGTTGGATCCCAGCATATTTGTTTTGGAGAAATTAATTTCATAGAACACTCTAGTTTTCACTTCTATTATTCTGCGAGTGTTCTAGTTTGCTAGTATTGCGTTTAACTCTGGTTTCTATACTTTTATTTTGTTCAGAGCTTGTTAATTTTCGTTAGTTAGGTATGATTATCTCTCTGGTATTTATCTTTACTATTAAATTTGTATGCGACCGGTGCGTCAGATGTCGTTAGCCATTTTGCATTATAGCCCCTCATTAATCATGTAATCAACCCGTAGTCCAATCTCCTTCACGCATAGCACCCCAGCGACGCGAGCTGTTCCTCCAGCTCCAGCCCCATCGCCCCCGCCTCCACAGTCCACTCCGACCGCCGGTCCCGCTCACGCCCATCCTCGAGAGGAATCGCAGCGCCGCCGTGCAGGCTCGTCCGGCCGCCGGCCCCGCTCACACCCGTCCTCGAGAGAATCGCAGCGCCGCCGTGCAAGCTCTTGGCGCAGCAGATCAGGAAAACGGCGGCGTGAGGGATCCACTTCATGGCATAGAGAAGCTCGCCGACCTGCCCCACACGGCCGATGCTCAGCCTGCTAGCGCCGCCCTGGAATCCCCTGCCTGGAGCCTGCTCTTTCTCCTGAGGCATGGGCAGCAGGAGACGGTGGGAATTTGGCAGATTTCCAAATCATTTTTTTGCGAATATGCGGTGGTCAACACCGGTAGTTCTTTCCATTATAACCAGGGTGCTAATTTATTGCAGACAATTGCAAATTTGTTTCTTACACCTTGGTACTTGATACCTGACCACATATTTGCAGTTAAAAATTATTCATCATGTGCAAATAGTTTTGTTAGTTAATAATTTACTACAGTAAGTAAGCAGGTGTAGTAAATGAATTCTGACATTTATGTTTACCTCATCTTATACCACAACCTATTTTCATGAACATACATCCGTGTACCTAGCAGCAAAATTTAGTTTTTATTTCATGGACATTTAGACCACGCAAAGAATAAGTATTTCTACATATATAAACAAATTCAAATTATGTTTGTGCTGCTAAATATTTTCGACAATTTGATGTTCATTACCCGCCTTGATGCCATGTAGGTGAACAGAAGGTCATGCCTGGAAGCGCAAGCACAATGTGGGCAAGCCAAGGCGTGCGAGGCAAAATCAGTGTGAGGCGCAAGGAAAATCATGTGGAAGGCGATGTGGGCAAGAAGCTAAGGCGTGCGAGGCCAAATCAGTGTGGATGGGATGGCGCGAGACAACAATGTGCGGGCAGGCAAAATGACGAAGATACAAGTCATACAACCACTTCAAGGGAAAATCAAAAGGAGTGAGAAAAGTAAAGAGTCAGAATACACCTAAAGTACAATTAGTGATACAGATAGGAGGCTCCTTACTCAATTTTACTGTTACTACTAGCCACTAAATTTTACTTTAGCCTGCTCGCTGAATTTGGAAGATGTTATTGGATTATAAACATCATCTTCAGTTGGTACACCATTTGGCACATATGATTACCGTTGTAGAAGTCTATTGTCTATGATTTTGTTACACGCAGCAAGGCGTGGGCATTTAGCTAGTTGATTATTATCTATGAGAGTTGTTTCAAATAAATTGATTGGTGTTGGAGACGAGTAAAATGTTTCATGCTTATAGTGATACAAAAGGAAATTTGTCTAGACTGTGACATAGACTTTGGCATATCATGTTGGATGTTATTCTTATTATATGCTTCGTAGTTATTTTTTTAGTATGACTTGTCTCAAATAGCTCAGAGTGCTTAATGTGCCATTGAAAGAATCATGTGTTGTTTCCATCATAAGAAACATAATATTGTGGTATTCTCCTTTGATGTTTTATTGGGTTGACTTGGCACATGCTTACACCATGTTATGACTACAAACCAATCACTTAAAGCCTCTATGATCACTTTATGCTTTGATTAATATTGTTTTGTCGCCATGCATGATTATGGCCATTATTGCTATCTTAGTTGGTCGCTCCCAGTCTTTTGCTAGCCTTCACCTGTACTGATTATGATCTCTACTCGTGCATCCAACTCCTAAAAAAAAGTTTGACAATTGTGTCCACCATACATACCTATATATGGTATTTCACCGCCACTCCAAAGTGAATTGTTTGTGTGCTACATTTAAAACCTTCAAACTATTACCTGTTTTGTGTTCCTATTTTAGCTCATGAGGAAGTATTGAATGGTTTATTGTCTTTTCATGACCTCATACCTTAACTAGCATGAATAATGTGCGAAGTCCTTAGTATTGCAAAAAGAGCAAGGCAACTGGGTGCCCAACCCAACTTAAATAAACAAATAAAGCTCCGCACACTATGTACTGGAGAGATCCTAAATAATGGTGTGCAAAAAAAGAACTACATGGAAGCCGCTCTTGAAGTTGCTATATGAAAGGATGATGAATGTTTGATACCATTCGTTGGCATAGACATACATACCTCTCAAAATACATTTTGAACACCTCTATTGCATTCAAAATAAAAATCTCTAGCACATGAGTAATCTTCCTTCCCTTTGCGTGGGTCTTTCTTTTACTTTTATGTTGAGTCTTTAATCTTCTTGCTTTATGCACCAATTAAGAGATCATAGTTGTCATTATAAGTATAATATGCATAGTTCCAAGACTTATTGATTGATTCATGATTATGCTATTGCTTGTTCTTAAATTATTTGTACCTAGTCACCCTTTGAACTTTAAAGGTGTCCTAGCATTTATGTTTTTCTATTCCATGAAGGACAATCTGTATACCACTTTGCTATGTTTTCTCTATGCTCAAAAACAAATACTCCCTCCGTCCTAGTTTGTAAGTCACAATGTTTGAATATCTTGGCCCAAGGTACTAGCTGATTGGGTCTTATTTTCTCTCTCTCATTGGTGCATGCAGCCCTTTTCTCTCCCTCATTGGTGCATGCATTCTCTTTCTCTCCCTCATTGGTGCATGCAACCCCTTTCTCTCCCTCATTAAATAAAATTATGCCTTAGAGGTGGAGGTTATGGGACAAATAGAATATGACTTACACTCTAGGATGGAGGGAGTAGTTGCTTTCAGTGCATAATTATTCATGATCCTTTGTTTGAGTTACTTTTCATGTTGTAACATAGTTGCTAAGTTCTATTGTTAGAATTATGTCTATCATGCCTATGTTTAAGTATTTTGATCCCATCTTACAATGCTTTACAATAACTTGATCAAGATTGTGTTGGTTGCATGTCACCTCAAAATTTATTTTTGTTATCACTTACCTACTCGAGGACGAGCAGGAGTTAAGCTTGGGGATGCTTGATACGTGTCAAACATATCTATAATTTTTGATGCTCCATGCTTGTTTTACACCAATTTCTATATGTTTTGTTTAAACTTTGTTTCACTTTTATACGTTTTCCGGAACTAACCTATTGACAAGATGCCACAATGCCAGTTCCCTTTTTTCTGCTATTTTGTATTTCACAAAAGTTGTACAGGAAATATTCTCGGAATTGGACCTATTTCTATATGTTTTGTTTTACACCAATTTATATATGATTTGTTTAAACAAAAGCCGAAGTTCCTATTTTACCGAAACAAAGACGTAGTCCAGAGGAGAGACGGAGGGGCGGCAGGAGGCGGCAACGCCAGCCCTGGGCGTGGCCCCACCCCTGGTCGTTCCTAGGGGTGGTGTGGGCCCCCCAGACACCCCACCGACCTCTCCCTTCCGCCTATTTATGCATCTTCTCGAGAAAACCCTAAACACCCGAGCCTCCATCCACGAAAAGTTCCACCGCTGCCACCATCGCAGACCCTAGCTCGGGAGGGTTCTGAAGCTCTTCCAGGCACCTTGCCAGAGAGGGAGATCATCATCGGAGGCTCTACATCGCCATGCCTTCCTCCGAAGTGATGCGTGAGTAGTTCACCCCTGGACTATGAGTCCATAGAAGTAGCTAGATGGTTGTCTTCTCCAATTTGTTCCTCAAGTTTAGATCTTGTGAGCTTCCTATCCTAATCAAGATTATCCTTATGTAATGCTACATGTTGTGTTTGCTAGGATCCGATGAATATTGAATACTATGTTGAGATCGATTATATACTTGACATATGTTATTTGTGATCTGACATGCTCTATGTTGCTAGCAGATTCTCTGGCCAAGTATGTACTTGTGACTCCAAGAGGGAGTATTTATGCTCGATTGTGGGTTCATGCCTCTAGTAATCTAGAAGAGTGAAAATAACTTCTAAGGTTGTAGATGTGATGTGCTACTAGGGAGAAAACAAAAATGCTTTGTCTAAGGGTAATTCTATTGTTTAGTTTACACAAATTACTTAATGCGATTATCTGTTGCTTTCAACTTAATACTGAAAGGGGTGCGGATGTTAACCGGAAGGTGGATTATTAGTCATAGACGCAGTTGGATTACAGTCTATGTATTATGTTGCAATGTCCAAACGAATCTCATAGTAATCATCTTGTTATGTATGGTTTTTATTCTGTCAATTGGCCAGCTGTAATTTGTTTACCTAACATGCTATTTATCTTTATGGAGAGACACCTCTAGTGAACTGTGGACCCCATTCCTTTTTTTACACTGATAAAATCATCATGTTCTGTTTATTTAGTGCAATAACTGTTCTCTTTAATTCCACTGCAAACAAACATCTCTTTCTTCACTATACGATTAATCCTTTGTTTTCAGCAAAACCAGTGAGATTGGCAACCTCACTGTGAGTTGGGGCGAAGTATTGTGGTTGTGTTGTGTGCAGGTTCCACGTTGTTGCTGATGTCGGTTGTGCGCCCTGGCACAAGTCAGCTAGCAACACCTTCAGAAGTCACTCATTTCTCCTACTTGTCGATTAAATCTTGGTTTCTTACATAGGAAAACTTGTCAATGTGCTCATCATACCTTCCTCTTGGGGTATCCCAAGTGCTTGTATCGAGCACCGTTAGATGTCATATCATGGTATGAGTAAAGAGTATTTATCGGTAACGAGGTTGAACTAGGTATAGAGATACCGACGATCAAACCTCCGATAAGTAAAGTATCGTGTGACAAAGGGAATCAATATCGTATGTTAATGGTTCTTTCGATCACGAACTCACCGTTGAATATGTGGGAGCTATTATGGATCTCCAGGTCCTGCTATTAGTTATTGATCGGAGAAGTGTCTCGATCATGTTTGCATAGTTTGTGAACCGTAGGGTGACACACTTAAGGTTTTGATGCCGTTTTAAGTAGATATGGAATATGGAATGGAGTTTGAATATTGTTCGCAGTCTTGGATAGGATCCAGGACACCATGAGGATTTCAGGAATGGTCCGAAGAATAAGATTCATATATGGGAAGTCATATTCCATGTTTGGAAATGATCCGGTGAATTTATGGAAGGTTCTAGAATCATCCAAAATAATTCACTATGGCAGGTGGAGTCTGATACGTCGCAAACGTATCTATAGTTTTTGATGCTCCATACTTGTTTTACACCAATCCTTCTATGTTTTACTTGCACTTCGTTACACTTTTATACATTTTTCGGCACTAACCTATTGACAAGATGCCACAGTGCCAGTTCCCTATTTTCTGATATTTTTGGTCTCAGAAAGGCTGTACAGGACATATTTTTGGAATTGGACGAAACAAAAGCCAAAGTGCCTATTTTACCATAACGAACAAGGAGTCCAAAGGGGTGTCGAGGAAGTTCCACAGGGTGCCTAAACAACCCCTAGGCGTGGCCCAAGCCCTGGCCATGCCTAGGCATCGTGTGGGGCCCTCGGGCACCCCACCGGCCTATCTCCTCTGCCTATATAAAGCCTTCGATGCAAAAAACCCTAAAGGAATCCAGCCTCCATCCAGAAAAGTTCTGTAGCTCCACCGCGATCGTACACAAGATCCGGGGGACAGAAGTCTCTGTTCCCGGCACCCTGCTGGGATGGGGAATATCCCCCGTAGCCATCTCCATCGACTCCACCGCCATCTCCATCGCTGTTGCTGACTCCGACGATGAGGAGTGAGTAGTTATCCCCCGAGGCTGAGGGCTTTACCGGTAGCTATGTGGTCTATCTCTCTCTCTCCCATGATATGATCTTTATGTGATCGTGAGCTTTGTAGTCTAGTTGAGTATGCAGATATTATTCTCCAACTATTGTGCTACTCAAGTAGTTTTATTATGTGATCTCCGGGGACATCATGTCCAACAGTGTGAAGGTGACAATGTGCACACCGTGTTTGTTTCTTAAGCTTAATTTACAGAAATACTTATGAATTGTGGTGTCTAGTTAGTACCATCTTTGTATGCTCAAAGTGACAGCGTGGGGTATCCATTGATTTGGAATGCGAACTTTAAGGAATGCTTATGCAACCCTACATAGTGAATTTGTGTTTATTATCAAACCGGAGAGTGGTTCGGAGTAGCATGTGTGAAGACATAATATTTATGTATTTATTTATGATATCATTGTTGAGAGTGTCCACTATAGTGAAAGTAAGAAGCCTTAGGCCTTGTTTTTAAGCATTGAAACACTGTTTACAACTAGTTCTGCTACATGTTTGCTTGCTTCCCTCTTTATTTCAGATTACAATTACTACTCATAATCATCCATATTACTTGTATTTCACTATCTCTTCGCCGAACTAGTACATCTATACAACTGACAAGTGTATTGGGTGTGTTGGGGACACAAGAGACTTCTTGTATCGTAATTGCAGGGTTGCTTGAGAGGGATAACTTTGACCTCTACCTCTCTGAGTTCGATAAACCTTGGGTGATCCACTTAAGGGAAACTTGATGTTGTTCTAAAAACCTCTGCACTTGGAGGCCCAACACTATCTACAAGAATAGAAGTGTGCGTAGATATCAAGCTCTTTTCTGGCGCCGTTGCCGGGGAGGTAAGGTAAAAATAACTCACATCCTCTAGCTACTAAGTTTTCTAGTTGCTGGTGAGTGCTCGAAGTTATTTCCTTTAGATTCTGCAATTATATCTTTTTGTTTCTTGTTTTTATTTTCACTAGTTAGGCTTAATGGAAAACAACAACAAAATTAGAGAGCTTTATATTATTTATCTCGAGTAAGGACATGAGGTGTTTGAAGAGAAAATTAAAAAACCTATGGAACTTTATTTGCATACTAATAGAAATGTTATTAGTATGAATGCTTCGAACACCATTATTGCTAATACTATGGAAATGTCTAAGCTCGGGGAAGCTAGTTTTTATGATCTTTTTAGTCCCCCCGCTTTAGAAGAGAAAATTTGCTCTGATGATATTTTATCTCCCATGTGTGATGATGCTTGTAATATTTTAAATAAACCTACTGAAAGTATTTCTTTTAAAATACATATGACAATTGTTGAAAATAACATGGATGAACATTATGCACGGGGCGGAACAGTCCATCCAAGTGATCACATGTTAAAACTTAAGGAACTTTGCGAGTTGTTTAAGGTTGCAGGTTTATCAATGCCATGAAGAAGTTATTCCCATTGTCGCTTAAGGACAAAGCAATGGAGTGGTACCATCTACTAGATGATCCTCATCATTCGGAGTGGAAGGAACTTGAATCTCTCTTTTACTTTAAATTTTATCCTCCTCATGAAATGCATATATATAGGATTTATATTTATAATTTTCATCCTCGTCATGGAGAAAGTATTATCCAAGCATGGGGAAGATTGAAGTCACTAATGCTCAAATGTCCCATTCACGAGCTCCCTCGTAACATTGTTATTAATATTTTTTATGCAAGGCTTTCAGGGCAATAAAAGGACTATCTAGATACTTGTTTAGAGGGATCTTTCACAAGTAAGAAGGTTGAAGCTGAGTGGGATCTTCTTGAAGCAATTCAAAGCAATACCGAAGATTGAGATAACGACAAAGGTAAAGAACTAGGTATAAACTATGAGTATGATTGCATTAAGTCTTTCGCTGAAACAACTGATTTTCAAGAGCTTAGTGCTAAATATGGTCTTGAATGCTGTAGAGTTTTTGCTTCTCATATTAATGCTCCTAAATGAAATTGGGATATGTATCATGAACCTTATAAAGATACTTGCATGGAAAATGAAATTGTTATTAATGATTTCAATACACATGCTCAAACTTCTGAAAGTACTATTTCTTATAAGCATGTTAATTTTTGTGGAGTACTTAGACCTTGTGAAAAGAATCAAATCGAAGAAAAATATTGTATCCATCATAGGAATGACAAAAGTAGAATGTGGGACATGGCTTTAAATGATCTTAGTAAAAAAATTATGCCCTTTACCCTTTTGTTTGTGAACTTTTCTGTGAAGTAGGTCATTTCAATTTTCAATGCTCAGGCCATGATAATAGCCTTTCAAATCCAATGAGTACTGCAAGTTCGTATTGTGATGAAATGATCACTCCTAATCATCATGATGAACTTACATTATTTTTGGGGTGTGAAGAGTTATCAAGGAAAACTTCTTTGGTAGATATGAGTGCATTTGATTTTAATAGTGATTGATAATTGCCATGCAAATGCTTACATACAAAATATTATAAAATATGAACTTTATCAAAATATGCATGACTAATATGTGTTTTGCTCTTATTAATGAAAAGGAGGAATCCTCCAAAGCTTTTTCTATTTTTTCTGACAATAAACCAGGGTATGTGGAGAAGCTTCCTGTCAAGCCTCTCACCCCTAAAGAGAAGAAGAAGAAGAAGAAGAAGAAGAAGAGGAGGAGGAGTAAAAGGAGAGAGGAAAATATATATTCTCCTAAACATGTTGCTCCTATTTTATTTTTTGTTGATGAGTCTGAACTCGATGATGAGCTTATGCCTGTTACCTATAGTAGTGATCATGATTGGGAAAATCGCACTACTTTTGATATTGAAAATCTCTGGGGTACTAATTCTGAAAATGATGATGTTAATAATTGCTGCACTATTAGTACTATCCATGTTCTTTCCAATGATGATACGTTTACAAATGAACACACTTTGGAAGATAACTATTGTATTGCTTGTGATGATACCATGCCTCCAATATATGATGATTATGTTATTTTCAGTCCACCTACTGTTGAGGAGAAAAGTAATTATTATTACAATATGCCTCCTATATTTAATGATTATGGTGATGAGAATAATAATGATAGCTATTTTGTTGAATTTGCTCCCACTAAAATTAATAAGAATAAATATACTTATGTGGGGAGTAATAATTATTTTATGCATGTGGCTCATGATAAGAAATGTTTTATGTGATAGTTATATTGTTGAGTTTATTCATGATGCTACTTAAAATTATTACGAGAGAGGAAAATATGGTTGTAGAAGTTTTCATGTTACTAAAACACCTCTCTATATGCTGAAATTTTTGAAGTTGCACTTGTTTTACTTTCCTATACTTGTTACTATGTGCTTCTTTGATTGATTTTCTTACAAGATTCCTATGCATAGGAAGTGGGTTAGACTTAAATTGGTTTTATATTTGCTTCTTTATACTCTCTTTTACTTCAATTCATATTTCTTATGCGAACATCTTCTCAAACTACCGCGCCGAGCTGAAAGACGTTAAAAAAGGACTCTTGGGAGATAACCCATGTTTTATTACTGTAATTTTTTTTGTCGAGTCTTGGAAGTTGTTACCATTGTAACAACATATTCTTATCATTTTCATTTCGTTTTTGTGCCAAGAGTAGCCTCTAAGAGGAAGACAATAAGATTTGGGGAAGTTGCTGTCCAGAAACAGATTTTCAGTTGTAACCAAAAAAATTCGTACTCCTAGTCAGTACGTAATTTTGAGCTATCAATTTTTGATCATATGCCCCGTATTATTATCTAACTTTCGTTAGTTTTTCACTTTTCGATATGAGCAATAGAGGATTTTCGAAAATCGATCTTTACCTGCTATTTTGTTTTGACAGATTTTTGCCACTATCTGCATTTGCCTCTTATTGTTTTTCTTTTTGAGTTATTTTGAGAGAAAGAGCTTTTTGAAGAAGTTGCTAAAATAGGTAATTTTTAATGGATATTTAATATATGTTAGAACTGAATCCAAGTGGATTTGTTATTTTGATTGCACTAATGTTGCTAATGAGAATTGTGTGAAATTTCTTATGAAGAAAGTTTTCAAGTGTAGGAAGAGAAGAATGATGTAATGAGATGCAGTTAATGCCTCATGTAATCTTCTCAATATTTAATACAATATTGGCCCTATTGGGAGTTGTGCACCACCCTACAAAATTTCCGTATTCACTAGTAGGAAAACCCTTATAGGCGGAGCTTATTTCTGTGGCGCACCACTAAAAATGCGCCACAGAATATTATTTTGTGGCGGGTGCGCCACAGAAATAGCTTAATTTTGTGGCGCACGCTTGGGTAGTGCGCCACAGAAACTATGTGGGGCCCACATCCTGCCACCACCATTTATTACTGTAGGTATTTCTGTGGCGCACATGTCGTGCTGCGCCACAGAAATAACTCTTTCTGTGGCGCAGCGGCCGGTGCGCCACGAGTATGAATTACGTGGCGCACCTTCTCCGGTGCGCCACAGAATTAAGGGACTTATATCATCTCGCCCGTGCCCTCCCCCGCCTGTTCACCTCTCCCCTCCCGAGCCCCTCCCCTCTCCCCTCTCCCCTCTCCTCCGTGGTCGCCTGGATCCGCCGCCGCCTTCCTCCGTGGTCACCTGGAGGATTCCTCCCCTCTCCCCTCTCCCCTCTCCTCCGTGGTCGCCTGGATCCGCCGCCGCCGCCTTCCTCCGTGGTCGCCTGGATCCTCCATGGTCGTCGCCGCCGCCGTCGCCGCCGCCTTCCTCCGCGAGGGGCGCATGCCGCCGCGGTCCTCCCATCCCCGCCACCTGCAGCACAAGCTGCCCCTACGGTGAGGAGGGGCCGCCGCGAGGAGGGGCCGCCGTTGCGGCAAGGTGGAGGAGCCGCCGCCTCCTCCTCCTCCTCCACCCCTGCCGTCATCTTCAAGCTCGTCCTCCACCCCTGTCATCGGTGCTCTCTCTCCCCTCCCCTCCTCTCCCTCTTGATTCCTCCTCCGCTGCCCCTATGGCTTGTGTTTGCAAGCTCTGGTGATCATTTGATCACCAATTGGTTGATAATTACTTACTGCTTTCTCTATCTATGCATGTTGCTTGATATACTGTGTTGTTGCTTGATTTGTATAGCTTCTCACCATGTACTGGTGGTTGCTTATGCTTTGAAAAGCATATGAATGGATGCATGATGCTTGCCAAGCATCCACTGTTGCCTAGCGAGTTGACTAATTCATTTATCTGTGAAACTTTATCTTGTTAATGTAGATAATTGAGATGAACTACTTTGCAGTAATGATTCTATTACTGTATTTACTTAAGCTAGATGGATGCCAACTATTGTTGGGGACCCTAGCTTCATTTTGAATCCTGTTGGGTAATGATAAGTGTGTAGGCTTGGTGGTTTAGATGGTTTGGTGGTTGAATTGGCCTTTGCAGTCATGAACTGCTGGCTTGGTAAATCATCTGGGATGGTTTCCTTCCTAGTTCCATTTGGAAGATGCTACTATTCAATTGGTTGGCATAACCATGGTGACTTGAGTTGGTCAAATTCCTGGTCCTTGCCATTTGTACCAGGCTTCACTTGGTCTATGATTAAATGATGACCAAACATTGTTATTCCACCCTATGTGCTTGTGTTTGACATGGCTGTTGCTATGTCTCTGTACATATTTACTTGATGGATTCTTGTGAGCTTATGGTATGCTACTATGCTACTGGGGGGCTTGTATACATACATATTTGTAGTTGCTCTTGGTTGGCCTAAGAATGCTCCCTGGCCAGATGCTTGATGTCTTGGCTCAGCCAATGATGCAAAGGCTGAGGCAAAAACTGTAAATGAATGTATACTAAAATAGAGATATCCACAGTAGGGGATCATGTAAATGAATGCCACTGTGGTATCCTTTGAAGAAAATGGGAAGTTTCTGATGGTTTAAAAGACTAGGTGATGCTAGGTTATTAAGTTGGCTGTTAAGGTTGGTTTTATCTGGTTAACTTGGATAGGCTATGTGTTCTTGCTTACTTATGCATATCCATCTCTCCTGGATTGACTAGCTCAGGCTTGGCCTCTCTCTTGCAGACATCACTTGGTTACTACCAAGTGATGAATAATCCCTTATGGTACCCCAGCTTTGTTTTGAACTCAAGCGAGTAATGATAAATTTCTATTTCTTGTTGGCTTTGATGAAAATAGAGATATCCACAGTAGGGGATCATGTAAATGAATGCCACTGTGGTATCCTTTGAAGAAAAAGGACTGTTTCTGATGGTTTTAAAAGGCTAGGTGGTGCTAGGTGATTGATTGGCTAACAAGACTTGTCTCATCCGGTTAGCTGGGATATGCTATGTGTTGTTGCTTGTTTAGGCATATCTATCACTTCTTGGATTTATTGGTTCTTGATTGGCCTCTCTTTTGCCAGCATCACTTGGTCTATATACCAAGTGATGAATAATCCCTTTGGAGCATCTGCTCCATGCATGCTATGTGTGTTTGAGCATCTTGACTTATGTCACCATGGTTGCTGGTTTGTTGGTGTTTTTGTACTTGCCGATGATTAGATGGTTGGTCGATCACTCGTACACTTTCGGGGTGGAGCAAGTGAGGCTTGGTGTGATGGCACAAATATCAACTTGTGCATCCTACCTGGCCTCACTTACTCCATCCCTGGATGTTAATATTTGTTTCGACCAACAAAGTATGAGGCATATGATATCTAGTTGAGATACCACTTGGCTCTTTCTTCCATTTTAGTGCCGATGATTAGAATGTTTGGTCACCTATACGCCGCAATATACTTTGTAGACGAGCCCCCCTTTCCCTGGCCGCCGTTCCGTGAACGAGTCCTTGACGAGACAACAACGCCGACATGCCTCTCCGGCGCAGCACCACTTTTCTTCTCTCGCCGTCCAGTACGTGAACGAGTCATTAATGCCAAGACGGTGCCAGCCTCCCTAGCATCATGCCGACCCACTGTTGTCGCGCTTGGGCCGTGTCGATCACGCGCCCTGCACTCTTCGCCTTTTTGCCCGGTGAACGAATAGACTAATCGTTGGAATAAGGAAGCCGATGACGGCCGATCGCAATTTAATCTTGCGACCGGCTGTCATCGGTTTCCTTATTCCAACGATCAGCCTATTGGTTCACCGGGCACGAAGGCGAACAGCGAGGCGCGGGACACACGGCTTGAAGCGCGCAACACGGCCCGGCATAATGCTTTGGGCAGGCCGGCACGATCTTTGCATCAAGGACTCGTTCAGCTGGACAACGAGGGACCGGCGTGGTTCTGCGCCGGAGATGCAGATCGGCGTTGTTGTGTCGTCAAGCACCCGTTGACGGAACGCCGACCGGGGAAAGGGGCCCTTCTGCAAAGTATACGGCGGTGTATCTGCAACTATGGTTTACGACAATAGTATTTGTGTTGACCAACAATGTATGAGGCACATATTCTATTTTGTCATTCCATTTGCTTTGAGATTTTCAAAATGCCGATGATTAAAATGTTTGGTCACCGTACACTCGGGGGTGGCGTAAGTGAGCCTGGTAAGATAGCACAAATATCAATCTCTTGTGCATCCTACATGGCCTCGCTTACACCATCCCTGAATGTTAATATTTGTGTTGACCAACAATGTATGAGGCACTTATTCCATTTTGTCATTCCATTTGCTTTGAGATTTTCAAAATGCCGATGATTAAAATGTTTGGTCGCCGTACACTTGGGGGTGGCGTAAGTGAGCCTGGTAAGATAGCACAAATATCAATCTCTTGTGCATCGGACTTGGTCTCACTTACGCCATCCCTGAATGTTAATATTTGTGTTGACCAACAATGTATGAGGCACTTATTCCATTTTGTCATTCCATTTGCTTTGAGATTTTCAAAATGCCGATGATTAAAATGTTTGGTCACCGTACACTCGGGAGCGGCGTAAGTGAGCCTGGTAAGATAGCACAAATATCAATCTCTTGTGCATCGGACTGGTCTCACTTACACCGTCCCTGAATGTTAATATTTGTGTTGACCAACAATGTATGAGGCATTTATTCCATTTCTCTTGTGCATCGGACTTGTTGGTATCACTTTCTTCCATTTTCATCATAGTAGGAACTGGATGAAGGACCCCGATGCAAGCGAGCCTGGTGGGTAGAGATGAGGGAGCAAAGGAGGAACCGGATGAAGACTACTTTGTAGGATGAAGACTACTTTGTATCTCGAAATTGTGAATTTTGTATGAATTAAGAGTTGTATGCAAAACATTTGACACTTGCCACTATATATGTATCTCGATCGGGATCTAAGTAATGTGATGATGATGTCTATGTTATATCTGTGCAATGTACATGATATTTATATTATATCTGAATGTTGCTGTATATAACCTGTATATCTGTATATTGCTGTCTATAAACTGCATGTGTACAGGAGGCAGCACAAAATCGTGTATAATACAAGCAAATTCTGTGGCGCACTGCAAACCAATTCTGTGGTGCAGTCTTTTCTGTGGCGCACCTAAGAGCACGTGCGCCACAGATACGTTAACTCTGTGGCGCATGGGCTGGTGCGCCACAGAAAGCTTATTTTTGTGGCGACATTTCTGTGGCGCACCTCCCATGCGCCATAGAATCCATTTTTGGTGCGCCACTGATGAGGCTTTTCCTACTAGTGATTCTCGTTTATAGGGTATGAAACATTATCTGGTATCTCGGTTACTCTAGTTTCTATGATGTTAGCAGTGGTGGATTGAGTGGTGGCTTGGTCCCCTTTTGCTTATCGTCTGTCTCAGTAGCTCCCATGCCTTTTAATTCTTGGTACATCGATGTTTATACTAGAGGTAGGAATTAAGTGGCGGGTATCCTTTGTCTATAATCAACCTCCTGATGGAAATCGTAATGAGTTCCCAGTTTCTCGGTTTTATGCATGCACAGTGGAATAGTCCTTGGCTTGCGTCTGGTGATTTTAATGAAGTACTTAACCAAGATGAACATATTGAGTCGGAGGGAACAAACCGAACCACAAATAAAATAATGCCTTTTGTGAATGCCTATATATGTTTGCTTGAGAGCGTGAGTTGTCGTTTGTGCCAATTGTGCTAGTCATTGTCTTGCTAGTTCTGGTCGTAAGGAGGGAGAACAGTCTGGTTAGGATCGACTCCGGATGAGATCAGTATCATATCATTCGGGATTGCAAGCCTACTACTTGTTTGATTAATAAAACCCTCCTTTCCCCTACAAGAAACACCGAAACACAAGCAAGTTGATATATAGAGATAGGAAAATTCGTGCCAACTTGCATACGCGTTCGTTGACGCAAGAATAATTTGCAAGATCAACGACGCCACGTTCTCCAGCTGATTATCCATAGATTAATTAAGCTACGTACGCTAGCTGTTGCTGTGCTGCATTGCATGCACGATTGTCCTACTCTCTACTATGTATCCGAACGGCTAGTAGTCAATTAAGCACGCGTAGGTACGCCAAATGCTTAAACCAGAAGCAGCAGCATTAGCGTAAACAATTGCGTTAGTGCATGCAAGCTAATGAAGCCCAGCGAGATCACCGGCGCGCCGCGCGCAGAGCTTTGCATGTACCTACTATATATACCCCTCTATATCATGCTCATTGGACACACACACACCGATAAGTCTATCTCGAGATCGATCCACCATGGCGATGAAGCTGAGTACCCGCGCCATCGTGGTGTCGCTCTGCCTGGTGCTCGTCTTCTTCGCCGGGCAGTCTGCAGCGGCCCACGGCGACCGCGGCAAGAAGGGCACCGTTGGGGACAAGGTCTACCAGATAGTGGCCAAGGAAATCAGGGACAACTCCGGCGTCGGCCCCGCCCTCATCCGCCTTCTCTTCCATGACTGCTGGGTGAATGTGCGTGATCACCATCTGCTTTGATTTGCATCTCCAAGCACCAATGTAGTAGTATAAACTTAGTTGCTAATCTGTACATACGTGCAGGGCTGCGACGGGTCCGTGCTCCTGGACAGGAAGCCCTACGGTAGCAAGACGGAGAAGCAGGCGGAGAACAACATCGGCCTCGACGGCTTCGACGTGATCGACAAGATCAAGGCCAAGCTCGGCGACAACGTCTCCTGCGCCGACATCGTCGTCCTCGCCGCCCGCGAGGCCACCTTCATCGTCAGCCGCGAGAAGATCGACTACCCCGTCAAGACGGGCCGGATGGACGGCGTGGTCTCGTCCGCGGAAGCAGCGGACCGCTTCCTCCCTCCTTCGACCTTCGATTTCGAGCAGCTCAAGGCCAACTTTGACGTCAAGAAATTCAACACCAAGGAGCTTGTCGCCCTCTCCGGCGCGCACGCCATCGGCGTCGCCCACAAAAGCTCCTTCGCCGACCGCATCGACGACTCCACCGCCACGCCCATCAGCCTAGATTACATGAACGCCCTCAAAAAGGACGACAAGCCGATCCAGCCCAACAACATCCGCGACAAGGAGCTCGCCTTCCGCAACGCGTCTGGCTACGACCCAACTGGGGTGGACACCACCGATATGGGTAAGGGGGTGCTGGACAACAGCTACTACCACGCCAACCTGCAGAACACGGTGCTCTTCAGGTCCGACTGGGAGCTTCGCAACGACACCAGCGGCGACGCCGGGGGTATCATGGAGACGTTCAAGGAAGACGCCAAAGAGTGGTATCGACAGTTCGGTGACGCCATGGCCAAGCTCAGCAAGCTACCCGCCGAGGGCACCCGTTTCGAGATCAGGAAGAACTGCAGGAAAACCAACTAAGCTCCGACCACTATCGTTATTCCATCTCCAGTCTGGCCTACTAGACACGAGATCTTCTACGAAAATCTTAACGGCTACGTAGCTGTATGTATTAATTGTAATATTTTATAATCTAAAGTCCATGTTCCTTACCTACCTCAATATAATATTCAACGTAAGTACTACTCCATTCACCCAAAATGTAAGGACCCATTTGATTCATAGAAATTGCACAGAAATAGTGTAGGATTTGAAACCTATAGTGAAATTTCCTATATATTGTTTGATTCATATGAACATATCTTATAGAAACTAATATCCTACTTATAGTGTAATTCCTATAGGAAAAAAACATGAGGTCATACCTCATTAAATATATCTTTTCCTACGATCAAACACACTTCATCTTCCCATAGAATTCAAGTAGCCATGATATTACATTCCTATACTTTTTCTATTCCTATGATTTTCCTATCGTATGAATCAAAGAAGTCCTAAATCTTACTGATTTTATCCAATGTTAAACGTCCTTGTATCTTTTACCAACTTTATTCTAGATATAACACTACCGGAACCACCCTCTTTGCCGACTGCCCGTGGCACTTACAAATGTCAAACTACACTTGAAAAAATACTACTAAGAAAACACGGCTTTGCCCAGAGTTATTTTGAGGACACTCGCTAGAGTTCCTCTTTCCCAAGTACAACGGAAAATGCAACGGTGGAAATTGTGCACTCCGCACTTTTTGAAACAAGAACTATCAAAATGTCGTACTTCTGTTTATCTTAATACTTTTGTGAAGTCATCGTGTTTAGTTGGTGGGAGATGGGGATATGGAATGGGAGTTAGAGAGGCGTGGGATGAAAAATCCGTCGATTGGTTTGTGGAGATGGGAGTTTTTTTTTATGCCTCTCGATCGGTGGTACAGTTGTAGTATCTGAACTCATGTACTAATACACACCACACGCACACCACACACACGCACACCCCTAGTACACAAGCTAGACCTACAACTACACACACAGAACACGCATGTTTTGAGCTCTGACAGTTGTGGCATGAACATGCGTGGGAGGCACTGAAGAAGGTGAGACACCAGGAAATTCACTCCCGTAGGAGTCAAACCCGGGCGGGTGGGGCGGCCACTGCCACCCACACCACTGCACTATGAGCGCGTCCTCTGGAGATGGGAGTTTAGGATCGGAAGGAAGGGGCATGGGAATTCAGGAGACGAACTCCGGCTGATCTATTACCTGGGAGGCAGGGTCGGTTCATACATTTTGGGGGCCCTAGGGCGAAGCGATACTAAGGGCCCCGTATTCACGGTAGCGGAGCTTTTCTAGGGCAGGGGGCCATGCCCCCTACTCCTAAAAATTACTTGAAAATATCTATTGATGATGAAAATTTAAATATTTCTTAAAGTTTAATTACAGTTGGTGTTCTTGGGGCCCTTCACAATCTCCGTCAATCTCCGCCACTTGGTCACACACAAAAAAACTTAAAAAAGTATTAGTATTATGTAAGAGAAATACTAGAATAATGTAATAGCAAACTAAATTATATGTTATATCTAAAAGATCCATGGTTTTCGAAATATCGATGAAAACAATTGAAACTCAGATCTGTATTTCTATTGATCGAGCGAACTATATACTTATTTCTACCAATATCTACTAGTATATTACATGATTCTTATTTCTACCAATATCTACTAGTGTATATGTGTATATAAATATATATCTCTAGAATTAATCACATAAAAAATTATGAGGGTCGGTGTTGTTTTGCACATTTGAGAAGACTAGAGAAAAATGTTGCCATCGGAAAAAATATTCAGAAATATTAATATAACTTTTTTTTAAAGGAGCGTGACCTGCAGCCTGGGCCTTCTATATTTTCTAGAATTGTTCTAAACAATATGTCCTAAAGAGTAAATGTTGGAAGTGCTCTTTTTGTAAGAGGAGCCAGAGTATAGGCATGGTGAGTTATACCTTGGGGTATCAATATTTTCTAGAATTATTGTAAACCATGTATCCTAAAATGTACAAGTGTACTAAGTATACAAACAAATCTTAGACTGAACCCCTAGCTCGTAGGGCCCCAGGGCGAGCGTCACTCTGCCCCGCCCTATGGGCCGGCCCTGCTGGGAGGGCGCAGGTAACTGAGCCGAGCTAGGGAATCTATCTATTATATACTAAAAGCAAAATACGGATGTTTAGAATAGAAACACCACGTTAATCCACATCATTATAATTATTTTAGTGGTTAGATCTAATTTTAATGGTTAAGATTTAAAGATCTTACGTAACACCGTGGAAACGATATGTGTCATATTTAACATGTATGTGCCACCTCCCGTAGCAAAGAAAAATAAAAATAAAATGAGCCTAAAGGCACACCGGTCTGGAAAAAACACAAACGCGAATAGAATGAAACTTGATAGAACCGAACGAAATTGTCCGGCCGGTCGGATGTTGGTCGTGCATTGGTTGGACCTTAGGAAGAAATTCATATTCTGTACGGCACTTAGGCCACCTCTATTTTTAGGCTCTTTTAAATTATCCTGAGTCATTATCTTCTGCGTGGCTGAGGCAAGATTTGTTAGCCGGTGCCACCTACTAGCATGACGGGATAAGAATCCATGCTTCGATTGAGCAAGGGAAAACGGCCAGCAGCTGGATGGATGCATGATTGCACTTGATTGAGCAAGGAAACTAGCTCAGCTAGACGTGCAGGGTAGAAATTTTAAACCGTTGAGATTCTTGATAAATAACATATGAAACACAGTCAGATACATATTGTTTTTTTAAGGTACGTATTGATTATGAGTGCATAAAGCTACACCAAGCAATTTAAGTATTATCAACCGAACATGATATTTTTGAATTTTGTATATACATCACATACTCTCTCCCTCCTCAAATAAGTGGGCCTTTAGCCTCAATCTTTGTCTATAAAAGAGTGTACTTCTATATTTCTAATGCATTTATAGTATGAAAAATTGTTTCTCTTTCATCGCACATAAATCAAACCCAACAATCTTTAGCACATGTTTTCTTTATTTTCTACATGCAATTAGCTTATTGGAGGTGAATGAATTAAATAAAGAAAGATGTTCGTTTGCATCTTCCCAATGCAATTGTCTCTCCACTTGATAATCTCTTTTGAAAAATCCGCACGTCCACTTATTGGTGAACGGATGGAGTATATACTAATTACTCGCATAAATCACAACCTATATCATTCTTCTAATTTTAGATATATTATTTTGATCCAACAAGAATATATTTTATTTTTTTAATTTAGAAATAACAAAAGGATCGCGTCATTCAATAATTTGCTATTAGGGTGAGGAAAATATTCGGAAATAGAGAAGAAAACGGCGGACATGGATTTGGCTCAAAATATGGCTGAGTGTTATCAGAACATAATTAATTTCTATAATAAATTTTTCTATGCACAAGTGGTATCATTAGAAATAATTTTAAAAGATAAAGTTTGGTAGGCGAAGCCAATATCTGAAGTGATGAGTATCTGAGAACTTGAGAGAGATTACCTATTTTCAGAGTAAATAAAATTAGTTAGCTGAAAAATTACATGTTGGAAGGTGACTAAAGATACATTCCAATTTGACCCTGATAAAATATACATGTGTGATTTTTGAGTATCAATTCTGAAGCATTGTTAACATGTGTAATTTTCGAGTATCAATTCTGAAGTATTGTTAAATAAATATTGGTCGTCCCAGCTTTTGTTCATGTTCCCAACACATCTTCATTACGAAAGAAAGAGAATAGTTTGATAACAAAAAAAAACATTTGAGTTCAAAAAATTAAAGATGGTTATACATGTTTCCTAGCCTAAGCCACACTACAATTTCTCTGAACGAAAAAATTGAGAAAAATGAAATGATCGATTAATTCCACATAACAACGATACATATATAAGCTAAGTTTTAAATTTGAGCCTATATCTACATAGTACTTCTTCAAGCTTAAAGTCGCTTGCGAATACTAATAACATGAAGAGGATGCCCCTCGCATTTGCAAGGGCCATGCTGCTAGTTGGAGAAAACAATAACTCTGTTTGAGCTAGCACAAGGTTTTCATCTCCTGCATCATCGATAATGTCTGCCTGCGTGGGCTGCATGGCGAGCTTGGCCTGTAGCATAGTAGTGTGGCGTATCACAGCGGTTCGGTCACATCACGCCGCCGCCGGTCTAGCTGCGTAGGAGGACGAGCCGGTCACGCTCTACCAGATAACTGCCGACTGATCTCGTCGGCCAAAACGTGCCCAGCGGCGGAGTTGGACTCGTTCGCGCGCACCATCCGTCCCAAAAGGGAAGACACACACCCACCAGACCACCAGGCTTCACGGATTGACAGCTAGCTGAATCGTTTCAACCTATACTTCTCTTGGCCATTTACATGTGCCGGTTTGTGCTTGTGCTTCAATCAATGCAAAAGCAAAAAAAATTACAAGGACCTCTGCGCGTACCTCGCCGTGCATTTCCGGGCTGCCTAGTCCGGCGGCTACAAGACCTTCGACGCATACCAGCGGTGAGGTCTTTATGGACATCAGCGAGCTATACAAGGACATGGTCGGTGCTTCCTGCCATGCTGATGAAGGAGACATACACTTGTACAACATAGGTGAAGTTAAAGTTCTACCTTTCAGGCTGAAAATCTAAGGTCTGGTTTTAACTGGTTGTGCCTGGCAATGATCTTGTTGGAGTCATTGTTTTGAGAACGGGGACTATCTTATGGTGAAAACCTAAGATCTTTGATCGGGCGACGACGGTGTTAGAGCACTGTTCCCTTTTTAAAGGCGTCGTTTTTGGAGAGTCTGTATTTCAGGTGTTGTCTTGATAGTGGATGTATTGCTGTTGTTAGGCCCGAGATACTGTAGCGGGGTTTTTGTTTCTTAGTTTTTTTTTCTATTTTTTGGCTGTGTGCATTCGTAGTGTCATTAGGGTGGTGCGTTGTTGCAGAGGCTGGATGTAATTGGTATCTTTTGATATTAATATATTCCCTTTATCGAAAAAACACTTGTACAACACACATGTAAAAAAAATGCGTCTACCGATTCGCCTTACAAATTCCCACCATATACCAAACGTGGGAGCGGGAATAATAATCAAATTCCGTTGCCTAATCCCTCGACTAAGTCCCCCCTCTAATTTTTTTTTGACTGTAACTACGGCGGGCGTTAGCCAGCCTGAACATGTATTAAGTCAAGTTGCCTATGAGGCTTTTCAGCCTCTACAAGATGGGTTCAAATGAACCAGAGTACACGGGGGTTACAAGATAGGAGAAGAAAAAAGAAAACACACAAGCGACATCACCAAGCCTAAAAAACTTAGCACCAAACAACGCTGAGACAGACCGAGAAAAGCAGGAAGGAGTGAAGTTGGATCGGTCGAAAGGATCCCGATGTCGAGAGGATGCGGAGAAACGAAACCCGCTTGCCGAGCGATCACTCTACACAATGCAGAGCTAGGAGAGTCGCAGCCACCGTCGAAGGGTATCCCACTGCCGAGGTCACGCCGCGACTCCGAGAATCGCCGACGGAACCGAAGGGCAGAGTTCCACCGAGAAGACCGCTGCACCTCCTCTTGGCCTCAAACATGAGAACCATCACCAAATGAGTGATCCCCAACACTATGCGAGGCAACGAGAACCTCCCACACCATCGAAGGACAACGATCACCGAGACCTCACCGCTGCCACGAACATCCCTGAAAGAGAGGTCAACCATTGTTGCAAAAGAGCAGCAGGATTTAGCTTGGCCGCGAGACGCAAAGCACAGGGGACTAGAACTTGCCGAGCTCGCCCAAGCAAGAGCACCACAACCTAGCCAAGGGGACACGGAACCAGAACAACGCTTCCAACGAAGACAACGACGCCCGAGGACGTCGCCGTTGCTGGCACTGACCAAGATCAGAGCAGGGCTTTCACCGCGACGCCTCCAAGGAGGATCATGACGCCGGAGGCGACACCGCCGCTGAACTTTCGTCCGGAAAGCCAACTCCACCTCCACTGCGAGAGGAACGCAGGAGGGGTCCAAGCTCAGATCTGGAGGAGACCCGCAGGGTCAATGCGGCCGAGCCGACCGCCGACGCCAGGGGTGGCCAGAGGCCGACGCGGCCGAGCCGCGCCCAGGATCCGGATCTGAAGGCGAAGAACCACATCGAGCAGGCAAGGCAGGTGCACTGCGGCGCGGATGAGCGAGCACCGGGGAAGAAGATCCGAGCAGGACGAGCAGCAACCGCAGCAGGGACGGCCCTCCTTCACCGCCAGCTGCTAGCGCCGGCGAGGCGGAGGACGGGCGGAAAGATCGGGCGCCCCGGGGAGGCCGGGCCCCATCCGAGCAGCCCGGCGCGAGAGCCGGCCCGATCCCGCCGCCGCCCGGCCGCTGAGGGCTTTGCCCATGGACGTATGCCGGCGGCGGCGAGGGGAGGGCCGGTGGGGAGGGGGGTGGCGGCGCGGTGGTTAGGGTTTCCGCCCGGGTCGCCTCGAGGGAGACGACACGGGGGTCTGGTCTGCCTCCCCCCCTCTAAATTCCTAGTCCCCTTCCCAAACGTTGGCAAACACGTTGTGAGGGACATCAGAAGGGTAAGAAAAACACGCAGATCCGTTAGGGAGGCTGGGCTTCAGGGAAGAGCTTGCTGATGCGAGGAGGCCACGAGTCGAGGACGAGAAGGATATGAGCTTGGGGATGGCGCGGAGGTTGTACTGCGGCCAGACGAGGTGTGACGATTGAGGCCGTGGCCATAGTGGCGATGTCACAGACCGCTCGGGCTAGAGTTTCGGGCGGCCGGCTATGACCCTTCTTTCCATGCCTATGGGAGCTGGCTTAAGACGGTGGCGGCAGTCACGTCAGCCAAAGGTTGGCTGGAGAGGAACGAGTGGACAAGCACGGGCTGGGGTTTGCTCGAGAGGAACTGAGGAAGAGAGAGACACGTGGGTTGTCATAGGATAGCTGGTCTTGTCCCACTCAACCCGTACGAAATTATTGAAATTTTCTAAAGGGATAAACGGGATTAGTGCTGGGATACGATAGAATACGGGATTGGTTAAATACCCACTAGTGCAAAAAGGGCTTTTCGTTCAGAGCTGTGTGAAGCATTAGTTTCGGCCGCTTTAGAACCGTAACTAATGCGGTTCAAACGGCTAGGGCGTCCGACCGTTTTATTATCGTTTTGAATTTTAGTCCCGGTTGGAGACACCAACCGAAACTAAAGGTCAGACATCAACCGGGACTAGACACTTAAATAATGGAAATTCTGAAAAAATAAAAAAAGAGGATGTGAAAAAAGAGTAAAAAGTTGAAACTAAAAATATACATGAAGGCATTTAGTCCAGATTCGTGTTATAAACCGGGACTTAAAGTCCTTCGTCTCAGCGCAGGCCAGGCACGCGATCTTTAGTTTTGATTTGTAACACAAGTGAAACTAAAGAGAGGGTACCAGTTTTCTAATCTCATCCCGCTTAAAATTTAACTGTTTTACGTACAACAAAAGGAAAGCACAAACTTCATGGGCCTGTCTGACTCGTTCACAAGAAGACGTGCAATGACAATATGATAGTTCGGTTAAGCATGTTAGGGCATCTCCAGCGGCGCGACCCAAACGGACGCTGAGCGACCGTTTTGGTCCGCCGTGATCGGAAATGCGTCTGGAGCCTGCTCCACCGGGGCGACGCAAAGTGATCGGGCCGTCCGCAGAGACGCAAACCTAGTCCAACCGCGGACGCGCCGAGCGTCCTCCATTTCTTACCCGGCCCCGCAAGTCAGGGACAGCGAAATCGACCGCTTCAATTTGCTTTTTCCCCCTTCTTTGCTGCCCTAGTGCGACGCCACCACCCCAGCCCCACCCGCCGCCGTCCCGTCGCAGTGCCGCAGTACTCGCCGTCGGCTCCGTTGTCGCCGCGCGGGAGAGCAGGATCGTACTCGGGAGAGCAGGATCGTACTCGGGCTTGGCTCTGTCGCGTACCTGCCGGCTTTTTTGGGGCCAAACGTTGCCGGTTGCGCTGTCCGGCCTCGCCGCCCACGACCTGTTCGGTCAATTGCGTCGGTAGGTTTCTTACTCGTGTTTTCGGCGCTATTATGCGCGGCCATTGATCTGCAGGTCGTACCCACGCAGATGGACATGTGGCAGATGTTGGACAAGTTCCGCGCGGAGGTCGTTGACTCCTCTTCCGACGAGGAGTCCGATCAGTCGACGCAGACACTGGCAACTAATGTGGCCTCCATGATCCACGAGTTCACCTCAAACCCGGGGCCGGAGCACCGGGGCTCTGTGAAGGGACGCTCCAAAAACCTGCCGCGCAACAGAGTGGAAGGGCAGGCCCGCCTCCACAAGGACTACTTCCACCTCACCAATCCGGTGTTCCCAGAAAAACTCTTCCGGCGCCGGTACAGGATGTCAAGGGACTTATTCTTGGTCATTCTACAGGGCGTCAGAAACTATGACCCCTACTTCCAATGTAGGCCCGATGCAACAGGTGCGCTAGGCTTCACCTCGTACCAAAAATTCTCCGCGGCTATTCACATGCTCTCATATGGAATGGCTGCGGATATATTCGATGAGTATCTTCGAATGGGTGAGAGCACCTGCCTTGAGGCCATGTACAGGTTTTGCCGAGCCGTGATTGCCGTGTTCGGATAGTATTACTGTAGGGAGCCAACTGTTGAGGATACAAGGCGGCTCCTGTCTATCAACGAGTCTAGAGGGTTCCCAAGAATGATTGGCAGCATAGATTGCATGCACTGGGAGTAGAAAAAGTGTCCATTTGGATGGCAGGGTGCGTACATCGGGCATGAGGAGGGACGGACTGTCATTCTTGAAGCTGTCATATCTCAAGATTTATGGATTTGGCATTCATTCTTTGGCATGACCGGTTCCAGCAATGACATCAATGTGTTGCACCGATCACCGGTTCTCAACCGGCTCATGCAAGGCAAAGCTCCCCGGGTGAGCTATGAGATCAATGGAAATGCATATGACAAGCCATATTATCTTGTTGATGGCATCTACCCTGACTGGGCCACATTGGTGAAGACTGTCCGTAATCCAAACTCCGATAAGACGAGGAGGTTTGCCAAGATGCAAGATGCTTGCAGGAAAGATGTGGAGCGCGGATTTGGTGTGCTCCAAGCTCGTTGGGCAATTGTCCGTCACCCGGCAAGAACATGGTCGCTGAAGACCATGCATGAGGTGATGACATGCTGCGTGATCATACACAACATGATCGTTGAGAACGAGCATCCTGATGGCCGCAATGAGAACCACTGGGAATTCCAAGGTGAGCTGGTGGCGCCACTTCCTGGAGCTTCATCTTGGCAGGACTATCTACATATGAATGTAGAAGTCACTAACGAGAACGTCCGCAAACAGCTGCAGACGGATCTGATTGAGCATCAGTGGACATTGGCTGGTCATGAAGATCATGCCTAGAGAAATACTATCTTATTTTCGTGTAGACTTTTAAAAATTTAAATGTAATAAGTATGACTTCGTTGAATTCCTTATTTTATTGTTTGAAAACTTCATAATTGATGCAAACGCGAAATGCGTCGGACCGCTGCAGCCACCCCTAGGTGCAAACGGACACGCGGACAAAAACAGTCTGTCTCGCGTCCGTCGCGCGACGCAAACGGACATTTCGGATGTCGCGCCGCTGGAGATGCCCTTACCCTCATTGGAGTTGCATATCTTGTTAGACGTACGGATTGCTCCGTCGTGCGGAGCATGATCATGATCACAAGCCGCGCGCACGTGTAGGACAGAACCAGCCTCGGGCAAATGGTTGCAGAGGTGTTTTCGTTTTCGAAAAGGTCTCAATCATAAAATAGATCTTGTCATTGTCTTGCTAATTATGGTCGTATCATTCCGGCCGGATTCTAATGCTACGGCATGTGAGTATATAATCACCTTGAGCGGCGCAGAATTCAACCAATTGCACTCCGCAAGCGGAAGCACGACCGACAACAGAAGTTTTCATGATGCGGTGAGCTCCCGGCAGCAGGCGAGAGTCTGGTTCAATCTGAGAGAAGCTTGCTGGAGCCACGCCGTCAGGGTAGCGAGCTGGGACTGAGCCATAGCCGTGACGTGTGTATGCAGTGGGAGCTCCAGCGATGGGCGCGCCAGGGCCGCGGCCACCGTGATGGCGGCTCGATACAGTGGGTCAACAGCTTGGGCACGCAGGCGAAGATCGAGGGGCCCGGCGGCGTGTCAGGCTATGAGTTGCATATAAGTTGTAACTACTAGTTTGTAACTCACACTTGATACTTGATGATGTCATGTGACTGAGATTTAGTTAAGTGTAAGTCAGGGTATAAGTGGTACTAAACGCGGGGGCCCGCTTAAGCGCCCCATCGGCCCGCCATGATTAAGCAGTACACCGCGGCAGCCTGTTTAAACTACTCGTACTTCTGCGGGCTCCCGCATGTGCCACGCGTTCCAGTCGTGCCGGACGGAACTATGCGACACTGGAGGGGGCCCACCCATGTTGTCACCTTATCTTTCTGCATCCCATCCTATCTTCTTCTTCCGCACCTTGCAGCCTGCCATGGATGTCTCCTCAAGCTGTCGCCGATGCCCAGGCACACGCCGCTGGCCTATCTCCTCGCAGGCTCGCATCAATAATATCCCGCCCGGCGCCGCATCTCACTCAAACTCGTTGCGCCCCTGCTCGCGGAACGGCGTCTTGGCCGGTGACGTGGGCATAACCCTTCGGGTAACCGACTTTACCTTATCCCGTATTGACTAGTTGGAGGCCCATGAAGACATTTGAAAGCAAGATGGGCCACCCGGGCGGCGCACCAGAGGAATCCTTGGCGAGCAAGGCAAGAGGCAACCGAACAAGGAAAGTTTAGAGATAGATCTGCTGTAAACCCAGTCGTACTCGATTAGACCTTTTGAGACCTGGCCACCTATAAAAAGGCCAGGAGAGGGGCTGTCGAGGGACACAATCAATCTTAGCGATCTTAGCCAGGAAAAAGCTTGAAGCTAGGTTACCTTAGCGTTTAGCCAACTCGACGAGATCTCAGCCGAACTATTCGGCACCCCATTGTAACCCATTATCATCATAATCAAGAACAGACAGGCAGGACGTAAGGGTTTTACCTCATCGAGGGCCCCGAACCTGGGTAAATCGCTCTCCCCGCTTGTATGTGAACCGATGTCTCGTGTCAGCTTGCAGGATTCCATCAACCCTAAGCCCCTATCGGAGGGCATTGCCGAGGAGCACCCTCGACAATTGGCGCCGTCTGTGGGAAACCTGTCGGCACAAGATCGGTCATCGGCAGACCCAATCATGACACCGGCGACTCCACCGGAAATTTCACCAGCAACTTCATCGACACCATCTTCGCCGAACCTGCGAAGCCCGATTCGGTTCGGCTCCTACGAGTTCACCCCGCACAGCGATTCCTCCCGATCAAACTTCTCAGATCTACAAGGAAACATGGAGATGACCTTCGGCAGCGTCCACTACAACGTCAACGCAGAGGGGATCCTTCGACTGTTGGAATCGCCTATCTCCGGATCGACAAGTCCGAGTGCGTCATCGTCACTCGACCTTTCGCCTGGTCTGACGGGCTCGACAAGTTCACCCGCGCCTTCGACTCCGCGTTCCCAGTCTTCCATGTCGGTAGGATCCGACGATTTCACATCTTCGGAGTTGACCTCATACTACTGCTTGAACTGCGACACCAGACACGGGCTAGGATCGAGCGACACCCCGTTCATCTGCAATCCCAGTATTCTTCGGGAGAGGACAGTATCGACAGCATCGTCCAGGGAACCACCCAAAGAACGGCGCATCATCAGATCTGTGTCGCCAATAACACAGGAAACACAAGGCATAGAGCAAACGGAGACCATACTCCTCGTTCTAGTAGACGGGCAAGTTTCGAAAACAGCGCCAGCAACCACGACAGTGACTACACCATCGCAGACGAGGAGTGGGCAGCCGCCAGGGCAGCAGTACTCAACAACACACCGCTCCCCGCAGGAACCTCGGTTGGAACCCTCAATGCTTATCGCTCTATACTAGAGAAAAACCGGGAGCACCTATCCAAGGAACAAGCCACTCTCGAGAGACGCCTATCTGCGGCAGATCGATCCAGTGAACGGCGAAGAGGCTCGCAGGCGAGTGCCTCTCGAAATACCCAAGGGGCAGGCAAGCGCAGGTCGAGGATGTCTAGGCTCTCGGAAGATGACGCCAGGGAAATCACGTCGAACCTGACCAAGTCCTTTATGACTACGGTCACCGCAGGCATGCCACGACCAAAAACCGTTGCAGGAGCAACTGCTAACCTTGCTGCATACCTCATCAACCAACGCCCCGAAGGGTCCATGGCCCAGGCTCATCGAGGCGCTCTGGAAAGTCTCGCGATACTGGGAAATAATCTAGTTCCGCAAAAGGAAAGGACCGCGCTACAGGGCAGTGGCTCAAAGCATCATGCGAGAGACGCTCGGGATGAAATCACCCAGAGTAGGATCGACAAAGCAAGGCGACGACGTGCCGCTAGGAACGAGGAGGACAGCGATTCTTCGGACGAGGATCAGGAGTACGACGGCGAGCTCAGGGGAGCTGACTGTTTAAGTCACAGGATCCGCGAGGCAATGCCACCCAGGAAGTTCAAGCCTACACCTACTGACGCTGCCAAATACGATGGGCAGCAAGAGCCAAGATCTTGGATAGACGACTACTTGCAGACTGTAATACTGCATAAGGGGAACCAAATAGCAGCAATGCAGTGCTTGGAGCTCTATCTCAAGGATTCAGCGCGAGCCTGGCTAAGGGGGCTGCCGAAAGGTTCCATCAAATCATGGGACGATCTAGTAGATGCCTTCGTCGCCAATTTCCAAGCAACGTGTAAGAGACCCGTTGGGATTGAAGAGTTGCGGAACTGCCAGCAGAAGCAGAAGGAGTCGATGCGCTCATACATCAGGAGATTCACCAAACTCCTAAACGCTGCCGAAGATGTGTCTATCGACAGAGCAATTGACGCCTTCAGCGATGGCGTCCGGCGGGAGAGTTACATAGAAGAACTCGGGCGCACAAAGCCTAAAACGATAACCAAGTTAATGGAAATCGCCAATAGCTGGGCTGATGGCGAGGACAACGTGCGAAGGCCATGACAGCGCAGTGACGATGAAGACGATGATCAGCCGAAGCACGACTCGGGTGGCCGAAGGGATCGCCACAAGAGGAGGAAGAACCGCAACTATGATGACAACAACCTGGTAGCCACAGGGTACTCCGATCGGCAGGATGATCGGTACGACGACAGAAGGGATGATCGACAGGACGGCAATCGGAACAACTCCGGGAACCGTGGCAATTATAAACATTGGCAGCAGAGGGCCCCCGAACTGCCTTATGCTGAACAGATCAATGCCTCCTGTTACCTGCACTCGTATACCGATTCTAAAGATGGAAAAACAAAGTCGAGTCACCTGCTCAGGGACTGTCGGCAGTTCATCGACATGCATAAACTCATCCAGCAGGGAGGCCAGCAACAGCTACCACCTCCACCCCCACCTCCATCACAGCACCAAGTCCAGCAGGCTCAACCTCATCAACCCAACGAGGCGTTTCCACCACCACGGGGGCAGATGAGCATGATCCATAGGACAGGCGTCTCAAGAAGGGAGATGAAGAAGCTCACCCGAGAAATTAACTTGGCAGAAAGCATCATGGCAAACATCCCCGAGTATGTCGAGTGGTCCTCCCAGAACATTACGTTCAGTCGAGCAGATCACCCGATGACGATACCAAAACCGGGACACGCTGCCTTAGTAGTCGGGGCACAAATCGGGGGGTTCAAAATGAGCAAAGTGTTCATGGATGGTGGAAGCGGATTAAACCTGATATTCGTCGACACAATCAAAAGTATGGGGATCACCATGAAGATGCTAGAAGAAACAGACACCTGCTTCCATGGGATTCTCCCAACTGCACCGTGCTACTCTCTTGGCAAAGTTTACCTGAACGTCATCTTTGGCAAAACCGACAATTTCAGGAAGGAGAAGATCGAGTTTGAGGTAGTGAACTGGGAGTCACAGTATCACGCCATACTCGGGAGACCAGCTTATTCCAAGTTCATGGCTGTGCCGCACTACGCATACCTCTAGCTGAAAATGCCTGGGAACAGCGGAACGAACATCACAGTCTATGGAAGTTTCTCCCGCTCGGACAATTGTGATCGCGACTTTCAAAGGATCGCTGCGAGGTTTGGGCCACAACGAGAAATTATCGACCCACTCCCCAAGCTGTCGATACGAGAAATCAAGGAGGAACAACATGTCAGGGAAACCAAGAAGAAGCCAGCCGACCTCGCTCCTGAAGCTTCGGCAGCAAAAGCTTCGGCAGCGGACGGCATAGAAGGCACAGGAGACAGAAAGACGCTGACAATCGCTGCCCAGATCCCTGACGAAGTCAACGGCGCTTCAATAAACATCAACACGATGACCAAGCCGGAAGATGAGAAGAACCCCTTCAATACTTGAGCAATCTACCAGCATTTAGTTTCATTTTTCCTTTCCAAATAGGGCTTCCTCTTTTTTCGCCCTTTAGTCCAGCATTTTTTATTAATAAGTACTCAAGTTTCAATTCCTTGAAAAGCTTTGCAGTTGACCGGAGCACCTAAAACCGCATCCTTGTAAATCTTGGCAAACAACGGTCCAACACAGTACGCGGCAAAGGATCATGCTCCGAAAAATGCCTCCACGAGTGCTAAAGGACGCAAAATCAACAAGGACATTAACCCTTCCCTTTGCTATAGATGCCTCTACGAGCGCCGTAAATAGCAATGGTCCGGAAGTACTCATCAACACAACCCACGTTCGATATTTTACTTATGGAAATATCAAGGAACAACGGGTCCACCGGCAGTCATTCCACCCGAATAATTCGGGAGTGGCTGTCAAGGCATACATCGGTTGAAGGCAAAGTTGCGCATACAACGGGATTAGCAAAACCCGCAACACGAGCTGATCACTCAAAAGTTTTGCCGACCAACAAAAAAAAGGAATATACGACTGAAACGAGCAATTAAGATTTGCTCCTTCGAAATTTGCCAACGGCATCAGCACGGTAAAAATACATATACATGTATATATCGAATAATAAGCAACCCTAACACTTGGGTCAAGTAGTCATAACATCTATATAAATAACCTTTGTTTCTAAAATCACCCTTGCGGAGTGTCTTCTTCCCCAGGTGCCTTCGACTCCTTTTCCAGCTTGTCGACAATCATATTGGCAAGAAGTAAAACCGTCGGGTACAATCTCTCCAAGTTACCAGTCGCATTAGCAATGGACATTAAATTCGTCGAAGGATAGCGCGCAAGTACAAGAGCAAGCGTAAATCTGGCCCCTGCAAAGACTTGAGCTCGCACCAAGTCCCGGATCTTCCTGGTGTTCCCAAACTCCGACATCAAAGTGAATAGTTTGGGGGGAATTCTGTTCAAGGGAAACATTGTCCTCCAAACTACCCTTAAGGCTTTGTAGCACTTGTCGAAGAAATGGTGAACTTGCTGAACCCGATCCTGAAACTGTGCAACAGCCGACGCCTTCGACTGCTCTCGCCAGAAAATTTCTTCGGCTGATGACAACTGGGTTAGCGCATGAACACGCTCGTGAATCCGCTTGTTCTCCTCCGCACGATTCAGAGATATGACTGGCAAGGCGATAAACAAAAGTTTAGGCAGTACGTTTCCGGTAGAAGAGCACTGAATACAAGGGTCAAGGGACTTACAGTTCAAACTTTCGGTGGCCTTATGAAGTTCAGTAAGGGCGTAGCGCTCTACATCAGCCGCAATTTCGCCCTTCTTCTTGATGATAGCAGCCAGGGCGTAGGTGCTGCGCAGATCCTTCTCCAATTGCGTGATCCGATCCTTCATTCGCTGGATTCGATCATCCTCAGAGAGAGCACCCGAGGAATCTTCAACAAATGCAGGCACGGGGAACACCTGCAAGAAACAGTGTCAACAAGCATGATAGACCGATTTCTTCAAACATCGGAAGATACTCCCATCGGGAGAATGCTAGTGACAATATTATAACAAAGAGTGTGCTAGCAACATTGCTAGCATAAAGTTTATTACAACCAAAGGATATCCAAGCAAAACAATGTTTCACATCCAATCAAGGAAAAGTTTGCTACAAAAGATCAGAGCGCCTGAGTCTGGGTCGATAAGCTAGGGCCTGCCGACGTCTTCCTTGATTAAACCAGCTCAAGAAGCTGGCGTGCACATCTAACGGCTGACACCTTGAAGGTGCTCAGATCAACCAACCGCCCATCCTCTTCCCTCGGCATCTCCTTGGACATTTCTTCAATATTGGCCTTAAAGCCGTGACCCATCATAAGTTGGAAGGCAAGGACGGCGCCATAGGTACGCGAAGTGCGTTTGAATACCTCGATAACTTCCTTGGTGTCAATCGCGAAGGCGTCGATCGGCTCCCCCAGGGTTTTATCTTGACTGATCTTGGGGAAGATCATCGAGTGTATCCGTGCCATGGCACCCTTTCCCTTCTCAAGAAGCTCCCGAGTAAGTGATACGTCTCCAACGTATCGATAATTTCTTATGTTCCATGCCACATTATTGATGTTATCTACATGTTTTATGCACACTTTATGTCATATTCGTGCATTTTCTGGAACTAACCTATTAACAAGATGCCGAAGTGCCAGTTCCTGTTTTCTGCTGTTTTTGGTTTCAGAAATCCTAGTAACGAAATATTCTCGAAATCGGACGAAATCAACGCCCAAGTTCCTATTTTCACCGGAAGCATCCAGAACACCCGGGAAGGACCAGAGGGGGGGCACTGGGCCCCCAGACCATAGGCCGGCGCGGCCCAGGCCCTGGCCGCGCCGCTCTATGGTGTCGTCGCCCCTTCGACCCTCCTGCGCCGCCTCTTCGCCTATATAATGCCCCTGGATCGAAAACCCTGATACGATCGACGAAAACCACAGAAACCTTCCAGAGCCGCCGCCATCGCGAGGCCAAGATCTGGGGGACAGGAGTCTCTGTTCCGGCACGCTGCCGGAGCGGGGAAGTGCCCCCGGAAGGCTTCTCCATCAACACCGCTGCCATCTCCACCGCCATCTTCATCACCGCTGCTGCTCCCATGAGGAGGGAGTAGTTCTCCATCGAGGCTCGGGGCTGTACCGGTAGCTATGTGGTTCATCTCTCTCCTATGTACCTCAATACAATAATCTCATGAGCTGCTTTACATGATTGAGATTCATATGAGTTTGTATCACAATTTATCTATGTGCTACTCTAGCAAAGTTATTAAAGTAGTTTTATTCCTCCTGCACGTGTGTAAAGGTGACAGTGTGTGCACCGTGTTAGTACTTGGTTTATGCTATGATCATGATCTCTTGTAGATTGCGAAGTTAACTATTGCTATGATAATATTGATGTGATCTATTCCTCCTACATATGCATGAAGGTGACAGTGTGCATGCTATGTTAGTACTTGGTTTAGTCTTTTGATCTATCTTACACTATAAGGTTACTTAAATATGAACAAATTGTGGAGCTTGTTAACTCCGGCATTGAGGGTTCGTGTAATCCTACGCAATGCGTTCATCATCCAACAAAAGTGTAGAGTATGCATTTATCTGTCCTGTTATGTGATCAATGTTGAGAGTGTCCACTAGTGAAAGTGTAATCCCTAGACCTTGTTCCTAAATACTGCTATCGCTGCTTGTTTACTGTTTTACTGCGTTACTACTGCTGCAATACTACCACCATCAACGACACGCCAGCAAGCTATTTTCTGGCACCGTTACTACTGCTCATATATATTCATACCACCTGTATTTCACTATCTCTTCGCCGAACTAGTGCACCTCTTAGGTGTGTTGGGGACACAAGAGACTTCTTGCTTTGTGGTTGCAGGGTTGCATGAGAGGGATATCTTTGACCTCTTCCTCCCTGAGTTCGATAAACCTTGGGTGATCCACTTAAGGGAAAACTTGCTGCTGTTCTACAAACCTCTGCTCTTGGAGGCCCAACACTGTCTACAGGAAAAGGAGGGGGAAGTAGACATCAAGCTATTTTCTGGCGCCGTTGCCGGGGACCAGAAAGCTACACAACAGGAATTTCCTCCCTCGTCAACCACGCGCCAGTCCTGGACAGCATCAAGTATTTTCTGGCGCCGTTGCCGGGGAGGAAAGGTAAAAGGTACTCACACTCCGAACCTCGGCTACCAAGCTATTTTCCGTCGTCGTAAGTACTCAAAGCTATTTCCTTTAGATCCTGCAATTGCAACTTTTTGTTTCTTGTTTACACTAGTTTGGCATAATGGACAAGAATGAGCTTCTATTTTTATTTCCTGATTTAAAACATGGATTGTTTGATGCGAAAATTAAAAAACCTATGGAATCTTATTTGCATGCTGGTAGTAATATTAGTATGAACGCTTTGAACACCATTGTTGATAATGATATAGAAAGTTCTAAGCTTGGGGAAGCTGGTTTTCATGATCTTTTTAGTCCCCCAAGCATTGAGGAGAAAATTTTCTTTGATGATACTTTGCCTCCTATTTATGATGATTATAATGATAGTGGTCTTTTGGTGCCACCTACTATGGAGAGTAAATTTTGTTGTAATTATACTATGCCTCCAACACTTGATGAGAATAATAATGATAGCTACTTTGTTGAATTTGCTCCCACTATTATTAATAAAATTGATTATGCCTATGTGGAGAGTAATAATTGTATGCATGAGACTCATGATAAGAATGCTTTATGTGATAGTTATATTGTTGAGTTTGCTCATGATGCTACTGAAAGTTATTATGAGAGAGGAAAATATGGTTGTAGAAATTTTCATGTTACTAAAATACCTCTCTATGTGCTGAAATTTTTGAAGCTACACTTGTTTTATCTTCCTATGCTTGTTACTTTGCTCTTCATGAACTTGTTTCTTTACAAGATTCCTATGCATAGGAAGCATGTTAGACTTAAATGTGTTTTGAATTTGCCTCTTGATGCTCTCTTTTGCTTCAACTACTATTTCTTGCGAGTGCATCATTAAAACTGCTGAGCCCATCTTAATGGCTATAAAGAAAAGAACTTCTTGGGAGATAACCCATGTGTTATTTTGCTACAGTATTTTGTTTTATATTTGTGTCTTGGAAGTTTTTTACTACTGTAGCAACCTCTCCTTATCTTAGTTTTGTGTTTTGTTGTGCCAAGTAAAGTCTTTGATAGAAAAGTAAGTACTAGATTTGGATTACTGCGCAGTTCCAGATTTCTTTGCTGTCACGAATCTGGGTCTACTTCCCTGTAGGTAGCTCAGAAAATTAAGCCAATTTACGTGCATGATCCTCAGATATGTACGCAACTTTCATTCAATTTGAGCATTTTCATTTGAGCAAGTCTGGTGCCATTTTAAAATTCGTCAATACGAACTGTTCTGTTTTGACAGATTCTGCCTTTTATTTCGCATTGCCTCTTTTGCTATGATGGATGAATTTCTTTGATCCACTAATGTCCAGTAGCATTATGCAATGTCCAGAAGTGTTAAGAATGATTGTGTCACCTCTGAATATGTTAATTTTTATTGTGCACTAACCCTCTAATGAGTTGTTTCGAGTTTGGTGTGGAGGAAGTTTTCAAGGATCAAGAGAGGAGTATGATATACTATGATCAAGAAGAGTGAAAGCTCTAAGCTTGGGGATGCCCCGGTGGTTCACCCCTGCATATTCTAAGAAGACTCAAGCGTCTAAGCTTGGGGATGCCCAAGGCATCCCCTTCTTCATCGACAACATTATCAGGTTCCTCCCCTGAAACTATATTTTTATTCCATCACATCTTATGTGCTTTTCTTGGAGCGTCTGTGTGCTTTTGTTTTTGTTTGTGTTTGAATAAATTGGATTACATCATGCTTGTGTGGGAGAGAGACACGCTCCGCTGGTTCATATGAACACATGTGTTCTTAGCTTTTAATTTTCATGGCGAAGTTTCTTCTTCGTTAAATTGTTATATGGTTGGAGTTGGAAAATGATACATGTAGTAATTTGCTATAATGTCTTGGGTAATGTGATACTTGGCAATTGTTGTGCTCATGTTTAAGCTCTTGCATCATATACTTTGCACCCATTAATGAAGAAATACATAGAGCATGCTAAAATTTGGTTTGCATAATTGGTCTCTCTAAGGTCTAGATAATTTCTAGTATTGAGTTTGAACAACAAGGAAGATGGTGTAGAGTCTTATAATGTTTTCAATATGTCTTTTATGTGAGTTTTGCTGCACCGGTTCATCCTTGTGTTTGTTTCAAATAACCTTGCTAGCCTAAGCCTTGTATCGAGAGGGAATACTTCTCATGCATCCAAAATACTTGAGCCAACCACTATGCCATTTGTGTCCACCATACCTACCTACTACATGGTATTTTCCACCATTCCAAAGTAAATTGCTTGAGTGCTACCTTTAAAATTCCATCATTCACCTTTGTAATATATAGCTCATGGGACAAATAGCTTAAAAACTATTGTGGTATTGAATATGTAATTATGCACTTTATCTCTTATTAAGTTGCTTGTTGTGCGATAACCATGTTCACTGGGGACGCCATCAACTATTCGTTGTTGAATTTCATGTGAGTTGCTATGCATGTCCGTCTTGTCTGAAGTAAGAGAGATCTACCACCTTATGGTTAAGCATGCATATTGTTAGAGAAGAACATTGGGCCGCTAACTAAAGCCATGATCCATGGTGGAAGTTTCAGTTTTGGACAAATATCCTCAATCTCAAATGAGAAAATTATTAATTGTTGTTACATGCTTATGCATAAAAGAGGAGTCCATTATCTGTTGTCTATGTTGTCCCGGTATGGATGTCTATTTGAAGAATAATCAATAGCGAGAAATCCAATGCGAGCTTTCTCCTTAGACCTTTGTACAGGCGGCATAGAGGTACCCCTTTGTGACACTTGGTAAAAACATGTGCATTGTGATGATCCGGTAGTCCAAGCTAATTAGGACAAGGTGCGGGCACTATTAGTATACTATGCATGAGGCTTGCAACTTGTAAGATATAATTTACATGATACATATGCTTTATTACTACCGTTGACAAAATTGTTTCATGTTTTCAAAATCAAAGCTCTAGCACAAATATAGCAATCGATGCTTTTCCTCTATGGAGGACCATTCTTTTACTTTCATTGTTGAGTCAGTTCACCTATTTCTCTCCATCTCAAGAAGCAAACACTTGTGTGAACTGTGCATTGATTCCTACATATTTGCTTATTGCACTTGTTATATTACTCTATGATGACAATATCCATGAGATATACATGTTACAAGTTGAAAGCAACCGCTGAAACTTAATCTTCCTTTGTGTTGCTTCAATGCCTTTACTTTGAATTATTGCTTTATGAGTTAACTCTTATGCAAGACTTATTGATGCTTGTCTTGAAGTGCTATTCATGAAAAGTCTTTGCTATATGATTCAATTGTTTACTCATGTCATATACATTGTTTTGATCGCTGCATTCATTACATATGCTTTACAAATAGTATGATCAAGTTTATGATGGCATGTCACTCCAGAAATTATCTTTGTTATCGTTTTACCTGCTCGGGACGAGCAGAACTAAGCTTGGGGATGCTGATACGTCTCCAACGTATCGATAATTTCTTATGTTCCATGCCACATTATTGATGTTATCTACATGTTTTATGCACACTTTATGTCATATTCGTGCATTTTCTGGAACTAACCTATTAACAAGATGCCGAAGTGCCGGTTCTGTTTTCTGCTGTTTTTGGTTTCGAAATCCTAGTAACGAAATATTCTCGGAATCGGACGAAATCAACGCCCAAGTTCCTATTTTCACCGGAAGCATCCAGAACACCCGGGAAGGACCAGAGGGGGGGCACTGGGCCCCCAGACCATAGGCCGGCGCGGCCCAGGCCCTGGCCGCGCCGCCCTATGGTGTCGTCGCCCCTTCGACCCTCCTGCGCCGCCTCTTCGCCTATATAATGCCCCTGGATCGAAAACCCTGATACGATCGACGAAAACCACAGAAACCTTCCAGAGCCGCCGCCATCGCGAGGCCAAGATGCAGGGGACGGGAGTCTCTGGTCCGGCACGCTGCCGGCGCGGGGAAGTGCCCCCGGAAGGCTTCTCCATCAACACCGCTGCCATCTCCACCGCCATCTTCATCACCGCTGCTGCTCCCATGAGGAGGGAGTAGTTCTCCATCGAGGCTCGGGGCTGTACCGGTAGCTATGTGGTTCATCTCTCTCCTATGTACCTCAATACAATAATCTCATGAGCTGCTTTACATGATTGAGATTCATATTAGTTTGTATCACAATTTATCTATGTGCTACTCTAGCAAAGTTATTAAAGTAGTTTTATTCCTCCTGCACGTGTGTAAAGGTGACAGTGTGTGCACCGTGTTAGTACTTGGTTTATGCTATGATCATGATCTCTTGTAGATTGCGAAGTTAACTATTGCTATGATAATATTGATGTGATCTATTCCTCCTACATATGCATGAAGGTGACAGTGTGCATGCTATGTTAGTACTTGGTTTAGTCTTTTGATCTATCTTACACTATAAGGTTACTTAAATATGAACAAATTGTGGAGCTTGTTAACTCCGGCATTGAGGGTTCGTGTAATCCTACGCAATGCGTTCATCATCCAACAAAAGTGTAGAGTATGCATTTATCTGTCCTGTTATGTGATCAATGTTGAGAGTGTCCACTAGTGAAAGTGTAATCCCCAGGCCTTGTTCCTAAATACTGCTATCGCTGCTTGTTTCTTTGTTTCTTTGCGTTACCTACTGCTGCAATACTACCACCATCAACTACACGCCCGACAAGCTATTTTTACGGCACCGTTACTACTGCTCATATATATTCATACCACCTGTATTTCACTATCTCTTCGCCGAACTAGTGCACCTCTTAGGTGTGTTGGGGACACAAGAGACTTCTTGCTTTGTGGTTGCAGGGTTGCATGAGAGGGATATCTTTGACCTCTTCCTCCCTGAGTTCGATAAACCTTGGGTGATCCACTTAAGGGAAAACTTGCTGCTGTTCTACAAACCTCTGCTCTTGGAGGCCCAACACTGTCTACAGGAAAAGGAGGGGGAAGTAGACATCAGTAAGCTGCTGGGAAGCAAGAGCCATCGACAAACCATTGGATGGAGAATTATTTGGAACTTTGTCCAAGGCATCGGCAGGAATGTTGGCGGCTTCTGCAGAAGGAGAAGAGGTCATCGATAAAAAGCTGAGCCCATAAGTGATAATTGACAGAGGGAAGCGAAAGGCCTCGATATAGGAACGATAAGAACATCACGGTAAAGCCAGCAGGGGGATTAGGCCGAGAAATCGCACCTGGAAGGATCACATTCCCCTCGTCGGAGGAAATTAATCCCAGGCTTCGGGATCTTTTCTCGTCACGCTTGGTGACGGTTGACGCTACCCAATCTCCGGGCTTGGCCACCGAGCTTGGCGGCGCTGGCGGCGCCGGAGTTGGGAGAGGAACGCTTGAGGCGCTCCCCTTCGGAAGAGTCGAGGAGGATTTGGTGGCGGCGCCTCCGCTAGTAGAGCTGGCGGTGGTGGTAACGCTCTTCTTCTTCACCATTGTGAAATCCGGGGGAGATCGGAAAAGTAGTGGTGGCGACGCAGCGGCAACGAAGGGAGGAAGAAGAAGGAGAACAAGGAGATGCTACGAAAGATATGGAAGAGGATTAAGGGCTCTTTCGCCAATTGGAGATTTTAAGGGGAACTTGAGAATTGGGTGGCGCACGTGTCGTTGTTTCCGGTCCATTCAGTAATCTTTTTTATTGAAGGTTACAGAAATCGAGGAGACGCCTTGGTAACCGTGTGCAAAGGGGCGGAATAGGCCCAGCAGGGTATGACCTATCAGTCGGAATCAATATATCAGCAGAGCGTCATCAATGACGTCATGAGAAATGCTAAAAGCACTCGAAGGAAAAATGAAAAGTTATCGGATGAAAGATTTGAGTCTAAGCACAGACTGTGAAGCGTCCGCACTTAGACTCGGGGGCTACTCCCATCGGGAGCGCTGACGCGCACCCGATAAAAACGAAGACTCGAAGAAAAATGGCCAATTGATCAACTCAAGTCTGCACCCGGTTACAAGCACCCGTGCCCAGACTCGGGGGCTACTCCCATCGGGAGCGCTGGACGCGCATCCGACAGAACTTTTTTGCACTCTAGGATCATGCATGGGGACTTGATTCTGTGTAGGGTAACGTTGTTTTGTCATCGACAGTTAACAAACAAAAGTTGGGCACGTTACTTATCATCCCTTGCACGTGGAAAATATATCGAACGAATACGGAGACTCACAGGAAAACTTCGGCAGAGTAAAATGTTCGAGTGGTTCAACTTGAGTCTACGCACGGATTGCAAGCATCCGTACCTAGACTCGGGGGCTACTCCCATCGGGAGCGCTGACGCGCACCCGATAGAAGAAGACGATGTAGATTCAAGAAGAAGAGCATTGGTGGAGGCATGCTTTAGTCTCTACCAGAACTACCTTCGGCTAGACACTCGGGGACTACTGACGTGGGCATAACCCTTCGGGTAACCGACTTTACCTTATCCCGTATTGACTAGTTGGAGGCCCATGAAGACATTTGAAAGCAAGATGGGCCACCCGGGCGGCGCACCAGAGGAATCCTTGGCGGGCAAGGCAAGAGGCAACCGAACAAGGAAAGTTTAGAGATAGATCTGCTGTAAACCCAGTCGTACTCGATTAGACCTCTTGAGACCTGGCCTCCTATAAAAAGGCCAGGAGAGGGGCTGTCGAGGGACACAATCAATCTTAGCGATCTTAGCCAGGAAAAAGCTTGAAGCTAGGTTACCTTAGAGTTTAGCCAACTCAACGAGATCTCAGCCGAACTATTCGGCACCCCATTGTAACCCATTATCATCATAATCAAGAACAGACAGGCAGGACGTAAGGGTTTTACCTCATCGAGGGCCCCGAACCTGGGTAAATCACTCTCCCCGTTTGTCTGTGAACCGATGTCTCGTGTCAGCTTGCAGGATTCCATCAACCCTAAGCCCCTATCGGAGGGCATTGCCGAGGAGCACCCTCGACAGCCGGCGTGACGACGAGTGCCTATCTTTGCTGCCTCGCCGGCGGCGGCGGTGCCGACGCGGTCTTCGTCTTCGCGATGCCGCCGAAACTTTCAGCGCGCCACTTGATCATCTTCTCATCCCGGTCGAGGCTGAGCAAACAGCCTAGTACTTTCTCTCCCGTACACATATTAAAATCATAAACTGGGCTAGATGCGGACCCTGCAGGATAGCCCGCAGATGCCACATATTTTCGGCCGCCTTACGCGGGAACTCGCATATGCTATTACGTGGGCTCGACTAAGAGGCGCCGCAGGCGGCCCGCTTCCACTTACAGCCTTATGTAAGTCGCCTAAGACCTAGATGTACCCTTTATTTTACATATATATGCAAATTCGTGCCAACTTGCATGCGCGTACGTTGACTTATCAAGATTTGTCTAGCGTAACGACCACGCGTTTCAGCGGATTATAGAAACATTAAGCTAAGCTAGCTGCCTAGCTGTTGTTGTGCTGCACCCCATGCATGTATGGCCTGCATTTCTCGCTCGTTCGATTTAGTACGCGGATGCCAAATGGTTCAGCCACAAGCAGCAGCAGCAGCAGCATAAATAATCGAAGTGCATGCAAGCTACTAGAGTGCAGCTTGCATGCATGTTCGTAATCGTCGTCAGCGTGCATGCTATATATATACCACTCGATCACAAGCTAACCGGACACATACGTACGCAAGTACGCAACAATCCATCTGAGAAATCTATCACGAAATCGATCGACAATGGCGACGAAGCTCAGTACCCGCGCCATCCTGTTGTCTCTCTTCCTGGGGCTCGCCGTCTTCACCGGGAAGCCTGTAGCGACCCACGGCGGCGGCACCAAGGACGCCGTTGCGGACAAGGTTAGGAAGATAGTGGCGACGGCCATCCAGGACAACCCCGGCGTCGGCCCTGCCCTCATCCGGCTGCTCTTCCATGACTGCTGGGTCCAAGTACGTGATTAATCAGGCCATGACCATCTCCATCGGAGCTTTCCCCATGTCCATGCATGCATCCATGCAGCAATTCAATTGCTAATTTCGTACGTGTGCGCACTTGCAGGGTTGCGATGGGTCGGTGCTCCTGGACGGCAGCAAGACGGAGAAGGCGGCGAAGAACAACATCGGCCTCGACGGCTTCGCCGTGATTGACGAGATCAAGGCCAAGGTAGGCGAGGATGTCTCCTGCGCCGACATCGTCGTCCTCGCCGCCCGCGACGCGACCTTCATCGTCAGCCGCGGCAAGATCGACTACAACGTAACGATGGGCCGCATGGACGGCGTCAAATCCTCCGCCGCCGCTGCCGACGCCGTCCTCCCTCCTTCCACCTTCAACATCACCCAGCTCAATGCCAACTTCGCCGCTAAGGGCTTCAACACCCGAGAGCTCGTCGCCCTCTCCGGTGCGCACGCCGTCGGCGTCGCCCACCGCTCATCTTTCCAGGACCGGCTCGACAACGCCACCGCAACGCCCATCGTTCCCAAGTACAGGAAGGCACTCACCGATGACGTCGAGAAGCAGAAGAAGCTGCAGGGGACGCAGGACCCGATCGAGCCGAACAACATCCGCGACAAGGAGCTCGCCTTCCGGAACGCGTCCGGCTACGACGATACAGGAGTGGACACGTCCAAGGCAGCGAGGGGCGTGCTGGACAACAGCTATTACCACGCCAACCTCCAGAACAAGGTGCTCTTCAGATCCGACTGGGAGCTGCGCAACGACACCACCGGCGTTGCCGGGGGTGTCATGGCGACGTTTGAGGCCAACGCCAACAAGTGGTTCCTGCAGTTTGGGAATGCCATGGCCAAGCTCAGCAAGCTCCCTGCCGAGGGCACGCGTTTCGAGATCAGGAAGAACTGCAGAAAAAACAACTAGAAGAGAAATGCATATATATGTCCCATCCCATGCACAGGACATCCCGTACATGTTTGTATCCTTGATTCATCTTGTTTCATGCTTTGAGATCCGTACGTACGATTGGACTTCATTATATTGTTTCATCAAGTTTTAGAAATCTGAAACCGATTGATGCCCAACAAAACCTAATGATTTCGTACACGGGAGATCATCACTCTCACAACTAGAACTACTCTCACTATTCGATTAGTAGGTGTACTTATGTGGGTCGGTCGGTCTAGACTCTACTAGACACACACTACAGGAATGGCTCGAAACGCCGACCGCCGAAAACCCTCGGCATAGCCACATTGGGCCGTCGGAATAGGCTACGCCGAGGGCAACCCTCGGCATAGCTCCTCGAAAAAGATCCACCTCGGCAGAGCTACGTGGGCCATCGGCCTAAACCCGGCCCCTGGCCTAGCCTGTATACGCCGACAGACACCGTCGGCGTCAAGACCCTCGGCGCAGGCCAGGCCGTCTCGTCCGTTAACTTCAAATTTTATGAAAAAAGAAAATTTTCAAAAAATTTAACCTCTCACATGATCATTTTAACTCTAACTACAATTAATATCTATTATATACTAAAAGCAAAATACGGATGTTTAGAATAGAGACATCACGTTAATCCACATCATTATAATTATTTTAGTGGTTAGATCTAATTTCAATGGTTAAGATTTAAAGATCTTACGTAACACCATGGAAACGATATGTGTCATATTTAACACGTATGTGCCACCTCCCGTAGCAAAGAAAAATAAAAATAAAATGAGCCTAAAGGCAGACCGGTCTGAAAAAAACACAAACGCGAATACAATGAAACTTGATAGAACCGAACGAAATTGTCCGGCCGGTCGGATGCCGGTCGTGCATTGGTTGGACCGTAGGAAGAAGTCCATATTCTGTACGGCACTTAGGTCACCTCTATTTTTAGGCTCTTTTAAATTATCCTAAGTCATTATCTTCTACGTGGCTGCAAGATTTGTTAGCCGGTGCCACCTACTAGCATGACGCGATAAGAATCCATGCTTCGATTGAGCAAGGGAAAACGGCCAGCAGCTGGATGGATGCATGATTGCACTTGATTGAGCAAGGAAGCTAGCTCAGCTAGACGTGCAGGGTAGAAATTTTAAACCGTTGAGATTCACTGGTAGAAAAAGAGGCTTCCGTCCAGCCCCATTAGTCGCGAAACTGTAGGAACCGCGACTAATGAAGTTTTTAGTCGCGGTTCGGCAGGAGAACCGCGACCAAAGGCCTGGGCCCAGGGCGCTCGGTGGCCAGCTGGTGCACGTGAGGGGCTTTAGTCGCGGTTGGCCAGGCCAACCGCGACTAAAGCTCCTCCCCTATATATACCAGTTCAGCACACTCACTTAGCCATTTGGTGCCACTTCTCTTCACAAACTTCACAAGGGGTGTTAGGTTTGCTTTTGGCTCCTCTTATGCACACAAAGTGTTTGATGAAATGCCCCAAGAGCATGAAACAAACATGATATGAAGTGTCGGAGCCACACTTGAGCTTCCTCATTTATTTTTTCCTCCTCGATCGCGGTTAGCAAGTTGAACCTTTCATATGTGTCATTGATAAAATATGCATGTGTGTAGTTTATTGTTTAATTTCTATTGTTTATAGTTAGTTAGTTTAACAAATGCATGATGGTTAATTATATATTTTATATTATAATAATGCAGATGAATCGGCAATGGATGTACGGTAACCGACTCTCCGGCGAGTTCACTACGGGTTTGAAAGATTTCCTCGTAGTGGCTAATGCGAACAAGCAGAAGGGTTTTGTTATCTGTCCATGTGTTGACTGTAAGAATCAGAAGGGTTACTCTTCCTCAAGAGAAGTTCACATGCACCTGCTTCGTCACGGTTTCATGCCAAGCTATAATTGTTGGACCAAGCATGGAGAAAGAGGGGTTATAATGGAAGAAGATGAAGAAGGGGATGATTTCATCGATGAAAGCTATCTTGCTCATTTCGGTGATACTTTCATGGAGGATGCTGAAGGTGAAGGGGAAGGTGAAGGGGAAGGTGAAGGTGAAGAAGAGGCACGTGATGAGCCCGTTGATGATCTTGGTCGGACCATTGCTGATGCACGGAGACGCTGCGAAACTGAAAAGGAGAGGGAGAATTTGGATCGCATGTTAGAGGATCACAGAAAGTCGCTGTACCTCGGATGCGATGATGGTCTGAAAAAGCTGGGCTGCACACTGGATTTGCTGAAATGGAAGGCACAGGCAGGTGTAGCTGACTCGGCATTTGAAAACTTGCTGAAAATGTTGAAGAATATGTTTCCAAAGAATAACGAGTTGCCCGCCAGGACGTACGAAGCAAAGAAGGTTGTCTGCCCTCTTGGTTTAGAGGTTCTGAAGATACATGCATGCATCAACGACTGCATCCTCTACCGCGGTGAATACGAGAATTTGAATGAATGCCCGGTATGCACTGCATTGCGTTATAAGATCAGAGGCGATGACCCTGGTGACGATGTTGAGGGCGAGAAACCCAGGAAGAGGGTTCCCGCCACGGTGATGTGGTATGCTCCTATAATACCACGGTTGAAACATCTGTTCAGGAACAAAGAGCATGCCAAGTTGTTGCGATGGTACAAAAAGGACCGTAAGTCGGACGGGGAGTTGAGACACCCCGCAGATGGAACGCAATGGAGAAAGATCGACAGAGAGTTCAAAGATTTTGCAGCTGACGCAAGGAACATAAGATTTGGTCTAAGTACAGATGGCATGAATCCTTTTGGCGAGCAGAGCTCCAGCCATAGCACCTGGCCCGTGACTCTATGCATCTACAACCTTCCTCCTTGGTTGTGCATGAAGCGGAAGTTCATTATGATGCCAGTGCTCATCCAAGGTCCGAAGCAACCCGGCAACGACATCTATGTGTACCTAAGGCCATTAGTTGATGAACTTTTACAGCTGTGGGGCAGACCTGGTGTCCGTGTGTGGGATGAGCACAAAGAAGAGGAATTTGACCTACGAGCGTTGCTTTTCGTAACCATCAACGATTGGCCTGCTCTTAGTAACCTTTCGGGACTGTCAAATAAGGGATACAATGCATGCACGCACTGCTTACATGAGACTGAAAGTGTACATGTGCCAAATTGTAAGAAGAACGTGTACCTTGGGCATCGTCGATTTCTTCCGAAAATTCATACAGTAAGAAAGAAAGGCAAGCATTACAACGGCAAGGCAGATCACCGGCCGAAGCCTGCGGAACACACTGGTGCTGAGGTATTTGATATGGTCAAGGATTTGAAAGTCATCTTTGGAAAGGATCCTGGCGGACAATCAGTTCCGAAGGGAGCTGACGGGCACGCAGCCATGTGGAAGAAGAAATCTATATTCTGGGAGCTAGAATATTGGAAAGTCCTAGATGTCCGCTCTTCAATCGACGTGATGCACGTTACGAAGAATATTTGCGTGAACCTCCTAAGCTTCTTGGGCGTGTATGGGAAGACAAATGATACAAAGGAAGCACGGCAGGACCAGCAACGTTTGAAAGACCCTGATGACCGGCATCCGGAATGGTTTCAAGGTCGTGCAGCTACGCTACGACCAAAGAAGAGAAGGTCATCTTTTTTGAATGCTTGAGCGGTATGAAGGTCCCTTACGGATTCTCGTCCAATATAAAGGGAATAATAAACATGGCGGAGAAAAAGTTCCAAAACCTGAAGTCTCACGACCGCCACGTGATTATGACGCAATTGCTTCCGATTGCTTTGAGGGGGCTCCTGCCGGAAAATGTTCGAGTAGCCATTGTGAAGCTATGTGCATTTCTCAATGCAATCTCTCAGAAGGTAATCAATCCAGAAGTTCTACCACGGTTACAGAACGATGTGGTCCAATGTCTTGTCAGTTTCGAGTTGGTGTTCCCACCATCCTTCTTCAATATTATGACGCACCTCCTGGTTCACCTAGTCGAAGAGATTTCCATTCTCGGTCCTGTATTTCTACACAATATGTTCCCCTTCGAGAGGTTCATGGGAGTATTAAAGAAATATGTTCGTAACCGTGCTAGGCCAGAAGGAAGCATCGCCAAGGGCTATGGAAATGAGGAGGTAATTGAGTTTTGTGTTGACTTTGTTCCTGACCTTAAGCCGATTGGTCTTCCTCGATCGCGGCACGAGGGGAGACTAAGTGGAAAAGGCACGATCGGAAGGAAATCAACGATATGTATGGACGGCCATTCTATGACTGAAGCACACCACACAGTTCTGACCAATTCCAGCTTGGTGGCTCCGTACTTTGAGAAACACAAGAATATATTACGCTCGGACAACCCGGGGAAGCCTGAATCCTGGATTAGGAAGGCCCACATGGAGACTTTCGGCAGTTGGTTGAGAAAACATTTAATGAATGACAATGATGTTGTAGATCAGCTGTACATGTTGGCCAAGACACCATCTTCGACTATAACGACTTTCCAAGGGTACGAGATAAATGGGAATACATTTTACACGATCGCCCAAGATAAAAAGAGCACCAACCAAAACAGTGGTGTCCGCTTTGATGCAGCAACCGAGAATGGGCAAAAGGTCACATATTATGGTTACATAGAGGAGATATGGGAACTTGACTATGGACCCTCCTTTAAGGTCCCTTTGTTCCGGTGCAAATGGTTCAAGCTAACAGGAGGTGGGGTAAAGGTGGACCAGCAATACGGAATGACAATGGTGGATTTCAACAATCTTGGTTACCTTGACGAACCATTCGTCCTAGCGAAAGATGTCGCTCAGGTTTTCTATGTCAAGGACATGAGTAGCAAACCGAGGAAACGGAAAGATAAGAAAACGATCAGTACATCATGCGATGATCCAAAGCGCCACATTGTTCTTTCAGGGAAAAGAAACATCGTGGGAGTGGAGGACAAGACAGACATGTGATACGTCTCCGACGTATCGATAATTTCTTATGTTCCATGCCACATTATTGATGTTATCTACATGTTTTATGCACACTTTATGTCATATTCGTGCATTTTCTGGAACTAACCTATTAACAAGATGCCGAAGTGCCAGTTCCTGTTTTCTGCTGTTTTTGGTTTCAGAAATCCTAGTAACGAAATATTCTCGGAATCGGACGAAATCAACGCCAAAGATCTTAGAATCCCCGGAAGCATCCAGAACACACCAGAGAGGTCAGAGGGGGGCCACAGGCCCACCAAACTACAGGCTGGCGCGGCCAGAGGGGGGGCCGCGCCGCCCTATAGTTTGGCCCCCCTGTCAGCCCTCCTGCGCCGCCTCTTCGCCTATATAAAGCCCCTGGATCAGAAACCCTGAGGCGTTCGACGAAAACCACAGAAACCTTCCAGAGCCGCTGCCATCGCGAGGCCAAGATCTGGGGGGGACGGAGTCTCGTTCCGGCACCTGCCGGAGCGGGGAAGTGCCCCCGGAAGGCTTCTCCATCGACACCGCTGCCATCTCCACCGCCATCTTCATCACCGCTGCTACTCCCATGAGGAGGGAGTAGTTCTCCATCGAGGCTCGGGGCTGTACCGGTAGCTATGTGGTTAATCTCTCTCCATGTACTTCAATACAATGATCTCATGAGCTGCTTTACATGATTGAGATTCATATGAGTTTTGTATCACAATTCATCTATGTGCTACTCTAGTGATGTTATTAAAGTAGTTCTATTCCTCCTGCACGTGTGTAAAGGTGACTAGTGTGTGCACCGTGTGGTTCTTGTCGTAGGCTATGATCATGATCTCTTGTAGATTGTGGAGTTAATTATCATTATGATGGTATTGATGTGATCTATCTGGTTATGTTGATCTATCTTACACTATAAGGTTACTTAAATATGAACAAATTGTGGAGCTTGTTAACTCCGGCATTGAGGGTTCGTGTAATCCTACACAATGCGTTCATCATCCAACAAGAGTGTAGAGTATGCATTTATCTATTCTGTTATGTGATCAATGTTGAGAGTGTCCACTAGTGAAAGTGTAATCCCTAGGCCTTGTTCCTAAATACTGCTGCGTTACTACTGCTTGTTTACTGTTTCACTGTGTTACTACTGTTGCAATACTACCACCATCAACTACACGCCCGAAAGCTATTTTCTGGCACCGTTGCTACTGCTCATATATATTCATACCACCTGTATTTCACTATCTCTTCGCCGAACTAGTGCACCTATTAGGTGTGTTGGGGACACAAGAGACTTCTTGCTTTGTGGTTGCAGGGTTGCATGAGAGGGATATCTTTGACCTCTTCCTCCCTGAGTTCGATAAACCTTGGGTGATCCACTTAAGGGAAAACTTGCTGCTGTTCTACAAACCTCTGCTCTTGGAGGCCCAACACTGTCTACAGGAAAAGGAGGGGGACGTAGACATCAAGCACTTTTCTGGCGCCGTTGCCGGGGAGGAAAGGTAAAAGGCACTCATACTTCGGTTTCAGGTAAAGTACTTTTCTGGCGCCATTGTGTTTGTGCTCGAAGCTATTTCCTTTAGATCCTGCAATTGCAACTTTTTGATTCTTGTTTACACTAGTTAGGCATAATGGAAAACATCTGTGAGCTCTTTGTACTATTTCCTGAGTCAAGACATGAATGGTTTAATGCGAAAATTAAAAAACCCATGGAATCTTATTTGCATGCTAGTAGCAATGATATTAGTATGAACGCTTTGAACACCATTGTTGCTAATGATATGGAAAATTCTAAGCTTGGGGAAGCTGGCTTTGATGAGCATGATATTTTTAGTCCCCCAAGCATTGAGGAGAAAATTTTCTTTGATGATACTTTGCCTCCTATTTATGATGATTATAATGATAGTGGTCTTTTGGTGCCACCTACTATGGAGAGTAAATTTTGTTGTGATTATACTATGCCCCCTACACTTGATGAGAATAATAATGATAGCTACTTTGTTGAATTTGCTCCCACTACAACTAATAAAATTGATTATGCCTATGTGGAGAGTAATAATTTTATGCATGAGACTCATGATAAGAATGCTTTATGTGGTAGTTATATTGTTGAGTTTGCTAATGTTACTACTGAAAGTTATTATGAGAGAGGAAAATATGGTTGTAGAAATTTTCATGTTACTAAAACACCTCTCTATGTGCTGAAATTTTTGAAGCTACACTTGTTTTATCTTCCTATGCTTGTTACTTTGCTCTTCATGAACTTGTTTATTTACAAGATTCCTTTGCATAGGAAGCATGTTAGACTTAAATGTGTTTTGAATTTGCCTCTTGATGCTCTCTTTTGCTTCAAATACTATTTCTTATGAGTGCATCATTAAAACTGCTGAGCCCATCTTAATGGCTATAAAGAAAGAACTTCTTGGGAGATAACCCATGTATTATTTTGCTACAGTACTTTGTTTTATATTTGTGTCTTGGAAGTTGTTTACTACTGTAGCAACCTCTCCTTATCTTAGTTTTGTGTTTTGTTGTGCCAAGTTAAGCCGTTGATAGAAAAGTAAGTACTAGATTTGGATTACTGCACAGTTCCAGATTTCTTTGCTGTCACGAATCTGGGTCTACCTCCCTGTAGGTAGCTCAGAAAATTAAGCCAATTTACGTGCATGATCCTCAGATATGTACGCAACTTTCATTCAATTTGAGCATTTTCATTTGAGCAAGTCTGGTGCCATTTTAAAATTCGTCAATACGAACTGTTCTGTTTTGACAGATTCTGCCATTTATTTCGCATTGCCTCTTTCGCTATGTTGGATGAATTTCTTTGATCCATTAATGTCCAGTAGCATTATGCAATGTCCAGAAGTGTTAAGAATGATTGTGTCACCTCTGAATATGTCAATTTATATTGTGCACTAACCCTCTAATGAGTTGTTTCAAGTTTGGTGTGGAGGAAGTTTTCAAGGATCAAGAGAGGAGTATGATGCAACATGATCAAGGAGAGTGAAAGCTCTAAGCTTGGGGATGCACCCGGTGGTTCACCCCTGCATACATCAAGAAGACTCAAGCGTCTAAGCTTGGGGATGCCCAAGGCATCCCCTTCTTCATCGACAACATTATCAGGTTCCTCCCCTGAAACTATATTTTTATTCCATCACATCTTATGCACTTTACTTGGAGCGTCTGTATGTTTCTTGTTTTTGTTTTTGTTTGAATAAATGCTTGTGTGGGAGAGAGACACGCTCCGCTGGTTCGTATGAACACATGTGTTCTTAGCTCATAATATTCATGGCGAAGTTTTCTTCTTCGTTAAATTGTTATATGGTTGGAATTGGAAAATGATACATGTAGTAATTGCTACTAATGTCTTGGGTAATGTGATACTTGGCAATTGTTGTGCTCATGTTTAAGCTCTTGCATCATATGCTTTGCACCCATTAGTGAAGAAATACATAGAGCATGCTAAAATTTGGTTTGCATATTTGGTCTCTCTAAGGTCTAGATAATTTTTAGTATTAAGTTTGAACAACAAGGAAGACGGTGTAGAGTCTTATAATGTTTTCAATATGTCTTTTATGTGAGTTTTGCTGCACCGGTTCATCCTTGTGTTTGTTTCAAATAACCTTGCTAGCCTAAACCTTGTATCGAGAGGGAATACTTCTCATGCATCCAAAATACTTGAGCCAACCACTATGCCATTTGTGTCCACCATACCTACCTATACTACATGGTATTTTTCCGCCATTTCAAAGTAAATTGCTTGAGTGCTACCTTTAAAATTCCATCATTCACCTTTGCAATATATAGCTCATGGGACAAATAGCTTAAAAACTATTGTGGTATTGAATATGTAATTATGCACTTTATCTCTTATTAAGTTGCTTGTTGTGCGATAACCATGTTTACTGGGGACGCCATCAACCACTCTTTGTTGAATATCATGTGAGTTGCTATGCATGTTCGTCTTGTCTGAAGTAAGAGCGATCTACCACCTTATGGTTAAGCATGCATATGTTAGAGAAGAACATTGGGCCGCTAACTAAAGCCATGATCCATGGTGGAAGTTTCAGTTTTGGACATATATCCTCAATCTCAAATGAGAAAATTATTAATTGTTGTTACATGCTTATGCATAAAAGAGGAGTCCATTATCTGTTGTCTATGTTGTCCCGGTATGGATGTCTAAGTTGAAGAATAATCAATAGCGAGAAATCCAATGCGAGCTTTCTCCTTAGACCTTTGTACAGGCGGCATAGAGGTACCCCTTTGTGACACTTGGTAAAAACAGTGCATTGTGATGATCCGGTAGTCCAAGCTAATTAGGACAAGGTGCGGGCACTATTAGTACACTATGCATGAGGCTTGCAACTTATAAGATATAATTTACATGATGCATATGCTTTATTACTACCGCTGACAAAATTGTTTCATGTTTTCAAAATCAAAGCTCTAGCACAAATATAGCAATCGATGCTTTTCCTCTATGGAGGACCATTCTTTTACTTTCAATGTTGAGTCAGTTCACCTATTTCTCTCCACCTCAAGAAGCAAACACTTGTGTGAACTGTGCATTGATTCCTACATACTTGCTTATTGCACTTATTATGTTACTCTATGTTGACAATATCCATGAGATATACATGTTACAAGTTGAAAGCAACCGCTGAAACTTAATCTTCTTTTGTGTTGCTTCAATGCCTTTACTTTGAATTATTGCTTTATGAGTTAACTCTTATGCAAGACTTATTGATGCTTGTCTTGAAGTGCTATTCATGAAAAGTCTTTGCTTTATGATTCAGTTGTTTACTCATGTCATTACCATTGTTTTGATCGCTGCATTCACTACATATGCTTTACAAATAGTATGATCAAGTTTATGATGGCATGTCACTCCAGAAATTATCTGTGTTATCATTTTACCTGCTCGGGACGAGCAGAACTAAGCTTGGGGATGCTGATACGTCTCCGACGTATCGATAATTTCTTATGTTCCATGCCACATTATTGATGTTATCTACATGTTTTATGCACACTTTATGTCATATTCGTGCATTTTCTGGAACTAACCTATTAACAAGATGCCGAAGTGCCAGTTCCTGTTTTCTGCTGTTTTTGGTTTCAGAAATCCTAGTAACGAAATATTCTCGGAATCGGACGAAATCAACGCCAAAGATCTTAGAATCCCCGGAAGCATCCAGAACACACCAGAGAGGTCAGAGGGGGGCCACAGGCCCACCAAACTACAGGCTGGCGCGGCCAGAGGGGGGGCCGCGCCGCCCTATAGTTTGGCCCCCCTGTCAGCCCTCCTGCGCCGCCTCTTCGCCTATATAAAGCCCCTGGATCAGAAACCCTGAGGCGTTCGACGAAAACCACAGAAACCTTCCAGAGCCGCCGCCATCGCGAGGCCAAGATCTGGGGGACAGGAGTCTCTGTTCCGGCACCCTGCCGGAGCGGGGAAGTGCCCCCGGAAGGCTTCTCCATCGACACCGCTGCCATCTCCACCGCCATCTTCATCACCGCTGCTACTCCCATGAGGAGGGAGTAGTTCTCCATCGAGGCTCGGGGCTGTACCGGTAGCTATGTGGTTAATCTCTCTCCATGTACTTCAATACAATGATCTCATGAGCTGCTTTACATGATTGAGATTCATATGAGTTTTGTATCACAATTCATCTATGTGCTACTCTAGTGATGTTATTAAAGTAGTTCTATTCCTCCTGCACGTGTGTAAAGGTGACTAGTGTGTGCACCGTGTGGTTCTTGTCGTAGGCTATGATCATGATCTCTTGTAGATTGTGGAGTTAATTATCATTATGATAGTATTGATGTGATCTATCTGGTTATGTTGATCTATCTTACACTATAAGGTTACTTAAATATGAACAAATTGTGGAGCTTGTTAACTCCGGCATTGAGGGTTCGTGTAATCCTACACAATGCGTTCATCATCCAACAAGAGTGTAGAGTATGCATTTATCTATTCTGTTATGTGATCAATGTTGAGAGTGTCCACTAGTGAAAGTGTAATCCCTAGGCCTTGTTCCTAAATACTGCTGCGTTACTACTGCTTGTTTACTGTTTCACTGTGTTACTACTGCTGCAATACTACCACCATCAACTACACGCCCGAAAGCTATTTTCTGGCACCGTTGCTACTGCTCATATATATTCATACCACCTGTATTTCACTATCTCTTCGCCGAACTAGTGCACCTATTAGGTGTGTTGGAGACACAAGAGACTTCTTGCTTTGTGGTTGCAGGGTTGCATGAGAGGGATATCTTTGACCTCTTCCTCCCTGAGTTCGATAAACCTTGGGTGATCCACTTAAGGGAAAACTTGCTGCTATTCTACAAACCTCTGCTCTTGGAGGCCCAACACTGTCTACAGGAAAAGGAGGGGGACGTAGACATCAACATGTCAGAAGATTATAATATGTTTGCTGAAATTCCGCCCTTCAAAGTGAACATCGACCCAAGCATTAAGTTAAATGATGAGGATGCTCCATGGATACGGCACAATCGTAAGCAAGCAGGGACACAAGGGAAGAAATGATGTGTAATAATTTTTTGTACCAAACTTTATTGAATGGATCATGTGAATTATATTACCCGTGATGTGTTTGGTGTCCATTTTCGAATGATTCGATTGATTCGAGAAACCACACTGATGATACATGAAATTTGGAGTGATTTAGTCATACTCCTGCCTAGGCGTATAATATGCATACTCGTAGTCTTCATAGCCGCCGCCGTTGTACTGGTAGTCGTCGCCTTCTAAGTTGCCGCCGTCGTCGTCGCTGCTGTCGTCGCTGTCGTCGGGCGGCGCTCGTGGCTCGAACTGAGGGTAGCGCAGGAGGGGGATATCGCCGGCCGTGATGTAGTCCATGACGCTCTGCAGAGTCCGGCCGTACCACCATAGCCGACGGCCGGCCTCGTGGAAGTTCCCAGGAGGCAGACCGTCCTCCTCATACCTGGCGAGCGCCCTGTCACGCCGATTGATGAAGAAGGCGTCCCAAGTATGCTGGTTATCGGGATGCCAGCGGGGATTCATCCGCTGCTCCGGCGTGAGGTCGAGGTAGTAGTGGTTCGTGATGGCCGCCCGGCGCGCAGTACCCTGAGGGACGGGAGGGACCGGCACGCCTCCGGCGCTTAGGCTCCAGCCGGCGGGGACGCGGTAGCCCGGTGGGCAAGGGTAGTTCGAGGCGCAAAGCTCCTCCACCTGCTGGTAGGTTAGAGTGGGTGTGGTGGAAGCCATGAGAGAGTGATGAGAGATTGTAGAGATGTGATAATGCTGACCAAGCTGGGCTACATATATGTAGTGACAAATGGCGGGAAAAATGGGAGCGGGAAGACAGGAGGCGGGAAGAAAGTGGCGGGAAGAAAGAGGCGGGAAGGGCAGACCGGTCTGGAAAAAACACAAACGCGAATACAATGAAACTTGATAGAACCGAACGAAATTGTCCGGCCGGTCGGATGCCGGTCGTGCATTGGTTGGACCGTAGGAAGAAGTCCATATTCTGTACGGCACTTAGGTCACCTCTATTTTTAGGCTCTTTTAAATTATCCTAAGTCATTATATTCTACGTGGCTGCAAGATTTGTTAGCCGGTGCCACCTACTAGCATGACGCGATAAGAATCCATGCTTCGATTGAGCAAGGGAAAACGGCCAGCAGCTGGATGGATGCATGATTGCACTTGATTGAGCAAGGAAGCTAGCTCAGCTAGACGTGCAGGGTAGAAATTTTAAACCGTTGAGATTCACTGGTAGAAAAAGAGGCTTCCGTCCAGCCCCATTAGTAAGTTTTTAGTCGCGGTTCGGCAGGAGAACCGTGACCAAAGGCCTGGGCCCAGGGCGCTCGGTGGCCAGCTGGTGCACGTGAGGGGCTTTAGTCGCGGTTGGCCAGGCCAACCGCGACTAAAGCTCCTCCCCTATATATACCAGTTCAGCACACTCACTTAGCCATTTGGTGCCACTTCTCTTCACAAACTTCACAAGGGGGTGTTAGGTTTGCTTTTGGCTCCTCTTATGCACACAAAGTGTTTGATGAAATGCCCCAAGAGCATGAAACAAACATGATATGAAGTGTCGGAGCCACACTTGAGCTTCCTCATTTATTTTTTCCTCCTCGATCGCGGTTAGCAAGTTGAACCTTTCATATGTGTCATTGATAAAATATGCATGTGTGTAGTTTATTGTTTAATTTCTATTGTTTATAGTTAGTTAATTTAACAAATGCATGATGGTTAATTATATATTTTATATTATAATAATGCAGATGAATCGGCAATGGATGTACGGTAACCGACTCTCCGGCGAGTTCACTACGGGTTTGAAAGATTTCCTCGTAGTGGCTAATGCGAACAAGCAGAAGGGTTTTGTTATCTGTCCATGTGTTGACTGTAAGAATCAGAAGGGTTACTCTTCCTCAAGAGAAGTTCACATGCACCTGCTTCGTCACGGTTTCATGCCAAGCAATAATTGTTGGACCAAGCATGGAGAAAGAGGGGTTATAATGGAAGAAGATGAAGAAGGGGATGATTTCATCGATGAAAGCTATCTTGCTCATTTCGGTGATACTTTCATGGAGGATGCTGAAGGTGAAGGGGAAGGTGAAGGGGAAGGTGAAGGTGAAGAAGAGGCACGTGATGAGCCCGTTGATGATCTTGGTCGGACCATTGCTGATGCACGGAGACACTGCGAAACTGAAAATGAGAGGGAGAATTTGGATCGCATGTTAGAGGATCACAGAAAGTCGCTGTACCTCGGATGCGATGATGGTCTGAAAAAGCTGGGCTGCACACTGGATTTGCTGAAATGGAAGGCACAGGCAGGTGTAGCTGACTCGGCATTTGAAAACTTGCTGAAAATGTTGAAGAATATGTTTCCAAAGAATAATGAGTTGCCCGCCAGGACGTACGAAGCAAAGAAGGTTGTCTGCCCTCTTGGTTTAGAGGTTCTGAAGATACATGCATGCATCAACGACTGCATCCTCTACCGCGGTGAATACGAGAATTTGAATGAATGCCCGGTATGCACTGCATTGCGTTATAAGATCAGAGGCGATGACCCTGGTGACGATGTTGAGGGCGAGAAACCCAGGAAGAGGGTTCCCGCCAAGGTGATGTGGTATGCTCCTATAATACCACGGTTGAAACGTCTGTTCAGGAACAAAGAGCATGCCAAGTTATTGCGATGGCACAAAGAGGACCGTAAGTCGGACGGGGAGTTGAGACACCCCGCAGATGGAACGCAATGGAGAAAGATCGACAGAGAGTTCAAAGATTTTGCAGCTGACGCAAGGAACATAAGATTTGGTCTAAGTACAGATGGCATGAATCCTTTTGGCGAGCAGAGCTCCAGCCATAGCACCTGGCCCGTGACTCTATGCATCTACAACCTTCCTCCTTGGTTGTGCATGAAGCGGAAGTTCATTATGATGCCAGTGCTCATCCAAGGTCCGAAGCAACCCGGCAACGACATCTATGTGTACCTAAGGCCATTAGTTGATGAACTTTTACAGCTGTGGGGCAGACCTGGTGTCCGTGTGTGGGATGAGCACAAAGAAGAGGAATTTGACCTACGAGCGTTGCTTTTCGTAACCATCAACGATTGGCCTGCTCTTAGTAACCTTTCGGGACTGTCAAATAAGGGATACAATGCATGCACGCACTGCTTACATGAGACTGAAAGTGTACATTTGCCAAATTGTAAGAAGAACGTGTACCTTGGGCATCGTCGATTTCTTCCGAAAATTCATACAGTAAGAAAGAAAGGCAAGCATTACAACGGCAAGGCAGATCACCGGCCGAAGCCTGCAGAACACACTGGTGCTGAGGTATTTGATATGGTCAAGGATTTGAAAGTCATCTTTGGAAAGGGTCCTGGCGGACAATCAGTTCCGAAGGGAGCTGACGGGCACGCAGCCATGTGGAAGAAGAAATCTATATTCTGGGAGCTAGAATATTGGAAAGTCCTAGATGTCCGCTCTGCAATCGACGTGATGCACGTTACGAAGAATATTTGCGTGAACCTCCTAAGCTTCTTGGGCGTGTATGGGAAGACAAATGATACAAAGGAAGCACGGCAGGACCAGCAACGTTTGAAAGACCCTGATGACCGGCATCCGGAATGGTTTCAAGGTCGTGCCAGCTACGCTCTGACCAAAGAAGAGAAGGTCATCTTTTTTGAATGCTTGAGCAGTATGAAGGTCCCGTCTGGATTCTCGTCCAATATAAAGGGAATAATAAACATGGCGGAGAAAAAGCTCCAAAACCTGAAGTCTCACGACTGCCACGTGATTATGACGCAATTGCTTCCGATTGCTTTGAGGGGGCTCCTGCCGGAAAATGTTCGAGTAGCCATTGTGAAGCTATGTGCATTTCTCAATGCAATCTCTCAGAAGGTAATCAATCCAGAAGTTCTACCACGGTTACAGAACGATGTGGTCCAATGTCTTGTCAGTTTCGAGTTGGTGTTCCCGCCATCCTTCTTCAATATTATGACGCACCTCCTGGTTCACCTAGTCGAAGAGATTTCCATTCTCGGTCCCTGTATTTCTACACAATATGTTCCCCTTCGAGAGGTTCATGGGAGTATTAAAGAAATATGTTCGTAACCGTGCTAGGCCAGAAGGAAGCATCGCCAAGGGCTATGGAAATGAGGAGGTAATTGAGTTTTGTGTTGACTTTGTTCCTGACCTTAAGCCGATTGGTCTTCCTCGATCGCGGCACGAGGGGAGACTAAGTGGAAAAGGCACGATCGGAAGGAAATCAACGATATGTATGGACGGCCATTCTATGACTGAAGCACACCACACAGTTCTGACCAATTCCAGCTTGGTGGCTCCGTACTTTGAGAAACACAAGAATATATTACGCTCGGACAACCCGGGGAAGCCTGAATCCAGGATTAGGAAGGCCCACATGGAGACTTTCGGCAGTTGGTTGAGAAAACATTTAATGAATGACAATGATGTTGTAGATCAGCTGTACATGTTGGCCAAGACACCATCTTCGACTATAACGACTTTCCAAGGGTACGAGATAAATGGGAATACATTTTACACGATCGCCCAAGATAAAAAGAGCACCAACCAAAACAGTGGTGTCCGCTTTGATGCAGCAACCGAGAATGGGCAAAAGGTCACATATTATGGTTACATAGAGGAGATATGGGAACTTGACTATGGACCCTCCTTTAAGGTCCCTTTGTTCCGGTGCAAATGGTTTAAGCTAACAGGAGGTGGGGTAAAGGTGGACCAGCAATATGGAATGACAATGGTGGATTTCAACAATCTTGGTTACCTTGACGAACCATTCGTCCTAGCGAAAGATGTCGCTCAGGTTTTCTATGTCAAGGACATGAGTAGCAAACCGAGGAAACGGAAAGATAAGAAAACGATCAGTACATCATGCGATGATCCAAAGCGCCACATTGTTCTTTCAGGAAAAAGAAACATCGTGGGAGTGGAGGACAAGACAGACATGTCAGAAGATTATAATATGTTTGCTGAAATTCCGCCCTTCAAAGTGAACACCGACCCAAGCATTAAGTTAAATGATGAGGATACTCCATGGATACGGCACAATCGTAAGCAAGCAGGGACACAAGGGAAGAAATGATGTGTAATAATTTTTTGTACCAAACTTTATTGAATGGATCATGTGAATTATATTACCCGTGATGTGTTTGGTGTCCATTTTCGAATGATTCGATTGATTCGAGAAACCACACTGATGATACATGAAATTTGGAGTGATTTAGTCATACTCCTGCCTAGGCGTATAATATGCATACTCGTAGTCTTCATAGCCGCCGCCGTTGTACTGGTAGTCGTCGCCTTCTAAGTTGCCGTCGTCGTCGTCGCTGCTGTCGTCGCTGTCGTCGGGCGGCGCTCGTGGCTCGAATCGAGGGTAGCGCGGGCGGGGATATCGCCGGCCGTGATGTAGTCCATGACGCTCTGCAGAGTCCGGCCGTACCACCATAGCCGACGGCCGGCCTCGTGGAAGTTCCCAGGAGGCAGACCGTCCTCCTCATACCTGGCGAGCGCCCTGTCACGCCGATTGATGAAGAAGGCGTCCCAAGTATGCTGGTTATCGGGATGCCAGCGGGGATTCATCCGCTGCTCCGGCGTGAGGTCGAGGTAGTAGTGGTTCGTGATGGCCGCCCGGCGCGCAGTACCCTGAGGGACGGGAGGGACCGGCACGCCTCCGGCGCTTAGGCTCCAGCCGGCGGGGACGCGGTAGCCCGGTGGGCAAGGGTAGTTCGAGGCGCAAAGCTCCTCCACCTGCTGGTAGGTTAGAGTGGGTGCGGTGGAAGCCATGAGAGAGTGATGAGAGATTGTAGAGATGTGATAATGCTGACCAAGCTGGGCTACATATATGTAGTGACAAATGGCGGGAAAATGGGAGCGGGAAGACAGGAGGCGGGAAGAAAGTGGCGGGAAGAAAGTGGCGGGAAGAAAGTGGCGGGAAGAAAGAGGCGGGAAAGAACTGGCGAGAAGACAGGCCGGGGAGAACTTATGGGAAGACAGAGGTGGCCGGGAAGAACTGGTGGGAAGCGGGGGGCAGGAAGACAGACGAGGGAAGAAATTGGTTTTTCTGATTTTTTGATATATTATTTATATTTTTAACATTTTGAATTGAATTAGGTTTATTTTTCTGATTTTTTGATATATTATTTGTATTTTTAACATTTTGAATGGAATTAGGTTTATTTTTCTGATTTTTTTGATATATTATTTGTATTTTTAACATTTTGAATTGAATTAGTTTTACTTTTCTTAATTTTTTGATATACTATTTGTATTTTTAACATTTTGAATTGAATAAGTTTTATTTTTCTGAATTTTTTTGATATATTATTTGTATTTTTAACATTTTGAATTGAATTAGTTTTATTTTTCTGAATTTTTTGATATATTATTTGTATTTTATGATTTTGAAATGAATTAGTTTTATTTTTCTGAAATTATTGATATATTATATGTATTTTAAACATTTTGAATTGAATTAGTTTTGTTTTTCTAAATTTTTTGATATACTTTTTTGTATTTTATGATTTTGAAATGAATTAGTTTTATTTTTCTGAGTTTTTCTGTATTTTTAACATTTTGAAAAAACAAAAAGTAATTTGGAAAATACCTTTAGTCGCGGTTGGCCTCGCCAACTGCGACTAAAGGTCTGTGCGCGCGGGAACGAAAAACCCGGCGAAAATGCCTTTAGTCGCGGTCGGTATGGCCAACCGCGATTAAAGGGTACCCTTTAGTCGCGGGTCTCCTCCCCAACCGCGACTAAAGGGGGGGCTATAAATAATTTTGCCCGAACCGTCGCTCCACATCGTCTTCTTCGTCTCTCTGCCGTCCACCTCGTCTCTCTGCCGTCCCCTCGCCGCAGACGCACCTCGCCGTCGCCGCAGACGCCGTCGCCGCCGCCCTCCACGTACGTCGCCGCCGCCCTCCACGCTACGTCGACGTACGCCGTCTGTATACTGTCGCGCACGGCGCACGCGTCGACGTCTCGCCGGCCCCTCGTCGTCACCGGCGCGCCGCCGCCTCTCGCAGAGAAAGAGAGGAGAGGGGCCGCCGCCGCCGCTCCGCTTGCCCCGGCGCCGCTCTGCTCGCCGGCGGCCGCCGCGTGTGGCCGCGCGGTGTGCGCGCATGAGAGAGAGAGGGGAGGCAGATGAGCCTCTGCGCGCCCCTGCCTTTTTTTTTCTTGTTAATTTTGAAATTAAAAATAACTAAAATTTGAGTTTAAAGTTTGTGTAAAAGAAGAACTACAATTTGACTTAAAAAACAAATAATTGAGACTTAAAATTTTGTCTCAAAAAGAACTACACAATTTTACTTAAAAAAAATTGTGTAAAAAAAGAACTAAAATTTGACTTAAAAAAAACTAAAAATTGACTTAAAATTTTTGTCTCAAAAAAGAACTAAAATTTGACTTAAAAAAAACTAAAAATTGACTAAAAAAACCACCGTACGTGCTCGACACGCGGACCCGCGCCGTGCTCGTCGACTTTTCGTCCCCGTACCGTCGTCCTTCCCCACCGGCGCTGGCGCCGCCGCGCGCGCGCCACACAGACAGGGGGAGAGGGAGGCCGGCGGCCGGCCGGGGGCGCGCGCCACACACGCACACATGCAGTAGCTAGGGCGGCGCCCGCCGGCGCCCCGGCCCCTCCAATCTCTCCCGGCGCACACACGCGCTCTACCGCGAAACCCTATCCCACCCCTTCCAGCTCGCCCCCTCCTTTTGCCACCGCCCTTTCGCCACCGCCACCGCCCCCCTTCTTCACTTAATTAATTTGTTTTTACTACATGTTTTCAGGACTGACATATGGCGGACGATAGAGCTGACCCGATTATGAACAACTATGATCCGGACGGTGAAGCCCATATGTTCGGCATCATAAACGGCGATATTATATATGTGCCGACCGGACAAGAAGAAGATGATATCTCTTCTTATCTGAACCTTGACGGTGAAGATGAAGGGCGCCGTCAGTAAGATGATGCCGAACAAACGTCGATAAATGACGATCTTCAAATGGAAGTAGCAACCACCTCCGGCGCCGAGGTATATATATACATTGAGCCTCTGGTGATACAAACTAACTGATTTGAATAAATATGTGTGTACTAACGCGCGCGACTCTCTTTCTTATTTTAGCCCTCGGCCGGATCGTCGAAACAATCGAGTACGTCGTCAAAGCGTGGCGCAACCAAGATGATGAAACAAGGAGAAACATGCACCATCGAGGTTGTCGACAGTGCCACCGGTAGGCCGCTGGAGCCCCGCAAGAACGCCACCAAGTTTGTCAGCCAATGCGGAGCCGTTGTTAGAGACAACGTCCCGATCACCGTCCAGGATTGGAATCAGCCAAAGAAGGCACGTGTTGGTTTCAGTTTTGTCGAGAAGAGAACAAAAAAAGATTGCTTCAAGAAGCTTATGGAACATTTCGTTCTACCTCCGGAATACAACAAATTCGATGAGGAGGGTAACAAGATTGAGGAAAACAAGGAGAGGAGGAGGCTAGTCAAACAGTTCGCTCTTCATAAGATGGCCGACGCATTCCGGAAATTCAAGCAAAATCTAGCCCATGACTTTGTCAAGCAGAAAAAGACTCCGGATTTCAAAGGACAATATGAGAAACTGAAACATGATTGGCCAGAATTTGTGAAGCAAAAGAAATCGGAGCAGTTCATTCAAATATCGAAAAAAAATAAGGAAAATGCGGCTAAGAAGGAGTACAATCATATTATGGGGCCAGGAGGGTATCGCCTTTGGGAGCCTAGGTGGGAGAAGATGGAGAACGAGCTGAGGGTGCGAGGAATCCGTCCAGGTACGGAGGGATGGGACCCAAGGGCCAAAAGCTGGTGGTACGGGCATGGGGGAACGCTGAACCCGGAGACAGGGGAGTGTGTTTACCGGGGCAAAATAATTAAACCCACCCAAGCCCTTATTGACGCAATGAGGGATGCTCAAGAGGGGAAGATCAAGTTCAACAGAGAGAACGACGCGCTGACAAAAGCCCTCGGGAATCCTGAACACGGAGGACGTGTACGAGGCATGGGGCACATTCCGTGGAAAATAGGGTTCCCCCAGAACGATGACCCGTACGGTTACAGAAGCCGTAAGAGAAAGATGGATCGGGAAGCAGATGTTGTGGCGCGGTTGGCATCGGAAATGGATGTGATGAAGAAAACCGTGAGTGTACTAGTAGCCGAAAGAGATGCAGCTCGGGCGCAGCATGAAGATCATCCAGCGGATCTCGGAAGCCAGCAGCGGAGAAGCAGCGTGGCTTCCACGGAGGCCCCACCGGCTGGTGCAGATGCACCGACGATCGAAATTACTGCACTGGAGCCTCTGGTGGTCGAAATTACTGCACCGGAGCCTCCTCGCTACCCCGTGGACGATATAAAGGAGATGAAAGAATGTCATCTGTATTATCCTATCGGGAACATGTCCATGAAGGTAGCCATCGGCAGTGCTTTACCATGTTTACCTGGAGCACTCCACCACAACAACCCCATTCAAGATGGCTATGCTCGTGTCACGGTGGAGGACATAGTCCTAGGGTTTGAGGACCTGGAGATTGACATTGCTACACCTGAACAGGAGAAAAGACTTGGAGATGTCAAGCGCCAGTTCATTCTATGGCAAAAGAAGTTTATCAAGTTTCTAGGCGAGGCGCCAAGGACAACAAGTCCACCCCCCTACGGTGGTGGTGGTGGCGATGGCGGTGGTGGTGGTGGTGGTGGTGGCGGTTCACCTACACCTCCGTCACGTCAGCCGACGCCCCCCAGTCCACAACGTCCGGCGGGTGATCAGACGCCGCCCCCCAGTCCTCGTCCGGCGGGTGATCAGACGCCGCCCCCCAATCCACCTCCGGCAAAGAAGCAGAAGCAGTCCTGGATTATTAACCCGGACCCTTATGTACCTAAGACCACAAAGGTACCGGAGCCATCACTGAAGCCTCTCCCCACAAGGCCTTGGGAACGTAGTGCCGAGGAAGTCGACGCGGCCGCGGCTGCTGATTATGAGAAATGGAAGGCGGACTGCAAGAGGAAAAGAGAGCCCGAGCCCAAGCCAGTATTTTCTGATGAGCAAAAGAAGCGGGCTAAGTCATTTTTGAGCACACCGTCCCAAGCCGCGAAGAATCTGCCTGACGACTATGCACGTGAACTTCGTAGGCAGGCACTCATGCTGAAGGAGAAGAAAGAGCGGGCGGAGAACCAGGAGAACAAAGCCTTGGAGGAGGCCGAGAAAACGGAATTAGAAAGTAAAAAAAGCGGGAAACGAGTTGCCCAGCTCGGGGAACAAAGTAAACAATCGATTGCCCCGCTTATAGTGAAAGCCGCCGGTCCGGATGACCCCGATATCATAGCAGCTGCAGCAGCACAGGGATTGACTATAACGAGTGCCAGAGAACAAGCGGCCAACTTAGGTATTACTCTTCGTGAACTGTTAGGCCTTGATGAGGCGCCAGTGAAGGAGGTAGTAATTACATATGTGAAGAATGGGCCTCTCGTCGAGCCTGCGCAGGAAGAGGATCTACCTCCACAAATGAAAGGTCTGCTGAAATGGTACAAGGGTTACATAAAAAATAAAAACGCCAAAGAATATATTTATGCGGAAGTTAGACATGAGCATCACTTCAAACATTACTATGTACAAATTCATCTGAGTGAATTGTTCCAGCTTTTCAATCTGCGCGAGCCGACAAATCTATCATCAGTTGCTACGTTCTGTAAGTGATTTATTTCTACCCCATCTCGTTCATATTGCCTGCACTATATATATGTCCTAACTATATTGTTGTGTCCGCTATTATACATGCAGAATGAAGATTAAGGAATGCAGAGTAAGGAACATCCATGATGTTGGGTTCATTGACCCACACATCGTTAATGGATATGTGTTGGAGCATCACCCCGCCGACATGGAGGCAGACCTGTGGCAGTTTCTTACAAAGCAGGAACTCAAAAGTGATATTCTATTTCCTTACCATTTTGGGTGAGTGTTTCTGTCTTGAGCACATTCTCTTTTGTTTACTCCATGCATGGTATGTGGTCGGCTAATCGATGAGTTATGCATGACGTACTGTGCATGTATCGTGTCCGCAGGTTCCACTGGATTCTGCTAGTAATTAAAGTTGACACCTCAGAATGTCTCGTCCACGACTCTCTGAATATGGATCCAAAGCTTTGGGTCGGCATGAGAAGAATGCTGCAGAAGTAATTATTTTCATTCATTTGCGCTCTATATCGATCGGCCTATTTCGTTCAGAGGAATAACCTCCGGATGATGCTTAGTCCAGAAGCTCGCTTCCTACCACTTCAAGAGGAACTAGCTGGATGGTTCAGGAGGGAAGTCCTCCATCCTAAAGGAGAACACCATTACGAGGACGTAGAACTTTATATGCATTAAATTATATATGGAAACTTGGTCAAAATTATATATGGTCATCCGATGATATTGAATATATATTGTATATTCCTCTTGAATTCTTTTTGGTTCTAATTTCAAATTTGTTTGAAATTGTACATTCATATGCATGTATGTAGTACCGTAGAATATGTGAAACTCCTTCAAAATTAAAATAAAGCACAAAAGAAATAAAACAATACAAATTAAACAGAAAACTGGTTTAGGGGGGGGGGGGGGGGGCTAAAACCCTAAACCTGCGGCGGCCTTTAGTCGCGGTTGGCCAGAAGAACCGCGACTAAAGGTCCTCCGCCCCGACGGCCGCCTGGCGCCCACGTGGACGGGCCTTTAGTCGCGGTTCGTAAGCAACCGCGACTAAAGGGGGGGCCTTTAGTCGCGCTCATTTGGTCGCGGTTGCGCAACCGCGACTAATGGCAGTTGCGAACCGCGACCAAAGGCCCTTTTTCCACCAGTGATTCTTGATAAATAACATATGGAACATAGTCAGATACGTATGGTATTGTTTTTTTAAGGTACGTATTGATTATGAGTGCATAAAGCTACACCAAGCAATTTAAGTATTATCAACCGAACATGATATTTTTGAATTTTGTATATACATTACATACTCTCTCCCTCCTCAAATAAGTGGGCCTTTAGCCTCAATCTTTGTCTATAAAAGAGTGTACTTCTATATTTCTAATGCATTTATAGTATCAAAAATTGTTTCTCTTTCATCGCACATAAATCAAACCCAACAATCTTTAGCACATGTTTTCTTTATTTTCTACATGCAATTAGCTTATTGGAGGTGAATGAATTTAATAAAGAAAGATGTTCGTTTGCACCTTCCCAATGCAATTGTCTCTCCACTTGGTAATCTCTTTTGAAAAATCCGCACGTCCACTTATTGGTGAACGGATGGAGTATATACTAATTACTCGCATAAATCACAACCTATATCATTCTTCTCATTTTAGATCTATTATTTTGATCCAACAAGTATTTTATTTTTTTAATTTAGAAATAACAAAAGGATCGCGTGATTCAATAATTTGCTATTAAGATGAGGAAAATATTCGGAAATAGAGAAAAAAACGGCGGACATGGATTTGGCTCAAAATATGGTTGAGTGTTATCAGAACGTAATTAATTTCTATAATAAATTTTTCTATGCACAAGTGGTATCATTAGAAATAATTTTAAAAGATAAAGTTTGGTAGGCGAAGCCGATATCTGAAGTGATGAGTATCTGAGAACTTGAGAGAGATTAACTATTTTCAGAGTAAATAAAATTAATTAGCTGAAAAATTACACGTTGGAAGGTGACTAAAGATACATTCCAATTTGACCCTGATAAAATATACATGTGTGATTTTCGAGTATCAATTCTGAAGCATTGTTAACATGTGTAATTTTCGAGTATCAATTCTGAAGTATTGTTAAATAAATATTTGTCGTCCCATCTTTTGTTCATGTTCCCAACACATCTTCATTACGAAAGAAAGAGAATAGTTTGATAACAAAAAAAAAACATTTGAGTTCAAAAAATTAAAGATGGTTATACATGTTTCCTAGCCTAAGCCACACTACAATTTCTCTGAACGATAAAATTGAGAAAAATGAAATGATCGATTAATTCCACATAACGACGATACATATATCACCTAAGTTTTAAATTTGAGCCTATATCTACATAGTACTTCTTCAAGCTTAAAGTCGCTTGCGAATACTAATAACATGAAGATGATGCCCTCGCATTTGCGAGGGCCATGCTGCTAGTTAGATCAACTAACACTCATGGTCAAACTTCCCACTATGGTCACTCATCCTCACAATACTCCACCCTTAGCACACTTAACATCTTCGTTCCTTCCGGCTGAGCTTCCATGTAGGACAATACTACCATATCGATCCTATTAACCCTTAGACCATGGTAGCACAACTCTTTATTATTTTGAATTTTTAACAATTACTTAAATAAACATTATTGGTTTAGTAATAGTAATCTTTATGCAGGATGCAATTATTAATTTATTTTTAAAAAATATACTAGTGTGCCATGGGAGTATTAAAAGGCCTTATATGTACTAGTGTCAGCAAATCATGTTTTAATGTCATAACAAAATATATTAAGATTGATTATCACTCTGTTCGTGAGAGAATTGCCAATAAGCTACTAGATATTAAGTTTATTTCCAGTAAAGGTTGTAGAGGGTTCTACAAAGGCATCGGCAGATAAGGATCTTAATGAGTTTAAATGTTTCAAGGTTGTGATTAAGTGGGTTGTTAAAATTATAGTTTTGTATTTGTTTCCTATATGTACGTGTATATGATGGAGTAGCACTCCAATCCTATATGTATTCATCCTTGTACTGCCACCGACGGAGCTTTTCCATAGCCCTATAACATACACCCGACCCCGTCAGCAGGTTATCGTTTCTTCCATACACTAACAGCGAGGTCTAATTAACTGAGGATACGGCCGGCCGGAATCACCTAACAGTAGCTAGGGCAGCAGTACCTCTTTATTCCTTCGCAGCAAACCAGCTGCTTACAAACGGACTGGATTTAGGATCAAGAAAAATACGCTTAGTGCACAGGGGGTGATTGCATAGCTCTCTATCGCTTAGTGCACAAACCAGATTAATGATCATCAATAAGTGATCGGCGGTCCTCTCTCTCTATCGCACAGCCGGGACCAACGTTTCCCTAACTCCTTGCGGGCAGGATCCACTGAATATCTATCAGTATTAAACAAAAGCTACCTAGCCTAATTGGCGGTGGAGGAGACAAACGTGTTGGGGTTGAGGTTGAGTTGATCACATCGATACAAATGCAGCACCCTCGATAATCTGCAGTGATCTAAACGTCTACGTTACGTCTAGGGCTCGGGAGGGCGACGCCGAGGCGATCGCGCGCCGCCACCCAGCAATGGACGGGAACGCTCCGGATCCCGGACGTCTACGAGTCTATGCGCGTCGGAAGGAGTCTAGGAAGATCCAAACGCAAGGCAACCTGCAAGGAGTCCTTGATGCCCACGAAGGAAAACCAGATCGGATCGGCAGAGAGTCGGCTATAAATCAAGCGCCACCTGATCAGGTATCAAAACACATCAAAAACCCTGACGCCCAGGTCACGATCTACGATCCGGGCGCCGATCCAATCTATACGTCTAAGCGAACCATGTCGTCGGCCGGCGGTGGGAGTGAAAAAGGGGGCTCCGGTGAGGATCCTGCCCACTCGAAGCCGCTTGCTGATGGCCGGGCTGCGGCGACGCCGCTGGATCGTCAGTTGGTAATTGTCGAGACCAAGGAGGAGGACGAGGAGTACGATGGGAACTGGCATGGCATGGAGGAGGATGGACGAAACGTTGGACCTGAAGCTCGCCTCGCGGGGGAGATGGATCTGGAAGATGAGGTTTGCATGGAGGAAGAACCGGAGGAGATCGGGCCTCAAAAAGAGCCAGTTCAATGGCGCCTGCTGGCACGGTATTACTCCCTGAAGGCTGCTAACTATACGGTGATTTACAACCACTATAGGGATGTTTGGAAGATCCGTGGGAAGATGGTGTTTGCACCAATGAAGGACAATTTTTTCATCATCACCTTTGACACCGAGGGTGACTATAGGTTTGTTGCTCGGGGAGGGCCATGGATTCATCAAGGCGTGGCTTGTCTGGTTGCCCCTCTGGATGACAGGGCCCAACCTTCGGAGGCAGTGCTGGATTCAATCCAACTCTGGGTGAAGTTCTACGATGTACCATGGAATAAACAGAATGAGGAGTATGGGAGATTGATTGGCTCAAAACTTGGGGAGGTGAAGGAAGTGGATGTGGATGCTGCTGGACTGGGATTCAGAGATTATCTGCGTGTGCGTATAGAATTACCACTCAACAAGAAACTGATGGCGAGGTTCAAATCGACGATCAAGGGACAGCCGAAGGCGAGATATTACCCCATACGCTATGAGCGGGTGCCACACTTCTGTTTTCATTGCGGTCTCATTGGGCATGATAAGGACCAGTGTGAGATGTTGGATCGGGGCGTGCCGTCCTTGAACTATGACGCGACCCTCAGGTGCTCGCCGACGCGCAAGTTTATGCGCAGAACTATATCTGATCCAGGCGGCCCTCCGGCGAAACGTGGTCTGTTTTTCAGCACTCCAAATAGTAAGGGGAGCGCCTCATCCTTGGGTAACCCGAGTAAATCGTCGCAGATAATCTCTGAGCCTGTGCTGCCTTATATCGTTGAACATCCTGAGACAGTTGACACCCATGATGGTTTCGAGGAGAATGAGAAGAGGACATCTGCCGAGGTGGAGCAGGGACTGGCGGAGACAGTAGACAAGATGAACCTGAGGATGAGTGGGGATCAGCAGATGACTGGGAAGCAGGGAGGAACCAAGGACCCAGTCATCCAGGAGCTTGCGACTGGGAAACAGGAACAGAGGATGCCAGGGATGTACGTAAACCCTTTGTTCCAATCGCTGCTGCAGAAACAACCGTTTCTCCAGCCAGCTGGTAGTAGCTCGCAGTCTGGTGCAAGGTCGAGCGACATGATACCACCGTTGAGAGGCTTGGATGATCTGGACTTCACTTATAGCAGTGCCTCGGATGTGTCGATGGCAAATGCAGATACAGTGCTCGGCAAGCGCGGTGTGGACGAAAGTGAGGTGCAAGGGGAGAAGCTAGAGCTGTCCTTAGCTCTTGACTATGGCGGGCATGGCGGAGGTGCATCGAAGAAGGGAAAGACCACTGCGATGGTGCAGAAGACGGAGTTGCAGCAGTCGGGAGCGCAGAAACCAGCGGGACAGAAGCAAGGGAGAGTGATCCAGCTGGGGGACAAGAACAGGAAGAAGGCAGCGACCGGGCAAGGGGCTCCCGGCACACTGACGAGACCAAATGTGTGGTCTCGTCAGCAGCAATGAATTGCCTATCTTTTAACTGTCGGGGAGCCGGGAATGCCTCGACAGTTAGAGAGCTGTCTACTCTTTCCCAAGTTTGGAGTCCGCGTTTACTGTTTTTGTGTGAAACTAGGCAAAAGAAAAATAAGATGCGTAGCATGCGTCATAGGTTAGGTTTAAAGGGTTTTGTTGGTCATAGTAGTGTTGGTTTAAGTGGTGGGTTAGCTCTTTTTTGGCACGAGAGTCTGGTTGTAGAAGTTAAAGCTATAAATGAAAGAATGATTGATGCGTATGTGCGAGAGTCCCCGAATGCGCCGCAATGGCACCTTACTTGCGTCTATGGAGAACCCCGTGTCGAAAACCGTCACCTCATGTGGGATGCACTCCGTGTGATCAGAGCTGAGTCTGACCTTCCATGGCTTGTGGTTGGTGATTTTAATGAGGCCCTATGGCCTGAAGAGCACTTTTCCACCACAGCTCGCCCAGCTGGACAGATGCAAGCTTTCCGTGATGCACTGAATGATTGTCGTCTAACAGATCTGGGTTTTGCAGGGGTCCCTTATACCTTCGACAATATGCGAAATGGTAGGGCAAACGTGAAGGTTCGCCTGGACAGAGCCGTGGCCACGATGGACTGGAGAGACATGTATGCCGATACTAGGGTCCAGCACCTCGTTTCCCCATGTTCAGATCATTGTCCTATCCTTGTGTCCCTCACGAAGGAAGAAAGGGGAGCTAGGAGACCTCAAAAACGTCAATATGAAGTGCTCTGGGAGAGGGCAGCTGAGTTACCAGAGAAGATAGCGCATGCTTGGACAGAGGCAGGACCTAAGGTCGATTTAGCTGCAGTTAGCAAGGGTTTAAATGAGGTCATGACAGTCTTACAGTCTTGGAGCAAACGCAAGTTTGGAAACGTTCTGCGGGAATTGGACAAAGCTAGGAAACAGCTAGAGCTCCTCATGTTAAATGGTGCGAGCCAGCAAGAAATTCGTAAAGCGTCTGATCATTTGCAGGAAATGCTATATCGCGAGGAGCTTCTATGGCTGCAGCGCTCTAGAATTAGTTGGCTCAAAGAAGGAGACCGTAACACTCGCTTTTTTCACCAAAAGGCAGTGTGGCGGGCGCGGAAGAATAAGATAAAGAAACTGAAGGATGATGATGGAAACTGGCAGTCGACGCCATCTGATATGGAGAGAATGGCGACATCCTATTTTAAGGAATTGTTTACTAGAGACCCTTCCTTAATTTCAGATGATCTTGTGGGCTTGTTCCAGGAAAAGGTCACTCCGGAAATGAACGAGGCATTGTGCAAGGATTTCAGTGACGAGGAGATCGGTGATGCGCTCTTCCAAATTGGGCCCCTTAAGGCGCCCGGTGTAGATGGATTCCCGGCAAGATTTTACCAGCGTAACTGGGCTACGTTGAAAGCAGAGGTTGTCAATGCAGTAAAGGTGTTTTTTGCTTCTGGAAGAATGCCAGATGGCATAAATGATACTGTCATTGTCCTTATCCCCAAAACAGATAATCCGGAGACGTTGAAAGATTTTAGGCCTATAAGCCTGTGCACGGTGCTATACAAGGTTCTATCCAAGTGCATGGTCAATAGACTAAGACCAATTCTTGGGGAGCTCATCTCAAAAAACCAGAGCGCTTTCATCCCCGGAAGATTGATAACTGATAATGCTTTGGTAGCTTTCGAATGCCTTCACTTCATGGAGCAGAATTCAAATCCGGACAAGCAGTTTTGCGCTTACAAGCTGGATCTCTCAAAGGCATATGATCGGGTGGATTGGGTTTTTCTTCAGAAAACGCTGCAGAGAATGGGGTTTGCACACCGGTGGGTCGATTGGATAATGTTATGTGTGACCACGGTGCGGTATACTGTCAAGTTTAATGGATCCCTTCTTGATGCGTTTTCGCCTTCCCGGGGTCTCCGGCAAGGTGATCCCCTGTCCCCCTTTCTGTTCCTTTTTGTTGCCGATGGTTTGTCAGCTCTGTTAAACATGGAAGTTCAGAGGAATACAATTGAACCCATCCACATTTGTAGGCGTGCTCCGGGTATTTCACACCTCCTGTTCGCCGATGATAGTTTGCTCTTTTTTAAGGCAGATGTGGCTCAGGCCAACAGGATAAAGCAAGTGCTAGGAGCTTTTACTGGGAGTACTGGTCAGCTCATAAACCCGGGGAAGTGCTCCATCATGTTCAGCTCGTCTTGCCCTCAGATTATTCGAGATGAGATTAAGAATACTCTGCATATAACAGCTGAAGCGTTTGAAACGAAATATTTGGGTCTGCCTACCCCCGAGGGTAGGATGAATAAAGAGAGGCTCCAGAGCATCCAAGCAAAGTTAGGGAAGAGGTTAACCACTTATGAGGACAATTTCATGACACAGGCTGCTAAAGAAGTGCTCATTAAGTCTGTGGCACAGGCGCTTCCAGTTTACCTCATGGGAGTTTTTAAATTGCCATATGGACTCTGTGATGAACTTACAAAAATGATTAGAGATTTCTGGTGGGGTGCGGAGAATGGCCAAAGAAAAGCTCATTGGATAGCGTGGGACAAGCTCCTGCGTTCCAAAGACCAGGGAGGTTTAGGGTTTAAGGACCTTCGTTTGTTCAATCAGGCTCTTCTCGCTCGTCAGGCCTGGAGGCTCATCCAATTCCCGGACTCTCTATGTGCGCAGTTGCTAAAGGCCAAATATTTCCCTAATGGCAACCTGATTGATACTGTCTTTACAGGAAACGCCTCATCGACGTGGTTGGCGATCGAGCATGGGCTGCAACTTCTGAAAAAGGGTGTTCTGTGGCGGGTAGGAAACGGTACAAAAATAAGAACATGGCGCGACCCCTGGATACCACGAGGGGATTTCAAGGCTAATGCACCACGTCGAAGCTGTAGGTTTCGCTGGGTGTCGGACTTCCTGACGGCAACTGGGACATGGGATAGCCAGCGGGTAAATCATTATTTCTCTTCAGAGGATGCCGTTAAGATTCTTCAGATAAAGACCTCAGCGAGGAATGAGGATGACTTCCTGTCTTGGGCTCCAGAGCAAACAGGTATCTATCTTGTCTTGTGATGGGTACCGCCTTGCATTAGAGGAACATCTTCATGGTCATGGCCTTGAAGCTACTAGCAGTCGGCCAAATGGCGAACGTCCAAGTTGGAAGTTGATTTGGAAGTGTCCGGTGCCTCCGAAGGTCCAGAACCTGGTTTGGAAAATTGGTCGCAATGCCCTCGCCACACAAGTGAATAAGCACAGGCGAGGAATTAAAACTCCCCCGCTGTGTCTCATCTGTGGACAGGAAAACGAAGATACTTTCCATGCGTTTGTCCGCTGCCCGCCTGCCAGGGACCTTTGGAATGCCATGCGAGAAACGTGGGACATCCCGGCGGATACTGAGCTAAAGAATACGGGTACGGAGTGGCTGTTACATCTTATTCATGGCCTGTCGGAGGAACAGCGAGCAAGAACCTTCATGCTGCTTTGGCGGATCTGGTATGTGCACAACGAGATCACCCACGACAAGCCTCTGCCATCTGTGGAGGGATCGAGACGTTTCCTGCTAAGCTACTTGGAATCGCTCATGCTGATTAAGCAATGGCCGGACAAAGATGTGGAGAAGGGGAAGATGATCGTATCCCATGACAAGGGGTTCAAACGAGCCCATGATCCAAGCGTGGGAAGGGAGAAGGAAAAGAAGAAGTGGGTCCCTCCCAAACCGGGCGTGCTCAAAGTTAATGTGGATGGGTCCTGGGCGCCTAGTGGAGCAGCTGGGGCTGGGATGGTAATCAGGAATAGCGAAGGCGATGTCGTACTGGCCGCTTGCCGTCAGCTGGTTGGCTGTCAGGACGCTACAGAAGCGGAGATCACGGCGCTAGAAGATGGCCTGAAGCTGGCGCTACTATGGACACACCTGCCTCTTATTATTGAGACAGATTGCATGGTGGCGCTGGACCTTATCAAGGGCGGGTCTCCAAATCTGTCTGTCTACGCTTTCCAGATATCCAGAATTCGAGATTTACTAAGGGAAAGAGAGTGCAATTGCACGAAAGTGGACCGGACGGCAAATTTTGTTAGTCACGGTCTGGCGCAACTTGGAAGAGTTCAAGCTAGAACGCAAGTATGGTTCTCACAGTTTCCTTCTGAGATTGCTGAGGCCCTGGACGTTGATTGTAACTCTATGAATGTGTAATTTAATTTCTTTCCCCCGCAAAAAAAAAAAAAAAAAAAAGAGTTGATCACATCGAATAGAGAAGGATACTGATATATTTTGTCTCCTAACGACCGTTATGTTGACATTCGCGTCAACAAACTAACAACGCGCCTTGATTAGTGGATGAGAAAGTCCACAACAAGTTCTTAAACTACGTGTCTTCATTGTGCTTATTACTAGTCTGCGAGCCTGCCTTACTTGTATGCACGGCCTAAGATATCTTAGTACCGCTGTACACAGCTACAGGCCAGGCGTAGAGTCACTGTTTGAAGTATTGGATGGTTGTTTTGAAAAGAACTGGAGAATATGGTATTTGATCTGAATTTATGTGAATTTCTATGTTTTAAGAAGGGGTACCAAGACTACTTCTAGCTTTGTTTTAAGTCAAATATTTAAAATTTTGACCAAATTAATTTATATAGAAATGTTACAGTATTTATGAGATTAAATTGGTATCACTTGATCCGCCTGGAAATGTAATAATTTCATAATATAACAATATGATGTCATATATATTCATATTTTCTTCTATACTGTTTGTTACTCCCTCCGTTTCAGTTTACTAGTTTTACGCGTATCTTTAGGTCGTCAAAATTAGAAGTGCACTTATTGGTGATAAGGAGTAGTACAAGCCAAACCGAGGCATGCAGAGACACTACAGGAATGGCTCGCTGCGCCGACGGCCGTGGCGTACGCCGACGGCCAAATGTCGGGGCCGTCGGCGTACGTCCGGTCCATGGCAGCGGCCCCTGTAGCCCCTCGGCGTAGACATACCCTCGGCGTAGAGACGGCTACGCCGACGGCCACCCTCGGCGTACTAAAGGCCGTCGGCGTAGCACTAGCATGTGCTCCGGTCCCGCTCCGGCCGTGACGGCCGGCTCACGGCGTCAGCGAGGCGCCGAGGGCCACCCTCGGCATAGGGCATCACCCACCTATGCCGACGGCCACCCTCGGCATACATTTTTTTTTTCTTTTTTTCTTCTCGGTCATTAACTTTATATTATGTTTGTTTTATTTATGTACTAGTATGAATTATGTAAAAATAGTTACTTTTTTAAAGAAAAAAATGGTAGATGGCTTATGTAGATCCCACGAGTGACGCTCTTCGTAGACGGGTCGACGGGATCCAGTAGGCCCAACATCTGCTATCGATGTACATATGTCCTAAAACAAAGGAAAAAAGTCCATTGCTAACCCTAACTCTAACCCTAACCCTAACCCTAGGGGTAGATTTGCGGGGTCCCCGCCCCCTAGGGTTTCCCTAGATACAAACCACCGGAGCGTCCGAATCGCTGGAAACTCCAGCTACGGCTCATCCGGGGCCTATTTCATTCCAAACCTATGGTTTCCATGTGCATATGTCCTAAACAAAGCAAAGAAATTAAAAAAATCCATTGGTGAACCCTCGCACGAAAAAAGCTATAGGGGTAGATCTGCAAGGTCCCCGGCCTAGGGTTTCCCAAGATACGAGATCACCGGAGCGTCGAATCGCTTGAAAACTTGCATTTGTCCCTAACATATGTGTACAAGTGTGATGTAAGGTTTGTCTAACCTTGCATGTACCCCGCGTTGACGATTTCCGCATACATGGGCCGACACTTGGTAAAATCCAGGATTTGTATGTGGAAACTCCTGCTACGGCTCATCCGGGGCCTATTTCATTCCAAACCTATGGTTTCCATGTGCATATGTCCTAAACAAAGCAAAGAAATTAAAAAAATCCATTGGTGAACCCTCGCACGAAAAAAGCTATAGGGGTAGATCTGCAAGGTCCCCGGCCTAGGGTTTCCCAAGATACAGATCACCGGAGCGTCGGAATCGCTTGAAAACTTGCATTTGTCCCTAACATATGTGTACAAGTGTGATGTAAGGTTTGTCTAACCTTGCATGTACCCCGCGTTGACGATTTCCGCATACATGGGCCGACACTTGGTAAAATCCAGGATTTGTATGTGGAAACTCCTGCTACGGCTCATCCGGGGCCTATTTCATTCCAAACCTATGGTTTCCATGTGCATATGTCCTAAACAAAGCAAAGAAATTAAAAAAATCCAATGGTGAACCCTCGCACGAAAAAAGCTATAGGGGTAGATCTGCAAGGTCCCCGGCCTAGGGTTTCCCAAGATACAGATCACCGGAGCGTCGGAATCGCTTGAAAACTTGCATTTGTCCCTAACATATGTGTACAAGTGTGATGTAAGGTTTGTCTAACCTTGCATGTACCCCGCGTTGACGATTTCCGCATACATGGGCCGACACTTGGTAAAATCCAGGATTTGTATGTGGAAACTCCTGCTACGGCTCATCTGTGGCCTATTTTATTCCAAACCTATGGTTTCCATGTGCATATGTCCTAAACAAAGCAAAGAAAATAAAAAAATCCATTGGTAAACCCTCGCATGGAAAAAGCTATAGGGGTAGATCTGCGGGGTCCCCGCCCTAGGGTTTTTTCAAGATACAGACTATCGGATCGTCGGAATCGCTGGAAAACTTGCATATGCCCATAACATATGTGTACAAGTGTGATGTAAGGTTTGGCTAACCTTGGATGTACCCGTTGTTGACGATTTCCGCATACATGGGCTAACACTTGGTAAAATCCAGGATCTGTATGTGGAAACTCTCGCCACGGCTCAAATGGAGCCTATTTTATGGTAAAGTATGCCCAACCTATGGTTTCCATGTACATATGTCCTAAATAAACCAAAACAAGTAAAAAATTACATTGGTAAACTCTCGCACGCAGAAAGCTATAGCGGTAGATCTACGGGGTCCCCGCCCTAGGGTTTCCCAAGATACAGATCACCGGAGCGTCAGAATTGTTGGAAAACTTGCATCTGCCCCTAACATATATGTACAAGTGTGACGCGTCATTTTATGTGCTAAATGTTTTCCGTTTCGCGCGTTGGCGGACGGGTGCACGCGCGCCCGTGCGGCCATACCGCATGTCCCGTTGGCCCCGTTTTGCGCGATTGGCAAAGCAAACGGAGCCAAAAAATCGAGCGGAGCCGCGTGGCGTCATTTTATGTGTCCTAGTAACCACTGCAAAAGACGGAACTGGGATACGGCAATTATCTTGGAGAACCCTTCACGAACAGGGCTATCTCGTCCGGAGTTCTATGGCTTTTAGGGGAAATGAGTAGGAAACGGCCCGTTTCACCACATAGTTTGTCGGAACGAGGCCATATTTGGCACGTGCGTGGGCCTTAGGATGGGAAGCAAGGCCCCGGTCGCGGATTTCCAATCCGAACCACGGGCGATGGTTTTTCCATTTTCGGGGTGCCGGAAGGGCTTTTTTGTGAAGCGGCTACATGGTGCGCATTTCAGTATCGCGCGGGACCTCCGCGCGGCGGTAGGATACCTCCTACGCACCACCTATCAAATGCCCAATGCGCGCGGAAGCCATCTGGGAATCCCACCCGCTTCCTGCGGTGCCCCGCCGAATCCGCTGGAAACTGTCCGGATTTGAACTGGGGCGACACTTTCCTTCGCTCAATAAATGGAGGGAAAAATGTTTTTAGGTCTAGGACGCATCATTTTATGTGCTAAATATTTTCCGTTTCGCGCGTTGGCGGACGGGTGCACGCGCGCGCCCGGTACGGCCATACCGCATGTCCCGTTGGCCCCGTTTTGCGCAGTTGGCAAAGCAAACGGAGCCAAAAAATCGAGCGGAGCCGCGTGGCGTCATTTTATGTGTCCTAGTAACCACTGCAAAAGATGGAACTGGGATACGGCAATTATCTTGGAGAACCCTTCACGAACAGGGCTATCTCGTCCGGAGTTCTATGGCTTTTAGGGGAAATGAGTAGGAAACGGCCCGTTTCACCACATAGTTTGTCGGAACGAGGCCATATTTGGCACGTGCGTGGGCCTTAGGATGGGAAGCAAGGCCCCGGTCGCGGATTTCCAATCCGAACCACGGGCGACGGTTTTTCCATTTTCGGGGTGCCGGAAGGGCTTTTTTTTGTGAAGCAGCTACATGGTGCGCATTTCAGTATCGCGCGGGACCTCCGCGTGGCGGTAGGATACCTCCTACGCACCACCTATCACATGCCATATGCGTGCGGAAGCCATCTGGGAATCCCACCCGCTTCCTGCGGTGCCCCGCCGAATCCGCTGGAAACTGTCCGGATTTGAACTGGGGCGACACTTTCCTTCGCTCAATAAATGGAGGGAAAAATGTTTTTAGGTCTAGGACGCGTCATTTTATGTGCTAAATGTTTTCCGTTTCGCGCGTTGGCGGACGGGTGCACGCGCGCGCCCGGTACGGCCATACCGCATGTCCCGTTGGCCCCGTTTTGCGCAGTTGGCAAAGCAAACGGAGCCAAAAAATCGAGCGGAGCCGCGTGGCGTCATTTTATGTGTCCTAGTAACCACTGCAAAAGACGGAACTGGGATACGGCAATTATCTTGGAGAACCCTTCACGAACAGGGCTATCTCGTCCGGAGTTCTATGGCTTTTAGGGGAAATGAGTAGGAAACGGCCCGTTTCACCACATAGTTTGTCGGAACGAGGCCATATTTGGCACGTGCGTGGGCCTTAGGATGGGAAGCAAGGCCCCGGTCGCGGATTTCCAATCCGAACCACGGGCGACGGTTTTTCCATTTTCGGGGTGCCGGAAGGGCTTTTTTTTGTGAAGCAGCTACATGGTGCGCATTTCAGTATCGCGCGGGACCTCCGCGCGGCGGTAGGATACCTCCTACGCACCACCTATCACATGCCATATGCGCGCGGAAGCCATCTGGGAATCCCACCCGCTTCCTGCGGTGCCCCGCCGAATCCGTGAAACCGTCCGGATTTGAGCTGGGCGACACTTTCCTTCGCTCAATAAATGGAGGGAAAAATGTTTTTAGGTCTAGGACGCGTCATTTTATGTGCTAAATGTTTTCCGTTTCGCGCGTTGGCGGACGGGTGCACGCGCGCGCCCGGTACGGCCATACCGCATGTCCCGGCGGCCCCGTTTTGCGCAGTTGGCAAAGCAAACGGAGCCAAAAAATCGAGCGGAGCCGCGTGGCGTCATTTTATGTGTCCTAGTAACCACTGCAAAAGACGGAACTGGGATACGGCAATTATCTTGGAGAACCCTTCACGAACAGGGCTATCTCGTCCGGAGTTCTATGGCTTTTAGGGGAAATGAGTAGGAAACGTCCCGTTTCACCACATAGTTTGTCGGAACGAGGCCATATTTGGCACGTGCGTGGGCCTTAGGATGGGAAGCAAGGCCCCGGTCGCGGATTTCCAATCCGAACCACGGGCGACGGTTTTTCCATTTTCGGGGTGCCGGAAGGGCTTTTTTTTGTGAAGCAGCTACATGGTGCGCATTTCAGTATCGCGCGGGACCTCCGCGCGGCGGTAGGATACCTCCTACGCACCACCTATCACATGCCATATGCGCGCGGAAGCCATGTCGGGAATCCCACCCGCTTCTGCGGTGCCCCGCCGAATCCGCTGAAACCGTCCGGATTTGAGCGGGCGACACTTTCCTTCGCTCAATAAATGGAGGGAAAAATGTTTTTAGGTCTAGGACGCGTCATTTTATGTGCTAAATGTTTTCCGTTTCGCGCGTTGGCGGACGGGTGCACGCGCGCCCAGTCCGGCCATACCGCATGTCCCGGCGGCCCGTTTTGCGCAGCTTGGCAAAGCAAACGGAGCCAAAAATCGAGCGGAGCCGCGTGGCGTCATTTTATGTGTCCTAGTAACCACTGCAAAAGACGGAACTGGGATACGGCAATTATCTTGGAGAACCCTTCACGAACGGGGCTATCTCGTCGGAGTTCTATGGCTTTTAGGGAAATGAGTAGGAAACGGCCCGTTTCACCACATAGTTTGTCGGAACGAGGCCATATTTGGCACGTGCGTGGGCCTTAGGATGGGAAGCAAGGCCCGGTCGCGGATTTCCAATCCGAACCACGGGCGACGGTTTTTCCATTTTCGGGGTGCGGAAGGGCTTTTTTTTGTGAAGCGGCTACATGGTGCGCATTTCAGTATCGCGCGGGACCTCCGCGCGGCGGTAGGATACCTCCTACGCACCACCTATCACATGCCATATGCGCGCGGAAGCCATGCGGGAATCCCACCCGCTTCTGCGGTGCCCGCCGAATCCATTTGAAACCGTCCGGATTTGAACTGGGCGACACTTTCCTTCGCTCAATAAATGGAGGGAAAAATGTTTTTAGGTCTAGGACGCGTCATTTTATGTGCTAAATGTTTTCCGTTTCGCGTGTTGGCGGACGGGTGCACGCGCGCGCCGATGCACGGCCATACCGCATGTCCCGGCGGCCCCGTTTTGCGCAGTTGGCAAAGCAAACGGAGCCAAAAATCGAGCGGAGCCGCGTGGCGTCATTTTATGTGTCCTAGTAACCACCGCAAAAGACGGAACTGGGATACGGCAATTATCTTGGAGAACCCTTCACCAAACGGGCTATCTCGTCCAGGAGTTCTATGGCTTTTAGGGAAATGAGTAGGAAACGGCCCGTTTCACCACATAGTTTGTCGGAACGAGGCCATATTTGGCACGTGCGTGGGCCTTAGGATGGGAAGCAAGGCCCCGGTCGCGGATTTCGAATCCGAACCACGGGCGACGGTTTTTCCATTTTCGGGGTGCCGGAAGGGCTTTTTTTGTGAAGCGGCTACATGGTGCGCATTTCAGTATCGCGCGGGACCTCCGCGCGGCGGTAGGATACCTCCTACGCACCACCTATCACATGCCATATGCGCGCGGAAGCCATCTGGGAATCCCACCCGCTTCCTGCGGTGCCCAGCCGAATCCGCTGGAAACTGTCCGGATTTGAACTGGGGCGACACTTTCCTTCGCTCAATAAATGGAGGGAAAAATGTTTTTAGGTCTAGGACGCGTCATTTTATGTGCTAAATGTTTTTCCGTTTCGCGCGTTGGCGGACGGGTGCACGCGCGCGCCCGTGCGGCCATACCGCATGTCCCGGCGGCCCCGTTTTGCGCGATTGGCAAAGCAAACGGAGCCAAAAAATCGAGCGGAGCCGCGTGGCGTCATTTTATGTGTCCTAGTAACCACTGCAAAAGACGGAACTGGGATACGGCAATTATCTTGGAGAACCCTTCACGAACAGGGCTATCTCGTCCGGAGTTCTATGGCTTTTAGGGGAAATGAGTAGGAAACGGCCCGTTTCACCACATAGTTTGTCGGAACGAGGCCATATATGGCACGTGCGTGGGCCTTAGGATGGGAAGCAAGGCCCCGGTCGCGGATTTCCAATCCGAACCACGGGCGACGGTTTTTCCATTTTCGGGTGCGGAAGGGCTTTTTTTGTGAAGCGGCTACATGGTGCGCATTTCAGTATCGCGCGGGACCTCCGCGCGGCGGTAGGATACCTCCTACGCACCACCTATCACATGCCATATGCGCGCGGAAGCCATGCGGGAATCCCACCCGCTTCTGCGGTGCCGCCGAATCCGCTGAAAGCTGTCCGGATTTGAACTGGGCGACACTTTTCTTCGCTCAATAAATGGAGGGAAAAATGTTTTTAGTTCTAGGACGGGTCATTTTATGTGCTAAATGTTTTCCGTTTCGCGCGTTGGCGGACGGAGTGCACGCGCGCGCCCGGTGCGGCCATACCGCATGTCCGGCGGCCCCGTTTTGCGCAGCTTGGCAAAGCAAACGGAGCCAAAAATCGAGCGGAGCCGCGTGGCGTCATTTTATGTGTCCTAGTAACCACTGCAAAAGACGGAACTGGGATACGGCAATTATCTTGGAGAACCCTTCACGAACAGGGCTATCTCGTCCGGAGTTCTATGACTTTTAGGGGAAATGAGTAGGAAACGGCCCGTTTCACCACATAGTTTGTCGGAACGAGGCCATATTTGGTACGTGCGTGGGCCTTAGGATGGGAAGCAAGGCCCCGGTCGCGGATTTCCAATCCGAACCACGGGCGACGGTTTTTCCATTTTCGGGGTGCCGGAAGGGCTTTTTTTTGTGAAGCAGCTACATGGTGCGCATTTCAGTATCGCGCGGGACCTCCGCGCAGCGGTAGGATACCTCCTACGCACCACCTATCACATGCCATATGCGCGCGGAAGCCATCTGGGAATCCCACCCGCTTCCTGCGGTGCCCCGCCGAATCCGCTGGAAACTGTCCGGATTTGAACTGGGGCGACACTTTCCTTCGCTCAATAAATGGAGGGAAAAATGTTTTTAGGTCTAGGACGCGTCATTTTATGTGCTAAATGTTTTCCGTTTCGCGCGTTGCCGGACGGGTGCACGCGCGCGCCCGGTACGGCCATACCGCATGTCCCGGCGGCCCTGTTTTGCACAGTTGGCAAAGTAAACGGAGCCAAAAATTCGAGCGGAGCCGCGTGGCGTCATTTTATGTGTCCTAGTAACCACTGCAAAAGACGGAACTAGGATACAGCGGATTCGGTCAAAGGGGTAGACCGCCAGATCTAAAGGGTAGACCGCGCACTCAAGTTAATGTCGACGTGGTAAAAAAGGTAATCTGGACGTAATATAATATATACTAGTAAAAAAAATTATATACTAGTAAAACAATGAAAGAAAAAAATAAAAAAAAAGAAAGAAAAAAAATTAAAAAAAATACATTATGCCGAGGCGGCCCCTCGGCGTATCATCAACCCTCGGGGTATTCAAACCCTAGCCGCGGGTCGAAAACACCTGGTCGGCCGCCTTGGGTCCACCTCGATGGGTAACCCGAGGGTGGCCCTCGGGGTATCACCTGGTCGGAATCGCGTTTTCCTTTCTTTCCCCAAATCTCCCGCACGCCCGCCGCCCCCAAAGTCTTTTCCCCAAATCTCCCGCCACCGCCGCCTCCTGCCCGCCGCCCCCGCCACCCCCTCCTCCTCCTGCCCGTCGCCGCCGCCTCCTGCCCGCCGAAACAGCCGCCTCCGGCCCGCCGCCACCCCCTCCTCCTGCCCCGTCGCGCGCCGCCTCACCGCCCGCCGCCACCCCCTCCTCACCTCCTCGTCGCCGCCGCCTCCTGCCGTTTGCCCGCCTCCTGCCCGCCGAAACCGCCGCCTCCAGCCCGTCCCCCGCCTTTGCTGCCCGCCGCCGCCTCCCGCACGTCGCCGCCGCCTCCTGCCCGCCGAAACCGCCGCCTCAGCCCGTCCCGCGCTTTGCTGCCCGCCGCCGCCTCACGCACGTCGCCGCCGCCTCTCGCCCATCCCCGCCACCTCCTGCCCGTCCTCGCCGCCTCCTGCCCGTCGCCTCCGCCTTCGACCCGCCACCTCCGCAGCGGCATCAGCCTGATAGGTCTTGTGATACCACAAGGTGTAGATTTCTGCCCTACGGAATTGTCTTTGTGACCACCGTAGTTGCTGTATTCGGATACATTATTCCTGCAGATTGCATGTGTACACAGTACCTACGAAAATGAGAAAGAAAAGTTCAAATAGTGCGTAGACATACACCATCCTAGGTGGAAAACTTGCTTGTGTTGTATACATTTTACTTGGCTAGCTGCTAACTAGGAAAATATTTTCATAGTTTGTAGCTGATACTTAGCTTGGCTAGCTAACTAGGAAAATATTTTCATGTTTTGTAACCGAGAATTTCTTAGCTGATACTTAGCTGATACTTATCTTGGCTAGCTGATAAATGCAAATGTGAATTTCTTCTAATAATATGTATTTGTAATAGGCCATGCCATGACCGCCTCGTCTTGAGCACCCCGGCGTGACGATCCCGGATCTTGACGCGCTTCTCGACGGCCGCCGACATCGACACTCGGTTGTTCGACTACTTCCTCTACAGCCGAGGGTGAGCTAAATTTCCAACTTCTTCTCCGCATTTTATTTATGTCACTAGATTCATTTTCCAAGTCAAGTTGCGTAACCTAGGTGTCACTTCCCGTCCTCAAGCGTTACGCGGATAAATATGCATTAGTGGTCGGCATATTTTCAACCGTAATGCTTGCGGCATTTACGGGACAGTCGGCGGATCCGTAGTTGGGTACGTTCTCCATGCTCTGCTCCGGTCCGAGTCAGGATTTCGGCAGCGCCTCACCGTTGTTCTCCGGATGCACATCCTCTTGTCTTTTTGGCGAGACGTGTATCGGGAGAGCAGCGGGGAGGTGCTGCCGAAATTTTGACTCGGACCGGGGTAGAGCATGGAGAACGTACTCAATCTACGGATCCGGCGGCTGCTAGGAGCCCACCTAGTAGAGATGTAGGTTGATGCATTCGTTTTGCCTGTTAAAAAAAATTAAAATATGATGCATTTTCCTATTTGATATAAATGCTATGCTTGTCGTTTGGCTTCCAATAGAGCAGAGGATGGCTGATAATGGATGGATGTACACCGGCCGTGTTAGTGCGACTAATAAAACAGATGAGTGGATAAGGAAGACTTGGCATTTAGTGAAGGAGTTGGCGCGTGGTACAAAACAGAAGGTTCAGCCACTTTGCCCGTGCAATCGTTGCTTGAAGCATCACCGTCGTGGAAAGGATGACATGATTAAACACCTTACGCAATATGGGTATATGCCTCGTTACGTCACGCAGATCGACTTTGATGAGCACGAACGTGACAGAGGTGAGGTGATGCGGCAGCGGCTCAATGGCAATGAGTACGATGGGGTTAGAGACTTTCTAGATGATCTTGTCGATGCCCACATGCCAGAGTCGCCACCTTCACGGGAGGACCCGCCGAGAACCGGAGGAACCTCCGTAACCGGAGGAACCAGAGCCGACCGCGAAGGCCTTCTATGATATGATAGCCGCTGCTAAGACGCCTCTGTACGATGGCGCCGAGATTTCTCAGCTCGATGCCATCTCCCAATGTCTAGCCGACAAGACCCGGTACAACACCACCCGTGACGGCTTCGAAGCAAGTCTGAAAACAACCGGTAACATGTTGCCCAAAGGGCATTGTCTGCCTAAACGCCTGCACGAGACGAGGCAACTCATGTCGGCGCTCAACATGGATTATCAAAGGATAGACTGTTGTGAACATGGCTGTGTTCTCTTAAGAGCTTGATTTGCGGAGGACAAGTACTGTCCCATTTGTAAGGCCTCTAGGTATGAAGAGGTAACGGGAAAGGATGGTCAGGTGAGGCAGTCAAAGATCGCAAAGTCGATTCTTCGGTATCTCCCATTCATAAAAAGAATCCAGCGGCTTTACTTGATCGAGGAGACCGCCAAGCAGATGATGTGGCACAAGATGGGGACTCGAATAAAGGACAATCGAGGGGCGGACGAAGATGGGACATCCATCCGATGGCAATGCATGGAAGAACTTTGATAGAAAATACCCCCATAGGGCAGCGGATGCTCGGAATGTCGAATTGCGATAGCTACGGATGGCTTCAATCCATATGGTATGTCGAATTCCAATTACGGTTGTTGGCCCGTGTTTGTAATTCCGCTCAATCTCCCTCCCGGAGTCCTAATGACGAGGAAGACCATGTTTACGTCGCTGATCATTCCAGGGCCCCATTACCCGGGGAAGAACTTGAGTGTCTACATGCAGCCGATTGTGGACGATTTGAACCACTCTTGGCACCACGGGACGTTGACGTACGACCGAGCATCGAAGACAAACTTCTGCATGAAAGTTTGGTTGCAGTATACCATGCATGACATGCCCGGGTACGCCCTAACATGCGGATGGTGTACAGCTGGTAAATGGCCATGCCCGGTGTGCGAGGCATCGACTTGCGTTCCTTTGGCTAAGAAAGGGTCGCAAGTATGTTGCGTTTGACACGAATCGGCCGTACCTCAAACGGAGGCATCCGTTCGAGAAGACAAAAAGAACTTCAAGAAAGGCAAAGTTGTGCATGAAGTAACAGAGGTGCCAAAGTTCGATGGTATAGCTGTTGATGCCGAGCTACGTGCTCTCGTGCCGGCGGCATCGGAAGCTGGCCATCAATTTGAGGGATATGGTGTAACGCACAACCGGACTCACGAGGCAGCCTTAACGAAGCTCGAGTATTACAAGGACCTCGAACTTCCCCATAACATCGATGTGATGCACACCGTAAAGAATGTCGCGGAGTCCTTATTTCACACGTGCCTAAACATTCCCGGGAAGTCAAAGGATAATGTCAAGGCTAGAGTCGATGTTGAGAAGCTCTATGATAGGAAGAAATTACACATGCAACGTCCTACTGGCCGTCGAAAGAATTGGTTCAAGCCGCACGCCGACTTCTGCCTTGATTCCATCCAAAAGAAGGAGGCATTCAAGTGGCTAAAATACGTTGTGATGTTCCCTGATGGTTATTGTTCGAATATGAGCAAGGGAGTCAATCTTTCGACGGGAAAAGTCACCGGGCTCAAGAGTCACGACTATCATATATGGATTGAGCGGCTGATGCCGGTGATGCTTCGAGGGTATCTCCCCGAGAAAATATGGCGAGTGCTCGCGGAGTTGAGCCATTTCTTCCGCACGCTCTGTGCTAAGCAGATATGTCCTAAGGTTATTGAGAAGCTGCAAGTTCAAGTGCCGGAGTTGCTATGCAATTTGGAGATGATCTTTCCGCCAGGCTTCTTTACTCCGATGGCACATCTCATTGTGCACCTACGCAAACGAGGCACTATTGGGTGGCCCAGTGCAGTTTCGGTGGCAGTTTTGTATTGAGAGAGAGTTCAAGTATATTCGGAAGATAACTGGAAACAAAGCCAAGATTGAAGCATGCATAGCTGAGGCAACGTGCCTTCGGGAGATGGCAGATGCCGCAACAACGTACTATCCTGATGAAGTTCCCACTCTGCATAACCCGGTCTCTCGTTACAATGTCGACGTGCCCATGAATGACCCCAAGCTTCAACTATTCCAATGTCCCGGTGGCAAGGCTGGTAAAGGACAAAAATATAGATTGGAGAGGGAAGAGAAGGATTGCATAATGCTCTATGTGCTTATGAACATGAAGGAAGTGGTGGGGGGGGACGACGACGATGGCGGTCACGATTTCATTAGGTAACATGGTGTAATGCTTATTGTATCTAGTTTCGATCACCTACACTCAACTCGGTCTAATGCTTATTGTATCCTTTCAGCGAATTCACGGATGAACAGTGGTGGCTTCCGCGCGATCCCACGGGCGCGGAGTTGGAGACTCTACTGAAAGAGGGTGCTCCCGAAGTAAAAATAAACTTTGTGTCTTGGTTCATGAAAAAAGTAATGTCTAAGCTGTCCCTCTTACCTACCAATATGTGACTTGTCCCTGTTATTCCACGTAACTAATGCACACAACAAATTTGAACCGTGCTTGTAGGGAGCTGATGCAAACATTGAGATGACAGATGAGTTGAGATGTGTTTCCCAAGGTTGTAACCGTGACGTCATGAAGTATGAGAAGTATGACGTGAATGGGTTTCGATTCCATACAGAGACACACCAGAAGGGCCGGGCGAATCCAAAAACGATAAATACTGGTGTCTTCACTAAAGGATCCGATACCTTTGATTACTACGGGAGGTTAGAGAATGTATACGAGCTGACCTTCAATCGTACAAACAAACAACTCAATCTCGTTGTGTTCAAGTGTCATTGGTTCGACCCAAGAGGTGGACAGAGAATTACCAAGTCCATTGGGTTAGTTGAAGTTAAGCCTTCCACCACCTATACCGGAGCCGATGTCTATATTGTTGCTCACCAAGCCAAGCAAGTTTATTATTTGCCGTACCCATGCAGAAAGCGGCCCTCAACGGCTGGGAAGTCGTGTTCCAGGTATCGCCACATGGTAACCTACCGATTCCCTCCGAGGACGATTACAACAACATTGACCCTGTAACATACGAGGGAATTTTCTATCAAGAGGAAGAGGACTTCGGGCACTTTGAGTTAGAATGTGTTCTTGAAGAGGACCTCGGGAACGATGCAGAAACTCGTGGTGAGTCAGTGGTGGATCTAAAGGACATAGATATGCTCGAGAAGTTACAAGTGGAAGATGATAGCGATGATGAGCCTCCACCCGTCTATCAAAATCCAACTTACTACTCAAAAGATAGTGATAGTGATAGTGGCAAGGAGAAACAAAATGAGATTGACGATGAGATTGATGACGGCTGGTGAGGGTCTTTTATGTGTTTATATTTCAACATGCTTCTTATTTGTTTAGTATCTTTATGCTTAGTATTTATATTTTTTTCAACATGCTTCTTTATTGTTTAGTATCTTTATGCTTATTATTTATATATTTTTGAACATGCTTCTTAATTGTTTAGTGTCTTTATGCTTACTATTTATATATTTTTCAACATGCTTCTTAATTGTTTTCTCTTTCTCAATGCAGGTGATTGAACAATATGAGCGGCGGCAAGGAGGACTCGTCGAGCTTGCTTAAGAAGATGCAACAACGCAAGAACAATGTTAGAAGGAGTGAGAGGGAACCGCGTCGCAATCCGCGTTACGAGGACGGCGCGGTAGGAGGAGGAGGACGAGGACGAGGACGAGGACGGGGACGAGGTGGTGGAGCTGGAGGTGGCTTGGGAGGAGGTGGAGGTGGAGGTGGAGGTGGCTGGGGAGGACCGGACTTTGAGCCACCACCCTCGGCTTCAGGCGACGTTGCTTCCGGGTTCTTTTTGGAGGGGACGTCTAGAGAGGAGGCGGAGACGGAGTCTAGAGCCGAGGAGGACTCTAGCCGCGGGTTTGAGACTCCGGAGGAGGATGGGCGGCCGAAGGCACTGAAGATTCGTGGGGAAGCGAGAGTCCCCGACGAGAGGAAGGAGCCTAAGACCCATGAGGCGAAGACCCTTATTATTCCTGCTGGCCCTGAGTAAGTGTACTAATTTGGCAATTTCGATTTTCATGTACTAATGTTTGATTTTCATGTGCTAATGTTTGATTTTCATGTGCAGCAATTGGATATTTCCTCCGGGGGTCAAGGGGCGCCTGCCTAGCAGCATGATTGGAGCTTTGCTTAGGAAGTTCTGGCCGGGCAAGTACTATCCCCTCGGCCTTGTCCCAGTGGCGAGAAGAAGCTAGCCACTACTTGGACGGACTACGAGAGTGCCCCTGGCGTAGGCTTCCCGACGGCTGCTGAGGCCGTGATGAGAAAGTTTTGGGTAAGACATATTTTCTCGAGCTTCGTTCATATTTGATGACCCCAATGTTCTAACTCATGAATCTCACAATTGTTTTTTGCATGATTGAAGTGTTTTTTATCGTGTGGCGCCCGAGGTTGAGGAGACGGCCGCGAACAGGACTTTGCGGGCGACTTGTGAGAGGTTGACACCGTAGGTGTGGTACAACCAAAGGATCACGTCCGCGGGTCACTTACGGGCAGAGAGGCGAGAGGGTCCATAAGCCGGACATTGTCGGTAAGAATGCTAAGGCCGAGTACGAGATGACGGTGGAGGACTACATGTCGGTGAGTAAAATGTCAATGAGATTCTACATTGCTACTAAGTTGCGATTGCATTAGATTGAGTTGAGTATTGCATTTTCAGGTTATCCCCGATTGGGCCGAGCCGCATGCCGAGGCATGGGAGGAGATGGTTAGGACGAGGTGGCTCAAGATGGACGAGGACTTTGCAGCCGTGGCGAGGCGGAACGCGGAGAACCGAGGCGACGGTGGCACACACTGTGGGGGAAACCTCAGCTACGAGCGCTACAAGGGGAAGACGGTATGTATACATTTTATTTTCCTTCAGGTTCAAAGTTGGTACTCACAACATTTCCTTTCGCGATGCAGAGGGCCGCGTTAGGACCCGAGGAGGAGATGTCTGACCTCGAGATATACAACAAGATGCGGCTTAAGAAGCCCGATCTCTCGCAGCCTCAGCCCTCGCTCCCTGAGTACTTCGGCACCTACGCCGGGACGTCGAGAACTACTGCGAGATGGTGAGGCATCGTCACCCGGAGGTGGATGACCCCATGAGCGCGGAGGTCGACGAGGAGTCGTTGGTCCTGTCGTCCGGAGGGTTGCCGCATGGCCGTCTCGCCATGCTGAACAAGGCCGTCAAGCATACCCTCACCACGACCTTCACGCGTCTCAAGGCGGGACTCACCAAGGACAGCCCCCCTCTCCCGCCTCGTCGCCGGGCTCGGCAACAACCCGCATACGACGTAAGTTTCCCTCATTTCCATCCTCTTTCCGACTTTCGTTCATACATTGCTAAGTGCTAACGAGACATGAATTTGTGAAATTGTAGCCTGACTTCGAGGCGGCCTACGTGGCCGCTCATCAAGAATATCAGGTGGCCTTCAACCAGCACCAGCAGCAGTTCATGGAGTACATGGCATATATACATGTAAGTTCCAACCTTTGTTTTCGCAAATGATGACAAGTCCCACTTTCCCCTAGTTTGATGCTTCATTTCTGCAAAGACTGACATGTAAACTATCTTGCAGGCGTCGTTTGTGGCCAATCAAACTGGACAGACAGCGGATTTAGGGCCGATGCCTCCCTTTCCGGGGCCGGCGCCAAACATGCCATCGAAGGAAAATTTCGCTGCGGAGTACTATGGGAGAACAACGGTAAGTTCTTCGCCAAACCGAATACTACGGCTTTCCTTTGCCTCGCAAATTGCTAACATCTCGGGAACATGTGTTTAGGGAACGGGATGTTCCGGAAACCAGGGTGGTGGGAGGGACATGACACCGGTTCATCATGGTGGTCCTTCTCCCGGTGCTACACCCGGTACTTCTCCCGGTACTTCTCCCGGTCCTTCTCCCGGTGGTTCTTCCGCAGCTTCTACCGGAAGGAATCGGCCGGTGTTTAGCGGCGACGAGCTCCTCTAGTTGTCCCATAGTAGCTACTTATGTATCCGCACTATGACACTATGACACTTGTACCTATGTTATGAGACTACGACTATGTATCCGCAACTATGTTATGAGACTTGAACTTCGTGTTATGTCTATTTGCACTTACTCTATTTCGTGTGAATTAATTTGTGATTTAATGTGCTGCTAATCCTGGGAAACAACCAAACCAGCAAAAAAAAGAAAAATTGGTCATCTCTACGCCGACGGGTTCCCCCTCGGGGTAGCGTCGACATGAACCATATGGCACCCTCTACGCCGACGGCTTCCCCCTCGGGGTAGCGTCGAGTGAAACAGGGGCGCGACGCGTGGCAGTCTACGCCGACGGCCACCCGCTCGGCGTAGGATGCGCCACGGCCCGCCAGGACGCGCCGCGTGGCAGTGTACGCCGACGGCCGCGCCCCTCGGCGTAGCGTGCAGCGCAGCTCGCCAGGATGCGACGCGTGGCGGCGTACGCCGACGGCCGCGCCCCTCGGCGTAGCGTGCAGCACAGCTCGCCAGGGTGCGACGCGTGGCGCGGTACGCCGACGGCTGCCCCCTCGGCGTAGCCGTAACGGCCGTCAGCTCGACGGCGCCCGTTAGCGTGCTACGCCGAGCGCTAGTACGCCGACGGGTGGCCTGGCCCTCGGCCCTCTCGTTCTACGCCGACGGTCGCTGATACGCCGAGGGCCACGTGGCTTCTGCCGAGGCCAACCTTGCCCGAGGAGCTACGCCGAGGGTCCCCGTCGGCGTACCGTACGCCGACGGCTAGGCCGTGGTACGCCGAGGGCCGGAGGCCGTCGGCATAGGTAGAGATTCCTGTAGTGAGAGGCCATAGTGCATTTAAAATATTCATCTCGTTAGAAATAACATGCATGGTAGGGAAACTAACAAAACAATCAACCTACTTCTTATTAGTTGTTGATGACATAGTACTAATTTGTTCTAAATCAGTGACAACTAATTTGAAACGGATGGAAGTATCGGATACACATTGAAATATTCTTCAGGGCTTCATGCATACACAAGAGTTGAAATCATGTACTCGCTCCCTTCCATAATACTCTAACACTTATTTTGGATCAGGGGGAGTAAGTGTTGGTGATTTAATGTACTATATTTGTATTAGCTACTAAGCCACTAACACTTGTTTTAAATTGGAGGGAGTAACTAAATAACCAGCCAGATTAATTTAGTTTCACTTCCCTAATGCTCAATGGAAAAGTACCATATCCTGCGTCAATGTCAACACGTCTAGCTGCAAATAATTGAACTGAACTTATGGTAACGTAACCTCCTAATCATTCAATTCATTCTTAATTAACAGACCGTCCGGCTAAAGTCTTTTATTCCTCTCGTGTTGTCAATCCTTGATCTATAAATAGTCGTAGCAACTACACCATTGTCACCATCAAACATTCCTCGCAAGTCTCTTTTCTTAAACATACACACGAATAGTAAGTAAACATGTCGACGGCCACGACATCCAAGATTATGCTGCTTATGGCGTTCATGGCCGCCGCACTGAGCTCCGTCTCGATGGCCAGCGGGCTTCGCTACAATTTCTACAACACATCATGCCCGGGAGCCGAGGACAAGGTGAGGAGCGTCGTCCAGAGCCTGATCAGCAACGACGCCACCATGGGCGCCGCATTTGTCCGACTCTTCTTCCACGACTGCTTCGTTAGAGTACGTGTATCCATGTTTAAAATGCTGAAATTCCTTGGAATTGTCAGTAGTCGAAACCACTTTTCATGGCCAGTATAGCTTTTCATAAGTATTTACAAATGGAGTTTTGCAGGGTTGTGATGCGTCCATTCTGCTGGACCCGAGCACGAGCAACCCGAACACGGAGAAGCAAGCAATCGCTCTGCGCGGGTACGACGCCGTGAACAAGATCAAGGCGGCCCTAGAGTCCATCTGCCCGGGAGTCGTCTCCTGCGCTGACATCCTCGCCTTCGCGGCGCGCGACTCCACCACCGCCTCCGGCGGCTTCACCTTTGGCATGCCCTCCGGCCGCCGCGACGGTCTCGTCTCCGTCTTCGGCGAGGTGTTCCAACACATGCCTTCGCCGTCATCGCAGCTCGGGGATCTCCTCAAGAGCTTCGACGCCAAGGGCCTTGACGCCGTCGACCTCGTGGCGCTCTCCGGCGCGCACTCCTTCGGCCAAACGAGCTGCAACTTCGTCAAACCAAGGCTGTACCCCGCCGACCCCACGATGAACGCCACCTTCGCGACGGCGCTGAGGAGCGTGTGCCCGCAGCAAGGCGGGGGATCGATCTTGGTGAACAACAACCGTGTGTCGCAGGACCCGAACAAGCTGAGCAATGCGTTCTACCAGAACGTGGCATCTAGGCAGGTTCTTTTCACGTCAGACCAGACGCTGACTAGTCGCAACGACACGGCGGCAATGGTCGCCGACAATGCCGCCAGACCCATCGCGTGGATGGCTAGGTTCACGGGTGCTATGTTGAAGATGGGCCGCATCGACGTTCTCACCGGGGCTAACGGCGAGGTCAGGAAGGTCTGCTTCGCCACCAACAGCGGGACTTAATTAGTTGGCCGCATGCATGGGTGCAAGCATGAGGATTAAACAAAGTGCAAGGGCTGGTGGACTTAATTAGTTGGTTTAATCCTTGTCATTTCATTTCGTTTTTAATATATTGGTTTCCCTCTTTTTATACTGCTCCTGGACTAGTTGCACTTTAACAATGATGTACATTTATTCGTTGACATGAAAAACTTCTGAACTTTAATTTGTTAGTGTACTGTTTTGTTTTATTTCATTTTAAATAGGTTGGTTTCATCTGTGATTACTCTGTACTATTTGTCTTTTAACAATGATGCAAAATTATTAGATTGACCAAAGACTACATAGCTGACTTAAGAAACTTGAAACAACATGCAACACCGATAATCATTCGGGGATGAAAACTTTCCATCCCCGGGTCCTAGCAGTTGGATCAAACTGTTCTAGGCTGTTAGACCGGCTTCTATGTTCTGTTTCATCTTAAATCCCGCTTTTGCTTTATTGTAGAAAAAACACTCCGTTTTTTCTTTATTGAATAAAAATAAAAAAATTGACTAAAAACCAAAGGAAAATAATCCATCAAGCATGGAGCTTGCCGAAGACTTCGTCGGGGACTTGCCTGATACATTGTAGGAAAAATTTTAATATTGTAGCAAGCCCGTCAGAGACATCGCGGGACACTTCGTGACAAAAATTGTACTAATATAGCAAAACCACACAACGATTGTATGAAAAAAATATAACAAATCCCTGCCTGCCACAACAAAATCTTAAAAAGGTGGTGGCAACACAGAGCATCCCCGACCACAATTGGTTGCATCACAAAAAAAAAAGGAAAAAGGATTTCAGACAGGGCCAAGAGGATGAAAGGATTATACAGCGAAAGGAGGTAGCCTTGTTCTTCACATCAAAGTTGCCGGAGTTAAGTGTGACCTCTTCTTCCTCTTGCAGGTCACCAGCGGGGCTGAAGCTCTCTGTTCTGGCCCCATCGACTTCTCTGCTTCATACTTTTGATGCGAACGAATGGGTTCGAGTTGAAAGGATAAAGAATGGAAACTGCTGGGCATCCCCCAGGGTATTAGAACTCCTAGCCCTCGGGTCTGTAGCCGTACGATCAAATCATCCAGGACCGTAGGGTCCGGTCGAAAGTAAGACACATTCCCGCTTTTGCTGCCTGGCAGCAAAAACCACCCGATTGTAGCAAATACCTGAAGAGAAGCTTTCTTCCTCCTCGTGTGCGCAGTCCCGCGACTCGCTGGCGAAGCTGGGCGCGATAACCGCCGAGGACACGCCCTGCAGCAACCACCCCCGTTGTCCATGGCACATTTGCTTCGATCCATGCTATACCCGCTCCTGGCCATAAGAACCACCTAGTGCCACCACCCATAGTTGCTTCAAGCTCTGGATCTAATCACAGCCGAGCTGCAATAGATATGGCGAATGCCAGCACAGGAGGACCGTTGCAGCAATGATTCCATGGAAGATTCAACAACCTATCAGTATTTTTCAACCACAACCCCGAGATTGAACAACCAGCTGCATCGGTGAGTTCTTCCCCTCCAATCCCCACAAATTTTGCTACTAGGGTTTGCTTCTAGTAAGGAAAATGAGTTTAATTAGAGAATATGGACGAATGCGCCACAGAATCTCCATGGGGCCCCGGCAGGGTCCAGCACTGCACATGGGCGAAGGGAATTCTGTAGCGCATCTGCCACATGCGCCACAGAAAGTTAAAATTATGTGGCGCATATGCCCACATGTGCCACAGAAAGTCAAAATTGTGTGGCGCATATGGGCATATGCGCCGCAGAAGTTCATCTTTCTGTGGCGCACTAGGCATATGCGCTACAGAAAGTTGACGTGATTTTTTCTTCCCACGCAACTCCACACCCCCCCTGATAGCCTGTTTTAGTACTGTAAAATAAAAAAGAAATAGACAGAAAATTCAAAAAATAAAATCCTTCGAGGTGCCCATGTACTTTATCATCTAGCACCACTGAAAAATAACAAACATGAATTTCGACTTTTTTTGCAAAATTGCGTTGGAAAATCATCAAACTGGATTCCTGGTTGCATACGACCTCGAAAAAATAACGCATAATATATCAAAATGTTCGGACAAAAATTCTACATCTGAATTCATTGGGGCTTGCCCAGTTCGACAATTTTTAGAATTACCGAATTCAAAAAGAGTAAAAAGATACGGCAATTTAAAGATTTTTTGTTGCAAAATAGAAAGTTCAAAAAAAAAATTCTGTGGCGCACCATGTGGACATGCCCCACTTCTCCTCTTTCTCCTCCACTTCTCCTCCCACCACCACCACCACATCCTTTCTTCTCCACCACCACCTCCTCCTCCATTCTTCTCTGGTGACCACCACCACCACCTTCTTCTCCTCCTCCGGCGACCACCACCACCACCTTCTCCGGCGACCACCACCTCCTCGTCCTCCTCCGGCCACCACCTCCTCCTCCTCCGGCCACCACCACCACCACCTCCTCCTCCTCCACCACCTCCACCACCACCACCACCACCACCACCACCTCCTCCTCCTCCTCCACCACCACCACCAGCTCCTCCGGCGACCACCACCACCTTCTCCTCCTCCTCCGGTGACCACCACCACCACCTACTCCTCCTCCTTCGGCGACTACCAGCACCACCTTCTCCAGCGACCACCACCACCTCCTCCTCCTCCGGCCACCACCTCCTCCTCCTCCTCCGTCCACCACCACCACCTCCTCCTCCTCCTCCTCCTCCTCCACCACCACCACCACCTCCTCCGGACGGCCTCCTCCTCCACCCACCCCACCCCACCCCACCCTACCCAACCCACCCATCCACTCACCTTCCAGCGATATTCCAAAAAAAAACCAGCGATATTCCAAAAAAAAACCGGCGAAATTCCGACGGCCCCAGATCTAGATCTAGATCTAGATCTGGCCGCTACTTTTTTTAAATTGAAAAAACAATTCTGTGGCGCATATTGGCATGGTGCGCCACATAAGTTTTCGAGAAAATTCTGTGGCGCATATTGACCTAGTGCGCCACAGAAGTTTCAAAAATTTTGTGGTGCATGTACATATGCGCCACAGAATTCAAATACTAGTCGCGTGACAACTGTGGCGACCTAGATATGCGCCACAGAATTGAAATTTGGTGCACCACAGATAGCCTATTTTCCACTAGTGTCAGTTAGGGGTCACAGTCTTAATCTCTATAGAACTTTATTTTTGGCTTTTCTCAATGAAATGAAGTGGTATTTTGGCACATGGGAGCATATACTCCCTTTATTTTAAAATGCATATTAAACATATTTTAAAATGTTAAAAATTGAAACGTATATCTTCACGTGCTGCTTGTCCAAAAAATCGTTTCATGAAAAATCGACTTGTCATGTGGCGTGTGTAAAAAAAAAGATAAAATTCAGTGCTAAAATTAAGGTTTTTCACATGGGATATTTTTTTTCTTTTTTACATGGACCATAAAAAACTATCGTTTATTCGCAGAACTTGACAAACACACATAAGTTATGAAGATGTATATGTATATTTTTTGTCAAATGTTTTTAACACTTGAAAATATGTTTTTGGGTATAGAGAGCATATGCACCTGGGAGCTGAATTGAATATCCGTTTGAGATTTATATAACACTTATGTTTTCTCAAATTGGAAACATGGACTTATGTAATACTAATGAATCGAAAATAATATGAAATCACTTGTCTGTGCATGTAGGTGCACGGCTTAACGACTAGTGAGATTTAATTTCATTAAAGCTAGTGTTCGTTTTTTTCTTCTTAAAGTTGCAACAAGCCAGCTCATGCGCTAGCTGGTTCGAGTGTAGATGTCTCTCATGGATACCATATTTTGTGGATGTCGAGCCATCCTAGTTATGTAAACTACCTGATGACCGGCATTTTAGTCACGTCTTAATGAAATAAACATGTAGCGGCGTTCATAAAGAATCATCAAACAAAATCACATTTAGTTTATCCAGTGTCAATAACTGAATGTACGTGATGTCTCTCAACCGCATAGCCAGGGTCCAGTGTGTATTAAATTAAAATCAAAAGCTCGCTCAATTAGCGCTGTAAGAGACAGACGTGTTGAAGTTGAAGTTGGTTCGATCCCAAATAATAAGATACTGATATGGTTTGTCTCCTGACGACCGTTTTGTTGACATTCGTGTTAACAAACAAACGTGCACCTTGATTAGTGGAAGAGAATGTCCACAACTCAATAGTGTCTAAGGTATCTTATTGTAGTATCATGCATATGATACTTGTCTATGATACTATCACTATAATGGGTGGTATTATAGAGTAGTATCATAATCTTCTAAATTTATTGTTTTGTAGAATCCCAATACAAAATCTATGTACAAGATCTATTTAGCATTAGCTTTTCTCGTAATGTGCGCTATGATACGGTATCCACCTATGTTACTCTAATCTTGTCTCTCCTCATTAATTAGATGCCACATCAGCATTTTTGTGGGACTAAGATGTATGATACTACCTAAGATACTAGCACTATAGCTAGCCTTAGAGCAGGTACAATAAGTTCTAGTTAGCTAGCTACGAGGATTAAAATAATTAATGTATTTGTATCTTAGACTGCTCATAGTGGGAATAACATAGGCAGTAACATCACACACCCCAAAACATTTTGGTGATAGTGGGGTGGTACTCTCAAGACAAGATGAGTCTACAATCCAAAAATATAACATGCATGATACCACATACATGTAACTACCCACTATAAAGGTAATAACATAGGTACCATGTTACTACCCTATGTTACTCCCCACTATCACTAGTCTTAGTACACTCTCAAAAAAAAGGTATCTTAGTACAGCCGTCCTGGCCCAACGTAGTGTCTATGTTTGTTTGAGAAAATCAAACATTATATTGTGTGTGATGCAGGTAGCCATATATTATTCATGATATAAAATTCAAAACCGAATAAGTTTGACACGGAAAAGAAAATCAAATGGTATGTGCCGCGCGACACTACAACCTCACTGGACAATCACTAACCCTATAATAAAATACATAAAGAAAAGAAAACTACACATGTCCTAGGCTAAAACTTCAAGAAGAAAGAATCATATGTACGCGGATGGCAACAAGGTGTCCCCAAAGCCAAAGTACGAGCCACCACCTTCAGCAAGGACATGAGGATGCCCGCCACCGTAGAAAAACCAGGGTTCTCACCCTAGCGCCGAACTCATGCGTCAACATTATCCCAGCGAGCAGATAACAACCAGATCTGCCGCCGTTAAACCAACTTGGAGGTACTGCACTCCCACGTGGCACCAACAATCGGTAGCTACCATTTATCGTTCCAGGCCATGCACCATAGGTCATATGGCCGGAAGAACTAGGTTTTAGCCGCCTCGACTACGTTGGCAGACAAGCACTGGCAGACCTTAGTGGGGGCGAAATGCGCCATCGCCCCTCCCCCCCTCCCCCCCAGCCCATGAAGAAACATACCTTGCATTTTTGTTCACTAAAATCAGTTTGGACCTCCAGGAATTTGGCCCAAGGTCCGCTACTGCAGACAAGCATTTGCTACCATCACAGTCGTGCCGCCCTATTTTTCGCCCAGTTTGTTTACTAAAAGCAGTTTGGACCTCTATTTTTCGGACTAAAACCAGGGTTGTCACCCTTAGTGTCGAACTCATGCGTCACCATTATCCCCCAGCGAGCAGTTAATAACCTGATCAGCCGCCGTTAAACCAACTTGCAGCTACCGCACTTCCACGCGGCACCAACCGTCGGTAGACCATTTATCGTTGCAGGCCCTGCACCATAGGTCCTATGGCCGGAAGAACTAGGTTTTAGCCGCCTCGACTACGTTGCCAGAAAAGCACTAGCGGACCTTAGTGGGGGCAAAATGGGCCATCGCCCCCCCCCCCCCTCCCCAGCCCATGAAGAAACATATTTTTTTACAAGTACTTGCCTTTTTTGTTCACTAAAATCAGTTTGGACATCTATTTTTCGCCACCCGCCCCCATCAGCCCATTTGCCCCCCAGGAATTTGACCCAAGGTCTGCTGACAAGGATTTGCTCGTGTCCAGTCAACCGCCACCATCCAGAGACCACCGCCCTGGAGTGCCATCTCTGGCTCGCACGTTGCCATCTAGGGCTGATCGCCGCTCTCTGGCCGGAGGTCCTCCAGCCATGAGAAGAGGCGATGAGATGTCGGCCCGCCAACCGTCATTTGAGAAGTTGGGATTATCCCGCAGGCTTCCTCCAGAGGCGGCAGGAGATCAGTGCATGGGGGGTTGGGTTGGGAGCAGCACCGACTAGGGTTGCACCCGTGCCCTCTTGGGAGCAACGCGGGGGTTTCTTGCGCTGTCTATTGGATTGTACACAGGTCCGTAACACACTTTAGTATATCATACCTAAATTAATAAAACGTAGTCCACGCGTAGTCTCATAATCTCATAAATACAAAGTGTTGTAACAAACTCACCAAACAGATTAATTGTAGTTGCACTTCCTCAAGGGAAATGTACCATATCCTTGTGCATTGTCAACAGGTCTAGCTGCAAATACCCGTCTGGTACCGTAACCTCCCAATCAATCACTAAAACTCTTTGTTAACACACCGGCCGGCCAAGGTCCTATGTCCCTCCTCGTCTTACATGCAATCCTTGATTGCTTGATCTATAAATACTCGTAGAGATTACACCATTGTCAGCATCAAACATTCCCTTCAAGCATCTTTTCTTAAACATACACAAACAGCACATAAACTCATGGCAGTCGACTCAGCTCCAACAACTAGTTTGCGCGGAAAATTATTCAGACAAAAGAACAAACTAACCTTATTTCGGTGACCCTGTCCACCTTGACTTGAACCATCCTTTTTAAAATGTGGTTATGGATAACTAGTTTGACTGAACTTGTCAAAGCAGGTAGGTTGGACTTAAACTTGTCAACTATGTAGGATGTTGGATTTTTTTTTGTGATGCTCTCATAATTTGATTAGGAACCAGACCAGCCTCAGGTCTGTTAGTGATATATTCCTTGTACCTATAAACGGATAGTCTAGGATAGAGATAGGACTCTCGTGTCTTGTCTTGCACTCCAAGATGATCCCTGTACGCCTATATATACTCGTCCATGAGGCTCAATAATACACCCAACATATTCCGCCAATCTCTCTCCCTCTCTATCCTTCAACATGGTATCAGAGCGGCACGCTCCTTGACCTAGCCGCCGCAAGGTTTCCGCGTCGTGCCGCCCCCGGGGAGATCGATCTCCATGATCTACTCCGGGGGCCGCGCAATCCGTATGAGGGTTCGTTCACCGATCTGTTGATCCGCTGCCCTCGAGTCTTTTTTTTCCAATCTGTAGATTGGTTTTCTTTTTGCTCCGCCGGTCGCTCGACCGGCGTTTTTCTTTTTGGTTTCACCGATCATAGATCGGATTGAGTCGCCCACCGCCGCCGTCATCACGCGCCTCTACTCCAACCTCGGCGTCGACTTTGCACCGGCTCTCCTCCATCATCTGCCCTACGCCGGCCACCGCGGTCGACTCGCTGGCTGGCTGTAGCGCCTGCCTTGGTAGGCTGCCGCGGCCGGCTCGCCCGCGTCGTCTCCACCTCGGCCGGTCTGGCCCAGCAGCCGGTTTGACCGGGACCGTGGCCGACTTGTCCGGTCCAGCAGCCGGTCTGACCGGGCGGCCGACCGGGCGGGTGAGCGGAGCCCCCTGGACGACCGGGACTGTGGCCGGCTTGTCCGGTCCATCAGCCGGTCTGACCGGGCGGCCGACCGGGCGGATGAGCGGAGCCCCCTGGACGACCGGGACTGTGGCCGGCTGATACGTCTCCGACATATCGATAATTTCTTATGTTCCATGCCACATTATTGATGATATCTACATGTTTTATGCACACTTTATGTCATATTCGTGCATTTTCTGGAACTAACCTATTAACAAGATGCCGAAGTGCCAGTTGCTGTTTTCTGCTGTTTTTGGTTTCAGAAATCCTAGTAAAGAAATATTCTCGGAATTGGACGAAATCAACGCCCAGGTTCCTATTTTGCCCGGAAGCATCCAGAACACACGAGAACCGCCAGAGAGGGGGCACAGGCCCACCAAACCATAGGCCGGCGCGGCCAAGGGGGGGCCCGCGCCCCCCTATAGTGTGGGCCCCCCAGAAGTCCACCGACCTTGCCCTTCCGCCTATTTAAAGCCTCCGTCGTGAAAACCCTGATACGTTCGACGAAACCCGCAGAAACCTTCCAGAGCCGCCGCCATCGCGAAGCCAAGATCTGGGGGACAGGAGTCTCTATTCCGGCACGCTGCCGGGACGGGGAAGTGCCCCCGGAAGGCTTCTCCATCGACACCACCGCCATCTTCATCAACGCTGCTGTCTCCCATGAGGAGGGAGTAGTTCTCCATCGAGGCTCGGGGCTGTACCGGTAGCTATGTGGTCCTATGTACTTCAATACAATAATCTCATGAGCTGCCTTACATGATTGAGATTCATATGATGATGCTTGTAATCTAGATGTCATTATGCTAGTCAAGTGGATTTTACTTATGTGATCTCCGGAGACTCCTTGTCCCACGTGTGTAAAGGTGACAGTGTGTGCACCGTGTGGGTCTCTTAGGCTATATTTAACAGAATACTTATTCACTGTTATGAATGGCATAGTGAAGTGCTTATTTATATCTCTTTATGATTGCAATGTGTTTTGTATCACAATTTATCTGCATGCTACTCTAGTGATGTTATTAAAGTAGTTTTATTCTTCCTGCACGGTTTAATGGTGACAGTGTGTGCATCCGTGTTAGTACTTGGCGTAGGCTATGATTACGATCTCTTGTAGATTATGAAGTTAACTATTGCTATGATGGTATTGATGTGATCTATTCCTCCTACATAGTGTGAAGGTGACAGTGTGCATGCTATGTTAGTACTTGGTTTAGTCGTGTTGATCTTTCATGCACTCTAAGGTTATTTAAATATGAACATTGAATTGTGGAGCTTGTTAACTCCGGCATTGAGGGTTCGTGTAATCCTACGCAATGTGTTCATCATCCAACAAGAGAGTGTAGAGTATGTATTTATCTATTCTGTTATGTGATCAATGTTGAGAGTGTCCACTAGTGAAAGTATGATCCCTAGGCCTTGTTCCTAAATACTGCTATCGCTGCTTGTTTACTGTTTTACTGCGTTACTACTGCTGCGTTACTACTGCTTGTTTACTGTCCTGGGCAAAGCACTTTTCTGGTGCCGTTGCTACTGCTTATTTACACCACCTGTATTTCACTATCTCTTCGCCGAACTAGTGCACCTATTAGGTGTGTTGGGGACACAAGAGACTTCTTGCTTTGTGGTTGCAGGGTTGCATGAGAGGGATATCTTTGACCTCTTCCTCCCTGAGTTCGATAAACCTTGGGTGATACACTTAAGGGAAAACTTGCTGCTGTTCTACAAACCTCTGCTCTTGGAGGCCCAACACTGTCTACAGGAAAAGGAGGGGGCGTGGACATCAAGCTATTTTCTGGCGCCATTGCCGGGGACCGAAAAGCTTCACCACGGATATTTCCTCCCTCGTCAACCACGCGCCAGTTGTAGGCAGTCAAGCTATTTTCTGGCGCCGTTGCCGGGGAGGAAAGGTAAAAGGTACTCACACTTTGCTTCCAGGTAACAGTACTTTTCTGGCGCCGTTGTGTGTGTGCTCGAAGCTATTTCCTTTAGATCCTGCAATTGCATCTTTTTGTTTCTTGTTTACACTAGTAAGGCATAATGGAAAACAACAAAAATATGAGAGATCTTTATGAACTTTATCTTGAATTAGGACATGATGTGTTTGAAGAGAGAACTAAAAAACCCATGGAACTTTATATGCATGCTAATGGGAATGTTATTAATATGAATGCTTTGAACACTATTGTTGCTAATGCTATGGAAAATTCTAAGCTTGGGGAAGCTGGCTTTGATGAGCATGATATTTTTAGTCCCCCAAGCATTGAGGAGAAAATTTTCTTTGATGATACTTTTCCTCCTATTTATGATGATTATAATGATAGGGGTCTTTTGGTGCCGCCTACTATGGAGGATAAATTTGATTATGATTACAATATGCCTCCTATATTTGATGATAGCTACTATGTTGAATTTGCTCCCACTACAATTAATAAGAATGACTATGCTTATGTTGGGAGTAGTAATTATTTTATGGATGAGACTCATGATAAGAATGCTTTATGTGATAGTTATATTGTTGAGTTTGCACATGACACTACTGAAAGTTATTATGAGAGAGGAAAATATGGTTGTAGAAATTTTCATGTTGCTAAAATACCTCTCTATATGCTGAAATTTTTGAAGTTACACTTGTTTTATCTTTCTATGCTTGTTGCATTATGCCTACACAACTTGTTTATTTACAAGATTCCTTTTCATAGGAAGCATGTTAGGCTTAAATTTGTTTTGAATTTGCCTCTTGATGCTCTCTTTTGCTTCAAATACTACTTCTTGCGAGTGCATCATTAAAACTGCTGAGCCCATCTTAATGGCTATAAAGAAAGCACTTCTTGGGAGATAACCCATGTGTTATTTTGCTACAGTACTTTATTTTATATTTGTGTCTTGGAAGTTGTTTACTACTGTAGCAACCTCTCCTTATCTTAGTTTTGTGATTTGTTGTGCCAAGTGAAGCCTCTAATCGAAGGTTGATACTAGATTTGGATTTCAGCGCAGAAACAGATTTCTATCTGTCATGAATCTGGGCTGTTTTCTCTGTAGGTAACTCAGAAAAATATGCCAATTTACGTGCGTGTTCCTCAGATATGTACGCAAATTTCATTAGTTTTGAGTTTTCTGATTTGAGCAACGGAAGTATTTATTAAAAATTCGTCTTTACGGACTGTTCTGTTTTGACAGATTCTGCCTTTTATTTCGCATTGCTTCTTTCGCTGTGTTGGGTGGATTTCTTTGTTCCATTACCTTCCAGTAGCTTTGAGCAATGTCCAGAAGTGTTAAGAATGATTGTGTCACCTCTGAACATGTGAGTTTTTGATTATGTACTAACCCCTCTAATGAAGTTTATGAGAAGTTTGGTGTGAAGGAAGTTTTCAAGGGTCAAGAGAGGAGGATGATATACTATGATCAAGAAGAGTGAAAGCTCTAAGCTTGGGGATGCCCCGGTGGTTCATCCCTGCATATTTCAAGAAGACTCAAGCATCTAAGCTTGGTGACAAGGGATTAACTTGTCAATGCCTATGGATTGTAGGCTAGGGTTTAGTTAGAAGTAGAGGGTAAGTAGATCTCGAAGGTTTCAGCCGAAAAGTGCTCGACGACTATGAAAATTAGGGTTTGCAGACAATGATTCGATTCCCCCTTTTGTCCCTCGACTCCCCCTTATATATGAGGTGAAGCCGAGGGATTCGTGCTATACAAGTTTACAGAGTCCGGGACGGTTTCTAACTCGTCCCGCCAGATTACAAACAACAATTTCTATTACAACTCTATCTTTCCTTAGTAAATCTTGGGCTCCCGAATCTTCTTATTCTTCGGGTATTGGGCCTCCAGTAAACCCCGGGTACCATCTTCGGCAGGCCCATTTGGGATGCCTATGTCAGTAGCCCCCGAGATTTTGCTTGAATCGTAGAGTCAGGGAAAATCTCCATTGTTTATTTTTACTCAAAAGCTTTAACCTTTTATATTTCTTCACATAAAATTCTATATTGTACAGGGATACTGGTAATTGGGGCTAGTTCATCTGACGGATCAGGTACTAGTTAACTGCTCTAGTGGCAATCCGCAAAAACCTACTTCAAAATCACGTCCCCGGACATGATCTCGGGATACTGGTGTAAACGTCGACAGGTGCCGCTTAAGGTCTTACCATTCTGTCGAGTCCCAGTCAAATTTATCGGGTACCTAACGCGTCCGTTAGGATTTTTCTTCGTATCTGTTGATACGGATAAAAGTAGCAGAGCGCAGTCTTTGGCGATGCCACGCCCAGCAGAACGGATCTGGGGTCTTACCTTCGCAAATTTTGCGGCATTCAGAAATTGATCGCAACTTCGGCGTTCTGAGAATATATTGTCGAGTGCTTTTCCGGCTGTTGGAATGGCACATTTTATCGAGTCATATATGACTTATATTGTTCTCCCGATGGGAGTATATGTAGAGTTAATTATAACTCGAAATATACTCTCTTGTTTTTCTATTTTTGTTAATTTCATCGGGCACGCGAACAGCGTTCCCGATGGGAGTAGCCCCCGAGGCTACAACCAAGAACTTGTGCTTGGTTGTAGGCTCAACATTTTAGTCCACCTTGTCGCTATATTTTCATTACTTCCCAATATGATCTCTTTCTTCTTCTCTCTTTTTTTTTTTTTTTTTTTTTTTTTTTTTTATCTCTCGGGTGCGCGAACAGCGCTCTTGATGGGAGTAGCCCCCGAGGCTACAGCCAAGGACTTGTGCTTGGTTGTAGGCTCCCGCAATTTCTATATTTGTCATACTCGAAAATTTACTTTTTTCTGAAGTAGCCCCCGAGCATTTGGGCAAAAACTTGTATTTGACCAAAGGTTCCCGAGGTATTGAATAATTCTTTCTGTCGCCGTTTTTCTTGTCGACATACTTCCCTTAATCAAATTTACTTCATCCTCCTCGAATAGTCGTGATTTTTCTGCCCTGTGGGTCCATTGCTTCGACCATGTTGACACGTCGTGCAAGTGGGGGACACACGTCCTCCGCTTTTCCTGGCGCACGTACGGTAACGCCTATCTCAATAAAAATACTCTTTTGCCCTTGTGTCTAGAAGATCCATCCTCACCACACGATTTCTTCATCCAACGGCACACTGCTTCACCCGAATCTTATATAAACCCTTCTTCAACCTTCGTTCATCCCCTCGCTTGCGCCGCTCACCTGTTCCTCTTCGCATAACTTCCCCTGCGCCCAACTCTCTTCAATCTTCCGTACGCACATACATTGCTCTGCCCACTGCCGTTGATGCCACCGCGCACGCGTCTGACTCGCCACAGCACGCCGGAATCCAAGATGGCTGCCGAGGATCTTGAGTGGGAGAGATCCAAAATCTCCAACCAGGACACCAATATGCTGAAGAGGCTTGGCCTCATGAAGAAGGAGGACGCCATCCGCTTCCCCAGCGAAGAAAGCTACCCCAAGCCTCCAATGGAGTATCGGGTTAGTTTTGTTGATCACTTAATCCGCGGCCTTTCGACCCCAATCCATGATTTCCTCCGCGGCCTTCTTTTCGTTTATGGGATTCAACTGCATCAGTTGACCCCTAATTCCATCCTTCACATTTCTATTTTCATCACGCTTTGCGAATGTTTCCTCGGAATCCCTCCCAATTGGGTTCTGTGGAAACGCATTTTCTGCCTCCGCCGCAATGGCTCCCACAACGTCACTTATAACATAGGTGGCGTTGTTATCTGTGTTCGTACTGATGTCGATTATTTCGACGTCAAATTTCCTGATTCTGTCCAAGGATGGCGCAAAAAGTGGCTCTACATTCACGAAGAAAGCGCCAACTCTGTTGAACACAACATAGTTCCTTTCGACGGAAGTGCCAGAATCCAGCGCCGCCGCTCCTGGGATGCCGAAGTTTCTGAAGAAGAGAAAAAGGCGACAGAGGCACTCATGTCTCGTATCCATCAGCTGCAAAACACTCGAGGCAAAGAACTGTCTGGTGTTCAAATCACTGCCTACTTCCTTAGGATTAGGGTGCAGCCTCTTCAGGCTCGCAAAAATCCCCTCTGGACGTATTCTGGTGAAAACGACGCCAATAGAATCTCCGACGATCTTTCTGCAAAGGACTTGGAGAAGTTGATCCGAAGAGTTTCCCGCTTGGCAAAAAAGGATCCTATTCCTTCCGCTTGTCGCGTGGAACCATACAGCTCCGCCAATCCTCTTCCCGAGGTATTTTGCCTTCTCGAGTTTCTATCTTGTTCCGAATTTGCCCTGTATCTCATTGTATTTGTGTCACTCTAATTTTTCTTTTGTCGCTGTTTTCTTGCAGAACCATCCTACTATGACTTCCCTTCCTCCTCTTCCTGAGGATGGAGAAGTCGAAGAACGGGGCATCGTTGCCGAAGATACCCCAGGTTCTTCTATTCCTGAAAGTGAAGTCGCGGGTTCCCACAAATCTGCGGCTTCCCATGAAAAGGAAGTTGAATCTGAGGCCAGTGAATCGACGCAATCCCTTCCTCCTGCAGTTTCCCCAAAGAACAAAAGGAAAAGGCATGATGCCGAGGATTACGGCACTTCTAAGGCTGAAGAAGCTGGTCCTTCTAATCCGAAGGCAGCTTACGATCCTTATGTTGAATCCCTCATCAGCTCGTAAGTCACCTATCTCGCTATATTTTTGTACTCGAAATATTTATCTTGTCGTGCTTTTTATACTGCCGATTTTTTGATCAATCAGTGATGAGGAGGAAGAAGTACCAATTACTGTCGTGGCTCCTCGAACAAGCACGTCACGTACTGTACTTGCCTCAGACACACTAGTTGAAGGAGAAGAAACGTCGCCTCCTCAACAAGACGTCGTCACCACTACTCCGCCATCAAGCCCCCGAGTCCCTTCACCAAAAAGGGCAAGGGTTGAAAAGATTGTTGATCCTGCCCCTCAGTTGGGCAGTTCGTCGACTCTGCTCTTAGATGATGTAAGTTCTGCCGACATCTATATTTTCCTTATTTTATTTTTTCCACCTTTTCTCTTTTTCATGCCGATGTTTCTTTTACTGTGTTCACGCTGAACAGCCTATGATCAAGGATCTTCTCCGCATCGGGTCCCAATTTATTGGGTACCGTGAATATGCCGCCAGAGCCGAAGGTAACGACTTTTATACTCGCTATTTTGCACTGACTTTCTATTCCTGTTGCTTGTCGCTATTTTTTGATCTTTCTTTTCTTTCTTTTTCATATCTCGACAGAAAAACTCTCAGAGGCCAACGAACGTGTCGACGCACTTGCTCAAAAACTCGAGCAAAGTGAGGCGGCTCGCAAGAAAGCTGAACTTGCTGCTAGCAAAGCCAAGGCCGAGGTTGATGAAGCCAAGGTGAAAGCTGCTAGTGTCGAGGAACTGCAGAGAAGGCTCAAAGATGCCGAATCTGCCTTAGATGAGCAGAAAACTGCACAACCGTGCGTGAACAAGAGATCATCAAGCGTACGAAGTCGCAAAGTCGGCGTACGCTGAGTAATATCATCAACCCCTTCTATTGTACTTCCTGTTTCTTGGTTTTTGACTAATGGTTTGTCTTGTGTGGTAGCCCAAACAAACCAAGATTTTGATCTGGAGAATCCCGTCAATGACCCTCTCCTTGATGCACTTTCTCTTCTGGAGTTCCATGGGCGCGAAATTCGTGAAGGCGTGGCCAATGCCAATGCGAGTTTGTCGGCGTTGTTCCCCTTCTTCTTCCCGAAGAAAGAGGAACCTTCAACTTTCCTTGCCCTTGCCAAGCTTTTCAATTCGTCGGAAGACCTGGGATTGAAGATGCGTCAGGAGAATATGAAGGTTCTTGTCGAGATACTTGTTGCCCTGGTTGCTGACAGCCAACAGACGCTTGATTGGATGAAGGTTGGCGACACCAGCCAGATAGAGCATTCGAGATGGAGGTCACTGATCAAGGCAGCCAAGCCCAACACGAAGAAGATCTTGGCGTATCTGGGGATCAAGCCAGCTTCGACTCCTAGCTCCTCGAGGCCGGAGGTCTAGTTGCATGCCTCCTTGTTTCCTTTTCTATTTCTTTTGCTTTTGTTGCCAAAGTAGTTGTTTTGGCGACATTCATTTCCTTAGCTCCACTGTAGTGCCATTGTAATTATTCCAAGAAATTAATGAAAAACTCTTATCTGTCATTTGATGTTGTCTTGTCTAAATTTCAGTTGATATTTGATAACTATACTCCAACTTCCGCTCCTTCCAATGTATCGCCTTCTTCTCGTGCGAGGAGAGCTTTTGCTGATACTGCACCTGTCGACGATACCTTGTCGCAAGAACTGGATGAACTTCGGCAGCAACTTCAGTATGCGAAGAAGCAAACACTTGTGATGATGGAGCAATCTCGTAAGTCATACGAAGCCGAAAAATTGCTCTTCAACAAGCTCGCGAGGCTGTAGCTGCTAAGGAAATTGCTGCTTCCGAGGCTGAAAAGGCGACTATTCGAGAAAATTTCATGCTCGAATTAATGAATGAAGCCAGTGCAGATATGTCGGGTATGCCTGTTTCATCTGCTGATATCCTTTATCTGCATACTATTGTTTCTTTGAAGGTTTCCGTTTTTTTTTTTTTTTTTTTTTTTTTTTTTTTTTTTTTTTTTTTTTTGATAGGTGCCTTTACTGATGCTGCTGCCGAGGAAGAGAGGGTGAACGCTAGGACAACCCTCCTTGTTAATCTCTCCTTGGACCATGGTTCTTTGTTTTGGGCTACCCCGGAAAGGACCCGCCAAATTGTCAGATTTCAAGATCGCGCCTCTCAAACTCGTGATTTCCTCGACTTCTGTACCAAGACCTTGTCCATGGTTTACAACTCCATGTTTCCTCGGAACGTCCAACCAAAAACTCTTCCTGAATTGATGGAAAGGTTCAAGGATGCTCGCAGTATCCATGATTTTGTCAAAGCTCAACTAGTAGCTGGCGCCAGATTTGCTCTTATCATGCTCCAAATCTGCCACTCGAAGCTTGACCTTACCCAGGTTGTCGAGAAGGTTCACCAAAAAGTAAAACGGCGGAAAGTTGGTGTTGACAGGATTAACACGAAGGTTACGCCTATAGCCGAAGAAATGATTGAGGACCTACTTCGGATGGATGCCGACTTTTTTGCCGATGGCCATTATGCCGATTTTCTTGGTGCTGCTCCTGAGGAAAACAGGGTTACTCTTGATGACATATTGAATCAAGACTAGTTAGTTTCTTCTTGTAGATATTTCTTCTTTGTAATCCATGACTATATTGTAAAGCAATCATTATATTTCTCTGTTTGTTTAGCCCCCGAGTGTTTCGGTGACTCTTTACTATATTTGTATACTTGCGAGGTTTTGAACCAAGGCATTTATATATTTAAGGCGAATATGAGCCCCCAAGCTTTTTATTGAGCACTATTTTGTATTTTTGTTGACTCACGAGGTATTTGAATACCAAGGCAAGTTTTTCCTTTTGTCGATGAACTATATTGAAGTTCGTCGGAGCGAAGACTTTGGTCATGTCGATAAGGAAGAAAAGTTATATTGTCACTATCTTTATTATATTGCAGCACCGCGAGCCCGCCTCATTAAAAACCTTCTCCGGCCCCACTCGGTGCCCCGAAAAAGGAAAAGAGTGCGTCTGAAAACTCGCGGGCGTTTCAGTACATTGAAGCTTTACAAAGACTATATTTTGACTCTAGGCGTAAAAACGCCTAAGTTGCGCCACGTTCCAGGGGTTTGGCTCCTCCACCCCTGTCTTCTTGTCCTTTATTATGTATGCTCCTCCTCCAATTACTTCCGTGACAATGTAAGGGCCAAGCCATGGTGACTCGAGTTTTTCATGACTTTTTTGCGTGAGCCGAAGAACTAGGTCTCCCACCTGAAAAGATCTTGGCCGCAAACGTCGACTGTGGTAATTCTTCAAGTCTGTTGATATTTGGTTACCCGAGATAATACTTCATCTCGAGCTTCATCAAGTGCGTCGACGTCGTCTTCTAGCACTCTTCTCGACGTTTCTTCATCATATTCAGCGACACGTGGAGAGTTGTGCTCTATCTCGATTGGTAGTACGCCTCTGCTCCATGAACCAGGAAAAACGGAGTTTCTGCGTTGCTTTGTGTTTGGTGTTGTTCGGATGCTCCACAACACGCTTGGTAGTTCTTACGGCCAGGTATGTCGAGCTTTTTCCGGTGGTCCTAACAAGCGCTTCTTGATACCATTGCAGATGATGCCATTGGCTTTCTCGACTTGCCCATTGGTTTGAGGATGTGCAAGCGACGCAAAGTTCAGCTTAATACCCACCTCTTCGCAATAATCTTTGAATTCATGGGATGTGAAGTTCTTGCCATTGTACGTGACGATCTTTGTGGGGCACTCCAAATCTGAAGACGAGGCCTTTGACGACTTTGTCTGCGGATGCTCCATCTGGTGAATTTATCGGCTTCGCTTCTATCCACTTTGTAAACTTATCGACAGCTACTAGCATGTACTCCTTTCCTCCTGGCCAGGATTTGTGTAACTTACCCACCATATCAAGTCCCCATTGAGCAAAGGGCCAAGACAATGGTATTGGTGCTAGCTCTGCTGCTGGAGAGTGAGGTTTTGCGGCGAACCTTTGACATGCGTCGCAAGTTCTTACTATGTCCTTGGCGTCCTCGATTGCTGTCAACCAGTAGAATCCTGCCCGAAAAACCTTGGCTGCGATAGCTCGACTACTTGCGTGGTGGCCACATATTCCTTCGTGTACATCCTTCAGGATTATTCTTCCTTCTTCGGGTGTAACGCACCTTTGCAAAACGCCTGAAATACTTCGCTTATACAATTCTCCCTTGACCACCGTAAAAGCTTTGGAGCGTCGAATTACTCGCCTTGCTTCAAGCTGGATCATCGGGTATTTCTTTCCTCATGATGTATGATATGTACGGCTGCATCCACGGTATCTGTATCACCATGACCAAGTCCTGATCTTCTTCTTCGTCCTCTTGCTTTTCCTTGGCAGCCCCCGAGGGTTTCTTCTCCTTCTTTTTTGACTTTGTTGGCTTAGTGGATCTCTCTGTTATCTCTTCCCAGAATACACCTGGCGGGATTGGAAGGCACTGTGACCCGATGTTTGCAAGAACGTCGGCTTCGTCGTTGCTCAACCTGCTAATATGATTTACTTCGCATCCATCGAATAACTTTTCAAGCTCGTTGTACACCTCCTTGTATGCCATCATGCTATCATTGATTGCATCACATTGGTTCATAACTTGCTGAGCCACCAACTGTGAGTCGCCAAAGATTTTTAATCGAGTTGCTCGCATGTGCTTTCGCCATCTTCATCCCGTGTATGAGAGCCTCATATTCTGCTTCATTGTTAGATGCGTTAAGGAACGTCATCCGGAGGATGTACTTCAATTTGTCGCCTTCAGGTGATATGAGTACTACTCCTGCGCCAGCTCCTTCTAGTCTCTTGGATCCATCAAAGTTCATGGTCCAAGTTCTCGATAAATCTGGTGGTCCTGTATTTTGCAACTCCATCCATTCTGCGATGAAGTCTGGCAGTATTTGCGACTTTATTGCTTTTCTTTTTTCATACGTGATGTCCCGAGGGAAAGTTCTATTCCCCAAAGGGAGACACGACCCGTAGCTTCCGGGTTATTCAGGTATATTTGACAAGGGAGCTTCATTGACCACTATGATCGGGTGTGCCGAAAAATAGTGGCGCAATTTCGTGCCGTCGTGAACACTCCATATGCTAGCTTCTGGTACCGAGGGTACCTTTGTTTTGAAGGTGACAAGACTTCGCTCCACGAAGTATACCGCCGCTGCACTCCATGGATTTTCCCTTCTTCCTCTCTTTCGACAACTAATCTTGTGCTAACCACTTGGGGCGTGGCTGCAATATACAGCAGGAGAGGTTCCTTTTCCTTTGGAGCCACCAGGATTGGTGGTGTCGAGATTTTTCGCTTCAGATCCTCGAAAGCTACTGTCGGCCTCTTCGTTCCACTGGAATTTATCTCCTTGTTTTATCGGCGCATAAAATGGTAACGCTTTTTCTCCTAACTCGGCGACGAACCTGCTCAAAGCTGCGACTCGCCCGATTAGCTGCTGTATTTCTTTCAACTTTGTTGGCTTTCTCATTGTTACTATGGCTTGTATTTTGTCGGGATTTGCTTCAATCCCTCTTGCCGAAACTAGAAACCCCAGAAGTTCTCCTTTGGGACGCCAAAAGAACACTTCGTCGGGTTCGGTTTGAGGCAGAATTTGTCGAGGTTGTCAAAAGTTTCTTTGAGATCCTCGATCAATGTTGTCCCCTTTTTTGATGTTATGACGACATCATCGATGTATACTTGCACGTTTTTCCCGATCTGTGTTGCTAAACACTTCGCATCATCCTCTCGATATGTTGCTCCCGCATTTTTTAGACCAAAGGGCATTGTTTTGTAGCAAAACACGCCGTAAGGTGTAATAAACGCTGTCTTGGCTTCATCATCTTCTTTTAATCTGATCTGGTTATAACCAGAGTATGCATCCAAGAAGGAAAGACGTTCGCAACCTGCCGTGGAGTCGATAATTTGATCGATCCTTGGGAGGGGAAAGTGATCCTTAGGACAATGTTTATTGAGACACGTAAAGTCGACGCACATGCGAAGGACTGTCGTGTTTTTCTTCGGCACCATCACTGGGTTAGCTACCCATGTGGCTTCGTAGATATTTCTCTGATAAAACCAGCTTCTTCGAGTCGATTTATTTCTGAAAGCATGGCTTTGCGGTTTGGTTCCGAAAAACGCCGCAAAGGTTGTACGATTGGTTTTATTTGTTGGATCCAAATTTAGGTGGTGCTCGGCAAGTTCCCTGGGTACTCCTGGCATGTCAGCTGGACACCATGCAAAGATTTTCCAGTTCTCACGGAGGAACTTGACGAGCGCGCTTTCCTATGCGATATCCATATCGTTTGCGATAGATGTCGTCTTTTTTGGATCTGTCGGGTGAATCTGCACCTCCTTAGAATTTTTCTCTGTGTTGAAAGTTGATTCTTTATTTGGCCTTCCGGCGTCTGGCAGTACGTCGTAATCAGTCATGCTTTTTGACGCCAAGTACTCGGCTTGCATCCCGAAAGTTTACGCCAACTTTGTGAAAATCCTTGTCGCACTTATCGGCTAAGGCAAAGCTTCCCTTGACTGTGATTGGTCCTCTTGGTCCGGGCAACCTCCACAACAGGTATGTATAGTGTGGTACTGCCATAAATCTAGCATATGCTGGTCGTCCCAACAGAGCGTGGTATTGTGATGGAAAATCCACGACTTCAAATTCGAGCTTCTCGATTCTATAATTTTCTCGGGTCCCAAATTGAACATCGAGATTGATTTTCCCCAATGGATAACTTGGTTTCTCTGGTGTAATGCCGTGGAACCTTGTGTCTGTTGGTTTCAAGTTTGCTAAGGATATGTTCATCTTCCTCAATGTATCTGCATACATGAGGTTCAAGCTGCTGCCGCCGTCTATGAACACTCGAGAGACATCAAATCCTGCGATAGCTTCTTGGCGAGAATAAGTGCCGACTGCCCTGGTCGAGGAACTTGCTGCGGATGATCTGCTATTGTGAAGCCGATATCTTGTCCTGACCAATTAAGGTACTCAACTGTTGGTGGAGGCATTTTCTCTGCCATAAACACCTGTCGTGAGATTACTTTTTGAGCTCTATTGGATGGCCTTCCCTTCTGAATCATCAACACTGCTCCGTTGGAATTAGGATCAACATAGGGTGGTGGTGCAGGTGCTGCCGCTATTCTTAGCTGGTGTCGATTGTCCTCTGTAATCGCAGGAGGTGGCGGTAGATGAACCTCGCTCCTAGGCTCCCGAGGGTTTCTCTGTGCTGCTCGAGCGTAAGCATTTTCTGCGTATCTGAACATTGCCTGAAAATTTCGACAGTCTTTCTGCAGTGCCCCTGTTGTCTTTTCCCGTTCTTTGTCGAGGAAGAAGTGCATCTGGCACGGTCCGTTCAGCATTTCCTCGGGGGACACGAAAGGTCTTGGAAACCTCGTCCCACGTTTTTGCCTGTTGCGTGAATCATCCCTATTATCACCTCGCTGTTCACCGCTTCTCTCGGTAATCATCTCTGTTGCCTCCTGTATTTGTCCGAAAACCTGCCGAAATTTGTCCTGGGGCGTCGTAGTTCTGGTACGTCCGAGGAAATCTTCGCCTCGGTTGATAGTTTCGACCACGGTCCTCCTCTGGCGACCTATGTCGTTTGTTGTGGACAGCGTCTTCTCCATCTGCCCATTTATTTGCTATCTCCATTAACGCGGATACTGTCCTTGGATTGGTCCTTCCCAAATCCTCGACAAAGTCTCCACGCCTGACTCCTGCGACAAACGCATCTATTGCTCTCTCGTCAGATATGTTTTCTCGCCGAGTTTTTGATGATATTCCACCTATGGATGTACTTTCTCATTGGCTCATCCGGCTTTTGTCGACACGCTCTCAACTCCTCTAACGATGCGGGTTTTTTGCACGTGGATCTGAAGTTCTTGACGAACACGTCCTCGAAACTTTCCCAGTGTCGATGGATCTGGAGCGAGTTTCTTTATCCATGATCGTGCGGCACCACTCAGGTGCACTGGATGCTTTGCATGGCTGTTGCCCTAGTTCCTCTGTCAGCTTCACCGTCTCCAGGATAGTCGACTAGCCAATCCTCTGGATCTTGAAGGCCGTCGAATTTCTTGAAATTATCGGGTAACTTGAATCTGAGGGGACTCGCGTTTTTCGGACTCTCCTCGTGAAGCATGGTAAGCCGCACATATCTTCGTCGTTAAGTTACGGGGATTGCCGATGATCCCTTCGCTTTGCCGCGCTCTCGTCGACTCTTGCTTGTGCTTCCGTGTCTCTTGCTCCACTTGGCCCTTCGAGTGCTGCCGCTGTTCTTCTGCTGCGGGTCGCGGACTATTTTGCCTTGCCACTCCTTCGGGAGGCGTTGATATAAACGCTGTCCCCATAGCTCCAACTCCTGCTACCGCCATATTGTACAGTGTTTCCCTTGGGTCACCCGGAGGTGGTTTAGATGCAAGGATAAAAGCATGTGTCGCCATATACCCAGCCTCTGGTGTCTTAGGGATGATGTTTCCTCTTGTATCTATCGACATAAAGGACATGTCGAGGTTTTGAACCAGATGTTCTCTTTCTCGCCTTTCTCGGGTATGTGTTGCAGCCTTGATCTTGCTCTGTTCCGCGCCTCCCGATGGCTATCACCCGTAGTTCTAGATTGTCGACTTAAATCTGCCCTTCTCTCGCTGGATGCGAAGCTGCCTCCTTTCTCTGTTCAACTCAGCCGTCTGTTTTTCCAATTCTGCGGCAGCTCGTGCGAGCCTATATTGATATGCTTGCAATTCTTCTGGTGTGGCTGTGGTAGCCATTGGTTCTGTGCCGTTCATAGCTCTCGCAGCTCTATCCCACGCTGCTTGTGAAAGTTGAACTCTATCTCGCGGCTCTGGCCCGACGTATTTGTTGCCCAAGCCTTGTCGCAGATTGGAGGGATCGACGTATGGATTTCCCAAGCGTCGAAAGCCTCGGATGTCTCCTCTTGACCTTCAATGGCGTAAATCTGATGATACCTTGTACTCAGATCTATGTTGGGTTTGGTGACATCATCGTTGAGATTGATGAAGACCTTGCCCACTTGTGAGAGATTTGTCGATGAAGTCATGATTGTCGACATCGCTGAGCCATCGCTTATATACGAGTCCGCGAGATGACTCAAACGATATGTCGTTGAAGATCTTGGCGAGTTTCTCTCTTGCTACGATGCGACGTAGCGTGTCGCCGAGGTTTCTTCTTCTCCTGACTCGTTTGACGATGCATAGCTTGAAAAATCGGAATCGGCCACTGATGATCCCGACGAAATCGGAATCTCGACACGATACGATCCTTCCTTCTCGACGCGAAAGTGGAACCTTCCGAACGTCATCTCCATGGGCTCCGCCAGATACGCATATGCATCCAAACGGGAGGGTGGGTGAGGAACAAAATCGACAAGACCAGTAGCGATCTGTTTACCTTGATCCATTGTGTTGCTTGCGGTTGACGATGTCGAAGATCTTGAGCGTGCCATCGAGATCAGCTCCTTACGCCTCTAATTCCCACAGACGGCGCCAATTGACAAGGGATTAACTTGTCAATGCCTATGGATTGTAGGCTAGGGTTTAGTTAGAAGTAGAGGGTAAGTAGATCTCGAAGGTTTCAGCCGAAAAGTGCTCGACGACTATGAAAATTAGGGTTTGCAGACAATGATTCGATTCCCCCTTTTGTCCCTCGACTCCCCCTTATATATGAGGTGAAGCCGAGGGATTCGTGCTATACAAGTTTACAGAGTCCGGGACGGTTTCTAACTCGTCCCGCCAGATTACAAACAACAATTTCTATTACAACTCTATCTTTCCTTAGTAAATCTTGGGCTCCCGAATCTTCTTATTCTTCGGGTATTGGGCCTCCAGTAAACCCCGGGTACCATCTTCGGCAGGCCCATTTGGGATGCCTATGTCACTTGGGGATGCCCAAGGCATCCTCTTCTTCATCGACAACATTATCAGGTTCCTCCCCTGAAACTATATTTTTATTCCGTCACATCTTATGTACTTTACTTGGAGCGTCTGTTTGTTTTTGTTTTGTTTGAATAAAATGGATCCTAGAATTCATTGTATGGGAGAGATACACGCTCCGCTGTTGCATATGGACAAATATGTCCTTAGCTTTACTCATAGTATTCATGGCGAAAGTTTCTTCTTCGTTAAAATGTTATATGGTTGGAATTGGAAAATGATATATGTGGTAATTGGTATAACATCTTGAATAATGTGATACTTGGCAATTGTTGTGCTCATGTTTAAGCCCTTGCATCATATACTTTGCACCTATTAATGAAGAAATACATAGAGCATGCTAAAATCTGATTTGCATGTTTGGTTTCTCTAAGGTCTAGATAATTTCTAGTATTGAGTTTGAACGACAAGGAAGACGGTATAGAGTCTTATAATGTTTACAATATGTCTTTTATGTGATTTTTGCTGTACCGGTTCATCCTTGTGTTTGTTTCAAATAACCTTGCTAGCCTAAACCTTGTATCGAGAGGGAATACTTCTCATGCATCCAAAATCTTTGAGCCAACCACTATGCCATTTGTGTCCACCATACCTACCTACCACATGGTATTTTTCCGCCATTCCAAAGTAAATTGCTTGAGTGCTACCTTTAAAATTTCCATTCTTTACTTTTACAATATATAGCTCATGGGACAAATAGCTTAAAAACTATTGTGGTATTGAATATGTACTTATGCACTTTATCTCTTATTAAGTTGCTTGTTGTGCGATAACCATGTTTCTGGGGACGCCATCAACTACTCTTTTGTTGAATATCATGTGAGTTGCTATGCATGTCCGTCTTGTCTGAAGTAAAGGCGATCTACCACTTTATGGTTAGAGCATGCATATTGTTAGAGAAGAACATTGGGCCGCTAACTAAAGCCATGAATCATGGTGGAAGTTTCAGTTTTGGACATATATCCTCAATCTCATATGAGAACACTAATTGTTTTTACATGCTTATGCATTAAAGAGGAGTCCCTTATCTGTTGTCCATGTTGTCCCGGTATGGATGTCTAAGTTGAGAATAATCAAAAGCGAGAAATCCAAAATGCGAGCTTTCTCCTTAGACCTTTGTACAGGCAGCATGGAGGTACCCCATTGTGACACTTGGTTAAAACATGTGTATTGCGATGATCCGGTAGTCCAAGCTAATTAGGACAAGGTGCGGGCACTATTGGTATACTATGCATGAGGCTTGCAACTTGTAGGATATAATTTACATAACTCATATGCTTTATTACTACCGTTGACAAAAAAAATTCTTGTTTTCAAAATAAAAGCTCTAGCACAAATATAGCAATCGATGCTTTCCTCTTTGAAGGACCATTCTTTTTCTTTTATTGTTGAGTCAGTTCACCTATTTCTCTCTACCTCAAGAAGCAAACACTTGTGTGAACTGTGCATTGATTCCTACATACTTGCATATTGCACTTGTTATATTACTCTATGTTGACAATATCCATGAGATATACATGTTACAAGTTGAAAGCAACTGCTGAAACTTAATCTTCCTTTGTGTTGTTTCAATGCTTTCTACTTTGAATTTATTGCTTTATGAGTTAACTCTTATGCAAGACTTATTGATGCTTGTCTTTAAGTACTATTCATGAAAAGTCTTTGCTTTATGATTCAGTTGTTTACTCATGTCATTACCATTGTTTTGATCGCTGCATTCATTACATATGTTTACAAATAGTATGATCAAGGTTATGATGGCATGTCACTCCAGAAATTATCTTTGTTATCGTTTACCTGCTCGGGACGAGCAGAAACTAAGCTTGGGGATGCTGATACGTCTCCGACGTATCGATAATTTCTTATGTTCCATGCCACATTATTGATGATATCTACATGTTTTATGCACACTTTATGTCATATTCGTGCATTTTCTGGAACTAACCTATTAACAAGATGCCGAAGTGCCGATTCTGTTTTTCTGCTGTTTTTGGTTTCAGAAATCCTAGTAAAGAAATATTCTCGGAATTGGACGAAATCAACGCCCAGGTTCCTATTTTGCCCGGAAGCATCCAGAACACACGAGAACCGCCAGAGAGGGGGCACAGGCCCACCAAACCATAGGCCGGCGCGGCCAAGGGGGGGCCCGCGCCCCCCTATAGTGTGGGCCCCCCCCAGAAGTCCACCGACCTTGCCCTTCCGCCTATTTAAAGCCTCCGTCGCGAAAACCCTGATACGTTCGACGAAACCCGCAGAAACCTTCCAGAGCCGCCGCCATCGCGAAGCCAAGATCTGGGGGACAGGAGTCTCTGTTCCGGCACGCTACCGGGACGGGGAAGTGCCCCCGGAAGGCTTCTCCATCGACACCACCGCCATCTTCATCAACGCTGCTGTCTCCCATGAGGAGGGAGTAGTTCTCCATCGAGGCTCGGGGCTGTACCGGTAGCTATGTGGTTCATCTCTCTCCTATGTACTTCAATACAATAATCTCATGAGCTGCCTTACATGATTGAGATTCATATGATGATGCTTGTAATCTAGATGTCATTATGCTAGTCAAGTGGATTTTACTTATGTGATCTCCGGAGACTCCTTGTCCCACGTGTGTAAAGGTGACAGTGTGTGCACCGTGTGGGTCTCTTAGGCTATATTTCACAGAATACTTATTCACTGTTATGAATGGCATAGTGAAGTGCTTATTTATATCTCTTTATGATTGCAATGTGTTTTGTATCACAATTTATCTGCATGCTACTCTAGTGATGTTATTAAAGTAGTTTTATTCCTCCTGCACGGTGTAATGGTGATAGTGTGTGCATCCGTGTTAGTACTTGGCGTAGGCTATGATTACGATCTCTTGTAGATTATGAAGTTAACTATTGCTATGATGGTATTGATGTGATCTATTCCTCCTACATAGTGTGAAGGTGACAGTGTGCATGCTATGTTAGTACTTGGTTTAGTCGTGTTGATCTTTCATGCACTCTAAGGTTATTTAAATATGAACATTGAATTGTGGAGCTTGTTAACTCCGGCATTGAGGGTTCGTGTAATCCTACGCAATGTGTTCATCATCCAACAAGAGAGTGTAGAGTATGCATTTATCTATTCTGTTATGTGATCAATGTTGAGAGTGTCCACTAGTGAAAGTATGATCCCTAGGCCTTGTTCCTAAATACTGCTATCGCTGCTTGTTTACTGTTTTACTGCGTTACTACTGCTGCGTTACTACTGCTTGTTTACTATCCTGGGCAAAGCACTTTTCTGGTGCCGTTGCTACTGCTTATTTACACCACCTGTATTTCAGTATCTCTTCGCCGAACTAGTGCACCTATTAGGTGTGTTGGGGACACAAGAGACTTCTTGCTTTGTGGTTGCAGGGTTGCATGAGAGGGATATCTTTGACCTCTTCCTCCCTGAGTTCGATAAACCTTGGGTGATCCACTTAAGGGAAAACTTGTTGCTATTCTACAAACCTCTGCTCTTGGAGTCCCAACACTGTCTACAGGAAAAGGAGGGGGCGTAGACATCACCGGCCGGTCCGGTCCATCAGCCGGTCTGACCGGGCGGCCGACCGGGCGGATGAGCGGAGCCCCCTGAACGACCGGGACTGTGGCCGGCTGGTCCGGTCTAGTAGCCGGTCCAACCGGGACCAGGGCCGACCGGGCCGGTCGTAGAACCGGTTGACCGGGCCTGGCACCGCCTCCATCGACCGTGCGGCACGGCTGCACGCGATGCACATGGGACGCCGTTTGCATCGCAGCCGGCTGCCTTCGCCTGCACGGTCTCCATCGCCGGTTCATCTTCACCGTCATCAGCCAGGTCATCAATGACAACGTCGCCAACGACTCCGATCTGCGGCGTGTAGTCTACGCCATGGCACGTGTAGTGCCACCCTCGGTCTGATCAACCGACCCCGCACACGTCTCCGCCAAGCACGTCCCCGAGCACGCGCATACCACCGATTGAGCATCGGGTTGCCGCTGCGTCGCCCCTTCGGGTCGCAGCGCCGCCGCCTTTGGTCCACGCTGCTAGCGGCCCGGCTGCCACCGGCTGGTAGGACAGAAGATGTTGTGCAAGTTTCTCATTGCGAGCACGTACGACTATATACGGAACACATGCCTATGGTTATTTAGTACTTGGATACTGTTTTATTATTATCTGCAAATTCCCTACCTTGATTGTTACATGAGTTCTCTTATCCATGCAGCGCCCATTCATCCATCCCTGTGCCTTCAATATTTTAATCATGTTGTTTACTATAATCACTACTGCTGTCTTTGTTACACTGCTGCTTATATTTCGCTACTGCTACTGCTATAAAACTGTTGCTACTGATAAAGTCTTGCGAGCAAGTCTGTTTCCAGGTGCAGCTGAATTGACAACTCCGCTGTTAAGGCTTACAAATATTCTTTGGCTCCCCTTGTGTCGAATCAATAAATTGGGTTTTACTTCCCTCGAAGAGTGTTGCGATCCCCTATACTTGTGGGTCATCATACACCACCTGCTCCTCTACTCCGACACCCGTCGTCGAGACCTCCTCTACTAGTCTACTCCGACATGGCGCGCACTTTGTAATGTTCCCTACCCCCGCACGCCCGGTACTGGCAACACCGGTACGTGCCTTCGTACCCGACGCGTCCCCGTGCCTGGCAAGCTCGGACCGGCGCCTCGTCTTCATCGGCTTCGACAACGCCTTCATCGGCATCGACTCTTCTATAACTGCCTCGACCGCGTCACCGCCGAGTTCTTCTATGCATACTCGGTTCTGGCAAAACTAGAGTATGCCTTCGTCCCCGACGTGCGTCTGGTTCTGGCAAAACTATGGTTGCACTTCGTCCTCGACGGCTCAGACTGCATCGACTTCGGCATCAACCATCTCCACGACTGCCTCGGCGCGTCTCCGTCACTCTCCTCGCACACCTCCTCGCATGCGGCTACATCGACACCGGCACCCGGCCACGACATCAACCACGGCAATCCCTCGCGCGGCTCCCTCGACCAAGGTTGCATCACCCATGCTCTCGGCTACCTCGACATCGGCACACATGGCTATCACCTCGCATGAGCACCTCAGCTTCTTCTACAGTCCAAGCATCCGCGATGCGACACCGTCCACGACGCTTCCGCTAAGACTGCGGGGGAGTGTCAGCCTTCTGTGTCCACTTCGGTTTATCTCCATTCTGACCGTCCACGTCGTTCATGTTGTTCACGATGCTCCCGCTACGACTGCGGGGGAGTGTTAGAGATATATTCCGTGCACCTATAAACGGATAGTCTAGGATAGAGATAGGACTCTCGTGTCTTGTTTTGCACTCCAAGATGATCCCTGTACGCCTATATATATTCGCCCATCAGGCTCAATAATACACCCAACATATTCCGCCAATCTCTCTCCCTCTCTATCCTTCAACAAGTTCTCTGGCAATGAATGACCCATTGGATCTTTTCACTTACGAAGATGCCAACAAAATCACGCACAAGTAGCAACACTAGTAGAAAACCTCTCATCAATACCGGTTCCAGAGGGGCATTCGTACCGGTTGAGCAACTGGTATAAAATATTTGGCACTAAAGGCCCCCCCTTTCGTACCGGTTGCTTACGAACCGGTATAAAAGGGGTCTCCACGTGGGCCACCAGGAGAGCTCAGGGCCAAGGAGCTTTGGTACCGGTTGGTAATACGAACCGGTACCAAAGGTTCCCACCCGTGGCAGGGAATTTGCACGAATCTCTGCCGCGGCAGAGAATTGAAGTTTTAGGGTTTTTGGGGGGTTTAGGGATATCGGTTTGTTTCATATCGCGTCGATGCACCAGAAACGCGTTTGGGTTTAGGTAGTACATGAAGATCAAGATGATGCATAGCAAGTTGGTGCATATAATATAACACACATGTAATTGCATAAGATCGCAAATTAAGTAGCACTATGCATGAAGAGTGCTACTCTCCGAGGCGTACTCTATATATGTCTATTACATGTAGCATAGTGGTACTCTTCGAGTCAACTATATATGTAACATGTACATCTTCATTCATAGTGGAACTCTGCGAATGGTGGTATGACGTCATGAAGGAAAAATCCCGCCAATTCCTCGCCTATTGCTATGAAGCGGTCATCGATTGAGAGCTTGTTCCGCTTTCTTGCCAACTATAAAAGAATAAGATACAAATGAATACATGAGCTATGTGTGTGTGTATATATATATATATTCAAACCACAATGAAACAACTATTACTGAAACTCATCACAACTTATGATAAGAAAACAAATTTGTGAATATTGTTTTCGTACCTCTTTATTTCTTTCATTATTCATTCTCTCGCTGACAATTCTGTGGATGTACTCGCAAACGTAGAATCCACAGAGATCAGTCCCTTCTGGTTGTTGCGGGCATTTCTTTACAAGAATATAATTCAATCAAAAAATAGTAAAGTATGATAATTAAAGGTGTGTGGACCTAGGTAGTACTACTTACTTTCGCACGCCATCGCAGCTTCAGTGTCCATTCATGGGACTTATCTTCCTTGATGAAAGTTTCCCATACGCTGCCCGACAAAAGAAAATGCATCACTAGGAAGCTACTATGCCCACGTCAACTGTGCGCAAGCACCTCCCTTCAAGCCTCTTCCTTCTAAAGAAGGGAATGAGGAGAAGGAGAAGAAGAAGAAGAAGGGAACGAAGAAGAAGAAGAGGAGAAATAAAAGGAAAGAGGTAACGGCATATCCCCGCGTGTATGAGATAACGATAGGTAACCGTAAGTATGTTGCTCCTAATGATTATTATGATAATGAATCTGAGTACAATGATCTTCCTATGCCCTTTACCTACATTAGTGATCATGATTTAGAAGAGCACACTACTTTTGATATTGAAAATCTCTGGGAAACTAATTCTGAAAATCATGATGTTAATAATTGCCATAGTATCAGTACTATCCATGCTTCCTCCCATAATGATATAGAAAGCTCTAAGCTTGGGGATGAGGTTTTTGAAAATCCTTTTGCTACTGATCATTATATGTTCGATACATCTCCTTCTAGTAACAATGATGGTATGGTTATAGATGAACATACTGTGAAAGATAACTATTCTATTTCTTATGACACTATGCCTCCAATCTTTGATAATTATTATAAAGAATGCTATGACATAGGTTATAATTATCCTTATGAAACTTGTCATAGTTATGATTGGATTGCCAAAAACAATTCCCTTGGTATGCAACTTGTTTATCATATTCAAATTCTTGATAATGATCCTGCTCCAATTACTATTAATGAGAAGAGTTCTTCTTATTCCAAAATTAATGATACTTTTATGCATATGAACCATGATAAGAATGTTTTAAGTGATGGTTATATTGTGGATTTCATCAATGATGCTACTGAAAGTTATTATGAGAGAGGGAAACATGGTTATATGCATCTTAATAATATTAAGTTTCCTCTCTTTATGTTGAGAATCTTGAAGTTGCGCTTGTGTTGCCTTTCTATGCTTGTTGCATTATGCTTACATGACTTGTTTATTTACAAGATTCCTTTTCATAGGAAGTGGGTTAGGCTTAAATTTGTTTCATACTTGCTTTTTGATTCTCTCTTTGCTTCAACTCTCATCCTTATGTGAGCATCATTAAAATTACTGAGCCCATCTTAATGGCCATAAAGAAAGCACTTCTTGGGAGATAACCCATGTTTTTATTTTGCTACTGTTTTGTTGTGTCTTGGAAGTTTTTACTACTGTAGAAAACTCTCCTTATCTTTATTTTATTGCATTGTTGTGCCAAGTAAAGTCTTTGATAATAAGGTTGATACTAGATTTGGATTACTGCGCAGAAACAGATTTCTTGCTGTCACGAATTTGAGTAGGCCTCTCTGTAGGTAACTCAGAAAAATCTGCCAATTTACGTGAGTGATCCTCAGATATGTACGCAACTTTCATTCAATTTGAGCATTTTCATCTGAGCAAGTTAAGTGCCTCTAAAAAATTCGTATTTACGGACTGTTCTGTTTTGACAGATTCTGCCTTTTATTTCGCATTGCGTCTTTTGCTATGTTGGATGGATTTCTTTGTTCCATTGTTGGCGTCAGAAACCCACCGGCGAGCAGCGACGGGCAACACAGTAGAGCCGGGAACAACCTAGGGCTGCGGCTGGCCCTGGTCCCTCCGAGCGACGGCCCGCAAGGTCTTCTGGAACGCACGCGCCGATGCTGGTGCAAGGGCGTGCCACCTGACCGTATACCTGGTCAGGAAGGTGATGGATGATGCCTCGCTTAGTTTCCTGCATGGCATACACGTAAACATTAAATACGAGCCTCGATCGGCTCTCAGGTTATCCTGCGAATCGGCTCAAAGAGCCGATACACCCATGATTCGTACGAGGTGTACGAATATATGGTGGTCCTGCTTGATCGAAATAAAGCTAAAACGATCTACTATGATTTAGGGTTTTCACCGCATAATTGGAACATCCTACTCGTGATTGAGCCTCGCGGCCACACACGGTGATCGTAAGCCGACCCTAGACAAGGCCTAAAAACCAACACAAGGTTGATCCTCGGAACATCCTGTCTAGGGCTAGCAAACTACGCCCTACGCGCCACTGGATCCTTCAACCCGTTTGTAAGGCCTAACGATGCAGATATTAAACTAATTCTTGCAGAACAAGGAGCAATCATGACGGATCGGATCTACTGAATAACGATCAAGCGGGGTGCCGCCCCTACACCTAAGATAGGTATAAGGGCGGCTAGACGTCTCAGGGTTGCACGACGATAGCATATGATACGAAGAACAATGCTAACCCTAACACGTCTAAGATAACTACGTTGCTCGCCATAAAAAAGGCTTCAGCAGGAGCAACGCATGGATACGAATAAACTTGTACTGCCTAGATCGCAAGAAGCGATCTAGGCAGCATGATGCTTACCCGGAAGAAACCCTCGAGTTGGGGGAGTTGGCGATGCGCCGAGATTGGTTTGTGGTGAACGTTGGTTGTTGTTTATTTCGTAAACCCTAGATACATATTTATAGTCCGTAGACTCTCTAACGTGGGAATAATCCCAACCGGGCACGGGCCCAACTCTAACTAACCCACACGTATCCTACTATGTTACAGATACAAGGGCAAACTTGCCCAAACTGGCTATTCAAGGCCGATTCACATACATCCTTCAAAATATAATCTTCAAGCCCATCTTGATCGCGGCCCACCTCTGACTTGGTCAAATTCTGGTGATAACACATGCCCCCCTGGTTTTGGAATTGATAATTCCAAAATCACTCTGTCCTTCCTTCGTCGGGTCATGTCGTAGCAGAGCAGAACCACCACAACATCTTTCATCATGACGCCTTGCCTTCTCAGCTTCCCACTTGATTTGACAATTCTGTGGTACTACGCCTTGGAAATTGCTGTGGCATTAAACCTCCGCCATATCCCCTTTATTTAACCGTACCGAACAGTTCGCCTCTTCATCCCCTTGCTCTGTTCTTGGCCATCGGCACTCAAAAAATCCCCAATCCAGAGCAATGTCTTCCTCATCTTCTTCCTCCGGACTTTCCTACCAATCTTCCTCCTCTCGCGAAACACCGGAGGACATACGCGCCCCGGAGAAGTGGGATCAGGAAGACCACGCCTCCTCCGTTTGGTCTGAGGACGATCAGTCCTTGACCAGCGGGAATGAAGACCTCCAGTTCCTTGCTGATGGGGAGCTGGAGCCGGAGAGCGAGGACGACTCGTTCTCCTGGGACGATTACACATCTTCTGAGGAAGAGGATGAGGGGGAGGAAGAGGAGGAAGACGATGCTTCCTCCGACGAACCGCCGGCCAAGCGTTTCTGCCCCTGGCCGGGAAACCTCAGCGACTTCGATAGCGATGACGATGCTGGCGAGGAGGACGAGGATGACGAGGGCCCTGCTGGTGGCCGTGGCAGCAACGACGAGGAGCCCGCCGGCAGCAACACCGACGAGAGCTCCGACGATGAGGGCAGCGATAGCCCGTAGAATAGGGCCTGGTAGCATAGGCCTAGCAGTGGTAGTAAATTGGCCAATAGGCCTTTCTTTTGTTCTTCCTCCCTTGAGCAATCGGCTCGATCCATGTAAGAAATCCTCTCATCAAATGAAGAAACATTTCCCCATTAACTTACTTCCTTGTTAATTTTGCCGATTGTCGAACGGAGTTGCTGCTCAATGAGCCAACGATAATGCACCGGTCCCTCACCATCCATCCTTCATCTCTCCGACTGACGACTTTGAGATCTGATGTACAAAGGGTTAATGATGATATCCCTTTTTCAGATTCCTTCCGGCAGCTCTAGTGATCTCCCTCTGTATGATTTGAAGAGGGTTGCGACGAAGGACCAGCCGATGATACTTCAATCGGCTTCCAAAACAGAGTGTCTACCAGATCAACTGCCCCCCGAGGCTCAGTCAAGGCGAGGATAAAGGCGAAAATGTTCAGATCATCCACCATGCAGAACCAGCGTCGATCGTCTCTTCTCCCGTCAAAAGCCGATATCACTGATGGCTTAATGAGCAAAGACCAACATGCCTCTGACAGTACTGCTGAACTGGCGATCTTGAAAACAGGGGATGGAAATCCCTGAACCGAAGACCAACTTGGTGAACACGCGGCCAGTGGACCCTGTGTGATCTGTGCTAGAGTCGATGGCTGTGCATCGGCTTCGTTTCTTAGTTCTAGAGTCGATGTCCGTGCATCGGCTGTACATCTATGACGATTTTTTTTACGGGCCGATTTTCTATCGGCCCCCAATATCTCACTGTGCATGTATCACACTGCGCATGTATCACACATGTTCGTCCAATTAAGTGCCCCCCGAGCCGAATCTGCCAGGTTACTGCGGATATCGGCTCTGTAGTTCGCCAAGGCACTGTTTTTGAACGTCGGCTCCGGTAGAAACTAATGTTGACTCTCATCAGCCGACGTAAAACCGCTGCCCATTAGATCATCTTTGAACACAGGCAGCACGTATGTTGAGGATAATTTTGGCCGATTGCTAGAATCGGCCTCCACGTTGATTGCACCGTTCAATGAAGGCTTTGCAATGTTCCTCCATAGATCCTTGGGGCCGATCGCAAGGATCGGCCTTGCCATGTTTGTTCACAGGTTGGCTCTTGCTATATTGTCAGGCCGGTAGCTAAGACCAGCCTAACCCCGTCCTTCGTGACGTCAATGCGCTCACAGTCGTCCAAATTGATGCCTGAGAGTGGCTCTTGGCCTGCTGCCTCCCAAACGTTCATGTCAGCCGTTGAAATCTCGGCTGAGTCATCCGCGTGGATGACCTCTACTTCATCTCCATCCCACTGTATTACGCATTGGTGCATTGTGGATGGAATGCAACAGTTAGCGTGGATCCAATCTCTTCCTAGCAGAACAGCATAGGTGCTCTTGCTGTCGACAATAAAGAATGTCGTAGGGATAGTTTTCCTTCCTAGGGTCAGATCCACATTTAGAACACCTTGTGCGTCAGATGCTTGGCCATTGAAATCGCTCAATGTCACATTGGTCTTGATCAGATCCAGGCTAGAGCGTCCCAACCGACGTAGCATGGAGTATGGCATTATGTTGACTGCCGCTCCGGTGTCCACCAGCATCTTGTTGACAGGCTGACCATCGATGTAACCTCGCAGGTATAGGGCCTTCAGATGCCTGTAGCTTCTTTCTCGTGGCTTCTCAAAGATAACCGGCCGTGGGCCGCAGTCAAGTTGTGCCACAGGTGCTTCGTCTAATCCTAGAGCGCTAAACTCTGTCGGAAGGATGAACACCATATTTGTGCCAGCTGATGTTTCATCATCGGCTTTCCTTTGTCTGGGACGCCACTCTTTCTTTTGTGGCCGACCTTCTTCGTCCAGGGTTCGCTGAATTTTAGCGGCCAGGTCAGGCCGCGCCTTCCTCAACGTGTGCAGGTATAACCTTTCGGCTTCTTCCAGACCACGTAGTCGCTGAACCCTACGCTTTTGGGAACGGCTGGGTCCGTCAGGGCACCACCTTGGCCGGTGGCACTTATCTTCTTCTTCATCATTGTCTTCCCATTCCTCGAGATCTTCCTCTCGAGAGGACTCAGCGTTCTTGTTCCGAGGCGGGAGAGGCCCTAGACGCTTGAACACGGACACGTTAGCTGCATCCTTCTTCTTCTGTCTACATTCTGGGCAGTTGCCGATTGTAGGCAATCGGCTCATTCCTGAATCCCAGCAGTGCTTAAAGAAGGGACAGTCCCAGTGCCTGTCAACGTCGTCTTGCTCTCTCGCCTTTTCCTTGGCGTGGCGCTCATATCTCTCCTCGTCGCGCTCCCGCCGATGATGTCTCCTGGCGTCCCCAGTCAGGTGATCCCTATCATCATCGTCGCTGCATCGTCGGCGTTGGTTGTATTGACTCACATATTTGTTGAGGAGGTGATCAGAGAGAGGTCGCTGGTATCGTATATTCTTCACTTCTCCCTCTGTGACGTAGCGCTTGCCATCATGCCGGAGCCGATCGCGTGGAGCGGCTCCCTCTGTGTCCTTGCTACGAGAGCAGCTGCCCTCATCTCCATCCTTACCAGATTGGTGTCCAGATCCTACCATGTTGATATTGAACGAGAATCCTGGCTGGCACCCTCCTGGGTAAGTGCACTCCACCATGTTAACGGCGGGGAAGGGGTGTGTGTCGACTTTCATGGCGTACTGGCTGAAGATTAGACGCCCTTGTTCTATCGCCATTTGAATCTGCTGACGCCACACCCTGCAGTCGTTGGTGGGATGGGTGAACGTGTTATGCCATTTGCAGTATGGCTTCCCGTTCAGCTCCTGCGCCGTGGGGATCTTGTGGCCTTCGGGTACCTTTAGCTGCTTCTCCTTGAGTAAGAGGTCGAAAATCTGCTCAGCTTTGGTAACGTCGAAGTCAAATCCTCTGGGAGGACCTTGTGGCTTAACCCACTTGCAGGACACGGGGCTTGCCCCCCGAGTCCATTCAGCCACTGCTACCTCCTGATCTCCTGCAGAGCCTTCGTCTTCATCTGCCTCAACCAGGACCACCGCGCGCTTGAATTTGTCCTGGTATACGTCTGGGTGGCGCTGTTCATATGCTGACAGCTTCTGCACCATGTGAGCCAGTGAAGGGTAGTCTGCTTGGGAGGCCACGTCCTTGATCGATGATGCGAGACCCACCACCGCCAATTCGACTGCTTCTTTTTCAGTCACACGAGCCGAATAGCATCGGTTCCTAACGGTCCTGAAGCGCTGGACGTACTCTGACACTGTTTCTCCGCGCTTCTGACGTACTTGTGCTAGATCGGCTATGCCGGCCTCGGAAGCCTCTGAGTGATACTGTACGTGGAACTGCTCTTCCAACTGCTTCCAAGTCCGGATTGAGTCTGGTGGTAGCGATGTGTACCACACGAAAGCCGATCCTGTGAGGGACTGTGCGAAGAACCTCACACGCAGCTCATCTGACGCTAAGATCATGCCCAGCTGTGCCAAATATCGGCTCACATGCTCGATGGGGCTGGAACCATCTGACCCATTAAACTTGGAGAAGTCTGGGAGCCGACTTGGGTGGTAGCGGGATCAGTTCGTACGCGTTGGGGTACGGCTTGGAATAGCCGATTGTCCTCCTTTTCGGCACCATGCCGAACTGGTCTCTCAAGATGGTACTGATCTGATCCACAGTGCTGGCCGTCGGGTTCGAACTCTGAAGATTCGCCGGAGTGGCATACTTAGCCAGCCATGCTTGCTTTTCCAGCTCTGAGCCTACTGCAGGAGCTGCGCTCTGGAGGTTTGTCGGAGTGGCATACTTAGCTAGCCACGTCTGCTTCTCAAGATCTGTTCCCGAAGCTCCTCCTGTTGTTCCAGAAGTCCCTGCTGTTGCAGTCTGGTTTGTTAGTGCCCAGTTACTGCAGTCTGGCACGTATGTGCACGTGTATCCGTGAGGGATCTCCTTAGGCGCCTCATGCAAGAATTGGTAGTCACTAGGGTCACCACCGATCTTGTAGACAACGTATGCCGGTGAATCCGGCACTTCCGGCGCTGCCAGCGCAAATGGCAGCGGTGGACGGGACTGGAGTGGTATCTCTCCTTGGTGAGTCCCGAGAGCTGGTCCTGACGGAGAGTACTGATGCCTCATGATTTCTTGGATCACCCGAAGAGCGACACGCTCCAAAGTGTTCACCAGGCTCTCAGAATGGCGGTGTAGCGAGTGAGCTACCATGTAGTTAATCTCCTGACGCAGGGACCTGGTGCGTTCTTCTGACGGGGCGGACAGGTCCACTCCATCGAGCGCGCCTTCAGGGTTGAACCCTTTCCACCTGACGCCGTGCGAGCGGGTTCTATGAAAAGAGCCGATGAGGTCGGCTTCGAGGGGTGCCTTGACCTCGTCGTACTTCTTCTTGAGCTCCTCGGTCAGATCGTCGTACGTGACTGGCGTGCCTTCCACCATCTCAGATGTAGATGGCGACGGGGTTGCTGTCGAAGATGGTCCCACCGGGCGTGCCAGAATGTGTTGGCGTCAGAAACCCACCGGCGAGCAGCGACGGGCAACACAGTAGAGCTGGGAACAACCTAGGGCTGCGGCTGGCCCTGGTCCCTCCGAGCGACGGCCCGCAAGGTCTTCTGGAACGCACGCGCCGATGCTGGTGCAAGGGCGTGCCACCTGACCGTATACCTGGTCAGGAAGGTGATGGATGATGCCTCGCTTAGTTTCCTGCATGGCATACACGTAAACATTAAATACGAGCCTCGATCGGCTCTCAGGTTATCCTGCGAATCGGCTCAAAGAGCCGATACACCCATGATTCGTACGAGGTGTACGAATATATGGTGGTCCTGCTTGATCGAAATAAAGCTAAAACGATCTACAACGATTTAGGGTTTTCACCGCATAATCGGAACATCCTACTCGTGATTGAGCCTCGCGGCCACGCACGGTGATCGTAAGCCGACCCTAGACAAGGCCTAAAAACCAACACAAGGTTGATCCTCGGAACATCCTGTCTAGGGCTAGCAAACTACGCCCTACGCGCCACTGGATCCTTCAACCCGTTTGTAAGGCCTAACGATGCAGATATTAAACTAATCCTTGCAGAACAAGGAGCAATCATGACGGATCGGATCTACTGAATAACGATCAAGCGGGGTGCCGCCCCTACACCTAAGATAGGTGTAAGGGCGGCTAGACGTCTCAGGGTTGCACGACGATAGCATATGATACGAAGAACAATGCTAACCCTAACACGTCTAAGATAACTACGTTGCTCGCCATCAAAAAGGCTTCAGCAGGAGCAATGCATGGATACGAATAAACTTGTACTGCCTAGATCGCAAGAAGCGATTTAGGCAGCATGATGCTTACCCGGAAGAAACCCTCGAGTTGGGGGAGTTGGCGATGCGCCGAGATTGGTTTGTGGTGAACGTTGGTTGTTGTTTATTTCGTAAACCCTAGATACATATTTATAGTCCGTAGACTCTCTAACGTGGGAATAATCCCAACCGGGCACGGGCCCAACTCTAACTAACCCACACGTATCCTACTATGTTACAGATACAAGGGCAAACTTGCCCAAACTGGCTATTCAAGGCCGATTCACATACATCCTTCAAAATATAATCTTCAAGCCCATCTTGATCGCGGCCCACCTCTGACTTGGTCAAATTCTGGTGATAAGATCAATTAACTTTCAGTAGCTTTGTGCAATATCCAGAAGTGTTAAGAATGATTATGTCACCTCTGAATATCTGAATTTTTGATTATGCACTAACCCTCTAATGAGTTTGTTTTGAGTTTGGTGTGGAGGAAGTTTTCAAGGGTCAAGAGAGGAGGATGATACAATATGATCAAGAAGAGTGAAAAGTCTAAGCTTGGGGATGCCCCCGTGGTTCATCCCTGCATATTTCAAGAAGACTCAAGCATCTAAGCTTGGGGATACCCAAGGCATCCCCTTCTTCATCAAGAACTTATCAGGTCACCTCTAGTGAAACTATATTTTTATTCCGTCACATCTTATGTGCTTTACTTGGAGCGTCTGTGTGTTTTATTTTTGTTTTGTTATTTTCATTCTCTGAATAAATTCGGATCCTAGCATTCCATGTGTGGGAGAGAGACACGCTCTGCTTGTTCATATGAACACTGGTGTTCTTAGCTTTACTTTTAATGTTCATGGCGAAGGTTGAAACTGCTTCGTTCATTGTTATTTGGTTGGAAACAGAAAATGCTTCATGTGGTAATTGGTATATGGTCTTGAATAATTTGATACTTGGCAATTGTTTTGCTCAAATAGATCATGTTTAAGCTCTTGCATCATGTACTTTGCACCTATTAATGAAGAACTACCATAGAGCTTGTTGAAATTTCGTTTGCATGATTGATCTCTCTAAAGTCTAGATATTTTCTGGTGAAGTGTTTGAACAACAAGAAAGACAGTGTAGAGTCTTATAATGCTTGCAATATGTTCTTATGTAAGTTTTGCTGTACCGGTTCATACTTGTGTTTGCTTCAAACAACCTTGCTAGCCAAAGCCTTGTACTGAGAGGGAATTCTTCTCGTGCATCCAAAACCTTGAGCCAAAACCTATGCCATTTGTGTCCACCATAACTATTGTGGTGAAGAATATGTCGCTTATGTATCTTATTTCTTATAAGTTGCTTGTTGAGCGGTAACCATGTTTCTGGGGACGCCATCAACTATTACACCTTTGTTGAGTATCATGTGATTTGCTATGCATGTTCGTCTTGTCTGAAGTAAGGGTGATTTGTCATGATTAAATGGTTTGAGTATGCATATTGTTAGAGAAGAACATTGGGCCGCCAACCAAAGCCATGTATCATGGTGAAAGTTTCAGTTTGGACATTAATCCTCAATCTCTTATTAGAATATTATCTGTTGTTGAATGCTTATGCATTAAAGAGGAGTCCATTATCTGTTTTCTATGTTGTCCCGGTATGGATGTCCTTAGTTGAGATCTATCAAAAATGAGAAATCAAATGCGACCAATCTCCTTGGACCTTTGTACAGGCGGCATAGAGGTACCCCTTTGTGACACTTGGTTGAAACATATGTTATGCAATGATAATCCATGGAAATCCAAGCTAATTAGGACAAGGTGCGAGCACTATTGGTATTCTATGCATGAGGCTTGCAACTTATAGGATCTCTTATGCATAACACATATGAATTATTACTACCGTTGATAAAATTGTTTCTATGTTTTCAAAATAAAAGCTCTATCACAAAAATAGTAATCCATGCTCCCCTCTGCGAAGGGCCTTTCTTTTACTTTATGTTGAGTCAGTTTACCTACTTCCTTCCATCTTAGAAGCAAACACTTGTGTCAACTGTGTGCATTGATTCCTACATACTTGCTTATTTGCACTCATCATATTACTTTGTGTTGACAATTATCCATGAGATATACATGTTGAAGTTGAAAGCAACTGCTGAAACTTATATCTTCCTTTGTGTTGCTTCAAAACCTTCTACTAAGAATTTATTGCTTTATGAGTTAACTCCTATGCAAGTCTTATTGATGCTTGTCTTGAAAGTACTATTCATGAAAAATCTTTGCTATATGATTCAGTTGTTTAGTCATTGTCTTTACCATTACTTCGAATCACTTCATTCATTTCATATGCTTTACAATAGTATGATCAAGATTATGTAAGTAGCATGTCACTTAAAAAATTATCCTTGTTATCGTTTACCTACTCGAGGGCGAGTAGGAACTAAGCTTGGGGATGCTTGATACGTCTCCAACGTATCTATAATTTCTAATGTTCCATGCTAGTTTTATGATAATACCTAGATGTCTCTCATGGATACCATATTTGTGGATGTCGAGCCATCCTAGTTATGTAAACTACCTGATGACCGGCATTTTAGTCACGTCTTAATGAAATAAACATGTAGCGGCGTTCATAAAGAATCATCAAACAAAATCACATTTAGTTTATCCAGTGTCAATAACTGAATGTACGTGATGTCTCTCAACCGCATAGCCAGGGTCCAATGTGTATTAAATTAAAATCAAAAGCTGGCTCAATTAGCGCTGTAAGAGACAGACGTGTTGAAGTTGAAGTTGGTTCGATCCCAAATAATAAGATACTGATATGGTTTGTCTCCTGACGACCGTTTTGTTGACATTCGTGTTAACAAACAAACGTGCACCTTGATTAGTGGAAGAGAATGTCCACAACTCAATAGTGTCTAAGGTATCTTATTGTAGTATCATGCATATGATACTTGTCTATGATAATATCACTATAATGGGTGGTATTATAGAGTAGTATCATAATCTTCTAAATTTATTGTTTTGTAGAATCCCAATACAAAATCTATGTACAAGATCTATTTAGCATTAGCTTTTCTCCTAATGTGCGCTATGATACGGTATCCACCTATGTAAATCTAATCTTGTCTCTCCTCATTAATTAGATGCCACATCAGCATTTTTGTGGGACTAAGATGTAGTATGATACTACCTAAGATACTAGCACTATGGCTAGCCTTAGAGCAGGTACAATAAGTTCTAGTTAGCTAGCTACGAGGATTAAAATAATGTATTTGTATCTTAGACTGCTCATAGTGGAAATAACATAGGCAGTAACATCACACACCCTAAAACATTTTGGTGATAAGACATGACAATAAATGAAGAAAGAGAGTGGGGTGATACTCTCAAGACAAGATGAGTCTACAATCCAAAAATATAACATGCATGATACCACATACATGTAACTACCCACTATAAAGGTAATAACATAGGGTACCATGTTACTACCCTATGTTACTTCCCACTATAACTAGTCTTAGTACACTCTCAAAAAAAAGGTATCTTAGTAGCCGTCCTGGCCCAACGTAGTGTCTATGTTTGTTTGAGAAAATCAAACATTATATTGTGTGTGATGCAGGTAGCCATATATTATTCATGATATAAAATTCAAAACCGAATAAGTTTGACACGGAAAAGAAAATCAAATGGTATGTGCCGCGCGACACTACAACCTCACTGGACAATCACTAACCCTATAATAAAATACATAAAGAAAAGAAAACTACACATGTCCTAGGCTAAAACTTCAAGAAGAAAGAATCATATGTACGCGGATGGCAACAAGGTGTCCCCAAAGCCAAAGTACGAGCCACCACCTTCAGCAAGGACATGAGGATGCCCGCCACCGTAGAAAAACCAGGGTTCTCACCCTAGCGCCGAACTCATGCGTCAACATTATCCCAGCGAGCAGATAACAACCAGATCTGCCGCCGTTAAACCAACTTGGAGGTACTGCACTCCCACGTGGCACCAACAATCGGTAGCTACCATTTATCGTTCCAGGCCATGCACCATAGGTCATATGGCCGGAAGAACTAGGTTTTAGCCGCCTCGACTACGTTGGCAGACAAGCACTGGCAGACCTTAGTGGGGGCGAAATGCGCCATCGCCCCTCCCCCCTCCCCCCCAGCCCATGAAGAAACATACCTTGCATTTTTGTTCACTAAAATCAGTTTGGACCTCCAGGAATTTGGCCCAAGGTCCGCTACTGCAGACAAGCATTTGCTACCGTCACAGTCGTGCCGCCCTATTTTTCACCCAGTTTGTTTACTAAAAGCAGTTTGGACCTCTATTTTTCGGACTAAAACCAGGGTTGTCACCCTTAGTGTCGAACTCATGCGTCACCATTATCCCCCAGCGAGCAGTTAATAACCTGATCAGCCGCCGTTAAACCAACTTGCAGCTACCGCACTTCCACGCGGCACCAACCGTCGGTAGACCATTTATCGTTGCAGGCCCTGCACCATAGGTCCTATGGCCGGAAGAACTAGGTTTTAGCCGCCTCGACTACGTTGCCAGAAAAGCACTAGCGGACCTTAGTGGGGGCAAAATGGGCCATCGCCCCCCCCCCCCTCCCCAGCCCATGAAGAAACATATTTTTTTACAAGTACTTGCCTTTTTTGTTCACTAAAATCAGTTTGGACATCTATTTTTCGCCACCCGCCCCCATCAGCCCATTTGCCCCCCAGGAATTTGACCCAAGGTCTGCTGACAAGGATTTGCTCGTGTCCAGTCAACCGCCACCATCCAGAGACCACCGCCCTGGAGTGCCATCTCTGGCTCACACGTTGCCGTCTAGGGCTGATCGCCGCTCTCTGGCCGGAGGTCCTCCAGCCATGAGAAGAGGCGATGAGATGTCGGCCCGCCAACCGTCATTTGAGAAGTTGGGATTATCCCGCAGGCTTCCTCCAGAGGCGGCAGGAGATCAGTGCATGGGGGGTTGGGTTGGGAGCAGCACCGACTAGGGTTGCACCCGTGCCCTGTTGGGAGCAACGCGGGGATTTCTTGCGCTGTCTATTGGATTGTACACAGGTCCGTAACACACTTTAGTATATCATACCTAAATTAATAAAACGTAGTCCACGCGTAGTCTCATAATCTCATAAATACAAAGTGTTGTAACAAACTCACCAAACAGATTAATTGTAGTTGCACTTCCTCAAGGGAAATGTACCATATCCTTGTGCATTGTCAACAGGTCTAGCTGCAAATACCCGTCTGGTACCGTAACCTCCCAATCAAAGTCGATGAAAAACAGGCTCTCGGTGGAAAAAGGTTGTGGCCAATGGCTCCCACGTCCTCCCACCCCTCCCTGCCGGCGATCTCCCTTCTCCGGCCGTTCTAGCCTCCACCTAGCCCATCACCACCCTCCTCCTCCTCTCCTCTTCCTCTGGATCTGCATCTGATGGCGGTCCGGACCTCCATCACCCTTGGTTTGGACTTCACCCCTGGTCAGGCGTTTGCCAGGGAGGTTTGGCGTTCGTGGAAACTGAAGGTTCATCCCACGTCTGGATCTGGACATTTCACCATGGTGGTGTCCTTTGGTAGGTCTTCTTTTCGGCTTGATGAAGAATCTGTTGCTCTTGCTCTGGAGGCGGCGACTGGTGGTTTCTGTGGAGATCTGAAGGTGTCAGCTCTAAGGGAACGTGTTTTCTCGTTCACGGTTTCTTCCATGAAGGTTGGTTTTTTGATCTATGATCGTAAGTTTTACAGCTGCCCGCATTTCAAATGTTACTATCATCTTTGGGGTTTTGGGGGCCCCAATTGGGAAAGGGAGCTGGTTCTTTGGGAGAAGGAGTGTGCTGGGGAATGGATCTTAGCAGCCAGAAAGAAAAAAGCTCTGTTGTCTCCTTCTCCACGTCGATCTCGTTGGCAGCCACGAAGGACTAATGTTGTTAGAGCCAGGCAGAGTTCAAGTGTTTCGCAGGGTGGCAATTCTGGGGCGGCGCCGCCGTCTAAGGCTCCGGTGACCTCGCCGTCGGGAGCTCCGCAGTTTGAATTGGGAGGCATGCGATCTGGTTCCGCGATTAGCGCTGTTTCCGCGTCAGTTTCGGACTGTCCCGTTGGATCGGAAGCTCTCCTAGCCTTGCGGGCCGCGGGTTTGGTTTCTCCTGGCCCATCTTCTCCTCTAGCTGCTCAAGATGTGTTGGATTCTCCTCCTGGTCCTGTGGTGTCTCGTTCTGATTCCCTGGATGGCCTGGTGGGCCTCGTGGATAGATGGGCCTTGGATGTTTGGAAATGTCGACGTTGCCTGAGTATGTCTCATGACACAATTAAGTGTGTTAATAAAATCAGGTGTAAATCTTGTTATTCCTATGGTCATTTTGCTAAGAAGTGTTTAAATAGTAAGGCTTTAAAGGGAAAGAAATGGGTTCCGATTTTAAAGGGATCGACTGCGGATATTTTGGCCGGTAGTGCTGCCCCCTCATCTTCCTCGGCAGTTCCGCGAGTTAACCCTGCTGTTCCGCCTCCCTCTGTTTCTCATCTGCCGCCACAAGTCTTTGAGCCATCGGCTCTACCGCCGCCACCCTCTGACTCCATGGAAAATTTCGAGTTCGATCCGACGCCGTGGGTGCCTCCTGGCTTCCACATTATTGATGGCGGCCCGACTCGTTTGCCTCGCACCTTCGTCACTCCCTCAGCTCCGATGGTGGATGCACATGAAGGATGGGCGGTGGCGATGGTTGATCCTCACCCGCCTGAGCATCTGATGCAGCATACTATGAATCAGGTTAGGGACTTTCTGTTTGACAGAGGCATTGAGTTTGTTAATCATCTGCCATGGTTCTGTGGGGTAGGTGCCTTTCAGTTTCGCAATCCGGTTGTTCGTGCTGGTCTGGTGGATCATGGTGTTTGGCAGCTGGGAGATTTTTCGTTGCGTTTCATCAAGCATAATGAGGGGCAGGGTTTTAGAGTGCAGCATGGTGCATATACTGGTTGGCTTATGTTCATGGGCACGCCAATGGATTTTAGGAACACTGAAACAATTGCTGAAGCCATTAACACTTTTGGTGAGTTCCATTACTGGCAGCATAGGGATATTCAGAAGTGCAGAATTTTAGTGTATGCCACCTTTCCTTCGCCTGCTCTTGTTCCTCGTGATGTGGTTTTTCGTCAGCCAAAGGTGGCAAGGTTTGCTGGTTTGCGTCACTCTTGGACTGCCCCTGTTTATATCCTCTCTGCTGTGCCAGCTGGTGTTCACCCTGCAGATGAAGATCAAATGCCGTTGAATGGAAATCCGCATCCTATGCCTGGAAATCTGCACCCTGATAACCTGAACTTTGTACAGCCTGAATATCCTGAAGTTGGTTGGAATGTTGCTCCTGTTGATGAAGTACCTGCTTTTGTTCCCCCTGCTGGCCCAATGTAGCATGGGCAAGTTGGGGATTGGGATGTGCATGTGCAGGGGTCAGATTTGGGTTCTGGGGTTTCGTCTGCCTCTGGTTCTGTTGACCCCCCTGTACAAGTTATGGTGGCTGAGCCAGTTGATGTGCAAGCTCCTGCTGCTGAGTTTGTTGGTGTTGAGCTTCAGGCTCCTGCTGCTGATGTTGAGGAGCTACCTATTGCTAATGCTGCTCTTGGTGCTCATTTTGTGCTGGAACCAGTGCTTGCTGCTCATAATGTTTTGGATGAGGTGGTGGTTGTTGAAGAGGTTCATGAGATTCAGGATGCTGTCCATGCTGTTGATCCCTTGTTGGTGCAAGAGGAGGCTGTTGAAGATATGCAAGATGGGCTTGCTGATGTTCTTGTCCCTGCCCACCTTGGGTGTCAGGGTTTGGAGGAACCTCTGGCTGCTCCTGATCTTGCTGTCATGGATGGGGTGATGGAGGAGCAACAGTTAGTTGCTGGGAATTTGCATGGCTTGGCAGTAGAGGATTCCCTAGCCTTGGTGCCTTTTGTGCCTAAGCGCTCATGGGAGTCTGCTTTTATGGATAATACCCATCTGACTGCTTTTGATGGATCTAGGTCTGTTGAGGTTGAGCAACGCAAGCCTTGGGTGCATGCCAGCTTAAAGAATATCAGAATTATTGATAATGTGGGTGGGTCTGAAATGGACCCTGTTTTTGCTGCTTCATCAGATAAGCAGGGGAGCTCTCCTATGGTTGCTCCTAGCCCTGTTGTTTCTGGACCTTTTGCCTTGGGGGTGTCGGCTGATAAGAAGCAGAGAGGGAAGCAGAAAAAGCAAAAGTCTGTGGTTCAGGAGGGCCCAAGGCGTTTCACTAGAAGTCAGCTGGTGCTTGATGGTCATAGGGCTCCAGTCACACCTGGTCTGCAGCCTCGCCCGAGGAAGAGAAGCAAGAAATCTGCTGTTGCTCAGGGTTCGTCTGTGGCTCATGACATTCCCACTGGAATTCCTGAGCAGCATGTGCCTCCTCCCGTGCCTATCTCGACTCTACAGAAGATTGGGAGTTTGTTGGAGATTGATGACAACCTAATATCGGCTGAGAAGCTTATGGCCTCAGGAGAAGCTGATGCAAGCACCAAGTTCCCAAATGATAGTTGAAGACTTTTGCAGAGTGTGGGGTAGTGGTGTGGTGCTGGTCTTTAGTTATGTCAGTGTGTTTTCCTTTGGGTCTGTCAGTGTTGAGTCTGTTAGTGTCATCTGCTGTCCTTTTGTCTCTTGTGAGTTGTGTGCTCAGATGGTTGGGCTTGTTTCTAGTGGGTTATGCTTGCTAGTTGGTACTGGTTTATGTCAGTGTTTTTATGGATTATAATATAAACATGCTGGTTTGGAAGGTCCTTTGTTGGAATATCAGAGGACTGAATGCTCATGATAAACAGCTAGCTTTATTTAATAAAATTGTTGAGAGTGGATGTGCTGTGGCATGTGTTCAAGAGACAAAAAAGGAGAATTTTGATAGACATTTTATTAAACAATGTTGCCCAAAGCAATTTGACACTTTTGCTTTTTCTCCCTCTGTGGGTGCTTCTGGGGGTATTCTGGTTGTGTGGAAATCCAGTGTTTTTAAGGGATCTTTGATTCAGATTCAGAGGTTTGGGATAATTGTTGAATTTGAGTCTGTGCATACTAGGCAGAAGTGGACCTTGGTGGTTGTGTATGGACCATGTCAGGGGGAGCAGAGGGATTTGTTTGTGCAATGGTTGTATGATTTGATTATCCCTGATGATGAGTTGTGGCTGTTCATGGGTGATTTTAATTTTATTAGATCACAGGATAACAGAAACAGACCAGGTGCTAATATTAATGACATGTTTCTCTTTAATGAATTGATTGATCACTTGGGCCTACTAGAACTTCCTATTAAAGGGAGAGCATATACTTGGTCTAATATGCAGAGAGACCCCCTTTTGGAGCAGCTGGATTGGTTTTTCACAAGCAGTTCATGGATCTCTAGCTATCCTAATACAGTGGTTTCTCCTATGGCAAAACCCACTTCTGACCACATCCCTTGTCTTGTTAGTATTGACACAGTTATACCAAAAGCACATCTATTCAGGTTTGAGAATTTTTGGGTTCATCAGAGGGGCTTTTTTGAATGTGTCAAGGAAGTGTGGGAGCAGCCAATTCATCTTGGTTCTAGTGCTGCAATCCTGGCAAGGAAGTTAAAACTGTTAAGAGTGACCCTAAAGCAATGGAAGATGTCTCTGTCGAAATTAAAATTACTCATTGACAAGTGCAACCTTGTGCTCCTGTTTCTTGATGACCTGGAGGAAGTCAGAACTCTTTTCATTCATGAGTTCAATTTCAGGAAAATAGTGCAACACCAGCTTCAGAGACTGCTTAAATCCCAGCATAATTACTGGAAGAAAAGATGTACTGTGAGATAGATAAAGATGGGGGAGGAAAACACAAATTTTTTTCATGCCATGGCTACAGAGAGGTATAGAAGGAATAATATATCAAGCTTGAAGTTGTCAGATGGGCACATTGTCACTGATCATGATCTTATGGCAGCAGAGGCATGGTCTTGTTACAAAAACAGAATGGGTACTTCTGTGGGCATTCAGATGAGATTTGATTTACAGAGATTAATTCCTACTGTGGCTGGGCTTGGGGATTTGGTTGTTCCTTTTTCTACTGAAGAAATGGATGCTGTGGTCAAATCAATGCCCCCTGATAAGGCTCCTGGTCCAGATGGGTTTAATGGTTTTTTTATGAAAAAGTGTTGGCCCATTATTAAAGAGGATTGCTATACTTTAGCCAGGGATTTTCATCAGCAGTCTACATCTGTGGAGAATATCAATTCCTCCTATATCACTCTGGTGCCAAAAACTCCTTCTCCTGAAAAAATCAATGATTTCAGGCCCATCTCTTTGACAAATACTGGAGTTAAGTTTCTCTCCAAAATGGTTGCTGATAGGCTTCAATTGAAAATGGTTTCTTGTGTACATAAGAATCAGTATGGGTTTATTAAGGGCAGGACTATTCATGATTGTCTGGGGTGGTCCTTTGAGTATTTGCATCAATGTAAAATGTCCAAGAGGGAGATTGTGATTCTTAAGTTAGACTTTGAGAAGGCTTTTGATTCTATTGAGCATGAGGCTTTATATATGGTGTTGAGGAAAATGGGGTTCCCTGAGTTATTTATATCATGGGCCAAAAGCTTGCTGGAGACTGGCACCTCTGCTGTGTTAGTTAATGGTGTTCCTGGAAGAAATTTCAGATGTAAGAGAGGTGTCAGGCAGGGTGATCCTTTGTCTCCCTTACTTTTTGTGTTGGGTGCTGAGTTATTGCAGTATATTGTGAATGATCTTAAGGAAAGAGGGCTTCTACAGTTACCCATTCCTATTCATCAGCAGGATTTTCCTATAGTTCAATATGCAGATGACACTATACTAGTGCTGCAGGCAGATCCAGTACAGTTGGCAGTTCTTAAGGAGGCTTTACATGATTTTACTTTGTCAACTGGCTTGGCAATCAATTTTCATAAGTCCTGCATGCTGCCTATCAATATTTCTGATGATTGTGTTAAGGACCTGGCTATGAGTTTTGGTTGTGTAGTGGGTTCATTCCCATTTACTTATTTGGGTTTACCAATGGGTACCACTAAGCCTAAAATGGTGGATTTCTTGCCTTTAGTGGACCGCATGGAGAGGCGATTGACTGCTAGTTCTTCTTTTTTGGCGTATGGAGGAAGGCTCCAGCTCATAGGATCTTGCCTTTCATCTATGCCTATATTTTTCCTCTGTTCATTGGACATTCCTGAGGGGATTTTGAAACAAGTTAATAGAATTATCAGGCAGTGCTTGTGGAGGAAGAGAGGAGAGGATTCTTCTGGTGTATCTTTGGCGTCTTGGGAAATGGTGTGCAAACCAAAGGATAAAGGAGGCTTAGGCATTCTGGATTTTAGTAAGTTGAATGAGGGTCTTTTGATGAAACATCTGCATAAATTTTACAATAAACAAGACACTCCCTGGGTGCAGTTGGTTTGGAACTATTATAACAATGAGGTGCCTCATGCTTCAAAACTTTGTGGTTCTTTCTGGTGGAAAGATATTATGAGGCTAGCTATGAAGTACATTCCTCTTTGCAAGGTCACTATTGGTACTGGAAATACTGTTTTGTTTTGGTCTGACAAGTGGCATGATCACCCTATGATGCAGAGGTTTCCGAGATTGTTTTCATATTCCCTGGATGATAAGCTCTCGGTGAGGGATTTTTTGTTAACTCCCAACAAATCTGAACTTTTTGAGTTGCCTTTATCACAGCAAGCCTTTCAGGAGCTTGTTGCCTTGGAAGTGATATTAGATCAGTGCCAGGTGAATGATGCTTTAGCTGATTCATGGAGCACAATTTGGAAGGGTGGAGTGTTTTCATCTCAATTATATTATAAGCATTGCTTTAGCTCATTACCTGATGTTGGCATTTTCAAATGGATTTGGAAGAGTAGAGTTATTCTGAGAATTAAAGTGTTTGCTTGGTTGCTGGTCAGTGATAGGCTCAACACTAAGGATATGCTTAGGAGGAGACATTGGAATGTGGCTGATGATCTATTTTGTGTCCTTTGCCCCACACATGCTACTGAAGATTGGATGCATTTGTTTTTTCACTGTAATTTCAGTGTCAGAATATGGAGTTATCTTCAGATTGAATGGGAGCCTGGCCCTACCTTGGAGGTTATAGTTGATGCTGCCATGAGGAAATTCAATAAGCCTTTCTTCTCTGAAGTGGTGATTATTGCTCTTTGGCATATTTGGAAGCAGAGAAATGAGGCGATTTTTCAGGGTATAATGCCTTCTTTTAGGGGCTGGAGGAGTCGTTTTGTGTTAGATCTCTCTTTGCATAAGCATAGGGTGAAGGAGAAGCATGTTCAGAGCCTGTCAAGATGGATTGACTCTCTTTTGTAATCTTTTAGTGTAGTTTGTTGTAAATATTTGTACAGTGGTTGCTTTGGCTTAATAAAATATTGTGGGGCGCAAGCCTTACAGTTTATGCTCAAAAAAAAAAAAAAAAAAAAAACCTCCCAATCAATCACTAAAACTCTTTGTTAACACACCGGCCGGCCAAGGTCCTATGTCCCTCCTCGTCTTACATGCAATCCTTGATTGCTTGATCTATAAATACTCGTAGAGATTACACCATTGTCAGCATCAAACATTCCCTTCAAGCATCTTTTCTTAAACATACACAAACAGCACATAAACTCATGGCAGTCGACTCAGCTCCAACAACTAGTTTGCGCGGAAAATTATTCAGACAAAAGAACAAACTAACCTTATTTCGGTGACCCTGTCCACCTTGACTTGAACCATCCTTTTTAAAATGTGGTTATGGATAACTAGTTTGACTGAACTTGTCAAAGCAGGTAGGTTGGACTTAAACTTGTCAACTATGTAGGATGTTGGATTTTTTTTTGTGATGCTCTCATAATTTGATTAGGAACCAGACCAGCCTCAGGTCTGTTAGTGATATATTCCTTGTACCTATAAACGGATAGTCTAGGATAGAGATATGACTCTCGTGTCTTGTCTTGCACTCCAAGATGATCCCTGTACGTCTATATATACTCGTCCATGAGGCTCAATAATACACCCAACATATTCCGCCAATCTCTCTCCCTCTCTATCCTTCAACATGGTATCAGAGCGGCACGCTCCTTGACCTAGCCGCCGCAAGGTTTCCGCGTCGTGCCGCCCCCGGGGAGATCGATCTCCATGATCTACTCCGGGGGCCGCGCAATCCGTATGAGGGTTCGTTCACCGATCTGTTGATCCGCTGCCCTCGAGTCTTTTTTTTCCAATCTGTAGATTGGTTTTCTTTTTGCTCCGCCGGTCGCTCGACAGGCGTTTTTCTTTTTGGTTTCACCGATCATAGATCGGATTGAGTCGCCCACCGCCGCCGTCATCACGCGCCTCTACTCCAACCTCGGCGTCGACTTTGCACCGGCTCTCCTCCATCATCTGCCCTACGCCGGCCACCGCGGTCGACTCGCTGGCTGGCTGTAGCGCCTGCCTTGGTAGGCTGCCGCGGCCGGCTCGCCCGCGTCGTCTCCACCTCGGCCGGTCCGGCCCAGCAGCCGGTTTGACCGGGACCGTGGCTGACTTGTCCGGTCCAGCAGCCGGTCTGACCGGGCGGCCGACCGGGCGGGTGAGCGGAGCCCCCTGGACGACCGGGACTGTGGCCGGCTTGTCCGGTCCATCAGCCGGTCTGACCGGGCGGCCGACCGGGCGGATGAGCGGAGCCCCCTGGACGACCGGGACTGTGGCCGGCCGGTCCGGTCCATCAGCCGGTCTGACCGGGCGGCCGACCGGGCGGATGAGCGGAGCCCCCTGAACGACCGGGACTGTGGCCGGCTGGTCCGGTCTAGCAGCCGGTCCAACCGGGACCAGGGCCGACCGGGCTGGTCGTAGAACCGGTTGACCGGGCCTGGCACCGCCTCCATCGACCGTGCGGCACGGCTGCACGCGATGCACATGGGACGCCGTTTGCGTCGCAGCCGGCTGCCTTCGCCTGCACGGTCTCCATCGCCGGTTCGTCTTCACCGTCATCAGCCAGGACATCAATGACAACGTCGCCAACGACTCCGATCTGCGGCGCGTAGTCTACGCCATGGCACGTGTAGTGCCACCGTCGGTCTGATCAACCGACCCCGCACACGTCTCCGCCAAGCACGTCCCCGAGCACGCGCATACCACCGATTGAGCATCGTGTTGCCGCTGCGTCGCCCCTTCGGGTCGCAGCGCCGCCGCCTTTGGTCCACGCTGCTAGCGGCCCGGCTGCCACCGGCTGGTAGGACAGAAGATGTTATGCAAGTTTCTCATTGCGAGCACGTACGACTATATACGGAACACATGCCTATGGTTATTTAGTACTTGGATACTGTTTTATTATTATCTGCAAATTCCCTACCTTGATTGTTACATTAGTTCTCTTATCCATGCAGCGTCCGTTCTTCCATCCCTGTGCCTACAATATTTTAATCATGTTGTTTACTATAATCACTACTGCTGTCTTTGTTACACTGCTGCTTATATTTCGCTACTGCTACTGCTATAAAACTGTTGCTACTGATAAAGTCTTGCGAGCAAGTCTGTTTCCAGGTGCAGCTGAATTGACAACTCCGCTGTTAAGGCTTACAAATATTCTTTGGCTCCCCTTGTGTCGAAACAATAAATTGGGTTTTACTTCCCTCGAAGACTGTTGCGATCCCCTATACTTGTGGGTCATCATACACCACCTGCTCCTCTACTCCGACACCCGTCGTCGAGACCTCCTCTACTAGTCTACTCCGACATGGCGCGCACTTTGTAATGTTCCCTACCCCCGCACGCCCGGTACTGGCAACACCGGTACGTGCCTTCGTCCCCGACGCGTCCCCGTGCCTGGCAAGCTCGGACCGGCGCCTCGTCTTCATCGGCTTCGACAACGCCTTCATCGGCATCGACTCTTCTACGACTGCCTCAACCGCGTCACCGCCGAGTTCTTCTATGCATACTCGGTTCTGGCAAAACCAGAGTATGCCTTCGTCCCCGACGTGCGCCTGGTTCTGGCAAAACTATGGTTGCACTTCGTCCTCGACGGCTCAGACTGCATCGACTTCGGCATCGACCATCTCCACGACTGGCTCGGCGCGTCTCCGTCACTGTCCTCGCACACCTCCTCGCATGCGGCTACATCGACACCGGCACCCGGCCATGACATCAACCACGGCAATCCCTCGCGTGGCTCCCTCACCAAGGTTGCAGCACCCATGCTCTCGGCTACCTCGACATCGGCACACATGGCTATCACCTCGCATGAGCACCTCAGCTTCTTCTACAGTCCAAGCATCCGCGACGCGACACCGTCCATGACGCTTCTGCTAAGACTGCGGGGGAGTGTCAGCCTTCTGGGTCCACTTCGGTTTATCTCCAGTCTGACCGTCCACGTCGTTCATGTTGTTCACGACGCTCCCGCTACGACTGCGGGGGAGTGTTAGAGATATATTCCGTGCACCTATAAATGGATAGTCTAGGATAGAGATAGGACTCTCGTGTCTTGTTTTGCACTCCAAGATGATCCCTGTACGCCTATATATATTCGCCCATCAGGCTCAATAATACAACCAACATATTCCGCCAATCTCTCTCCCTCTCTATCCTTCAACAAGTTCTCTGGCAATGAATGACCCATTGGATCTTTTCACTTACGAAGATGCCAACAAAATCACGCACAAGTAGCAACACTAGTAGAAAACCTCTCATCAATACCGGTTCCAGAGGGGCATTCGTACCGGTTGAGCAACTGGTATAAAATATTCGGCACTAAAGCCCCCCCCCCCCCACTTTCGTACCGGTTGCTTACGAACCGGTATAAAAGGGGCCTCCACGTGGGCCACCAGGAGAGCTCAGGGCCAAGGAGCTTTGGTACCGGTTGGTAATACGAACCGGTACCAAAGGTTCCCACCCGCGGCAGGGAATTTGCACGAATCTCTGCCGCGGCAGAGAATTGAAGTTTTAGGGTTTTTGGAGGGGTTTAGGGATATCGGTTTGTTTCATATCGCGTCGATGCACCAGAAACGAGTTTGGGTTTAGGTAGTACATGAAGATCAAGATGATGCATAGCAAGTTGGTGCATATAATATAACACACATGTAATTGCATAAGATCGCAAATTAAGTAGCACTATGCATGAAGAGTGCTACTCTCCGAGGCGTACTCTATATATGTCTATTAGATGTAGCATAGTGGTACTCTTCGAGTCAACTATATATGTAACATGTACATCTTCATTCATAGTGGAACTCTGCGAATGGTGGTATGACGTCATGAAGGAAAAATCCCGCCAATTCCTCGCCTATTGCTATGAAGCGGTCATCGATTGAGAGCTTGTTCCGCTTTCTTGCCAACTATAAAAGAATAAGATACAAATGAATACATGAGCTATGTGTGTGTGTATATATATATATTCAAACCACAATGAAACAACTATTACTGAAACTCAGCACAACTTATGATAAGAAAACAAATTTGTGAATATTGTTTTCGTACCTCTTTATTTCTTTCATTATTCATTCTCTCGCTGACAATTATGTGGATGTACTCGCAAACGTAGAATCCACAGAGATCAGTCCCTTCTGGTTGTTGCGGGCATTTCTTTACAAGAATATAATTCAATCAAACAATAGTAAAGTATGATAATTAAAGGTGTGTGGACCTAGGTAGTACTACTTACTTTCGCACGCCATCGCAGCTTCGGTGTCCATTCATGGGACTTATCTTCCTTGATGAAAGTTTCCCATACGCTGCCCGACAAAAGAAAATGCATAAAAGAGTTATCAATTAGTTCATAGCAGGAAATTAACGAAACAAACCGATAAGAATTAAGATTACCTTTTGAGCATTAAATAACAAGACAAGTATAGTTCCGATTTTTTGCTTAGTGAGTCAAAGACTTCAACTTCTCCAATGTGCGTATTGATGACGAGAAGAATAAAGTGAGACCTACGCACGTTTAAATATGTAGTGTCATATATATAAGTCATTAGTTAAAATTTTGACATACGGTGAGCAAAATATAATGTGTTATAAGACAGTAAGACTCACTAGAAGTTGTAAGGCCAAATTATTAGCCTTTTGTCACGTTGTCGCTTCAAAAACCTTAGCAAAGTCTCCGGTGTATCCTTGTTATAGAGAGGATCTTCTATGGTTTTAACATGCATTGTGTGCGGGTCAATGAACCCAATGTCCATGATTTCGTCCCTTTTGCATTCGAGCATCTTCGATCTGCATAATATAGCACACAGAAGATTATAATCTGCAGACAATGAACGAGCTGAGCTAAAGACTTCTCAAATTAAATAAATCACTTACAGACAATAGGAACTGATGATAGATTTGTCGAGGGCCCAGAGATTGTATAACTGGAAAAGCTCGTTGAAGTCAACGTTCACACAATATTCCTGGAAGTAGTGCTCTTCCCTAACTCGCACCATGATAGTCTCGATCCCTCCCTTTGAGGCATTAAGGTACCACGAATGCAAGTTACGCATACATGTTGGTAGCTTCCTGAGATTCTCGACCAAATCTTTCCCTTGAACAAATTGATATGCTCGTTCAGTGAAGGCGTAATCGGTTGTGTCTTGTCGAGAACTTTGAACGGGCTTACCGTCAAACACCTTGAGAGGTGCGACCGATTGAACGGGTTGTTGTCCGAGCTGGTAGACTTGGTGTATCCCTTTTATCTCCCTGATACCCGATTGAACGGGTTTTGTCGCCTCGATCATCTTGTCATACGACCTTTCAATAGAACGCCTATAGTTAGATGGCGGCGATGGTAGAGGGTCAAATAGATTCTCAACGGTACGCACAACTTTCACCGGATCTAGTGTCTTCTCGAAAGGTATCTCTGGCACTTTCGGTGCAAAAAAAAATTTCACCTCGGCCTGAACGGCTTCCCTGTTTTCCTCGACACTTTTTTCCCAAGGTAAGTTCTCAATGGGCGGCTGTGGTTTCTCCGTTCTAGATCTCTTCCTGGGCGGCGTACCGTTCCGCTTAACGGACGCTGTCTTACGCGGAGGATCTCGAGATGGTGGACTCACGCTGGGGTCCCTCTCAGGTAGGTGTGGACTTGGCTGCTCACGAGGACTGCCACTAGGAGGAGTCGATGGCATTTGCTGCTCATGTGTAGGAGTCGGTGGCCTTTGTAAAAGGACGACGTACTTCTTCGGTCATAGGGCGAAACCGTGCTTGACATCGGCCAGTGTCCTCTCATCTTCACCTCTAGGAATATCAAGCTCCACTGTTTCAAAACCCGAAACAACTTCATCCACCCCGACACGAACACAACCAGGTGGAATGGGCATATGATGGTGCATTGCTCCATCTTCACTTGGGTACACATAGCCGACCGCCACCTTAACGGACGCGGTCCTGAATAACATATGTAGCGCGCAATCTGTCTTCTCCGTGACATAATCCACGGGGTAGCTTCCTCCACATCCGTCAAGATGCGAGGAACCGACACTGCTTCTTCGCTGAGATGGGGCAACATCGGCTTGTGGATCCTGTAGAAACAGCGGCTGATCAGGTGCCCTCTGATTTTTCTCAAGAGCCTCCACCCTATTTAACAATTCTGTTAACGTGTCGGCGTCCTTCTTCATCTTTCGCGAACGGCTTCTATAAGTGTCAGCGCTGTCCGGCCACGCTTCCTTCATGGTGAGACCTGGACGAGCTCGTACCCATCCAACGTGTTCAGGGTTTCCCAGAGCGAGTGTCAGCTCGGCATTCTCTCGATCGGGAATGTACTCTCCCTTTCTGACCTTTTCAATTGCATCTACAAGCTTCGGTACAATTGCCTCAATTTTTCCTTCCATTTTCCCTTCGCAACGACCAGCCCTGTCTTTGGGTCCAACCCTGCCCCATGAGCGAACAACCAGAACTTGGACCGTTCGGGCCAGTCCCATGTCTGTGGAGTGATTCCTGCATTCATCAGTTTATTTTCATACGCTGTCCACTTCGGAATGGCACTCTTGTAGCCACCTGATCCCAAATGATGCGGAAGTTTCTTCTTTGAAGCATTTTCGGTATTTTTGATCGATCGGGAAACAAAAGTAGACGATTGCTTATACCTCTTAAATGCGGGCCAGTGATCTTTTATCTTCACTAGATTATCATCGAATACTGGATCTTCATTCGTATATTTGTCCCATAAATTTTTCTTCCAGGACTGGAATTGTATGGCCATCTTCTTCCATGTCCATTCCTTGACTTTATTCTTCTGGCCTTCCGTCATGTCTTCCGGTAGGCTGAACTTTGTCAGTAGCGTGTCCCAAAGAAAAATTTTCATCGTGTCGTTGACATAACTAGCACCACTCTCCGCGTTCTTTGGCTTATGCCACTCTTGAATGCTGATCGGTACATGGTCCCTAACAAGAACTCTGGCTTGACTTGTAAATTTGTGGCAAAACTCTTTGGGATGCTCTAGTTCACCATTAGCCTTGAATGCCGTGAGGGCTAACCTACCCTCGCCCTTTAGCAGTTGCGTCGGGCCTCGTTTTGTTCTAACAGACTTGCTCGATGATCCAGAAGGCTAAAAGAAAAAAATTATTCGTTAATAAGTGCAATACAAATAAATGAATGCATCTAGGGATGAAAAAAGACTAATTGATACATAAATATACACCTCGCCGGAGTTTGTGATGGACACTTCGTTGTCTCTTCTAATTTTTTCAGACTCAAGTCCCTCGCCAAAATCATTCAGAAAGTCTTGGAACTCGTTGTCATCTCCATCGGGTTCCGGACCACGGGCACTATCATAGATCAATTTCTGCACCGCTTCTTCCCCCTCCTCATCTCGGACGAAGGTGACGTCCTACATACCTCAATGTCACTGCAAAATTAAGAAAGCAATTATATTTCATTCATCATGTAATGATCATATAACAGATTGCTAGATGTCGCGGCGCCACGGCCACGGACTCGGCGTTCCCCCTCCTCCTCTCACTCTTCTCGACCCTAACACTACTCGACGGCGCGCCCCTCATGCTCAAACGGTGTCATCCCGCTCGACACATCGAGTAACCATAGATAGCCAATAAAATAGGATCAAAACTTATGCTCATATCCTAATTCTAGTTGTGTATCACTTAGGTGATTATCACAAAAACCCTAGACCATACTTGAATATAGATCTAAGTATCACTTGGGATGATAAGTATAACCCTGCCATACCTCATGCCTAATTATACTTCCATTTAGTGAAGCTTGTGCAAAACCCTAAACCCTTTCACATAGGACATGCTCCATATAAATATTGTACCCTAACTGGTGTATCATAGATCACAAATATAAACCTAAGCTAGAAATACCTTAGAACCTAAATTCCATTTAAGTGATAAGTGTTGATCAATATTAAATCCTACCTTTCTATCTTAGTGGCCAGATTTTTTAAGTATTACTTAACTCAAGTATTTATTTGGGAAAATGATGGACCTATGAGAGTCAAATAATTTGATTAGGAGTCTTAAATCAATGTGTTAAGAAAACCATATTAGTAACTTTAGAATAAACATAAACTAAATCCCTAAGTATTTAGAAATAACCATACACATAAAATCAAGAACCAATTCCATCCTCATTAAATAAAAATTATCTTGTGCTTCCCTCTCATATGGTATAAAATGAGAACCTTACCTCTCCTTTTCTTTCAACAAAACCCTAAAACCAAAACTAACAAACAATAAAGTTATCTTGTTTTATCTCTTCCCACCTCTGAACTCAAAATTCAAATTTAGTTTGAACTGGTTTCAAATCATCTTTGCAAAACAGTTTTGAAAAAGAAAATTGAAGCACAAGCTAGCAGCAGCCCGGCCAGCCCATTCTTCTCTCTTCTCTTTTCCCTCAGCCGAGCTAGCAGCAGCCCAACACGGTGGCGTCGGGCGTCGGGCTCCTCTGTCCACCACCGCACCACCCTCCCCACCGCGGCGTCGGGATCCTATCACAGGCGGAGAGCGGCCCCATGAACGCCGACGCGGAGCTCTCTGGAATGGCCGCCTCGCGATGCTCGGCATCGTCGCGCTCGCTGCCATGGAGTACCACACCGGCGTACCCTTCGTCGACGTCGCGCTTGCTGGCAGGGACATTTGACCGAACACCCTAAGGGTGTGGGCGTCCAGCAGGCGGCATGGCGAGGCGGCGTCGGCGTCTGGGCGTCTGGGCACGTCTGCGGCGAGGCGGCATCGGCGAGGCGGCGTCGGCAAGGCAGCGTCGGCAAGGCGGCATCGGCGAGGCGTCGGCATGCGCGTGAGCGGGGGAGGGAAAGAAAGCCGGGCCGGAGGACTTACCTGCGGCGCCGGGGAGCGGGCGGCAGCCGACGGCGAGGCTGCGACGGCGACGGCGAGGAGCGCGCGGGGTCTGTGCGTGGACGACGGCGACGGCGAGGAGCGCGCGGGGTCTCTGTGGCCGGCGCGCAGAATTTGGAGGATTTGGGGGAATTTGGCCCGCGCCGCTAAGTCAAAACCTTGAGGAAGGCCCTTTGGTACCTGTTGGTACCACCAACCGGTACAAAAGGCCTTTCGTATACCAACCGGTACCAAATGTATTTTTTTTGTTTTCTTTTTTCTTTTGTTGTTTTCTTTTCTTTTGATGTTTTCTTTTCTGTTTCTTTTTCTTTTATGTTTCTTTTTCTTTTCTGTTTATTTTTCTTTTCTGTTTCTTTTTATTTTCTATCTCTTATTTTCTATTTCTCTATTTTTCTTTTCTTTTCTATTTATTATTTCTTATTTTCTATTTCTTTTTCTATTTCTTATTTGCTGTTTCTTTTTCTTTTCTTTTTCTTTTTCCTTTATGTTCATTTTTTTTCTATTTCTTATTTTTTGTTTGTTTTCTATTTCTTTTCTTTACTCCCGTCGTCCGCGCGGGAAAGTTTCCCGCCACGTACGACGTCGCGCGGGAAACTTTCCCGCCACGACGCCGCGCGTGAGAGAAAAAAGGCGGGAAGGAAAGGGGCGGGAATAAAATTTTATTACGATTGAACTCGAATTAAAAGTACATAGCTCAACTAAAAATTAAGATACATGGCCAGATTTGACTGTTGGAGTCATTTAGTCATACTCGTGCCTAGCCCTATAGTACTCGCCACTGTAGTCATCGTAGTCGCCGCCATCATCGTCGCTGGCATCGGGGTCGCGGTAGTCGAACCTCGGCGGGAGAGCACACGTGGGCTGGGACTGACGGTAGCGTAGGCGGGGGCCACGGTAGGCCATGACGCCCTGGAGAGTCCGACCGCACCACCACAGCCGATGGCCGCCCTCGTTGAAGTTCGAAGGAGGTGGGCCGCCCTCCTCGTGCCTGGCAAGCGCCCTCTCACGCCGATTGATGAAGAAACTTTCCCAAGTCGGGCTGTAGTCAGGATGCCACTGGGGATTCCTCTGCTGCTCTGGCGTGAGCTCGAAGTAGTAGTGGTTCGTGATGGCCATCTCGCGCGCCACACCTAGAGGGACAAGAGGGACCGGTACGCCTCCGGCGCTCAGCAACCAGCCTGTCGGGACGCGGTAGCCCGGCGGGCAGGGGTAGTTCAAGGCGCAAAGCGCCTCCGCCTCCCGGGGGGGTAGAGATACGATGGAAGCCATGGGAGAGAATGATGAGGTTTGCAGATATGAGTCTAGATGTGATATGTAAATGGAGGCCAAGCCTACATATATAGTGAAAAAATGGCGAGAAGACAGAGGTAGGAACCGGTAGAAAGCGCGGGAAGAAAATAGGCGGGAACGCAATGGCGCGGCAAACCTTTAGTACCGGCTGGTGGGTGCAACCGGTACTAAAGGTGGTTTTTCTGTCATGTAACAAAAGTGTCGGTGGGATAAGGATGCGTGGGTAACCTTTAGTACCGGCTGGTGGGTACAACCGGTACTAAAGGTGGTTTTTCTGTCATGTAACAAAAGTGTCGGTGGGATAAGAACGCGTGGGTAACCTTTAGTACCGGCTAGTGGGTGCAACCGGTACTAAAGGTGGTTTTTCTGTCATGTAACAAAAGTGTCAGTGGGATAAGGACGCGTGGTAACCTTTAGTACCGGCTGGTGGGTGCAACCGGTACTAAAGATGGTTTTTCTGTCATGTAACAAAAGTGTCGGTTGGATAAGGACGCGTGGGTAACCTTTAGTACCGGCTGGTGGGTGCAACCGGTACTAAAGCTGTCGGCAGGATAAGGACGCCCTGCTCGATGAGATAAAGCATGTAGCGCACGAAGCCCTGTCAGAGGAAGCAGACAATGTAGAAGCGGCGCCGTGCCTATAAAAGGAGCATCGATACGCCATGGCAAGCAGCTCAACAAGCCAACATGGATGGAGAGTTTCATCACCATGGATGGAGGAAAGGGTTGGGAAATCTCTCATGGCGGAACTTGTCGAAGATGCCCTTGGTGCACACGCCCTATGGCTTCTTAGGAAGTTCCGCCTCGGAAAAATTTCCCTGCAAGCCCGTGAAAGACTCTATCTCCTCTAACAATGTTGGGGAAAGGGTTGGGAAATCTCCCGTGGCGAAACTTGTCGAAGATGCCCTTGGTGCACACGCCCTATGGCATCTTCGGAAGTTCCGCCTCGGAAAAATTTCCCTGCAAGCCCGTCAAAGACTCCATCTCCTCTAACAATGTTGGGGAAAGGGTTGGGAAATCTCCCGTGGCGGACCTTCTCGAATATGCCCTTGGTGCGCATGCCATATTGAGATATACAAGTTATGATCCCTATCTAGCTAGTCTTCTGAGTTTTCTTCTTCTGTTTCCCTTTCTTCTTACTGCGACGCAACCATGGACAATCTTCATTGTTTAAGATGATGCTTGGGTCATTTTTTACCTTGAAGGGTGGAATATCATCAAACTTATTATAATCTTCTGACATGTCTGTCTTGTCCTCTACTCCCACGATGTTTCTTTTTCCTGAAAGAACTATGTGCCGCTTCGGCTCATCGTATGATGTGTCCTCTTGCCTTTCTTTTCTTTTTTTCGGTTTGCTAGACATATCCTTCACATAAAAAACCTGAGCCACTTCACTGGCTAGGACGAATGGTTCGGTGTCGTACCCTAGATTCTTGAAATCCACTATAGTCATTCAGTAGTGCGGGTCTACCTGTACCCCGTCTTTCAGGTTGAACCATTTGCACCGGAACAAAGGGACCTTGAAATTAGGTCCATAGTCAAGTTCCCATATCTCCTCTATGTACTCATAATATGTGACCTTGTTCCCATTGCCATCTTCTGCATCAAAGCGGACACCACTGTTTTGGTTGGTGCTCTTTTTGTCTTGGGCGAAAGTGTAAAATGTGTTCCCATTAATCTCGTACCCTTGAAAGTCGATATAGTAGAAGATGGTTGCTTGGCCAACAAGTACAGCTGCTCGTCATCGGTGACATTCATGAGACGTGTTTGCAACCAACCGTCGAAAGTCTTCATGTGTTCTCCATCAATCCAATCTTCACGTTGCTCCGGGTATTTAGAGCGTAAGATATCCTTGTGTTCCTCTTTGTACGGAGCCACCAAGATGGAATTATGTAGAACTGTGTAGTGTGCTTGAGTGAAAGAATGTCCATCCATACACGTTGTTGATTTCTTTCCTAGCGTGCCTTTTCCACGCAGTCTCCCCTCATAGCGCGATTCAGGAACACCGATCGGCTTAAGGTCAGGAATAAAATCAACACAAAACTCAATGACCTCCTCTGTTCCATAGCCCTTGGAGATGCTTCCTTCTGGCCTAGCACGGTTATGAACGTACTTCTTTAAGACTCCCATGAATCTCTCAAAGGGGAACATGTTGTGTAGAAATACAGGACCGAGAACGCCAATCTCTTCGACCAGGTGAACTAGGAGATGTGTCATAATATTGAAGAAGGATGGTGGGAACACCAACTCGAAGCTGACTAGACATTGGACCACATCCTTCTGTAAATTTTGTAGAGTAAGTGGATTGATCACCTTCTGAGAAATTGTATTGAGGAACGCACATAGCTTCACAATGGGTACTCGAACATTTTTCGGCAGAAGCCCCCTCAATGCAACCGGAAGTAATTGTGTCATAATCACGTGGCAGTCATGAGACTTTAGGTTTTGAAACTTTTTCTCTGACATGTTTATTATTCCCTTTATATTCGACGAGAAGCCAGACGGGACCTTGATGCTACTCAGGACTTCAAAAAAGATCTCCTTCTCCTCTTTGGTAAGAGCGTAGCTAGCAGGACCTTGATACTTCTCTGGATTCGGGTTGTTTCCTTCGTGGATACTTTGCTGGTCCTGTCGTGCATCCGGTGTATCTTCTGTCTTCCCATACACGCCCAAGAAGTTTAGCAGGTTCATGCAAAGATTTTTCGTCATGTGCATCACGTCGATTGCAGAGTGAACCTCTAAGAATTTTCAGTAGGGTAGCTCCCAAAATATCGACTTCTTCTTCCTCATGGGTACGTGTCCGTCAACATCATGCGGAACAGATTGTCCGCCGGGACCCTTTCCAAAGATCACTTTTAAATCCTTGACCATATCATATATAACTTCCCAGTAGGGCGGGTAGGCTTCGTTCGGTTATCTGCCTCACCTCCGAAATGCTTTCCTCTCTTTCTTACGTGATGTTGTTTTGGAAGAAATCGACGATGCTCTAGGTACACATTCTTGTTTCCCAAATAATTACTATCAGTCTCACCTAAACAGTGTGTGCATGCATTGTATCCCTTGTTTGACTGCCCTGAAATGTTACCAAGAGCAGGCCAATCATTGATGGTTACAAATAACAACGCTCGTAGGTTAAATTCCTTTTGTTCGTGCTCATCCCACACAGGTACACCTTCGTCACGCCACAACTCTAAAAGTTCTTCAACCAATGGCCTCAGGTACACATCAATGTCGTTGCCGGGTTGCTTCGGGCCCTGGATGAGCACTGGCATCATAATGAACTTCCGCTTCATGCACAACCAAGGAGGAAGGTTATAGATACATAGAGTCACTGACCAGGTGCTATGACTGGAGCTCTGCTCCCCGAAAGGATTAAAGCCATCTGTACTTAGACCAAATCTTAAGTTTCTTGCGTCATCTGAAAATGACTTGAACTCTCTGTCGATTTTTCTCCACTGTGACCCGTCAACGGGGTGTCTCAGCATCACATCTTTCTTACGGTCCTCTTTGTGCCATCGCAACAACTTGGCATGCTCTTTGTTCTGGAACAAACGTTTCAACCGTGGTATTATAGGAGCATACCACATCACCTTCGCAGGAACCCTCTTCCTGGGGGTGGACTCACCCTCAACATCGCCAGGGTCATCTCGCCTGATCTTATACCTCAATGCACTACATACCGGGCATGCATTCAAATTCTCGTACTCCCCACGGTAGAGGATGCAGTCATTGATGCATGCATGTATCTTCTGCACCTCTAATCCTAGAGGGTAGACAACCTTCTTTGCTTCGTACGTACTAGAGGGCAATACGTTCTTCCCTGGAAGCATCTTCTTTATTATTTTCAGCAACTTTTCAAATCCCTTGTCAGAAGTACCATTCTCTGCCTTCCACTGCAGCAATTCCAGCGTGGTACCCAGCTTTTTCTGACCATTCTCGCAATTTGGGTGCAACAGTTTGTTGTGATCCTCTAACATTTTTTCTAACTTCAACCTCTCCTTTTCATTTCCGCAGTTCATCTTCGCATCAAGAATGGCCCGACCCAAATCGTCATCCGGGTTATCAAAATCGGCTAATCGAAAATGGGCTCTTCTTCAGCTTCGTCTTCCCCCATTCTACTATCACCGTCTTCAGTGAATAAGGGATAGTTGTCACTATCCTCTTCTTCTTCGTTGTCTTCCAATATAACCCCTCTTTCTCCGTGCTTGGTCCAACAATTATAGCTGGGCATGAAACCGTTCTCCAGCAGGTGGACGTGAAGGGTCTTTGAGGTAGAGTAATCCTTCATATTCTTACAGGAACTACATGGACAATACATGAAACCATTCGACCGCCTGTTTGCCTCAGCCACATTGAGAAAATAATGCATGCCATTAATGAACTCGGGATGGCACCGGTCACCGTACATCCATTGTCGACTCATCTGCATTTTATATGTATATAAAAAATCATTAAGTACACAACATCGTGGATATATGAGTGACCAACTTAATTAATATTCAAGTTCATCACATAAAACTAATTTTTTTTATAAAAAAGAAGAGGGGCTGTTATCACCAGAATTTGACCGAATCAGAGGTGGGCCGCGATCAAGATGGATTTGAAGAGTATACATGGAAGAAATACGTGAATCGGCCCGTTATGCAAAGTTTGGGCAAGTTTGCCCTTGTATCTGTAACATAGTAGATCGCATCTTAGATTGAAAGATAGAGTTTAACCCGTGCACGGTTAGGTGCACGCCTGAATTAGAAAGTCCCCTGGACTATAAATATGTATCTAGGGTTTATGGAATAAACAACAACCAACGTTCAACCAACAAATCAATCTCGGTGCATCGCCAACTCCTTCGTCTCGAGGGTTTCTACCGGTAAGCATCATGCTGCCTAGATCGCATCTTGCGATCTAGGCAGCTTATGCTCGTTGTTCATGCGTTGCTCATACTGAAGCCTTTTTGATGGCGAGCAACGTAGTTATCATAGATATGTTAGGGTTAGCATTGTTCTTCGTATCATATGCTTTCGTAGTGCAACCCCTGCATGTCTAGCCGCCCTTACACCTATCTTAGGTGTAGGGGCGGCACCCCGCTTGATCATAATTTAGTAGATTCGATCCGTTACGGTTGCTCCTTGATTCTTCAAGGATTAGTTTAATATCTGCAATAGTTAGGCCTTACAAAGGGTTGGAGGATCCAGCGGCACGTAGGGTGTCGTTCGCTAGTCCTAGACAGGATGTTCCGGGGATCAACCTCGTGTTGGTTTTTAGGCCTTGTCTAGGACCGGCTTACGATCACCGTGCGTGGCCGCGAGGCCCAATCGTGAGTAGGATGATCCGATTATGCGGTGAAAACCCCAAATCGTCGTAGATCGCATTAGCTTTATCTTGATCAAGCAGGACCACCATATATTCGTGCACCTCGTACGAATCATGGGTGGATCGGCTCCTTGAGCCGATTCACAGGATAACCTGAGAGCCGATCGAGGCTCGTATTTAATGTTTACGTGTATGCCATGCAGGAAACTAAGCGAGGCATCTCCATCACCTTCCTGACCAGGTATAGGTCAGGTGGCACGCCCTTGCATTCAGCATCGGACGTGTGTACCAGAGGCTTTGCGGGCCGTCGCTCGGAGGGACCAGGGCCAGCCGCAGCCCTAAGTTGTTCCCGGCTCTACTGTGTTGCCCGTCGCTGCTCGCCGGTGGGTTTCGACCGCAACACATTCTGGCACGCCCGGTGGGACCATCTTCGACAACAACCCCATCGCCATCTACATCTGAGATGGCGGAAGGCACGCCAGTTACGTACGACGACCTAACCGAGGAACTCAAGAAGAAGTACGACGAGGTCAAAGCACTCCTCGAAGCCGACCTCATCGGCTCCTTTCACAGAACCCGCTCACATGGCATCAGGTGGAAAGGGTTCTCACCTCAAGGTGCGCTCGATGGAATAGACCTATCCGCCCCATCGGAAGAACGCACCAGGTCCCTGCGGCAGGAGATCAACTATTTGGTGGCTCACTCGCTACACCGCCACTCTGAGAACCTGGTGAACACTTTGGAGCGCGTCGCTCTTCGGGTGATCCAGGAAATCATGAGGCACCAGTACTCGCCGTCAGGACCAGCTCTCGGGACGCATCAAGGAGAGTTGCCACTCCAGTCCCGTCCACCGTTGCCATTTGCGTTGGCAGCACCAGAAGTGCCGAACTCACCGGCATTCGTCGTCTACAAGATCGGTGGTGACCCTAGTGACTGCCAATTCTTGCAGGAGGCGCCTAAGGAGATCCCTCACGGGTACATGTGCACGTATGTGCCAGATTGCGGTAACTGGGCGCTCACAAACCAGGCCGCGACATCAGGGGCTTCTGGGAAAATAGGAGGAACGTCAGCAACGGATCGTGAGAAGCAGACGTGGCTAACCAAATACGCCACCCCAACGAACCTCCAGAGCACAGCTCCTGCAGTTGGCTCAGAGCTGGAAAAGCAAGCATGGCTGGCTAAGTACGCCACCCCGGCGAATCTTCAGAGTTCGACTCCTACAGCCAGCACCGCGGATCAGATCAGCACGATCCTGCGGGACCAGTTCGGCATGGTGCCGAAAAGAAGGACAATCGGCTATTCCAAGCCGTATCCCGATGAATATGAATTGGTCCCACTACCACCCAAGTATCGGCTCCCTGATTTCTCCAAATTCAGTGGATCAGATGGCTCCAGCTCCATCGAGCATGTAAGCCGATACTTGGCGCAGCTTGGAACGGCTTCAGTGTCGGATCCACTACGCGTGAGGTACTTCTCACAGTCCCTCACGGGATCGGCTTTCGGGTGGTACACCTCGTTGCCACCAAACTCGATCCAGACTTGGAAGCAGTTGGAAGAACAGTTCCACATGCAGTATCACTCAGACGCTGCCGAGTCTGGCCTTGCCGATCTAGCACAAGTACGTCAGAAGCGTGGAGAAACCGTGGCAGAATACATCCAGCGCTTCAGAAATCTGAGGAACCGATGTTATTCGGTTCGTGTGACTGAAAAAGAGGCAGTCGAGTTGGCAGTGGCGGGCCTTGCCTCACAAATCAAGGACATGGCCTCCCAAGCAGACTATCCTTCGCTGGCGCACATGGTTCAGAAACTGTCAGCATATGAACAGCGCCACCCAGACTTGTACCAGGACAAATTCAAACGTGCAGTAGTCCTGGTCGAAGCGGAGGAAGAAGTTCCTGCGGGAGATCAAGAGGTAGCAGTGGCTGAATGGACTCGGGGGGCAACCCCCGTGTCCTGCAAATGGGTAAAGCCACCAGGCCCGCCCAGGGGGTTTGATTTTGATGAGACCAAGACTGAACAAATCTTCGACCTTTTACTCAAGGAGAAGCAGTTGAAGATACCCAAGGGTCTCAAATTCCCCACGGCACAGGAGCTGAATGGAAAGCCATACTGCAAATGGCATAACTCGCTCTCCCATGCCACCAACGACTGCAGGGTGTGGCGTCAGCAGATCCAAATGGCGATAGAACAAGGACGTCTGATTTTCAACCAGTACGCCATGAAGGTCGACACTCACCCCTTCCCCGCCGTTAACATGGTGGGATGCACTTACCCTGAAGGTTGCCAGCCAGGATCCTCGTTCAGCATCAACATGGTAGGACCTGGGCACCACTCTGGCAAGGATGGAGACGAGGGCAGCTGCTCTCGTAGCAAGGACACAGAGGAAGCCGCTCCACGCGATCGGCTCCGTCATGATGGCAAGCGCTACGTCACAGAGGGAGAAGTGAAGAACATAAGATATCAGCGACCCCTCTCTGATCACCTACTCAACAAGTATGTGAGTCAGTATGACCAACGCCGACGATCCAGCGATGAAGATGAAAGAGATCATCTGGCTAGAGAAGCCAGAAGACAGCGTCGGCATGATCGCGATGAGGAGAAGTACGAGCGCCGTGCCAAAGAAAAATCAAGGGAGCAAGACGACAACATTAGGCACTGGGACTGCCCCTTCTTCAGACACTGCTGGGATTCAGGAATGAGCCGATTGCCTACAATCGGCAATTGCCCAGAATGCAACCAGAAGAAGAAGGAGGCAGCCCACGTGTCTGTATTCCAACGATTAGGGCCTCTCCCGCCTCAGAGCAAACGCGTTGAGTCCCCTCGATTGGAAGATCTCAAGGATTCCGAAGACGAGGGAGAAGAAGAAGAAGACAGGTACCACCGTCCAAGGTGGTGCCCTGATGGACTCAGCCGTTCCCAGAAGCGCAGGGTTCAGCGATTGCGTGGCCTGGAGGAAGCCGAAAGGTTATACTTGCATACGCTAAGGAAGGCGCGACCTGATCTGGCTGCGAAAGTTCAGCGAACCCTGGATGAAGAGGGTCGACCACGGAGAATGGAGTGGCGCCCCAAGCAAAGGAAAGCCGATGATGAGACATCGGCTGGCACAAACATGGTGCTAATCCTTCCAATGGGGGTTAGTGCTCCAGGATTAAACGGTGCACTCAGGGTGGACGACAGCAAGTGCATCGACATGACAAAGAATGAGGTTGGGCTGGTCTTATCCACCGAGTAGCGAGAACAAACCGATGAGAAACGTGGCGAGGCCGATCCTTTGGATCGGCCCCAAGGAGCTATGGAGAAACAGTGCAAGCCTTCATTGAGCGTTTTCAAGCAACGTGGAGGCCGATTCCAGCAATCGGCCAAAATTATCCTCAACATACGTTCTGCCTGTATTCAACGATGATCTAATGGGCAGCGGTTTTACGTCGGCTGATGAAAGTAAATATTAGCCTTAATGGAGTCGACAGTGCCTTGGCTAGCTACAGAGCCGATATCCGCAGTAACCCAGCAGATTTGGCTCGGGGGGGCACCTAATCGGATGAGCATGTGCGATACATGCGCAGTAACATATTGGGGGCTGATAGAAAATCGGCCCGTAAAAATTTTTTTATGATACACAGCCGATGCACGGTCATCGACTCTAGCACAGATTACACAGCAGCGTCTCCCTTGGTCTTCAGTTCAGCTTCAGGGCGTTCTGCTTAGACTTTATCTTTATCCTCGCCGTGACTGAGGCTCGGGGGGCAGCTAATCTGGTAGACACTTTGTTTTGGAAGCCGATTGGAAGGTCATCGGCTGACCCTGCATCATAACCTCCTCCGAAAGCGGTGAGTTGTTGCAGAAGAAGACTGCTAGAGCTACGGAGAGGAGCTGGAAGCCGTCGGCTTTTGCGGGGTTTGGACCGTCCGGTTACTGCAAGGAAGGGAAGGGGCTGGATTCTCAAGATAGCCGATGGATAGTCATCGGCTATAGGATTACGAAATATCACGATCAGGTATCAAATCACAGTCTGAATTTGAGAAGTGCTTGACGGACGGTCTGATCGATATCTGAGTCCGGCTTCATGGGCGTCCCGATACGGTGCTATCGGTCCTGGTGTGGCAAGCGGAAGGATTGAAATTGGATTAATTGAAAGATGAATTGGAAGAACAATTTTCATTAATTCAAAGGAGCGGCCTTACAAGAAAGAGCCGATAGCTCTCAAAGGAGGGATCTGGTGCCTAGCGCACTGCTACTACTAGTCCTACTCTACTAGTCGTCGCTGTCCTCATCGTCGCCGTCGTCGAAGTCGTCGGCGCTGCTCCCTGGAAGGTCCTCGTCGCTGCTGCCCCAGCCCTTGGCCGGAGCTTCGTCTTCCTCGTCATCATCATCATCCTCTCTATCCGCCCAAGAGCGGAAGCGCTTTGTCGGCGGGTACCCAATGGAGGAGGAGGATTCATCCTCCTCCTTTTTCTCCTCGTCATCATCATCGTCTTCGCTGTCCGCCCAAGCGTGGAGTCGCTTTGCCGGCAGAAGCTTGGCGGGGGAGGAGGGGCCGCCCCCCTTTGTTTCTTCTTCTTCCTCTACTTCTTCCCCCTTTCCGTCAGGGGAGGTGGGTTTCACCCAGGGATGGAGATCGTCTTCGCTTTCGCTTATCAGTTCCCCTTCGATGAGGAACTTGAGGTCGTCTTCCCCATCGGTCAGAGGCAGGTCGTCTTCTGGCGCGTGATCGGAGTTCCATTCCGGCTCGCTCGAGGAGAAGGATTGGAGGGAGAGGCCGGAGGAGGAAGAGGAAGACATTGCCACAGGGAAAGAGGGTTTTTCGGTGCCGATAGCTAGAACAGAGGAAGGGAGCTAATCAATCGGCGCGGTTAAATAATGAGGAGCCTAGTGGAAATTTAATGCCATTGCAGTTTCCGAGAAAGTGATATGCTAAAGCTATCAAATTTTGTAGAGGAGTTGAGAGGACAAGGCATCATGATGAAGGATACTGCGATGGTTCTGCTCTGCCACGACATGACCCGACGAAGGAAAAGCAGAGTGATTTTGGAATTATCAATTCCAAAACCAGGGGGGCATGTGTTATCACCAGAATTTGACCGAATCAGAGGTGGGCCGCGATCAAGATGGATTTGAAGAGTATACATGGAAGAAATACGTGAATCGGCCCGTTATGCAAAGTTTGGGCAAGTTTGCCCTTGTATCTGTAACATAGTAGATCGCATCTTAGATTGAAAGATAGAGTTTAACCCGTGCACGGTTAGGTGCACGCCTGAATTAGAAAGTCCCCTGGACTATAAATATGTATCTAGGGTTTATGGAATAAACAACAACCAACGTTCAACCAACAAATCAATCTCGGCGCATCGCCAACTCCTTCGTCTCGAGGGTTTCTACCGGTAAGCATCATGCTGCCTAGATCGCATCTTGCGATCTAGGCAGCTTATGCTCGTTGTTCATGCGTTGCTCGTACTGAAGCCTTTTTGATGGCGAGCAACGTAGTTATCATAGATATGTTAGGGTTAGCATTGTTCTTCGTATCATATGCTTTCGTAGTGCAACCCCTGCATGTCTAGCCGCCCTTACACCTATCTTAGGTGTAGGGGCGGCACCCCGCTTGATCATAATTAGTAGATTCGATCCGTTACGGTTGCTCCTTGATTCTTCAAGGATTAGTTTAATATCTGCAATAGTTAGGCCTTACAAAGGGTTGGAGGATCCAGCGGCACGTAGAGTGTCGTTCGCTAGTCCTAGACAGGATGTTCCGGGGATCAACCTCGTGTTGGTTTTTAGGCCTTGTCTAGGACCGGCTTACGATCACCGTGCGTGGCCGCGAGGCCCAATCGTGAGTAGGATGATCCGATTATGCGGTGAAAACCCCAAATCGTCGTAGATCGCATTAGCTTTATCTTGATCAAGCAGGACCACCATATATTCGTGCACCTCGTACGAATCATGGGTGGATCGGCTCCTTGAGCCGATTCACAGGATAACCTGAGTGCCGATCGAGGCTCGTATTTAATGTTTACGTGTATGCCATGCAGGAAACTAAGCGAGGCATCTCCATCACCTTCCTGACCAGGTATAGGTCAGGTGGCACGCCCTTGCATTCAGCATCGGACGTGTGTACCAGAGGCTTTGCGGGCCGTCGCTCGGAGGGACCAGGGCCAGCCGCAGCCCTAAGTTGTTCCCGGCTCTACTGTGTTGCCCGTCGCTGCTCGCCGGTGGGTTTCGACCGCAACAGGGGCTCACCGAGGTGGTACCGTGCCGGCTAGGGGACGACGCTGGCGATCGACGGCGGTGAGGACGGGGATGATACTAATTAAAACCTACAAAACATACCATAATTTCAGCTCAAATTGCATATAAAAAAAATAAAATCCCTAACTTAGGCATTTCATCGAACACCTTGCTAGCACTAGAAAAATAGTACGAGTTAAAACTACCAAAGAAATGAGCTAAATTAGGAACGCCGGAAGGAAGGATGATATTGCTAACCCTTGGATAGATGTATGCCGTTAATCTTGTTAAAAAGGTGAAGAAAAATGAAGATTATTGGAGTGTGAGAGGTGCAAAATATTTGGAAATGTGAGAGAGGATGAGAAGAGAATGAGATGCAGGGGGCTCGGGCGGGGTGGCGCGCGCTAATATAGGCATGGACCCTTAGTACCGGTTCCTTAGATGAACCGGTACTAAAGGTGCAGTCCTGGCCCCATCTCCGCCTGAAAACTGGGCAGAAACCCTTTCATATCGGTTCGTGACACGAACCGGTATAAAAGGGCTTTAACGAACCGGTATAGATGTCCCACCCCTGGAACCAGTACTAATACCCCTTTTAGTACCGGTTCGTAAGGGAACCGGTACTAAAGGCTTAGATGAATGCCCATTTTTCTACTAGTGTAAGCATATCTTTACTATTAAATATCAATGCGACCTTGGTACGTCGATGGCTGAGCGATAAAACCGGTTGTCGCCTCGATGGAAAGGTAGCCTCGCGCATGCAGACGCCGGGCACGGCCAGATCAAATCATGAACCATCCAAGCTAGACAACAAAACACACACGCAGGCAGAGTCTTGGCCCGGCCCATCTGACCGAACTACGTAGTCCTTGTTTGCGGGCCAAGTCTCCACTACTAATAAAAGACCCAAAGAGTCCCATCCAAACAATCTGCACCGTTCACAGGTCTAGATCCAACGTCTCAGATCCTCCCAATGATGTGTTGTCTGCCATGGTACGCCGAGGGGACGAAAATTCCCACCCCGCGCAGTCCACGCATCGAAGAAACTACCTCGCACGATCTAGATCATGATATTCCCATGTTTTTCCATGCGAGAGCCCCTCCCACGCTGCCTCCCCACGCGCCTGTGCCTGGCTAGCGTCCACGCCGTCACCGGAGGGCGAGCCCCTGCCCCTAGCGCCGCCGCCTCCTTAATTGCGGCAGACGACCGAGATGGAGACGCCAACCGCGCCCACCCCCTCCTCGCAGCTCGACGCGGAGACCGCGCCGCTTGCGGCCGAAGAGCGAGATGGCGACAAACGCGCCCGCTCCTACCGGCAGCTCAAGATGGCCGGAGTCGAGGATGGGCTCCGCGCCACCGCGCCTGGCAAGGGGTAGGAAGGGCCGCGGCCGCACCTGGGAGTGGCTCATGGGAGAGAAACATGGGGGGCAAAGGGACGCGAAGCAGCTGCCGTCAATGACCGTCTTGAAATATTGGATGAGGAGATGCAACCGATTTCAAGCATCTGTCAGCTCGTGGTTTCAGTCTCCTCCTGACATCTCCATCTCGGTCGTCTGCCGCAATTTAGTTACTATCGAGGTACCTATACATCAGGGATATAATTTATGTGTGTTCTCCAAGTGTCCGGTGAAATGATTCATCGGTTGCACTAAGAGTTAGGTGGAAAGCACATGAATCAAATTAGTTGTCAGACTGATACTTCGGCCCAGATGCATTTTTTGGGAGTTTATAGAGATGAGACTTGTCCTGATGCAACTTCTTGCTAATATGGTTACCATTTTGCAGGTCAAATTTCCTTGTGCTACATCTTGAACTCGATAGTATTTATGTATGGGATTTTATACTGCCTCAATTAATCTATGGCGATCCTGTACATGGATTTTATACACTATGTCAACACAATTATTCATTAGAAAGCCCGTGCTACATCTGGTTCAAGATTCTGTGGTGGGGATGCTATTCAGGAATGTATGTTTCTATTCTGCATATATGGTGTATGTCAATGATTTTAATATCATCTCAGTATATCCTAAACTGCCACTGCATTACACTGTTATTTTTTCATTTAAATTATTCTTTAGAAAACATCTTCGTTGTGTTTCCAAGCAGTCTAACATAGAAAGGTGCCTGTTATTTTTTTTTACTTACTAACCTTTGTCCCTTGACATGGGATTTTCATCGGAGATTCTCAATTTCTTGCAGATTATTTTTTCCAATACAAACATAGAAATTTAGACTTACAGAATAATTGATCAAGTAATTTAAAATTATTACTTCTCTCTAGATCTGGAGTTGGAAGCTCATTGATTTTAGTTTGGCTAATCACTTTCAGATTATCTTCTACAGGTAGTTCACATCCTGAAATTTGATTCGCTGCTTGGAATCAATGGTCTTCCAATTGATATCCGGAAATAAAGATGACGTGTCTTTACTATTCCTCAGATCCAATTGAGGACCTTAGGAAGGTATGCACATTCTATCAGTAAGCTAAATCTATAACTATGGTCTATGTTACACGCTTCAATTTGCACTTGGAGATTTATCGAACTCTCTGAACTAAGCTCTGATCCAAGGTAACACTTACACACAAAAAATCTGGTGGAACGTCCAAAATCCCATGGGAAGTTTATTGCTCTTCATGTGCGATATGAAAAAAAAGTGCTGGCATTGACAGGCTGCACTTGTGTCTGAGTGAATAAGAAGCAGATGAATTCAGAATCATGAGGTATGAACCATCTACACAGTGCAGTTTTAATTGTACTTGCAAGTTTATTAATTGCCTGCATGTATCTCAACAAAGATAAAACAAGTAGTTGGAAACTGAAGGACATAAACTCAAATGAACAGAGATCTTGATGTAATTATCCACTGACTCCCTGTGACGTGCGGATTTTTCTACTGTCCTTATTTACTAGATATGTCCTATTCATACATATTCCTGATATTTGATCTCTATTAATCTTGGTTGAGTGGATTGGTGTATGTGAATTAAGCCCTGTCTCATTCAATCTAAAGGAGAAGATTGGTGGAATTCTTTGGCTTACTTGAGTCAATGTCCTAAGCCGTCTTTACTTAATAATGGCAGATTTTAGTTTGTTACAGAGGGTTTCCTCAGATGTTACTAAGGGACCTTCGGATTATTCATTGTTTTCAAGGGCCAACAACCACACCGAGATTTTGGAAAGGATTTATAAGGAAAGATTTTAGAACCAAGTTCAATTGTTTCTACTGGATATATTGGTGGTATGATAATTCAGTATACTTGTAATGACACCTTCAGAGTATGAAAGGTAAATATTCTTATATATGCATTTGGAAGGTAAGCTTGTTCACATAAAAAAAAACCTCCTTTGTAAGAACAATTATACAAAATTATTACTGAATTTCTTTTCTCCTGGTTTGTCAAAAGCAACTAATTTTTACCACCAATATATCAAACTGCTTGATAGATAGTTTACATTATGTGTTTCATCCATCTGTACAGTGAATAGCACAACAGTTGCTGCGTGATTGTTGTTGTCAAATTAGGAAGTTATAATGTATTTTTATTTTATTAGTGACATAATGCTTTGAGTTCTCACGTTTTCATTTTCCACAATTACAATCCTTTAGTGTTTACTTCTATAATATATATTAACTTTAACATGAGTTCAAGTTCGTCAACTTTATTGGTTTTAGCGAACAATTTTGGGCCATGATACCACTCATCAATTTTTGTAACCTACTGAGCTTCAATGCAGTACTCCATTCCGGATGGCTCAAAAATTACGAAGCTGCTATTGTATCCATGAAATATACAATATGTTTTCCTTATTTAACTTACTGGCTTATTTTTGTGGCATTTTTTCTTTCAGATTTTCCTCTACCATTTATGTAGCAAGTACAAGGTCTCACCATGTTGAAGACTCCGTCCAATGTTGAAGACGGCTTCTAATGCTTTCATTTCCATTATCATTTTATCAATTGTATTTCATGTCCAAGCTCAAGGACTTATGAATGTTGACGGTTAAATTATTTATATATTTTATTTTAAGATGAATCAAAGAAAGTATGGAGCGTAGCTAGATGAATGTGGTACTGGATTGCCATTCTAATGCACAACAATGAATGTTGACTAAGGTACCAACGCTCTTTTGATCTTCATTATAAGATATGTAATATATTTATGATAAATCTATACTATTATCCAAATCGCGCATTGCGCGTGCACCTTTACTAGTCTCCACTACTAATAAAAGACCCAGAGAGTCCCATCCAAACAATCTGCACCGTTCACAGGTCTAGATCCAACGTCTCAGATCCTCCCAATGATGTGTTGTCTGCCATGGTACGCCGAGGGGACGAAAATTCCCACCCCGCGCAGTCCACGCATCGAAGAAACTACCTCGCACGATCTAGATCATGATATTCCTATGTTTTTCCATGCGAGAGCCCCTCCCACGCTGCCTCCCCACGCGCCTGTGCCTGGCTAGCGTCCACGCCGTCACCGGAGGGCGAGCGCCTGCCCCTAGCGCCGCCGCCTCCTTAATTGCGGCAGACGACCGAGATGGAGACGCCGACCGCGCCCACCCCCTCCTCGCAGCTCGACGCGGAGACCGCGCCGCTTGCGGCCGAAGAGCGAGATGGCGACAAACGCGCCCGCTCCTACCGGCAGCTCAAGATGGCCGGAGTCGAGGATGGGCTCCGCGCCACCGCGCCTGGCAATGGGTAGGAAGGGCCGCGGCCGCACCTGGGAGTGGCTCATGGGAGAGAAACATGGGGGGCAAAGGGACGCGAAGCAGCTGCCGTCAATGACCGTCTTGAAATATTGGATGAGGAGATGCAACCGATTTCAAGCATCTGTCAGCTCGTGGTTTCAGTCTCCTCCTGACATCTCCATCTCGGTCGTCTGCCGCAATTTAGTTACTATCGAGGTACCTATACATCAGGGATATAATTTATGTGTGTTCTCCAAGTGTCCGGTGAAATGATTCATCGGTTGCACTAAGAGTTAGGTGGAAAGCACATGAATCAAATTAGTTGTCAGACTGATACTTCGGCCCAGATGCATTTTTTGGGAGTTTATAGAGATGAGACTTGTCCTGATGCAACTTCTTGCTAATATGGTTACCATTTTGCAGGTCAAATTTCCTTGTGCTACATCTTGAACTCGATAGTATTTATGTATGGGATTTTATACTGCCTCAATTAATCTATGGCGATCCTGTACATGGATTTTATACACTATGTCAACACAATTATTCATTAGAAAGCCCGTGCTACATCTGGTTCAAGATTCTGTGGTGGGGATGCTATTCAGGAATGTATGTTTCTATTCTGCATATATGGTGTATGTCAATGATTTTAATATCATCTCAGTATATCCTAAACTGCCACTGCATTACACTGTTATTTTTTCATTTAATTTATTCTTTAGAAAACATCTTCGTTGTGTTTCCAAGCAGTCTAACATAGAAAGGTGCCTGTTATTTTTTTTTTACTTACTAACCTTTGTCCCTTGACATGGGATTTTCATCGGAGATTCTCAATTTCTTGCAGATTATTTTTTCCAATACAAACATAGAAATTTAGACTTACAGAATAATTGATCAAGTAATTTAAAATTATTACTTCTCTCTAGATCTGGAGTTGGAAGCTCATTGATTTTAGTTTGGCTAATCACTTTCAGATTATCTTCTACAGGTAGTTCACATCCTGAAATTTGATTCGCTGCTTGGAATCAATGGTCTTCCAATTGATATCCGGAAATAAAGATGACGTGTCTTTACTATTCCTCAGATCCAATTGAGGACCTTAGGAAGGTATGCACATTCTATCAGTAAGCTAAATCTATAACTATGGTCTATGTTACACGCTTCAATTTGCACTTGGAGATTTATCGAACTCTCTGAACTAAGCTCTGATCCAAGGTAACACTTACACACAAAAAATCTGGTGGAACGTCTAAAATCCCATGGGAAGTTTATTGCTCTTCATGTGCAATATGAAAAAAAAGTGCTGGCATTGTCAGGCTGCACTTGTGTCTGAGTGAATAAGAAGCAGATGAATTCAGAATCATGAGGTATGAACCATCTACACAGTGCAGTTTTAATTGTACTTGCAAGTTTATTAATTGCCTGCATGTATCTCAACAAAGATAAAACAAGTAGTTGGAAACTGAAGGACATAAACTCAAATGAACAGAGATCTTGATGTAATTATCCACTGACTCCCTGTGACGTGCGGATTTTTCTACTGTCCTTATTTACTAGATATGTCCTATTCATACATATTCCTGATATTTGATCTCTATTAATCTTGGTTGAGTGGATTGATGTATGTGAATTAAGCCCTGTCTCATTCAATCTAAAGGAGAAGATTGGTGGAATTCTTTGGCTTACTTGAGTCAATGTCCTAAGCCGTCTTTACTTAATAATGGCAGATTTTAGTTTGTTACAGAGGGTTTCCTCAGATGTTACTAAGGGACCTTCGGATTATTCATTGTTTTCAAGGGCCAACAACCACACCGAGATTTTGGAAAGGATTTATAAGGAAAGATTTTAGAACCAAGTTCAATTGTTTCTACTGGATATATTGGTGGTATGATAATTCAGTATACTTGTAATGACACCTTCAGAGTATGAAAGGTAAATATTCTTATATATGCATTTGGAAGGTAAGCTTGTTCACATAAAAAAAACCTCCTTTGTAAGAACAATTATACAAAATTATTACTGAATTTCTTTTCTCCTGGTTTGTCAAAAGCAACTAATTTTTACCACCAATATATCAAACTGCTTGATAGATAGTTTACATTATGTGTTTCATCCATCTGTACAGTGAATAGCACAACAGTTGCTGCGTGATTGTTGTTGTCAAATTAGGAAGTTATAATGTATTTTTATTTTATTAGTGACATAATGCTTTGAGTTCTCACGTTTTCATTTTCCACAATTACAATCCTTTAGTGTTTACTTCTATAATATATATTAACTTTAACATGAGTTCAAGTTCGTCAACTTTATTGGTTTTAGTGAACAATTTTGGGCCATGATACCACTCATCAATTTTTGTAACCTACTGAGCTTCAATGCAGTACTCCATTCCGGATGGCTCAAAAATTACGAAGCTGCTATTGTATCCATGAAATATACAATATGTTTTCCTTATTTAACTTACTGGCTTATTTTTGTGGCATTTTTTCTTTCAGATTTTCCTCTACCATTTATGTAGCAAGTACAAGGTCTCACCATGTTGAAGACTCCGTCCAATGTTGAAGACGGCTTCTAATGCTTTCATTTCCATTATCATTTTATCAATTGTATTTCATGTCCAAGCTCAAGGACTTATGAATGTTGACGGTTAAATTATTTATATATTTTATTTTAAGATGAATCAAAGAAAGTATGGAGCGTAGCTAGATGAATGTGGTACTGGATTGCCATTCTAATGCACAACAATGAATGTTGACTAAGGTACCAACGCTCTTTTGATCTTCATTATAAGATATGTAATATATTTATGATAAATCTATACTATTATCCAAATCGCGCATTGCGCGTGCACCTTTACTAGTTACACTAAAATGCTGACCGCTAATCGTTTGCAAAGTACTTCAACCGGGACTCAAGTTTGAGCTACATCTACTAATCTACATGATAACTTTGTACATGTACAATATTTTTATGTCTGAAGAGAAAAAAATTAAGGAGAGAAAAGGAAAAAGGACAAACGATACCATGGCCATCAAAGTTATACTCATTTCTGTTTATTTCATGTATACAAGGGCTTTGTAAAAATAATCATGTTTAATTAAGACCGACGCGACTACCTCCTGATCGAAAAAAAATTCTAATTCTAGGGAAAATAAAGTCCGACGCATGTAGTAAAGTAGATCTAAAAAAATCTGGTGGTGCCTTTTGTCCAATGAGCAACATCCCTAGGGATGTAAACAGATCGGATCATATTGGGTTTTCTTTTTAGAATATTATGTACCATATTTTAATGACGGATTCGTAGCGGATCAGATAATGACTGGTTACAATTCAAATATGGGAATATGAGATCTACAATTCAGACGAAAATAGAGAAAATTTGGGTAAAAAATGAATTAAATATGTACGCGCATAAGTAAATCCCTGAATCATACAAGCAAGAATAATTGATGAAACAAGTTTAACAAAATACTCATATTCGATAGAGCTACTATATAAGTGACCTATTATTTAATTGACGAACAAGGCAACTCAACAACTACCACATAGTACTATGTTCTATTAGGTTTGATAGTTCGAATCAAAATTGGATTATACGGATAAAAACTATCCAAGTAATTTTGGATACCTATATCCGGATGCTATTTGACATACCGTATGATATACCGTATTCAATGTCAATAGCAAAACTGGATATCTTTTTCTGTCGGATTTCTTCAAACCAGATATGAAATCTCTAAAATAGATATAAAAACAAATACAATGCGAAAATATCCTATCCGTTTAGACCAACATTTGTTTGCAATGGTGGATCCAGCATCCAGTCAAACCTTGGGCCAACTTTGTATCGAGTGTTGTCCATCAACTAGGCCTAATCACTCCGCCAGAAAACAATAAAATCTAATTCTTTTATAAAATACATTTTGCTAAACCCTTAGTCTATCCGTAGCAACACACGGGGTATTTTGCTAGTATGTATTTGTTTGGAACGAGAACCAAACATACATTTGCTTTGTTGATGTCTCGAAAAGATCCAGATTCCACAGTAGATGGTGGATTACATAATACCAAGTGAAAAATGCCGTGAGGACTACATGTTGCATTTTAGGCAAACGTTGCTTTAGTTACTATTCAAATTCAAATGACATACTTGCAAATTTCTTGTCATTTTGTAGTCCTTACATGTAAAATGCTTCCAATGCCTGTTTGAATTTGTTCCAACAATTGTATGAATTTTGTTGTTCTTCGTATAGCTCGTTTTTCTGTTCTTTTTTGTGGCTCCTTCTATTTCATTGTTGCTGATTCCATCCTTCCATTTCGGCAGATATTTTCTATGAACAAATGCAACTTCTACATTTCGCTCAATTATTTCAAGTTATCCTGGGCAGTTGACTCTCGTCAAAATACAGGTACACTTAACTCTTTGGTACTAAGTTATCTCTTCAGGTACAGGTATACTTAACTTTTTAGCAGTACTAGCTTTTTTTTCTGTGCGTATGCTCAATGGATGCTACACTATCTGGTGGATAACCTGAGTACCTGACTCTCCGTGCGTATGCCCAAATCCCGACTTCAACAAACAGAAAAATAGGTGGAAAATGGTACGAAGAATGCTCGTCGAAGCTATTGCCGATCTTCTTCAGATCAATGGGAAGGTACACTGTGTGTTCCTCACTTCTCCATTTAAATTGTTTGAACATGGTTTACACATCCTGCCGAAGCATGGAAGTAGGATAGTAACTAATATTCTTCAGAAATGGAAGCTTAGAAGACGGTCACTGGTAGAAAAAGAGGCTTCCGTCCAGCCCCATTAGTCGCGAAACTATAGGAACCGCGACTAATGGAGTCTTTAGTCGCGGTTCGGGAGGCGAAACGCGACCAAAGGCCTGGGCCCAGGACGCTCGGTGGCCAGCTGGTGCACGTGAGGGGCTTTAGTCGCGGTTGGGACAACCGCGACTAAAGGCCTTCAGGCACCTTTAGTCACGGTTTGCCAGGCCAACCGCGACTAAAGCCCCTCCCCTATATATACCCATCCAGCAGTCAGCACTTAGCCATTTAGAGCCATTCTCTTCACAAACTTCACAAGTGGGTGTTAGGTTTGCTTTTGGTTCCTCTTATGCACATAAGTTGTTTGATGAAATGCCCCAAGAGCATGAAACAAACATGATATGAAGTGTTGGAGCCACACTTGAGCTTTCTCATTTATTTTTTCCTCCTCGATCGCGGTTAGCAACTTGAACCTTTGATGTGTCATTGATAAAATATGCATATGTGTGTAGTTCATTGTTTGATTTCTATTGTTTGTAGTTAGTTAATTAGTTTAACAAATGCATGATGGTTAATTATATATTTTATATTATAATAATGCAGATGAATCGGTAATGGATGTACGGTAACCGACTCTCCGGCGAGTTCACTACGGGTTTGAAAGATTTCCTCGTAGTGGCTAATGCGAACAAGCAGAAGGGTTTTGTTATCTCTCCATGTGTTGACTGTAAGAATCAGAAGGGTTACTCTTCCTCAAGAGAAGTTTACATGCACCTGCTTCGGCACGGTTTCATGCCAAGCTATAATTGTTGGACCAAGCATGGAGAAAGAGGGGTTATAATGGAAGAAGATGAAGAAGGGGATGATTTCATCGATGAAAACTATCTTGATCATTTCGGTGATACTTTCATGGAGGATGCTGAAGGTGAAGGGGAAGGTGAAGAAGAGGCACGTGATGAGCCCGTTGATGATCTTGGTCAGACCATTGCTGATGCACGGAGACGCTGCGAAACTGAAAAGGAGAGGGAGAATTTGGATCGCATGTTAGAGGATCACAGAAAGTCGCTGTACCCTGGATGCGATAATGGTCTGAAAAAGCTGGGCTGCACACTGGATTTGCTGAAATGGAAGGCACAGGCAGGTGTAGCTCACTCGGCATTTGAAAACTTGCTGAAAATGTTGAAGAATATGTTTCCAAAGAATAACGAGTTGCCCGCCAGTACGTACGAAGCAAAGAAGGTTGTCTGCCCTCTAGGTTTAGAGGTTCTGAAGATACATGCATGCATCAACGACTACATCCTCTACCGCGGTGAATACGAGAATTTGAATGAATGTCCGGTATACACTGCATTGCGTTATAAGATAAGAGGCGATGACCCTGGTGACGATGTTGAGGGCGAGAAACCCAGGAAGAGGGTTCCCGCCAAGGTGATGTGGTATGCTCCTATAATACCACGGTTGAAACGTCTGTTCAGGAACAAAGAGCATGCCAAGTTGTTGCGATGGCACAAAGAGGACCGTAAGTCGGACGGGGAGTTGTGACACCCCGCAGATGGAACGCAATGGAGAAAGATCGACAGAGAGTTCAAAGATTTTGCAGCTGACGCAAGGAACATAAGATTTGGTCTAAGTACAGATGGCATGAATCCTTTTGGCGAGCAGAGCTCCAGCCATAGCACCTGGCCCGTGACTCTATGCATCTACAACCTTCCTCCTTGGTTGTGGATGAAGCGGAAGTTCATTATGATGCCAGTGCTCATCCAAGGTCCGGAGCAACCCGGCAACGACATCGATGCGTACCTAAGGCCATTAGTTGATGAACTTTTACAGTTGTGGGGCAGACCTGGTGTCCGTGTGTGGGATGAGCACAAAGAAGAGGAATTTGACCTACGAGCGTTGCTTTTCGTAACCATCAACGATTGGCCTGCTCTTAGTAACCTTTCGGGACTGTCAAATAAGGGATACAATGCATGCACGCACTGCTTACATGAGACTGAAAGTGTACATTTGCCAAATTGTAAGAAGAACGTGTACCTTGGGCATCGTCGATTTCTTCCAAAAATTCATCCAGTAAAAAGGAAAGGCGAGCATTACAACGGCAAGGCAGATCACCGGCCGAAGCCTGCAGAACGCACTGGTGCTGAGGTATTTGATATGGTCAAGGATTTGAAAGTCATCTTTGGAAAGGGTCCTGGCGGACAATCAGTTCCGAAGGGAGTTGACGGGCACGCAGCCATGTGGAAGAAGAAATCTATATTCTGGGAGCTAGAATATTGGAAAGTCCTAGATGTCCGCTCTGCAATCGACGTGATGCATGTTACGAAGAATATTTGCGTGAACCTCCTAAGCTTCTTGGGCGTGTATGGAAGACAAATGATACAAAGGAAGCACGGCAGGACCAGCAACGTTTGAAAGACCCTGATGACCGGCATCCGGAATGGTTTCAAGGTCGTGCCAGCTACGCTCTGACCAAAGAAGAGAAGGTCATCTTTTTTGAATGCCTGAGCAGTATGAAGGTCCCGTCTGGATTCTCGTCCAATATAAAGGGAATAATAAACATGGCGGAGAAAAAGTTCCAAAACCTGAAGTCTCACGACTGCCACGTGATTATGACGCAATTGCTTCCGATTGCTTTGAGGGGGCTCCTGCCGGAAAATGTTCGAGTAGCCATTGTGAAGCTATGTGCATTCCTCAATGCAATCTCTCAAAAGGTAATCAATCCAGAAGTTCTACCACGGTTACAGAACGATGTGGTCCAATGTCTTGTCAGTTTCGAGTTGGTGTTCCCACCATCCTTCTTCAATATTATGACGCACCTCCTGGTTCACCTAGTCGAAGAGATTTCCATTCTCGGTCCTGTATTTCTACACAATATGTTCCCCTTCGAGAGGTTCATGGGAGTATTAAAGAAATATATTCGTAACCGTGCTAGGCCAGAAGGAAGCATCGCCAAGGGCTATGGAAATGAGGAGGTAATTGAGTTTTGTGTTGACTTTGTTCCTGACCTTAAGCTAATTGGTCTTCCTCGATCGCGGCACGAGGGGAGACTAAGTGGAAATGGCACGATCGGAAGGAAATCAACGATATGTATGGACGGCCATTCTATGACTGAAGCACACCACACAGTTCTGACCAATTCCAGCTTGGTGGCTCCGTACTTTGAGAAACACAAGAATATTTTACGCTCGGACAACCCGGGGAAGCCTAAATCCTGGATTAGGAAGGCCCACATGGAGACTTTCGGCAGTTGGTTGAGAAAACATTTAATGAATGACAATGATGTTGTAGATCAGCTGTATATGTTGGCCAAGACACCATCTTCGACTATAACGACTTTCCAAGGGTACGAGATAAATGGGAATACATTTTACACGATCGCCCAAGATAAAAAGAGCACCAACCAAAACAGTGTTGTCCGCTTTGATGCAGCAACCGAGAATGGGCAAAAGGTCACATATTATGGTTACATAGAGGAGATATGGGAACTTGACTATGGACCCTCCTTTAAGGTCCCTTTGTTCCGGTGCAAATGGTTCAAGCTAACAGGAGGTGGGGTAAAGGTGGACCAGCAATACGGAATGATAATGGTGGATTTCAACAATCTTGGTTACCTTGACGAACCATTCGTCGTAGCGAAAGATGTCGCTCAGGTTTTCTATGTGAAGGACATGAGTAGCAAACCGAGGAAACGGAAAGATAAGAAAACGATCAGTACATCATGCGATGATCCAAAGCGCCACATTGTTCTTTCAGGGAAAAGAAACATCGTGGGAGTGGAGGACAAGACAGACATGTCAGAAGATTATAATATGTTTTCTGAAATTCCGCCCTTCAAAGTGAACACCGACCCAAGCATTAAGTTAAATGATGAGGATGCTCCATGGATACGGCACAATCGTAAGCAAGCAGGGACACAAGGGAAGAAATGATGTGTGATAATTTATTGTACCAAACTTTATTGAATGGATCATGTGAATTATATTACCCGTGATGTGTTTGGTGTCCATTTTCGAATGATTCGATTGATTCGAGAAACCACATTGATGATACATGAAATTTGGAGTGATTTAGTCATACTCCTGCCTAGGCGTATAATATGCATACTCGTAGTCTTCATAGCCGCCGCCGTTGTACTGGTAGTCGTCGCCTTCTAAGTTGCCGCCGTCGTCGTCGCTGCTATCGTCGCTGTCGTCGGGCGGCGCTCGTGGCTCGAACTGAGGGTAGCGCAGGCGGGGGATATCGCCGGCCGTGATGTAGTCCATGATGCTCTGCAGAGTCTGGCCGTACCACCATAGCCGACGGCCGGCCTCGTGGAAGTTCCCAGGAGGCAGACCGTCCTCCTCATACCTGGCGAGCGCCCTGTCATGCCGATTGATGAAGAAGGCGTCCCAAGTATGCTGCTTATCGGGATGCCAGCGGGGATTCATCCGCTGCTCCGGCGTGAGGTTGAGGTAGTAGTGGTTCGTGATGACCGCGACTAAAGGTGCATCCCTATAAAACGCCGCGGCGCCAACCGCCACGCTCATCTTCTTCCTCCGCCCGACGACGCCGGCCATCTCGCCCGACGAAGACGACGCCCAGACACGCCGTGAGGCTGCCCGACGCGCCCTCGCCGACCGCCGACCGCCAACACCGCCCTCGCCGTACGTCGCTGCGCCGTCAGCCGTGCCTCCTCCTCTTCTAGCTTCTTTCCCGCGCGCGCGTCGCTGCGCGAGAGACGGCCACGGCCCAGACCGTCGCCGCCGCGCAGACCGTCACCACGCAGACCGTCGCCGCCGCCCTGACCGTCGCCGCGCGCCCGCCCAAACCGTCTCCGCGCCCCAGACCGCCGCCGCGCGCCCGCCCAGACCGCCCCCCGCCCAGACCGTCGCCGGCGAAATTCCGGCCGGCGCCGCCCCGTTATAAGGCCCCAGGAGGCCGTCCATCTGGACCGTCCAGATCGCATACGATCTAACGGCCACGGCCTTTGTAGGGGTGATCCGCGTGATCCCCCTAGCAGCCAATGGTGTTGCGCCACGTCGCCTGCACAGTCAGCCCCCCAGTCAAAAGCAGTTTCAAATCGAATTCAAATTTCAGATTCTGTCCCTAACTTGTAAAATCGATATAAAATCAACCATAGACCCAAATTTAGCAAATTTTATATGGTTGGAAAGCTTGAAATCTGTAGAATGCAACCATGCCATAATACAGTATATGTTCTGTGATTAATTTTGCACCATATTTCAAAACAGAAAATTAACCCTTTGACACTATAAAAATTGTTTAAATTAATCCAGTGGGCCAGAATTTACAAATTTGTAGTCTCTGAAATTCTTAGAACATGTAGTTCATCATGGAACCATAGTTGACAAAAGTTAACACCTGCACAAACTTGCTTTTACAAATATGCTCAAATTAGTAATCTGACAATAATTCAAATTCTATAAACTATTTTTGAATGAATCCAATTGCTATGGTCTTGTATTGCTGTACCCCATCCAGAGATGTTGGGTTTAGATTTTTACAAAAAACATAATTACAAAAACCTTTAATCGCCGCCAACGCGCTCGTTCTCACCTCCCTCTCCGTGACGCCGTTAAAAAAACCTTTAATCGCCGCCAACGCGCTCGTCCTCGCATCCCTCTCCGTGACGCCGTCGTCTGCCACCCCGTCTCGCGCTCTTTCGCGACACCCTCTCCCACCCCTTCCGCCGCCAACGCGCTCGTCGCCCCCTCCGTATACGCGCGGTGTTTTTTTTGGGATCGAGAGGGGGCGGCGAGGGTTATGTGTCCTCGGCACCGCCACCGCCCTTTCGCCACCGCCCTTTCGCCACCGCCCTTTCGCCACCGCCACCGGTCTCTCGGTCACACGGTCACTGCATCGCCCCTCTCGCCTCCCTCGTCGTCCTCTCTCTTTATATGTAGAAGAGATGTGATAATGCATATACACAATTAATTTGTTTTTACTACATGTTTTCAGGACTGACATATGGCGGACGATAGAGCTGACCCGATTATTGCCAACTATGATCCGAAAGCTGAAGAACATCTATTTGGCCTCATAAACGGCGATATTCCTTATGTGCCGACCGAACAAGATGAAGAAGATGATATCTCTTCTTATCTGAACCTTGACAGTCAAGATGAAGGCCGTCAGCAAGATGATGCCGAACAAACGTCGATAAACGACGATCTTCAATTGGTAGTAGCAACCACCTCTGGCGCCGAGGTATATATATACATTGAGCCTCTGGTGATACAAACTTACTGATTTGAATAAATATGTGTGTACTAACGCGCGCGACTCTCTTTCTTATTTTAGCCCTCGGCCGGATCGTCGAAACGATCGAGTACGTCGTCAAAGCGTGGCGCAACCAAGATGCTGAAACAAGGAGAAACATTTACCATCGAGGTTGTCTGTGCTGCAACCGGCAAGCCGCTGGAGCCCCAGAAGAACTCAACCAAGTTTATCAACCAATGCGGAGCCGTTGTTAGAGACAACATCCCGATCACCGTCCAGGAGTGGAATCAGCCAAAGAAGGCACGTGTTGGTTTCAGTTTTGTCGAGAAGAGAACAAAAAAAGATTGCTTGAAAAAGCTTATGGAACATTTTGTTCTACCTCTGGAATACAACAAATTCGATGAGGAGGGTAACAAGATTGAGGAAAACAAGGAGAGGAGGAGGCTAGTCAAACAGTTCGCTCTTCATAAGATGGCCGACGCATTCCGGAAATTCAAGCAAAATCTAGCCCGTGACTATGTCAGCAAGAACAAGACTCCGGATTTCAAAGGACAATATGAGAAACTGAAAGATGATTGGACAGAATTTGTGAGGCAAAAGAAATCAGAGCATTTCATTGAAATATCGAAAAAAAATAAGGAAAATGCGGCTAAGAAGGAGTACAATCATATTATGGGGTCAGGAGGGTATAGCCTTTGGGAGCCTAGGTGGGAGAAGATGGAGAACGAGCTGAGGGCGCGAGGAATCCATCCAGGTATGGTGGGATGGGACCCAAGGGCCAAAAGCTGGTGGTACGGGCATGGGGGAACGCTACACCCGGAGACAGGGGAGTGTGTTCACCGGAACAAAACGTTTAAACCCACCCAAGCCCTTATTGACGCAATGAGGGATGCTCAAGAGGGGAAGATCAAGTTCAACAGAGAGAACGACGCGCTGACAAAAGCCCTCGGGAATCCTGAACACGGAGGACGTGTACGAGGCAAGGGGAACATTCCGTGGAAAATAGGGTTCTCCCAAAACGATGACCCGTACGGTTACAGAAGCCGTAAGAGAAAGATGGATCGGATGCAGATGTTGTGGCGCGGTTGGCATCGGAATTCGATGAGTTGAAGAAAACCGTGAATGTACTAGTACAAGAAAGATCGGCAGCTGGGACGCATGAAGATCATCCAGCGGATATCGGAATCCAGCAGCGGAGAAGCAGCGTGGCTTCCACGGAGGCCCCGTCGGCTACATCATGCAAGAGAAGTTGAATCACAGTTGGCTGAAGAGGCGCAAATCAAAGGTCGTGCTACAGGATCTGGGTGCTTTACATCTCGTGCGTCACCCTCTACGGCATCGGCGCCATCATTGCATGCCGCAAGTTTTCCTACTTCATCTAGCAAGCCGGTCTCCAATGTGTCCAGCACAAAGAAGCCCGAACCTGCTGCAAGTGGAAGTGGTTCTACCATGTCTACAGCGCGCAACCGCGATATGGCTTGTCATACATGTGGTGGCAAGGGTCACTTCAAGAGAGATTGTCCTAATCGTAAACTGATGATCATTAATGAGGACGATGAGTATAGACTGGAGATGATGCTGATACAAATGCTCCAGAAGATGATGACTATGATAGTGATGGTGTAGATGCTTATCCTTCTAAAGCTCGCAATATTGTTGTGTCACAGCATGCTCTTAATGTGCAGCCAAGTGCATCTACTCAGCGCTGCAATTTGTTCCAAACAAAGGCACTAGTTGGTCCTGATAAAGCTTGCAAGATCATTATTGATGGTGGGAGTTGTCGCAATTTAGCAAGCACGGAGTTAAGTGTCAAGCTGAAACTGAAGTATCTACCGCACCCGCATCCATATTATATTCAGTGGTTGAGCAAAAATGGAGAAATGAAGGTAAACCACATGGTACGTGTTGATTTTGAGATTGGACCGTATAAGGATTCCATTGATTTTGATGTGGTTCCTATGATGGTGTGTCATCTACTATTGGGTCGGCCATGGCTCTATGACCGTTCTGTGCAACACAATGGCCGCGCCAATACATATCACTTGGAGTTTAAGGGCAAGAAAATTAACTTACAGCCTATGTCACCACAGAAAATTGTCAATGAGTCTCGTCAGAAAGTTGAAGTGAACTTATAGGATGGATCCATAGATAGGTGAGAGAATTGCAATGCCGTGAGTGATATAACGAAAAGTGAGAGAGTGAATTCCTTAGTCATATTAGCCACTAGAGAGGATATGAGAGAATTTAGTGAGGATCCTACAGCTATGCCTCTTGTGCTCATGTACAAGGGTGAGGTTTTGGTTTCTAACGACATGACCCTATTTCTATTGGTGTTTCTAGTGTTTTGTAGGAATTCAGCGATGTGTTTCTCGAGAAGGCACCAGCAGGATTGCCACCATTACATGGTATTGAGCATCAAATTGACTTGATCCCTAGAGCTTCGCTGCCCAATAGGGCGCCATACAGGACGAATCCCGAAGAGACGAAGGAAATACAAAAGCAAGTACAAGCGCTACTCGACAAAGGTTATATTCGCATAAGCCTAAGTCCTTATGTTGTTCATGTTATTTTAGTTCCTAAGAAAGATGGTACATGGTGCATGTGCGTAGATTGTAGAGCGATAAATGATGTCTACGCATGCTTCTATTCCTGTAGACAGTGTTGGGCCTCCAAGAGCAGAGGTTTGTAGAACAACAGCAAGTTTCCCTTAAGTGAATCACCCAAGGTTTATCGAACTCAGAGAGGAAGAGGTCAAAGATATCCCTCTCAAGCAACCCTGCAATCACAATACAAGAAGTCTCTTGTGTCCCCAACACACCTAATACACTTGTCAGATGTATAGGTGCACTAGTTCGGCGAAGAGATATTGAAATACAAGTAATATGGATGTATATGAGTGGTAATAGCAATCTGAAATAAATATGGCAGCGAGTAAACATGCAGTGGAACAGTAAATAAACGGAGATTCGATGTTTGGAAACAAGGCCTAGGGATCCTACTTTCACTAGTGGACACTCTCAACATTGATCACATAACTGAAACTACTCTACACTCTCTTGTTGGATAACAAACACCATTCATTGTGTAGGGCTACAAGAGCACCTCAATGCCGGAGTTAACAAGCTCCACAACATCCGGAGTTCATATTTAAGTAACCTTAGAGTGCATGATATACCATTGCAATTATACCGAGTACTAACATAGCATGCACACCGTCACCGTCATGCTATGAAAGGGGGAATTGATCACATCAATACCATCATAGTAATAGTTAACTCCATAATCTACGAGAGATTACAATCATAACCTATACCAAGTACTACATGATGCACACACTGTCAACATTACATCATGGAGGAGGAATAGACTACTTTAATAACATCACTAGAGTAGCACATAGATGATATTCAACTAGATCACAAAGAGAGAGAGAGATGAACCACATAGCTACGGTAGAGCCCTCAGCCCCGGGGGAGAACTACTCCCTCCTCATCATGGAAACAGCGATGGCGGTGAAGATGGAGGTGGAGATGGCTTCCGGGGGCAATTCCCCGTCCCGGTGGGATGCCGGAACAGAGACTTCTGTCCCCCGAATTGGAGTTTCGCGATGGCGGCGGCTCTGGAAGGTTTTCTGGGGTTTCGTCAATCCGTGTCGAAGATTTAGGTCACGAAGAGTCTTATAGGCGAAGAGGCGGAGTCGGAGGGGCCACGGTGGGGCGACACACTAGAAGGGCGCGCCCCACCCCTTGGCCGTGCCGCCCTGGCGTGTGGGGCCCCTGGCTCCCCTCTGGTCTCTCTCCGGTGTTCTGGAAGCTTCGTGGAAAAATAAGATACTGGGCGTTGATTTCGTCCAATTCCGAGAATATTTCCTTACTAGGATTTCTGAAACCAAAAACAGCAGAAAACAGCAACTGGCCCTTCGGTATCTCGTCAATAGGTTAGTTCCGGAAAACGCATCAAAACGATATAAAGTGTGAACAAAACATGTAGGTATTGTCATAAAACAAGCATGTAACATCAGAAATTATAGATACGTTGGAGACGTATCAGCATCCCCAAGCTTAGTTCCTACTCGCCCTCGAGTAGGTAAACGATAAAAAGAATAATTTCTGTAGTGACATGCTACTTACATAATCTTGATCATACTATTGTAAAGCATATGAGATGAATGAAGTGACTCAAGGCAATGATCTATAGTTGCTAACAAATAGATAACATATAGCAAAACCTTTCATGAATAGTACTTTGAAGACAAGCATCAAAAGTTTTGCATAAGAGTTAACTCATAAAGCAATAGATTCAAAGTAAAGGCATTGAAGCAACACAAAGGAAGATTTAAGTTTCAGCAGTTGCTTTCAACTTGTAACATGTATATCTCATGGATAATTGTCAACATAAAGCAATATAACAAGTGCAATAAGCAAGCATGTAAGAATCAATGCACACAGTTGACACAACTGTTTGCTTCTAAGATAGAAAGAAGTAGGTAAACTGACTCAACATAAAAGTAAAAGAATGGCCCTTCGAAGAGGGAAGCATGGATTGCTATTTTTGTGCTAGAGCTTTTATTTTGAAAACAAGAAACAATTTTGTCAACGGTAGTAATAAAGCATATGAGTTATGTATAAGATATCCTATAAGTTGCAAGCCTCATGCATAGATTACCAATAGTGCCCGCACCTTGTTCTAATTAGCTTGGATTTACATGGATTATCATTGCATAACATATGTTTTAACCAAGTATCACAAAGGGGTACCTCTATGCCGCCTGTACAAAGGTCTAAGGAGAAAGTTCGCATTGGATTTCTCGCTTTTGATTATTCTCAACTTAGACATCCATACCGGGACAACATAGACAACAGATAATGGACTCCTCTTTAATGCATAAGCATTCAACAACATATAATATTCTCATGAGAGATTGAGGATTGTTGTCCAAACTGAAACTTCCACCATGGATCATGGCTTTAGTTAGCAGCCCAATGTTCTTCTCTAACAATATGCATACTCAAACCATTTGATCATGATAAATCACCCTTACTTCAGACAAGACGAACATGCATAGCAAATCACATGATATTCAACAAAGAAATAGTTGATGGCGTCCCCAGGAACATGGTTATCGCTCAACAAGCAACTTATTAAGAAATAAGATACATAAGTACATATTCAATACCACAATAGTTTTAAAGCTATTTTTCCCATGAGCTATATATTGCAAAGACAAAGAATGGAATTTTAAAGGTAGCACTCAAGCAATTTACTTTGGAATGGAAGAGAAATACCAGGTAGTAGGTAGGTATGGTGGACACAAATGGCATAGTTTTTGGCTCAAGGATTTGGATGCACGAGAAGTAATCCCTCTCAATACAAGGCTTAGGCTAGCAAGGTTGTTTGAGGCAAACACAAGTATGAACCGGTACAACAAAACTCACATAAGAACATATTGCAAGCATTATAAGACTCTACACTGTCTTCCTTGTTGCTCAAACACTTTTACCAGAAAATATCTAGACCTTAGAGAGACCAATCATGCAAACCAATTTCAACAAGCTCTACGGTAGTTCTCCACTAATAGTTTCAAACTACATGATGCATGAGCTTAAACATGATCTACTTGAGAGCTCAAAACAATTTCCAAGTATCAAATTATCCAAAACAATATGAGGCATTTTCTGCTTCCAACCAAATAACTATAAACGAAGCAGTTTCAACCTTTGCCATGAACATTAAGAATAAAGCTAAGAACACATGTGTTCATATGCAACAGCGGAGCATGTCTCTCTCCCACACAATGAATGCTAGGATCCAATTTTATTCAAACAAAACAAAAACAAAAACATAAAGACGCTCCAAGTAAAGCACATAAGATGTGACGGAATAAAAATATAGTTTCACTAGAGGTGACCTGATAATTTGTCGATGAAGAAGGGGATGCCTTGGGCATCCCCAAGCTTAGACGCTTGAGTCTTCTTGAAATATGCAGGGATGAACCACGGGGGCATCCCTAAGCTTAGACTTTTTACTCTTCTTAATAATATATCATCCTCCTCTCTTTGACCCTTGAAAACTTCCTCCACACCAAACTCAAAACAAACTCATTAGAGGGTTAGTGCATAATCAAAAATTCACATGTTCAGAGGTGACACAATCATTCTTAACACTTCTGGACATTGCCCAAGGCTACTGAAAGTTAATGGAACAAAGAAATCCATCAAACATAGCAAAACAGGCAATGCGAAATAAAAGGCAGAATCTGTCAAAACAGAACAGTCCGTAAATACGAATTTTTCTGGGGCACTAAACTTGCTCAGATGAAAATTCTCAAATTGAATTAAAGTTGCGTATATATCTGAGGATCACACACGTAAATTGGCAGATTTTTCTGAGTTACCTACAGACGGGGCTACTCAATTTCGTGACAGCAAGAATTCTGTTTCTGCGCAGTAATCCAAATCTAGTATCAACCTTACTATCAAAGACTTTACTTGGCACAACAATGCAATAAAATAAAGATAAGGAGAGGTTGCTACAGTAGTAACAACTTTCAAGACACAACAAAATAGTAGCAAAATAAAAACATGGGTTATCTCCCAAGAAGTGCTTTCTTTATAGCCATTAAGATGGGCTCAGTAATTTTAATGATGCACTTGCAAGAAATAAGAGTTGAAGCAAAAGAGAGCATCAAAAAGCAAATTCAAAACAAATTTAAGCCTAACCCACTTCCTATGAAAAGGAATCTTGTACACAAATAAATTCATGAAGAACAAAGTGACAAGCATAGGAAGATAAAACACGAGTAACTTCAAGATTCTCATCATAAAGAGGGGAAACTTAATATTATTAAGATGCATATAACCATGTTTCCCTCTCTCATAATAACTTTCAGTAGCCTCATTGATGAAATAAACAATATACCCATCACTTAAAACATTCTTATCATGGTTCATATGCATAAAAGTATCATTAATTTTGGCATAAGAAGAGTTCTTCTCATTAATAGTAATTGGAGCAAGATTATTATCAAGAATTTGAACATGGTAAACAAGTTGCATACTAAGGGAATTGTTTTTGGCAATCCAATCATAACTATGACAAGTTTCATAAGGATATATAGTTATAACCTATATCATAGAATTCTTTATAATAATCATCAAAGGTCGGAGGCATAGTGTCATCATAAGAAAAAGAATAGTTATCTTTCACAGTATGTTCATCTGTGACCATACCATCATTGTTACTAGAAGGAGATGTATCAAACATATAATGATCAGTAGAAAAAGGATTTTCAAACACCTCATCCCCAAGCTTAGAGATTTCTATATCATTATGGGAGGAAGCATGGATAGTACTGATACTATGGAAATTATTAACATCATCATTTTCAGAGTTTGTTTCCCAGAGATTTTCAATATTAAAAGGAGTGTGCTCTTTCAAATCATAATCACTAATGTAGGTAAAGGGCATAGGAAGATCATTGTACTCAGATTCATTATCATAATAATCATTAGGAGCAATATACTTACGGTTACCTATCGTTATCTCATACACACGGGGATATGCCGTTACCTATTTCCTTTTATTTCCCTTCTTCCTCTTCTTCGTTCCCTTCTTCTTCTTCTTCTCTTCCTTCTCCTCGTTCCCTTCTTTAGGAGGAGGAGGCTTGAAGGGAGGCTTCTCCACATAACCTGATTTATTTCCAGAAACAATAGAAGAAACTTGGGAGGATTCCTCCTTTTCATTAATAAGTTCAAAACACACAGCAGTCCTATCATATTTTGGCAAAGTGCCATCTTCTAAAATATTTTGTATGTAAGTATTTGTATGGCAATTATCAATGCAATAAGAAAAACACCCATGCAGGACATCATCCATATCAAGATCACTCATATGTAACAAAGAGATTTTTCTTGATAACTCTTCACACCACAAAAATAAAGTAAGTTCATCATGCTGATTGGGAGTAATTTCATCATCAAATTTGCAGCACTCATGGGGTACGAATTATCGTTGGAGGAGCATTGAAAATTAAAATGACCCACTCTATGGCAAAGTTCACAAATAAAAGGATAGAGGGCACAAACTTTCTTACCAAGATCATCTAGAGCCCTAGACCACTTTCTAGTTTTTTCATTCATATGATGGATACAATATTCATCTTCGATTTGATTGATTCCACAGGGTCTATGCATTCCACAAAAATTAACATGCTTATAAGAAATAGTATTTCCAGAAGTTTGGGCATGTTTATTGCAATCATTAATAACAATTTCATTTTTCATGCAAGCATCTTTAAAGGGTTCATGATACTTATCAAAATTCTTCCTAGGCAATTCAAAATGAGAGGCAAAAGCTTTATAAAGATTTGCAACAACTTGAGAGTCAAGACCATAAGTAGCACTCACATTTCGAATTTTATCAGTATTCATAAAAGTTTCAATGCATTCATAATCATAATTTATACCTGACTCTCTACCTTTGTCGGTCTCCCAATCTTCAGCGTTCTCCTCAATCCGATCAAGAAGGTCCCTTTTAAAATCTTCTTTGTTGCGCATGAATGATCCAGAACAAGTAGTATCCAGCAAGGTTTTATCCTGAAAAGAAAGTCTTGCATAGAAATTATCAATGATGATATTACCAGGAAGCTCATGAATGGGGCATTTGAGCATTAAAGACTTCAATCTTCCCCATGCTTGGGCAATACTCTCTCCATCATGAGGCCAGAAATTATATATGCGGCTCCGGTCTTTGTGAATTTCACTTGGAGGATAGAATTTAGAATAAAATAGAGGCACAATATCCTTCCAATCAAGAGAGTTCCCATTCTTCAGCAATTTGTACCAATGCGCCGCTTTCCCAGACAGCGACATAGAGAATAGTTTCTTCTTCACTTCATCCATAGAGATACATGAACACTTGAATAACCCGCATAATTCATGCAAAAACAGTAAATGATCTCCAGGATGGACAGTTCCATCTCCTTCATAGCGGTTATCCATAACACGTTCAATAATTTTCATGGGTATCTTGAAAGGAATGCTTTCAGTAGGTGGATTTAAAATATCACAAGCATCATTAGAGTTATCGCATATGGGAGATAAAGTATTATCAGAGAAAATTTTCTCCCCTAAAGATGGGAAGCAAAAAAGATCATAAAAACTAGCTTCCCCAAGCTTAGACTTCTCCATAGTATTAGCAGTAATTGCGTTCATACTAATAACAGTGCTACTAGCATGCAAATAAGGTTCCATATGTTTTTTAATTTTCGCATCAAACAATCCATGTCTTAACTCAGGAAAAAGATTAAAAAGCTCACTAAAAAATTTGTTGTTTTTCATTATGCCTAACTAGTGAAATAAAAACAAGAAACAAAAAGATGCAATTGCAGGATCTAAAGGAAATAGCTTCGAGCACTCACACACCGGCAACAGTGGTAGGAAATAGCTTAGTAGTCGGAGGATGTGAATACCTTTTACCTTACCTCCCCGGCAACGGCGCCAGAAAATAGCTTGATGTCTACGCACGCTTCTATTCCTGTAGACAGTGTTGGGCCTCCAAGAGCAGAGGTTTGTAGAACAGCAGCAAGTTTCCCTTAAGTGAATCACCCAAGGTTTATCGAACCCAGGGAGGAAGAGGTCAAAGATATCCCTCTCAAGCAACCCTGCAATCACGATACAAGAAGTCTCTTGTGTTCCCAACACACCTAATACACTTGTCAGATGTATAGGTGCACTAGTTCGGCGAAGAGATAGTGAAATACAAGTAATATGGATGTATATGAGTGGTAATAGCAATCTGAAATAAATATGGCAGCGAGTAAACATGCAGTGGAACAGTAAATAAACGGAGATTCGATGTTTGGAAACAAGGCCTAGGGATCCTACTTTCACTAGTGGACACTCTCAACATTGATCACATAACTGAAACTACTCTACACTCTCTTGTTGGATAACAAATACCATTCATTGTGTAGGGCTACAAGAGCACCTCAATGCCGGAGTTAACAAGCTCCACAACATCCGGAGTTCATATTTAAGTAACCTTAGAGTGCATGATATACCATTGCAATTATACCGAGTACTAACATAGCATGCACACCGTCACCGTCAGGCTATGAAAGGGGGAATAGATCGCATCAATACCATCATAGTAATAGTTAACTCCATAATCTACGAGAGATTACAATCATAACCTATACCAAGTACTACATGATGCACACACTGTCAACATTACATCATGGAGGAGGAATAGACTATTTTAATAACATCACTAGAGTAGCACATAGATGATATTCAACTAGATAATAAAGAGAGAGAGAGAGATGAACCACATAGCTACGGTAGAGCCCTCAGCCCCGGGGGAGAACTATTCCCTCCTCATCATGGAAACAGCGATGGCGGTGAAGATGGCGGTGGAGATGGCTTCCGGGGGCAATTCCCCGTCCCGGTGGGGTGCCGGACCAGAGACTTTTGTCCCCTGAATTGGAGTTTCGCGATGGCGGCAGCTCTGGAAGGTTTTCTGGGGTTTCGTCAATCCGTGTCGAAGATTTAGGTCACAAAGAGTCTTATAGGCGAAGAGGCGGAGTCGGAGGGGCCACGGTGGGGCCACACACTAGGGGGGCGCGCCCCACCCCTTGGCCGCGCCACCCTGGCGTGTGGGGCCCCCTGGCTCCCCTCTGGTCTCTCTCCGGTGTTCTAGAAGCTTCGTGGAAAAATAAGATACTGGGCGTTGATTTCGTCCAATCCCGAGAATATTTCCTTACTAGGATTTCTGAAACCAAAAACAGCAGAAAACAGCAACTAGCCCTTCGGCATCTCGTCAATAGGTTAGTTCCGGAAAACGCATCAAAACGATATAAAGTGTGAACAAAACATGTAGGTATTGTCATAAAACAAGCATGGAACATCAGAAATTATAGAGCACATTTTGAGAAGTGCACATTTTGCAAAGATAAGGTCATATTTCTGGGTTATGTTGTCTCTAGGCATGGAGTAGAGGTAGATTCATCTAAGATTGAAGCAATTCGAAATTGGCCTACTCCCATGAATGTGAGTCAAGTACGAAGTTTTCATGGTCTTGTTGGGTTTTATAGAAGATTTGTGCCCAATTTTAGTACTATTCCTACACCTTTGAATGAATTAACTAAAAAGGGTATTGCATTTGAGTGGAGCGTTGAATCGATCGTAGCGAACAAGAGGGGGGTGAATGGGCGCTACACAATTTTTATGTCTTTTTCAGTTTTTATGCGATGCAGAAGTAAAGGTGATAGCTTTGGTGATAGGCATGTTCCTAGTATGATCCTAGGCTAGTGCAACAAGCAAAGGAACTAAACATGATAGTAAAGTTAGGGAGCGGGACAACCGGGAACGCGGAGACGATGTGAGGTTTGTTTCCCGCAGTTCCTCCCACAAAGGGGAGTACGTCTGCATTGAGGAGGTTCTAGCCACAAAGGCTAGGCGTCCACACCACTAAGGAAGGCCTCACCTTGTTCCTCGAGAAAACCCCACAAAGGAGCTTCCCCTTCTCCACTAAGTAGCCGGTCGAGGTGGCGGTTCCTTCACAAGGTTGGGGTGAGCTCCACAAACACCGGCGGCTCCCAACATCCTATGGGGCTAGCACAACTCAAAGCTAGTCTCCATAGGAGCACATCCTCCAAGATCCCACCATAGGAACCCTAACTCCAAGATCCACTAAGGACTAGCTGGTATTGGTGAATTCTCTCTTGGTAGAACCATATATCGGGGCCTCCTCCACCACTCCACAAAGTTTGGGCAAGATTGGTTGGGTAGGTGGGGAGATCCTCAAGGTTTGAGCTCAGCAACAATGGAGGAGAGAGAAGGAGAAGAGATAAAATTGAGCTGGGGAAGAAGGGGCCCTTTTATAGGCTCCTCCAAATCCAACCGTTATGTGTAGATCCCGCACAACCGGTAGTACGGCTTGGGCAAGCGGTAGTACCGCTCTGGGTTTGAAATCAGCCCCCAGATTCGCCACGTGGGCTCGAAGCGGTAGTACCACTGGCAGTACCGCTGACGGTACCGCCATGGCCTCTGCGAGCCCCGGACTCCATCCGGTACCTCAGCGGTACATGAGCGCTAGTGCTGTAACTTGGGTTACGGTACCTAGACGGTACCATGCCGAAACTACCGCTTGTGAGCGGTACTTCAGCTCATCGTACCGTAAAGGTACCGTAACCCACTCTGTGGGTCTTTTCACATGCAAGTCCCAGAGCGGTACATCAGGGCGGTACTAGTAGGGTAGCGGTACTACCGCTCCTGGTACCGGTAGTACCGGTCAGGCAAATTTTGCAGTTTTCTTTTTCCCTCTCCAACCACGTCACCTCGGGACACACATACAAAACCAGAAAACCTCTAAGCTACGCTTGAGTCTGCTGATCATGAAGTGTTCAGTGAGGGCACCGTGCACCTGCAAATCTATAAAAGACAATCTATGCATACGGTTAAATTCATTCAAGTGTTCTTATAAAACACACAAAACATGAGGTATAGACCTTGCTCTTTCAATCTCCCCCTTTTTGGTGTTTGATGACAACACAAGAATTTGCAATATATCATGAGATATTATGATAAGGTTCTAGTTTTGCAAAAAGTAGACGAAGCTCCCCCCTAGACGTGTGCATAATTAGAATATGCATTTGAATACACATACACACATCCTAGAGATATAACTCCCCTAGATTCTACAAACCATGCACATATGCAACAAGGATATATGACATGTTCATATAGCATATGCACACTATGGAGGCAACACATGATAATGCAAAGAGCTTTGGGTGAATTTGTCATACCTTTGCCTTGAGAAAACCCAAACTTCCAATAGTAATTCCTCCATAGAATTGGTGTAGCCACAATAGATGAAAAACGAAGACCAATATAGGCTAACACGAATAGGTCTTATTACAAACCGGGAGATCCACAAATAGAGTAGCAAGCATACGAATAAGTTCTTAAATAACTAGGGGTAAAACATGAAGCCAAGGCCGAAAAACCAAAATGAAGCACCAAGCCCTTGGCATCCCCATGCAAATACCTGTCCTAATAGATCAACTTCTCCCCCTTTGGCATCGGAAAACCAAAAAGGGAGAGGAAGCATGCTAACGCCCCAAGGAGATCAATCGTCATCTTCATCCTCGTCTTCATCCTCGTCCTCATCGTTGTCCTCATCTTCATCATCCCCATACATGTGCTCGTCCTCCTCCTCTTCTTCTTCTTCTTCTTCGACTTCGTCTTCGTATTGGACATGGCCCTTGCCATGAGGTGGAGGAGAGTGGCACACAATGCGCTCAGGGACTCGACCAAGTGTGATTGGACTTCCACTCACCGGGAGGTGTGATGGTGTCCTCGGAGCCCTCGGAGATGGGGAGGCCCAAGTGTCTCATCATGGCCTTTTGGCGTTGACGAATCTTCTTGTTGTCGTGGTGGGTTGCGTACATCCTATCTTAGAGGTCCTCCTTGAAGCAAAAGGACTTCTTGAGGCGAGCGATGAGCTTGGTGAAGAGGCCTTTGTTCTTGACGGAGTTGGGCACAAAGTCGGAGTCATCACTATCGTCCTCCTCCTCCTCCTTATCCTTGGGAGCATTCTTGCCATACCTTGGGAGAGAGTGGTTCTTGGCGGTGGGGCTGCGCTCTTTGTGGATGGTGATTGGATAGCATTGTTGAAGGAGGTATCCACGGCCGGGTGCATCCCACTTGAGGCAAATGAGCCTCATGATGTATGGTGCATATTGTGGGAGCTTGCAGAGGAAGGCACAATCTTGCATCTCATGCCAAATGTAGTCCATGATGTACAATTGCTTGCCTCGTCCCTTCATCTCATGAGTGCACAAAAGGAGTTTCACAAGAAAGCCATGCACTTCATCTTGGTTGCTGTGCTTGGGGTTGATGGTGTTGCGGTAGATGCGATTCATGATGTTGTAGGTGGGAAGGAGGTCATAGGCACTTCCACACATCACTCTCCCAGGGAGATAGAGGTTGACCATCTTGTCCTTGCTCATTGGCCTGTGTTGAAGATGGATCCGGAAGTAGTTGATATCATTGCCGGGAAGTTGATAGCCAAGGCCCCTTGCAAACTCATCCCAAGTGGCCTCCATCACATGCTCCTTGGTCATCCACTTGATAGAACGGACACCGGACTCTTCTTGGAGGAACACCGCGGTGGCATAGAATTGACATATCACCTCCTTGGAGTAGTTGTAGGTGAAGGTGATCAAGGGGATAAGACCTTGCTCTTCGCATATCTCAAGAGCCTCCCCAAAGTATTTGGGCTTAGAGCGGAGCTTATCCATGTTGATAGAGAATTGGGGGCAACAATTGAACTCCTTGGCCCCATAGACTTCATTGTAAATCCTCTCTTGATTGGGGTGATGGAAGTAGTTGTTGGGGCATAGACGAGGATTCCTTGGCACCAAGTAGGGGTTGGCTCCCCTTACCTCCAAGAATTGGGACTTTGTGACTCCACTCATAGGTTTTTGGGGACCCGAGGTGGTCCTCTTGCTAGCTGTTGCTGCTGCCCTTTGACGCTTGGTGGTCCTTGGCGAGATAATCTCCTCTTGCTCTTCTTGCTCTCGGTGACGACGAGGAGGAGGTTTAACCTTGGCGCCGCTACGGGGCTTGGATGGACCTGTGAATAGCATAGGTTGTAGGGGAATAGGGGATATGTGCACAAGCCTCGGAATTGCAGCGCAAAAGGACACTAACAAGCAACAAAAGTGAAACTGCATGTACCGGTAGTACCGCTTGAACCGGTAGTACGGATCACGAATGACCGGTACTACCGCTCGAGCACATCATCACTAGATCTAGGTCGAGATTCATGACACTGAGGCACAAAGTTTCACATAGTGTTGCTAGTTAGTATCCCTCTACATGGAAAAGTTTTCTAGGATGATTCTCCACCAAGAACTCCAACAAACCCTAACCTTTGCATCTAGGGAATCCAAAAAACCCTAGAGAGAGAGAGAGGTTCGAGTTCATACCGGAGGATATGATGGAGAAGGAGGTGGGAAGCTTCTCCACGGAGGAGATTTGACCGGGGATGGCCGGAGGAGGAGATCAGGGCCGGTCTCCTCGGGTTCTTCGAGCTTGGAGTCGCCTTTGACTTGAGGTGGGTGGGGGAAAGTGATGGATTTTTTTAGATCCGTCCCCACCCGGTACCTTAAGTCAAAGTCGAAAGCGGTAGTACCGCTCGCATGAGCGGTAGTACCGCTTTTCGGTACATACCCGATACCTCGGGCGGTAGTACCGCTCCTGGGCAAAATCCTGATAGACGTCAGGACACTGCACAGGGGCAGTAGTACCGGCCTGACCACCGGTAGTACCGGGCTCCAAAGCTCAGAAAACCCAGATTATGGTGTAGGCTTGTGCATTTAGACAGAAATGGCTCAAGAGGTGGGTATTGGCTTAGGATTAGATGGAGAAACTGTTAAGGTACTACTCAACCAAGCTTGCCAGAATCAATCATGAAAAGCCAAGCTTGGGTGAATCTCCCATAAAGAACATGGAAAATGGAAAACCAAAAGCAAATAGGAAAGACAACAAAAGAAGGTCAAAGAAAGTCGAGAAGAACCAAAGAGAACCAAAAACTCCTCAAGGAGGAGGTTGGTGGCCGAGGCCACCGTGTAAGAGTATAATAGCGTGAGGTCGTGTATATGTATCTAGGACTCACAACTAAGACTCAACATGAAGCTCATTAGTCACTTATTTGACAAATAGAGTATGTTTTGGGTTTCTTTATGCATTATGGAGGGAGGGATAGCCCAATAAGTTTAAACCGCACTCCCCTTATGTTCATGTGTGCTTACCATCAAGACATTAGCTAAAGAGTGGTATATGCGCACGACGGTCAAGCGAAGTTCGATGGATCTATGATATTTAGCTCATGCCTCAACTCAATGAAACGCTTCTCATCCAAGGGCTTTGTGAAGATGTCCGCAAATTTCTCATTGGTGCCAATGAAGGAGAGGACAATATCTCCTCGAGCAATGTGATCCCGAATGAAGTGATTCCTTATCTCAATGTGCTTCGTCTTGCCATGGAGAACCGGATTGTAGGCGATCTTGATGGCGCTATCATTGTCACACAAAATCCCTTGCTATACTCAAGTCCATAATCCCGCAAGGTTTGCCTCATCCATAAGATTTGAGCACATCTACTCGCCGCGGCAACATACTCGGCCTCCGCGGTAGAGACAGAGACACAATTTTGCTTCTTCGAGGACCAACACACCAAAGACCTCCCAAGAAAGTCACAAGCTCCGGATATATAATTCCTATCAACCTTGTCTCCCGCCCAATCCGAGTCGGTGAAGCCAACCAATGAGAAGTCTGTGTCCCTTGGGTACCATAGTCCGAAATTTGGGGTATAAACTAAATATCGAAAGATCCTCTTCACCGCCATGATATGGATTTCCTTCGGATTCTCTTGAAACCGTGCGCACATACCAACACTCAACATAATGTCCGGACGAGAATAACAAAGGTAAAGAAGCGAACCTATCATCGAACGGTAGAGCTTGGGGTCCACCTCCTTGCTGGTCTCATCAAGGAAGGGTTGGCACTTTAAGTGCATTGGGGTTCCTATACCGTTGTCCCCCTTCATATCGAAGCGCTTGAGCATGTCTTGAATGTAGTTTGCTTGATTGATGAAGGTGCCTTGACGCATTTGCTTGATCTCGAATCCAAGGAAGTACTTGAGTTCCCCCATCATTGAAATCTCAAACCTATTAGTCATAAACTTAGTAAACTCATCATTAAACTTTGTGTTAGTTGAGCCAAATATGATGTCATCTACATAAAGTTGGCATATGAAGAGCTCCCCATTGACATTCTTAGTAAAAATAGTGGGGTCGATTTTCCCCACTTCGAAACCACGGTCTTCAAGCAATTCCCTTAGGTACTCATACCAAGCTCTAGGAGCTTGTTTGAGACCAGATAGAGCCATATTGAGCTTGAAGACATGGTCTGGGAAATGGGGGTCCTCGAACCCCGGGGGTTGCTTCACATACACCTCCTCATGCAAAGGACCATTAAGAAAAGAACTCTTTACGTCCATTTGTTGGAGCTTGAAGCCATAGTGAGCGGCAAAGGCTAAAAGGATACGGATGGACTCGAGCCTTGCAACAGGTGGAAAGGTTTCGCCAAAGTCCATGCCTTCAACTTGAGAATAGCCTTGTGCCACCAATCTTGCTTTGTTGCAGATGACGATGTCGTGTTCATCTTGCTTGTTCTTGAAGACCCATTTGGTGCCGATAACATTGTGGTAATGATCGGCTCGCTTCATGAGAGTCCACACATCATTCCTCTTGAAGTTGTTGAGTTCCTCTTGCATTTCTATCAACCAATCGGGAACTTCAAGTGCATCGTTGACCTTGAGTGGTTCCACAATGGAGACAAAGGCATGGTGCTCGCAAAAGTTTGCTAGTTGCCTCTGGGTAGTCACTTTGCTCTTTAGATCTCCAATGACATTGCGCAAGGAATGAGACTTGAGGCACAAATGTCTTGTAGTAGTATCTTCACGGCGATTATTGGCCATAGGAATAGATTCTTGAGGGTCCAATTGATCTTAATCATGGTTTGGGTCCTCACCTTGACCATCATTATTGTTGTAGGGGGCATCATCATCATCATCATCATGAGAGCCGGATGACTCGGAGGTATTGGGAAAAGTATTATCCAGAATATTTGCTCCCAAGCCATCCGGTGTAGAACTTGAAGCTTGGGCTTGATCACTTGGTGGTGGTTGTTGTTGTAGTTGAGCTTGCGGTTGTTGTTGTTGTTGATGTCGAACTTGAGGTTGTGGTAGAGGTTGACTTGCACTTGTTTGATCAATGGAAGAAGCTTGGACTTGTGGTGTAGATGGATCCGCTTGGGTGGAACTTGGTCCTTCCCCGGTACTCATAGAAGGTAGCTCTTGAGGTCGGGGAATGCCAACACCCATCCTTCCTATGGCATCCGGGGGAATTGCATCTCCTTTCTCACAAGAAGCACATCTCTCCTCCAAAGATCTATCATCTTCATCGAAGGTCACATCACAAGATTCCACAACTCGCCCATTGGACTTGTTGAATACTCTATAGGCGTGAGAGTCCGTTGGATAGCCAACAAATATTCCTTCTTGTGCTCTTGAATCAAACTTGGATAGGCGTGTGTCCTTGACAAGCACATAGCACTTGCATCCGAAGAACTTGAAGTAGGAAACATTGGGCTTCTTACCGGTAAGGATCTCATACGGCGTCTTCTCTAGACCCTTGCGAAAGTAGAGGCGATTAGTAGCATGGCACGCGGTAGAGATAGCTTCCGCCAAAAATTTATAGTTGGACTTGTACTCCATCATCATTGTTCGAGCGGCCTCAATCAAGGTTCGATTCTTCCTTTCGGCGACCCCATTTTGTTGGGGAGTATATGGCGAGGAGTATTGATGTTGGATTCCTTCTTCGCCGAGGAAGTCATCCAAGGTGTAGTTCTTGCACTCCGTTCCATTGTTGCTCCTTATCGCGAGGATAGTGGTGTGGTACTTGCATTGAACTTGGTTGGTGTCGTTGCCTATTCGATGGTACTCCAGAGGAGGGATCCTCATGGAGGGGAGAAGAAGTACGGGCCATAGGGCGGAGAGTCCTCGGGACGGTGGTACGCGATTTACCCAGCTTCAGAACACCTGCTCGAAGACAGGGCCTACTGCTTCTTGTCTGGAATTATCTGGGCGCTTTCGCGTTGTTACAATGAGTCGTGGTTGTGCCTCTAGGGCTCCCAGGATCCGGCTTATAAAGGCACACGGATCTATGGTTTGCACGGAGAGTCCTAGCCGGAATACAAGTTGCCTAACTACGGTACAATATCTTGCCGTGTAGGTCAAGGATCCGCCTTCCATCAAGGCCGTGCTGATCCGGATACTTCATGGGCCTTCACGGATCCGGCCTCCTTCGTAGGTCGGTTGGGATACGGCTTCCTGTTCCTGGGCTGGACTTCATCCTTCAGAATCTACAGCAACTGGGCCACCCTATGGGCCACATGCCACATCACCATCTGTGGGCCAACAGGGCTTGCTGGATCTAGGCCCTGCCGTTGATATACCCATAAAGTATACCCACAACAGTTGGAAAACTCCATCATGGTCCGTTGAGTCTCACTCTTGTACTTGAAGAAGAATACCCAACAATAACGTGAATAGTCATCAATGATGATGAGGCAATACTTCTTCCCTCCGATACTTTCATGAGACGGTGGACCGAAGAGATCAACATGTAGGAGCTCCAAGCACCTTGTGGTAGATATGGTTGTCTTAGCCTTGTGAGGAGCTCCATGCATTTTTCCTTGAACGCAAGCCCTACAAACACGATTTTTGCAAAAGGAAACATCTTCTTTTGGTCTGAGAATGTGGCCTCCCTTGTGGAGACTTTGCAAAGTCCTCATGTTGACATGGGCTAGTCGGCGATGCCATAACCAACCTTTGTCACCTTTAGCGAATAGGCAAAGAGCAGAAGATGTTGTCTTTCCAGAGAAATCAACAACGTATAACCCACTCTCCACATATCCAACAAAGGCTACACGGATTGTCTTGCTCCACAAGAGGACCACCGTATGTTCATCGAAAAAGTTACAAAGACCCATATATACAATTTTATGAATGGAAAGTAAATTGTAACCAAGAGTCTCGACAAGGAGGACATTCACAGGTGAAATGTCGGGTGTTACCACCACCTTGCCGAGACCCAATACCTTTGAGCTTGTGTTGTCGCCATAAGAAACGGTAGAATGAGATGGCTCAAGGTCGACAACAATTTCCTTGCTTCCGGACATATGACTTGTGGATCCACTATCAACCAACCATTTATCACCACCGGAAGCATAGTCCTACAAGGAATCAAGTCTTGGATTGAGGTACCCAGTTTTCCATGGGTCCTATCATGTTAGTAACAAGGGGTTTGGGAACCCAACTAGTCCAATCAACATTGTCCTCATGAGGACCAATAAAGCAAGCACGAATATGTCCATAGTAATCAACAAAAAGAACGAGAAGGGTTGTTAGAACCGGCGTAGCCCCTTGTGGTGGAACCAGGAACTCCATCCCTCCTTGGGTTAGAGTCACCTCCCTCACGGGTGATCCCCATGTTCTCATTGTTCTTCTTCTTCTTCTTGGTTGTTCTTCTTCTCTTCCTCTTTGGCTTGGTAGACACTCCTCCTTCATTACAAGAGCCCTCATTGGATCCATCTTTGGCTTCAATGACTCCCTCCAAGTATTGGGCTTGGATTTGGAGTCTATCAATCTTGGCCTTCAAACGATTGACTTCATCTTCATGTTCCGGGTGAGAGTGAGTGATATCAAACACTTGGACCTCCTTTGCCTTGTTCACCCGGAAATTCTCCATCAATGCTTCTTCTTGGAGAGAGTTCATCTTCATGAGTAGGCTCTTGTCACTCTCCAACTTGGCAATGTCACCTTCATGGTTGCAACATACATGGTTCTTGCTCAAGGGAAAGTACTCCTTCAAGGCTTCCTCTTGCATGGAATTTATCTCCATGAGCTTGGCCTTGCTCCTCTTCAAAGAGGCAATTTCTTCTTCATGGTCACAACAAGTAACCTTCTCTTTGCTCATGCGGAGGCACTCCATCAAGGACTCTTCTTGCATGCTATTCAACTCCAATAGCTTGGCCTTGGTCTTCTCAAGAGCGGCAATCTCTTCTTCATGATTGCAACACGATGTCTTCTCCTTGCACAAGCGGTAATACTCATCCAAGGCTTCTTCTTGAAGGGCATTGACCTCCAAGAGCAATGCATTATGCCTCTTCAAAGAAGCAACTTGATCAACAAGCTCGTCACAACATGAGTTAGGGATTTCATTTCTTTCTCCTTGTGAGCTTCCTCTTGAGGATGATCACATATCTCGGAGAGAAGCGCATACTTACTCTCCAAGGATTTGAAGTTCTTGGTGAGGGTTGCAACTTCCTCGAGCAATAATTCATGGTCATCCTCAAGAAAAAGCTTCTTCTTCTTGAGCTCACCCACCAAGCCAAGAGCATGATCTCGGTCCTTGGTGAGTTGGGAGATGATATCATTGTTGGAGTCTTCAAGGGTAATGACACTTGCTTCAAGGGACATGCGCAAGTTTTGCTCATCCTCATGTGCTTGAGTGAGAGAGGCAATCTCATTTGCCGCCTCCCTCTCAAGCCTCTCCTTCTCCTCTATAAGGTCTTGAGCAGCACCAACTTGAGCCATGAGGGCCTCAACATGGGTCTTGGTATCCCCTTGCATGTTAGTGAAAAAAGCATACAACCCACAATCTCACACTTAATGGTGAGACTAGTGGCATCATCAATAGATATGACATTAGAAGAAGATGTAAGTTTGGAAGGGGATTCTACCTCCGAAGATACCTTTGCCATGAGGCAACGGGAGTTGTTGGCGACGAGGTTCTCATTAGGAGAGTCGAAGAGGGAAATGGAGGGAGTGGAAATGGAGATGGAGGACACTCCCTCTTCTTCCTTGTTCGAGATCTTGTCTTCACGCTCCTCACCTTCATCGGAGGAGTACTCCTCATGGATAATGAAAGCTCTCGGCTTCTTGGTGAAGGAGACCTTGGCGTCACCGGACTTGGGGGAGAACTTGGAGAATCCTTTGGAGAGGGATTTGAACTTGTCCTTGCGGACGAGCCTTCCACCATTATCTTCCCTTCTCTCATATACACTATCCGCAACAAAATGACTTTTGTCGCTGCAATTGTAGCATGTTCTCCCCTTTGCCCCTCCCTTGGGCTCTTGGATAAATTCCTTGGAGAATCACGAGGCGAGTATCTTCTTGGTCTTGAGCTTCGAGTCTTGTTCCCATCCCAAAAGCTCTTGGTGGCGAGAGCCATGTGTTCATGATAGTTGGTCTTGAGATCATCCGGACCCCACTCAGTGGGATCCTCATCACTTTCACTAGCTTCATGCTCCTGCATCTTCAAAGCGAGGCTCGGCTTGCGGGTGTTGTGAGCACGTGCAACAAGATCCTCCGCATTCTTCTTGGAGATGTCCAAAGCGATGGCCGTCAACTTGACTTCCTCATAAGGGAGGATAGAATTGTAGAACTTTCGCTTGATCCAATGGTCATCCACAAAAGTTGCTCCAAGATCTTGCATTTGTACGGCAAGAGCGATTAGGCGGCGGTACATCTCTTCGGGCGATTCTCCTTCATTCATGACAAAGTTGTCGGCCATGTTGTTCACTTCATCGAAATGAGAGATTTGAATGCTCTCATTTCCGAGGAAGATCTTGTCGAGTTTATCCCATGCTTCTTTGGCGGTCTTGAGCGAACGGATGTGAGCGTGGTCCTTGGGTGTGACAGGCATGTGGATCATGTTGATGGCGGTGGCGTTGAGTTGGTCATCCATCACTTCTCTTCTTGTCAAGTTCTTCGGGTCTCGTGGTGAATAACCCTCCTCGATGATGCGCCAAAGCTCGGTGGATGCGCTGCGCACATGAGAATGCACTAAGAATTGCCAATTCTCAAATTTATTGGATTCAAGTAGCGGTGGTGAACCATGAGACAAGATATGTGGCATAGGAATTGGAACATTTATGGTGTAATAACTTGGTGGTGGCACCGCATGATTACCCCCTAAATGTTCCGCAACCGGTGGCTCATCCTTCCCTTTTGATGAAGTGCCAGTCTCCCCAAGCCCTTCCTTTTTCGGGTCTTTTGTCGATTGAGCGACAGAACCAACAAGAGGAAATTGATTAGCTTTTTGTAGGGGATCCTCAGCACTTGCCTTAGGATCTACGGTGGGGGTTGGTTTTGGAGCAATCATCTCCATCATCATAGCCTTCATTTGGCTTACGATGGATGACTCCAATTTCTTGAGGTCATCCAACGTAGCCGTTGTGCTATTGAAGGTAGATGGTGGAGGTGGTTGCTCACCGGGAAGGGACCCATTCTCGGCCGCCTCTTGTTCAGCAATTTCTTAGGCGGTAAAGCCCGATCAAGAAAACCTTGCTCTCATACCAATTGAATGGATCGTAGCGAACAAGAGGGGGTGAATGGGCGCTACACAATTTTTATGTCTTTTTCAGTTTTTATGTGATGCGAAAGTAAAGGTGATAGCTTTGGTGATAGGAGTGTTCCTAGTATGATCCTAGGCTAGTGCAACAAGCAAAGGAACCAAACATGATTGTAAAGTTAGGGAGCGGGACAACCGGGGACGCGGAGACGAGGCAAGGTTTGTTTCCCACGGTTCCTCCCACAAAAGGGAGTATGTCGAGGGTACTCCTCGGCAATGCCCTCCGTTTGGGGCTTAGGGTAGACAGAATCCTGTAGGCTGACACGAGACATCGGTTATCAAACAAGCGGGGAAAGCGATTTACCTATGTTCGGGGCCCTTGATGAGGTAAAACCCTTATGTCCTGCTTGTCTGATCTTGATTATGAAAATATCGGGTTACAATGGGGTGCCAAAGGTTTCGGCTGCGATCTCGTCGAGAGGCTAAGTTCTGCAGGGACCTTGTTGGAGGGATGACCCCCGGTATGCCAAAGGCATGCCAAACTTAGCCTTGAGCAGGCTATCAGTGTACCGGTTTAAGGGTTATTCCGGATAACAAAGGTTGGTTCGTGGTTAAGTGAATCATACCGGTATCCCAGGAGGGGTATACCGGAACCGGATAAGAAGGTACCGGAGTACCGGTACAGCTTGCATTGTAGCACGTCGGCAAACTGGTCAAAGATTCTCTCAAGAGCTAGAGGACAAAGATGAGCGAATCACTTCAGCTTTAAACAAAGCCATGACGCCAAAAGCATATGATGACGTAAAAGGTACCGGCGGAGGTCAGCACCCCTGATTAAAGTAGTAGCCGGTACCGGCAAGGCCAAAGTAGCTTTGTAAAGTAGTTTGTCTAGTCAAAGATGCCATTAGGGTTTCCTAGGGTTTCTTCCCCTGTAAGCCACCCTCTCCCCTATATAAGGAGAGGGAGCACCCCCTTGTGCGGGTATGTGTTATGTGTTACCAGAGAACCTGTAATCTCACTTGAGCAAGGAATAGAAAGATCCAGAGCTGATAATGTTCTTGTGTTCTTCATCTTCTACCTCTGGCCAAGGCCAAGTTCATCCGGAATCCATCCGGAAATCCATCCCATCCTTACCAAAACCCTCCCCCGAATCCTCTAGCGCACATTCGACCCCAACTTAAGCCATCCCATGGCATCTGTCTGTTCACCACGACGACAGTTGGCGCCCACCGTGGGGCATGCAGCTGCGCTTGCTGGAGTTCATATTCGGGCGGGCCTCCTCACCATCGTCGGCGAGCGTGTCGTCACCGCGCTCGTCGACATCTTCTTCTCCATGGACTTCATCAACGACAACACGGGCTGCTTCGCCAACGGAGGTAAGTTCCCCAAGAACGGCCACGTCATCGAGTTCGGGAGCTTCCGCGTCTACTACGGCACCGTCCCCGAGCGCTAGTGCCTCTCGCCGGTGCTGGTGGCTCCGGACCCCCCAAGATCTGCGCTTCGCAACGGCCACGCCGCCGGCAGCATCGACGTGTTGGTGGTTGGCGCGGCAGACGTCGGCAAGGGAGCTGCGGCGGAAGGTGCTGGACAGACGAAGTCCACGCGCACGGCCAAGCCGCCGACCGAGCACGACCAGGTGGCTGCGGGTGCATCTACAGCGCCACCAGAGGCTCCTCTCCAAGCGGCTATGAGCGTGCTGGCGATGCCCATCGCGCAGAACATCGATCCGGTAGCGGCTCAGGCGGAGCTGGAGGCGCAGCGCCAGAAGTTGCTCTCGGGAGGCGCGGACATCATCCGGGCGCAGCACGAGCTGAACCTAACCCTACGTGAGTATAACGCTGCCCATGGCTGTGCTTCTGTTAGCGCTCAGCCGGCTAGAGTACCGGAAAACCGGCTTAGGGCTCGCAATCTAGATCAGGATTTGCGTAAGGAGATTCTTGCCGGAAAAAGTACATCTACATCCTTGAGCATCGTAGAGAAACCTAAGTACAGTAGCCCGGATAAAACCATCAAAGCTTCTAGGGCTGTTGTAGAACTGTGTGAATCGCTTACCGGAGATGCTTTAGCAAAACAGCAAGATCGTGTTAGGGAGTTGCTTGATATGATTCGGGAAGAAAATGCTGAGCAGCTTGCTAAGGTGAACAAGGCTGCGGCACCAAAATCTGTGCGTTCTACGAAGAATGCCGGAAGCAAGTCCCATGGGCAGGCATCGTCCCCCCATCCGGACAAAAGAAAAGAAAAAGAAGTGAATGCGCAGCAAATGACTGTGTTTGATCCGGTACTTGCCGGTAAACAACAAGCCGGGCGACATGAGGCCGGTAGAAAAAACCAAGGGGCAGTTCGCGGTTATGCCGGAAATGATTACGCCGGTAGAGAAGAAAGCGGGCAAAATTATCGCGCAGCAAGAGCAGCGTATGTTGAGGAGGAAATGCCTCCGCCAAGGTACCGGCATGCAAGGGCCGCGGTACCGGAACGATACGATGAAGCTGATTCAGGAACAGAAAGAATCACAGCTTACCGGAACCCTTTGGGGGAACAGTTAGGAGAAAGCTGCCTACAAGACCGGGATGCGAGGCACAGGCTGGATAGGGTGTATTTATCTGAGATGATCGAGGCAGAAGGTCCTCCGGGTCCAAAGTGCTTTGGCCCACGAATCATGAGAGAGGAACCACCGGTTCGCAACTTCCAGTTGCCCCATGACACAAAAACATACGATGGCACCACAAAGCCGGAAGACTGGCTTGCAGATTATGTGACCGCAGTGTACGTCGCTGGCGGCGGAGGAACTGTAACAGGCGGAGGAAACCGGCGTTGGGCCGTGAGAATTGTACCATATTTCCTTGTGGGACCGGCACGCATCTGGCTTAACAACTTGCCGGCAGGAAGCATAAACGGCTGGTTGGATTTTGAGGAATCGTTCGTGAGCAACTTTAGCAGTACATACCGGAGGCCAAACAGGCCACAGCAGCTCGCCTTGTGCGTGTAGCGCTCCAATGAAACAGATCGGGATTACCTGACCCGGTGGAACTCCACAAGAAACTCCTGTGAAGGAGTAATCGAGGCACATGCCATTGCTTGGTTTTGCAATGGGTGCAGAAGAGGTTCACCGCTGTGGCAAAAGCTACAGAGAAACATGCTAACAACTTTGGCAGAAATGATACGTGTGGCGGATAGCTACACATTGGGAAACCCAATGCAACCGGCGGTACAAGCTGATCCGGCGCAAACGAGCCAGTCGCGCCAAGACCAATACCGGGATAACCGGCACAACAAAAGAAGGGAAGATTTTCTGGATCGGAGGTACGGACAGCAAGTAGCCGCGGTGCAGGATAATTCCGGCGCCAGCGGGAGCCAGAGGCAAAAAACCGGATCGCAGCCGTGGGCGGGTCCTAAAAAAAAATGGGTTGAAAAGAAGCCCTGGGGAGAGAAAAAGAATTGGCAAGAACATGCAAGATACACCATGGAATCAGCAATGTAGCAACCATGCCGGTGGCACACTCCGAATCCGTCGAAGCCGGCAAACCATTTGACAAAAGATTGTTCCTGGACCAAGTAATTGATGTTGAAAGGTGCGGTAAAAGATGCGCAAGCACAAGGCTGTACTACGATACTACCACCATCGCAAGACCTATTGCGGCAACAACTACCACCATCACCACCGCTTACCGGAGCAAATGCTCTACCGGTGCAGCCTCAGCCGAACCGGCAGCAGCACCAGCAAGTTCATCGGGTGGAAGATGGCAATGGCCAACAACCACCGCCGGCACCTTTAGGCCGGAATGTTTACCAGGATCCGGACATGTGCTGTGTTGTGTTCGTTACTGAGCCGACAGACAAGCAAAGCATGCGACACCGTTCCATGGAAGTGAACGCGGTGATGCCTGCGGTTCCAAAATACATGCTGTGGTCTGATCAGGAAATTACCTGGTCATTCAAAGATCACCCTAAGATAATGCCGAATCCGGGTGGCTACGCTCTTGTTGTAGACCCAATCATGCATGGGCCAACGAGTCGTGTCAAGTTCAGCAAGGTGCTGATAGACAATGGGAGCAGCATAAACATCATGTACCTGCACACCATGCATACGCTTGGCATAACAGAAAACATGCTGCAACCAACGCACATACTTTCCACGGAATCGTTCCGGGGTTGTCTTGTTCGCCCATGGGAAAAATCTGGGTGGATGTATCGTTTGGAGGACGTGATAATTGCCGGGTTGAAAACCTTCTGTTCGAGGTGGTGGACTTAGACAGTCCTTATCATGCACTGCTGGGGAGACCGGCATTGGCGGCCTTCATGGCCTTAACTCATACGGCGTACCTCAAGATGAAGATGCCGGCACCTCGTGGACCCTTAACCGTGGTGGGAAACTATAAGATCTCACTGGAAACTGCTTCCGCCGGATCAAACCTGGCAGAATCGCTGGTAATCGCAGAGGAAAAAAGAAGGATGCAAACCGCTGTTGCGCTGGCTCAGTCCTCACAGTTGAGTTTAGCGGCAATGAGTGGAAGCTTGGGCACACCGGCATTCAAGCCACCCAAGGAGACAAAAGACATCATGCTGGACCCGGCTTACCCTGAGCGTACCGTTCGTATCGGTACTGGCCTGAGTGAGGCATAGGAAAGCGCGCTCACCATCTTCCTCCGAGAGAATCGGATTATCTTCGCCTGGTCTACTGATGACTTGGTGGGTGTTCTGAGGGAGCTGGCTGAGCACTCTTTAAATGTCCGGAAGGATGCGAAGCCGGTAAGACAGCCCTTACGCCGGTTCGCTGAAGACAGAAGAAAGATCATTGGAGAAGAAGTGACAAAGTTACTGGTTGCCGGTTTCATCGTGGAGGTGCTGCATACCGAGTGGCTAGCCAATCCGGTGCTGGTCGAGAAGAAAAAAGAGGAGGAACCCAAAGCTCCAAAGGTGTGGCGCATGTGCATCGACTACACCAACCTGAACAAGGCTTGCCCGAAAGATCCTTTTCCTTTACCCCGGATCGATCAAGTGATTGATTCTACCGCTGGCTGTGAGTTGTTGTCTTTTCTGGATGCTTATTCCGGTTTCCACCAGATTCCCCTGAAAAAGGAGGACCAAATAAAAACTGTGTTCATTACCCCGCACGAGGCTTATTGCTATGTCACTATGCCTTTCGGTTTGCGCAACGCTGGTGCAACGTTCCAACGCTGTATGCAAAAGTGTTTGTTTGATCAAATTGGGAAAAATGTGCAGGTCTATGTGGACGATGTCGTGATAAAAACTAAGGTAAAAGAAACCTTGATCTACGATCTAAGGCAAACGTTACCTGAGAAGGTTCCGGATGAAACTTAATCCGGCAAAATGTACCTTTGGCGTTCCTGCCGGAAAGCTACTCGGTTTCTTGGTATCAAGCTGGGGTATAGAGGTTAATCCGGTAAAGATCAGGGACATCGAAAGAATGACCATACCGCGAGAGCTTAAGGACGTACAAAAGTTTACCGGTAGCTTGGCATCGCTAAGCCGGTTCATAAGCAGGTTGGGGGAAAAGGCCCTGCCACTTTATGCTCTAATGAAGAAATCCGATACCTTCGTCTGGACCCCTCAGGCAGACACAGCGTTTAAAGAGCTAAAAAATATGCTAGCGACTGCGCCGGTATTGGCTTCGCCTTTGGAAAGGGAGCCCATGCTATTGTACATAGCAGCAACAAACCGGGTTGTGAGTGTTGTGGTTGTGGTTGAAAGAGAAGAGGAAGGAAAAACCGTGCAGAGACCGGTATACTACCTGAGTGAGGTGCTCTCCCTCTCAAAACAAAACTACCCTCACTTCCAGAAAATGACCTATGGCGTGTTCATGGCCGCCACAAAGCTCAAGCACTACTTTGAAGAGCACCCCATGAAAGTGGTGAGTGAGGCACCCATTTCAGATATCATGTGCAACAAGGATGCAAGTGGCAGGATTGCCAAATGGGCAATTCAGCTATCACCGTACGTGCCGGTATACGAGAGAAGAGATGCCATCAAATCACAGGCTTTGGCTGATTTCTTGGTTGATTGGGCGGAGATGCAATACAAGCCACCGGAACAAAAAATAGAGTACTGGAAGATGCACTTTGACGAATCCAAGCTCAAAGAGGGTCTAGGCGCTGGTGTGGTTCTCACTTCACCTAAAGGAGACCATCTCCGGTACGTTTTACAAGTACATTTCAGGGCATCAAACAATGTCGCTGAATATGAGGCTCTAATCCATGGGCTCAAGGTCGCAAAAGAAATTGGTGCACACCGGATAATTTGTTATGGGGACTCAGATCTGGTGGTGCAACAATGTTCCGGAGATTGGGACGCAAAAGATGCCAACATGGCCTCATACCGGTTGCATGTGCAAAAGATTGCCGGATTCTTCGATGGGTGGGAATTTCACCATGTGCCGCGGGCAGAAAATGAAGCCGCGGATGCGCTTTCTAAGTTGGGCTCCTCCCGGCAAGAAATTCCTCCCGGGATAGCCTTGGCTCACCTAAGGACACCATCAATCAAGCCGAGTCCGGAGTCCGAATTGATCTTTGTACCGGAGTCACACGTTGTGCCAATGGAAATTGATGAAGGAAACCCGGGGACTGTTCCGGTAAACCCGGGGAGTGCAGGATCTAAGCCGGAAGAGGCTATGCTGGTGGACAATATGGAGATAGACGTACCGGTATTTCTGGTCCGGGAAGCACCAACTTGGGTTGAACCTATTAAGGAATTCCTGATCAACGGCACCCTGCCGGTTGACGAAAATGAGTCGAAAAGAATCCAGAGGAGATCCAAGGCCTACACAATCATCAATGGAGAGGTGTACAAGAGAAGTGTTACCGGTGTCCTTCAAAGATGTGTGGAACCAGAAGAAGGAAAAGAAATGCTGGTGGAGATTCACCAAGGAGAATGTGGGCATCACGCCTCATCAAGGGCACTGGTAGCAAAAGTGTTCCGGCATGGGTTCTACTGGCCCACGGCGTTGGAAAATGCTGAGGATTTGGTACGAAAATGCAACGGGTGTGAGAGGTACGCCAAGCAAAATCATACTCCAACATCCGGTTTAAAAACTATACTGTTGACTTGACCAATTGTTGTTTGGTGCCTTGACATGGTTCGCCCATTCAAAATGGCAAGAGGAAAAATGACCCACATCCTAGTGATGGTGGATAAGTTCACTAAGTGGCTTGAGGTGAAACCTATCGCAAAATGTGATGGGCATACAGCGGTGAAATTCTTGAAAGATGTAATCTTGCGGTACGGCTACCCGCATAGCATTATCACTGACAATGGCACAAACTTTGCTCAAGGAGAGTTCAAAAGATTTTGTGAGGATAACAACATCCAGCTGGATCTATGCTCAGTCGCACACCCGCAAGGCAATGGCCAAGTGGAAAGAACCAATGCTTTGGTACTTTCCGGTATCAAACCGAGGCTCATTGAACCACTTGAAAAGACACCGGGATGTTGGCTTGATGAGCTACCATCAGTGATGTGGAGCATAAGAACAACACCAAACCGGTCTACCGGATACACTCCATTCTTCATGGTTTATGGGGCAGAAGCCGTGATACCAACCGACATAATCCATGACTCACCAAGGGTTCAGCTCTATACCGAAGAAGAGGTAAAAGAGGCCCGAGAAAATGATGTGGACTTGCTAGAAGAAGCAAGAGAGCTGGCCTTGGCAAGAACAGTCATATACCAGCAGAACCTCAGACGCTATCATAACCGGAAGGTTAATCCGAGAGTGTTCCGGGAAGGGGACCTGGTGCTACGCCTAAGGCAGCGCACTGAGGGGCGCCACAAACTCTCACCCCCGTGGGAAGGACCCTTCATTGTGAGCAAGGCTCTACACAATGATGCCTACTACTTGATCGATGCACAGGAAGCTAAGAAAGGAAAGGCGGACAAGTCAGGAGAGGAGACCAAGCGCCCATGGAACATAGCTTTACTACGTGCTTTCTATTCCTGAAGATGTGCTGTAAGGAGTTCCTTTTTGTACCTTATATGCTATGAATAAAAGATGTCGGCACCTCGAATGAATCTCGGGGACTGCCTCTACCGAAATTGCATGCAATGTGTTTATTTTTTCAGTATACCGGTTGCTTGTTGCACGTTTTTTCTTTCCGGTTTAGTAGCGTGCTAAACCTACCGGAGTCTTCGACTTTGCTGCTGTCCGCAACCCGGCTTCATGGCAAGCAAGATAAACAGGAAGGAACTAAGCACGTGAAACACGAAAAGAGGGAGTGAGGATAAACAATCCGGAAGAAGTTTAACTAACCCCGGTTATACCGGTTTTTTGTGAAAAAATTCGAATTATTTCTAAGTTCAAGAAAGTGCTTGCTTGGAAAAAGACTTTGTGACTCATACGCCAAAACACCCAGAGAGGTAGGCAGAGGCAAAGTAAAAGAACCAAGTGTGCATCAGATTGGATGCGGAAACAGTTCTGGAATCTTCACAGTGCAAGATCAAAACAAACAATAGGCAAAGTGCTAAGATAGCATCCAAACTTAACTTAATAACTTACCGGTATAAGGTACCGGCAAAATAAGTTGTAGCACAATCAAAAGGGCAAGTATTATCTTACATCAAAGACCCCGGTATACCGGGGCAGAATTTAACCGACATTGTTTTGAAGTAACAGGCATAACAAACATATGTTGAAAGTAATCAAACGAGAGGGCGCTGGCCGCCAGCTTCGGGAGCTTGCGGAGGGGCATCGCCTTCTTCCAGAGGAGCATCGCCTTCTTCTCCTTCCTCACCCTCCTCGTCGTTGACGTCTTCTTCCTCGTCGTCAGAGAGTGCGTCCCTGACGTCGGGAGGAGGAGGGATGAAGGTGCGGATTGGGGCGAATTCCGCAAGCCGGTACGCGCGGTCCTGGCGCTTGGCGGTTAGGACCGGATCCTTATCAGTAGGCGCGTCGCCGCGAAGGCTATGGAGGGCGTCCAGATCCAATGCTTCGTACCAAGAACAGGCAACGAGCAGCGCTGCATTTGCTCCGGCCCGCGCCGCTAAGCACTTCCACTCACGGATCCTCCGGCAGGCATCCTTCAGCCGATCAGAGATCAGCGTCAGGTTGGGCGGAACCGCTTCCCCAGGCCACATCACCTTGAAGATCTGGATGGCCACCTCCGGTAGATCAACTAAATGCCGGTCCACAGCTCGCATGTGCTGGATCCGGGCAGCAAGCGCGACCAAGCGGTCATAAGCGTCCCAGGGCGCATCCGGGTTGCTCATAGCTTGCTCGGCCCTGCGTTCTGCTACCTTTTTATGCGCATGCGTTTGCGAGTCCGGGAAGAGCTCTGCAAAGAAAGAAAAAGAAGAAAAAGTAACCGGTATAAGAACATACCGCCAGAAAAGATAAGCTTATAAGAAAAGAGAAAGGAAAAAAGAACTTACTAAGAGCCAGGGTGTCGGCCTGCATGACCAGCCGGTCATACTCGGTCTGGTCTGCGGTGAGGGTGGCGATCCGGCCTTGCGCCTCTTTCCGCAGCCGGGTTTCCTCCTCCAGCTCCGCCCGCAGCACTGCGCTGGCGTTGGTGAAATCCTCCAAGGATTCATTCATCCTGGCCTCAGCAGCAACCTGGGCTTCCTTCAGCTCCCGCGAGTGCCGGAGTTCAGCTTGCATGAGCTGGTCCTTCAGCCCGGCGGTGATAACCTCCTGGGTATCCAGAGCTTTGCGGCGCTCCGAGGCAAGCTGCTCCTTTTCAGCTGTAGTCCGGAAAAAGAAACGATTAACAGAAAGAAACCGGTAGGTTGAAAAGAGGCACCCCTCAAAGCTTACTTGTTATTTTAACTTTTGTCTAAGTCTAGAGTGTTTCAAGAGTATCAAGAGTAGCCTAGAGAAATACAAGTTAGATTAGCACCCCTCATGATTAGTTGCTATTGCTAAACTAAAAATGACTACTCTAGATGGGAACAAGTGAAAACCAATGATTTTGAAAACCTTGGAATGATGAGTCATTCTATTGAGAGACTTTGAAGTTGAATGTGACTTGTGAATGACCTGGTGACTTTGATCAAAAACTGATGATTGGGTTTGGATGCGATACCTTTCCAATTTAGAGTACCCCCACAATACCTGATTATGGGTAAGGCTTAACTAGAAACTTATGTGCCTTAGTATGGGTTCCCTCTAAACAAGCGTCATAGAGGTTATGTCGAGGCTGCCTCCGTTGAAAGTGAAATGACGTGAAATGAGGTGAATGTACGACCCAAGCCCTGTGCAGTTCCCGGGATAACAGTTGGCTATCACCGGGAGGCCAAACTCATGGGGAGAGGTGCCTATACTTGAGTTTATAAGTGAAAGGTTATGGTTGATGATCCGCGTACTGAGTTACGATGATTCGGGGTTATCCTCGACGGATGTAATCAAAATTTGTGGCACAAGAGCACAACATCTGCAGAGTGTAAACCTATTCGAATAGCCATGTCCACGGTTACGGACGATTGGAAAGGCCATATTGTACCGTTGTCAGATATTTCTCAAATGAATGGTGAAGTGAAGGATGATTTTGACTTGAAAACAACATGGTTGTGGGAATGACACTAATGTTCCCACTTGAGTTAGTTAGCAAAAATGAGGAGTCTTTACTAAATGTTTATGAATTAAACTTGGCTTTATGCAAATAAACCTAGAGCTTAGCCCCCTTACTAAAATTGCTAAGCACTTACATTAGTCTTAGTTTGCGAGTACTTTAAAGTACTCATGGCTGTGTCCCTGGCTATTCAAATGCCAGACTACGAAGAGGAGCAACAGTATCAAGACGACGGACAGCAGGACGTCTACAATAACTAGGAGCATCTTCTAACGTCAAGTGTTGCCTGTGGAATAGATAGTCCACTAATACTTCGCTTCCGCTACGTATTGTGTTGTTGGTCATTAGATCAACTATTTGTGTAATATGGGATCATGTGATCTATTGTTGTAAGACGATTATGTGTTGTAATAAATGATGACTCTATGATATTCAACTGTTATGTCTCGCAAAAACAATCTTCTTGGGATTGCGATGTATGGCATAATAGGCATCTGGACTTAAAAAATCCGGGTGTTGACACACAATGAGCTAGAAGAAGTCTATGCTAGATTTAGATGAGTTCTAAATATTGTGACGGATTCTACAAACGAAGGCAGAGTATGTCATTGTTTTGACAATGACTGAGGAGTTTTAAGTCGAGGAGTTATTTGAGAACTTGGTGTAGCTCCGATAGTGTCAGAACTTTGAAGCTATAATGTGTGTGACAATATTAGTGACATATTTCAGACTGCGGAATTAAGGTTCCAACAGAAGACTGAACATATATGATTAATGCCGACTCATTTGGAAAATGAGTGATGCGTTGAGACGCAAAGGAATTGCAAAATACATACGTTTCTGAGCGTGTCAGATCCGTTGACTGAAACCTCTCCCGTGAGCAAAACATGATAAGCACCAGAAGACCAAGGTGTTATATCTTTACAAATGTAAACTAGATTATTGACTCTAGTGCAAGTGGGAGACTGTTGGAGATATTCCCGTGAGGCAATAATAAAATAGTTATTGTTATATCTTAGTGTTCATGATAAATGTTTACACTCCATGCTATAATTGTATTAACCGAAAATATTTATACATGTGTGTTGTGTAAACAACCAGAGTCCCTAGTAAGCCTCTCATTTAACTAGCTTGTTGATTAATAGATGATCATGGTTTCCTGATCATGAACATCGGATGTTATTAATAACAAGATCATATCATTAGGTGAATGATGTGATGGACACACCCATAGTAAGCATAGCATGGGATCAAGTCATTAAGTTCAACTTGCTATAAGCTTTCGATACATAGTTACCTAGTCCTTCGACCATGAGATCATGTAAATCACTTACACCGGAAGAATGCTTTGATTACATCAAACGCCATTGCGTAAATGGGTGGTTATAAAGATGGGATTAAGTATTCGGAAAGTGTGAGTTGAGGCATATGGATCAAGAGTGGGATTTGTCCATCCCGATGACGGATAGATATACTATGGGCCCTCTCGGTGGAATGTCGTCTAATTAGCTTGCAAGCATGTGACTAGGTCACAAGAGATGACATACCATGGTACGAGTAAAGAGTACTTGTCGGTAACGAGGTTGAACTAGGTATGGAGATACCGATGATCAAACCTCGGACAAGTAAAGTATCGTGTGACAAAGGGAATCGGTATCGTATGTGAATGGTTCTTTCGATCACGAAGTCATAGTTGAATATGTGGGAGCTATTATGGATCTCCAGGTCCCGCTATTAGTTATTTATCGGAGAGGAGTCTCGATCATGTCCGCATAGTTCTCGAACCGTAGGGTGACACACTTAAGGTTTGATGTCGTTATAAGTAGATATGGAATATGGAATGGAGCTCGAATGTTGTTCGGAGTCTCGAATGGGATCCGAGACATCACGAGGAGGTTCGGAATGGTCCAAAGAATAAGATTCATATATGGGAAGTCATTTTCCGAGGTTCGGAAAAAGTCCGTTGTTTTGACCGGAGCTTCTAGAAGGTTTTGGAAGGACCGGAATAGTCCGGAATATTATGGAAGGTTCCGGAAGTGTTCGGGACGACCCGGGATGTCTAAGGAAGTCTGGAGGGTTCCATAATAGGTGCAACCACGTTGCCTTAAGGGAAAATAAGTCTTTCCTTAATGCAATTTCGGAATTGGCAAAAGAGTCCGAGTAGGAGTAGGTTTTCGGAACCGAAAACCTGTCGGAACTCAGTCAAACTGGGGGGAAGGTTTATGGACGACTCAAGGGGCTTGGCCACCTATTTAAAGGGACCAAGGGGCACCCCAAGGGCACCTCAAGTCGCAGCCCTAGCTCCCCAAGTCACAGCACCACCCTGCGCCCAAACCCTAGCCGCCCCTCTCCTCCCTCCTCCTCCTATTTCTCCCACAGTGCTTACGGCGAAAGCCCTGCCGGAGATCTCCACCACCACCGTTACCACGCCATCGTGCTGGAGGGATTCCGAGGAGGATCTAATACATCCTCCTCCTCCTACTCCTCCCATTCCTTGCCGTTGTCTGGCGGCGGGGAATCATCGCTGCTAGGCGTCGCAGCTTTGTCCCACCAATGGCGCCATCCCGACAGCTTACCCTAGCTGTCGGTGTCTGATGGCAGCTGAGAGAGGTCGCTCATTGTGAGAGAGGAGAGATTTCAATGAATGGCAGTCGGTTGTAGATTGGAAAGCGCATACGTAGGGATCTTATTGAGTGCGGATGAATGTCGGCGCAGCTATCGAAGAGAGGCGGTTGCTCTTCCGCGGAGATTATGTTCAATTCCGGCAGTTCGTGCGTCGATCGACGTGGTTGCCAATGCGACGATTCCCCTTCCCGGTAACTGCACCGTCGCTACGTAGGCGACGGTTGAGCGTCCGTTCGCTGACACGTCAGGCCCGTGTTTTCTATTCGCTTTTCGTTGTGTCCGGCGTGCCCGGAGCATACCCTGTGTAGCGGAGACGGGCTCGGGCCGCCGGACACCGTATTAGACCGTGCCAGACGGAAAAGGACTTTCGGGCGCGCGGTTGGGAACGATTTTTGGTCGGCGCGCCCCAAATCCCTTTAGGGGCCGCTTTGGGGGACATGGCTGGAGATGCTCTTAGAGCATCTCCAGTCGCGTCCCCCAAACAGTCCCCCAAACGGCGCCGGATTGAGTGTTTGGGGGACGTGTTTTGTTCGTGCTGCGTTTGGGGGACGTCGCTCCCCAGCCGCGTTCCCCAGATGCTGCCCCCAAAAATTTTTTTAAGGGTTTTTGAAAACACAACCATTTATTAAATATAGCATACAGATGAATATGTTTGCGGAGATTGTTTTCAAATTAAAATACAATAAACAATAAAACAAATAAACAAATGTAATAAATAGGGCTAGATCAAGGTGCCGCGGCATTTGCTGATAATCCTTTGATCCTCCACATATGCTCAACGAGATCAGCTTGAAGTTGATCCTGAACATTGCTGTCACGGATCTCTGCGTGCATGGCGAGGAAATCAGCAAAATCTGCAAGCAACTCATGATCAACCTCCGCAAGAGGGCCCTGACACTCATAGGAACCAACATGTGTCCTGGCATGATTCTTGCGGTCATCCTCGATGATCATGTTGTGCAGGATCACACAAGCCTGCATCACCTCCCACATTTGGTCGTGAGACCAGCTTAGAGAAGGGTACCGGACAATTGCAAATTGAGCTTAAAGCACACCAAATTCCCCCTCGTCGTCCTTCCTACAAGCCTCCTGTCGCGCATCAAAGTGGGAATTCTTCTGACCTGATGGAGCCAAGATAGTTTTGACAAAAGTGGACCTTTTTGGATATATACTATCGGCTAGATAATAGCCTTTGGTATATTGGTGGCCACTAATCTCATAGTTGCATGGTGGAGCATTCCCTTCCACTAGTCTGCTAAACACCGGAGACTGCTGCAACACGTTGATGTTATTATGTGATCCCTCCATACCAAAGAAAGAATGTCAAGTCCACATGTCATAATCTGCTACAGCTTCAAGCACCACATTGCAATATCCATGACCACCTTTGTATATACCTTGCCAAGCAAACGGGTAGTTCTTCCATGACCAGTGCATGCAATCAATGCTTCCAACCATTCCAGGCAATCCTCTAGCAGCATTTTGTGCCATGATCCTTGCAGTCTCTTCCTCAGTTGGCCCTCTCAAGTAGTATTTGCCAAACGTTCCCACCACAGCTCGACAAAACTTGTACATGCACTCAATGGCAGTAGACTCACTCATGCGAAGGTAGTCGTCCTGTGTATAGGTAGGTGCTCCGTATGCAAGCATCCTCATGGCGGCGGTGCACTTCTGAATCGACGAGAACCCGACAACACTTACAGCATCGTGCTTGAGCTTGAAGTAGGGGTCGAACTCTCGAACGCCGTGGAGGATATTCATGAACAAACCCTTGCTCATCGTATACCGGTGCCGAAAATCGTCGGCCTGTGTTGCGTCATCTGCGAAGTAGTCGTTGTGCAGTATGGTATGCCCCTCCATCCTCTGCCGGGGCTTTGACTTCTTTCTCCCCGGCCTTGATCCTCTGCAGCGCGGGCTCTTCCTCTTCTCCGCCTCGGCGTCAAGCATGTCCTAGAGCGACGCGATGATCAGCAAATGCTCCCGGAGGTCGTCGTCGAAGGCTTGCTCGTCCTCCAGCAGTCGGACAAGCGTCTCGCCATCGCTATCCATGTCTGAAGCAAAATCAATGGTTAAAATCGTGCCTACCTGGCAAGTCGTCGAACACCTTGTGTGCGCGGAGGTGGGACGGATTTGACGCCGCGTTCTGGGACGTGCTGGCGAAGCGGCGACAGCGAAACGTCCGACGAGAGTACCAGCCGCGACGACGGTACCGACTCTCAGACGAGATCAGCCCTCGAAACAACCGGCAAATCCAGCGGCGGCGGAGGGGTGGGAGGCGCGGGAGGGAAGGCGCGACGAAAAAAAAGGCGCGAACCAATGGTTTATGAAAATAGTCGCCAACAGGTGGGAGCCCGCCTCGCTTTTCGTTGTGTTCGGCGTGCCCAGCGTCCCGTGTGGGACGGGAACGAGCTCGGGACGCCGGACACCGTATCAAACCGTGCTGGACAAAAAGAAGCTTTAGGGGACGCGCTTGGGAACGTTTTTTTATCTGACGCGCCCCAAATCTCTGTTGGGACGCTTTGGGGAACGTGACTGGAGAGATGCTCTTAGTCCTCTATTCGGAGAAATCATACTTTCTCAGAAGTGTAAGAATCTTAATCTCCAAATGTCCATCCAGAGAAATAGTCACACCCAACAAATTACCATCTTCTCCCAATCATCAGCAGCAGCATGCTCTAAACTGGCAGCTTTGGAATACCATGCCCACGTCAGCGGCCACTGGAGAGGCCAATGTCACTGTCAGACATGGTGGCGATGCTCGACGTCGACCTCCAGACGGCCCGCGTGCCAAGAACGCCTTGTTGTGTCTCCATGGCCGTGAGCATGTTGATCGTGACGTAGGTCGGGGGAAGCTCTGGCAACGGCGCGCTGCTGTTGAGGTACTGCATGACCTGTCTCATGCTTGGGCGCGCCACCGGCGACGGATGCAGGCACGTCAGCCCCAGTCGGAGCACCAGATCCGCCTCGGCGGCGTTGTACCCCGTCCCCGTGCGGAGCTTCGCGTCCACCGCGCCCGTGATGGCACCATTCCGCCAGTGCCCCAGCACCCAGTCCGCCAGCACGAATCGGTCGAAGTCGCCGTAGACGTCCTCCTCCTCGATGGGCCTCCGGCCGCATGTGACCTCCAGGAGGAACGCGCCGAAGGCGAACACGTCGGAGAGGGTGGTCGCCCTGCCGGTGCGCACCAGCTCCGGCGCGAGGTACCCCATGGTGCCGACCACATGCGTGGTCTTGGCAGGCGCTCCATGGTCGTACAATCTCGCGAGGCCGAAGTCGCCTAGCCGACCGTTCATCTCGCCGTCGAGGAGCACATTGCTGGCCTTGATGTCCCGGTGGATGACGACCTGCTCCCAGTCCTCGTGCAGATAGAGCAAGCCGGACGCGACGCCTTTGATGATCCGGAGCCTCTGAGCCCAGTCGAGAGCGGTCTCCTCGCCATGGCCGTGCAAGTACTTGTCCAGGCTGCCGTTTGGCATGTAATCGTATACCAGCAAGAGCTCCCCTTTGCGGCGGCAATAGCCGAGCAGCTGGACGAGGTTACGGTGCCGGAGGCGGCCGATGCTGACGACCTCGGCGATGAACTCCTTCATCCCCTGTTTCGACTCGTGCGACACCCTCTTCACGGCGACCTCGGAGCGGGACCCTGGGAGTAGGCCCATGTACACGCTCCCGAACCCTCCGGTACCCAGCAGCCGCTTGTCCTTGAACCCGGCGGTGGCGTGGTACAGGTCCTTGAACGCGAACCGATGGGGCCCGAATTCCACCTCCCAATCTTCGCGCACCTCCGCGTACCTGAGACGGCGGCGGAGGACCAGGAGACCGACTCCGACCGCCGCGAGGACGGCGGCCGTGGTGACGATCGGCAGCACGATGGCGAGCGGTTTCGTCCGAGGCTTGAGGCCGATGCGGGGCAGCTTCGGCAGCTTGGCGTAGTCGAGCGCTGGAGCGGCGCCGCCGTCCAGGCTGAAGCTCCAGCCTAGCACATAGTTCTTGCACAGCACGATGCTGGACCCCGACGAGAAGCCGACGTACGCCGTGTCGGCGATGATCGTCGAGAGGTTAATCCTCGTGGACAGGAGCGGCCTCTTGGGCCGGGGCGACCGCGCCGGAGCCGTGGCCACGGTAATTTCAGTGGTCGCGGCGTCGTAGTCTACCCATACCTGCATCGGGTGCCGGCTCGCCAGGCCCAGGTTCTGGAACGTGCCGGTGGCGTCGTCGTAGTAGCCCGCCGTGGCGGCCGCCGAGGAGTTGAGGCTGTTGACATCGATGCCGACGTGGTTGTCGTTCATGTCCTGGAACTCCGTGTTGCGCACGGTGTCCAGCTCGACGGCGAAGACGTGGTTCTGCGGGTCGCCGTTGTTGCTGGCGTTGAACATCCCTAGGTACTGCTGCGCCGTCGCCGTAGACAGGTCCCTGCTGCTCGGCGCCACTAGGAACGCCAACCCGCTCGTGCTCAGGTCGATCAGATCCGACACGATAGCGAACACGAAGGTAGTCGAGAAGGAGGACATGACGGGCGCGCCGCCACCCGACGGTGGACGGTGGAACCTGACGGGATCCGGGTGGAAGGCGTGGGCTATGTTCAAGTTGGTGTCGTTGGTGAGCAGCAGCAGCCCGTCCGGCGTGACGCTGGCTATGCCGTCGAGGGCCAGCCCGGCGGTGACGAAGCCTTCATAGGCGAACTCCACACCGCCATCGACGCCCACTGCCACAACAAGCAGCTGGGCCTGGGCGAGTAGCAGCAGTAGCAATTGCTTGGGAAGCATGTCGCCCTCCACCCCTCGCGCTCTGCTATCCCACCTCAAACTTTGAGGGTCACGACTCACGACTCACGAGCAACACAAGGAGGCAGCTGCTAGGAAGCTACTGGTCTACTACTTAGCTATCAAGGAATGACGGTCAACGGTCACCATGACAGCGGCCTGCCATGGCAGCTTCCTGGAGTATTGTGACCACACTACTGCAGTGTGATGCTGATACGCCTATTAGCAAAATCTCGTCAACATTTTCATCTTGAAATGTCGGACCGAAAACAATCAGACCTCCTTTGATTCATAGGATTTTTAAAGGAATTATGTAGGACTAGGAGACATGCCCGCGCGTTGCTGCGGAAAAAATATTCTAATGCATTTTAGAACGATTGATTTACGGTTATTTATATAGTATAAGATTCTGGAGTTTGTAGTACTTTAGAGTTTTCAGGCGGCAACAGTATGGAAAATAACCTTTTAAAACTTACAACTCGGATACCTTTGAATTGTGCAACAATATATATAGTCTACGAGGCTTGCTCCAGTATAACCCCCTCCCTCAAACTCAACTAAGCTCAACCGGTACTTTTTAGGCCCATGTCCAAACCCGAATCCAAAACAACGTATGTCTACGTGTAGGCATACTATCACCGCAAGACAGTCCGACGCGGGAAGCAAGACAGTCCGGCGCAGCAAGACAGTTCGGCGCGGGGTCCGCAAGACAGTCCGGCGCCACAAGATAGTCCGGTGAGGGCATCGCAAGGCAGTCCGACGGGGGAACAACAAGACAGTTCAGCGCCACAAGACAGTCCGGCGAGGGCACCACAAGGCAGTCCGGCGCCGCAAGACAGTTCGGTGTAGGCGGCGCAAGACAGTCCGATAGGTCTCGTTCCTGACCCGACGGACATTCCGCCCAAATTGCCTCGGGCTGTCTGGGGCGGACTGTCGGATCTCGCCGTTGCGCCGCCGTCTAGCCTACACGCCGCCCCACCCGTGCCGGCACGCACCTATGAGGCATTGTCGAGGCTCGTGTCCTCTAGATCGTGGCCGGCCAGCCCCGCCATGACGTTTCTCCTGCCCGGCGGCCACAACCGCCACCATGCGGAAGAGTTGCCACCAATGATCCGCTACGTATGTAATCATATATATACGTATGCAACATATTCGTATAATTTAGTTGGACCATACGGGTTTTATACAGGGCTACATATACCCGTTTAATATTAATAACGAAGGGGTATCAAGCGATCTCAGCCGTTCTTGTGTTTAAATTTGCTACGAGTTTAGGGGAGGGGGTTGTACTGGAGCAAACGCCATAGTCCATAATTAAAATCAAATTGAGTGCATAAGAAGAATTATGGTAGAAGAGATTTTTCCATATGTACTCATAGGAAAGGTGGCACCTGCAGCAGCGCGCGGGGAAGATGGAGGCACTATAGGTGGGCTGTGGGCACGAGAAACGCATTGATAGGCTATCGATGGAGAGTCCAAAGTTTCATCGCAGTTTTGAGTCCTATATTCGATCACGTGAGGTGCTACATCTATCTATGGTTTTCTTCTCTAATTGTTTTTCGTGAATAGTTTTTTCATCACAGAATTGACACATCGAAACATTATTGATCATCGAACATACAAATTTATTCAATGTAATAAGAGAATTGATAAATTAGTTTATATTTTTGCGTTTCAAGTTGTTGAATTTCATACACGTATATTCCATGTCATATATGTTTGTGGTATTAAAAAAAAACTATGTCTAGTTGTCCCACCCTAACGTAAAATCCTGGATTCACCACTATTGAGCGGGCTTGTACGATCTAAACACGTGATCTAAATTTCTGAACCTCGAGTGCTGCCATTCATCCATGACAATTGATGAGAAGGAAATGCTGTGACTCGAGGGGGGCCCTGCCATTCTGTTGCAATCGGTGCGCATGCACATCTCGCCGTGGTTTACCAATGTGACCATGTCCACCATTGCGTAAACTCTGTCATCTGTCTCTTTGTTTTGTTCATGCAAGCTGCAATGTCGACAGGTTGTAGCACATTGAATTATGCTTGAGGTTCAACTCCTTTTGTTCTGTCGTGCATGCATTGAAGTGCATGTCTTTTAATTTCGTTTTGCCTTGGATCAGCGTCATATATAGGCTGGAGGACAGCAGATTGAATGATCGAACGAGCCAGAGCACGGGATCTGCACTTTCCTTTCCAGCCACGACACCAAACAGAAGAAAGCCCACAGACCGATCAGCAAAAGCACTCGCGGACGGACGTACAGACCGGCGGCCGCATCCGCCTAGTTGAAAATTGGTGGCATGCCGGCGACGTAGGACAGCATGTGGAGCACGAAGTCGGCGAGCTGCGCATCGAGGCTGCTGTGACTGGCACCAGGGAGCCAGCGGCAGCGGCATCGTGACTCGTGAGAGCCAAGTACAATGGAGCTCAGTTGCGCTTGCCTCTCTTCCTACGGCCCTCCTTCGTCACGCGATGGCTGGGAACGACGACGCTGGAGGATTGGGAAGAACTGGATCAGGGAAATCGGACCATGCATTCGAGCGTGTCGACCTTGCCCCGCCTTGAGCCGCTTGTGGTACTATTTCCATGGCGGATTTGGATCAGTGCGCCCCTCGCGAGGGGAGGACGAGCGCCAGCGAATCAGGTGAGCGGAGATTGTTTGTATGAAACTAACATCATTAGAAAGTGTTTTTCAATACGAATCCAACGATACTAATTACATATAATATAACCAAGATTTTGTTGCTCAATTTTTATGGTCATAGTTCATCTTGAAATACGCGTGTGCCTTATTTCTTGGAACGGAGGTAGTACTATATTTGGAGGATGACAGCGGGACAGCCTGGGCGGCAGGAGGCCAGGCTCGGGGTTGCGCCGTCCAGTATGCAAAGTTGGTGGCCGGGGTCGATTGACCAGCACAGATCGTGGGCACGCGTATAAGTAAGAGGAGAGAAGGAGATTGGATTGGATTAGAGAACGGACACGATGTAGGAGAAGCTTCATCCGGTGAGCATACACCAGAACGTGAAACCGGAAGGTCCACCTTGTACAAACCGGTAGATAACTTCGGGTCGCGGAGGTGGGTAATTTCAGCCAAAAACGGGGGTTATTTTTGACGAACCAACAAGAAACCTTATTTTCTTTATTATTAGGTATAGATATAGACTAGCAGAAGTGCCCGTGCGTTGCACCGGAGAGCACCAAAAGTTACTAAAATTAATTTTTATTAGCAAAACTTGACCTTAAAAATTAATTACTGGAAATTTCAATTTTCTTGGCAGGACTTGTCTACGGAAAATATATCATGATAGGTTTTTGTTTTGTTTTGAATTCCAATAGGGGAAAAGACTAAGAAGAAGTAGATATTGCTAACGTTTTCTTCATGGTTTATTTATATTTACATATAGTCAAAAGCAAGAGCATGTCGTGACTGTTCGAGGAGCCCAGTACGATTAACCTCCGCGTGATCACGAGTCAATTAATCTCACAATTAGAGAAATGTGAAAAAATTGTCTTCTATCAGTTCATCATATTTAGCCCAATATGAAAGCTCCAAAAATGTTGAAAGAAAAATATAATTAGCCTCTTTGTTTACTCATACCATCTTTGTGGTAGTTGATTAGGTACTTGTAAAAATTTACACCTTTTTTCTCAACATGAACGAGGATGTAGCCCAGCTCGTTTCCTTTATTTTAGCCCAAATAGAAACATATCCCAGCTGTTTTAGTAAAAAAAATATAGGAGAAGACTTCCCACCCAGTCAGACCCAGCTGGCCCAGCCGGAGGACACCTAAGCCCCACATGTCACCCTAGTGAGGAAAACCGGTGCCCCTTGTATTTTTCCACTCCACCCCCGTCGTCGGACATTTGCAAAAAACCCCTACTCTATCTTCTTTTTCGTTCTAGTCCTCCCACCACCACTCTCTCTCTCTGCTCATGCGAGGAGAGGCCCGAGTCCCCGTCACCCTCCTTCGGTCCTTTCCTCCTCGATTCCGTCCTCCCCACACCGCGAGGAGAGCGCCGTAGCCTCCCCGTCTCCTTGCCGCGCGTCTCCTCCTCCGCGCCGCGGCGCTCGACTCCACGATGCTCCCCGGCCTTAGGCGTCCCTACACCTTCATGTAACATTCTTTGACCCCCGCTTGTCGCCAACCTCGCGCGTGGTTCGATGAGGGCGCATTGCGCGGCTGGTCGGCCCTCCCCTCGCTAGTCTCGTACGGAGCGCGCGTTGCGGGTTGCGGTCTGGGCACGACATGGATGGGCGGAAGCGGTGGGGCGAGGTCGTGCGGGCCTTGGCAGGGCGAAGCGTGGGTGGGCGGCGGGCGGCGTTGACCAGTTGCTGGCCGAGGCGAGCGGAGGTGTTTTGTGCGGGGGCGGGAGAACCAGGCGCGTGGGCCAGGTGGCGGCGGGGTGTGTAGGTGGTGGCCGGGCAAAAAGAAAAACTAAACGAACCGGTACCGTGGCATTTTTATGTATTCTAAGTTTATCGCATTAATCAACAATAGTTAGGTGTGCCTTTATTGGCTGATCTACCCACCGATTCGATCACGCTAGAGCGTACATGAGGCAGTGCCACATCAATATACCATTGGCATTGATGGTTAAATTAATTCAGTTTAATTGTATTATAAAAGTTATCCCCAAATAAACTCTAATATACATGGTACCAAGATATAAAATTACATCCGTTGTCATCCATTTAGATGTGATATTAAAATATGAAAACAAAACACAATGGCTCACAGGAAGCATGCGACACCTCCTATGCCACTCATTTTCTTCTTATCCTTTCACCTAAGGAGGCCGTACAGCACAGGGCGCTCGAAGCTCCCTGTCCCATCCGATTTAGCGTCGCTGCCTTCAATCCAGGCGGTTTGCTTTCCTGAGATTTTCCTTCCTTCCTCCCTCTTTAGGGTCGCTGGAGGTCGCCGCCAATCGCAGCGGGTTTTTTTTTCGCAATTTCTCCTTTGATTTGTTTTCCTGAGATTTTTTCCTTCCTTCCTCTTTAATTTGTTTTCGTTTCCTTTCTCATGCCACCAGCCCTTGCAATTACTCTTTTAAATCCGCTCTACATTACATCTTTAGATCATAGAATGATGTTGCTGGTAATGGCTTGTTTCAATTCAGAAAACGTACGGATATAAAGTGGTGGGATTTCTTATACGGGAACGAGGTGGGACTATATTTAGGTGTAGAGTCAGATTGATAATTTGTTCCATGCTAGTAAATCGTCCTGATCGTTTCTTTTGCTCGTTAATTGGGCCGTTCAGTCCGCAGCCTAACCCAGGAACGACGCCCACAGCGCCCACCGTCCCGATGCGCACCACCGCGGCACCGCCCGCTTCATTCCCCAAAGATTTTTCCTTGCCCAATCTCTCCCATTCCAATTTCTTGCATGACGGGGCGGCGGCGTCCCGTTCCTACGGCCTGTGCGTGAGGTTTGCGATGCGGGCGCGCGCTCGCCGTCCTCCTTTGCTTCTGCTGCCTCGCGTGCCTGTCCTTCACCGGCGCCGGCGTTGCCATCGCTGCTGCTGAGACGAGAGGCCGCCGATTTCCGCCGCCGCACGGAGGGAGCTCCCGCGCCACAGATGTGTTGGGTCGAATCAAACTATGTCCGCTGCCTCTTAGTCCTAGGCCAGGGGCTGCGCCAGGCAGGTAGGCGTCCTCGCCGTGGAGCTCCAGGGCTACCGAACCTGGGTAAATATCTCTCCCCATTTGTTTGGTATCCGATATGATTCAGCCCAATATTACCTGCGGGGTAGAAAAATGGCGTGAAATTATCGAACCTTGGGCCATGATATGCACGGGTTGCCCATTTTCAAGATCCACAACGAATGGAGAATCTCTACTCCTAATATAAGGAAACCCTATTGGTACTTTATTGAGCGGACACCAGAGTACATATGGTCAAATGAACCCATGGGCGGAGCCCAATTGAACTACTAGGGAGGAAACTTTTTTTAGAAGTAATTACCATAAAGAAAAAAGCCTATGCAATAGGCTGGGCAGGTGTGCTGCATCAGGGTCAGCCCACTCCAGGCCTGGTCGCTCCTATCGAACTCTCACGCGCGGGCGCAGGCGTGCTGCTCGCAGCTCGGCCGGGCGATCGCCGGACGTTGCGCCAGGCAACTGCGTCGCCCACCTCCATTCTGTCCACCCCTCCGTCAAGATCAATATCGCCGAATCAACACTCGTCCCCTGACTCGTCCTTCCGGTAATTTCCTAAGTTTTCCTCTATTCGTTTGCCAATTTTTTTGCTAACAAGGATATAGACTATGGGGACGATTTTATGCATGGTGTTCATGTATATATGCAGCGCCTGTATGAATTACGATGTATCATTTTCTTTGTCAAATTTTAGATTCTCATGTAAAGCAAAGATTACCTTTTCGAAGCCATGATTAGTTGAAGAACTCTTTCAATAAAGGTAATTTTTTGGAAGTTCGTGACTTCTTAGCTGAGTATGATCCAGTTGCAGGCAAGGGTATGAAAAAGATGCTGCAAAGAATGATATGATGGGTTGCTGGGAGGTCCAGAAAGATATTGCTGAAGTTTTTGCACATGTTTTGCCTTCCATCTATTCTCAAAGAAGCTGAAATAATGTGTTTTGTTTGCTTGTTGATGAATCCAGCGATGTCTCTTGCAAAGAACAAATGGTAGTGGCCTTGCGGTATGTTGTTAGTTTAGAGGATTCTAAAGAGAGTTTTCTTGGTCTTATTCATGTGAAAGAAACACCATCTTCATACCTCAAGACTGCAATTGATTCTCTATTTGCAAAATATAAGCTGATTAACAATCAACTTAGATGGCGTTGACAATGGCGCAGCGGCGCCCCCTAGTGCCGCGCCTCCGTCGGTATGCCGTTTCGCCTCACCACCGTTGGTGTTTCAGAGGGCGCGACAAACACCGGTCCCCAGGGCGCCGGTTCCTTTGGCACGGCCGAGGACGCTGGGGGAGTTCCTCGAAGCTGAAAAGTCGCGCTCTGACGCTCTTCTTCAAACCCCAGCGGTGAGGAGGAGGCTGGTGGAACTAAACTTCCAACCACGCCGCAGTTCACGGATCGCAAAGCTACCGGGTGGGATGAACGCCGAGATGAAGGCGGTGCGTAACCTGATGCGCAAGCTTGGCCTACTCTCTGGGGATGAGGCGCCGTCAGAGGCTACCCTTGATGCTTACCACAAGATGTACGAGCTCCCCTTGACGGATGACATGATCGAGGCTATCGCGGAGTTCTACGGATGGACGCTCTCTTCGATCAGAGGCTGCTCCCCGCCGATGATGGGGATGTCAGGTGGTCGCCTCGTGGAGGCATGACCCTGACATGGGTTGTTCGGGTGTTTTTTATCGCTTCAATGTTATACGAACCTAAGGTGATGGTGGCCAACGTGCGGGGCCTTAATGACCGCGCGAGGCGTACGGGTGTTAGGAGTGTAGTAGGTACTACGGGTGCGTCTATTGTCTGTCTCCAGGAGACAAAGCTATCAGTTGTAACCCCTGCCATTGTTATGGAAGCGCTTGGCGCAGACTTTGATGCGTACTTCTGCTTGCCTGCGTCTGGTACTCGGGGTGGGGTGATTGTGGCCTGGATAAGCAGGGTGGTGCAGCTCGACAGCGCCCACATAGGTGCTAATAGTATCACTGCTAGGGTGGCACCCTTGGGAGGGGAACCATGGTGGTGGCTTACCTGTGTTTACGGGCCACAGGCGGAGGCGAACAAGATCGCCTTCCTGGATGAGCTTCGCGGTATTCGTGGAACCCACCAACGCCCATGGGCGCTTTGTGGGGACTTCAACATGATCTACCGGGCGGAGGACAAGAGCAACGGTAATCTAAACCGTAGGATGATGGGCAGATTTCGCCGCTTCCTGAACGACTGCGGATTGAAGGAGATCTACCTGCATGGTCGACGGTACACATGGTCGAACGAGCGTGAAACCCCCACGCTTGTACGGCTTGACCGGGTGTTTGTCACGGTGGCTTGGGAGGAGCTCCACAGTAGCTGCAGCTTGCGCTGCTTGGCGACGGTTGTGGCTGACCATTGCCCCCTCCTCCTTGACTGCACCACACAGTTGGCGGGGCGGAAGAGGTTCCAGTTCGAACGTTTCTGGCTGCGGCTTGATGGGTTCGACGAGGTGGTCCAGAGCGCCTGGGATGTGGTCCAAGGAGACACTGACCCCTTCCGGCGGCTCACCGCTAAGTTGAAACTCACTGCGCGCCGTCTTATGAGCTGGAGCGACAAAAAGGTTGGATGCATCAAACTGCAGCTTATGATAGCGCGGGAGGTGGTATTGAGGTTGGACGCCGCCATGGAATCCCGACTGCTCACCCCCGATGAGCGTCGACTCCGGGCGCACCTCAAGCAAGCCTACCTAGGGCTGGCCTCACTCGAGCGGACGATGGCTCGCCAGCGGGCAAAGATAGCATGGCTAAGGGAGGGGGACGCCAACACGGCCTTCTTCCACCAGCATGCGGCCTACAGGCGCCAGAAGAACGTGATTCATAGCTTGAGGGTGGATAACGCTGTTCTCTCCGACCACGCGGCCATGGCTGAAGCTACCTTCGCGCACTTTGAGGGCCTGCTGGGCAATTCGGTGGCGAGGGCGCACTCGCTGGATTTGGACTTCTTGGGAACCACACCAGAGGACCTATCCGAGCTCGAGGTAGCGTTCACGGAGGAGGAGGTGTGGGAAGTAATCAGACACCTGCCACCAGGAAAGGCGCCCGGCCCCGACGGGTTCACGGCTAAGTTCCTTGATACGTCCAATTTGCATCACTATTTTATATCATAATTTGCTGTTATTCATTGATATATTTCATATTGGGACACAATACTTATGTTATTTCATCTATTTTGCATGTTTCATCATTATTGGAGGATCAAGCACCGGAGCCAGGATTCTGCTGGAAAAAGCACCGTCAGAATGCAATATTTCGGAAGATCAACCGTGGAAGGAAATTATACCAAAAATCCTATTTTCCCAGATGACGAAGGAAGCCGGAAGGGGGAGCCAGGTGGACCCAAGGTGGGCCCACACCACAGGGCGGCGCGGCCCATGGCCTGGCCGCGCCACCTGGTGGTGAGGGGGCCCCACGACCTCTTTCGCCTCCTTTTCTTCGCGAAATCCTTCGTCCCGAAGACCTAAGCCACAGAAGGTACCTCGCGAAGAGTTACAGCCGCCTCTGCGGGGCGGAGAACACCAGAGAGAAAAGAGCTCTTCGGCGGCTGAGATCCGCCGGGGAAATTCCCTCCCGGAGGGGGAAATCGACGCCATCGTCACCGTCATCGAGCTGGACATCATCTCCATCACCATCATCATCATCTTCATCATCATCACCGCTGTTTCCACCGCTGTCTCCACCGCTGCACATCGTCACCGCTGTAGCAATTTGGGTTTGATCTTGATTGTTTGATAGGGGAAACTCCCCCGTTGTTGATTTCTACTTGTTATTGATGCTATTGAGTGAAACCGTTGAACCAAGGTTTATGTTCAGATTGTTATTCATCATCATATCACCTCTGATCATGTTCCATATGATGTCTCGTGAGTAGTTCGTTTAGTTCTTGAGGACATGTGTGAAGTCTAAATGTTAGTAGTGAAGTATGGTTGAGTAGTATTCAATGTTATGATATTTAAGTTGTGGTGTTATTCTTCTAGTGGTGTCGTGTGAACGTCGACTACACGACACTTCACCTTTATGGGCCTAGGGGAATGCATCTTGTACTCGTTTGCCAATTGCGGGGTTGCCGGAGTGACAGAAACCTGAGCCCCCGTTGGTATATCGATGCAGGAGGGATAGCAGGATCTCAGAGTTTAAGGCTGTGGTTAGATTTATCTTAATTACTTTCTTGTAGTTGCGGATGCTTGCAAGGGGTATAATCACAAGTATGTATTAGTCCTAGGAAGGGCGGTACATTAGCATAGGTTCACCCACACAACACTTATCAAAACAATGAAGATTAATTAGCCATATGTAGCGAAAGCACTAGACTAAAATCCCGTGTGTCCTCAGGAACGTTTGGTCATTATAAGTAAACAAACCGGCTTGTCCTTTGTGCTAAAAAGGATTGGGCCACTCGCTGCAATTGTTACTCTCGCACTTTACTTACTCGTACTTTATTCATCTGTTACATCAAAACCCCCTGAATACTTGTCTGTGAGCATTTACAGTGAATCCTTCATCGAAACTGCTTGTTAGCACCTTCTGCTCCTCGTTGGGATCGACATTCTTACTTATCGAAGATAATACGATACACCCCCTATACTTGTGGGTCATCAAGACTATTTTCTGGCGCCGTTGCCGGGGAGTGAAGCGCTATTGGTAAGTGGAATTGGTAAGAGAAACTTTTACTGTTAGTGCTGATTTTATTTCTGCCTGCTGCTATAATTCATTATGGAGAGATCTTCTCTCGAATGTTTGTTTGGAAAATCTACTACTACTGCAAAGGTAGTGGATAAGGCGCCAGGTGAGGAAGAGATACCATACAAAATACCTATGAAAATTATTGAACGTGTAGTGGATAACCGTTATACAGGGGATGGAACTGTCCACCCTGGAGATCATTTACTATTTTTACATGAATTATGCGGTTTATTCAAGTGTGCAGGTATTGCTATGGATGAAGTGAGGAAGAAATTATTCTCTATATCGCTATCTGGTAAAGCGGCGCATTGGTATAAATTATTGGATAATGGGGATTCTCTTGAATGGAATGATATTGTGCCCCGGTTTTATTCTAAGTTCTATCCTTCAAGTGAAATTCATAAGGATCGGAACCGCATATATAATTTTTGGCCTCATGATGGAGAGAGTATTGCCCAAGCGTGGGGGAGATTGAAGTCTTTAATGCTCAAATGCCCCATTCATGAGCTTCCTGGTAATGTTATTATTGATAATTTCTATGCAAGACTTTCTTTTGAAGACAAGACCTTCTTTGGATACTTCTTGTTCGGATCATTCACGCGCAATAAGGAAGAGTTTAAAAGGGACCTTCTTAATCGGATCCAGGAAAATACTGAAGGATGGGAAATCGACAAAGAAAGAGAATCAGGTATAAATTATGATTACAAATGCATTGAAGCTTTTATGGAAACTGATAAATTTCGTAATATGAGTGCTACTTATGGTCTTGATTCTCAAGTTGCTGCAAATCTTTATAAAGCTTTTGCCTCTCATTATGAATTGCCTAAGAAGAATTTTGATAAGTTTCATGAACCCTATAAAGATAAAATTGATTCATCTATAAATAAATGTGTTGTAGTTGAAACTATGGATCATGTTATTCCTGAAGCTTATATTGAAAAAACTCCTTTCCCTGCTAAAATGAAGGAGTACTCTGTTATAAATAGTGTGGTTCATAAAAGTGAAAAGAAAGCTATAGAACCTGAAGAACAAATAAAAGTTGAACCTGCTGTTGCAATAGTTAAAGATCTTGTGACTGAAAATGTAGAGGATGGTCATATTATTTTCTGTGAAGATGCTTCTAATATTGTTTCACATCCTAATAAACCCAAGCAAGCTAGTGTTCCTATGCTATCTGTTAGAATTGGTGATCATTGCTATTATGGTTTATGCGATATGGGTGCAAGTGTTAGTGCTATTCCTTATGAGCTTTACACGGAGATTATGCACGAAATTGGTTCTTGTGAACTTGAAGATATTGATGTGGTTATTCAGCTGGCTAATAGAGAAACTATCTCTCCGATTGGTATTGTTCGAGATGTGGAAGTTCTATGTGGTAAGATTAAATATCCTGCTGACTTTTTGGTACTTGGTTCTGCTGCTAGTGATTATTGTCCTATCATTTTTGGTAGACCTTTTCTAAATACTTGTGGAGCTATTATAGATTGCAAGAAAGAGAAAATTTTGACTAAATTTGCTGGTGAATCTTATGAGTTTAACTTCTCTAAATTTACCAAAACTCCTTATAAAATTGATCCGCCTAATGATGATTTTAAAATGGAACAGTGTGCATCTATTGTTCTTGTTCCTACTAATCCTTTGCAGCAACATTTGGAGAGTAGCGAGAGTGAAGTTTTTAGGAAAGAAAGAGATGAGCTTGAGGAAATTTTTCTTCGCCAACCTATTCTTAAGCATGATTTACCGGTGGAAGATTTGGGTACAACACCACCACCAAAGGAAGATCCTTTCTTTGATTTAAAACCTTTGCCTTATAATCTTAAATATGCTCATATTGATGATAAGAAAATATATCCTGTTATTATTAGTTCTACGCTTACAGAGTTTGAAGAAGAAAGGCTATTGGAAATATTGAAAAAACACCGAGGTGCTATTGGCTACACTCTTGATGACTTGAAGGGGATTTCTCCCTCTATTTGCCAACACGCCATTAATATGGAAGATGATGCGAAGCCTGTTGTTGAACCTCAGCGTCGTCTAATTCCTAAGATGAAGGATGTGGTAAGAAATGAGGTATTACGACTTCTTGAAGCTGGTATTATATATCCTATTGCTGATAGTAGATGGGTTAGTCCTGTGCATTGTGTTCCTAAAAAAGGAGGAACGACTGTTGTGCCTAATGATAATGATGAGCTCATACCTCAAAGAGTAGTTGTAGGTTATAGAATGTGCATTGATTTTCGTAAAGTTAATAAAGTTACTAAGAAAGATCATTATCCTTTGCCTTTTATTGATCAAATGTTAGAAAGGTTATCCAAAAACACTCATTTTTGCTTTCTTGATGGTTATTCTGGATTTTCACAAATTGCTGTTAAAACTAAGGATCAAGAGAAAACCACTTTCACTTGTCCCTATGGAACCTATGCTTATAGACGTATGCCTTTTGGTTTATGTAATGCTCCTGCTACTTTTCAAAGATGCATGTCTGCTATTTTTCATGGCTTTTGCGAGAGTATTGTAGAGGTATTCATGGATGATTTTTCTGTCTATGGGAATTCTTTTGATAATTGTTTGCGGAACCTTGATAAAGTTTTGCAGAGATGTGAAGAAACTAACCTTGTTCTTAATTGGGAGAAATGCCACTTTATGGTTAATGAAGGGATTTTATTGGGACATAAAATTTCCGAGAGAGGTATTGAAGTTGATAGAGCTAAAGTTGAAGCAATAGAGAAGATGCCCTATCCTAGGGATGTTAAAGGTATTCGTAGTGTTCTTGGTCATGCTGGGTTTTATAGGAGGTTTATTAAAGACTTCTCTAAGATTTCAAAGCCTCTTACTAATCTTCTTCAAAAACATGTACCTTTTGTTTTTGGTGATGATTGTAAGGAAGCTTTTGAAACTCTAAAGAAAGCCTTAACAACTGCTCCTATAGTTGAACCTCCTGATTGGAACTTACCATTTGAAATTATGTGTGATGCTAGTGATTTTGCTGTAGGCGCTGTTCTTGGACAGCGAGTAAATAAAAAATTGAATGTTATTCATTATGCTAGTAAAACTCTTGATGCTGCTCAAAGAAATTATGCTACTACTGAAAAAGAATTGTTAGCTGTAGTCTTTGCTTGTGATAAGTTTAGATCTTATATTGTTGATTCAAAAGTTACTATTCATACTGATCATGCTGCAATCAGATACCTTATGCAAAAGAAAGATGCTAAGCCAAGGCTTATTAGATGGGTGCTTCTGTTGCAAGAATTTGATTTACATATTGTAGATAGGAAAGGTGCTGATAATCCTGTTGCTGATAATTTGTCTAGATTGGAAAATATTTCTTATGATCATGTTCCTGTCAATGATAGCTTTCCAAATGAACAATTGGCTGTAATAAAGGTGAGCTCGCGAGACAGTCCTTGGTATGCTGATTATGCTAACTTTATTGTTTCCAAGTACTTGCCTCCGACCTTTTCAGCTCAGCAAAGGAGGAAATTCTTTTATGACTTGAGGCATTATTTCTGGGATGACGCACACTTATATAAAGAAGGAGTGGATGGTTTTCTGCGAAGATGTGTTCCCGAATATGAACAACAAGAGATATTGAGTAAATGTCATGGTAGTGCCTATGGAGGACATCACGCCGGAGAAAGAACCGCGCAAAAGGTTCTACAATCAGGTTTTTATTGGCCGACTCTCTTCAAAGATGCAAGAAAGTTTATTTTATCTTGTGATGAATGCCAAAGGGTTGGTAATATCTCCAGACGCAATGAAATGCCTATGAATTATACTCTTGTTATTGAACCGTTCGACTGTTGGGGATTTGACTTCATGGGACCTTTTCCCTCTTCAGAAGGTAACACTCATATACTTGTTGCTGTTGATTATGTTACTAAATGGGTGGAAGCCATACCTACAAAAAGTGCTGATGGTGAGACCTCTTTAAGAATGCTTTTAGATATTATTTTTCCTCGATTTGGAGTTCCTAGATATATTATGACTGATGGAGGTTCTCATTTTATTCATGGTGGTTTTAGAAAAACCCTTGCTAAATATGGTATTAATCATAGAATTGCTTCCGCTTATCATCCTCAAACTAGTGGGCAAGTAGAATTATCAAATAGAGAAATTAAATCTATCTTGCAAAAGACTGTTAATAAAACTAGAAAGAATTAGGCTAGTAAATTGAAGGAAGCACTATGGGCTTATAGAACTGCTTATAAAAATCCCATGGGAATGTCACCTTATAAAATGGTTTATGGAAAAGCTTGTCATTTACCTTTAGAACTAGAGCACAAAGCTTATTGGGCTGTTAGAGAATTAAATAAAGATCCTAAACTTGCCGGTAATAAGAGATTGCTACAATTGAGTTCTCTAGATGAATGGAGAAGTGAAGCTTATGAAAATGCTAAACTCTTTAAAGAGAAAGTTAAAAAATGGCATGATAGAAGGATTATCAAAAGAGAATTTAATATTGGGGATAAAGTCCTATTGTATCGGTCTCGTCTCAGATTCTTTGCAGGAAAATTACTCTCGAAATGGGAAGGACCATATGTTGTTGAGGAGGTGTATCGTTCAGGAGCAATTAAAATTAGCTCTCTCCAAGGCAATGCCACACAAGTGGTGAATGGACAAAGACTCAAGCATTATATCTCAGGTGATTCTTACAATGTAGATGTTGATGTTATTCAAGTGGAAACACCAGAGGCTTTCATCAAAGGACAAATTGACAGTCCGCCAGAACTCGACTTTGAATAGGTAACAGTACTGGTAATAAAAAGTTCGCGATTTACTTTCCGAACAATGTTTTTGCTGTTTTTGGTGATACGTCTCCGACGTATCCATAATTTCTGTCGTTCCATGCTTGTTTTATGACAATACTTACATGTTTTGCTTACACTTTATGATGTTTTTATGCGTTTTCCGGAACTAACCTATTAACGAGATGCCACAGTGCCAGTTCCTGTTTTCTGCTGTTTTTGGTTCCAGAAAGGCTGTTCGGGCAATATTCTCGGAATTGGACGAAATCAAGGCCAAACATCTTATTTTTCCCGGAACCTTCCAGAAAGTCAGAGGAGGGCCAGAGGGGTGCCCTGGGGGGCCCCACACGTGTGGCCGGCGCGGCCCAGGAGGGGGCCGCGCCGCCCTAGTGTGAGGAGGCCCCGTGGCCCCTCCGACTCCGACTCTTCGCCTATTTAAGCCCTGGAGACCTAAAAACGCGATACCAATTGACGAAGTCGCCAGAAACCCTCCAGAACGCCGCCACATCGCGAAACTCCGCCGCAGGAGCCAGAAGTCTCCGTTCTGGCACTCCGCCGGGACGGGGAATTGGAGGAGATCATCACCGCCATCACCACCGACGCCTCTCCATCAACCAGCAATGTTTCCCCCATCCATGTGTGAGTAATTCCCCCGCTGTAGGCTGAAGGGGATGGTAGGGATTGGATGAGATTGGTCATGTAATAGTGTTAGATTGCTAGGGCATAGTGCCTAGTGTCCGTAATTGGTACTTTGATGATATTGTTGCAACTTGTTATGCTTAATGCTTGTCACTAGGGCCCGAGTGCCATGATCTCAGATCTGAACATGTTATTGTTTCATCATGATATTCATTGTTTATGGTCTTACCTGCAAGTTGTATACACATGTCGCTGTCCGGAACCAATGGCCCCGAAGTGACAGAAATCGGGACAACCGGAGGGGATGGTAGTGATGTGAGGATCACATGTGTTCACGGAGTGTTAATGCTTTGCTCCGGTACTCTATTAAAAGGAGTACCTTAATATCCAGTAGATTCCCTTGAGGCCCGGCTGCCACCGGCTGGTAGGACAAAAGATGTTGTGCAAGTTTCTCATTGCGAGCATGTACGACTATAATTGGAACACATGCCTATTGATTGCTTTGTACTTCGACACCGTTTTATTATTATCTGCAAATGCCCTGCTATGATTGTTACATGAGTTTCTCTCATCCATGCAACGCCCGTTATCCGTCCCCGTGCCTACAGTATTTTAATCCTGCTGTTCACTATAATTACTACCGTCTCTCGTTACTCGTCTGCGTTATTTTACTACTGCTACTGCTATAAAACTGTTACTACTGATAAACTCTTGCGAGCAAGTCTGTTTCCAGGTGCAGCTGAATTGACAACTCAGCTGTTAAGGCTTCCAAGTATTCTTTGTCTCCCCTTGTGTCGAATCAATAAATTGGGTTATACTACCCTCGAAGACTGCTGCGATCCCCTATACTTGTGGGTCATCAAGACTGTTTTCTGGCGCCGTTGCCGGGGAGGCATAGCTCTACTCATAAGTTCACCTAGGGAGTACACTCTACCTCTCTTTCTGTTTTATTTTATTTTGTTTTGCTTAGTTTACTTTTTCCTAGTTTACTTGTGCTTAGTTTATTTCTGTCTAGTATTACTTTGCTTAGTTTACTTTTGTCTAGTTTATTTCAGTTTTGTTTTATTTTCCTCATATATCCAAAAATCCATAAAAATTTGAAAAACCGAAAAATTAAAAACTGCTGTTATGGGAGAACCAACAACCTACTTGGAGCTTATAGAATGTTATAATAATTATAGAGAATCAAGAACTGGTAAAATAATGAGTGCTATGATAGAAAAATTGAATACAATGGCTAGAATCTTGCTTAGACGCCATGATATAAACTGTTGCTCTCAACAGGATACTAAACATCTTAAATTTCAATGTGGCTTTAGTGAGGAATTTTTAATTAATAACTATAATCGGAATTGCTATATTCATTATGGGTTCGAAGAGGTAGAGCAATTTGTCATTTATGGGAGCCTCCGAGATAGAATCCTTCATGGTTGAGAATTATGAAACTTGTGCTATTTGTAAGGACCTTAAAGATTATGTCTCTACTATCCTTAATTCTTGCATAGAATGCTACAGTAGGAATCCTTATATCCTTGATTATAAAGAGAGACACATTAATGCACAAGAATGCACTCACAATTTGCAGGAACCGGTGGAAGAAGAAATTGATGAACCTGAAAACTCATTGGATGAAAAAGAGGAGGAAATTGATGAACCTGAAAGCTCATTGGATGAAAAAGAAGAGGAGAGCGACGAACAAAAGGAGGAAGAATGGATTAGCTACCCATGCCAACCTTCTAATGAGAGTAACTCTTTATCTCTTACACTATTTGATTGTCCTCCATGCTTACCGAAAAAGGTTGAATGGTATGTTCCTGTGGATTCTCTTGAAATATTACCTATGAGTAAAACTTGTGAGAATAATTATGCTACTGTTATATATGATAATCCATGCTACTTTGATAAATCTTATGATAATTCTTTGTTTGTGCCTGATGTCGAAATGCATGGTACTAAAGAATTTTGCTTGGCAAATGTTTATGATAAAGCTCTAGATGATGGTCCTATGTTACTTGATAATATTAATTGTACTACTAATGAAAATGGGATTGGAGAGTTCTTGACTTATTCTATGAGTCCCATATCTCTTGAGATTGATCAATCATCATGTTATATTATTGATAAAAGTGGATTTGAAAGTTTTGATTCCACTATTTTTGAACTTGATAAAAATTATGTGTTTGGGAATCATGAAAAGTATGCTGCATGTGATAGTTATATTGTTGAGTTTGTTCATGAAGCTACTGAAAATTATTATGAGAGAGGAAAATATGGTAGTAGAAATTTTCATGGTACTAATACACCTCTCTATATGCTGAAATTGTTGAAGTTACACTTGTTCTATCTTCTTATGCTTGTCACTTTGTTCTTCATGAATTTATTTGTGTACAAGATTCCTTTGCATAGGAAGCATGTTAGGCTTAAATGTGTTTTGAATTTGCCTCTTGATGCTCTCTTTTGCTTCAAATACTATTTCTTGCGAGTGCATCATTAAAACTGCTGAGCCCATCTTAACGGCTATAAAGAAAGAACTTCTTGGGAGATAACCCATGTGTTATTTTGCTACAGTACTTTATTTTATATTTGTGTCTTGGAAGTTGTTTACTACTGTAGCAACCTCTCCTTATCTTAGTTTTGTGTTTTGTTGTGCCAAGTGAAGCCTCTAATCGAAGGTTGATACTAGATTTGGATTTCTGCGCAGAAACAGATTTCTATCTGTCACGAATCTGGGCTGTTTTCTCTGTAGGTAACTCAGAAAAATATGCCAATTTACGTGCGTGTTCCTCAGATATGTACGAAACTTTCATTAGTTTTGAGTTTTCTGATTTGAGCAACGGAAGTATTTATTTAAAATTCGTCTTTACTGGCTGTTCTGTTTTGACAGATTCTGTCTCTGTTTTTTGCATTGTCTCTTGTGGACTTTAAGCGAGCTTTTCTAAACATAGAGAGCTGTAGCTAATGTTTTATTGAGTTCTTGCAATGTGTCACTACAGGACCAAGGTGGATTCAAATTTTTTGAGTACTAACCCCTCTAATGAAGTTTATGAGAAGTTTGTTGTGAAGGAAGTTTTCAAGGGTCAAGAGAGGAGGATGATATATGATCAAGAAGAGTGAAAAGTCAAAGCTTGGGGATGCCCCCGTGGTTCATCCCTGCATATTTCAAGAAGACTCAAGCATCTAAGCTTGGGGATGCCCAAGGCATCCCCTTCTTCATCAACTTATCAGGTTCCTCCCCTGAAACTATATTTTTATTCGGTCACACCATATGTGCTTTACTTGGAGCGTCTGTGTGCTTTTATTTTCATTTGTTTGTGTTTGAATAAATTTGGATCCTAGCAATCCTTGTGTGGGAGAGAGACACGCTCCGCTTTTTCATATGAACGCTTGTTCTTCGTTTTACTTTTAGTGTTCAATGATAAAAGTTGAAAGCTGTTATGGTTATTTGGTTGGAAAAAGAAAATGCCTCATATTGTCTTGGATAATTTGACACTTGGCAATTGTTTTGAGCTCTCAAGTAGATCATGATTAATCTCTTGCATCATGTAGTTTAAACCTATTAGTGGAGAACTACTGTAGAGCTTGTTAAAATTGGTTTGCATGATTGGTCTCTCTTAAGGTCTAGATATTTTCTGGTAAAAGTGTTTGAGTAACAAGGAAGACAGTGTAGAGTATTATAATGCTTGCAATATGTTCTTATGAAAGTTTTGCTGTACCGGTTTATACTTATGTTTGCTTCAAATAGCCTTGCTAGCCTAAGCCTTGTATCGAGAGGTAATACTTCTCATGCATCCAAAATCCTTGAGCCAACCACTATGCCATTTGTGTCCACCATAACTACCTACTACATGGTATTTCTTGCCATTCAAAAGTAAATTGCTTGAGTGCTACCTTTAAACAATTCAAAATGCTTCTCAATTTGTGTTTATGTTTTATAGCTCATGAGGAAGTATGTGGTGTTTAGCTTTCAACCTTGTCATTTACTTTTGACGGACTCTCATATGGACTAGTGGCACATCCGCTTATCCAATAATTTTGCAAAAAGAGCTGGCAATGGGATTCCCAGTCCCAAATTAATCAAACTAAATAGACACTCCTCCATGGTATGTGATTGTTGGACGGCACCCGAAGGATTCGGTTAGCCATGGCTTGAGAAAGCAAAGGTGGGGAGGAGTGTCATCATAATAAAACTAAAATAAAAAGGCACTCCTTCATGGTATGAGATTGTTGGCAGGCACCCGAGGATTCGGTTAGCCATGGTTTGTGTAAGAAAGGTTGGAAGGAGTGCCACATAAATATGCAATAATTCATGGGAGCCGCTCTTGAAAGTCCGGTTGGCGAGGTAGTTAGTGTACCCACTACCATTCGTTGACAACAACAAACACCTCTCAAAATTTTACTTTTATGCTCTCTATATGATTTCAAAAACTTAAAAAGCTCTAGCACATGATTTAATCCCTGCTTCCCTCTGCGAAGGGCCTTTCTTTTACTTTATGTTGAGTCAGTTTACCTACTTCCTTCCATCTTAGAAGCAAACACTTGTGTCAACTGTGCATTGATTCTTACATACTTGCATATTTGCATTCATCATATTACTCTATGTTGACAATATCCATGAGATATACATGTTGAAAGTTGAAAGCAACCGCTGAAACTTATATCCTCCTTTGTGTTGCTTCGATGCCTTTACTATGAACTTATTACTTTATGAGTTAACTCTTGTGCAAGACTTTTGATGCTTGTCTTGAAAGTACTCTCCATGAAAAGTTTTGCTATATGTTATCTACTTGTTAGCAACTATAGATCATTGCCTTGAGTCACTTCATTCATTTCATATGCTTTGTTATAGTATGATCAAGGTTATGTAAGTAGCATGTCACTACAGAAATTATTCTTTTTATCGTTTACCTGCTCGGGACGAGCAGGAACTAAGCTTGGGGATGCTGATACGTCTCCGACGTATCCATAATTTCTGTCGTTCCATGCTTGTTTTATGACAATACTTACATGTTTTGCTTACACTTTATGATGTTTTTATGCGTTTTCCGGAACTAACCTATTAACGAGATGCCACAGTGCCAGTTCCTGTTTTCTGCTGTTTTTGGTTCCAGAAAGGCTGTTCGGGCAATATTCTCGGAATTGGACGAAATCAACGCCAAACATCTTATTTTTCCCGGAACCTTCCAGAAAGTCAGAGGAGGGCCAGAGGGGTGCCCTGGGGGCCCCACACGTGTGGCCGGTGCGGCCCAGGAGGGGGCCGCGCCGCCCTAGTGTGAGGAGGCCCCGTGGCCCCTCCGACTCCGACTCTTCGCCTATTTAAGCCCTGGAGACCTAAAAACGCGATACCAATTGACGAAGTCGCCAGAAACCCTCCAGAACGCCGCCACATCGCGAAACTCCGCCGCAGGAGCCAGAAGTCTCCGTTCTGGCACTCCGCCGGGACGGGGAATTGGAGGAGATCATCACCGCCATCACCACCGACGCCTCTCCATCAACCAGCAATGTTTCCCCCATCCATGTGTGAGTAATTCCCCCGCTGTAGGCTGAAGGGGATGGTAGGGATTGGATGAGATTGGTCATGTAATAGTGTTAGATTGTTAGGGCATAGTGCCTAGTGTCCGTAATTGGTACTTTGATGATATTGTTGCAACTTGTTATGCTTAATGCTTGTCACTAGGGCCCGAGTGCCATGATCTCAGATCTGAACATGTTATTGTTTCATCATGATATTCATTGTTTATGGTCTTACCTGCAAGTTGTATACACATGTCGCTGTCCGGAACCAATGGCCCCGAAGTGACAGAAATCGGGACAACCGGAGGGGATGGTAGTGATGTGAGGATCACATGTGTTCACGGAGTGTTAATGCTTTGCTCCGGTACTCTATTAAAAGGAGTACCTTAATATCCAGTAGATTCCCTTGAGGCCCGGCTGCCACCGGCTGGTAGGACAAAAGATGTTGTGCAAGTTTCTCATTGCGAGCATGTACGACTATAATTGGAACACATGCCTATTGATTGCTTTGTACTTCAACACCGTTTTATTATTATCTGCAAATGCCCTGCTATAATTGTTACATCAGTTTCTCTCATCCATGCAACGCCCGTTATCCGTCCCCGTGCCTACAGTATTTTAATCCTGCTGTTCACTATAATTACTACTGCTGTCTCTGTTACTCTGCTGCTGTTATTTTACTACTGCTACTGCTATAAAACTTACCTCTTGATAAACTCTTGCGAGCAAGTCTGTTTCCAGGTGCAGCTGAATTGACAACTCCGCTGTTAAGGCTTCCAAGTATTCTTTGTCTCCCCTTGTGTCGAATCAATAAATTGGGTTATACTACCCTCGAAGACTGCTGCGATCCCCTATACTTGTGGGTCATCATTTGGAAAATATGAAAAATTACGAGATCGAAACGGAGTGGAGGAGACGCACGAGGGCGCCCCCCCATAGGCCGGCGCGGGCCCTACCCTGGCCGCGCCGCCCTATGAGGAGGCCGCCTCGTCGCCCCTCTCCGACTCTGGTTCGACCTGGTGCTTTCCTTTTGTTGAGAATTTTTTTGCTATATAATCCCCCGGACCCCTGGAGGTCCGTATATCGATTTCTCGACGTGTTTTGTTTCAAGCTGTTTCTGCCAGGATTTGTCTTTGATCTAGAAACACCATAGTCTCCCACAACAAGGACAAGGAGCCTTCGGAAGAAGGTATTCAAGACCCCGAGTTGAAGGAAGAAGTGAAGGAGGATGAAGAAGTCGAAGAAGTTCCGCAAGTACGCCCGCGCACCACCATTGCAAGCATCGGAGGGTTGTCAAACCCGTTCAACGCCAAGAAGAGCGCACGGATTAGCACCGGAGGAGGAGTTCCACGTCATTACCTAGCTCCAAAGACATCTTCTTCAGGCACTTACCATCCCTTCCGCAATCTAATCTACAATAATCAAATTGAAAGGACTCCCAAGGCAGCATTGCCTAGCAATTGGGATATAGATCGTTCTAACACTGCAGGAAGGACGAAGCCTGAAGCTGAAGGGTGGGAAAATAACTCCAAGAATTGGGACTCGCCGTCGGACATACTTCTTAATCGCGTCGAGCACAATTCGGAGATGATCCGCAACCTCATGTACAAGATTGATGAGCTTCAGGAGCTTGTGGAGAAGCTTGTGAGGAGTTCATCACCACCATCGCCGAAGGAGTAATTCATCATCGGTATTGGCATCCCCTTGGTTTGTTCCAAGCTTTGGGGAGTGCCGCGGTATCACATCATCACTATCTTTTACTTTTTACTGTCAAGTAGTGTCATATCATGAGTAGGGAAGTTATCATATAAGATGGGTTGCAGTATGGAAGTATCTCTCCTTTAGTTGGTTGTCTATGTATCCCTTGGTGTGAGTTATCGTTATGAAATATTAATGAGAAGTCTTATCACTTACATATTGCACATCTTATTTTAGGTTGCAATTCTATTTTATGATTTACCTTGTTCTTAGTATTGGTATCACTTTGAGAGCATCGAATAAATCTATTTGGTTTTGGCAAACTTAGCATTGGTCAATAGCAACAAAACTTTGAGGTTTAAGTAGAAAAGAGAAATACATGTAGTTTTTTCATTATCTTTCTTTCTTGTTAGCTCATAGCTTATTATTCTGAAGTTAAAATTGTTTGTGCTTACAAGGAAGCTGCATGATTGTTTCTATCACATGTATATTTGTTTGTTTCCCTCGACTCTTATGCTTGCTAATTAACCTTGCTAGCCAAAGACCTGTACTGAGAGGGAATACTTCTCGTGCATCCAAACTTTAACCCAAAACCTATGTCATTTGTGTCCACCATAACTACCTACTACATGGTATTTCCTGCCATTCCAAGTAAATACTTCACGTGCTACCTTTAAACAATTCAAAATTTACTATCTCTTATTTGTGTCAATGTTTTATAGCTCATGAGGAAGTATGTGGTGTTTTATCTTTCAATCTTGTTGGGCAACTTTCACCAATGGACTAGTGGCTTCATCCACTTATCCAATAATTTTGCAAAAAGAGCTGGCAATGGGATTCCCAGTCCCAAATTAACTAACCTAAATAGACACTCCTCCATGCTATGTGATTGTTGGCAGGCACCCGAGGATTCGGTTAGCCATGGCTTGTGTAAGCAAAGGTTGGGGGGAGTGTCATCATAATAAAACTAAAATAAAAAGGCACTCCTTCATGGTATGAGATTGTTGGCAGGCACCCGAGGATTCGGTTAGCCATGGTTTGTGAAAGAAAGGTTGGAAGGAGTGCCACACAAAAATAAAAATAAAATGGGAGCCGCTCTTTGAAGGTTTGTCTGGCAAGGGGGTTAGAGTCCCGCTACCAGTCGTTGACAACAACAAACACCTCTCAAAATGTTACTTTCATTCTCTTTATATGATTTCAAAACTGAAAAAGCTCTAGCACATGATTTAATCCCTGCTTCCCTCTGCGAAGGGCATGTCTTTTACTTTATGTTGAGTCAGTAAACCTGTTTCCCTCCATCTTATGCAAGCATTTGAGTTGTTGTGATCAAACCATCTATATTGTGATTTACTTCATCATGTCTTTTATTCTTCCTTGTTTAGTACAAGTTTTATCTGAATGAATATAGCTTTGCAAGTTATCAATGATCATTATGATTGAGTATGCAAGTTTACCATAAGCTTTAATATGAGAGCATTGCTCGATAGATAAGTATAACCTGTTAATTGTTCTCTGACCAAGAACGAAGTTTGCCATCACCAACTATGATTTCTTATGCACCTTTATTTGTGATTACCTTATACTTGTTTCAAGTTGAGTTATATGAGGAAGTTGTTTACTAGAATGATTTGTGTGAATGAATATGATGCTTCTTGTCCGTATTTTATTTATCGACTCTTCACTCCATAAACATGTGGTCCTGTTTACCGAGTTCAGTTTCGCTTGGGGACAAGTGAAGTCTAAGCTTGGGGGGAGTTGATACGTCCAATTTGCATCACTATTTTATATCATAATTTGCTGTTATTCATTGATATATTTCATATTGGGACACAATACTTATGTTATTTCATCTATTTTGCATGTTTCATCATTATTGGAGGATCAAGCACCGGAGCCAGGATTCTGCTGGAAAAAGCACCGTCAGAATGCAATATTTCTGAAGATCAACTGTGGAAGGAAATTATACCAAAAATCCTATTTTCCCAGATGACGAAGGAAGCCGGAAGGGGGAGCCAGGTGGACCCAAGGTGGGCCCACACCACAGGGCGGCGCGGCCCATGGCCTGGCCGCGCCACCTGGTGGTGAGGGGGCCCCACAGCCTCTTTCGCCTCCTTTTCTTCGCGAAATCCTTCGTCCCGAAGACCTAAGCCACAGAGGGTACCTCGCGAAGAGTTGCTGACCGCCTCTGCGGGGCGGAGAACACCAGAGAGAAAAGAGCTCTCCGGCGGCTGAGATCCGCCGGGGAAATTCCCTCCCGGAGGGGGAAATCGACGCCATCGTCACCGTCATCGAGCTGGACATCATCTCCATCACCATCATCATCATCATCATCTTCATCATCATCACCGCTGTCTCCACCGCTGCACATCGTCACCGCTGTAGCAATTTGGGTTTGATCTTGATTGTTTGATAGGGGAAACTCTCCCGGTGTTGATTTCTACTTGTTATTGATGCTATTGAGTGAAACCGTTGAACCAAGGTTTATGTTCAGATTGTTATTCATCATCATATCACCTCTGATCATGTTCCATATGATGTCTCGTGAGTAGTTCGTTTAGTTCTTGAGGACATGGGTGAAGTCTAAATGTTAGTAGTGAAGTATGTTTGAGTAGTATTCAATGTTATGATATTTAAGTTGTGGTGTTATTCTTCTAGTGGTGTCGTGTGAACGCCGACTACACGACACTTCACCTTTATGGGCCTAGGGGAATGCATCTTGTACTCGTTTGCCAATTGCGGGGTTGCCGGAGTGACAGAAACCTGAGCCCCCGTTGGTATATCGATGCAGGAGGGATAGCAGGATCTCAGAGTTTAAGGCTGTGGTTAGATTTATCTTAATTACTTTCTTGTAGTTGCGGATGCTTGCAAGGGGTATAATCACAAGTATGTATTAGTCCTAGGAAGGGCGGTACATTAGCATAGGTTCACCCACACAACACTTATCAAAACAATGAAGATTAATTAGCCATATGTAGCGAAAGCACTAGACTAAAATCCCGTGTGTCCTCGGGAACGTTTGGTCATTATAAGTAAACAAACCGGCTTGTCCTTTGTGCTAAAAAGGATTGGGCCACTCGCTGCAATTGTTACTCTCGCACTTTACTTACTCGTACTTTATTCATCTGTTACATCAAAACCCCCTGAATACTTGTCTGTGAGCATTTACAGTGAATCCTTCATCGAAACTGCTTGTCAGCACCTTCTGCTCCTCGTTGGGATCGACATTCTTACTTATTGAAGATACTACGATACACCCCCTATACTTGTGGGTCATCATTCCTCCAGAAATGTTGGGGGGTGGTCAAGGCTGACTTCATGGCGTCTTTCGACAAGATTTATACGATGTGTGGGTGCGGACTCCAAGGCCTTAACCAGGCCCTGCTGCCCAAGCGCCCGGACGCCATGGCGCTAGGCGACTACAGGCCGATAAGTCTGATTCATATCTTTGCCAAGCTGGTGGCGAAAACTTTGGCTACTAGGCTGGCACCCTGGATGGAGTCGCTGGTGGATCGCAACCAATGCGCCTTCATTCGCAAAAGGTGCATCCATGACAACTTCATGTTGGTACAACAGACAGCTCGTTTCCTACATAGAGGGAAGGAGCCGAGGGTGATGTTGAAGCTGGACATTGCTCGGGCTTTCGACTCAGTATCCTGGGGATTCCTCATGGAGGTTCTCCAGAAGTTAGGGTTTGGGCCGAGGTTCCGAGAGATTGTCTCTCTGCTGCTGGCCACGGCTAGTACCCGGGTGATGCTCAATGGCGAGCCAGGCCCCCCGATCTGGCACCGAAGGGGACTGAGACAGGGGGACCCCCTGTCGCCGTCGTTGTTTGTCCTAGTGATGAACTCGCTCAACAAGGTGCTCGCCAAGGCAGCTGAGCTGGGTATGCTGCGACGGTTGGCGCGACGGGACCTGGCGACCTCGGTGTCGCTATATGCGGATGATGTGGTGATCTTCTGTTTCCCGGATAAGGCAGAGTTGGGTGCGGTCCGCGGGATCCTGGAGCTTTTTGGGAAAGCCTCCGGCCTACGCACCAACTTCGCTAAGTGCTCGGTGTCTCCTATTGCTTGCTCGGATGAGGTAGCTGTGGCTGCGGCGGGGCACATGGAGTGCCAGCTAGCGCCTTTTTCCGGTGAAGTACCTGGGCATTCCCCTGTCCATTGGGCGGCTGTCGGCCGAGACTTTCCAGCCGCTGTTGGACAGGCTAGCCGACAAATTGCCGACATGGCGGGCATCCATGATGCCGCAAGCTGGACGTTTGACGCTGATCCGAGCGGTGCTCGCGGCAATCCCGCTGCACCAGCTAATGGTACTGGCCCTGAACAAAAAGACCCTCAAACAGATCAACAAGATCCTGCGAGGGTTCCTCTGGGTGGGCCGGGCAGAGGCCAATGGAGGTCATTGCCACGTGAACTGGGCAAGGGTGTGCCGGCCGCTTAACCTAGGGGGGTTGGGGATCCCCGACCTTGCACGGATGGCCATAAGCCTTAGGGTGTGTTGGCTATGGAGGATGCGCACGGACCCCCAACAGCCATGGCGCGGGCTGGACATGCAGTTCTCGAAGGCGGAGCTGGACATCTTCGCGGCTTCCACCTCGGTGACCGTGGGTAATGGGGAGTCCACGCTTTTCTGGGAGGATCGATGGCTGGACGGTAGGTCCATCAAGGAGATGGCGCCAGAGGTGTTCGTGCTAGTTCCTAAACGGCGCAGGAAGGTGCGTACGGTGCGTCAGGCACTGGTAGACCGCACTTGGATCCCCGACATAGCTGAAGCACCGAGTCCCCTAGCACCATGGCAATATGTGCAACTATGGGTCAGACTGAGGGATGTCCAGCTTTCGGAGGAGCAAGACGCGATGGCCTGGTTGTGGACGACGGAAGGCCAGTACACCTCCCATTCTTGCTATGAGGCCCTCTTCCTGGGGGGGGGGGGGGGATCACCTCAGCATCATTTGAGCTGAACTAGAGATCCTGGGAGCCTCCTAGGGTGAAATTCTTTTTATGGATGGCCTGTCTGGGCAGGTGTTGGACGGGTGAGAGGCTGGCGCGTCGTGGTCTACCACATGCGCCCAGATGCCCGCTGTGTGACCAATCCGAGGAGACTATGGCGCATCTACTCACCGGATGCTCATTCTCCAGGACGATCTGGTTCGAGGTCCTCTCGTGGATCCGATCTACCTCAGGGCCTCCGGACTTGGAGGGGGACTTCGTGGAGTGGTGGTCGCAAGCGGTGCGGACCGCTCCCCGCCAGTTGCGCAAAGGTACATCGTCGGTAATCATGCTCACGGCGTGGTGGATCTGGAAGCACCGGAATGTTGCGATCTTTGTAACGCACAACCCTCGGTGCCTTCCCTGCTCAACGACATCAAGACCGAGGCGCAACAGTGGGTGAGCGCGGGGGCCCGGGGCGTCCGCCAGATCATCCCCTAGACTAGGTCCTCTTTCTTGGGTCGAGTTGTAGTGCGGGGTGTTGGTCCCTTCGTGGACTTGTACATATAACCTTTTTCCTATCTATCAATGCATCGAAACGCAAGTCTTTTACGTTTTCGCGAAAACAATCAACTTAGAGAACAATGATTTGATGGTGCTAGTAATATGTTAGGTCAGTTCCAATGGCCACAAATCACTGATAATGAGAGAAAATAGCACAACTTATTATGTTTTGAGTAAACTTAGAGAACATGGATTGGAATCTCTGCTAGCTGAAAACAGAAGACATGTAACTAGAATTACTAACTAACATCACTATCAAGTTGATTGTCTCAATGATCATTTTGATTGGCTAGTTCGAGATCTTGATGGTCGGTTTAGTGAGACATCCTCCAATCTTCTTGTTTGGTCAGCGGCTTTGAGTCCAAGAGAATGATTTTAATTTGGAGAGTTTGATAAATCTGGCTAAACTATATCCTCAAGATTTTAATTCTGGAGAACCGAGGGATATTGATAAGGATCTATGCCTCTACACTGCTGATGTACGATAGATGATAGCTTTTCCAACATAGAAACAACCACTAAGCTTTCTAAAAAATGGTGGAGATAAAAGGAGGAAAGTTATGTATCCTTTGTTTTATCGGTTGCTGAAACTAGTAGTTATGTTGGCTGCTACAGTTGAGAGGTGCTTTTCAGCCATGAAATTGGTGAAAAAAATTCTGCGCAATCGCCTCAATGATGAGAGCTTGAGTCATGATGTTTTTTGTTATGTGGAGAAAGAAGAAATGAAAAAAGTCACCAATAATCTAGTGGTTGAGTATTGCATGGCTTTGAAGGATCGGGTGTACTATAGGAGTAAAAGGTAATGTTAGCATTTTAGTTACTTGGGTACTATAATTTCTGTCATTCTACCATGTTCCATTTGAAAATTAACTCTATTTCGTTTCTTACAGGTTCTTCAGCCTTGTGTTTGATAGTCTACTTCGAAATTTGGAAATGCAAGGCATATTTTCCAAGTAATTTGTCTTTTATTTCATCAATATTTTACGCACATTGAATGATAATTTATTTATTTATACAACATATGCCATATTATCTATGTTATAAGCTATAAACCATACGTATATATAGTAGAATATTGTTCGAATACTTTTTACTATAGCAAGTGGTGCATCATAGTGACTCGAACTTTAGCGCCGCCCCTGGATGAACCCATGAGGATGAGGTCCCATTCTAAATGTTCTTTCAAAGAATAAGCATACTTAGCTAATTGATGTTTCAGCGACTTTCGAGTATGAAGTTATCAAAAAAACATATCGAGTATAAGTTAGTGATGACTGGGCTCTTAGATCAAATGTTGTCTGAGTAGGCCTTTTTTTAAGTGGGTCAATGGACTTTATGGTACTATTTATTTGGGACATGTATCATATGATCTGGGCTAGAATTTGGGCCCTGGAGGGTTGACTTACTTGGGCTCAGTTTGCGCACGGCAGAGCTAGCGTTAGCTGACAATCACATGCTTGCATCAGATTCAGAGTTCCGGACCATCACTACTCAGCAGCATAAATCCTCGGGAACATCCTTACAACAGTAGCTTTCGTTGCAACATCGCTACATCACCGTGCTCGATACGACGTTGAAACCCTCACATTTAGACAGAATGCTCGAGCAAAGCTCGGCTTTAAATCAATAAACCATGACTATCTAATTGTGCTTTTGTAGATTTCGAATCCAGATTTCATGAGTTTTGTTTCGGAGGTTAGACTTGGAGTTGAATTTTTGCGCCTTCTATGCGGAACCCCCACAGTTGAATGTTCAGAAACTGAAATCTCTCTGCAGGCAGCTTACAACATCGATCCACATCGAGGTGGAGGTTTGATGGTATCTAAATATGGGAGAAATTCGGAGGGCCGATGACATACATGGCGTAATAATTAATCCGAGCTAGGAGTAGAAAAGTAGTACAGTACTAGTACATGTTACTCTAGCATGAGGGCAGAGAGCGTTGAACCTGATGAATTTAATCCCCGATCCCGATGTCGCGGATCAGCTAGACTAGCACTAGTTATTCTGCTGGACACCTCCACTCCACTATCCATAGCTCAGTCATGGCACTGAAAGTCTGAAACGCGCGAGTTGAGGCCGGCCTGGACAGCCAGCACAGCACAGCTCTTGGCGAGCGCGCGAGGGACGGCACCACAGGCTCCGCGTTAACCGTAACCACTTCCCCCACTACTACGCCTCAGAAGAAACAACAGCCAGCTAGCTGCACTGCACTATAGTGTAGTAGGCAAGGAGCTAAGAGCATCTTTGGACGCGTCGCTCAAATCTCAAATCGTTTCTAAAGGTTATTTGGGCTGCTAGATAGAAAACTACGCTAGCTGCGCGATTGCAAGGATCTATTCGTCCGGTGGTGCGGTCCACTAGAGTGTCCGCTGAGACTGTTCCCGCTCCATAGGGCTCCTTGCGGGCGCGCTGGACGCAACACGATGAGTGGCGAGTGATGGGCCAGCCATGTCATTGACACACCGGCGGGTTCATATTCCTCACAATTCTCATCTCCTTTTCATTTTTCTCGCCCGTCGCTACTCTTTCCCATCTAAACCTCGCTACCGCCTCGCACTTGGCCCTAGCTGTCATGGCGCGGGAAGATCCCAAGATGAAGGTGAAGAAGACGGCCAACAAGAAGGGCATGAAGGCCCCCTTCAACATGCCACACAAGGCGCCGCCAGTGAAGGTGAAACAGAGTCGTGGTCGCAAGAAGATTGATACAACGATGTGGTACGCCACCGGTACGAGATGATTGCGCCGAAAGGTTGGCGCTTGAATGCCGACATCACGAAGACCGCGACTGTCAATGCGGCACTCGTCACCCTGCCGACTGACGGCGCCAGCACCAGCGGGGGAAGCCCATGGAGCGGCATGGCGAGCGACACCACGTATGTGTCGGGGAGTGCCTCCCACCCACATCGGGCTTCTTCCATGAAGGCACAACCATGACCTCTGATACATCGGGAATGAACCCCACCTGACGGTGACGCACATGTACTACCACGACATGAGCTCGAAAAAATCGCGGACCGAATGGCGGCCTCTTCGGCATCAGCATAGCAGTGGCAGCAACGCCATCAGGATCAGCATTGGCATCGGCCACCACACCTATGTCAGCATTGGCGATTGCGTCTGCGACGGCATCGGCATTGTCGTCGGCAACAACTTTGGTGCTTGGCAAGAAGGCCGACGTCGTGATTCTAGACAAACCGGATTCACCGTCGACGACTGTGTTCTTCTAGGTTTATTTGTGCCTTGGTTATGTTATATATTCGAGATGGCTTACGCGACGATCTTATGACGGGAACTTTGAAATGTACCATTTGAACATGAAGAGCCTAATTTTATTTTTCATTTTATAAGAAAAAAACGTTTTACGATACGTTTGGAGGATGCGACTGGAAACGGGCACTCCCTAAACATGGTACCACGGCCGGGGTGGCGTACTCCAAGCTACTCATCCGATGTTTTTGGGGGAGGTTGTTTGGGAGACGCGAGTGCAAATGCTTTTATGCCTAGCTAATTGGTGTGGTGGTCGATCGATCGGTCGCAGGTCAACTTCCAGTTGGTCCCATGTTCCAACAGTATCCTCCCCTTGATGGACACACTGGCCATGTTCTTAACTTGTAATAAATCAGTGCATATGCAGCAGCTCGCTCACTATGGACGGAGTACTAGCTTCCATTATCTAACTAACTATCTCCAACGAATCAAGCTAGTTGTGGACTTGTGGTCCGTATAAATGCCACTGCACTTTGCTGGTACACTTCACGGATCCCCTATAGCTATAGTTAGCTACCAAGAGCAGCAGCACAGCAGCTAAGCTAGCACTATCATCGATCTATCTTGTTAAGTCCAGATAGACTAGTTAGTAGCTGGGACGATGGCAAGCGCTGGCGGCAATGTTGGCGGTGCTCGAGCCTCTCTGGTTATTCTGCCGGTGCTCGTGGCGTGGGCGTGCTTGATCTTCGTCCCCGTCGCCGACGCGCAGCTCAAGGTCGGCTACTACAACTCCACCTGCCCTGGGGCCGAGGACCTCATCAGCACCATCGTCCTCGCCGCCGTCCGCATGGACAGAGGCAACGGCCCCGGCCTTGTCCGCCTCTTCTTCCACGACTGCTTCGTCAGGGTAAGTATGCGTGGCTTCACGTCGCCTGTTCGTGTCCTACTCACGACGCTGACTGACATAGCTGCATTGGTTCTTTTCAGGGCTGCGACGGCTCGGTGCTGCTTGACGACCCGACGGGCACCCCGGGCAACCAGACGGTGGAGAAGACGGCCCCGCCAAACTTCCCCAGCCTACGCGGCTTCGGCGTCATCGACCGCGCCAAGCGCGTGGTGGAGCGCCGCTGCCCGGGCATCGTCTCCTGCGCCGACATCGTCGCCTTCGCCGCCCGCGACGCCTCCCGCATCATGGGCGGCATCAACTTCGCCATGCCCTCCGGCCGCCTCGACGGCCGCGTATCCAACTCCTCCGAGGCGCTCGCCAACCTGCCGCCCTCCAGCTTCAACCTCACGCAGCTGATCACCGCCTTCGCGGCCAAGAACCTCACTTCCGACGAGATGGTCACGCTCTCGGGCGCCCACTCATTCGGCCGCTCCCACTGCTCCTCCTTCTCGCAGCGCCTCTACCCGCAGATCGACCCCACGCTCAACATCACGCTCGCCAAGAGCCTCCGCGCCGGCAAGTGCCCCGCCGCCACGGGGGGACGCGACCGCGTCGTGCAGCTCGACGCCAAGACGCCGCTCATGCTCGACAACCAGTACTACAAGAACATCGGCACGCACGAGGTGCTCTTCACCTCCGACCAGACGCTGCTCGACCGGAACGACACGGCCACGCTCGTCGCGCAGTTCGCCGCCAACCGGAAGCTCTGGTCGCAGAAGTTCGCCGCCGCCATGGTGAAGATGGGATACGCCGACGTGCTCACAGGACCGCCGGGCGAGATCAGGAAGGTGTGCAGCAGAGTGAACTAGTGCTACAAAAGTGCCGGCCTTTCCGTCCAAACTGAGCCATCTGCACATGTGCACTCCGGTAACTGTACATGCTATACGTTTTGCGTTAGCTCCCACCGACGTGGCCCTTGCGTCGATTGATCATTAATTCATGGATGTATCCTGTGACATGTTGTAAGGGTAGGTCAGTAGTCACATTGTTGGAAATTCCATTGATTCATTTTGTGGGGCTACTTTGGGTACCACCTAGTTACACTTTGTCATATGCATTGCGAGAAACTGAAGGACACATGGATGCATTCTTTCGTACTGCGTTTGGATTGGGTCCTTGTAATTTCAGACATGGACACACAAGCACATCAATAAAACTCTTATCTGTCAGTAGGTGTCAGCAACTCAGCATACCGCATGCCAAAGGATTAACTATAAAATCTAAGGGAAAAAAGTAATGAAAAAGGAAAAGTAATCATGCGCACCACACTGCGTGACAAAAAATTTCAAACTCTTGCGAAATCCAAATAATCAAAGCTTATCTTCACATGTAAAAGACATGATATCAGCATAGCTGAGGTACTGTCCAGGTCCGGTAATAATATTCCCAAAAGCATGAAGTTGAAACACTTTTATCTTCTAGACGCAGAAAATCAAAGAAAAAAAGGCCAATTGCTTTTGTGTAACTATCAACCAAATGTGGTTTTGTTTGATTCATGCAGCCGTGTACTAAAGTTATGCAGAGGATGGTGTAAGTTTCCCAGACTCATGCAGGGTAATAAAACACAGTTTATCGAAAATAATGACAAATGTTCTTGAAAATTCTGTGTGCCCAACCTGGAACAACATCAAAAACAGAACAAATAGAACATATTGGAACACTTAGGGAATCTGCACACGAAGGAAATTGCAAACGAGGCAGACCAAACCCAGGAAGATACATGATACCTGCATATGCACTGCAGCTGCAGGATACATGTTGGCCACAGACCCAACGCGCGTGTAGCATGTTTTGCTCCCCCGTGGCTACCCTTTACACCCCAAGCTAACTAATTGAGCCAGGAACATGCGAGCATGTGCAGTTAGCGCCAAGACAGATCCCCTGCTGGCTGCTTAGCCTTCAGATTTCTGTCAGGCAGGCTGCATCTTGATTAAAACTATCAGCTTCAATGGTTCATGCAAGCAGGTCGTGGCTAATTTACTTTTTCAGAGAATCAGGTCGTGGAGAGTTGGATCAGTAAAAGAAGCTCTATTTCTGCAATGAAAGTTAACTGCATAGGGATCGGCGCCGAGGAATGGAGAAAACTCTGTCAGTGATTGACTATGCACCTTAGGGATCCACACCAACTTGACAAGACTATGGTATCTTTTCCCAGCCAACTTGATCGACCAACCTCGACCAGAAATTTGTTTACACCTTTGTTTAATCTCTTCAGCATGTTCTTAATTATTGGAAGAACATGATCTACATATAAATTTGGCACACTCTCTGGCAAAACTGCGAGCGAAGCTTCTTCTCTTCTCTGCTCTCTGAAAGGCGGAATCTCGTGCAGTGTCAGAGGAGCATGCTTCATCTTTGGAATTTAGTGTGTTTCTCTGAGCTTCTGATCGCCGCACTGCTCATGCACTTCCCTTGATTGACCAATAATGTAAGGACGGGCCGCTTTGGATCCTTGTGCCCCGACATGGCACGACTGATTGCCTCAATAATCGCACATGCCTCTAACTGTATTTATGTGTCCCTCGGACTGTACTTTAGCTCAGACCTTCTTCTTCATTCTGAATAATCTTGGTGCTGCATCTTCTTCGTCACAGCTGTACCCTGTCCTTCACAAGAGGGAAAGTACCCAACTCTATTTATGTGTCCTCTGTCTCTCCCTGTTTCATTTGTCTCACTATATTGTGGGATAATGAAACGTGTGAAAAAGGAGGAGGGTCTTTGTCGCCCGTGTTTGAGGCAGGTTGGCAAACTTCAGTGAGACTTCACCCCTAATTTCGATACATATTGAGTTGTGAGTGCTTCAGTGAAAGAAAATTTTGAGTGCATTACAATGAACAAAAACTGTTAAGAACATGTTTTTTGAAAGCGGCGAAAACAGAGGAAACGTCCACGGAGGGTAAACCCTAATCCCCCCCCCCCCCCCTTCTAGCACCCTAATCCACCACCACGCAACAAGTGTGGCTTGGGGAGGCGCCACACCCATTGGCACCACATCTAGAAGTCCTAGCACCATCACCTCGTCATCATCATCGTCCCAATTCCTCAATGGATGCGAGGAGGCGGACTTAGCACGGATGTCGCTGGTGCCGGCGTCCTCCTTCGGCAGCACGTCGCCGTCAGCGCCCTGGTCGGCTTTGCTATCCTCCTCGGGGCGGTCAGCCGCCCATACCTTCATCGACAGCGGGCCATCCTCCGTGTCCTGCCGGGTGAAATGCTGCAACCAGCAAATAGAGTACAAGATCAAAGCAAGAAAGACAAAGAGAAGAACAATCAGCTGAAGTCGGTAGAAAGGCATCACGTACCCGAGGTGGCAGCTTGTCGCGGGAGAATGGCTCCAGCCCCCACATCCAGCCCTTGGGCATGCAGGCTTTGAAGATGTCGCTCACCCAGTTCGCCACTTCAACCGGCGTCAGCTCTCGCCTGGCGGTCCGGGTGGGGTCAAGCTGGCCACTCATGTGGCACATTTTGTGCACCGGGCTCTGGAGCGGAAGCAACCGACATGACACTGATGACCCACAAGTATAGGGGGTGTATCGTAGTATCTTCGATAAGTAAGAGTGTCGAACCCAACGAGGAGCAGAAGGTGTTGACAAGCAGTTTCGATGAAGGATCCACTGTAAATGCTCACAGACAAGTATTCAGGGGGTTTTGATGTAACAGGTGAATAAAGTACGAGTAAGTAAAGTGCGAGAGTAACAATTGCAGCGAGTGGCCCAATCCTTTTTAGCACAAAGGATAAGCCGGTTTGTTTACTTATAATGACCAAACGTTCTCGAGGACACACGGGATTTTAGTCTAGTGCTTTCGCTACATACGGCTAATTAATCTTCATTGTTTTGATAAGTGTTGTGTGGGTGAACCTGTGCTAATGTACCGCCCTTCCTAGGACTAATACATACTTGTGATTATACCCCTTGCAAGCATCCGCAACTACAAGAAAGTAATTAAGATAAATCTAACCACAGCCTTAAACTCTGAGATCCTGCTATCCCTCCTGCATCGATATACCAACGGGGGCTTAGGTTTCTGTCACTCCGGCAACCCCGCAATTGGCAAACGAGTACAAGATGCATTCCCCTAGGCCCATAAAGGTGAAGTGTCGTGTAGTCGACGTTCACACGACACCACTAGAAGAATAACACCACAACTTAAATATCATAACATTGAATATTACTCAACCATACTTCACTACTAACATTTAGACTTCACCCATGTCCTCAAGAACTAAACGAACTACTCACGAGACATCATATGGAACATGATCAGAGGTGATATGATGATGATTAACAATCTGAACATAAACCTTGGTTCAACGGTTTCACTCAATAGCATCAATAACAAGTAGAAATCAATACCGGGAGAGTTTCCCCTATCAAACAATCAAGATCAAACCCAAATTGTTACGGCGGTGACGATGTCCAGCGGTGGAGACGGCGGTGATGATGGTGGAGATGATGATGATGGTGATGGAGATGATGTCCAGCTCGATGACGGTGGCGATGGCGTCGATTTCCCCCTCCCGGAGGGAATTTCCCCGGCGGATTTCAGCCCGCCGGAGAGCTCTTTTCTCTCTGGTGTTCTCCGCCCCGCAGAGGCGGCTGTAACTCTTCGTAAGGTATCCTCTGGGGCTTAGGTCTTCGGGACGAAGGATTTCGCGAAGAAAAGGAGGCGAGAGGGGCTGTGGGCCCTCCTCCTCACAGGGCGGCGCGGCCAGCCCTTGGGCCGCGCCGGCCTATGGGGTGGGCCCACCTCGGGTCCCCTCGGCTCCCCCTTCTGGCTACCTTCATCATCTGGAAAAATAGGATTTTTGGTATAATTTCCATCAACTGTTGATCTTCCGAAATATTGCATTCTGACGGTGCTTTTTCCAGCAGAATCCTGGCTCCGGTGCTCGATCCTCCAATAATCATGAAACATGCAAAATAGATGAAATAACATAAGTATTATATCCAAATATGAAATATATCAATGAATAGTAGCAAATTATGATATAAAATAGTGATGCAAATTGGACGTATCAACTCCCCCCAAGCTTAGACTTCGCTTGTCCCCAAGCGAAACTGAACTCGGTAAACAGGACCACATGTTTATGGAGTGAAGAGTCGATCAATAAAATACGGACAAGAAGCATCATATTCATTTACACAAGACATTCTAGTAAACAACTTCCTCATATAATTCAACTTGAAACAAGTATAAGGTAATCACAAATAAAAGGTGCATAAGAAATCATAGTTGGTGATGGCAAACTTCGTTCTTGGTCAGAGAACAATTAACAATTATACTTATCTTATTGAGCAGCGCTCTCATGTTAAAGTTTATATGGCACAACTTGCATACTCAATCATAATGGTCTCCTCATGATCATTGATAACTTGCAAAGCTATATTCATTTAGATAAAACTTGTACTGAACAAGGAAGAATAAAAGACATGATGAAGCAAATCACAATATAATGGTTTGATCACAACAACTCAAATGCTTGCTTGAGATGGAGGGAAATAGGTTTACTGACTCAACATAAAGTAAAAGACAGGCCCTTCACAGAGGGAAGCATGGTTTAAATCATGTGCTAGAGCTTTTTCAGTTTTGAAACCATATAAAGAGAATGAAAGTAACATTTTGAGAGGTGTTTGTTGTTGTCAACGACTGGTAGCGGGTACTCTAACCCCCTTGCCAGACAAACCTTCAAAGAGCGGCTCCCATTTTATTTTTATTTTGTATGGCACTCCTTCCAACCTGTCTTTAACAAACCATGGCTAACCGAATCCTCGGGTGCCTGCCAACAATCTCATACCATGAAGGAGTGCCTTTTTATTTTAGTTTTATTATGATGACACTCCCCCCAACCTTTGCTTACACAAGCCATGGCTAACCGAATCCTTCGGGTGCCGTCCATCAATCACATACCATGGAGGAGTGTCTATTTAGATTAATTAATTTGGGACTGGGAATCCCATTGCCAGCTCTTTTTGCAAAATTATTGGATAAGCGGATGAAGCCACTAGTCCATTGGTGAAAGTTGCCCAACAAGATTGAAAGATAAAACACCACATACTTCCTCATGAGTGATGGCGTGTAACTCACACGTTCGTTGGGAACCCCAAGAGGAAGGTATGATGCGCACAGCAGCAAGTTTTCCCTCAGAAAGAAACCAAGGTTTATCGAACCAGGAGGAGCCAAGAAGCACGTTGAAGGTTGATGGCGGCGGGATGTAGTGCGGCGCAACACCAGGGATTCCGGCGCCAACGTGGAACCTGCACAACACAACCAAAGTACTTTGCCCCAACGAAACAGTGAGGTTGTCAATCTCACCGGCTTGCTGTAACAAAGGATTAACCGTATTGTGTGGAAGATGATTGTTTGCAGAAAACAGTAGAACAAGTATTGCAGTAGATTGTATTTCAGTAAAGAGAATTGGACCGGGGTCCACAGTTCACTAGAGGTGTCTCTCCCATAAGACAAACAGCATGTTGGGTGAACAAATTACAGTTGGGCAATTGACAAATAAAGAGGGCATGACCATGCACATACATATCATGATGAGTATAGTGAGATTTAATTGGGCATTACGACAAAGTACATAGACCGCCATCCAACTGCATCTATGCCTAAAAAGTCCACCTTCAGGTTATCATCCGAACCCCCTCCAGTATTAAGTTGCAAAGCAACAGACAATTGCATTAAGTATGGTGCGTAATGTAATCAACAACTACATCCTTAGACATAGCATCAATGTTTTATCCCTAGTGGCAACAGCACAACACAACCTTAGAACTTTCTGTCACTATCCCAGGTGTCAATGCAGGCATGAACCCACTATCGAGCATAAGTACTCCCTCTTGGAGTTACAAGCATCTACTTGGCCAGAGCATCTACTAGTAACGGAAAGCATGCAAGATCATAAACAACACGTAGATATAACTTTGATAATCAACATAACAAGTATTCTCTATTCATCGGATCCCAACAAACGCAACATATAGAATTACAGATAGATGATCTTGATCATGTTAGGCAGCTCACAAGATCCGACAATGATAGCACAATGGGGAGAAGACAACCATCTAGCTACTGCTATGGACCCATAGTCCAGGGGTAGACTACTCACACATCACACCGGAGGCGACCATGGCGGCGTAGAGTCCTCCGGGAGATGATTCCCCTCTCCGGCAGGGTGCCGGAGGCGATCTCCTGGATCCCCCGAGATGGGATCGGCGTTGGCGGCGTCTCTGGAAGGTTTTCCGTATCGTGGCTCTCGGTACTGGGGGTTTCGTCACGGAGGCTTTAAGTAGGCGGAAGGGCAAGTCAGGAGGGGGCATAGGGGGCCCAAACCATAGGCCGGCGCGGCCAGGGGTGGGGCCGCGCCGCCCTAGGGTTTGGCCACCCCGTGGCCCCTCTTCGTTTCATCTTCGGACTTCTGGAAGCTTCGTGGAAAAATAGGCCCCTGGGCTTTGATTTCGTCCCAGTCCGGGAATCTTTCCTTTCTAGGATGTCTGAAACCAAAAACAGCCACTGGCACTTCGGCATCTTGTTAATAGGTTAGTTCCAGAAAATGCACGAATATGACATAAAGTGTGCATAAAACATGTAGATAACATCAATAATGTGGCATGGAACATAAGAAATTATCGATACGTCGGAGACGTATCAGCATCCCCAAGCTTAGTTACGCTCGTCCCGAGCAGTGTAAAACGATAACATAGATAATTTACGGAGTGACATGCCATCATAACCTTGATCATACTATTTGTAAAGCATATGTAGTGAATGCAGCGATCAAAACAATGTATATGACATGAGTAAACAAGTGAATCATAAAGCAAAGACTTTTCATGAATAGCACTTCAAGACAAGCATCAATAAGTCTTGCATAAGAGTTAACTCATAAAGCAATAATTCAAAGTAAAGGCATTGAAGCAACACAAAAGAAGATTAAGTTTCAGCGGTTGCTTTCAACTTGTAACATGTATATCTCATGGATATTGTCAACATAGAGTAATATAATAAGTGCAATAAGCAAGTATGTAGGAATCAATGAACAGTTCACACAAGTGTTTGCTTCTTGAGATGGAGAGAAATAGGTGAACTGACTCAACATTGAAAGTAAAAGAATGGTCCTCCATAAAGGAAAAGCATCGATTGCTATATTTGTGCTAGAGCTTTGATTTTGAAAACATGAAACAATTTTGTCAACGGTAGTAATAAAGCATATGCATCATGTAAATTATATCTTATAAGTTGCAAGCCTCATGCATAGTGTACTAATAGTGCCCGCACCTTGTCCTAATTAGCTTGGACTACCGGATCATCACAATGCACTATTTTAACCAAGTGTCACAAAGGGGTACCTCTATGCCGCCTGTACAAAGGTCTAAGGAGAAAGCTCGCATTGGATTTCTCGCTATTGATTATTCTTCAACTTAGACATCCATACCGGGACAACATAGACAATGATAATGGACTCCTCTTTTATGCATAAGCATGTAACAACAATTAATAATTTTCTCATTTGAGATTGAGGATATATGTCCAAAACTGAAACTTCCACCATGGATCATGGCTTTAGTTAGCGGCCCAATGTTCTTCTCTAACATATGCATGCTTAACCATAAGGTGGTAGATCTCTCTTACTTCAGACAAGACGGACATGCATAGCAACTCACATGAAATTCAACAATGAATAGTTGATGGCGTCCCCAGTGAACATGGTTATCGCACAACAAGCAACTTAATAAGAGATAAAGTGCATAATTACATATTCAATACCACAATAGTTTTTAAGCTATTTGTCCCATGAGCTATATATTGCAAAGGTGAATGATGGAATTTTAAAGGTAGCACTCAAGCAATTTACTTTGGAATGGCGGAAAATACCATGTAGTAGGTAGGTATGGTGGACACAAATGGCATAGTGGTTGGCTCAAGTATTTTGGATGCATGAGAAGTATTCCCTCTCGATACAAGGTTTAGGCTAGCAAGGTTATTTGAAACAAACACAAGGATGAACCGGTGCAGCAAAACTCACATAAAAGACATATTGAAAACATTATAAGACTCTACACCGTCTTCCTTGTTGTTCAAACTCAATACTAGAAATTATCTAGACCTTAGAGAAACCAAATATGCAAACCAAATTTTAGCATGCTCTATGTATTTCTTCATTAATGGGTGCAAAGCATATGATGCAAGAGCTTAATCATGAGCACAACAATTGCCAAGTATCACATTACCCAAGACATTTATAGCAATTACTACATGTATCATTTTCCAATTCCAACCATATAACAATTTAACGAAGGAGAAACTTCGCCATGAATACTATGAGTAGAAACCAAGGACATACTTGTCCATATGCTACAGCGGAGCGTGTCTCTCTCCCATAAAGTGAATGCTAGGATCCATTTTATTCAAACAAAACAAAAAAAAAACAAACCGACGCTCCAAGCAAAGCACATAAGATGTGATGGAATAAAAATATAGTTTCAGGGGAGGAACCTGATAATGTTGTCGATGAAGAAGGGGATGCCTTGGGCATCCCCAAGCTTAGACGCTTGAGTCTTCTTAATATATGCAGGGGTGAACCACCGGGGCATCCCCAAGCTTAGAGCTTTCACTCTCCTTGATCATGTTGCATCATACTCCTCTCTTGATCCTTGAAAACTTCCTCCACACCAAACTCGAAACAACTCATTAGAGGGTTAGTGCACAATAAAAATTAACATATTCAGAGGTGACACAATCATTCTTAACACTTCTGGACATTGTATAATGCTACTGGACATTAGTGGATCAAAGAAATTCATCCAACATAGCAAAAGAGGCAATGCGAAATAAAAGGCAGAATCTGTCAAAACAGAACAGTTCGTATTGACGAATTTTAAAATGGCACCAGACTTGCTCAAATGAAAATGCTCAAATTGAATGAAAGTTGCGTACATATCTGAGGATCATGCACGTAAATTGGCTTAATTTTATGAGCTACCTACAGGGAGGTAGACCCAGATTCGTGACAGCAAAGAAATCTGGAACTGCGCAGTAATCCAAATCTAGTACTTACTTTACTATCAAAGACTTTACTTGGCACAACAAAACACAAAACTAAGATAAGGAGAGGTTGCTACAGTAGTAAACAACTTCCAAGACACAAAATAAAAACAAAGTACTGTAGGTAAAAACATGGGTTGTCTCCCATAAGCGCTTTTCTTTAACGCCTTTCAGCTAGGCGCAGAAAGTGTGTATCAAGTATTATCGAGAGATGGTGCATTGTCAGTGGGGTGTGGAGTTTTCTCAACCAGGCATAGTATATTAGATACATAAGTTTTAGCATCTCCCTTTTCATTAGTCTTAGGTGTGCTACTCTCATCAAACAAATTTTCAGGAACAAGCCAAGCATAGTTATTTTCTAGTGCATCATTCATAGCTAAGAGTTTACATGGTATTGGTGCTTTGATCTCCCCACCATCATCAATATTATTAGTGTATCTTATTCTATCCATGTCCATCTTTTCAAGGAGACTAACAAAATTAGTATGAGAACCAAGCATATTAAATTTAGCAAACACCTTTCTAGCTTCTCTTGCTAGACCGCCAAATTCTCTAAGAAGGGTTTCTAAAACAAAATCTTTCTTTTCCCCTTCTTCCATATCGCCAAGTGTGAGAAACATGTGTTGGATTATAGGATTGAGATTAACAAATTTAGTTTCCAACAGGCGAACTAAATGCGCAGCAGCAATTTCATAAGTAGGCGCAAGGTCTACCAAATGTCTATCTTCAAAATTTTCAATGGTACTAACATGATTGAAGAATTCTTCTATATTATTTCTCCCAACTATAGACCCGCGTCCTACCGGTATGTCTTTTGTGGTAAAATTAAAAGGAAACATGATGAATTAAGTAAAGTAAATGCAAGTAACTAATTTTTTTGTGTTTTTGATATAGTAAACAAGATAGCAAACAAAGTAAAACTAGCAACTAATTTTTTTGTATTTTGATTTAGTGCAGCAAACAAAGTAGTAAATAAAACTAAGCAAGACAAAAACAAAGTAAAGAGATTGAGAAGTGGAGACTCCCCTTGCAGCGTGTCTTGATCTCCCCGGCAACGGCGCCAGAAAATATGCTTGATGGCGTGTAACTCACACGTTCGTTGGGAACCCCAAGAGGAAGGTATGATGCGCACAGCAGCAAGTTTTCCCTCAGAAAGAAACCAAGGTTTATCGAAACAGGAGGAGCCAAGAAGCACGTTGAAGGTTGATGGCGGCGGGATGTAGTGCGGCGCAACACCAGGGATTCCGGCGCCAACGTGGAACCTGCACAACACAACCAAAGTACTTTGCCCCAACGAAACAGTGAGGTTGTCAATCTCACCGGCTTGCTGTAACAAAGGATTAACCGTATTGTGTGGAAGATGATTGTTTGCGTAAAAACAAGAGAACAAGTATTGCAAGAGATTGTATTTCAAGAAAGAGAATTGGACCGGGGTCCACAGTTCACTAGAGGTGTCTCTCCCATAAGACAAACAGCATGTTGGGTGAACAAATTACAGTTGGGAAATTGACAAATAAAGAGGGCATGACCATGCACATACATATCATGATGAGTATAGTGAGATTTAATTGGGCATTACGACAAAGTACATAGACCGCCATCCAACTGCATCTATGCCTAAAAAGTCCACCTTCAGGTTATCATCCGAACCCCCTCCAGTATTAAGTTGCAAAGCAACAGACAATTGCATTAAGTATGGTGCGTAATGTAATCAACAACTACATCCTTAGACATAGCATCAATGTTTTATCCCTAGTGGCAACGAAGCACAACACAACCTTAGAACTTTGTCATTGTCCCGGTGTCAATGCAGGCATGAACCCACTATCGAGCATAAGTACTCCCTCTTGGAGTTACAAGCATCTACTTGGCCAGAGCATCTACTAGTAACGGAAAGCATGCAAGATCATAAACAACACGTAGATATAACTTTGATAATCAACATAACAAGTATTCTCTATTCATCGGATCCCAACAAACGCAACATATAGAATTACAGATAGATGATCTTGATCATGTTAGGCAGCTCACAAGATCCGACAATGATAGCACAATGGGGAGAAGACAACCATCTAGCTACTGCTATGGACCCATAGTCCAGGGGTAGACTACTCACACATCACACCGGAGGCGACCATGGCGGCGTAGAGTCCTCCGGGAGATGATTCCCCTCTCCGGCAGGGTGCCGGAGGCGATCTCCTGGATCCCCCGAGATGGGATCGGCGTTGGCGGCGTCTCTGGAAGGTTTTCCGTATCGTGGCTCTCGGTACTGGGGGTTTCGTCACGGAGGCTTTAAGTAGGCGGAAGGGCAAGTCAGGAGGGGGCACAGGGGGCCCAAACCATAGGCCGGCGCGGCCAGGGGTGGGGCCGCGCCGCCCTAGGGTTTGGCCACCCCGTGGCCCCTCTTCGTTTCATCTTCGGACTTCTGGAAGCTTCGTGGAAAAATAGGCCCCTGGGCTTTGATTTCGTCAAATTCCGATTCCTTACTAGGATTTCTGAAACCAAAAACAGCAGAAAACAGCAACTGGCACTTCGGCATCTTGTTAATAGGTTAGTTCCAGAAAATGCACGAATATGACATAAAGTGTGCATAAAACATGTAGATAACATCAATAATGTGGCATGGAACATAAGAAATTATCGATACGTCGGAGACGTATCAATGAGCTATAAAACATTGACACAAATAAGAGATAGTAAATTTTGAATTGTTTAAAGGTAGCACACGAAGTATTTACTTGGAATGGCAGAAAATACCATGTAGTAGGTAGGTATGGTGGACACAAATGGCATAGGTTTGGGTTAAGGTTTGGATGCACGAGAAGTATTCCCTCTCAGTACAGGTCTTTGGCTAGCAAGGTTAATTAGCAAGCATAAGAGTCGAAGGAAACAAACAAATATACATGTGATAGAAATAATCATGCATCTTCCTTGTAAGCACAAACAGTTTTAACTTCAGAATAATAAGCTATGAGCTAATCAAGAAAGAAAGACAATGAAACAACTACATGTATTCCTCTTTTCTACTTAAACCTCAAAGTGTTGTTGCTATTGACCAATGATAAGTTTGCCAAAACCAAATAGATTTATTCAATGCTCCCAAAGTGATACCAATACTAATAACAAGATCAATCATATAGTAGAGATTGCAAACTAAAATAAGATGTGCAATATGTAAATGATAAGACTTCTCATTAATATTCCATAACGATAACTCACACCAAGGGATACATAGATAACCAACTAAAGGAGAGATACTTCCAAACTGCAACCCATCTTATATGATAACTTCCCTACTCATGATATGACACTACTTGACAGTAAAAAGTAAAAGGTAGTGATAATGTGATACCGCGGCACTCCCCCAAGCTTGGAACAAACCAAGGGGATGCCAATACCGATGATGAATTACTCCTTCGGCGATGGTGGTGATTAATTCCCGTCATCAGACTTCCAAGGAAGAGGCTCTCCATCAACAAACGACATCTTGGTCTCGGGAATCCTGAAACTAGCAGCATGGCTTATGTGTTTAAACCTGATTTCATACTCACAGTTCTGATTCTGAACGTCATAGAGTTGAGCTTGGAGTTTGTTGGTGGTGTCGTGAAGTGAGAGGATGTCGCCCCATAGCTTTGCAGTTTCCTTCTCGTGTTCAGCAATGAGTTCAGACACAATCTTGTGGAAGATATCCACCTCACGCTCAACCATCTTCTTGTACTTGAAGACCTCTTGTTCTAGCTTCTCCATCCTGTCTTCCAAGCTTCCTTCTCCTTTAGGACCCTGGACATCCTTGATCTGCAGCTCCCCATCAACGAGTAGCAACTCCTTGGGGTGCATCCTCAGCTCCTCCATGTACAAGTTGTCAACGTCCTTGCAGGAGCTGTCCTTCGGAATTTCCGACGAAGACATGATGACTCTAGATCCGAAGCAAATCCTGGCAGAAACAGCTCGAAACAAAACACGTCGAGAAAACGATATATGGACCACCAGGGGTCCGGGGGATTATATAGCAAAAAATTTCACGATAAAAGGAAAGTACCAGGTCGAACCAGAGTCGGAAAGGGGCGACGAGGCGACCAGCTCATAGGGCGGCGCGGGCCAAGGCCAGGCTGCGCCGGCCTATGGGGGCACGCCCTCGTGCGTCTCCTCCACTCCGTTTCGATCTCGTAATTTTTCATATTTTCCAAAAACAGCAAAAACATTGTTCGGAAAGTAAATTGCGAACTTTTCATTACCAGTACTGTTACCTATTCAAAGTTGAGTTCTGGCGAACTGTCAATTTGTCCTTTGATGAAGGCCTCCGGTGTTTCCACTCGAATAATATCAACATCTACATTATATGAATCACCTGAGATATAATGCTTGAGTCTTTGTCCATTCACCACTTGCGTGGCATTGCCTTGGAGAGAGCTAATTTTAATTGCTCCTGAACGATACACCTCCTCAACAACATATGGTCCTTCCCATTTCGAGAGTAATTTCCCTGCAAAGAATCTGAGACGAGACCGATACAATAGGACTTTATCCCCAATATTAAATTCTCTTTTGATAATCCTTCTATCATGCCATTTCTTAACTTTCTCTTTAAAGAGTTTAGCATTTTCATAAGCTTCAGTTCTCCATTCATCTAGAGAACTCAATTGCAACAACCTCTTATTCCCGGCAAGTTTAGGATCTTTATTTAATTCTCTAACTGCCCAATAAGCTTTGTGCTCTAGTTCTAAAGGTGAATGACAAGCTTTTCCATAAACCATTTTATAAGGTGACATTCCCATGGGATTTTTATAAGCAGTTCTATAAGCCCATAGTGCATCCTTGAATTTACTAGCCCAATTCTTTCTAGTTTTATTAACAGTCTTTTGCAAGATAGATTTAATCTCTCTATTTGATAATTCTACTTGCCCACTGGTTTGAGGATGATAAGCGGAAGCAATTCTATGATTAATACCATATTTAGCAAGAGTTTTTCTAAAACCACCATGAATAAAATGAGAACCTCCGTCAGTCATAATATATCTAGGAACTCCAAATCTAGGAAAAATAATATCTAAAAGCATTCTTAAAGAGGTCTCACCATCGGCACTTTTTGTAGGTATGGCTTCCACCCATTTAGTAACATAATCAACAGCAACAAGTATATGAGTGTTACCTTCTGAAGAGGGAAAAGGTCCCATGAAGTCAAATCCCCAACAATCGAACGGTTCAATAACAAGAGTATAATTCATAGGCATTTCATTGCGTCTGGAGATATTACCAACCCTTTGACATTCATCACAAGATAAGATAAACTTCCTTGCATCTTTGAAGAGAGTCGGCCAATAAAAACCTGATTGTAGAACCTTTTGCGCGGTTCTATCTCTGGCGTGATGTCCTCCATAAGCACTACCATGACATTTACTCAATATCTCTTGTTGTTCATATTCGGGAACACATCTTCGCAGAATACCATCCACTCCTTCTTTATATAAGTGTGGGTCATCCCAGAAATAATGCCTCAAATCATAAAAGAATTTTCTCCTTTGCTGAGCTGAAAAGGTTGGAGGCAAGTACTTGGAAACAATAAAGTTAGCATAATCAGCATACCAAGGACTGTCTCGTGAGCTCACCTTTATTACAGCCAATTGTTCATTTGGAAAACTATCATTAACAGGAACAGGATCATAAGCAATATTTTCCAATCTAGACAAATTATCAGCAACAGGATTATCAGCACCTTTCCTATCTACAATATGTAAATCAAATTCTTGCAACAAAAGTACCCATCTAATAAGCCTTGGCTTAGCATCCTTCTTTTGCATAAGGTATCTAATTGCAGCATGATCAGTATGTATAGTAACTTTTGAATCAACAATATAAGATCTAAACTTATCACAAGCAAAGACTACAGCTAACAATTCCTTTTCAGTAGTAGCATAATTTCTTTGAGCAGCATCAAGAGTTTTACTAGCATAATGAATAACATTCAATTTTTTGTTTACCCGCTGTCCAAGAACAGCGCCTACAGCAAAATCACTAGCATCACACATAATTTCAAATGGTAAATTCCAATCAGGGGGTTCAACTATAGGAGCAGTTGTTAAGGCTTTCTTTAGAGTTTCAAAAGCTTCCTTACAATCATCATCAAAAACAAAAGGTACATCTTTTCGAAGAAGATTAGTAAGAGGCTTTGAAATCTTGGAGAAATTTTTAATAAACCTCCTATAAAACCCAGCATGACCAAGAACACTACGAATACCTTTAACATCCCTAGGATAGGGCATCTTCTCAATTGCTTCAACTTTAGCTCTATCAACTTCAATACCTCTCTCGGAAATTTTATGTCCCAATACAATTCCTTCATTAACCATAAAGTGGCATTTCTCCCAATTAAGAACAAGGTTAGTTTCTTCACATCTCTGCAAAACTTTATCAAGGTTCCGCAAGCAATTATCAAAAGAATTCCCATAGACAGAAAAATCGTCCATGAATACCTCTACAATACTCTCGCAAAAGCCATGAAAAATAGCAGACATGCATCTTTGAAAAGTAGCAGGAGCATTACATAAACCAAAAGGCATACGTCTATAAGCATCAGTTCCATAGGGACAAGTGAAAGTGGTTTTCTCTTGATCCTTAGTTTTAACAGCAATTTGTGAAAATCCAGAATAACCATCAAGAAAGAAAAAATGAGTATTTTTAGATAACCTTTCTAACATTTGATCAATAAAAGGCAAAGGGTAATGATCTTTTTTAGTAACTTTATTAACTTTTCAATAATCAATGCACATTCTATACCCTACAACTACTCTTTGAGGTATGAGCTCATCATTATCATTAGGCACAACAGTCATTCCTCCTTTCTTAGGAACACAATGCACAGGACTAACCCATCTACTATCAGCAATAGGATATATAATACCAGCTTCAAGAAGTCTTAATACCTCATTTCTTACCACATCCTTCATCTTAGGAATTAGACGACGCTGAGGTTCAACAACAGGCTTCGCATCATCTTCCATATTAATGGCGTGTTGGCAAATAGAGGGAGAAATCCCCTTCAAGTCATCAAGAGTGTAACCAATAGCACCTCGGTGTTTCTTCAGTATTTCCAATAACCTTTCTTCTTCAAACTCTGAAAGCTTAGAACTAATAATAACAGGATATATTTTCTTATCATCAATATGAGCATATTTAAGATTATCAGGCAAAGGTTTTAAATCAAAGACAGGATCTTCCCTTGGTGGCAGTGTTGTACCCAGATCTTCCACCGGTAAATCATGCTTAAGAATAGGTTGGCGAAGAAAAATTTCATCAAGCTCATCTCTTTCTTTCCTAAAAACTTCACTCTCGCTATTCTCCAAATGTTGCTGCAAGGGATTATTAGGAACAAGAACAATAGATGCACACTATTCCATTTTAAAATCATTATTAGGCAAATCAGCTTTATAAGGAGTTTTGGTAAATTTAGAGAAGTTAAACTCATAAGATTCACCAGCCAATTTATTCAAAATTTTCTCTTTCTTGCAATCTATAATAGCTCCACAAGTATTTAGAAAAGGTCTACCAAAAATGATAGGACAATATTCACTAGGAGCAGAACCAAGTACCAAAAAGTCAGCAGGATATTTAATCTTACCACATAGAACTTCCACATCTCGAACAATACCAATTGGAGAAATAGTTTCTCTATTAGCCAGCTGAATAACCACATCAATATCTTCAAGTTCACAAGAACCAATTTCGTGCATAATCTCCGTGTAAAGCTCATAAGGAATAGCACTAATACTTGCACCCATATCACATAAACCATAATAACAATGATCACCAATTCTAACAGATAGCATAGGAACGCTGGCTTGTTTGGATTTATTAGGATGTGAAACAATATTGGAAGCATCTTCACAGAAAATAATATGACCATCCTCCACATTTTCAGTCACAAGATCTTTAACTATTGCAACAACAGGTTCAACTTTAATTTGTTCTTCAGGTTCTATAGGTTTCTTTTCACTTTTATGAACCGCACTATTTATAACGGAGTACTCCTTCATTTTAGTAGGGAAAGGAGTTTTTTCAATATAAGCTTCAGCAATAACATGATCAACAGTTTCAACTACAATGCATTTATTAATAGATGAATCAATTTTATCTTTATACGGTTCATGATACTTATCAAAATTCTTCTTAGGCAATTCATAATGAGAGGCAAAAGCTTTATAAAGATTTGCAGCAACTTGAGAATCAAGACCATAAGTAGCACTCATATTACGAAACTTATCAGTATCCATAAAAGCTTCAATGCATTTATAATCATAATTTATACCTGATTCTCTATCTTTGTCGTTCTCCCATCCTTCAGTATTTTCCTGGATCCGATTAAGAAGGTCCCTTTTAAACTCTTCTTTGTTGCGCGTGAATGACCCAGAACAAGAAGTATCCAGCAAGGTCTTGTCTTCAAAAGAAAGTCTTGCATAGAAATTATCAATAATAACATTACCAGGAAGCTCATGAATGGGGCATTTGAGCATTAAAGACTTCAATCTCCCCCAAGCTTGGGCAATACTCTCTCCATCATGAGGCCAAAAATTATATATGCGGTTCCGATCCTTGTGAATCTCACTTGGAGGATAGAACTTAGAATAAAACCGGGGCACAATATCATTCCATTCAAGAGAATCCCCATTATCCAGTAATTTATACCAATGCGCCGCTTTACCAGACAGCGATATAGAGAATAGTTTCTTCCTTACTTCATCCATAGCAATACCTGCACACTTGAATAAACCGCATAATTCATGCAAGAACAGCAAATGATCTCCAGGGTGGACAGTTCCATCCCCTGTATAACGGTTACCCACTACGCGTTCAATAATTTTCATAGGTATTTTGTATGGTATCTCTTCCTTACCTGGCGCCTCATCCACTACCTTTGCAGTAGTAGCAGATTTTCCAAACAAACATTCAAAAGGAGATCTCTCCATAATGAATTATGGCAGCATGCAGAAATAAAATCAGCACAAACAGTAGAAGTTTCCCTTACCAATTCCACTTACCAATAGCGCTTCACTCCCCGGCAACGGCGCCAGAAAATAGTCTTGATGACCCACAAGTATAGGGGGTGTATCGTAGTATCTTCGATAAGTAAGAGTGTCGAACCCAACGAGGAGCAGAAGATGTTGACAAGCAGTTTCGATGAAGGATCCACTGTAAATGCTCACAGACAAGTATTCAGGGGGTTTTGATGTAACAGGTGAATAAAGTACGAGTAAGTAAAGTGCGAGAGTAACAATTGCAGCGAGTGGCCCAATCCTTTTTAGCACAAAGGATAAGCCGGTTTGTCTACTTATAATGACCAAACGTTCTTGAGGACACAGGGGATTTTAGTCTAGTGCTTTCGCTACATACGGCTAATTAATCTTCATTGTTTTGATAAGTGTTGTGTGGGTGAACCTGTGCTAATGTACCGCCCTTCCTAGGACTAATACATACTTGTGATTATACCCCTTGCAAGAATCCGCAACTACAAGAAAGTAATTAAGATAAATCTAACCACAGCCTTAAACTCTGAGATCCTGCTATCCCTCCTGCATCGATATACCAACGGGGGCTTAGGTTTCTGTCTCTCCGGCAACCCCGCAATTGGCAAACGAGTACAAGATGCATTCCCCTAGGCCCATAAAGGTGAAGTGTCGTGTAGTCGACGTTCACACGACACCACTAGAAGAATAACACCACAACTTAAATATCATAACATTGAATATTACTCAACCATACTTCACTACTAACATTTAGACTTCACTGATGTCCTCAAGAACTAAACGAACTACTCACGAGACATCATATGGAACATGATCAGAGGTGATATGATGATGATTAACAATCTGAACATAAACCTTGGTTCAACGGTTTCACTCAATAGCATCAATAACAAGTAGAAATCAATACCGGGAGAGTTTCCCCTATCAAACAATCAAGATCAAACCCAAATTGCTACGGCGGTGACGATGTCCAGCGGTGGAGACGGCGGTGATGATGGTGGAGATGATGATGATGGTGATGGAGATGATGTCCAGCTCGATGACGGTGGCGATGGCGTCGATTTCCCCCTCCCGGAGGGAATTTCCCCGGCGGATTTCAGCCCGCCGGAGAGCTCTTTTCTCTCTGGTGTTCTCCGCCCCGCAGAGGCGGCTGTAACTCTTCGTAATGTATCCTCTGGGTCTTAGGTCTTCGGGACGAAGGATTTCGCGAAGAAAAGGAGGCGAGAGGGGCTGTGGGCCCCCCTCCTCACAGGGCGGCGCGGCCAGCCCTTGGGCCGCGCCGGCCTATGGGGTGGGCCCACCTCGGGTCCCCTCGGCTCCCCCTTCTGGCTACCTTCGTCATCTGGAAAAATAGGATTTTTGGTATAATTTCCATCAACTGTTGATCTTCCGAAATATTGCATTCTGACGGTGCTTTTTCCAGCAGAATCCTGGCTCCGGTGCTCGATCCTCCAATAATCATGAAACATGCAAAATAGATAAAATAACATAAGTATTATATCCAAATATGAAATATATCAATGAATAGTAGCAAATTATGATATAAAATAGTGATGCAAATTGGACGTATCAGACACGAAGGCGGCCATTAGGTCATGCGTCGACATGGCCTCATTGTTCATTATCACCTTCATCCGCTCGAACATCCGGTTGACCTCCGTAGCCGGATCGCCACTCTTGGAGTCATACTTCTAATTCGTCTTGGCCACGAGAGGCACGATGTTAAAAGCCGATAGGTTGATAAGATCTTTTGTTGGCTCGACGTTGATCACATAGAAGAAGTTGGTATGCAACTTCTTCATAGACTCCACGGCGGGGATCTTCGGGAAGACGGAATCCCGCCGAGGATAGATGGAAGCGGCCCCGCAGGCCTGGAGCTAGCCGTCCTTGACTTGGGCCTTGAGGTAGAACAACCGGCTCCAAAGATCGAAGGAGGACCAAAGGCCAAGGTAGGCCTCACAAAAAGCGGAAAAGCAAGAGAGGGAGAGGAAGGCATTCGCCGGAAACTCATGCGGCTGAAGGCCAAAAAATCAAGGAAACTCCAGACGAAATCGCTCATCGGGAGTCTAAATCCGTTCTCAAAGTGCGCGAGGAAGAAAACTGATCCGTTGTCCTCCGTTGTTGGCGCTATCCCGACGGCGGGGAGGCAGCATTCCAACCCGTCTAGGATGCGCCTCATCCGCTTCAGCCGGTTGATTTCCGCCACGGTGATGAACGACCCATCTCACAACACCTCCGGTGATGGCGGTGGCATGAACTAAGGATATGAAGAGCTCGGCATCGCGGTCGAGTGATGGCACCCTGTGGCTGCTATTGTCCCGCGCGGTGTCGGTGGGCGGCGGAGCGCGTGAGGAAGACGAAGTAGTGAATGGGGAAAAAGGGGCCGGAGAGCTCCTCTACTTCTCTCCCCTCCTATTTATGGAGGGACAAGTGGGATCATGGCAGAGATCGTGGGGTCGGTTACGCCCACGATCCAGCCGTTGCCACTTTTTCGGGCAGAAATGACACCCACGGTCGCACCTTACAAAGCACAGCCATCGCTTGGGACACAGAAGATCCAGAGGCCTGCCCGATGTGACCGCATCTAGGCCCTGGCCAAAAAATCTATCAAGCACCATCATGCCCGCAAGGAACAAGGAGCGGCAAACTCCCACTTGGCCACCACGTGGCGCAAGCCGGACGCATCAAAGACCGAGCCGACGAAAACCGTTCGATCAGCCGGACCAACAGTACTAGGAGTTCAACTGGCTGATCCATAGCTGACATAAGAAAAGAGAACATGGTGAGTTGTGGCCGGAATTTTCACATCCAGCCAACGGAAAGCCAACTACAACCAAACGTTCGCAATCCGGCCAAGAGAGGGTCGGCCATTGTCGGATTTCCGCAACCGACCAACGAAAGGTTAACCAGCTGGATCCCAAGGATCTCGTGAACAAAAAAAAGGACAAGTTTGAAGGGGGAGGACCTGCCAAGGCACTTCGACACGTAGGACCTCAACAGCTTTAGGGGCTAATGTCGGGGGTGACCCTCGGTATACTAAAGGCGAGGTGATGATTGTGTGTCGGTGATGCATGTAAAATACATACATAAACTTTATCCTTTATCATGTTAAATTTCCAAATATTTGCAACATATATGATGATAATACCATATTTTACATTGATTTATGAGGATTTACCAATGATCCCCTTTATTTGGTTTGTAACCCTACAGAACAGGAAAACCCTGTTTCACGTATTTTTCACTTTCAGGGACCTATACGGAGTCAAATTCACCTGAGATTTTTAGAGCATCATTTTTTCACTAGGAGGAACACAATGGACTTTTGGAGCACACCTGGAGAGGCCCAAGGGCCAAACGAGCCAGGTGGCGCGGCCAGACTTCTGGCTGCGCCACCCACCTCCGTTCAGCCCTCGACCGTCCGTTTGCCCTAATTCTTTCGCGAATCAACTTGTTTTGCCCTAAAAACCCCTATATATATATGGCTCCGAAGATTTCTCGGGAGGAGAGCGCCACTAAAGACAGAAACACCAAAACGGAGGCTGCTGCAGAGAAGATTGGAGGGGGAAACTCCGCCGGGATCACCGCCGAGGGATCTCCACCTTTCCAATGTTTGCATCATCATCACCATGATCAAGAGGTTTGTGGTAGTAGCTTGATTTATTTCTTTCATGTTCTTCATAGTACATAGTAATATATGAGCTGCCTATCATGATTATGACCGTATTTGTAATACCTATGTGGTGGATTCTTGTTCTATGATATTGTTGAGATCTGATCTTATTATATTTGTGAGATGTATTGATAGATGCATATTATGTACCCCATTCTTAAGCTTATGTTCTGATCCAACATCTATGCAAGAGCCTGTGTGGAGTGATGTGTGTGTGTTAGATGGAGTAGAAGGTTTTAGTGATTGGATAGTGACAATATGTTCAAGAGCTATTATGGCTTTGCCATTCTTCTGCTACCTCACTAGGGAGAAAGTGCATGATAGCATATTTGATATTCAAATTTCATGTCAAAGTACGTATTGCTATGCTCTGTTAATTCTTAATACAAGATTGATGAAGTTTCATTCTTGTGGAGCATAAGAGAAATGTGTTGCATCATCTCTATGTTAGGACGTGATGCCCATAATAATTCTGATCTTATATATAATATTATTTGTACTTTCATATAGGCAAGTTAACCCATGAACCCCAGTCCACTTTTTATCATAAGAAACACATTTATATTGCATTTACATTGTTTTCTATTTCCTGCACTATTTTATTCCAAAAATACAAAAAACATTTATCTTTCTTATTTGCATCCAAAACACCAAAAACAATCAATCTCTTTTACAATTTTTACTTAGTTATTTTATCTAGTTTAGTTTCTACTTGTTTTATTACTACTTGTGTTATTTACTTACGCGAAACCTTGTGGTTGACAACCACACGGTGGAGTTGGGGACACAAGGCATTTATTTTACTTGCGGGATTACTTGAAGAAGAGAGAAGAGAATACTTTTCCATCCAGTTCCCTGAGAGTTCGATATAAACCCTCGAGTCACCCTTACGGGAAAGATACTTCCTTGATACAACACTCTGCACTTGGAGTCCCAACGTATCAAGATTTTTTTGGCGTATTTGCTGAGGAATCATCAAGCCCGTCAACCGCTATTAGCCAGCCGGCTGAGCCGTGGCCCTGGTCGGCTGAGGAAGTACCTAGGCCGGCTGTGGCTTGGCCTCGAGAAGTACCAGGAGACAAGACAACACACTCTACGGGCCCCGCTGGGCCTCAGGAAGGAGTGCCTCCAGCCGGAGAAGCCGACGCTCCATGTTACCGTTAGGGTTTCCCTTGTGTAAAGTAGAGGCCATATATAAGGCCTAGTAGTTCCCCTCCAGGGGCATCGATCATATCACACACCATACATATAGTTGGATGGAGGGAGCAAAGTCATCTTCTACCTCCATCAGTCGGCCACAGCTCAAGTAGCACCATTGTAACTCCTATATCTCATATACAAATCTAGCAAGAGTAGGTGTGTTACCTCCACATGAGGGTCCCGAACCTAGGTACGTTGCCGTGTGGCTTGTGCTCATCCACGTACCTGGAATCCGCCGTAGTCCATTGGGCCTCAACCACTTGACTTCAAACACCCCATGACATCTGTCGTAACGATACCACTACAGGGTAAGAAAAAACGGAAGAATAAAAAGCTTTTTTCCCTTTATTATTAGGTATAAATATAGATAGATAAGGCAACTAGTTTTCTTCTTGATAAAATTATAAACGATGTAATTTATGTTGGCTCATAGGTATTTTCCCTAAAAAAAGCATTTGGATGATGTCGTTTTTTTTTTAGGTTGGACGGGTTATTATGTTGGGCTTATATTGCCTCGGGCCTAGTTTTCATGGGGACGGAACTAACACTACCCGATTCGGATGGAGCACCTAGAAACCTGGGCCAGTGAGGGCCAAACCTATTCATCGCTCATTGCGGGAGCGAATCGCTCCCGCCTGAAGCGATCGGCAGTTGGGCCGGCCCATTTAGCGACAGCAATAGGTGGATTTTCAGACGGTTATTTCTGGTTCTGCCGGTTTTCCAGAAGCAGTCCGGTTTTCCTGATTCAGTGGGTTTCTTCCGTTTTTTCAAGTTCACCAGATTTTTATTTTCTGTTTTTGCTCTTTTCTGTTTCTTGTTTTTAACATTTTACTAAATTTAAAAATGGTAAATAAAAAACGTTCAAATTTAAAAATGTTCAAACTTAAAAAATGTTCAAATTTTAGAATATTCAAATTTAAACTATTCAAAATTTTAAAAAGTTCTAATAAAAAAATGTTCAAACTAAAAAATGTTCAAAGTTTAAAATGTTCGAACAGAAAAATGTTCGAACGGAAAAATGTTCATTTTTTAAAAATGTTCAAATTTTAAAATAGTCAAACAAAAATGTTCATTTCAAAAAAATCAAGTTTTAACAATAAATAGTTCAATTTCCAGAAATATTAGATATTTTAAAACTTCAGATATTGAAAAAGAAAGTCAAAAGAAAAAATAAAAAAAAAAAGAAAACAAAAACGAAAAACGTACCTTTTAACTGGGCTGTGTCAGTGCGGCCCATGGACACAAGGCATCAGCGGGAGGAACCTTCGCTCCCGCTTAAAGCGGGAATTAGGCACTCCCGCCAGTGAGCCTTCTTCCACCTCCACGGCGAGCGGAGCGGCGGGGACCAAGACGGTGACGCAGGTGACGGCGGGTGCCTTCCTTCCTTTTTTCTTCCGTTCCACTCGCGGCGGTTTCTCTCTCTCAGCGCTCTACTTTTGGTGCCCCACAGCATGAACGCACGCCGCCCGTTCGACGAAATGCTCCCTCACAAGCGGCCCAGGAACGAGCAAGAGACACCTGCGGAGAGCGAGGTGGACGCATCAGCGACCTCCCAGAGGGCGTTTTCCACCACTTGCTGTCGCTCATGCCGGCACATGACGCGGTGCGGACGTGCGTGCTCGGCCAGCGCTCGGGCCACCTCTGGAGGTCTGCTCCGGCCATCAGCTTTACCACTTTCGACCGGTTTATTAGGAGCGCGGACAGGTTCAACCAGTTCGTGGACCACCTGCTTCTGCTACGTCGCCACGGAGCGCCTCTGGAGTCATGCAATTTTCTTCTCGTCGAGACCGAGGTGTATTCTGCTGTGTTCCTGGCCGCCAACGAGCGTACCGTGAACGGCTGGATCAGTCGTGCTTTGTGCCTCCAAGTCAGGGTACTCAGGTTCTGTCTTGGATTCGACGACCTTTTTTGGCTACCTAACACACCTCTCTTCTCCCAGCACATCAGTGTTAGTGCTTGACGGTGTAACTACCAACGAAAGAGTTCTTGATTTTTCGGGCTGTCCATTGCTAGTTGATCTTAAAATGGAGTGTTGCTTTGCAAATTCTGATTAAATTTCATCATCATCTTTGAAACATCTGCGGATGAGTTCCTGCATATTTTATGATAATCACCGGACCCGATTATCTTTACCCAATATTGTTTCGTTGGAACTGGACTATATTCCGAGTAGGACTCCATTGCTTGAAAGCATGCCATCCTTGGTAACAGCAATCGTCAGGCTTGGGTGTGAATCTTGTGATCGTTGTGAGGAGGGCGAACCTGGTGGTTGTGATGATCATAAATGGGCACTCTGTGATCCTTCAAGGTTTATTGCAAGCTACATCCTTGGAGTTATCATCTGAACCTGCTGTGGTATGTTTTGCAACTGCTTTCTCTTGACTTCTAATGATGTTCCTACCGAACAGTTAACTGTGCAGTAAACTTGTCCATCTTTACAATGTAATTAAATTTATGACTTCACATGTGACCTGTACATTTACCTGCATGACATCCATTTATGATGGTTATGCTATGCTATGACTCAAAGAGTGCTTTATACTTCTTCTGGGATATCCAACTTTGAAAACTATATATGATTGATCATAATTGTTGAGTGATACTAACTTTGGCTGCTTATCCAGGCTGATGAATATAAGGATATGTTTTTGTAAATGAGATGTACATATGGAGAAAATATAACTTATAGATTTTTTTTCCATTACATGTGATCACTCTTGCCTTTTAAATCTCTACAAACCAAATATAGTCGTTATAATATGATACTCCGTAGCATATTTCTTATCTGACATTACTCCCTTCTTTCGTAGATTGTTTTCAAAAGGGACATAAAGTGGTGCCCTACATTTAGCAAGTTAAAGACTTTGGTTCTGGATGAATGGTTTGCGACTGATGACCTCAGTGCATTAATTTGGTTTCTCCAACACTCGCCAATTCTAGAGAAGCTTTCTCTTCAACTTCCAGTGGTGGTAATATATTTTTGTAGATGCATAGCTATGTGTTATTAAATTCTCCATCTATAATTCATATATTTGTAAAGTATCTGTTTGCTATAGGTACCCAAAAAATCAGTGAGAAGATACAGTCCAATTGAACAATCAGTTGCATCTGATTATCTTGAATTAGTTGAAATCAAATGTCAAGAGATAGATGAGATGGTTGTCGCGATCTTGGAGATTTTAAATGTCTTTGGCGTACCACTGGAGAGAATTCAGATCCATAAGATTTCATGTTTTGGCTGTGAGTTAACTTTCGACACTCATCATGCTTCTATCTCTACAGTTTATTATTGTTAGATGTATATATCTGTATATTATAGTTTCCCCATATGTTAGAGGGCTTCCTGCATATTTGCACCTGTACATGTACTATATATTGTGGCCTTTGCCCCCCTGGTAATACATCAAGCATATTGCCCTAACATGGTATCAGGGCAAAACTTGGTCCTCTAGTCTATATGTTTGCCCCGGCCGTAGTTGCCGCTCGTCTCGTCCCGGCCATCGCCTCCCGGCTCGCCGCTCCTCCGGCCACCGCCCCTCCGGTCGCCGCTCCCGGTTCGCCGCCGGCCGTCCTCCAGGCCGGCTCCTTCTCTTCCCGACCGCCTCCCGCCCCCAGGTCGTCCGCCCCCGGCCTACTCTCCTCTTCCCGGCCCAGCCGTCCACCCCCGGCCGCTCCCGCCCCCGGGCTCGCCGCTGCCGTCCGTCCCGCCGTCGGCCATCCGCTCCGCCGCCGGCCCGCTCCGCCGCCGGCCCGCTCCGCCGCCCTCTCCTTCCCCGGCCGGAGGCTTCACGCGTTTCCTCCGCCGTCTCGCACGCAGAGTTTCCATCGGGTTTGATCCCGATTCGATCTGGTTCTGAAAAAAAAAACGAAAAAAAGAAAGAAAGAGAGATGTCTTCCTCGTCGGGCTATGTTGCGATTACTCGCTGCTCGGTGATCTTTGATGGCGCGAATTACCCTGATTTCCTTGCCTTCATGCGCGTCCACATGCGCGGTCTTCGTCTTTGGGGTGTGCTTTCTGGCGAGGTCTCCTGTCCGCCGCGCCCCGTTGCTCCTACGGCGCCTACTGCACCGACCCCCGTTGCCCTTGCCCCTGATGCTACTCAGGCGGATAAGGATGCAGCCACGAGTTCTGATGATACTGCTCTGGCTGATTATGACCGAAAGGTCCAGGACCACTCTACTGCCGTTGCGAATTACCGGCTGGATCTGACTGACTACACTCAGTGGATCGATGAGGATGCTCGTGCTGTTGTTGTTCTCACCTCCAGTGTTTTGCCTCAGTATGCTCGGTCTTCCCACTGCTGCTGCTCAGTGGGCTTTTCTTCGTCAGCGCTATCAGCCGTTTAGGGATGCTCTTTACCTCTCTGTGGTCCGCCAGGAACATGCCCTTCAGCAGGGTGATTCTACTATTGATGAGTTCTACGTACACTCGGAGTGCTGCTATTTGGCGTCAGCTTGATTCTCTTCGTACAGTTGTGTGTGCCACCTGTCCCTGCTGTCTGACTGTGCGCGCAGATCTGGAGTTTTAGCGCGTTTTTGAGTTCTTATCGCGGCTCCATAAGGAGTTTGAGCCGCACCGTGCCCAGCTGCTTGCCCGTGGTCGTGTTCCTCTCTCTGAGGTACTGGCTGAGCTTCGTGCTGAGGAGACTCGTCTTCGTGGTGCTGGTCTTCTTGAGGTTCCCTCTGTATTTGCTGCTCGTGGCCCTCCTGTGCCGTCTGCTTGTGGACCTCCTACGCCGCCGGCTTCGTTGCGGTCTCTAGCACCGCCGATACTCTCTACTCCTCCAGTCCAGGGCCAGAGTCAGCCTCAGCAGCCTCGTGGTACGACATCACCTCCCTGCACCTACTGTGGCAGGTCTGGCCACACTGTCTCTAGCTGCTGGCAGAGGGATCCCAGCTTACGTCAGCGGCACTATACTCGTCGGCAGGGTGGTTCTTCAGGATCTTCTGCTGTTGCGCTATCTGATCAGGATATTATCCGTGGTCTTCGTGGTCTACTCGCTGTTACAGGCTCTTCCTCGACGGGTATTGCTGGTTCTGTGCCTGGCTCTTCTGACACCGCGCGAGCACCACCTTCTACACAGTCAGGTACGTCATCCCCGTGGTATCTGGATTCTGGAGCTTCTTTTCATATGACTTCTGCGTCTTGTATTCTCTCTGCTCTTCGCTCTCTTGTTTCTCCTGTCTGTGTTATCATGGCTGATGGTACCTCTCTTTCGGTTTCCAGTCGAGGCACCCTTTCTACTTCTTCTTTTTTCTGTTCCTGATGTTTCTCATGTTCCTAGTCTTAAGATGAACCTGTTTTCTGCTAGTCAGCTTACTGATTCTGGATGTCGCGTCATTCTTGACGCTGATTCTTGTGCTGTTCAGGACTGTCGTACACAGGCCCTGGTTGGAGCTGGCCCTCGCAGCCTTGAGTCCCCGGGGCTCAGGGAGTTAGACTGGCTTCGCATTCCTCCTGCTGACACTTCATCTGCTAGGTCTCCTGCGGTTGTTGCTTCTGTCACTGGATCTTTTCAGCAGCGACATCATCGGCTGGGTCACCTCTGTGGCTCCCGTTTATCGTCATTAGTTCATAGTGGTCTTCTGGGGTCTGTGTCTCAGGAGACGTGTCTTTGCATTCGTGTCAGGGTTGTAGGTTAGGCTAACAGATTCAGCTTCCCTATCCTACTAGTGCGTCTGTATCTCAGCAACATTTTGATTTAGTTCATTCAGATGTTTGGGGTCCGGCTCCCTTTCCTTCGAAAGAGGGTCATCGATACTATATTTTGTTTATTGATGATTTTTCGCGGTACACCTGGTTGTTTCTTATGCACTCTCGCAGTGAGGTGCTCTCTATTTATCAGCGCTTTGAAGCCATGGTTCGTACTCAGTATTCCAAGCCTATTTGTGTGTTTCGTGCTGATTCTGCGGGAGCGTATACCTCCCAGCACTTGCGTGGTGTTCTTGCTGAGCATGGCACCCTTGCTTAGTTCTCGTGTCCCGGCGCCCATGCTCAAAATGGTGTCGCCGAGCGTAAGCATCGTCATATTCTTCAGACTACCCGTGCTTTGATGATTGCTTCCTCTCTTCCGCCGCATTTCTGGGCTGAGGCTGTCGCTACGTCGACTTACCTCATTAACATTCAGCCTTCCGCTGCCCTTCAAGGTGGCATTCCTCTCGAGCGTCTTTCTGGTCGCTCTCCCGATTACTCGACTCTTCGTTTATTTGGTTGCGTTTGCTATGTCCTTCTCCCTCCTCGCGAACGCACCAAGCTAATCGCTCAGTCTGTTGAGTGTGTTTTTCTCGGATACAGTGATGAGCATAAGGGCTATCGCTGTTGGGACCCTGTTGGTCGTCGGATGCGCATCTCTCGTGACGTCACGTTTGATGAGACGCGCCCCTTCTATCCCCGCCCCACCTCGGGTACTTACCCGGTGGATGATATCTCTTTTCTTCTTTTTCCGGATGCACCCCCTGCTATCCCTTCTCCTCCTCCTAGTTCTGATGCGCCTCCTTCGGCTTCGGCGCCATCCTCTCCTCCGTCTAGTTCCCCTAGTACTCCCCGTTCTCCGGCTTCGGATCCTTTCGATGCTGTCCCTTCTTCCTCTTCTTCTGATGAGTTGTCTTTTGCCGATGAGCTCCCTCCTTCATGGCCTGTTCGTCAGCGTCATCCTCCAGCCCGTTACTCCCTTAGTCAGTATGATCTCTCTGTAGTTTCTGAGCCGACTTCTTATCGGGATGTCGAGCGTCATCCTGAATGGCAGCTTGCCATGGCTGAGGAGATCGCTGCGCTTGAGCGCACTGACACCTGGGATCTTGTTTCTCCCCCTTCTAGTGTTCGTCATATCACGTGTAAGTGGGTCTATAAAATTAAGACCTGCTCCGATGGATCTCTTGAGCGCTATAAAGCGCGTCTTGTGTCTCGTGGCTTTCAGCAGGAGCACAGCCGTGACTATGATGAGACTTTTGCCCCTGTGGCTCATATGACCACTGTGCGTACTCTTCTTATTGTTGCTTCTGTTCGACGCTGGTCTGTGTCCCAGCTTGATGTTCAGAACGCCTTTCTTAATGGCGAGTTGAGTGAGGAGGTTTACATGCAGCCTCCTCCTGGGTATTCTGTTCCTGATGGGATGGTTTGTCGTCTTCGACGTTCTCTCTATGGTCTCAAACATGCCCCTCGTGCCTTGTTTCAGCATTTCGCCTCTTTGGTGACTGTTGCTGGTTTCACTCCTAGTTTTCATGATCCAGCACTTTTCGTTCACACTTCTTCTCGTGGTCGCACTCTTCTTCTTCTCTATGTTGATGATATGATCATTACTGGTGATGATCCTTAGTATATTGCCTTTGTCAAGGCTCATCTTCGAGATCAGTTTCTTATGACTGATCTTGGTCCTCTTCGCTATTTTTTTGGCATTGAGGTCTCTTCCACTTCTAATGGCTTTTCTATCTCTCAGGAAAAGTATATTCAGGATCTTCTTGCCCGTGCTGCTCTTGGGGATGAGCGCACGGTTGATACTCCTATGGAGCTTAATGTTAAGCTTCGTCCTACTGATGGTGATCCTCTTCCCGATCCCACTCGTTATCGCCATCTTGTTGGGTGTCTTGTTTATCTTGCTGTCACTCGTCCTGATATTTCTTATCATGTTCATATTCTGAGTCAGTTTGTCTCAGCTCCTACCACTGTTCACTACAGTCATCTCCTTCGTGTTCTTCGTTATCTTCGTGGCATTCGTGTTCTTCGTTATCTTCGTGGCACGATCACTCGTCTCGTCTCCTTTTCTTTTCTCGTTCCAGCTCTCTCCAGCTTTAGTGCTACTCGGATGCTACGTGGGCGAGTGACCCTACGGATCGTCGTTCACTTTCTTCTTACTGTGTGTTTCTTGGTGGTTCGCTTGTTGCTTGGAAGACGAAAAAATAGGTCACAGTTTCACGTTCGAGTGTTGAGGCTGAGTTGCGGGCTATGACTTTGTTGATTGCTGAGGTGACCTGGTTACAGTGGTTGCTTGCAGATTTTGGGGTCTCTGTTACGACACCCACTCCACTTTTGTCTGACTGTACATGTGCTATCAGTATTGCACGTAATCCGGTCAAGCATGAGCTGACCAAGCATATTGGTGTTGATGCTTTTTATACACGTGCTCAGGTGCAGGATGAGGTTGTTGCGGTTCATTATGTGCCTTCAAATTTGCAGTTGGCGGATTTCTTTACAAAGGCACATACTTGAGCGCAGCATGACTTCTTACTCTCCAAACTCAGTGTTGTGGATCCACCATGAGTTTGAGAGGGGGTGTTAGATGTATATATATGTATATTATAGTTTCCCATATGTTAGGGGGCTTCCTGCATATTTGCACCTGTACATGTACTATATATTGTGGCCTTTGGCCCCCTGGTAATACATCAAGCATATTGCCCTAACAGTTATTATGTTTTTAAAAGGCTAGCATTATCCATAACTTTTCTGGATATATTTTATTTCAACTGAATCACAGATTATGAATAATCACAATATATTCAGTGAGTACTTCTGAACTTACAAGTGTGCATACTCCCTGACTGCTGAATCTATACTAATCTATACTCTTGTGAATGCTCTTTGGTTTCTACTCGTCCAAACAACCATTCTCGTCGATGCTCCCCATTTTGATTAAATTTGCTATCATTCATATCTTTTTTTTTTTGCGAATCCATCATTCATATCCCGCTCATAGTCATGTAAACTAATATGTAAATGTTTGTTTCTTCAGTGAATCCTCATGTGTTTTGTGTCTTGAATATTCTTCATTTCCTGATCTCTCGTTTGCATCCAGTATACAATGTATATGCATTTATATAACGTGGACTGCTTTGTCTATTAGGTTTGTCACAGAAGTAACCGAGTACTTTATCATATTATATCAGTAAATATCAGGAACTTCACGATATTGAGATAAAAACTGCATGTTAGTTTAATAGATGGTCTTATTTATCAAAATAAATTTCCTTTTTTAAGATTGCTAGCCAAGTCAATGAATGTTTCCATTTACCTCTGAAAGGTCCTCCCTGATTAAATAATGGTTTTTTATATTTGTTTTCCAGGTTTTAACTTTGTATGTACGGGTTTCAACACCAAATAGAGGTAAGAAGATCCGGGACTGTTGCTTCTACTATATATTTTGTTATTTAGAATTGCATGCAGGAAGTTTGCAGCCTTATCTATATGTTTTCTCTCTATAGGTGTCTCTATTGTGATTTCGGAATATACACAGGCTTACGAAGTAGGCAGCCTGGTTTCAGAACCTATTTTTATTGCACTTTTGTTAACGGTTTTATTAAAATGGAACAAAGATATTTGAGTTCAAGTTTACGTACAGGGGTCATCATCTGTCCCGGATAAATCTTACTACCTCCATCCCAAAGCTTAAGGCTTATATTATTTTTAGAAAGTCAAACTATGCCAAGTTTGACTAAGTTTTTACCAAAAATCATTAACATGTAAAATACATATTAAATATCATTAGATAGATAATGAAATACATTTTCATATGGTATCTACGAAATATCATATTTGTTGATAGATTTTACTAATTATTGTATTTTCTTGGATTTTGGATAAAACAAAAGTCATAATTATTAAATACTAAATAATGAAATTTTTATTTTTATTAAAAATTTGATATTGTATTTTCAATGGATAGAGATTATTTTTCTAAATAGTTTGATATGTTATTGGTATTTTTCTGATTTGATATGAGTTTCCAAAGTTTGTACTATTTTCTAGAATTTTAAACAAATCAAAATACTAAATGTAGATTTGACTTTAAAAAAAATATAAGCCTTAAGCTTTGGGATGGAGTTAGTATAATACAAAAGAGTGCTAGATTTTCTATACAGTTTTGCGAGATGGCTTACTGTCTGGATTAACTTGAATGGTCAATCTTAGTACTATGCAATGCAGAGAACATCTTATTACCTCCGTTCCAAAATATATGCCTTTTTAGAAAGTTAAATTAGCTTTCTAAAAAGGCTTATATTTTCAAAGGAGGTAGTAGCATTTAGCAATCATCCATAGTTAATTTTCTACACTATGCCTGCTGCTTATATTGCTATCTGCACATACATGCTCAAATAATTGGAGATGTTCTCATCAATTAGGGTCTGGAACTATGGTAGAAGTTCCCATTTCCGGTGCTGAAAAGTAAAAAGGGAAACAAACCACTAGAATACTCTCCTTCCTCCTCCTTTGATCAAAGTTATCATTCTCCTTACTTGCCACAGTTGTACCAGTTGATTTTATACATCCATTTCAGATATATGTTTTCCTGTATAACTTCAACGTCAACCTTGTAGTATCTATTTTCATGTCTTCACTAGACCATGAAGGCGCGCTTTGCCGCGCCCGTCCATACTAAAAAAAACTTATATAAATGTTCAATAGAATTTGGACATTTAGCAATTAATTTACAATTTGTCCACAGAATTACTGGAATATATTACTATTACCTTAGCAAGCGGAAAAATACCCTTGGCAGGGCTGCATTTGATCAAACAGATAGTGCAGAACAAGCCATCAACGGTCAACAAACCATATGATGCATCCAGGATAGGAAAATGGTATTTCTTTTCTGCAACCCCGCACACATTTGCTAGAAGAAGAAACCAAATGCAAGTTTTCAATAACTCGAGCAAAAGAGCAGTTGAATAAACAATCATCATATTATAGAATGGAAGATACCCGGCCATATGAACTCATCTAATTGAAGCCCTATCATGTTAAATCATATGATTTATACCTAAGTACGCGATACAGTAGTCAATGCAATCTTCCATTTCTGTACCAAAGGCAGTAGAAAATATTCTTTTAAGATAATTAGTAACATAGGTGGATGTTTTTCGTAGTTGCATGCGAGAGGAACAATGTGCAATGCATCCTAAGAGAGAATTAGAGAATGATAAAAAAATAACATTGAAATTGATAGGAATTCATACCATGTCTGGACATATGTGGGACATTTTTTACAAAAATAATGATAGCATGAGACGTAATTGATTCTACATGTCGAAGCTGCAATTTGATCTTACCAAAATAAGAGAAAAATAAAACAGGCTTTTTATCGCAATCGTTATGTGCAGAATTAATCAACAAATGGCAAGACCAGCATCATCGATATGATCAACATGAAAGATTTTCTCGACCTTACACATGACAATTTGAGCCATCCAATGATGTGTCAAGACAAAGACTTACAAATTACTCCTATCGAAAATTGCGACTTTATACAGCTGACAGGTTGTTATATTGTTTTTGCATCCAAAGCCATTGATATGTCGAACTCTGCATTTTATAAGGGCCAAGAAATGGAAGATTCTACAACAATAACAACGATTTACTTCATTGCTTCTTTGAGCTGTTAATCATAAATATACCTAGATTATTGGATTTGTAATATCATTGAAATTTGTAATACAAACTGAAGTTTTGTCAAAGAAACAAAAAACATGATTTCCCTAATAAAATAACTGTATAAATATGTCCTCTGATCCAGGAAATGTGTTTGCAAGACTAAAACGAAATTGACAGCGACAACTGTACAAGAAAGATTCTGGAAAATATTAATAGACAGCATGAAACACAATGGTACGGAAATTACAACTATTTATAGAACTGATTAATAAATGTAGCGCGATTGATATCTCTGCCAGAACTCTGCATTTTGTAAGGGCCAAGAAAGAGAAGACTACAACAATAAAATCGCTTTTAATCATAAATATACCTAGATTATTGGATTTGTAATATCATTGAAATTTGTAATACAAACTTAAGTTTTGTCAGAGAAACAAAAAAAATGATTTCTCTAATAAAATAACTGGATAAATATGTACTCTGATCCCGGAAATGTGTTCGCAAGACTAAAACGAAATTGACAGCGACAACTGTACAAGAAAGATTCTGGAGAATATTAATAGACAGCATGAAACACAATGGTACGAAAATTACAACTATTTATAGAACTGATTAATAAATGTAGCGCAAGAATATATACACCACCACTGATCTTACTCATCTGTCAAGCTTCCCTTACATAGATACCATCGCTATATACTCTCTTATCTGAATATAATTTACAGTGGCTTAATACACTATTTATACAATCGGACACATTTGCACATTTGAACGTAAATTCGTTTCCTAAGATTATACCTGAAGATTATGCTGAGATGGAAGCAGGATAATGATCCACTATTACATGCCCGCAATAGGTTGGAAAACCAAAGAATATACAAATTTTGGCATCATTTCATTTTTTAGTGTTAGGAGCATTGTTCAAAATATTGCAGTTCTTAAAAAACATATCAAGATACGATAGTGCGTGGGAACATAACAGTTTGTTAGATCTTGAGAAAGACTACGAAATTAGATTAATTGGATATGAGACATACAATTACGTAAGAGGGCACAACTGTTTACACATATGGATGAAAAGATAAATCATCGAACTGTTGTTATGAGTTCTGCAAAGCTTTCATCTAGAAAATTTATCCTAGAATTCCTCAAGGGTGACTGATGAAATATCCACCGTGCTCAAACCAAGCCAAAAACTTAATACGAACTGGAAGGTATGGTGGATAATCTGTAGAGATAACGATTATGTGGTTATCCATTTGCCATACTTATACCAGGTAAGTGGCCCATAATCAAAAGAAACTAAAAGTGAAAACTTCCACAGTTAGCTGATTTCCCTTGGTAATGATACATAGCCAATAACAAAATGCAAAGGATATAGCCCAAATATAATCATTGATGAGAGATATATTCTAAATAATCCCAACTCTTTTTTGTAGGTTCACTCCACCGGGTAACATTGCATTCTTTCCATTATTAACAATGGATCTGTAAACAAAAGAGCGGCAAAATTGCATGAGCTACTGAGTTAGTGTACCTGTCCGGCAGCCATGGTTGCAAATGAAGGTTACACACATTGCTGTGAGCAGTCCCTAAATAAAAATCCCAGATGAAAGAGCACAGCAATCCCTGAAACAAATAACAGTAAATCATTTCACTACCTAGTGTTCATGTGATGAAATTACAGGAAAAAAGGTGGATGCCAGGCAACCCTAGGCAAGGAACATCTCTAATAAACAATGGAAGTCCAAAGGCGAGACAGATGGGGTAAAGGAAGACGATTGCTGGTTGCACATATGTATCAAGGACAGAAGAGAACTGACAATAACACTGGGATTAATCACCATTATTACAGGAGAGAGAGGGTCGAAATTTTCACCATGATTAGCACGCCGACGATTTCAGTTTGCACGCCATGATTACAACGCCGTCCAAACAAATGAAAGGAGAGGCGTTCCTCGGATGGTGGGCCTGGTTCGCCGGCGAATGGAAGAACCGTAGGCCCATATGGAGGTAGCCCACTCCGCTTCCTGCGCGCCATCCGAATTGCGCCGGCGCCGTCATCGGAGAAGAAACCACGAATCTGAGCGACCACTTCCAAATTAACCCAAAATAGAGGAGAATCGGCAACCCATAGGCATCTGGCTTTGGCTGCATCTTCGGTGGCGGAATAGATTACATGGTAAAGAATGGAAGAACGGCGGCCAAAACAAGGAAAGAAGGAATAACGAGGTTGGGGATCCCACGAGGTTGAGGGGTGCCATCTGGCCTTGGCTGCATCTTTGGTGCCATCGTTCGTTATTTTTTTCCCTAGACTTTTAGTCTAGCGCTAACACCGCTCAGGAAAATTATCAAAGGGCCGAACCAGTTGGCCTATATCACCGTTTTCTGGCCCGATTAACCAGGTGACTCCTAACTTGATATGTGGAGTAGCAGCCCAACAATGGCACGGGCCCATTTGACGTGATTAAGCAATGTAAAAAGTGCCCAGCAACGATTCGGTACTACTACGTTGTTTCTGACCGTTAGATGCTCAGATGGACGGTCCAGGACACGAAAACGGTGTGGTGGCTCTACCTAGTGTTCATGTGATGAAATTACAGGAAAAAAGGTGGATGCCAGGCAACCCTAGGCAAGGAACATCTCTAATAAACAATGGAAGTCCAAAGGCGAGACAGATGGGGTAAAGGAAGACTATTGCTGGTTGCACATATGTATCAAGGACAGAAGAGAACTGACAATAACACTGGGATTAATCATCATTATTACAGGAGAGAGAGGGTCGAAATTTTCACCATGATTAGCACGCCGACGATTTCAGTTTGCACGCCATGATTACAACGCCGTCCAAACAAATGAAAGGAGAGGCGTTCCTCGGATGGTGGGCCTGGTTCGCCGGCGAATGGAAGAACCGTAGGCCCATATGGAGGTAGCCCACTCCGCTTCCTGCGCGCCATCCGAATTGCGCCGGCGCCGTCATCGGAGAAGAAACCACGAATCTGAGCGACCACTTCCAAATTAACCCAAAATAGAGGAGAATCGGCAACCCATAGGCATCTGGCTTTGGCTGCATCTTCGGTGGCGGAATAGATTACATGGTAAAGAATGGAAGAACGGCGGCCAAAACAATGAAAGAAGGAATAACGAGGTTGGGGATCCCACAAGGTTGAGGGGTGCCATCTGGCCTTGGCTGCATCTTTGGTGCCATCGTTCGTTATTTTTTTCCCTAGACTTTTAGTCTAGCGCTAACACCGCTCAGGAAAATTATCAAAGAGCCGAACCAGTTGACCTATATCACCGTTTTCTGGCCCGATTAACCAGGTGACTCCTAACTTGATATGTGGAGTAGCAGCCCAACAATGGCACGGGCCCATTCGACGCGATTAAGCAATGTAAAAAGTGCCCAGCAACGATTCGGTACTACTACGTTGTTTCTGACCGTTAGATGCTCAGATGGACGGTCCAGGACACGAAAACGGTGTGGTGGCTCCTAGCTAGTTGAGTTTTACTGTTAACTAATTACCCAAGCCACTGACGATCTGAAGTTTTTTTAACACTTCTCATTAGACCGGGGCAAGACAATTTAACTCTTTGGTCTTATAAGGGATGTATCACTCTTCTGTAAAGAAGGATCTGGAAGGAAAAAAATTGTACTGAGAGCTAGTTCCATGACTTCCTGTTACACCTTTACCTCATACTTTTGCAAGACAACTTGTCTTGATTCTGTTTGATATTTTATCATAATCTTCTATAGCCCGGGTATTATTTTTGAATATATGACAATCATATGCCATAAAGTTCACTGTCAAAACTCTTTGGTTGTGCAATGTCTACGAGGCAGGGGTGTTAGGTGCCTGTAAAGATTAAATAGTAGGAGAAACGTCAGATATGACCTGAGAATTATACTTTTCAATCAAAACTTTGACTCGATTCATACTAAGCACAATCCTTACATTTCAACCATATATAGTCTTATCAAGTCCCTGAAAGTCTGAAACTTCGCATTTATCTCTATGCAGCTTCCAGTTATGTTTGGACATGCTCGAGGAGCCATGGAGATTCACCATTTTCGAGGGAGGAGGTTTGGTTATTCATTGATGTAACGTCTGCTGATCATCCGAGATGTACGCAACATGTTCCCAGTAGGGATGTTGCTGTCCTACATTGATGACCTCTTACCTGTTCCGTTTGCACGAATGAATCTTGAAGTTCCGTTGAAGGGTTGATTCCTCCATGTTCAATTTGCAAGATTGGTTTATGTGCAAGTGTTTTGTTCTGATGACAACTCTGGTTATTTTCGTATGGGTGAATGAGCAAAATGATGTTACCTGTTGTGATATTGGAGTGCTGGAGTGTGAAACAATGAACTGCTCTGGTCCTTCTTGAGCTTGCTTGGTTAGTGCTGGAGGGGCACAAGTCCTCTCTGAACAAGAGATATATTTTGAGTGTATTTTTGCTTTCTTATTAGACTTGCAATATTTGTGTTTATTTGGTGTTATTCGTTCGCATTTGTAAATCTTTTAGTTTCCTGAACTAGTGAAGTATGTTAATGGACCTGGTTCGAGGATTTAGTTATTTTGAACTCTCTCTGTGTTCACGTAGATCGGGCCGCCATGGTCAAGCTGCCGTTGGGGAGGGTGGTGGTTATTCAAACCCCAAATCCAAAGTTACCCATACCCATAAGCTATGAGATCAAAATACTAAACGCAATACGCTAATAACAGTATAGATGCACACAACAACGCAATACGCTAATGGCAGTATAGATGCACACAACGAAAAGGAAACAAAAATAAAAGTCCAGCAACAACATTCCAACCCTTGCAACAACATGCAACACCGCCAAGACAACACATGAACTTCAGCCTCTCCAAAAGCGATGCCTCCAAGAAGGAAACAACATATAATAAGTGTCGTCGTCGCTCGATCAAAGATTTTTGGTTTTCACCCTGAACATAGTCCACGCTTTCAAAATAATGCCTTCAACATGATCATTGCCAGACACGACCAATTAAGGCTAGATCTTGGATTTTTAACCTGAAAGGTAAGACTTTGAACTTACATGTGCTCCCGCCCCTACTTTCATATTGTTGTTGCGAAGCCTGGAACACTAAGAAAATCCCTCAACAGCGCAGAGACTTAAACCTCCATTGCTAGTACTCCAATCCGGCCATCATGATATTCTCCGCCTCTGACGTCACCATGGACCAAAATGTCACCTCATGGCAAGTAAGAATAGAGCTTCGCGCAGTTCCCTCCAAAACCAAACGGAAAACATGGGTGCGCATGACCGAATACCACCCGATTCAGCAAACTCCATGCAATAGGTGGACTGTTGCACTCCCCGGCGGAGCCTTCCGGGACTCAACACTCTTGCCAGATCAAGAATGACAGACCTCGGGCATGTATTCATCTTCACACAAGAGAAACCCTAGGACTGCCACCTTTATTCAGGTCAGGCCCCAATGCCTCCGACCATCCCAGGCTGGCCGAGGCAACGCGGAGACACCGGACGTAGATTGCCCACTCCTAAGAAACGCGCTGCAACCAGCCGTCCCTCCACCGGTGACAGATGGGATCATGGAGAGGGCAAGGAGAAGAACAACCTAGGGTTTTCACCCAATCGGCCCATCCCACCCCGCACCTCTGCCACTGCCATGGCCCACCGCCATAGGCAACCACCACCGCCACCTTCAGGATTCTCTTCCAAAGACAAGCCCTGGCCCGCTAGAAGCCTCGAACCCATCTAGGCCCGACCGAGCCAATCTGGGCTCGGAGCGCCAACAAACAAGGACGAGCTACCGCTGGCGCCCGCTGCGGCCGTCGCGGGAAGTCACGGGGGACCAGAACCTCCCGAGGTGCTCCGCCGACATGTAGGAAGAGGGGCCCGAACCATACTCCGTGGCGCGGGTGACCGTCGCCCGGGATTTGCCCGACGACCCCTGCCGCCGCCGTCGGAGGAAGGCTGCAACGACCAACGGCTGGGGCACCCCGTCGCCCCAGGGGGAAGAGGAGGCAGAGTCGGGGGGGGGGGGACTCCTATAAAAATAACTTAGGTACCGCCATTCACATGCATGGATCGGTCAGTTAACCACGAGCAGCTGACCGAAGTAGTTTATACAAATTTATTGATAGAAAAATAATTTACATAGTTAAAAGCAGGGAAAAATTGAAAAAAAAATGGCCCAACCCTAAATCTATTTGTCGGCGTCTTTATCCTTGTTGAGGTCCATGATCACCAGTATATCCCACAACCAGTTTGGTGTCCGCGTTGCCGGACGACATACAAGGAACGGTCGTGGAAGGCGCGGGAGGCTGCTCCCATGGCTAGTTTGGCGCGAAAGATGGCATGGGGTATGTCGATGCAGCGGGGAGGGGGGGGGGGGGGGGGGTCGGACCACTATTCCCACGACGGTCATGGACTGGGAGGTGGCGGTGTGCTTGAGGCATGCAATGCGAGCTTGAAGGACTCTTCCTCTCCGACAGCCCTTCCGGCATGAGGGCCTTGGCATAACACAGCAGTGTCGCGTGGGCCTTCGAGGCCTTGTTCATCATGTAGGCGAGATAGCCTAGATACCTCGGTATTGTCTCATTCCTCCTCGTCTGGTTGCCGCCGTACTCGCCCGCTAGCCGCTCCTCCTCCTCCATCACCTTCACCTTCACGTCCGGTTTTGGAGGAGGGCCGTAGTAGAACTCGCACTAGTACATAGCGCACCACTACTAAGTGGTTACTTGTGGTGTATCGGGGGTAGCAGTTGATACTGGTAACGTGCTGGCAGGCGTATCGGGCCAGTAGGCCTAATCTATCTAGAATTTATCACTAGGATGAGTAGACTCGGATAGGGGGGTTTTGCACCTCCATATGCTTCTGAATTTTTAAATAAATTTTAAACATCTTATAAAATGTCAAAAGATTCTGAAAAAAATGTTGCACATACATCTCGATGTTCTTGTGTTCCCAAAGTCGCTTCACAAAAAATTGATATTTTTTATGTCATGTGTAAAAAAAGGTAAAGTTTGGTGCTAAAAATAAGCTCTCCATAAGACATTTCCTTGTTTTTTTACATAGGACACAAAAAATGTCGATTTGCCGAGAAACTTGGCATTCGAATATATATAGAATGTCAATATATGCATGATTTTTTTGTTCAATTTTTTTATATTTTAAATTTTTTTCAGCATATGCACCGAATATGAAAAGTGTAATTCCGAGACTGAAAGCAGCCTTTTGAAACTAAGGATAAAAAAACTGAGTTCGCCTTTCTGGTACAATACCGAATTCCCTTGCAGAAATTGTAAACATCCTAGACTATACAAGTCATTGCACTCATTAGTGATTTCTGTTTTAACTCTGAAGTATACTCTAGCAGAGGTCAAAAGAGCAAAAATTTAGTTACTCCCTTCAGCTTAAAATAATTCTAGACACTAAAACATGTTAGATATATTTATTTTTAGTCAATTATTTTGAACCGAAGGGAGTATTATATACTGCAGGTGAGTAAGATTTGGAAGCGGTTAGCGGTAGAAAGTTCACATTTGTCTAGCAGAGTTTATTTTCCAGTATTTGTGTAGGGAGATATAGTTTTGCCAAAATGTAGTCACGTTAGTGCCGAAAACGAATTAGCAACATAAACCGCTTGTGAGTGTGTGACTAGGTACTTTTCTAGCTGCAGCATTTGGAGAATAGTAGCTGCATTCTTTCCAACTACTACTACTATTGTAATACTAAATAGTACAAATGTTTAATGTTTTGCAGGCAAGGCCCAAAGGTAAATGAAAACGAATGTTTGCAGGCGAGTAAGATTTGGACGTGGTAGGCAGTAGGGCTGCAAACACACTATGGGAACTAGTTAAGGTGCCGACGGCCAGATCCTGTGCCGACGGCAAAATATCCGGACCGTCGGCACAGGACTCGTTTCGGCCAGGTCAGCAGGTCAGCCGACGGCACAGGTAAACCATCGGCACATGAAGGTATGTGCCGTCAGCACAGCCTCTCCGCCCTGACGGCGAGATAACGTCGTCAGGCCTGTGACGACGGCAAAGCCGTCAGCACATATTTCAACCCTGTGCCGACGGCTTTGCTATTTTCTATTTTACCACATTAATCTTCAAAATATCATAACTAAATCATTATAATTCAGAAAAATACAAATAATATATCAAAATTTTCAGAAAAATAAGTTCTATCTTGGAAAAATATCAAACTTGGAATATTTAAAATATCTCAAAGAACCTTCTAAAAAATGAGCTATCATACCGATGTTTTATGGCTTTCACACAGAACAACCAATGTTATGGATAAAATATCTCAAAGAACCTTATAAAAAATGAACGATCCAAACAATGTAAAACCTTCGTGTGGTGTCATAGTTGCAGGAAAAAATATTAAAGTTGGAAAATTGTGAACATCACAAAAATCCTTCACAATATGAGCTATCATGTTCGAGGTTTCATGACATTTAGGTCAAACGACCAATGTTATGGATAGAATCGCGGCATAATTTGTGATAATGTGCCCATATTATGCACACATGTGCATATTGGGATGTCTTACGATATTGCAGGAGGAAGTTTTCCATTTCATCGCACGGAAAAACCATTTTCCATTTTTGAGGTGCCGAAAACGCGATGTTTTTTGAAGCAACCACCAAATTAAAGATTCACATAGGTACCAAAACAATTTTCAAAAATACTATACAAACTAAGATGGAAAATTTATCAACCGGTGTATCTGGAACCTTTCCGTCCACCCCTCCTGAAAAAGACAAATTCCTGCCGAATCGGTAGGAGGCCGACCAGATTTGAACTACAGGTACATGATATATTGCTCAGATTTTTTGTAAAAAATATTTTTAGATTCATAACATGCTATTTCATCAGAGATCTAGTGCAAGTTTAGCGAGCCTCAGCCCCGGGCAAAGGATTTTCATGCCCGTCGTTTTGAATATAGTTTGAAACGGGCATAAAAAAATAAAAAACGATCCAAACAATGTGAAACCTTCGCGTGCTGTCATATTATTGTAGGATAACGTTGCATAGAAAACAAAAATTTTCCTACGGCGAACATGCAATCCAAGCCAAGATGCAATCTAGAAGACGGTAGCAACGAGGGGGTATCGAGTCTCACCCTTGAAGAGATTCCAAAGCCTACAAGATGAGGCTCTTGTTGCTGCGGTAGGCGATCACTTGCCGCTTGCAAAAGCGCGTAGAAGATCTTGATCACGATCGGTTCCGGCGCCACGAACGGGCAGCACCTCCGTACTCGGTCACACGTTCGGTTGTTGATGAAGACGACGTCCACCTCCCCGTTCCAGCGGGCAGCGGAAGTAGTAGCTCCTCTTGAATCCGACAGCACGACGGCGTGGTGTCGGTGGCGGTGTAGAAGTCCGGCGGAGCTTCGCTAAGCTATGCGGGCAATATGGAGGAGAGGAGCTTGGCTAGGGTTTGGGAGGGGTGGCCGGCCACTCTATGGGGGGCGGCCAGCTTGTGGTCTTGGGGTGGCCGGCCCCCTCCCTTGGCCCCTCATTATATAGGTGGATCCCAAGTGTTGGTGTCCAAGTCTTCGAATAAGACCCGAAACCAAAACCTTCCATAGGAGGGGGAAACCTACCCCAACTAGGACTCCCACCCAAAGGTGGGATTCCCACCTCCCATGTGGGGGGTGGCCGGCCCCCTATGGTGGAGTCCACTTGGGACTCCACCCCATCAAGGGCTGGCCGGCCATGGAGGTGGAGTCCCTTGTGGACTCCACCTTCCTTGGTGGTTTCTTCCGGACTTTTCTAGAACCTTCTAGAACCTTCCATAGAACCTTCCGCGACATTTTATTTCACATAAAATGACATCCTATATATGAATCTTATTCTCCGGACCATTCCGGAACTCCTCGTGATGTCCGGGATCTCATCCGGGACTCCGAACAAATATTCGAACTCCATTCCATAATTCAAGTGCTACCATTTCAACATCCAACTTTAAGTGTGTCACCCTACGGTTCGAGAACTATGCGGACATGGTTGAGTACTCACTCCGACCAATAACCAATAGCGGGATCTGGAGATCCATAATGGCTCCCACATATTCAACGATGACTTTAGTGATCGAATGAACCATACACATATATTACCAATTCCCTTTGTCTCGCGATATTTTACTTGTCCGAGGTTTGATCTTCGGTATCACTCTATACCTTGTTCAACCTCGTCTCCTGACAAGTACTCTTTACTCGTACCGTGGTATGTGGTCTCTTATGAACTCATTCATATGCTTGCAAGACATTAGACGACATTCCACCGAGAGGGCCCAGAGTATATCTATCCGTCATCGGGATGGACAAATCCCACTGTTGATCCATATGCCTCAACTCATACTTTAGGATACTTAATCCCACCTTTATAGCCACCCATTTACGCAGTGGTGTTTGGTGTAATCAAAGTACCTTTCCGGTATAAGTGATTTACATGATCTCATGGTCATAAGGACTAGGTAACTATGTATCGAAAGCTTATAGCAAATAACTTAATGACGAGATCTTATGCTACGCTTAATTGGGTGTGTCCATTATATCATTCACACAATGACATAACCTTGTTATTAATAACATCCAATGTTCATGATTATGAAACTAATCATCCATTAATCAACAAGCTAGTTTAAGAGGCATACTAGGGACTTCTTGTTTGTCTACATATCACACATGTACTAATGTTTCGGTTAATACAATTCTAGCATGATATATAAACATTTATCATAAACATAAAGATATAAATAATAACCACTTTATTATTGCCTCTAGGGCATATCTCCTTCGAGTCTCCCACTTGCACTAGAGTCAATAATCTAGATTACATTGTAATATACCTAACACCCATGGCATTCTGGTGTTGGTCATGCTTTGCCCTAGGGAGAGCTTTAGTCAACGGATCTGCTACATTCAGATCGGTGTGTACTTTGCAAATCTTTACTTCTCCATCTTCGATGTACTCGCGAATCGAGTGGTAACGCAGCTTGATATGCTTCAGCCTCTTGTGTGACCTTGGCTCTTGTGCATTGGCGATGGCACCCATGTTATCACAAGTAAATGATTAATGGGTCCAATGCACTAGGAACCACACCGAGCTCTACAATGAACCTCTTCATCCATACCGCTTCGATGAAGCCTCTGAAGCCGCTATGTACTCGATTCTGTTGAAGACTTCGCCACCGTGCACCGCTTCGAGCTTGCCCAGCTTCGCAGCACCATTCAATATAAACACGTACCTGCATTGTGACTTAGAGTCATCGGGATCGGTGTTCCAACTTGCATCGGTGTAACCGTTTACAACGAGCTCTTGGTCACCTCCATAACAAAGAAACATATCCTTAGTTCTTTTCAAGTACTTCGGGATATTCTTGACCGCTGTCCGGTGTTCCATTCTGGATCACTTTGATATCTGCTAGTCAAACTAACGGCATGTGCTATATCCGGTCTAGTACATAGCATGGCATACATGATAGATCCCATCGCCGAGGCATAGGGGATGTTACACATCCTTTCTCTTTCTTCTGCCGTAGCCGGTCCTTGAGTTTTACTCAATACCTTGCACAGTAACATAGGTAAGAACCCTTTCTTACTTTCGTCCATTCTAAACTTCTTTAGAATCTTGTCCAGATATGTACTCTGTGATAGCCCTATTAGGCGTCTTGATCTATCTCTATAAATCTTGATGCCTAATATATACGATGCTTCACCAAGGTCTTTCATTGAAAAACTATTATTCAAATAACCCTTAACATCGCTTAATAGTTCTATATCATTCCCGATCAATAATATGTCATCTACATATAATATCGGGAATGCTACAGAGCTCCCACTCACTTTCTTGTAAATACAGGCCTCTCCATGACACTTTGTATAAACCCGAAGTCTTTGATCACCTTATCAAAGCGTCGGTTCCAACTTCTTGATGCTTGCTTCAGTCCATAGATTGAACGCTGAAGTTTGCATACTTTGTCAGCATTTTTAGGATCGACAAAACCTTTGGGTTGTACCATATACAACTCTTCCTCAATATCTCCATTAAGGAACGCCGTTTTGACATCCATCTGCCAAATCTCATAATCGAAAAATGCAGCTATTGCTAACAAAATCCTCACAGATTTTAGCTTCGCTACAGGTGAGAAAGTCTCATCGTAGTCAACTCCTTGAATTTGTCGGAAACCCTTTGCGACAAGTCGAGCTTTATAGACAGTAATATTACCATCCGCATCTGTTTTTCTCTTGAAGATCCATTGATTCTCGACAGCCTTTCGGCTATCAGGTAAGTCTACCAAAGTCCATACTTTGTTATCATACATGGATCCCATTTCGGATTTCATGGCTTCTTGCCATTTGTTGGAATCTGGGCTCATCATCGCTTCTTCATACGTCGCAGGGTCCTCATCATTGTTATCTACAATCATGACATTTAGACAAGGATCATACCAATCAAGAGTGGCACGTTCCCTTGTCGATCTGCGAGGTTCAGTAGTTTCCTCGTTCGAAGTTTCATGATCATTATCATTAGCTTCCTCTGTTGCCGGTGTAGGCGGTACAGGTACAACTTCCGATGCTGCGCTACTCGATCAACGAGTATAGATTCATCAATCTCATCGAGTTCTACTTTTCTTCCAGTCACTTCTTTAGTGAGAAATTCTTTCTCAAGAAAGGTTCCGTTCTTAGCAACAAAGATTTTGCCTTCGGATTTGTGATAGAAAGTGTACCCTATAGTTTCCTTAGGGTATCCTATGAAGACGCATTTCTCCGCTTTGGGTTCTAGCTTGTCCGGTTGTAACTTCTTTACATAGGCTTCGCAACCCCAAACTTTCAGAACGACAGCTTAGGTTTCTTATTAAACCATAATTCATACGGTGTCGTTTCTACGGATTTTGATGGTGCTCTATTTAAAGTGAATGCGGCTGTCTCTAATGCATAACTCCAAAATGATAACGGCAAATCAGTAAGAGACATCATACTACGAACCATATCTAAGAGAGTTCGATTACGACGTTCGGACACACCGTTTCGTTGAGGTGTTCCCGCGGTGTCAATTGTGAAAGTATTCCGCATTTCTTTAAATGCATGCCAAACTCATAACTCATATATTCACCTCCACGATCAGATCGTAGAAATTTGATCTTCTTGTTACGTTGATTTTCTACTTCACTTTGAAATTCCTTAAACTTCTCGAAAGTTTCGGATTTATGTTTCATGAAATAGATATACCCATATCTACTCAGATCATCCGTGAAGGTTAGAACATAACGATAACCACCGCGCGATGCTACGCTCATTGGTCCACATACATCTCGTATGTATGATTTCCAATAAGTCGGTAGCTCGCTCCATCATACTCTGAGAAAATGGAGTCTTTGTCATTTTACCCATTAGACATGCTTCGCATCTATCAAGTGACTCAAAGTCAAGTGATTCAAGTAATCCATCGGTATGGAGTTTCTTCATGCGTTTCACTCCAATATGACCAAGACGACGATTGCCACATATAAGTAGAATTATCATTAAGTTTAATTCGCTTAGCATCAATGTTATGTATATGCGTATCACTACTATCGAGATCTAATAGAAATAAGCCATTCTTTTGTGGTGCTCGACCATAAAAGATATTATTCATAAAAATAGAACAACCATTATTCTCAGACTTGAATGAATAACCGTCTTGCATTAAACAAGATCCAGATATAATGTTCATGCTCAACGCAGTACATAATAGCAATTATTTAGGCTTAAAACTAATCCCGAAGGTAGATGTAGAGGAAGTGTGCCACTGCGATCACATTGACCTTGGATCCGTTTCCAACGCGCATCGTCACTTCATCTTTCAGCGGTTGTCGTTTATTCTTTAGTTCTGTTTCGAGTTACAAATATGAGCAACCGAACCGGTATCAAATACCAGGTACTAGAACGAGAACCGGTGAAATGAACATCTATAACATGTATATCAAATATACCTTCTTTCTTCTTCTTGACAAGGCCGCTCTTCAGATCAGCCGGATACTTGGAGCAATTACGCTTCCAGTGTCCCTTCTCCTTGCGATAATAGCACTCGGCATCAGGCTTAGGGCCGTTCTTAGGTTTCATAGGAGGCGTGGCAGCTTTCTTGCCACCCTTCTTGAATTTTCCCTTAGACTTGCCCTGTTTCTTGAAACTGGTGGTCTTGTTGACCATCAACACTTGGTGCTCTTTCTTGATTTCAATCTCAGCAGCTTTTAGCATGCCAAAAGTTCAGGTAACTCCTTGTTCATGTTCTGCATATTGTAGTTCATCACAAAGTTCTTGTAACTTGGTGGCGGTGATTGAAGGACACGATTAATCCCCAGTCTGTTAGGAATCACTATTCCCAAGTCACTGAGTTTCTTCGCATGCCCGGTCATGGCGAGCATGTGCTCACTAACGGAGCTGCCTTCTTCCATCATACAGCTGAAGAAATGTTTCGATGCTTCATAGCATTCCACTGCCGCATGAGTCTCGAATATAGCTTTCAGATCATTCATCAACTCATGAGGATCATGGTGCTCAAAACGTTTTTGAAGATCGGATTCCAGACTGCACAGGATGGCACACTGAACTTGAGAGTACCGAGTTTTCCGAGTCGCGTAAACAGCTTTTAATTCATCGGATGCATCTTAAGCAGGAGGGTCACCTAGCGGTGCATCAAGCACAAATTGCAGATTTCCGCCAGAGAGGAAGATCCTCACATGACGGAACCAGTCGGTGAAGTTGCTACCGTTGCTCTTAAGTTTCTCTTTCTCTAGGAACTGATTAAAATTGATTGGGGACGCCATCTCTACAACATATATTTGCAATAGTTTAGACTAAGTTTATGACAAATTGAGTTCAAATTTTAATTCAACATAATTAAAAAACCTAAGTGAACTCCCACTCAAAACAATATCCCTCGCATTGTCTTAGTGATCACACGAACCAAATCCACCGCACCTAAACCCGATCATCACGAGAAAAGGTGTGATTTCAATGGCGAACACTCAAAGTGTTCATCATATCAACCATATGATTCATGCTCTACCTTTCGGTATCACGTGTTCCGAGACCATGTCTGTACATGCTAGGCTCGTCAAGGCCACCTTAGTATCCGCATGTGCAAAACTGTCTTGCACCCGTTATATGTACTTATTGAATCTATCACACCCGATCATCACGAGGTGCTTCGAAACGACAAGACTTGGCAACGGTGCTACTAAGGATGAACACTTTATTATCTTGAGATTTTAGTGAGGGATCATCTTATAATGCTACCGTCGCGATCTAAGCAAAATAAGATGCATAAAAAGGATTAACATCACATGCAGTTCATATGTGATATGATATGGCCCTTTTGTTCTTGCGCCTTTGATCTTCATCTCCAAAGCACGGATATGATCTCCATCATCTTCGGGCATGATCTCCATCATCGTCGGCGTAGCGTCAAGGTCAATGGCGCCGTCTTCATGATTGTCCTCCATGTAGCAACTATTACAACTACTTTGAAATACTACTCAACATGAAATTTAAAGACAACCATAAGGCTCCTGCCGGTTGCCACAATACAATAATGATCATCTCATACATATTCATCATCACATTATGGCCATATCATATCACCAAACCCTGCAAAAACAAGTTAGACGTCTCTAATTTGGTTTGCATATTTTACGTGGTTTAGGGTTTTCGAGAGAGATCTAATCTACCTACGAACATGAACCACAACGTTGATACAAATGTTTTCAATAGAAGAGTAAATTGAATCTTTACTATAGTAGGAGAGACAGACACCCGCAAAGCCTCTTATGCAATACAAGTTGCATGTCGAACGAGGAACAAGTCTCATGAACGCGGTCATGTAAAGTTAGTCCGAGCCGCTTCATCCCACTATGCCATAAAGATGCAAAGTACTCAAACTAAAGATAACAAGAGCATCAACGCCCACAAACCATTGTGTTCTACTCGTGCAACCATCTATGCATAGACACGGCTGCGATACCACTGTAGGATAACGTTGCATAGAAAACAAAAATTTTCCTACGGCGAACACGCAATCCAAGCCAAGATGCAATCTAGAAGACGGTAGCAACGAGGGGGTATCGAGTCTCACCCTTGAAGAGATTCCAAAGCCTACAAGATGAGGCTCTTGTTGCTGCGGTAGGCGATCACTTGCCGCTTGCAAAAGCACGTAGAAGATCTTGATCACGATCGGTTCCGGCGCCACGAACGGGCAGCACCTCCGTACTCGGTCACACGTTCGGTTGTTGATGAAGACGACGTCCACCTCCCCGTTCCAGCGGGCAGCGGAAGTAGTAGCTCCTCTTGAATCCGACAGCACGACGGCGTGGTGTCGGTGGCGGTGTAGAAGTCCGGCGGAGCTTCGCTAAGCTATGCGGGCAATATGGAGGAGAGGAGCTTGGCTAGGGTTTGGGAGGGGTGGCCGGCCACTCTATGGGGGGCGGCCAGCTTGTGGTCTTGGGGTGGCCGGCCCCCTCCCTTGGCCCCTCATTATATAGGTGGATCCCAAGTGTTGGTGTCCAAGTCTTCGAATAAGACCCGAAACCAAAACCTTCCATAGGAGGGGGAAACCTAGCCCAACTAGGACTCCCACCCAAAGGTGGGATTCCCACCTCCCATGTGGGGGGGTGGCCGGCCCCCTATGGTGGAGTCCACTTGGGACTCCACCCCATCAAGGGCTGGCCGGCCATGGAGGTGGAGTCCCTTGTGGACTCCACCTTCCTTGGTGGTTTCTTCCGGACTTTTCTAGAACCTTCTAGAACCTTCCATAGAACCTTCCGCGACATTTTATTTCACATAAAATGACATCCTATATATGAATCTTATTCTCCGGACCATTCCGGAACTCCTCGTGATGTCCGGGATCTCATCCGGGACTCAGAACAAATATTCGAACTCCATTCCATAATTCAAGTGCTACCATTTCAACATCCAACTTTAAGTGTGTCACCCTACGGTTCGAGAACTATGCGGACATGGTTGAGTACTCACTCCGACCAATAACCAATAGCGGGATCTGGAGATCCATAATGGCTCCCACATATTCAACGATGACTTTAGTGATCGAATGAACCATACACATATATTACCAATTCCCTTTGTCTCGCGATATTTTACTTGTCCGAGGTTTGATCTTCGGTATCACTCTATACCTTGTTCAACCTCGTCTCCTGACAAGTACTCTTTACTCGTACCGTGGTATGTGGTCTCTTATGAACTCATTCATATGCTTGCAAGACATTAGACGACATTCCACCGAGAGGGCCCAGAGTATATCTATCCGTCATCGGGATGGACAAATCCCACTGTTGATCCATATGCCTCAACTCATACTTTCCGGATACTTAATCCCACCTTTATAGCCACCCATTTACGCAGTGGTGTTTGGTGTAATCAAAGTACCTTTCCGGTATAAGTGATTTACATGATCTCATGGTCATAAGGACTAGGTAACTATGTATCGAAAGCTTATAGCAAATAACTTAATGACGAGATCTTATGCTACGCTTAATTGGGTGTGTCCATTATATCATTCACACAATGACATAACCTTGTTATTAATAACATCCAATGTTCATGATTATGAAACTAATCATCCATTAATCAACAAGCTAGTTTAAGAGGCATACTAGGGACTTCTTGTTTGTCTACATATCACACATGTACTAATGTTTCGGTTAATACAATTCTAGCATGATATATAAACATTTATCATAAACATAAAGATATAAATAATAACCACTTTATTATTGCCTCTAGGGCATATCTCCTTCAATTATATGTCATAGTTGCAAGGAAAAATATTAAAGTAGGAAATTGCGAACATCACAAAAAATCCTTCACAAAATGAGCTATCATGTTCGAGGTTTCATGACATTTATATCAAATGACCAATGTTATGGATAGAATCGCGGCATAGTTTGTGATAATGTACCTATATTATGCACACATGTGTATCTTGAGATGTCTTACGATGTTGCAGGAGGAAATTTTCCTTTTCATCGCGCGAAAAAGCCATTTTCCATTTTTGAGGTGCCGAAAACGCGATGTTTTGTGAAGCAACCACCAAATTAAAGTTTCACATTGGTACCAACATATTTAAAAAAAATACTAGACCACCTAAGATGGAAAATTTTCCAACCGGTATATCTGGAACTTTTCCATCCATCCCTCATGAAAAAAGGAAAAAATCCTGCCTAATCCGTAGGAGGCCGGCCAGATTTGAACTACTGGTATATGATCTAATGCTCATGAATTTTTGGAAAAATTATTTTTAGATTCAAAATATGATCTTGATGTCATATTTGGATTCCTCTCATTTTTCTAATAGATTTAGACATATTATTTGTCAAATTTTCATTTACAAATTTAAAGATATTAATTCTTCCATATTAAATAAAAAATAAAAAAATCATTTTATTTTCCATTTGAATTCAAGTTTAATATACTTATTCTTGTAGTTTATGTAGGTAATTGTTTGGAATTCAAAAAATAATGATGTGCAACATCAAGTAATAAGGGTTAATAGTATTGATATGGTATTATTGTCAACAAGGTGTCATTTCTTTCATGGAATCTAGTCTAAATGGAACCGAGAATTTAAGCGTGCTAGGGGTGGAGTAGTGTGAGGATGGGTGACTGACCGGGACGTTTGACCATGAGTGAAATTTGAACTAATATTAAGTGTAGTTAGAGTTAAAATGGTGCAAATGAGAGATTAAAAACGGCGTTATTTCTATGCCGACGACAACTTTGCCTGTGTCGAGGCGTTATTGTGCCGATGGCACAAGCCTGTGCCGAAGGCAAGGCAAGCTGTGCCGCCAACCGCCGGCCGTCGGCACCTTGACTGGTTCCCATAGTGACGGGTTAAGTTCAAACGAGTTAGAAGAGGTTAGGTCGGCTCATGCTATAATTTCGTCAAGCTAAAGGTCGAGCTGTAAAATGCGGTTCATACTCAGCGTGTAACAGTCTCGAGTCGATGTTTAGGTAGTTTGGATTTTTTTTCTTAGCAAAACAGCAAATGTTTCAACATTTATTGCATATGGAAGAAATCCCATCCATGACATATAGAAGGAATTTTCAGATTTGCTTAATTGAATTCTATTGACAGAGGAGAAATAATCCATCCACACCATATAAGATATCTAATTCTCATATTTATTTTTAAATATATTACATAGATACCACACAAGATTATATTTTTTTTGAGCTGCCGAGTTTAATCGAGTGAGCTAGTGTTTGCTCAAGATCAGCTCATTTTTAGATCAAACTATAAAAACACGCATGTTTGGCTAATTTCTTTTCTAGCCGATCTCAACTCAAGCTAGCTACAAAACAATTGGATCTCGAGCAACCCACGGTTAGACCAAAGCCGGCCGGTTACCCATGACTTATGGACTAGGGGCAACCCATATGGTGTACTACACTACACCAATGGGATTGACCCCAGTGGTCAAATACCTGATTTGCTACTTCCTTTTCCGCCCTTACTATATGTAATACATTTTCTTGTATATGTCTTAGATGGGGCTTTTCGTTTCTATTTAACAAGTAGGACGATCCCCTAACAGGGCAATCTTTTTTCCTCAAATGCTCACATGGTATCAAAGCTAAAAAGTTATAGGTTAAAAAACCTAGCCAATACATTATTAAAAATAAATACTGGTGGCCTCCCTAAATAAGAATACAACGATTCACGTCTAAGGCCTGTGTGAGATTAAAAAAAAAATACCAACCGGCCTAAATGCGATGGGAGGTCTTGAATATAATTTCCTAGTCTCTTCCATCAGATTAGTCTTTTGGTTGAACTAGTTAGAGCAATTCCACACTAACGAGTCTCGAGATTTTTTTTCCAGCCTAGTGGACAGTTGACCTTTGCCTAGCAGCGTTTATTTTGTTGTGTGCATGCACTCTTTTAAGATTTGTTTTTGATCAAAAATTAATTTATATATAAAGATATAGAATTGCTTTCATTAGAAAGTGATTTTCAATACAAATCTAACCATACCAATCATGTACCATATAGTTGAGACATTGTGGCTCCAACTTTTTGGCCAACGTTCGTCTTCAAAGTCTATAATTTTTTGCCAAGATTTGGTCACATTAGTGCCGAAAACGAATTAGCAACACGAACCGTGTTTTTTTTTTTTTTTTGCACAAGTGTTTTTTTTTTTTTTTTGATAAAGACACAAACCGTGTATGACTATTTTGCTTTTCTAGCCGCAGCCTTTGGAGAATAGTAGCTGCATTCTGTTCAACTACTACTAATATGATAATGAATAATATAATGTTGCAGGCCAGTCCCAAAGGTAAACGAAAACGAATGGAACACTTTACATATAAAGATCATACAAACCCACACGACTTTGCCCGGGTCATATATATCGCGAAGAGACCATGTCAAGGGTTTATCTCGCTACCTGACGCATCACTTTTGATCTGTCATCTTGTTGATTGCAGTTTTTACACGAATAATGTTCTTGCTAATGTACCGTTTGGGGGTAACCTAGCCGCCTTAGTTAGGCAGAGCCTGACAGTGACATGTACATACATACATGCATAATGTCGGCTACCAAGTCTTCATATTTCCACATACAGATTGATCGATGTCAATCCCATATTCTCATTCGTATATGAGTACTGTAGAACCGGAAGAAATTTTCTCCACCATGATTTCCATGCATCGGACACCGTCCGTTGCTGCTTCGAGATGTGTACTGACACTTTGTTGTCGTGATCGCTGATGGCTGATGCATGTATATGTGTGGACTAGGGTCAAGGGTGACAGTAGTTGCTGGACGAGTAAGCAAGCTTACTTTAGTTGATGTTGGTGGATGGAAGCAGCTAATGTATGAAACCATGCAACGACGATTGAGTCTTCGTGCTGACTAGGTACACCACGCGCCACCATTTTTCCCAACTGCTACACACGGTGTGCATGCATATATAAACACTACCACCATGATCCATCAAGCCATCAACTCATCTCCACATCAACCAATTCCATTCCAATCGATCTCCAGCTTTGAATTGATATAAGCTTTAGAGAGATAAGGAAACCAGAGCTGCTTGATTTCATCGATCAGCTAACTAGAACTTATAAACCAGCTGGTCATTAATTAATTAGCTAAGCTTCGGTGATGAGGTCGTCGTCATCGTCGGTGCTTTGGGCAGTGGTGCTGCTCGTTGCGGTTGCCTCTTCGACGGTGGCGCGTGCGTCGCATGATCTATCGGGTTCTCTGAAGGTTGGATTCTACGAGCACTCCTGCCCACAGGCTGAGGACATTGTGCGCGACGCCGTCCGCCGCGCCGTCGGCTTCAACCCCGGCTTCGCCCCTGGCCTCATCCGCATGCACTTCCATGACTGCTTCGTCAGGGTAAGCAAAATCTTCCCATGATCTAAACATGTCGGCACCATCTTCTACTCCGTATCATATTTGAGTCCCATCTAACTGTTGGTTTCTGTTGTTGAACACGTGTAGGGCTGTGATGCCTCGGTGCTGATCAACTCGACTCCGGGAAACAAGGCGGAGAAGGACTCGGTGGCGAACAACCCGAGCATGCGCGGCTTCGAGGTCATCGACGAGGCCAAGGCCGCCCTGGAGGCCGCCTGCCCGCGCACCGTCTCCTGCGCCGACGTGCTCGCCTTCGCGGCTCGTGACAGCGCCGCCATCGCCGGCGGCATCGACTACCCCGTCCCGGCCGGCCGCCGCGACGGCCGCGTGTCGATCTCCGACGAGGTGCTCGAGAACAACGTACCCTTCCCCACCGACGGGGTCTCGGAGCTCGTCGCCAGCTTCGAGCGCAAGGGGCTTTCCGCCGACGACATGGTCACGCTCTCTGGCGCGCACACCATCGGGAGGTCCCACTGCTCCTCCTTCACCCAGCGCATCCACAACTTCTCCGGCGAGGCTGGGCGTACCGACCCTTCCATCGAGGCGTCCTACGCCTCCGATCTGAGGCGGCAGTGCCCACCGTCCACCGACGACATGAGCAACCCCACTGTCGCGCCGCTGGATTTTGTTACGCCCAGGGAGTTCGACAACCAGTACTACAAGAACGTGCTCGCCCACAAGGTGCCTCTCACCTCCGACCAGACACTGCTTACCAGCGTCCGAACGGCGGGGATCGTTGTGCTCCACGCCGCCGTCGAGAGGGTGTGGCAGGCCAAGTTTGCCGCCGCTATGGTCAAGATGGGCAACGTCCAGGTGCTCACCGGTGACGAGGGGGAGATCAGGGAGAAGTGCTTCGTTATCAACCACTAGTTAATTCTTTTCCACAAATTCATTCCGACGCATAGTTTGTTGGTTAATACTAGTATATGTAAGTCCGTCAGTGAGATAATATTCAGAATGAGAGATTAATATACTTAAGGACGCCTTCACAGATTTCATATACTCCTATAGTGGATTGTGTAGTGTATGTGCATGTATATCTTCGAAAAAAGTGCATATGCATGTGGCCGTAATGGACGACAAATTCAAATCAACTTGAAAACAAATGATGAGAATCAGTACACACTTGAAATAATCTTAAAAACATAATGGGGACAAATAATAATTTACTCCATTTGTAAAAAATATAAGACACATTTTTTTTGCACGGTCTTTGATCCACAACTTTTACCACTAATATATACCAAATTATACAAATTCAGTATATATATAATGGTGTCAATATGAGATATACAATTTTTATAATTATGTATATACCAAATTTGGCTAGTCAACAAATTCTAATTTGGTACCATCTATAAGCACCATCAGTACAGATTCGCTGAACTCTGAACTATAATAGAAACATCAATACTAGACAAAAGATTTTAACGCAGAAAACCATCCATAGTAGGGTAAAAACCGTTAGCCAGCCGTCATCCAATATTATCAAATCCAAGATGCAGTAATTTTTTCCTCACCACACACTCTCGCATGGAAAGATTTCTCTATGTTGCATATCAACCATAAGATTTAAGACACTAGAGTTTGGACTGAAACCTCAACAAAGTTGGTAGCAACACAACTTGTGGGGGACACTGTGGTGCATTTGAACTTCACAACCTTGGGATGGATTTAATTTTCTTTATGGAATTTTTTCCTTCTTTCTTATTGTAAGGATATATTGCCCCTATGTGTGGTTTTGGTAATTAGTGACAACCCCTATGGACTAATGTTTTCATTGAGTTTATATGAAGGAATATTCCATATGTACTACTTGTATTCCATGTGTTGGATTCAAGTATGGATGCCATGAAGATAAAGATATACCTTGTGTATTGGCATCAAGATCATCGATTTGAAGATATATATGTGATATGATCAAGAAGAAGAAATAAAGATGGAGTTCCTATGTGGAACTCAATACTAGCCATGCTCTAGATTATGTGATAAGCAATGGATGATCAAGATCTTGAGTACTTGATTCCAAGTGAAGAATTCAAGTTATGGCTCTAAGTCGGTGTCATGATAGTCTCATAAGTTGAGCTATGGTTGACTAAGATTTAGAGCATGCAAAGAAATGAAGAATTCTATATACACCTCAAGATAGTATGATAGAGCATGAGAAGATACCAGGTTGACCAATACAAAGAGTGAAGAATAGATTCAAGTTTGGTAACACATGAAGCATGAAGAATGTGCCACGTGAAGTCACGTGGTATGGTAAGCCTTGTCAATTATGCTTCATGAACTTGTTATCACCAGATTTTAGCCAAATCAGGAGATGGGCCGCAAGTGAGATGGGCTTGGAGGACATGCACATAAAGTGTTTCTGAATCGGCCTCGTGCGAGAATTTGGGCTAGATTGCCCGTGTATCTGTACATTATGGTAGATCGCATTTTAGTTTAGAATTAAGAGATAGAGTTTGGTTCGTACACAGTTAGGTTTATTCCGAAGATAGAAAGTCCACGGACTATAAATATGTACCTAGGGTTATTGAGAAAGGAGGACGATCACGTTCACAACAAACACAATCTAGGCGCATCGCCACCCCTTGTTTCGAGGGTTTCTTCCGGATAAGCGTCATGTTGCCTAGATCGCATCTTGCGATCTAGGCAGTATCAGTTTATTCGTTATCTTGTGTTGCTCGTACTGAAGCCTTGTTGATGGCGAGCAATACTGTTACCATAGATGTTTTTGGGCTAGCATCGATACTTTTCTGATATGTTTGCTTAGTTATGCTGCCCCTAAATATCTAGCTGCCTTTGCACCTATCTTGGGTGTAAGGGCAGCATCTTGCTTGTATTTTATTTAGTAGATCTGATCTGTTATAGTTGTTCCTTGTTCTTCAAGGATTAGCTTGATATCCGCATGGTCAGGCCTTGCAAACGGGTTGAACGATCCAGTAGTGCGTAAGGTATAGTTTGCCGATCCAAGAGGAGATATTCCGCGAATTGACTCTATGTTGGTTTTTAGGCCTCTTCTTGGATTAGTTTTCTGTTTTCTTTCGTATCTGCCAGGCTCAACTACGTGTAGGATGTTCCAATTATGCGATGAAAGCCCTAGATTGTCGTAGATCGATTCAACTTGGTATTGATCAAGCAGGAACCCCATGTTATCGTAGATCCAATACGAACCATGGAGGAATCGGCTCTTTGAGCTGATTCACAGGATAACCTGAGAGCCGATCGAGGCTCGGATTTAATGTTTATGTGTCTGCCATGCAGGAAATTAATCGAAGCAATCCATCACCTTCCTGACCAGGTATAGGTCAGGTGGCACACCCTCGCAACAGCCAGGACGTGTGCCAGAGCATTGCGGGCCGTCGCCCGAGGGACCAGGACCCACCAGCAGTTCTGGGAGCCTCCCGGCTCTCCGTGTTGTCCGCCGTTGCTCGCCGGTGGGTTTTGGCAGGCAACACACTCTGGCACGCCCGGTGGGACATTCTACAGCAACTACGTCAACATCTGCTGCTGAGATGTCGGACGAACCAGTCACGTATGAAGATCTGCCTGAGGATCACAAGAAGAAATATGATGAGATCAAAGCTGTCTTCGAAGCCGATCTCATCGGCTCTTTCGAGAGAACCCGTAAACATGGCATTAGGTTCAAAGGATTTTCACCCGACGGCGTTCTCGATGAAGTAGATCTGTCTCTCCCTTCGGAGGAACGCACCAGAGCTCTGCGTCAGGAAGTTAATTACATGGTGGCTCATTCTCTACACCATCATTCTGAGAGCCTGGTGAACACTTTGGAGCGTATTGCGGTTCGTGTGGTTCAGGAAATCATGAAGCATCAGTACTCTCCGTCAGGGCCTGCCCTAGGAACTCACCAGGGAGAAATACCGTTTCACACCAGACCGCAGCTGCCATTCACGCTTGCAGCTCCAGAGCCACAGGGTTCACCGGCATACGTCGTCTACAAGGTTGGAGGCGATCCTGGCGATTGCCAATTCCTGTATGAGCCGCCTAAAGAAATCCCACATGGATACATGTGCACATACGTGCCGGACTGCAATAACTTGGCGCGCACAAACCAGATTGCAGCAGGAGGGGTTTCTGGAGCGGACGCCAATAAACATGCGTGGCTAGCTAAATATGCCACCAGAACGAGTCATGAAAGCTCAGCCCCTGCAGCTCATACCGTGGAACAAATCAGTACAATCTTGAGAGACCAGTCCAGCATCCTGCCAAAGAGGAGAACAGTCGGCTATTCCAAGCCGTACCCCAACGAATATGATTCAATTCCGCTGCCGCCCAAGTATCGGCTCCCTGAGTTCTCAAAGTTCAATGGATCAGAAGGGGCTAGCTCAATTGAGCATGTGAGCCGATATTTGGCATAGTTGGGCATGATTTCAGCATCAGACCCGTTACGTGTGAGGTTTTTTGCGCAATCTCTCACAGGACCAGCTTTTGGGTGGTACACCTCGTTGCCACCAGATTCAGTCCGGACATGGAAGCAACTGGAAGAGCAGTTTCATGTTCAATATCACTCAGAAGCTACCGAGGCTGGCATTACCGATCTGGCACAGGTGCGGCAGAAGCGGGGAGAAACGGTGTCGGAATACATTCAGCGTTTCAGGACTGTCAAGAACCGATGTTATTCGGCTCGTTTAACTGAGAAAGAAGCAGTCGATCTGGCAGTGTTGGGCCTCGCAGCGCCGATCAAGGATCTGGCCTTCCAAGTGGAATACAATTCACTGGCGCACATGGTTCAGAAATTAACATTGTATGAGCAGCGCCACCCAGAATTGTACCAAGATAAGTTCAAACGCCCGATAGGCCTGGTCGAGACAGAAGAAGTTGAGGACTTTGCAGAAGACCAGGAAGTAGCCGTGGCTGAATGGGCTCGGGGGGCAGCTCCCGTGTCCTGCAAATGGGTGAAACAACAAGGGCCAGCAAGGGGTTTTGACTTCAATATAAGCAAAGCTGAGCAGATATTCGATTTATTGCTTAAGAAAAAACAGCTGAAGTTACCCGAAGGCCACAAAATCCCTACGGCGCAAGAAATGAACGGGAGACCGTACTGCAAGTGGCATCACTCGTTCACCCATGTCACCAATGACTGCATAGAACTGCGTTGGCAGATCCAAACGGCGATAGAACAAGGCCGTTTGATCCTTGGTCAGTTTGCCATGAAAGTGGACACGCAACCGTTTCCTGGCGTCAACATGGTGGAACACAATCACTCCACGAGGCATCAGCTGGATTTCTCATTCGAGGTTAACATGGCAGGGCCTGTATACCACCATGGCAGGGATAAAGAAGAAATCGGTCCCTCCCGTGGCAAGGAAAAAGAGGAGGCCGGTCCACGCGACTGGCCCCGAGATGATGATAGACGGTACATCACCGAGGAACAAGTGAGAAACGTGCGGTATCATAGACCGCTCTCTGCGCATCTCCTTAACAAATATGAGCATCAGTACAACCAACGCCGGCGGTACGATGTAGACAACGGAAAATATCGTCGGTATGATAGAGACGACGAAGGATATGAGCACCGCGCTAAGGGGAAGTCAAGAGAGCAGGAAGACATGGACAAACACTGGGATTGTCCCTTCTTTAAGCACTGCTGGGATTCAGGAATGAGCCGATTGCCTACAATCGATAACTGCCCGGAATGTAGACATCAGAAGAAGGACACATGTGAGGTTTCAGTGTTCAAGCGTCTAGGGCCTCTCCCATCTCAGAACAGGCGAGCTGAGTCATCTCGGGGGAATATTTCGAGGAGTCAGAAGAGGAAGAAGAAGATAGATACCACCGGCCAAGGTGGTGCCCTGATGGACTCAGTCACTCCCAAAAGCGTAGGGTTCAGCAGCTACGTAGCTTGGAGGAAGCCGAGGCGCAATACCTGCACACGTTGAGGAAAGCGCGGCCTGATCTGGCCATGAAAATTCAGCAAACTTTGGAGGCGGAGAATCGTCCACCGAAGAAAGAATGGCGCCCCAAACAAGTAAAAGCCGATGCGAAGGCATCGGCTGGCACAAACATGGTGTTCATACTTCCGTCAGAGTTTTGTGCTCCAACAACCGAAGAAGTGCCGGTAGCGCAGTTTGACTGCGGCCCACGCCCAGTTATCTTTGAAAAGCCACGAGAGAAGAGCTACAAACATTTGAAGGCTCTGTACCTAAAAGGTTATATCAATGGGCAGCCTGTTGGCAAGATGATGGTTGACACAGGAGCGGCAGTCAATATAATGCCATACTCCATGCTACGGCGGTTGGGATGCTCTAACGCAGATCTGATCAAAACCAACATCACATTAAGCGACTTCAACGGCCAAGCATCAGAAACGCAAGGCGTTCTGAACGTGGATCTAACCGTGGGCCGAAAAACCATCCCTACATCATTCTTCATCATCGACAGCAAAAGCACATACGCTGTCCTGCTAGGGAGGGATTGGATTCACGCCAACTGCTGCATTCCATCCACAATGCACCAATGCCTGATACAGTGGGATGGAGATGAAGTGGAGGTCGTTCACGCAGATGACTCGATCGAGATCTCCATAGCTGGCATGAATATTTGGGACGCAGACGACCAAGAGCCGATCTCTGGAGTCAGTTTGGATGGCTGTGAGCGCATCGAAGCTTCAAAAAATGGGGTGAGGCTGGTCTTATCCACCGGCCTGACAGAGTAGCAAGAGCAAAACCAATGGACGTACGTGGCAAGGCCGATCCCTGCGATCGGCCCCAAAAAATAAAAAGCAATGATCTCACCTCAAGCATGTCACGTAGTCATGGTAGGGAGACTCCCTCCCATAGTAGAGCACAAATAAGGTGTAAACCTTCATTGAGCAATGCAATCGAAAAGGAGGCCGATTCCAGCAATCGGCCCAAATTATCCTCACCATACGTTTTGCCTGTGTTCAGCATCGATCTAGCAGGTGACGGAAAGCGCCAGGCTACAAGGACGTCGCAGGCACAGTGCCTGGAATCGGATGACTGGAGAGCCGATATCTTCAATTACTTGAGAGATTCGGCTTGGGAGGCACCTAAACGGATAAGGTACAAGGCCATGAAGTATGTCCTTGGGTTGACGGGCAGTGAAATGTGGGGGGCCGATGCATGAAATCGGCCAGTAAAAAAAAATATACAAAGCAGGATCCAAATCACAGCCGATGCACAGACATCGACTTTAGACTACAAAGCCCTCTAGAGGTACAAACTGTTACAAGGTACCAGGTTACATGGATAGGCTCTACTGAAGGAATGCCTCGAAGGCATGGAGGGCGTCAGCACGGACACGATCCACCTCGGCGATCTCGGCCTCGTCATCTTCGTCCTCTCCGGTTACTAGCTGCTTGCTCAGGGCACGTATTTCTGCCAGATCAGTTCTCAGTTGAGCTTTGAGACCTTCTGCTTCTTCTTGGGAGCGGGCAATAAGAGCTTCCTTATCGGAAATAAGCTGTTTGGTTGCCCGGACCTTCTCTTCAAGGTCCTCCAATTCCTTTCGCAAGGTCTCAAGTTCGGCGGTGCTGACAGAGGTGTCAGTTTTGGCATCTAAGGCCGCCTTTTTCTCATTAAGCCGCTGACATTTGTCTGCAATATCGGCTTTCAAAGGAAGTTGGGCGTGGCGTAGATCGATTCTCTGACGAGCTAACTTCACCCTTGACCTGTAGGCAGACAGAGTCACAACTGGCCAAAGTTTCACCTGCAACGTTACCGGGAGGTGGTGCTGGATTTCTTCAAGAACACTCTTCACTTCCTCGGGGTCTTCGACCAACGTCTCGAGCAGAGAGGAAAGCAGGGCTTTGAGACGCTGAAATTGACATAGGGCAGCGCTGGGTCGTGGTTCATCGCCTGCCGAAGAAGGAGCTGGTTCGATGGATTCAGGGTCGAACGTTAGCAAGCCCGAGAGGTCACAACCCTGACAAACAGAAACAGCGTCAGTATGCAACAAAAGAGAAGGGTAAGCCAAACGAAAGGAGTATACCTCTCCTGAAACCAGGGGGACGACTGATAATGAGGTAATCGGCTCTTGTGTTTCTGCTGGGGGCTTGGCCATATTGGCGACCTTGTCAACGACACCTTGAGGGATTACTGGATCCAGGTTTGCGGAGGGCATCTGCACTTCCTCAACTTCCCCACTAGAAGTTTCATCAGTCTGCAAAGGAGGTGGTTAGCCGATGTGAGCAGCAATGGATTAGCATGAGCTGGGGAGAATATGGAGGGTAATTACATTGGAAGCCTCTTGGTTTGATGAAGGGGCTCGTGGTTCCTTTCGAGTCCTCTTGGTGCATCGGCTCTTTGTGCGTAGACCGCCTTGCCCCGCGTTGATTGGAGCTTGGGGGACAACAGGTTCAGGAACTGGCCTTTTCCTGGAAGCCGATGGTGGCAAATCTGGCTGGCTCTGCGTGGTGATTTTCCCAGAGTTACCTGAGCTCGAATCCCCTCGACTGGATCGTGTGTCCTCGCTGGAGTTGTCTTCGGTGGAGGCCTATAAAAGAAGAGTTAGTAAGCACAAGCATGTTTGCAGAAGCCTATAAGGATAGATGAAATCAGTCAAGGCATGGATCAATGTACGTGTAAGCTCTCTTGACTTGGAGAAGGGTTCCGGCGCTTCAAAGTTTTCCTGGCGGCTACCTTCCTCACCGTCGTTCTTGCCTTAGTTGGGGCTCGGGGGGCAGCTGGCCCGGAAGATACTTTGCTCTTGGAAGCCGATTTTGGTAAAATCGACTGGCTCTGCATCACGACCTTTTTCAAGGGTGGCGAGCTTTTGCAGAAGAGGACGACAGGAGCCGGTGGGAAGAATTCAAAAGGGGAGCCGTCATCATGTGTAGGTTCTGGACCATCTTGTTGCTGCAAGGAGACAGAACGAGGTTATAAGAATCATTGTAAGCCACTTCAAGAAAATTTTGCGAGTGGTAGTACCTGTTCTGCGGGGATATCATATTCAGCATCGAGTTGTTTCAGCAACGGTCCCAGAGCTCTCCTGAAGGCATGAGTTTTCCACATTGCCCACCAGGTCTCAAAACCATCGGTTGACGAGGAGAAAGAGAGGTTGTTAGGGACTGGGATGGCTAGAGCATCAAAGAAAGAGTAACACCTCTGACCAGTAAGGAGATCGGGCAGGTCAGCTCTGCTCTCTGTTAAGTGATGGAGGAAGAAATGGGGAGACACCTGCCCAAGACCAAGCTGCCGGGCTGCTACGACCGGCTGGTAGGACTCATAACCAGGTTTGATTATCCTGTTTGATGTGCTCATGCCAACTGGAAGGAAGCAGGGACGGATCATGGTGGAATACAAGTGCCGGGTGCTGGGGTCATCGGCAAAGCTGTCTAGCCTGAAGGAGACTGGATTTTCAAAATTTTCAGCTTCCGTGTAAGGAAAGAAGAGAGGGTTGTCCAGGCCTTGGAAGAAAATGCTGAACCACTTTGATGCTTCCTTGGGGATCAGTTTACTACCTGGAAGGCTATACAAAGCTTGGCCGTAGTTAGTGCATCGGATCTGCTTCCCATTAGCGTCTGGAAAGGTGCAAGTGGCCAAAAGTGGGAAGTTTGGGATATGGTTCTGGAAATACAGCTGAGCCCATAGCTGAATAAACCACCAGGGACCTCCTGTTTTGACTGTTTGTTGGGAGAATAATTGGACAGACATTAGTTGGAGATATCGATAGACCTCTCCAAGGAACAGTTTGCCGAGGCTAAGCTGGGTGCCTCTGGCAAGTTCATAGGCCAAGAAAAGATAATTCTTGGTCGGAGCAAGTGAAGGGCCACAGAATATGAAGTGTTCCAACCAGAAATTTAGGAAGGCCGTGTGTTCTTTCTCTGTTACAGGGCCTTTATTTTTCATATGGCGTCGAAGATAAGCACCCCAGTTTGTGCACTCTATTTTGGAAGAGAGTTTGAAAGGAACCCTTGGCAGCATAAAAGCAGAGGGGCTGGGAGATGTGATGTCTAGGCCAGTGATCATTACCACATCTAGCAGAGTTGGTGTCATGGGGCTGTGGCCAAACATGAAGCAGTTCAGGGCATCAGACCAGAAGTAGCCGATGGTTTTTAGAAGGTTTTCATGCTTCTCAAGGGGAGACAATGATAAAGACAGGGCATCGGCTATTCCTGTGGTTTCCCATGTGGATTGATAAGTTTTGGACACTCTACCATACCAGGAAACCCAATCTTCAGGAGGGTTAGGCCAGGCTCGTAAGCAGTCGGCCCAAGAAGTTAGATCTAAATTTTGGCTCACGAAGGGGATCCTATTGGCCTCGCAAGAAATCAGATGGACAGGACTCTCGACAGTACGGGGGCCAAGACAAAGAGAGTTTGGAAGAGAAGGATGCGGCAGCAGAATGTCTGATACCTAAAATTAATGGTGGAATAAAGCATTAATTCAGATGTTTGCTATTAGTTCTAGCACTATGCTCGGATGGCGAGGGGCACTTAAGGATTACCTTCAGGCCAGAGACCGTTGCGTTGGCATTGGACGATTCCGCCATCTGATGCGTTGGCGGAGATGAATCTGCGCGGTTGGGGATCTGGGATTCGCGTTGCCGCGAGTTGAATCTGTTCGATGGGCAATTGGAGATCTGAGATGGGGGTCATAGGTTACCATTTGAAATTTGGGGAATGACCGCTTGGACCGGTCTAAATGGGTAACTGAATCTGGCCTTATTGGCGTTTTTGGGTAAAAGATCGATGCGTTGCCATCGGCTCTTTGTGCGTTGACCTACTTTGACAATCGGAAAAATTAAACATGGAAGCCTTCTTCATTGATTAAAAGGGGGATTTTTACAATAAGAGCCGATTGCTCGCAAAAGGAGGATCTGCTGCTTAATGCACTACTACTACTAGCCCTATTCTAGTAGTCCCTAATCTAGGGGCCGTCGCTGCCCTCGTCGTCGCCGTCCTCGCCGCTATCGGCGCTGCTGCCGGCGACATCTTCGTCGCTGCTGTTGAAGCCATCGGCAGGGGCTTCTCCTTCATCGTCGTCGTCGTCGTCCTCCGACCATGCGCGGAAGCGCTTCGCCGGCGGGTACTCGTCGGAGGAGGTGTCGTCCTCCGCTTCATCCTCCTCGTTGGAGGAGAGGTCCTCGCCCCAGGAGAAGGCGTCGTCGTCGCTCTCTTCCTCCAACTCCCCGTCAACGAGGAACTGGAGGTTGTCCTCCCCGTCGGTCAAGGATTCGTCATCCTCTGACTCGACGGAGAAGTCCCAATCCCTCTCGTCCCACCACAGTGGGGCGCGGGCATTGTACGCTGCTGTCGGGTCGTACTCCGGCGCCGGCTCGCTGGAGGAGGAGGATTGGAAGGAGAGGCCCGATGAGGCAGAGGAGGATTCCATGGTTGCAGATGAGGGCTTTTCGATTGCTAATGCGGAACAGGAGAATGAAGGGGCGAACTGCTCGGATGCGGTTAAATAAAGGGGATATAGTGAAGGATGATTCAATGATGTGGCAGTTTCGAGGATGTGGTGCCAAAACTGTCAAATCTTGCAGTACGGAGAAGTTGAGAAGGCAAGGCATCATGATGAAAGGGCACTGTAGCGGTTCTGCTCTGCAACGCGTGACCCGATGAAGGAAAGCAGTGTGGTTTTGGAATTATTATTGCCAAAACCAGGGGGGCATGTGTTATCACCAGATTTTAGCCAAATCATGAGATGGGCCGCGGGTGAGATGGGCTTGGAGGACATGCACATAAAGTGTTTCTGAATCGGCCTCATGCGAAAATTTGGGCTAGATTGCCCGTGTATCTGTACATTATGGTAGATCGCATTTTAGTTTAGAATTAAGAGATAGAGTTTGGTTCGTACACAGTTAGGTTTATTCCGAAGATAGAAAGTCCACGGACTATAAATATGTACCTAGGGTTATTGAGAAAGGAGGACGATCACGTTCACAACAAACACAATCTAGGCGCATCGCCACCCCTTGTTTTGAGGGTTTCTTCCGGGTAAGCGTCATGCTGCCTTGCGATCTAGGCAATATCAGTTTATTCGTTATCTTGTGTTGCTCGTACTGAAGCCTTGTTGATGGCGAGCAATACTATTACCATAGATGTTTTTGGGCTAGCATCGATACTTTTCTGATATGTTTGCTTAGTTATGCTGCCCCTAAATATCTAGCTGCCTTTGCACCTATTTTGGGTGTAAGGGCAGCATCTTGCTTGTATTTTATTTAGTAGATCTGATCTGTTATAGTTGTTCCTTGTTCTTCAAGGATTAGCTTGATATCCGCATGGTCAGGCCTTGCAAACGGGTTGAACGATCCAGTAGTGCGTAAGGTATAGTTTGCCGATCCAAGAGGAGATGTTCCGGGAATTGACTCTATGTTGGTTTTTAGGCCTCTTCTTGGATTAGTTTTCTATTTTCTTTCGTATCTGCCAGGCTCAACTACGTGTAGGATGTTCCAATTATTCGGTGAAAGCCCTAGACTATCGTAGATCGATTCAACTTGGTATTGATCAAGCAGGAACCCCATGTTATCGTAGATCCAATACGAACCATGGAGGAATCGGCTCTTTGAGCTGATTCACAGGATAACCTGAGAGCCGATCGAGGCTCGGATTTAATGTTTACGTGTCTGCCATGCAGGAAATTAATCGAAGCAATCCATCACCTTCCTGACCAGGTATAGGTCAGGTGGCACGCCCTCGCAACAGCCAGGACGTGTGCCGGAGCATTGCGGGCCGTCGCCCGAGGGACCAGGACCCACCAGCAGTTCTGGGAGCCTCCCGGCTCTCCGTGTTGTCCGCCGTTGCTCGCCGGTGGGTTTTGGCAGGAAACAGAACTAACCCATCATATATGTGTCATTGTGTTGTCTATGTGGGTTAAGTATCTTTCCATGGGCATGCATCAAAAGTGAGATCTCATATAGCCCATGAGAGGATGACGGCAAGTGGTGATCGTCATCAAGGTTGAGTTGGGCAAGTTCAAGTTGAGCATCTTGAGAGGATCATATGCTTGAAGCTTGCCGTCCATTTGATGATAATGGACATGTGAAGATGTACATCAATGGAGCTTTCCCATCATAGTGTATGGGGGAGCATTTGTGAGTTTTCATGAAGTAACGATGATCAAGTAAGGCATTCCGGCTTGAGTGGAGCTTAAAGAGCTATCATCAAGATCAAGCGGGATGCACAAGGCAAAGGTATGGCCTTGCTAGGTTTTCCTTTTACCGGTCTCAAGGTGGTTGTTGGGAGACCGGATTATAAGATAGATAGCCGCACTATCAAGAGGGGCTTTCGGTTGGGTAACTTGATCGCATCGTCTTAGGGATCTCAATCCTTTGCATACTTTGCATATCCCTATTGCTTCTTGGTGTTTCTCTGTGAGAGGTTCTTGAGCTTGTTGCTAGCTTTACAACAAGCCCAAGTTCATCTAAAACGGAATCCGCATGCATCTTCTATTGCGTTTTTGAGTTTGGACGTCTTCACCGTTTCTTGACGGTGGGAGAATCCCTCTCTAAAAACATCTAAAAATATCCTGTGAGGAGTCTCCATATTTCAACAAAATTGGTTTCATGTCAATCGGGGTCCGGACAAAATTGGTTTCATGTCAACTTTTTGTTGGGGTTCTATTCATCGTTATCTTTCCAACAAAATTGGTTTCATGTCAATCGGGATCCGGACACAAAAGTTATCACAGTTTTTGTATAACACGTTTTCCTGTTGGCCCGGTTTCTCACCCGGCGTGACCGGCCGTCCAACCGGATGGCCCGGTTCAAACCGGCCCCTGGACTGGTGCCAAACGGGAGCTATCCAGTAAGTCTTCCAGCTTCGCCCGGTGCTGGTCCGGCCTGTGGTCCGGTTTGGACCGGCCGTGTCCGGCCGGTGGCCCGGTCTGACCGGCCCCTGGACCGGACGGCCCGGCCCTAGGCCCGGTTGACCGGCCTCCTCGACTGTGTCGAGCTGAAACGTCCCCAACGGTTATATTTCGGCTTGGGCTATAAATAGCCCTTCTTCCACCTTGGGCTAGATAAGTTCTTCCACTCTCTCTCCTCCATTGTTGACTTTGAAGAACTTACCCTTTCTCTTGATTCCCCCCCCATGATTCTTGCTCATTCTTGAGGGATCTAAGAGAGGAGATCTAGATTTACAATCCCCACCAATCCATCTCTCCTCTAAGTGAGGGGAACTCTTTAGATCTAGATCTTGGAGTCATTTGTAGATTTCCTCTTTGTTCTTCCTCTCTAATCTCATCCTAGCATTTGTTGCTTTGGTGGGATTTGAGTGTGAAGGATTTAAACACCTCTAGTGTTCTTGCTTTGCATCATTGCATAGTGTTGAGCTCTCCACCATGATTAGTTCGAGTGAGAGACCGTGAGCTTGTTACTCTTGGAGGGAGACCTCCTAGTTGGCTTGGCGGTTGGTGCTCCGGTGATCTCTTCAAGGAAGATTGTGAAGAGGCCCGGGCTTCTCCTTCATGGAGCTTGTGAAGTGGTTGTGGAGCTTGCCATCTCCGGAGTGGAGGAAAATCTAACCATAAGGAAATGGCCATTATCCTTCGTGGGTGTGGCTCGGAGAATAGGGTGAGCCTTCGTGGCGTTGGGGAATCCTTCGTGGGACCTCCACTCCTTCAAACGTGACGTACCTTCTTGCAAAGGAAGGGAACACGGGAATACATCTTCGTCTCCGCGTGCCTCGGTTATTTCTATACCCGAGCTTACTTTCCTTGTGATAGCCATCGTGCTTGAAGTACATATATCTTGCTATCACTTGTGCTTCATATATCTTGTGCCTATCTTGCTTAGCTCTAGTTGTTATTGTTGCACTTAGTTGAGCCTAGATATTTAGAAGTTGTGCTTGTAAACTAAACGTTAGTTTAATTCCGCATTCTTACAAGCCAAATCCGCAAGAGTTTTTAAACGCCTATTCACCCCCCCCCCTCTAGGCGACATCTCGTCCTTTCAATTGGTATCAAAGAACGCCTTGAGAGTAAAGATGTCGGCTAGTAATATAGTGCACAATGACACAATTATTTTTGATGGCACAAATTATCTTTTGTGGAGAAATCGCTTGCTTTGTAATCTTCGGACCTTGTGTCCAAATATAGAGCGATTTCTAGATGTAGGTTTTTCTCCTCCGATGGATCCTCAAAATCTATCTTTAGAGGATGAGAAAAACTTACATCTTGAAGCTCAAGTATCTAATGAGCTTTTATTCTCCTTGAGACCAGATTTTCGTAGGTTCTTGATATATATAAAGCGAAAGTCATCTCATGATATGTGGATCAAGCTTAAGGAAATATGTGGTGAATCCACTTCTCATATGGTCGGTGGTGTCTCCGAGGAGCTCTCTTCCCCTCCACATCATGAAGAGCTCCAAGTTGCTTCCACCTCCGGCCGTGATGAGTTATCATCTTCTTCCACTTCACCAACATGTTACAAGACACAAGGTAATGATATGGTGAGTGGTGAGGGAAATTGCAATGTTGATATTGTGCTCAATAATGATGGCTCTTCATCTCTATCCCATTGCAATGTTTCCTCTTTGGACTTAAACACATCTAGCATTGAAAATAATCTACATGCTTGTGTTGATAGTCCTTGCATATCATGTACAAACTCCTTACATAAATCCCATGATGATATGTTTGCTTTGTCTTCTTGCCATGAACAAATGCTTCTATTTTCTCTAGTTGTTTGTTGCCTAACAATGTAAAGGAAATCGAACAATCTATGAGGCATGAGACTCTCATGGATAAAGATTCCAAAACATCTTCATCGCCATCCTCCGGTATGCACATGTGCCTTATGGCAAAGGGACCAAAGGTAACTCCTACCTTGAATCCCAACACTTCTTCTAATGATGAGAGTGATGATGATGAACAAGAAGAAGTTGCTAGGCTTAAGGAACTCTTTCTCGTTAGATGCACTCTTCATGGTGAAGCTCTTGTCAAATTCGATTACTTGATGGACACACTCAAAGAAAGAAATGAGTCCATTGAAGAATTAGAATATCATATGAATGATGAGAAATGGAGATTCAATCTCCTAAGACAAGAGCTGAAAAATGAAAGGTGCATAACACATGGTCTTAAGCAAGTAATGGAATCTTATGTGCTTGAAAAAGAAAAATCTATTAATGATGCTTGTTCTACTAACTCTACTTCTTGTGAAGCATCTATCTTACAGGAGAATGTTGAGCTAAGGGCTCAACTTGAGTTGCTAACTAGCAATTATAGGGAATTGGAAGAAAGTCATAAAAAGCTCTCGGGCTCTCATGATGATCTTCTAATTTCCTATGATGGGCTAAAATTAGCTCTTGAGGCAAGTATCACTAAGGTAACATCTTGCGAGCCTCACATGGACATTAGCACAACCTCTACTCAAAATGCTATATTGTCTTATGCTAGTCCTAGTAATCCATCGAGTCAAACTAGTGATACACCTTATGTTGGATTACTTGAATTTCCTTGTTGCTCTAACAATGAAGATTCTACTTCCTCTAGTACTTGTATTTCTACTAACCATGCAGAGGAAATAAAAGAGCTCGAGGCCCAAGTCCTTTCTTTGAAGAAAGACTTGGAAAAGCGTCATGAAGGGAAATCCGCACTTGACAAGATGTTGAGTGCGCAACAATCCCCCAATGACAAAAGTGGACTTGGATTCAACTCCAATAACAAGAACAAGTCCAAGAGCAAGAGCAACAAGAAGGGCCAAAACAAAGTCAAGGATCCGACCAAGATTGTTTACTTCAAGTGCAAGATTGAAGGGCACCATGTTAGATCATGCCCATTGAAGAAGAAGAAGCACTTAAGTGAGAAACAACAAGGGAAACAACCACAAGGTCAAGGTCAAGCTCAAGCTCGACCTCAAGTTGAAGATAGGCCACTTCCCAAGAAGAATCAAGATAAAGTTACCCAAGAGAAGAAATCAATAAAGAAGAGAAAGGGGAACACTTGCTACTTATGCCGTAAGAAGGGGCACCTTGCTTCTTCATGCTTAAGTGGTACCTTATCTAACCCTATAATTGTTGATGATGATTATTCTCTAGCGAAGGATAAGGATGGCAATGTGTTTGCCAAGTTTGTTGGAACTCAAAGTGGTTTCAAGAAAAGAACCATTTGGGTTGCCAAGCCTATTGTATAAATCATATAATGCGCTCATAACACACACTAATATATAATTCATAACACAAAGAAGCTTAAATCACATAATAATACACATAGTTTATATGTGAAGTATTTCATCGTACCCGAGTCTCAATTTCACATGCATATGTCAGTAACAAACTAAATCATACTCACTGATTTAGATTTTATGCACTTTTTGGGCCAAATAGCACATCTTTGCATCAAACTTAAATGCACAAACATCTCCTTCCTACAACTTTTACTGATCAACACAGTCCGCTCAATTGAAGGTCAAAATGAGAGTACCGTCGTTTTTCATGCTTCACACGAACTTCTTGAAATTGTCTTGTTGATTGCCATAGGGACACGTGACTTCGGTCTTGTCTCCGTCTTCACGAATGTAAGGCATGAGAAACGCGTGGGCAAAAGGGCATGCAAAGTACTACATAGAAAAAAAACAATAACTAGTTCTAGTAAGTACGCATAATAATATTATGAATGCAGCAACATGATTGGACTTCAAACGAATTGAGGCGACCATCTTTCTTTTCCCGATGGTGGTCTTATTCATCGTGAAGACGTGTATCTTTTGATTATCTGCCTCAAATTTCTCCTTGATCTATTATGTCGACATCATTGGGGAACCTATAGCGAAGGTCATACTTGTCCGCAGATCGGGAATATGGAGCTGAAACTAAGTCTCACAAGTTACATTATTCTACATACATACATACATACATACATACATACATACATGTACATGTTACTACAACAGACAAGTTTCATTAGTTTACCTAGCATCGTGATGAGAACAAGGTACCTTCCCACATGCAGTATCCATAGCTAGCTAGATGTCGTAAAGAATCAGAAGCTGACATTATCACCAGCCAACTGAGATAACATCTAGTACGAACTCATTATCTAGAGCTGAATTGTTGATTGACACAACAAGTATTTTCCAACTTCTAGGCATGGAGCACATTAATAAAAATGCTTGTATCGAATCCCCAACTTGATTTTCGAGGTATCTATATGGTATCGGAAAACATGTAAGTGTTGAATCACACTATTGACATCTCCGTACAAAAGATTGGAAAGTAGTTTGGTTACTGTTTCCTTGTTGAATTTTGTGTTTCTCTCAGACGTAGATGTACACTTCTACCACATCTCTTAGGCATTTTTGTTATTTGCAACATCGTGGAATATATCATGTTATATACAAGTGAATATTAGCTACTAACCATTCGGTTCACTCTTTCTATCTTCCTCTACCAGTGGGTATATTGTATTCGACAGCTGTCTCATAATGATATTTGGGTTTGCATCTGGATTTCATGACATTGGGGAGGATTCGCTAGATCGATTCACGACAATCTTCTTCCTTGAAGAGGACCATATGGACATGGTAAAAAGTTAACATTTGTTTAACAGTGTTGTTAATTTTGTAGTGCTGTTCCGGTGTGTTTGTGGGGTGATGTATTTTTGTATGCAGCTTTGAACCATGATTTGTGGCAAAAACGAATTAGTACCGCAAAAACGCGTGTGACCATTACTTGGAGAATAGTTTTTTTTTTTTCCGATAAGGAAGCATCGCCCAGCCTCTGCATCAATTGATGCACACGGCTTCCAATCACCCCAACTTGGAGAATAGTGGTTGCATCCATTGAACCACTAGTGGTATGATAATATACAACATAATGTGCAGGGCCTCAAGTAAACGAAAGCGAAATGAACTCTGGAGTGCATATAGATCATCCAAACCTACACGACTTTGCCTTGGTCATACATCTCGCAAAGAGACCGCGTCCAGGATAACCCCCAGAAACTAGCTAATTTGCTTAACAAATCCACAAGTAACCCTCACACATGACACATCCCTTTTAGAGTAGCTGTTAAATAACACAGTTGCGCGAATGGTTGTGTTGCTAGTGCAAAGTCTGGGTAACACTAGGTAGATTGATGGTGACACATACACAATGTCGGCCACGATATATTAATATTTCCGCATATACAATGATTCATCGGTAAACCTTTTCTCACTATGTACAACCAAGTCAAGCACCGGACATCCATCGCTGCCTGGAGATGGGTGTAATGTTCCGGCTTAATGAAATGCTGTTCGGTGGATGGAAGCAGGCAAAGTATGGCCATGCAACGGCGATCCGGTCTTAGTTGACTCAGTGCAACAAACACGCGCCTCAATTTCTCCAATTGATTCACGGTGGTTGTTGCATATATAAGGACACCAATGCCTTGAGCCATCAAATCATCCCTCCAGATATCAACAAAGTCCACCATCATTTGGTTCCATCTCTTCTGGAGAGCTTCAGCTGTAATTAGCCGATCGAAGCAACATCGAGCTAGCTAGCAAGCTGTTCATCGTCAAACTCAAACCGGTAATCGACTAATTAATCAGGCTTCTGGTGGTCAAGATGTCGTCCCCGTGGTTGGTGTTTTGGGCGGCGGCGCTGCTCGCCGTGGCCGGCTCTTCGACGGTGGTGCGCGCGTCGTACCCGCCTTCGTCGTCTCTGAAGGTCGGGTTCTATAAGCACTCCTGCCCGCAGGCTGAGGACATCGTGCGCGACGCCGTCCGCCGCGCCCTCGCCCGCAACCCCGGCTTCGCCCCTGGCCTCATCCGCATGCACTTCCACGACTGCTTCGTCAGGGTAAGCAAGACCTCACTAAGAAATAGCTATTCCTAAATCGATAATCCATCACTTACATGCATAATCTCTGATCCGACCTGACTATTCTTTGAACATGTTTTAGGGTTGTGACGGCTCGGTGTTGATCAACTCGACTCCGGGGAACACGGCGGAGAAGGACTCAGTAGCCAACAACCCGAGCATGCGAGGCTTCGAGGTCATCGACGATGCCAAGGCCGCCCTGGAGGCCGCCTGCCCGCGCACTGTCTCTTGCGCCGACGTGCTCACCTTTGCAGCTCGCGACAGTGCCTCCCTCGCCGGCGGCATCAACTACAAGGTCCCAGCCGGCCGCCGCGACGGCCGCGTGTCCCTTTCGGATGAAGTGCTCAACAACAACGTCCCCGGCCCTTCAGACGACGTCGCCGAGCTCATCGCCAGCTTCCGCCGTAAAGGCCTCTCCGCCGATGACATGGTCACGCTCTCCGGCGCGCACACCATCGGCCGATCCCACTGCTCCTCCTTCACGCAGCGCATCCACAACTTCACCGGCAAGGTAGGCACGACCGACCCGTCCATCGACTCGTACTACGCGGCGGACCTGAAGCGGCAGTGCCCGATATCGACGGACAACATTAACGACCCTACCGTCGTGCCGCTGGATGTGGTCACGCCGAGAGAGTTCGACAACCAGTACTACAAGAACGTGCTGGCCCACAAGGTGCCGCTCATCTCCGACCAGACGTTGCTCACCAGCAAAAAGACTGCCGGAATCCTCGCGTTTCACGCTGCAGTGGAGAGGGCGTGGAAGGCCAAGTTCGCCGCCGCCATGGTCAAAATGGGCACCGTCCACGTCCTCACCGGCGACGAAGGAGAGATCAGGGAGAAGTGCTTCGTTATCAACCACCACTAGCTAATTCACCGCTACAAGTCCCTAAAAGTAAATCCGTCGATGAGCTAATGTTGAGAACTTCAGAATGAGAGATTAGTGTTGTGGTAAGAAATTGCTCAGAATGAGCGATTATGTATTGTACCCTGCAGGAGTATAAAATTGTGATGTAAATTCAAAGTTGTGATGTCAAATACATCTATTTTGTATTTTTCATCTGAGTTTTAAGCTATATATGAATTTTAGTACTATAATACTATCATTAGTTCAAAAGGTTCCGGGCACAACATTGCAAATGAGGGATTGGTGATGTTTTCGAAAATCTATATATCGAAACGGATCTTCTGATGCTAGCTATGCATGCCTTTTTATTAATTGTTGGATACGGCTGCGTGATCCGTATAGCCGTTTGGTTATGTTAAAGAGGTGTGTTTGGTTTATCCCTCAGCTCCACGGTTCTAAAAAGGAGCAGCTCCAGCTTTTGTTACAAAATCACACGTAGTTGGTTTCAATAATTCCACTTAGCTCTCGATGAAGCGAGGAGAGAATTTTTTTTTGAGCTAAAAGCGAGGAGAGAAACTTGTTTAGCCAACTCCGTGTCGTAGTAGTGTGGGCTGCAAGCCCATCTATGCGGGATGGAGTGCAGTAGAAATGTGAGTTTTGCTGGGCTAAAAAAAATCCTAATTGGGTTTGCATTTTACTTCCCCAGACAAAGCGAGCAGAGGTTAGGTCGTACTAGGGTGCTATGATTGGAGGCTCAGCTCGGACATGGCAGCGGGGACCTCATGGCTGGCGGCGGGAGGCTCCTGGATACAACGTCAAGCTGCTAGTGGCCGTGATGAGCTTGTGGCTTCGGTTGCAAGCAGGGGTGGCGCTAGGGTCGATTCCCGCAGCTGCAAGCTATGACTGCGGAGGTAGGGTCAATTTGTTTGTCCGAGAGCTAGTTTAGGCAGCCCGGGATGTCGTCGTGGTGAAAACAAGCTCTTGGCGGCGGCATCGAGCTACAACTCCATTTGCACGGTGATGATAACAAATCAAACAAGTTTGACTTTGGTGGAAGATACGTCGATACGTTCGCCGGCGACCTTAATTCCGTGATGGCAGACGTGAATCATGTTGCGGTAAAGCCAAGTTGGGAAAGAGTCTTGGCGCTCGGAAACATGCTTGGGAGATGTGCGTAACGTTTTGGTCATTTATCGGTGGCAACTGGATGTAAATTACAGCCACTCCGTATTTTTCTATTTCATAGAACTAACTTCACGTATTTGTACTAATAGCTCGAGCAGCTCCAACTTTTTAAAACCGCGGAGCTGACGGAGGGACACTGGAGCAAAAGTCTATGTTAAATTGCATGCAGCAGTGGTGCCGTTCATATTCACGAAATAGTAGCTGTGTCGTTTTTTTTTTTTTTTTTGAGAAACACAGTACAAACGTAGACGCTCACATACACGCGCATACACTCACCCCTATGAACGCACACACGCACACCCTACCCCTATGAGCACCTCCGGAAGACTGAGCTAGCGGATTGGTTCTTGAAATTGACGAAGTCACCACAGGCGCCTCGCTGTCGACGGGAACGTCGCCTCCCACTGAATGAATATTCCGCCGTTATGAGACACACAGATGTCAAACCTGGGGTTTGAACTATGGTAGCTGTGTCGTTTTCATCCCACCAATTTACCAAACTCGGGTAATCTTGAAAAGTAATTTTATGAAACCTAGACAACAAATTTCTTACGTGGAACCAACTTCAACAATTAACACATGGCATGCATGACAGTTTAGATCTAAAAATTAAGAAACAAATCATGTACGTTTACTTCCTCATGGCAGTCAATTGATAGAGTTGATCCACGGGGGTAAAATTTAATGGACCATATCTTATAAAATTGTTTTTCAGATGGAAAATTAGGATAAATATGTACACATCTTCATTTGTGGGAGAGAACTCAAACATACGCCATTAAAATAATAACGAACACAATGATCGTTCTGCACATTGGTATTCATAGTTTGGTCAGACAGGATGACACAAGTAACAGCAAAAATAAAATAGATTTCCGATACCAGAGTGGTGTTTTGGCACAAGAAAGCATATGCTCCCTCTATTATGGAATGCATGTTACGCATATTTCGCAAATTTTTAAAACTGAAGTGAAAAATTCGCAGTACATCTTCACGTGCTAAATCGATTTGGGTGTAGCGTGTGTAAAATGATAAAATATAATGCTAAAAATAAATCTTTTTAGAAGATTTTTTTCTCTTTTATATAGAGAGCACACAAAATAGTATTCGTTGCCAAACTTGATGAACACATATATTATGGAGATGTACATGTAGAATAGTTTGTTAAATTTTTTTGACATTTCGAAATATAATTTTTTTGTAGAGGAAGTATATGCACGTGAAAGCCAAATTGAATTTCCCATAAAAGTAAGAAAAAAATTGAACTTCCATATAGCAGCTCGAATATAGTTTTCTATTCGATTTGTCCTCTGTACCTTTTATCCCCGTTACTGCTCTAGCTCATCTATAGATGATGCGCACGATGTTACGTGGAGAACAAGATCTGAATCTTCTCTTCTAGGGCGCGTTTAGTACACTGCATGCTCCTTGGCTCGCATTGAGATAGCAATTTTTGGTCCGTTTGGTTGATTGAGCCGAGCCGAGTTCTTGCACGAACCGGTTCTCAAAGCAGTGTCGGGCCTGGAGGAATGCCTGGTTCAGAAGTTTCCAGCGGTGCAGGCAAATCTCCACGCCCGGTGATGCAAAAGGGAATCTTCAACGCACGCGCAGAGACGAGAATGGAAATGGTGGGAGCTGCACCGTGCATCGGCGAAAAGAGAAAAGGGGGGCGGGAAGAATTCCGTCACCTCTCGCTGCACCCCAAGGCCTATTTCTACCCCCTCCTCCACTGTCTCCCCAAATTTTGAGCTCTTCCTCCCATCGGCAAGCAGGTAAGAGGGGCACGCATCTCCGGTCGGCGATGGTTGCAGCGGCGGCGGTGGAGAGTACATCTGAGCTGCTTCATCTACTTCCTGGTCCAGCGCATCTTCACCTTCGGTGATGACTGTAAGACATCCCTTATCCCGGTACCGCGGTAATGTTTAGATTTACGTTAGGAGTAGTCAGATCTTGTTTAGGGTTTGGTATTTTAGAAGGGGTTAGTTCGGATTGTGGTGAGCTATCATGATCTTGCTAGGGTTCGACATTTCTAGTGCTACTTTGTTCCAAATGTGCTCACCTGCCATGATCTTGTAAGGGTTTGTGCTATTCATCGTTGCAATGAATTGCTTGTCTGATTTAGGATCAGGGGCCGGAGCCAGGATTTAGGTATAGGGGGGGGGGGGGGGGGGGCGAGACACCAAGGGAGAAAAAATGTTGTGGCCAGGCAAGCTACCGGAGAATTGTTTTTCTCAAATAAACATCTAGTTCACCTTTTTTTTCGACACATCACAGATATATACTCTTAATGTGTATTAACAATGTACCATGTGTAGATAATTTATCATCAAAGTTGACATACAAGTTATAGATGAAAATTGCTGAATTTTCGGCTAGACCATCTAACGGCCCCGAACGCCAACTGGTAGCACTTCTTCTAGCCTTTTTTTAAATAGTTCTTCCAGACTTGATAGTTAGATATACATGCACTGAATAATAAGTAATGAATTAAGTGCATACAAGTACGGAAGTACCAGCGTACCTTTGGATTGCAGTGTTTGATGAGGTACGAAACAATTAGAGAGATCAACATACTGTATGATGGTTTGCAGCAGTTGGCATGTGATACACTTAAACATGAGCTCCTTTAATAGAGCAGGTTAGCACTACGGCATCGGGAGACTCCATGTCCTGGTTTCCTAGCAGCTGACGATTGTTGTAGTTTCGAGCGGCAGCGGTCGGCAGTCGGTAGCCGCCGCCCGCCGTCAGGTGCCCTAGGAAATGGATCTCAAGCGATAAAAAGAAGCATCTACGTGGAGGAGACCACCAGTTAGATGGTAGCTCACCCCTTGACTACCGGAAGTTAAGGAAAAAGATTGTGCAAGATGGCCTGATTCCTAAACTGGGCTGGGCTTGGCTCCTTCTACATAGCTAGGCCTGGGCTTTAAGTTCTAATAGAGTACTTATCTACATCAACTAGTCTGATTACCAACACGTATACATACTGCAGATCATTAGGTGGGGGATCGTTGGGGGGGGGGGGGGGGGTCTAGCCCCTGCTCGCCCTGTCTCCGCCCCTATTTAGGATGATTGTTGGTATGGTTTGTGCTATTCATATGTCTTTGTTTCCAAGTAGATTCACGTTATATGTACTACGATGTGTGTAGGACTCCTTCTGTGATGACTTTAGCCAGGTGCTTGTCTGCGTTGGGGACTCTCAGATCCCTTCGCAAGTTCCCCATTCACAACCCTCCTATGACTCCAAGGTGCCGGTCACTCCTCTTCCTGTGTCTGACCTAGTGGCTCAGGTAGCGACAAAGGTCGTGGCTAGGTTGGCCACCACAAAGAAGAACAAGAACCGCAGGGAAGCGGAGAGGGCCTTTAAGACCGGGCAGGAAAGGAATGCCACCATGAACCATTCATGTCCAGCTTCGTGTTGGAGAAGATGTGCGGCTTGATCCAGAGCGGAGTGAGAAGTCACAAAGGATTCAAGGAAGTCCATCTCAATTATGTGGCAAAGGGCCTTTTTTACCACTGTGGTGTGTCCGTCTGCTCCACTCAGGTGTACAACCACCTAAGAAAGTGGAGGCAGAGGTGGCTCACCATTAGCAGGCTCCACGATCTAAGCGGTGCTCAGTGGTGCGAGGATACTGATACGCGTACAGCACGCGTCCGTTGGGAACCCCAAGAGGAAGGTGTGATGCGTACAGCGGCAAGTTTTCCCTCAGTAAGAAACCAAGGTTTATCGCACCAGTAGGAGCCAAGAAGCACGTTGAAGGTTGATGGCGGCGGAGTGTAGTGCGGCGCAACACCAGGGATTCCGGCGCCAACGTGGAACCTGCACAACACATCCAAATTACTTTGCCCCAACGTGACAGTGAGGTTGTCAATCTCACCGGCTTGCTGTAACAAAGGATTAGATGTATAGTGTGGATGATGATGTTTGTAGAAAACAGTAGAACGAGTATTGCAGTAGATTGTATTCGATGTAAAAGAATGGACCGGGGTCCACAGTGAAGGAGATATGCCCTAGAGGCAATAATAAAGTGGTTATTATTTATATCTTTATGTTTATGATAAATGTTTATATATCATGCTAGAATTGTATTAACCGAAACATTAGTACATGTGTGATATGTAGACAAACAAGAAGTCCCTAGTATGCCTCTTAAACTAGCTTGTTGATTAATGGATGATTAGTTTCATAATCATGAACATTGGATGTTATTAATAACAAGGTTATGTCATTGTGTGAATGATATAATGGACACACCCAATTAAGCGTAGCATAAGATCTCGTCATTAAGTTATTTGCTATAAGCTTTCGATACATAGTTACCTAGTCCTTATGACCATGAGATCATGTAAATCACTTATACCGGAAAGGTACTTTGATTACACCAAACACCACTGCGTAAATGGGTGGCTATAAAGGTGGGATTAAGTATCCGGAAAGTATGAGTTGAGGCATATGGATCAACAGTGGGATTTGTCCATCCCGATGACGGATAGATATACTCTGGGCCCTCTCGGTGGAATGTCGTCTAATGTCTTGCAAGCATATGAATGAGTTCATAAGAGACCACATACCACGATACGAGTAAAGAGTACTTGTCAGGAGACGAGGTTGAACAAGGTATAGAGTGATACCGAAGATCAAACCTCGGACAAGTAAAATATCGCGAGACAAAGGGAATTGGTAATATATGTGTATGGTTCATTCGATCACTAAAGTCATCGTTGAATATGTGGGAGCCATTATGGATCTCCAGATCCCGCTATTGGTTATTGGTCGGAGTGAGTACTCAACCATGTCCGCATAGTTCTCGAACCGTAGGGTGACACACTTAAAGTTGGATGTTGAAATGGTAGCACTTGAATTATGGAATGGAGTTCGAATATTTGTTCGGAGTCCCGGATGAGATCCCGGACATCACGAGGAGTTCCGGAATGGTCCGGAGAATAAGATTCATATATAGGATGTCATTTTATGTGAAATAAAATGTCGCGGAAGGTTCTATGGAAGGTTCTAGAAGGTTCTAGAAAAGTCCGGAAGAAACCACCAAGGAAGGTGGAGTCCACAAGGGACTCCACCTCCATGGCCGGCCAGCCCTAGATGGGGTGGAGTCCCAAGTGGACTCCACCATAGGGGGCCGGCCACCCCCACATGGGAGGTGGGAATCCCACCTTTGGGTGGGAGTCCTAGTTGGGCTAGGTTTCCCCTCCTATGGAAGGTTTTGGTTTCGGGTCTTATTCGAAGACTTGGACACCAACACTTGGGATCCACCTATATAATGAGGGGCCAAGGGAGGGGGCCGGCCAACCCCAAGACCACAAGCTGGCCGCCCCCCTTGAGTGGCCGGCCACCCCTCCCACACCCTAGCCGCCCCCTCTCCTCCATAACTCCCGCGTAGCTTTAGCGAAGCTCCGCCGGACTTCTCCACCACCACCGACACCACGCCGTCGTGCTGTCGGATTCAAGAGGAGCTACTACTTCCGCTGCCCGCTGGAACGGGAGGTGGACGTCATCTTCATCAACAACCGAACGTGTGACCGAGAGTACGGAGGTGCTGCCCGTTCGTGGCGCCGGAACCGATCGTGATCAAGATCTTCTACGCGCTTTTGCAAGCGGCAAGTGATCGTCTACCGCAGCAACAAGAGCCTCCTCTTGTAGGCTTTGGAATCTCTTCAAGGGTGAGACTCGATACCCCCTCGTTGCTACCGTCTTCTAGATTGCATCTTGGCTTGGATTGCGTGTTCGCGGTAGGAAAATTTTTGTTTTCTATGCAACGTTATCCTACAGTGGTATCAGAGCCGTGTCTATGCATAGATGGTTGCACGAGTAGAACACAATGGATTTGTGGGCGTTGATGCTCTTGTTATCTTTAGTTTGAGTACTTTGCATCTTTATGGCATAGTGGGATGAAGCGGCTCGGACTAACTTTACATGACCGCGTTCATGAGACTTGTTCCTCGTTCGACATGCAACTTGTATTGCATAAGAGGCTTTGCGGGTGTCTGTCTCTCCTACTATAGTGAAGATTCAATTTACTCTTCTATTGAAAACATTAGTATCAACGTTGTGGTTCATGTTCGTAGGTAGATTAGATCTCTCTCGAAAACCCTAAACCACGTAAAATATGCAAACCAAATTAGAGACGTCTAACTTGTTTTTGCAGGGTTTGGTGATGTGATATGGCCATAATGTGATGATGAATATGTATGAGATGATCATTATTGTATTGTGGCAACCGGCAGGAGCCTTATGGTTGTCTTTAATTTTCATGTTGAGTAGTATTTCAAAGTAGTTGTAATAGTTGCTACATGAGGTGAACAACCATGAAGACGGCGCCATGAACCTTGACGCTACGCCGACAATGATGGAGATCATGCCCGTTGATGATGGAGATCATGTCCGTGCTTTGGAGATGAAGATCAAAGACGCAAAGACAAAAGGGCCATATCATATCACATATGAACTGCATGTGATGTTAATCCTTTATGCATCTTATTTTGCTTAGATCGCGACGGTAGCATTATAAGATGATCCCTCACATTAATATCAAGATAATAAAGTGTTCTCCCCTCGTATACCTTTGTTGTAATAGTTCGTCGTTTCGAAGCATCTCGTGATGATCGGGTGTGATAGATTCAACGATTCACATACAACGGGTGTAAGCCATGTTGCACACGCGAATACTTGGGTTTGCTTGACGAGCCTAGCATGTACAGACATGGCCTCGGGACAACAGAAACCGAAAGGTTGAACACGAGTCATATGGATGATATGATCAACATGTTGATGTTCACCATTGAAGCTACATCATCTCACGTGATGATCGGTTTTTGGTGTAGTGAATTTGGATCGTGTACCACTTAACAACTATGAGGGATGTTGTATTAAGTGGGAGTTCATTAGTAATTAGATTAAACCATGAACTAATTATCTTAAACATAGTCTGAGTAGTATTTTGAATTAATTTTGTAGTATTGGCATCCGTTTACTACTATGCGCTAGTCTTGTAATTGAGATAGAAATACTGTTAAAATCTGACAAGAAACTTTACGGTTTGGTACCGTATTGTTAAAGAATCAAGAATTAATTAAGTCCTATTGCAAACTTTTAGTAAACCTCACATTGTTGATTCAAAGAGCTATGGTTTCAATTAGTACCTAAAGTTATCTTGTCTCCGTGAAACTTGAAGTTCAAATCTGTTTGAAAAGTAAGGAGCTGAAAATTTAGTTTTCAGAAATAATCAAGGTATGAGATATATGTGATATCTAAGACCTTATTGCAAGATGATAGAATATAATTTGGTGAGACTACATGAACTCATAAGTTTTATGGGAATGTACGAAGGTTGAAGACGCAAGGCGTCACAATCCTCCAACTATTGGGGCACTAACGATATTCGCATATCCATGAAGTGACGATCCTTAATATGCACCGTTACTAAAACTCGTCGTTTGAAGCATCACGTGATGATCGGGTGTGATAGATTCTACGTGTGCATACAACGGGTGCAAGCTAGATTTGCACATGCAAATACCAAGGTTAAAACTTTACGAGCCTAGCATGTACAGACATGGTCTCGAAAAGTCGTCATGATATGATGGATAAAATTATGAGTGAAATTGTTCATCATATTACAAAGTTACTAATAGTGAAATCTGGAACACTTGTCATATGATGATCAACTTCAAAGTAAGAACCTCAAGGTTATTGGTATTTGACCAACAAACCTAGAAGTTATTAATGTTGAAGTGTTTTTCTGAATAATGAGGAAAGCTAAAAGAGAAACTGCAAAAGATATTTTGGCAAAAAGAAAAGAAAAGACTAGAAAGTCTAGCTCAGGTGTATATAAATGATATACATGTTATGGTTGTATTCCTAGTTAAGTCACACAATGAAATTCTTGGGTATTAGTACCATATTGGTTGGTATGAAGTGTCATACAAAACAACGCAATACAAGAATACAATGGCCTAAGTGACTGACAAGGAATATGATAGAAAAGCACGTCTGGAACAAAATAAAGTGTTATTATGTTCGTCGTTGGCATTCTATCTAGCCCTTAGAATTTATAATAAAGAACTTAATAATTGTTATTTTGCTCTGGTCAAATGAAAACAATGAGTTGTTCAAATTATGACATTACTCCATGTACGATGGATAAGTTATTATAAATCTTAATGGTGAAACACACATACATAAAACTGACGCTAAAATGCCATAAGGCAAATGATTTGAATTCCACTTATTTGTGGAACCGCCATTTAGGTCATGTTAGAAAGGAACGCATGAAGGAACTCCATGCAAATGGATTTTTGGAGTCATTTGATTTTTGAATCATTTGACGCTTGCAAATCTTTTCTAAAGAGAATGATTAAAATACCGTTCATAGGCCAAGAGTTGAACGGGCAACAAACTTAGTGGAAAAATACATAATGATGTATATGGTTCACTGAGCATAGTTGTGTGCGGGAGATTCTTCTACTTCATGAAAACTTTCAACAATGAATTGAGTATATATATGGATATATTCAACAAGGAAGAAGTTTGAAACATTTGAATGGGTTCAAATAAATTTCAACATGAAGTGGAAATCAACGTAATAGAAAAATATCTATGATTGGATCATGGTGGAAATATTTGAATTACGAGTTTTAGCGAACATCTAAGAGAGTTATGAAATTATTCTACAACTCACATTTCTTGGAGTATCATAATGATGACATAGTATCCGAGATATGTATCCAAATCTTGTTGGATCAATGATGAGATAAAATATTGATGCCATTATATTTTTGTGGATTATGCTTTAGTGACTACCGCTTTTACACTGAATAGAGCATCATCATGATCCGATGAAATGACATCATACAAGTTATGACATGGGTATAAACCCTAATAGTCTTTTCTTTAAATTTAGGTCTAAGAGTTTACAACCAAAATCGGATGAATGTCTTCGTTGGTTATCCCAGAGATTTAATTGGGAATTCTTCCCACAAGACAAAGACAAAAGTGTTTGTCAATGTTCTTATTTCCAAGAAATTGTTTCTAGTGAAGTATTTGAGTGGGAGGACAATATAATTTGATAAGGTTTATGAACCTGAGCATAATGATCAGAGTAGCGCAGCATCGGAATTGGTTTCGGAAGCGGCCACGACGATCATGGCTCCCATGACTACAAAGTGTTTTAGCCATGGAGATCGAAGTACATATTGAACCTACTGTAGGTATGGTTTACTTTGTGATCAAATAAATGATTTGTGGACAAAGGATTGATTTTGAACAATGATAAACCAACTACAAACAAAGAAGTTATGATGGGCCCTGACTCCGTTAAAATGGCCATGCGCCTTGAAATCCATAATAGATGAATACTTTTTGAAAGTAAATGGATCTATAGACTTGGATGAAATATCCTTGAAGAAAGCTCGACTTGTTGAAAAATAGTTTACAACAAAGTTCAAAGAGTTGACTACGATAAGATTAGATCTTCCGTAGCAATGCTTATAGTCTATGTGGATTATTCTAGTAATCACTACATATTTCTTTTAGGAGATATGCTAGTAGGATGGCAAAATACATTACTTATCAGAAGTATGTATTAAAGGTGTATACAAGATACAACCAAGAGTTTTGCTGGTCTGTGGAATACTAGATAGGTATACGAACTTCAATTGGATGAAGTAGGTATTGCGGAGTAGGAATCTTCACCAGATGAAATAGTCAAAGAGTTTTTTGATTTCATCAGAGACGATGAAGAAGCTTGCATTTGCAAGAAATTAAGTGGGAGCGCTGAGACATATTTATAATACTTTATGTAGATGACATATAGTTGGTTATAAATAATGTAATTATATACTTGATTAAAATGTTTCATTGAAAATTAACTTCAATGAAAGGATATGGACTAAAACATATTTAGTGTCAAGATCTATGAAGATAGATTGAAACACATAATAAGTTTAAGTCAAAGTACATAGAATGGATATTGAAATAGTTCAATATAGAAATATTAAGAAAATGTTCTTGTCATGTGAAGGTTTAACAAGACTTGAGTGTATCTGACACTCAATGAGTAAAAACACATGAGTGATTATAGATCACGAATAATATGTACACAATCAGATATCATGTGCTATAAAATGTTATGAGCATATACCGGAATGATTCATAAGATGATCATGGGACGACAGTAAGAATATCCTTGAGTACTTTAGAAGAACTAAGGATATATATTTTTTTTTTGTATGTAGAAATGACAAACAAATCGCTGTAAGGTGTTACACCGATATTGGTTTTGTCATATATAAAATATAATTTCAATCTCAAATTAGACTAAGTGTTATTTTAAAAGTAGCACAATGAGCTAGAAGTTGTCTATGCTAGATTTAGAAGAGTTCTAAATATTGTGACGGAATCTACAAAAGAAGGCAGAGTATGTCATTGTTTTGACAATGACAAAGGATGTTAAGTCAAGAGGTTCTTTGAGAACTTGGTGTATTTCCGACGTAGTCGAACTTTGAAGCTATATTGTATGTGACAATATTAGTGACATATTTCAGACCGCGGAATTAAGGTTCCACCAGAAGACCAAACTTATTTAATGCCGACTCATTTGGAAATGAGTGATGCGTTGAGACGCAAATGAATTACAAAATACATACGGTTCTGAGCTTGTCAGATCCGTTGACTAAAACCTCTCCCGTGAGCGAAACATGATAAAACACCAGAAGGCCAAGGTGTTATATCTTTACAAATGTAAACTAGATTATTGACTCTAGTGCAAGTGGGAGACTGAAGGAGATATGCCCTAGAGGCAATAATAAAGTGGTTATTATTTATATCTTTATGTTTATGATAAATGTTTATATATCATGCTAGAATTGTATTAACCGAAACATTAGTACATGTGTGATATGTAGACAAACAAGAAGTCCCTAGTATGCCTCTTAAACTAGCTTGTTGATTAATGGATGATTAGTTTCATAATCATGAACATTGGATGTTATTAATAACAAGGTTATGTCATTGTGTGAATGATATAATGGACACACCCAATTAAGCGTAGCATAAGATCTCGTCATTAAGTTATTTGCTATAAGCTTTCGATACATAGTTACCTAGTCCTTATGACCATGAGATCATGTAAATCACTTATACCGGAAAGGTACTTTGATTACACCAAACACCACTGCGTAAATGGGTGGCTATAAAGGTGGGATTAAGTATCCGGAAAGTATGAGTTGAGGCATATGGATCAACAGTGGGATTTGTCCATCCCGATGACGGATAGATATACTCTGGGCCCTCTCGGTGGAATGTCGTCTAATGTCTTGCAAGCATATGAATGAGTTCATAAGAGACCACATACCACGATACGAGTAAAGAGTACTTGTCAGGAGACGAGGTTGAACAAGGTATAGAGTGATACCGAAGATCAAACCTCGGACAAGTAAAATATCGCGAGACAAAGGGAATTGGTAATATATGTGTATGGTTCATTCGATCACTAAAGTCATCGTTGAATATGTGGGAGCCATTATGGATCTCCAGATCCCGCTATTGGTTATTGGTCGGAGTGAGTACTCAACCATGTCCGCATAGTTCTCGAACCGTAGGGTGACACACTTAAAGTTGGATGTTGAAATGGTAGCACTTGAATTATGGAATGGAGTTCGAATATTTGTTCGGAGTCCCGGATGAGATCCCGGACATCACGAGGAGTTCCGGAATGGTCCGGAGAATAAGATTCATATATAGGATGTCATTTTATGTGAAATAAAATGTCGCGGAAGGTTCTATGGAAGGTTCTAGAAGGTTCTAGAAAAGTCCGGAAGAAACCACCAAGGAAGGTGGAGTCCACAAGGGACTCCACCTCCATGGCCGGCCAGCCCTAGATGGGGTGGAGTCCCAAGTGGACTCCACCATAGGGGGCCGGCGACACCCCACATGGGTGGTTGGAATCGCACCTTTGGGTGTGTGTCCTAGTTGGGCTAGGTTTCCCACATCCTATGGAAGGTTTTGGTTTCGGGTCTTATTCGAAGACTTGGACACCAACACTTGGGATCCACCTATATAATGAGGGGCCAAGGGAGGGGGCCGGCCAACCCCAAGACCACAAGCTGGCCGCCCCCCTTGAGTGGCCGGCCACCCCCTCCCAAACCCTAGCCGCCCCCTCTCCTCCATAACTCCCGCGTAGCTTTAGCGAAGCTCCGCCGGACTTCTCCACCACCACCGACACCACGCCGTCGTGCTGTCGGATTCAAGAGGAGCTACTACTTCCGCTGCCCGCTGGAACGGGGAGGTGGACGTCGTCTTCATCAACAACCGAACGTGTGACCGAGTACGGAGGTGCTGCCCGTTCGTGGCGCCGGAACCGATCGTGATCAAGATCTTCTACGCGCTTTTGCAAGCGGCAAGTGATCGTCTACCGCAGCAACAAGAGCCTCCTCTTGTAGGCTTTGGAATCTCTTCAAGGGTGAGACTCGATACCCCCTCGTTGCTACCGTCTTCTAGATTGCATCTTGGCTTGGATTGCGTGTTCGCGGTAGGAAAATTTTTGTTTTCTATGCAACGTTATCCTACAGTGGTATCAGAGCCGTGTCTATGCATAGATGGTTGCACGAGTAGAACACAATGGATTTGTGGGCGTTGATGCTCTTGTTATCTTTAGTTTGAGTACTTTGCATCTTTATGGCATAGTGGGATGAAGCGGCTCGGACTAACTTTACATGACCGCGTTCATGAGACTTGTTCCTCGTTCGACATGCAACTTGTATTGCATAAGAGGCTTTGCGGGTGTCTGTCTCTCCTACTATAGTGAAGATTCAATTTACTCTTCTATTGAAAACATTAGTATCAACGTTGTGGTTCATGTTCGTAGGTAGATTAGATCTCTCTCGAAAACCCTAAACCACGTAAAATATGCAAACCAAATTAGAGACGTCTAACTTGTTTTTGCAGGGTTTGGTGATGTGATATGGCCATAATGTGATGATGAATATGTATGAGATGATCATTATTGTATTGTGGCAACCGGCAGGAGCCTTATGGTTGTCTTTAATTTTCATGTTGAGTAGTATTAAGTTGCAAACAACAAACAATTGCATTAAGTATGGTGCGTAATGTAATCAACACAAATATCCTTAGACATAGCATTGATGTTTTATCCCTAGTGGCAACAGCACATCCACAATCTTAGAACTTTCTATCACTGTCCCAGATTTAATGGAGGCATGAACCCACTATCGAGCATAAATACTCCCTCTTGGAGTTACAAGTAATGACTTGGCCAGAGCCTCTACTAATAACGGAGAGCATGCAAGATCATAAACAACACATAGATGATAGATTGATAATCAACATAACATAGCATTCCATATTCATCGGATCCCAACAAACGCAACATGTAGCATTACAAATAGATGATCTTGATCATGTTAGGCAGCTCACAAGATCCGACAATGATAGCACAATGAGGAGAAGACAACCATCTAGCTACTGCTATGGACCCATAGTCCAGGAGTGAACTACTCACACATCACTACGGAGGCGACCATGGCGGTGAAGAGTCCTCCAGGAGATGATTCCCCTCTCCGGCAGGGTGCCGGAGGCGATCTCCTGAATCCCCCGAGATGGGATTGGTGGCGGCGTCTCTGGAAGGTTTTCCGTATCGTGGCTCTCGGTACTAGAGTTATTATCGACGAAGGCTTCTTATAGGCGGAAGAGTAGGTTTAGGGGCGACGCGAGGGCCCCACACGCCAGGGCCGCGCGGCCAGGGGGTGGGCCGCGCCGCCCTGTTGTGTGGCCGCCTCGTTGCCCAACTTCGTTTCCCTTTCGGACTTCTGGAAGCTTCGTGGAAAAATAAGATCCTGGGCGTTGATTTCGTCCAATTCCGAGAATATTTCCTTACTAGGATTTCTGAAACCAAAAACAGCAGAAAACAGCAGCTGGCTCTTCGGCATCTCGTTAATAGGTTAGTGCCGGAAAATGCATAAATATGACATAAAGTATGTATAAAACATGTGAGTATCATCATAAAACAAGCATGGAACATAAGAAATTATCGATACGTTGGAGACGTATCAGCATCCCCAAGCTTAGTTCCTACTCGTCCCGAGTAGGTAAACGATAGCAAAGATAATTTCTAAAGTGACATGCTATCATAATCTTGATCAATACTATTGTAAAGCACATGAGCTGAGATCAAATCATTCAGAGCAAATATCTATATTGATATAAGAGATGATAATGCAAGTGTTAAACAAGCTAGAAGTTTTCATGAACTATTGCTTTAAAGACATGAAACCATACAAAGTTCATTAAAGATGTGTTAAGTATCCAGCGTAGAAGTTCTATCCTTCATTCCAAGCATCAAGTAAATTTTCACAACATAAGAAGTATTCAGTCAAGTAAACATAAACATGAACGTCATGAATCAACTGTTTCAAAGTCTACTCAACCGGTGAGCGCAAGCATTTGGTATTAGCACCAGGATGTTATGGCATAAAGAACGTTAATGGGGGTTTGGAAGGCCAAATGGAAGAAAGTCTTACAAAGCTATAAGTGATCATTAGACAAGAGGAAGCCTTATGATCGAAGCTATGCAAGGAGTAGTGATTGCCATGCGATGGATGCACATAGAGCTATATGTGTATGAAATCTCTCCAATGGAACTAGTGGGGGTGCATCCAACTTGGTTGCTCACGAAGACCTAGAGCACTTTTGAGGAGGCTCATCATTGGAATATACAACCCAAGTTCTATAGTGTAAATTCCCCACATAGTTATACTAGTAAAACATGAAAAACTCTCTCATATGAAGTGTAGGTGCTAAACATGAGCACAAATGATGACTATGAATAATGCGGGTGCTAAAACATGAGCACAAGTGTGGATAAAAGATAGTAATGCTGCCCCCTTTTTCTTTATTCTCTTTTTTCTTCTTTTTTTTTCTTTTTCTTTCTATTTTTTTTCTTTCTTTTCTTTTTCTCTTTTTGATGGCCTCCATGGCTCTTTTCACTTTTAGGGGCAACATCCTAATATGACAACACACTTTTTGGTACAAATAACTCATAATGAATGAATCATGATGTATAAAATTGTATGCCTCTGCCAGTGTAGCAGGATGTGCAATTATCTAGCGTAACATGGGTAAACCACACATCAGCTGCATATGATCATGCAAGGCAATATATAAATAATAAATGACAACATGGTATGTAATGGCAATATATCTCGGAACAGCTATGGAAATGCTGTGGTAGGTAGGTATGGTGGCTGTTTTGAGGAGATGTATGGGCTTATGTGTAGGAGAACAAGAGAAAGTCCTCCCACGGGTTTGGATGTACTGGCAAAGTATGCACAATTCTCAATGTGAGCCAAAGGCAATGAACAGTACCGAAGAGGCTAGCAAATTTAGATGGTGGAAGTGCCAAAAACCGTAGCTTAACATTAGTCAAAAAGAACTCACAAGCTTATTGCAAACATTAAGAGCATGATTAAAATTTACTCCAAGGAGGGCCGTTCACGGTGGCACAAGTACCCCGCTAGCTCCCTCGACCTTCAGCACAACTTAGTTATTACGATGAACTCTCAGACATGGAAAGCTATCAAGTCCAACTACACCTTCAACTATTTAAATAGAGTTTGTAGTACGGCACAAGCTTAAAGACAACAATCCACTACTAATTTTAACATATTTATCCAGCAAGCCTCACCATCTAAATACCTCAAAACATTTGCAAGGAATCAGATCATCAAAGCTCAATGATCTACAAGTATTTAATTATACACTACCACATGCAACATATCCTGTTTCCAACCATATAACAACTAACGAAGAAGTTTCAACCTTCGCGATGAACATTATGAGTAAAGCCAAGAACATATATGTTCATATGCAACAGCGGAGCGTGTCTCTCTTCCACACAATGAATGCTAGGATCCAATTTTATTCAAACAAAACAAAACAAAAACATACAGACGCTCCAAGTAAAGCACATAAGATGTGACGGAATAAAAATATAGTTTCACTAGAGGAACCTGATAATGTTGTCGATGAAGAAGGGGATGCCTTGGGCATCCCCAAGCTTATATGCTTGAGTCTTCTTGAAATATGTAGGGGTGAACCACCGGGGCATCCCCAAGCTTAGAGCTTTCACTCTCCTTGATCATATTGTATCATCCTCCTCTCTTGATCCTTGAAAACTTCCTCCACACCAAACTCAAAACAACTCATTAGAGGGTTATTGCATAATCAAAATTCACATGTTCAGAGCTGAAATAATCATTCTTAACACTTTTGGACATTGCACAAAGCTACTAAAAGTTAATGGAATAAAGAAATCCATCAAACATAGCAAAACAGGCAATGCGAAATAAAAGGCAGAATCTGTCAAAACAGAACAGTCCGTAAAGACTAATTTTTTAGGTGCACCAGACTTGCTCAAATGAAAATGCTCAAATTGAATGAAAGTTGCGTACATATCTGAGGATTACTCACGTAAATTGGCAGATTTTTTTGAGTTACCTACAGAGAACACTGCTCAAATTCGTGACAGCAAGAAATCTGTTTCTGCGCAGTAATCCAAATCTAGTATGAACCTTACTATCAAAGACTTTACTTGGCACAACAATGCAATAAAATAAAGATAAGGAGAGTTTGCTACAGTAGTAACAACTTCCAAGACTCAAATATAAAATAAAAGTGCAGAAGTAAAATCATGGGTTGTCTCCCATAAGCACTTTTCTTTAACGCCTTTCAGGTAGGCGCAGAAAGTGTGAATCAAGTGTTATCAAAAGATGATACATCAACAGCGGGGTTTGGAGTTTTCTCAACTATGCATTGTATCTTATCTATGTAAGTTTCAGAGGCTCCCTTTTCATTAGTCTTAGGCTTTCTATTCTCATCAAACAAATTTTCGGAAACAAGCCAAGCATAGTTATTTTCTAGAGCTTCATGCATTCCTAGGAGCTTACTAGGTATCGGTGCTTTAATCTCCCCACCATCATTAACATTATTAGTGTACCTTATTCTATCCATGTGCATCTTTTCAAGTGTTTTCTTAAAATCAGTGAACAAACCAAGCCTCTTATGCTTAATAAAAACTTTTCTAGCTTCTCTCGCTATACCACCAAATTCTTTAAGAAGGGTTTCTAATACAAAATCTTTCTTTTCTCCTTCTTCCATATCACAGAGTGTAAGAAACATATGTTGAATCACGGGATTGAGATTAACAAATCTAGCTTCTAACGCGTGTACTAAAGAAGCAATAGCAATTTCATAAGTAGGAGCAAGTTCTACCAAGTGTCTATCTTCAAAATCTTCAACCGTACTAATATGAGTGAAAAAATCTTCTATATTATCTTTCCCATGGATAGACCCTCGTCCTACTGGTACATCTTTCAGAGTGAACTTAGGAGGAAACATGATGAAATAGGTAAAGTAAATGCAAGTAACTAATTTTTTTGTGTTTTTAATATGGAGAACGCAAACAAGATAGTAAATAAAGTAAAGCAAGTAACTAATTTTTTGTATTTTGATATAATGCAGCAAACAAAGTAGTAAATAAAATAAAACAAGACAAAAACAAAGTAAAGAGATTGGAAGTGAAGACTCCCCTTGCAGCGTGTCTTGATCTCCCCGGCAACGGCTCCAGAAAAAGATTTGCTGGCGTGCAGTTGACGTGGGAGTTAGAAATCTCTGTGGTGTAATTTTCCTTCACGTCCCCGGCAACGGCGCCAGAAAAAGAGCTTGATACGCGTACAACACGCGTCCGTTGGGAACCCCAAGAGGAAGGTGTGATGCGTACAGCGACAAGTTTTCCCTCAGTAAGAAACCAAGGTTTATCGAACCAGTAGGAGCCAAGAAGCACGTTGAAGGTTGATGGCGGCGGAGTGTAGTGCGGCGCAACACCAGGGATTCCGGCGCCAACGTGGAACCTGCACAACACAACCAAATTACTTTGCCCCAACGTGACAGTGAGGTTGTCAATCTCACTGGCTTGCTGTAACAAAGGATTAGATGTATAGTGTGGATGATGATGTTTACAGAAAACAGTAAAACGAGTATTGCAGTAGATTGTATTCGATGTAAAAGAATGGACCGGGGTCCACAGTTCACTAGTGGTGTCTCTCCCATAAGAAATAGCATGTTGGGTGAACAAATTACAGTTGGGCAATTGACAAATAAAGATAGCATGACAATGCACATACATGTTATGATGAGTAGTGTGAAATTCAATTGGGCATTACGACAAAGTTCATAGACCGCTATCCAGCATGCATCTATGCCTAAAAAGTCCACCTTCAGGTTATCATCCGAACCCCTTCCAGTATAAAGTTGCAAACAACAAACAATTGCATTAAGTATGGTGCGTAATGTAATCAACACAAATATCCTTAGACATAGCATTGATGTTTTATCCCTAGTGGCAACAACACATCCACAACCTTAGAACTTTCTGTCACTGTCCCAGATTTAATGGAGGCATGAACCCACTATCGAGCATAAATACTCCCTCTTGGAGTTACAAGTAATGACTTGGCCAGAGCCTCTACTAATAACGGAGAGCATGCAAGATCATAAACAACACATAGATGATAGATTGATAATCAACATAACATAGCATTCCATATTCATCGGATCCCAACAAACGCAATATGTAGCATTACAAATAGATGATCTTGATCATGTTAGGCAGCTCACAAGATCCGACAATGATAGCACAATGAGGAGAAGACAACCATCTAGCTACTGCTATGGACCCATAGTCCAGGGGTGAACTACTCACACATCACTCCGGAGGCGACCATGGCGGTGAAGAGTCCTCCGGGAGATGATTCCCCTCTCCGGCAGGGTGCCGGAGGCGATCTCCTGAATCCCCCGAGATGGGATTGGCGGCGGCGGCGTCTCTGGAAGGTTTTCCATATCGTGGCTCTCGGTACTGGAGTTATTATCGACGAAGGCTTCTTATAGGCGGAAGAGTAGGTTTAGGGGCGACGCGAGGGCCCCACACGCCAGGGCCGCCGCGCCGCCCTGTTGTGTGGCCGCCTCGTCGCCCCACTTTGTTTCCCTTTCGGACTTCTGGAAGCTTTGTGGAAAAATAAGATCCTGGGCGTTGATTTCCTCCAATTCCGAGAATATTTCCTTACTACGATTTCTGAAACCAAAAACAGCAGAAAACAGCAACTTGCTCTTCGGCATCTCGTTAATAGGTTAGTGCCGGAAAATGCATAAATATGACATAAAGTATGTATAAAATATGTGAGTATCATCAGAAAACAAGCATGGAACATAAGAAATTATCGATATGTTGGAGACGTATCAGATACCAAATGCATCTTCCTTGAGGGTGAGCACTACTGCAGGCACGTCGCAGTGAGCACCTCACTAACCGAGTCCACCTCACTAACTATTTTGATCAGCCACGAGCAGAACTAACATCATTGTCCCTTCGTATCGTAGGATCACCCAAAGGATGCAGAGTTCCTGAATATGCCCATTGCCAACTACGATGAGATGCATACCATCTTCTCCTTCAGCCTCAACATCGGCAAGTACACCATGTGATCCAATGAGCCCCTCGGCTCTGCTGCAACAAATCATGCACCTGAGGATGCTGAAACCCAGGAGTCCGACACGGTCAACCTCGATGTGGCACTTGACAAGGCTACCGACGCGCCTGAGAAGGTGAACGCTGGCAATAGGAAGAGAGGCGCCTTCGCCGATGACAAGCTGGTGGCCTTCACCAACATGATTGTTGCTATGAAGGACGTCGCATAGGCCATCAGGGACAACAAGCCCATGGACATCCATCCTGACCTGTACAATGCGGTCATGGACATGCTTGGCTTCACCGAGGATGATCTTATGGCCGTCCTCAGCCACCTCATCGACCACAAGGCCCAGGGTTCCAGCTTTGTCGGCATGATCGATCCACACCGCGTCCTTTGGCTGAGGAACTACCTAGGAAAGTACCACTCAAAGGTGTAGTGGTACCCTTGAGGGGGTGGTTCAGGGATGCATGCATGGAGCTAGTGATGGTGATGGTGATGATGATGATGATGATGTAAATTCTGGCAGTAGTTAGGATGAAAAATATTTGATGGCCCCCTTTTGTAACTATGATGAGGTGGTATATACTAACCCATCGGGTGATGGTGAACTTGCGGTGTTAGGATGACACTCACTTTTGTTGTGGTGGTAGGATGACACCATGGTAGTGTACGATGAACTTGTGATCCACTTTTGGAATATTCATGCATGCCCCTGCTAGTTTATCATTTGCTGTCAACACTTGCGTTGTTCTATTGCTCTTTTCTGAATTTCTTCATGGTTATAATCGATAACTTCTTTCTCTTATGCCATGCTAGTGGTATGTGGTGTTCCGCGGACGGGTTCGAGGAATCTACAGCTCATGTAGAGTCTGTCAAGTTCAGGTCAATGGCGACTCCAACAATAGCTACCGAGGGTATGAAACATGGGATGAGGCACAGCAAGAGTACCTCACCTTCCTGGAAGAGGAGTTCCTGAAAGATCAGGCCATCGATGAGGCAGTGTTATTAGCACGGCTCCCGCCGGAGGAAGTACATGCTCTACATGGAGCACCACCGGAGGTACGTCCCAGCCGGGTCAAAGGTTACATCATTACCTTTCTCATTGTGGTGATCGTAAGGATCTTGTTCTTCTGAGTGGTATCTGATCGTATGTAAGATGCTATGACATGGTAATCTCACCCTGTTTGAATTGTGGTAAGGATATGGGCAAGTTGGGCTGGAAACGGGCTCCTTCTTCGGCGCAAAAAAGGCTGCACAGGCTACCAAACGCCTGGCTTTTATGGCCCATGGCCCGTTCGCGACGCGCAGGTGAGCCCATCTCGCTGGCGCAGTGAGCCACGATTTCAATGCAGACAACCAAACGCGCCCTAGCTTCTCCCTTGCGTTCTCAGGATCTTTGAAGGCTGAAAACAAATCCCAATCCTGCATTAATTCACGCCAGGCTGTGTCATGGGAAGCAAAACGAACTGCACCAAATCTGCATATCATGCAACCAAGAATCGAATAGGGAACCTCGATTGGAGAAATTTTAACCAAAATAAATATGAAAATTATCGCCATTTCAAAAATTGTAGTTTCCTCACAGTGGTCACGATCAAAGTTCCAGCCATAGTTGTCACGGTCAATATAACAAACTGACATACAAATAAAGCCTAGAAAGACGGGTTCGTGTCACGGTGCCTCTTGAGTCAACGAAGGCCCATCTAGCACGATGACCTTGGACTTCTCTGCCGGAGGCGATTTTCTTGTCGCTGGCGCTGGTGATGCCGATGTCATCACTGGTGTGCTCCCTGATGCCGATGCAGTTGTACTCACTTATGCCGACACCATCACGGACGTTGTTACTGAAGCCGCCGACGCTGATGCTGATAGAGAAGTTGCAGCCATTCGATCGGCGGTTTCTTCCAAGATCGTGTCGGCGGCCAAGATCATGAAGCCATCTTTCCGTTTCTTCAGCAGCTGCCTTCCACCTCTCATCGCTCTTCACGTCACGCATGAGCAAATTTGACAAGACATTTGGGAGGCACTTTTTGATCGACATTTGGACCTGTCTCAGCCGACACTTTTTCAACCGTGGCGGCCGCCTTGTTGCCGATAAGGAGGCTCACCGAGGTTGCGAGCAGCGCTTCTAGCAAGGATGCCATCTTTGGCCTTTTTCAACCTCCACTTCTCACATGTATTCAGCTTGGTGTAGGAATGCAACAAGTTGAATTGTTTGCCGTCATTCATTGACTGGTACATGGCAAAAACCCTTATCCAAGTAGTCAAAAAAATTGCAAAGACACAAATGCATATCCGGTTAGAAGCAGACTTGACAAGGGACGATGGGAAGTCATTTAAATGCAGAAAAATATCTAGAAAGCTTGGAAAACCATAAACGTTCATATTCTTGATAGCTGATTCATAAAATTGTGTTATAGTTTGAGTGAAATTATTGCCACATTTGTCACTTAGAAAATGGAAAATGATTTCTTTCTGTGTAGAGAAATAGAAAATGTCTTTTGCAGCATTGTGTTTCATGTCCAGATGCATGCATGTTTTAACTAAGATGAGAAATTATCACAAACTAGGAGGATGTTCATAGATGACAATACATGTTGTGAAGGGATTTTAAAATAAAATTTATCAAAATTTATGTATATCATATTTATATGCGCAACTAGAGATAAGTGGAGCCAACACGTGAGTTCTACTTTTAAATTTTTTTAAATTTTGTATGTCGTATTTAAAAATGCGGCCAAATCTGTTGGCTTGTTTACCATTGGTACAAAGGGGTTGAAACTTCCAAAACTCTCAATGGATCTCCCATGAAATAACTACTTTTCTTCCTAAGAATTCTTTTTGTAACTTAGATAATATTATCATGCACCTCCAATTCAAGTTGACCTACTTTCTATAAAAACCACAATGTGTTAAATGAGGAATAGTATATAAAAGTTGCGTTCACTTGGCATACCATTTTATGTTGTAGTATGCAAGTCATCGACATAATAATAATGAGACACCATTCTACCAGTATTACACTCCTCATAGTTCAAGGTATATCTATAGAATTATAACTCCAACTCTTTACAAAAGTATCTTTACAACCCCTAATTACAATGAGGTAAAATTGCAAATAACATTCTAGAAGAACAACCTGTAGACTAAATTTATCACTACCTCTACCTATAGCTTCACTTGGCTTGCTAATGAACTTACAACTGGCGGGAATCTAACTATTCAGGTTCTAGGATTAGGAAATTAGTTCTCTTTTATTTCTAGTCTAAATTTCCATGATTGATGTAGAAGTTTATTCCATTGACTTGAGTTCTGCCTGTTGTAGTAGCGGACTCCGCCATCTTTGATTTCCATGGTATATTCTCCTTTTCTGATCTTCCAATCTAAGAAGGGAGTTCAAGAGGTAATGGGTTAGTACAAGCATACTCAGGAAGTTCAATATAATATAAATATGTGTTTCGTGCACTAACTATAGCCATGGACTAGGAAGTCATAGGCTAATGCAGGTTTTATAATCATTTATTTAAAAGTTTTTTTTTACTCTAAAGAGCTATGTCCGTCAGTATTCACAAGGTGTTCAGAACTTCATGGAATTCTTTTTTTGCCGTGTTCGCAGATTCTTCCCTGAACAGGGAGTGACAAGTCCACATTTCCTTGGTGTGAGGCCTAGTATAAGATCTAAGCTAAAGACTGCCCTTCTCCACGACCCATCCTTTTGTCCCACTCACATATCCCTGGTAGACGTATTCGTAACGCACAACTTTACCCACGATATGGTATGAATAATACATCGTGGATGAGAGGGCACCCTTCATCAAACAAGGATGAGGAAATTAAGTTTATCTTAGACTACTGCGAATTAACCAAATGAAGCTTGATCCTATCAAGTCTGTTGATATGCGAATGGAAGAAGATTTAACTGACTTCTCCATCCCACTCTAGATCTTATAGTTAACACGCAATGTACGGCGTAAGAATCAATAGGTGATATTTCTTATTAGTCCTATGTGAAAACATACCCAGTTTCAATCGAACCTCCACAAACAACTCAAACCATGGTTCCATCGCCCGCCGCATAATCATATTCATAATTGTAAAAATAAATAATTTCTTTTAAATGCAGGAACGATACAGTTAGTACTTTGCAAGTTAATTGATAGAAGTCATCAAATGGCATGATAAAGTGTTGAAGTTACCTGGTTGACTGCAAGATTATGCTGGAAAAGACTTCCATATGTGATCACTTCAAACTCTAAAAATTTAACCTCCATGATTTAGGACTGGTGATTTCTTTATGATTTGTTGCACTTTTTTGCGAAACATAGTACAAACAGAGACGCTCACACTTACGTACATACACTCACTGATACGTCCATTTTGCGTCACTATTTTATATCATAATTTACTGTTATTCATTGATATATTTCATATTTGGAGATGATACTTATGTTATTTCATCTATTTTGCATGTTTCATGATTATTGGAGGATCGCGCACCGGAGTCAGGATTCTGCTGGAAAAAACGCCGTCAGAATGCAATATTTCGGAAGATCAACAATGGACGGAAATTATATGAAAAATCCTATTTTTTCCAGAAGACGATGAGAGCCAAAAGGAGGAGCCGAGGAGGGCCACCATGGGCCCCCCTCATAGGCCGGCGCGGGCCCTGCCCTTGCCGCGCCGCCATGTGAGGAGGGGGCCCACAGCCACCTTTGGCCTCCTCTCCTTCGTGTACATCTTCGTCCCGAAAACCTAAGCTCCAGAGGATAGTCGCGAAGAGTCACAGCCGCCTCTGCGGGGCGTAAAACACCAGAGAGAAAAGAGCTCTCCGGCAGGCTGAAATCTGCCGGGGAAATTCCCTCCCGGAGGGGGAAATCAACGCCATCGTCACCGTCATCGAGCTGGACATCATCTCCATCACCATCATCATCATCTCCATCATCATCACCGCCGTCTCCACCGCTGCACATCGTCACCGCTGTAACAATTTGGGTTGGATCTTGATTGTTTGATAGGGGAAACTCTCCCGGTATTGATTTCTACTTGTTATTGATGCTATTGAGTGAAACCATTGAACCAAGGTTTATGTTCAGATTGTTATTCATCATCATATCATCTCTGATCATGCTCCATATGATGTCTCGTGAGTAGTTCGTTTAGTTCTTGAGGACATGGGTGAAGTCTAAATGTTAGTAGTGAATTATGGTTGAGTAATATTCAATGTTATGATATTTAAGTTGTGGTGTTATTCTTCTAGTGGTGTCATGTGAACGTTGACTACATGATACTTCACCTTTATGGGCCTAGGGGAATACATCTTGTACTCGTTTGCCAATTGCGGGGTTGCCGGAGTGACACCCCCGTTGGTATATCGATGCAGGAGGGATAGCAGGATCGCAGAGTTTAAGGCTGTGGTTAGATTTATCTTAATTACTTTCTTGTAGTTGCGGATGCTTGCAAGGGGTATAATCACAAGTATGTATTAGTCCAAGGAAGGGCGGGACATTAGCATAGGTTCACCCACACAACACTTATCAAAACAATGAAGATTAATTAGCTATATAAAGCGAAAGCACTAGACTAAATTCCCGTGTGTCCTCAAAAACGTTTGGTCATTATAAGTAAACAAACCGGATTGTCCTTTGTGCTAAAAAGGATTGGGCCACTCGCTGCAATTATTTCTCTCGCACTTTACTCACTCGTACTTTATTCAACTGCTACATCAAAACCCCCTGAATACTTGTCTGTGAGCATTTACAGTGATTCCTACATCGAAACTGCTTGTCAACACCTTCTGCTCCTCGTTGGGTTCGACACTCTTACTTATTGAAAATACTACGATACACCCCCTATACTTGTGGGTCATCAAGACTATTTTCTGGCGCCGTTGCCGGGGAGTGAAGCGCTATTGGTAAGTGGAATTGGTAAGGGAAACTTTTACTGTTAGTGCTGATTTTATTTCTACCTGCTGCTATAATTCATTATGGAGAGATCTTCTCTTGAATTTTTATTTGGAAAATGTACTACTACTGCAAAGGTAGTGGATGAGGCGCCAGGTGAGGAAGAAGTTCCATACAAAATACCTATGAAAATTATTGAACGTGTAGTGGATAACCGTTATACAGGGGATGGAACTGTCCATCATGGAGATCATTTACTGTTCTTACATGAATTATGCGGTTTATTCAAGTGTGCAGGTATTGCTATGGATGAAGTGAGGAAGAAGCTATTCTCTATATCGTTGTCTGGTAAAGCGGCGAATTGGTATAAATTACTGGATGATGGGGATTCTCTTGAATGGAATGATATTGTGCTCCGATTTTATTCTAAGTTCTATCCTCCAAGTGAAATTCACAAAGACCGGAACCGCATATATAATTTTTGGCCTCATGATGGAGAGAGTATTACCTAAGCATGGGGGAGATTGAAGTCTTTAATGCTCAAATGCTCCATTCATGAGCTTCCTGGTAATGTTATCATTGATAATTTCTATGCAAGACTTTCTTTTCAAGACAAGACCTTGCTGGATACTTCTTGTTCTGGATCATTTACACGCAACAAAGAAGAGTTTAAAAGGGACCTTCTTAATCGGATTCAGGAGAATACTGAAGGATGGGAGAACGACAAAGATAGAGAGTCAGGTATAAACTATGATTATAAATGCACTGAAGCTTTTATGGATACTGATAAATTTCGTAATATGAGTGCTACTTATGGTCTTGATTCTCAAGTTGCTGCAAATCTTTATAAAGCTTTTGCCTCTCATTATGAATTTCCTAAGAAGAATTTTGATAAGTATCATGAACCGTATAAAGATAAAATTGATTCATCTATAAATAAATGTGTTGTAGTTGAAACTGTTGATCATGTTATTCCTGAAGCTTATATTGAAAAAACTCCTTTCCCTGCTAAAATGAAGGAGTACTCTGTTATAAATAGTGCAGTTAATAAAAGTGAAAAGAAACCTATAGAACCTGAAGAGCAAATAAAAGTTGAACCTGCTATTGCAATAGTTAAAGATCTTGTGACTGAAAATGTGGAAGACGGCCATATTATTTTCTATTAAGATGCTTCTAATATTGTTTCACATCCTAATAAGTCTAGGAAAACTAGTGTTCCTATGCTATCTGTTAGAATTGGTGATCATTTTTATTATGATTTATGCGATATTGGTGCAAGTATTAGTGCTATTCCTTATGAGCTTTACACGGAGATTATGCACGAAATTGGTTCTTGCGAACTTGAAGATATTGATGTGGTTATTCGGCTAGCTAATAGAGAAACTATCTCTCCAATTGGTATTGTTCGAGATGTGGAAGTTCTATGTGGTAAGATTAAATATCCTGCTGACTTTTTGGTACTTGGTTCTGCTGCTAGTAAGTATTGTCCTATCATTTTTGGTAGACCTTTTCTAAATACTTGTGGAGCTGTTATAGATTGCAAGAAAGAATTTTTTTTGACTAAATTTGCTGGTGAATCTTATGAGTTTAATTTCTCTAAATTTGCCAAAACTCCTTATAAAGCTGATTCGCCTAATAACGATTTTAGAATTGAACAGTGTGCATCTATTGCTCTTGCTCCTAATAATCCTTTGCAGCAACATTTGGAGAATAGTGAGAGTGAAGTTTTTAGGGAAGAAAGAAATGAGCTTGATGAAATTTTCCTTCGTCAACCTATTCTTAAGCATGATTTACCGGTAGAAGATCTAGGTACAACATTACCACCAAAGGAAGATCCTGTTTTTGATTTAAAACCATTGCCTGATAATCTTAAATATGCTCATATTGATGATAAGAAAATATATCCTGTTATTATTAGTTCTAAGCTTTCAGAGATTGAGGAACAAAGGTTATTGGAAATATTGAAGTAACACCGAGGAGCTATTGGCTACACTCTTGATGACTTGAAGGGGATTTCTCCCTCTATTTGCCAACATGCCATTAATATGGAAGATGATGCAAAGCCTGTTGTTGAACATCAGCGTCGTCTAATTCCTAAGATGAAGGATGTGGTAAGGAATGAGGTATTAAAACTTCTTGAAGCTAGTATTATATATCCTATTGCTGATAGTAGATGGGTTAGTCCTGTGCATTGTGTTCCTAAGAAAGGAGGAATGACTGTTGTACCTAATGATAATGATGAGCTCATCCCTCAAAGAGTTGTTGTAGGGTATAGAATGTGCATTGATTATCGAAAAGTTAATAAGGTTACTAAGAAATATCATTACCCTTTACCTTTTATTGATCAAATGTTAGAAAGGTTGTCTAAAAATACTCATTTTTGCTTTCTTGATGGTTATTCTGGGTTTTCACAAATTGCTGTTAAAACTATGGATCAAGAGAAAACCACTTTCACTTGTCCCTATGGAACTTATGCTTATAGACGTATGCCTTTTGGTTTATGTAATGCTCCTGCTACTTTTCAAAGATGCATGTCTGCTATTTTTCATGGCTTTTGTGAGAATATTGTGGAGGTATTCATGGATGATTTTTCGGTCTATGGGAATTCTTTTGATAATTGCTTGCGGAACCTTGATAAAGTTCTGCAGAGATGTGAAGAAACTAACCTTGTTCTTAATTGGGAGAAATGCCACTTTATGGTTAATGAAGGAATTGTATTGGGACATAAAATTTCTGAGAGAGGTATTGAAGTTGATAGAGCTAAAGTTGAAGCAATTGAGAAGATGCCTTATCCTAGGGATGTTAAAGGTATTCGTAGTGTTCTTGGTCATGCTAGGTTTTATAGGAGATTTATTAAAGACTTCTCCAAGATTTCAAAGCCTCTTACTAATCTTCTTCAAAAAGATGTACCTTTTGTTTTTGATGATGATTGTAAGGAAGCTTTTGAAACTCTAAAGAAAGCCTTGACAACTGCTCCTATAGTTGAACCTCCTGATTGGAACTTACCTTTTGAAATTATGTGTGATGCTAGTGATTTTGCTGTAGGCGCTGTTCTTGGAAAGCGAGTAGATAAAAAATTGAATGTTATTCATTATGCTAGTAAAACTCTTGATGTTGCTCAAAGAAATTATGCTACTACTGAAAAAGAATTGTTAGCTGTAGTCTTTGCTTGTGATAAGTTTAGATCCTATATTGTTGATTCAAAAGTTACAATTCATACTGATCATGCTGCAATTAGATACCTAATGCAAAAGAAAGACGCTAAGCCAAGGCTTATTAGATGGGTGCTTCTGTTGCAAGAATTTGATTTACATATTATAGATAGGAAAGGTGCTGATAATCCTGTTGCTGATAATTTGTCTAGATTGGAAAATATTGCTTATGATCCTGTTCCTGTTAATGATAGTTTTCCAAATGAACAATTGGCTTTAATAAAGTTTAGCTCGCGAGATAGTCCTTGGTATGCTGATTATGCTAACTTTATTGTTTCCAAGTACTTGCCTCCAACCTTTTCAGCTCAGCAAAGAAGGAAATTCTTTTATGACTTGAGGCATTATTTTTGGGATGACCCACACTTATATAAAGAAGGGGTGGATGGTATTCTGCGAAGATGTGTTCCCGAATATGAACAACAAGAGATATTGAGTAAATGTCATGGTAGTGCTTATGGAGGACATCACGCCGGAGATAGAACCGCGCAAAAGGTTCTACAATCAGGTTTTTATTGGCCAACTCTCTTCAAAGATGCAAGGAAGTTTATTTTATCTTGTGATGAATGTCAAAGGGTTGGTAATATCTCCAGACGCAATGAAATGCCTATGAATTATACTCTTGTTATTGAACCATTCGATTGTTGGGGATTTGACTTCATGGGACCTTTCCCCTCTTCAGAAGGTAACACTCATATACTTGTCGTTGTTGATTATGTTACTAAATGGGTGGAAGCCATACCCACAAAAAGTGCTGATGGTGAGACCTCTTTAAGAATGCTTTTAGATATTATTTTTCCTAGATTTGGAGTTCCTAGATATCTTATGACTGATGGAGGTTCTCATTTTATTCATGGCGGTTTTAGAAAAACTCTTGCTAAATATGGTATTAATCATAGAATTGCTTCCGCATATCATCCTCAAACTAGTGGGCAAGTAGAACTATCAAATAGAGAGATTAAATCTATCTTGCAAAAGACTGTTAATAAATCTAGAAAGAATTGGGCTAGTAAATTGAAGGAAGCACTATGGTCTTATAGAACTGCTTATAAAAATCCCATGGGTATGTCACCTTATAAAATGGTTTATGGAAAAGCTTGTCATTTACCTTTAGAACTAGAGCACAAAGCTTATTGGGCTGTAAGAGAACTAAATAAAGATCCTAAACTTGCCGGTAAGAAGAGATTGCTGCAATTGAGTTCTCTAGATGAATGGAGAAGTGAAGCTTATGAAAATGCTAAACTCTTTAAAGAGAAAGTTAAGAAATGGCATGATAAAATAATTATCAAAAGAGAATTTAATATTGGGGATAAATTCCTATTGTATCGGTCTCGTCTCAGATTCTTTGCAGGGAAATTACTCTCGAAATGGGAAGGACCATATGTCATTGAGGAGGTGTATCGTTCGGGAGCAATTAAAATTAGTTCTCTCCAAGGCGATGCCACACAAGTGGTGAATGGACAAAGACTCAAGCATTATATCTCAGGTGATTCTTATAATGAAGATGTTGATGTTATTCGAGTGGAAACACCGGAGGCTTTCATCAAAGGTAAAATTGACAGTCCGGCAGAGTTCGACTTTGAATAGGTAACAGTACTGGTAATAAAAAGTTCGCGTTTTACTTTCCGAACAATGTTTTTGCTGTTTTTGGAAAATATGAAAAATTACGAGATCGAAATGGAGTGGAGGAGACGCACGAGGGCGTGCCCCATAGGCCGGCGTGGGCCCCAGCCTGGCCGCGCCGCCCTATGAGGTGAGCCCCTCGTGGCCCCTCTCCGACTCTGGTTCGACCTTGTACTTTCCTTATGTCGTAAAAATTCCTGCTATATAATCCCCCGGACCCCTGGAGGTCCGTATATCGTTTTCTCGACGCGTTTTGTTTCGAGCAGTTTCTGCCAGGATCTATTTTCAATCTAGAAGCATCATGGTCTCCAACAACAAGGGCAAGGGGCTTTCGGATGAAGATATTCAAGATCCCGAGTGGAAAGAGGTGGACGAGAGCGTCAAGGAAGAAGATGAAGAAGAAGTGGAGGAAGACTCGCATGCATACGCGCGTGCTACCATCGCAAGCATCGAGGTGGTGGAGAACCCTTTCAGTGCCAAGAGGAGCGCAAGAATTCGCACCGGAGGAAGGGTTCCATGTCACTACCTAGCTCCAAAGACATCTTCTCCAGGCACTTACCACCCCTTCCGCAATCTAATTTATAATAGTCAAATTGAAAGGATTCCCAAGCCAGCATTGCCTAGCAATTGGGATATAGATCGTTCTAACACTGCAGGAAGGATGAAGCCTGAAGCTGAAGAGTGGGGAAATAACTCCAAGAGTTGGGGCTCGCCATCGGACATACTTCTTAACCGCGTTGAGCACAATTCAGAGATGATTCGCAACCTCATGTACAAGATTGATGAGCTTCAGGAGCTTGTTGAGAAACTTGTCAAGAATTCATCATCACCACCGCCGAAGGAGTAATTCATCATCGGTATTGGCATCCCCTTGGTTTGTTCCAAGCTTGGGGGAGAGCCGCGGTATCACATCATCACTATATTTTACTTTTTACTATCAAGTAGTGTCATATCATGAGTAGGGAAGTTATCATATAAGATGGGTTGCAGTGTGGAAGTATCTCTCCTTTAGTTGGTTGTCTATGTATCCCTTGGTGTGAGTTATCGTTATGAAATATTAATGAGAAGTCTTATCATTTACATATTGCACATCTTATTTTAGTTTGCAATCTCTATTATATGATTGATCTTGTTATTAGTATTGGTATCACTTTGGGAGCATTGAGTAAATCTATTTGGTTTTGGCAAACTTAGCATTGGTCAACAGCAACAACACTTTGAGATTTAAGTAGAAAAGAGAAATACATGTAGATATGTTGTTTCATTGTCTTCCTTTCTGGTTAGCTCTTAGCTTATTATTCTGAAGTTAAAATTGTTTGTGCTTACAAGGAAGATGCATGATTGTTTCTGTCACATGTATATTTGTTTGTTTCCCTCAACTCTTATGCTTGCTAATTAACCTTGCTAGCCAAAAACCTGTACTGAGAGGGAATGCTTCTCGTGCATCCAAACTTTAACCCAAACCTATGCCATTTGTGCCCACCATAACTACCTACTACATGGTATTTCCTGCCATTCCAAGTAAATACTTCGTGTGCTACCTTTAAACAATTCAAAATTTATCATCTCTTATTTGTGTCAATGTTTTATAGCTCATGAGGAAGTATGTGGTGTTTTATCTTTCAATCTTGCTAGGCAACTTTCACCAATGGACTAGTGGCTTCATCCACTTATCCAATAATTTTACAAAAAGAGCTGGCAATGGGGTTCCCAGCCCCGACTAATTAACTTTCATAATTTTACAAATAGACACTCCTCCATGGTATGTGATTGTTGGAAGGCACCCGAGGATTCGGTTAGCCATGGCTTGAGAAAGCAAAGGAGGGGAGGAGTGTCATCTAAATAAAACTAAAATAAATAGACACTCCTTCATGGTATGAGAATGATTGGAAGGCACCCGAGGATTCGGTTAGCCATGGCTTGAGAAAGCAAAGGAGGGGAGGAGTGTCATCTAAATAAAATTAAAATAAAAAGGCACTCATTCATGGTATGAGATTGTTGGCAGGCACCCGAGGATTCGGTTAGCCATGGTTTGTGAAAGCAAAGGTTGGAAGGAGTGTCAACTGAAAATAAAACTTTATGGGAGCCGCTCTTCGAGAGTTTGTTTGGCAAGGGGGTTAGAGTACCCGCTACCATTCGTTGACAACAACAAACACCTCTCAAAATGTTACTTTTATTCTCTTTATATGATTTCAAAACTGAAAAAAGCTCTAGCACATGATTTAATCCCTGCTTCCCTCTGCGAAGGGCCTGTCTTTTACTTTATGTTGAGTCAGTAAACCTATTTCCCTCCATCTCAAGCAAGCATTTGAGTTGTTGTAATCAAACCATCTATATTGTGATTTACTTCATCATGTCCTTTACTCTTCCTTGTTTAGTACAAGTTTTATTTGAATGAATATAGCTTTGAAGGTTATCAATGATTATGAGGAGATTATTATGATTGAGTATGCAAGTTGTGCCTTATAAGCTTTAACATAATATGTTAATTATTCTCTGACCAAGAACGAAGTTTGCCATCACCAATTATGATTTCTTATGCACCTTTATTTGTGATCACCTTCTACTTGTCTCAAGTTGAATTATATGAGGAAGTTGTTTACTAGAATGTCTTGTGTGAATTGATATGATGCTTCTTGTCCGTATTTTATTTATCGACTCTTCACTCCATAAACATGTGGACCTGTTTACCGAGTTCAGTTTCGCTCGGGGACAAGCGAAGTCTAAGCTTGGGGGAGTTGATACGTCCATTTTGCATCACTATTTTATATCATAATTTACTGTTATTCATTGATATATTTCATATTTGGAGATGATACTTATGTTATTTCATCTATTTTGCATGTTTCATGATTATTGGATGATCGCGCACCGGAGTCAGGATTCTGCTGGAAAAAGCGCCGTCAGAATGCAATATTTCAGAAGATCAACAATTGACGGAAATTATATGAAAAATCCTATTTTTCCAGAAGACGACGAGAGCCAAAAGGAGGAGCCGAGGAGGGCCGCCATGGACCCCCCTCATAGGCCAGCGCGGGCCCTGCCCTGGCCGCGCCACCATGTGAGGAGGGGGCCCACAGCCCCCTCTGGCCTCCTCTCCTTCGCGTACATCTTCGTCCCGAAAACCTAAGCTCCAGAGTATAGTCGCGAAGAGTCACAGCCGCCTCTGCGGGGCGGAAAACACCAAAGAGAAAAGAGCTCTCCGGCAGGCTGAAATCTGCCGGGGAAATTCCCTCCCGGAGGGTGATACGTCTCCGACGTATCGATAATTTCTTATGTTCCATGCCACATTATTGATGATATCTACATGTTTTATGCATACTTTATGTCATATTTATGCGTTTTCCGGAACTAACCTATTGACGAGATGCCGAAGGGCCAGTTGTTGTTTCCTGCTGTTTTTGGTTTCAGAAATCCTAGTAAGGAAATATTCTCGGAATCGGACGAAATCAACGCCCAGCATCTTAGGATTGCATGAAGCTTCCAGAACACCCGAGAGTCGCCAGAGGGGGGCCACAGGCCCACCAGATGATAGGCTGGCGCGGCCCAGGCCTTGGCCGCGCCGCCTTACTGTGTTGCCGCCTCGTCTACCCTCCGACTCCGCCTCTTCGCCTATATAAAGGTCCCTGACCTAAATCTTCGATACGGAAAAGCCACGGTACGAGAAACCATCCAGAGCCGCCGCCATCGCGAAGCCAAGATCTGGGGGACAGGAGTCTCTGTTCCGGCACGCCGCCGGGACGGGGAAGTGCCCCCGGAAGGCTTCTCCATCGACACCACCGCCATCTTCATCAACGCTGCTGTCTCCCATGAGGAGGGACTAGTTCTCCATCGAGGCTAAGGGGCTGTATCGGTAGCTATGTGGTTCATCTCTCTCCTATGTACTTCAATACAATAATCTCATGAGCTGCCTTACATGATTGGGATTCATATGATGATGCTTTTAATCTAGATGTCATTATGCTAGTCAAGTGAGTTTTACTTATGTGATCTCCGGAGACTCCTTGTCCCACGTGTGTAAAGGTGACAGTGTGTGCACCGTGTGGGTCTCTTAGGCTATATTTCACAGAATACTTATTCACTGTTATGAAGAGCATAGTGAAGTGCTTATTTATATCTCTTTATGATTGCAATGTGTTTTGTATCACAATTTATCTGTGTGCTACTCTAGTGATGTTATTAAAGTAGTTTATTCCTCCTGCACGGTGTAATGGTGACAGTGTGTGCATCGTGTAGTACTTGGCGTAGGCTATGATTGTGATCTCTTGTAGATTATGAAGTTAACTATTACTATGATGGTATTGATGTGATCTATTCCTCCTTTCGTAGTGTGAAGGTGACAGTGTGCATGCTATGTTAGTACTTGGTTTGGTCATGTTGATCTGTCATGCACTCTAAGGTTATTTAAATATGAACATCGAATATTGTGGAGCTTGTTAACTCCGGCATTGAGGGTTCGTGTAATCCTACACAGTTAGTGGTGTTCATCATCCAACAAGAGAGTGTAGAGTCTAGCATTTATCTATTTATTCTGTTATGTGGTCAAAGTTGAGAGTGTCCACTAGTGAAAGTATGATCCCTAGGCCTTGTTCCTAAATACTGCTATCGCTGCTTGTTTACTGTTCTACTGCATCTGTACTGTCCGCAATATTACCACCATCAACCACACGCCAGTCCTGGACAGCAAAGCACTTTTCTGGCGCCGTTACTACTGCTCATACTTATTCATACCACCTGTATTTCACTATCTCTTCGCCGAACTAGTGCACCTATTAGGTGTGTTGGGGACACAAGAGACTTCTTGCTTTGTGGTTGCAGGGTTGCATATGAGAGGGATATTTTTGACCTCTTCCTCCCTGAGTTCGATAAACCTTGGGTGATCCACTTAAGGGAAACTTGCTGCTGTTCTACAAACCTCTGCTCTTGGAGGCCCAACACTGTCTACAAGAATAGAAGCACCCGTAGACATCAAGCACTTTTCTGGCGCCGTTGCCGGGGAGGAAAGGTAAAAGGTACTCACACTCCGGATCTCGGCTACTAAGCTATTTTCCGCCGTTGTAAGTACTCGAAGTTATTTCCTTTGGATCCTGCAATTGCATCTTTTTGTTTCTTGTTTACACTAGTTAGGCATAATGGAAAACAACAAAAATATGAGAGATCGTTATGAACTTTATGTTGAATTAGGACATGATGTGTTTGAAGAGAGAATTAAAAAACCCATGGAACTTTATATGCATGCTAATGGGAATGTTATTAATATGAATGCTTTGAACACTATTGTTGCTAATGCTATGGAAAATTCTAAGCTTGGGGAAGCTGGCTTTGATGAGCATGATCTTTTTAGTCCCCCAAGCATTGAGGAGAAAATTTACTTTGATGATACTTTGCCTCCTATTTATGATGATTATAATGATAGTAGTCTTTTGTTACCACCTACTATGGAGAGTACATTTTATGATGATTATACTATGCCTCCTACACTTGATGAGAATAATAATGATAGCTACTTTGTTGAATTTGCTCCCACTACAACTAATAAAATTGATTATGCTTATGTGGAGAGTAATAATTTTATGCATGAGACTCATGATAAGAATGCTTTATGTGAAAGTTATATTGTTGAGTTTGCTCATGATGCTACTGAAAGTTATTATGAGAGAGGAAAATATGGTTGTAGAAATTTTCATGTTACTAAAACACCTCTCTATATGTTGAAATTTTTGAAGTTACACTTGTTTTATCTTTCTATGCTTGTTGCATTATGCTTCATGAATTTGTTTATTTACAAGATTCCTTTTCATAGGAAACATGTTAGGCTTAAATTTGTTTTGAATTTGCCTCTTGATGCTCTCTTTTGCTTCAACTACTATTTCTTGCGAGTGCATCATTAAAACTGCTGAGCCCATCTTAATGGCTATAAAGAAAGAACTTCTTGGGAGATAACCCATGTGTTTATTTTGCTACAGTACCTTTGTTTTATATTTGTGTCTTGGAAGTTGTTACTACTGTAGCAACCTCACTTATTTTAATTTTGTTGCATTGTTGTGCCAAGTAAAGTCTTTGATAGAAAGGTTGATACTAGATTTGGATTACTGCGCAGAAACAGATTTCTTTGCTGTCACGAATTTGGGCCTAATTCTCTGTAGGTAACTCAGAAAATTCTGCCAATTTACGTGAATGATCCTCAGATATGTACGCAACTTTCATTCAATTTGAGCATTTTCATTTGAGCAAGTCTGGTGCCTCAGTAAAATTCGTCTTTACGGACTGTTCTGTTTTGACAGATTCTGCCTTTTATTTCGCATTGCCTCTTTTGCTATGTGGGATGGATTTCTTTGTTCCATTGACTTCCAGTAGCTTTGAGCAATGTCCAGAAGTGTTAAGAATGATTGTGTCACCTCTGAACATGTGATTTTTTGATTATGCACTAACCCTCTAATGAGTTTGTTTCGAGTTTGGTGTGAAGGAAGTTTTCAAGGGTCAAGAGAGGAGGATGATATACTACGATCAAGAAGAGTGAAAGCTCTAAGCTTAGGGATGCCCCGGTGGTTCATCCCTGCATATTTCAAGAAGACTCAAGCATCTAAGCTTGGGGATGCCCAAGGCATCCCCTTCTTCATCGACAAAATTATCAGGTCACTTTTCTTGAAACTATATTTTTATTCGGTCACATCTTATGTACTTTACTTGGAGCGTCTGTATGTTTTTGTTTTTGTTTTGTTTGAATAAAATGGATCCTAGCATTCATTGTGTGGGAGAGAGACACGCTCCGCTATTGCATATGGACAAATATGTCCTTAGGCTTTACTCATAGTATTCATGGCAAAGGTTGAATCTTCTTCGTTAATTTGTTATATGGTTGGAATCGGGAAATGATACATGTAGTAATTGCTAAAATGTCTTGGATAATGTGATACTTGGCAATTGTTGTGCTCATGTTTAAGCTCTTGCATCATATACTTTGCACCTATTAATGAAGAAATACATAGAGCTTGCTAAATTTTGGTTTGCATAATTGGTCTCTCTAAGGTCTAGATAATTTCTAGTATTGAGTTTGAACAACAAGGAAGACGGTGTAGAGTCTTATAATGTTTACAATATGTCTTTTATGTGAGTTTTGCTGCACCGGTTCATCCTTGTGTTTGTTTCAAATAGCCTTGCTAGCCTAAACCTTGTATTGAGAGGGAATACTTCTCGTGCATCCAAATCCTTGAGCCAAACACTATGCCATTTGTGTCCACCATACCTACCTACTACATGGTATTTCTCCGCCATTCCAAAGTAAATTGCTTGAGTGCTATCTTTAAACACTTCAAAATTTATCACCTCTGATTTGTGTCAATGTTTTATAGCTCATGAGGAAGTATGTGGTGTTTATCTTTCAATCTTGTTGGGCAACTTTCACCAATGGACTAGTGGCTTCATCCACTTATCCAATAATTTTGCAAAAAGAGCTGGCAATGGGATTCCCAGTCCCAAATTAATCAAACTAAATAGACACTCCTCCATGGTATGTGATTGTTGGACGGCACCCGAAGGATTCGGTTAGCCATGGCTTGAGAAAGCAAAGGTGGGGAGGAGTGTCATCATAATAAAAATAAAATAAAAAGGCACTCCTTCATGGTATGAGATTGTTGGCAGGCACCCGAGGATTCGGTTACCCATGGTTTGTGAAAGAAAGGTTGGAAGGAGTGCCACCCGAAAATGAAAACAATTCATGGGAGCCGCTCTTTGAAGGTTTGTCTGGCAAGGGGGTTAGAGTGCCCACTACCATTCGTTGACAACAACAAACACCTCTCAAAATTTTACTTTTATGCTCTCTTTATGTTTTCAAAACCAAAGCTCTAGCACAAATATAGCAATCAATGCTTCCCTCTGCGAAGGGCCCTTTCTTTTACTTTTATGTTGAGTCAGTTCACCTATCTCTCTCCATCTCAAGAAGCAAACACTTGTGTGAACTGTGCATTGATTCCTACATATTTGCATATTGCACTTGTTATATTACTTTATATTGACAATATCCATGAGATATACATGTTATAAGTTGAAAGCAACCGCTGAAACTTAATCTTTCTTTGTGTTGCTTCAATACCTTTACTTTGAATTATTGCTTTATGAGTAAACTCTTATGCAAGACTTATTGATGCTTGTCTTGAAGTACTATTCATGAAAAGTCTTTGCTTTATGATTCATTTGTTTACTCATGTCATTACCATTGTTTTGATCGCTGCATTCATTACATATGCTTACAATAGTATGATCAAGGTTATGATGGCATGTCACTCCAGAAATTATCTTTGTTATCGTTTACCTGCTCGGAACGAGCAGAAACTAAGCTTGGGGATGCTGATACGTCTCCGACGTATCGATAATTTCTTATGTTCCATGCCACATTATTGATGATATCTACATGTTTTATGCATACTTTATGTCATATTTATGCGTTTTCCGGAACTAACCTATTGACGAGATGCCGAAGGGCCGATTCTTTGTTTCTGCTGTTTTTGGTTTCAGAAATCCTAGTAAGGAAATATTCTCGGAATCGGACGAAATCAACGCCCAGCATCTTAGGATTGCATGAAGCTTCCAGAACACCCGAGAGTCGCCAGAGGGGGCCACAGGCCCACCAGATGATAGGCTGGCGCGGCCCAGGCCTTGGCCGCGCCGCCTTACTGTGTCGCCGCCTCGTCTACCCTCCGACTCCGCCTCTTCGCCTATATAAAGGTCCCTGACCTAAATCTTCGATACAGAAAAGCCACGGTACGAGAAACCATCCAGAGCCGTCGCCATCGCGAAGCCAAGATCTGGGGGACAGGAGTCTCTGTTCCGGCACGCCGCCGGGACGGGGAAGTGCCCCCGGAAGGCTTCTCCATCGACACCACCGCCATCTTCATCAATGCTGCTGTCTCCCATGAGGAGGGAGTAGTTCTCCATCGAGGCTAAGGGGCTGTACCGGTAGCTATGTGGTTGATACGTCTCCGACGTATCGATAATTTCTTATGTTCCATGCCACATTATTGATGATATCTACATGTTTTATGCATACTTTACATCATATTTATGCATTTTATGGAACTAACCTATTAACAAGATGCCGAAGAGCCAGTTGCTGTTTTCTGCTGTTTTTGGTTTCAGAAATCCTAGTAAGAAAATATTCTCGGAATTGGACGAAATCAATGCCCAGGGGCCTATTTTCACACGAAGCTTCCAGAAGACCGAAGAGTCAACGAAGTGGGGCCACGAGGTGGCTAGGAGGTAGGGCGGCGCGGCCCAGGTCTTGGCCGCGCCGGCCTATCTCCTGGGCCCCTCGTGACGCCCCTTGACCTGCCCTTCCGCCTACAAATAGCCTTCGTCGAGAAACCCCCAGTGCCGAGAGCCACGATACGGAAAACCTTCCAGAGACGCCGCCGCCGCCAATCCCATCTTGGGGGATTCAGGAGATCGCCTCCGGCACCCTGCCGGAGAGGGGATTCATCTCCCGGAGGACTCTACACCGCCATGGTCGCCTCCGGAGTGATGAGTGAGTAGTTCACCCCTGGACTATGGGTCCATAGCAGTAGCTAGATGGTTGTCTTCTCCTCATTATGCTTCATTGTCGGATCTTGTGAGCTGCCGAACATGATCAAGATCATCTATCTGTAATGCTATATGTTGTGTTTGTTGGGATCCGATGAATAGAGAATACCATGTTATGTTGATTATCAATTTATTACCTATGTGTTGTTTATGATCTTGCATGCTCTCCGTTATTAGTAGAGGCTCTGGCCAAGTTTTTACTCTTAACTCCAAGAGGGAGTATTTATGCTCGATAGTGGGTTCATGTCTCCGTGAATCTGGGGGAGTGACAGGAACCTCTAAGGTTATGGATGTACTGTTGCCACTAGGGATAAAACATTGATGCTATGTCCGAGGATGTAGTTATTGATTACATTACGCACCATACTTAATGCAATTGTCTGTTGTTTTCAACTTAATACTGGAGGGGGTTCAGATGATAACCTGAAGGTGGACTTTTTAGGCATAGATGCATGCTGGATAGCGGTCTATGTACTTTGTCGTAATGCCCAATTAAATCTCACTATACTCATCATAATATGTATGTGCATGGTCATGCCCTCTTTATTTGTCAATTGCCCAACTGTAATTTGTTCACCCAACATGCTATTTATCTTATGGGAGAGACACCTCTAGTGAACTGTGGACCCCGGTCCTATTCTTTACATCTGAAATACAATCTACTGCAATACTTGTTCTACTGTTCTCTGCAAACAATCATCATCCACACTATACATCTAATCCTTTGTTACAGCAAGCCGGTGAGATTGACAACCTCACTGTTTCGTTGGGGCAAAGTACTTGGTTTGTGTTGTGCAGGTTCCACGTTGGCGCTGGAATCTCTGGTGTTGCGCCGCACTACATCTCGCCGCCATCAACCTTCAACGTTCTTCTTGGCTCCTACTGGTTCGATAAACCTTGGTTTCATACTGAGGGAAAACTTACCGCTGTACGCATCACACCCGGATTTTTAAGTCCGAATGCCTATTATGTCATACATCACAATCCCAGGAATATTGTTGTTGCGAGGCATAATAGTTAAGTATCACAGTCATCATTCACTACAAACCATAAGTCTTACAAATTGGAATCACATGATCCATATTACACGAATAGTTGATCTATTGATCAACGAACAAACACAAGTTCATAGTTCAACATAGCGGAAGCGTAAGATACAAGGACTCTCTAGTCCACAGGCCAACGCTTGACGTCGGAAGGCGCTTAGTTGTCGTAGGCGTCCTGCTGGTCATCTCCTTGATCATCTTCATACTCTGGTTGAATAGCCAGGGACACAGCCGTGAGTACGTTGAGTACTCGCAAACTAATACTAATGTAAGTGCTAGACATTCTAGTATGGTTTGCTAAGCTCTAGTTTATTTGCATAAAGCTAGTTTTAGTTCACAAAGTTTTGAGAAAAGCTTACTCAAGTGCTAACTAACTCAAGTGGGAACATTAGTGTCATTCCCACCATTCAAGTGGTGATTTCAATTCAATCCACCACAAGTCATTTCACCATCATCCTTTTCAACATCATTTTCAAAGATATGACATCGGAAACTGTATGGCCTTTCCAACCGTCCGTAACCGTGGACGCGGCTATTCGAATAGGTTTACACTCTGCAGAGGTTGCACACTTGTGCCACAACATTTGATTTCATCCGTCGGGATTTCCCCGAATCATCGTAACACAGTATGCGGATCATCAACCATAACCTTTCACTTACGAATCCTAGTATGAGCACCTCTCCCCATGAGCTTGGCCTCCCAGTGAAGACAGACAGTCAGCCTGGGAACTGCACAGGGCTTGGGCCGGACATTCACCTCATTTCGCATCATATCGTATCGTTTCTTTTGTGGTAGAGGCAGCTTTCGGCATAACCCCGATGACGCTTGTTTAGAGGGAACCCATACTAAGACGCATAAACTTCCAGTTAAGCCCTACCCATAATCAGGTATTGTGGGGGTACTTAATAATTGGAAAGGTATCGCATTCAAACCAACATCATTGTTTATCAAAAATCACCATCTTCTCTTGGTCATATTCACCTTCAAAAATCAATCAATGGAATGCATCTTCATTCCAAGGTTTCAAAAATCCTTCAACTTCTCATAGTTCCCATCTAGAGTAGTCAAGTTTTAATTCATTAGCACTAGCTCTAATTCATGAGGGGTGCTAACTTGCTTTGCTTGAAGAAAACTAACTCACTACTCTAGGAACCAACTTGTACCTTGACCAAAGTTAACTATAAAAGTAACACATTTAGAAAACAAGTAAAAACTTGTAAAGTAAAAACTTGGGATGGGTTCATATAAGAAAAGGTAAGAACATGGTGCCTTGCCCCAAGGGGCTTTGCACTTTGCAAGAATATTAGCTTGCATTGGTAGTAGCTTGCCTTGGTAGTTCTCAAACTGTTCCTCCTCCTCCTCTTGGTAGCAACCTTCTTCTTCGGCGTACTCTCCGATGCTACCGTCTAAATTTGAATACGAGTATAATTACTCACTAATTCAATGGCTATTCCACACATCACAAATAAACACTCAACTACTCTATGCACACAAAATAAATAAACTAGGGTGCATGGGTTGTGGGGTTTAAATAGAATTTGTATTCCATATGTGAAGGATAGTTTCCATAAGGTTCTTGAGAAATAATTTCCTCTCATTGAAATCTTCTTAAGATTTAATTTCTCCAACAATCATGGATGAACCCATATTGACCTAAGTCAAATGTTCATCATCATCATTTGGGAAAATGATTTAAATGAGGTGGATCACCTCATACCATTTACATAACACTATTTTTGATTTAAATCTCAAGTAATTCATATAAGAGAGTTTGGAACCAGGGGTCCAAACATCCCCTAAATTCATGTGAGACAAGTTTAATTGAAGTGTAAGACTCCACACCATTTAACTTTAATAGTTTTGGACAATATCAACTAGTTAAACTAGTCAAAATATCCATTCATTAAACCATGGCATGATCATGCAAAGTGACCACACCATTTTATTGCATAAACAATTAGTGTAAGTCAAATGTGAACTATTAGAGTTGGAATTAACTTTATATCTATTTTGGTTGATTTTTAAGAATTATTTGAATAGGGAAAAGCCCCTGTCTTGTTATTTTTATCATATTTATTCTACAAAGAAATTGACCATGAGGCCAGTGGCATGTTGTAGAGAATTTCAGTGGCTTTCTAACAATATAAAATTCACTTAATTTGGTTTAGCCAATTTGAAATGGTTGAATTTCAAAGTGGAGGCAGTATTCAAATTCATTTGAATTAATTAAACTAAGTTTGAAATAAAAGGGCCGGCGGGAAAAGCTACTGGGCCAAATCGTTTAAACGGGCCCAAGGCCAGCCCAGCCACGGTCCAGTACCGCGCGGGCTGCCTGACAGGGTGGGGTCCGCCTGTCAGCCTCTTTTAAAACCCGAAACGGTAAGTTTTTAACGTGGGGCGTAGGATTAGATTGGGATCGGACGGCGCTGGTGCGTCGTCTTCTCCGGCGAGCGGCAGAGAGGCTGGCGGCGAGGGTAGGGGGTCGGAGAGCTCACCGCGGCTCCAGCAAGGTATGGCAGTGTGCGCGGTGAAGGTGTGGATGACGGCGAAGCAGCTGGTAGCAGTGGCGGAGCTCGAGGTGGCCTGGATCAATGGCGATTTCTCCAGGGCTTCCGCGGCTCCGGGCTTGCGATTGGCCTTGCTCCGGCGACGATTGAGGTGGCTAACGGTGCGAGGCGAAGTGGTGAAAGGTGGGGAGTGATATGGTGTGCTCCGTTGCTTCCAGGGAACCTCCTATTTATAGGGTTGCGAGAGGGTGGCGGGGCAGTGGCAAGGTCGACCATGGCGCGGCTTCTCTGGCGGCTGGTCGAGCTAGGCGTGGTCATGGCGATGCTCTACGTGTCCAGGCGATGCTATTGGCGGCGACAGCTTGGTCGGGGAGGGCCTGGTTGGGTCGCATTGCTTCCGGGCATGTCGCGGCAGTGGCGGGATCTTCTTCCCCGTCTACGGCGGCGGCAGTCCAGGGTCTCCGTTCTACGCGTGTCTGGTGGAGTCGTGGTGGCGCGGCGAGGCGAACGGTGAAGGAAAGGGGGCTAGAGAGGGAGGGATGCAGCGAGGCGGCGCGTGTCCGTGGCGCGCGCGTCGGCCGACAAGGACGGCATGGCCATGCCGCTCCTGTCGCACGTGGGCGTCGCGGGCGCGTTTTGGCCAGGGCGATGTGGTCCACCTCTCGACGATCGGCGATCACCGGCGTGCTCAGGGGACCAAGGGGAGCATATTGGGCATGGTGGTCGAGGCCACGGTGGAGAGAAGAGAGGGGAGGGAGAGGCTCATGGCCATGGCCGGCATGGTGGTGGCTTGAGCATTCATGGCCCTCCTCTAGGCTTGCTATTGGGTGTGCTAGAGGTAGAAGGGATCAGGGGACAAGGTGGAGTAGGTTGGGGCAGTAGGGTTAGGCCAAAACTATTGACACTAGTGTTTTTGGATTTGCTCCATATTTGCAAAATGCAATTTTGTCCAAATTTGAATGGGTTCAAAAGGGTGGCAAGATTTAAATGGGGTGTGTTTACTTAAGTTGTATTTGACCAGAGAAGATGAGAGGTGATGGTGGAATTGTTGAAATCAAAGAATTGCAAAAATTGACAAGTGTGAGATTGTTCCACTTGTTAAAAGGTTGCAACTTTGGATGAGCATAGCTATTGATCAAGAAAGTATTTGGCATGGTGATCTTTACAAAAAGTGTTCACCTTGATGTTGACTTTGAATTGGTGCAAAGAGTTAGCAAGAATTGGTTTGGGAAAATTGAATTGCAGGGGCTCAAAGTGGTGATCAGACTAAATTTGGCAGATTTGGCCATTATCATATGTGAGTGAGAATTGTGTTTGAAATTCATTTGACTTGTGCAACTTTGGTTCCAAAAGTTGTAATAAGTGTTTACTAACATTATTCAACTAATGGTGAAGACCAAATAGGTCTAGGGTCAAAATTTATAAAAATGCCATAGGGCATATGTTAGGGTTTTTAGGTTTTTTCAAATATTGGAATTTCTTCCTCTTTGATTTATTTGGTTGGTGATCTTCAGATGATCACACTAGGGTTTTAGAGCATATCAAATACAAGTAAAAGCAATCATCATGGCATATCACTCAAATGCACAAGTCCTATGCATGGTACTATATGCAAAAAGAAAAGTTTTTGTTAGTTTGAAATTTTGTTTTCTGGAATTCTCTAACTTTCTTTTTATTGAAAATTGGGGTGTTACAAACCCTTCCCCCTTACAAAAGATCTCGTCCTGAGATCGAAAAGAAAGTTAGGTACTAAAGAGATCTGGGTACTCCTTCTTCATGAAGTCTTCGCGTTCCCATGTGGCTTCATCCTCGGTATGATTGCTCCATTGGATTTTCAGAAACTTGATGCTTCGGGTGCGGGTGGTTCGGTAAGCTTCTTCCAATATGCGAATCGGCACTTCGCGGTAAGTCAGATCCTTGTTGATATCTACCGATCTGTGATCGATGTTCTTGAACACATCGGTCTTCTCCGGGACTTCAAGGCATTTCCGGAGAAGTGAGATGTGAAACACATCGTGCACAGCCGACATTTCTTCAGGCAACTCCAGTTGATAAGATACTTCACCTCGGCGGCTAAGGACTTGGAAAGGTCCAACATAGCGGGGTGCAAGCTTTCCTTTCAGTTGGAACCTTTGCATCCCTTTCAAGGGGGATACTTTGAGATAGACGAAGTCTCCGATCTCAAAGGTCATCTCCCGACGTCTCTTGTCGGCGTAGCTCTTCTGTCTGGATTGCGCAGTCTTGAGGTACTCGCGGATCTTGTGGACTTTCTCTTCGGCTTCACGAAGAACATCGGGGCCGAAAACTTGGCTTTCTCCGACTTCTGACCAGTTCAGGGGGGTACGGCACTTCCTTCCGTACAAGGCTTCAAAAGGGGCCATCTGTAGGCTGGCTTGATAACTATTGTTGTAAGAGAATTCTGCGTAAGGTAGGCAGTCTTCCCACTTGGATCCGTATTCCAGTACGCATGCTCTAAGCATGTCTTCCAGTATCTGGTTTACTCTCCCAGTCTGTCCGTCGGTCTGAGGGTGATAGGCGGTGCTGAAATTTAGGCGAGTGCCTAGTCCTTCATGCACTTTGCGCGAACCTTGAGGTGAACTGGGATCCTCTATCTGACACTATCGATTTGGGGGTTCCGTGCAGAGCGACTATTCTGGAGATGTAAAGTTCAGCTAACTTGGGGCCTTGATAGGTGGTTTTGACGGCGATGAAATGGGCGACTTTGGTCAATCTATCGACAACTACCCATATTGAATCATTGCCTTTGCTGGATTTGGGCAGTCCGGTGATAAAGTCCATTCCTACGGAGTCCCATTTCCATTCCGGAATCTGAAGGGGTTGCAACAGTCCGGCGGGTCGTTGGTGTTCTGCCTTGACTCTCTGACAGATGTCACACTTAGCGATATAGCTACCGATCTCTCGCTTCATTCCGTGCCACCAAAATTGTTCTTTTAGGTCCTGGTACATCTTGGTACCTCCGGGGTGGATTGAATAAAGGGTGTCATGGGCTTCTTGCAAGATGACTTGTTTCAAGTCAGAGTCCGATGGTACGCAGAGACGTTCTTTGTACCAAAGAACTCCGGCTTCGTCTACGGTGAATCCGGGGGCTTTTCCTGCGGCTATCTGTTTCTTGATTCCGTCAATGCTAGCGTTGTCCTTCTGGGCTTCCTTGATCTGACCAACCAAGGTGGGTTGCAGTTCTATGCTGGCTAGGAATCCTTCACTCACAAGTTCAAGTCTGAACTGTTCAAACTCTTGGTGCAAGCTGGGCTGTTCGGTTGCGAGCATGGAGTTCAACTGGCACGGCAGTCGACTCAAAGCATCTGCTACCACATTGGCCTTGCCGGGGTGGTAGTGAATCTCCATGTCGTAATCCTTGATCAATTCGATCCATCGACGTTGTCTCATGTTCAACTCCTTCTGGGTGAATATATATTTGAGGCTTTTGTGGTCGGAGTAGATCTCGCATCGATTACCCATGAGGTAATGACGCCAAACTTTCAGGGCTAAGACCACGGCTGCAAGTTCGAGGTCGTGGGTTGGGTAGTTCTGTTCATGTTGCTTGAGTTGTCTTGAAAGGTAGGATACAACCTTGCCTTCTTGCATAAGCACACATCCAAGTCCAGTCTTGGAGGCGTCGCAATATACGTCAAAGGGCTTTGCGATATCTGGCATGATCAGGATGGGGGCTGTTGTCAGTCTACTCTTGAGCTGTTGAAAGCTCTCTTCGCATTTGTCGGTCCACTCAAACTTTCTGTCCTTTTTCAGCAGTTGGGTCATTGGTCGAGCGATGCTCGAAAAACCTTCTACAAATCTGCGGTAATATCCGGCTAATCCAAGAAAAGCGCGGACCTCGGTTTGTGTGGTGGGGGCTTTCCATTCCATAACAGTTTTGATTTTGGCGGGATCTACGGCAATTCCTCCTGCAGACAAGATGTGTCCGAGGAATCCAACTTCTTCCAGCCAAAACTCACACTTGCTAAACTTGGCATACAACTTGTGCTGTCTAAGGGTTTCTAGAACAATCTCCAAATGTTGTTCATGTTCCTCTTCGGACTTGGAGTAGACGAGGATGTCGTCGATGAACACAACGACAAACTTGTCCAAAAAGTTCATGAAGATCTTATTCATGAGGTTCATGAAATAAGCGGGGGCATTGGTCAGTCCAAACGACATGACGTTGTAGTCATACAACCCATATCTGGTGGTAAAGGCAGTTTTTGGAATGTCGGTGGCTCGGATCTTCAGTTGGTGGTATCCAGTTCTAAGATCAATCTTGGAGAAAACTCGGGATCCGGTGAGTTGGTCAAACAAGTCTTCTATCGTGGGTAAGGGGTATTTGTTTTTGATGGTGACATCGTTAAGCTTACGATAGTCCGTGCATAAACGATTTGCACCATCTTTCTTGTCGACAAACAAGACGGGGGATCTCCAGGGAGATGCACTTGGTCTAATCAAACCTTTGGCTAACATGTCATCTTTTTACTTCTTCAGCTCCACAAGCTCGGTTGCGTTCATGCTGTAGGCTCTCTGGGCGATGGGTCCAGTTCCGGGGATTAACTCGATGATAAACTCGATATCCCTATCCGGGGGCATACCGGGTAGATCATCCGGAAACACATCAGGGTAGCGACAAACGACCCTGATTTGATCCAGAGTTGGCTTGGATACACTTTGGTTGCAGGTGAATTTCCTGGGTAGTTTTTCAGAGACGTGCTCAACTACGATACCGGTGCTGCTAGTCATGGTTATGGCTTTCTTGGCACAGTCTATCAATCCCTTGTGCTTGGACATCCAGTCCATTCCTAGGACAACTTCCAAACCTTTGGTTCCAAGTATGATTAGATTTGCAAAGAAATCTACATCATGGATTTTGATTGGCACATTTTTGCAAAATTTTCTGGCTTTGGTGGTTGATCCGGGGATTTGAACTATCATAACATGCTTCAAACTGAGGGGTTGAATTTTACTTGTTGATGCAAAATCTTCGGTGACAAAGGAATGAGATGCTCCGGAATCAAACAACACTCTAGCAGGGATGTGGTTGACAGAAAACATACCCAGCACAACATCTGGTGCTTCCTGGGCTTCTTCGGCGTTCATGTGGTAGAGGCGGCCGTTGCGGTTGTTGGGGTTGTTGGGGGCGAACTTCTTGCCGGTGGAGACACGGCGTTGCTGCTGAGCAGGCGCAGCGGTGTTGCCGGCGAGCTTGGCAAGACGCTTGGGACACTCGTTGGAGTAGTGTCCCACTACACCACACTCATAACAAGTGATAGTGCTCTTGTCCTGCTTGTTCGCAACGGGAATGGCATTACTTCCGGTTCTGGGAGTGGTGTTGGTGTTGGTGTTGTTGTTGTTAGGGGCTCGGGGTGGAGCGCGGTTGTAGTTGTTGTTGTTGTTGTAGTTGTTGTTGTAGCCTCCTGGCTTGGAGTTTCCTCCACTCCGGTTCTGATAACCAGGGCGAGAGTTCTGCATCTGGGGTTTGTTGTTTCTCGGATTGAAACCTCCGCTTGAGCTAGGGCGAAACCTTTGGGGGTGGCTTGATCCACTCTGATTTGCCATACGGCGCTTGCGGTTCTCATTGGCTTGGTTTAACTTGCCCTCCATCTGGATGGCGGAGTCAACAAGGGCTTCGAGGTCGGCGAAGGGGATGTTGACGAGGACAGTCTGCATCTCATCATGCAGTCCGTTCAGGAATCTCTCCTTCCTCTTCTCAACGGTGTCGGTCTCATCAGGGGCATACCTTGACAAGGTGAGAAACTTGTCGCGGTATTCAACCACCGTCATGCGACCTTGTTTCAGCTCACGGAATTCATCCCTCATCTTCTTGATAAGACCCGGGGGTACATGGTACTTGCTGAACTTGAGTTTGAAATCCTCCCAAGTCATGAATTGACCTCCGTTCATGGCACGGGTGCTTGTCCACCAAGCGCGAGCTGGTCCAGCGAGATAGTGAGTGGCGAACAACACCTTCTCGTTGGCTTCCACTCCAACTACCTCCAGATTGTTCTCCATAGTCTGGAGCCAATCGTCGGCGTCGAGGGGTTCCTCGGTCTTGCTAAACACCGGAGGGTTGGTGTTTTGGAAGTTCTTGAGCTTGGATCCGGGGTGGTCATGATTTCCATGGCCTTGGTTGGCGATGTTCTGCAAGGCGATGAGGTTGGCTTGGCGCTCGGCTCTTTCGGTTTCCCGGTCTGCAAGCATGGTTTGCAGAAGTTGCAGCATCGCGTCGTTGGTGCGATTCGGAGGGGCCATCTGAAGATGTAGAAGATTATGAGACAAGAGGGAACATTCTATGGTTCATTTTGGTTAAGTTTGGAAAACCTTTGAAAACTTGTAATATTTTCATGACAAACATAACATTCATTCATTCATGCAACACATAGTACAAACTACACACATACTTCAATGGTTTTAAGAACCATTCTCAGGCTAGGATACAAAGGACGGGATACAACTCACACCTACTATAAGTGAACTAGTGCAACTACTCCTCATCATCGACATCGATCGGTACGTGGTCGTCGGGTCCTGCCTCCAGGAACTCGTAGTCCTCCTCCTCGGTGTTCTCGTCCTCCTCAAAGTCGTCGTCATCGCTCAGAAAGGCGTCTCCTCCCTGAATATCGATGCCTCCATCGTCATCCTCCAGCTGACGAATCTGATCCTCCTGGGCCTTGACAGTGGCCTCAAGTGACGCAATCCGGGCGCGAAGGCGGCGAATCGTTGCGTCCTTCTTGGCACGCTGCTGGCGAAGGCTCCTGCGGTCGTTGTTGAGTAGCTTGATCGCCTCGCCCTGCTCGGTGATGTGAGCATGGGTCTGGTTCGCGTAAGCGCGAGTGGCGTCGAGGTCCCTCTGAGTCTGGTAGAGCATGAAGTCCAGGTGCTCAGCATGATGCCTCAACTCAGGGTGCGGCTGCAGCTCCATGGGCACTCCCGCAGCATCACGCCTCACAAGGTGGGTGTAGCGAGAGGCGAGGATGCTCACCACGTTCTGTCCACAGAGGCGCGCAAGTGCCTCCTGTAGGCCACGTGCGAGTCCGTCGAGCCAGTTGCTCTCGCGGAAGGAGAAGAGGATCCTCTCCGAAGTGGGAGACTCCATCTTGCCCCTCAAGTCGGCAGTGATCACCCACTGCAACTCTCCTCCGGGCGTGTCGTCCAGCTGAACCCCGTGAAACTCGGGGTGTGGGCTCCCAAGGAAATCAGAGAGAGCGTTTGAGGTCGTGCTCGAAGATCAAGCTTCCTCCGTTCCCAAGTTGGTAAAACTTGGTGTTGATGGCTTCATTCAGCGCCATCTGAAAGAGAATTGGATGAGTATGTTAGAGAGTGCAAAGTGTGGCAAAGTTTTAAGTTGATTCAAATAAGATAGAACATGATTCATCAAATTTTGGGCAAAGTCTCAAAGACAAGAGTGTAGGAACTTTTCACAAATATTTGCTTTCATTTGATTTCAAAGTTAAATTTTTCAGAACGCCCATTCTAACTAAGGTCTTCTAAGGTCAAACAATGGCTCTGATACCAACTTGTCAACACCCGGATTTTTAAGTCCGAATGCCTATTATGTCATACATCGCAATCCCAGGAATATTGTTGTTGCGAGGCATAATAGTTAAGTATCACAGTCATCATTCACTACAAACCATAAGTCTTACAAATTGGAATCACATGATCCATATTACACGAATAGTTGATCTATTGATCAACGAACAAACACAAGTTCATAGTTCAACATAGCGGAAGCGTAAGATACAAGGACTCTCTAGTCCACAGGCCAACGCTTGACGTCGGAAGGCGCTTAGTTGTCGAGGCGTCCTGCTGGTCATCTCCTTGATCATCTTCATACTCTGGCCATTTGAATAGCCAGGGACACAGCCGTGAGTATGTTGAGTACTCGCAAACTAATACTAATGTAAGTGCTAGACATTCTAGTATGGTTTGCTAAGCTCTAGTTTATTTGCATAAAGCTAGTTTTAGTTCACAAAGTTTTGAGAAAAGCTTACTCAAGTGCTAACTAACTCAAGTGGGAACATTAGTGTCATTCCCACCATTCAAGTGGTGATTTCAATTCAATCCACCACAAGTCATTTCACCATCATCCTTTTCAACATCATTTTCAAAGATATGACATCGGAAACTGTATGGCCTTTCCAACCGTCCGTAACCGTGGACGCGGCTATTCGAATAGGTTTACACTCTGCAGAGGTTGCACACTTGTGCCACAACATTTGATTTCATCCGTCGGGATTTCCCCGAATCATCGTAACACAGTACGCGGATCATCAACCATAACCTTTCACTTATGAATCCTAGTATGAGCACCTCTCCCCATGAGCTTGGCCTCCCAGTGAAGACAGACAGTCAGCCTGGGAACTGCACAGGGCTTGGGCCGGACATTCACCTCATTTCGCATCATATCGTATCGTTTCTTTTGTGGTAGAGGCAGCTTTCGGCATAACCCCGATGACGCTTGTTTAGAGGGAACCCATACTAAGACGCATAAACTTCCAGTTAAGCCCTACCCATAATCAGGTATTGTGGGGGTACTTAATAATTGGAAAGGTATCGCATTCAAACCAACATCATTGTTTATCAAAAATCACCATCTTCTCTTGGTCATATTCACCTTCAAAAATCAATCAATGGAATGCATCTTCATTCCAAGGTTTCAAAAATCCTTCAACTTCTCATAGTTCCCATCTAGAGTAGTCAAGTTTTAATTCATTAGCACTAGCTCTAATTCATGAGGGGTGCTAACTTGCTTTGCTTGAAGAAAACTAACTCACAACTCTAGGAACCAACTTGTACCTTGACCAAAGTTAACTATAAAAGTAACACATTTAGAAAACAAGTAAAAACTTGGGATGGGTTCATATAAGAAAAGGTAAGAACATGGTGCCTTGCCCCAAGGGGCTTTGCACTTTGCAAGAATATTAGCTTGCATTGGTAGTAGCTTGCCTTGGTAGTTCTCAAACTGTTCCTCCTCCTCCTCTTGGTAGCAACCTTCTTCTTCGGCGTACTCTCCGGTGCTACCGTCTAAATTTGAATACGAGTATAATTACTCACTAATTCAATGGCTATTCCACACATCACAAATAAACACTCAACTACTCTATGCACACAAAATAAATAAACTAGGGTGCATGGGTTGTGGGGTTTAAATAGAATTTGTATTCCATATGTGAAGGATAGTTTCCATAAGGTTCTTGAGAAATAATTTCCTCTCATTGAAATCTTCTTAAGATTTAATTTCTCCAACAATCATGGATGAACCCATATTGACCTAAGTCAAATGTTCATCATCATCATTTGGGAAAATGATTTAAATGAGGTGGATCACCTCATACCATTTACATAACACTATTTTTGATTTAAATCTCAAGTAATTCATATAAGAGAGTTTGGAACCAGGGGTCCAAACATCCCCTGAATTCATGTGAGACAAGTTTAATTGAAGTGTAAGACTCCACACCATTTAACTTTAATAGTTTTGGACAATATCAACTAGTTAAACTAGTCAAAATATCCATTCATTAAACCATGGCATGATCATGCAAAGTGACCACACCATTTTATTGCATAAACAATTAGTGTAAGTCAAATGTGAACTATTAGAGTTGGAATTAACTTTATATCTATTTTGGTTGATTTTTAAGAATTATTTGAATAGGGAAAAGCCCCTGTCTTGTTATTTTTATCATATTTATTCTACAAAGAAATTGACCATGAGGCCAGTGGCATGTTGTAGAGAATTTCAGTGGCTTTCTAACAATATAAAATTCACTTAATTTGGTTTAGCCAATTTGAAATGGTTGAATTTCAAAGTGGAGGCAGTATTCAAATTCATTTGAATTAATTAAACTAAGTTTGAAATAAAAGGGCCGGCGGGAAAAGCTACTGGGCCAAATCGTTTAAACGGGCCCAAGGCCAGCCCAGCCACGGTCCAGTACCGCGCGGGCTGCCCCGACAGGGTGGGGTCCGCCTGTCAGCCTCTTTTAAAACCCGAAACGGTAAGTTTTTAACGTGGGGCGTAGGATTAGATTGGGATCGGACGGCGCTGGTGCGTCGTCTTCTCCGGCGAGCGGCAGAGAGGCTGGCGGCGAGGGTAGGGGGTCGGAGAGCTCACCGCGGCTCCAGCAAGGTATGGCAGTGTGCACGGTGAAGGTGTGGATGACGGCGAAGCAGCTGGTAGCAGTGGCGGAGCTCGAGGTGGCCTGGATCAATGGCGATTTCTCCAGGGCTTCCGCGGCTCCGGGCTTGCGATTGGCCTTGCTCCGGCGACGATTGAGGTGGCTAACGGTGCGAGGCGAAGTGGTGAAAGGTGGGGAGTGAGATGGTGTGCTCCGTTGCTTCCAGGGAACCTCCTATTTATAGGGTTGCGAGAGGGTGGCGGGGCAGTGGCAAGGTCGACCATGGCGCGGCTTCTCTGGCGGCTGGTCGAGCTAGGCGTGGTCATGGCGATGCTCTACGTGTCTAGGCAATGCTATTGGCGGCGACAGCTTAGTCGGGGAGGGCCTGGTTGGGTCGCATTGCTTCCGGGCATGTCGCGGCAGTGGCGGGATCTTCTTCCCCGTCTACGGCGGCGGCGGTCCAGGGTCTCCGTTCTGCGCGTGTCTGGTGGAGTCGTGGTGGCGCGGCGAGGCGAACGGTGAAGGAAAGGGGGCTAGAGAGGGAGGGATGCAGCGAGGCGGCGCGTGTCCGTGGCGCGCGCGTCGGCCGACAAGGACGGCATGGCCATGCCGCTCCTGTCGCACGTGGGCGTCGCGGGCGCATTTTGGCCAGGGCGATGTGGTCCACCTCTCGACGATCGGCGATCACCGGCGTGCTCAGGGGACCAAGGGGAGCATATTGGGCATGGTGGTCGAGGCCACGGTGGAGAGAAGAGAGGGGAGGGAGAGGCTCATGGCCATGGCCGGCATGGTGGTGGCTTGAGCATTCATGGCCCTCCTCTAGGCTTGCTATTGGGTGTGCTAGAGGTAGAAGGGATCAGGGGACAAGGTGGAGTAGGTTGGGGCAGTAGGGTTAGGCCAAAACTATTGACACTAGTGTTTTTGGATTTGCTCCATATTTGCAAAATGCAATTTTGTCCAAATTTGAATGGGTTCAAAAGGGTGGCAAGATTTAAATGGGGTGTGTTTACTTAAGTTGTATTTGACCAGAGAAGATGAGAGGTGATGGTGGAATTGTTGAAATCAAAGAATTGCAAAAATTGACAAGTGTGAGATTGTTCCACTTGTTAAAAGGTTGCAACTTTGGATGAGCATAGCTATTGATCAAGAAAGTATTTGGCATGGTGATCTTTACAAAAAGTGTTCACCTTGATGTTGACTTTGAATTGGTGCAAAGAGTTAGCAAGAATTGGTTTGGGAAAATTGAATTGCAGGGGCTCAAAGTGGTGATCAGACTAAATTTGGCAGATTTGGCCATTATCATATGTGAGTGAGAATTGTGTTTGAAATTCATTTGACTTGTGCAACTTTGGTTCCAAAAGTTGTAATAAGTGTTTACTAACATTATTCAACTAATGGTGAAGACCAAATAGGTCTAGGGTCAAAATTTATAAAAATGCCATAGGGCATATGTTAGGGTTTTTAGGTTTTTTCAAATATTGGAATTTCTTCCTCTTTGATTTATTTGGTTGGTGATCTTCAGATGATCACACTAGGGTTTTAGAGCATATCAAATACAAGTAAAAGCAATCATCATGGCATATCACTCAAATGCACAAGTCCTATGCATGGTACTATATGCAAAAAGAAAAGTTTTTGTTGGTTTGAAATTTTGTTTTCTGGAATTCTCTAACTTTCTTTTTATTGAAAATTGGGGTGTTACACGTATCAAGCTCTTTTTCTGGCACCGTTGCCGGGGAGATCAAGACACGCTGCAAGGAGAGTCTCCACATCCCAAACTCGTTACTTTGTTTTTGTCTTGCTTTATTTTATTTACTACTTTGTTTGCTGCACTAAAACAAAACACAAAAAAAAATTAGTTACTTGTTTTACTTTACTTAATTCCATGCATGTTTTTATTTCACTAGTTAGGCATAATGGAAAACAACAAAAATATTAGAGATCTTTATAGTATTTATCTTGAGTTAGGACATGAGGTGTTTGAAGAGAAAATTAAAAAACCTATGGAACTTTATATGCGTGATAATGGCAATGTTATTAGTATGAATGCTTTGAACACTATTATTGCTAATGCTATGGAAGAATTTAAGCTTGTGGAAGCTGGTTTTGATGAGCATGATATTTTTAGTCCCCCAAGCGTGGAGGAGAAATTTTACTTTGATGATACTTTGCCTCCCATTTATGATGATAGTGGTATCTTGGTGCCACCTACTATGGAGAGTAAATTTGATTATGATTACAATATGCCTCCTATATTTTATGATGAGAATAATAATGATAGCTACTTTGTTGAATTTGCTCCCACTACAACTAATAAAATTGATTATGCTTATGTGGGTAGTAATAATTTTATGCATGAGACTCATGATAAGAATGCTTTATGTGATAGTTATATTGTTGAGTTTGCTCATGATGTTACTGAAAGTTATTATGAGAGAGGAAAATATGGTAGTAGAAATTTTCATGTTACTAAAACACCTCTCTATGTGCTGAAATTTTTGAAGCTACACTTGTTCTATCTTCCTATGATTGTTACTTTGCTCTTCATGAACTTATTTATTTACAAGATTCCTATGCATAGGAAGCATGTTAGACTTAAATGTGTTTTGAATTTGCCTCTTGATGCTCTCTTTTGCTTCAAATACTATTTCTTGCGAGTGCATCATTAAAACTGCTGAGCCCATCTTAATGGCTATAAAGAAAAGCGCTTATGGGAGACAACCCATGTTTTTACTACAGTACCTTTGTTTTTATTTTGTGTCTTGGAAGTTGTTTACTACTGTAGCAACCTCTCCTTATCTTAGTTTTGTGCTTTGTTGTGCCAAGTAAAGTCGTTGATAGTAAGGTTCATACTAGATTTGGATTACTGCGCAGAAACAGATTTCTTTGCTGTCACAAATCTGGGCAAAATTCTCTGTAGGTAACTCAGAAAATTATGCCAATTTACGTGAGTGATCCTCAGATATGTACGCAAATTTCATTAAATTTGAGAATTTTCATTTGAGCAAGTCTGGTGCCTCAATAAAATTCGTCTTTACGAACTGTTCTGTTTTGACAGATTCTGCCTTTTATTTCGCATTGCCTGTTTTGATATGTTCGATGGATTTTCGATTTCATTGACTTTCAGTAGCTTTGTGCAATGTCCAGAAGTGTTAAGAATGATTATGTCACCTCTGAACATGTAAGTTTTGATTGTGCACTAACCCTCTAATGAGTTGTTTTGAGTTTGGTGTGGAGGAAGTTTTCAAGGATCAAGAGAGGGAGATGATACAACATGATCAAGGAGAGTGAAAGCTCTAAGCTTGGGGATGCCCCGGTGGTTCACCCCTTCATATATTAAGAAGACTCAAGCGTCTAAGCTTGGGGATGCCCAAGGCATCCCCTTCTTCATCGACAACATTATCAGGTTCCTCCCCTGAAACTATATTTTTATTCCGTCACATCTTATGTGCTTTGCTTGGAGCGTCGGTTTGTTTTTGTTTTTGTTTTGTTTGAATAAAATGGATCCTAGCATTCTTGGTGTGGGAGAGAGACACGCTCCGCTGTTGCATATGGACAAATATGTCCTTAGGCTTTACTCATAATATTCATGGCAAAGTTTTTTCTTCGTTAAATTGTTATATGGTTGGAATTGGAAAATGCTACATGTAGTAATTGCTAAAATGCCTTGGATAATGTGATACTTGGCAATTGTTGTGCTCATGTTCAAGCTCTTGCATCATATACTTTGCACCTATTAATGAAGAAATACATAGAGCATGCTAAAATTTGGTTTGCATAATTGGTCTCTCTAAAGTCTAGATAATTTCTAGTATTGAGTTTGAACAACAAGGAAGACGGTGTAGAGTCTTATAATGTTTACAATATGTCTTTTATGTGAGTTTTGCTGCACCGCTTCATCCTTGTGTTTGTTTCAAATAAACCTTGCTAGCCTAAACCTTGTATCGAGAGGGAATACTTCTCATGCATCCAAAATACTTGAGCCAACCACTATGCCATTTGTGTCCACCATACCTACCTACTACATGGTATTTCTCCGCCATTCCAAAGTAAATTGCTTGAGTGCTACCTTTAAACAATTCAAAATTTATCACCTCTGATTTGTGTCAATGTTTTATAGCTCATGAGGAAGTATGTGGTGTTTATCTTTCAATCTTGTTGGGCAAATTTCACCAATGGACTAGTGGCTTCATCCGCTTATCCAATAATTTTGCAAAAAGAGCTGGCAATGGGATTCCCAGTCCCAAATTAATTAACAAAAATAGACACTCCTCCATGGTATGTGATTGTTGGACGGCACCCGAAGGATTCGGTTAGCCATGGCTTGAGAAAGCAAAGGTGGGGAGGAGTGTCATCATAATAAAACTAAAATAAAAAGGCACACCTTCATGGTATGTGATTGTTGGACGGCACCCGAAGGATTCGGTTAGCCATGGTTTGTGAAAGAAAGGTTGGAAGGAGTGCCACACAAAAATAAAATAAAATGGGAGCCGCTCTTTGAAGGTTTGTCTGGCAAGGGGGTTAGAGTACCCACTACCATTCGTTGACAACAACAAACACCTCTCAAAATTTTACTTTTATGCTCTCTATATGTTTTCAAAATCAAAGCTCTAGCACAAATATAGCAATCGATGCTTTCCTCTTTGAAGGACCTTTCTTTTACTTTTATGTTGAGTCAGTTCACCTATCTCTCTCCACCTCAAGAAGCAAACACTTGTGTGAACTGTGCATTGATTCCTACATACTTGCATATTGCACTTGTTATATTACTTTACATTGACAATTATCCATGAGATATACATGTTATAAGTTGAAAGCTACCGCTGAAACTTCATCTTCCTTTGTGTTGTTTCAATACCTTTACTTTGAATTATTGCTTTATGAGTTAACTCTTATGCAAGACTTATTGATGCTTGTCTTGAAGTACTATTCATGAAAAGTCTTTGCTATATGATTCATTTGTTTACTCATGTCATTTACATTGTTTTGATCGCTGCATTCATTACATATGCTTACAATAGTATGATCAAGGTTATGATGGCATGTCACTCCAGAAATTATCGTTTTTATCGTTTACCTGCTCGGGACGAGCAGAAACTAAGCTTGGGGATGCTGATACGTCTCCGACGTATCGATAATTTCTTATGTTCCATGCCACATTATTGATGATATCTACATGTTTTATGCATACTTTACATCATATTTATGCATTTTCTGGAACTAACCTATTAACAAGATGCCGAAGAGCCAGTTGCTATTTTCTGCTGTTTTTGGTTTCAGAAATCCTAGTAAGGAAATATTCTCGGAATTGGACGAAATCAACGCCCAGGGGCCTATTTTCACACGAATCTTCCAGAAGACCGAAGAGTCAACGAAGTGGGGCCACGAGGTGGCCAGGAGGTAGGGCGGCGCGGCCCAGGTCTTGGCCGCGCCAGCCTGTCTCCTGGGCCCCTCGTGACGCCCCTTGACCTGCCCTTCCGCCTACAAATAGCCTTCGTCGCGAAACCCCCAGTACCGAGAGCCACGATACGGAAAACCTTCCAGAGACGCCGCCGCCGCCAATCCCATCTCGGGGGATTCAGGAGATCGCCTTCGGCACCCTGCCGGAGAGGGGATTCATCTCCCGGAGGACTCTACACCGCCATGGTCGCCTCCGGAGTGATGAGTGTGTAGTTCACCCCTGGACTATGGGTCCATAGCAATAGCTAGATGGTTGTCTTCTCCTCATTATGCTTCATTGTCGGATCTTGTGAGCTGTCGAACATGATCAAGATCATCTATCTGTAATGCTATATGTTGTGTTTGTTGGGATCCGATGAATAGAGAATACCATGTTATGTTGATTATCAATTTATTACCTATGTGTTGTTTATGATCTTGCATGCTCTCCGTTATTAGTAGAGGCTATGGCCAAGTTTTTACTCTTAACTCCAAGAGGGAGTATTTATGCTCGATAGTGGGTTCATGTCTCCGTGAATCAGGGGGAGTGACAGAAACCTCTAAGGTTATGGATGTACTGTTGCCACTAGGGATAAAACATTGATGCTATGTCCGAGGATGTAGTTATTGATTACATTACGCACCATACTTAATGCAATTGTCTGTTGTTTTCAACTTAATACTGGAGGGGGTTCGGATGATAACCTGAAGGTGGACTTTTTAGGCATAGATGCATGCTGGATAGCGGTCTATGTACTTTGTCGTAATGCCCAATTAAATCTCACTATACTCATCATAATATGTATGTGCATGGTCATGCCCTCTTTATTTGTCAATTGCCCAACTGTAATTTGTTCACCCAACATGCTATTTATCTTATGGGAGAGACACCTCTAGTGAACTGTGGACCCCGGTCCTATTCTTTACATCTGAAATACAATCTACTGCAATACTTGTTCTACTGTTCTCTGCAAACAATCATCATCCACACTATACATCTAATCCTTTGTTACAGCAAGCCGGTGAGATTGACAACCTCACTGTTTCTTTGGGGCAAAGTACTTGGTTTGTGTTGTGCAGGTTCCACGTTGGCGCCGGAATCCCTGGTGTTGCGCCGCACTACATCTCGCCGCCATCAACCTTCAACGTGCTTCTTGACTCCTACTGGTTCGATAAACCTTGGTTTCATACTGAGGGAAAACTTGCCGCTGTACGCATCACACCTTCCTCTTGGGGTTCCCAACGGACGCGTGCTGTACGCGTATCAGTGGTTCATCTCTCTCCTATGTACTTCAATACAATAATCTCATGAGCTGCCTTACATGATTGGGATTCATATGATGATGCTTGTAATCTAGATGTCATTATGCTAGTCAAGTGAGTTTTACTTATGTGATCTCCGGAGACTCCTTGTCCCACGTTTGTAAAGGTGACAGTGTGTGCACCGTGTGGGTCTCTTAGGCTATATTTCACAGAATACTTATTCACTGTTATGAAGAGCATAGTGAAGTGCTTATTTATATCTCTTTATGATTGCAATGTGTTTTGTATCACAATTTATCTGTGTGCTACTCTAGTGATGTTATTAAAGTAGTTTATTCCTCCTGCACGGTGTAATGGTGACAGTGTGTGCATCGTGTAGTACTTGGCGTAGGCTATGATTGTGATCTCTTGTAGATTATGAAGTTAACTATTACTATGATGGTATTGATGTGATCTATTCCTCCTTTCGTAGTGTGAAGGTGACAGTGTGCATGCTATGTTAGTACTTGGTTTGGTTATGTTGATCTGTCATGCACTCTAAGGTTATTTAAATATGAACATCGAATATTGTGGAGCTTGTTAACTCCGGCATTGAGGGTTCGTGTAATCCTACACAGTTAGTGGTGTTCATCATCCAACAAGAGAGTGTAGAGTCTAGCATTTATCTATTTATTCTGTTATGTGATCAAAGTTGAGAGTGTCCACTAGTGAAAGTATGATCCCTAGGCCTTGTTCCTAAATACTGCTATCGCTGCTTGTTTACTGTTCTACTGCATCTGTACTGTCCGCAATATTACCACCATCAACCACACGCCAGTCCTGGACAGCAAAGCACTTTTCTGGCGCCGTTACTACTGCTCATACTTATTCATACCACCTGTATTTCACTATCTCTTCGCCGAACTAGTGCACCTATTAGGTGTGTTGGGGACACAAGAGACTTCTTGCTTTGTGGTTGCAGGGTTGCATGAGAGGGATATCTTTGACCTCTTCCTCCCTGAGTTCGATAAACCTTGGGTGATCCACTTAAGGGAAACTTGCTGCTGTTCTACAAACCTCTGCTCTTGGAGGCCCAACACTTTCTACAAGAATAGAAGCACCCGTAGACATCAGAGGGGGAAATCAACGCCATCGTCACCGTCATCGAGCTGGACATCATCTCCATCACCATCAACATCATCTCCATCATCATCACCGCCGTCTCCACCGCTGCACATCGTCACCGCTGTAACAATTTGGGTTGGATCTTGATTGTTTGATAGGGGAAACTCTCCCGGTATCGATTTCTACTTCTTATTGATGCTATTGAGTGAAACCATTGAACCAAGGTTTATGTTCAGATTGTTATTCATCATCATATCATCTCTGATCATGTTCCATATGATGTCTCGTGAGTAGTTCGTTTAGTTCTTGAGGACATGGGTGAAGTCTAAATGTTAGTAGTGAATTATGGTTGAGTAATATTCAATGTTATGATATTTAAGTTGTGGTGTTATTCTTCTAGTGGTGTCATGTGAACGTCGACTACATTATACTTCACCTTTATGGGCCTAGGGGAATACATCTTGTACTCGTTTGCCAATTGCGGGGTTGCCGGAGTGACAGAAACCTGAACCCCCGTTGGTATATCGATGTGGGAGGGATAGCAGGATCTCAGAGTTTAAGGCCGTGGTTAGATTTATCTTAATTACTTTCTTGTAGTTGCGGATGCTTGCAAGGGGTATAATCACAAGTATGTATTAGTCCTAGGAAGGGCGGTGCATTAGCATAGGTTCACCCACACAACACTTATCAAAACAATGAAGATTAATTAGCTATATGAAGCGAACGCACTAGACTAAATTCCCGTGTGTCCTCAAGAACGTTTGGTCATTATAAGTAAACAAACCGGCTTGTCCTTTGTGCTAAAAAGGATTGGGCCACTCGCTGCAATTATTTCTCTCGCACTTTACTCACTCGTACTTTATTCAACTGCTACATCAAAACCCCCTAAATACTTGTCTGTGAGCATTTACAGTGATTCCTACATCGAAACTGCTTGTCAACACCTTCTGCTCCTCGTTGGGTTCGACACTCTTACTTATTGAAAATACTACGATACACCCCCTATACTTGTGGGTCATCACTCACCTCTATGAACGCACACACGCGAACCTACCCCTATGAGCACCTCCGAGAGACTTAGTTCAAGAAACTGATCCAGCAGGTCTTGAGATTGACGAAGTCACCACATGTGCCTCGTTGTCGATGGGAATATCGCCTCCCATTGAAGAATATTCCACCTTTTAATGGGACGTCAAAGTTTCAAATCTAGGATTTGAAATCTAGTGGGCTGGGGGTGGCACTGCCCTCCTAACCATCGAACCGCTGGTTGGTTCTCGATTTGTTGCACTTTTAGATTTGGTTCACACAAAAGGTTCTTATTAGGGTTTTGGATTGTATTAGGAAATTTTCTACAAGCATAACAACAATATAGTAACACACAAGTGTGTTGGCACTATCTTATCATTCCCAGGGTACTTATTTGTAATATGGCTTTAAAAGACAAGTTTTAATGATTGCCTTATATGTAGTTTAAAATAATAACTTTTTAAGAACATAATACTTAATTAATACGGCGGCATGTCTACAAGCATAGTGTTTTGGTGATGGCACTACTAATGGTGTTGGTGTGATGTTAAGATGGTGTGGGGATGTTGCTCGTGGTCGTGGCGCTGCTTGGACGTGACTATATACTTCAACCACGACGCCGGCAGGATGGTGCCGCGGACACAACCAGCTGGCATCGCCTGCTTTGCCTACTCCATGTAATGGCACTGTGAGCTATACTTCCTCTCCTATATTTCTATGGCTTGGTGTCAATATTGTGTTGGCTTTCTAGTAGTAAGGAGGACTCTGTTGGGATGATGTACTTATCCCTGGCATGGTGGTTTGCTATGATAGAGTAATGCTCTTATTTAATTCCTAGTGGAGATGAAACTACGAGATAAAAATGGTGTTGGTTACAGGTTGATAATTTTCTTGAGGGTTTGGTTGTGAGCTTATGGGTAGGCTCATAAAAATGCTTTTGTTGATGGATTCAGATGTTCCATTGATCATCTTATTATTGTATGAGTTGGAATAAATATGTGTATCATGTCCTCACAGAAAGTCTCTCTCTTCAAATTTTAAACTGATAAGACTAAAATCATATGCTTGATCTATTAGCCTTGTCAATGATACAATGGTTGAGGCACAACTCTCTAATAAGAACATGTATAATTGATGGGTTTTCTTCTCTGTGATGATCTGGCATAGCCTCGCTGAGATAAATAATCATTCGAATCCTTCTAGGCAAGTTCTAGTTGAAGGGTAGATGGATTTATTTGCTTTGCAGATTACCATTTTTATTATTCATGTATGCAAAACTTAAGAACATATGCTTTTATTAACCGTTGCAGATTCAATCTCATGTTGTAGAGAAACTTAGGATGTGTTTGGTTGAGCTGTGGATTCTGAAAAAGATGTTGTGAACTGTGAAAAAACTGTTGTGAACTGTGAATTATCTGGAAGTAGTTTGGTTGTAGTACCAACTGTAAACTGTGGGTGTGGTTAGAAAACTCTGTAATGCCCCTAACACCCAAAGAGACTGTTTATATGCGAATTGATCGGAAAACATCAATATGCGCACAAATTGATATGCAAATCGCCATTTTGGGAGAATATTTGTATTTTTCATTGATCCATATTTATAGATAATATCAATATAAAGTAATGTCCTCAAATAGTTAGAATATTTTATTTATTGTTTGGCTGGCGTTTAAATTTATTCAAATTCAGGTAGAATTTTCTTAATTTGCAAAAGATATTTTGCGAAATTTACGAAATTTCGTTTATTTCGTTTTTTATTGAATTTTTATCCGAACAAAATATTTTTCCTTGGTTTTACACAGATTTCAATATACAGTTGCTTCAACCAGCAACAGAGGGGATAAACCATGTAGTTATGCTTTATACAAGTTACTTCATACAAGTCTGCAAGATACGGTTGCCTCAACCAAATTACAGAAAGGAACAATCATGTAGTAATAGCAATCAAGGATTTCATATATCCAACCGACAACTGAGGAAAACAATCATTGGGGAAAAGTCATGATCCACATCGCCCATGAGAGAGGGAAATACCAGAGATTAGGGAGAGAGGCCACTACATCCGGCGGCGTCGGTGGGTGCTTGGCGTCGGGAGTTGATACGAATGCCCGGGTCGAGACCGCTCTAGCGTCGGGAGGGATAAGTACGTCGAGGTCGGATCAGCTCCCTGCTGGCTTGCGTCGAGAGTGAAGCAGGTCGGGGTCGGATCGGGGACGGATGGACGAGCCAGTTGCTGTCGGCGAGACAGCCGATGGGCGGTGCAGGGCAGCACAACCGTAGCGCCAGCAACCAGGAGGTTTCTTCGAGACGATCGATAGGGGTGGCGTGTGGCTTCGCTCTATTTCGGTCTATTTTGGGAACAAAACAATATGACTTGTAGATGGCAGCGGGTAATTTTGGTCCAACTTTGAGAAGCCACCGCGATGGAAGCTGGGCTGGACTCACTTTGAGCGACTATGTTATTCGTATGTACGGGAAGCTGCAACGTTTGAGAAATCTGCCGCATAAAAAGCATGTTGGATTCGGATTTTGCGGTCGTATCCTTGAAGTTGGTTTCAAAAGTTGAACCAAACACACCCTTAGTCTTCTTGATTCTGAAAGACCTGCTTCTTGTGAATAGCATGCTACTCCTGGCTTCTTAATATGTTTCGTAGAGGCTAACTAAGGTTTATATGTTTTTCTAATGAATGTGTTCTTGTTGATGGTTAATGGATAAATGGCCTTTATAGATATTGTTGGTTATGTTCTTCATGAACTACAAATAGGTTCATTTTGTTCTTGTTGTTATAGCTAGTTCAAACGATGGGTACATGAGCTACTAGTGATTTGGCTGCTATATATGAAAGATGTGGTTCGGTTGGTTGCTGGTTAGATTATATTCATGTCTGGTTGCTGTGTGTGTTGTCACACACACACGACATGCATTTGGTGATAGTGCTACTTGTGTATGTGCCACTTCTAGTGCAAGGTATCAAATGTTATTTCTTTTCCTCCTTGTGCAAGCTACGGTTGGTTTGGATCATTATCCCTTTGGACATTATACTTAGTTGTCAAGTGTGAATTGCATATGCTATTGTTTGTTATGTGGAATTATTAAGGACATCGCAGACGACGTGGGCTTAGCCTAGTGGTTGGGGTCGCAGTGGCGCACCCCAACGATCGGAGTTCGATTCCCGTCAGGGACGAATTTCGGAATTGTCACGCCATGTCCCGTTTCTACTATATCAAAAAGTGTCTAGTTCCTCCTAGACACGGTTTCATTTTTTTAAAGGACAGCTTAATGGCAAATCAAATATTACTTAAGCTTTGTTTAATTAAAAAGTGACTTATCTTAATGGCAAATCAAGTATTACTTAAGTTGGCTTATGCCAAATCTGATCCATTTAGACAATTTTGTGGCCCCTTGACGATTCTAGCTATATTAGAGGGAGATTAAAATGTTTTCCTTGTTTCCTAAAAAAAGGGAATCGAACAATTGTTGCCCTTTTTATCCCTTGTTGCCTGAGATATGATTAGGGCTTGTCTAAGATAATGCCTCGTTGATGCCTTCGATGAAATAGTGATCAACCTCCTGTGATTGTCTCTTTTTGCCTAAATCATGTTTACTTCCTCTAATCACCATTTGGGGATCAAGACTAGTTATTGATTCCCTATAGCTAATTCCCAACACTAAAAATGTCCCGCAGAATGTGAAGACAAACATTTTAACATAAGCATAAGAAAAAATATGGTGTTTCCATGTTTCTTTGTTTTTGTTATTTGTTTCTCTAACATAAACCTAGCATAACCCTAACATTAAAAATGTCTCATAGTTGGTGAATGCGATTAGATACAAATAAAATTTATACTTGCATACGTGCCTGAGGTGGTTGGAAAGAATTGGTTTTTATTAAACTTTGAAGTTAGATTTATCTCACTAATAATATACCTACGCCTGCTATTATTACTAATATGTTTGGTAATTGGCTTAACGGGTCGAGAAAAATGATAGAGCTAGGATACGAATCGGTGTATCAGCTTTATGTTGGTCTATTTGAACGAGTAGGAATGACACTATTTTAAACAAACAAAAGGGCACTAAGTTTTTTGCAGGTTATCCCACGAGTTGCGCATTGGATAAAATAATGAGCCTACATTCTTCCGATGGATCAGCGGAAACCTATGGTTATTGGATGCAACCGTCTGCTAACACATGAATTCTATTTTCAGGCTACTGGATGACATCATATTAGTAGGCTGCAAGATGGATAGCTTTATGTTTTTTTATTTTATTTTTCGACGGCTGATACATGTCTTAACCATATCTAATCCATGATTGTAAACTTTGGAATATAAAAAAAACATTGTAATAAATAAAAAGGCCGTGTGCATCTATTAATGTAGATGTTGGGGCATGTTTCGCATTACAGAAGAAAAAATTAAAGTTCGGAGCCAGTCCAAATTCCATTGGAGACGATGACAATGGCGGCTCGGCGACTTGATCCTTTTATGGGATCCGGCTCGGCTCGGCGACAAATAAATTTTGGATCCACTCATGGCTGGTCATGCACCTAAAGATTGATGAGGTTGCTTCGAACCGCAGTGAGTCGACGTCTCACAAATTCTGCAGACTGACTCGGAAACCACGGAGCAGTTTATTTATGGAGAGCGAACACCTTCACATATGGTGGCATGGTGCGCTCCGAACCAAGTGGTCAAACGAGCAAAGCAATCAATGGTTCCACTAACGCCTAATATGTTCCTTTTGTTCGCCTTGAGAGATAGATTATCAGCAGTGCGCACTATCACGCACTTCTGCAAGCACACTCACAAACCATGGGCACAAAGCGCTCGTTATCCACCTTCGCTTTCCGTTATTGTATAGAGAATTTTGGACGCACCTACAATGCTATCTATATAAACCGTATGTGCTGTTCAGTTGGAGGCACCAATGTTGGAGAACCTGGGTTCAGATAGACTGAGAGAAACAAGAAGATGAGCTTCAAGAAAGTTGATAGAGTTTCAGTTGTTGTGCTACTTGTGTTCATCGTCTTTTCGGTTTCTGCTGCAGGTTGGTATCCTCTGTTTCACTTGTTGTTTTCTTTTTGAGTTTTTAGAACAATAGCTTGTCTCCTTTTCATCTTGGGTAGATAGTTTTCTGTAAGTTTGTAGTTCTGTCTTTACTTTTTCATGTACAATTCTCTTGTACATATGTACTATACAAACCAAAACTAGTAAAAAAATACCCAGCAGCGTCCTGCTGTTTCCGTAAAAAAAGAACAATAATTTATCTTCTGTAGGTTTAGATTAAAAGGAAGATTGAATGTGTTTAGTTACTATCCCGACTATTGTAAGCATAACACCTAACTGTACGAGCAGCAGGTGTATCAAGGCCGTTCAAGTGCATCTAGTTTCTACAGAAACTTAACTGTTTCCTTTGAAGCTTTAATCTTCTGTTGTTGTCTTTCTAGGAGGGAGGGAGTTGGCGGGAGAAAAGACACAAAAGGTATGAGAATCTACTCCTGCACAAGAGCAGCGGTCTTGGCTCTTGAGGGCTAGTAATTATATATGTCTGAATTACAAATAGTAGTAATATAATACTCTCTCCATTCTATGAAACATGTCGGAAGTTTGTTAAAATTCGAATGTATCATAATAATATTTAGTGTCTAGATATATCTAAATTTAGACAAATCTCACACGTGTTTTAATGCAACGGAGGGAGTATATATATTGCATTAGGAAGACCCTATAGCCAGTTCATAAATTGTGTTTTTCTCTCAATTTCATCTGGAGAAATGCTTCTCGTCAAATTTATCCATAGCAGGACTGCATGAAACTTTCTTTACAAAATATTTTCTTTTATTGTTCACATCCCAAATATTTCAGGACCATTACAACGCTGCATCCAAAGAGGGGACAAAAGTTACAGGCAACCATCCAAGGAACCTCATGGTCAAGACAAACGACTACGGTCGCTACGACCCGGCTCCAGCGTTTTCCAGGCCTCGCTTCAAGCCCATACCCCACTGATCGATCGACATGATCGCTAATTTGCTCCTGCGCACAACTACATTGTTAAGCTATTCAACAATATATATTCATAGTCAGTTATTATAATTGGTGAGTAATGGTATGTGTGTTCCTCTAGCACATGTGTATCATACATACTATAGGCCCTACACTGGTGGTAAGTTAACATATACTAGGAAGGCATGGCGCGGCGGCGCACTGCGCCCATGCCGCGATACTAATAAACTGTCCTAAGAAATCGTGTATTGTAAGACTGAAACTCTAGCAGAAACAATATTGTGTTGTATTTCTATCCTGATCAGTTCATGTTATGATTCAGTCGCCGGAATAAATGTAGTGTTTTTGTAAGTTCATTGAATGCTGCTAGAAACGAAGCTTATGCTTTATGCTTCCCTAGGGACAGACATAGAAATGAAGCTTCAACCTGCATAATTGCTTATGCTCTGAAAATGCTCAATGGTGTCATTCGCTGGTACATGTATCTACAAAATGTTCTGATAGTTTTTCTGACAAATAGCATATATTAATATCGCGGAAATATCAATTACACTCAACCTCTGCAGCAACATCATGCGCTAATAGCATAAAGGATGCACACAACCAAAAAAACAAAAAAGAATTACAAAAAAGAAAAGCCCCCCTAAAGAGATCGAAAACTTGAAACAACAACACTGACACCATCAAGACAACATCAGAAGATCAGCTTCTCCATAACAGACCCCTCCAATAAGGAAACGGTGCATAAACGTTGTCGTCGCCTGATCATAAATCTTAGATTTTCACACTGAAGAAAGTTCTCACTCTCAAAACAATGCCTTCAACAAGAACATTGCTAGACATAACCAATTAAGGCTATACCTTGAATTTCACCCTGAAAGATAGAACTCTGAACCTCCTATGCTGTCGCCCCCACATACAAATCGTTGTTTGAAGTCACGAAGCACCAAGCCCAAGATCCGATCACCATTGCTCTTCCACCGATCTCGGCTTTCATGACCTTGTCCGCCAGCACCATGGAAAGAAAACGAGCTCCATGATATTAAAAGCCAGCAGAGCTTTGAAGCGCTACCTCTGAAATCAAACGGTCAGATAAAAAACATAGGTGCGCATGAACGAAAGCACCCAATCCAGCAATCTCAGGCATCGCACAATGAATTTCACTGGTAGGGCCTTCCTGAACACGACAATCCAGCCAGCCCGGTGGGAAGAAGCTTCCGACCGATCTTCACTTGGCGCGAGAGGAATCCGAGGACCACCACCATTATTCGCAAGACTAGCATTCCCCTCCCCGCCGGTCAACTATCAACCAGATCGGAAGACATGGAGAGGGCGGTCCAGCACGACCCGACGGTGTGGACTAGGACCGCACCTGCCCAGACCACGCGGTCTAGATCTTGGCCAAACCCCAAGATCGGATCGAGGTGGCGCAGAGCACCACCGCGCAGAGGGCGACGGCGGCGCACCACCCCTTCCTTGTCGCCGATCCGGTGGAGGCGCTCAGGCCCCGGCCACGCCCAGCCACATCGCCTATGGCCCTCCACTATCACCCACCAACTCCCATGAACAGGGACCGAGAAAACCACCTCCCCTGCCCACCGCCGCACCGAATGGATAGGCGCTGCCATCACCGCCAGCGCCTGCGGCAACGGCGGTCAGGAGAGGGAGGAGAGGTGGGGCTATTAGGATTGGAGAAGGTGGAATCCTCCGGAGCCGCCCGGACGGGCGTCTCCGGAGGTCGGGAGGTATGCCCCCTTTTACATCTATAGCTCTTGTTCATACGGTGTTCTGATAGTTTGTATATTTGTGGTCTCATATTCTTTAAGGTAAGCCACATGTGGGCAAGAAAAATAGAAGCCAATAATTGAAGAGAAATTATACATAGATTATTTTACGAAGGGCTATACAACACCACATAAAAGACCAAAAGTACGACCTCGTGTCATAATTGGGAGAGCCATGTTGATACAACTAATTCTGAAGGGGATACACATGTGCACATATACAAAGCGAGACTCACCCACTGCTACTGAGAACCTTTTTTCGAAATGGGGATTAAAACCTCGGCTTCTGCATCATGATGATGCACACGGCCTTTTATTAAGAAGTTACGAGTACATATTTTAAAACATCTCAAGCATCGCCCATAATTGATACAAGAATCAACCAGCAAAAGAAACAAAGCAAAAAAAAAGACTGCACATCAACTTAGCCGCCTATTATGTCGCCGGCCAGCCTGGCACAAGATATCCTGAGCGACCGTGTGGAGCCGTGTGTATCCAGTAGCCATAGCATCCCGCTGCCCCTCCGGTGACAGCAGAGCCCATAGCTAAACCCAATGTGACACCATATGTATAACCTACAAAAAGTGGAAAGATTGTTTTTTGATAAAAATAATATCATTCCCCACCCTCCATATAGACCAACATAAGGCAGAAACCCCAATACGGATGAATGCCTTAGATTGTCTATCAACTCCATTTAACCAATTACCAAATATATTCGTAATATTGGTTGGAGGTGGAAGATCAAATGTGAAATTAATCGTGCGCCAAAGTAGTTTAGCTAAAGGGTAATTTATGAAGAGGTGTTCAATAGTCTTCTACTCTTCGCAAAAAATATTTCGTACACCTATTTCACCGATGTTTAGCTAAATTATCTTTAGTAAGCAAAACCTTATTACTCAGAAACCACATAAATATTTTTATCTTAAGAAGAACTTTAACTTTTCATAGGTATTTTCTCAAAAAAGGTGTGTGGTCATTCAGAAGATCCTCATACATAGATTTCACCGTAAACAAGCCGTTGGTTGTCAAACTCCAAACAAATCGATCATTCTCTCCATTTAGATTAACCATCATAAGTTTTTGGCATAACTGTAACCACAAAGTCCATTTGTTACCCACCAGCAGCCTTTTGTAACTAATATTCATAGGTATTTGAGCTAACACATGAGCTACCGTTACATTCTTGTGATGCACAATATTATATAAAGATGGATATTGATGGGCTAGTGGTATTTTCCTAACCAAGTATCTTCCCAAAAACGAGTAATTGCTCCATTACCAACTTTGAAAAAACCTCTACTAAAGAAATCTTCCTTAACCCCCATCAATCCCTTCCATAAAGGAGAGTCTGTAGGCTTAGCTTTCACCTCGGATAAGGTCCTTTGTCTTAGGTATTTATTATGTAGCAATTCTTGCCACACCTCGTCCTCGTTAAGAAGTTTATAAAGCCACTTACTCAATAAACATTTATTTTTGAGTTCGAGAACCTCAATACCTAAGACCCCTTGATCTTTGGATCGGCAGACAATATTCCATTTTGTAAGTATATATTTTCTTTTATTTTCATTGGACTGCCAAAAAAATCTAGACCTATAGAAGTCCAGTCTTTTCCTTACCCCAACAGGTATATGTAGAAAGGACAACATAAACATAGGTAAGCTTGTTAAAACTTAATTGATAAGGACAAGTATATCCCCATAGGACAGTAATTTACCTTTTCAACATCCCAATTTACTTTTAAACCGGGTCTCCACTGGATACCAATCAAAATTTCTGAGTTTTCTGTAATGGATAGAAATACCTAAGTACCTAAAGGGTAAGGAACCAGTGTCGTATCCAAATATTTGCTTGTACTGATCAACCTCATCCTTTGCTTTACCAAAAGAAAAAATCTCACTTTTGTGGAAGTTAATTTTATGTCCTAAGAGCTCTTCAAACAGGCATAGAATTAGTTTCATATTAACAATTTTCAATAGGTCATGCTCCAAAAAAAAGATTGTATCATTTCCATATTGTAGTATAGAGATGTCACCCTCAACACGATGAGGAATAAGCCCCAACTTGACTATCATCTTTTGCTCGTTCAATTATGATGGCTAGTGTATCCACTACAATATTAAAAAGCATTGGAGACAACGGATCCCCTTGCCTCAAACCTTTTTTTGTCTGAAAATAATTACCAATGTCATCATTTACCTTTGCTCTGACACTCTCCCCTTGAACAAATTGTTGAACTACTCTACACCATTCTGGAGCAAATCCCTTCATTCTCAAAGTCTGTTGTAAAAACGGCTATTTCATTTTATCGTATGCCTTTTCAAAATCAATCTAAACAAAACCCCATCCATTTTCTTACTATGTAACTCATGAATGGTTTCATGAAGAATGACCACCCCTTCTAAGATATTCCTTCCCGGCATAAAAGCAGATTGTGTTGGTTTTATAACTCTTGGGGCAATCCCGTTATACAATTTGTACCCGCACATTAAGTAAATAAATTGGTCTATATTGCTGTATTTGAACCGCATCCTCTTTCCTGGGTAATAATGTGATTACGCCAAAATTTAGTTTATAAAGAGGCAAATCCTCATTACTGAACTGATGAAAAAGCGCCATGAAGTCGTCTTTTATTACCACCCAATTTTTTTGATAAAACTCAGTCGGGAAACCGTTAGTTCGGGAGCTTTATTATGTTTCATGTGTGAGATCGCCTCATAAACCTCTTCCTCAGAAAAGGAGCTGACAAAATCTCATTCTCGACATTCGAGATCTGAGGAATGTCCTGCACCTCCTCCTCTACTAAAGAAATATTATTTGGCGCCGGTGCTCCAAACAATTTCTTATAGAATTCAGTAATATAGACCTTTAGATTATCTTCACCAACAATGGTTCCTTGTTTTTGCTTTAACTGGAAAATTTTCTTTTTTCGATGCTTCCCATTTGCAATCAAGTGATAGTATCTCGTATTATTCTCCCCTTCTTGAATATGTTTAACTTTCTCTCTTTGAGCCCACTTAAACTCCTCTTCTTTTCTGAATTTATTTAGATTATCATTTGCATTTTTTAGAATTTCCCTTTGCACTAGTAGAAACAAGGCCTTTTGCACCGGTTCGAAAAGGCCATATGCACTGGATTGCGAACCGATGCAAAAGCCCCCCCCCCCCTCTTTTGCACCGGTTCAGTTACGAACCGGTGCTAAAGGGGCACCACGTGGCCCGCTGTGGAGCGCCCGGGGGAGGACCTTTAGCACCGGTTCGTAATACGAACCGGTGCTAAAGGGTTGTGCCACGGCAGAAAATTACACTAAAACGCTACCACGGCAGAGTCTGCCTCCATTCGAGAAACACGTTATAATGCAGTCGACACATATATATAGGAAACCATTATATTACATATATCGATCGAAGTGACATACGTTCATGCATATATGTATGTCTACATCAACTTTCAAAATAATTTATATTCAATATTGGATGACGGGCACATAATTTTCTCCATCTGGAGCTATGACTTGCTCAGGTAAGAATCCCGCCAGTTCTTCTTGAATTGCTCGTACACGCTCGGTTACTAGAAGACCGTCCCGCAACCGTTGGATCTAATAATTTCAAGAAGGTACGGTGGTCAGTATATATATATATGTGTGTGTATGTGAATGAAACACAAGGTGATAAAATAAAGTCATGAATGTTGTTTACGTGCATCAAGTTGTTCCAAAATTTTTGTCACATGGTGGGTATTCTGGCAAATGAACTCGCAAACGTAGAACCCGCAAAAATTATTCCCGTCCTCTTGCCTCAAGCACTTTACGAGAACAAAGTTCAATCAAAATAATAACCAGGGATGATAATAATGGTATTGAAACTAGAATCAGAGAGATGCACGGCCTAGCTAGTAGTACTTACCGGTACAGGTTTTATTCGAAGCTCTTTATTCCGTAAACCCGGAGCCTTGTTGGTGAACCGTTTCCAAGCCCTCTGGAGGATATCAGCCATGTCCCCCATGCCGCAAGGGGTTTAATCTTCGAGTCCATGACTTCTACTACTTCAGTGTCAGGTTCAATGACTAGCATGATGTAGTGAAACCTGCGGACATATATATGCATAACTCATCAATTACACTTAACACATGGAGTAAGCAAAAAAGATTTAATGTGTAAAGACATTAACACTCACACGAAGTTGTAAGGAAATAGTATTGCCCTTTTGTATGGGTTTTTCCTTAAGGCATATACCAAGTTATTCTCCATGTCCGTGGGAGAGTTGTTGACAGTATACTCATTCACGGTATATGGATCAATGAACCCAATATCATAAATTTGCCCAAGTTTGCATTCGCGGATCTTCATTCTGCATAATATAGTGATAGTATAGTTATATGCATGCAATGGACGAGCCACGGTAGAGACTTAATTACATAAATAATACTTACAGACAATAGACACTCAGCAGAGATTTGCCGAGGGCGTCTTGATTGAATAACTGAAATAATTCAGAAAATTCGATGTTCATCACGTCAGTTCGCCCGTAGTGCTCATCTTTGATTACCACCATGATCCAGTTCTGACCGTTCTTACATGCATCCAAGTACCAATTATGTAGTCTTCGCAGTTGTGTTGATAGATGAGGCAACTCCTCAACTCTAACAAGAGGTTGCTCGTACTTGTACTGGTATGCTATTTGGACATCACCCGTGAACATGAATTCGATGCGGCTTAAGTACTCAGGAATACTCATATCGTTCGCATCTGCCTCGTCTTTATATAGTGCTACCATCTTCGGATCAAGGCAGTCTATGATATCAGGATACACTTGGAGCGGGGGGCACGAGTTTTTCTGGGTTCCAAGCTGGGGAACTGGTTTCCCTTGTACCTTAATTTTTTCCCGCCGCTCTTTTGCTAGCACATTTGACTTGCGAATAGACCGGTCATAGTTCGATGAAAGACTTGGCCTAGGTTGATGAAGGTACTTCAGCATCTTCAACTTTTTTTCCTTGGGTATAGGTGGCTCGGGCTCAGGCTGGGGCTTTTTCTTGCCAAACATGGATTTCATGTGTTGTTCCTTTGCGATCTTGTCATTTTCCTCATTTGTATAGTCATAAGGTCTCTTGGGAGGAACCTTAGGTAGTCTTGGGAGGGGCTCTTGTTTGCGTTTCGGTGATCGGTTACGACTTATTGCCGGAGCGCTCCGCTTTGTGCTCTTAGACTGAGTGGTGGGCTGCGGCGGCGGAGAAGGCTCACGCGGATGCGGAGAAGGCTCACGCCGAGGCGGAGAAGGCTCATGCGTCGGCGGAGAAGGCTCATGCCGAGGCGGAGAAGGCTCACGCCGAGGCGGAGAAGGCCCACGCGCCGGTGGAGAAGGTTGGCGCGATGGAGACGGCTGACGCACTGGAGATGGCGCCGTCCAACCCGGAATCACAATGAATTCCTTTCGCCATAGAACTGTAGTGTTCTTGGCTTCTCCCAGCTCTAGCAAATCCCCTTCGCCGGCAGGGTGGTCATGCTTCAGCGGCCCATACCCATCCATAACTTGATCCACCCCGGCAACAGCGTAGCCATGTGGAACCGGTTTGAAGTGTTATCTTTGATCAGGTACTGGCGGTAAGACATAGCCGATCGCCGCCTTGACCGTTAAGTAGCCCATCACTTTGACATGTTGCTCACAAGGTGTCGACTATGTGATATGATCCACAGGGTAGAGAGGAGCCATCTGCGGATCCACAGGGGAGAGAGGAGCCATTGGTGGATCCACAGGGTAGTGAGGAGCCATCTGCGGATCCACATCTGCGTCATCACCTGACAGCTCCGTGGAAGCCACACTGCTTTTCCTCTGAGATCTCTGGCCGCTAGCATCGAATGCAGATTCTTCTATCTGCGGATTAGCTTGAGGTTGGGTGACCATTTGGGAGCCTGATGACATTATCTGCCTCACTTGCTCCTCTAGCTTAGCAACGCGTTCTTGAACCACATCCTTTTTCCTCTGACGGCTTCTATCGGGATATTTCTTCATTTCTGCAGGAAACCCAATACACCACGGCTTGCCACCTGATATGGTTCGTGTTCGTCCTGGGTGTTCAGGATTCCCAAGGGCGCGTGCGAGCTGGTCCTTCTCTTTTTCGGGACAGAACTTCCCTCTTCAACTTCCTTTGCAACATTTCTAAAGGCTTCGATGGGAAGTGGCTTTTTCTTATGTCTTGGAGTATATATATATAGTTCCCTTGTGCGTTTAACGTGCCCCCATGCGCGTCAAACCAATCCCTTGACCGCTGGTTCCATTTCTGTACCTCTGGCTGGATCTCCTTTTCAATTAGGTCGTTCTCCCATTTCTCCCACTTAGGCCTGCTAGCCTTGTAGCCTCCTCGCCCCATGGTATGGAAGTACATCTTATTAGCAACATTTTTCTTATTGGTCTCTGACCTTGTCTTTGACCTCTTCGATGTCTTGTACTTCACAAATTCCTCCCAATGGTCTTTTATCTTCTCATAGGGGCCATTGAAATCCGGAGTCTTACTTTCCTTGACAAAGAAGTTGTCCAATTTCTTCTTGTAGTCGTTGAACTATAATGCCATCTTCTTAAGAGCCCACTTCTTGAATCTTCGTTGTACGCTATTCAGCTCGGGATCCTCAGGGTCTCGCCTGTCATTCTCACAATCAGAGCCAGCTGGCTCCGGTAAGATGAAATTTATCAGGAGCTTCCTAAACATCAGATTTTTGGATCTCGTGTCAACATAAGTAACTCCTTCGTCCCCCTTTGCAGGTTTCTTCCATTCTTGAGTGGTGATCAGGATCGTGTTCCTAACAATAACTCTACATTGACTTACAAACTTTTTTGCGTGAGCTTTCGGAGAAATCGGTTCGCCATCTACAGCGATTTCCGTGATGGTGCACCTTTCATGGTCTTCCATCTTTCTGGCCGCGCCTCGTTTAGTTCTGCCAGTAGAGTTTGTTGATCGGGAGGTCTAAACGAAGAAACAATGTTAATATTGGTATATGCAAAAAATCTGGAGGCTTGGTTAATTGATATATATATATATATATATATATACACCTCGGCGCCGTGAGCTTCTCCCTCGGAGTCGTCACCTTCTCCCTCAACGGAGCGATCTCCACGGTGGTCTTGCTCATCTCCCTCATCGGAGCGATCTCCATGGGTTCGCTCATCTCCCTCGCTGGATTGGTTTAGGTAAATAGAGGTGATATCGTCATCATCACAGATAATCTCCTCGACGGTGTATTCTTTTTCTAGGTCCTGTTCCATAGTTTCTGCAAAGACTGACAAGTTATTCTAATGTTATAAACAGAACGAAGCAGTAATTAAGAATAATGCTCAATACATGATCAAATATTAGAGTTACACATATATGTAGGTACTAATTAAGGATAATGCTGAATACATAATCAAAGATCTGAGTTACACATATAGCTCCATTTTTTATTTAACCCTAATACATCACTAGAACCTCTCAACGGCGCCGACCGGGTCCTGAGCCGCGCCAGCCGAACACCCAAAGCCATGGAACAACAACAGGATCATAGCTAATGTGAGATCCCTGCATAACTAACCATCCGCCCGTATACCTGGTGTCTAACGCATACAGGTACCGGCGAACGTGCTCGTCCTCCTCTCTAATACGTTGAGCTACCACCTCCTGCGGCGCTGGCTTCCTCTGAAACGACCGTGGCCCACGCGACCTCCACCAGAGAATACCCGGGTCGACGACGGGACCCGGATTCCGCACCAAGGTACGCGTACCGGAAGATAACACCTCCCAGTCCCGGACCGACACCATCTCCCGCATCTGATCTAGAATGGTACTAGCTCCAGGACGCGGCGGGCACGACATCTTATGCAAACTAACAAATATAATATTAAAAAATTGTAACTTTGTAACCATGAAATTGGATATTTTGTAGAGTTCAGATAATATAAAGTTGTGTACATCAATAAAAATAGCATGTATGTAGTACAATGTGACGAAATAGGTAAAGTACCAACGAAATATAGAAAGTTTTCTAACTAAAAGTTTTCTAACTAAATTCCACCCGCGGGTACCCGACGGATACCCAGGACCCCACATGTCAGTCAAACATACCCTCCAATATAAAGAAAAAACCCTAGTCTATCCCGCTCGACCCCATTCCTCTTTCCCCTCACTCCAGCCGCCGCTCACATCTTATCCCAAATCGCGTGAGTGGTAGAAAACCATCAACTCCATCGAGCCATCTAGGCCTCTACTCATACCGGCCGCCGCCGGCGCACACCTCCACCTAGCCGTCACCGCACCTCCATTTGCTAGTTTCCTTCGTCAAGGAAGCACAAGCTCGACTCTGTCATCAGATCGAGCGTTCGCCGGCAACGGAGGACGAGCAAATGGCCCCGCATCGACACCAGCGTAACACCACGTCACCTCATCCCCACTGCCGCAAACCGCGTCACCTCATTGCCGGCATCGCACCGCATCATCTCGTCACCGGCACCGTCCCGCATCACTACTATCTAACTAAATTGATCTAACTAATTTCATCTAACTAATTTCATCTAACTAAATTGATCTAACTAATTAAAAAAATTTATCTTACTAAATTGATCTAACTAATTAAAACAAAAAAAATAAAAAAGAGGAACTTTAGGGCGGCCGGCGCCTCACCTTTCTTGTCGGCGGCCGGGCCAGAGAAGAAGGCGGCGCCGGCGGTGGTGGGCGCCGGCGACACGCGCGGGCACGTCTGTGAGGAGGAGGCTGGGCGGCCTCGATTGCGAGGAGGAGGCTGGGCGGCGGTGTCTGCGCGGGCGCGAGCGGAGGCGGCGCACGCGGACGAGCGCGGAGGAGGCGGCGGTGCGGGAGGCGGCCGGATGGCATCGGCGCGGCACAGTTCTGTTTCCTCGCGCGATTGTTGAATTGGGGAAGAAGGGGTGGGCGCGCGAGAAGTTATACTGCGGGCCTTTTGCACCGGTTCGTGGCTAGAACCGGTGCACAAGACCCTTCTGCACCGGTTCCAGCCACGAACCGGTGCAAAAGGCCTATTTTTTGGCTGCCTTTTGGGGTTTTCCCGCCTTTTTTCGGTGTTTCGCGCGGGATAGGCTCCCGCCATGACGACGCGCGGGATAGTTCCCGCCACGACGCTGCGCGGGATATTTTCCCGCCACGATGCCGCGTGGGATAGTTTCCTCCACATGTCGCCGGGCGGGATATTTTCCCGCCACGACGCTGCGCGGGATAGTTTCCGCCACACGTCGCCGCGCGGGATATTTTCCTGCCACGACGCCGCGTGGGATAGTTTCCGCCACACGTCACCGTGCGGGATATTTTCCCGCCACGACGCCGCGCGGGATAGGTTCCCGCCACGACACCGCGCGGGATAGTTTCCTGCCACGACACCGCGCGGGATATTTTCCCGCCACACGACGCCGCGCGGGATATTTTCCCGCCATATGACGTCACGTGGGATATTTCCCACCACGCGACGCAGCGCGGAGATTTCCCGCCTACACGCCCTCTATAAGTAGTATGTCCCCGTCTCTCCCACTTCACTCATCACCGAACCCTAGCCCATTTCACAATGCCCCCAAAGCCGCACCCTCCGCCGCTGGAGGTGGACCCGCAGCTCGCGGAGATAGACGAGTGGGAGGAGCTGCAGCGGTAGGAGGCGGAAGCTAGGAGGGCAGCACCGGATGAGGTGGACCCGCGGCTCGCGGAGATAGAGGAGTTGGAGGAGGCGGCGCTAGCGGCTACCATTGAAGCATTTGAGAGGCAGAGTCTCCAGGAGCTGCATAAGCGGCCACGTGTGGCGGATCTGGATAGTGAGGAGATGCATAAGCGTCATCGTGAGGAGGAGCTGCAGCAGCAGCTGCAGCAGGAGGCGTCAGCCACGAGGGCAGCAGCGGATGCGCGGAAGAACTAGCTAGTAGAAGTTGTTATTTTAGTTTAAATTTAGTTAATGTTAAATTTCAAAAAAGTCGTTGTCGTTGTTTTAGTTTAAGTTTAGTTAATGTATCTTGTTAAATATCAATAAAGTCGTTGTCGTTAGTTTATATACCCCTTTTATCCCGGTTACTGGCTGGAACCGGTGCTAAAGATGGTGGATTAGTTTATACACCCCTTTTATCCCGGTTATTGGCTGGAACCGGTGCTAAAGATGGTGGATTAGTTTATATACCCTTTTATCCCGGTTCTTGGCTGGAACCGGTGCTAAAGATGGGGGGCTAAATCTGGGGGAGGCTTATCTGGTGTTTGCCTTATCTGGGGTGGCCTCATCTGGGGGGAGGGGATTATCTGGAGGCACACACCGCTATATATAGCCCCTCCGGGGAGAGTAGAGAGAGCAAAGAGAGAAGAGGCAACGACCAAGAAGGAAAGAGCCTCTCCGGCAAAGTTTCTCGAAGATATCTTAGATGGCCGGCCGTCTTAGACATCTTCGGAAGCTTCGCCCGAGAACTCTTCCCGCAAGCAAGCTAGGAGTCCCGCTCGGAAGCTACTAGTATAAACCCAACAACCAGTAGCTCAGGGTAAGGAGGGGAGAGAGAGCTTCCCGGGAGCTGGTATATAACCCGACGACGGCGACCTCGAAGAAAAGAGCCTCTCCGGCGGAGTTTCTTGAAGATGTCTTAGATGGACGGCCATCTTAGACATCTTCGGAAGCTCCGCCCGAGAACTCTTCCCGCAAGCAGAGATAGGAGAGGCAACGACCATGAAGTTTTCCTTCTCATTGCGTGCTGTCATATTATGTGTCATAGTTGCAACGAAAAATAATAAACTTGGATAATTGCACACATCACAAAAAATCCTTCACAATATGAGCTATCGTGTTCGAGGTTTCATGGCATTTAGGTCAAACGACCAATGTTACTGATACATCACAAAAAATGCTTCACAATATGAGCTCAAGGTACAGGATAATAATACATTATGATTGCTTGGACCGTAACAATGGAGCATCTTCAGCATTTAACGCGATGGTTGGGTCAATGTTCACTGTGAAGGGCAGAATTTCAGCAAACTTATTATAATCTTCTGACATGTCTATCTTGTCCTCGACTCCCGCGATGGTTCTTTTCCCTGAAAGAACTATGTGACGCTTTGGCTCATCGGATGAGCTCGTTTTCTTATGTTTTCTTTCTTCGGTCTGGAGGACATGTCCTTCACATAGAAAACCTGAGCCACATCATTGGCTAGGACGAATGGTTCGTCTCTGTAACCAAGATTGTTGAGATCCACTGTTGTCATTCCGTACAGCTGGTCTAACTTTACCCCTTTTCCATCCAGCTTGATCCATTTGCACCGAAACAAAGGGATCTTAAAATAAGGTACATAGTCAAGTTCCCATATCTCCTCTATGTAACCATAATATGTGTCCTTTTCCCCACTGTTAGTGTTTGTTGCATCAATGCAGACACCACTGTTTTGGTTGGTGCTCTTTTTATCTTTGGCGAACATGTAGAAGGTATTTCCATTTATCTCGTACCCCTGGAAAGTCAGTACAATCGAAGATGGTGACCCGGCCAACAAGTACAACAGATCTCCAATATCGTTGTTATTAATGAGATGTGTTCGGAGCCAACCACCGAATGTCTACATATGTTTATGTGTAATCCAGTCTTCAGACTGCCCCGGATGTTGGGAGCGTACAATATTCTTGTGTTCAGTGATATATGGGGCCACCAAGGTGGAACTTTGTAGAACTGTGTAGTGTGCTTGAGTGAAAGAAATCCCGTCCCTACATATCATTGATTTCCTTCCTAGCGTGCCTTTTCCACTTAGTCGCCCCTCATGTCGCGATTCAGGAACACCAATCGACTTAAGGTCAGGAAAAAAGTCAACACAGAACTCAATGACCTCCTTTGTTCCATAGCCCTTGGAGATGCTTCCTTCTGGCCTAGCACGGTTATGAATATATTTCTTTAAAACCCCCATGAACCTCTCGAAGGGGAACATATTGTGTAGAAATACAAGACCGAGGATGGCAATCTCTTCGACAAGGTGAACCAGGAGATGCGTCATAATATTGAAGAAAGATGGTGGAAATACCAACTCAAAACTAACAAGACATTGCACCACATCCTTCTGTAACCTTGGAAGACTAGCTGGATCGATTACCTTCTGTGATATTGCATTGAGGAATGCACATAGCTTCACAATGGGTATTCAAACATTTTCCGGCAGAAGCCCCCTCAGTGCAACCGGAAGCAACTGCGTCATAATAATGTGGCAGTCATGCGACTTCAGGTTTTGGAATTTTTTCTTTGCCATATTTATAATCCCCTTTATATTTGATGAGAATCCAGACGACACTTTGATACTGTAAAGGACTTCAAAAAAGATTTCCTTCTCTGCTTTGGTAAGAGCGTAGCTGGCAGGACTTAAGCGACTCCCTGTATCCATCTTGTAATTATGTAGCAGGTTCACGCCGATCGAAGAGCGGACCTCTAGGATTTTCCAATAGGGTAGATCCTAAAATATAGATTTTTTCTTCCACATGGGTGCGTGTCCGGTAACGACGTCATTCAGAACAGATTGACCGCCAGGACCATTTCCAAAGATTACTTTTATGTCCTTGACCATATCAAGTGAAGCATCACCGGTACGGAGTTCAGGCTTCTCCCGGTGATCTGCCTCACCTCCGAAATGATTGCCTTTGTTTCTGACGGGGTGCCTCTTTGGAAGAAATTGATGATGCCCCAGGTACACAACCTTCTTACATTTATTCAAATATGCACCTTCGGTCTCATCTAAACAATGCGTGCATGCATTGTATCCCTTGTTTGTCTGTCTTGAAAGGTTACTAAGAGCAGGCCAATCATTGATGGTCACGAAAAGCAATGCTCGTAGGTTAAATGACTCATGTTTGTACTCATCCCATGCATGTACACCTGATTTGCTCCACAATTGTAAGTGTTCTTCAAATAATGGCCGTAGGTACACATCAATGTCGTTGCCGGGTTGCTTTGGGCCTTGGATGAGCACTGGCATCATAACGAACTTCCGCTTCATGCACAACCAAGGAGGAAGGTTATAGATACATAGAGTTACATGCCAGGTGCTATGACTGCAGCTCTGCTCCCCAAAAAGATTCATTCCATCTGTACTTAGACCAAACCTTAAGTTCCTCGCGTCATCTGCAAAGTCCGGGAACTCTCTATCAATTGTCCTCAACTACGACCCATCAGCGGGGTGTCTCAGCATCTTGTCTTTCTTACGGTCTTCTTTGTGCCATCGCAACAACCTGGCATGCTCTTTATTTCTGAATAAACATTTCAACCGTAGTATTATAGGAGCATACCACATAACCTTGGCAGGAACTGTAACACCCCAAATTTCAATAAAAAGAAAGTTAGAGAATTCCAGAAAGCAAAATTTCAAACCAACAAAAACTTTTCTTTTGCATATAGGACCATGCATAGGACTTGTGCATTTGAGTGATATGCCATGATGATTGTTACTACTTGTATTTGATATGCTCTAAAACCCTAGAGTGATCATAGGAAGATCACAAACCAAATAAATCAAAGAGGAAGAAATTCCATAAATTGCAAAATCCTAAAAACCCTCACATATGCTCTATGGCATTTTTTATAAATCTTGACCCTAGACCTATTTGGTCTTCACCATTTGTTGGATAATGTTATTAAACACCTACTACAACTTTTGGAATCAAGGTTTCACATTTCAAATAAATTTCAAACACATTTCCCACTCACATATGATAATGGCCAAATCTGCCAAATCTAGTCTGATCACCACTTTGAGCCCCTGCAATTCAATTCTCTCAAACCAATTCTTGCTAACTCTTTGCACCATTTCAAAGTCAACATCAAGGTGAACAACTTTGATGAAGATCACCCTGCCAAATTCATCCTTGATCAATAGCTATGCTCATCCAAAGTTGCAACATTTTAACAAGTGCAACAATCTCCACTTAGCCATTTTGGCCAATTCTTGAATTCCACTTTTTCCACCACCACCTCAAATCACCTCTGGTCATTTACAACTTATCTCAACACTCACATTTCAAAAACTTTCACCTTTTGAATTATTTCCATTTTGGATAATTTTGTAATTTCCAAAATTGAACACTATTTAGACACTATTTGCTATAGTGGTCTACACCTCTAACCTACATCAAACCTAGCCCATTTGGTCCCCTGGTTCCCTCTAACCCTCAATGACACATAGTGGAGCTAAGGAGGAGGGGATAGCTTGCATGGCATGGCCATGCCGGCCATGGCACCACCATGCCGCACCACCTCCTCTCTCCTTCATCGCCAACCCTGGCCACCCTGCCCTTGCCCTCCACCTCACTCTACTGGATCACCTAGCACCGGCCACGGTCGAGGAGGAGCTCGACACTGGCCAGACCAGCGCGCGCCCATGGCGGCCAGCATGCCGTGGACGTCGCACGAGAGCGCGCCACGGGCACCCTCTGGCCACGCGCCGCGCAGCTACCTCGAGCACGCCCTGGCCCCGCTTGCAACGCGTGGAGCACCGCAGTGACACCGCGACGCCGCCAGACACGCACCCAGCCCCAACCCGTGACCACCGTCGCCGTAGACGGGGAAGAAGATCCCGCCACTGCCGCCGCACGACATGGAAGCAACGCGAACTATTCTGACGCCGCCCGACCAAACTGTCGCCACCAACAGCATCGCCAGGAACCGCAGAACAGCGCCACGCCCTCGCCTAGCTCCCTAGCTCGCCGGAGACGCCGCGCCCATGTCGCCCGCATCACTGCCCCGCACCCCTTGCTCAATCCTATAAATAGAGCGTTCCCTGGACCAAACCAAGCACACCACCTCGCTCCCCACCTCTCACCGCTTCTCCACCACCACTCCACTCACTCGATCGTCGCCGGAGCAAGGCCAATTGCAAGATCGGAGCCGCGGAAGCCCTGGAGAAATCGCCATTGATCCAGGCCACCTCGAGCTCCGCCACTGCTACCAGCTGCTTCGCCGTCGTCCACATCTACCTCGCGCACACTGCCATACCTTGCTGGAGCCGCGGTGAGCTCTCCGACCCCCTACCCTCGCCGCCAACCTCCCTGCCTCTCGCCGGAGAAGACGACGCACCAGCGCCGTCCGATCCCCTTCTAATCCTACGCCCCACATTAAAACGTACCGTTTCGGGTTAGATGAGCCGCTGACAGGCGGACCCCACCCTGTCAGGCAGCCCGCGCGTCCGTGGACCGTGGTGGGCTGGCTCGGGCCGTTTTCAAATCGTTTGGCCCAATAGCTTTTCCCGCCGGCCCTTTAATTCAAACCTAGTTTAATTAATCCAAATGAATTTGAATACTGCCCAAACTTTGAAATTCAACCATTTCAAATTGGCTAAACCAAATTTAGTAAATTTTATATTGTCAGAAAGCCACTGAAATTCTCTACAACATGCCACTGGCCTCATGGTCAATTTCTTTGTAGAATTAATGTGATAAAAATAACAAGGCAGGGACTTTTCCCTATTCAAATAATTCTCAAAAATCAACCAAAATAGATATTAAGTTACTTCCAACTCTAATAGCTCACATTTGACTTACACTAATTGTTTATGCAATAAAATGGTGTGGTCACTCTGCATGATCATGCCATGGTTTAATGAATGGATATTATGGCTAGTTTAACTAGTTGATACTATCCAAAACTATTAAGATAAATGGTGTGAAGTCTTACACTTCATTTAAACTTGTCTCACATGGATTCATGGGATGTTTGGACCCCTGGTTCCAAACTCTCTTATATGGATTACTTGAGATTTAAATTAAAGGTAGTGTTGTTTAAATGGTATGAGGTGATCCACCTCATTTAAATCATTTTCCCAAATGATGATGATGAACATTTGACTTAGGTCAATATGAGTTCATCCATGATTGTTGGAGAAATTAAATCTTAAGAAGATTTCAATGAGAGGAAGTTATTTCTCAAGAACCCTATGGAAACTATCATTTACATATGGAATACAAATTCTATTTAAGTCCCACAACCCATGCACCCTAGTTTATTTATTTTGTGTGCATAGAGTAGTTTGTGTGTTTATTTGTGATGTGTGGAATAGCCATTGAATTAGTGAGTCATAATACTCGTATTCAAATTTAGACGGTAGCACCGGAGAGTACGCCGAAGAAGAAGGTTGCTACCAGGAGGAAGAGGAGGAACAGTTTGAGAACTACCAAGGCAAGCTAAATTACTATGCAAGCTACTACCAGTGCAAGCTTTTATTCTTGCAAGGTGCAAAGCCCCTTGGGGCAAGGTACCATGTTCTTACCTTTTCTTATATGAACCCATCCCAAGTTTTTACTTTACAAGTTGTTACTTGTTTTCTAAATGAGTTACCTTTATAGTTAACTTTGGTCAGAGTACAAGTTGATTACTAGAGTAGTGAGTTAGTCTTCCCCAAGCAAAGCAAGTTAGCACCCCTCATGAATTAGAGCTAGTGCTAATGAATTAAAACTTGACTACTCTAGCTGGGAACAATGTGAATTTTGAAAGGATTTTTTAAACCTTGGAATGAAGATGCATTCCATTGAATGATTTTTGAAGGTGAATATGACCAAGAGAAGATGGTGATTTTTGATAAAACATGATGTTGGTTTGAATGCGATACCTTTCCAATTATCAAGTACCCCCACAATACCTGATTATGGGTAGGGCTTAACTGGAAGTTTATGCGTCTTAGTATGGGTTCCCTCTAAACAAGCGTCATCGGGGTTATGCCGAAAGCTGCCTCTACCACAAAAGAAACGATACAATATGATGCGAAATGAGGTGAATGTCCGGCCCAAGCCCTGTGCAGTTCCCAGGCTGACTGTCTGTCTTCACTGGGAGGCCAAGCTCATGGGGAGAGGTGCTCATACTAGGATTTGTAAGTGAAAGGTTATGGTTGATGATCCGCGTACTGTGTTACGATGATTCGGGGAAATCCCGACGGATGAAATCAAATGTTGTGGCACAAGTGTGCAACCTCTGCAGAGTGTAAACCTATTCGAATAGCCGCGTCCACGGTTACGGACGGTTGGAAAGGCCATACAGTTTCCGATGTCATATCTTTGAAAATGATGTTGAAAAGGATGATGGTGAAATGACTTGTGGTGGATTGAATTGAAATCACCACTTGAATGGTGGGAATGACACTAATGTTCCCACTTGAGTTAGTTAGCACTTGAGTAAGCTTTTTCTCAAAACTTTGTGAAATAAAACTAGCTTTATGCAAAGAAACTAGAGCTTAGCAAACCCTACTAGAATGTCTAGCACTTACATTAGTATTAGTTTGCGAGTACTCATCGTACTCACGGCTTTGTCCCTGGCTATTCAAATGGCCAGAGTATGAAGACAACCAAGGAGATGACCAGCAGGACGCCTACGACAACTAAGCGCCTTCCGACGTCAAGCGTTGGCCTGTGGACTAGAGAGTCCTTGTATCTTACGCTTCCGCTATGTTGAACTATGAACTTGTGTTTGTTCGTTGATCAATAGATCAATTATTCGTGTAATATGGATCATGTGATTCCAATTTGTAAGACTTATGGTTTGTAATGAATGATGACTGTGATACTTAACTATTATGCCTCGCAACAACAATATTCCTGGGATTGCGATGTATGACATAATAGGCATTCGGACTTAAAAATCCGGGTGTTGACAAGTTGGTATCAGAGCCATTGTTTGACCTTAGAAGGCCTTAGTTAGAATGGGCGTTCTGAAAAACTTAACTTGGAAATCAAATGGAAGAACTTATTTGTGAAAATTTACTACCCTCTTATCTTTGAGACTTTGCCAAAATTTGAGGAATCATGTTCTATCTTATTTGAATCAACTTAAAACTTTGTCACACCTTGCACTCTCTAACTTACTCATCCAATTCTCTTTCAGATGGAGCCGAATGAACCCATCAACACCAAGTTTTATCAGCTTGGGAACGGAGGAAGCTTGATCTTTGAGCACGACCTCAACGCCGTCTCTGACTTCCTTGGGCGCCCACACCCCGAGTTTCACGGGGTTCAGCTGGACGACACGCCCGGAGGAGAGTTGCAGTGGGTGATCACTGCCGACTTGAGGGGCAAGATGGAGCCTCCCACCTCGGAGAGGATCCTCTTCTCCTTCCGCGAGAGCAACTGGCTCGACGGACTCGCACGTGGCCTACAGGAGGCACTTGCACGCCTCTGTGGACAGAACGTGGTGCGCATCCTCGCCTCTCGCTACGCCCACCTTGTGAGGCGTGATGCTGCGGGAGTGCCCATGGAGCTGCAGCCGCACCCGGAGTTGAGGCACCATGCTGAGCACCTGGACTTCATGCTCTACCAGACTCAGAGGGACCTCGACGCCACTCGCGCTTACGCGAACCAGACCCATGCTCACATCACCGAGCAGGGTGAGGCGATCAAGCTACTCAACAACGACCGCAAGAGCCTTCGCCAGCAGCGTGCCAAGAAGGACGCTACGATTTGCCGCCTTCGCGCCCGGATCGCGTCACTTGAGGCCACTGTCAAGGCCCAGGAGGATCAGATTCGTCAGCTGGAGGATGAAGATGGAGGCATCGACATTCGAGGAGGAGACGCTTTTCTGAGCGATGACGACGACTTTGAGGAGGACGAGAACACCGAGGAGGAGGACTACGAGTTCCTGGAGGCAGGACCCGATGACTACGTCCCGATTGATATCGATGATGAGGAGTAGTTGCACTAGTTCACTTATAGTAGGTGTGAGTTGTATCCCGTCCTTTGTATCGTAGCTTGAGAATGGTTCTTAAAACCATTGGAGTATGTGTGTAGTTTGTACTATGTGTTGCATGAATGAATGAATGATATGTTTGTCATGAAAAGATTACAAGTTTTCAAATGCTTTTAAAACTTAACCAAAATGAACCATAGAATGTTCCCTCTTATCTCATGATCTTCTACATCTTCAGATGGCCCCTCCGAATCGCACCAACGACGCGATGCTGCAACTTCTGCAAACCATGCTTGCAGACCGGGAAACCGAAAGAGCCGAGCGCCAAGCCAACCTCATCGCCTTGCAGAACATCGCCAACCAAGGCCATGGAAATCATGACCACCCCGGATCCAAGCTCAAGAACTTCCAAAACACCAACCCTCCTGTGTTTAGCAAGACCGAGGAGCTCCTCGACACCGACGATTGGCACCAGACTATGGAGAACAATCTGGAAGTAGCTGGAGTGGAAGCCAACGAGAAAGTGTTGTTCGCCACTCACTATCTCGCTGGACCAGCTCGCGCTTGGTGGACAAGCACCCGTGCCATGAACGGAGGTCAATTCATGACTTGGGAAGATTTCAAACTCAAATTCAGCAAGTACCATGTACCCCCGGGTCTTATCAAGAAGATGAGGGATGAATTCCGTGAGCTGAAACAAGGTCGCATGACGGTGGTTGAATACCGCGACAAGTTTCTCACTTTGTCAAGGTATGCCCCTGATGAGACCGACACCGTTGAGAAGAGGAAGGAGAGATTCCTGAACGGACTGCATGATGAGATGCAGACTGTCCTCGTCAACATTCCCTTCGCCGACCTCGAAGCCCTTGTTGACTCCGCCATCCAGATGGAGGGCAAGTTAAACCAAGCCAATGAGAACCGCAAGCGCCGCATGGCAAGTCAGAGTGGATCAAGCCACCCCCAGAAGTTTCGCCCTAGCTCAAGCGGAGGTTTCACTCCGAGGCACAACAAACCCCCGATGCAGAACTCTCGCCCCGGTTATCAGAACCGGAGTGGAGGAAACCCCAAGCCGGGAGGCTACAACAACAACTACAACAACAACAACTACAATCGCGCTCCACCCCGAGCCCCTAACAACACCAACACCAACATCACCACCACCCCCAGAACTGGAAGCAATGCCATTCCCGTTGCGAACAAGCAGGACAAGAGCACTATCACTTGCTACGAGTGTGGTGTAGTGGGACACTACTCCAACGAGTGCCCCAAGCGTCTTGCCAAGCTCGCCGGCAACACCGCTGCCCCTGCACAGCAGCAACGCCGTGTCTCCACCGGCAAGAAGTTCGTCCCCAACAACCCCAACAACCACAACGGCCGCCTCTACCACATGAACGCCGAAGAAGCCCAGGAAGCACCAGATGTTGTGCTGGGTATGTTTTCTGTCAACCACACCCCTGCTAGAGTGTTGTTTGATTCCGGAGCATCTCATTCCTTTGTCACCGAAGATTTTGCATCAACAAGTAAAATTCAACCCCTCAGTTTGAAGCATGTTATGATAGTTCAAATCCCCGGATCAACCACCAAAGCCAGAAAATTTTGCAAAAATGTGCCTATCAAAATCCATGATGTAGATTTCTTTGCAAATCTAATCATACTTGGAACCAAAGGTTTGGAAGTTGTCCTAGGAATGGACTGGATGTCCAAGCACAATGGATTGATAGACTGCGCCAAGAAAGCCATAACCATGACTAGCAGCACCGGTATCGTAGTTGAGCACGTCTCCGAAAAACTACCCAGAAAATTCACCTGCAACCAAAGTGTATCCAAGCCAACTCTGGATCAAATCAGGGTCGTTCGTCGCTACCCTGATGTGTTTCCAGATGATCTACCCGGTATGCCCCCGGATCGGGATATCGAGTTTATCATCGAGTTAATCCCCGGAACTGGACCCATCGCCCAGAGAGCCTACAGCATGAACGCAGCCGAACTTGTGGAGCTGAAGAAGCAAATAGATGACATGTTAGCCAAAGGTTTGATTAGACCAAGTGCATCCCCCTGGAGATCCCCTGTCTTGTTCGTCGACAAGAAGGATGGTGCAAATCGTTTATGCACGGACTATCGTAAACTTAACGATGTCACCATCAAAAACAAATACCCCCTACCCAAGATAGAAGATTTGTTTGACCAACTCACCGGATCCCGAGTTTTCTCCAAGATTGATCTTAGAACTGGATACCACCAACTGAAGATCCGAGCCACCGACATTCCAAAAACTGCCTTTACCACCAGATATGGGTTGTATGAGTACAATGTCATGTCGTTTGGACTGACCAATGCCCCCGCTTATTTCATGAATCTCATGAATAAGATCTTCATGAACTTTTTGGACAAGTTTGTTGTTGTGTTCATCGACGACATCCTCGTCTACTCCAAGTCCGAAGAGGAACATGAACAGCATTTGGAGATTGTCCTAGAAACCCTTAGACAGCACAAATTGTATGCCAAGTTTAGCAAGTGTGAGTTTTGGCTGGAAGAAGTTGGATTCCTCGGACACATCTTGTCTGCAGGAGGAATTGCCGTAGATCCCGCCAAGATCAAAACTGTTATGGAATGGAAAGCCCCAACCACACAAACCGAGGTCCGCGCTTTTCTTGGATTAGCCGGATATTACCGCAGATTTGTAGAAGGTTTTTCGAGCATCGCTCGACCAATGACCCAACTGCTGAAAAAGGACAGAAAGTTTGAGTGGACCGACAAATGTGAAGAGAGCTTTCAGCAGCTCAAGAGTAGACTGACCACAGCCCCAATCCTGATCATGCCAGATATCGCAAAGCCCTTTGACGTATATTGCGACGCCTCCAAGACTGGACTTGGATGCGTGCTTATGCAAGAAGGCAAGGTTGTATCCTACCTTTCAAGACAACTCAAGCAGCATGAACAGAATTACCCCACCCATGACCTCGAGCTTGCAGCCGTGGTCTTAGCCCTGAAAGTTTGGCGTCATTACCTCATGGGTAATCGATGCGAGATCTACTCCGACCACAAAAGCCTCAAATATATTTTCACCCAGAAAGAGTTAAACATGAGACAACGCCGATGGATCGAATTGATCAAGGATTACGACATGGAGATTCACTACCACCCCAGCAAGGCCAATGTGGTAGCGGATGCTTTGAGTCGACTGCCGTGTCAGTTGAACTCCATGCTCGCAACCGAACAGCCCAGTTTGCACCAGGAGTTTGAACAGTTCAGACTTGAACTGGTGAGTGAAGGATTCTTAGCCAGCATAGAACTGCAACCCACCTTGGTTGGTCAGATCAAGGAAGCCCAGAAGGACAACGCTAGCATTGACGGAATCAAGAAACAGATAGCCGAAGGAAAAGCCCCCGGATTCACCGTAGACGAAGCCGGAGTGCTTTGGTACAAAGAACGTCTCTGCGTACCATCGGACTCTGACTTGAAACAAGTCATCTTGCAAGAAGCCCATGACACCCTTTACTCAATCCACCCCGGAGGTACCAAGATGTACCAGGACCTAAAGGAACAATTTTGGTGGCACGGAATGAAGAGAGAGATCGGTAGCTACATCGCTAAGTGTGACATCTGTCAGAGAGTCAAGGCAGAACACCAAAGACCCGCCAGACTATTGCAACCCCTTCAGATTCCAGAATGGAAATGGGACTCCGTAGGAATGGACTTTATCACCGGACTGCCCAAATCCAGCAAAGGCAATGATTCCATATGGGTAGTGGTCGATAGATTGACCAAAGTCGCCCATTTCATCGCCGTCAAAACCACCTATCAAGGCCCCAAGTTAGCTGAACTCTACATCTCCAGAATAGTCGCTTTGCACGGCACCCCCAAATCGATAGTGTCAGATAGAGGATCCCAGTTCACCTCAAGGTTCTGGCAGAAAGTGCATGAAGGACTAGGCACTCGCCTAAATTTTAGCACCGCCTATCACCCTCAGACCGACGGACAGACTGAGAGAGTAAACCAGATACTAGAAGACATGCTTAGAGCATGCGTACTGGAATACGGATCCAAATGGGAAGACTGCCTACCTTACGCAGAATTCTCTTACAACAATAGTTATCAAGCCAGCCTACAGATGGCCCCCTTTGAAGCCTTGTACGGAAGGAAGTGCCGTACCCCCCTGAACTGGTCAGAAGTCGGAGAGAGTCAAGTTTTCGGCCCAGATGTTCTTCGTGAAGCCGAAGAGAAGGTTCACAAGATCCGCGAGTACCTCAAGACTGCGCAATCCAGACAGAAGAGCTACGCCGACAAGAGACGTCGGGAGATGACCTTTGAGATCGGAGATTTCGTCTATCTCAAAGTATCCCCCTTGAAAGGGATGCAAAGGTTTCAGCTGAAAGGAAAGCTTGCACCTCGCTATGTGGGACCTTTCCAAGTCCTCAGCCGCCGAGGTGAAGTATCTTATCAACTGGAGTTGCCTGAAGAAATGTCGGCTGTGCACGACGTTTTTCACATCTCACTTCTCCGGAAATGTCTTGAAGTCCCTGAGAAGACCGAAGTGTTCAAGAACATCGATCACCGATCAGTGGATATCAACAAGGATCTGACTTACCGTGAAGTGCCGATTCGCGTCCTGGAAGAAGCTTACCGAACCACCCGCACCCGAAGCATCAAGTTTCTGAAGATCCAATGGAGCAATCATACCGAGGATGAAGCCACCTGGGAACGCGAAGACTTCATGAAGAAGGAATACCCAGATCTCTTTAGTACCTAACTTTCTTTTCGATCTCGGGACGAGATCTTTTGTAAGGGGGAAGGGTTTGTAACACCCCAAATTTCAATAAAAAGAAAGTTAGAGAATTCCAGAAAGCAAAATTTCAAACCAACAAAAACTTTTCTTTTGCATATAGGACCATGCATAGGTGTTGATCGCCAAAACCCACCGGCGGGCAGCGGCCTGTCAACACGGTAGAGCCGGGAAGAGCCTAGAGCTGCGGCTGGCTGAGACCCCTCCGAGCGACGGCCCGCAATGCTCTTCTGGTCACACGCGGCGATGCGAAGTGCAAGGGCGTGCCACCTGACCTATACCTGGTCAGGAAGGTGATGGGGATGCCTCGCTTAGTTCCTGCATGGCATACACGTAAACATTAAATCAGAGCCTCGATCGGCTCTCAGGCTATCCTGTGAATCGGCTCAAAGAGCCGATCCACCCATGATCCGTACGGGGTGCACGAATACCTGGTGATCCTGCTTGATCAAGATAAAGCTAATGAGATCTACGACGATTTAGGGTTTTCACCGCATAATCGGATCATCCTACTCCAGGTTGGGCCTCGCGGCCACGCACGGTGCTCGTAAGCCGATCCTAAACAAGGCCACACAACCAACGTGACGTTGATCATCGGAACATCCTGTTTAGGACTTGCGAACGCCACCCTACGTGCCACTGGATCCTCCCCCCCTTCGTAAGGCCTAACTATTGCAGATATTAAACTAATCCTTGCGGAGCAAGGAGCAATCATAACGGATCAGATCTACTAGATGATGAACAAGCAGGGTGCCGCCCCCACGCCTGAGATAGGCGTGAGGGCGGCTAGACATGCGAGGGTTGCACTACGTAAGCATGTTTATACGAAGAGCTATGCTAACCCTAACACATCTATGATAACTACGTTGCCCGCCATCAAAGACGCTTCAGTACGGGCAACGCATGAACAACGTGGGGCTTGTGCTGCCTAGATCGCAAGATGCGATCTAGGCAGCATGTCGCTTACCTGATTGAAACCCTCGAGACGAAGGAGTTGGCGATGCGCCGAGATTGGTTTGTTTTTGGGGTGAACGTTGTGTTGTTGTTTATTCCACAAACCCTAGATACATATTTATAGTCCAGCGGACTTTCTAATTCGGACGTGCACCTAACCGTGCACGAGTAAAACTCTAACTTTTAATCTAAAGATACGATCCACTAAATTACAGATACAATGGGCAATTCAGCCCAACTTCGTGCATAAGGCCAATTCTTGTTTTTCCTTCCATGTATATCTTCAAGTCTTTCTCAATCGTGGCCCACCTCCGACTCGGTCAAATTCTGGTGATAACACATGCCCCCCTGGTTTTGGAATTGGTAATTCCAAAATCACTCTGTTTTCCTTCGTCGGGTCATGTCGTGGCAGAACCGTCGCAGTATCCTTCATCATGATGCCCTGCCTCCTCAACTTCTCCGCGTGATCTGGCAGTTTTTTTTTTTCTTAGGCACCACTTCCTCGGAAACTGCTGTGGCATTGAATTTCCACTATATCTCCTTTTATTTAACCGCTACGCACAGTTCTCCTCCGTATCTCCATCGCACTAGCACTCCAAAAGCCCTCCTGCCACCATGTCTTCTTCCTCCTCTGCTCCATCGGGTCCTTCCAGCCAGTCCTCCGCATCCCGTGAGCCGACGCCGGAGTATAATCCGGCAGAGGTCCATGCAGCGAACATCCGCCGCGCCATTGCGGCCGGGGAGGAGTCAGACCACGACTTCTCCATCTGGTCCGAGGACGACCAGTCCTCGACGGACGGGGAGAGCGACCTCCGCTTCCTCGCCGTTGGGGCAACGGAGGAGGAGAGCGACGACGACAGCTTCTCCTGCGACTTCACCTCTTCCGGGGAGGAGGAGGAGCAGGAAGAGGAGGAGGAGGACGACGACGAGAGCTCCTCCGACGAGCCGCCGGCCAAGCGGTTCTGCCCTTGGCCGGGCAATCTTAGCGACTTCGACAGCGACGAGGACGCCGCTGACGAAGAGGATGAAGACAACGAGGACCCGGTCGGCGGCCATTGGAGCGACGACGAGCCCGCCGGGAGCAGCGCCGACAGCGGCGACGACGGCGACGACGAGGGCAGTGATGGCCCGTAGACAGGACCTCTAGAATAGGGCCAGTAGTAGTAGATGGGGCAATGTATCCCCTAGTACTTCCTTTTGAGAGCAATCAGCTCTTTTATGTAAGAAATCTAATCAATGAAGAACTTTCCCCAATTTGATCTTGCCGATTTCCTTTGAGTTTAATTTAGCCGATTCCTCCTTCTACTGACCTTGCCGATTCGCCCCCTTTGCCAATGCGTAATGAGCCGATAGTACCACACCGGTCCTTTGAATTTCACCCTTCCCTTCCTCAACTGATGCAGGATCTTTCAGGAAAGCCTTTGAACTTTCTAACCAAACCCAATAATCCTCTTCAGTACTCATCATCGTGAAGAAGGTTGCAATGAAGGATCAGCCGATAGTATCCCCAATCGGCTCTTTAAACAGAGCAAAAGAGAGCATCCACCAGGCCTGCTGCCCCCCGAGCCTTACTCGAGGCGAGAATGTCAGAGAGAATGCGCCAAAGCCGATCCCTTTTCTTCCTCCGTTAGCCGATAATCTTTCGTCCTAAAGATTAGAAATCCTTGACAACGGGGTTCAGGAACCCGGATCGGCTCGAAGTGGCTGAAGAAGTTTCCATTGTTTTACTCACTCGAGGCAACAGAAGGTACCACCGTTGGCCTGGATCTGGTGGAGACTCGATAGACATTGCATAATTTCTGCTAAAGTCGATGGTTGTGCATCGGCTGTCTTTCAATTCTAACGTCGATGCCCTTGCATCGGCTGTAAATTTTTTTGTTTTTTTTTTTTTACTGGCCGATTTTCTCCCATCAGCCCCCAGTATTCATTGCACACATGTACCCCTGCATCTGTTCCAGTATTCAGGTGCCCCCCGAGCCGAATCTGTTAAAGAATGGCGGATATCGGCTCTGTAACTCGCACGTCGGCTCCTGATAGGGTCAAAGGTGAACACAAGCAGAACATGTGGTGAGGATAATTTTGGCCGATTGCTGGGATCGGCCTCCATAATGATTAGAGTGCTGACTGAAGGTTCTGTAATGTCCCTTCATAGACCTTTGGGGCCGATCACAAGGATCAGCCTCGCCAAGTTACACGTCGCTTTGCTTTGACTACATGGTCAGGCCGGTGGATAAAACCAGCTTAACCCTTCCTCAACGTATGCAAGTATAACCTTTCGGCTTCCTCCAGGCCGCGCAACCGCTGAACCCTGCGTTTCTGCGAACGGCTGAGTCCGTCAGGGCACCACCTTGGACGGTGGTACCTGTCTTCTTCTTCTTCTAGTCCCTCGTCTTCTGAATCCTCAAGATCTGCCCAACGAGGTGACTCAGCGCGTTTGCTTGGTGGTGGGAGAGGCCCTAAGCGCTCAAACACAGACACGTTGGCTGCCTCCTTCTTCTTCTTGTTGCATTCTGGGCAATTGCCGATTGTGGGCAATCGGCTCATTCCTGAATCCCAGCAGTGTCTGAAGAAAGGGCAATCCCAGTGTCTGGCGTTGTCTTCTTGCTCCCTTGGCCTGTCCGTGGCACGGCGCTCGTGCTCCTCCTCATCGCGATCCTGCCGACGATGTCTTCTGGCTTCTCTAGCCAGACGATCTCCTTCATCATCATAGTTGGACCGTCGGCGTTGGTCATACTGACTCACATATTTGTTGAGGAGGTGATCAGAGAGAGGTCGCTGATATCTTATGTTCTTCACTTCTCCCTCTGTGACGTAGCGCTTGCCATCATGATGGAGCCGATCGCGTGGAGCGGCCTCTTCTGTGTCCTTGCTATGAGAGCAGCTGCCCTCATCTCCATCTTTGCCAGAGTGGTTCCCAGGCCCTACCATGTTGACGCTGAACGTGGGACCTGGCTGGCAGCCCTCGGGGTAGATGACTTCTACCATATTAACGGCGGGGAAGGGCTGGGTGTCTACCTTCATGGCGTATTGGTTGAAAATTAAACGCCCCTTCTCTATCGCCGCTTGGATGTGCTGACGCCACACCTGCAGTCGTTGGTGGCATGGGAAAGCGAGTTGTGGAATTTGCAGTACGGCTTTCCGTTTAGCTCTTGCGCCGTAGGGAACTTGAGACCTTCAGGAATCGTCAACTGTTTCTCCTTAAGCAGGAGGTCGAAGATTTGTTCAGTCTTGGTCACGTCAAAATCAAATCCCCTGGGCGGCCCTGGTGGTTTTACCCATTTGCAGGATACGGGAGTTCCTCCCCGAGTCCACTCAGCCACTGCTATTTCTTGGTCTCCCGCAGGCACTTCACCTTCCTCTGTATCGACCATGACTACTGCACGCTTGAACTTGTCTTGGTACAGGTCTGGGTGGCGCTGTTCATATGCTGATAGTTTCTGAACCATGTGCGCCAGCGAGGGATAATCTGCTTGGGAGGCCATGTCCTTGAGCTGTGTTGCAAGGCCAGCTACTGCCAGTTCGACTGCTTCCTTTTCAGTTATACGAACCGAATAACATCGGTTCCTAAGATTCCTGAAGCGCTGGATGTACTCTGTCACCGTTTCTCCGCGCTTCTGACGTAGTTGTGCTAGATCGGCAATGCTAGACTCGGAAGCTTCTGAATGGTATTGCGTATGGAACTGTTCTTCCAATTGCTTCCAAGACTGGATGGAGTTTGCCGGCAAAGAGGTATACCATCCAAAAGCCGATCCTGTGAGGGACTGTGAAAAGAGCCTCACGCGTAGCTGATCCGACACTGAAGCCGGTCCTAGTTGCGCCAAATATCGGCCGATGTGCTCGATGGAGCTGGAGCCATCCGATCCACTGAATTTGGAGAAGTCAGGGAGCCGATATTTAGGTGGCAGCGGGATCATCTCGTACTCGTCGGGGTACGGCTTGGAATAGCCGATTGCCCTCCTTTTCGGCATAATGCCGAACTGGTCTCTCAGTATGGTACTGATCTGATCCACCATGCTGGCTGCAGGAGATGTATTATGAAGATTCGCCGGGGTGGCGTACTTAGCCAGCCATGTTTGCTTTTCCAGCTCTGAGCCAACTGCAGGAGCTGGGCTCGGGAGTTTCGTCGGGGTGGCGTACTTAGTTAGCCACGTCTGCTTCTCAAGCTCTGTTGCCGACGTTCCTCCTGTTTGCGCCGGAGTCCCTGACGTTGTGGCTTGGTTTGAGAGTGGCCAGTTGCCACAATCTGGCACATACGTGCATGCATATCCTTGAGGGATCTCCTTGGGCGCCTCAGCCAAGAACTGGTAGTCACTAGGGTCACCACCGATCTTGTAGACGACGAATGCCGGTGTAGCCGGCACTTCAGCTGGTGCTGCCAACGCGTATGGCAGCGGTGGACGGGACTGGAGTGGCAACTCTCCTTGGTGCGTCCCGAGAGCTGGTCCTGACGGCGAGTACTGGTGGCTCATGATCTCCTGGATCACGCGCAGAGCGAGACGCTCCAACACGTTGACCAAGTTTTCAGAGTGGCGGTGTAGCGAGTGAGCCACCAAGTAGTTGATCTCCTGCCGAAGGGCCCTGGTGCGTTCCTCCGACGGGGCAGAGAGATCTATCCCATCGAGTGCACCTTGTGGTGAGAACCCCTTCCATCTGATGCCATGGGTACGGGTTCTCTGAAAAGAGCCGATGAGGTCGGCTTCGAGGGTGGCCTTGATCTCGTCATGTTTCTTCTTGAGCTCAGCAGGCAGCTCCTCGTAGGTGACTGGCGTGCCGTCCGCCGCCATCTCAGATGTAGATGGCGATGTGGTTGATGTAGATGATCGTCCCACCGGGCGTGCCAGAATGTGTTGATCGCCAAAACCCACCGGCGGGCAGCGGCCTGTCAACACGGTAGAGCCGGGAAGAGCCTAGAGCTGCGGCTGGCTGAGACCCCTCCGAGCGACGGCCCGCAATGCTCTTCTGGTCACACGCGGCGATGCGAAGTGCAAGGGCGTGCCACCTGACCTATACCTGGTCAGGAAGGTGATGGGGATGCCTCGCTTAGTTCCTGCATGGCATACACGTAAACATTAAATCAGAGCCTCGATCGGCTCTCAGGCTATCCTGTGAATCGGCTCAAAGAGCCGATCCACCCATGATCCGTACGGGGTGCACGAATACCTGGTGATCCTGCTTGATCAAGATAAAGCTAATGAGATCTACGACGATTTAGGGTTTTCACCGCATAATCGGATCATCCTACTCCAGGTTGGGCCTCGCGGCCACGCACGGTGCTCGTAAGCCGATCCTAAACAAGGCCACACAACCAACGTGACGTTGATCATCGGAACATCCTGTTTAGGACTTGCGAACGCCACCCTACGTGCCACTGGATCCTCCCCCCCTTCGTAAGGCCTAACTATTGCAGATATTAAACTAATCCTTGCGGAGCTAGGAGCAATCGTAACGGATCAGATCTACTAGATGATGAACAAGCGGGTGCCGCCCCCACGCACGAGATAGGCGTGAGGGCGGCTAGACATGCGAGGGTTGCACTACGTAAGCATGTTTATACGAAGAGCTATGCTAACCCTAACACATCTATGATAACTACGTTGCCCGCCATCAAAGACGCTTCAGTACGGGCAACGCATGAACAACGTGGGGCTTGTGCTGCCTAGATCGCAAGATGCGATCTAGGCAGCATGTCGCTTACCTGATTGAAACCCTCGAGACGAAGGAGTTGGCGATGCGCCGAGATTGGTTTGTTTTTGGGGTGAACGTTGTGTTGTTGTTTATTCCACAAACCCTAGATACATATTTATAGTCCAGCGGACTTTCTAATTCGGACGTGCACCTAACCGTGCACGAGTAAAACTCTAACTTTTAATCTAAAGATACGATCCACTAAATTACAGATACAATGGGCAATTCAGCCCAACTTCGTGCATAAGGCCAATTCTTGTTTTTCCTTCCATGTATATCTTCAAGTCTTTCTCAATCGTGGCCCACCTCCGACTCGGTCAAATTCTGGTGATAACAATAGGACTTGTGCATTTGAGTGATATGCCATGATGATTGTTACTACTTGTATTTGATATGCTCTAAAACCCTAGAGTGATCATAGGAAGATCACAAACCAAATAAATCAAAGAGGAAGAAATTCCATAAATTGCAAAATCCTAAAAACCCTCACATATGCTCTATGGCATTTTTTATAAATCTTGACCCTAGACCTATTTGGTCTTCACCATTTGTTGGATAATGTTATTAAACACCTACTACAACTTTTGGAATCAAGGTTTCACATTTCAAATAAATTTCAAACACATTTCCCACTCACATATGATAATGGCCAAATCTGCCAAATCTAGTCTGATCACCACTTTGAGCCCCTGCAATTCAATTCTCTCAAACCAATTCTTGCTAACTCTTTGCACCATTTCAAAGTCAACATCAAGGTGAACAACTTTGATGAAGATCACCCTGCCAAATTCATCCTTGATCAATAGCTATGCTCATCCAAAGTTGCAACATTTTAACAAGTGCAACAATCTCCACTTAGCCATTTTGGCCAATTCTTGAATTCCACTTTTTCCACCACCACCTCAAATCACCTCTGGTCATTTACAACTTATCTCAACACTCACATTTCAAAAACTTTCACCTTTTGAATTATTTCCATTTTGGATAATTTTGTAATTTCCAAAATTGAACACTATTTAGACACTATTTGCTATAGTGGTCTACACCTCTAACCTACATCAAACATAGCCCATTTGGTCCCCTGGTTCCCTCTAACCCTCAATGACACATAGTGGAGCTAAGGAGGAGGGGATAGCTTGCATGGCATGGCCATGCCGGCCATGGCACCACCATGCCGCACCACCTCCTCTCTCCTTCATCGCCAACCCTGGCCACCCTGCCCTTGCCCTCCACCTCACTCTACTGGATCACCTAGCACCGGCCACGGTCGAGGAGGAGCTCGACACTGGCCAGACCAGCGCGCGCCCATGGCGTCCAGCATGCCGTGGACGTCGCACGAGAGCGCGCCACGGGCACCCTCTGGCCACGCGCCGCGCAGCTACCTCGAGCACGCCCTGGCCCCGCTTGCAACGCGTGGAGCACCGCAGTGACACCGCGACGCCGCCAGACACGCACCCAGCCCCAACCCGTGACCGCCGTCGCCGTAGACGGGGAAGAAGATCCCGCCACTGCCGCCGCACGACATGGAAGCAACGCGAACTATTCTGACGCCGCCCGACCAAACTGTCGCCGCCAACAGCATCGCCAGGAACCGCAGAACAGCGCCACGCCCTCGCCTAGCTCCCTAGCTCGCCGGAGACGCCGCGCCCATGTCGCCCGCATCACTGCCCCACACCCCTTGCTCAATCCTATAAATAGAGCGTTCCCTGGACCAAACCAAGCACACCACCTCGCTCCCCACCTCTCACCGCTTCTCCAGCACCACTCCACTCACTCGATCGTCGCCGGAGCAAGGCCAATTGCAAGATCGGAGCCGCGGAAGCCCTGGAGAAATCGCCATTGATCTAGGCCACCTCGAGCTCCGCCACTGCTACCAGCTGCTTCGCCGTCGTCCACATCTACCTCGCGCACACTGCCATACCTTGCTGGAGCCGCGGTGAGCTCTCCGACCCCCTACCCTCGCCGCCAACCTCCCTGCCTCTCGCCGGAGAAGACGACGCACCAGCGCCGTCCGATCCCCTTCTAATCCTACGCCCCACATTAAAACGTACCGTTTCGGGTTAGATGAGCCGCTGACAGGCGGACCCCACCCTGTCAGGCAGCCCGCGCGTCCGTGGACCGTGGTGGGCTGGCTCGGGCCGTTTTCAAATCGTTTGGCCCAATAGCTTTTCCCGCCGGCCCTTTAATTCAAACCTAGTTTAATTAATCCAAATGAATTTGAATACTGCCCAAACTTTGAAATTCAACCATTTCAAATTGGCTAAACCAAATTTAGTAAATTTTATATTGTCAGAAAGCCACTGAAATTCTCTACAACATGCCACTGGCCTCATGGTCAATTTCTTTGTAGAATTAATGTGATAAAAATAACAAGGCAGGGACTTTTCCCTATTCAAATAATTCTCAAAAATCAACCAAAATAGATATTAAGTTACTTCCAACTCTAATAGCTCACATTTGACTTACACTAATTGTTTATGCAATAAAATGGTGTGGTCACTCTGCATGATCATGCCATGGTTTAATGAATGGATATTATGGCTAGTTTAACTAGTTGATACTATCCAAAACTATTAAGATAAATGGTGTGAAGTCTTACACTTCATTTAAACTTGTCTCACATGGATTCATGGGATGTTTGGACCCCTGGTTCCAAACTCTCTTATATGGATTACTTGAGATTTAAATTAAAGGTAGTGTTGTTTAAATGGTATGAGGTGATCCACCTCATTTAAATCATTTTCCCAAATGATGATGATGAACATTTGACTTAGGTCAATATGAGTTCATCCATGATTGTTGGAGAAATTAAATCTTAAGAAGATTTCAATGAGAGGAAGTTATTTCTCAAGAACCCTACGGAAACTATCATTTACATATGGAATACAAATTCTATTTAAGTCCCACAACCCATGCACCCTAGTTTATTTATTTTGTGTGCATAGAGTAGTTTGTGTGTTTATTTGTGATGTATGGAATAGCCATTGAATTAGTGAGTCATAATACTCGTATTCAAATTTAGACGGTAGCACCGGAGAGTACGCCGAAGAAGAAGGTTGCTACCAGGAGGAAGAGGAGGAACAGTTTGAGAACTACCAAGGCAAGCTAAATTACTATGCAAGCTACTACCAGTGCAAGCTTTTATTCTTGCAAGGTGCAAAGCCCCTTGGGGCAAGGTACCATGTTCTTACCTTTTCTTATATGAACCCATCCCAAGTTTTTACTTTACAAGTTGTTACTTGTTTTCTAAATGAGTTACCTTTATAGTTAACTTTGGTCAGAGTACAAGTTGATTACTAGAGTAGTGAGTTAGTCTTCCCCAAGCAAAGCAAGTTAGCACCCCTCATGAATTAGAGCTAGTGCTAATGAATTAAAACTTGACTACTCTAGCTGGGAACAATGTGAATTTTGAAAGGATTTTTTAAACCTTGGAATGAAGATGCATTCCATTGAATGATTTTTGAAGGTGAATATGACCAAGAGAAGATGGTGATTTTTGATAAAACATGATGTTGGTTTGAATGCGATACCTTTCCAATTATCAAGTACCCCCACAATACCTGATTATGGGTAGGGCTTAACTGGAAGTTTATGCGTCTTAGTATGGGTTCCCTCTAAACAAGCATCATCAGGGTTATGCCGAAAGCTGCCTCTACCACAAAAGAAACGATACGATATGATGCGAAATGAGGTGAATGTCCGGCCCAAGCCCTGTGCAGTTCCCAGGCTGACTGTCTGTCTTCACTGGGAGGCCAAGCTCATGGGGAGAGGTGCTCATACTAGGATTTGTAAGTGAAAGGTTATGGTTGATGATCCGCGTACTGTGTTACGATGATTCGGGGAAATCCCGACGGATGAAATCAAATGTTGTGGCACAAGTGTGCAACCTCTGCAGAGTGTAAACCTATTCGAATAGCCGCGTCCACGGTTACGGACGGTTGGAAAGGCCATACAGTTTCCGATGTCATATCTTTGAAAATGATGTTGAAAAGGATGATGGTGAAATGACTTGTGGTGGATTGAATTGAAATCACCACTTGAATGGTGGGAATGACACTAATGTTCCCACTTGAGTTAGTTAGCACTTGAGTAAGCTTTTTCTCAAAACTTTGTGAAATAAAACTAGCTTTATGCAAAGAAACTAGAGCTTAGCAAACCCTACTAGAATGTCTAGCACTTACATTAGTATTAGTTTGCGAGTACTCATCGTACTCACGGCTTTGTCCCTGGCTATTCAAATGGCCAGAGTATGAAGACAACCAAGGAGATGACCAGCAGGACGCCTACGACAACTAAGCGCCTTCCGACGTCAAGCGTTGGCCTGTGGACTAGAGAGTCCTTGTATCTTACGCTTCCGCTATGTTGAACTATGAACTTGTGTTTGTTCGTTGATCAATAGATCAACTATTCGTGTAATATGGATCATGTGATTCCAATTTGTAAGACTTATGGTTTGTAATGAATGATGACTGTGATACTTAACTATTATGCCTCGCAACAACAATATTCCTGGGATTGCGATGTATGACATAATAGGCATTCGGACTTAAAAATCCGGGTGTTGACAGGAACCCTCTTCCTGGGGGCTCGCCCTCAACATCACCAGGGTCATCTCGTCTGATCTTATACCGCAGTGCAGTGCATACCGGGCGTTTTTCCAAATTTTCGTACTCAGTGCGGTAGAGGATGAAGTCGTTAATGCATGCATGTATCTTCAGCACCTCTAATCCTAGAGGGAAGAGAACCTTCTTTGCTTCGTACATACTATCAGACAATTCGTTATCCTTTGGAAACCTCCTCTTCATTATTTTCAGTAACTTCTCAAATGGCTTGTCACATATACCAGCCTCTGCCTTCCATTGCAGCAACTCCAGTGTGGCACCGAGCTTTGTGTTGCCATCTTCGCAATTTGGGTACAATTTTTTTTGTGATCATCTAACATGCCCTTTAACTTTCGCTTCTCGTTTTCAGTTTCTGCTTCTATGTCTGCATCAGCGATGGCCCGACGAAGATCATCATCAACGGGCTCATCTGATGCCTCTTCATCTTCACCTCCTCCTGCCTCTTCATCTTCATCATGCCCCGTTAGAGTATCACCGTAGTTAGGGTACATATCATCATCCTCTTCTTCTTATTCATTGTTTTCCATTATAACCCCTCTTTCTCCATGCTTGGTCCAACAATTATAGCTGGACATTAAACCTTTCTAAAGCAGGTGGGACTGAATGACTTGCCAGTCAGGGTATTGCGTTAAGTTCCTGCAACTAACACATGGACAACATATAAAACCATCCGCCTGTGGGTTTTCCGCAGACACACGGATAAAATAATCCAAGCCCGAAGTAAACTCGGGTAGGCGTCGGTCAACGTACATCCATTGCCGCTGGTTCATCTACATCAAATAATTAAGTTCATCAACAAACCATTAAAAACATCATAATATATATAAATAGTGGAAATTAGCACCGTACAAATGAAAGGGTAAAGTTGCTTAACCTTGATCGAGGAGGAAAGAAAGAGGAGAAAGCTTAAGTGTCCCGGCACCTCATATCATTTTTATTTTGTGTAAAATCAAGTGGCATCATTCTCTCAGATATTTCATCGAGCACCTCATGTGCATGGCAAAGAAAAGCAAGCAAGCACTCAACACACACACCTTCCACCAAGAAAAAATGAAGTGAGGGGGCTGGTTTGGGGGTCAGCTGAATATATACGGCAAAGGGATCATTAGCACCGGTTCGTGTTATGAACCGGTGCTAAAGGTTCCGCGGCTGCCACGTGCCTGGCGGCAAACCTTTAGCACCGGTTCGTGTCACGAACCGGTGCTAAAGATACGGCACGAACCGGTGCTAATGCCCCGGCGGGTCCCCAGGACGTCCATACTGCACGAACCGGTGCTAATGACCCCCTTTAGCACCGGTTCGTGCCAAATCCGGTGCTAAAGCTCTTTGGAGCAAAAAAAAAAAAACCAAAGCCCTTGTTTCTACTAGTGCATGAACGCCTTCGCCTCGTCGTCCATGATCTGCTTCCTCTTCTCAGATCTCGTTTGGATGATCGATTTGACCACCGGGGCCAGATTTGCGGTAGTGGTTGGATTTGGAAGGGTGGTAGGAGGGCTCTGATACCAAATTGTTAGGTACTCAGTTTGATCTGCAGGATTTGGAGGATAATTTGTCTCAGGATTCGATTACAAGCCGGATACATGAATCTAGGGCAGCAAGAGTTGGGGGATTCGGGAAAGTAGAGCCTGAGGTGGGAAGGAAGCCTCCGCCGTTGCGTGATCCTCTTGGATGCCTCTTCCGTAAGGCAAGGCTGTTGAGTTATAGCCAACCCTCAGCGACGTGTCTTCGGACCAACCTAGTCCGGACCCTGGACTCGTGGGTTGGGCTTCCTGAGCCTGGTTGGCCTGCCTGCTCCAGTATCTTCCTCATGGGCCGAAGAAGTAGTACCACTGCTAACATTGTTCTTAATGATGTTGTTTTGTAGGGTGATGTATTTGTGTGTGTTGACATTGAACTACTTTTATGTCAAAAACGAATTAGCACCGTAAAACGTGTGTGACTATTACTTCGGAGAATAGTAGATGCATCTAGCTAACTACCATTCGTATGATATATATACTATAATATCTATCTATAATGTAATGTACAGTGGACTAAGTTAAATGAAAACGAACTGAACTGTCTACACTAGACAGTCTACTGCATTAGATCATCCAAACCCACACGACTTTGTTCAAGAAAAAGAAAAACCTACACGACTTTGCCACGGTCGTACATGTTGAACAGACCGTGTCATAGATAAATCTCAGAAGCTAGCTGATTCGTTTAGGAAATTCACAAGCAATATTCATACATCGCTTTTCTAGTAGTTGTTACCTAGTACTTCTTAAATTTTGATAAATCTCGGATAATTTTTATGGGATGGAAGGAGTAAAACCGCTGCCCGAATTATTTTGCTGCTAATGCAAAGTCTGGGTAACATTGTCACTGGGCAGATCGATAGCGACAGAGATGCATATACATTGCATGCATGAGTAATCGATTACGTATGACTAGCTTAATGAAATTATAAATAAATCTCAGAAGCTAACTGATTAGCTTAGGATTCCACAAGCAACATCATACATCACTTTTCTAGTATTTGTTACCTAGTACTCGCTCCGTTGTATGAAAATTATTTGGTAGATACATTTAAATTTTGATAAATTTCAGATAAGCTTTATAGGACGGAAAAGGAGTAAAACCGTTGCCCGAATTATTTTGTTGCTAATGCAAAGTCTGGGTAACACTGTCACTAGACAGATCGATATATTTTGTTGCTAATGCAAAGTCTGGGTAAAACCGTTGCCCGAATTATTTTGTTGCTAATGCAAAGTCTGGGTAACACACATGCATATACATTACATGCATGAGTAATCGATTACGTATGACAAGCTTAATGAAAGCAGGTAAAAGTATGTCGAGCAACGGCGATCTGGCCTTGTTGACTTGGTGCAACACGCGGCTACATTATTTGTCAACTGATACACGGTGAACCGCGATGCATATATAAGAACACCAATGGCTCGAGCCATCAATTCATCTCTCCGCACATAACAAATTCCATCACCATTCGATCAATTACTTATCGAGCTTCATCAATTAGCCGGTCGACATCGAGCTTGCTAGCTAGCACTTCATCGACCCAACCGAATAATTTGCTAGTAATTAATCAAGGCTTAATCAAGCTTTTGACCGTGATGTCGCCGCCGTGGTTGGCCTTTTGTACGGCGGTGCTGCTCGCCATGGCCGCCTCTTCAACAGTGGCGGTGGTGGCGTACCCGCAGTCAGCGTCTCTGAAGGTTGGGTTCTATAAGCACACCTGCCCGCAGGCGGAGGATATCGTGCGTGATGCCGTCCGCCGCGCGCTCGCCCGCAACCCCGGCTTCGCCCCTGGCCTCATCCGCATGCACTTCCACGACTGCTTCGTCAGGGTAAGCAAAACTATTTCCAAGATGACATTTAAAAAATATCAGAGCTGTCTATTGAGATTCATGGTGACAATTTCTATGCATGCATAACCCTGACATTTTTTCTAATTTAGGGTTGCGACGGCTCGTTGCTGATCAACTCGACGCCGGGGAACATGGCGGAGAAGGACTCGGTAGCGAACAACCCAAGCATGCGCGGCTTTGAGGTCATCGACGACGCCAAGGCCTCCCTAGAGGCCGCCTGCCCACGCACCGTCTCTTGCGCCGACGTGCTCACCTTTGCGGCTCGCGACAGTGCCTCCCTTGCCGGCGGCATCAACTACAAGGTCCCAGCCGGCCGCCGCGACGGCCGCATGTCCCTCTCGGATGAGGTGCTCAACAACAACGTCCCTGGCCCCGGAGACGATGTCGCTGAGCTGGTCGCCAGCTTCCGCCGTAAAGGCCTCTCCGCCGATGACATGGTGACGCTCTCCGGCGCGCACACCATCGGCCGATCCCACTGCTCCTCCTTCACACAGCGCATCCACAACTTTACCGGCAAGGTAGGCACGATCGACCCATCCATCGAACCGTACTACGCGGCGGACCTGAAGCGACAGTGCCCGATCTCCACGGACAACATTAACGACCCCACCATCGTGCCGCTGGATGTGGTCACGCCGAGGGAGTTCGACAACCAGTACTACAAGAACGTTCTGGCGCGCAAGGTGCCGCTCACATCCGACCAGACGCTGCTCACCAATCGCCGGACGGCGGCGATCGTCAAGTCTCATGCTGCCAAGGAGAGGGCATGGAAGGCCAAGTTCGCCGCAGCCATGGTCAAGATGGGCAAGGTCCACGTGCTCACCGGCGATGAAGGGGAGATCAGGGAGAAGTGCTTTGTCATCAACCACCACTAGTCGACCCTTTTAAATTCATTCAGATGCATGCTTAATTTGGTGATATACGTGTGTGTAGTGTGTGTCCATCGATCCAATCTCATACTGGTACGTACTTCTAGTTGTTTGTGTATGTAATTTAACTTTCCAAAGTGAACTTTTATTAATATTTGTTTATGTATGTCAAAAAGAGAAGTATGAAAGAAAGAATAAAATTTATGCCCCATAAGAAACTTATTGTTCTTTCTTTGCACGAGCAAACAATAATGGGGACCATTTTTTGTCGAGAAGAGTAATGGAGAACTTGAGAGGAAGAGAAATAGTTGATCTTTCTCATGCTTGAAATTGAGAAATTGAAATGCTAACAATGCTTGAAATATAACGAATGATTGACAACGAAATGTAGCCCATAAGAACAATACGTGCCAAAGAGATAGGGGGATTGGAGCTGTATACAGAGAGTTTAAGAGAGTAGTTGATCTCAAACAAAAGCGAAGAGTGAGGAGGCACAATGTGATTGCCGTCCTTAGGAACTTTGGGCCTCACCGCGAGATGCAATGCAAAATGGGTCCTTAGTTTGAAATTTCATATAACTAATGCATACTTTCACTTAACTATATATATTGTAAGTATGTTTTTGCTCTTATACTAAAACACACTTGAAATGTTGTAATGGTAAAGGAAGCATGACAAAAAAAAATCCATAGCTCATATTCTACCAAAAAGCATCGTCCTCAAGGCTACTGAGAAGCAACAAACTATCTAAGAAATCTTGGATGCGTGATAAACTGAACAAACTACCCAACTATCATCCCCAAACAATTAAATTTTAGGTGTTGAGCACAATAAATTTATTGATTAGCCGCACAATACCGACATGAGATGCAAAAAAAATGCAAACAAGAGTATGGCTTTGCACAACACTCCTGGCAACAACGTTAAAGAAGTGCTAGATAATCCCCAAGTGTAGAGGGTAGGTGTAGCATATAATTCAATAAGTTTAAGTGTAGACCCACCAGGAGTTGAAGGTAACCTTATATTCTCCAAGGTCCTATAACTCTCTTATATGTTTGTTCATGCCATGAAATTTAGCAAATATGCAAGGTTTAAGTATACCAAAATGGTCAGCAGAAAATTTCCAACAACTTTCATGTTTTAGGTTTTCTGTTCAACGTCATTTTCGGGTCAGCACGTGGCCATCTTTTAAAAAAATTTGCAGAGACATATTCCAGAAAACTTCGAATTTCACCATAATAAGGGATTTCTTTCCGTATTCATGAAATTACTACACAACAAAATGTAAAACAAGAATTGTACACTTTTGTAAATATTAGTAGATTAGTCCCAATAAATATAATAAATATAAATGTAATAAAGTTGCCAAATATTAACATAATAAGGAATAAAGTCCACAGAAATACATTTTACATGTACCAACATCTCCAAGCTTTCGTTTGAACCTTTTCTTGGATGAACCTTGATTTGGTTTAGCTTCATTTGGATGAAGCCTGGTGATCAGGGGGATACGTGAGCACCCCTTCCCTGCTCGACACGTGTCTAACGACGTTAGTATTGTAAATGCATCGATGCAGTCCAGCGCGTCGAGTGGAAGGGCGGAGAGACGTGGGGAAGGTTCACAAATATAGCAATCCATGCTTCCCTCTTCGAAGGGCCATTTTTTTTTACTTTGTTGAATCAGTTTACCCACTTCTTTCTATCTTAGAAGCAAACACTTGTGTCAACCGTACATTGATTCTTACATACTTGCATATTTGCATTCATCATATTACTTTGTATTGACAACTATCCATGAGATATACATGTTACAAGTTGAAAGCAATTGCTGAAACTTAAATCTTCCTTTGTGTTGCTTCAATGCCTTTACTTTGAATCTATTGCTTTATGAGTTAACTCTTATGCAATTCTTATTGATGCTTGTCTTGAAAGTACTATTCATGAAAAGTCTTTGCTATATGATTCAGTTGTTTACTCATTGTCTTTACCATTGCTTCGAATCACTTCATTCATTACATATGCTTACAATAGTATTAATCAAGATTATGATAGCATGTCACTTCAGAAATTATCTTTGTTATCGTTTACCTACTCGAGGATGAGTAGGAACTAAGCTTGGGGATGCTTGATACGTCTCAAACGTATCTATAATTTCTTATGTTCCATGCTACTTTATTGATGATACTCACATGTTTTATACATACTTTATGTCATATTTATGCATTTTCCGGCACTAACCTATTAACAAGATGCCGAAGAGCCAGTTGCTGTTTTCTGCTGTTTTTGGTTTCAGAAATCCTACAAAGGAAATATTCTCGGAATTGGACGAAATCAACGCCCAGGGTCTTATTTTTCCACGAAGCTTCCAGAAGACCGAAAGGGAAACGAAGTGGGGCGACGAGGCGCCGCCACGCCAGGGCCGCTCGGCCAAGAGTGGGGCCGCGCCGCCCTAGCGTGTGGGGCCCACGTCAGCCCCCCGACTCTGCCCTTCCGCCTACTTAAAGCCTTCGTCGCGAATACCCCAGTACCGAGAGCCACGATACGGAAAACCTTCCAGAGACGCCGCCGCCGCCAATCCCATCTCGGGGGATTCAGGAGATCGCCTCCGGCACCCTGCCGGAGAGGGGAATCATCTCCCGGAGGACTCTTCATCGCCATGATCGCCTCCGGAGTGATGTGTGAGTAGTTCACCCCTGGACTATGGGTCCATAGCAGTAGCTAGATGGTTGTCTTCTCCTCATTGTGCTATCATTGTCGGATCTTGTGAGCTGCCTAACATGATCAAGATCATCTATTTGTAATGCTACATGTTGCGTTTGTTGGGATCCGATGAATATGGAATACTATGTTATGTTGATTATCAATCTATCATCTATGTGTTGTTTATGATCTTGCATGCTCTCCGTTGCTAGTAGAGGCTCTGGCCAAGTTGATACTTGTAACTCCAAGAGGGAGTATTTATGCTCGATAGTGGGTTCATGCCTCCATTAAATCTGGGACAGTGACAGAAAGTTCTAAGGTTGTGGATGTGCTGTTGCCACTAGGGATAAAACATCAATGCTATGTCTAAGGATATTTGTGTTGATTACATTACGCACCATACTTAATGCAATTGTCTGTTGTTTGCAACTTAATACTGGAAGGGGTGCGGATGCTAACCCGAAGGTGGACTTTTTAGGCATAGATGCATGCTGGATAGCGGTCTATGTACTTTGTCGTAATGCTCAATTAAATTTCACACTACTCATCATAATATGTATGTGCATTGTCATGCCATCTTTATTTGTCAATTGCCCAACTATAATTTGTTCACCAAACATGCTATTTATCTTATTGGAGAGACGCCACTAGTGAACTGTGGACCCCGGTCCATTCTTTTACATCGAATACAATCTACGGCAATACTTGTTCTTACTGTTCTTTGCAAACATCATCATCCACACTATACATCTAATCCTTTGTTACAGCAAGCCGGTGAGATTGACAACCTCACTGTCACGTTGGGGCAAAGTATCTTGATTGTGTTGTGCAGGTTCCACGTTGGCGCCGGAATCCCTGGTGTTGCGCCGCACTACACTCCGTCACCATCAAACTTCAACGTGCTTCTTGACTCCTACTGGTTCGATAACCTTGGTTTCTTACTGAGGGAAAACTCGCTGTTGTACGCATCACACCTTTCTCTTGGGGTTCCCAACGGACGAGTGCTTTACTGTCACAAGCAACGCTTTTCTGGCGCCGTTGCCGGGGAGATCAAGACACGCTGCAAGGGGAGTCTCTCACTTCCAATCTCTTTACTTTGTTTTTGTCTTGCTTGCTTTACTTTATTTACTGCTTTGTTTGCTTTATATCAAAAACACACAAAAAAATTAGTTACTTGTTTTACTTTACTTAATTCCATGCATGTTTTTATTTCACTAGTTAGGCTTAATGGAAAACAACAAAAATATTAGAGATCTTTATAGTATTTATCTTGAGTTAGTACATGAGGTGTTTGAAGAGAAAATTAAAAAATCTATGGAACTTTATATGTGTGCTAATGGCAATGTTACTAGTATGAATGCTTTGAACACCATTGTTGCTAATGCTATGGAAAATTCTAAGCTTGGGGAAGCTGGTTTTGATGAGCATGATATTTCTAGTCCCCCAAGCATGGAGGAGAAAATTTATTTTGATGATACTTTACCTCCTATATATGATGATTATGGTGATGAGAATAATAATGATAGCTATTTTATTGAATTTGCTCCCACTACAATTAATAGTAATGACTATGCTTCTGTGGAGAGTAATAATTTTATGCATGTAGCTCATGATAAGAAAGTTTCATGTGATAGTTATATTGTTGAGTTTGTTCATGATGCTACTGAAAATCTTTATGAGAGAGGACAATATGGTTGTAGGGATTTCCATGTTACTAAAACACCTCTCCTTTTGCTGAAAATCTTAAAGTTGCGCTTGTCTAGTTTTCCTATGCTTATGGCATTATGCTTACATGACTTGTTTATTTACAAGATTCCTTTTCATAGGAAGTGGGTTAGACTTAAAAGTGTTTCTTATTTGCTTTTAATGCTCTCTTTTGCTTCAACTCTTATTTCTTGCGAGAACATCATTAAAATTGTTGAGCCCATCTTAATGGCTATAAAGAAAAGCGCTTATGGGAGACAACCCATAATTTTACTTGTGCACTTTTATTTTATATTTGAGTCTTGGAAGTTGTTACTACTGTAGCAACCTCTCCTTATCTTTATTTTATTGCATTGTTGTGCCAACTAAAGACTTTGATAGTAAGGTTCATACTAGATTTGGATTACTGCGCAGAAACAGATTTCTTGCTATCACGAATTTGAGTAGTATTCTCTGTAGGTAACTCAGAAAAATCTGCCAATTTACGTGAGTAATCCTCAGATATGTACGCAACTTTCATTCAATTTGAGAATTTTCATCTGAGCAAGTTTAGTGCCCCAGAAAAATTCATCTTTATGGACTATTCTGTTTTGACAGATTCTGCCTTTTATTTCGCATTGCCTGTTTTGCTATGTTTGATGGATTTCTTTATTCCATTAACTTTCAGTAGCTTTGTGCAATGTCCAGAAGTGTTAAGAATAATTATGTCACCTCTGAACATGTGAATTTTTGATTATGCACTAACCCTCTAATGAGTTTGTTTTGAGTTTGGTGTGGAGGAAGTTTTCAAGGATCAAGAGAGGAGGATGATACAATATGATCAAGGAGAGTGAAAGCTCTAAGCTTGGGGATGCCCCCGTGGTTCATCCCTGCATATTTCAAGAAGACTCAAGCATCTAAGCTTGGGGATGCCCAAGGCATCCCCTTCTTCATCGACAAAATTATCAGGTCACCTCTAGTGAAACTATATTTTTATTCCATCACATCTTATGTGCTTTACTTGGAGCGTCTGTATGTTCTTGTTTTTGTTTTGTTTGAATAAAATTGGATCCTAGCATTCATTGTGTGGGAGAGAGACACGCTCCGCTGTTGCATATGAACATATATGTTCTTAGCTTTATTCTTAATGTTCATGGCGAAGGTTGAAACTGCTTCGTTAATTGTTATATGGTTGGAAACAGAAAATGCTACATGTGGTAATGGGTATAATGTCTTGAGTAATTTGATACTTGGCAATTGTTGTGCTCATATAGGTCATGTTTAAGCTCTTGCATCATATACTTTGCACCTATTAGTGAAGAAATACTGTAGAGCTTGTTGACATTTGGTTTGCATGATTGGTCTCTCTAAAGTCTAGATATTTTCTAGTAAGGGTTTGAACAACAAGGAAGACAGTGTAGAGTTTTATAATGCTTGCAATATGTTCTTATGTAAGTTTTGTTGTACCGGTTCATACTTGTGTTTGCTTCAAACAACCTTGCTAGCCTAAGCCTTGTATTGAGAGGGATTACTTCTCGTGCATCCAAAATCCTTGAGCTAAAAACTATGCCATTTGTGTCCACCATACCTACCTACTACATGGTATTTTCTGCCATTCCAAGTAAATTGCTTGAGTGCTACCTTTAAAATCCCATTCCTTTGTCTTTGCAATATATAGCTCATGGGAAAAATAGCTTAAAAACTATTGTGGTATTGAATATGTACTTATGTATCTTATTTCCTAATAAGTTGCTTGTTGAGCGATAACCATGTTTCTGGGGACGCCATCAACTATCTTTGTTGAATATCATGTGTGTTGCTATGCATGTTCGTCTTGTCTGAAGTAAGGGTGATTTATCATGAGTTGAATGTTTTGAGTATGCATATTGTTAGAGAAGAACATTGGGCCGCTAACTAAAGCCATGATCCATGGTGGAAGTTTCAGTTTGGACAACAATCATCAATCTCTTATGAGAATATTATCTGTTGTTGAATGCTTATGCATTAAAGAGGAGTCCATTATCTGTTGTCTATGTTGTCCCGGTATGGATGTCTAAGTTGAGAATAATCAAAAGCGAGAAATCCAATGCGAGCTTTCTCCTTAGACCTTTGTACAGGCGGCATAGAGGTACCCCTTTGTGACACTTGGTTAAAACATATGTTATGCAATGATAATCCATGTAAATCCAAGCTAATTAGGACAAGGTGCGGGCACTATTGGCAATCTATGCATGAGGCTTGCAACTTATAGGATATCTTATACATAACACATATGCTTTATTACTACCGTTGACAAAATTGTTTCTTGTTTTCAAAATAAAAGCTCTAGCACAAATATAGCAATCCATGCTTCCCTCTTCGAAGGGCCATTTTTTACTTTTATGTTGAGTCAGTTTACCCACTTCTTTCTATCTTAGAAGCAAACACTTGTGTCAACCGTGCACTGATTCTTACATACTTGCATATTTGCATTCATCATATTACTTTGTATTGACAACTATCCATGAGATATACATGTTACAAGTTGAAACCAATTACTGAAACTTAAATCTTCGTTTGTGTTGCTTCAATGCCTTTACTTTGAATCTATTGCTTTATGAGTTAACTCTTATGCAATTCTTATTGATGCTTGTCTTGAAAGTTCTATTCATGAAAAGTCTTTGCTATATGATTCATTTGTTTACTCATTGTCTTTACCATTGCTTCGAATCACTTTATTCATTACATATGCTTACCATAGTATTAATCAAGATTATGATAGCATGTCACTTCAGAAATTATCTTTGTTATCGTTTACCTACTCGAGGATGAGTAGGAACTAAGCTTGGGGATGCTTGATACGTCTCAAACGTATCTATAATTTCTTATGTTCCATGCTACTTTATTGATGATACTCACATGTTTTATACATACTTTATGTCATATTTATGAATTTTCTGGCACTAACCTATTAACAAGATGCCGAAGAGCCAGTTGCTGTTTTCTGCTGTTTTTGGTTTCAGAAATCCTACAAAGGAAATATTCTCAGAATTGGACGAAATCAACGCCCAGGGTCTTATTTTTCCACGAAGCTCCAGAAGACCGAAAGGGAAACGAAGTGGGGCGACGAGGTGCCGCCACGCCAGGGCCGCGCGGCCAAGGGTGGGGCCGCGCCGCCCTAGCGTGTGGGGCCCACGTCAGCCCCCCGAATCTGCCCTTCCGCCTACTTAAAGCCTTCGTCGCGAATACCCCAGTACCGAGAGCCACGATACGGAAAACCTTCCAGAGACGCCGCCTGTCAACACCCGGATTTTTAAGTCCAGATGCCTATTATGCCATTCATCGCAATCCCAGGAATATTATTTTTGCGAGACATAATAGATTAATATCACAACACATCATTCATTACAACGCATAATTGTCTTACAACAAGGGATCACATGATCCAGTCTCATTACAATACTAGTTGATCTATTGATCAATTACACAACACATAGCGGAAGCGAAGTAGCGTAGTAGTAGTCCATCTATTCCACAGGCAACTGTTGACGTCAGGAGTGATCCTAGTTGTCGTAGATGTCCTGCTGTCCTTCTTCCGGGTTCCGGTACTCTTCTTCATAGTCTGGCCATTTGAATAGCCAGGGACACAGCCGTGAGTACTTTAAAGTACTCGCAAACTAATACTAATGTAAGTAGTATCAACTATAATAAGGGGGTTCTAAGCTCTAGTTTCATTTGCATAAAGCCAGTTTTATTTCATAAGCATAAATCAAACCTCTTCATTTGCCTAACTTACTCAAGTGGGAACATTAGTGTCATTCCCACAACTCAGTTGTGATTCAAGTCAAGTCACCCTTCACCATTCAACCTTTTTAAGAAATTCTGACACCGGAAACTGTATGGCCTTTCCAACCGTCCGTAACCGTGGACACGGCTATTCGAATAGGTTTACACTCTGCAGAGGTTGCACACTTGTGCCACAACATTTGATTACATCCGTCAGGGATAGCCCTGAATAATCGTAACTCAGTACGCGGATCATCAACCCTAACCTTTCACTTACATATCCTAGTATAGGCACCTCTGCCCATGAGCTTGGCCTCCCAGTGAAGATAACCGTCAGCCTGGGAACTGCACAGGGCTTGGGCCGGACAGTTCACCTCATTCACATCGTTTCACATCATTTCACCAGTACGGAGGCAGCCTCGGCATAACCCCTATGATGCTTGTTTAGAGGGAACCCATACTAAGATATATAAACTTCTAGTTAGACCCTACCCATAATCAGGTATTGTGGGGGTACTTGAAATTTGGAAAGGTATCGCATCCAAATCAATATCAGTTTTAAATCAAAAATCACCATCTTCTCTTAGTCATATCACCTTTCAAACATCATTCAAAAACAACTTCACTTCACCAAGTTCCCATCTAGAGTAGTCAAGTTTTATTTGTTAGCAATAGCACTAATCATGAGGGGTGCTAACTTAGCTTTTCTTGCTCTAGATTTAAGCTTGGTGCTCATGTGCTACTCTAAACCAAGTGAATCATGAATCAAAAAGTACTTTGAAAATAAAAGCAGTAAAACTTGTATAGTAAAACTTGGGATAGGACCACTAAGCATAAAGTAAAAGAGGGTGATGCATTGCTCTTGAGAGCTTTGCACTTTGCAAGTGTATTAGCTTGCCTTGGTTAGCACAGTTGTCAAAGTGGTCTTCCTCTTCCTGGTAGAAGTCCTCTTCTTCCTCGTAGTCTCCGGTACTAGCGTCTATAAATGAATACGAGGGTAACAATCACCAAACAAATCTTAATGGGCTACTTAGCCTTATTGGCTCACTCAAGATGATCTATTATCAACACAAACCTTACTTAACATTATCTTAGGGTTTTCTTTATTTCATGTTGGAAACACACTTTAATTCTACTATTTGATGATTACACGATTTAATGCTACTTAGGGTTTCTGTTTATTATTCTTGAGAAATAATTTCCTCTCATTGAAGGTTGCTAAGATTTAATTTCCTCATATGATAATATATGAACTCATGTTGACCAAGGTCAACAATTCATGCTCATCATTTTGGGACAATGATTTAAATGAGGTGATGCACCTCATGCAATTTAACACCAACATAGTAATGGTTTAATATCGTCAAATAATTCCATATGAGATTTAATAGACCATGGTCTCTACCTCATGTAGAATTACTTGAGACAAAGATTTAAATGAGAGGGATACTTCTCATATGATTGAATAATTAGTTGGAACAATTTAAATGCTACTATGGCAATCATTTAATATTCTTAAGTGAGCAAATATAAGACCAAGCAACAAGGGTCATCACATTACTTCATACAACTTGAGAAGATGATTTAAATGAGGTTCTACACCTCATAGATTTAAAATCTTAAATTTTGGAAGTAATTTAAATGGGCTAGTATTGACTACATAGCCAATTTTTGATTCTAGCCCATGATCATATGAAGCAACCATATCATATTTTTACATAAACAATTAGAGTATTCGAAATGTGATTTATTAGAATTTGAATCACCTCATAATAGTTTATGGTTGATTTTAAATAATTATTTGAAGTTTGAAAAGGCCCTGCCTTGTTATTTTTACTATTTCAATTCTACAACAGATCTTGGTTTGAATCCGGTTGGGTGAGATAGATAATTTCATGAGCTTTCCAAATATATAAAGTTTGTCAAATTTGGTTTGGTAGATTTGGAGTTATTCAATTTTTAGCAACATACCAGTATTGAATTCACACTGAAATGATTTATTCGCATTTGAATTGACGGGCTTAGGCGGGAAATGCTAATGGGCCGCAGAGGGATTAAACGGGCCAGCCCAGTGGGCGGCCACGCTGGACGAGAGGGGACTGGCGGCGGGGTCCACTGTCAGCCAGTAGTTTCCCAGCCCGAATCGGTACGCAAGGAGGGCCGTCGGATCAAAAGGCGATCGCACGGCGGAGGGTCGTCCTCATCCTCGACATGGCTCGCCGGAGATCTAACCCTACCGGCGGCCAGACTAGGGGGTCGGAGAGCTACCTGGAGGAGGGCGAGCGTCGGCGAGGTGGGAGTTCGACGTTGGAGATGACGGCGAGTAGATTGGTGGTCGTGGGAGCTCCGGGGGTGCTCGGAATCGTCGGCTTCGTCGAGCTGCTGAGGCGGCGGGCTCCGGCCAAATTCCGGTGAACTGGTGGCTAATTGAGGAGAGGAAGAGGTATTGGCGAGCTAGAAGAAGGTGGGGAGGCGACTGGTGTGAAGGATTGGTCCCGGGGCAGCCTGCTTTTATAGTGGCGAGTGGTGGCCGAGGGGTGCGGTGAGGTCATCGCCGTCGATGCGTCTACAGGGAAAGAGGGGCATGGGCGAGGGTGATGTAGGGTTGGTGACGTCGAGGCGGACACGACGGGCGTCCGGGCGTTGAAAATGGAGCACAGGAGCGTCGTCGTCACCATCGTGTACCCGAGCACGGCGGCGGACAGTCGTCGTTCGTGACGACGGCTACAGGGCGAGCGCGTCCAAGCGGTGTTGTCCGTGAGGTAGCTGACGTCGAGGTGAGGGTGTAGGAGAGAGGAGAGGGCTGGGGGTGGTCAGGGTCGATGGGAACGGAGGGCGTCCTGGCGCGTCCTGTGGCTGGGTCGTGCACACTCTGGCACGATCTGGCCATGGTGACCACGTCGCGTTCTGTGTGATGCCGTGCGTCTACTGGCCAGGGCTCGCGCCAGCAGGTACAGGGGAGTGAGGCAAGCTTCCAGGACATGGTTAGAGAGAGAGGGGAAGAGAGGGGGCAGGTGTGACAAGGTGGTGACCATGGTGATTGGCATGGTGCTGTCCTTGAGGTTTTTGTGCATTACTCTTGGTTTCAGTGGCATGGCCAGGTCAAGTGGGGTGAGTCCAGGCTATTTGACAAGGTTAGCAAGATTGGATAGGCCTAGGGCTTGTAAAAATAATTTTTGCCAAAGTTGTATGTGACACATGCAAGTACTTGGCATAGTTGATGTGTGATGATCATGGCCAATCTATGTGAGGTCATGGTGGGGGTTTAGAGGTACCAAGGGCACTATAGAGAGGTACAAGTGAGGGAGAGAGGGGAAGTACAAAGTTGGTGGGGTGATTGTACCCTAATTTTTACTCTATGTAACAAAAAGATCACATGCAATGGTCTCTCTTGGATTTGATTTTTGGCCAAATTTCTGCATGGGAGTGGTCTACATAATGTTTGGTACTCATTGGTGGTCTTGGTTTGAATTTTGGACAAGATTTGTGAAGATTCGAAAATTGGAGGGAATCTAGATTTGGTTTCAATGTTGCCACTTGGCTTGACTATTGTGAGCAATGGTCAACTCTCTGGTCAAAGTGGTCAACATCAAAAGTGTTCATCTTGATGAGGTCTTGGATGAGGTGCAAAGAGTTGGCAGGGTTTGGTTTGAAAATTTCTTAATAGAAGGGCTCAAAGTGGGTATCTGGTTATAAATGGCACATGTGACCATATTGCATGTAACTTAGGATTTGAATTGTATTTTCATTTGATTTGAGTTTCTTTGATTCCAAAAGTGTTAATAAGTGTTTATTAACCATTTACAACCAATGGTGCAAGCCAAAAGGGTCTGGGTTAAAGATTTGCAAAATTGGCCATAGCCACATATGTGATGAAGTGCATTTTTTTCTTAGTTTCTTATTTTATTTTTCTTTGCTTCACTTAGGCATGGTTTACGGTTTATTTAGTATTAGATTAGGTCTAGAGATGGTTTCACACCATTTGGGCAAAGTAGGAGTGCATAGGACAAGATTTGATAAAATGGCTAAGTGCCACATATGCATCAATGCATATGTTGCATTTGATTTTTACTTTGACTTGGCTTGACCCAATTGGGGTTGTTGAGTGTTGAAATGGTATATAGGAGTGATCCAACCATGCATCACAAGTCCTAGGGTCAAGGTCCTCAATTTCATAAATTTGCTACTTTACTCTCATATGCCTCTATGGCATTTTTATTTTCTTTTTATTTTCTTTGGTTTCAACTTGGAAATGGTTTGAGAAGTACTAGACAAGGTTTATAAAGGTTTTCCAAACCTCTAAACAAAGTAGAAAGGTCTAGGGTAAAGATTTGTAAAAATAGCCATAGGCACATATACCTTTTTCTTATTTAATTTCCTTTTATTCTATTTTAACTAGGGTGATGAAAAGAGGGGTGAGGTTTAGGTTTTAAGATTATTCAAAGTACTATAACAAGCAATCATGGCAATAGCACAAGGATTAAGCAAGATTACTATGGATCAAACTTAATTGAATAAAAGTTTTTGTTGGTTCCAAAATTTGGAACTAGGGAAGTTCATTTGTTTTATTTTGAAATTTTTGGGATGTTACAAACCCTTCCCCCTTAAACAAATCTCGTCCCGAGATTTTAAGAAAAGTTAGGTTCCTAAGAGAGATTGAGTATTTTGATTAACAGGAAGACATACTTGGCATGGTCTGGGGTGCTTCCTGAGCTTCAGTGGCATTCATGTGGTAGAGGCGGCCGTTGTTGTTGTTCTGGTTCCTTCTACCTGCGAAGCGACGCTGTTGCTGGGCAGGTGCAGCAGTGTTGGCGGCAATCTTGGCAAGCTTCTTGGGGCACTCATTGGAGTAGTGACCCACAACTCCACATTCATAGCAGTTCACAGTTGACTTGTCTTTGGGAGTGACGGGAACAGCGTTGCTTCCAGTCCTCGGGGCAGTATTGGGGTTGTTGTTGTTACCGTTGTTGTTGTTGCTGTTGGGGTGGGTGTTGTTGTTGTGATTGTTGTTGTTGTTGCCTCCGGGCTTTGGGGGTCCTCCATTGTTGTTGGGGTAGTTGGGGCGATAATTCTGAGCAGGGGGTTTGTTGTACCTTGGGGTGAATCCTCCAGAGGAGTTGTTGCGGTACTTCTGGGCATTGTTGGGCCCATTCTGGTTCATCATTCTTCTCTTGCGGTTCTCGTTGGCTTGATGCAGCTTCCCTTCCATCTGAATGGCTGAGTCTACTAGGGCTTCGAGGTCAGCGAACGGAATGTTCACTAACACAGTTTGCATCTCGTCATGCAGTCCGTTCAGAAATCTTTCCTTCCGCTTCTCATTGGTGTCGGTCTCATCCGGGGCGTACCTTGACAGGGTGAGGAACCTATCGCGGTATTCCACCACGGACATCCTTCCTTGCTTGAGTTCGCGGAACTCGTCTCTCATCTTCTTGATCAGTCCTTGGGGCACGTGGTATTTGCTGAACTTCAGCTTGATGTCTTCCCAGGTCATCATCTGTCCTGCATTCATGGCACGGGTGCTGGTCCACCAAGCTCTGGCTGGTCCTGCTAAGTAGTGCGTGGCAAACAGCACTTTCTCTACGGCTTCAACTCCCGCAACTTCGAGGTTGTTCTCCATTGTCTGGAGCCAGTCATCAGCATCTAGGGGCTCTTCAGTCTTGTTGAACATGGGTGGGTTGGTGTTCTGAAAGTTCTTCAACTTTGACCCCGGGTGGTCGTGGTTTACATGGCCGTTGTTGTTCTGAGCAAGCTGCTGCAGTGCAGCAATGTTGGCTTGGCGCTCAGCTCTTTCGACTTCTCGGTCTGCCATCATCGTCTGCAGCAGTTGCATCATGGCATCCTGGGTGGCGTTGCGGGTTGGTGGGGCCATCTGAACATTGAGGTAGATGATAAGATAAGAGGGAAATTTCTATGGTTTGTTTTGTTAAATTTTTTAAAAGTTCACAAATTGAAATTTTGAGTAGTGTTGCGGGGGTAAAAACCAACAACACTTTTTCATTCATACCAAGCATCACATATTACAAATCTAACACACCGTTGGTTTGAAGAACCATTCATCGCTCTACGATACAAGGGGGATCCTGATACAACTCACACCTACTTAAGTGCTGGGGTGATACTACTCTTCAGGGTGGATTCTTCGTCTTCACGGGTGATGTGCTTGGCGAGAGGCGAGGGCGTTGTCCAAATCCCTATGGGTTTTGTACAGCCTGAAGTCCTGGTGTGCTACATAGTGGTTCATCTTCGTGGGTGGTGGCATGGTCATCGATCTTCCCATGGAGTCATGTCTTGGGTAGTAGATGAAGCGAGTGTTCTTGATCTTGTTCTCATTTTGTCCACACAGACGGGAAATTGCTTCCTGCATAGCTCTGACTAGTCCTTCCTTCCAAGTGTTTCCCGTTACAGAAAACCAGATGGTTTCCCATACCGGGGCTCCAAACTTTCTTCGTAGATCAGTAGAAACTTCCCACCGAGGGGGTTCTCCGGAGTGGTTGTTGAGGGGTATTCCGAAGAACTCGGGATACGGGTGTCCTAGATATTCCACTAGTTGCTTCAAATCCTTTTCGAACCTCAGTTCTCCTCCGTGACCAAGCTGATAGCACTCCCATTTGTATTCCATCTATGAACAAAGAGGAGGAGTAAATTAGAGAAGTATTCAAGTGTGCAAAATTTTAGATAGTGCTACAAAGAAAAAGTAGAGCATGAATTTCTCATTTTGAAAAAGATTTTCAAGGATAAGAGTGAGAATAAGTTTTTCACAAATATTCACTTCTTTGGTTTTGAAACTAAGTTTTACAGACGTCCATTCTAACTAGGGTCTCCTAAGGTCAACAATGGCTCTGATACCAACTTGTCAACACCCGGATTTTTAAGTCCAGATGCCTATTATGCCATTCATCGCAATCCCAGGAATATTGTTTTTGCGAGACATAATAGATTAATATCACAACACATCATTCATTACAACGCATAATTGTCTTACAACAAGGGATAACATGATCCAGTCTCATTACAATACTAGTTGATCTATTGATCAATTACACAACACATAGCGGAAGCGAAGTAGCTTAGTAGTAGTCCATCTATTCCACAGGCAACTGTTGACGTCAGGAGTGATCCTAGTTGTCGTAGACGTCCTGCTGTCCTTCTTCCGGGTTCCGGTACTCTTCTTCATAGTCTGGCCATTTGAATAGCCAGGGACACAGCCGTGAGTACTTTAAAGTACTCGCAAACTAATACTAATGTAAGTAGTATCAACTATAATAAGGGGGTTCTAAGCTCTAGTTTCATTTGCATAAAGCCAGTTTTATTTCATAAGCACTTTAGTAAATCAAACCTCTTCATTTGCCTAACTTACTCAAGTGGGAACATTAGTGTCATTCCCACAACTCAGTTGTGATTCAAGTCAAGTCACCCTTCACCATTCAACCTTTTCAAGAAATTCTGACACCGGAAACTGTATGGCCTTTCCAACCGTCCGTAACCGTGGACACGGCTATTCGAATAGGTTTACACTCTGCAGAGGTTGCACACTTGTGCCACAACATTTGATTACATCCGTCAGGGATAGCCCTGAATAATCGTAACTCAGTACGCGGATCATCAACCCTAACCTTTCACTTATATATCCTAGTATAGGCACCTCTCCCCATGAGCTTGGCCTCCCAGTGAAGACAACCGTCAGCCTGGGAACTGCACAGGGCTTGGGCCGGACAGTTCACCTCATTCACATCGTTTCACATCATTTCACCAGTACGGAGGCAGCCTCGGCATAACCCCTATGATGCTTGTTTAGAGGGAACCCATACTAAGATATATAAACTTCTAGTTAGACCCTACCCATAATCAGGTATTGTGGGGGTACTTGAAATTTGGAAAGGTATCGCATCCAAACCAATATCAGTTTTAAATCAAAAATCACCATCTTCTCTTAGTCATATCACCTTTCAAACATCATTCAAAAACAACTTCACTTCACCAAGTTCCCATCTAGAGTAGTCAAGTTTTATTTGTTAGCAATAGCACTAATCATGAGGGGTGCTAACTTAGCTTTTCTTGCTCTAGATTTAAGCTTGGTGCTCATGTGCTACTCTAAACCAAGTGAATCATGAATCAAAAAGTACTTTGAAAATAAAAGCAGTAAAACTTGTATAGTAAAACTTGGGATAGGACCACTAAGCATAAAGTAAAAGAGGGTGATGCATTGCTCTTGAGAGCTTTGCACTTTGCAAGTGTATTAGCTTGCCTTGGTTAGCACAGTTGTCAAAGTGGTCTTCCTCTTCCTGGTAGAAGTCCTCTTCTTCCTCGTAGTCTCCGGTACTAGCGTCTATAAATGAATACGAGGGTAACAATCACCAAACAAATCTTAATGGGCTACTTAGCCTTATTGGCTCACTCACTACAACAAAACAGAGTTTAAGTAACACAACCATGTAACACATAGAAAAGTTTGTTACAAGTAAAATTGGAGTAACACATCATTTGTGTTCCAAAGGTAGACAGTAACACGCACTAGGTAGAAAATGAGAATGTGTTACAACGATATTACAGCGGTAACATACACAAATTGTGTTACTCTTGAAGTGATACAAATCATAATGCTAGTAACACACAACAATACATTTACCTGGTGTTACAACTCCCGATAGGGTAAACGGTTGCGAAGACTTCTAAAATAGTTGCATCCATAAGTCTCCATTATCATAACACATAAGATAAACAATTTAACATGTTTTCTTTTAATTTTTTATTTGGGCGTATTCAAGATTTGGAACCGCTAACCCAACGCACATGCGGCTCCTTGACATATGGAACCCCCAGAACAGAAAAAACATTGTATGACCCATAATTTTCATGCGAACCAATTGAACCGACATGCTGGACCACGCGATATGTAATCGGACATAGGAAACATAACTAGAACAACATATACTTTTGGTGCGGTGCGGGAATCGAACAAGCCACTATTCCTATGATTTTCCAAAGTTTTTTAATATTTTTCTTCTTTTATTAAAATGGTTAGTATTTCCTAAAATAGGGAATGTTCACCACCATTAAGTTCTTACCAAAAGAGACAATGTAACGCAGGCCCAAAATAAAGCTGGTCTTAGTCGCACCCACCCAAGGAAAATAAAGCGCGCGGAGATGAAAAATATTATATGTCGTACGCGGGCTTTCAATTTTTTCCAGATCGAACCTTTTTAACTCCTGGCCGCCCGCCCCATATTGACCTATCTCTTCGTAGTGCAGCCCCGTGGAACTTTTCTTCCTCGTCCTCAACAGCCGTGGCCTAGATCTTTGGAGACTGCATGCCGGAGGCGTTTGTATAGGCGAGGAAGGTGGCAGCGGTCTTGAGGCGGTGCCCCGGGTGTAGACTGGCGGCTTTCATCGAGGCCAAAAATTCATGGGGCTCCAGATCTCCACCAGATCTATCGGCAATGGAAGACGGTCAGTTCGATTTGTTTTTGAATTGTGCCTTCTCATCGATCTGTTGTTGCGTGTAGATCCGCAATATTTTAATCTGTTTCATCACGAGATCCAAACTCCGATTTCCTCTTTCCTTGGTCTTGTGCCAGGGGTACTGGGGTTCCAGTCTTGGGAGCAACATCACGAGATCGTCAGAATATGGGTCGCGGGTAGTTATTTTTAGTGCCACCAATGCAGGGACGGACCAGAGGCGTTCATTTATCTTGCTGCTTTGTCATCTCTTTTGCCTGCCAGGACATGGAAAGAAATATAGCCCGCTAGCTCTTGGATCTACCATCGGTTCAATTTCAAATCTTCTATTCTGACATGTGCTTTTGAATTCGCTTGTTATCTTGGAATAGTATACCACGTATTTGCTATCTCTGATGTCCTTTATTTTGCTGAATTTCCTGGTTATGTTTGGAATGCGTACAATTGTTAATACTGAAACAGCGTTTGCATCTCAATCTGTACACTGTAAATTATACGTAACTGATAGGTATTACCATGGGAATAGTGGACAGACTAGGTTATGGTTCTGAGTATATTCTAAAAAAACATATTTACTCTTACTTCGTGAAGCTCTGTTCTTATCAATTTTTTAACGTCACTACATATATAGATGACTTCCTCTAGTTCTAGACCTTCAGGTAACATGCATAATTATTATATCATAATTCACAAGGCTCTAGTGTTGTAATCTTCTGGTAGTGTGCCATGTTTATTAGGAGGAGTATCAATTAATTCTTTTGTTACTGTATATATTTCCTAGCTATGTAGGACAATCAGTTGCTACTTCAACTGAGGTAAGATATTCTGTGTCACCTACACATGCTACGATTATCTGGTTGATTTCTATCTGCATGCTAATTATTTTCAGTATTTACCTAATGACTATAAATGACTCTTAAACAGATCAATTTTCATATGCCTTGGCTTTCGGTGTCACTGGACTCTTGTATACTCAATGTGTGCAGACAACTGGATGATGATGTTGTTGAAGTGTGTGGAGATTGGAAGATGAGCATTTGCTGGTAGAACAATGTCATGTATTTTAGTTGTGTAGTCCCTAGCTTTCATGTACAATCTGAAATAATGTATATATACGTGCTTGTTCACTTTTTTAGATTCCTTTTTTTTAGTATAATGGCTATAGAAAAGATAACTTTTTTTTGTCCTCCTAAGGCTGCGTCTTGTATTTCGACATATGGAGAACCCATTAATATATGGGTTGTCTTGTATATTTGTAATAAATATATTAATATATTTAATTTGTGGATGTGATGGGCTTCAATTTCACTCATATCTCGTATTTTAGCGGCAAAATGCATCAAGAAAAAACAATTAATTAACTGAGCATGTGCAATGATTTTATTAATAAATTTCCATTTCATAAATTGGGCACCTAATTGTGTATTTAATAACTCTAATAATACATTATAATGTGTTACTAGGGTAGTTGACAACTATAAATAATAATGTTACAATATTTACATATTATGTTACTAGTTTGACGAAGAAGGTGTTCCTAATTATGTTACTATGAGTGTAAAAATATGTTCCAACAATATTCTACGCCTACCTAAGGATGTTACTGTTGGTGTTACTATAGTTGCAAAAATGTGTTACCAATGTCTCTGGTAACACATAATATGCATGTTACTACTATATAGATTGTAACACTGTTTTTAACATATGGTAACAGTTATTACGTGTGACTAGGTACACCACTTAGTAACACGGCCTAATGGAACACATTCCATAATATGTTACTAACTGGCCTAGTAACACTATTTTGGACCTTTAGTAACACAAGACTGTGTTACCAAAGCTCTGTCATGTTGTAGTGACTCAAGATGATCTATTATCAACACAAACCTTACTTAACATTATCTTAGGGTTTTCTTTATTTCATGTTGGAAACACACTTTAATTCTACTATTTGATGATTACACGATTTAATGCTACTTAGGGTTTCTGTTTATTTTTCTTGAGAAATAATTTCCTCTCATTGAAGGTTGCTAAGATTTAATTTCCTCATATGATAATATATGAACTCATGTTGACCAAGGTCAACAATTCATGCTCATCATTTTGGGACAATGATTTAAATGAGGTGATGCACCTCATGCAATTTAACACCAACATAGTAATGGTTTAATATCGTCAAATAATTCCATATGAGAGTTAATAGACCATGGTCTCTACCTCATGTAGAATTACTTGAGACAAAGATTTAAATGAGAGGGATACTTCTCATATGATTGAATAATTAGTTGGAACAATTTAAATGCTACTATGGCAATCATTTAATATTCTTAAGTGAGCAAATATAAGACCAAGCAACAAGGGTCATCACATTACTTCATACAACTTGAGAAGATGATTTAAATGAGGTTCTACACCTCATAGATTTAAAATCTTAAATTTTGGAAGTAATTTAAATGGGCTAGTATTGACTACATAGCCAATTTTTGATTCTAGCCCATGATCATATGAAGCAACCATATCATATTTTTACATAAACAATTAGAGTATTCGAAATGTGATTTATTAGAATTTGAATCACCTCATAATAGTTTATGGTTGATTTTAAATAATTATTTGAAGTTTGAAAAGGCCCTGCCTTGTTATTTTTACTATTTGAATTCTACAACAGATCTTGGTTTGAATCCGGTTGGGTGAGATAGATAATTTCATGATCTTTCCAAATATATAAAGTTTGTCAAATTTGGTTTGGTAGATTTGGAGTTATTCAATTTTTAGCAACACACCAGTATTGAATTCACACTGAAATGATTTATTCGCATTTGAATTGACGGGCTTAGGCGGGAAATGCTAATGGGCCGCAGAGGGATTAAACGGGCCAGCCCAGTGGGCGGCCACGCTGGACGAGAGGGGACTGGCGGCGGGGTCCACTGTCAGCCGGTAGTTTCCCAGCCCGAATCGGTACGCAAGGAGGGCCGTCGGATCAAAAGGCGATCGCACGGCGGAGGGTCGTCCTCATCCTCGACATGGCTCGCCGGAGATCTAACCCTACCGGCGGCCAGACTAGGGGGTCGGAGAGCTACCTGGAGGCGGGCGAGCGTCGGCGAGGCGGGAGTTCGACGTTGGAGATGACGGCGAGTAGATTGGTGGTCGTGGGAGCTCCGGGGGTGCTCGGAATCGTCGGCTTCGTCGAGCTGCTGAGGCGGCGGGCTCCGGCCAAATTCCGGCGAACTGGTGGCTAATTGAGGAGAGGAAGAGGTATTGGCGAGCTAGAAGAAGGTGGGGAGGCAACTGGTGTGAAGGATTGGTCCCGGGGCAGCCTGCTTTTATAGTGGCGAGTGGTGGCCGAGGGGTGCGGTGAGGTCATCGCCGTCGATGCGTCTACAGGGAAAGAGGGGCGTGGGCGAGGGTGATGTAGGGTTGGTGACGTCGAGGCGGACACGACGGGCGTCCGGGCGTTGAAAATGGAGCACAGGAGCGTCGTCGTCACCATCGTGTACCCGAGCACGGCGGCGGACAGTCGTCGTTCGTGACGACGGCTACAGGGCGAGCGCGCCCAAGCGGTGTTGTCCGTGAGGTAGCTGACATCGAGGTGAGGGTGTAGGAGAGAGGAGAGGGCTGGGGGTGGTCAGGGTCGACGGGAACGGAGGGCGTCCTGGCGCGTCCTGTGGCTGGGTCGTGCACACTCTGGCACGATCTGGCCATGGTGACCACGTCGCGTTCTGTGTGATGCCGTGCGTCTGCGGCCGGGGCTCGCGCCCGGCGAGTACGGAGTGAGGCAAGCTTCCAGGACATGGTTAGAGAGAGAGGGGAAGAGAGGGGGCAGGTGTGACAAGGTGGTGACCATGGTGATTGGCATGGTGCTGTCCTTGAGGTTTTTGTGCATTACTCTTGGTTTCAGTGGCATGGCCAGGTCAAGTGGGGTGAGTCCAGGCTATTTGACAAGGTTAGCAAGATTGGATAGGCCTAGGGCTTGTAAAAATAATTTTTGCCAAAGTTGTATGTGACACATGCAAGTACTTGGCATAGTTGATGTGTGATGATCATGGCCAATCTATGTGAGGTCATGGTGGGGGTTTAGAGGTACCAAGGGCACTATAGAGAGGTACAAGTGAGGGAGAGAGGGGAAGTACAAAGTTGGTGGGGTGATTGTACCCTAATTTTTACTCTATGTAACAAAAAGATCACATGCAATGGTCTCTCTTGGATTTGATTTTTGGCCAAATTTCTGCATGGGAGTGGTCTACATAATGTTTGGTACTCATTGGTGGTCTTGGTTTGAATTTTGGACAAGATTTGTGAAGATTCGAAAATTGGAGGGAATCTAGATTTGGTTTCAATGTTGCCACTTGGCTTGACTATTGTGAGCAATGGTCAACTCTCTGGTCAAAGTGGTCAACATCAAAAGTGTTCATCTTGATGAGGTCTTGGATGAGGTGCAAAGAGTTGGCAGGGTTTGGTTTGAAAATTTCTTAATAGAAGGGCTCAAAGTGGGTATCTGGTTATAAATGGCACATGTGACCATATTGCATGTAACTTAGGATTTGAATTGTATTTTCATTTGATTTGAGTTTCTTTGATTCCAAAAGTGTTAATAAGTGTTTATTAACCATTTACAACCAATGGTGCAAGCCAAAAGGGTCTGGGTTAAAGATTTGCAAAATTGGCCATAGCCACATATGTGATGAAGTGCATTTTTTTCTTAGTTTCTTATTTTATTTTTCTTTGCTTCACTTAGGCATGGTTTACGGTTTATTTAGTATTAGATTAGGTCTAGAGATGGTTTCACACCATTTGGGCAAAGTAGGAGTGCATAGGACAAGATTTGATAAAATGGCTAAGTGCCACATATGCATCAATGCATATGTTGCATTTGATTTTTACTTTGACTTGGCTTGACCCAATTGGGGTTGTTGAGTGTTGAAATGGTATATAGGAGTGATCCAACCATGCATCACAAGTCCTAGGGTCAAGGTCCTCAATTTCATAAATTTGCTACTTTACTCTCATATGCCTCTATGGCATTTTTAGTTTCTTTTTATTTTCTTTGGTTTCAACTTGGAAATGGTTTGAGAAGTACTAGACAAGGTTTATAAAGGTTTTCCAAACCTCTAAACAAAGTAGAAAGGTCTAGGGTAAAGATTTGTAAAAATAGCCATAGGCACATATACCTTTTTCTTATTTAATTTCCTTTTATTCTATTTTAACTAGGGTGATGAAAAGAGGGGTGAGGTTTAGGTTTTAAGATTATTCAAAGTACTATAACAAGCAATCATGGCAATAGCACAAGGATTAAGCAAGATTACTATGGATCAAACTTAATTGAATAAAAGTTTTTGTTGGTTCCAAAATTTGGAACTAGGGAAGTTCATTTGTTTTATTTTGAAATTTTTGGGATGTTACACCGCCGCCGCCAATCCCATCTCAGGGGATTCAGGAGATTGCCTCCGGCACCCTGCCGGAGAGGGGAATCATCTCCCGGAGGACTCTTCACCGCTATGGTCGCCTCCGGAGTGATGTGTGAGTAGTTCACCCCTGGACTATGGGTCCATAGCAGTAGCTAGATGGTTGTCTTCTCCTCATTGTGCTATCATTGTTAGATCTTGTGAGCTGCCTAACATGATCAAGATCATCTATTTGTAATGCTACATGGTGCGTTTGTTGGGATCCGATGAATATGGAATGCTATGTTATGTTGATTATCAATCTATCATCTATGTGTTGTTTATGATCTTGCATGCTCTCCGTTATTAGTAGAGGCTCTGGCCAAGTCGTTACTTGTAACTCCAAGAGGGAGTATTTATGCTCGATAGTGGGTTCATGCCTCCATTAAATCTGGGACAGTGACATAAAGTTCTAAGGTTGTGGATGTGTTGTTGCCACTAGGGATAAAACATCAATGCTATGTCTAAGGATATTTGTGTTGATTACATTACACACTATACTTAATGCAATTATCTGTTGTTTGCAACTTAATACTGGAAGGGGTGCGGATGCTAACCCGAAGGTGGACTTTTTAGGCATAGATGCATGCTGGATAGCGGTCTATGTACTTTGTCGTAATGCCCAATTAAATTTCACACTACTCATCATAATATGTATGTGCATTGTCATGCCATCTTTATTTGTCAATTGCCCAACTGTAATTTGTTCACCCAACATGCTATTTATCTTATTGGAGAGACACCACTAGTGAACTGTGGACCCCGGTCCATTCTTTTACATCGAATACAATCTACTGCAATACTTGTGCTTACTGTTCTTTGCAAACATCATCATCCACACTATACATCTAATCCTTTGTTACAGCAAGCCGGTGAGATTGACAACCTCACTGTCACGTTGGGGCAAACTATCTTGATTGTGTTGTGGAGGTTCCACGTTGGCGCCGGAATCCCTGATGTTGCGCCGCACTACACTCCGCCACCATCAACCTTCAACGTGCTTCTTAACTCCTACTGGTTCGATAACCTTGGTTTCTTACTGAGGGAAAACTCGCTGCTGTACGCATCACACCTTTCTCTTGGGATTCCCAACGGACGAGTGCTTTACCGTCACAAGCAATTTCTCATGTACTTGACCTTGTGACCAATCACTAGTGGTGTGATTGCTGGTGTACACTGCTGCACCTAATTATGGCTCTTCTCTAGAAAAAAAACTAGGACTATATTGGCCTTAATTAATTCTGATTTCGCATGTGTGTGGCACATGTTTTTAAATCATCAAGTTCATTATCCTTAATGACTTATTTTCCTATGATATTGACAAGGATAGATAAGAGAGATGCGAGAGGCGCACAATACTCATGTCACACACTTTTAAGTTTGAGCTCTCCAAATTAAGTAATTTGTAGGTTTCTAGGTTAATAGCGTTAACGTAAACTTCAACCTTGCATCCTTTGGTAATTAAATTACATTCCATGAACGGTCATATAAGATATTTATATGACCTTAGAGAATACATGCTCGCATTTAGCTCCTCGTGGGTCTGACGCTCAATACTAATCGAATTATGCTACAGATACTCCCTTCACTTGGGGATTATCGAACACTTTTCTGGCACCGTCGCCGGGGAGTGTCGAGCTAAGAGCATCTCTAACAGAGCCCGTAAAAGGCCCAAAACCGGAAAATAACCGCCGTTTTACGGGTTCGGGGCGAAAAACGGCGCCGATCAGTGACCGAAAACGGCCCAAAACCGAAAATATTTTTTCGGGCTACGTTCAGTTCGCTCCGTCGGCCTGTATTTGTAGGGGCCGACGGAGCGAACCGAACGCAGCCCGAACACAATCCCTAATTTGCGCGCGAGGGAACCTTCAGCTCATCCCAACCGCCGCCGCCCCAGCCGATCTGTGCGCCCTCGCGTCCTCCGCCGCCGCCAACCTCCGATTTGTCCCCGATGAGTCTCGAATCGACCCCGCCGGCCGCCGTTGCTACCGCGCCGGCCGCCGTTGCTACCCCGCCGGCCTCCGTTGCTACCCCGCCGCCGCCGGCACCGTCTCCCGAGATCGCCGCCTCTTCCGCCGCTCCACCAACAATCCCGGCCACCGCTCCGACCCCTGTGACCCCCGCGGTCTCGTCGACGACTGCGGCGAAGAGGCGGCGCGCGGGAACGCATCTGGTCCCGCAAGCCGGTGCAGGGCGGTCCCCGGTGGTGGGTCGGCGGTGAAGCCGAAGGCCGTCCGTGCGAGACCGAAGAGTTCGGGTCCGAAAAGGACCAAAGTGAAGGCGGCGACTGGCCGTGGCCCCGCGCCTCCCTGCCCATCTCCGCCTACGCCGCCGCCGCCTCCGGAAGCCACCGCCGCAGCCCATCCCGTGCTCGACGATGGCGCAGCAAGGTACACATGAAATTTCCTCCCTTTTTTCCATTGCAAACCCGTACTCAGGCCTCGTGAAATTAGGAACGATTCCACCTACATGGAGATGTTGGGGGAGGTGAACATTAACCCACTACCGCCATTCGGCAACGAGAACTACTGCGCGGAAGAAGGGGAAGAAGGGGAAGAAGGGGACGAGGGGGACGAGGAAGAGGACGACGGTGTGGTGGAGGTCACGGCCGATGGAAGTCGGAAGAAGAGGCGGCCAACAACTACACGGAGATTGAAGACGCCACCTTGTGCCGGGATTGGGCCTCCGTGGGGATGGATGCTGTCTCCGGCACGGATCAAACAGGCAAGCGCTACTGGCAGCGCATCGAGGACAAGTTCCACAAACTCATGCCGCGCGTTCGCCATCCTGTCGATCGCACCTACCGATCCCTCCAAGGTCGTTGGGACGCGATCAAACCGGCGTGTAGCCGGTGGGCAGAAGCTATGGACCAAGTGGTGTCCAATCCTCCTAGCGGCGCAACTGTCGACGAATATGTGAGTGCATACTTCATAAAGTTAATTCAAGTTTTAGCGTTGCCGAGATATAGACGATTTGTTGGTTCCTATTGCATATGTAGGATCGCATTGCCGATGCTAGGTACAGAGACATGGCCGACAGCAAGGGCAAGAGCTTCACCATGCGTCATTGTTTTGATGTGCTCCAACACCTTCCCAAGTGGAAGTTGAGGGATGAAGAGGTCGCTCCGAAGAAGGCTGCGATGGTTGCGCTCGACGACACCGAGGACGAAAAGGATGGCAGGAACGCCGACAAGCCGGAGGGGAACAAGAAAGCGAAGGAAAGGATGAGGCTCGAGGGGGAGACTGCATTGTTGAGGGACAAGTTTGATCAAATGATGAAGTCGAAGGAGGCGATAGCGACCAAGACTTTGGAGACCAGGCGTGTCATCATCGAGACGAAGAAGGAGGTGAGCCTTGCAAAGCTTGAAGCCAGCCGAGAGGAAGCAAATGCCACAGCCAAGTTGGAGGAGATGAGGATCGATGTGAAGAAGGCCAAAGCAACGAAGCTACTATTGGCCGAAGAGAGGGAAATCTTGATGATGAACACGAAGGAAATGAATGAGGTTCAGCTGGAGTGGTGGAAGGAGGCCTCGGCGGAGATCACGGCGAGGCGAAGAGCAGCTCGTCAACAGGCAACTGCTGCTGCAGATGTGCCTCCAGGAGGTGGTGCCGATGTGACTCTAGGAGCTGCCGATGGTGCTGATGGCGGTACTACCTATGTTTGATGCCGGCGGTTAGATCTGATGGTGAACTATGAACTGTGTTATTTGATTCCGTCATTTGATGTATGCACTATGAACTATGCATGATTTCTATGCATGATTTGTTTGTGTTTTAAACGTTCAGCTTTGATCGATCATATGCAAATCTATTTCATAAACCTTGGTTTTACGGGTTCGGAAGCCCCAGGCGCTGTTTTTCGGTTTTCGTTACGGGCTCTGTTCTGCGCCTGCCATTTTTCGGCCCGTAAACACGAGTTCGGTGCACCGAACTCGTGTTTTTCGGTTCCACTTTTTACGGGCTCTGTTAGAGATGCTCTAAGTTTCTACTCTTTTTTGCATTTTTGGTTGATTTTGTTTTCATATTATATTAATTTGTAGGATATAAATCAAAAACTAAAAAATCTACTAAGATAATCAAATCAACGAGTCCTTGTTGATGCATATGAAACTTTGCAATATTTATGTGGGTACCAATGCTTTGAGTGTAAGGGGAATTATTTTGAGAGTGGCAAGGAAGTACATGTGAAGGAGGACAATGAAAGAATAGTGGTGGAAGAATGGAGTAGCTACCCATCTTCTATTCCTCACAATAAATGAACATAAGCAACATAGAGTACTGTTTTCCAACAAATAAATTAGGAAGTTGAATAAAAATAAAATTGGGAAAAATAAATGAACATAAGCAACATAGAAGTTGGGGTGGAACATGTGTTTTTTTCTGCCAATGGAACCTATTCCAGTTTCCCGCCATAAACTTCATCTGCCCAAGGGCAAAGCATACCCTTTCCCGCGGTGTGGCCCTCCACGTGGCCGTTTCCTCACCATAACTCACGCCCCTTCGTGGTCACTCTCCGAGAACCCAGTCCATACACCACAGACCCCAAATACCAAACCGCCTTGCACGCTAACCACCCTCCAGCCTTCCTACACCGAGCGCACCCAAAACAGGCCACACACGCAAGTTGGAGATCAACCCGCTCTCCCTCTCCCCGTCCCCGTCCCGCCGTCTTCCACCGCGCGATGGCGCCGGCGCCGACCACCGCGACCGTAAGCCCGGCGCCGGTCCACCCGAACCGCGTGCGGGTGCTCCTCCCGGGCCAGGGCCCGCCCGCTGCCGGCCCGGTGGTGTACTGGATGCTGCGGGACCAGCGCCTCGCCGACAACTGGGCCCTCCTCCACGCGGCGACCCTCGCCGCCGCGTCCGCCGCGCCGCTCGCCGTCGCCTTCCCGCTCTTCCCCAAGCCCTTCCTCCTCTCCGCGCGCCGCCGCCAGCTCGGCTTCCTCCTCCGCGGCCTCCGCCGCCTCGCCGCCCACGCCGCCGACCGCCGCCTCCCCTTCTTCTTCCTCACCGGTACGCGCTTCTTTCTTGTTTCTTCCTCCGGCACCGCGTTTGTTTTTCCTCACCGGAAACCGATTCGAAATGTGCTGTAACTGCATATTACGTGTCGCTGTCAGGTGGGCCCGCGGAGATACCGGCGCTGGTGCGGCGGCTCGGGGCGTCCGCGCTCGTCGCCGACTTCTCGCCGCTTCGGCCGGTTCGCCAGGCGCTGGATGCGGTGGTCAACGACCTGCGCCACGATGGTCTCACCGTTTACCAGGTAACTTCAGTACAGCAATGCACACCGCAATCACAGGAAACTTTTCACGGGAATTCGACCCGAGGGCTTTGTGGCATTGGCACGCAGGTGGACGCGCACAACGTCGTGCCAGTATGGGCGGCGTCCCCGAAGCTGGAGTACTCGGCCAGGACATTCAGAGGCAAGATGAACAAGGTGTTGGACGAGTACCTGGTGGAGTTCCCAGAATTGCCAGAGGTGGTGCCATGGGACAGGGAGCAGCCAGAGGAAATTGATTGGGACGTGCTCATCGACACAGTTTGCAGGTCGTGAGAGTTTTTGCGGTTTTTTTTACTTAATATGTGATGTGCAGTGAGAATTTGTTACAACTAGTGAATGATTCCCTGCTGCTGCTGCTGCTGCTGCTGCTGCAGGGAGGCAGAGGACGTGCCGGAGATTGACTGGTGTGAGCCGGGTGAGGCTGCCGCAATGGAGGCACTTCTGGGTAGCCAGGATGGGTTCCTAGTGAAGAGGATCAAGAGCTATGATACGGACCGCAATTATCCCACAAAGCCAAAGGCATTGTCCGGCCTTTCGCCATACCTGCATTTTGGGCAAATTTCAGCACATCGATGTGCTTTGGAGGCAAAGAAGCGCCGCCATCTTAGTCCCAAGGTGCCATTGATTACTTTGCCATTTGAGATCTTATGCAAAAAAATACATATTATTAGATGGCAGAATGTATTTCTTACTTTTAGATACCGAACTGCAAATCTAAATGTCAGTGCTTAAGTTAGTTCTTGTGTTATCTAAAAGTGATATGTCAATTGTTTGGAAACAGTCAGTTGATGCTTTCTTGGAGGAGCTCATAATAAGGAGGGAGCTAGCTGACAACTTCTGCTATTACCAGCCTCACTATGATACGCTAGCTGGTGCTTGGGACTGGGCTAGGAAGACACTGCAGGATCATGCTTATGACAAAAGAGAGCATATTTACACGTGAGATACTTTATATTCGAATTTGCACCTTATATGTATATTTATCTGCTTGCCCGTAACAGTCTCATTCTGTTGGTATTTGCTAAAGAAATTACTCTTGCTTGCAGGAGGGAGCAGCTTGAGAGTGCAAAAACAGCTGATCATGTATGTCTTAAAAAAGCACACTGTACTCTGCTGCAGATATTAACATCGTTCATACCTCACCTCCTAATCGAATTACATATTTTTCTTATTGGAATCTACATCAGCTCTGGAATGCATCACAGTTGGAGATGGTCCACCATGGAAAGATGCACGGATTCATGCGGTATAATCAATTATGCCGAGTTGCCTGCTTTAGATATCATAGTGTTTACAAATTCATTGGATCTTCCATCATTTTGATTTCATTTGGGATGTTCTGAATTGCCTGAATTTATTATTGTTGTTGCTAAAAGGACAGATAACTGATTAATGCCCTATAATCCTTTACCCCATATAGTTCTTGCAAAATAGACCAAATAGCTAGCAAATCTGTATGATAGGACCATCAGTTCGTCTACTTCCAACACGCAGACATATTCTTGAATTAGCCAACCATTTTCTATGCTCATATTCTTAATATTCAGGTCATAACTATATTTTGTAACTGGGTATTAATGAAAAATGTAACATTTTGAATTGTGTTACGTTGCTTGCATATATGTTCCCGTTTCACTTTAGAGCCACATGATTTTTTCCAAATCCTTACTTACTTTTGCAGTTATGTTCTTTGTAAAGTATATTTCTCTGCCCTGATACGGCAATTTTCTGCAGAATGTATTGGGCCAAAAAAATTCTAGAATGGACCAGTGGACCTGAAGAAGCACTTTCCATAGCAATATATTTGAATGACAAGGTAATTTTGTGTTGTTTGACAACACTTCAGAGTTGTATTAGTTTGCATTTTTCTTGCGTTATACTATTGGTGCTGTTAAATAACTTGAATTCATCAAACACATGAAACAAAGGCTTATCCTCACCACAGCTTATGGCGGCCCTACCTGGGTAGCTAGCTTAATTATGCACAAGCCTAAGCTGTTGCAAATCTACCAAAGTTTAGTGTTAAGATCCTAGAGTACAGATCTCATGAAAATACCTTCTAACCATTTGTTGCAAGAGCCTATATTTGATTAAAAAATTAGTAATATTTATGAGATAACAGAAGTTATGTTGATATGGCGGTGTAACTGGTGAAGTTGATGCTGCCTGATATTGCACGATGGCAATTACCACCATGCACAGTGGATAGATCAAGTGCCTGGACAGGAATCAGAAGATGCAAACTCCGGCTAAACAACAAGCAAAACCCAGCAGCCACGGGTAACACCTTGACAATCCAGCCCCTAAACACAAACCAATTCAATTCTCAACTAGTGCACACGCAACATTCGTCCACCTTCAATCATGGCGATTTTCTGGTTTTCTATTCTCTGGAACTAATCTTGGGCTGTCAGGAAAAAGAAACTACCAACAGGTACACGTGTGCGTAGTCCACGTGATTCCTTTGCAAAAACTCTTGAGTACTTCCTATTTAATTTATATTGGACACCAGCAGGATACTAACCCATGTGGATACAAATACAATTAGACTTAGTACTGTAGTACACTATTAATGGAGCAAACAGAGCAACTTCCAGCTTAAAATCTCCACGCATGCTTATCTGTTCAGCTCGGAAATTTAATGTACTAGTTGCTGTCGGATACCTGATTCAAACTGTGATCAAGTAAAGGTGGGTTTTACCTTCTCTTTTCGCACAATCTGAAAATTATTTGCGCCAGTCAACGTCTTAGAAATAATACTTGTGTTGCACACCAAATCTCCTTCCATTTTTGGTCTAAACTGAGAAACAGCAGGTATGGAATATATAGATGCCTGGCAAGTACCACATTATTAGACACAATTTGGACATCTATTTGCCAGTTGCGACTAAAAGAAAAATCATTCGACGATTTTATAATTGGGTGGTTGGAACCAGTAGGAACTAATGAGAATAAACACCATTTACAAAGAAGGTTCACTCCACGATGTTCATGGTTGTAGTTTTATTTTATCCTCCCCGGCATAATCAACATAAATACTCGTAAATCATAAATATGTGCAGGACAAAATAAGTATTCGGTGGTGTTGACGAGCTAAATGCCATCAAAACAGAATATACATAGTACAATTCGAAGCTGAACAAATTCGTGCAAGGAATCTTCTGAAAATAGCACACACCATTTCAAAGCATATGCCTTTTGGATAACATGGTGGCTCAAGCCTGAGAACATAGTTGGTGATCTAGTGCACCGCCTACTGTTTCATTGTTTAAGAATATAATCAAGAGTAACTTTTGCTCGGTTGGTTCTTGTATGAGAAGTTGGATAAGGTGTCTACTGCAATTGAGGTAAAAGATCCTATGGGCATAGCTCAAGGCTATTTAAATTTCCATACCCACCATTTTATCTTTGTTAGTTCATATTGTAGCTGTTCACTTTCAAGTACTTCAGTTGATTGATCAGTTTATAGAAAGAACAAAATCTTTGTGTATCATTGCATTGACATAAAATATGATTTACAAGCCTAGGACTTAACAAACGAGCACAACCACGGAGTACACCAACAAACAACTGCTGCACGGTCTTTACAACAGACAGCCACCAAACCAGCACGGCTGCAATCTGTTGCAGTATGTTTTCAAACTAAATCTTTTTTTTTGAACGGTAAACTAAATCTGTTGAGTCAATCTGTTGCAGTATCACATAGATGGCAGGGACCCCAGTGGCTACGTTGGTTGTATGTGGTCTATATGTGGCCTCCATGATCAGGTTTGTGTGATCCCCTTATTTTAGTCGAAACCCTTATGAATGCTCTTCAGAAGCACAGTTTATTAATCACAATCTGGAGGTCTGAGTAGTTTTACCACCACACTATTTCCTCAGGGTTGGAAGGAGCGGCCGATATTTGGAAAGATACGTTACATGAATTACGCTGGCTGCAAGAGAAAATTCGACGTTGATGCTTACATTTCTTATGTCAAAAGATTGGTTACTCAATCTAAGAAAAGGAAGCTGGATGAATCTCTGAATTCAGTAGTCAAGTATGCAAAGTCTTAGAAGGACTAGTCCAGCTACTAACAGTAGTTTAGTATATATTTCAAACCTAGAGTATACAGGTTGTTCTGGGCATTTTCTTATATTAAATAATTGCGTTAGCTAGAAAAGTATACAGGTTTTAAGGTTCAGACCATTTTACAGCCATTGACATTCTTGTGATATCTATTGGTAAAATTGGCATTTGTTAAGACTGGCTGAATTCAGTTGAAGTGAACACACTGATTTGACTGGCGTACATGAATCTAACACTGGCAATCTGGTATATTACCAAATGAGCAAACGAGTTTCACCTTTAGCTGTTGGCAATTTTAAGTTGCTGAAACCACATTGATGTCGTTCATGTTAACTGTGAGGTTGCTGAAAGATGTGCTCTGGTCAGCTGAAACTACATGTGTTATCTTCCTGTTAACTTGCTGAAACCAAATGCCACAAGTACACGAATAATACTGCAAATACCATAGCTTTTCATTCACGCAGTGTACATCACATTCATTCTTACGGAGTACAACTGTAAGTGTCACTAGTTAAGGAAAGAAGAGTAAGTGTCACATTTTATACGTGGTTATGCCGCCCTGACCGAGTGGCACCCAGCAAACCAAACAGTGAATTTCCAATGCGTTGGTCACAACCAGCTTGGGCCACCATATGGTGCAGACCACTGGCGGTGCCGCGAGCGACGGCGTCGAAGAGGATGGCCGTGGCGGGACGCCGGTGGTTCGTGGCGCATCCACGGTGATGGGTTGGTGCTCAATTGCTCATCATCGTCCCACGTGGCCACGTGACAGTGCGGCGAGGATGGTGTCGGCCGTGAGCCGCTCAGGCCCCGCCGACCGTACGACGAGCGTCTGGGTGACGGTGTCTTCCGCCACCACCATGTCCGCCGCCACGACGCTGAGCTGGGAGTCCCTTATAGCGTTGAACGCCCCGGAGATGGGGTGCGCCTCCAAGGGGGTGGTCACGCGCAGCACCACCTTGTCCTGCATTGCCTTCACTTCTACGGACTGCCGCGCCGGCGCCGGCCCTGGCCCCGCGACGCCGTCCCTGAGACGGGCCTCCAGCTCCTGGATGTAGGCGACGGCGTCGCTGAGCAGCGAGAAGTTGTCCATCCTGGAGACCTTGGGCACCACCGCGCGCAGCGCGTAGAGCCGCTTGTTCAGCTCATCACGCCGCTGCCGCTGCTGCTCCGCGTCTTGTTGGTTCAGCGGCGCCTCTGGTGTCTTGCGCTCCCGCTTCAGCAGTCTCCGCTCGTCGCCGCCCGGTTTGGTGAAGTTCATACCCTTCGGAGCCTCCTTCACCATGGCTTGCCCGCCGAGCCGCAGCGCGCATGTGTCCTCGCATCCCGTGGTTCTCACCGACGGCATTGAGGCGCTACGGGAGAGGTCCTTTCCGAAGATCCTCAAGTGATCGTCCGACGATGTGGCCTTGACGCGGAAGGCAGATTGGATGGCGCGCACGACGTCGGGGTTCTCGCGGATGTCCACGACGGAACCGAGCTCAAACACACCGCCTTTGCACGGGACAAAGACGACGGTGCGGAGGCCAGCGGCCTGGGCGAGGGAAGCACGGACGTACCACCCAGACGCAGGCGCGGATCCGGGTAGGCGCCGGGGATCCACGGAGACCCAGGCGTAGTGGCCGGAGGCCATCGCACGGCCTGGCCCGCCGCCGTCCTCGGGGAAGGAGAAGTACATGGACGCGAGGAAGTACATTTCGGGGCCAGTGACACGGTCTAGCCGGAGCGCGTCGTCGGTGCCGCCATCATCGTCCCCTCCGCCGTATAGCGCGTGCAGCCGCAGCAGGACGCGCTTGCGCGCCAGGTTCTTGTACACCGCGCCGGCTTCCTCGGGCGCGCCCGCGGCGGCAGGGTCGGCGTCAGGCGGGGGGGCATCGCGGCAGTGCCCATCACCCCAGACGAGGACGGGACGGGCTCCGGCGCCGGCGCAGGACTCTTGCCAGTAGATGCCGTACGTCCAGGTTCCTCCCCGCTCGACGAAGTCTTGAAGGCGCGCGCAGCGCGCCTGGAGCTCGGCCGGCGACGACACCGTCCCGTGGAGGTGCTGCGTCGTGGTAGCCAGGTGGTGCGCGGCGTCCTGCCCTAGGACGGCCGCGAACAAGGCCGCGTCCGCGTCCGACCACGACATGCCCGCGCGATCGGACAACAATCGCGTGCTGTAGTAGAATGGTAGCTCTCGGTACGTTGAGTGGTTTCATCAGATGCTTGTAGTTTTATAGAGAGCGCCAGCCGCCGGAGCTAAACAGAGAAAGATCAGTAGGGAAGAAGATGATTTGTTGCGAGTGACTCGCGACAGCGGTGTGCACAGGGCAGTGGCAACTACTGCTAAAGTGTGCTCTGAACTAGCAAGAAAACAAAAAGGTTCCGAAAATGGTATGGCAAACGCACAGCACCTATGCGGTTACGGGTCTGATAGCTCTTTAGTTCCTAATCCTGCTTCGAGTTACTTGAGGAATTGAAGACGGTTAAGAATTAGCCAAAATAGCTAAACAGCGTTACGGCTACTTTGGAAAGCTTGGCAACCGCTTCATGGTGTGAAGTTTAGGGTTTGGAGAGGGAACTGCCCAGCCCCTTGTGCATGAATATCTCCGTATATTGATGCACGTGCTACAAATTAATACAAGTCTGTCCAATACGCACAAGATACACAAGCTACAAGGCATCTCTAATACAAAGTCCAACATCATCTCTCAATCTTAACCGTGTGTTTAGGAAGCTAAGATTGCCTCGACAAACCTTAAGCAAATGCAGTAGACAATAACTTTGTGAAGATTTCAGCACGTTGCTCATTAGAAGAGATGAACTTGATTTAGTGTAATTTATGTGCAACATGATCCCTCACAAATAACTTCAATGTGTTTTATCCGTGTAAGAAAAACATAATTAGACAAAAAATATGCAGCTCGTCAATGTTATCTATACCTAATAATAAAGAAAATAAGGTTTCTTGTTCGTCCGTTTTTTATTGCCCTCAGTATTCAGTAGTAATTACAGGGCCTGCCACCGCTTTAGTTAAAAAACGGTCAACGGTTTCAAACCTAGCAGTCTATCGATTCCCCTCTTTCCTTTCTCTCTCTCCCAACGCCGGCCACACGCGAGACGCCGGAAGAACAATCCCACCTAGCTCGGCGAGCGCCGACCACCCACCCCATCGGGTTGCCTGTTGGCTTCTCCAGCGCGCCGCCGAGGTACTCCCTTCCTCGCCTCGTTCTGGAACTCCCCGACGCGCTCCTCTCCCCTTTGTGCCTACAGATCCGCCGGTGAGCAGTGGTACCGGTGGGTTGCAGGGATGAGGAGGTGAGGCCGACTCTAGGCTGGCAGAGAGGGGATGATCAACAATACAGTGCAGGGAGGAGATGTGGGGAGGCCGAAGAGCTGGGGAGAGGGCATCGAGGGTGCTGGCTGTAATTCTGCCATGGAGAGCCCGGATCCGTGTTCCTCACACCAGCAGTCGATTTTGTGCCAGAAAACGAAGGGGAGCGCTGCTGCTCGGGTTGGGAGCTCCCGCTGCTTGGGGCGCGGCTGCTGCCGGTAATGCTTGGGATTTGGAAACTCGCTGCAGCGCCTCGGGACAGGGAAGCCACTGCTCGGGTCATGGTGCCTGACGTCCCGGGGTGGACAGTCTTGCCGGGGTGAGAGAAGGGACGAGACGGGGTAGGATGTGTCGTACGTCGTTGTGCTGAAGAGAGATTGATAGAGAGAGAAGAATTTCAGACAAAGCGTATGAAGATATGACATGTCAGCTATGTTTACCAGCGTGTGAGATACAACAGAGAAGAAAATGCCGATCTAAGTAGAAAGCTGATAGTAATTCTAGCGCAATGTTCATCCACTTGTTATTTGTCATACTGTATTTTCCAGCCTGAAGAATGGGTTATTTTGAGCTGGACTATGATTTCACACAGGTTCAGCGTTGGGGCGTGAAACAGTATTGAGCTCTGCTCCGCTTAGCTAGCGCATGCCGAGTATGGCTGCGGTTGAGTAGAGTGCTAATGCGAACAAATTAAAATAGAGATGGAGCAGAGCTAGCAAACAAAAATCCTGTTCCACCTAGCTGTACAAACACGACATGCATAAATTCCACTAGCTCTAAGATTTCTTGGATATTGCTTGTACTTCCTGCGTCCCAGATTAATCTAATCTTATGCTTTTAATACAGTGGTATTCCGCACAAGCAGATGTTTACACATATGCAGATTTGACATTTTTCAAGAATGCCAATAGACATAAATAAGGTCAGTGAGAAATGTGTCCCAAATGTTGCAGATCGATGCATGTCAGTAATGTTAGATAGTGACCGAATATTTGAGTAGATGTGTCAAAAAAAAAATTACAAGTTTGAATGCAAGAAATTATGTTATTTGTATGCTAGCCAGTAGCCATTGATGTTTAAACATTGTCCAATCTGACATTCTCTTGTACTTCGCCGTGAGTTGCGCTCTGTTGGTGGACATAACGGAAAATGGTGCAATCAATTTTGGGTATTGCGAATACTCCTTTGGACGCATATAGTAAGTAGCATTGAGATTCTGCATCTTTTTTATTTTTTTTATGAATTGAAAAAATTTATCCTATCGTTGGGTCGGAGGTTTGGTCTGAAAAAATTAGGAACAAAACGTCTACCGCATTGAAGTTTATAGCCCTTGATTTCCATGAAATTATAATTCTTCCCACCAGGATCCTTTTAAGCATCTCTAAGATGAGTATGTTCAAACTATGTCTTTTTTCATTAATTCTCCATTAGTTTTTTCCAATAATTGAAGACAACTTGGGTCATTTTCATCTATTACTATATTTTTTATTCCGTGCAACGCACGGGCAATTTTACTAGTCTCACTAAAGGGATGGATACCTATCTTCGAAAATACCAAACCCTCGCAGATGGGCTCGATAGAGGCGGAGCTTCATGGAGGCCATACAAGGTGCCGACCTAGTGATGATGACATCCCTACCTCACTACTACCTCCGTCATTACAAGAAGATGATCCTGCTGTGAAGCTCAAGTCCAATGAAGTTAGGATTGGACCAATGACACGAGCTCGTGCGAAGCTACTTAAACAACAGGTGAACTTGTTCCTAAATGATATTTTGATCGATGAGAGCTTTATACTGCCTAAGTCCTATTATTTATGTATGATCAGGTATGAGTAGGGAGCAAGCATCGCACGAGGAGGAGAGGAGCAGCTGGACCAGAAGATGAACATGAAGCTGGACATGGAGCTGGACGTGAAGACATCCCATGGACGCGCGAGGGAGGAGCGGGAGGCATGCACGAGAGGAGGAGATGTTCCAGCCGGCGCCAGGACCGGTCAACCGGCTGCACCGCCGGGCCGCCCGGTTCCAGGGCCGGTCCGACCGGCCCCCACGCCGGATCCATCCGGTTTCAACCGGATTTTATGCTTGTGTCAACCGGGCACTATCCAGTAAGCCCGGGAGGTCCGCCCGGTCGTCGCCCGGTGCCAGACCCGGTCCAGACCGGACCGGCCGGTCCCAGGCCCGGTCAACCGGATTCCAAACCGGCCGTGTCCGAGTCTGTCTCGACCACATCTGTTCTGGGTCGGTTATTTTCGTACTTTTTCGACCTGAGGTCATCCTGGACGCCTATATAAGTCCATAGGACGCCCCCAAAGTTGCTTCAGACCACGTTTAAGATAAACCCTAATTCTTAGTTGTTTGCTCTGCAAAACTATTGAATCCCTACACCATATTGCTTGATATTGTGTAGATCTGAAAGTCTTGTGTGATATGCTGTTCCATTGGGAATTAGAAGGTTGCAACTTACCGCTTCGTGGTCGGCGGCTACGTGCGCAAGTGTGTGGAGTTGCGAATATCTTGCAGGGTTGAGAGCTGTTGCATTGGCGACAGGGACCAATCGAGAGATCTCGTTGCGTCATACAAGTTATCATCCACTACATCGTCGTGTTCCTCCGCTGCTATCACCCCGTGATCATCATCACCACCGTTGCTTACTGAGAAGATCGGGCCACCCCTTATCATCTTGGTATCAGATTTCCAGTTTTCCTCAGTAAGCCATCCACAATCCACCTCATAGTTGAGTTGTGAGTGTTTCCTATCCACCAAAAGAAAATTAGGGTTAGGGTTTGCCATAGCTTTAGATTGCACTAATTTCAAGTTTTAGTTGCCTTTCGTAGTTGTTTTTGCGTATATTTTTCTTCCATCTAGTATTGTTAGGGTTTGAGTCTCTATTATCCTCTAGCTTTATCATATTGTGTCAGTTTTTGTTACTCCGAGTCCACATAGCGTACAGTGTACTTGTTCCTAACCATAGACACAGCCTATCGATATAAAGTAACTAGGAACTTCCCCAGAAGAGACTAGTTTTACCGCTCGACAGGCTGCTCATTAGGGTTTTGGTGCTTTGCATATCTTGTTGGCCGTGTTATCCAGGAGTTGAGTCAAAAAAAAAAAAATAGAAAAGAAGCAAAAAGTGCTACATAGCTGCGTTAGAAAAGAAAAATACAAAAAGAAAAGTGAAGTGCTAGTAGAATCAAGTAAAGGCCTAAGTTTTCTTTAACTGCACCTGTAGTTGAGCAATCTTGTGCCTGTTTCGTTGAGCTTTGCTAGTGTCTCTCGAGTGCATTGCAACCTTTCATTCATATAGTTGCATTGCCACATTTATCGCCTTGTGTGAGTATCTTTGGTTGTCTACGGTCAGCGCTAGAGCTTGTTATTGGTGCATAGGTATCCTACCTACAGCCCCATATATACCATGCTTTGTCGTGTGATTGTTCGTATACCCTTGATATTCGCTTCGCTACATCTGTGCACTAGTTGTTACTAGACGTTGGCGACGGATGCTGCCGGCGAGCTGTGGCCATCCCCTCCAGACATCACGCTGTATGTGCAAGGAAGACCCATCGAGGCCCACCGCGTGATCCTCGCCGCCCGGTCCCCATACTTCCGTAGGAAACTCGCGACGGAGTGGAGAAACCGCAAGGAGGTGACGTTCTCCAGCAGACATAGCCTGTCTTTCAAACTCATGCACAGCCTCGTCCACTTCTTCTACTCCGACAGATGCGAGGTAGCCGCGGAAGACCTCGAAGATTTCGCGCGGATATGCAAAGCTTGCAAGTGTACGGGGATGGTTAAAAGACTAATTGCTCACAAGAAGCGTCAAGATACTCGAACGAGAGATTTGGGTCGGGACTATTCACAGAGACCTTTCGTTCTTCAAGGACGGTCCATGGATCATCGTGCAGCAGACAGCCTCCCGTCGGCTCTCCGCCGGATCCTCCACGACTCTCTAGCAAACTCCAGAGAGGAAGATCTCCGCAACAGCGAGCTAGCCGAGACCTGCAGAAGCTCCGCGTACGACGACCTTGCGGACGTATGCATAAAAGTGGGCGACAGGGTCTTCCGCTGCCACCAGCTGATTCTTACCTTGAGGTCGGAGTACTTCAAAACTAGGCTGTCTCGACGAACCGATTTCCTCCATTCCAACGGAGGAGAGCTTCTGCTCCTGGAGGAGCATGATGTGAGTGCGGAAGCGTTCGAGAAGATGCTTGAGTATGTCTACACGGACGAGCTAGAGGATCTGGATGATGATGATCCTCTCTCTATGGCGGAAGAGCTTTTCGACATCGCGTCCAGGTACCTCTTGTTTCCGCTTAAGCGAGTCGTGGCTGACCTGCTGCTGCCACATCTGGATCTGGACCTCGTCTCACCGGGGGAGATATGCCGATGGCTGGTGCTGTCGGACATGTACGACGTTGCCAAGGTGCGGGAGCACTGCCAGGACATTATCGACCGCAACTTTGAGGCGTTTGCAGAGTCTCAAGGGAGTTCCGGGCCTTGCTTCTGACGCTTTCCTCACGGGATGTGTGGAGACGAGGCGTCGTGGAGGGCTGCTCCGGTGCTCCCCCCTAAATGAAGTTGAAGGATCACATTTGTTTTTTTTTCGTGTGTTGGGTCCACCGAAACCCATATCCAGCCCATATAAACCATCTATATTGATACAATATATGTATGTCGCGTAAGAAAAAGAAAAGAGGTCATGTGAGCAAGATCTTTGTAGGACCTTTCTATTTTGGCACACACACGTGACCGTAGATACGTACAAAAACTAGGTACACCACAACGGGGGCCACATAGGCCTATATAGGGTTGTACAGATGGTAGACCTACCCTGAATTTATGATCGTGCCACTGCTTACGAATAGGTATGGGAAGATCTCCACCGTTATTGTGTTTGATGCGCCCAAAATTTCCCAGGGAGGAGCACCGGAGCAGAACCCGGCGTCGTGACCGAGCGCGCCAGCTGACGGCCAATGCGACCTTTTTAATGATTCACGAGAGAGATGGTTGAGAGCAGCGCTAGCAGGAGAGATCAGAGGGCGCTCTCTCTTTGAAGCAATTTTTGATGGCAGTTATGTTTGACTGCAATGGAAGTGGGAGACGATGCGTGCAGGGGTGCAGCTTTTTTTTAAAAAAACGAGGCAAAAGATTTAGCATTTTCATTTATAAAGAAGTTTTAGAGTGTTACAAACCAGTGATAAAGGCAAAAGCAAAGATCCAAAACATAAGGTTACTCTCGCTTAATCAGAGTACTTAGAGCATGTCTAACAGGCCCCGTATAACCCGCCCAGCCCGTAAAATTCCGGCGGGATACGGGGCAGGCGCGATATGGGCCGTCTAGCAGGCCCCATATTCGGGCCCGCCCGTTTCGGCGGAATACGGGGCCCAGGAAATCGGCCCCGTCGCCCCCTACTTATACTGGGCTCAAGTGCGAGTGAGGGGTTAACCCCTCACTCGCAACCCTAGCTCCGCCGTGCGCCGCCGCCTCCTTAGTTAGCTCTGGCGAGCAATTCCTCACTACCCCGCGCCGCATTCCACCCCCGCTCCGGCATGGACGCCCGCCGCCGCAGTAGTGCCTCGCCGGCGAGCGGATCGAAGCGATCCCGCTCGCCGGACACCGTTGAGGAGGCGTGGCGGCTCAAGTGCAAGAGATCTGCCGCCGGGAGCCGCCGTGCGGCGTGCCGGTACGCCGGCGCGCTGTACGTGCCGGATTCGCTCCGGGAGTTCGCCGCGGGTGGGCGGTGGTACCGACAAGACCCGCCGCTCAAGCCGATGAGCGGCGGAGCCTTCGAGAAGTGGCTCGCCGAGTGGCAGCGCGACCGCGCGTCCAAGGCGGCATGGGCGGCAACCATCGGCAGCACCAGCGGCGGAGGAAGCGGAGGCGGCGAGGAGGAAGAGGAGGCGGCCTTCCGGCGTGCGGTGGCCGAATCCGAGAAGGATGCCGCCGAGAAGGCTCGGGCGGAGGCAGAGGAGGAGGCGGCGGCCATCGCCGCCGTCCAGGAGTTCGAGGCGCGGGAGGCGCAGGAGGAGGCGGCCTCCATCGCGTTCATCCCCTACGTCATCCTTGACGAATAGATGTTGGGTAGATTTAGTATGATCACAATGTATGTATGATCCATAGTATGATCAATGAAGATGAACTTCCCGGGGTTTTAACTTTTGAAAATACGGGACGAAATACGGGGTTTGCTAGACGGAATGGCTCTTCCGTTAGCAATTTTTCGATACGGGGCGAAATGCGAACGTTATACGGGGCGGCGGAATACGGGGCCTGTTAGACATGCTCTTTAACACGCTTTTGACCTTGCCAAGGCCCATAAAGACTCTATTTTTTTATCCTAGAGACCACCATATCGACGGTGGAGTAGGCATTTTCCAAGCCGGCGGATTCAGATGTACACCCTGCCGTCGAGCACAAAAGCAGTAGGAGCATCTCCGACTTCATCATCGCTCGGTTGGAATTTCGTGATTGTGCTGGAATTCATTATTATTGCCTTTCTATGTCTAAAATCTGTACTTCAAGTTGGAGGATGGGAAGGAGTTTTATCTGTTCTCATTATGCTTCCAGCCTACATACTCACTATTTCGTTAACTCTCATTACAAAAAAAAAAATATATGCATGTGAGGAAGTATGCCATCAGCAACTCTACTTCGGTAGAGTGCGATGTAGTATGAATATTACTTATTTATGGGTTATGAATTTGGCAAAAAAAAAGGAAGAAAACAAAACCACGCAATTTTTTGCGCCTCCGGCGAACGCGGCTACGGCACCTACGACGACTGCATCATCGACCAGGACTACCTCGAACACGACTATATCACATTCGGCTACCTCGGCAACAACATCGCGACAACGTCTACAACTACACATCAGCAACAACTCCAGTCAACAGCGTCCGCGTCGTCACTTCAGTCCATGATAGTCCCGTTGTTACTGCGGGAGGGAAGAGAAGGCACCAGAAGGGAACGCCGATGATGACAAGGAGGAGAAGAGGACGGAAGTGCGGGACTTCAAACCCAGTCGCAATCGTCCGCTTCACTCCCGCTACGGCTGAGGGGGAATGTGTAACATCCCAGAACTTAGGACAAACGCGGGTAGATATAAAAAAGGGTTGTGCATTGCATCATAGAACGGGGGAAATTTTCGCGCTTAATTGCATAACACTAAAGAGTGATCGAGGTTTTTCTCTCGTTGCCATTAGGGTGAGGGTGATGAGAGTGCTATGAATTTCGACATGACCTCTTTTGAAATTAGGGTTTTGGAGAGGAGTTTGAATTTGCATTTCAAATTTGAATTTTCATAAGTAAGCCATAATTTAAATGAATTCATAATTAATAACTCAAACAATTCAAAGATTCATATAAGTTGTTCAAAGAAATGCATTATAAATATATTACGCATATCTCATAAGGAAACTTGAGCTTTATTAATAAATCACACATGATACAATATCATTACATATTTCACTGATATTACAAGAAATAGGATCAAATACAAATAAGAAATGAGTAAATAAAAATGAAGATTACAGCATGAATTATTTCCTAGACTAAGTTCTTCTAAAAATCTTCACTTGATCATCCTTTACTCTTGATCCAATTGAAACTTGGAAGATACACAAGGAAAGAACAAAGATTGTCCACTAACAAGTGGCAATGCCACTTGGACAGTAAAAAGAATGAGAATTAGGGAGATAAGCTCAGGCGGGGGGATCACGTTCCAACCAGAGCCAAAGCATATGGCCACAGATCTTTTCCCATGACTCACCACCATGGTGAAACCTGGAGAGGACACCACAACACAGAATCAAGCTTGTGTTGTCGACCAAGCAGGCCATGTTGGCATGCTATAAATAGCACAATAAACAGTATATAGGGATGAAACCTCCAGGAACATCAGTTCATCAGCAAGAACACAACAGCAACCTCATAGTCATCCAGTTCATTCATCCCAAACCAAACCAAACCAGCAAGAAACCATCGCGACATAAGTCAAGAACATCCAGGAGATAGGAGGAGAAGGGCCAGTTGATCAAATCAACCAGCAAAGCTTCTTCATCAACAAAACAATTCATCGAGGAGTTGGAGCAAGGTATAACTAATACCTGGAAAGGATCCAAAGGATCCAATCCATCATAAGCATGCTCATACACACACATGGTGTGGAGCAGATGCTCCATAGAAATTTAAGAGTGCTTTTCTTAATGGTCCCTTACATGAGGAAGTATATGTGAAGCAACCCCCGGGGTTCGAGGACCCCCATTTCCCGGACCATGTCTTCAAGCTCAAAAAGGCCCTATATGGACTCAAACAAGCTCCTAGAGCTTGGTATGAGCATCTAAAGGAGTTGCTTGAAGACCGTGGTTTCGAAGTGGGGAAATTGATCCCACTCTTTTTACTAAGAAAGTCAATGGGGAGCTTTTCGTATGCCAACTCTATGTAGATGACATCATATTTGGCTCGACTAACACAAAATTCAATGACGAGTTTGCTATGTTGATGACAAATAGGTTTGAGATGTCAATGATGGGTGAACTCAAGTACTTTCTTGGGTTCGAGATCAAGCAAATGCGACAAGGCACCTTCATCAATCAAGTAAAGTACCTCCAAGACATGCTCAAGCGCTTTGATATGAAGAACGCCAAGGGCATTGGAACTCCGATGCAACTCAAGTGTAAACTCTCTCTTGACGAGACCGGCAAGGCGGTGGATACCAAGCTCTACCGTTCGATGATAGGTTCGCTTCTTTACCTTTGTGCCTCTCGCCCGGATATAATGTTAAGCGTTGGTATGTGTGCACGGTTTCAAGCAAGTCCAAAGGAAAGCCACCTAGTGGTGGTCAAAAGGATCTTTCGATATTTAGTTGATAACCCACACTTCGGATTATGGTACCTGATACGTCTCCAACGTATCTATAATTTCTTATGTTCCATGCTTGTTTTATGACAATACCTACATGTTTTGTTCACACTTTATGATGATTTTATGCGTTTTCCGGAACTAACCTATTGACAAGATGCCGAAGTGCCAGTTCCTGTTTTCTGCTGTTTTTGGTTTCAGAAATCGTAGTAAGGAAATATTCTCGGAATTGGATGAAATCAACGCCCAGTATCTTATATTTCAAGGAAGCTTCCAGAGCACCGAAGAGGGACCAGAGGGGAGCCCTGGTGGCCCCACACGTGGTGGCGGCGCGGCCAAGGGGGGCGCGCCCCCCTAGTGTGTGGAACCACCAGACCCCTTCCGACTCCGACTCTTCGCCTATTTAAGCCTCCCTGACCTAAATCTTCGAGACGAATAAGCCACTGTACGAGAAACCTTCCAGAGCCGCCGCCATCGCGAAGCCAAGATCTGGGGGACAGAAGTCTCTGTTCCGGCACGCCGTCGGGACGGGGAAGTGCCCCCGGAAGGCATCTCCATCGACACCACCGCCATCTTCATCACTGCTGCTGTCTCCCATGAGGAGGGAGTAGTTCTTCATCGAGGCTAAGGGCTGTACCGGTAGCTATGTGGTTAATCTCTCTCTCCCATGTACTTCAATACAATGATCTCATGAGCTGCCTTACATGATTGAGATCCATATGATGAGCTTTGTAATCTAGATGTCGTTATGCTATTCAAGTGGATTTTACTTATGTGATGTCCGGAGACTCCTTGTCCCACGTGTGTAAAGGTGACAGTGTGTGCACTGTGTGGGTCTCTTAGGATATATTTCACAGAATACTTATTCACGGAGTTATGATTTGAGTTGGATGTCTCTATGAAATTGTGGTGTGTTAGTACCTCCTATGAATGCTCACAGTGACAGCGTGGGGTGTTTATTAGTACTTGGGAATACATCTTTAAGGTTTGCCTACATGATGAATTAGTGTTCGTTATCTTGCCAGAGAGTAATTCAGAATAGCATAGTGAAGTGCTTATTTATATTCCTTTATGATTGCAATGTTGAGAGTGTCCACTAGTGAAAGTATGATCCCTAGGCCTTGTTTCCAAACATCGAAACACCGTTTCCAACAAGTTCTGCTGCATGTTTACTCGCTACCATATTTTATTCAGATTGCTATTACCACTCATATACATCCATATTACTTGTATTTCACTATCTCTTCGCCGAACTAGTGCACCTATACATCTGACAAGTGTATTAGGTGTGTTGGGGACACAAGAGACTTCTTGTATCGTGATTACAGGGTTGCTTGAGAGGGATATCTTTGACCTCTTCCTCCATGAGTTCGATAAACCTTGGGTGATTCACTTAAGGGAAACTTGCTGCTGTTCTACAAACCTCTGCTCTTGGAGGCCCAACACTGTCTACAGGAAAAGAAGTGTAAGTAGACATCAAGCTATTTTCTGGCGCCGTTGCCGGAGAACGAAGAAAAGCTACACCACAGAGATTTCTACCTCCCACGTCAACCACGCGCCAGTTGTGGACAACAAGCTATTTTCTGGCACCGTTGCCGGGGAGGAAAGGTAAAAGGCACTCACACTCCGGTCCCAGGTAACTAAGTTATTTTCTGGCACCGTTGTAAGTGTTCGAAGCTATTTCCTTTAGATCCTGCAATTGCATCTTTTTGTTTCTTGTTTTTCACTAGCTAGGCATAATGGAAAGCAACTATGAGCTTTTTAATCTATTTCCTGAGTTAAGAGATGGATTGTTTGATGCGAAAATTAAAAAATCTATGGAACCTTATTTGCATGCTAGTAGCAATGATATTAGCATGAACGCTTTGAACACCATTGTTGCTAATGCTATTGAAAATTCTAAGCTTGGGGAAGCTGGTTTTGATGAGCATGATATTTTTAGTCCCCCAAGCATGGAGGAGAAAATTTTCTTTGATGATACTTTGCCTCCCATTTATGATGATTATAATGATAGTAGTCTTTTGGTGCCACCTACTATGGAGGATAAATTTTATTATGATTATACTATGCCTCCTACACTTGATGAGAATAATAATGATAGCTACTTTGTTGAATTTGCTCCTACTACAATTAATAAGAATGACTATGCTTATGTTGGGAGTAGTAATAATTTTATGCATGTAGCTCATGATAAGAATGTTTCATTTGATAGTTATATTGTTGAGTTTGTTCATGATGCTACTGAAAATCTTTATGAGAGAGGAAAATATGGTTGTAGAAATTTTCATGTTACTAAAACACCTCTCTATATGCTGAAAATCTTGAAGTTGCGCTTGTCTAGTCTTTCTATGCTTGTTGCATTATTCTTCATGAATTTGTTTATTTACAAGATTCCTATGCATAGGAAGTGGGTTAGACTTAAATGTGTTTTGAATTTGCTTCTTGATGCTCTCTTTTGCTTCAACTCTTATTTCTTGCGAGTGCATCATTAAAATTATGAGCCCATCTTAATGGCTATAAAGAAAGCACTTCTTGGGAGATAACCCATGTTTTTATTTTACTACAGTAATTTTGTTTTATATTTGAGTCTTGGAAGTTGTTACTACTGTAGCAACCTCTCCTTATCTTTATTATTGCATTGTTGTGCCAAGTAAAGTCTCTAATCGAAGGTTGATACTAGATTTGGATTTCTGCGCAGAAACAGATTTCTATCTGTCACGAATTTGGGCAAGGTTCACTGTAGGTAACTCAGAAAAATCTGCCAATTTACGTGCGTGATCCTCAGATATGTACGCAACTTTCATTAGTTTGGAGTTTTCTCATCTGAGCAAGTTTAGTGCCCCAGAAAAATTCGTCTTTACGGACTGTTCTGTTTTGACAGATTCTGCCTTTTATTTCGCATTGCCTCTTTTGCTGTGTTGGATGGATTTCTTTGTTCCATTAACTTTCAGTAGCTTTGGGCAATGTCCAGAAGTGTTAAGAATGATTGTGTCACCTCTGAACATGTGAATTTTTGATTATGCACTAACCCTCTAATGAGATTGTTTTGAGTTTGGTGTGGAGGAAGTTTTCAAGGATCAAGAGTGGAGGATGATACAATATGATCAAGAAGAGTGAAAAGTCTAAGCTTGGGGATGCCCCCGTGGTTCATCCCTGCATATTTCAAGAAGACTCAAGCGTCTAAGCTTGGGGATGCCCAAGGCATCCCCTTCTTCATCGACAAATTATCAGGTCACCTCTAGTGAAACTATATTTTTATTCCGTCACATCTTATGTGCTTTACTTGGAGCGTCTGTGTGCCTTTATTTTCTTTTTTGTTATTTTCATTCTCTGAATAAATTCATGCTTGTGTGGGAGAGAGACACGCTCCGCTGGTTCATATGAACACATGTGTTCTTAGCTTTTAATGTTCATGGCGAAGGTTGAAACTGCTTCGTTCATTGGTCGGTTCAGAAAATGTTGCATGTGGTAGTGGTATAATGAAACACTTGCATAATCTTGTAGATCATTGAGCTTTGATAACTTGATTCTTTGCAAACGTTTTGAGGTATTTAGATGGTAAGGCTTGTTGTTTAAATAAGTTAAAATCAGTAGTGGATTGTTTTCTTTAAGCTTGTGCCGTACTACAAACTCTATTTAAATAGTTGAAGGTGTAGTTGGACTTGATAGCTTTCCATGTCTGAGAGTTCATCGTAATAACTAAGTTGTTCTGAAGGTCGAGGGAGCTAGCGGGGTACTTGTGCCACCGTGAACGGCCCTCCTTGGAGTAAATTTTAATCATGCTCTTAATGATGAACCTGCTAGTTGTTTGCAATAAGCTTGTGAGTTCTTTTTGACTAATGTTAAGCTATGGTTTTTGGCACTTCCACCATCCAAATTTGCTAGCCTCTTCGGTACTGTGCATTGCCTTTTGCTCACATTGATAATTGTGCATACTTCGCCAGTACATCCAAACCCGTGGGAGGACTTTCTCTTGTTCTCCTACACATAAGCCATACATCTTCCTCAAAACAGCCACCATACCTACCTACCACAGCATTTCCATAGCTGTTCCGAGATATATTGCCATGCAACTTCCATTTTACATTACATTACATGTTGTCATTTGTTATTTATATATTGCTTTGCATGATCCTATACAACTGATGTGTGGTTTACCCATGTTACGCTAGATCATTGCACATCCTGCTACACTGGCAGAGGTATACAGTTTTATACACCATGTTTTATTCATTATGAGTTTTGTACAAAAAAGTGTCTTTTCATATTAGGGTGTTGCCCCTAAAAGTGAAAAGAACCATGGAGGCCATCAAAAAGAGAAAAAGAAAAGAAACAAAAAAATAGAAAAGAAAAAGAAAAAAGAGAATAAAGAAAAAGGTGGGCAGCATTACTATCTTTTATCCACACTTGTGCTCATGTTTTAGCACCTGCAGTATTCATAGTCATCATTTGTGCTCATGTTTAGCACCTATATTCCATATGAGAGAGTTTTCATGTTTTACTAGTATAACTATGTTGGGAATTTACACTATAGAACTTGGGTTGTATATTCCAATGATGAGCTTCCTCAAAAGTGCTCTAGGTCTTCGTGAGCAACCAAGTTGGATGCACCCCCACTAGTTCCATTGGAGAGCTTTCATACACATATAGCTCTATGTGCATCCGTTGCATGGAAATCACTACTCCTTGCATAGCTTCGATCATAAGACTTCCTCTTTTCTAATGATCACTTATAGCTTTGTAAGACTTTCTTCCATTTGGCCTTCCAAACCCCCATTAACGTTCTTTATGCCATAACATCCTGGTGCCAATGCCAAATGCTTGCGCTCACCAGTTGAGTAGACTTCGAAACAGTTGATTCATGACGTTCATGTTTATGTTTACTTGACTGAATCCTTCTTATGTTGTGAAAATTTACTTGATGCTTGGAATGAAGGATAGAACTTCTACGCTGAATACTTAACACATCTTTAATGAACTTTGTACGGTTTCATGTCTTTAAAGCAATAGTTCATGAAAACTTCTAGCTTGTTTAACTCTTGCATTATCATCTCTTATATCAATATAGACATTTGCTTTGAGTGATTTGATCTCAGCTTATATGCTTTACATCATTATTGGATCAAGATTATGTTGGTAGCATGTCACTTCAGAAATTATCTTTGTTATCGTTTACCTACTCGAGGACGAGTAGGAACTAAGCTTGGGGATGCTGATACGTCTCCAACGTATCTATAATTTCTTATGTTCCATGCTTGTTTTATGACAATACCTACATGTTTTGTTCACACTTTATGAGGATTTTATGCGTTTTCCGGAACTAACCTATTGACAAGATGCCGAAGTGCCAGTTCCTATTTTCTGCTGTTTTTGGTTTCAGAAATCCTAGTAAGGAAATATTCTCGGAATTGGACGAAATCAACGCCCAGTATCTTATATTTCAAGGAAGCTTCCAGAGCACCGAAGAGGGACCAGAGGGGAGCCCTGGTGGCCCCACACGTGGTGGCGGAGCGGCCAAGGGGGGGCGCCCCCCAGGTGTGTGGAGCCACCAGACCCCTTCCGACTCCAACTCTTCGCCTATTTAAGCTTCCCTGACCTAAATCTTCGAGACGAATAAGCCACGGTACAAGAAACCTTCCAGAGCCGCCGCCATCGCGAAGCCAAGATCTGGGGGACAGAAGTCTCTGTTCCGGCACGCTGCCGGGACGGGGAAGTGCCCCCGGAAGGCATCTCCATCGACACCACCGCCATCTTCATCACCGCTGCTGTCTCCCATGAGGAGGGAGTAGTTCTCCATCGAGGCTAAGGGCTGTACAGGTAGCTATGTGGTTAATCTCTCTCTCCCATGTACTTCAATACAATGATCTCATGAGCTGCCTTACATGATTGAGATCCATATGATGAGCTTTGTAATCTAGATGTCGTTATGCTATTCAAGTGGATTTTACTTATGTGATCTCCGGAGATTCCTTGTCCCACGTGTGTAAAGGTGACAGTGTGTGCACCGTGTGGGTCTCTTAGGCTATATTTCACAGAATACTTATTCACTGAGTTATGATTTGAGTTGGATGTCTCTATGAAATTGTGGTGTGTTAGTACCTCCTATGAATGCTCACAGTGACAGCGTGGGGTATTTTTTAGTACTTGGGAATACATCTTTAAGGTTTGCCTACATGATGAATTAGTGTTCGTTATCTTGCCAGAGAGTAATTCAGAATAGCATAGTGAAGTGCTTATTTATATTCATTTATGATTGCAATGTTGAGAGTGTCCCCTAGTGAAAGTATGATCCCTAGGCCTTTGTGGTGACCCTGCATACCACTGCATGTTGTAGTAGGCCAGTCGTTGATATAACATTCACGAAGTACCATTCCGCAAATATTACATCTCTCAGAGTAGTACAACAGAACATAGCAGGTCCATAACTCATTCATTTATTATTACAAGCATAATGTACATATCATATCGGAGATCCTCTTGGGTCCTAAGAGGGATACTCCTGGGTTCGAGGCGAACCCATTTTAACTTACAATATAGAAGTTAAGTACTAGGTGGTACATTTATTTCCTCGAGCAGTTAAGTACTAAGAGTTCGTACTGCTCAGATACTACCACTACTCGGTTAGTCTAAACTTGATCTCCTCCGGAACCCTCCCCGGTTCCGTAGACTATAAGGTAGTCTACGCCTTCAACACCTCCAGAGAGGTCTGGTTCTTCATAGCCGATAATCTCGGCTCCTTCAGGGTTGTCGTTGTCCTCCTCCAGATGGTTCAGACAATCTAAGCAGGGTATTTAAGAGTGGGATGAGTACGAGCGTACTCAACAAGTTCATTATAGAAAAGAGGTGTTTAATGCACTAGCTACGATATTAGACCAGAAAGTCTAATACCAATGCAGGTTTTGATAAACATTTCTTCAAGAGGTTGCTTTTATTTCAAAGAACTATGTCCGTCAGCCTTCACCGGTTTACTAGAACTTCATGGAGCTCCTTTCCGGCCGCGTTCGCAGTTCCATATCCCGGAACAGGGAGTGACAGGTCACGGTTCTTTACACTCTGCAGAGGTGTGTTGCTTTACCCATAAGAGATCTTAACCTTGGTGCCGACCGGGCAGCTTTCCCGTTCACACTTCCTTCGGTGTGAGGCCCGGTATAAGGTCATAGCCAATCATATTCCTCCGCTACCTCGCACACCCACCCTTTGTTGCATGCCCCGACCCAGGGTCCTCGCCGGTCCCATGATTCCCATATTAGGGTGGACCCCGACCACGACAACAGTGCTGGGGTCATACCATAAACTCCTTCGCCGGTAGATGCAACCCCTCATAGACCGCAATACCGTGGGGACTTTGTTGGGACCCCCACCCTACAACCTGATCCTCGGGCGACAAGTGTAACTACGGTCTCTACCATGGGGACTTAAGGCTTCCCCAGCCTACCGCTTGCCCCCTTGGAATACAAGTGTTCTACGGTAAAGCGCGTCCGTTGATATACAAGAGGTGGAAATATGATTGACTATTCCGTCCCACTCCAGATCTTATGGTTAACACGGGTATTACGGCACAAGAATCACTGGACGACATTTGTTGTTTAATCCTAGATGGATTTAAACCCTTGTAATGGAACCTCCACCATATCAACACAATCCATGGTTCCATTGCCCACCACATAGTCATATTCATAGTTATGAAAATAGTGGTTTTGGTTTTTATGCAATAGTGATAAACATAGTACTTTGCAAGTAATTTGGTAAAAATACTCAAATGACATGAGCAAGTGATGAACTTGCCTGAACACTGCAAAGTGTTGTAGTTGGATGGTGTGGACTGACCCTTGTCCTCTGTTGCTGAAAAATAGCATCATTGTCCGATAAGGGCAATGGTTAAAGAAGCATTTATGCATGATTCCAGTTTTAGGGTTTGTTCCCCCCTTCCGATGTCTTATCATTTCATGTGAGAGGTTAATACTAAGAATAATTTAGGGATACTCTTTTTAGGGTAAAATACAACCTTGAAATGTTGTCAAGGTGTTTTTTTTAAAGTCCAAAAGCATTTATGGACTTATTTTCATTTTTGAAAATACAAGGTGTGATTTAAATGATTATTATAATCATCAAATTAAGACTTATTTATAGTTGTCTTAAATATTCCTTTTGATATTTTATTTTGGTAGAAAATTTTATGCTGAGCAGTTTTCATATTTTTAATTATTTTTTAGAGCTATATTCTATTTTATAAAATTCTTAGAAATACTCACTTAAATGGGTATTTTGGAAATGTCCAAAATACCCCTCGGGCCCTTCTGTCAGGCGACCGAGCTGGTTAGGTTGAACCAGCCCACTGGGCTCGGTCCAACGGACCCAGTCGCGTCGTCTTCCTCCCTCACTCTCTAACCCTAATCCCCTTCGGGCTCCCGCGACCAAAATCTCCTCCGTCGTCGCCGCTTTAATTCCGCCGCCTCCGGCCGTCGCCGGGGACGAGGTGGTGCGGATCTGGACCGCCTCTCGATGGCGGACCTGATGGTCCGCGTCGATCTGACGCTGGCGTCGCTGTTCGCTCGCCATCGACCCTCCAGTGGGCCAGGCCTTCGGCGTCCGCCGCCGCCGTGCGTTGGAGAGGCCGTGGCCCTCCTTCCTGGCGCTCCCCATGCGCGTGGTGCAGCGCTGAGGTGTTGTGGTGGTCGCCAGGGCTTGGCTTGGCCAGGCCTGGTGCCGCCGTGCTCTGGCGTGCGCCGCCGTGACCGCCATGACCGTGTCGGCCATCTCCTCCCCGGTATGTGCTTCTCCTTCCTTTTTCTACCTGTTCTACTTCTCCTCCTCCTCCTCCTCTTCGTCTAGCTTGGCCACTAGCCTGCTTGTCCTCGTAGAGATGCTGGCCGTGCCGATGTGCTGCAGCTGCTACGCCTTGCTAGCTGTGTATACGCGTATGCTGTTGTGCTGCTGTTGTGCTGCTTGTGCTGCTGTGCTGCTGCTACGCTGCTTGTGCTGCTGTGCTGCTGCTGTGTTGTTCTTCTCTAGCACCTGCTGTTCTAGCTTATGAGCTTTTGTTCATAAGCATAATGTGATGCTTTGTTTAATTATCTTGACTCGTGCTGTTGCTCTGTATCCATGCCTCTCCTGTGTATGCAATGGCTTGCTTATGGCTTGATCATGCTGTGATGATCCTTGCTGTTGGCAAGTTCCAGTGCTCCTGATGTGCTATTATCTATGCTCTAATTCATGGACATGCTCAATTGAGCCTATCTGTTGCATTAACAACTCCATCCCTTGATGAGTGCTTCTGGATACAATCATAATTCATTGATTTGATTATCCGTGGAGCAATTATTGACTATATGTGGCTATTTCATTGACTGGTTCCTTATCTGCTGTTCAGTGATGCTCTAGCATGCACTGGCATGCTCTAGCAAGCTTCTGATGATCACATGATCATCGGTTGCTTGTAAATGATGTTGTTTCATAACTGTGCCTCACTATTGCTCACTCTGTGTTGTGTGTGCATCACACATGCTTGTCCTGGTGTGTGCTGGTGCTAGCTTAAGCATCAGTTGATGCTTGCAATGATCCATTGGATCATCTGCAAGGCTCTGGTGCATCTATTGCTTGTGTATTTCATTTATCTGTGTTGACTTGCTTGGCTGAATGGATAAATGATGTGAACTGCTTGCAGTTATGATCATCTTTTTAATTGTGACAGGCTAGATGGATGCCAACCCTTGGTTGTGTACCCTAGTCCATTATTTGAACCCTTCTGGTGATGATAATTGTGCAAGGCTTGTGATTTGGGGCTGTTTCAGTGGTTGTGGTGGCCTCAACAGCAATTCTTGCTGTTCAGGAAGCTCCCACCCATGTTGGCTGGCTGTGGCTTGATGAATGCATCACTGGACAATCCCTTGTTGGATTTCCAGTGAGCTTTACTGTTGACAAACAAAAATAGGCACAGGTTGCCTATCTGTGTGATGGTATTACTAGCTGTAGGTGCTAGGTGATTTGGGCTAGGCTAGCTGTGAATCCATCCTTTGCTGGATTTCCTTAGTTGCGCCACTGATTTGACATAACTAGTGTTCCCTTGGATGATTTCCTATTGGCCTCTCTGTTGGAGATATGCCCAAGAGGCAATAATAAAGTGGTTATTATAATATCTTTATGTTTATGATAAATGTTTGCATACCATGCTATAATTGTATTAACCGAAACATTGATACATGTGTGTTATGTAAACAACAAGGAGTCCCTAGTAAGCCTCTTGTATAACTAGCTTGTTGATTAATGGATGATCATGGTTTCGTGATCATGAACATTGGATGTTATTAATAACAAGGTTATGTCATTGGTTGAATGATATAATGGACACACACCCAAATGAGCGTAGCATAAAGATCAAGTCATTAAATTCAATTTGCTATAAGCTTTCGATACATAGTTGTCTTAGTCCTTCGACCATGAGATCATGTAAATCACTTACACCGGAAGGGTACTTTGATTACATCAAACGCCATTGCGTAAATGGGTGGTTATAAAGATGGGATTAAGTATTTGGAAAGTGTGAGTTGAGGCATATGGATCAATAGTGGGATTTGTCCATCCTGATGACGGATAGATATACTCTGGGCCCTCTCGGTGGAATGTCATCTGATTAGCTTGCAAGCATATGATTTGATCATAAGAGATGACATACCGCGGTACGAGTAAAGAGTATTTGTCAGTAACGAGGTTGAACAAGGTATGGAGATACCGATGATCAAACCTCGGATAAGTAAAATATCGTGTGACAAAGGGAATTGACATCATATGTAAATGGTTCAATCGATCACTGAGTCATCGTTGAATATGTGGGAGCCATTATGGATCTCCAGATCCCGCTATTGGTTATTGCTCGGAGAGGAGTCTCGACCATGTCTGCATAGTTCGCGAACCGTAGGGTGACGCGCTTAAGGTTCGATGTCGCATAAGTAGATTTGAATATGGTATGGAGACAAAGTTTGTTCGGAGTCTCAGATGTGATCCAGGATGTCACGAGGAGGTCCGGAATAGTCCGGAGAATAAGATTCATATAAGGGAAGTTGATTTCTGGGTTTCGGAAATGTTCGGGATTTTTCCGGTGGTTGACTGGAAGGTTCTAGAAGGTTCCGGAGGGGTCCACCATGGGGCCCACGACCTAGGAGGCCTAGCATGGGCCGAGGGGATGCTCCCTGGCCTAATGGGCCAGGGGCACATGGCCCCAAGGCCCAGGCCGGCCAACCCCCTAGGGTTTCCTAGGGGGGATCAACTTGGGGGAGGGGAAAGCCCTCTCCCCCCTCTTGGCCGCCGCCCCCCCAACCCTAGATGGGAAGGGGGGCCACCTTGGCCGGCTGGCCCCCTATATAAAGAGGGGAGGGGGTGGCCGGCCACACCCCCCATCCATTGCCTACTCCTCTGGCCGCCTCTCCCTCCACCATACGCTGCTCCGGCTTAGGCGAAGCCCTGCAGTTTTTCTTCCTCCACCTCCACCACCACGCCGTCATGCTGCTGGATTTTGGAGGAGATCTACCACACCTCCGCTGCCCGCTGGAACGGGAGAGGAAGGAGCTTCATCGACACCGTACGCGCGACCGAGTACGGAAGTGCTACCGGATTGCAGCACCGGGGACGATCGTCTACACCAACAACGAGATTAATCTCGTAGGCTTTGGAATCTTCGAGGGTTAGTCTCATCTCCATCTCGTTGCTTCGATCTTGTAGATTAGATCTTGGGTGTTCTATAGATTAGATCTTGGATTTATTCGTCTTTGCGGTAGGAAATTTTTTGTTTTCTATGCTACGAACCCCATCAGTGGTATTAGAGCCATGTCTATGCATAGATCTGTTGCACGAGTAGAACACAATGGTTTTGTGGGCGGTGATGCTCTTGTTGCTTTAGTTTGTGTACTTTGCTTCTTGCGGGATGGTGGGATGAAGCGGCCCGGGCTAACCTTACATGACCACGTCTCATGAGACTTGCTCCACGCTTGACATGCAACTTGTATTGCATAAGTGGCTTTGCGGGTGTCTGTCTCTCCCACCATAGTTAATATTGTAATTTACACTTCTATTGTCAACACTAGTGTAACACCCCAAATTTCAAAACAAAGCGAAAATGAATTTCCTTTTTCCAAAAATGAGAACCAACAAAAACTTTTCAAAAATAGGGTGCTATGCTTAGTGCTCATATCTAATATTTGTGTTTTGCCATGATGAGTGTTATTATGCTTATGTGATAAACCCTAAAACCCTAAAGTGATCAAGTGAAGATCACCAACCAAATGAAATTAAAAGAGAAAGAAATCAAATAAGAAAAACCCTAAACCCTAACCTTCTCAAAAATCTTTTGGATCTATTTTGAGAAACCTAAATTAAAGAAAAAGCCATATGTGGGCCTATAGCCTTAATATGTAAATCTTGAACCCTACCTTTTCTTACTTTGCTAAATAATGGTGAAACATTGCAAAACTTATTAAACCCTAAACCTCATCCCTCTTGTCATCAATCTTTGAGAAATAAAATAAAAAGGAAAGATCTTATTTAAGAAAAAGGCATATGCAAGCCTATGGATACTTGTGGAAAATGAGGAGCTTTGCCTTATCTACCTTGAGTAGATGAATTGAAATACCTCAACCCACTCAACAAAGCACTTATCAATCAATTCAAGTGTGAAACAAAAGATTTTTAAAAAGAAAGTAATAATGCCATAGAGGCATATGAGAGCAAAATATCAAATTTGTGAAAATGAGAATCTTGACCTTAAGACTTCTAGTGAATGGTTGGATCACTCCTATATACCATTTCAACACTCAACAACATCAATTGGGTCAAGCCTAGTCAAATTAAAAATCAAATGCCACATATGCATAGAGGCATATGTGACACATAGCCATTTTCACCAATTCTTGTCCTATGCACTTCTACTTTTACCAAATGGTGTGAAACCATCTCTAAACCTAATCTAACCCAAAATTGACCCTCAACCTTGCTCAAGTGAAGCAAGGGGAGCACATTACAAGAATAAGAAAAAATGACATATCACCTCTCATGTATTATGGCCAACTTTACAAATCTTTGAGCAAGACCATTTGAAATGGTTTCAATGGTTTGAAAATGTTTCTAAACTAATAAGAATCACATTGGAGTCAAGAAAAGTCAAACCAAAGGGAGAGAAATCAAATAGTGAGATAATTCCATTTTTCACTCACATACACATTTAGCCAAATTATCCAATCTTGACCTAGCCACCTCCATTGCCTCAAAATGGTTTGAACCTTTCACCTAACTCAATTTAACACCAAATAAACCTCACTCTTGTCAAAATGAAGCAAAGATGAATAAAAGAATAAAAGCTAGAAAATCCCAAAACCCTTACATATGGTGTATGCCATTTTTATAAACCTTGACCCTAGACCATTTTGGCCTTCACCATTAATTGTAATATGATACTAAACACTTATTACAACTTTTGGAATCAAAGAAACACAATTCAAATCAAATTCAAACTCAATTGGGGATCACATGTGATATTGGTCAAATCTGCCAATTCTAGTCTGATCACTACTTTGAGCCCTTGCCATTCAATTTTCTCAAACTAACTCTTGCTAACTCTTTGCACCATTTTAAAGTCAACATCAAGGTGAACACTTTTTGTAAAGACCACCTGGCCAAAATCATTTTGGATCATTTGCTATGCTCATCCAAAGTTGGCACTTTTTGTTATGGGGAACAATCTCCCACTTATCAAATTTTGCCATTCTTTGAATTTCTAAATTCCACCACCACACATAGTTGTCTCTGGTCAAATACAACCTATCTAAACACACACAATTCAAGTTGGCCAACTATTTGAATTAAACCAAATTTGGATCAAAATTGCAAATAGCATCTATGCCACTATGTGACACTATTTGGAATAGTGCTCTACCTCAACCCTAACCTACCCCATCTCCACCCTACCTGTCCCCTTGTCCCCTCTCTTCATCACTCCACCACAGCAACCCTAGGGAGGGGCCAACACATGGCATAGCCATGGCCATGCCGGCCATGGACACATGGTGCACCCTCCTCCCTTCTCCTTCCCCTCAACCCTGGCCCCCATGTCCCTGAGCTTCCCCTTGCATCCCTGAAGCTGCCTAGCCACACCATTGCTAGAGAGGAAGCCCACACGCGTCAGGCAAAGCGCGCCCAGAGCGGCTGGGGCATGCCGCTCGCGTCGCGCGAGTGCACGCCACGGGCACCCCCAGGTCACGCGTCGCCTCGCCGCAGCACACCTCCCCTGGACCCCCTAGCTGCACGTTGAGCCTCGCCGTCGCTTTGCCAACCCGCCAGACACGCGCCGTGCCCCGCGCGAGCGCCGTCGCCGACGACCAGGTCCCCGTTTTCCCGCAACCCTGCCGCCAGAACGTCGCCGTCGCGCGCACACACCAGACCGTCCCCCACCTCGCCGTCTAGCCTCCTAGCACCGCCTCGACCTCACCTACCTAGCGCCGCCCTCGCCTACCCCCATTGCTCGCCGGAAACGCCGCGACCCTGTCGACTTCGCCGCAGACCTCTGGCCACCTCGAGCGCCTATAAAAGGAGAGCTCCTCCTTCTCCTCCATTTCTCACACCACTCAACTCCCCTCTTCTCACTGATCCTCCTCGACCTCTTCTCCTCTTGGATTAGCCACCGGAGCCGCCCAATCGAACGCCGGAGCCCGCGGCGGACCTGAGATCGCCGCTGTCGATTCAAGCCACCATTCGAGCCGCCGTCTGCGCCATCTGCTTCCTCGTCCTCGACACCGTCGCCCTGCATCCTCGCCGCCGCTCGCCGGAGTCCAGGAGCACCGCCGACCCCCTACCCCCGCCGCGGCAGCAAGCCCTTCTCCCCGACGGAGACGACGAGCCTCAGCCGCACGATCCCGTTCTAATCCGGCGGCTCACGATCACCAGTACCGTTTCGGTAAGCATCGCTCGCTGACGAGTGGGTCCCCCTGTCAGCTGGCCCGCTGCGCTGGATGCACTGCTGGGCCGGCCCACTCTCTCTTTCGCTGTGCAGCCCACCTAGCTTTCCCGCCGGCCCTCTAAATTGAAATCGAGTTTAATTTATTCCAAATGAATTTCAATACAGCACAAACTTTGAAATTCAATAGTTTCAAATCTACTGAACCAAAATTGATGAATTTTATACCGTTGGAAAGCTAGTGAAATTATCTATCAAATGCCACTGGTCCCATGACCAGATTCCTTGTAGAATTAATCTGACAAAAAGAACAAGTCAGGGACTTTTGCACATTCAAATAATTCTTAAAAATCAACCAAAATAGATATAAAGTTAATTCCAACTCCAATAGCTCACATTTGACTTACACTAATTGTTTATGCAAGAAAATGGTGTGGTCACTTTGCATGATCATGCCCTAGTTTAAGTAATGGATAATAGGGCTAGTTTAACTAGTGGATATTATCCAAAACTATTAAGTAATTCTTATGAAGTCCTATACTTCATTTAAACCTTGTCTCAAATGAATTCATGTGAAGTGTGGACCCCTGGTCCAAACTCTCTTATATGAAGTACTTAGAGATTTAAAGCCTATATAGTGTTATTAAATGGTATGAGGTACTCTACCTCATTTAAATAAATTTCTCAAATGATGATGATGAATGGTTGACTTGGGTCAACATGATTTCATGTATGATTGTTTGAGAAATTAAATCTTAAGAAGATTTCAATGAGAGAAAAGTATTTCTCAAGAACCATATGGAAATTATCATGTACATATGTAAGGAGAGGAAATTATTTTTCCTCAAGCAACACAACCAATGCACCCAAATTGTAGTAATTGTGAGAATAGAATAGTTGGGTGTAAATACAAGTAATGTTAGAATAGCCAATGAATTGTTGATGATGTTAAATCACCTCAATGGTAGTTGTTAACCTAGTTACAACTATGTGTTAAATCATATGAGAGGTTTCCCTCTCATTTAAATCTTGGTCTCAAGTAATTCAACATGAGGTAGTGACCATGGTCTATATAATCTCATGTTGAGTATTTGGTGACATTAAATCACTACCATGTTAGTATTAAATGGTATGAGGTATGGAACCTCATTTAAATCATTTTCTTAAATGATAAGTATGAAGAGGTTGACTTTGGTCAACCTAGGTCATATATTGTTCATGAGAGAATTCAAATCTTAATAAGATAATGAGAGGAAATTATTTCTCTAAGTAATTAAAAGTAACACCTAAGTTAGTATGAGAAGAAATTATTTTTCTTAAATAAGAGGAACACCTCCACCCACTTAATATAGTGTGTGATGCTAGTTTAAGTTGTGTAAAGCTTGGGTGTGCTTAGTTTAGTATGTAAGTTTGGTATGATGATTGTGTACCCCGTATTCGTATTTTAGACGCTAGTACCGGAGACTATCAGGAGGAGGAGGACTTCTACAGAGAGGAAGGAGAAGAGAACTTGGACCCTCACTTCCACCAAGGCAAGCCAATACCAATGCAAGCTAATATTCTTGCAAAGTGCAAAGCCCCTTTGGGGCAAGGCACCATGAATCTCACCTTTTCTTACATAAGCCTATCCCAAGTTTATACATTACAAGTTCTTACTTGTTTTCTCAATAAGTTTCTTTTATAGTTAACTTTGGTCAAAGTAAAGAAGTTTACTAGAGTAGTAAAGTTAGCAAGCTATTACCAACGCAAGCTAGATTGATGCAAACCATTTTGGTTGCAAGATAATACTCTTGCAAAGTACAAAGCTCACTATGAGCAAGGCATTACCTTATTTACTTTATGCTTATGATCCTATTTCTCCAGTTTTACTTTACAAGCTTTATTTACTTTTGTTTTATCAAAGTACTTTTTGATTCATGATTCACTTGGTTAGTATTGGATTGGTACAAGAGTATCAAAGTTAGCCTAGAAGCAAAGCAAAATACTTAGCACCCCTCATATATAGATGCTAGTGCTAATTTGAAAGTGACTACTCCAATTGGGAACTTGGGAATTGAAATGACTTTGAAAACCTTGGAATGATGAGTCATTCTATTGAGAGATTTTGAAGGTGAATATGACTGGTGAATGACTTGGTGAATTTTACAAAAAAACACTGATGGTTGGGTTCGGATGCGATACCATTCCAATTTTACAAGTACCCCCACAATACCTGAATCTGGGTAGGGCTTAACCGGAAGTTTGTGTGTCTTAGTATGGGTTCCCTCTAAACAAGCGTCATCGGGGTTATGCCGAAAGCTGCCTCTACCACAACAGAAATGATATGATATGATGCGAAATGAGGTGAATGTCCGGCCCAAGCCCTGTGCAGTTCCCAGGCTGACCGTCTGTCTTCACTGGGAGGCCAAGCTCATGGGGAGAGGTGCCTATACTAGGGTATGTAAATGAAAGGTTAGGATTGGTAGTTCGTGTACTGCGTACGATAAATCGTGGGCCGATTACCCCGACGAGCTATTGCAATTGTTGTGGCACAAGTGTACAACCTCTGCAGAGTTAAACCTATTCGAATAGCCGCGTCCTCGGTTATGGACAGTTGGAAAGGCCATACTGTTCCGTCATCAGAACTGTTTGAAAACTATGAATGGTGAAGGGTGACTTGTGGATTTGAACTTGAAAGGTGACATTGTTTTGGAATCACAACGGAGTTGTGGGAATGACACTAATGTTCCCACTTGAGTTAGTTAGCACATGAAGAGTTGTTTACAAAAAGGTTTGTGAACTAAAATTGGCTTTATGCAAAATAAACTAGAGCTTAGCACCCCTTACTAGAATTGTTAGCACTTACATTAGTATTAGTTTGCGAGTACTTTAAAGTACTCACGGCTGTGTCCCTGGCTATTCAAATGGCTAGACTATGAAGAGGAGCAGAACTATCAAAATGACGACCACCAGGATGTCCACGACAACTAGGGAATCTTCTGACGTCAGACGTTGGCCTGTGGACTAGAGAGTCCCTTCTATTTACGCTTCCGCTATGAAACTATGAACTTTGTGTATGTTGATCAATAGATCAACTATTTGTGTAATATGGATCATGTGATCTCTATTTGTAAGACGACTATGGTATGTAATGGATGATGACTTATGATATTCAACTGTTATGTCTCGGAACAACAATATTCCTGGGATTGCGATGTATGGCACAATAGGCATCTGGACTTAAAAATCCGGGTGTTGACAACTAGTATCACCATTGTGGTTCATGTTCGTATGTAGATTGGATCTTACTCGAAAACCCTAAACCACGTAAAATATGCAAACCAAATTAGAGGCGTCTAACTTGTTTTTGCAGGGTTTGGTGATGTGATATGGCCATGATGTGATGATGATTATATTTGATGTATGAGATGTTCATTATTGTATTATGGCAACCGGCAGGAGCCTAATGGTTGTCTTTAATTTTTGTTAAAGACCTGCGTGTCTATTCATCATGTAATAGCTTTATTTCAAGTAGTTGCTATAATAGCTATAAGTGATGGACAACCATGAAGCGGCGCCACTAACCTTGACGCCATGCTGGTGATGATGGAGATCATGTCCGTGCTTTGGAGATGGAGATCAAAAGCACAAAAAATAATGGCCATATCATATCACACATTATGAATTGCATGTGATGTTAATCCTTTTATGCATCTTATTTTGCTTAGATCGCGATGGTAGCATTATAAGATGATCCCTCTCACTAAATATCAAGATAATAAAGTGTTCATCCTTAGTATGCACCGTTGCTAAGACTTGTCGTTTCGAAGCATCTCGTGATGATCGGGTGTGTTAGACTCTACATGTGCATACAACGGGTGCAAGCCAGATTTGCACACGCGGATACCAAGGTTGCCTTGACGAGCCTAGCATGTACAGACATGGTCTCGAAACACGGGATACCGAAAGGTAGAACATGAGTCATATGAATGATATGATGAACACTTTGAGTGTTCGCCTTTGAAGCTACATCTTTTCTCGTGAAGATCGGACTTGGTGTAGTGGATTTGGTTCGTGTAATCACTAAGACAATGCGAGGGATGTTGTTTTAAGTGGGAGTTCACCTAGTTAATTTCAGAATTAAAATTGAACTCAATTTATCATAAACTTAGTCCAAACTCTTTGCAAATATGTTGTAGATCATGGTGCCCCCTCCATCAATTTTAACCAGTTCCTAGAGAAAGAAAAGCTTAAGGGCAATGGTAGCAACTTCACTGACTGGTTCCGTCATGTGAGGATTTTCCTCACTGGTGGAAGCCTGCAATATGTGCTCGATGCACCGCTAGGTCCCCCACCACCTCCTGCAGGGTCCGAGGACATAAAGAATGTTTATGAGACTCGGGCAACTCGGTACTCCGAAGTTCAGTGTGCCATCTTGTGCAGCTTAGAGGCAGAGCTCCAAATGCGTTTTGAGCACCACGACCCCTGTGAGATGATGCGTGAGCTCAAACTTATCTTTGAGACTCATGCGGCCGTGGAGAGCTATGAGGCCTCGAAGCAGTTCTTTACCTGCATGATGGAAGAGAGCAGCTCCGTTAGTGAGCACATGCTCGTCATGTCCGGGCATGCGAAGAAGCTCAATGACTTGGGGATGATGATCCCTAACCAGCTGGGTATTCATCGTGTCCTTCAATCGCTGCCAGCAAGTTACAAGAACTTCGTGATGAACTAGAACATGCAGAACATGAATAAAGATTTACCTGAAATCTTTTCCATGCTGAAATCTGCTGAAGTAGAGATTAAGAAGGAGAACCAAGTGTTGATGGTCAACAAGACCACCAGTTTCAAAAAGCAGGGCAAGCCTAACAAGGGTAACTTCAAGAAGGGCGGCAAGAAAGTTGCACCGCATCCTGAGAAGCCTAAGGCTGGTCCTAAACCTGAGACTGTGTGCTATTACTGCCAGGGGAAGGGGCACTGGAAGGGCAATTGCTCCAAATACTTGGCCGATCTGTAGAGCGGCCACGTCAAAAAGAAAGGTATATTTGATATACATGTTATTGATGTCTATCTTACTGGTTCTCGTAGTAGTGCCTGGGTATTTGATACTGGTTCGGTTGCTCACATTTGTAACTCGAAACAGGATCTGCGGAATAGACGAAGCCTGGCAAGAGACGAGGTGACGATGCGCGTTGGAAATGGATCCAAAGTCGATGTGATCGCTGTCGGCACGCTCCCTCTACATCTACCTTCGGGATTAGTTTTAAACCTTAATAATTGTTATTTGGTACCTGCGTTGAGCATGAACATTATATCTGGATCTTGTTTAATGCAAGACGGTTATTCGCTTAAGTCTGAGAATAATGGTTGTTCGATTTATATGAGTAATGTCTTTTATGGCCATGCACCTGAGATGAATGGTTTATTCTTGTTAAATCTCGATAGTAGTGATACACATGTTCATAACATTAATGCTAAGCGTATGAAATTGAATGATAATTCTACTTATATGTGGCACTGCCGTCTTGGTCATATTGGAGTGAAGCGCATGAAGAAACTCCATTCCGATGGACTTCTTGAGTCACTTGACTTTGAGTCACTTGACAGATGCGAGGCATGTCTAATGGGAAAAATGACTAAGACTCCATTTTCTGGAACAATGGAGCGAGCTACAGACTTATTGGAAATCATACATACCAATGTGTGCGGACCAATGAGTGTAGCATCACGCGGTGGTTATCGTTATGTTCTAACCTTCACGGATGATCTGAGTAGATATGGATATATTTACTTTATGAAACATAAGTCCAAGACTTTTGAGAAGTTCAAGGAATTCCAAAGTGAAGTAGAAAATCAACGTAACAAGAAGATTAAGTTTCTGCGTTCTGACCGCGGAGGCGAATATCTGAGTTATGAGTTTGGCATGCATTTAAAGAAATGCGGAATACTTTCACAGTTGACACCGCCGAGAACACCACAGCGTAATGGTGTGTCCGAACGTCATAATCAAACTCTCTTAGATATGGTTCGGTCTATGATGTCTCTTACCGATTTGCCGTTATCGTTTTGGGGTTATGCATTAGAGACAGCCGCATTCACTTTAAATAGGGCACCATCTAAATCCGTTGAAACGACACCGTATGAACTATGGTTTGGAAAGAAACCTAAGCTGTCGTTCCTTAAAGTTTGGGGTTGCGAAGCTTATGTAAAGAAGTTACAGCCTGACAAGCTAGAACCCAAAGCGGAGAAATGTGTCTTCATAGGATACCCTAAAGAAACAATTGGGTACACTTTCTATCACAGATCCGAAGGCAAAATCTTTGTTGCCAAGAACGGATCCTTTCTTGAGAAGGAGTTTCTCACTAAAGAAGTGACTGGAAGGAAAGTAGAACTCGACGAGGTTAATGAACCTTCTCTCATAGATCAGAGTAGCGCAGTGCTGGAAGAAGATCCTGCACAGCCTGCACCGATAGGAGAGGAAGAGAATGATGATGATCATGAAACTTCGAACGAGGAAGCTACTAAACCTCGCAGATCGACGAGGGAACGTACCACTCCTGATTGGTATGATCCCTGTCTAAATGTCATGATTGTGGACAACAATGATGAGGACCCTGCGACGTATGAAGAAGCGATGATGAGCCCAGATTCCAACAAATGGCAAGAAGCCTTGAAATCCGAAATGGGATCCATGTATGATAACAAAGTATGGACTTTGGTAGACTTACCTGATAGCCGCAAGGCTGTCGAGAATAAATGGATCTTCAAGAGAAAAACAGATGCTGATGGTAATATTACTGTCTATAAAGCTCGACTTGTCGCAAAGGGTTTCCGACAAATTCAAGGAGTTGACTACGATGAGACTTTCTCACATGTAGCGAAGCTAAAGTCTGTGAGGATTTTGTTAGCAATAGCTGCATTTTTTGATTATGAAATTTGGCCGATGGATGTCAAAACGGCGTTCCTTAATGGTGATATTGAGGAAGAGTTGTATATGGTACAACCCAAAGGTTTTGTCGATCCTGAAAATGCTGACAAGGTATGCAAACTTCAGCATTCCATTTATGGACTGAAGCAAGCATCCCGGAGTTGGAATCTACGCTTTGATAGAGTGATCAAAGACTTCGGTTTTATACGGACTCATGGTGAGGCCTGTATTTACAAGAAAGTGAGTGGGAGCTCTGTAGCGTTCCTGATATTATATGTAGATGACATATTATTGATTGGGAATGATATAGAACTATTAAGCAGTGTTAAAGGTTGTTTGAATAAGTGTTTTTCAATGAAAGACCTTGGTGAAATAGCATACATTTTAGGCATCAAGATTTATAGAGATAGATCAAGACGCCTAATAGGCCTTTCACAGAGTACATACCTGGACAAGATTCTAAAGAAGTTTAGAATGGATGAAAGCAAGAAAGGGTTCTTGCCTATGTTGCCAGGTAAGGTCTTGAGTAAGACTCAAGGTCCAGCTACAGCAGAAGAAAGAGAGAGGATGAGCAAGATCCCCTATGCTTCGGCAGTAGGCTCTCTCATGTATGCCATGCTGTGTACTAGACCAGATATAGCACATGCTGTTAGCTTGACCAACAGATATCAAAGTGATCCAGGAATGGAACACTGGACAGCGGTCAAGAATATCCTGAAGTACTTGAAAAGGACTAAGGATATGTTTCTTTGTTATGGCGGTGACCAAGAGCTCGTTGTAACCAGTTACACCGATGCAAGTTGGAACACCGATCCTGATGACTCTAAGTCTCAGTCTGGTTACGTGTTTATATTGAATGGTGCGGCAAGAGCTGGAGCAGCCCAAGCAAAGTGCACGGTGGCGAAATCTTCAACAGAATCTGAATATATAGCGGCTTCAGAGGCTTCATCGGAAGCGGTATGGATGAAGAGGTTCATTGTTGAGCTTGGTGTGGTTCCTAGTGCATTGGACCCGTTAGTCATTTATTGTGACAACACAGGTGCCATCGCCAATGCAAAGGAACCAAGGTCACACAAGAAGCTGAAGCATATCAAGCTGCGTTTTCATTCGATTCGCAAGTACATCGAAGATGGTGAAGTAGAGATTTGCAAAGTACACACAGATCTGAATGTTGCAGATCCGTTGACTAAAGCTCTCCCTAGGGCAAAGCATGACCAACACCAGAATGCTATGGGTGTTAGGTACCTTACTATGTAATCTAGATTATTGACTCTAGTGCAAGTGGGAGACTGTTGGAGATATGCCCAAGAGGCAATAATAAAGTGGTTATTATAATATCTTTATGTTTATGATAAATGTTTGCATACCATGCTATAATTGTATTAACCGAAACATTGATACATGTGTGTTATGTAAACAACAAGGAGTCCCTAGTAAGCCTCTTGTATAACTAGCTTGTTGATTAATGGATGATCATGGTTTCATGATCATGAACATTGGATGTTATTAATAACAAGGTTATGTCATTGGTTGAATGATATAATGGACACACACCCAAATGAGCGTAGCATAAAGATCAAGTCATTAAGTTCAATTTGCTATAAGCTTTCGATACATAGTTGTCTTAGTCCTTCGACCATGAGATCATGTAAATCACTTACACCGGAAGGATACTTTGATTACATCAAACGCCATTGCGTAAATGGGTGGTTATAAAGATGGGATTAAGTATTTGGAAAGTGTGAGTTGAGGCATATGGATCAATAGTGGGATTTGTCCATCCTGATGACGGATAGATATACTCTGGGCCCTCTCGGTGGAATGTCATATTAGCTTGCAAGCATATGATTTGATCATAAGAGATGACATACCGCGGTACGAGTAAAGAGTACTTGTCAGTAACGAGGTTGAACAAGGTATGGAGATACCGATGATCAAACCTCGGATAAGTAAAATATCGTGTGACAAAGGTAATTGACATCGTATGTAAATGGTTCAATCGATCACTGAGTCATCGTTGAATATGTGGGAGCCATTATGGATCTCCAGATCCCGCTATTGGTTATTGCTCGGAGAGGAGTCTCGACCATGTCTGCATAGTTCGCGAACCGTAGGGTGACGCGCTTAAGGTTCGATGTCGCATAAGTAGATTTGAATATGGTATGGAGACAAAGTTTGTTCGGAGTCTCGGATGTGATCCAGGATGTCACGAGGAGGTCCGGAATAGTCCGGAGAATAAGATTCATATAAGGGAAGTTGATTTCTGGGTTTCGGAAATGTTCGGGATTTTTCCGGTGGTAGACTGGAAGGTTCTAGAAGGTTCCAGAGGGGTCCATCATGGGGCCCACGACCTAGGAGGCCTAGCATGGGCCGAGGGGATGCTCCCTGGCCTAATGGGCCAGGGGCACATGGCCCCAAGGCCCAGGCCGGCCAACCCCCTAGGGTTTCCTAGGGGGGATCAACTTGGGGGAGGGGAAAGCCCTCTCCCCCCTCTTGGCCGCCTCCCCCCCAACCCTAGATGGGAAGGGGGGCCACCTTGGCCGGCTGGCCCCCTATATAAAGAGGGGAGGGGGTGGCCGGCCACACCCCCCATCCATTGCCTCCTCCTCTGGCCGCTTCTCCCTCCACCATACGCTGCTCCGGCTTAGGCGAAGCCCTGCAGTTTTTCTTCCTCCACCTCCACCACCACGCCGTCGTGCTGCTGGATTTTGGAGGAGATCTACCACACCTCTGCTGCCCGCTGGAACGGGAGAGGAAGGAGCTTCATCGACACCGTACGCGCGACGGAGTACGGAAGTGCTGCCGGATTGCAGCACCGGGGACGATCGTCTACACCAACAACGAGATTAATCTCGTAGGCTTTGGAATCTTCGAGGGTTAGTATCATCTCCATCTCGTTGCTTCGATCGTGTAGATTAGATCTTGGGTGTTCCATAGATTAGATCTTGGATTTATTCGTCTTTGCGGTAGGAAATTTTTTGTTTTCTATGCTACGAACCCCATCACTCTCCCCTCTTTGCTTGCACCAAATGGCTAGTAGCCAAGTGATGATACAAATAGGGTTTCTACCCTCTTTTGCTTCTGTGACATAGGCACATGCTTAATTATGAGCAAAACCATGGTTTGCTCATGTTTATCTGGTATACCTCACTCCAGCTCCTAGAAATTTGGTGTTGGTGTAGAGGTTTGCTTCTGATTGATGACTTAAGCTTGCCCTGCTCCTCCTGGCTAGCTTGAGCTTGCTCTACTCCATCTTGTGTTTGTTCACAGTTGACAGTTCTTGGGGAAACTGTCCCTGGATGATTTCTGGTGGTTTGCTGTTCTTCCTGTTCTAAGTGTTCTTGCTATCTGATGACTTACCCTGCTGCTTGTCGATGGATGAAGCTAGGGTTTACTGTGGAGGTTTTTATACCTCCCCTTCTTTGCTCTCCAGGTCGACAGCTTGGCCTGGCAAGCATGTGGTGACTCACTGGACTGTGTGTGCTGTTGGGCATGCACACTGCCTGGTGAGCTATTTGGCTGTGTGTGTGTGTGTGTAGCCTGGCTTGGAACTTGGGTTGAGAGTAGATCAGCTCGGCAGAACTGAGCATATCCTCTCCATTCCCATTTCTTTTCTAACCTGCCAAGTGGCAATGCCACTTGGCATAACTAGTGCTTTGTTGTGTTTGTGTGCAGGTTTCAAGATGATGATCAAATGATTATGAAGATCATCAAGCTCAAGCTTAAATGAAGATTAGCTTGTAGTTTTAGGATAGATCAATGCCTTGTACTTTTCTTTTCTTTTTCTGTTTTGCCAATTCTTGTAATGTGTTGTAATATTCCTTTATTGCAATTGTGAATATTGTAAAGACAATGTATATTGTGTGATAATCAATAAAGCTCAAGATTTTCTCTAATGAGCTTTACTTATTATTTGGATTGTTCATATTTTATATTGTTTATAATTTACTTAATGAATTAACTCAAGTTTGAATTATGAGTTATCTATTTGATGTTTGAATTTGAAATTCAAATTCAACTTAGGTTTGAATTCAATCATGCAACTTAAATTTGAATTCAATCATGCAACTTAAGTTGGGATATAACTTCTCTCCTCTCTTCTCAAAACCCTAACTTAGTTGAATAAGAGCAAGTTTGTCGCACTCTCGAAACCCTAACCCTGTAAGGTGTCGAGAGAGAAACTTGTCCCCCTTCGATGCAGTTTTGTTTTAAAAGCGCAAAATTTCCCCAGAATTTACGATGCAATGCACATCCCTTTCTAAAATCTACCCCTCGATCGTCTCTAAACCTGGAACATTACAGGCTTTCCCCCTTAAAGAAAACTTCGTCCCGAAGTTGTGGTTGTAATACCTGAAGAGTTCGGGGCATGTTTTCCTCAGGTCTTCCTCCTTTTCCCAGGTGGCTTCCCTCTCGGGGTGATGTTTCCATTGTATCTTGCAGTACTTAATAGCTCGATTCCTGAGTTGTTTCCAGTTCTCCTCGAGAATCTTCACTGGCTTCTCGATGTAAGTCAAATCTGGTTGTAACTCGAGCTCATCATGTGATACTGGCTCATCTGGGGTCTTTAAACATTTCCTGAGTTGCGACACATGGAATACATTGTGAACTTGAGCTAGCCTTCCCGGTAGTTCCAATTCAAAGGCTAACCCTCGGTTTTGACTCAGAATCTTGAAAGGTCCGATGTATCTAGGGCTTAACTTCCCCTTTACTCCAAATCTCTGAAGTCCTTTCATCGGGCTCACCTTGAGATATACCATGTCTCCAACTTGTGGCTCCCATGTCCTTCTCTTCTGATCGACATAACTCTTCTGTCGACTTTGGGCTATCTTAAGCCTATCTCTTATAATGTCAATGATTTGTTGCTTTTCTTTGACATAATCAGGATTAAACTCTTTGCTTGCTCCAGTCTCATACCAGCATATGGATGATCTACACTTCCTTCCGTACAGAGCTTCGAACGGTGCCATCTTTATGCTGCTTTGATAGCTGTTATTGTATGAAAACTCTGCTAGTGGCAAGGGCTCCTCCCATGATCCTCCGAAGTCTAGGGCACAAGCCCTAAGCATATCCTCTTGGATCTGGTTAGTTCTCTCTGTTTGTCCACCTGTCTGAGGATGATAGGCGGTACTATAATCCAATTTGGATCCTAAAGCTTCATGTAATTGCTTCCAAAATGCTGATGTGAACACAGATCCTCGATCTGACACGATCTTCTTGGGCACTCCATGTTTACTCACGATCTCTTTGATATAAAGATCGATGAGTTTCTCTCCTTTATCCTGCTGATTTACCGCTAAGAAGTGTGCGATTTTCGTCAACCGATCCACGATTACCCATATCATATCCTTCTTTTTATTTGTCATGGGTAGTCCGGTGATGAAATCCATTCCTATCTCCTCCCATTTCCATTCTGGGATGGGTAAAGGTTGTAACTTTCCTGCCGGACTCTGATGTCCAGCCTTCACTCTTTGGCAGGTATGGCATTCTGCCACGTATTGTGCACTACTACAAACAGCCTTACCGCCGGCGCCTTTGCATTCGCCGGCGATCACCTCGCCGGTGGTAATGCCTCATCGCCGGCGCCTTCCAATTCGCCGGTGGTAAGGGGCCGTTACCGCCGGCGTTTTATGCAAATCGCCAGGGGTAAGTGTTTCCACCGGCGCCTACTGATTTCGCCGGTGGTAAGGGCCGTTACCGCCGGTGTTTTATTAAAATCGCCAGGGGTAAGTTGTCTTACTGCTGGCGCTTACCGAATACATGTACAATTTCGCCGGTGGTAATATTAACAGGAGCAAAAATAAAAAAAAACTCGAATTACACAGCATATACACCAGAATTCATAGCATATACATAGAATATACAGGCAAATACCAGAATGACAGCAAGATATACATCATTAGCAAGATACACATCACTAGCAATGATACACATCATTAGAAAGTCCCAAAATGTCCCGAAATGTCCATAACATGCATGCATGCATCAATAACACAAGTGTCGACCATATGGTTCAAACATCACGACTCGAAGTAGCACATATTACACAAATACATACAAGTCCAGTCGACGACCTAGCTAAACAACAACGACATAGTAAACTATAGAGGCGGTGGCGGCAAGCATCATCACGATGAAAGGGGTCCTCCACATCTCCCTCCTCTGTCCCTCTCGAAAGTTAGCGTATCGAGCTTCCGCCTCCTCCAAAGTGGTGTACCCCTTGTAACTGTTGCCGCTGAAATGGTGGACCTGCCTCCTACAGTCTTCCCAGTCCTCGTAGACTCCAGGAACCCTGCCGTGGTAGACGACATAGTACGTCATCTATGCAAACACAGAAAAAATAAATGAAAGTTGTTAGTACATTAGTAGAGAGAGATATAACATAGAGTACTAGTATAAAGAAAAAGCATGGAAATTACTTAAGTAATTTTATGACTAACATTTGCAAAGGACAAAAGTTTTTGAGTCAAGTCGGCTTCGGCGGGAAGGGACGGATGCCCTCGAGCGTGGTGAATGTTCTATCGTCACGTCCATCTTCTAATCGGCCTTCTATCTCGGCCTTAGAAAGTGCGGGACCATAGTGGAACAAGCCACCATTACCGCAGACATCCCTCCAGAGTATTGTGCAAATGGTCCCCTGGATGGCACGGAACTCGGCTCTCACGTTTTCATCGGTGGTGTCCGCTGAAAACCCACAAGTATAGGGGATCGCGGCAGTCTTCGAGGGTAGTATAACCCAATTTATTGATTCGACACAAGGGGAGGTAAAGAATACTTATAAGCCTTAACAACTGAGTTGTCAATTCAGCTGCACCTAGAAAAGCACTAGTAACAGGGGTGATGTGAAAGTAGCAGTAATATGAGAGCAGTAGTAATAGTAACACAGCAGCAGTAATAGCAATATGGGAGCAATGGCACCAGAAGATAGTTGATACTACTTCCAATGACATATAGAACGAGTATATAATGATGAGAGATGGACCGGGGTTCCCAGCGATCTACACTAGTGGTAACTCTCCAATAAGTGACAAGTGTTGGGTGAACAAATTATAGTTGGGCAATTGATAGGAATCAAAGCGTTAAGATAGAACATCAAGATTATTAATTATGTAGGCATGTTTTCCGTATATAGTCGTACGTGCTCGCAATGAGAAACTTGCACAACATCTTTTGTCCTACCAGCCGGTGGCAGCCGGGCCTCAAGGGAAACTACTGGATATTAAGGTACTCCTTTTAATAGAGTACCGGAGCAAAGCATTAACACTCCGTGAAAACATATGATCCTCACATCACCGCCATCCCCTCCGGTTGTCCCGATTTCTGTCACTTCGGGGCCTTTGGTTCCGGACAGTGACATGTGCATACAACTTGTAGATACAATCTAAGCAATTCATATAGAGCTTAAATCTAAGATCATGCCACTCGGGCCCTAGTGACAAGCATTAAGCATAACAAGATTGCAGCAACAATAACTTCACAAACTTTATAGATAGACTAATCATAATGTATCATCCATCGGATCCCAACAAACACAACACCGATTACATCAGATGAATCTCAATCATGTAAGGCAGCTCATGAGACCATTGTATTGAAGTACATGGGGGAGAGTATACCGACATAGCTACTGCTAGAACCCGTAGTCCATGGGGGAACTACTCACGGAGCATGATGGAGGCGATGGCGTTGATGGAGATGGCTTCCGGGGGCACTTCCCCGTTCCGGCAGGGTGCCCGAACAGAGTTCTGTCCCCCGAATTGGAGTTTCGCGACGGTGGCGGCGCCCCTGGAGTCTTTCTGGAGTTTCGTCAATTGGTACGGTGTTTTTAGGTCGAAAGGGATTTTATAGGCGAAGAGGCGGTGCAGGGGGGTCGACAGGATGGCCTCACCCTAGGCCGGCGCGGCCAGGGTCTGGCCCGCGCGGCCCTATGGTGTGGGGCCCCCTGGCTCTCCTTCGGTGTTCTGGAGCCTTCCGGGAAAAATAAGATCTTTGGCGTTGATTTCGTCCAATTCCGAGAATATTGCCCGAACAGCCTTTCTGGAACCAAAAACAGCAGAAAACAGGAACTGGCACTGTGGCATCTCGTTAATAGGTTAGTTCCGGAAAATGCATGAAATCATCATAAAGTGCAAGCAAAACATGTAAGTATTGTCATAAAACAAGCATGGAACGATAGAAATTATGGATACGTCGGGGACGTATCAGCATCCCCAAGCTTAGTTCCTGCTCGTCCCGAGCAGGTAAACGATAAAAAGAATAATTTCTGTAGTGACATGCTACTTACATAACCTTGATCATACTATTACAAAGCATATGAAATGAATGAAGTGACTCAAGGCAATGATCTATAGTTGCTAACAAGTAGATAACATATAGCAAAACTTTTCATGGAGAGTACTTTCAAGACAAGCATCAAAAGTCTTGCACAAGAGTTAACTCGTAAAGCAATAAATTCAAAGTAAAGGCATCGAAGCAACACAAAGGAAGATATAAGTTTCAGCGGTTGCTTTCAACTTTCAACATGCATATCTCATCGATAATTGTCAACATAAGGTAATATGATGAATGCAAATATGCAAGTATGTAAGAATCAATGCACAGTTAACACAAGTGTTTGCTTCTAAGGTGGAAGGAAGTAGGTAAACTGACTCAACATAAAGTAAAAGAATGGCCCTTCGTAGAGGGAAGCATTGATTGCTATATTTGTGCTAGAGCTTTGATTTTGAAAACATAAAGAGAGCACAAAAGTAAAGTTTTGAGAGGTGTTTGTTGTTGTCAACGAATGGTAGTGGGCACTCTAACCCCCTTGCCAGACAAACCTTCAAAGAGCGGCTCCCATTTTATTTTTATTTTTGGGTGGCACTCCTTCCAACCTTTCTTTCACAAACCATGGCTAACCGAATCCTCGGGTGCCTGCCAACAATCTCATACCATGAAGGAGTGCCTTTTTATTTTAGTTTTATTATGATGACACTCCTCCCAACCTTTGCTTACACAAGCCATGGCTAACCGAATCCTTCGGGTGCCGTCCAACAATCACATACCATGGAGGAGTGTCTATTTAGATTAATTAAGTTGGGACTGGGAATCCCATTGCCAGCTCTTTTTGCAAAATTATTGGATAAGCGTATGAAGCCACTAGTCCATTGGTGAAAGTTGCCCAACAAGATTGAAAGATAAAACACCACATACTTCCTCATGAGCTATAAAACATTGACACAAATCAGAGGTGATAAATTTTGAATTGTTTAAAGGTAGCACTCAAGCAATTTACTTTGGAATGGCAGGAAATACCACATAGTAGGTAGGTATGGTGGACACAAATGGCATAGGTTTTGGCTCAAGGTTTTTGGATGCACGAGAAGTATTCCCTCTCAGTACAAGGCTTTGGCTAGCAAGGTTGTTTGAAGCAAACACAAGTATGAACCGGTACAGCAAAACTTACATAAGAACATATTGCAAGCATTATAATACTCTACACTGTCTTCCTTGTTGCTCAAACACTTTTACCAGAAAATATCTAGACCTTAAGAGAGATCAATTATGCAAACCAATTTTAACAAGCTTTACGGTAGTTCTCCACTAATAGGTTTAAACTACATGCAAAAACTTATGATCTACTTGAGAGCTCAAAACAATTGCCAAGTATTAAATTATCCAAGACATATGAGGCATTTTCTGCTTCCAACCAAATAAAGATAAGTATTGTAGCTTCCAACTTTTATCATTGAACATTAAAAGTAAAACGAAGAACAAGTGTTCATATGAAAAAGCGGAGTGTGTATCTCTCCCAAACAAGGATTGCTAGGATCCGAATTTATTCAAACACAAACAAAAATAAAAACACACAGACGCTCCAAGTAAAGCACATAAGATGTGACTGAATAAAAATATAGTTTCAGGGGAGGAACCTGATAAGTTGATGAAGAAGGGGATGCCTTGGGCATCCCCAAGCTTAGATGCTTGAGTCTTCTTGAAATATGCAGGGATGAACCACGGGGGCATCCCCAAGCTTAGACTTTTCACTCTTCTTGATCATATATCATCCTCCTCTCTTGACCCTTGAAAACTTCCTTCACAACAAACTTCTCATAAACTTCATTAGAGGGGTTAGTACTCAAAAAAATTTGAATCCACCTTGGTCCTGTAGTGGCACATTGCAAGAACTCAATAAAACATTAGCTACAGCTCTCTATGTCTAGAAAAGCTCGCTTAAAGTCCACAAGAGACAATGCAAAAAACAGAGACAGAATCTGCCAAAAAAGAACAGCCAGTAAAGACGAATTTTAATAAAATATTTCCGTTGCTCAAATCAGAAAACTCAAAACTAATGAAAGTTGCGTACATATCTGAGGAACACGCACGTAAATTGGCATATTTTTCTGATTTTTCTACAGAGAAAACAGCCCAGATTCGTCACAGATAGAAATCTGTTTCTGCGCAGAAATCCAAATCTAGTATCAACCTTCGATTAGAGGCTTCACTTGGCACAACAAAACACAAAACTAAGATAAGGAGAGGTTGCTACAGTAGTAAACAACTTCCAAGACACAAATATAAAATAAAGTACTGTAGCAAAATAACACATGGGTTATCTCCCAAGAAGTTCTTTCTTTACAGCCATTAAGATGGGCTCAGCAGTTTTGATGATGCACTCGCAAGAAATAATAGTCGAAGCAAAAGAGAGCATCAAAAAGCAAATTCAAAACACATTTAAGCCTAACATGCTTCCTATGCATAGGAATCTTGTACACAAATAAATTCATGAAGAACAAAGTGACAAGCATAGAAAGATAAAACAAGAGTAGCTTCAAAATTTTAAGCATATAGAGAGGTGTTTTAGTACCATGCAAATTTCTACTACCATATTTTCCTCTCTCATAATAATTTTCAGTAGCTTCATGAATAAATTCAACAATATAACTATCACATGCAGCATACTTTTCATGATTTCCAAACACATAATTTTTATCAAGCTCAAAAATAGTGGAATTAAAACTTTCAAACTCACTTTTATTAATAATATAACAAGGTAGTTGATCAATCTCAAGAGATATGGGACACATAGATAAAGTCAAGAACTCTCCAATCCCATTTTCATTAGTAGTACAATTAATATTATCAAGTAACATAGGACCATCATCTAAAGCTTTATCATAAACATTTGCCAAGCAAAATTCTTTAGTACCATGCATTTCGACATCAGGCACAAACAAAGCATTATCATAAGATTTATCAAAGTAGCATGGATTATCATATATAACAGTAGCATAATTATTCTCACAAGTTTTACTCATAGGTACTATTTCAAGAGAATCCACAGGAACATAACATTCAACCTCTTTCGGTAAGCATGGAGGACAATCAAATAATGTAAGAGATAAAGAGTTACTCTCATTAGGAGGTTGGCATGGGTAGCTAATCCATTCTTCCTCCTTTTGTTCATCGCTCTCCTCTTCTTTTTCATCCAATGAGCTTTCAGGTTCATCAATTTCCTCCTCTTTTTCATCCAATGAGCTTTCAGGTTCATCATTTTCTTCTTCCACCGGTTCCTGCAAATTGTGAGTGCATTCTTGTGCATTAATGTGTCTCTCTTTATAATCAAGGATATAAGGATTCCTACTGTAGCATTCTATGCAAGAATTAAGGATAGTAGAGACATAATCTTTAAGGTCCTTACAAATAACACAAGTTTCATAATTCTCAACCATGAAGGATTCTATCTCAGAGGCTCCCATAAATAAGACAAATTGTTCTACCTCTTCGAACCCATAATGAATATAGCAATTCCGATTATAGCTCTTAATAAAATATTCCTCACTAAAGCCACATTGAAATTTAAGATGTTTAGTATCCTGTTGAGAGCAACAGTTTATGTCATGGCGTCTAAGCAAGATTCTAGCAATTGTATTTAATTTTTCTATCATAGCACTCATTATTTTCCCAGTTCTTGATTCTCTATAACAATTATAACATTCCATAAGCTCCAAGTAGGTTGTAGGTTCTCCCATAATAGCAGTTTTTAATTTTTTTGGTTTTTCAAATTTTTATGGATTTTTGGGTATATGAGACAAATAAAACAAGACAAAAATAAACTAAGCAAAAGTAAACTAAGCAAAATAAAACTAGACAGAAATAAACTAAGCACAAATAAACTAGATAAAAGTAAACTAAGCGAAACAAAATAAAATAAAACAGAGAGAGAGGTAGAGTGTACTCCCCAGGTGAACTTATGAGTAGACCTATGCCTCCCCGGCAACGGCGCCAGAAAACAGTCTTGATAACCCACAAGTATAGGGGATCGCGGCAGTCTTCGAGGGTAGTATAACCCAATTTATTGATTCGACACAAGGGGAGGTAAAGAATACTTATAAGCCTTAACAACTGAGTTGTCAATTCAGCTGCACCTGGAAAAGCACTAGTAACAGGGGTGATGTGAAAGTAGCAGTAATATGAGAGCAGTAGTAACAGTAACACAGCAGCAGTAATAGCAATATGGGAGCAATGGCACCAGAAGATAGTTGATACTACTTCCAATGACATATAGAACGAGTATATAATGATGAGAGATGGACCGGGGTTCCCAGCGATCTACACTAGTGGTAACTCTCCAATAAGTGACAAGTGTTGGTTGAACAAATTATAGTTGGGCAATTGATAGGAATCAAAGCATTAAGATAGAACATCAAGATTATTAATTATGTAGGCATGTTTTCCGTATATAGTCGTACGTGCTCGCAATGAGAAACTTGCACAACATCTTTTGTCCTACCAGCCGGTGGCAGCCGGTGACGAGGGAATACCTCGGCAATGCCTACGTATTGTAGACTTGGGTTTCGGGAGAGAGCGACGATGGAGATTCCGGGGACGAGATTAGGCACACGACGTACCCAGCTTCGGGTCCCCTCGGTGGAGGATCCCTACGTGCTGCTAGCAATCCAGTATAATATCATATGTGTCTTTACAGGGTGCCGCCATAGGCGGAGCTATGTTGTCTATCTTTATGTCTATATGTTGTCCTTTCTATCTCGGGTGCCCTGGCTAGCTTTATATATGCAACCAGCCTAGGGTTTTACAAGAGTCCTAGTCGACTACTTCTTCGGGTTGCCTTGTTGGGCCTTCTCCATATTTGGTCTTCTCCATCTTGGGCCGAGCTAGGTATACTAATAATGGGTACCCGAAGGGTATGCCCATGTCAGTAGCCCCCGAGTTTATAGGGAAGTCGAAGACTTGCGTAGAAACTCCAAGCATAACCATCTCCGAAGTCGAAGAAAATACAAGGCGAGGTTCATGTCGTAGATCATGTGTAGCGTAGATGATGTCGACGATTCTTGAAATTATCGGGTGCGCGGCAGCGCTCCCGATGGGAGTAGCCCCCGAGTCTATGGGCAAGTGCTTGCACTTGGGCATAGACTCAAGTTGTACTACTCAATGAAGAACTTAACTATATTTCTGGAAGACTTGATGAAATCCATGTGCTCCCGATGGGAGTAGGCTCCACTCGAGTCGTAGAATCGAGTTGAGTCTACAAACCTTAATTGCCGTAGATGCTGTCGAAGTTATCTTTCTATCGGGTGCGTGACCAGCGCTCCCGATGGGAGTAGCCCCCGAGGCTACAGCCAAGTGTTTGCACTTGGGTGTAGGCTCAACTTGCTTGTAATTGACACCACAATTTTTCCTCTTTCTTGTATCTTATCGGGAGGGTGAACAATACTCTCGATAAGAGTAGCCCCCGAGCCTATGAGCAGGTACTTGCACCTAGGCATAGGCTCAAGTTGTACTACTCGATAAATAACTTGGTGCAGACCCTCTTTTTATCGACTCCAGGCCGTTGCTATTTTTATTTGACATCCATATCTATATTGTACAGGGATAATGGTAATTGGGGCTAGTTCATCTGACGGATCAGGTACTAGTTAACTGCTCTAGTGGCAATCCGCAAAAACCTACTTCAAGATCACGTCCCTGGACATGATCTCGGGATACTGGTGCTAACTCGACAGGTGCCGCTTAAGGTCTTACCATCTGTCGAGCCCCAGTCATGTTTTATTGGGTCCACAGCGCGTCCGCTGGGATATTTCTTCACATCTGTTGATGTGGAAAAAAGTAGCAGAGCGCAGTCTTTGGCGATGCCACGCCACACAGGACGGACCCGGGGTCTTACCTTCGCAGAGTTTTGCGGCATTCAGAGATTATTCGCGACTTTGGCGCTCTGAGAATATTTTGTCAAGTGCATTGTTCGGCTGATGCGATGACCCATTTTGCGGGTTCTTCTATTTTTTCTCTCGAGCTTGATGAGACAGCCGAATATATTGGTTCTTCTATTTTGTCGGGTACACCACCGATGCTCTTGCTCGGAACAATATGATCGAGTCAATGAACCCGAAGATTTATCCACCCTTTTTTTTTTTTTGGGTTCCTCCTTGATGAAAATTTCGTCGAGTTCCTCCTTCAGGAAAATTTCTTCGGGTCCTCTTTTGAGGACAATTCTTCGGGTCCTCCCTAAGGACAATTCTTCGAGTCCCCCCTGAGGACAATTCTTCGGGACCTCCTTGAAGATAATTTTTCGGGACCTCCTTGAAGATAATTCTTCGAGACCTCCTTGAAGATAATTCTTCGGGACCTCCTTGAAGGTAATTTTTCGGGACCTCCTTGAAGATAATTCTTCGAGACCTCCTTGAAGATAATTCTTCGGGACCTCCTTGAAGGTAATTTTTCGGGACCTCCTTGAAGATAATTTTTCGGGACCTCCTTGAAGGTAATTTTTCGGGTCCTCCTTGAATAAGATTTCACCGAGTTCTGTCTTGAAGACAATTTCGTCGGGTTCTCTCAAGATTTCATCGGGTTCCTCCATGAAGAAGATTCGTCGGGTTCTCTCTTGATTTCGTCGGGTTCCTCCCTGAAGAAGATTCGTCGGGTTCTCTCTTGATTTCGTCGGGTTCCTCCCTTATATACTTTGAAATTTGTTATCTCCTGCACAAATAAACAAACTTTTTCTATCTTTTCCTTGACTCTCTTTTTCGCATGCGGTGTCAGATGCTCGGTTTCGATGATATGCAAAGTAAATTTATGCCGCACAGCCCCCGAGTGTCGTGTGCGGCAAAAGTAAATGATAATCAACTTTATGTAAATTAAAAGGAAACACTTAGCTTATTAGATACGGCGGAGTTAACGGAGATATGCCGTGTAGCTAAGTCGATGAAGTCTTGGAGTGAAGCCAAGAAGTCGAGCCGAAGTAGGAACCACCAAATAGCAAAAAATAGATGGCGCCAAATTGTTGATGAAGAAATAGCCGAGCCCCCGAGCGTTACTGGGGTGATGTCATGATTGTTGCTTAGACGCCGTGTCACCGTTGTTACCCGGGGCGAAGTCGTTGTCGAGCCCCCGAGTATTATCCGTGTCACCGAAAGAAGGCCATTAAGGACGAAATACTGAAGATGAAGTCCGAGATGAAGTACTTGAGATGAATCCATATTAAAGATTACACCATTATATATTGAAGATGAATCCGCCGATATCATAGAGGATGAATCCATTGACCCGAAGAATCCAGTAATAACCATAAAAGATGAATCCGTTGATATCATAGAGGATGAATCCATTGACCCGAAGAATCCAGTAATAACCATAAAAGATGAATCCGTTGATATCATAGAGGATGAATCCATTGACCCGAAGAAAATAGTTCCGGAAACGCGTCGGGTAATATTGTATAAATGAACCAATAATAACCCAAAGAAAACCAATCCAGTAATCCAGAGAGAATAAATCCACTGAGCCGAAGAAGATAAATCCACTAATTCGAAGAAAATAATTCCACTGAGCCGAAGAAAATAATTTCACTGAGCCGGAGAAGATATATCCAGAGCCGAAGAAAAGAAATTCACCAAGTAGCTGAGCATATTTGCGGTAACAAAATAATGGAACATCGCCCAATGTTGGGTAAATTTGCTCTAATGATGTAATGGTGCAGCCCCGAGTATTCGGGTGTGGCGAAAGTAAATAATAATTGACTCTTGAAAGAGGAACACTTAGCTTTTTAATCGGGTGCGGCGAAGTTGTCGAGGAAGCAGGTCGTGCGATAGACGCAGCCAAGTAATCAATCAGAAATAGTTAAAGTGGCGGGCGTAGCCGAAATAGTTGCGCCACCAAAGATAGTCCATGCGATGGACGCAGCCGAAATAATTGCACCATCCAAAATACTCCATGCAGCGCCTGGCCGGCGTGACCGTGACCAATGAAGAAGACGTAGTCGATATGTCCAATCCGCCACGGGTGAGCACCCGAATATATCGAGTCCGCAATATCGAGTCCAAGACAGGTAAGCCCCGAGTGCAACCAGTGCGCGATGGCGGGTGCGGTCAACCGAGCAGAGCGGTCGAAGCGTTGTTTCAATCTGCAGATATATTATGGCGCAAAAATCTGCGTGCAAATAATAGTACGAGCCAAAAAATATTTGGCGAAATATAGTTTTGCAAGTAATAATTAACTGAAAATATAGCACCTGGTAGTTTTGTGTCAGATGTTCATCGCTGATGAACTTGATGAGCGATGGGTGAGCATCGGAATGTGTTGAGTTCACCATGTCGAGACCAGCTCCAGCGAAGAAAAATTAGTGTAGGACGAAGTCGAGTATACTGCCGATATGAAGCCACAATTCCTTTCACTTTCGTGCCCGACTCACATCATGTGATATATGTAGAGCAAGTCCAACACGAAAAGGATTAGTAAAAACAATAATTAATATATATGATAGAGAGGAGTTTGGCTTCACGTCATGGAACAGCCTAGAATTGAACTGATTGATCCCTGCTGTGGTGCACGCGACATAATGATTGCTTGCCAGGAAATAACACTGGTTCTTCTTGGGTCCTGCCAAATCGCGTACCCGACGTAGATTTTTCCGAGTAGTGCGCCAGCTCTGTATACGTCCCCTTTTTTCCGATCGACCGTGGCGACTGTATCACTTCGAAAGATCGGATCTTCTTCTTTTCTGATTTTAACTCTTGTTGATGATGTAAGATCCCGCCCGGATAACAAAATCCAGTCGTCGCGATCCCCACGGTCGGCGCCAATTGACGAGGGAATACCTCGGCAATGCCTACGTATTGTAGACTTGGGTTTCGGGAGAGAGCGACGATGGAGATTCCGGGGACGAGATTAGGCACACGACGTACCCAGCTTCGGGTCCCCTCGGTGGAGGATCCCTACGTGCTGCTAGCAATCCAGTATAATATCATATGTGTCTTTACAGGGTGCCGCCATAGGCGGAGCTATGTTGTCTATCTTTATGTCTATATGTTGTCCTTTCTATCTCGGGTGCCCTGGCTAGCTTTATATATGCAACCAGCCTAGGGTTTTACAAGAGTCCTAGTCGACTACTTCTTCGGGTTGCCTTGTTGGGCCTTCTCCATATTTGGTCTTCTCCATCTTGGGCCGAGCTAGGTATACTAATAATGGGTACCCGAAGGGTATGCCCATGTCAGCCGGGCCTCAAGGGAAACTACTGGATATTAAGGTACTCCTTTTAATAGAGTACCGGAGCAAAGCATTAACACTCCGTGAAAACATGTGATCCTCACATCACCGCCATCCCCTCCGGTTGTCCCGATTTCTGTCACTTCGGGGCCTTTGGTTCCGGACAGTGACATGTGCATACAACTTGTAGATACAATCTAAGCAATTCATATAGAGCTTAAATCTAAGATCATGCCACTCGGGCCCTAGTGACAAGCATTAAGCATAACAAGATTGCAGCAACAATAACTTCACAAACTTTGTAGATAGACTAATCATAATGTATCATCCATCGGATCCCAACAAACACAACACCGATTACATCAGATGAATCTCAATCATGTAAGGCAGCTCATGAGACCATTGTATTGAAGTACATGGGGGAGAGTATACCGACATAGCTACTGCTAGAACCCGTAGTCCATGGGGGAACTACTCACGGAGCATGATGGAGGCGATGGCGTTGATGGAGATGGCTTCCGGGGGCACTTCCCCGTTCCGGCAGGGTGACGGAACAGAGTTCTGTCCCCCGAATTGGAGTTTCGCGACGGTGGCGGCGCCCCTGGAGTCTTTCTGGAGTTTCGTCAATTGGTACGGTGTTTTTAGGTCGAAAGGGATTTTATAGGCGAAGAGGCGGCGCAGGGGGGTCAACAGGATGGCCTCACCCTAGGCCGGCGCGGCCAGGGTCTGGCCCGCGCGGCCCTATGGTGCGGGGCCCCCTGGCTCTCCTTCGGTGTTCTGGAGCCTTCCGGGAAAAATAAGATCTTTGGCGTTGATTTCGTCCAATTCCGAGAATATTGCCTGAACAACCTTTCTGGAACCAAAAACAGCAGAAAACAGGAACTGGCACTGTGGCATCTCGTTAATAGGTTAGTTCCGGAAAATGCATGAAATCATCATAAAGTGCAAGCAAAACATGTAAGTATTGTCATAAAACAAGCATGGAACGACAGAAATTATGGATACGTCGGGGACGTATCATCCGCCATGTTCACGAACATCCGCTGAAGACTGGATGGCAACAAGAGATCGTTCTGAGACCTTACAATCGACCTCATCTGTAGGATGGCAAACCAGGCCTCCATCCCATTGTCATGCGCCGATTGCTTGAGGCAGGGGAACTTGGTTATGTGGTTGCACACATAGAAACCTTTAACTTTCTTCTCATGCCTGATTTTGTCAATGCCAACCTCGGCTATGGAGCCGCTGAGGGCTTTATCAAGTGTAGACTTAAGGTCGGTGAAGTCCTTGTCCGGATCAAGCCCGGAGTCGAGGTAACTGACATGTGAATGATACAGGTGAAAGAGGAGGAGGGTGCAGTACTTGAATCTGCGCAAAATGGAAATAAACCATCATACTCGATCAACTATGAAGGAAATTCATGAAAGAATGTAATAGAGGGTACTCTAGTAACCAAATACTTACTCGCGGAAATATGGTATGGCAAATCATTTCTTATCCTTGTTTAACACCAAGAAATCCTTGATGTACTTCGCTAGAAACGATTGTTCGTTCTGGACGACAGTTGGAGTCATGTAGAAGGGGTCCATGATAGCGATGTCCGCTGTGTTCTCCATGGCGATATCGTGCGCCATGCTGAGCGATAGGAGGCGGACCAAGTTTTGGTCGAGCTGTTGCATGTTCAAGAGCCTGAAGATGTCTTCATATCGAATGAACATCAAGTCCGCAGGGTATGTGGTGACAAAGCCAAAGCCAGTGGGCACCTTGGCCGTCAAAACCAGGTACGAGGGATTTCTATCTCGAACACTACAAGAAATCTGCCATAATATGACGTTTTTTTATGACTGGAAATCAAAATGTCATAACTTTATGACGTTCCTAGCTTTGACCGTCCTTGGCCACTCCGGGGGGGGGGGGGGGGGGGCGAAACCCTAGAAAATCGTGACGTTATTGGACAAAAACGTCATTGGCAATTTAGGTCAAAACGTCATTAGCAAAAGTAAGTGGCCTACGACGTTTTTCCACTGCCGATTGCAACAAATCAATAACATCATTGGCATTTGGCTCAATACAATGGTATGTGTTTGGCTGCCATGTCATCCATTTTGCCTATGTGTCCCTTTTCGGGTCCCACGCGCCTCACACGTGTCACTAGAAGCAACTGGCTTGAACTAACTGACATGTAGGACCAACTGATACTTGTGGGACCAAGGCGTCTTGTAATTTTTTTTCTCTGTTGCGTCCACCATTTTAACGGGCTGCTGGTGATATCATCCTCTTTTGGGCTGTCCTCTACTAGGCTGCTGGCCAACCCTAATGTATATGGTGGTTGAATTGCTGGCACGATGGCCCATCCGGTGGTTGAATTGCTGGCCCGACGGCCGATCCGGGGTTGGAAATAACTGGCAAAAATTGCGCTTGCGGGGACTCGAACCCTCGACCTGGCGCTGCCGCACTACCACTCCTTACCGCTTTGCTACAATAGTGTTGTTGACAAAATAGACATGATAGAACAATGTGTAGCAACTCCTTTTGCACGGCTCGCCGGCGTCAGCCATGCACGGCGGCGCCGCCCATATATGGTCGCCGGCGTCAGCCATGTAAAGTGGATGGGAAATTCATTTTTCTAGCCCATTCAGTGTGAACTTCTTGACAGAGATTACATAATAGCAGTGGGCTCCATTTTTGCATGAGATACTTTGTGTTTGAATTTTGAACTTACAGGATAGCAACCACCACCTACCAACAGCCTCATTAAATAGGTTATAGGCAGTTACTAGTACTTATTGTATTTATAATGCCCCTGGTTGGTTTTGCCTTCCGCCCTCCGGTGAAAGTTCTCCTTCATCTTCTTTCTCTCTCTATTGTGCTGAAAAACTCTTTTCTCTCTGAAGATTCTTGTTTGTTTTAAGAGGTAGGAAAATATGTTTTTACATGTCACTACTTCATCTCCTTTTCTCTGTTTGTTCAAAATCCTTTTTGTCTTCTGAATAATCTTGTTTGTTCAGATCTATGGATATATGTGTATGGTTTCAGATCTATGGATAGATTTCTATGAATATGCCCTACCTACCTGTATTTTTTTCTAGCTTTGGTAATTGCTAAATATACGCAGGATGAACTGTGTTGTTTGTGGTTCGATGGGCAACCATTGTCAGGAGAGGCGGGAGACTCTCAGTTCATTTCGTTGTTATCTTGGAAGCCGATTTGATGAGTTCATGGTATATATCCTTTTTTAGTCTGTATCTTTTTTGTTGACAAATTGTAGACTATATCCTTATTTTCGGCATTTTTGTTCAGACTGTGCCTTGTTTTGTGAGGAGGCAGTTCAACAACCTTGTTGGTAATGTCTTTTTTGTCGCTACATCGGATGAAGTGAAGTACAAATTTCATGTTAAGAAAGGCAGTTCGAAGACACGTGTTTTTGGAAGTGGATACCAAAAATTTCTTCGTGACTACGACCTGAAAGTTGGCGACTGTATCATGTTTGGGTTTGATAATGCTCCTGAACTGTTTGGGATTTTTGCAGAAGGTCCTGATGGCACTGAAAAGCATCGTGTCGATGGTAATTCTGTTTTCTCCTTTACCATGTGTTGCCCATTTTTGTAATACAACTGATGTTATATCTCCTCTTTTTTTGATTCTTTTATTAATTTTAAATTTGTATGCAGAAATTCCAACTGCAGTTGTCCACACTAAAGGTGTTATGCTTACTACTGCTCAAACATTGAAGAAGGAACAACTTCTTCGTGAGCGTGGTCTTGGTCTTGGTGTTGTTTTTGTGCACACCTTGACGAATACTGAAGGAGTGTCCTCGGGGTAAGCCCAACTCGGGGTGGAGCGCTGAAGGCGGTAGTGTCTTCCTGCTCGGGAATTTCTTGTGAAAGGAACAACTTCTTCTTTAGCGTACGATCGGCGGGTGGCTTGTAAGGAGAAACCCCGTCACCCTCCATCTTAGCGATGAACGTATCGATTGGAGCTTGATCGATGTCCAACGCGTTGCCGTGCTGACTCTCGGGCTGACTGTCGGGCTGGTTATCGGGCTCAAAAGGACCACCATCCGGTGGAGGACTCGAGGCAGCCGTCGCATCCTGAGGAGTGACCATGCCTTAGCTTGCCTCCGAACCTGAGGCGGCGGTGTTCAGCCGAATTAGGGCTTTCGGCCATAGAAGGATGTGATTCTTGAGGTCCCCGAGAGTGAGCGGGGTTTCCGTTTCCGGGGGTTGATAAGGAGGATGGAGGTCTTGGCATCCCGGTAACGACCGGTTCACGCGAACCCGGCTCATGCTATCATCCATCCTGGCGCAGTGGAACGTCCGATTTTTTGGCAGGAGGACACTGCCGCTCGCTACATCCTTCAACTTGTTATCCACATTCAGTAGGAAGGTGCAAGGAGTCACGTCCTCCTGTGAAAACATGTGTACGTAGGTCAGAGAGGGGCGATGACAAAGTATCTAATTTGTAGAGGCTTGAGAGGCTAAATTAATTACCGTGAGGGCGTCGAGCTCGGCTCGCGTCGAAGGACCGAGGCCAGGCGTGCACGTGACTGAGGGGCTACTGGCGCCCCCCATGGCCACTGAATCCTCTCTAGCGCATACCAAGTTGGGTGTGCATTGAGCGTGTATAGTTGGAGGCCGGTTGTCGGAGTTGCTGGCGCCTAGGCTGATCACCGGCATCGGTCCCTTTTGGCCGCCGGCAAAGTAATTCTTCATCGACAGCACAAGATCAGGGATGATTCCATTGACCCTGGTGGCCACCGCGTCATCAACCTTGCTAGCAACCGCGGCACTGACGCGTTGCTCCATGGTTGTTTCCAAGTCGGCCACCTTTTTCAGAAGAGCCTCGTGCTCCCGGTCCGCCTACCGTGACTCCTTAGTGCTTGCGGGCATGTCCAAGCCATAGTCGACAAGCTTGCGACCTCCTCCGGCACCGGGGACACGGTGGGGCTTGTCCAACGGCGGCCGTTCCTTCACGGTGTTCAGACCCCTGATAAAAGGCGTGTCCCACGGACTTTGCCCGTCGACGTCTGGGTCGAGGAGCCAGCTGATTCGACGGCTGCTTGTTCCTTCAACTGCCATAAGTAACATGAACAATTTTAGAATGTAATGGACTTGGAGAGTAGTATCAAATTAATAGGCTGGTAAATTTCTTACCACTACATTCTCAAGTGCCTTCACCTTCGCGTCGGCGACCAACTCAACTCCCACCACCACATCAGGTTTCGTGACACGTTTCCCACCCATTTCTCTATGGTATCGGGACATGAGATATGCCCTGAAGTCTGGGTCTTTGTACTTGGCAAAAGGGGGCTCGAGGCCAGCGTTTATGTAGGCCTGGTCCTCCTTGTCCCATACCGGCTCCTTGCCTTCGAAGCCACGACAACCGAGATGGTGGTGACCGATGTTCTTATCCGCCAGCTCCTTCCCCCGGGCCGATTGTTGTTTGGTGTACTCGAGCTCCTCGTTTTCCAAGAATTTATTATACTGATCTAGCGTCATCTGCGGGAAGTGGCGCTGGATCTCTGTCCAAGTCTCATTGTCACCAAGCATCCCCCTCAGCATGGTTTTATAACCGCTGAGGTTCTTGGTGAACTTAGAGAGGGCTCGTCTATTCACGATGTTATCCTTGGGATCCTCGTTCCTATATTCCACAGGGAACTCATACCGTGCGTGCAGCCGCGCAAGGAGTTGGGCCTGCAGATGCTGCTTCTTCTTGGTTCGGAGTTTCGTCTCATTGACGTCGACAACGTCCCGAAGGATTGCTCCCAGTTGGAGGCCGTACCCCTTCGCCACATGCTTGGGCTCAGTAGGAAGACCGGTCTTGGCGTCCACCGCGGTGATTATGTCGCGAGTGGTGCCGACCCTGTTTGGGCGCCGCTGCTTCCGTTTCCTCTTGGCCTCGGTAGTAGTATCCGAGCTACCCCCGGCAACGCCACTGTCGGTGTCTCGTCGGCAGCGGCCCTCTCATCCTCACCATCATTGTCCATCTCATCATCCCCCTCCTCCGAGGACCCGTCATCGCTGCCTGGAAGTTCCTCCAGCTGATCCGAGACCATGAGCCTGTAGTGCTCATCCAACTTCCGCTGAGAAGACCCGTCAACGTCTTCGTTGGGGTCTACAGAAGACGACATCGCTAACAAAGGTAGATGTGACAGCATTAGGCAGCATACACATGCAGATGAAGAAGTAACTTCTGATAGAGAGCTTATACTGTATTCATGCAAGGACGCGCTTATATGTCTGACAGTGTATTGCAAACCATATTGGAGAAAAGAGATAAACCATATTGCAAACCATATTTGAGAAAACAGTGTATTGCAAACCATATTGGACGTGCTTATATGTCTGACAGTGTATTGACACCTAAGCTCAATTTTCATGGTTTCACAGCATCATCACAGGAGACTTCGAAAAACTGGAATTTGGTGCTCACATTATTAAGGACCATAGTCTATAGCATATGAGTAGGGAACAAATAAATTTGGTATTCACCATTCAGTGAGTGGAGCAGCACTTCACTGTTGTAGGCATATCCAACTTCTAACAGTACCATAAATACAAGGACACAAGTGACATGTGACCCGAAGCAAAACTTTTCAGTGTTTCCTTGCTATGTTATCAGGATGCACCTTTTCAGTCTCCATTGGGGCAGTTATAACTCATTTTCTCAAACTGAGAAAGCAAAAAATGAGTGATAGCTATCTTATTAAACTATACCAACAGGTGACACATTTTAATTGTCTGGAGATCAGAGAGTCAATTGGATCATACTTCAAAAGCCTTCAACTATACCAACAAAAAATTCGGCATGACCTTTGCTAAAAATGGTCATGCCGTAGTGCCAGAAATTCGCCGGAACGGAAGTTAATCGACATTCCGGCGAAACATTGGCACTCAATGTACCTGCAGACACATTTCACACAACTTTTCCAAGCACATGCTCGATCAGGTCTACCACCACCACATCAGGCTCAGGTCTACCACCATCAAAAGGCAATGACAGAGTTTGGACCATCCAAACACAAAATACATGATGCTTAAACTTGCTGCATTTTAAACAGGGCTATATCGTTTTTCTTTGGGTACCATATACTACCAATATATATGATTATCACCATATATCAATATACACAGCTTTATAGTAAGCACTAGACTGGAGGGTATTTGCAAATGTAGTAAGTAAGTGGAATGAAATAAAAAAAAAACACTATATAAATCAATAACAATCCAAACTCGATCAGACACTATAAAGATTATGTTACAACTATGAGAACAGGGAATTCCATTGACAAATACTTCCTATGTGTCGTGGGCCACATATAAACTTCACTTATACTTTGCAAATGTATTTTGCCTAACTTACATCATTAGCACTACTGCACTAGAGTACTGGTTATTCCTGATTATATGCCATATTCAGATTCAGCAGTAATCCAGAAGCATTTACACCTAATGAACACAGCAAGACAAGCTCACAGAGGCAATAACTAGGTATCAGAATGTATCTACCCGCAAGACAAGCTCAACCATTTAGTTAGCAATAGCAACAAACTTCAGTTTGCATCAGCTACAGATCGGTGTAAATTAGCATTGTTTCAGTTAACACAGAAGCCAATTTAGTTGACGTTCAATCAACACAAACACCAATTCCATGAACACAAATTCAGCTAGCATCTTGCTGTTGCTATTGCTAACCAAACCAACAGAATCCTGCTAGGATCTGATGAACTAGGATAGGTAAAACAGGGAATTTAGAGGAATGAGGGAGGGGAGAGGGGCCTCACCTGCGGCGACGACGATGGCGGCAAGCGGCGGTCGGGGTCCTCGGGGTTGAGCGCCTGCTGGTGGCCGACGACCTGGTGGCACGACGGCGGCGGTCTAGGGGAGGCGGCAACATCACAGCGAGGTGAGGAATGAGCAAGGGAGAGGAACGACAAGGGAGAGAGGGAGGCAGGGGAGAGGGGCGCACCTGCGGTGGAGGGCGACGACAGCGATGGCAGCAGGTGGCGGATCGACGGCGGCAGGGGTCAGCGACGGTAGTGGATCGACGGCGGCAGGGGGCAGCGACGGTCTGGGGGAGGCGGCGACGGTGAGGAAGGAGGAGAGGGGAACGACGGCAAGGGAGAGAGGGAGGCAGGGGAGAGGGGCGCATCTGCGGTCAAGGGATCGACGGCGGTAGGGGGCAGTGACGATGGTGGATCGACGACGGCGGCTGGGGAGCGACGGCGGCGGTGGCGAATCGACGACGGCGGCAGACGGGCTGGGATTTGGGGACGATGAGGACGGGGGGATTTTTTGGCTAAGTCCTAGTCGACTTACCCCCGGCAAATTCGTGAAAACGCCGGCAGTACGGTTTCTGTCACTTACAGGTGGGCCCAAGTGCAGCTATCACCGGCAAAAGCGTCTAATTCGCCGGGGGTAACATTTTTTTCCTTCCCAGCTGGCATGATACGTTTACTTCTGTAAACCTGTAGATTAGTTAAAATTGATCCATTAGCACAGTGGTAGCCACTCTATTGTTCACAGCTGAAGCACCAGGGTTCGAATCCCTGTGGGTGCAAAAAAAACCACCCTTTTTTCCTTTCTGTTTTCTAGCTAAGACCTCTTACCCTTTTCATGCTAAGACCTCTTTTATTGTGTCTAGTTTATTTGGATAAATTGTAAAGTCCTTTTGGCGACATCCGATAAAAATTAAATGAAGGATAAATTGCAATACATAAATTTATGATTTTAATTCTTGAATGACTTCAAAGTCCTTTCGGTGATATCCGATAAAAAGCCAAGACATAAATTTAGGATAAACATGAAGGACAAATGGTTGTTCGAGAGATAATTATTAGAAATACACAAATGACTTCAAAGTCCCTTCCGCTTGGTCCTTGTGACCCCACCGGTATCGTCGCGACTCCTTGTGTACGGAGGAACACTTGACCTAGGTAGCGTTGTCCTTCTTCTTCTTAGTGTGTAGGTTCTATCGTCTTCATCGGGTTCTTCCATCATTGGGTCTCCGACGAGGCCGTCGAAGTCTTGCTCATCGGCAACTCCATCCATTCCGACGAGGGCCCTTTTTCCTCTCCTTACGACAACACGGCTGGGCCTTGACGGGTCAGTTATGAAGAAGCATTGCTCGACGTGCTTAGCCAATACCCAAGGCTCATTTTGCGCGGTGGGATTCTTGGTCTTGGATTTGGGGGGCAGTCGCATGGTTGTGACATAAGCATCTTCTTTTGTGACGTCCGTAGCCCATCTGACACAAAACATCGGTAGCTTCTCCCCGATGTAGTCGAGCTCCCAGATTTCCTCGATCCTTCCGTAGTACCTTTTCTTCTCTTCACCAGTGTACGATTCCATTGTCACACCCGAGTTCTGATAGTCGCTTCTTTTGTCTCTCTCCTCTGTGGAGAATGTGTAACCGTTGATGTCGTATTTCTGATAAGTCATGAGGTTGGGGGCGGGCCCATAAGACAAGGCCAATATCATTTTGTCTATGTCGCTTGCCATTGGTGGGGGATTGGCATCAGTCTGGTCTTTGAACCAGCTCACGAAAGAGGAGTTGTGCGCTCTAAATACCTCTTCTTCTGTCATCGGCTTGTCAGCCCTGCTCTTGATCATGTTTATGTGTTGATCCACCCAAGGCTCTACCTCGTTCATGTGTTGTAGTGCTACTAAGTGGGCCCTGTTGAAGTCTGTTCTCCTATCATCTTGATCCGCGTCGAGTTCCCTCTTGCCAGCGTTGTGGCCTACTCCCTCGAATCTGCTGAGGTGCTTGTTGGCGGGCAATCCAACCGGACGTGGGTCGTCCTCGTTTAAATAATTCTTGCAGAAAGAGATGCACTCCTTGGTGAGAAAGCCCTGGACGATGCTTCCATCCGGATGTACCCTGTTACGAACGTATCCTTTGATGAAGCCGTTCATTCTTTCTAACGCCATCATATTGTGAAGGAACGCGGGCCCGAGATCCTCGATATCGTCCACTATATGCACCAGCAGATGGACCATGATGTCAAAGAATGCGGGCGGGAAGTACATCTCCATCTCGCATAGGATGGTGACGATCTCTTCCTGCAGCCTCCCGAGTTTCTTGATGGTTATCGACTTTTGAGTGATGACGTCGAAGATGTTACACAGGTCAGTCAGCGTCGCACGAACGTGTGGTTCCATTATCCCTCGGATAGCAACCGGAAGTATCTGCGTCATCATGACATGACAGTCATGAGACTTCATCCCGCTGAAGATTTTTTTCGTCGGGTCCAGCCATCTGCGTATCAGCCCCGCGTAGCCTATGGGAAATTTGACTTCTAGGAGGCACTTGAAGAATTGTTCGAGCTCATCGGGATTTAGAGTGAAGCAGGAGGGGCGAGGAGTTTCGCGCTGCTTGGCCACCCTTTTGCGTTTGCGACCATCCATCTCCTCCTCCTCAGTTTCCTGGTCAACCTGCGCGAAATGAAGCTCTTTTCTGATATCAAGGGCCATCAGGTCGTGTCTTGCTTTCGACCCGTCTTTGGTCCTCTCCGGCATGTTGAGCACAGTGCCAAGCAAGCTATCGCACACGTTCTTCGTGATATGCATGACATCAAGTCTATGAGGCGTACCGAGGATCTTCCAGTACGGCAAGTCCCAAAACACGGACCTCCTTTTCCATACCCCCAAGAGCGGCCCGGGTTCCTTTTTCTTTCTCTTGTCTCCTTTCTTCCGCTTCTGGATATTTATCTTACCTGCCGGAGGGCAGTCTTTCCAGTTTTTCAACAGAGTATCTATCTCTTCGCCGCTTCGCCTAGGTGGAGGTCCCTCGACCTCATCCTTCCCATTGAACAGGTCTCCACGCTTCCTCCACGGGTCATTCTTGGAAAGCCACATTCGATGCCTCATGTAGACGGTTTTTGAAGACCCGAGATCCTTACCCAGCTGTAAAAACGGCGTCTTTTCCATGCACCTCACACATGTCTTGTGTCCGTGGCACACCTGGCACGCGATATATCCGTATCCAAGATAGTCCTGCACCGTCGTCAACAGTGCGGCTTTCATACGGAAAGTTTCTTGTCCATAGGCGTCCCAAGTTTGTATCCATTCCTCCCACAGAGTGACTAGCTCCTCCTTCAATAGCTCCAGATACAGGTTGATATCGCTCCCTGGCTGCGTCGGCCCTTGGATTAGCATACTTATGTGTATGTACTTCTTCTTCAGGCATAGCCATGGAGGGAGGTTGTACATCTGTTATCATCAGAATTTGACCGAGTCAGAGGTGGGCCGCGATCAAGATGGGCTTGAAGAATGTACATGGAAGAATATACGTGAATCGGCCTTATATGCAAAGTTTGGGCTAGTTTGCCCGTGTATCTGTAATATAGTAGGATACGTATCGATTAGATAGAGTTTGGCTCGTGCCCGGTTGGGATTATTCCCACGTTAGAAAGTCTACGGACTATAAATATGTATCTAGGGTTTATGAAATAAACAACAATCACGTTCACCACAAACCAATCTAGGCGCATCGCCAACTCCCTTGTCTCGAGGGTTTCTTCCGGGTAAGCATCATGCTGCCTAGATCGCATCTTGCGATCTAGGCAGTACACGTTCATCCGCTGTTCATGCGTTGCTCGTACTGAAGCCTTTTTGATGGCGAGCAACATAGTTATCTTAGACGTGTTAGGGTTAGCATTGTTCATCGTATCATATGCTATCGTCGTGCAACCCTGAGACGTCTAGCCGCCCTTACGCCTATCTTAGGTGTAAGGGCGGCACCCCGCTTGATCATTATTTAGTAGATCCGATCCGTTATGATTGCTCCTTGTTCTTCAAGGATTAGTTTAATATCTGCATAGTTAGGCCTTACAAACGGGTTGAAGGAACCAGTGGCGCGTAGGGTGTAGTTTGCTAGCCCTAGACAGGATGTTTCGGGGATCAACCTCATGTTGGTTTTTAGGCCTTGTCTAGGGTCGGTTTACGATCACCGTGCGTGGCCGCCAGGCTCAATCACGAGTAGGATGTTCCGATTATGTGGTGAAAACCCTAGATCGTAGTAGGTCGTTTTAGCTTTGTTTTTGATCAAGCAGGACCACCATATATTCGTACACCTCGTACGGATCATGGGTGGATCGGCTCTTTGAGCCGATTCACAGGACAACCTGAGAGCCGATCGAGGCTCGTATTTAATGTTTACGTGTATGCCATGCAGGAAACTAAGCGAGGCACATCCATCACCTTCCTGACCAGGTATAGGTCAGGTGGCACGCCCTTGCACCAGCATCGGACGTGCGTGCCGAGTCTTTGCGGGCCGTCGCTCGGAGGGACCAGGGCCAGCCGCAGTCCTGGGAGCCTCCCGGCTCTACCGTGTTGCCCATCGCTGCTCGCCGGTGGGTTTCTGACCGCAACACATTCTGGCACGCCCGGTGGGACCAACGTGGCGAGGCCGATCCTTGGGATCGGCCCCCAAAGATCTATGGAGGAACATTGCAAAACCTTCATTGAGCGATTCAATCAACGTGGAGGCCGATTCCAGCAATCGGCCAAAATTATCCTCACCACACATTCTGTCTGTGTTCAATGTCGATCTAATGGGCAGCGGTTTTACGTCGGTTGATGAGAGTCAACACTAGTCCTAACAGAGCCGACATTCAAATACAGTGCCTTGGCTAACTACAGAGCCGATATCCGTAGTTACCTGGCAGATTCAGCTCGGGGGGCACTTAATAAGATGAACATGTGCGATACATGTGCAGTGAAATATTGGCGGCCGATAGAAAAAATTGGCCAGTAAAAAAAAATTATTATCATGGTATACAGCCGATGCACGGACATTGACTTTAGAGCTAAGAAACAAAGCCGATGCACAGCCATCGACTCTAGTACAAATTACACAAGATCTACCAGCTGCGTGTTCAAGACGCGGATTTTCACCAAGACGGTCTTCAGTTCAGCTTCAAGGCCTTCTGCTTCCTTGAGGGGGTGAACAATGAATTTTCTCTTCGAGGACTTCCAACCCTTTGCGCCAGTTCAGCAGTACTGTCGGAAGCGTCTTGGCATGCAAGGCAGCCTTTTGCTCATTAAGCCGTTGGTGTTTCGTCTACAATATCGGCTTTCAACGGAAGAAGAGGCGATCGATGGGGGCAAGTTTGGCTGGGTCGGCATGGTGGCTGTCTCAGAATTACCTGAGTTCAAAGCCCTTTGACTGATTTGTGCATCCTCACCGATATTCTCGCCTTGACTGAGGCTCGGGGGGCAGCTGGCCTGGTAGATGCTCTGTTTTAGAAGCCGATTGGGGTGTCATCGGCTGATCCTTCGTCGCAACCTTCTTCAAAAATGGTGAGTTCTTGCAGAAGAGGATCACTGGACCTGGTGGGAGGAATTTAAGGACTCTCTTGAAGACTCCACATTATCCACCAGATCTCAAAGTCATCAGTTGAAGAATTGAAGGATGGATTGTGAAGAACCGATGCGTTGCTATCGGCTCATTGAGCATTGGCTAAGTGAACAATCGGCAAAGTCAGTATGATTGGAAATCGGCCAGTAAAAAAATATTTGTTATATACAAATCATAGCCGATGCGCAGACATTGACTTGAGAAATATGGATACCAGTATAGCCGATGCGTAGCCATCGACTCTAGAGGAACAGAGCTCAATGAGCAGGTTAACAGATCGGTTTCATGCCAGAGTTCACGGCATCTGAGATAATTCTCTTATTAGGTGTGCTGTATCTGTGCGTTTGAGATCGGAGGATGGTGTGGACACGAATTGGATCTGTTGACCGTATGAATAGGCAACTGTTATGGCCTTAAAGCATGTTTATGGCATAAGCCGATGCCCTGCCATCGGCTCTTTGTACATCAACTTCGTTTGACAATCGGCACAATCGATAAAGGATTTCTTACAAAGAAAGAGCCGATTGCTCGAAAAAGGAAGAACAAAAGGAAGGCCTACTGGCCGATCTATTACTACTACTAGGCCTATGCTACTAGGTCCTAGTCTACGGGCCGTTGCTACCCTCGTCGTCGTCGGAGCTCTCGTCGGCGCTGCTGCCGGCGGGCTCCTCGTCGCTGCTCCAGCGGCCCCCAGTGGGGGCTTCCTCATCTTCATCATCATCGTCGTCGTCATCGTCGTCTGACCCGGCACAGAACCGCTTCGCCGGCGGGTAATCCTCGAGGGAGTCGTCGTCGTCGACTTCCTCCTCCTCTGCTTCGGAGGATGTGTAATCGTCCCAGGAGAACGAGTCATCCTCGCTCCATGGCTCCAGTTCCCCATCAGCGAGGAACTGGAGATCTTCATCTCCGCTGGTCATGGACTTGTCGTCCTCGGACCAGACGGAGGAGGCGTGGTCCTCCTGGTCCCACTCCTCTGGGGCGCGCTCGTTGTACGCCGCCATCTGAGCTGCTACCGGATCCCATTCTGGTGTGGGCTCGCGGGAGGAGGAGGATGAGGAGGAGTAGGACTGGGAGGAGAGGTCCGATGAGGAGGAAGAGGAGGAAGACATTGCTCTGAGATTGGGGGTTTTCTTGGTGCCGATGGCCAGAACAGAGCAAGAGGATGAAGTGGCAAATGGTTCAGAGCGGTTAAATGAAGGGGATATAGTGGAGATTCAATGCCACAGCAGTTTCCGAGGAGGTGGTGCCCAAAGAAAAAAAAACTGCCAAGTCACGCGGAGAAGTTGAGAAGGCAAGGCATCATGATGAAGGGTACTGCGACGGTTCTGCCACGACATGACCCGACTAAGAAAAAAATAGAATGATTTTGGAATTGTCATTTCCAAAACCAGGGGGCATGTGTTATCACCAGAATTTGACCGAGTCAGAGGTGGGCCGCGATCAAGATGGGCTTGAAGAATGTACATGGAAGAATATACGTGAATCGGCCTTATATGCAAAGTTTGGGCTAGTTTGCCCGTGTATCTGTAATATAGTAGGATACGTATCGATTAGATAGAGTTTGGCTCGTGCCCGGTTGGGATTATTCCCACGTTAGAAAGTCTACGGACTATAAATATGTATCTAGGGTTTATGAAATAAACAACAATCACGTTCACCACAAACCAATCTAGGCGCATCGCCAACTCCCTTGTCTCGAGGGTTTCTTCCGGGTAAGCATCATGCTGCCTAGATCGCATCATGCGATCTAGGCAGTACACGTTCATCCGCTGTTCATGCGTTGCTCGTACTGAAGCCTTTTTGATGGCGAGCAACGTAGTTATCTTAGACGTGTTAGGGTTAGCATTGTTCATCGTATCATATGCTATCGTCGTGCAACCCTGAGACGTCTAGCCGCCCTTACGCCTATCTTAGGTGTAAGGGCGGCACCCCGCTTGATCATTATTTAGTAGATCCGATCCGTTATGATTGCTCCTTGTTCTTCAAGGATTAGTTTAATATCTGCATAGTTAGGCCTTACAAACGGGTTGAAGGATCCAGTGGTGCGTAGGGTGTAGTTTGCTAGCCCTAGACAGGATGTTCCGGGGATCAACCTCATGTTGGTTTTTAGGCCTTGTCTAGGGTCGGTTTACGATCACCGTGCGTGGCCGCCAGGCTCAATCACGAGTAGGATGTTCCGATTATGTGGTGAAAACCCTAGATCGTAGTAGGTCGTTTTAGCTTTGTTTTTGATCAAGCAGGACCACCATATATTCGTACACCTCGTACGGATCATGGGTGGATCGACTCTTTGAGCCGATTCACAGGACAACCTGAGAGCCGATCGAGGCTCGTATTTAATGTTTACATGTATGCCATGCAGGAAACTAAGCGAGGCACATCCATCACCTTCCTAACCAGGTATAGGTCAGGTGGCACGCCCTTGCACCAGCATCGGACGTGCGTGCCGAGTCTTTGCGGGCCGTCGCTCGGAGGGACCAGGGCCAGCCGCAGTCCTGGGAGCCTCCCGGCTCTACCGTGTTGCCCGTCGCTGCTCGCCGGTGGGTTTCTGACCGCAACAACATCCACACAAACACGGGCCAGGTGCTGTGCTTGCTGCTTTGGTCCCCAAACGGATTGAGTCCATCGGTGCTAGCACCCAACCTGATGTTCCTTGGTTCTTTCCCGAATTCTTCGTAATACTCATCATCTAATGTTTTCCACTGGCTTGCATCCGAAGGGTGTGTTAGCACTGGGTTTTCAACCCGTTCTACATCACGCATCACCGCCTCCTTTCTTTCCGCATGCCAGCGTATGAGCTTTGCTTCCTTAGGGTCCACGAAGTACCGCTGCAGACGGGGCGTGAGCGGGAAGTACCACACAACTTTTCGAGGAGATTTTCTTGTCCCTCTCTTGTATCGAGATTCGCCACACTGTGGGCATGTATCGAGATTGGCATGCTCGTTCCGATATATTACGGTGTCACTGATGCATGCGTGGTATTTCTGGTGCGGTAAATCGAGAGGGCACATGATTTTCTTGGCCTCTTGTAGGCTACCGGCACACGTGTTATCTTTAGGAAAGTGGATCTTCAAGTATCCGAAGAGTTCGTCCACGCTTGTGTCCGTCCATTTGTGCTTTGCCTTCATCTCCATAATATCGAGAGCGTATCTCAGACGGCTGTCCTCCATCCCACGAGCTGCATCGTAGAACGGAGTTCTCGAGTCTATCTCGAGTTGATCCAGCTTAGCCTTCCGTCTACCAGTGATTTTGGGGTCGATCGATGTGTTGCTGAGAAGAAGTTCTTGAACATGACGGTCCTGCACGGCCGCGGTTAGCGGGGTAATTCTACTCATGTCCTCATCGGCAGCATGTTCTTCCCGGCCTTCTTGATCACCATCAACGTGTGCGCCATCCTCTTCAACCTCGTCTCCATTGCCGTATGGGGCATCCTCTTCATCACCTTCATTATCATCATCTCCACCATCATCATCTCCATCATCATCACCTTCGATATCATCATCTCCATCATCACTCATCCACTGAGTATGCCCCTCCATGAAACTATACCTGAGCAGGTGCTCATTCACTATGCCTGAAAAGGGGTCGAACAACGACCCTAGCTTGCATCTTCGACAAGGACACATTATATCCTTTCGCTTTTTTTGATACATGTCGGCCGTCGCGCGTTCCACGTATCTATCCACGACGCTTTCCCTCATCTTGATGACCATCGTCGCCTACAGGACAAGAAAATTGATTACAACCGCCGCCTCGGTTTTCACGAAAAAATTCGGCATGACCTTTGCTAAATATTGTCATGCTGGAGTTCCAAAAATTCGCCGGAACGGAAGTTAATCAACATTCCGGCAAAACATTGGCAACTCAATGTTCCTGCACACGTCAAAAAATGCAAAACAATGCATTTACATATATGGAACCGCGTCTTTTGCCATCACTAGTGACATAACCGTGACTTTTCACCAACTCATGAACATTCCACTCATTAGTTATATACCTTTTAGTTGACGCGACGTCCAAAAGCACCGGAGAGACGCCACACGTCGACTTTTATGCTCGAGAGATCTGGAGATCTAGAAATAGTGAGATCTAGCTAGATCTAGTGGAAAAGGTGGTGGGAGGAGATAGATCTAGATCTAGATCATGCAAATCATGCTAGAGGGGCTAGGTAGTGCATGATTTGCTCAAATACATCATATTTTGTTGGTTGAAATAGCTAAAATGGGTGGGGGAATGAGATAACAAGTGCTTGGGTTGATTTGCCATCACATATGAGTGTGTGAGGGTGGTGGTAGGTGGCTGGTCGTGCTAAATGGCCAAGCGCAGGTTACCGCCGGCGCCAACATGCGCGTTTGCCAGCGGTAGGGCCCATTACCGCCGGCACCTACGGCCCACAAACGCCGGCGGTAAGTGCAGGATGGGTGGCCCACCCAGCCACTCGTTACCCCCGGAATTTGCATTTTCGGGTTCGCCGGCGGTACAGCCCGCTACCCCCGGCGATTTGGGCATAAAACGCCGGCGGTAAGTGCAGGCTGGGTGGCCCGCCGAGCCACTCATTACCCCCGGCATTTTCGTTTTCGTGTTCGTCGGCGGTAAAGCCCGCACCCCCGGCGCCTTGCATTCAACTCACCGGCGGTAGGGTTAGGCCACCCTGGAAGGTCTTACCGCCGGCATTTTCAAACCGTACTCGCCGGCGGTAAGGAGTGCTGCTATAAGGCTTTCCCTAGTACTGGTGCTATCTCTCTCTTCATGTTATTCCACCAGAATAACTCCTTAAGATCCATGTACATCTTTGTACTTCCCGGATGTATGGAGTATGGTGTTTGATGGGCTTCCCGGAGTATTACTTCCTTGATCTCAGCAATATCCGGAACGCAAATCCTCTTCTAAAACCATAGTGATCCTGATTCTCCTCGGTGGAATTCTGATGGTCTTCCTTCATCAATCCTTCTCATCTCCTCCATGATGAATGGATCGTCCAATTGACCCATCATTATCTCATTCTTTAAGTTAACATTTAGCTCATCGGCTACTTGTAAAGCCGATAGCCCTTCATGAGCCTCTTTCTCCCAAAGTTGTATTTGGGCTTGGCTTATTTCCTTCCTCAACTCCGGTGATAACTCTTGTTCTACTCCTCCAGTGCTCTTCCTACTCAAGGCATCTGCTACAACATTGGCCTTTCTTGGAGTATAATTGATGGTCAAATCATAATCCTTGATTAGTTCAAGCCATCTTTTCTGCCTCATATTGAGTTCCTTCTGAGTAAAGAAGTACTTGAGACTCTTATGATCCGTATAGAGCTCTCACTTGGCTCCATAGAGAAAATGTCTCCAAGTTTTAAGTGCAAATACGACTGCTGCTAGTTCTAAATCATGTGTTGGATAATTCACTTGAGGTCTGAGTTGCCTCGATCCATAAGATATTACTTTCCGATCCTTCATGAGTACGCAACCCAATCCATGCTTGGATGCGTCACAGTACACGGTGTAATCCTTGCCAACTTCCGGAACTGCTAACACCGATGCTGTGGTGAGTTTCTCTTTCAGAGTTTGAAAACTCTTCTCACACTCCTCAGTCCACACAAATGGTGTGTTCTTTCTTAACAGCTTCGTCATTGGTCCTGCTATCTTGGAGAATCCTTCAATGAATCTCCGATAGTATCCTGCCATTCCTAGGAATCCTCGGATTTCCTTGACAGTCTTGGGTGCCTCCCAATCTAAAACTGCTGCTACCTTGCTCGGGTTAACATCTATTCCATCTTTTCTAATGACGTGACTAAGAAATTCCACTTGGTCCAGCCAAAATTCACACTTGCTGAACTTGGCATATAGTTGATGTTGTCTTAGTGTTTGCAGCACTAACCTCAGATGTTCAGCATGTTCAGTTTTGTCTTTAGAATATATCAAGATATCATCGATGAATACGATGACAAACTTGTCTAGATATGGCATGAAGATCTTATTCAGAAGATTCATGAAGATTGCTGGGGCATTGGTTAATCCAAAAGGCACTACAAGGTATTCATGATGTCCATACCTTGAGACAAAGGCGGTTTTCGGAACGTCTTCCTTCTTGATCTTTATCTGATGATAACCGGACCTTAGATCAATTTTGGAAAAGACTCCCGCACCTCTAACTTGATCGAATAGATCTTGTATTCTAGGAAGTGGGTACTTGTTCTTGATTGTGACATTGTTCAAATTCCTGTAGTCTCCGCACATCCTTCTACCTCCATCTCTTTTATCCACGAAGATCACAGGTGATCCCCATGGTGAAACACTCTCTTGTATGAATCCTTTCTGTTCCAAGTCATCCAATTGCTCCTTAAGTTCTTTCAACTCCTTAGGCCCCATCTTATATGGTGCTTTAGCAATCGGAGTTGTTCCTGAAATTAGGTCGATAGTAAATTCTATCTCCCTATCTGGTGACATTCCAGGTAATTCCTTAGGAAACACATCCTGGAATTCATTCACTACCGGTATATCCTCCAACTTCACCTCCTTCATGCTGTTCAGCTGTAGCTCGACTTCGATCTGTGTATGCTTGTCTACTTGGTAGATCATTCTACTTTCATCGGGGCTTTTCAAGGACACAGTCTTGTTCACACAGTCAATCAATGCTCTGTTAGCTTCTAACCAGTTCATACCAAGAATGACATCAATGTCCTTCATCGGTAAAATGAACAGGTCTGCGTCAAATGCGCATTTATTGATCATGATGACTTGTTTTTGTTTGGTATGGGTTACTACTATCGTTCCCCCCGCGGAATAGGTGTATCTAACTTAGTGCAGCTAATCCCATGTTTGATGATGAATTGCTGAGAAATGAATGATGTAGTTGCACCAGTATCAAAAAGTACTTTGCCAGGATGAGTAAGTATCTGGAGCGTACCTATCACTGCCTGATCGGAGTTAACCACCTCCTCCAAGCTGGTGCAGTTTAACTTGCCGAAGGGTTTCTTGTTCTTCCAGTTCCCTCCTACGTTTCCTCCACGACTTCCTCCTCCTCCTGACTGTCCTCCACTATTCTTATTATTAGGGCAATCCCTAAGCATGTGTCCTTCCTCCCGACAACCGAAGCATATTATCCTTGGCCTCTTGCAATCCTTGGAGAAATGTCCTGGTTTTCCACAGCTACGACAAACAATCTGAGCTGCCGGCTGAAAGCCTTGGCTCCTCCTCTGGTTGTTGTTGTTGTTGTTGTTGTTGTTGTTGTTGTACCCTCGGCTTGAAACTCAAGCTGGTATTGGGCTTGTTGATGACAAACCTCTTAGGCTCGAATTTAGCCTTCTTCCTCTTCTCATCCAGCAGTTGCTTGAAGTCATCTTCAATAGTGATGGCTGCATCCACCAACTCTTGGAACTCAGCTGCCCTCATCATGGTTGCATCCACCAACTCTTGGAACTTGATGTCTACGCCCCCCCTCCTTTTCCTGTAGACAGTGTTGGGACTCCAAGAGCAGAGGTTTGTAGAACAGCAGCAAGTTTTACCTTAAGTGGATCACCCAAGGTTTATCGAACTCAGGGAGGAAGAGGTCAAAGATATCCCTCTCATGCAACCCTGCAACCACAAAGCAAGAAGTCTCTTGTGTCCCCAACACACCTAATAGGTGCACTAGTTCGGCGAAGAGATAGTGAAATACAGGTGGTATAAATAAGTAGTTGCAACGGCACCAGAAAAGTGCTTTGCCCAGGACAGTAAACAAGCAGTAGTAACGCAGAAGTAGTAACGCAGTAAAACAGTAAACAAGCAGCGATAGCAGTATTTAGGAACAAGGCCTAGGGATCAGACTTTCACTAGTGGACACTCTCAACATTGATCACATAACAGAATAGATAAATGCATACTCTACACTCTCTTGTTGGATGATGAACACATTGCGTAGGGTTACACGAACCCTCAATGCCGGAGTTAACAAGCTCCACAATTCAATGTTCATATTTAAATAACCTTAGAGTGTAAGATAGATCAACACACTAAACCAAGTACTAACGTAGCATGCACACTGTCACCTTCATGCTAAGAAAGGAGGCATAGATCACATCAATACTATCATAGCAATAGTTAACTTCATAATCTACAAGAGATCATAATCATAGCATAAGCCAAGTACTAACACGGATGCACACACTGTCACCATTACACCGTGCAGGAGGAATAAAACTACTTTAATAACATCACTAGAGTAGCACATAGATGAATTGTGATACAAAACTCATATGAATTTCAATCATGTAAAGCAGCTCATGAGATTATTGTATTGAGGTACATGGGAGAGAGATGAACCACATAGCTACAGCGGAGCCCTCAGCCTTGGGGGTGGATTACTCCCTCCTCATCATGGAGGCAGCGATGGCGGTGAAGATGGCGGTGAAGACGGCGGTGGAGATGGCTCCGGGGGCAATTCCCCGTCCCGGCAGGGTGCCGGAACAGCGACTTCTGTCCCCCGAATTGGACTTTCGCGATGGCGGCGGCTCTGGATGGTTTTCTCTGTTTCCGTCGAACTGGTCGATGTTTTTAGGTCAGGGATGAATATATAGGCGGAGAGGCGGCGCAAGGAGGCGGCTGGGGCCCCCACACCATAGGCTGGCGCGGCCAGGGGGCCACCCGCGCCGCCTTATGGTGTGGGCCCCCTGCTGCCCGCCTCCGACTCTCCTTCGGTGTTCCGGAAGCTTCCGGGAATTCTAAGACTTTCGGTGTTGATTTCGTCCGATTCCGAAAATATTTCCTTACTAGGATTTCTGAAACCAAAAACAGCAGAAAACAGCAACTGGCCTTTAGGCATCTCGTCAATAGGTTAGTTCCAGAAAATGCACGAATATGACATAAAATGTGCATATAACATGTAGATATCATCAATAATGTGGCATGGAACATAAGAAATTATCGATACATCGGAGACGTATCAGCATCCCCAAGCTTAGTTTCTGCTCGTCCCGAGCAGGTAAACGATAAACAAAGATAATTTCTGGAGTGACATGCCATCATAACCTTGATCATACTATTTGTAAAGCATATGTAGTGAATGCAGCGATCAAAACAATGTATATGACATGAGTAAACAGGTGAATCATATAGCAAAGACTTTTCATGAATAGTACTTCAAGACAAGCATCAATAAGTCTTGCATAAGAGTTAACTCATAAAGCAATAATTCAAAGTAAAGACATTGAAGCAACACAATGGAAGATTAAGTTTCATCGGTTGCTTTCAACTTGTAACATGCATATCTCATGGATAGTTGTCAATGCAAAGTAATATAACAAATGCAATATGCAAGTATGTAAGAATCAATGCACAGTTCACACAAGTGTTTGCTTCTTGAGATGGAGAGAAATAGGTGAACTGACTCAACATAAAAGTAAAAGAAAGGTCCTTCAAAGAGGAAAGCATCAATTGCTATATTTGTGCTAGAGCTTTGATTTTTGAAAACATATAGAGAGCATAAAAAGTAAAATTTTGAGAGGTGCTTGTTGTTGTCAACGAATGGTAGTGGGCACTCTAACCCCCTTGCCAGAAAAACCTTCAAAGAGCGGCTCCCATGAATTATTTTTATTTTTGGGTGGCACTCCTTCCAACCTTTCTTTCACAAACCATGGCAAACCGAATCCTCGGGTGCCTGCCAACAATCTCATACCATGAAGGAGTGCCTTTTTATTTTAGTTTTATTATGATGACACTCCTCCCCACCTTTGCTTTCTCAAGCCATGGCTAACCGAATCCTTCGGGTGCCGTCCAACAATCACATACCATGGAGGAGTGTCTATTTTTGTTAATTAATTTGGGACTGGGAATCCCATTGCTAGCTCTTTTTGCAAAATTATTGGATAAGCGGATGAAGCCACTAGTCCATTGGTGAAAGTTGCCCAACAAGATTGAAAGATAAAAACCACATACTTCCTCATGAGCTATAAAACATTGACACAAATCAGAGGTGATAAATTTTGAATTGTTTAAAGGTAGCACTCAAGCAATTTACTTTGGAATGGCGGAGAAATACCATGTAGTAGGTAGGTATGGTGGACACAAATGGCATAGTGGTTGGCTCAAGTATTTTGGATGCATGAGAAGTATTCCCTCTCGATACAAGGCTTAGGCTAGCAAGGTTATTTGAAACAAACACAAGGATGAACCGGTGCAGCAAAACTCACATAAAAGACATATTGTAAATATTATAAGACTCTACACCGTCTTCCGTGTTGTTCAACCCAATACTAGAAATTATCTAGACCTTAGAGAGACCAATTATGCAAACCAAATTTTAGCAAGCTCTATGTATTTCTTCATTAATAGGTGCAAAGTATATGATGCAAGAGCTTAAACATGAGCACAACAATTTCCAAGTATCAAATTATTCAAGACATCATACCAATTACTACATGTAGCATTTTCCGTTTCCAACCATATAACAATTAACGAAGCAGTTTCAACCTTCGCCATGAACATTAAAAGCTAAGAACACATGTGTTCATACGAACCAGCGGAGCGTGTCTCTCTCCCATACAAGCATTTATTCAAACAAAAACAAAAACAAAAGCAAACAGACGCTCCAAGTAAAGTACATAAGATGTGACCGAATAAAAATATAGTTTCAAGAGAAGGAACCTGATAATTTGTCGATGAAGAAGGGGATGCCTTGGGCATCCCCAAGCTTAGATGCTTGAGTCTTCTTGAAATATGCAGGGATGAACCATCGGGGCATCCCCAAGCTTAGACTTTTCACTCTTCTTGATCGTAGTATATCATCCTCCTCTCTTGACCCTTGAAAACTTCCTCCACACCAAACTCGAAACAACTCATTAGAGGGTTAGTGCATAATCAAAAATTCACATGTTCAGAGGTGACACAATCATTCTTAACACTTCTGGACATTGCCCAAAGCTACTGAAAGTCAATGGAATCAAAATATCCATCGAACATAACAAAACTGGCAATGCGAAATAAAAGGCAGAATCTGTCAAAACAGAACAGTTCGTATTGACGAATTTTATTGAGGCACCAGACTTGGTCAAATGAAAATGCTCAAATTGAATGAAAGTTGCATACATATCTGAGGATCACTCACGTAAATTGGCATAATTTTCTGAGTTACCTACAGAGAATTTTGCCCAGATTCGTGACAGCAAAGAAATCTGTTTCTGCGCAGTAATCCAAATCTAGTATGAACCTTACTATCAACGACTTTACTTGGCACAACAAAACACAAAACTAAGATAAGGAGAGGTTGCTACAGTAGTAAACAACTTCCAAGACACAAATATAAAACAAAGTACTGTAGCAAAATAAACACATGGGTTATCTCCCAAGAAGTTCTTTCTTTATAGCCATTAAGATGGGCTCAGCAGTTTTAATGATCCACTCGCAGGAAATAGTATTCGAAGCAAAAGAGAGCTTCAAGAGGAAAATTCAAAACAAATTTAAGTCTAACATGCTTCCTATGAAGAGGAATCTTGTACACAAATGAATTCATGAAGAACAAAGTGACAAGCATAAGAGGATAAAACACGAGTAACTTCAAGATTCTCGACATAAAGAGGGGAAACTTAATATTATTAAGATGCATACAACCATATTTCCCTCTCTCATAATAACTTTCAGTAGCATCATTGATGAAATCCACAATATATCCATCACTTAAAACGTTCTTATCATGGTTCATATGCATAGAAGTATCATTAAATTTGGAATAAGAAGAGTTATTCTCATTAATAGTAATTGGAGCAAGATTATTATCAAGAATTTGAACATGGTAAACAAGTTGCATATTAAGGGAATTGTTTTTGGTAATCCAATCATGACTATGACATGTTTCATAAGGATAGTTAGAACCTATATCATAGCGTTCTTTATAATAATCATCAAAGATCGGAGGCACAGTGTCATCATAAGAAATAGAATAGTTATCTTTCACAGTCGGTTTATCTGTGTCCACACCATCATTGTTATTAGAAGGAGATGTATCAAGAACATAATGACCAGTAGCAAAAGGATTTTCAAACACCTCTTCCCCAAGCTTAGAGCTTTCTATATCATTATGGGAGGAAGCATGGATAGCACTGACACTATGGCAATTATTGTCATCATCATTTTCAGAATTAGTTTCCCAGAGATTTGCAATATCAAAAGTAGTGTGCTCATTCAAATCATGATTGCTAATGTATGTAGAGGGCATAGGAAGATCATCGTATTCAGATTCATTATCACAATAATCATTAGGAGCAACATACTTACGGTTACCTAGCGTTATCTCATTCACGCGGGGATACGCCGTTACCTCTTTCTTTTTATTCTCCTTCTTCTTCTTCTTTGTTCCCTTCTTCTTCTTCTTCTCTTCCTTCTCCTCGTTCCCTTCTTTAGGAGGAAGAGGCTTGAAGGGTAGCTTGTCCGCATAACCTGATTTACTTTCAGAAACAATAGAAGAAACTTGGGAGGATCCCTCCTTTTCATTAATTAGTTGAAAACACACAGCGGTCCTATCATATTTTGGCAAGGTGTCATCTTCTAAAATATTTTGTATGTAAGTATTTGTATGGCTATTATCAATGCAATAAGAAAAACACCCATGCAGGACATCATCAATATCAAGATCACTCATATGTAACAAAGAGATTGTTCTCGACAGTTCTTCACACCCCAAAAATAAAGTAAGTTCATCATGCTGATTAGGAGTAATTTCACCATCACAATACAAATTTGCAGCACTCATTGGGTTCAAATTATCATTGGAGGAGCATTGAAAATTAAAATGACCCACTTCATGGCAAACTTCACAAATAAAAGGATAGAGGGCACAAACTTTTTTACCAAGATCATCTAGAGCCCTAAGCCACTTTCTAGTTTTTTCAGTAGTATGATGGATACAATATTCATCTTTGATTTGATTAATTCCACAAGGTCTATGTATTCCACAAAAATTAACATGCTTATAGGAAATAGCATTCTTAGGAGTTTGAGCATGCTTATTGCAATAATTAACAACAATTTCATTCTTCATGCAAGCCTCTTTAAAAGGTTCATGATACTTATCAAAATTCTTTTTAGGCAATTCAAAATGAGAAGCAAAGGCTTTATAAAGATTTGCAGCAACTTGAGAGTCAAGACCATAAGTAGCACTCATATTTCGAAATTTATCGGTATCCATAAAAGCTTCAATGCATTCATAATCATAATTTATACCTGACTCTTTACCTTCATTGTTCTCCCATCCTTCGGCGTTCTCCTTAATCCGATCAAGAAGATCCCACCTAGCTTCAACCTCCTTGCTTGTGAAAGATCCCTCCGAACACGCGTCCAGATAGTCCTTGTGTTGTCCTGAAAGCCTCGCATAAAAATTGTTAACAATAACATTACGGGAGAGCTCATGAATGGGACATTTGAGCATTAGTGACTTCAGTCTCCCCCACGCTTGAGAAATACTCTCTCCATCACGAGTATAAAAGTTATAAATATAATTCCTATCAATATGCACTTCATGAGGAGGATAGAATTTAGAATAAAAGAGAGATGCAATTTCCTCCCAACCAAGAGAATGTCTATTCTCCAACAATTTATACCAATGCGCCGCTTTACCAGACAACGAAACAGAGAATAGCTTCTTCCTCACTTCATCCATAGAGATACTTGCACACTTGAATAACCCGCATAATTTGTGCAAAAACAGTAAATGATCTCTAGGATGGTCAGTTCCATCCCCTTTATAGTGGTTGTCCATAACACGTTCAATAATTTTCATAGGTATTTTATACGGAATACTTTCAGCAGGTGGATTTAAAATATCAGAAGCATCATTAGAGTTATCGCATATGGGAGATAAAGCATTATCAGAGCAAAATATTTCTTCCACAGCTGAGGAGCAAAAAAGATTATTTTTATATAAACTAGCTTCCCCAAGCTTAGACTTATCCATAGTATTAGCAGTAATTGCATTCATACTAATAACATCGCTACTAGCATGCAAATAAGGTTCCATAGGTTTTTTAATTTTCGCATCAAACAATTCTAAATCAGGAAAAAGATTAAAAAGCTCACCAATTTTTTTGTTGTTTTCCATTATGCCTAACTAGTGAAAATAAAAACAAGAAACAAAAAGATGCAATTGCAGAATCTAAAGGAAATAGCTTCGAGTACTTACAACGGCGCCGGAAAATAGCTTAGTAGCCGAGATCCGGAGTGTGAGTACCTTTTACCTTTCCTCCCCGGCAACGGCGCCAGAAAATAGCTTGATGTCTACGCCCCCTCCTTTTCCTGTAGACAGTGTTGGGCCTCCAAGAGCAGAGGTTTGTAGAACAGCAGCAAGTTTTACCTTAAGTGGATCACCCAAGGTTTATCGAACTCAGGGAGGAAGAGGTCAAAGATATCCCTCTCATGCAACCCTGCAACCACAAAGCAAGAAGTCTCTTGTGTCCCCAACACACCTAATAGGTGCACTAGTTCGGCGAAGAGATAGTGAAATACAGGTGGTATAAATAAGTAGTAGCAACGGCACCAGAAAAGTGCTTTGCCCAGGACAGTAAACAAGCAGTAGTAACGCAGCAGTAGTAACGCAAAGGTAAAACAAAGAAACAAGCAAATGATAGCAGTATTTAGGAACAAGGCCTAGGGATCAGACTTTCACTAGTGGACACTCTCAACATTGATCACATAACAGAATAGATAAATGCATACTCTACACTCTCTTGTTGGATGATGAACACATTGCGTAGGGTTACACGAACCCTCAATGCCAGAGTTAACAAGCTCCACAATTCAATGTTCATATTTAAATAACCTTAGAGTGTAAGATAGATCAACACACTAAACCAAGTACTAACGTAGCATGCACACTGTCACCTTCATGCTAAGAAAGGAGGCATAGATCACATCAATACTATCATAGCAATAGTTAACTTCATAATCTACAAGAGATCATAATCATAGCATACGCCAAGTACTAACACGGATGCACACACTGTCACCATTACACCGTGCAGGAGGAATAAAACTACTTTAATAACATCACTAGAGTAGCACATAGACGAATTGTGATACAAAACTCATATGAATTTCAATCATGTAAAGCAGCTCATGAGATTATTGTATTGAGGTACATGGGAGAGAGATGAACCACATAGCTACAGCGGAGCCCTCAGCCTCGGGGGTGGATTACTCCCTCCTCATCATGGAGGCAGCGATGGCGGTGAAGATGGCGGTGAAGACGGCGGTGGAGATGGCTCCGGGGGCAATTCCCCGTCCCGGCAGGGGGCCGGAACAGCGACTTCTGTCCCCCAAATTGGACTTTCGCGATGGCGGCGGCTCTGGATGGTTTTCTCTGTTTCCGTCGAACTGGTCGATGTTTTTAGGTCAGGGACGAATATATAGGCGGAGAGGCGGCGCAAGGAGGCGGCTGGGGCCCCCACACCATAGGCTGGCGCGGCCAGGGGGCCACCCGCGCCACCTTATGGTGTGGGCCCCCTGCTGCCCGCCTCCGACTCTCCTTCGGTGTTCCGGAAGCTTCCGGGAATTCTAAGACTTTCGGTGTTGATTTCGTCCGATTCCGAAAATATTTCCTTACTAGGATTTTTGAAACCAAAAACAGCAGAAAACAGCAACTGGCCTTTCGACATCTCGTCAATAGGTTAGTTCCAGAAAATGCACGAATATGACATAAAATGTGCATATAACATGTAGATATCATCAATAATGTGGCATGGAACATAAGAAATTATCGATACGTCGGAGACGTATCAAAACTCAGTTGCCCTCATCATCCTAAGCTGAACCTTGAACTGGGGATTCAATCCCTGCATGAACCTCTTCTTATTTTTGTCCTCGGTGTTGACCTCCTCAACAGCATACCGGGACAGCTTTGAAAACTCCCTGACATAGGTCAGGATGGCCTTATCCTTCTGCTCGAGACTTTCAAATTCCCGACGCTTCAACTCCACAATGCTTTCAGGGACATTGGATTCCCTGAACTTCCTCTTAAACTCCTCCCAGGTGAATACCTTCTCAGCCGGATAAACGGCTACTATATTGTCCCACCATGATGTGGCAGGTCCACACAACAAGTGTGTTGCATATCTGACCTTCTCCAGGTCATTGCATCCAACGGTGTTGAGCTTTCGCTCCGTGTCCATCAGCCAATCCTCCGCGTCCATAGGCTCGGACGCGTATACGAAGGATATAGGCTTAGTATTCTGGAAGTCTGACAGATTGACTCCCTGGTTATCAGGTCTTTCCACCTTGTTTTGTTGAAGCAGCTCCTGGAAGAACTTGTTCTGCTGCTCCAACATTATTCGTTGCCTTTCCTCCAACATTTGCATGTATTGGAGGAAGTTCTGCTGCGTCATGGGTGGTGGTGGTGGAAACTGATTTCTGGCTGCTTCATCAGCCTCTTCCTTCTGCTTAGCCTCGCTCTCCATGCGCTGCGCTTCACTCTCCTCACCTACCGGTCCCGACATATCCCCCTAGTTCTGCAACACAAAGTGGTACTCATAATTACTCCATGCACAAGTTTTCTGAGCTCAACTTTGTGCATAGAACTAGTCACGCAATGGAAATCAAGAAGCAAATCCAAATCATTCAAAACATATACCATGTATATACATACTTAAGTGGTTTTATTACAATACTCAGTGACGATGTGAGTATGCAAACTCACTTATTGAAGTATATGTACAAATTTCTACAAATATTACACACTACAATACATGTGGTACTTATGTATCGTAGTCTCGCCTCCCTTGGTGGTCTCTAGTCGTGCTTCACTCCCGGTACATCCCAGGCTTCCATCCGGTCGAACGTGTCGTCCTCCTGACAGAATCTGGAACGTAGGGTCTTCCCGTTGGCTGGTAGTCGGAATCAGAGGATGATCCGAGGGAGAAATCTGTGTTCATGAATTGATTATTCAAAACATCATAATCCACCCATCGGGTATACTCCCCTGTGACTCCGCCATAGGTATTACCTCCATCAGTATCTGACTCAATCAGTATAGGGTACTCCTCATAATCACCCCTATTATACTGATTGCCCTGGAACTGGGTTGTGGCGTCCTCTTTCATCTCCACATTATTTTTGACTGAATTGCCAGAGTTTCCTGTGTCTGACCCCCAACGCCAACCTGTTGAGTTCTCTATAGGAGTCTCGGAACGCTGATTGTTTCCGGATTCCTCTCCACCCTCATATCCTCCACGGGAACTACTAGGATAGTACCTAGGTGTAATGGGTGTGGTTTGTAGTTCGGGATGGTCAATACTAATGTAATCACCAGCTGAGTAAACTGGTGTGTGTACTTCATTCTCCATGGTTTCCTTCCCCTTAGTCTCCTCCTTGGGCTCAGTGAACTCCTCTAGCATTGTATCAATTGCCCCCGACAGATGTCGGTTCAACTGAAAGAACAACGACAGTAAGTTGCGGCTATTGTCCATGTACTTAGCGGCTTCTGCTGGTTTGCGTTTTGCAAATTTGAAGTGGTTAAGCATAGGATCATCTTCCTCCTCCATGTGAGGAATGTGTGAGAATTCGGAACCCATAAGCTCTTTCGTCTTATGTTCCCGGATATCAGTGATGGCTCTCATAATGGCTATATGGTAGGCTGTTTGGGTAGTTCTAGCCTCACCTGCTGGCATCACTATGCTCATTCCTAGGGATTCTGGAAGTCTTAGTCCTACCCTACACTTCGCCAATACAGTACCGTCGTAGTACATGTATTTCTTTACTTGGATCTGGAGATCACACCCAAATTCAAGTAACATGGCACGAAGAATATCTGCGAGTCCTCCTTCATATTCACTCAGTGTTGAATCCATCACTTTCACGTTTCGTCCCGGACGTGAACTTGCCATAGTTGGCTGTAGAATAGGAAGAATATAAGATTAGTAATAATGCATCATAATAGAGATAATAAAGAATTATCGCACTAAAAGATATGATTGTTTTATTCTCAAGTGAATATACACCATATTTTTAGAGAATTCTTTACTAATCCTATTTGACTCCTAACGTTCGGTCCCATTTACTAGGTTCCAACCTAAGGTCAAAGCTTTTGCTCTGATACCAACTGTGGTGACCCTGCATACCACTGCATGTTGTAGTATGCCAGTCGTTGATATAACATTCACGAAGTACCATTCCGCAAATATTACATCCCTCAGAGTAGTACAACAGAACATAGCAGGTCCATAACTCATTCATTTATTATTACAAGCATAATGTACATATCATCTCGGAGCTCCTCTTGGGTCCTAAGAGGGATACTCCTGGGTTCGAGGCGAACCCATTTTAACTTACAATATAGAAGTCTTACTAGGTGGTACATTTATTTCCTCGAGCAGTTAAGTACTAAGAGTTCGTACTGCTCGGATACTACCACTACTCGGTTAGTCTAAACTTGATCTCCTCCGGAACTCTCCCTGGTTCCGTAGACTATAAGGTAGTCTACGCCTTCAACACCTCCAGAGAGGTCTGGTTCTTCATAGCCGATAATCTCGGCTCCTTCAGGGTTGTCGTTGTCCTCCTCCAGATGGTTCAGACAATCTAAGCAGGGAATTTAAGAGTGGGATGACTACGAGCGTACTCAACAAGTTCATTATAGAAAAGAGGTGTTTAATGCACTAGCTACGATATTAGACCAGAAAGTCTAATACCAATGCAGGTTTTGATAAACATTTCTTCAAGAGGTTGCTTTTATTTCAAAGAACTATGTCCGCCAGCCTTCACCGGTTTACTAGAACTTCATGGAGCTCCTTTCCGGCCGCGTTCGCAGTTCCATATCCCGGAACAGGGAGTGACAGGTCACGGTTCTTTACACTCTGCAGAGGTGTGTTGCTTTACCCATAAGAGATCTTAACCTTGGTGCCAACCGGGCAGCTTTCCCGTTCACACTTCCTTCGGTGTGAGGCCCGGTATAAGGTCATAGCCAATCATATTCCTCCGCTACCTCGCACACCCACCCTTTGTTGCAAGCCCCGACCTTGGGTCCTCGCCGGCCTCATGATTCCCATATTAGGGTGGACCCCGACCACGACAACAGTTCTGGGCTCATACCATAAATTCCTTCGCCGGTAGATGCAACCCCTCATAGACCGCAATACCGTGGGGACTTTGTTGGGACCCCCACCCTACAACCTGATCCTCGGGCGACAAGTGTAACTACGGTCTCTACCGTGGGGACTTAAGGCTTCCCCAGCCTACCGCTTGCCCCCTTGGAATACAAGTGTTCTACGGTAAAGCGCGTCTGTTGATGTACAAGAGGCCAGTGGAAATATGATTGACTATTCCGTCCCACTCCAGATCTTATGGTTAACACGGGTATTACGGCACAAGAATCACTGGACGACATTTGTTGTTTAATCCTAGATGGATATAAACCCTTGCAATGGAACCTCCACCATATCAACACAATCCATGGTTCCATTTCCCACCACATAGTCATATTCATAGTTATGAAAATAGTGGTTTTGGTTTTTATGCAATAGTGATAAACATAGTACTTTGCAAGTAATTTGGTAAAAATACTCAAATGACATGAGCAAGTGATGAACTTGCCTGAACACTGCAAAGTGTTGCAGTTGGATGGTGTGGACTGACCCTTGTCCTCTGTTGCTGAAAAATATCATCATTGTCTGATAAGGGCAATGGTTAAAGAAGCATTTATGCATGATTCCAGTTTTAGGGTTTGTTCCCCCCTTCCGATGTCTTATCATTTCATGTGAGAGGTTAATACTAAGAATAATTTAGGGATACTCTGTTTAGGGTAAAATACAACCTTGAAATGTTGTCAAGGTGTTTTTTTTAAAGTCCAAAAGCATTTATGGACTTATTTTCATTTTTGAAAATACAAGGTGTGATTTAAATGATTATTATAATCATCAAATTAAGACTTATTTATAGTTGTCTTAAAAATACCTTTTGATATTTTATTCTGGTAGAAAATTTTATGCAGAGCAGTTTTCATATTTTTAATTATTTTTTAGAGCTATATTCTATTTTATAAAATTCTTAGAAATACTCACTTAAATGGGTATTTTGGAAATGTCCAAAATACCCCTCGGGCCCATCTGTCAGGCGACCGAGCTGGTTAGGTTGAACCAGCCCACTGGGCTCGGTCCAACTGACCCAGTCGCGTCGTCTTCCTCCCTCACTCTCTAACCCTAATCCCCTTCGGGCTCCCGCGACCAAAATCGCCTCCGCCGTCGCCGCTTTAATTCCGCCGCCTCCGGCCGTCGCTGGCGACGAGGTGGTGCGGATCTGGACCGCCTCTCGACGGCGGACCTGATGGTCCGCGTCGATCTGACGCTGGCGTCGCTGTTCGCTCGCCATCGACCCTCCAGTGCGCCAGGCCTTCGGCGTCCGCCGCCGCCGTGCGTTGGAGAGGCCGTGGCCCTCCTTCCTGGCGCTCCCCATGTGCGTGGTGCAGCGCTGGGATGCTGTGGTGGTCGCCAGGGCTTGTCTTGGCTTGGCCAGGCCTGGTGCCGCCGTGCTCTGGCGTGCGCCGTCGTGACCGCCATGACCGTGTCAGCCATCTCCTCCCCGGTATGTGCTTCTCCTTCCTTTTTCTACCTGTTCTACTTATTCTCCTCCTCCTCCTCTTCGTCTAGCTTGGCCAATGGCCTGCTTCTCCTCGTAGAGATGCTGGCCGTGCCGATGTGCTGCAGCTGCTACGCCTTGCTAGCTGTGTATACGCGTGTCTTCTTTGTCCGCCGTGCCGCTTGTGTCTTGCTTTGCTACGCGGCTTGTCTGTGCCGTCTTGTGTTGTTCTTCTCTAGCACCTGATGTTCTAGCTTATGAGCTTTTGTTCATAAGCATACTGTGATGCTTTGTTTAATTATCTTGACTCCTGCTGTTGCTCTGTATCCATGCCTCTCATGTGTATGCAATGGCTTGCTTCTGGCTTGATCATGCTGTGATGATCCTTGCCGTTGGCAAGTGCCAGTGCTCCTGATGTGCTATTATCTATGCTCTAATTCATGGACATGCTCAATTGAGCCTATCTGTTGCATTAACAGCTCCATCCCTTGATGGAGTGCTTCTGGATACAATCATAATTCATTGATTTGATTATCTGTGGAGCAATTATTGACTATATGTGGCTCCTTCATTGACTGGTTCCTGCTCTGCTGTTCAGTGATGCTCTAGCATGCACTGGCATGATCTAGCAAGCTTCTGATGATCACATGATCATCAGTTGCTTGTAAATGATGTTGTTTCATAACTGTGCCTCACTATTGCTCACTATGTGTTGTGTGTGCATCACACAGGCTTGTCCTGGTGTGTGCTGGTGCTTGCTTAAGCATCAGTTGATGCTTGCAATGATCCATTGGATCATCTGCAAGGCTCTGGTGCATCTATTGCTTGTGTATGTCATTTATCTGTGTTGACTTGCTTGGCTGAATGGATAAATGATGTGAACTGCTTGCATTTATGATCATCTTTTTAATTGTGATAGGCTAGATGGATGCCAACCCTTGGTTGTGTACCCTAGTCCATTATTTGAACCCTTCTGGTGATGATAACTGTGCAAGGCTTGTGATTTGGGGCTGTTTCAGTGGTTGAGGTGGCCTCAACATCAATTCTTGCTGTTCAGGAAGCTCCCACCCCTGTTGGCTGGCTGTGGCTTGATGAATGCATCACTGGACAATCCCTTGTTGGATTTCCAGTGAGCTTTACTGTTGACAAACAAAAACAGGCATAGGTTGCCTATTTGTCTGATGGTATTACTAGCTGTAGGTGCTAGGTGATTTGGGCTAGGCTAGCTGTGAATCCATCCTTTGCTGGATTTCCTTAGTTGTGCCACTGATTTGACATAACTAGTGTTCCCTTGGATGATTTCCTATTGGCCTCTCCCCTCTTTGCTTGCACCAAATGGCTAGTAGCCAAGTGAAGATACAAATAGGGTTTCTACCCTCTTTTGCTTCTGTGACATATGCACATGCTTAATTATGAGCAAAACCATGGTTTGCTCATGTTTATCTGGTATACCTCACTCCAGCTCCTAGAAATTTGGTGTTGGTGTAGATGTTTGCTTCTGATTGATGACTTAAGCTTGCCCTGCTCCTCCTGGCTAGCTTGAGCTTGCTCTACTCCATCTTGTGTTTGTTCACAGTTGACAGTTCTTGGTGAAACTGTCCCTGGATGATTTCTGGTGGTTTGCTGTTCTTCCTGTTCTAAGTGTTCTTGCTATCTGATGACTTACCCTGCTGCTTGTCGATGGATGAAGCTAGGGTTTACTGTGGAGGTTTTTATACCTCCCCTTCTTTGCTCTCCAGGTCGACAGCTTGGCCTGGCAAGCATGTGGTGACTCACTGGCCTGTGTGTGCTGTTGGGCATGCACACTGCCTGGTGAGCTATTTGGCTGTGTGTGTGTGTGTGTAGCCTGGCTTGGAACTTGGGTTGAGAGTAGATCAGCTCGGCAGAACTGAGCATATCCTCTCCATTCCCATTTCTTTTCTAACCTGCCAAGTGGCAATGCCACTTGGCATAACTAGTGCTTTGTTGTGTTTGTGTGCAGGTTTCAAGATGATGATCAAATGATTATGAAGATCATCAAACTCAAGCTTAAATGAAGATTAGCTTGTAGTTTTAGGATAGATCAATGCCTTGTACTTTTCTTTTCTTTTCTTTTTTTTTCTGTTTTGCCAATTCTTGTAATGTGTTGTAATATTCCTTTATTGCAATTGTGAATATTGTAAAGACAATGTATATTGTGTGATAATCAATAAAGCTCAAGATTTTCTCTAACGAGCTTTACTTATTATTTGGATTGTTCATATTTTATATTGTTTATAATTTACTTAATGAATTAACTCAAGTTTGAATTATGAGTTATCTATTTGATGTTTGAATTTGAAATTCAAATTCAACTTAGGTTTGAATTCAATCATGCAACTTAAATTTGAATTCAATCATGCAACTTAAGTTGGGATATAACTTCTCTCCTCTCTTCTCAAAACCCTAACTTAGTTGAATAAGAGCAAGTTTGTCGCACTCTCGAAACCCTAACCCTGTAAGGTGTCGAGAGAGAAACGTGTCCCCCTTCGATGCAGTTTTGTTTTAAAAGCGCGAAATTTCCCCAGAATTTACGATGCAATGCACATCCCTTTCTGAAATCTACCCCTCGATCGTCTCTAAACCTGGGACATTACAGCCTTGTTTCCAAACATCGAAACACCGTTTCCAACAAGTTCTGCTGCATGTTTACTCTCTGCCATATTTTATTCAAATTGCTATTACCACTCATATACATCCATATTACTTGTATTTCACTATCTCTTCACCGAACTAGTGCACCTATACATCTGACAAGTGTATTAGGTGTGTTGGGGACACAAGAGACTTCTTGTATCGTGATTGCAGGGTTGCTTGAGAGGGATATCTTTGACCTCTTACTCTCTGAGTTCGATAGACCTTGGGTGATTCACTTAAGGGAAACTTGTTGCTGTTCTACAAACCTCTGCTCTTGGAGGCCCAACACTGTCTACAGGAAAAGAAGTGTGAGTAGACATCAAGCTATTTTCTGGCGCCGTTGCCGGGGAACGAAGAAAAGCTACACCACAGAGATTTCTACCTCCCACGTCAACCACGCACCAGTTGTGGACAACAGTACCCAAGGGACACGGACTTTGCTTTGATTGGTTTCACCGACTCCGATTGGGCGGGCGACAAGGTTGATAGGAAGTCTACATCCGGAGTGTGTCACTTTCTTGGAAGATCTTTGGTGTGTTGGTCATCGAAGAAGCAAAATTGTGTCTCCGTCTCCACCGTGGAAGCCGAGTATATTGCCGCGGCAAGTAGTTGTGCTCAAATCTTGTGGATGAGGCAAACCTTGCGGGATTATGTACTCGAGTATAGCAAGGTTCCTTTTTTTGTGTGACAATGAGAGCCCAATCAAGATCGCCTACAATCCGGTTCTTCATGGCAAGACGAAGCACATTGAGATACGGAACCACTTCATCCGGGATCACATTGCTCGCGGAGATATTGTACTATCCTATATTGGCACCAAGGAGCAATTGGCGGACATCTTCACGAATCCCTTGGATGAGAAGCGTTTCATTGAGTTGAGGCATGAGCTAAATATCATAGATCCTCGATCTTTGCTTGACCGTCGTGCCCACATACCACTCCTAACCTTTATATCTAGATGAAAGGCACGCATGAACATAGGGGGAGTGCGGTTTAAATCTATTGAGCTATCCCTCCCCCCATAATGCATAAAGAAATCCAAAGCATATGCTATTTGTCAATTGAGTGACTTATGAGCTTCATGTTGAGTTGTAGTCCGTGAGTCCTAGATACATCTACGCGACCTCACAGTACTATACTCTTACACGGTGGCTTCGGCCAACAAACCCCCTCCTTGAGGGGTTTTTCGGTTCTTTGTGTTTCTTTGTGACCTTCCTTTTGTCTTTCTTCTTTGCTTTCTTTTTCTTGTTTTTGAAGAACCTCCTTCAAGCTTGTTTTCTCGTGATTTTTGCAAGCTTGGTTGTATGTTCTTTTTCCTCCATCCTTCTACCCTCCTTTTTGGTGTTCCGATGCCAAAGGGGGAGAAGTTCCTAGGTGGATGGGGACCTTTGCTGTTTGTAGCCTTTTCGGTTCTTATGGCTACATCAACAACCCTATGGAGGCATCTTATTGTGAGTTTGGGTATTCTCAAGGCTATGGTATGATAACTTCACCCAAATCTCCTTGCATGATCTTATGTTGCCTCCATATTGTGCATAAGCTACTTAAACAGGTCATTTATCCATGTTGCATATGTGCTTGGTTTGTAAAAACTAGGGGGAGTGATGTCTCTAGAACATGTGTATTTGTATTCAAATACATATTCATGATATGCACATGTGTAGGGGGAGCTCCGTCGAGTTTTTGCAAATCTAAGTATCTCATCATAATATCATATGTTATTGTCAACTCTTGTGTTGTCATCAAACACCAAAAAGGGGGAGATTGTAAGAGCAAAGTTTACACCCCAAGTTTTGTGTGTTTGATGACAACACTTGAGTAATCTCACCGTGTGCCTTGAGTATCATTGTTAGATTTGCAAGTGCACGGTGCCCTCGCTGGACACGTCAAGATCGGAAGACTGAAGCATAGTTGATAGGTTTTCTGGTTTTGTGTGTATTTGGCGAGGTGACATGGGTGGAGAGAAAAAGGGGAGAAAACCAGTTTTAGCCAGGCCGGTACTACCGGTATCTGTAGCGGTAGTACCGCTACCCCTATAGGTACCGCCCACGGTACCGCTCTGAGTTCTGCGCCGAAATTGTCCCACAGTACGAGTTGCGGTACCCCTGCAGTACCTGGAGCGGTAGTACCGCTCACGAGCGGTAGTACCGCTCACGGTACCGCCTAGGTACCGTAAACTAGTTACGGCAGTACCGCTCTGGTACCGCTCCGGTACTACTTTGGATCCAGTAAGGTTTGGACCCCATTGCGGTACCTCGAGCGGTACCTCTAGCGGTAGTACCGCTCTGCGTCCACGTTGACCAGATCTGGGGAATTCGAACTCAGAGCGGTACCGCTTAGGCCAAAACTGGACATAACAGTTGGATTTGGAGGAGCCTATTTAAGGGCTCCTTCTTCCCCAACACGATTTTTATCTCTTCTCTCTCTCTCTCCTCCATTGTTGCTGAGCTTAATCCTTGAGGTTCTCCCCATCCATCCAACCAATCATGCCCAAACTTTGAGTAGTGGTGGAGGAGACCCTGATCTATAGTTCTACCAAGAGAGATTTCACCAATACTAGCTATTCCTTAGTGGATCTTGGTGGTAGGGTTCCTATGGTGGAGCATTGGAGATGTGCAGCTATGGAGGCTAGCTTGGTGATGTACTAGCCCCATAGGGTGTTGGGAGCATCCTTGTGTGTGGAGCTCGCCCCAACCTTGTGAAGGAATCACCGCCTCGACCGGTGCCTTAGTGGAAGAGGGAGAGCACCTTCGTGGAGCTCTCTCGAGGAAGAAGGTGAGGCCTTCCTTCATGGTGTGGTCGTCTAGTCTCTTGTGTGAGACTAGCACCTCCTCAACGCAGACGTACTTCCTATTGTGGAAGGAACTGCGGGAAACAAACCTCGCCTCGCCTCCGCGCCCCCGGTTGTCTCGCTCCTTACTCTTGTTATATTGTTGATTCCTTTACTTGTTGCACTTGTCCTAGAATCATTGTAGGATCACCACTATCACTAAAGTTCTCACCTTTACCTTCCGTTGCATAAAAATTAAAAAAGACTAAAACTTGCCGTAGCGCCATTCACCCCCCCCCCCCCCCCTTGTTCGCTACGATCCATTCAGATATAAATCTCCCTTACTGGTGAATCAGTATTTGATGTACTGGCGAATTAGTCTTTGATCTATTGGTGAATAAGTCTTTCATATAGTATGCTTGTCTTGTTCGTTCCATGTCCTATGCTGATGCAAGTCCTGTGTAAACTGTTTGTAGGCGCAGGACATTTTCACACAGACGGAAGTGATTGACAAGAAGAAGTATGCCTGAATAAAAGCCGGTATGATCAAAAAACAGGTATGTTGATGCTGACTTCGCTGAGTGGTGGGTGCTGGTGCTGCGGTCCACACCCCGATCGATCCGCAAAGGAACTTCCTGATGTCCACACTGTCCCAATAGCACAATCTAAAGAGCAAGATGTTTCTCTCTTTCTCTCTCTTGTGAACATAATTCAGCATGTGCCTGCTATTAAATTCTAAGAACGTAAAGAAAAATCCTATGAAGAAAATTATGTATTTGGCTACTTGGTTAATTTGTGTTCTGGAGTTGTTCAGACCTTGGTAAGTACAAATGGAGTTGATCATGCTCACGGTGTGGTGGATTTAGAAGAATCGCAACGAGGCCATCTTCGAGAATATTTATAAACTATTATTATTCAAAGAGCTGAACATTCGTAAATGTCCGTGTCCCTCCTGTCAGGTTCTGTGCGTTTTTACAAAAATGCTTATTGAAACGGAACCTGGGGTTTACCTATGGTTTTATTCTGTACTTTAGAGTTTAGGGTTTTGTTTCGTCTTCTGTTGCTCCGTGTTGCAGGCGCGATTTCTCACTGGCTGATCTGCAGTATGTGGCGGGTTCTGAAAGCTGCTGCAGGCGTGCTTCCATTTAACCCTGAGACCTTGGATGAATAAGAGAACTACTGAAGTGTGAGGCTTGGACTATGATTCCAATGGTCATCCTATCAACTACGAGGTCTGATCATCGTTGACGAACCTGGAATCGCAACGTTTGCTGCTCCGTGAACCGTTTGTGTGCCCCTCTATGTATCAGAAACATATGTATGCTAATGACTCCTTTAATGTCGTATGCATCAAAACCGCATGTTAATAATTGTTGCACTACGTTTTCTATTTTCATGCTGCTACTGCTATGTATGTAGTTCTTGCCCTCCCTATACTTGCGCCAACATTACTTAGGCAGGTGTTTGCAGGTGTTTGCTTCACGTCAACAACATGCCATGCATGCCTTTTGAACTCGGTTCACTAATTTTGTTGTTTACTACTATACATGGTCTGATAATCAAGGTTTTCTATAAAATCCTTATGAATACGTAACCTGGGAAACTCGCGCCGAGGTGCGCACCAAAATCTAGTAAAACCGATCGGGAAGAGTACTCCGAGTCGTCCATGTGTTAGTTGCCCTGGAACCGCTTGAGTTTTCGAGATGTAGTCGGAGACGGGCAGCTTCGCCGTTTCCTCTGCCTATATATACACCCAAGGGTCGTATTGTTGATCCAGGAAAAGACGAGAAGCGGCAACGTACAAGAGATCGATGGGATCAGCAGCCGGCGGTATGGAATTGGACATCTTCCAGGCGGCACGCGCCGGCGACTGTGCCCTGCTCGGCCGCCTGCTCCGAGACGGGGCCGACCTGAACGCTTGCGACCGCTGGGACTCCATCCCGCTCTACTACGCCTGCCTCGCTGGCCATGACGATGCCGTGCGGATGCTGCTCGCGGCCGGCGCCGTCTACGACGACAGCACCTTCGAAGGCGAGCGGTGCTACCGCGCGGCGCTCAACCTGGGCATACGCAGAATCCTCTGTCACTACGAGTCGCGGCCGCGGCCGCTGCGCCCGCTCCCGCTCGCGCCGTTTCACGCTGCCCTCAGGTCGGCGTTCCTCGCCTGCCCCGCCAACCGCGTCGGCGCTGACTCCACGCCGACGTTGGCGACGGATGCTGCCGGCGAGCTGTGGCCATCCCCTCCAGACATCACGCTGTATGTGCAAGGAAGACCCATCGAGGCCCACCGCGTCATCCTCGCCGCCCGGTCCCCATACTTTCGTAGGAAACTCGCGACGGAGTGGAGAAACCGCAAGGAGGTGACGTTCTCCAGCAGCCAAAGCCTGTCTTTCAAACTCATGCACATCCTCGTCGTCTTCTTCTACTCCGACAGATGCGAGGTAGCCGCGGAAGACCTCGAAGATTTCGCGCGGATATGCAAAGCTTGCAAGTGTACGGGGATGGTTAAAAGATTAACCGCTCACAAGAAGCGTCGAGATACTCTAACGAGGGAGTTGGGTCGAGACTATTCACAGAAACCTTTCGTTCTTCAAGGACGGTCCATGGATCACCGTGCAGCAGACAGCCTCCCGTCGGCTCTCCGCCGGATCCTCCACGACTCTCTAGCAAACTCCAGAGAGGAAGATCTCCGCAACAGCGAGCTAGCCGAGACCTGCAGAAGCTCCGCGTACGACAACCTTGCGGACGTATGCATAAAAGTAGGCGACAGGGTCTTCCGCTGCCACCAGCTGATTCTTACCTTGAGGTCGGAGTACTTCAAAACTAGGCTGTCTCGACGAACCGATTTCCTCCATTCCAACAGAGGAGGAGAGCTTCCGCTCCTGGAGGAGCATGATGTGAGTGCGGAAGCGTTCGAGAAGATGCTTGAGTATGTCTACACGGACGAGCTAGAGGATCTGGATGATGATGATCCTCTTTCTATGGCGGAAGAGCTTTTGGACATCGCGTCCAGGTACCTCTTGTTTCCGCTTAAGCGAGTCGTGGCTGACCTGCTGCTGCCACATCTGGATCTGGAACTCGTCTCACCGGGGGAGCTCTGCCGATGGCTCATGCTGTCCGACATGTACGACGTTGCCAAGGTGCGGGAGCATTGCCAGGACATCATCGACCGCAACTTTGAGGCGTTTGCCGAGTCTGAAGAGAGTTCCGGGCCTTGCTTCTGACGCTTTCCTCACGGGATGCGTGGAGACGAGGCGTCGCGACCGAGCGCGCCAGCTGATGGCCAATGCGACCTTTTTAATGATTCACGAGAGAGATGGTTGAGAGCAGCGCTAACAGGAGAGATCAAAGGGCGCGCTCTCTCTTTGAAGCAATGGTAGAGGCCAGTAAATATGATGGCAGTTATGTTTGACTGCAATGGAAGTGGGAGACGATATGCAGGGGGTGCAGCTTTTTTTTTTTAAACGAGGCAAAAGATTTGGCATTTTCATTTATAAAGAAGTTTTAGAGTGTTACAAACCAACGTGATAAAGGAAAAAAGCAAAGATCCAAAACATAAGGTCTACCTCGCGTAATCAGAGTACTTAACACACTTTCGACCTTGCCAAGGCCCATAAAGACCTCTATTTTTTTTTATCTTAAGAGACCACCATATCGACGGTGAAGTAGGCATTTCTTTCTTTCCAAGCCGGTGGATTCAGATGTACACCCTGCCGTCGAGCACAAAAGCAGTACGAGCATCTCCAACTTCATCGCTTGCGGTTGGAATTTCGTGATTGTGCTGGAATTCATTATCATTGCCTTTCTATGTCTAAAATATGTACTTCAAGTTGGAGGATGGAAAGGAGTTTTATTTGTTCTCATTATGCTTCCAGCCTACATACTCACTATTTCGTTAACTTTCATTACAAAAAATATATATGCATGTGAGGAAGTATGCCATTAGCAACTCTACTTCGGTAGAGTGCGATGTAGTATGAATATTACTTATTTATGGGTTATGAATTTGGCAAAAAAAAAAAGGAAGAAAACAAAACCGCGCATTTTTTTGCGCCTCTGGCGAACGCGGCTACGCCACCTACGACGACTGCATCATCGACCAGGACTACCTCGAACACGACTATATCACGTTTGGCTACCTCGGCAACGACATCGCGACAACGTCTACAACTACACATCGGCAACAACTCCAGTCGACAGCGTCCGCGTCATCACTTGCGTCCACGACACTCCCATTGTTACTGCGGAAGGGAAGAGAAGGCACCAGAAGGGGACGCCGATGATGACAAGGAGGAGAAGAGGACGGAAGTGCGGGACTTCAAACACGGTCGCAATCGTCCGCTTCACTCCCGCTACGGCTGAGGGGGGATGTGTAACATCCCAGAACTTAGGACAAACGCGGGGTAGATATAGAAAAGGGTTGCGCATTGCATCGCAGAACGGGGGAAATTTTCGCGCTTAATTGCATAACACTAAAGAGTGATCAAGGTTTTTCTCTCGTACCCATTAGGGTTAGGGTGATGAGAGTGCTATGAATTTCGACATGACCCCTTTTGAAATTAGGGTTTTGGAGAGGAGTTTGAATTTTGCATTTCAAATTTGAATTTTCAGACATATAGGAATATAAGTAAACCATAATTTAAATGAATTCATAATTAATAACTCAAACCATTCAAAGATTCATATAAGTTGTTCAAAGAAATGCATTATAAATATATTACACATATCTCATAGGGAAAACTTGAGCTTTATTAATAAATCACAAATGATACACTATCATTACATAATTCACTTATATTACAAGAAATAGGATCAAATACAAATAAGAAATGAGTAAATAAAAATGAAGATTACAACACGAATTATTTCCTAGACTAAGTTCTTCTAAAAATCTTCACTTGATCATCCTTTACTCTTGATCCAATTGAAACTTGGAAGATACACACGGAAAGAACAAAGATTGTCCACTAACAAGTGGCAATGCCACTTGGATAGTAAAAAGAATGAGAATTAGGGAGATAAGCTCAGGCGGGGGATCAAGTCCCAACCAGAGCCAAAGCATATGGCCACAGATCTTTTCCCATAACTAACCACCATGGTGAAACCTGGAGAGGACACCACAGCACAGAACCAAGCTTGTGTTGTCGACCAAGCAGGACATGTTGGCATGCTATAAATAGCACAGTAAACAGTAGATAGGGATGAAACCTCTAGGAACATCAGTTCATCAGCAAGAACACAACAGCAACCTCACATTCATCTAGTTCATTCATCCTAAACCAAACCAAACCAGCAAGAAACCATCGTGACATAAGTCAAGGACATCCAGGAGCTAGGAGGAGAAGGGCCAGTTGATCAAATCAACCTGCAAAACTTCTTTATCAACAAAACAATTCATCTAGGAGATGGAGCAAGATATAACTAATCTCTATCTCTACTACTTATAAAGGCACGAAGTGCCGTAGGAAAATTAAATCATAGCCATCTATCTAGATCTATCTACGGTCCACACTCATGCATTCTCCCCTCCCCGAATCACGTGAATTTCCATCCCGCCCGCATCTCACGCGCATGCCTTTCAATCCTTTTGGTCAATCTAAAACAACAAAGCCGACGGTTCTCTCCTTCTCTTCTTCCACTCCTCCCACAATCTCCTCCTCCTCGCTGGTTGCCGCCTTCAATCCCCCACCGCCGCCCACACTGCCCGGATCGCTCCTCTCTCCCCCGTGCCTTCAGCGCCTCTCCCTCATCAAACCGCCAGCCCATCATGCATCGCCGGCACGGGTCAGCCGGTAGCGCTCCTCGCTGGATCAACGCGCTCCTCACCTGCCCTCCGTGCTCCCCACTAGGTCATGCTCAATCAGATGCCGGTAAGATCCGGCTCCGCCGCCCCTACTGGCGCGTAGGCGTCGTCTTGGATGCCACCGCTGCGCCAATCGCCGAGCTTGCGCCGCCCGCCCCTACAGTCGTTGCCACCCGAAGCTAAGCCAGCCTGCAGGAGCAACGGTAGCCCGCCTCTCTTCAGTTTTTTTTCTGTGTATTTGTCTATCCGATCTTCGTTTCTATTCTTGGATGAATTGTAGTAGTAATAGCACGAATTTATAAGTACTGATATTCCTGTGGTTTGTGCGTAAGAAAATAATGAATCTGGAGACATTGATAATCGAATGTTACATCGATCTACTTTCTCATTATGTGACGCTGGACAACTATATTCAACCCGTTCAGTCCACATGTTTGGCTTAATCATCATGGATTGTATTTATCTGCACGCTGGTTATTTGCATATTCAGACTTTAGACTTTTCCTCTGTACAACCCTTAAGCTGAACTTGACATAGGGTAAACTGTAAAGATGTTTTATGCTCAGTTAAGGAAAGTTTTTGCTGAATAGAAGGTAGCAATTTTCCATGCATCATCGTCTGCCCCGCGATGTTGGTTCCCCATGCGACGGTAACATCTTCACACCGTGATCTTATCTTGTTTTGGATGTGTTATGTTTTGTTGAAGTTTGCTGTGATTTCGTCTGAAACAGTTTAGTGTCCTGTTGAAATAAAGAATTCTACATAATCTGCATTCCAGATTCAAAGCATGTAGGCCACGGTCTGCACTGAATTGGTTCGGAAAGTTCAGATGTAGCATCCTATCTCCTGCTTGTGCTCTTCTTAATTTTCAAGTGTCACAGTCTGATTTTTAAATGACAATTTCAGATCGTTAGACAGTGGGATATTTGGGAAAGACAGTCTTTTAAAATTCCATGCAGACCATCAGGACTAAAGGTATAGGCTGATTTATCTTCATTGCAATGTCTACATTTTGATTCTGTTGTCCTACATTATTGTGGACCTATCATGATTTTACTTTCTGTCTAGAAAGAGCAGAATCTGAACGAGGGAATGGAATCATGTCTGCTTGCTTGCCATATTATCACAACAACTGAAGCTATAGAATGTTGCTTTCTTGCCATGGACAAATCAGCATTTTGATTCGCTGTCTTTCATTCTGGTTGATATTTCATGATTTGGTTTGCGTGCAGAAAGAGAAGAATACGAAGAAGAAAAGAAAAACATTTCACCATCAAAATTCAGAAATAAAGACATGCGGTAGAACATGTCCTCCAAGAGCTCACGAGGGAGTATCCAGATCAGCTTCATCGCATTTCAGGCCGAGAGGGATTAATTATGAGTTCATTTGATTTTTTTGTCACTAGGTGCTTATGTGGCCTTTAATTTTTCTACACTGAAATACAGAATTTCCTATGGTTAGTACAACGACTCGGAGTAGGTCTTTTGGTAATTTCATGTTTTGGTAATTTCATGGTAGGAAGAAATCAATTGTATACATGTTAGCTTTCTACCTGAAGAATTGCGGTGTATCTTTGATGAACATCTGGCTGACCTTATTTATTACTGTACCTAACTAATTTATACGCTGGTAGGTTACGCCGAATTACAATAAGTGATTAAGTGCACAACTTGTAGCAGATATTATGTGTTGTGAGGAAGAAAATTCAGGAGTATTTTTTCTTTGTTGTATTATGGTGATCTCGAGTAGTAAGACATATAAGCAATATTCTTGATTTGTTATATTATGGTTGTTGAACATAATTCCTGTATCAATCCAACATTTTTAGAATTAGGCTTTTCCGAGTTGGCACCTACATTTCAAACATCTTTTGGTTGTAGAGTCGGTACCCCATTACACATAAAGTAAGGAGGAAGAGTGCCAAATGAAGTTCCATGGTAACTCTAATACAAAACACAAACTACTCCTAGATGAAAAGATTGGGAGATGGGAAACACTTCATAGTGACATATCCAAAGTTTTAAATAGCGCGCTATCGCTTTGCTATAGCATCACTATAGCAGATTCACAAGACTCCCGCTAAAGATAACCACTTTTAACGCTAAATAGAATCTCTCGCTAATAGCTCGCTAAATCGCGCTAAAACGCTAAATAGGGCTAAAAAATAGCGCTATTTCTCCCGCTAAGACCAAATATTTTAACAGAGAAATTTAAAAGTTAAATCTACTTATGTAATATGTATTTATGCACTACTTTTATTCCTAAATCATCATAATTATTGAGTACAAGTTTGGTACCATTGAATCATTAAATTTCTTTTCATATTTATAGATGATGTGAATGTTTGATGCCTAATGTTTTTTAGGAGTTTTCTTGTTTTATAAAAAAACGCTAAATGACTTAGCTTCGATATAGCATCGCTATAGCTTCCTTAGCGCCTAAAAAATATTGCCGCTAAGAAGCATAGCTCGCTATTTGACACATTGGACTTATCTGATTTGTACACTATTAACGATTTGCTAACTAAGAAAATCGTGCGTTGCACGTGCAAGCTTACTAGTACCTGGAAAGGATCTAGAGGATCCAATCGATCATAAGCATGCTCATACACACACATGGTGTGGAGCAGATGCTCCATAGGGATTTGTCATCACTTGGTATAGACCAAGTGATGTTGGAAAGAAAGAGGCCAGACCAATACTAGTTAATCTAGCAAATAGACATGCTTAAGTAAACCAATATACCTAGCCTATCCAAAGTATCCTGATAAAACTAGTCTTAGTGTAGCATCACCTAGTGTTCAAAACCATCAGAAGCATCCATTTTCTTCAAAAGGATACCACATGGCATTCATTTACATGATTCCTTACCGTAGATATCACTATTTTCATAAAAACCAACCTGATAGCCTACTCTGCTATGCAACCAATGACAGTAGCAGGCTACTGAGGTCACAACATAGGCAAGCAAGCCATCATAACCTGAACATGTTTGGACATTTATTTATTTCCAATAAAGGGGCATAGCTAGTGAGATAGAATCACAGTAACCAGCATTAGAGTATAGAAATAGCACAGATGTGTCACTTGTATAGAACCAGTAGCACCACAAGGCACATGTATAAGAATAGCATACTCCAGTAAGCATCACAGCTCACCAATTGGTGACAAACAAGTACTGTGAGGCATAGCTAATGGCTAATGCTTCAGACAAGCCACAACAAGGACTAGCAGATTTAATCAATAGCATCACAAGCTCCAGATGGAACCAAGGGAGCAGATAGACCCCACTACAACCTAGCAACAATTGCATACTTCAAATACAACATGCCAGTACAAGCAATTGGTGTTCATATGAACACCAGATGATATAACAGGATTAGGAGCAAGCTAGAATCATGTCAAGCATCAAAAAGGAGCATAGCAATGCATTTAGAGCAACAACACACCAGTAGCTTAGCAGCACAAGCATGGACATGGCATGGCCACTGGCCAGTAATGGGCTGCATCTGGCCAGGTCAAGCCAGAGAGAGGGATTCGATGCAGCATTGCAAGGAAGGGCATTCCTATATGATCTTTTGATCATCAGGAATTAGGAGAAGTAGAGGAGCAAGGTAGATGATACGTCTCAAACGTATCTATAATTTCTTATGTTCCATGCTACTTTTATGATGATACTCACATGTTTTATACACACTTTACATCATTATTATGCATTTTCCGGCACTAACCTATTGACGAGATGCCGAAGAGCCAGTTGCTGTTTTCTGCTGTTTTTTGTTTCAGAAATCCTACAAAGGAAATATTCTTGTAATTGGACGAAATCAACGCCCAGGGTCTTATTTTTCCACGGAGCTTCCAGAAGACCGAAGGGGATACGAAGTGGGGCCACGAGGTGGCCAGAACATAAGGCGGCGCGGCCAGAGAGGGGCCCGCGCCGCCCTATGGTGTGGGCCCCTCGTCAGCCCTCCGACGCTGCCCTTCCGCCTACTTATAGCCTTCGTCGCGAAAACCCTTTTACCGAGAGTCACGATACGGAAAACCTTCCAGAGACGCCGCCGCCGCCAATCCCATCTCGGGGGATTCAGGAGATCGCCTCCGGCACCCTGTCGGAGAGGGGAATCATCTCCCGGAGGACTCTTCATCACCATGATCTCGTCCGGATTGATGTGTGAGTAGTTCACCCCTGGACTATGGGTCCATAGCAGTATCTAGATGGTTGTCTTCTCCTCATTGTGCTATCATGTTAGATCTTGTGAGCTGCCTATCATGATCAAGATCATCTATTTGTAATGCTACATGTTGTGTTTGTTGGGATCCGATGAATATGGTATACTATGTCAAGTTGATTATCAATCTATCATATATGTGTTGTTTATGATCTTGCATGCTCTCCGTTGCTAGTAGAGGCTCTGGCCAAGTTGATACGTGTAACTCCAAGAGGGAGTATTTATGCTCAATAGTGGGTTCATGCCTCCATTAAATCTGGGACAGTGACAGAAAGTTCTAAGCTTGTGGGATGTGCTGTTGCTACTAGGGATAAAACATCGATGCTTTGTCTAAGGATATTTGTGTTGATTACATTACGCACCATACTTAATGCAATTGTCTGTTGTTTGCAACTTAATACTGGAAGGGGTGCGGATGCTAACCCGAAGGTGGACTTTTTAGGCATAGATGCATGCTGGATAGCGGTCTATGTACTTTGTCGTAATGCCCGATTAAATCTCACACTACTCATCATGATATGTATGTGCATTGTTATGCCCTATTTATTTGTCAATTGCCCAACTGTAATTTCTTTACCCAACAAGCTATTTCTTATTGGAGATACACCACTAGTGAACTGTGGACCCCGGTCCATTCTTTTACATCTGAATACAATCTACTGCAAACATTGTTCTTTACTGTTCTTTGCATACAAACATCATTTTCCACACCATACATTTAATCCTTTGTTTACAGCAAGCCGGTGAGATTGACAACCTCACTGTTAAGTTGGGGCAAAGTATTTGGATTGTGTTGTGCAGGTTCCACGTTGGCGCCGGAATCCCTGGTGTTGCGTCGCACTACACTCCATCACCAACAACCTTCACGTGCTCCTTGACTCCTACTGGTTCGATAACCTTGGTTTCTTACTGAGGGAAAACTTGCTGTTGTACGCATCACACCTTCCTCTTGGGGTTCCCAACGGGCATGTGCTTTACGCGTCAACAGTAGATTACTAGAAAAAGCAGAGAGGTGAGAGGAGAGGGGATGCCTGGGAGCAGAAGCTACGACATGGCGAGGCAGTGCTCGCGCGGGCGTTACGCCGATGAGCTCCATCACCACCATAGGCACCAGTAGGCCTAGAGACGGTGGCACAAGTGGCGCCACAGCACCATGTTGTCTACTGTTGGCTTCTTTTCCTGTAGACAGTGTTGGGCCTCCAAGAGCAGAGGTTTGTAGAACAGCAGCAAGTTTTCCCTTAAGTGAATCACCCAAGGTTTATCGAACTCAGGGAGGAAGAGGTCAAATATATCCCTCTCAAGCAACCCTGCAATCACGATACGAGAAGTCTCTTGTGTCCCCAACACACCTAATACACTTGTCAGATGTATAGGTGCACTAGTTCGGCGAAGAGATAGTGAAATACAAGTAATATGGATGATTATGAGTAGTAATAGCAATCTGAAATAAATATGGCAGCAAGTAAACATGCAACAGAACAGTAAATAAACGGTGATTCGATGTTTGGAAACAAGGCCTAGGGATCCTACTTTCACTAGTGGACACTCTCAACATTGATCACATAACTAAAACTACTCTACACTCTCTTGTTGGATGACAAACACCATTCATTGTGTAGGGCTACAAGAGCTCCCTCAAGCCGGAGTTAACAAGCTCAACAACATCCGGAGTTTATATTTAAGTAACCTTTAGAGTGCATGATAGACCATTGCAATTTAGACCGAGTACTAACATAGCATGCACACCGTCACCGTCAGGCTATGAAAGGGGGAATAGATCGCATCAATACTATCATAGTAATAGTTAACTCCATAATCTACAAGAGATTACAATCATAACCTATGCCAAGTACTAGATGATGCACACACTGTCAACATTACATCATGGAGAAGGAATAGAGTACTTTAATAACATCACTAGAGTAGCACATAGATTAATAGTGATACAAAGCTCATCATATGGATCTCAATCATGTAAGGCAGCTCATGAGATCATTGTATTGAAGTACATGGGAGAGAGATGAACCACATAGCTACCGGTAGAGCCCTCAGCCTCGGGGGAGAATTACTCCCTCCTCATCATGGGAGACAGCGATGGCGATGAAGATGGCGGTGGAGTCGATGGAGATGGCTCCGGGGGCAATTCCCCGTCCCGGCAGGGTGCCGGAACAGAGACTTCTGTCCCCCGAATTGGAGTTTCGCGATGGCGGCGGCTCTGGAAGGTTTTCTGGAGTTTCGTCAATCGGTCTCAAAGATTTAGGTCACGAGGAGTCTTATAGGCGAAGAGACGGAGTCGGAGGGGCCACGGGGGACCCACACACTAGGGGGGCGTGCCCCCCCTTGGCCGCGCCGCCCTGTGGGGTGGGGCCCCCCTGGCTCCCCTCTGGCCCCTCTTCGGTGCTCTGGAACCTTCCGGGAAAAATAAGATATTGGGCGTTGATTTCGTCCGATTCCGTGAATATTTCCTTTGTAGGATTTCTGAAACCAAAAACAGCAGAAAACAGCAACTGGCTCTTCGGCATCTCGTCAATAGGTTAGTTCCGGAAAACGCATAAAAACATTACAAAGTGCGAGCAAAACATGTAGGTATTATCATAAAACAAGCATGGAACATCAGAAATTATAGATACGTTGGAGACGTATCAGCATCCCCAAGCTTAGTTCCTACTCGCCCTCGAGTAGGTAAACGATAAAAAGAATAATTTCGGTAGTGACATGCTACTTACATAACCTTTGATCATACTATTGTAAAGCATATGAGATGAATGAAGTGACTCAAGGCAATGATCTATACTCCCTCCGTCCCAAAATATAAGGCGTCTAAGGTTTGGTCAAAAGTCAACGTGTTTAAAGTTTGACCAAGTTTATACACAAAAATATGAACATTTACAATACTAAATCATTATCGATAGATTCACCCTAAAGTATATTTTATTAATATGTAAATTCGATTTTGTAGATGTAAATATTTTTTCCTAAATATTTGGTCAAAGTTTGTAAAGTTTGACTTTTGACCAAACCTTAGACGCCTTATATTTTGGGACGGAGGGAGTAGTTGCTAACAAATAGATAACATATAGCAAAACTTTTCAAGAATAATACTTTCAAGACAAGCATCAAAAGTCTTGCATAAGAGTTAACCCATAAAGCAATAGATTCAAAGTAAAAGCATCGAAGCAACACGAAGGAAGATATAAGTTTCAGCAGTTTCTTTCAACTTTCAACATGCATATCTCATGGATAATTGTCAACACAAAGTAATATAATAAGTGCAAATAAGCAAGTATGTAAGAATCAATGCACAGTTGACACAAGTGTTTGCTCCTAAGATGGAAGGAAGTAGGTAAAGTGACTCAACATAAAAGTAAAAGAATGACCCTTCGCAGAGGGAAGCAGGGATAAAATCATGTGCTAGAGCTTTTCAAGTTTTGAAATCATATAGAGAGCATAAAACTAAAGTTTTGAGAGGTGTTTGTTGTTGTCAACGAATGGTAGTGGGCACTCTAACCCCCTTGCCAGACAGACCTTCAAAGATCGGCTCCCATGATGTAGTTTATTTTTATTTTTGGGTGACACTCCTTCCAACCTTTGCTTTCACAAGCCATGGCTAACCGAATCCTCGGGTGCCTTCCAACAATCACATACCATGAAGGAGTGTCTATTTATTTAGTTTTATTTAGATGACACTCCTCCCCACCTTTGCTTTCTCAAGCCATGGCTAACCGAATCCTCGGGTGCCTTCCAACATTTCACATACCATGGAGGAGTGTCTATTTGTGATTAATTGGGGCTGGGAACCCCGTTGCCAGCACTTTCTGCAAAATTATTGGATAAGCGGATGAAGCCACTAGTCCGTTGGTGAAAGTTGCCCAACAAGATTGAAAGATAAAACACCACATACTTCCTCATGAGCTATAAAACATTGACACAAATAAGGGATGATAAGTTTTGAATTGTTTAAAGGTAGCACATGAAGTATTTACTTGGAATGGCAGGAAATACCACATAGTAGGTAGGTATGGTGGACACACATGGCATAGTTTTTGGCTCAAGGATTTGGATGCACGAGAAGCATTCCCTCTCAGTACAAGGCTTAGTCTAGCAAGGTTGTTTGAAGCAAACACAAGTATGAACTGGTACAGCAAAACTTACATAAGAACATATTGCAAGCATTATAAGACTCTACACTGTCTTCCTTGTTGCTCAAACACTTTTACCAGAAAATATCTAGACCTTAGAGAGACCAATCATGCAAACAAATTTCAACAAGCTCTACGGTAGTTCTCCACTAATAGGTTCAAACTACATGATGCATGAGATTAAACATGATCTACTTGAGAGCTCAAAACAATTGCCAAGTGTCAAATTATTCAAAACAATATGAGGCATTTTCTGTTTCCAACCAAATAGCAATAAATGCAATAGCTTCCAACTTGTACCATTGAACATTAAAAGTAAAAGCGAAGAACACAAGTGTTCATATGAAAAAGCGGAGCGTGTATCTCTCCCACACAAGGATTGCTAGGATCCGATTTTATTCAAACATAAACAAACGGAAACAAAAGCATACAGACGCTCCAAGTAAAGCACATAAGATGTGACCGAATAAAAATATAGTTTCAATAGAAGAAACCTGATAAATTGTTGATGAAGAAGGGGATGCCTTGGGCATCCCCAAGCTTAGACGCTTGAGTCTTCTTGAAATATGCAGGGATGAACCACGGGGGCATCCCCAAGCTTAGACTTTTCACTCTTCTTGATCATATATCATCCTCCTCTCTTGACCCTTGAAAACTTCCTTCACACCAAACTTCTCATAAACTTCATAAGAGGGGTTAGTACTCAAAAAAACTTTAATCCACTTTGGTCCTGTAGTGACACATTGAAATAACTCAATAAAACTATAGCTACATCTCTCCAAGTCTAGAAAGCCTTGCTTAAAGTCCACAAGAGACAATGCAAAAAAATAGAGACAGAATCTGTCAAAACAGAACAGCCAGTAAAGACGAATTTTTAAGAGGTACTTCCGTTGTTCAAATCAGAAAACTCAAAATTAATGAAAGTTGCGTACATATCTGAGAAACACTCATGTAAATTAGCAGATTTTTCTGAGTTACCTACATAGAACCCTGCCCAAATTCGTGACAGATAGAAATCTGTTTCTGCGCAGAAATCCAAATCTAGTATCAACCTTCGATTAGAGACTTTACTTGGCACAACATTGCAATAAAATAAATATAAGGAGAGGTTGCTACAGTAGTAACAACTTCCAAGACACAATAAAACAGTAGCAAAATAAAGACATGGGCTATCTCCCAAGAAGTGCTTTCCTTATAGCCATTAAGATGGGCTCAGCAATTTTAATGATGCACTCACAAGAAATAGTAGTTGAAGCAAAAGAGAGCATCAAAAGCAAATTCAAAACAAATTTAAGCCTAACCCACTACCTATGAAAAGGAATCTTGTAAATAAACAAATTCATGAAGAACAAAGTGACAAGCATAGGAAGATAAAACACAAGTAACTTCAAGATTCTCAACATAGAGAGGGGAAACTTAATATTATTAAGATGCATATAACCCTATTTCCCTGTCTCATAATAACTTTCAGTAGCATCATTGATGAAATCCACAATATACCCATCACTTAAAACATTCTTATCATGGTTCATATGCATAAAAGTATCATTAATTTTGGCATAAGAAGAGTTCTTCTCATTAATAGTAATTGGAGCAAGATTATTATCAAGAATTTGAACATGGTAAACAAGTTGCATACTAAGGGAATTGTTTTTGGCAATCCCATCATAACTAGGACAAGTTTCATAAGGGTAATTATAACCTATATCATAGCATTCTTTATAATAATCATCAAAGATTGGAGGCATAGTGTCATCATAAGAAATAGAATAGTTATCTTTCACAGTATGTTCATCTGTGACCATACCATCATTGTTACTAGAAGGAGATGTATCAAACATATAATGATCAGTAGCAAAAGGATTTTCAAACACCTCATCCCCAAGCTTAGAGCTTTCTATATCATTATCGGAGGAAGCATGGATAGTACTGATACTATGGCAATTATTAACATCATCATTTTCAGAATTAGTTTCCCAGAGATTTTCAATATCAAAAGTAATGTGCTCTTTCAAATCATGATCACTAATGTAGGTAAAGGGCATAGAAAGATCATTGTACTCAGATTCATTATCATAATAATCATCAGGAGCAACATACTTACGGTTACCTATCGTTATCTCATACACGCGGGGATATGCTGTTACCTCTTTCTTTTTATTCCCCTTCTTCTTCGTCTTCTTCTTCGTTCCCTTCTTCTTCTTCTTCTCATTCTCCTCGTTCCTTTCTTTAGGAGGGAGAGGCTTGATGAGAGGCTTCTCCACATAACCTGTTTTATTTCTTGAAACAATAGAAGAAACTTGGGAGGATTCCTCCTTTTCATTAATGAGTTCAAAACACACAGAGGTCCTATCATATTTTGCCAAAGTGTCATCTTCTAAAATATTTTGTATGTAAGTATTCGTATGGCAATTATCAATGCAATAAGAAAGACACCCATGCAGGACATCATCAATATCAAGATCACTCATATGTAACAAAGAGATGTTTCTTGATAACTCTTCACATCACAAAAATAAAGTAAGTTCATCATGCTGATTAGGAGTAATTTCATCATCACAATACAAATTTGCAGCACTCATGGGGTTCGAATTATCATTGGAGGAGCATTGAAAATTAAAATGACCCACTCTATGGCAAAGTTCACAAACAAAAGGATAGAGGGCACAAACTTTTTTACCAAGATCATATAGAGCCCTAGACCACTTTCTAGTTTTTTCATTCATATGATGGATACAATATTCATCTTCGATTTGATTAACTCCACAGGGTCTATGCATTCCACAAAAATTAACATGCTTATAAGAAATAGCATTTTCAGAAGTTTGGGCATGTTTATTGCAATCATTAATAACAATTTCATTTTTCATGCAAGCATCTTTAAAGGGTTCATGATATTTATCAAAATTCTTCCTAGGCAATTCAAAATGAGAGGCAAAAGCTTTATAAAGATTTGCAACAACTTGAGAGTCAAGACCATAAGTAGCACTCATATTTCGAATTTTATCAGTATCCATAAAAGTTTCAATGCATTCATAATCATAATTTATACCTGATTCTTTACCTTTGTCGTTCTCCCAATCTTCAGTATTCTCCTGAATTCTTTCAAGAAGATCCCACCTAGCTTCAACCTCCTTGCTTGTGAAAGATCCCTCCAAACAGGCATCTAGATAGTCCTTGTGATGTCCTGAAAGCCTTGCATAAAAATTATTAATAATAACATTACGGGGGAGCTCATGAATGGGACATTTGAGCATTAGTGACTTCAATCTCCCCCATGCTTGGGAAACGCTCTCTCCATCACGAGGATAAAAATTATAAATGTAATTCCTATCAATATGCACTTCATGAGGAGGATAAAATTTAGAATAAAAGAGAGATACAATTTCCTCCCAACCAAGAGAATGTCTATTCTTCAGCAATTTATACCAATGCGCCGCTTTACCAGACAGCGAAATAGAGAATAGTTTCTTCCTCACTTCATCCATAGAGATACCTGCACACTTGAATAACCCGCATAATTCATGCAAAAACAGTAAATGATCTCCAGGATGGACAGTTCCATCCCCTTCATAGCGGTTATCCATAACACGTTCAATAATTTTCATGGGTATCTTGAAAGCAGTACTTGCAGTGGGTGGATTTAAAATATCACAAGCATCATTAGAGTTATCGCATACGGGAGATAAAGCATTATCAGAGCAAATTTTCTCCCCTAAAGATGGGAAGCTAAAAAGATCATAAAAACTAGCTTCCCCAAGCTTAGACTTCTCCATAGCATTAGCAGTAATTGCGTTCATACTAATAACATTGCTACTAGCATGCAAATAAGGTTCCATAGGTTTTTTAATTTTCGCATCAAACAATTCATGTCTTAACTCAGGAAAAAGATTAAAAAGCTCACTAAATTTTTTGTTGTTTTCCATTATGCCTAACTAGTGAAAAATAAAAACAAGAAACAAAAAGATGCAATTGCAGGATCGAAAGGAAATAGCTTCGAGCACTCACACACCGGCAACAATGCTAGGAAATAGCTTAGTAGTCGGAGGATGTGAATACCTTTTACCTTACCTCCCCGGCAACGGCGCCTGAAAATAGCTTGCTGTCTACTGCTGGCTTCTTTTCCTGTAGACAGTGTTGGGCCTCCAAGAGCAGAGGTTTGTAGAACAGCAGCAAGTTTTCCCTTAAGTGAATGACCCAAAGTTTATCGAACTCAGGGAGGAAGAGGTCAAAGATATCCCTCTCAAGCAACCCTGCAATCACGATACGAGAAGTCTCTTGTGTCCCCAACATACCTAATACACTTGTCAGATGTATAGGTGCACTAGTTCGGCGAAGAGATAGTGAAATACAAGTAATATGGATGATTATGAGTAGTAATAGCAATCTGAAATAAATATGGCAGCAAGTAAACATGCAACAGAACAGTAAATAAACGGTGATTCGATGTTTGGAAACAAGGCCTAGGGATCCTACTTTCACTAGTGGACACTCTCAACATTGATCACATAACTAAAACTACTCTACACTCTCTTGTTGGATGACAAACACCATTCATTGTGTAGGGCTACAAGAGCTCCCTCAAGCCGGAGTTAACAAGCTCCACAACATCCGGAGTTTATATTTAAGTAACCTTTAGAGTGCATGATAGACCATTGCAATTTAGACCGAGTACTAACATAGCATGCACACCGTCACCGTCAGGCTATGAAAGGGGGAATAGATCGCATCAATACTATCATAGTAATAGTTAACTCCATAATCTACAAGAGATTACAATCATAACCTATGCCAAGTACTACATGATGCATACACTGTCAACATTACATCATGGAGGAGGAATAGAGTACTTTAATAACATCACTAGAGTAGCACATAGATTAATAGTGATACAAAGCTCATCATATGGATCTCAATCATGTAAGGTAGCTCATGAGATCATTGTATTGAAGTACATGGGAGAGAGATGAACCACATATCTAGCAGTAGAGCCCTCAGCCTCGGGGGAGAACTACTCCCTCCTCATCATGGGAGACAGCGATGGCGATGAAGATGGCGGTGGAGTCGATGGAGATGGCTCCGGGGGCAATTCCCCGTCCCGGCAGGGTGCCGGAACAGAGACTTCTGTCCCCCGAATTGGAGTTTCGCGATGGCGGCGGCTCTGGAAGGTTTTCTGGAGTTTCGTCAATCGGTCTCGAAGATTTAGGTCACGAGGAGTCTTATAGGCGAAGAGGCGGAGTCGGAGGGCCCACGGGGGACCCACACACTAGGGGGCGCCCCCCTTGGCCACGCCGCCCTGTGGGGTGGGTCCCCCTGGCTCCCCTCTGGCCCCTCTTCGGTGCTCTGGAAGCTTCCGGGAAAAATAAGATGTTGGGCGTTGATTTTGTCCGATTCCGAGAATATTTCCTTTGTAGGATTTCTGAAACCAAAAACAGCAGAAAACAACAACTGGCTCTTCGGCATCTCGTCAATAGGTTAGTTCCAGAAAATGCATAAAAACATTACAAAGTGCGAGCAAAACATGTAGGTATTGTCATAAAACAAGCATGGAACATCAGAAATTATAGATACGTTGGAGACGTATCACACCACCTGCGCCGATCCAAGCTCCAGGTAGCCAGCACGTTGACGACGATGGCATCACCGCATCTAAAGCCGCGGATCGATGAAGAACACCACCAGGAGGGGTTGGAAACCTATATGCAGAGGAGAGGCGATCCAGAGAGGGAGACGTCGCGCGTCAGATCGACGCGGATAGAGTTGTAGACCGTCGCAAGGGGACGCAAATGCGACCAACTAAGAGGCCAGGGGTGGCCGGAGTTGGCCGGAGCATGGCGGCGACTGCGGCGGCCACTCGATCGCCAGAGAGTTGCGAGAGAGAGTTAGGGTTAGGGTTCGTGTGAAAGAGAGGGATGGAATGAACCGACTCGGTCGGTTTGGGCCGTCCCAGTCTGGTTCAACCACTGGTGGGCTGACCAGTGGGGCTAGGGGTAGTTTAGTCATGTCACATTTGGAATTAAAACTTTTCACTTTAAAAATTGTAAATAAATCCAGAATAACTCCAAAAATTCAAGAAAATATGAATAATTCATTAAAATTATTCCTAAACCAAAATAAAATAAACAACACAAATTTAAATTCTAGAAATTTAAAATGAATTCCAACTTGGAATTTAAGATTTGAAAATTTCCTTGGATATAAAAATCAAGGAAAATTCCAAATAACATTAAATATTTGTTAAATCAAATATTTTCAAAAAGGGGAATTCTAATATTCCAAATCTTTTCCTTTTGAGGAAAATCCTCATCAAAATAATATTAAAGTGTGATAAACTATTATTTAAGGGATTAATACTCCAATAAAGCTTTAATCACACAAATCTTAAGAAATACTCCGGTGAAAGGGATTCAACCAAAAATAAATTCAACATGCATACATCATTTGAATTTTATAACATTGTCCTTATCGGACAATGATGCTTCTTTTCAGAACCTGAGGTCTAGGTTCCATCCAAACCCTCGAACTGCACTATCTCGCAGTCTCCAGGCAAGTTCACTCTTGCTCATGCCATATTGATTATGTTCTATAAATTTACTCGCAACGCAATATACTTATCACTCTTGCATTGAAAATAAAATGTTACTTTTCCAATTATGAATATGACTATGTGGTGGGCAATGGAACCATGGTATGTGATGACCCACAAGTATAGGGGATCGCGATAGTCTTCGAGGGAAGTAAAACCCAAATTTATTGATTCGACACAAGGGGAGGTAAAGAATACTTATAAGCCTTAACAACTGAGTTGTCAATTCAGCTGCACCTGGAAAAGCACTAGTAACAGGGGTGATGTAAAAGTAGCAGTAATATGAGAGCAGTAGTAACAGTAACACAGCAGCAGTAATAGCAATATGAGAGCAATGGCACCAGAAAATAGTTGATACTACTTCCAATGACATGTAGAACAAGTATATGATGATGAGAGATGGACCGGGGTTCCCAGCGATCTACACTAGTGGCAACTCTCCAATAACAAGTAACAAGTGTTGGGTGAACAAATTACAGTTGGGCAATTGATAGGATTCAAAGCATTAAGACAGAACATCCAGATTATTAATTATGTAGGCATGTTTTCCGTATATAGTCGTACGTGCTCGCAATGAGAAACTTGCACAACATCTTTTGTCCTACCAGCCGGTGGCAGCCGGGCCTCAAGGGAAACTACTGGATATTAAGGTACTCCTTTTAATAGAGTACCGGAGCAAAGCATTAACACTCCGTGAAAACATGTGTCCCTCACATCACCGCCATCCCCTCCGGTTGTCCTGATTTCTGTCACTTCGGGGCCTTTGGTTTCGGACAGTGACATGTGCATACAACTTGTAGATACAATCTAAGCAATAAGTATAGAGCTCAAATCTAAGATCATGCCACTCGGGCCCTAGTGACAAGCATTAAGCATAACAAGATTGCAGCAACAATAACTTCACAAACTTTATAGATAGACTAATCATAATGTATCATCCATCGGATCCCAACAAACACAACACCGATTACATCAGATGGATCTCAATCATGTAAGGCAGCTCATGAGATCATTGTATTGAAGTACATGGAGGAGAGTATACCAACTAGCTACTGCTAGAACCCGTAGTCCATGGGGGAACTACTCACGGAGCATGATGGAGGCGGTGGCGTCGATGGAGATGGCTTCCGGGGGCACTTCCCCGTCCCAGCAGGGTGCCGGAACAGAGAGTTCTGTCCCCCGAATTGGAGTTTCGCGATGGCGGCGGCGCCCCTGGAGTCTTTCTGGAGTTTCGTCAATTGGTACGGTGTTTTTAGGTCGAAAGGGATTTTATAGGCGAAGAGGCGGCGCAGGGGGGCACCTGGGGGCGCCTCACCCTAGGCCGGCGCGGCCAGGGTCTGGCCCGCGCCGCCTTGTGGTGTGGTGGCCCCCTGGCCCCTCTCCGACTCTTCTTCGGTGTTCTGGAGCCTTCCGGGAAAAATAGGAGGTTTGGCGTTGATTTCGTCCAATTCCGAGAATATTGCCCGAACAGCCTTTCTGGAACCAAAAACAGCAGAAAATAGGAACTGGCACTGTGGCATCTCGTTAATAGGTTAGTTCCGGAAAATGCATGAAATCATCATAAAGTGCAAGCAAAACATGTAAGTATTGTCATAAAACAAGCATGGAACGGCAGAAATTATGGATACGTCGGGGACGTATCAGCATCCCCAAGCTTAGTTCCTGCTCGTCCCGAGCAGGTAAACGATAAAAAGAATAATTTCTGTAGTGACATGCTACTTACATAACCTTGATCATACTATTACAAAGCATATGAAATGAATGAAGTGACTCAAGGCAATGATCTATAGTTGCTAACAAGTAGATAACATATAGCAAAACTTTTCATAAAGAGTACTTTCAAGACAAGCATCAAAAGTCTTGCACAAGAGTTAACTCATAAAGCAATAAGTTCTAAGTAAAGGCATCGAAGCAACACAAAGGAAGATATAAGTTTCAGCGGTTACTTTCAACTTTCAACATGCATATCTCATGGATAATTGTCAACATAAAGTAATATGATGAATGCAAATAAGCAAGTATGTAAGAATCAATGCACAGTTGACACAAGTGTTTGCTTCTAAGATGGAAGGAAGTAGGTAAACTGACTCAACATAAAGTAAAAGAATGGCCCTTCGCAGAGGGAAGCATCGATTGCTATATTTGTGCTAGAGCTTTGGTTTTGAAAACATATAGAGAGCATAAAAAGTAAAGTTTTGAGAGGTGTTTGTTGTTGTCAACGAATGGTAGTGGGCACTCTAACCCCCTTGCCAGACAAACCTTCAAAGAGCGGCTCCCATTTTATTTTATTTTTGGGTGGCACTCCTTCCAACCTTTCTTTCACAAACCATGGCTAACCGAATCCTCGGGTGCCTGCCAACAATCTCATACCATGAAGGAGTGCCTTTTTATTTTAGTTTTATTATGATGACACTCCTCCCAACCTTTGCTTACGCAAGCCATGGCTAACCGAATCCTTCGGGTGCCGTCCAACAATCACATACCATGGAGGAGTGTCTATTTTTGTTAATTAATTTGGGACTGGGAATCCCATTGCCAGCTCTTTTTGCAAAATTATTGGATAAGCGGATGAAGCCACTAGTCCATTGGTGAAAGTTGCCCAACAAGATTGAAAGATAAACACCGCATACTTCCTCATGAGCTATAAAACATTGACACAAATCAGAGGTGATAAATTTTGAATTTTTTAAAGGTAGCACTCAAGCAATTTACTTTGGAATGGCAGGAAATACCACATAGTAGGTAGGTATGGTGGACACAATTGGCATAGTGGTCGGCTCAAGGATTTTGGATGCATGAGAAGTATTTCCTCTCAGTACAAGGCTTAGGCTAGCAAGGTTATTTGAAGCAAACACAAGTATGAACCGGTACAGCAAAACTTACATAAGAACATATTGCAAGCATTATAATACTCTACACTGTCTTCCTTGTTGCTCAAACACTTTTACCAGAAAATATCTAGACCTTAAGAGAGATCAATTATGCAAACCAATTTTAACAAGCTTTACGGTAGTTCTCCACTAATAGGTTTAAACTACATGAAAAAAAACTTAATCATGATCCATTTGAGAGCTCAAAACAATTGCCAAGTGTCAAATTATCCAAGACATATGAGGCATTTTCTTTTTCCAACCAAATAACCATAAGTATTGTAGCTTCCAACTTTTATCATTGAACATTAGAAGTAAAACGAAGAACAAGTGTTCATATGAAAAAGCGGAGCGTGTCTCTCTCCCAATCAAGGATTGCTAGGATCCGATCTTATTCAAACAAAAACAAAAATAAAAGCACACAGACGCTCCAAGTAAAACACATATGATGTGACCGAATAAAAATATAGTTTCAGGGGAGGAACCTGATAAGTTGATGAAGAAGGGGATGCCTTGGGCATCCCCAAGCTTAGACGCTTGAGTCTTCTTGAAATATGCAGGGATGAACCACGGGGGCATCCCCAAGCTTAGACTTTTCACTCTTCTTGATCATATATCATCCTCCTCTCTTGACCCTTGAAAACTTCCTTCACATCAAACTTCTCATAAACTTCATTAGAGGGGTTAGTACTCAAAAAATTTGAATTCACCTTGGTCCTGTAGTAGCACATTGCAAGAACTCAATAAAATATTAGCTACAGCCCTCTACGTCTAGAAAAGCTCGCTTAAAGTCCACAAGAGACAATGCAAAAAACAGAGACAGAATCTGCCAAAACAGAACAGCCAGTAAAGACGAATTTTAAATAAATACTTCCGTTGCTCAAATCAGAAAACTCAAAACTAATGAAAGTTGCGTACATATCTGAGGAACACGCATGTAAATTGGCATATTCTTCTGAGTTACCTACAGAGAAAACAGCCCAGATTCGTGACAGATAGAAATCTGTTTCTGCGCAGAAATCCAAATCTAGTATCAACCTTCGATTAGAGGCTTCACTTGGCACAACAAAACACAAAACTAAGATAAGGAGATGTTGCTACAGTAGTAAACAACTTACAAGACACAAATATAAAATAAAGTACTGTAGCAAAATAACACATGGGTTATCTCCCAAGAAGTTGCTTTCTTTATAGCCATTAAGATGGGCTCAGCAGTTTTAATGATGCACTCGCAAGAAATAGTATTTGAAGCAAAAGAGAGCATCAAGAGGCAAATCCAAAACACATTTAAGTCTAACATGCTTCCTATGCAAAGGAATCTTGTACACAAATAAATTCATGAAGAACAAAGTGACAAGCATAAAAAGATAGAACAAGTGTAACTTCAACAATTTCAGCATATAGAGAGGTGTATTAGTACCATGAAAATTTCTACTACCATATTTTCCTCTCTCATAATAATTTTCAGTAGCTTCATGAACAAACTCAACAATATAACTATCACATGCAGCATGCTTCTCATGATTTCCAAACACATAATTTTTATCAAGTTCAAGAATAGTGGAATAAAAACTTTCAAACTTACTTTTATTAATAATATAACAAGGTAGTTGATCAATCTCAAGAGATATGGGACTCATAGAATAAGTCAAGGACTCTCCAATCCCATTTTCATTAGTAGTACAATTAATAGTATCAAGTAACATAGGACCACCATCTAGAGCTTTATCATAAACATTTGCTAAGCAAAATTCTTTAGTACCATGCATTTCGACATCAGGCACAAACAAAGCATTATCATAAGATTTATCAAAGTAGCATGGATTATCATAAATAATAGTAGCATAATTATTCTCACAAGTTTTACTCATAGGGAATATTTCAAGAGAATCCACAGGAACATAACATTCAACCTCTTTCGGTAAGCATGGAGGACAATCAAATAGTGTAAGAGATAAAGAGTTACTCTCATTAGAAGGTTGGCATGGGTAGCTAATCCATTCTTCCTCCTTTTGTTCGTCGCTCTCCTCTTCTTTTTCATCCAATGAGCTTTCAGGTTCATCAATTTCTTCTTCCACCGGTTCCTGCAAATTGTGAGCGCATTCTTGTGCATTAATGTGTCTCTCTTTATAATCAAGGATATAAGGATTCCTACTGTAGCATTCTATGCAAGAATTAAGGATAGTAGAGACATAATCTTTAAGGTCCTTACAAATAGCACAAGTTTCATAATTCTCAACCATGAAGGATTCTATCTCGGAGGCTCCCATAAATAAGACAAATTGTTCTACCTCTTCGAACCCATAATGAATATAGCAATTCCGATTATAGTTCGTAATTAAAAATTCCTCACTAAAGCCACATTGAAATTTAAGATGTTTAGTATCCTGTTGAGAGCAACAGTTTATATCATGGCGTCTAAGCAAGATTCTAGCCATTGTATTCAATTTTTCTATCATAGCACTCATTATGTTACCAGTTCTTGATTCTCTATAATTATTATAACATTCTATAAGCTCCAAGTAGGTTGTTGGTTCTCCCATAACAGCAGTTTTTAATTTTTCGGTTTTTCAAATTTTTATGGATTTTTGGGTATATGAGGAAAATAAAACAAGACAAAAATAAACTAGACAAAAATAAACTAAGCAAAATAGTACTAGACAGAAATAAACTAAGCACAAATAAACTAGACAAAAGTAAACTAAGCAAAATAAAATAAATCAAAATAAAAACAGAGAGAGAGGTAGAGTGTACTCCCCAGGTGAACTTATGAGTAGAGCTATGCCTCCCCGGCAACGGCGCCAGAAAACAGTCTTGATGACCCACAAGTATAGGGCCGGGATCGCGATAGTCTTCGAGGGAAGTAAAACCCAAATTTATTGATTCGACACAAGGGGAGGTAAAGAATACTTATAAGCCTTAACAACTGAGTTGTCAATTCAGCTGCACCTGGAAAAGCACTAGTAACAGGGGTGATGTAAAAGTAGCAGTAATATGAGAGCAGTAGTAACAGTAACACAACAGCAGTAATAGCAATATGAGAGCAATGGCACCAGAAAATAGTTGATTCTACTTCCAATGACATGTAGAACAAGTATATGATGATGAGAGATGGACCGGGGTTCCCAGCGATCTACACTAGTGGCAACTCTCCAATAACAAGTAACAAGTGTTGGGTGAACAAATTACAGTTGGGCAATTGATAGGATTCAAAGCATTAAGACAGAACATCCAGATTATTAATTATGTAGGCATGTTTTCCGTATATAGTCGTACGTGCTCGCAATGAGAAACTTGCACAACATCTTTTGTCCTACCAGCCGGTGGCAGCCGGGCCTCAAGGGAAACTACTGGATATTAAGGTACTCCTTTTAATAGAGTACCGGAGCAAAGCATTAACACTCCGTGAAAACATGTGTCCCTCACATCACCGCCATCCCCTCCGGTTGTCCCGATTTCTGTCACTTCGGGGCCTTTGGTTCCGGACAGTGACATGTGCATACAACTTGTAGATACAATCTAAGCAATAAGTATAGAGCTCAAATCTAAGATCATGCCACTCGGGCCCTAGTGACAAGCATTAAGCATAACAAGATTGCAGCAACAATAACTTCACAAACTTTATAGATAGAATAATCATAATGTATCATCCATCGGATCCCAACAAACACAACACCGATTACATCAGATGGATCTCAATCATGTAAGGCACCTCATGAGATCATTGTATTGAAGTACATGGAGGAAAGTATACCAGCTAGCTACTGCTAGAACCCGTAGTCCATGGGGGAACTACTCACGGAGCATGATGGAGGCGGTGGCGTCGATGGAGATGGCTTCCGGGGGCACTTCCCCGTCCTAGCAGGGTGCCGGAACAGAGAGTTCTGTCCCCCGAATTGGAGTTTCGCGATGGCGGCGGCGCCCCTGGAGTCTTTCTGGAGTTTCGTCAATTGGTACGGTGTTTTTAGGTCGAAAGGGATTTTATAGGCGAAGAGGCGGCGCAGGGGGGCACCTGGGGGCGCCTCACCCTAGGCCGGCGCGGCCAGGGTCTGGCCCGCGCCTCCTTGTGGTGTGGTGGTGTTATCACCAGAATTTGACCAAATCGGAGGTGGGCCACGATCAAGATAAGCTTGAAGGTTATATATGGAGAAAATACGAAGATCGGCCTTATATGCAAAGTTGGGCTAGATTGCCCATTTATCTGTAATTTGTTAGATCGTATCTTAGATCAAAAGTTAGAGTTTGTATCGTGCACGGTGGGATATTCCCACGTTAGAAAGTCCGCTGGACTATAAATATGTATCTAGGGTTTATGGAATAAACAACAACACAACGTTCACCCCAAAACAAACCAATCTCGGCGCACCGCCAACTCCTTCGTCTCGAGGGTTTCAATCAGGTAAGCGACATGCTGCCTAGATCGCATCTTGCGATCTAGGCAGCACAAGCCCCACGTTGTTCATGCGTTGCGCGTACTGAAGCGTCTTTGATGGCGCGCAACGTAGTTATCATAGATGTGTTAGGGTTAGCATAGCTCTTCGTATAAACATGCTTACGTAGTGCAACCCTTGCATGTCTAGCCGCCCTCACGCCTATCTCAGGCGTGGGGGCGGCACCCTGCTTGTTCATCATCTAGTAGATCTGATCCGTTACGATTGCTCCTTGTTATGCAAGGATTAGTTTAATATCTGCAATAGTTAGGCCTTACAAAGGGGGGAGGATCCAGTGGCACGTAGGGTGGCGTTCGCAAGTCCTAAACAGGATGTTCCGCGGATCAACATCATTGTTGGTTCTTTGGCCTTGTTTAGGATCGGCTTATGAGCACCGTGCGTGGCCGCGAGGCCCAACCTGGAGTAGGATGATCCGATTATGCGGTGAAAACCCTAAATCGTCGTAGATCTCATTAGCTTCATCTTGATCAAGCAGGATCACCAAGTATTCGTGCACCCCGTACGGATCATGGGTGGATCGGCTCTTTGAGCCGATTCACAGGATAACCTGAGAGCCGATCGAGGCTCGTATTTAATGTTTACGTGTATGCCATGCAGGAACATAAGCGAGGCATCCCCATCACCTTCCTGACCAGGTATAGGTCAGGTGGCACGCCCTTGCACTTCGCATCGCCGCGTGTGACCAGAAGAGCATTGCGGGCCGTCGCTCGGAGGGGTCTCAGCCAGCCGCAGCTCTAGGCTCTTCCCGGCTCTACCGTGTTGACAGGCCGCTGCCCGCCGGTGGGTTTTGGCGATCAACACATTCTGGCACGCCCGGTGGGACATCGAGCAAAGGAAAAGCCGATGACGAAACGTCGGCCGGTACGAACGCGGTGCTCGTCCTCCTGACGGAGCCTAGTGCTCCAGCAATACACGAGGGATATTACGAGACCTTCATGGAGCGCTTCGATCCAGCGAGTCAGCCAAGATTATTCTCACTACACGGTCTGTTTGGTTTCAATGATCTAACGATCGGCGGCCACGTCGGCTACACGAATCCCAACGGAGCCGATGTACGAGTACGGCGCATTGACATAATACAAAGCCGATATCTGCAGTCACCTGTCAGATTCGGCTCGGGGGAGGTGCATATGGTTATCAAACAGACGCATGGGCGAGAAAATGTCGGGAGCCGATGGAAAATCGGCCAGTAAAAAAAAAATTGTAGCAAGTACAGAAAGATCCAGTCCAATGAAACATCATTTGTCTCTGAAGGCCCTACTGAAGAAACACACCGAGGGCGAGAATGGCGTCGACACGGACGCGATCCGCCTCAGCAATCTCGGCCTTGTCATCCTCGTCCTTACCCGTCACCAGCTGATTGCTCAGGGTGCGGATTTCAGCCAGATCGGTCTTCAGACCGGCCGTGAGGCCTTTTGCTTCGTCTTGAGAACGGGCAACAAGGGCTTCCTTGTCCTGGATGAGCTGTTTGGTCACCCTTACCCTCTCTTCAAGATCCTCCAGCTCCTTGCGCAGGGTCTCGAGTTCAGCACGAGTAGCAGAGGTATCCGTCTTGGCGTCCAGGGCAGCCTTCTTCTCATTGAGCCGTCGACATTTTTCGGCAATATCGGCCCTCAGCGGAAGTTGGGAGTGGCGAAGAGCAATCCTTTGGCGAGCCGATTGCACCCTTGACTTAAAGACCGGCAGGGTAACAGCGGGCCAGAGCTTCACTTGCAGGGTCATGGGGAGATGAAGCTGGATATCCTCGAGAATGCCTTTGGCCTCCGCGGAATCTTCAATCAAAGTCTCAGTTGGGGCAGAAAGCAAATCTTTGAGGCGCTGGAGTGGACCACGGACTGTACTGGGGATCGGCTCCCCACCTGCCTTGGAAGAAGTTGGTTCGATGGATTCTGGATCGAACGAAAGCAAGCTCGAAAGATCATAATCCTGGCAGGGCAAACAAAGTGAGTTTAGCAGGCAATGGTGGAATTGATGGAGCCAAGGAAGAAAGACATACCTCTCCCAAGGAAGGGGGGTCAGCCGATGCAGTAACGATCGGCTCTTCGGTGGACTGAGATGGGTTAACCATTTGGGCAGCCGCCACCGCTGAGGTGGCCAGGTCCAGAGTGTCGAGCGGTATCTGTATCTCCTCAACGTCTCCGCTAGAAGTTTTTTCGGCCTGCAAGGGGAGGCGATTAGCCGATCTATATGTAACGACCGGGAAACGTGAAGTATGATCGAGAAGATGATTACATTTGAGACCTCCTGGCTGGATGAAGAGGTTCGTGGGTTCTTGTGAGCCCTTTTAACACAGCGACGCTTCGTGCGTGACCCCGATCTGGTCGGGGCTTGGGGGGCAGGAGGTTCAGGGATCGACCTTTTCTTGGAAGCCGGCGCTGGTGAAGCCGTCTGGCTCTGGGTGGTGGACCTCTCGGAATTACCCGAGCTTGAGTTCCCCTGACTGGTTTTTTCGGCCTCGCTGGAGGTTTCTTCGGTGGAGGCCTGTAGGAAAGAATACAAGCAGGTTGAGGACAAATTTTCAGAGGTGGACAAATGCCTACAGGGTCTGAATCAACTTACATGCAAGCTTTCTTGAGCCGGAGCTTTACGCTTCAGGGTTTTCCTGGCGGCCACCTTCCTCACTGCCGTCCTCGCCTGAGTCGAGACTCGGGGGGCAACCGGCCCCGAAGATGCTTTACTCTTAGCAGCCGATTTCGGGGAAATCGGCTGACTCTGCATTATGACTTTCTTCAGGGGTGGTGAGCTCTGGCAGAAGAGGACCACTGGTGCCGGAGGAAGGAATACGAAAGGGGAACCGTCGGTTTGTGTGGGAGCCGGACCATCTTGTTGCTGCCAGGAGAATGAATCAAGTCACAGGTGATCGCTATGTGCGGTTACAAGAGATGCTTAAGTAATGGTACCTGGTCTGCAGGGATGTCATATTCGGCGTCAAGCTCTCTCAGCAGCGGTCCTAGAGCCTTCCTGAAGACGTGGGTCTTCCACATAGACCACCAAGTCTCAAAACCATCGGTGGTAAAGGAGAAATGGAGGTCGTGAGGGATTGGGATGGCCAAAGCATCAAAGAAGGTATAACACCTTTGGGCAGTAATGATGTCAGGCAGGTCCGCTCTACTTGCTGTCAGATGGTGTAAGAAGAAGTGTGGAGGCACCTGTCCGAGTCCAAGCTGTCGGGCTGCCACTACCGGTTGATAGCACTCGTAACCGGGCTTTGTGATCCGGTTCGAGGTACTCATGCCAACAGGGAGGAAGCAAGGGCGAATCATGATGGAGTACAAATGCTGTGTGCCGGCGTCACCGGCAAGGTCGTCCAATCGGAAAGAAACGGGGTTTTCAAAGTTTGCCGATTCAGTATAAGGATCAAACAGAGGGTCGTCCAGACCTTGGAAGAAAATCTTGAACCACCCTGCTGCTTCCTTGGGGATCAGCCTGCTGCCCGGGAGACCATATAGGGCTTGGCCGTAGCTGGTGCATCGGATTTCCTTTCCATTCACATCCGGAAAGGTGCAGGTGGTCAGTGGTGGGAAGTCTGGTATTTGGTTTTGGAAGTATAGTTGTGCCCACAACTGAATGAACCACCAGGGGCCGCCAGTTTTGACTGTCTTTCGATGGAACAGTTTGACAGACATCAGTTGAAGGGATCGATAAATCTCTCCAAGGAATAGTTTGCCTAGGCCGAGTTGGGTGCCTTTAGCAAGTTCATAAGCCAGGGAGAGGTAATTCTTGGTAGGAGCAAGTGATGGGCCACAGAATATGAAGTGCTCCAGCCAGAAATTCAGAAAGGCTGTGTGCTCCCTCTCTGTCACGGGGCCTTTGTTTTTCATGTAACGATTAAGGTAGGCACCCCAGCTGGTACACTCTTTTTTGGAGGAAAGGGTGAAAGGGACTTTTGGCAGTTTGAATGCAGAAGGGCTGGGGGATGCAATGTCCAGCCCCGTGATCATGGCCACATCCAGTAAGGTTGGTGTCATAGGGCCATGACCAAACACAAAGCAGTTCAGTGCATCAGACCAGAAGTAGCCGATGGTTTTCAAGATGTTCTCGTTCTTCTCAAGAGGAGATAATGATAATGACAGGGCATCGGCTATCCCTATGGTTTCCCAAGTGGCATAGTGGGATTTTGATACTCTGTTGTACCATGCCACCCAACCTTCAGGAGGATTAGGCCAGGCTCGTAGGCAGTCGGCCCAGGAAGTTAGATCTAGGTTTTGGCTCACAAAGGGGATTCTGTTAGCTTCGCACGAAATTAACAGGGCAGGACTCTCAGAAGAGCGAGGACCAAGGCACATCGAATTTGCAAGAGAAGGGTGTGGCAGAAGGATATCTGAAACCTAAATTAGTAGCGGAGCGAAACATTAATTCAGGTGTTTGCCATTAATCTCATGTCAAGTCGAACAGCGCGAGGGGGTTGAAGATTACCTTCAGTCCGGAGGCTGTGGTATCGGTGTTGGATGATTCCGCCATGGGATGTGTTGAAGGAGCCGGAGGCGGCGTGGCCAAGATCTGTATAGATGGTTGGAGCTGCTCAGGCGGCGATTTGGGGATCTGAGTTCACCTTTTCAGATGGAGGTCGCAGGTTACCGTTTGGAAGGGCGGCTAGGTCGACTTTCCTCGTATTTTTATAATAGAGACCGATGCAATGCCATCGGCTCTCTTTGGAGACTGCCTGACTTTGACCATCGGCAAAACAATGGACTGGAGAATACTTCTTCATACAGAGGAGGGTTTGTTGCAATGAAGAGCCGATGGTTCAAAGAGGAACAGAAGAAGAGCCGATATGTTCGCATTTTGCTGGTGCTATGTCCCTAGTCTTCGCTGCCTTCGTCGTTGGCATCATAGCTGTCACCGGCGCTGTTTCCAGAGAGTGCCTCGCCACCGCTGCTCTAGCCCTCGACTGGAGTTTTCTTCCTCTGCGTCATCATCATCGTCCTCGCTAAATGCCCACTCGGACTCCAACGTTGGCTCGCTTGGGGGAATAGATTGGAAGGAAAGGTCAATAGCCAGATCAGAGGATGAAGAGGGTTGATCGATTGGCACGGTTGAATAATGGGGAGCTTGGCGGAAATTTAACGCCATTACAGTTTCCAAGGAAATGATGCAGAGCTATCGAGTTTTCCAGAATAGCTGACAAGGCATAATGATGACAGAGATGTCATGCACGATTCTGCTATATCATGACATGACCCGACGAAGGAAAGCGTAATGATTTTGGAAATGTTATTTCCAAAACCAGGGGGGCATGTGTTATCACCAGAATTTGACCAAATCGGAGGTGGGCCACGATCAAGATAAGCTTGAAGGTTATATATGGAGAAAATACGAAGATCGGCCTTATATGCAAAGTTGGGCTAGATTGCCCATTTATCTGTAATTTGTTAGATCGTATCTTAGATCAAAAGTTAGAGTTTGTATCGTGCACGGTGGGATATTCCCACGTTAGAAAGTCCGCTGGACTATAAATATGTATCTAGGGTTTATGGAATAAACAACAACACAACGTTCACCCCAAAACAAACCAATCTCGGCGCACCGCCAACTCCTTCGTCTCGAGGGTTTCAATCAGGTAAGCGACATGCTGCCTAGATCGCATCTTGCGATCTAGGCAGCACAAGCCCCACGTTGTTCATGCGTTGCGCATCAAGCGTCTTTGATGGCGCGCAACGTAGTTATCATAGATGTGTTAGGGTTAGCATAGCTCTTCGTATAAACATGCTTACGTAGTGCAACCCTTGCATGTCTAGCCGCCCTCACGCCTATCTCAGGCGTGGGGGCGGCACCCTGCTTGTTCATCATCTAGTAGATCTGATCCGTTACGATTGCTCCTTGTTATGCAAGGATTAGTTTAATATCTGCAATAGTTAGGCCTTACAAAGGGGGGGAGGATCCAGTGGCACGTAGGGTGGCGTTCGCAAGTCCTAAACAGGATGTTCCGCGGATCAACATCATTGTTGGTTCTTTGGCCTTGTTTAGGATCGGCTTATGAGCACCGTGCGTGGCCGCGAGGCCCAACCTGGAGTAGGATGATCCGATTATGCGGTGAAAACCCTAAATCGTCGTAGATCTCATTAGCTTCATCTTGATCAAGCAGGATCACCAAGTATTCGTGCACCCCGTACGGATCATGGGTGGATCGGCTCTTTGAGCCGATTCACAGGATAACCTCAGAGCCGATCGAGGCTCGTATTTAATGTTTACGTGTATGCCATGCAGGAACATAAGCGAGGCATCCCCATCACCTTCCTGACCAGGTATAGGTCAGGTGGCACGCCCTTGCACTTCGCATCGCCGCGTGTGACCAGAAGAGCATTGCGGGCCGTCGCTCGGAGGGGTCTCAGCCAGCCGCAGCTCTAGGCTCTTCCCGGCTCTACCGTGTTGACAGGCCGCTGCCCGCCGGTGGGTTTTGGCGATCAACAGGTGGCCCCCTGGCCCCTCTCCGACTCTTCTTCAGTGTTCTGGAGCCTTCCGGGAAAAATAGGAGGTTTGGCGTTGATTTCGTCCAATTCCGAGAATATTGCCCGAACAGCCTTTCTGGAACCAAAAACAGCAGAAAATAGGAACTGGCACTGTGGCATCTCGTTAATAGGTTAGTTCCGGAAAATGCATGAAATCATCATAAAGTGCAAGCAAAACATGTAAGTATTGTCATAAAACAAGCATGGAACGGCGGAAATTATGGATACGTCGGGGACGTATCAGTATGTGTTGATGGTGGTGGTTCCATTGCAAGGGTTTTACTCATCTAGGACTAATGACCAATGCCGTCTAGTAATTTAGTGCCGTAAATATTGCGTTAACCATAAGATCTATAATTGCTCTGGGGAAGTCAGGTTTATCTTTTTCCTTCTACATATCAACGGACTTGATAGATCTTGGATCTGTGTTGCGAGAACACATAGCGGTTGGGAAATCCTTTAGATCCCCATCCGTGTGGATGAAGGGCGCTCTACCGTCTATGATGGATTGTCCGTAGCACATCATGGGTAAAGCCGTATGATCGGGACATGTCTACCGGGGATGTGCGGATGGACAAAAAGGTGGGTATGCAGGGTCGCGGAGAAGGAAGTGATTGGCTTGGTTCTTATACTAGGCCGCACACCAAGGAAGTGTGGACAGGAAAGTACGCATGGCTGGCAACTAGGATAAGTTCTCTTATGGGAAATGTAAGCACCTCTGCAACGTGTATTGAATTGTGGTTGTCACTCCCTGTTCCGGGAAGGGCACTGTGAACGTGGCAGGAAAGGAACTCCGTGAAGTTCTAGTCAACCTGTGAAGACTCGCGGCATAGTTTTCAAAATAAAATAAACCTTTTGAAGAAATGTTTGCGAAACATGCATTGACCTGAGATTTTCTGATCAATGGTCGTATCTAGTGCATCAAACACCTTTTCTTTTGAACTTGTTGAATACCTCTGTACTCACTTTCTTTCGACACTCTTGCTAGACTGCGACGCTGATACGTCTCCAACGTATCTATAATTTCTTATGTTCCATGCTAGTTTTATGACAATACCTACATGTTTTATTCACACTTTATAATGTTTTTATGAATTTTCTGGGACTGACCTATTAACAAGATGCCACAGTGCCAGTTCCCGTTTTCTGATGTTTTTGATTTCAGAAAAGTTGGTTTACAAATATTCTCGGAATTGGACGAAACAAAAGCCCACGGCCCTATTTTCCACGAAGTCTTCCAGAAGACCAAAGAAGAGTCGAGGAAGGCCAGCAGGGGGCCCACCCCATAGGGAGGCGCGGCAGTGGGGGCCCCCACACCAAGATGTGGGGAGGGAGCCCCCTGGCTCCCCCGACACTGCCCCTTCGCCTATTTATTCCTTCGTCTCCGAAAACCCTAGTACGGAGAGCCAAAATACCAGAACAATTCCAGAGACGCCTCCGCCGTCAACCCTAACTCGGGGGGTTCAGAAGATCTCCTCCGGCACCCTGCCGGAGAGGGGAATCATCACCGGAGGGCTCTACATCACCATGCCCGCCTCCGGACTGATGCGTGAGTAGTTCATCCTTGGACTACGGGTCCATAGCAGTAGCTAGATGGTTGTCGTCTCCTATTATGCCATCATGTTTAGATCTTGTGAGCTACCTATCATGATCAAGATCATCTATTTTTAATGCTACATGTTGTGTTTGTTGGGATCCGATGAATATGGAATACTATGTCAAGTTGATTATTGATCTATCATATATGTGTTGTTTATGATCTTGCATGCTCTCCGTTGCTAGTAGAGGCTCTGTCCAAGTTGATACTTGTAACTCCAAGAGGGGGTATTTATGCTAGATAGTGGGTTCATGCCTCCATTGAATCTGGGACAGTGACAGAAAGTTCTAAGGTTGTGGATGTGTTGTTGCCACTAGGGATAAAACATCAATGCTTTGTCTAAGGATATTTGTATTGTTTACATTACGCAGAGTACTTAATGCAATTGTCTGTTGCTTGTAACTTAATACTGGAAGGGGTGCGGATGCTAACCCGAAGGTGGACTTTTTAGGCATAGATGCATGTTGGATGGCGGTCTATGTTCTTTGTCGTAATGCCCTAAGTAAATCTCATAGTAGTCATCATGATATGTATGTGCATTGTTATGTCCTCTCTATTTGTCAATTGCCCAACTGTAATTTGTTTACCCAACATGTTATTTATCTTATTGGAGAGACACCACTAGTGAACTGTGGACCCCGGTCCATTCTTTTACATATGAAATACAACCTACTGCAATCATTGTTCTCTTTTGTTTTATGCAAGCAAACATCATTTTCCACACCATACGTTTAATCCTTTGTTTTCAGCAAGCCGGTGAGATTGACAACCTCACTGTTAAGTTGGGGCAAAGTAGTTTGATTGTGTTGTGCAGGTTCCACGTTGGCACCGGAATCCCTGGTGTTGCACCGCACTACACTCCTTGACCAACAACCTTCACGTGATCTTCATCTCCTACTGGTTCGATAACCTTGGTTTCTTACTGAGGTAAAACTCGCTGTTGTACTCATCATACCTTCCTCTTGGGGTTACCAACGGACGTGTGCTTTACCGTCACAAGCAGCTACTTTTCTGGCGCCGTTGCCGGGGAGATCAAGACACGCTGCAAGGGGAGTCTCTCACACCCAATCTCTTTACTTTGTTTGTTGTCTTGCTTTATTTTATTTTCTGTCTTGTTTGCTTTCTTTATATCAAAAACACAAAAAAATTAGTTACTTGTTTACTTTTGTTATTTCGGTTTTTTACCTTGTTTATTTTTATTGCTAAAATGAGTAGTCCTGAAGTTGAAGTTCGTTCGTTTAAGCAACAAGGGGGATAAAGTTTTAAAGATGTTTGGTATAGAATTAGTGATGCTCATCATAGGTGCACTAAGAAACACTCCACTATTATCCTCCTTAGGAACTTTTATGTTGGTATCTCTAGCTGGAATAGGTATGTTCTTGATACTCTTGCAGGGGGTAATTTCCTAGGTACTCCTGCTTTAGAAGCTAGTTGCATTATTGAGAGTCTAGTTGGAATACCACCTGTTAATGAAGCTAAAATTGAAATCTCTCTTGAGGATGTCATGAAAAAGTTGGAGGCCATAGAGAAAAATCTTCCAAGTGTTGAGACTAAATTGGGAATATTACTTGGTAATACTGATAAACTTGATAAATCCCTAGGAGGAATTAATGAAAGAATTGCTGTCTTAGAAACTTGTGCTATCCATGATAATCAAACCCATAGGATTGGTGAACTTGAAGAAGCTATGGGAACCTTGGGTTCAACTTTTTCTTCTCTTAAGTTTAAGGAGAAAGCTTATGTGGGTAAGGAGCAAAAGTTCATCTATGCCCCTAAGATGCTTAAGCCAAAGAATCATTATGAGCTTAAAATTGATAAAACCCTTAGTACCACTATGGGAAATTTGGATAATGGGGCATCTAAGATACCTTTTGCGACAAGTTGTGTTTTTAAGGAAAATTATGATGTTGATGCTTCTTCTCTTGATGTTACTTGATTTTCACTTTCTGCGCCTAGCTGAAAGGCGTTAAAAAAAAGCGCTTATGGGAGACAACCCATTATTTTATTTCTGTAATTTTTGTTTTATATTTGAGTCAAGGTGCTTGTTACTACTGTAGCAATACCTTTTTATCTTTATTTTATTGCATTGTTGTGCCAAGTAAAGTCTTTGATAGAAAGTTGATACTAGATTTGGATTTCTGCGCAGAAACAGATTTTTAGCTGTGACTGTTTTGAGTTTTTATCTCTGTAGAAAAATCTAAAAATCCTGACAAAAATCATGAGTAATACTCAGATATGTACGTAACTTTCATTCAACTTGAGCTTTTCAATCTGAGCATGTTAAGTGCCTCGAAAAAATTCGACTTTACGGACCGTTCTGTTTTTGACAGATTCTGCCTTTTATTTCGCATTGCCTCTTTTACTGTGTTTGAGTGGGTTTCTTTGCTCCATTAAATTTCAGTAACCTTGGGTAATGTCCAGAAGTGTTGGGAATGATTGTGTCCTTGCTGAACATGTGAATTTTTGATTATGCACTAACCCTCTAATGAGATTGCTTTGAGTTTGGTGTGAAGGAAGTTTTCAAGGATCAAGAGAGGAGGATGATATAATATGATCAAGAAGAGTGAAAAGTCTAAGCTTGGGGATGCCCCCATTGTTCATCCCTGCATATTTCCAGAAGACTCAAGCGTCTAAGCTTGGGGATGCCCAAGGCATCCCCTTCTTCATCAAACTTATCAGGTCACCTCTAGTGAAACTATATTTTAATTCCGTCACATCTTATGTGCTTTATTTGGAGCGTCTGTGTGCTTTTATTCTTGTTTGTTATTTTAGTTTTCTGAATAAATCGGATCCTAACATGCTTGTGTGGGAGAGAGACATGCTCTGCTTTTTCATTTGATCAGGTCACCAAGTTTTATTTTTCATGTTCATGGCAAAAGCTGAAAGCCGCGGCACTTATTGCTATTTGGTTGGAAACAGAAAATGCTTCATGTGATAGTTGGTATAATGTCTTGAATAATTTGATACTTGGAAATTGTTTTGAGCTCTCAAGTAGATCATGTTTAAGCTCTTGCATCATGTAGTTTAAACCTATTAGTGGAGAACTACCGTAGAGCTTGTTGAAATTTGGTTTGCATGATTGGTCTCTCTAAGGTCTAGATATTTTCTGGTAAAAGTGTTTGAGCAACAAGGAAGACAGTGTAGAGTCTTATAATTCTTGCAATATGTTCTTATGTAAGTTTTGCTGTACCGGTTTATACTTGTGTTTGCTTCAAACAACCTTGCTAGCCAAAACCTTGTACTGAGAGGGAATGCTTCTCGTGCATCCAAAACCTTGAGCCAAAACCTATGCCATTTGTGTCCACCATAACTACCTACTATTTGGTATTTTTCTGCCATTCCAAGTAAATACTTCATGTGCTACCTTTAAACAATTCAAAACTTTATTACTACTTATTTGTGTCAATGTTTCATAGCTCATGAGGAAGTATGTGGTGTTTTATCTTTCAATCTTGTTGGGCAGACTTTCACCAATGGACTAGTGGCATATACATCCGCTTATCCAATAATTTTGCAAAAAGAGCTGGCAACGGGGTGCCCAGCCCCAATTAATTAACTTTCATTAATAATTCTCTTCACATGTTTTGCCCTGATTTATCAGTAAGCAAATTAATTTTGCAATAGACACTCCTCCATGGTATGTGAAATGTTGGAAGGCACCCGAGGATTCGGTTAGCCATGGCTTGTGAAAGCAAAAGGTTGGGAGGAGTGTCATCTATAAATAAAACTAAAATACATGTGTAAACAAAAGAGAAGATGGATGATCTACCTTGCTGGTAGAGATAACGTCCTTCATATGGGAGCCGCTCTTTGAAAGTCTGTTTGACAAGGGGGTTAGAGTGTGATACGCGTACAGCACGCGTCCGTTGGGAACCCCAAGAGGAAGGTGTGATACGTACAGCGACAAGTTTTCCCTCAGTAAGAAACCAAGGTTTTTTGAACCAGTAGGAGCCAAGAAGCACGTTGAAGGTTGATGGCAGCGAGATGTAGTGCGGCGCAACACCAGGGATTCCGGCGCCAACGTGGAACCTGCACAACACAACCAAAGTACTTTGCCCCAACGAAACAGTGAGGTTGTCAATCTCACCGGCTTGCTGTAACAAAGGATTAAATGTATAGTGTGGATGATGATTGTTTGCAGAAAACAGTAGAACAAGTATTGCAGTAGATTATATTCGATTAAAAGAATGGACCGGGGTCCACAGTTCACTAGAGGTGTCTCTCCCGTAAGATAAATAGCATGTTGGGTGAACAAATTACAGTTGGGCAATTGACAAATAAAGAGGGCATGACAATGCACATACATGATATGATGAGTATTGTGAGATTTAATTGGGCATTACGACAAAGTACATAGACCGCTATCCAGCATGCATCTATGCCTAAAAAGTCCACCTTCAGGTTATCATCCGAACCCCTTCCAGTATTAAGTTGCAAACAACAGACAATTGCATTAAGTATGGTGCGTAATGTAATCAACAACTACATCCTCGGACATAGCATCGATGTTTTATCCCTAGTGGCAACAGCACATCCACAACCTTAGAACTTTCTGTCACTGTCCCAGATTTAATGGAGGCATGAACCCACTATCGAGCATAAATACTCCCTCTTGGAGTTAAGAGTAAAAAACTTGGCCAGAGCCTCTACTAATAACGGAGAGCATGCAAGATCATAAACAACACATAGGTAATAGATTGATAATCAACATAGCATAGTATTCTCTATCCATCGGATCCCAACAAACACAACATATAGCATTACAGATAGATGATCTTGATCATGTTAGGTAGCTCACAAGACCCGACAATGAAGCATAATTAGGAGAAGACGACCATCTAGCTACTGCTATGGACCCATAGTCCAGGGGTGAACTACTCACTCATCACTCCGGAGGCGACCATGGCGGTGAAGAGTCCTCCGGGAGATGATTCCCCTCTCCGGCAGGGTGCCGGAGGCGATCTCCTGAATCCCCCGAGATGGGATTGGCGGCGGCGGCGTCTCTGGAAGGTTTTCCGTATCGTGGCTCTCGGTACTGGGGGTTTCGCGATGAAGGATTTAAGTAGGCGGAGGAGATAGGTCAGGGGGCCTGACAGGGGGCCCACACACTAGGCCGGTGCGGCCAAGGCTTGGGCCACGCCGCCCTGCTGTGTCGCCAGCTCGTGGCCCCACTTCGTATCATCTTCGGTCTTCTGGAAGCTTCGTGTGAAAATAGGCCCCTGGGCGTTGATTTCGTCCAATTCCGAGAATATTTCCTTACTAGGATTTCTGAAACCAAAAACAGCAGAAAACAACAACTGGCTCTTCGGCATCTCGTTAATAGGTTAGTGCCGGAAAATGCATAAATATGACATAAAGTATGCATAAAACATGTAGATATCATCAATAATGTGGCATGGAACATAAGAAATTATCGATACGTCGGAGACGTATCAGCATCCCCAAGCTTAGTTTATGCTCGTCCCGAGCAGGTAAACGATAACAAAGATAATTTCTAGAGTGACATGCCATCATAACCTTGATCATACTATTGTAAGCATATGTAATGAATGCAGCGATCAAAACAATGGTAATGCAATGAGTAAACAAATGAATCATATAGTAAATACTTTTGATGAATAGTACTTCAAGACAAGCATCAATAAGTCTTGCATAAGAGTTAACTCATAAAGCAATAATTCAAAGTAAAGGTATTGAAGCAACACAAAGGAAGATTAAGTTTCAGCGGTTGCTTTCAACTTATAACATGTATATCTCATGGATAGTTGTCAATGTAAAGTAATATAACAAGTGCAATATGCAAGTATGTAGGAATCAATGCACAGTTCACACAAGTGTTTGCTTCTTGAGGTGGAGAGAAATAGGTGAACTGACTCAACAATAAAAGTAAAAGAAAGGCCCTTCGCAGAGGGAAGCATTGATTGCTATATTTGTGCTAGAGCTTTGGTTTTGAAAAAAAGAAACAATTTTGTCAACGGTAGTAATAAAGCATATGTGTTATGTAAATTATATCTTACAAGTTGCAAGCCTCATGCATAGTATACTAATAGTGCCCGCACCTTGTCCTAATTAGCTCGGATTACCTGGATTATCATCGCAATACATATGTTTTAACCAAGTGTCACAAAGGGGTACCTCTATGCCGCCTGTACAAAGGTCTAAGGAGAAAGCTCGCATTGGATTTCTTGCTTGTGATTATTCTCAACTTAGACATCCATACCGGGACAACATAGACAACAGATAATGGACTCCTCTTTTATACATAAGCATTCAACAATTATTAATTTTCTCATATGAGATTGAGGATATTTGTCCAAAACTGAAACTTCCACCATGGATCATGGCTTTAGTTAGCGGCCCAATGTTCTTCTCTAACAGTATGCATGCTCAAACCATTCAACTCATGGTAAATCTCCCTTACTTCAGACAAGACGGACATGCATAGCAACTCACATGATATTCAACAAAGAGTATTTGATGGCGTTGACATGGGCATACCCTTCGGGTACCCATTATTAGTATACCTGGCTTGGCCCAATATGGAGAAGGCCCAACAAGGCAACCCGAAGAAGTAGTCGACTAGGACTCTTGTAAAACCCTAGGCTGGTTGCATATATAAAGCTAGACAGGGCACCCGAAATCAGGAGGACAACATATAGACATAGAGATAGACAACATAGATCCGCCTACGGCGACACCATGTAAACATATTGTTATCATATAGTGGATTGCTAGCAGCACGTAGGGATCCTCCACCGAGGGGACCCGAAGCTGGGTACGTCGTGTGCCTAATCTCGACCCCGGAATCTCCATCGTCGCTCTTCCCGAAAACCCTAGTCTACAATACGTAGGCATTGCCGAGGTATTCCCTCGTCAATTGGCGCCGTCTGTGGGAATCGCGGCGACTGGATTTTGTTATTCGGGCGAGATCTCTTATCGTCTTCAATCAAGAGCTGGATGCATCGGATGCTATAGAGAAGTATTCACGCGGAAGCATATGCTGTGGCCCGCTAGATTTTTTCACGCATACGAGCCTGGAGGGATTCACCAGTACAACATAAGGCAGTGAGATTCTGGTCGAGAATCTGCTTCTCATCCAAAAGCCAAATCACGACGTGCACGAAGAAAGCTATTGGGAGTTTGGGACAGATTGTTTCAGCTGAAGACATATTGACCTGCGCACGTACGGAGACTTCGGCGGCTGATCATCTTATCACCCAAGGCAGGCGGACCTTGCTGATGAACAACCAATCAGTAATTCCTCGTCTGGCAACCCAGACATCGACACGGACAAGTATCTCGGCTGCGTGAACACATCTACTTCAATGGCACACATCGTGCGCAGGGAGCGGGCACACAGATTGGATCCGAAGAAAATTTACTTCAACAAGTTCGTCAGCGAAACAAAAAAATAGCGACTCGGCTGCTAGCCGAATAACATCCGACTTCGCCATCCAATACAAATCCAGGTGCTATATTTCCAATTATGCAAAAATTTGTTTGACCAAATATTTTTCGGCTCGTACTATTATTTGCGTACAGTTTTTTGCGCCGTAATATAACTACAGATCGGAACAAGTTTCGACGACTTCGCCGCGTACAGTCGCATGCTCGGAGGCTCGCCTGTCGTTAACCCAACAACGCGCACACACCTCGCCCTGGGGCTCGCCCACCGCGGACTCGACGATTCCCTCTTCCATGCCGACTACTTCCACCTTGTCGAATATTTTCGGCTAAACGACACACGGCTCCACTGCATCGGCTTCGTCCATTACATCGACTTCGTATGCCGGGTGACCTACTTCCACGTCGACTCCGTCGCACCCAGAAAAAAAGCTAAGTGTTCCTCTTCCGAGAGTTAATTATTATTTATTTTCATCATACCCGAATACTCGAGGGCTGCACCATTACATTATTGCAGCAAATTCACCCAAACACTAGGGGTTGCGCCATTACTTTGTTACCACAAATGCACTCGATTACTTGGTGAAATCCTTTTCTTCGCCTCTGGATATATCTACTTCGGCTAAGTGGATTTATTTTCGGCTCAATGGAATTATTTTCTTCGGATCAATGGATTCATCTTCTTCAGCTTCGGCTTATTGGATTCTTTTTCACCGGATTCATCTTATAAGATTCATCTATATGAATATTACTGGCTTACTCTTATACAACATTACCCGAGGCGTTTCGGGTCACTGGATTTATCATCGAGGATTATTACTGGATTTATTTTCTTCGGCGGATTCATCTTCTATATTATGGGATTCTTCGGTTCAATGGATTAATCTTCTATGAATATTACTGGATTTATTTTCTTCGGGTCAATGGATTCATCCTCTATGATATCGGCGGATTCATCTTCAATATATGCTTCATATTTATTGGCGCAATATTCAATATGGATTCATCTTAAATACTTCATTCATCTTCATGGACTCATATTATATCATTGACAATGGCTTCATCCTAAATGGCGTCACCTTATATAACACCGCGACTTCGTCAACTTCTTTCGACATCATGGCTAAATACTCAGGGGCTCGACCATGACTTCGCTTCGAGTAACAACTGTGACACGGCGTCTAAGCAACAATCATGACATCACCCCAGCAGTGCTCGGGGGCTTTGGCTATTTCTTCGTCAATAATATGGCGGCATTTACTTTCGTTATCTGGTGGTTTCTACTTCAGCTCAACTTCTTCTCGGTACTCGAAGACTTCATCGCATCAACTCCGTCGTGCCTAATAAGCTAAGTGTTCCTTTATTTTACACAAAGTTGATTATCGTTTACTTTCACCGCACCCGACACTCGGGGGCTGCACGGCATATATTTACTTTACATATCATCGAATCTGAGCATCTAACACCGCATGCGAAAAAGAGAGTCAAGGGAAAGATAGAAAAAATTTGTTTATTTGTGCAGGAGAAAGTAAAATTCAAAGTATATAAGAGAGAACCCGACGAAATTGTCTATAGGGAGAACTCAACGAAATTGTCTTCAAGAAAGAACAGGTCCCCGAAAAATTATCCTCAAGGAGGTCCCGAAGAATTATCTTCAAGGAGGTCCCGAAAAATTATCTTCAAGGAGGTCCCGAAGAATTATCTTCAAGGAGGTCCCGAAAATTTTTATTCAATGACAACCCGAAGAATTGTCTTCAAGAAAGAACAGGACCCGAAGAATTGTCCTCAACGAGGACCCGAAGAAATTTTCCTGAGGGAGGAACTCGACGAAATTATCATCAAGGAGAAACCCAAAAAAAAAAAAAAAAAAAAAAAGGATGGACAAATCTTTGGGTTCATTGACTCGTCATTTGTTCTGAGCAAGAGCATCGGCGATGTGCCTGACGACAATATAGAAGAACCCAATATATTCGGCTGTCTCATCACGCCCGAGAAAAATATAGAAGAACCCGCAAAATGGGTCATTACATTAGCCGAACAAGGCACTTGACAAAATATTCTCAGAGCGCCAAAGTCGCGAACAATCTCTGAATGCCGCAAAACTCTGCGAAGGTAAGACCCCAGATCCGTTCTGTGTGGCGTGGCATCGCCAAAGACTGCACTCTGCTACTTTTATCCGTATCAACAGATACGAAGAAAATCCTAACGGACGCGTTAGGTACCCGATAAACATGACTGGGACTCGACAGAATGGTAAGACCTTAAGCGGCACCTGTCGAAGTTTACACCAGTATCCCGAGATCATGTCCAGGGACGTGATCTTGAAGTAGGTTTTTGCGGATTGCCACTAGAGCAGTTAACTAGTACCTGATCCGTCAGATGAACTAGCCCCAACTACCATTATCCCTGTACAATATAGATATGGATGTCAAATACAAATAGCAACGGCCTGGAGTCGATAAAAAGAGGGTCTGCACCAAGTTATTTATCGAGTAGTACAACTTGAGCCTATGCCTAGGTGCAAGTACCTGCTCATAGGCTCGGGGGCTACTCTTATCGAGAGTATTGTTCACCCTCCCGATAAGAAAGAGGAAAAATTGTGGAGTCAATTACAAGCAAGTTGAGCCTACACCCAAGTGCAAACACTTGGCTGTAGCCTCGGGGGCTACTCCCATCGGGAGCGCTGGTCGCGCACCCGATAGAAAATAATTTCGACAGCATCTACGACAATCAAGGTTTGTAGACTCAACTCGATTCTACGACTCGAGTGGAGCCTACTCCCATCGGGAGCACATGGATTTCATCAAGTCTTCCAGAAATATAGTTAAGTTCTTCATTGAGTAGTACAACTTGAGTCTATGCCCAAGTGCAAGCACTTGCCCATAGACTCAGGGGCTACTCCCATCGGGAGCGCTACCGCGCACCCGATAATTTCAAGAATCGTCGACATCATCTACGCTACACATGATCTACGACATGAACCTTGCCTTGTATTTTCTTCGACTTCGGAGATGGTTATGCTTAGAGTTTCTACGCAAGTCTTCGACTTCCCTATAAACTCGGGGGCTACTGACATGGGCATACCCTTCGAGTACCCATTATTAGTATACCTGGCTCGGCCCAATATGGAGAAGGCCCAACAAGGCAACCCGAAGAAGTAGTCGACTAGGACTCTTGTAAAACCCTAGGCTGGTTGCATATATAAAGCTAGCCAGGGCACCCGAAATAAGGAGGACAACATATAGACATAGAGATAGACAACATAGATCCGCCTATGGCGACACCATGTAAACATATTGTTATCATATAGTGGATTGCTAGCAGCACGTAGGGATCCTCCACCGAGGGGACCCGAAGCTGGGTACGTCGTGTGCCTAATCTCGACCCCGGAATCTCCATCGTCGCTCTTCCCGAAAACCCTAGTCTACAATACGTAGGCATTGCCGAGGTATTCCCTCGTCAGGCGTCCCCAGGAACATGGTTATCGCACAACAAGCAACTTAATAAGAGATAAAGTGCATAAGTACATATTCAATACCACAATAGTTTCTTAGGCTATTTGTCCCATGAGCTATATATTGCAAAGGTAGAGGAATAGAAATTTTAAAGGTAGCACTCAAGCAATTTACTTTGGAATGGCGGAGAAATACCATGTAGTAGGTAAGTATGGTGGACACAAATGGCATAGTGGTTGGCTCAAGGATTTTGGATGCATGAGAAGTATTCCCTCTCGATACAAGGTTTAGGCTAGCAAGGTTTATTTGAAACAAACACAAGGATGAACCGGTGCAGCAAAACTCACATAAAAGACATATTGTAAACATTATAAGACTCTACACCGTCTTCCTTGTTGTTCAAACTCTTACTAGAAATTATCTAGACCTTAGAGAGACCAATTATGCAAACCAAATTTTAGCAAGCTCTATGTATTTCTTCATTAATAGGTGCAAAGTATATGATGCAAGAGCTTAAACATGAGCACAACAATTGCCAAGTATCACATTATCCAAGACATTATAGCAATTACTACATGTAGCATTTCCCGATTACAACCATATAACAATTTAACGAAGAAGATTCAACCTTCGCCATGAATACTATGAGTAAAGCCTAAGGACATATTTGTCCATATGCAACAGCGGAGCGTGTCTCTCTCCCACACAAATAATGCTAGGATCCATTTTATTCAAACAAAACAAAAACAAAAACAAACCGACGCTCCAAGCAAAGTGCATAGGATGTGATGGAATAAAAATATAGTTTCACTAGAGGAACCTGATAATGTTGTCGATGAAGAAGGGGATGCCTTGGGCATCCCCAAGCTTAGACACTTGAGTCTTCTTGATATATGCAGGGGTGAACCACCGGGGCATCCCCAAGCTTAGAGCTTTCACTCTCCTTGATCATATTGTATCATCTCCTCTCTTGATCCTTGAAAACTTCCTCCACACCAAACTCAAAACAACTCATTAGAGGGTTAGTGCACAATTAAAATTTACATGTTCAGAGGTGACACAATCATTCTTAACACTTCTGGACATTGCACAAAGCTACTGAAAGTTAATGGAATAGAAAAATCTATCAAGCATAGCAAAACAGGCAATGCGAAATAAAAGGCAGAATCTATCAAAACAGAACAGTTCGTAAAGACGAATTTTATTGAGGCACCATACTTGCTCAAATGAAAATGCTCAAATTGAATGAAAGTTGCGTACATATCTGAGGATCACTCACGTAAATTGGCATAATTTTCTGAGTTACCTACAGAGAATTAGGCCCAGATTCGTGACAGCAAAGAAATCTGTTTCTGCGCAGTAATCCAAATCTAGTATGAACCTTACTATCAACGACTTTACTTGGCACAACAATGCACAAAACTAAGATAAGGAGAGGTTGCTACAGTAGTAACAACTTCCAAGACTCAAATATAAAATAAAAGTACTGTAGTAAAGACATGGGTTGTCTCCCATAAGCGCTTTTCTTTAACGCCTTTCAGCTAGGCGCAGAAAGTGTGTATCAAGTATTATCAAGAGACGAAGCATCAACATCATAATTTGTTCTAATGATAGAATCAAAAGGTAACTTCATTCTCTTTCTAGGGAAGTGTTCCATACCTTTCTTGAGAGGAAATTGATATTTAATATTACCTTCCTTCATATCAATGATAGCACCAACAGTTCGAAGAAAAGGTCTTCCCAATATAATGGGACAAGATGCATTGCATTCAATATCCAAGACAACAAAATCAACGGGGACAAGGTTATTGTTAATGGTAATGCGAACATTATCAACTCTCCCCAAAGGTCTCTTTGTAGAGTTATCAGCAAGATTAACATCCAAATAACAATTTTTCAATGGTGGCAAGTCAAGCATATTATAGATCTTTCTAGGCATAACGGAAATACTTGCACCAAGATCACATAAAGCATTACAATCAAAGTCATTGACCTTCATCTTAATGATGGGCTCCCAACCATCCTCTAGCTTCCTAGGAATAGAAGTTTCGCGATTTAATTTCTCTTCTCTAGCTTTTATGAGAGCATTTGTAATATGTTTCGTGAAAGCCAAATTTATAGCACTAGCATTAGGACTCTTAGCAAGTTTTTGTAAGAACTTTATAACTTCAGAGATATGGCAATCATCAAAATCCAAACCATTATAATCTAAAGCAATGGGATCATTGTCCCTAATGTTGGAAAAAATTTGAGCAGTTTTATCACAGGCAGTTTCAGCAGTTTTAGCAGTTTCAGGCAGTTTTTCGCGCTTTGCATTAGAAGTGGAAACATTGCCAACACCAATTATTTTACCATTATTAGTAGGAGCTACAACAACATGTGGAGCATTAGCATTACTAGTGGTGGTAATAGTCCAAACTTTAGCTATATTATCTTCTTTTTCATTTTCTTCTTTCTCCCACCTAGCACGCAATTCGGCCATCAATCTTATATTCTCATTAATTCTAACTTGGATGGCATTTGCTGTAGTAACAATTTTATTATTATGATTTTCATTAGGCATAACTTTCGATTTCAAAAGATCAACATCAGCAGCAAGACTATCGACTTTAGAAGCAAGTATATCAATTTTCCCAAGCTTTTCTTCAACAGATTTGTTAAAAGCAGTTTGTGTACTAATAAATTCTTTAAGCATAGCTTCAAGTCCAGGGGGTGTATTCCTATTATTGTTGTAAGAATTCCCATAAGAATTACCATAGCCGTTGCCATTATTATAAGGATATGGCCTATAGTTGTTACTAGAATTGTTCCGATAAGCGTTGTTGTTAAAATTATTATTTTTAATGAAGTTTACATCAACATGTTCTTCTTGAGCAACCAATGAAGCTAACGGAACATTATCAGGATCAACATTTGTCCTACCATTCACAAGCATAGACATAATAGCATCAATCTTATCACTCAAGGAAGAGGTTTCTTCGACAGAATTTACCTTCTTACCTTGTGGAGCTCTTTCCGTGTGCCATTCAGAGTAATTAATCATCATATTATCAAGAAGCTTTGTTGCTTCGCCAAGAGTGATGGACATAAAGGTACCTCCAGCAGCTGAATCCAATAAGTTCCGCGAAGAAAAATTCAGTCCTGCATAAAAGGTTTGGATGATCATCCAAGTAGTCAGTCCATGGGTTGGGCAATTTTTAACCAAAGATTTCATTCTTTCCCAAGCTTGTGCAACATGCTCATTATCCAATTGTTTAAAATTCATTATGCTACTCCTCAAAGATATAATTTTAGCAGGGGGATAATATCTACCAATAAAAGCATCCTTGCATTTAGTCCATGAATCAATACTATTCTTAGGCAGAGATAGCAACCAATCTTTAGCTCTTCCTCTTAATGAGAAAGGGAACAATTTTAACTTTATAATGTCACCATCTACATCCTTATACTTTTGCATTTCACATAGTTCAACAAAATTATTAAGATGGGCAGCAGCATCATCAGAACTAACAGCAGAAAATTGCTCTCTCATAACAAGATTCAGTAAAGCAGGTTTAATTTCAAAGAATTCTGCTGTAGTAGCAGGTGGAGCAATAGGTGTGCATAAGAAATCATTATTATTTGTGGTTGTGAAGTCACACAACTTAGTATTTTCAGGAGTACCCATTTTAGCAATAGTAAATAAAGCAAACTAGATAAAGTAAATGCAAGTAACTAATTTTTTGTGTGTTTTTAATATGGCAAACAAGATAGCAAATAAAATAAAACTAGCAACTAATTTTTTTGTGTTTTGATTTAGTGCAGCAAACAAAGTACTAAATAAAATAAAGCAAGACAAAAACAAAGTAAAGAGATTGGAGGTGGAGACTCCCCTTGCAGCGTGTCTTGATCTCCCTGGCAACGGCGCCAGAAAAAGAGCTTGATACGCGTACATCACGCGTCCGTTGGGAACCCCAAGAGGAAGGTGTGATGCGTACAGCGGCAAGTTTTCCCTCAGTAAGAAACCAAGGTTTATCGAACCAGTAGGATCCAAGAAGCACGTTGAAGGTTGATGGCGGCAAGATGTAGTGCGGCGCAACAGCGGGGATTCCGGCGCCAACGTGGAACCTGCACAACACAACCAAAGTACTTTACCCCAACGAAACAGTGAGGTTGTCAATCTCACCGGCTTGCTGTAACAAAGGATTAGATGTATAGTGTGGATGATGATTGTTTGCAGAAAACAGTAGAACATGTATTGCAGTAGATTGTATTCGATTAAAAGAATGGACAGGGGTCCACAGTTCACTAGAGGTTTCTCTCCCGTAAGATAAATAGCATGTTGGGTGAACAAATTACAGTTGGGCAATTGACAAATAAAGAGGGCATGACAATGAACATACATGATATGATGAGTATTGTGAGATTTAATTGGGCATTACGACAAAGTACATAGACCGCTATCCAGCATGCATCTATGCCTAAAAAGTCCACCTTCAGGTTGTCATCCGAACCCCTTCCAGTATTAAGTTGCAAACAACAGACAATTGCATTAAGTATGGTGCATAATGTAATCAACAACTACATCCTCGGACATAGCATCGATGTCTTATCCCTAGTGGCAACAGCACATCCACAACCTTAGAACTTTCACATCGTCCTGCATTTAATGGAGGCATGAACCCACTATCGAGCATAAATACTCCCTCTTGGAGTTAAGAGTAAAAACTTGGCCAGAGCCTCTACTAATAATGGAGAGCATGCAAGATCATAAACAACACATAGGTAATAGATTGATAATCAACATAGCATAGTATTCTCTATCCATCGGATCCCAACAAACACAACATATAGCATTACAGATAGATGATCTTGATCATGTTAGGCAGCTCACAAGACCCGACAATGAAGCATAATTAGGAGAAGACGACAATCTAGCTACTGCTATGGACCCATAGTCCAGGGGTGAACTACTCACTCATCACTCCGGAGGCGACCATGGCGGTGAAGAGTCCTCCGGGAGATGATTCCCCTCTCCGGCAGGGTGCCGGAGGCGATCTCCTTAATCCCCCGAGATGGGATTGGCGGCGGCGGCGTCTCTGGAAGGTTTTCCGTATCGTGGCTCTCGGTACTGGGGGTTTCGCGATGAAGGCTTTAAGTAGGCGGAGGAGATAGGTCAGGGGGCCCACACACTAGGCCGGCGCGGCCATGGCTTGGGCCGCGCCGCCCTGCTGTGTCGCCAGCTCGTGGCCCCACTTCGTATCATCTTCGGTCTTCTGGAAGCTTCGTGTGAAAATAGGCCCCTGGGCGTTGATTTCGTCCAATTCCGAGAATATTTCCTTACTAGGATTTCTGAAACCAAAAACAGCAGAAAATAGCAACTGGCTCTTCGGCATCTCGTTAATAGGTTAGGGCAGGAAAATGCATAAATATGACATAAAGTATGCATAAAACATGTAGATATCATCAATAATGTGGCATGGAACATAGGAAATTATCGATACGTCGGAGACGTATCAGAGTGCCCACTGCCATTCGTTGACAACAACAAACACCTCTCAAAAATTCAGTTTTATGCTCTCTTTCACACGATTTCACGTCATTTCACTTTCAACGGAGGCAGCCTCGACATAACCCCTATGACGCTTGTTCAGAGGGAACTCATACTAAAGCTCTATCACACGATTTAATCCCTGCTTCCCTCTGCGAAGGGCCTTTCTTTTACTTTATGTTGAGTCAGTTTACCTACTTCTTTCTATCTTAGAAGCAAACACTTGTGTCAACTGTGTGCATTGATTCTTACATGCTTGCTTATTGCACTTATTATATTACTTTGTGTTGACAATTATCCATAAGATGTGCATGTTGAAAGTTGAAGGCAATTGTCAACACCCAGATTTTTAAGTCCAGATGCCTATTATGCCATACATCGCAATCCCGGGAATATTGTTTTTGCAAGACATAATAGATTGATATCACAACACATCATTCATTACATACCATAATCGTCTTACAACAAAGGATAACATGATCCAGTCTTAATACAACATAGAGGATCTAGAGATCCTATTACAAAACACATAGCGGAAACGAAGTAGCGCTCGTGGTCCATCCGTTCCACAGGCAACTGTTGACGTTAGGAGTGGTCCTAGTTGTCGTAGACGTCCTGTTGTCCTTCATCCTGGTACTGGGGCTCATCTTCAAAGTCTGGCCATTTGAATAGCCAGAGACACAGCCATGAGTACTTTTAAAGTACTCGCAAACTAATACTAGTGTAAGGACTATTAACTATGGTAAGGGGGTGCTAAGCTCTAAGTTCATTTGCATAAAGCCAGTTTTATTTCATAAGCAGTTAATAAACCAAGGCTCTTCATTAGCCTAACTTAACTCAAGTGGGAACATTAGTGTCATTCCCACAACTATGTTGTGATTCAAAGTCAAAGTCACCTTTCAAACTCAAGTCACAAATCACCATTCATATTTTGGAAAAGTTCTGATGACGGAACATTATGGCCTTTCCAACTGTCCATGACCACGGACGCGGCTATTTGAATAGTTTAAACTCTGCAGAGGTTGTACATTTGTGCCACAACAATTGCAATAGTCCATCAGGGGTAACTGGCCCTGATTTATCGCACTCAGTGCGCGAACTACCAATCCTAACCTTTCATTTACATACCCTAGTATAGGCACCTCTCCCCATGAGCTTGGCCTCCCGGTGAGAGCAAACCGCCAACCCGGGAACTGCACAGGGCTTGGGTAGGACCTTCAACTCATTTCACGTCATTTCACTTTCAACGGAGGCAGCCTCGACATAACCCCTATGACGCTTGTTCAGAGGGAACTCATACTAAAATACATAAGTTTCCAGTTAAGCCTTACCCAGATTCAGGTATTGTGGGGGTACTTAAGAATTGGAAATGGTATCGCATCCGAACCCAACCATCAGTTTTTGGTAAATTTCACCAAGTCATTCACAAGTCATAATCACCTTCAAAATCTTTAAATAGAATGACTCATCATTCCAAGGTTTTCAAAGTCATTGGTTTTCACAAGTTCCCCACTAGAGTAGTCACTTTTAATGTTTAGCACTAGCAACTAGTTATGAGGGGTGATAAATAGCTTATAGCTTTCTAGGCTAAGTGTGATGCTCTTGTACCACTCCATTGCTAGACTAAGTGAATCATGAATCAAAAATAATCTTTGATAAACCAAAGTCAAAACTTGTAAGGTAAAAACTTGGGATAGGATCATTTAGCATAAAGTAATATGTAATGGTGCCTTGCTCTTGTAGAGCTTTGTACTAGGGCAACTTGCAAGAATATTAGCATGCCTTGATTGGGGTAGTGATCAAAGTTCTCTCCTTCTTCTTGGTAGAATACCTCCTCTTCTTGATAGTCTCCGGTACTAGCGTCTATAAACGAATACGAGGATACAATCAACTTAAGTAGACTTAAGTAGCCTTAATGGCTCACACAAACGATATAGCATCATCACTTAACATTGCTACCCAAAATTATGCTAGGGTTTTCCTACTTAGTGTTAGGAAAATAATTTCCTCTCATTGAAGTGTGGATTAGGGTTTCTCTTTAGTTTGGGAGAAATAATTTCCTCTCATTGAACCTTGTTAAGATTTAATTTCCTCAATTCATAAAGGTGAGATCATGTTGACCAAGGTCAATTCTTCACATTTATCATTTGAGAAAAATGATTTAAATGAGATCCATCATCTCATGCAATTTAAATAACTATGTGATTTAAGATCCTCAAGTGAGCAAGTATGAGACCATGCAACAAGGGTCATCACATTTCTTCATACTACTTGGGAAGATGATTTAAATGAGGTGCTACACCTCATAGATTTGAAACCCTAATTTTGAAATAGTTTAAATGGGCTAGAATTTGACTACATAGCCAATATTTTGCTCTAGCCCATGATCATAAACAGTACCCATATCATAATTTTGCATAAACAATTAGAGTTTTGAAATGTGAATTATGAGGGAACCCATACTAAAATACATAAGTTTCCAGTTAAGCCTTACCCAGATTCAGGTATTGTGGGGGTACTTAAGAATTGGAAATGGTATCGCATCCGAATCCAACCATCAGTTTTTGGTAAATTTCACCAAGTCATTCACAAGTCATATTCACCTTCAAAATCTTTCAATAGAATGACTCATCATTCCAAGGTTTTCAAAGTCATTGGTTTTCACAAGTTCCCCACTAGAGTAGTCACTTTTAATGTTTAGCACTAGCAACTAGTTATGAGGGGTGCTAAATAGCTTATAGCTTTCTAGGCTAAGTGTGATGCTCTTGTACCACTCCATTGCTAGACTAAGTGAATCATGAATCAAAAATAATCTTTGATAAACCAAAGTCAAAACTTGTAAGGTAAAAACTTGGGATAGGATCATTTAGCATAAAGTAATATGTAATGGTGCCTTGCTCTTGTAGAGCTTTGTACTAGGGCAACTTGCAAGAATAGTAGCTTGCCTTGATTGGGGTAGTGATCAAAGTTCTCTTCTTCTTGGTAGAATACCTCCTCTTCTTGATAGTCTCCGGTGCTAGAGTCTATAAACGAATACGAGGATACAATCACCAAACCACACTTAAGTAGACTTAAGTAGCCTTAATGGCTCACACAAATGATCTAGCATCATCACTTAACATTGCTACCCAAAATTATGCTAGGGTTTTCCTACTTAGTGTTAGGAAAATAATTTCCTCTCATTGAAGTGTGGATTAGGGTTTCTCTTTAGTTTGGGAGAAATAATTTCCTCTCATTGAACCTTGTTAAGATTTAATTTCCTCAATTCATAAAGGTGAGATCATGTTGACCAAGGTCAATTCTTCACATTTATCATTTGAGAAAAATGATTTAAATGAGATCCATCATCTCATGCAATTTAAATAACTATGTGATTTAAGATCCTCAAGTGAGCAAGTATGAGACCATGCAACAAGGGTCATCACATTTCTTCATACTACTTGGGAAGATGATTTAAATGAGGTGCTACACCTCATAGATTTGAAACCCTAATTTTGAAATAGTTTAAATGGGCTAGAATTTGACTACATAGCCAATATTTTGCTCTAGCCCATGATCATAAACAGTACCCATATCATAATTTTGCATAAACAATTAGAGTTTTTGAAATGTGAATTATGAGGGAACCCATACTAAAATACATAAGTTTCCAGTTAAGCCTTACCCAGATTCAGGTATTGTGGGAGTACTTAAGAATTGGAAATGGTATCGCATCCGAATCCAACCATCAGTTTTTGGTAAATTTCACCAAGTCATTCACAAGTCATATTCACCTTCAAAATCTTTCAATAGAATGACTCATCATTCCAAGGTTTTCAAAGTCATTGGTTTTCACAAGTTCCCCACTAGAGTAGTCACTTTTAATGTTTAGCACTAGCAACTAGTTATGAGGGGTGCTAAATAGCTTATAGCTTTCTAGGCTAAGTGTGATGCTCTTGTACCACTCCATTGCTAGACTAAGTGAATCATGAATCAAAAATAATCTTTGATAAACCAAAGTCAAACCTTGTAAGGTAAAAACTTGGGATATGATCATTTAGCATAAAGTAATATGTAATGGTGCCTTGCTCTTGTAGAGCTTTCTACTAGGGCAACTTGCAAGAATATTAGCTTGCCTTGATTGGGGTAGTGATCAAAGTTCTCTTCTTCTTCTTGGTAGAATACCTCCTCTTCTTGATAGTCTCCGGTACTAGCGTCTATAAACGAATACGAGGATACAATCAACTTAAGTAGACTTAAGTAGCCTTAATGGCTCACACAAATGATCTAGCATCATCACTTAACATTGCTACCCAAAATTATGCTAGGGTTTTCCTACTTAGTGTTAGGAAAATAATTTCCTCTCATTGAAGTGTGGATTAGGGTTTCTCTTTAGTTTGGGAGAAATAATTTCCTCTCATTGAACCTTGTTAAGATTTAATTTCCTCAATTCATAAAGGTGAGATCATGTTGACCAAGGTCAATACTTCACATTTATCATTTGAGAAAAATGATTTAAATGAGATCCATCATCTCATGCAATTTAAATAACTATGTGATTTAAGATCCTCAAGTGAGCAAGTATGAGACCATGCAACAAGGGTCATCACATTTCTTCATACTACTTGGGAAGATGATTTAAATGAGGTGCTACACCTCATAGATTTGAAACCCTAATTTTGAAATAGTTTAAATGGGCTAGAATTTGACTACATAGCCAATATTTTGCTCTAGCCCATGATCATAAACAGTACCCATGTCATAATTTTGCATAAACAATTAGATTTTTTGAAATGTGAATTATGAGAATTTGAATCATCTCAAAATCATTTAGGGTTGATTTTATAAATTTATTTGAATTCTGAAAACTCTCGGACTTGTTCTTTTTACAATTCAAATTCTATTATAGATCTAGGGTTCAAACCAGTGTGGTTGTATAGAGCTTTTCATAAGCTTTCCAACAACATCAAATTCACTAGATTTGGTTGAGCAGATTTTAAGTTATTTGATTTTTAGTAAAGCATCTGCAAGTAATTTAACTGAAAGATTTAATTCGAATTCAAAGTTTGGGCCTAGGCGGGAAAGCTAAACGGGCCAGAGAGAGGGAGAGAGTGTTGGGCCGGCCCAGCTATGCCCACGGTGCACGCGGGCCAACTGACACGGTGGGGCCCAGGCGTCAGCGACGCTTAACGCCGAAACAGTATGAGCAGATAGAGGCCGCACGATTAGAGAGAGATCGGACGGACGAGAGAGGTCATCGTCTCCGGCGAGAGGGGACCTTACTGGCGGCGACGGTGGGGGCTGGGAGGCTCACCGGCGGCGCGGCGAGGCTGGGCGTTGATGCAGGAGGAAGTTGTCGACGATGGCGAAGCGATTGGTACCGGTGGTGTCGACGGAGGTGGCTCCAATCAGCGGCGGCGTCTGCGGCGGCTCACGGGTCTGCGGCGGCTCACGGGTCTCCGGCGTGCAATTGAAGGGCTCCGGTGGACAATGTGGACAGGAGAGGAGTGGAGGAGATCGAGTGAAGGGAGAGGAGCAGGTTTGGTTTGGTGAACTAAAGCGCGGGGGCTCTCCTTTTATAGCTGCGCGAGGTGGCCGAGGGTGCGGGTGAGGTCGACCATGGCGTCGTCGATTCGAGTGGCGAAGGGGCAAGGTGAGGTAAGCGTGGTCTTGCTGGCATCATGGCGGTCCTACGGCGCGTGCTGGTGCAGTGAATGGAGGACGGGGTAGCTCGGGCATCGTCAGCGTCCTTGCAGTACGGGTGCGGCAGAGGTTGACGAGGGCGTCGGCTACAGGGCGCCGACGAGCCAATGGGGGAGTCTGGGAGTGAGCAGGTGAGGTGGTGATCACGCGTGCGAAGGGGAAAGGTGAGAGGAGGACGACAGCGATCGGGCGAGCGTGCGCTCTGTCGTGTCCAGAGACGTGCTCATGCGCGCTCTGGCATGACATGGGCGTCGTGGGCGTGGTCTGGACACGTCGAGTCTGGGCGTTGCCGTGCGTTTCTCTGGCCAGGGAAGGTACCAGCGTGCGTGGTGGAGTGGGGTGAAGCTCGTTGACATGCTGATGATGACCAGAGAGAGGGAGAGACAATGAGTGGCATGAGAGTGGCATGAGCATGGCATGGAGATGGTTTGGCTCTCCTCAGGTTTAATCATCAAGTGTGTGTACTTGGCTTGACACAGGAGACACAGAGGAACAATGATCATCTCAGAACAAAAGTAGTTTAGTCAAAAATCCAGTGAATAATAGAGTGTGTGTGTAAAGCAAAATCTTGCCTGGCAAGTGTTTGTGTTAATGGCCGCATGAAGAAAAGATTTAAATTTTTCAAATCTTTTTGGTGGAGTGGATTTGAATAATGTTTGAAGTAGAATGGTGGTGGTGGTTTGAAAATGGTGTTGGTTTGCAAAGTTTCAAAATGGGGATGATCAACACTTTGTTTCAATGTTGCCACTTGTCACCTTTACAATGAGCAATGCAGGCAGAGTCAACTCTGATGGTCAACACCAAAAATGTTCATCTTGGTATGGTCTTGGATGAGGTGGAAAGAAGTGAGAGGTTTTATTTTAAGAATCTTCTAATCCAGGGGCTCAAAGTGGGCATGATGTTAAAAGTTTCACATATGACCATTATCATATGTGACTTGGTTTTTGATTTTCTCTTTATTTGATTTGGTTTTTCTTGAATCAAAAGTGATTCTTATTAGTTTAGGAACATTTCCAAACCATTGAAACAATTCCAAAAGGCCTAGTTCAAAGATTTGCAAAAATGGCCATAAACACATAAGAGGTGATATTCCAATTTTCCTTAATCTTCTATTTTGTTCCCCTTGCTTTACTTGGGCATGGTCTAGGGTCCATTTAGGGTTAGATTAGGTTTAGAGATGGTTTCAAACCATTTGGGTATAATATGAGGGCATAGGGCAAGATTTGGTAACATGGCTAAGTGCCAGGCATATGTTTATTTTATTTTTGTTTCTCACCTGATTTAGTTGGTAAGTACTAGGTTAGGTTTGTTGATGTTTTCAAAACATCTAATCAAGGTAGAAAAGCCTAGGTAAATTTTTTACCAAAAATAGCCATAGGCACATAGGCCCTTTTCTTAATTAATTTCTTTTTATTTTATGTTACCTTGAAGGGTGAAAAGAAAGTAGGTTTTAGGGTTTTAGGAACATTTGATCAGCATATCAACAACTATCATGACAATAGCACAAGGATTATGTAGGAGCACTATGCATAGCATAATGGGTAATAAAAGTTTTTGTTGGGTCTCATTTTTGGGAAAAAGGAAATTCATTTTTTTCTTGTTTGAGAATTTGGGATGTTACAAACCCGTCCCCCTTAAACAAATCTCGTCCAGAGATTTTAAGAAAAGTTAGGTTCCTAAGAGAGATTGAGCAATTGGATTAACAGGAAAACATACTTGGCATGGCCTGGGGTGCTTCCTGAGCTTCTGTGGCACTCACGTGGTAGAGGCGGCCGTTGTGGTTGTTCTGGTTCCTTCTGGCTGCCAAGCGGCGCTGTTGCTGGGCAGGTGCAGCGGTATTGGGGGCAGTCTTGGCAAGTTTCTTGGGGCACTCGTTGGAGTAATGTCCAACAGTTCCACATTCATAGCAGGTTACCGTTGACTTATCCTTTGGGGTGACAGGGATGGCATTGCTTCCAGTCCTCGGGCTAGTGTTGGTGTTGTTGTTGTTCCCATTGTTGTTGTTGCTATTGTGGTTGTTGTTGTTGCTGTGGTTGTTGTTGTGGTTGCCTCCGGGCTCCGGGGGTCCTCCATGGTTGTTGGTGTCGTTTGGGCGATATGTCTGAGCAGGGGGCTTGTTGTGTCTTGGGGTAAATCCTCCAGATGAATTGTTGCGGTACTTCTGTGTATGGTGGGGTCCATTCTGGTTCATCATCCTGCGCTTGCGGTTCTCGTTGGCTTGGTGCAGCTTCCCTTCCATCTGTATGGCTGAGTCCACAAGGGCTTCTAGGTCAGCGAACGGAATGTTCACTAACACAGTTTGCATCTCGTCATGCAGTCCGTTCAGAAATCTTTCCTTCCTCTTCTCGTTGGTGTCGGTCTCATCCGGGGCGTACCTTGATAGAGTGAGGAATCTGTCGCGGTATTCCACCACGGACATCCTTCCTTGCTTGAGTTCGCAGAACTCGTCTCTCATCTTCTTGATCAGTCCCTGGGGCACGTGATACTTGCTGAACTTGAGTTTGAAGTCTTTCCAAGTCATCATTTGTCCCGCATTCATTGCACGGGCACTTGTCCACCAGGCTCTTGCAGGTCCTGACAGGTAGTGGGTGGCGAACAGTACTTTCTCAGCGGCTTCAACTCCCGCAACTTCCAGGTTGTTCTCCATTGTTTGGAGCCAGTCATCAGCATCTAGGGGCTCTTTGGTCTTGCTGAACATGGGTGGGTTGGTGTTCTCAAAGTTCTTCATCTTTGATCCATGGTGATCGTGGTTTCCATGGCCTTGATTGTTCTGAGCTATCTGCTGCAGTGCGGCAATATTGGCTTGTCGTTCAGCTCTCTCAGCTTCTCAGTCTGCCATCATCATCTGGAGCATCCATGGGTGGGTTGGTGTTCTCAAAGTTCTTCATCTTTGATCCAGGGTGATCGTGGTTTCCATGGCCTTGATTGTTCTGAGCTATCTGCTGCAGTGCGGCAATATTGGCTTGTCATTCAGCTCTCTCGGCTTCTCGGTCTGCCATCATCATCTGGAGCATCTGCATCATTGTGTCTTGGTTGGTGCTGCGGGTTGGTGGGGCCATCTGAACATTGAGATAGATGATAAGATAAGAGGGAAATTTCTATGGTTTGTTTGGTTAAAGTTTAAAAAGTTCATAACTTGAAAACTTGAGTAGTGTTGCAGGGGTAAAAACCAACAACACTTTTTCATTCATACCAAGCATCATACATTACAAAGCTAACACACCGTTGGTTTGAAGACCCATTCATTCATTCTACGATACCAGGGGATCCTGATACAAACTCACACCTACTCAAGTGCTTTAGTGATACTACTCTTCAGGGTGGATTCTTCGTCTTCACGGGTAATGTGCTTGGCGAAAGGCGAGGGCGTTGTCAAACTCCTTGCGGGTCTTGTACAACATGAAATCCAGATATGCCACATAGTGGTTCATTTCCGGGTGCGGTGGCATGGTTATTGGCCTTCCCATGGGGTCATGTCTTGGGTAGTAGATGAAGCGAGTGTTCTTGAGCTTGTTCACATTCTGTCCGCACAGATGGGCAATTGCTTCTTGCATGGCTCTAGCTATTCCATCCTTCCAAGTGTTCCCCGTTACAGAAAACCAGATTGTTTCCCAAGTTGGGGCTCCAAGCCTTCCTCTCAGATCTGCAGTCACTTCCCACCGAGGTTGTCCTCCCGAGGGATTATTGAGTGGTATTCCGAAGAACTCGGGATACGGGCGTCCTAGATATTCAACCAATTGCTTCAAATCCTTCTCAAACGTTAGGTTTCCTCCGTGGCCAAGCTGATAGGATTTGCAGGTGTACTCCATCTGTGAACCATTTAGGATGGGTAAGTTAGTGAGGTGATCAAGTGTGCAAACTTTTATGTAGAATTTTCAAGGAAAAGTAAAGCATGAATTTCTTATTTTGAAAAAGATCTCAAGGATAAGAGGAAGAATAAGTTTTCATAAATATTCACTTCATTGGTTTTAAAACTAAGTTTTTCAGACGTCCATTCTAACTAGGGTCTCCTAAGGTCAAACAATGGCTCTGATACCAACTTGTCAACACCCGGATTTTTTAGTCCAGATGCCTATTATGCCGTACATCGCAATCCCAGAAATACTGTTTTTGCGAGACATAATAGATTGATATCACAACACATCATTCATTACATACCATAATCGTCTTACAACAAAGGATCACATGATCCAGTCTTAATACAACATAGAGGATCTAGAGATCCTACTACAAAATACATAGCGGAAGCGAAGTAGCAGTCGTGGTCCATCCGTACCACAGGCAACTGTTGACGTCAGGAGTAGTCCTAGTTGTTGTAGACGTCCTGCTGTCCTTCATCCTAGTACTGGGGCTCATCTTCAAAGTCTGGCCATTTGAATAGCCAGGGACACAGCCATGAGTACTTTTAAAGTACTCGCAAACTAATACTAGTGTAAGGACTATTAACTATGGTAAGGGGGTGCTAAGCTCTAAGTTCATTTGCATAAAGCCAGTTTTATTTCATAAGCAGTTAATAAACCAAGGCTCTTCATTAGCCTAACTTAACTCAAGTGGGAACATTAGTGTCATTCCCACAACTATGTTGTGATTCAAAGTCAAAGTCACCTTTCAAACTCAAGTCACAAGTCACCATTCATATTTTGGAAAAGTTCTGATGAAGGAACAGTATGGCCTTTCCAACTGTCCATGACCGCGAACGCGGCTATTCGAATAGTTTAAACTCTGCAGAGGTTGTACACTTGTGCCACAACAATTGCAATAGTCCATCAGGGGTAACTGGCCCTGATTTATCGCACACAGTGCGCGAACTACCAATCCTAACCTTTCATTTACATACCCTAGTACAGGCACCTCTCCCCATGAGCTTGGCCTCCCGGTGAGAGCAAACCGCCAACCCGGGAACTGCACAGGGCTTGGGTAGGTGATGTCTACGCACGCTTCTATTCCTGTAGACAGTGTTGGGCCTCCAAGAGCAGAGGTTTGTAGAACAGCAGCAAGTTTCCCTTAAGTGAATCACCCAAGGTTTATCGAACTTAGGGAGGTAGAGGTCAAAGATATCCCTCTCAAGCAACCCTGCAATTAAGATACAAGAAGTCTCTTGTGTCCCCAACACACCTAATACACTTGTCAGATGTATAGGTGCACTAGTTCGGCGAAGAGATAGTGAAATACAAGTAATATGGATGATTATAAGTAGTAATTGCAATCTGAAAAAAAATGGCAGCAAGCGAACATGTAGCAGAACTTGTTGGAAACGTTGTTTCAATGCTTAGAAACAAGGCCTAGGGATCATAATTTCACTAGTGGACACTCTCAACAATGATCACATAACTGAATAAATAAATGCTACTCTCAAACACTCTCTTGTTGGATAACAAACACCATTCATTGTGTAGGGCTGCAAAAGCACACCTCAAGCCGAAGTAAACAAGCTCCACAACGTCATAAAGGAATCTAACACGATGCCCACACTGTCACCATCACACCGTGGAGAGTGACTCCGGAGTTCATATTAAAGTAACCTCTAGAGTGCATAATAGACAAGAGTAACATCTACATATTCAACTAGATTACAAAGCTCATGATCACATAAAGATCACACCATGGGAGAGAGAGATGAACCACATAGCTACTGGTAGAGCCCTCAGCCTCGGGGGAGAACTACTCCCTCCTCATCATGGGAGACAGCAACAGCGATGAAGATGGCGATGGAGTCGATGGAGATGGCTCCGGGGGCAACTCCCCGTCCCGGCAGGGTGCCGAAACAGAGACTTCTGTCCCACGAATTAGGGTTTTTGGTGGCGGCGGAGCTACGGAACTCTTCTGGTATTTTGGCTCTCCGTAATAGGGTTTTCGGAGACGAAGGAATAAATAGGCGAAGGGGCAGCGTCGTGTGAGCCAGGGGCTCCCTCCCCACACCTTGGCGCGACAGTGGGGCCCCCGCGCCGCCCTATGGGGTGGGCCCCTCTGCTGGCTTTCCTCGACTCTTCTTCGGTCTTCAGGAACACTCCGTGGAAAATAGGGCCGTGGGCTTTTGTTTCGTCCAATTCCGAGAATATTTGTAAAACAACTTTTCTGAAATCAAAAACAGCAGAAAACAGGAACTGGCACTGTGGCATCTTGTTAATAGGTTAGTCCCAGAAAATGTATAAAAACATTATAAAGTGTGAATAAAACATGTAGGTATTGTCATAAAACTAGCATGGAACATAAGAAATTATAGATACGTTGGAGATGTATGAAGCATCCCCAAGCTTAGTTCCTACTCGCCCTCGAGTAGGTAAACGATAAAAAGAATAATTTCTGAAGTGACATGCTACCAACATAATCTTGATCAATACTATTGTTAAGCATATGAGATGAATGAAGTGACTCAAAGCAATGGTCTATAGTTTGCTAACAAAAAGATAATGACTAAACAACTGAATCATATGGCAAAAACATTTCATGAATAGTACTTTCAAGACAAGCATCAAAAAGTCTTGCATAAGAGTTAACTCATAAAGCAATAGATTCTTAATAAAAGGTTTTTAAGCAACACAGAGGAAGATTTAAGTTTCAGCAATTGCCTTCAACTTTCAACATGCATATCTTATGGATAATTGTCAACACAAAGTAATATAATAAGTGCAATAAGCAAGCATGTAAGAATCAATGCACACAGTTGACACAAGTGTTTGCTTCTAAGATAGAAAGAAGTAGGTAAACTGACTCAACATAAAGTAAAATAAAGGCCCTTCGCGGAGGGAAGCAGGGATTAAATCATGTGCTAGAGGTTTTTAGATTTTGAAATCATATAGAGAGCATAAAAATAAACTTTTGAGAGGTGTTTGTTGTTGTCAACGAATGGTAGTGGGCACTCTAACCCCCTTGTCAAACAGACTTTCAAAGAGCGGCTCCCATGAAGGACGTTATCTCTACCAGCAAGGTAGATCATCCCTCTTCTCTTTTGTTTACACATGTATTTTAGTTTTATTTATAGATGACACTCCTCCCAACCTTTTGCTTCCACAAGCATGGCTAACCGAATCCTCGGGTGCCTTCCAACATTTCACATACCATGGAGGAGTGTCTATTGCAAAATTAAGTTTCTTACTGATAAATCAGGGCAAAACATGTGAAGAGAATTATTAATGAAAGTTAATTAATTGGGGCTGGGCACCCCGTTGCCAGCTCTTTTTGCAAAATTATTGGATAAGCGGATGTATATGCCACTAGTCCATTGGTGAAAGTCTGCCCAACAAGATTGAAAGATAAAACACCACATACTTCCTCATGAGCTATAAAACATTGACACAAATAAGGAGTAATAAAGTTTTGAATTGTTTAAAGGTAGCACATGAAGTATTTACTTGGAATGGCAGAAAAATACCACATAGTAGGTAGTTATGGTGGACACAAATGGCATATGTTTTGCTCAAGGTTTTGGATGCACGAGAAGCATTCCCTCTCAGTACAAGGCTTTGGCTAGCAAGGTTGTTTGAAGCAAACACAAGTATAAAACGGTACAGCAAAACTTACATAAGAACATATTGCAAGCATTATAAGACTGTACACTGTCTTCCTTGTTGCTCAAACACTTTTACCAGAAAATATCTAGACCTTAGAGAGACCAATCGTGCAAATCGAATTTCAACAAGCTCTACGGTAGTTCTCCACTAATAGGTTTAAACTACATGATGCAAGAGCTTAAACATGATCTACTTGAGAGCTCAAAACAATTGCCAAGTATCAAATTATTCAAGACAGTGTACCAACTACCACATGAAGCATTTTCTGTTTCCAACCAAATAGCAATAAGTGATGCGGCTTTCAGCTTTTGACATGAACATGAAAAATAAGTGCTGAGGCTTTCAGCTTTCGCCATGAATATTAAAGTAAAACGAAGAACACAAGTGTTCAAATGAAAAAGCGGAGCGTGTCTCTCTTCCACACAACAAGCATGCTAGGATCCGATTTATTCAGAGAATGAAAATAACAAAACAAAAATAAAAGCACACAGACGCTCCAAGTAAAGCACATAAGATGTGACGATATTAAAATATTGTTTTACTAGAGGTGACCTGATAAGTTGTTGATGAAGAAGGGGATGCCTTGGGCATCCCCAAGCTTAGACGCTTGAGTCTTCTTGAAATATGCAGGGATGAACCACGGGGGCATCCCCAAGTTTTGACTTTTCATTCTTCTTGATCATATTATATCATCGTCCTCTCTTGATCCTTGAAAACTTCCTTCACACCAAACTCAAAGCAATCTCATTAGAGGGTTAGTGCATAATCAAAAATTCACATGTTCAGCAAGGACACAATCATTCCCAAAACTTCTGGACATTATCCAAGGTTACTGAAATTTAATGGAGCAAAGAAATCCACTCAAACACAGTAAAAGAGGCAATGCGAAATAAAAGGCAGAATCTGACAAAAGAGAACAGTCCGTAAAGATGAATTTTTTAGAGACACTTAACATGCTCAGATGGAAAAGCTCCAGATGAATGAAAGTTGCGTACATATCTGACGATTAATCATGAATTTTTCAGGATTTTTAGATTTTTCTACAGAGAGAAAAACTCAAAACCATGACAGCTAAAAATTTGTTTCTGCGCAGAAATCCAAATCTAGTATCAACTTTCTATCAAAGGCTTTACTTGGCACAACAATGCAAGAAAATAAAGATACAAAGATATTGCTACAGTAGTAGGCAGTACCTTGACTCAAAAATAAAACAAAAATTGCAGAAATAAAACAATGGGTTGTCTCCCAAGAGCGCTTTTCTTTAAAGCCTTTTAGCTAGGCATGATAATTTTCATGATGCTCTTATAAAGATGAGAGTTGAATATAAGAGAGAATCAAAAGGCAAATACCAAACACATTTAAGTCTAACCCACTTTCTATGCAAACGAATCTTGTAAGAAAACAAATTATTGAAGCATGAAGCTACTATCATAGAAAGACAAAGCAAGTGCAACTTCAAAATTTTCAACAAAAAGAGAGGTGACTTAATATTATTGAGATATATAAAACCATGTCTCCCTCTCTCATAATAATTTTCAGTGGTATCATTGATAAACTCAACAATATAGCTATCGCATAAAGCATTCTTATCATGATCCACATGCATAAAAGTATCATTACTCTCCACACAAGCATAATCAATTTTATTTGTAATAGTGGGAGTAAAACTATCACATCCATCATTATAATCATCATAAATTGGAGGCATAGAATAATCATAATGAATTTTATCCTCAATAGTAGATGGACTGAAAATATCACAAGCATCATTCGAATTACCACATATTGGAGACAAAGCATTATCAAGGCAAAATACTTCATCCAAAGCTGAGGAGCAAAAAATATTATTTTTATGTAAACTAGCTTCCCCAAGCTTGGGTTTTTCCATAGCATTAAAAATAATGGTGTCCAAAAAATTTATACTAATAACATTACTACCACTATTATGCAGAAAAACTTCCATAGGTTTTTTAATTTTCTCTTCAAAAGCATCATGTCCTAATTCAATATAAATTTCATAAAGATATCTAATTTTTTTGTTGTTTTCCATTAAGCCTAACTAGTGAAATAAAAACAAGAAACAAAAAGATATAATTGCAGAATCTAAAGGAAATAGCTTTGAGCACTCACACACCGGCAACAGTGCTAGGAAATAGCTTAGTAGTCGGAGGATGTGAATACCTTTTACCTTACCTCCCCGGCAACGACGCCAGAAAATAGCTTGATGTCTACGCACGCTTCTATTCCTGTAGACAGTGTTGGGCCTCCAAGAGCAGAGGTTTGTAGAACAGCAGCAAGTTTCCCTTAAGTGAATCACCCAAGGTTTATCGAACTCAGGGAGGTAGAGGTCAAAGATATCCCTCTCAAGCAACCCTGCAATTAAGATACAAGAAGTCTCTTATGTCCCAAACACACCTAATACACTTGTCAGATGTATAGGTGCACTAGTTCGGCGGAGGGTAATGAAATCAATGATCATGAGACCATGGCGGGGATATTATGGAAAGAATATAAAGGAAGAATGGGATGCTCTGAGGGTATTTCCATGCAATTTGATCTAGGAAGAATTATGCAGAGGGTGGAGGATCTGGATGATCTTACAAATCCATTTGCACAAAAATAAATGGATGAGGTAATTAAAGAAATGCCAGTGGATAGAGCTGCTGGGCCTGATGGTTTTAATGGTTTATTCCTTAAGAAATGTTGGCACATTGTCAAACATGACTTTTATAAGTTAGCTGCTGATTTCCATGATGAAACTATTCAATTGGGGAATATCAATGGATCATACATTACATTAGTGCCCAAGAAGCAAGTGTCTGCCAGGGTGAATGATTTTCGTCCCATTTCCTTGACTAATGTGTGTGTAATTTTTTTGACAAAGTTGGCAGCTAATCGTTTGCAAGGGAGAATTTTCAGCTGTATTCATAAAAATCAATATGGTTTTCTCAGGTCCAGATCTATCCAGGATTTCTTAGCTTGGTCCTTTGAATATCTATATCTCTGTCAGCTCTCAAAAAGACCAATTGTCATTTTAAAATTGGATTTTGCTAAAGCCTTTGATACAATTGAGCATGAAGCAATCCTCAAAGTGATGGAGTTTAAACGGTTTAATAGAAAATGGATTAATTGGGCTAAAGCTATAATGTCTTCTGGTACTTCTTCAATTTTGTTGAATGGAATCCCAGGGAAGCAGTTTCAGTGTAAACGTGGGGTTCGTCAGGATGATCCAATCTCACCTTTGTTCTACATCTTTGGATCTGACCTGCTTCAGTCTGCAGTGAATGATATGGTACAGATGGGTACTTTATGTAGACCTATTAAAACTAGTGATGATGATTTCCCAATTGTACAGTATGCGGATGACACTTTGTTGATTTTGCCTGCTGATGAGCAGCAACTATTGGCTCTTAAGGAAACATTGCATAAGTTTTCAGTCTCTACAGGTTTGAGGATAAACTATGAGAAATCTTATATGCTGCCCATCAATGTGTCTGAAGATAGAATTCAACAATTGTCTAAGGCCTTTGGGTGTCAAGTGGGTAAAATGCCTTTCACTTATCTAGGTTTACCCCTGGGTACAACTAAGCCGACAATCACAGAGTTAACACCCCTGGTTTGTAGATTGGAAAGGAAGTTGACAGCTAGTTCTAGCTTCTTATCTCAAGGTGTTCGTCTTCAATTGATAAACTCTGCTCTTACTTCCAGGCCTCTTCATTTCCTTTGTACTTTGCAATTGCCAGTTGGGCTAACTAAGCAGTTGGATAGAATTCTGAGACAATGTCTCTGGAGAGATAAGGAAGGGGAACCAAAGCAGTCACTGGCAGCTTGGGAAATGGTGTGTAAACCTAAACTTAAAGGTGGTCTGGGGATTGTGGATTTCCAGAAGCAAAATGCTGCACTACTGATTAAGTTTCTTGATAAATTTTACAATAAGCAAGATTTACCATGGGTGAATTTAGTTTGGGATGCTTATTATCATTGTTCAAAAAATCGGCCGAGATACCGATTTATCGGCCGATTTATCGTGAATCGGGTGGTAGCCGATAAGATTTCGGTATCTTGGCTAATTTATCGCCACACCGATATTTAGGCCGATTTTCAGTCTGATGACCGATATTTTGGCTGATTTTCAGTGAAATTTCGCTGAAATTCGGGTTGGCAGTCGATATTTTCGTTCTATAGTCTTGTAGAACTATGCATTAGCTCAAAATTTCCATTTTTATTGATTCAAATGCAAGGAACCAAGGTAATACTTCTGTTCAATGCTTCAATATTATCTATACATAGCATATTACAGAGAATTTAGTGCCGAAAAATAGAATTTACAAAAAATTAAACCGATAAATGGCCGACCGATAAAATCAATTAATCGTCCGATTAACGATTAATCGATATTTTGAGGCTGACCGATAAGTTAGCGATTCACGATTTCTTGAACATTGCTTATTATCAAGACAAAATTCCACATGCTGAAAACATTTGTGGGTCTTTCTGGTGGAAAGATGTGATAAAGTAAGTGGATAACTTCAGAGGGGTGGCTAGAGTTCATCATGGAAAAGGGGATACCTTGCTTTTTTGGTCTGATAATTGGGTGTTACAGAATTCATTTCGACAAATGTGTAGAAGATTCCCAAGATTATACTCTTTTGTGATCAATGAAAATTGTTCAGTGGCCCAGGTGTATCATACCCAAGAAATGGGGAACCTGTTTCATAGACCTCTGTCAACACAGGCTTACCAGGAATTATTGGAACTGCAAGGCCTTATGCAGAATAATCCATTAACTGAGGATAGGGATGTTTGGAAGTATTGCTGGGGTGAGAAGTATACTTCTAGGAGCTTTTATTAGCATATACATTCACATATACAAGTGCCCAGAGTATATAAGTGGTTGTGGAGGTCATGTTGTATTATGAAGACGAATGTGTTTGCATGGTTGTTGTTGGTGGATAGGCTTAACACCAGAGATTTGTTGCGAAGGAGGAATTGGAAGGTGACAGATGATACACACTGTGTGTTGTGTCCAGGGAGAATCTATGAGGATAGAATACATTTATTTTTTGAGTGTAACTTCAGTGTGAGAATATGGAATTATTTGAAGATAGAATGGCACCATCATGATCAGATGCACCATGTGATAGATCAGGCCAGGAGAAGCTTTCAGCATCCTTTCTTTATGGAAGTTATGATGGTTGCATGCTGGAACATTTGGATAATCAGAAATGAGAAGATTTTCAGAAGCGAAAGGAGCTCATTCACTAAGTGGAGAAGCAAGTTTATCCATGATATCACTTTGCTGCAATATAGGATTAAAGCCAAACATAGAGATAGTCTTTTTTCTTGGATAAAGTCTCTACCTTAGAGGCCTAGTTCCTTGGTTTTCTAGCTTTTTGAGTTTTTCTTAGCTTCTTCTCTTCTTTTGTATATATTTTGCAGACTTTTTCTCTGATGTAAATAAAGGAAAAAACAAATACTGTGGGGCTTTGCCTCACAGTCCAGGGTCAAAAAAAAAAGAGATAGTGAAATACAAGTAATATGGATGATTATAAGTAGTAATTGCAATCTGAAATAAAAATGGCAGCAAGCGAACATGTAGCAGAACTTGTTGGAAACGGTGTTTCAATGCTTAGAAACAAGGCCTAGGGATCATACTTTCACCAGTGGACACTCTCAACAATGATCACATAACTGAATAAATAAATGCCACTCTCAAACACTCTCTTGTTGGATAACAAACACCATTCATTGTGTAGGGCTGCAAAAGCACACCTCAAGCCGGAGTAAACAAGCTCCACAACGTCATAAAGGAATCACACACGTTGCGCACAGTATCACCATCACACCGTGGAGAGTGACTCCGGAGTTCATATTAAAGTAACCTCTAGAGTGCATAATAGACAAGAGTAACATCTACATATTCAACTAGATTACAAAGCTCATGATCACATAAAGATCACACCATGGGAGAGAGAGATGAACCACATAGCTACCGGTAGAGCCCTCAGCCTCAGGGGAGAACTACTCCCTCCTCATCATGGGAGACAGCAACGGCGATGAAGAAGGCGATGGAGTCGATGGAGATTGCTCCGGGGGCAATTCCCCGTCCCGGCAGGGTGCCGAAACAGAGACTTCTGTCCCCCGAATTAGGGTTTTTGGTGGCGGCGGAGCTACGGAACTCTTCTGGTATTTTGGCTCTCCGTAATAGGGTTTTCGGAGACGAAGGAATAAATAGGCGAAGGGGCAGCGTCGGGGGAGCCAGGGCGCTCCCTCCCCACACCTTGGCGCGGCAGTGGGGCCCCCCGCGCTGCCCTATGGGGTGGGCCCCCTGCTGGCCTTCCTCGACTCTTCTTTGGTCTTCTGGAACACTCCGTGGAAAATAGGGCCGTGGGCTTTTGTTTCGTCCAATTCCGAGAATATTTGTAAAACAATTTTTCTGAAATAAAAAACAGCAGAAAACAGGAACTGGCACTGTGGCATCTTGTTAATAGGTTAGTCCCAGAAAATGCATAAAAACATTATAAAGTGTGAATAAAACATGTAGGTATTGTCATAAAACTAGCATGGAACATAAGAAATTATAGATACGTTGGAGACGTATCAGTAGGACCTTCACCTCATTTCACATCATTTCACTTTCAACGGAGGCAGCCTCGGCATAACCCCTATGACGCTTGTTCAGAGGGAACCCATACTAAAATACATAAGTTTCCAGTTAAGCCTTACCCAGATTCAGGTATTGTGGGGGTACTTAAGAATTGGGAATGGTATCGCATCCGAACCCAACCATCAGTTTTTGGTAAATTTCACCAAGTCATTCACAAGTCATATTCACCTTCAAAATCTTTCAATAGAATGACTCATCATTCCAAGGTTTTCAAAGTCATTGGTTTTCACAAGTTCCCACTAGAGTAGTCACTTTTAATGTTTACCACTAGCAACTAGTTATGAGGGGTGCTAAATAGCTTATAGCTTTCTAGGCTAAGTGTGATGCTCTTGTACCACTCCATTGCTAGACTAAGTGAATCATGAATCAAAAATAATCTTTGATAAACCAAAGTCAAAAACTTGTAAGGTAAAAACTTGGGATAGGATCATTTAGCATAAAGTAATATGTAATGGTGCCTTGCTCTTGTAGAGCTTTGTACTAGGGCAACTTGCCAGAATATTAGCTTGCCTTGATTGGGGTAGTGATCAAAGTTCTCTTCTTCTTCTTGGTAGAATACCTCCTCTTCTTGATAGTCTCCGGTACTAGCGTCTATAAATGAATACGAGGATACAATCACCAAACCACACTTAAGTAGACTTAAGTAGCCTTAATGGCTCACACAAATGATCTAGCATCATCACTTAACATTGCTACCCAAAATTATGCTAGGATTTTCCTACTTAGTGTTAGGAAAATAATTTCCTCTCATTGAAGTGTGGATTAGGGTTTCTCTTTAGTTTGGGAGAAATAATTTCCTCTCATTGAACCTTGTTAAGATTTAATTTCCTCAATTCATAAAGGTGAGATCATGTTGACCAAGGTCAATACTTCACATTTATCATTTGAGAAAAATGATTTAAATGAGATTCATCATCTCATGCAATTTAAATAACTTTGTGATTTAAGATCCTCAAGTGAGCAAGTATGAGACCATGCAACAAGGGTCATCACATTGCTTCATACTACTTGGGAAGATGATTTAAATGAGGTGCTAAACCTCATAGATTTGCAACCCTAATTTTGAAATAGTTTAAATGGGCTAGAATTTGACTATATAGCCAATATTTTGCTCTACCCCATGATCATAAACAGTACCCATATCATATTTTTGCATAAACAATTAGAGTTTTTGAAATGTGAATTATGAGAATTTGAATCATCTCAAAATCATTTAGGGTTGATTTTATAAATTTATTTGAATTCTGAAAACTCTCTGAGTTGTTATTTTTACAATTCAAAATCTATAATTGATCTAGGGTTCAAACCAGTGTGGTTGGATAGAGCTTTTCATAAGATTTTCAACAACATCAAATTCACTAGATTTGGTTGAGCAGATTTGAAGTTATTTGATTTTTTGTAAAGCATCTGCAAGCAATTTAACAAAAAGATTTAATTCGAATTCAAAGTTTGGGCCTAGGCGGGAAAGCTAAACGGGCCAGAGAGAGGGAGAGAGAGTTGGGCCGGCCCAGCTATGCCCACGGTGCACGCGGGCCAACTGACACGGTGGGGCCCAGGCGTCAGCGACGCTTAACGTCGAAACGGTATGAGCAGATAGAGGCCGCACGATTAGAGAGAGATCGGACGGACGAGAGAGGTCATCGTCTCCGGCGAGAGGGGACCTTACTGGCGGCGATGGTGGGGGGTGGGTGGCTCACCGGCGGCGTGGCGAGGCTGGGCGTTGATGCAGGAGGAAGTTGTCGACGACGGCGAAGCGATTGGTACCAGTGGCGTCGCCGGAGGTGGCTCCAATCAGCGGCGGCGGCTCACGGGTCTCTGGCGTGCAATTGAAGGGCTCCGGTGGACAATGTGGACGGGAGAGGAGTGGAGGAGATCGAGTGAAGGGAGAGGAGCAGGTTTGGTGTGGTGAACTAAAGCGCGGGGGCTCTCCTTTTATAGCTGCGCGAGGTGGCCGAGGGTGCGAGTGAGGTCGACCATGGCGTCATCGATTCGAGTGGCGAAGGGGCACGGTGAGGTAGGCGTGGTCTTGCTGGCATCATGGCGGTCCTAGGGCGTGTGCTGGTGCAGTGAATGGAGGACGGGGTAGCTCGGGCATCGTCAGCGTCCTTGCAGTACGGGCGCGGCAGAGGTTGACGAGGGCGTCGGCTACAGGGAGACAGCAAGCCAATGGGGGTGTCTGGGAGTGAGCAGGTGAGGTGGTGATCACGCGTGCGAAGGGGAAAGGTGAGAGGAGGACGACAGCGATCGGGCGAGTGTGCGCTCTGTCGTGTCCAGATACGTGCTCATGCGCGCTCTGGCACGACCTGGGCGTCGTGGGCATGGTCTGGACACGTCGAGTCTGGGCGTTGCCGTCCGTTTGTCTGGCCAGGGAAGGTACCAGCGTGCGTGGTGGAGTGGGGTGAAGCTCGTTGACATGCTGATGATGACCAGAGAGAGGGAGAGACAATGAGTGGCATGAGAGTGGCATGAGCATGGAATGGACATGGTTTGGCTCTCCTCAGGCTTTAATCATCAAGTGTGTGTACTTGGCTTGACGCAGGAGACACAGAGGAACAATGATCATCTCACAACAAAAGTAGTTTAGTCAAAAATCCAGTGAATAATAGAGTGTGTGTGTAAAGCAAAATCATGCCTACCAAGTGTTTGTGTTAATGGCCGCATGAAGAAAATATTTAAAATTTTCAAATCTTTTTGGTGGAGTGGATTTGAATAATTTTTGAAGTAGAATGGTGGTGGTGGTTTGAAAAATGGTGTTGGTTTGCAAAGTTTCAAAATGGGGATGATCTACACTTTGTTTCAATGTTGCCACTTGTCACCTTTACAATGAGCAATGCAGGCAGAGTCAACTCTGATGGTCAACACCAAAAATGTTCATCTTGGTATGGTCTTGGATGAGGTGGAAAGAAGTGAGAGGTTTTAGTTTAAGAATCTTCTAATCCAGGGGCTCAAAGTGGGCATGATGTTAAAAGTGTCACATATGACCATTATCATATGTGACTTGGTTTTTGATTTTCTCTTTATTTGATTTGGTTTTTCTTGAATCAAAAGTGATTCTTATTAGTTTAGGAACATTTCCAAACCATTTAAACAATTCCAAAAGGCCTAGTTCAAAGATTTGCAAAAATGGCCATAAACACATAAGAGGTGATATTCCAATTTTCCTTAATCTTCTATTTTGTTCCCCTTGCTTTACTTGGGCATGGTCTAGGGTCCATTTAGGGTTAGATTAGGTTTAGAGATGGTTTCAAACCATTTGGGTACAGTATGAGGGCATAGGGAAAGATTTGGTAATATGGCTAAGTGCCACATATGCCTCTATGCATATGTTTATTTTATTTTTGTTTCTCACCTGATTTAGTTGGTAAGTACTAGGTTAGGTTTGTTGATGTTTTCAAAACATCTAATCAAGGTAGAAAAGCCTAGGTAAAAGTTTTACCAAAAATAGCCATAGGCACATAGGCCCTTTTCTTAGTTAATTTCTTTTTATTTTATGTTACCTTGAAGGGTGAAAAGAAAGTAGGTTTTAGGGTTTTAGGAACATTTGATCAGCATATCAACAACTATCATGACAATAGCACAAGAATTAGGTAGGAGCACTATGCATAGCATAATGGGTAGTAAAAGTTTTTGTTGGGTCTCATTTTTGGGAAAAGGGAAATTCATTTTTTTCTTCTTTGAGAATTTGGGATGTTACAGTAATTGCTGAAACTTAAATCTTCCTTTGTGTTGCTTCAAAACCTTTTATTAAGAATCTATTGCTTTATGAGTTAACTCTTATGCAAGACTTTTTGATGCTTGTCTTGAAAGTATTATTCATGAAAAGTTTTTGCTATATGATTCAGTTGTTTAGTCATTATCTTTTTGTTAGCAAACTATAGACCATTGCTTTCAGTCACTTCATTCATCTCATATGCTTTACAATAGTATTGATCAAGATTATGTTGGTAGCATGTCACTTCAGAAATTATTCTTTTTATCGTTTACCTACTTGAGGGCGAGTAGGAACTAAGCTTGGGGATGCTTCATACGTCTCCAACGTATCTATAATTTCTTATGTTCCATGCTAGTTTTATGAAAATACCTACATGTTTTATTCACACTTTATAATGTTTTTATGCATTTTCTGGGACTAACCTATTAACAAGATGCCACAGTGCCAGTTCCAGTTTTCTGCTGTTTTTTATTTCAAAAAAGTTGGTTTACAAATATTCTCGGAATTGGACAAAACAAAAGCCCACGGCCCTATTTTCCACGGAGTGTTCCAAAAGACCGAAGAAGAGTCGAGGAAGGCCAGCAGGGGGCCCACCCCATAGGGCAGCGCGGCAGTGGGGCCCCCGCGCCAAGATGTGGGGTGGGAGCCCCCTGGCTCCCCCGACGCTGCCCCTTCGCCTATTTATTCCTTCGTCTCCGAAAACCCTAGTACGGAGAGCCAAAATACCAGAACAGTTCCAGAGACGCCACCGCCGTCAACCCTAACTCGGGAGGTTGAGAAGATCTCCTCTGGCACCCTGTCGAAGAGGGGAATCATCACCGGAGGGCTCTACATCACCATGCCCGCCTCCGGACTGATGCGTGAGTAGTTCATCCTTGGACTACGGGTCCATAGCAGTAACTAGATGGTTGTCTTCTCCTATTATGCCATCATGTTTAGATCTTGTGAGCTGCCTATCATGATCAAGATCATCTATTTGTAATGCTACATGTTGTGTTTGTTGGGATCCGATGAATATGGAATACTATGTCAAGTTGATTATTGATCTATCATATATGTGTTGTTTATGATCTTGCATGCTCTCCGTTGCTAGTAGAGGCTCTGGCCAAGTTGATAGTTGTAACTCCAAGAGGGGGTATTTATGCTAGATAGTGGGTTCATGCCTCCATTGAATCTTGGACAGTGACAGAAAGTTCTAAGGTTGTGGATGTGCTGTTGCCACTAGGGATAAAACATCAATGCTTTGTCTAAGGATATTTGTATTGTTTACATTACGCACAGTACTTAATATAATTGTCTGTTGCTTGCAACTTAATACTGGAAGGGGTGCGGATGCTAACCCGAAGGTGGACTTTTTAGGCATAGATGCATGCTGGATGGCGGTCTATGTTATTTGTCGTAATGCCCTAAGTAAATCTCATAGTAGTCATCATGATATGTATGTGCATTGTTATGCCCTCTCTATTTGTCAATTCCCCAACTGTAATTTGTTTACCCAACATGTTATTTATCTTATTGGAGAGACACCACTATTGAACTGTGGACCCCGGTCCATTCTTTTACATCTGAAATACAACCTACTGCAATCATTGTTCTCTTTTGTTTTCTGCAAGCAAACATCATTTTCCACACCATACGTTTTAATCCTTTGTTTTCAGCAAGCCGGTGAGATTGACAACCTCACTGTTAAGTTGGGGCAAAGTAGTTTGATTGTGTTGTGCAGGTTCCACGTTGGCACCGGAATCCCTGGTGTTGCGCCGCACTACACTCCTTCACCAACAACCTTCACGTGATCTTCATCTCCTACTGGTTCGATAACCTTGGTTTCTTACTGAGGGAAAACTCGCTACTGTACTCATCATACCTTCCTCCTGGGGTTCCCAACGGATGTGTGCTTTACCGTCACAAGCAGACGCCGAAGAGGAGGCCTACACCGGAGCACCAGAAGGAGAGTATGAGTTGTTCTACGAGGAGCCAGATCTTTCCGGAGGAGTTGAAGGCATGGACTATGGGATAGTCTACGGAGCATATGACACGGATGCGGAGGAGTAGAGACATGCAGTAGGCATACTTGAGCCGAGCAGCGTAGTGACTTGCCTAAATAAGTTGACGAGGTCGTCATGTCTACTTTTTAATTCGAAGTGGTAATGATACTTAAGTAAGCTCTTAGGGTGTTCTCATCGGACCTGTGAGAATACCAAGTGGCTAAGAACTTTGTTTGTAATAATAATGTGGAGTGTTATGACCCTCAATGTTTCTGTTGTACCACTCCGAGGGATGTGACATTTGTGAAGAAGCCCCTTCATGAATGTCATATCAATGACTTGTATACTACAAAATGCAGTGGTATCCTGGGTCACCGCAGAATGTTAGAATACGTATAGGACATCGAGTTAGACTAGGAATCTAGAGATAACATCTTATACTCCAAGTTTCCTCCCTCCTATACTTCTATATATACCCCATGAGGGTTACTGTAATAACACGAAACAAAATATTAGAGTTCTATAACTTTCTACACCCAAGACACGAGCATGGCAAGTGATGCCATCACCCGTTTTGATTGGCCATTCTTTTACACGAAGAATATCCAATACCAAAGAATTGTTGGAGCTTCATGCCACACCTTCGGGTTGATATCAATGAGCCCAAGCCACTCATTTATGTTGTACCAAACAATTTTTGTGAAGCGGCAAGACAAGAGTAGATGGGCGGCGGATTCTTGAGTTTGGTTGCAAAGCTTACAATTTCCGCTGTTATGCCATCCACGGTGTTCGAGCCTACCCGCCATCCAAACTCTATTTTGGATCACTAGCCAAGTGAAGATCTTGCATTTGGGGTTCCCCAAAAGGTTTCCAGGCCATAGCCGGTGATGTCTACGCACGCTTCTATTCTTGTAGACAGTGTTGGGCCCCCAAGTGTAGAGGTTTGTAGAACAGGAGCAAGTTTCCCTTAAGTGGATCACCCAAGGTTTATCGAACTCAGGGAGGGAGAGGTCAAATATATCCCTCTCAAGCAACCATGCAATTATGATACAAGAAGTTTCTTGTGTCCCCAACACACCCAACATACTTGTCAGGCGTATAGGTGCACTAGTTCGGCGAAGAGATAGTAAAATACAAGTAATATGGATGATTATGAGTGGTAATTGCAATCTAAAATAAAAATGGCAGCAATCAAACATTTAGCGGAACTGGTTGTAAACGGTGTTTTAATGCTTAGAAACAAGGCCTAGGGATCATACTTTCACTAGTGGACACTCTCAACAATAATACCATAATTCAATACATTGATATTATCACTTCACTATGCTACTCTGAACCACTCTCCGGTTTAATAACAAACACAAATTCACTACGTAGGACTGCATAAGCACTCCTTAAACTTTGCACTCCCAATCAATGGATGCCCCACGCTGTCACTTTGAGCATACAAAGATGGTACTAACTAGACACCATAATTCAAAAGTATTTCTGTAAATTAAGCTTAAGAAACAAACACGGTTTGCACACTGTCACCTTCACACTGTTGGACATGGTGTCACCGGAGATCACATAATAAAACCGCTTGAGTAGCACAATAGTTGAAGAATAACATCTACTTATTCAACAAGATTATAAAGCTCATGATCACATAAAGATCATACATGGAGATATAGATAGACCACATAGCTACCGATAAAGCCCTCGGCCTCGGGGGAGAACTACTCACTCCTCATCATGGGAGTCAGGAACGGCGATGAAGATGGCGGTGGAGTCGATGGAGATGGCTCTGGGGGAAATTCCCCGCCCCAGCAGGGTGCCGGAATAGAGACTTCTGTCCCCCAAAACTTGTCTGCGACGGCGACGGAGCTACGGAATTTTTCATGGACGGAGGCTTATTCCTTTAGGGTTTTCCCAAGATCGTGAATAAATAGGCGTAAGGGCGAGGTTGGTGGAGGCCAGGGTGGCCCACACCACCCCTTGTTGCGGGCCCAGGCCACGCCGCACCAAGGCATGGTCTGGCCGCCCTGCGCCTCTTCTTCGTCCTCCTTCTGGACTCTGTCTTCGTTACGGAAAATATTGACTTCGGCTTTTGTTTCGTCCAATTCTAAGAATATTTCCTGTACAACTTTTCTGAAATACAAAACAACAAGAAACAGGAAACTAGCATTGTGGCATCTTGTCAATAGGTTAGATCTGGAAAATGCATAAAAGTGACACGAAGTATAAACAAAACATATAGCAATTGGTGTAAAATAAGCATGGAGCATTAAAAATTATAGATACGTTTGCAACGTATAAGCCGGCATGGTGCAGCTTTTTTTCATGCCAAGTCAATTTCATATGTTGCCTGACCAACCGGAAAGTATTTGGCGAGGAGTAGATACCAATCCAAAGGGTAGCGAGCATGGAAAAAATAGCGCTCTATTTCGGTGCTAATAGCACGCTATAGCGTTTCTAGACAGCCCACACTACATCATTCCGGCGCTATAGCGTGCTATTAGCGCGCTCTAGCACGCTAATAGCGTATTTTTCGGCCGGCGTTTATGTTGTTATAGCGCGCTATTTTTTCCTTTGTAGCGAGGCAATGTGTTGATCTGATCGAACTCTGGGCTAATCGAGCTAAGAAAATAAATGATAAATCTCATGTAACTATGCCTATTTTTCCAGTGTAATCCTCTGCCAGTTCTTTGGAACACAATTTTTTAGTGAAAGTAGCAAGGAGGCTACGGAACAATATTAAAGTTGTAATAGCTGCAATGATGTTTTGGCACATGGGAGCATATGCTCCTTTTATTTTTAAATGCATCTTAGACATATTTTGAAATATCAAAAAAAATTGAAACAAAAAAAAAATCGTATGTACATCTTCACGTGGTACGTGCTCACAAAGTCGTTTCACGAAAAATTGACTTGTCGTGTGGTGTGTGTAAAGAAGGCAAAATTCATAGCTAAAAGTAGGATATTTAACAAGATAAATTTTCTATTTTTTACATAGATCATAAAATATCTTGAATTTCCGCAAAACTCGACAAACCCATATATATTATTAAAATGTACATGTAGAATTTTTTATCAATATTTTTTCGATACTTTGAAATATATTTTTGTGGTAGAGGGAGCATATGCACCGAAGAGCCGAACTGAGTTTCTACAATAAGAAAGTGAATGAAAGGTAGGCACCTGAGCATTCGGTGAGCCATGGAAAGAGAAATGAAAAGGTTGATGCATAGCATATGACATGACTGAAAGATCCATAAATAAGGTTTATACTGGTTACTAGGGGGCAAGACTATTAACTCATACCATTTAAAATATGGCAAAGTGTTTGGCAAAGTCAAACTTCATGTCTATCCTGTTGTTTAGTAAATTCTCTTCTTGCAACTAGTTGCTCTATGAGAGTTCATCTTTATTACAAAGACAAAGTCAAAGTCAAAGAAAGCAAGGTAAAAAGCCATGCAAAGAGAAAAGAGAAATCTGAGACATGTTCAATTGTCCAACATACAATGGTTAGTTTTGTTCAAATGGTAAGGTGTAGTTGCTAGAATTTCTATTGTATGAATCCCACATTTGTATGATTGTTGGTTCATAGATTTGAATATGCATAAGTTGATGATGACAAGCTCGTATTTTGTAATCAACCATAAGCTCATTGATGCATGGTATGATCTATTATATTATTTGCTCGAGGACGAGCAAAGGTTTAAACTTGGGGGAGTTGATACGTGCATTTTACATCTTAATATAGTAACTCTTATGATTAGTTTCGAATGATATTTGTCATGATCCATCATTATTTATGCATTTTTAGTTGATTTACGGGACTTTCCTACAAAGTCTCTTTTATTGGTATTTAATTTTTGGGAGGCGGAAAACCTACTTTTTCATATTTGTTGTTTCAGGGTCCTTCTGGACACATCGAAGAAAAAAATACCATATCGGTTTTTCATCGAGAGAAGGACCCTGAACCAAAGAAGCACGCGAGGGGAGCCACGAGGGCCAAATGAGCCTAGGTGGTGCGCCCTACCTTGCTACCATGGCCCATTTGAGCCTCGATCATCGCCTCGGCTCCTCCTTTTTACAGACGCCTCCGTCTTGCCAGAAAACCTAAGTCATATTTTTCCCGAAATTTACTGAGGCGGCAGCGGAGGCGAAAGTCCTCTCATACTCCGAGAGAGGGCAGATCCTGCAGCACCGGCGCCTCCGGTAAAGGGGAAATCAACACCATCGTCATCACCACTACTCCTTGACGTAGGGGAGGCATCTCCATCAGCACCATCACAACCATCACCATCTTCGAGATTAACTCCATTCCCCATCATAGTTTGTGATAGATCGAACCCTGGATATTGTTTTAAGTGCTATTGCATGATTGTAATTGGCATCTTGTCTTTATTTTGTGGAGAGGTTATATTTTCAGATTGTGTTGTAATCATTATGGCTCTGATCCACACCATGTTTGACATTTATGAGTAGTTCCCCATGTTCTTGATGGCATAGGATGATCTGGCTATGATTCTATATGATGTGCAATGAGTATTTGGTCAAAAAAAAATTTTATGTTGTTCTATGATGGTGTTATGTGAACGTAGACTGCATATTATTTCTCCTATATGAGCTCATAGGACTGCACATTAATGTAATGATGAGGGTTGGAAGGAATGGAATGACAAAAATTGTTTTCTAATACTTTGAGTTGCATTAGAGGGGTTTATGTAGGGAACCCATGAACTAATTGCTATGATGGGACATTTATGCCTTAATGATTCCTATACTTGCTCATTAAAATGGCTCTAAGATCCATCATAAGGGGTGCATTTGCTCATATCTATGGTTGCACCTAATTTAGGTTCCGCCCCTTAGAGAATGAAACTTGAAAAGATATTCACCATATTGTGTAGAAATCTAAATGCTAGTGAATCCATGCAGCCCTCAGGAACACTTATCACATATAAGTTCACACACACGCACGCACACACGCATGCACACACACCCACACACGCATGCACACACACACACACACCGCACGCACGCGCGCACACACACGGCTTTCTCTCATTGAGATCATTTACTTATTGCTATATACTTTCAGTACTTTATTTCATTGCAAACTATACACTCAAAACACCAAAACTACTGCATCTTTTTTATTATTTACTTGTCAAACTTGCTAACCAATACCTTCAGCTCCTCGTGGGTTCGACAACCTTTCTTATTAAAAATTACTACAATTGACCTCCTGCACTTGGGAGCCATCAAGGAGCCAGGGTCAAGAGGGGTAGGGCACGAGGGCGGGGGTGAGGGATGTTTGCCCAACTGGGTTGAAATAGGGAAAGAAAATATTTGCCACTAGCCAGGGTGGTGGACCAAATACGTCGGGGCACTGTAAGAACGGACAAACGTGGCTGAACGGCCATTTACATGTCCGCAGCCGAATCCAAACGAACCAATACAGACTCACTTGGTGTCTGAAATAAATCGGGCCACTGGAAACGGTGAATCCTCTTGTTTGATTCCAGCTTTCAAGTATGAAGAAGAATTAAACCATATAAGGTATGACCATAGAACTGATGTTATCCTACATATAACATTTTTTGGCGGGAAAGTTATGATTGAGCACCATGGTAGCCATATACTATAAACTACGTCAATTTATTTAGGTGGAGGGGTTAGCTAAAACCAGGCACCTCAAAGTATTTAAAACAGTAGAATATTTAGGATACTTAAAAAAATGTCTACTACCAAGCACATACTTCAGCGTTTTACATGGCCTAATAGCCGAAGAGCGAACATGCTCCCGATACAAATGCATCAAACTGATTGATAGAGGAGTAAAGAACTGTTGGTCTGCATTTCCAGCCTCAAGGAGCTTACTACAGCCACGTGTACGATCAAAGTGACAATCCACAAATGTTAGTACACAGTAGCCGACCGGTCCTCGCCACTTGTGACTGTGGCGATCGAACTGACCTAATGCACAACCCTAAAAAAATGTTTTTTTGATTGCTGCATTTTTAGGGATAGTCCTTGTTGCTCAATCAATCGTGATGGACTAATGGTAATGCCAGTACCTATTAGGAGCGTGAAAAATGCGGCCCAGATCTCAAATGGTCGCGGAAGCTACCTACTGGTGCGTTGCATTGAGCTCAAAAGGCCTGGCTAGATCGATCGATCGATGGTGACATCCGGGCTGTGATGTGCGTGCGTTGGTCAGCCTCTGCACCATCGGATGACCGAGCGGGCAGATCTTGGCCGTCCACGTATGTATATGTCCTTTTCTTTCTTTCTTGATGGAAAGCTCTTCGGTTTTGTTAATCTGTACTTGTCACCGGTTTTGTTGGCTAGAAATTAAGAAGGTGCCAGATGAGCAGGTGGTACACAATATCCTGCTCCATGAAGTTATCCCTTGAAATTCTCTCCAAGAAGATGCATCTAATAGTTATGTAGAGAGAATATAATGTGCAGCGTCGTAGCCTGCTGGTTTTGTGCTACTAGGTAACGCTGACACGCTCAAGCTACAGCAAGTTGCTCAGCCACGACTTTCTGGTAGAGCTATCTATATTTCCATCTCCGCAAAAAAACAGTCTTTTTCTAGTACCAAAAATACTCAGTAAATGGTAGAAATATACCCGACCAAAGCCCGGCAAAGCTTTTGCCGAGCATTACACTCGGCAAGGACCATTCGGCAGAGTCTTTGTCGCCCGAGTGTGATTTCACGGACATGGATTTTCCATTCCTAGACACGAAAAACCTATTTTCTATTTTCCAAATACCGAAACAAGGTTTTTTTTAAGCAGCTACAAGGAGCAATCAACAACTAAGTAAAACACTTGCGCGAAAATAGAAGACCACCTCTACGCTACGGTTTACATACATGTTGTGTGACTTGGCTTTCTAGGTATTAATGGTATATATTTCTCCTGCCTATTTCGCTGAAAGGGGGTCATATTTGAACTAAGCATCTTGTTCCAGATTTTTGGGAAAATCATTTTTAAATCCACACCATGTCATTTTATGTGTGGCTCTCCCATGGCCCCTGCGGCGCTTGTTCTTGCAAAACATCAGTTCATGTGGGTCTCAACTTAAGCACAACTCAATAAAAAATCACAAATATGGGAAACCTTCGCAAGACATTATTTATGTGACCAGGTTGCCAGGAAAATTTCAAATAGTGTGGTAACCCTATTTAGCGCGGGATTCTTGAGTGAGAGGATAAATAAGTGTCGAAACCAAATGTTTTTGCCTAGTACCAAGATTCGACACTACGCAAAGATAGTCTTTGCCGAGTGTCAACCAGAGGACACTAGCTAGGCAAAGACTTGGCGGGAAAATCCCCACGCGCAAAAACCTGATGTCTTTGCCTAGTGTCTGATAATGGGCACTCGGCAAAGCCTGGTGCCGTCAGGGTTAGTGTGGGTGCGGTAATTGCCGAGTGCCGAAATATGACACTCGACAAAGACTGGACGCTCGGCAAAGGCAATCTTTGCCGTGTATTATTTCTTTATCCAGTGCATTTTTTTAATCTTTGTCGTGTACTATTTCTTTGCCGAGTCCCAAAATAAAAAAATACTCGATAGATACCAAATTACTAGGCAGAGATGCTTTTTCCGTAGTGAACGTTCATTCTACCTAGGCCCAACGTGCTGTTGTTGACTTGATCTCAAAGCGAGCTAGCTTATGATGAATGATGACGACGAATCGGCTTGTGCGTGTTCTGCACCGTTGGATGTCAGGGGACAGGATGATCCCGGCCGCCGTCAGAAATCCACCCGTTATTTCTTTTCCTTCTTTTCGAGGGGAAACTTCAAATTAACTTTGTACTTACTCACCACAAATCTTGTCAGCTTGGAAGAAGCTGCCAATTGAGCAGGTGCTACACATGTACCGCACTTATTTGGAAGGTAAATAGCCATCCATCAAGTTCATTCGGAGACCTCTTTTTTCTCAAAAAGGTCGACGAGACATCAGCCTTGTCCTTAACAATTTCCCGTTGGCGTGATCGCTAGACTTGGCCTGATCGGTGATATACAATATTTTTTTGATAACGTAATATTGTAAGACATGGTACAACTATAGAGAGAGGGAAATCACAGCACTGTTCGTTATTAAGCACAAGCACACGGTCGCATATGAACTTAGCTAGATCCCCTGCAAGACGGGAACATAAAGCAATGTACGACGGCCATGGATCACCAACCAGCCACGAAAAGAAGATACATATTTCCGTGTTGATCACAGGCCACGCACAGTAGTTTGGTTAAACAAAAGAAAGCAAGCCACGCATGCATTGCCGTGTTAGTCCGCACCGAAAACGAAATCGAAACCGCGATGAGACGATTTGTCGTCGTCGGCGACAAGCTCGCGCCACCCACCCAGGCCTCCATCAATGGCGGCACTGCTGCTGCTGCTAGCTAGCTAGCGTACATTTCTGCTACAAGCCTGGGAACTTTTGTTGTTTCTATATAAGCCAACATTGGTGTTTTTGGCTTAGCAGCACCTACCTAGGCGCCTACCTACACGATCGCCTTTCTCCTCCATGACCACCATGGGCGGCTCGTCGATCCTGCCCGCGCCGACCGTGGCGACGACGGCGCTGGTTCTGCTGATCGTGCTGTTCGCATCGCCGGCAACGGTGGCGAAAGGTTCTGGGCTGTCCGTCGGGTTCTACAAGAAGTTGTGTCCGAAGGCGGAGAAGGTCGTCCGGCGAACTGTCACCAAGGCCTTTGAGAAGGAGCCTGGCACCCCGGCCGACATCATCCGCCTCTTCTTTCACGACTGCTTTGTCCGAGTAAGCCGCTCGCTCATGTTCGGTTTATCGGTTTGGCAAACACATTACTTAACGTTTAAGTGTTATTTCCATCGATATATGTTTTCTATGAGCATGTCAATCATGGCTACCTTGGCGAATATAATCATGATAATTCAGTTGCACATGATTTCTCATTGTACTTGTATAGCGGGCTCGTGTGATCTCATCAATCGAACAGCCAAGAAAGGATGTCATGTAAAAACGGAAATCAGATGGCTAAAAATGAATGATATATATGGATAGTTTGAGTCTAGCTAGATATTTAAAAAATAATAATGAATGTTAGCGGTGATGTGGACAATTTTTTAAGGAGGAAAAGCTTTTGCCTCCTCAATTAAATAAGTAGAAAATAGTTACCCAATTAATTAACGAAAAACTTACTCACAAAACATGAAACCCTCCAACCGCACACACAGTTTGACAACCATACACAACACACAACAACCACAAACCCCTCACCTGTCACATGCACAATTGAACGATCAAACCAATATTCCATCCATTCTAAAATATTCTACATTCTAAACCTAAAGGTTATTTTAAATTTCTAAGAGATTACATCTTAGAAAAAATAGACAAACTAGTACTACATCTGCCAATAAAAGGATATCATAAATTTGTCTAAATTTTAGTGTATCTAGACACTCTTTAGTGTACAGATACATGTGAATTTAGACAAATCACCGACATCCTTTTATTGATAGAGAGAGTACTATATACAAATATTACTTCAACCAATCAAATCTATATTAAAAGTAATGACATTCAATACAGAGAGCATGACTGTTTCATTTTCTGTGTTGTCATCGATTACAAAGCTAAAACATAGATTAATTTAGAATAAATTCTAGATCTAAAATATAGACTATTTTAGAATGGAGACGGAACGGAGGGAGTAGGTGACATGGATGACTTGCATGTTACGATATACTAGACTAGACTGTTGTGAATGATTGTTAGTGAGATTTTGCTTTATATGCTCGGGTATCATTCTAGTCCTCTAAGTGTTGAAGTTATGTCGAATATGTGTGCATGCTACACTTGGATATAAACTGTGCGAGGAGGTTACGTGTTAGAGTTAAACTCTGTAACCTGGGTATAACATATAAAGTCACCCGTGATAGCTAATATAGACTAGACGAAAGCTAGATTAGACACAAGGTGATTTCTGGGAATGGTCCAGTGCCCGTGTCAGGGGCGCTCGATCGGTGTGGCTTTGTAGATCTGACGTATCGGTATACCGTGGAGGGCTTGTCGACGACGGTACTATAATAGTGAACTTTTGACAAAAGAGACCACCTGCGCGAGTGAATTGTCAAAAAGGACCACCTCCGAAAATTATTGTCAAAAAGGACCACCTGCGTCGTGGCGGCACGCGTGCCAGGCGACACGTGTCGCCTACCGCCACAGCCGGCTCCGGCAGGGCCTGCCGCCGTTGCCCCTGGCGGCACGTCCACAATGATCAATGAATAGTCTCCTGATCGATGAACAGTGCACATTAGTTACAAAATTTGTTGAATTTCCCTTTTTTGCTGAGCCCAAAATATAACTTATTTTACAGTGAATTTTTACACAATTGTAGTGCATAGAGTTAGCTACATGTAGGTATTATTTTCGAATTTTTTGAGATAATTAAAAAAAAATCAAAACAGGCTACTATTCATAGATCAGGACAATGTGGACATGCCGCCGTTGGCTGTGGCGGCAGGCCCTGCCGCCTCCGGCTGTGGCGGCAGGCGACACGTGTCGCCTGGCACGCGTGCCGCCACGACGCAGGTGGTCCTTTTTGACAATAATTTTCGGAGGTGGTCTTTTTTGACAATTCACTCACGCAGGTGGTCTCTTTTGTCAAAAATAGTACCTAAGGAGGAGCGCCCATAAAGCATGATTCGCAGATGTAGGTATTTATATCTGAACTGTGTTACCAAATATTATCCCCGTCTACTTTCTGCAACGATCTAATCGCTTATTATGCTAACAATAAAATATGAGGGTGAATGGCTATGGAGTAAAAATCAACATAGTCACAAGTTGGCGGTAAAATATGATAAAAATAATATCACAAAATCACTAATACTCCCTCCGGTAAATATTAGTTGTCACAGAGTAGTACAAAGTTATACTAAAATAAGGAGATAGAAAGTGTTTAGGACGGAATTAAATAAGATAGTTTAAATATATTTTCAACTCAAAGAGCGTTGTACTTAATAGTTTAATGAGCATAATGTGGTTTAATTTCCTAGGGGTGCGACGCATCGGTGCTGCTGGAATCCACGCCAGGGCGCATGGCGGAGAGGGACTCGAAGGCAAACAACCCCAGCTTGGATGGGTTTGAGGTCATTAGCGACGCCAAGGAGACCCTTGAGAAGCTCTGCCCGCAAACCGTCTCCTGTGCTGACATTCTCGCCCTCGCCGCCCGCGATGGCGCCTACCTCGCTAGCGGGCTCGACTATGCGGTGCCCACCGGCCGCCGTGATGGCCTCGTCTCCAAGGAAGACGAGGTTCTCCCTAGTGTCCCTCACCCCGACTTCAACCATTCTCAGCTCGTGGAAAACTTCACGGCAAAAGGTAATTAACATGCATGTCGTCTTAGAAATATGTCAAAATTTGAAGGCTTGTGGTACACAGGAAGTACGTTTTGTTTAACTCTGAAACACTGAAACAACGTTGGATCTTACAGGCTTTACGGCGGAGGAGATGGTGACGCTGTCGGGGGCGCACACCATCGGCACCTCGCACTGCTCGTCCTTCACGGACCGCCTCTACAACTTCTCCCAGGGCGGCGCGCTGACCACGGACCCTGCGCTGCCGGCGGCATACGCCGCGCTGCTGAAGGAGAAGTGCCCGCCGGAGACAGCGGCGCAGAACGACACCACCATGGTGCAGCTCGACGACGTGACGCCGTTCGTGATGGACAACCAGTACTACAAGAACCTGCTTGCCGGCACCGTGCCGCTCGGCTCCGACGTAGCGCTCATGGAGAGCCCCGACACGGCGGCGCTCGTCGAGCTCTACGCCCGCGAGCCCGCCGAGTACTGGGCCAAGCGCTTCGTTGCGGCGATGGTCAAGGTGAGCGAGATGGAGGTGCTCACCGGGGCCGAGGGGGAGATCCGGCTCAACTGCTCCAAGGTGAACTAGTATATAACCGGTTGCTGCGTTTGTCTCTGTACTATATGTTTGGGAAAGATGACGATACACGTTGTTCTTTTGTGTTAATGTTTTTTCTTTCATTTGTTTTCATATGGTGGTGAGAAATATATACACATTTGTTTGCGTCATAAACTGTATAGCTTACACAGCATGCATAAAAGCATCTATATCATTCCATTTGAGTTGTAAATTCAACACAGGATATATGTACCAAAAACGTCGTGAGCAACATTTTAGTGTGTCTTGAATCCAATAAAGATGGTTGTGTCCATCAATTTATCTCGAGATCGTGGGTATCTTCTTTATAAAAAACTGAACCTAATAATTTACATTTTTCTTTTTAGATATGGGAGCATCGCTCCAGCCTCTGCATCAATAGATGCGCACGGCTATTTTTATTAAACCAAACGTACAAAAGTTGTTTACAATAAGATCCGGATTACACTCATGGTGAGGCTAAGGTCGATACATGAATCAACCACAGAAAGATGCAACATAAAGATAGCCTATCCATTTGCTAATCTATTAATGTGTCGCCAACCAGTAGTCCGAAAAAAGAAGTCCTGAGCAACCACTAGCATCCAGTTGCATCCAGTAACCTTCCGATGTTCCATAGGGAGAAGCAAAACCCATTATTGAATCCAATGAGCAGCGCGTCGGATAACCTGCAAAAAATTAGTCTCATTTTGTTTACTAAAGATGATATCATTCCTCGTCCTCCAAATGGACCAGCATAAAGCAGATACACCCATACGAATTTTGTGTTTATCCTCCTTACGTACCCCGTTAAGCCATTTACCAAACATATTAGTAACATTAGCTGGTGGAGAAATATTGTAAGTAAAATAAGCCATGCGCCAAATAATTTTTGCAAATGGGCAAGTGATAAACAAATGGTTAACAGTTTCAGTGGAATCACAAAAACAACATTTTTGACACCCATTTCACTTTCTTTTAGCAAGCTTATCCTTAGTAAGGAGCACTTTGTTACTAAGAAACCACATAAAGATTTTAAGTTTTTAAGGGGATCTTTAATTTCCACAAATAACTTACATTTAGCCACATATGCCCTCATATAGATCAAAACAAACATATGCTCAGATTGGAACCCTTTACCGAGCCGAGTAATGAGATGATTGCCATGTTGAAAATTTTGCCCGCAAATAAGTTATTAGCTATGTGTTTGGTTGAGATAAGTGTGGAAGGTTAGAGTAATATACTTTTTAAATCCATTCACCGTCTTAATTCGATTTGTTGGATATGGATTATAAGAAGCCAACTATGGTCAATTTCATTTAAACTCGGTTTATGAGAAGACCTGACGATTCACTCCCTCTGTTTCATAATAGTATTTTAGAAATCAATTTGATAAACTAACCCTTTAAACACACATGATAATAAAAACCATTAAATAAAACTGAGAGTTAGATAAAGGGAGTAACTAATGAACAACTAGTTGTTTTCTAATTCGGAAACATACAGTTTTTTGTGTCCAAGAAGAGGCTGACAGCTGTACAACAGAAACACATGAAAAAAGTATAAAAAAAGCTGTCTATTTCTCATCTTGTAAAACAGAAAAAAATTGGGCGCCTTTTCCCCTCAGCTTCTCATTTCTTCTGAACTTTTGGGTCCATTTTTCTGAGTCCGGGAAACAACCATTTTAACCTAGGTTACAATTTTTCTCTAGTACCGCAATGCTGAACTTTCTCACTAGATCACATTGCAATACTTTCTATGGGCGCAAGTTCATCACGTCATTCATCCAACGACATGTCTTCATTATTAATTGACGTTGTTGTCCATGATCATCTATTAATCAATGGACTATCTTACTAAGGACAAGGTTTTGTTTACATACCACACATGTACTAATGTTTCCGCTTAGTACAGGTATAGCATGGTATAAAACTTATTATGAACATTACAAATATGACAATAAAACATCTTTATTTATTTGCCTCTATGGCACATATCCACACTCTATTAAGATAGGCTTTCGGTTGAGTAGCTTCACCACATCGTCATAGGGAACTCTATTCCCTACATATTTCATATCTCATTTAAAATTGCCTGGTATTTCTCAATGTGAGATTCTTGAGCTTGTTTGGAGAAAAGTAAACTATAAAAAAGCTCAAGGATTAATAATTTCTATATAGTTTTCACTTTTGGACACCAAAATAGAAAACCAAAAAATAAAATGTGTTGCAGTACCCTTATAGCTGAGCTCGTCCACTCAACCAAACATGCCTCAAATATTTGAAGTTTGTGTCACAAACTATAAGAGAATAGGAGTAACATTTCTATGCAAGTTTCTTCTTGGTTGAAGGCAACCCCCAAGCATTGTGTTGTTGGTTTCAACCGACTTATATTTGGGTCATATCAAAGGTTGGCTGTTAGTTGGAGCTTGTTTGGGGAATGTATATTCTAATTTCTATCGGGTCCTATCTAGTTATATATGGCAAATTTTCAATGTCAATTCAAGTCATTAAAAGTCCAACCAACTAGTTATGATCAACAAGTGAAAAGAAAAAAAAAACTAAGAGAAAGAGTCAAAGCATGAAAGCCTTGGAAAAACAGAATATTCAATAGATGACAGAACATTCAATGGAGGGATAAGTGAGCTAGTCCTTGTGGTTCATCACAACCCATCGGTACTCCAAAGATGGGCCCATTTATTTTCTTACATCTACTATTACCCGACTAGTTTTTATCTTGTGTCAAGGATCTATAGCTTATAAATAATTCTACAAAGAGATTCCTAGAGTTCCAAAACTCATATGGGACCCTAGAGTTCAGTTTGAGGAGTCTGGGAGGACTCATATTGACGTCAACGAGGAGAGATCTCTGACCTAGATCTAGGTAGTCTCATATTCACTAGTCGAGACTCTTTCTTGACACTTCTTATGGTTCGGTGAGTTGGGGGGAACCCATCCAAAAAATGTGACAAACTTGTTGGTACACCAATCTCAGCATAAGGCAAAACACACTTACAAGCATGGAGCTGTACAAGCATCAACACCCTTTTATCTCTAGTTATTATCATCTCAATAAGGCTCAAGGCGACGCACCCTCGTACCATGTGGATACTTTAAATAAGTAAACCACTTAAATATGAATTCTGTTCCTTCGTCTGCTACAAATTATAAGACACATTTTGTTCGTTGAGCGAATGCTTTAATTAAAAGTCATTCGATTGGCAGTATATGTGGCATGAAAATCATGGTTTATACGTACGTTCACCTGCGAATTTCTCAAAAAAATTACATAGAGCATATAATCTCTCCGATCTATAATTAGTGTCATAGTATTAGTTAAATTTATACTAAAACCACAACAATTAGTATTATATAAATTCAAGGGAGTAATAATAAATTAACTAATGGTCAAGGGCCAAGCTATGTTAAAGTTAAATGGGCCATGGCCTACTGAGCCCATCCCAAAGTACCGAGGAGTAAAAGAGAGAAATTGGCCTAGTAAAACAAAACAAATATATACTATGGACTTCTTTGGGATAGTCCGCCCAACACTTCTGCCATAGCTCCGCTAATGCTATTGGTTTCAGATCCCCAAAAAAAGTAGTACTACATTATTATCCAGTAAAAAAACGCGTTCCATATTTCCAGATGGACAAAGTCATCAGAATGTCGTCTGTACTGGAGTCCAAAAACTGGACGAGAATTAGGAGTCAGGGACAGCAGAGCATGGTGCCGCCATGTGAACGAAGCACGCCAAGACCAAAGCAGCCGACCTGACCTGACGGCGCGTCTGGTCAGCCATATAAACCGAGTGCCAGCCAGACAACGGCTCAAACTGCCCGCCGCTGCCTCCCAAGCCTCCTCATCGCCGCCGGTACCAACCAAAAGCCACATCCAGCTGTGCAAACTGAAGATCCAACCGTCCATGAGACCACGAATAGAGTACGAAGATATTTGGAATCATTATAACATTCTCTCCCGGGTCGCTCTCGCGCGGGGGCGACTCCGGAGAGCCCAAACCCTAGGCCAACCACCCCCCACACAGCCACCTCCCCTGGCCGCCGCCGCCGCCGGCACCGGCGGCGGTGGCGGCGTCCTGCTGCCGAAGGCGGAAGGGAGTGGTGGGCGCGCCTCGTGTCTCCTCTGCGCGCGGAGAGGCGGCGACCGGCGGCCGGCGCGGTGGCGGCTTTGGCGGCGGGCGCGGCGAGGCGAGGTGGTTTCGGGCCGGCGTAGCATCTTGTGGCCGACCGGCGGCGGAGGGGGCGGTCGGCTCGCGTCTGAGGAGGCCGCGCCCTGGCGGGCTCGATCTGGGCCTCACGGGGCCGGTGCTCGGGCGGACGGCGGCGGCCTTCGGGCGGGGTGGCACGGGAGCGGCGAGGGGACGGCGCGGGGGCGGAGATTCTGTAGCCACCGGTGGAGAGGGGTTGCATCGGCGGCTGCTAGGAGCTCCCGCTGCTGCATCATGACCGGCCGCGCTCAAGCGAGCGTCGGTGCGGTTGAGGCCGGCGGCGCTCAAGCGAGCGTCGTGGTGAGTCGGTCGCGCTCAAGCGAGCGGCGGCCTCAGATCGGCGCGGTGGCGGACCGAGGTGCGGCGGTTCTAGGCGGGCGGCGAAGGCCGGCAGGTGCGGCGCTGGCGTGCTGCATCGCGCCTGGCTGCGCGGGTCCGATTGGGCCGAATCTGGGCCGCGCGGGCCGCGCCCTTCGCGGTGGCACGACGCCCTGCTCCGGCTGCTCTCCAGTCTTGATGTGGCGGCGCTGCTTCCTTTGCTGGCCAGGGCAGCGGACAGGCCGAGCGAACGGCCAAGCGGCATTGCTCCAATTCCGGGGACCTGGCGGCTCGGGCAGTTTGGAGGCTGCCTAGTTGAAGGCTGGAGGGAGGTGGGATGCACCGCCCTGGATGTTGCTCCGGCGAGGTACGTGTGGAGAGGTTGGGTGTGACTAAGGTGTGCCGGGAGCTCAGGTTCCAGCGAGGTGTGCAGTTTCTCCGGATGAAAATCTTGCTCGACTTCCGTCGATGCCGGTGATGACGTCACTTCTGTGTGTCGTTTGCCTTGTTGAAGGCATTACCGAGGAGATCAATCACTTCTCCCGCTCTCGGTTCTTGTCTTTGGGTGAAAACCTAAATCCGCATGTTGGATTGGCGATGGCGGCATCCTCAATGTCGTTACTTCGGTGGAAGCATCGTTTCGGAGACATGGTACTGATGGGAGCACCTGGGCTGTGGTCAAGCGGCTGGTCGGGCACTTTCAATGGCGAGTGTTCTTGGGTCTGTGGTGCTGGGTCTCGTGGGGTTGCCCCGTGGTGGTGGTAGCAGGAGCACTCTCGACATGCAGGCGGCGCCAGACGAGTCCTGTTTCCCGCCCTCTCAAGATCGGAGCGGCACATGCCGCCTCCCTTCGGTTATGTTTTCTCTCCCCGATGTTGTTGAAGACGGCGAACAAGCTCGTGGCAATGGTGATCGATTCAACATGTTTGGAGTGACCTTGGGGCTGTTGCAATGAAGTCGAAGACGTCCCATCGTAAGCACGAGGGATGAGGTTCAGCGACGTTGCTTGCCCCGGTGGTGTGCTTCTATGTTTGTGCCGCTCCTAGCCTCCCCGGCGTTCTTTATGTCTAGCGGTGCTCCTGTTGATGTAAAGGTTTTCGCCCGGTTTTCCTTCAATAAACTGAGCAGTTCGGGTCTCCGTACCTTTTTCTTCTAATGCAATGAACACAGCAGTTCTCCTGCTGTTATTCAAAAAAAAAAAGATATTTGGAATCTGTAGGTTTGTAGGTTGACAGGTTCTGCGAGATATCTTCGTGTCTGTTGAGAGGAAGAAACATATCGCCATCCTATTTTAATGGGATGCCGGAAGAGAACTAGAGGCGGAGTACGTGGAGATGTTGCACACATACACGGTGATGGTGATGTGTGAACTTATGGGCAGGAACGGTTCATTTTAAAAATAAAATAAGTTTGTATTTGTTTGTTTGCATCGATTCATGGAAAAAAGTAAGTCTTTTTCTACCCTAGGCTGTGAAGAGTGGGGGCAAATCCAGCGGGCTGACACATATTCAATCCCCCTACCTCACCCTACCTCACCCTCGCTACCATGGATGTTGCGGTGATTAATGCCATCGCGTCGTTTTTAAAATCCCCACCGCGGCGAGTTTGCCCGCTGCCTCATGGCTGCCGAGCGGCCGACCATGGTGGTCATGAGGTGGCGGTGCATGGCTTCCCGGCCGCGGTGGCCCATCAGGCGCGCGAGGCGGTGGCGACGCGACAGGCCGAGGAGGTGACATGACGGAGACTCGGATGACGATGGCAAACGTTCATGTGGCTATCTCTGCAGCGCAACCCATGGCCGACGCGAGGATGGACAACAATGACTTCGACGGCCTCAAGTACTTCGACGACTAGGTTCAGATGCCGACGACCGGTGGCGCTGCTCGCATCGTTTGAGATCACCCACCGCGACGAGTTTGCCCGCCGCCTCATGGCTGCCGAGCGGCACACCATGGTGGACATGAGGCGGCGGTGGCCCATCAGGCGCGGGAGGCAGTGGTGGAAGCAAAACTTCACGAATATGTAGGCAGCATGTGTTCGTGTATACCTATTTTTATTTTGTTAAAACTTTTTTTCGAATTATTATAAATACCGAGATTAGTAGAACTTTAGGAGACAAAATACCTCACTCTTCTTCCTGGTGTGATGCCTGTGTTCAACGGGGGCATTGCACCGTGTCTGTGTACTTTGGACACTAGACAAAGTTCACTGGAACAGGATTTAACCGGACACACGATACGACGAGTCATGAGTCGAAGTTTTGGAAGTACGCCGTCGCTATGATTAGAGAGAAGGTCAATTGTGGCTGTGTTGGAACTTGCTCATCACACACCCAAAAAGGCCACTGGAAACGGTCTTCGCTGATTTTTCTCCCTAGACCTCTCACCTTACATGCATGCTGATGCTGGTCTATGCCTCGTCTGAGTCAACGCTGCTGGTGGCCCCGCTCTCTTTTATTTTTATTCATTTGGTGGCTTAATAGTAAAATTAGATGGCTCAATCAAGACCGAGTGCATTGTACTTATGGGATTTAAGTAGTCACCGTCTCCCCGTGCGTGCTCCTTCACCTAGCGTGTGATTCTAGCGCACATTTCCAAGAGCTATGTATACTCGTGAAAAAGGTGATGGAAGCACGCGAATTTTACACGTAAATCACTTTGTACTCTCCTCTCTACCTTTTTGATGATCATGCAATTGTCACCCACATCACACATGTTGAACATTACTTTTGTTGTGTGTGGAAAAAAGAAACAAAGACCTATTCATTCTTAATCCTCAATAACAGTGTGCAAGAAAACTCAAAAGTAATAAATAAATATTAAAAAGTTTTTGGGTCACCTGCGACGATTACAAGCACTAAAATAAGCCGAAGTCACGCTGCCCGTTGTCTTCCTCCCTCACCAGATCCGAGCAAAGCTTACCATATTAAAATTTGTTGTAGTAGACATATGAGAAGTCGTCGTGCTAAGTCCTTAAAAGACCAACGCATGAGAGCAGCAGCCATCGTCGGTGAAGAGAAGCGTAGATTAGAAGAAACACGAACCAAACCCAGGGATATCCGCCGGAGACGCATCCCTCGATCATGCTAGACGCATCCCTCAAACGGAGGCTAGATGAGTGGACTTTATTCCATCCTCAAGGAGTCGCCACCGCCACGTCTTCCTAAGTAGGATATGAACCCTACAAAAAAACTGAGAAAGACAACAAAAACAGAACTCTCCCGCCAACAAGGACCGGCGGGATCTCCATGGCCTAAGGCCATAGGAGGCTAGGTAGATCGACCGATGCACCGGCGCAGGAGGCATGAAACCCTAATCTCATGTCGCTCTCTCAAGGGAACGGAAGGGGTACCATAGCTACACGCTATCATTTACGAAACAGATAACATTATAGAATTTTTCTTTGGACATTATAGAATGTTGGGTTGCTACTTGCTAGTGGAGTGAAAATGGTGGACATTCAATATGTTAATATATAGATATATCCGTATACCTAGGTAAAGTTGAGTAACTTATTTTTTAAGCCATGTATACATTGTGCTAAAAAAACGTAAAATTAAAATACTAATAATAAAAACATAAAATAAAGAAAATAGGAAAAAGGAAAGCGAAACACATGGGCATATTTCCCTCTCCAACCCCACGCGTTTCTGACCAGCACACGGCGAGGACAGACGACCGGTAGACCAGCCCAGCTGCTGCTGCTCGCTGTACATAAGCTCGCTCGCCGCCGCGGCTGACCACACAGCTCACAGACGCTGTTCCTACTCCGCTCCCTCCTCCGCTTCGCTTCCTTCTCGCCTGCTTCCGGCAGCCACCCGCCGCTTCGCTTCGCCCCCTCCGCCTGCGCCGTCGCCGGGACAAGCCAAAGGTGCGATATTTACTCCGGATTCAGCTCCCTTTCCTTTCTCCCTCCCCTCCAAGAGCCACGCCGCCTCTTGCTCCGATCTATCCGCGGGCGCTTATGGGATCTCCATCGCCGTCGCTCCCCCGAGCGGTTTCTTGGATGGCTGCCTTGCTTCGAGATCTGAATCTCGACGGACCGCCCGGTTCCCCTTTCTTGGCGACCAATTCGCGCTCGCGATTTAGTTCTTGTGATTCCGTTTTCCCCCCTTTCTTGGCGGTTCTTGCGATTCGTGTCAAAAGTTGTGGCGTGTTTAGCTTAAAAAGGGGAGGGGGAAACAGCCAGGAGACGTTCTTGGAGTCCTCTCTAGCGTTTACCCTTTCCGTTAGCGTGAAGAAACATGGTATTAGCGTCGTAACTTTGTTAGTTCTTGCGCGTAGTTAACTGCAGGTATTTGGAGGGCAGCGGCAGCTTCTCCACAGAAATTAGTTGTGGTCAATCATCCATGCTGTGGCATGACCACATGATGAATTGGCGGCATGATGCTTTTGCTTCCTCGATGACACCCGGAGTCCAGGAGATTTAGTGGAGTGCGAGAGCTAGCTAGGATGGGATATCAGTTGTGATTAGCTTGTTGGATTGGCCTTCTTTGGCGTCCATCCTGAATTGCATAATTGGATGAGCTGTGGGCAAGAGTGAGTGAAGAACTGAGTTTGCGCGCCCGCCAAGATTGTTTTGCGCGCCCACCAAGATTGCTTTGCGCGCCAATCTCCCGCGCAATTTCAGTTCAATTGCGTACCAATTTAGGATGTAGTTATAATTAGGATCACAAGCGATTGACCAGGTAGTAATGTAGTCTCGGTCTCGCATTTATCATAGCTACCAAGCGCTCGCTTGTTTAACGCATAGTTTGCATTGCAAGTGTGCATCCACTGCAGTGGGCCACCCACTGATGGCTGGATGAATAATCTAAACGCGCCTCCAACCGCTATGCATTATTGGGGTCAGGAATACATTTTTATGAACCTGTAGAATATTGAGAAGTATCAAGCATGTTGATGCAGAATGAGCTGTCTTTTGATCAGCTATAATAGCACCATGTTGGTTGCTTGTTCCAGCCCTACCTGGGCTGATAGAAAACAGTAAAGCACATAAGAATGGCCCAATTTTTTAGGTTTTCCTTGGCACCATGAACCTGGTGTGCACCTGAAATTGTTTTCCTTGGGGAGAGTATATGTGTGCTTTCTGTAGTTCCCTTACTGCATGCAACATACAATGAGTATGCCACACCTGCTACTGCAAGCAAGTCAATCGTTTATAGGCTCGCTTTCTCCATTTTTCTTTTTTTGTTTGTTTGAGCTTTGTCCATTTTTCATAGGTACAAAGAGTAGAAAGTAAGAAAAGAATCAAAATAGTGAGATAAAATGGATGAAGAGGAGAATTTTAGTTATGTATCTTAAAGAAATCCATTTATTTCCCAAAATCCAACTCCTATTTCCACCTTTAGGCCTTTGTGCTGTACAAAGTATGAATCTACTCTAGGAACCTTCCATTTCTCTCCACTGGTCATCTGCCACGTGCTATTAAGCATTAACTAGGTCATTCGGCCATGCTAATTATGACGCACAGCTATGTTGCTTGTTCGATATTTGATCACAAAACGACAGCTACAGTTATGCTTACGTGTCCAACTGAGCGATCCTTCATTTTTTTTTTTGTACATACGTTTTTCTGGTTCTGATGAAAAGATGCTTTGTTCCAGGACTTGTTTTCGGATAGGATATGTCGTGCTTTGGATGCTGTGGTGATGAAGACACTCAAAGAGCACCAGACAACAGGAATCAATACCCAGGAAGCTACCCAGCAAGTAATAGCTTTGAAATCCTTTGTTACAAACTTACGCATAGTCACATTTCTCTGCATGTTACTTCTGTTGTAATTTGTAATAGCTTTGATAGTACTTATCTAATGGGTTACAACTGATCTGCAGGGACTGATGCATATCGCACTGCCGATCCAACTCCCAAAGGTTCTCAACCGGTGAAAGTGCAACCAATTGCAGTCCCCACCATTCCGATGGATGAAATTAGGGAGGTGACGAAGGGTTTCGGTGATGAAGCTTTGATTGGTGAGGGATCCTTTGGCAGAGTATATTTTGGTGTCCTAAGAAATGGTAGAAGTGCAGCAGTGAAAAAGTTGGATTCTAGTAAGCAGCCAGACCAAGAATTGTTGGCACAGGTTCGTGTTCTTCTCTGTTCAGGAATCCTGCATCTACTATGGTCTTCTGTCTCCTTACAAATTACTTCTACAGGTGTCTATGGTGTCAAGGCTAAAGCATGAAAATGTTGTCGAGTTGCTTGGTTACTGTCTTGATGGGACCACCCGTGTCCTTGCTTATGAATTTGCCACTATGGGTTCTCTTCATGATATGCTTCATGGTATGGTTTTGTACAAATAGAAGTCTTGGATATCTGTGCACTATTTTTTTTTATCCATCCCTTGGTGCTGTTAATTTTTCCTGTTAAATAAACTTTTACCTGTGTACAGGAAGGAAAGGTGTTAAAGGGGCTCAACCCGGTCCGGTCCTATCATGGATACAGCGGGTGAAGATAGCTGTTGGTGCAGCGAAAGGCCTAGAATATCTTCATGAGAAAGCACAGCCTCATATCATACACAGAGACATCAAATCAAGCAATGTTCTTCTTTTTGATGATGATGTAGCTAAAATAGCCGACTTCGATTTGTCAAACCAAGCTCCTGACATGGCAGCCCGGCTTCACTCAACTAGGGTTCTCGGAACATTTGGATACCATGCACCTGAGTACGTTCTGGTTTTCTTTCAATTGCATTATGGATCTCTGGAACCATTCAACTTAAATTTGTTTAAACTGTTGGATCAGGTATGCTATGACTGGACAACTTAGTTCGAAGAGCGATGTGTACAGTTTTGGAGTTGTTCTTCTGGAGCTGTTGACGGGAAGGAAACCTGTTGACCATACATTACCAAGGGGGCAGCAGAGCCTTGTCACATGGGTAATTTTTGTACTTGTGCTCTGTTTGTAGCTATGAGATTATTTGAAACTGTTCTGCTTGATGGATCTAATTGCGGAATTCTAACAATTGTTATTCAATATGGCAGGCCACCCCAAGGCTGAGTGAAGATAAGGTCAGGCAATGTGTTGACTCAAGACTTGGAGGGGACTATCCTCCTAAAGCTGTCGCAAAGGTATTAGAGATAGCCTCTCTCTTCTGTTTGAAACTATTTGCAAGAATTTAAGTCTGTATTAGCTATCAGTATTTTGACAACCTAAACAGATCTGGAAAACAAAATATCAGTTGCACCAGAACTTATGAAGCTTGCTAGCTATCACAGAATAAACGACTAAACTAAATTTAAAGTTTCATGTTACAGAAGACCATTTCAGCTTTTATCTATGGTTAGGATGTCTACAGCTCACATTATGCATATAAACCAGAGCATGCTCGCTTTCATCTGTGTGATAACTTAAGTCAGTGTATTATTAAGTGAAGCCACTTCTAACACCATCTTCTTATCTGGGTTGTTTGAAACAGTTTGCAGCTGTCGCTGCATTATGCGTCCAATATGAGGCTGATTTTCGGCCTAATATGAGCATCGTCGTCAAGGCGCTCCAGCCCCTGCTGAACGCTCGAGCAGCCCACCCAGGAGAACAACATGCTGGTCGTTAATCTCCACTCCAACAACATTTTGTATTATATAGGGAAAAGGAGCATGTGGCAGGCAGTTTGTACGTTTGTGAATGTGATTATTCTTCTCGAGTTGTAACCCTCAAAATTCTAGTACCGAAAATATTGGATTCTTTCTATCTGTTGCAAGATTGGCTATTGGTGACTTGACTAACTTGCGTATGTCTACATGGAACATTTTATTAGTCAGTAAAAAAGAGGAAAGGAATGTACCCTGCAGCTTAAGATGCAATTTTCTTCCGAGTTCAGATTGGTTACTAGTCATGTGCTGATTTTTTCTTTGTGTGTTGCCTTGTTTGGAATATGAGTGCATCTCTAGCCATTGAGGGTTTGAAGGGTGTGTTTTCTTCGTACCGTGTTTGGGGACGTCACTCTCTAGCCGTGTCCCTCAAATGCGAGCCTCAAACTTGTTTTTACATTTAAAAAATGCATTTTTATTTTAATAGAGTTACGCACACTAATACATAGTTTGGCACATGGTTTACATAAACTAATACAAAGTTAAAATTGCAAAATGATAAAACCTAGTTAGAGTTGGCATCCTAGATTTTGTATGTTGGTTGCTAAGAAAAAATACTCTTAGACCCTCTTAGTCACCTAAAAAAGAATACTCTTAGGCCCTCTTAGTCACCTAAACTGGAAAATTCAGCTGGTAATGATAGCCTCTGTTGGTCCTATGCTCTGTGCTCGGAGTGTTTAATTGTCGTCCTCTTCGTTGTCGCTGTGGTAGTGTCGGCGGCAGGACATGTCATCGAACACCTTTGCGCTCAACTCCTCGTCGCCTTGGTAGGAGAATGTGAGGATGCAACCGGCTTGGAGGTCATGGAAGCGCACGGATTTCTCCTAGCCGGTGTGGAGGTACATCCTGCCGCGCCTATCGAAGAGCACGTCCACCGGCCACCGGCAGAAGCCACAGCTAGCCTCCCGCCGATGTAGCGTGGCCGGCTCGTTGCCTGCGACGAACTCGGCGAACTTGTTTGGCAGCCTCTGGATGCCGAGTGGGTCGCCATTGAGAACGACGGTGAACTCGAACTCCCACTCCCCCTTAGAAGATGGCGACGTCACAGGTTACGACGACCGTGCAGGCCTCGCTGCTCCAGCACGACCACGGTCACGATCTCGGCCTCTACCAGCCATGGAATGGCCCTCAACTCTTTAGATCGTGACGGCTAGAGTTGGGAAGAGAGGCGTGTAGGATAACGTTGCATAGAAAACAAAAAATTTCCTACCGCGAACACGCAATCCAAGCCAAGATGCAATCTAGAAGACGGTAGAAACGAGGGGTATCGAGTCTCACCCTTGAAGAGATTCCAAAGCCTACAAGATGAGGCTCTTGTTGCTGCGGTAGACGTTCACTTGCCGCTTGCAAAAGCGCGTAGAAGATCTTGATCACGATCACTCCGGCGCCACGAACGGGTAGCACCTCCGTACTCGGTCACATGTTCGGTTGTTGATGAAGACGACGTCCACCTCCCGTTCCAGCGGGCAGCGGAAGTAGTAGCTCCTCTTGAATCCGACAACACGACGGCGTGGTGTCGGTGGCGGTGGAGAACTCCGGCGGAGCTTCGCTAAAGCTACGCGGGAGATATGGAGGAGAAGGGGGCGGCTAGGGTTTGGGAGGGGGTGGCCGGTCACTTCAAGGGGGGCGGCCAGCTTGTGGTCTTGGGGTGGCCGGCCCCCTCCCTTGGCCCCTCATTATATAGGTGGAACCCCAAGTGTTGGACTCCAAGTCTTCGAATAAGACCCGAACCCAAAACCTTCCATATGAAAAGGAAACCTACCCAAGGTGGGAATCCCACTTGGGGTGGGATTCCCCCTTTCCATGTGGGGGGGTGGCCGGCCCCCTAAGGGGGAGTCCACTTGGGACTCCTCCCCCACTAGGGTTGGCCGGCCATGGAGGTGGAGTCCCTCCGGGACTCCACCTTCCTTGGTGGTTTCTTCCGGACTTTTCTAGAACCTTCTAGAACCTTCCATAGAACCTTCCGCATCATTTTAATTCACATAAAATGACATCCTATATATGAATCTTATTCTCCGGACCATTCCGGAACTCCTCGTGATGTCCGGGATCTAATCCGGGACTCCGAACAAATATTCGAACTCCATTCCATACTCAAGTTCTACCATTTCAACATCCAATCTTTAAGTGTGTCACCCTACGGTTCGTGAACTATGCGGACATGGTTGAATACTCACTCCGACCAATAACCAATAGCGGGATCTGGAGATCCATAATGGCTCCCACATATTCAACGATGACTTTAGTGATCGAATGAACCATTCACATACGATACCAATTCCCTTTGTCACGCGATATTTTACTTGTCCGAGGTTTGATCTTCGGTATCACTCTATACCTTGTTCAACCTCGTCTCCTGACAAGTACTCTTTACTCGTACCGTGGTATGTGGTCTCTTATGAACTTATTCATATGCTTGCAAGACATTAGACGACATTCCACCGAGAGGGCCCAGAGTATATCTATCCGTCATCGGGATGGACAAATCCCACTGTTGATCCATATGCCTCAACTCATACTTTCCGGATACTTAATCCCACCTTTATAACCACCCATTTACGCAGTGGCGTTTGGTGTAATCAAAGTACCTTTCCGGTATATATAAGTGATTTACATGATCTCATGGTCATAAGGACTAGGTAACTATGTATCGAAAGCTTATAGCAAATAACTTAATGACGAGATCTTATGCTACGCTTAATTGGGTGTGTCCATTACATCATTCATATAATGATATAACCTTGTTATTAATAACATCCAATATTTATGATTATGAAACTAATCATCCATTAATCAACAAGCTAGTTTAAGAGGCATACTAGGGACTTCTTGTTTGTCTACATATCACACATGTACTAACGTTTCGGTTAATACAATTATAGCATGATATATAAACATTTATCATAAACATAAAGATATAAATAATAACCACTTTATTATTGCCTCTAGGGCATATCTCCTTCAGTCTCCCACTTGCACTAGAGTCAATAATCTAGATTACATTGTAATATACCTAACACCCATGGCATTCTGGTGTTGGTCATGCTTTGCCCTAGGGAGAGCTTTAGTCAACAGATCTGCTACATTCAGATCAGTGTGTACTTTGCAAATCTTTACTTCTCCATCTTCGATGTACTCGCGAATCGAGTGGTAACGCAGCTTGATATGCTTCAGCCTCTTGTGTGACCTTGGCTCTTGTGCATTGGCGATGGCACCCATGTTATCACAATAAATGATTAATGGGTCCAATGCACTAGGAACCACACCGAGCTCTACAATGAACCTCTTCATCCATACCGCTTCTGATGAAGCCTCTGAATCCGCTATGTACTCTGATTCAGTTGAAGACTTCGCCACCGTGCACTGCTTCGAGCTTGCCCAGCTTACTGCAGCACCATTCAATATAAACACGTACCCAGATTGTGACTTAGAGTCATCAGGATCAGTGTTCCAACTTGCATCGGTGTAACCACTTACAACGAGCTCTTGGTCACCTCCATAACAAAGAAACATATCCTTAGTTCTTTTCAAGTACTTCAAGATATTCTTGACCGTTGTCCAGTGTTCCATTCTTGGATCACTTTGATATATGCTAGTCAAACTAACAGCATGTGCTATATCCGGTCTAGTACATAGCATGGCATACATGATAGATCCTACTGCCGAGGCATAGGGGATTTTACTCATCCTTTCTCTTTCTTCTGCCATAGCCGGTCCTTGAGTCTTACTCAAGACTTTGCCTGGTAACATAGGTAAGAACCCTTTCTTACTTTCGTCCATTCTAAACTTTTTTAGAATCTTGTCCAGATATGTACTCTGTGATAGCCCTATTAGGCGTCTTGATCTATCTCTATAAATCTTGATGCCTAATATATACGATGCTTCACCAAGGTCTTTCATTGAAAAACTATTATTCAAATAACCTTCAACACTACTTAATAGTTCTATATCATTCCCGATCAATAATATGTCATCTATATATAATATCAGGAATGCTACAGAGCTCCCACTCACTTTCTTGTAAATACAGGCCTCTCCATGACACTGTATAAACCCGAAGTCTTTGATCACCTTATCAAAGCGTCGGTTCCAACTTCTTGATGCTTGTTTCAGTCCATAGATTGAACGCTGAAGTTTGCATACTTTGTCAGCATTTTTAGGATCGATAAAACCTTTGGGTTGTACCATATACAACTCTTCCTCAATGTCTCCATTAAGGAACGCCGTTTTGACATCCATCTGCCAAATCTCATAATCGAAAAATGCAGCTATTGCTAACAAAATCCTCACAGATTTTCGCTTCGCTACAGGTGAGAAAGTCTCATCGTAGTCAACTCCTTGAATTTGTCGGAAACCCTTTGCGACAAGTCGAGCTTTATAGACAGTAATATTACCATCAGCATCTGTTTTTCTCTTGAAGATCCATTTATTCTCGACAGCCTTTCGGCTGCTCGGGTAAGTCTACCAAAGTCCATACTTTGTTATCATACATGGATCCCATTTCGGATTTCATGGCTTCTTGCCATTTGTTGGAATCTGGGCTCATCATCGCTTCTTCATACGTCGCAGGGTCCTCATCATTGTTATCCACAATCATGACATTTAGACAAGGATCATACCAATCAGGAGTGGCACGTTCCCTTGTCGATCTGCGAGGTTCAGTAGTTTCCTCGTTCGAAGTTTCATGATCATTATCATTAGCTTCCTCTGTTGCCGGTGTAGGCGATGCAGTACAACTTCCGATCGCGCTACTCTGATCAACGAGTATAGATTCATCAATCTCATCGAGTTCTACTTTTCTTCCAGTCACTTCTTTAGTGAGAAATTCTTTCTCAAGAAAGGTTCCGTTCTTAGCAACAAAGATTTTGCCTTCGGATCTGTGATAGAAAGTGTACCCTATAGTTTCCTAAGGGTATCCTATGAAGACGCATTTCTCCGCTTTGGGTTCTAGCTTGTCCGGTTGTAACTTCTTTACATAGGCTTCGCAACCCCAAACTTTAAGGAACGACAGCTTAGGTTTCTTATTAAACCATAATTCATACGGTGTCGTTTCTACGGATTTTGATGGTGCTCTATTTAAAGTGAATGCGGCTATCTCTAATGCATAACTCCAAAATGATAACGGCAAATCAGTAAGAGACATCATAGAACGAACCATATCTAAGAGAGTTCGATTACGACGTTTGGACACACCGTTTCGTTGTGGTGTTCCCGGCGGTGTCAATTGTGAAAGTATTCCGCATTTCTTTAAATGCATGCCAAACTCATAACTCAGATATTCACCTCCACGATCAGATCGTAGAAATTTAATCTTCTTCTTACGCTGATTTTCTACTTCACTTTGAAATTCCTTAAACTTCTCGAAAGTTTCGGATTTATGTTTCATGAAATAGATATACCCATATCTACTCAGATCATTTGTGAAGGTTAGAACATAACGATAACCACCGCGCGATGCTACGCTCATTGGTCCGCACACATCGGTATGTATGATTTCCAATAAGTCAGTAGCTCGCTCCATCATACCAGAAAATGGAGTCTTAGTCATTTTACCCATTAGACATGCTTCGCATCTATCAAGTGACTCAAAGTCAAGTGATTCAAGTAATCCATCAGTATGGAGTTTCTTCATGCGTTTCACTCCAATATGACCAAGACGACAGTGCCACATATAAGTAGAATTATCATTCAATTTAATTCGCTTAGCATCAACATTATGTATATGCGTATCACTACTATCGAGATCTAACAGAAATAAGCCATTCTTTTGTGGTGCTCGACCATAAAAGATATTATTCATAAAAATAGAACAACCATTATTCTCAGACTTAAATGAATAGCCGTCTTGCATTAAACAAGATCCATATATAATGTTCATGCTCAACGCAGGTACATAATAACAATTATTTAGGCTTAAAACTAATCCCGAAGGTAGATGTAGAGGAAGTGTGCCGACTGCGATCACATTGACCTTGGATCCGTTTCCAACGCGCATCGTCACTTCATCTTTCAGGCGGTTGTCGTTTATTCTTTAGTTCTGTTTCGAGTTACAAATATGAGCAACCGAACCAGATCAAATACCAGTACTAGTACGAGAACCAGTGAGATAAACATCTATAACATGTATATCTGATATACCTTCTTTCTTCTTCTTGACAAGGCCGCTCTTCAGATCAGCCAGATACTTGGAGCAATTACGCTTCCAGTTTCCCTTCTCCTTGCAGTAATAGCACTCAGCATCAGGCTTAGGGCCGTTCTTAGGTTTCACAGGAGGCGTGGCAGCTTTCTTGCCACCCTTCTTGAATTTTCCCTTAGACTTGCCCTGTTTCTTGAAACTGGTGGTCTTGTTGACCATCAACACTTGGTGCTCTTTCTTGATCTCAATCTCAGCAGCTTTTAACATGCCAAAGAGTTCAGGTAACTCCTTGTTCATGTTCTGCATATTGTAGTTCATCACAAAGTTCTTGTAACTTGGTGGCAGTGATTGAAGGACACGATTAATCCCCAGTCTGTTAGGAATCACTATTCCCAAGTCACTGAGTTTCTTCGCATGCCCGGTCATGGCGAGCATGTGCTCACTAACGGAGCTGCCTTCTTCCATCATGCAGCTGAAGAATTGTTTCGATGCTTCATAGCATTCCACGGCCGCATGAGTCTCAAAAATAGCTTTCAGCTCTTTCATCAACTCATGAGGATCGTGGTGCTCAAAAGGTTTTTGAAGATCGGATTCCAGACTGCATAGGATGGCACACTAAACTTGAGAGTACCGAATTTTCCGAGTCTCGTAAACAGCTTTTACTTCATCGGTTTCAGTTTCTGCAGGAGGGTCACCTAGCGGTGCATCAAGCACATATTGCAGATTTCCGCCAGAGAGGAAGATCCTCACATGACGGAACCAGCCGGTGAAGTTGCTACCGTTGCTCTTAAGTTTCTCTTTCTCTAGGAACTGGTTAAAATTGATTGGGGACGCCATCTCTACAACATATATTTGCAAAAGTTTAGACTAAGTTTATGACAAATTGAGTTCAAATTTTAATTCAACATAATTAAAAATCTAGGTGAACTCCCACTCAAAACAATATCCCTCGCATTGTCTTAGTGATCACACGAACCAAATCCACCGCACCTAAGCCCGATCATCACGAGATAAGGTGTGATTTCAATGGCGAACACTCAAAGTGTTCATCATATCAACCATATGATTCATGCTCTACCTTTCGGTATCACGTGTTCCGAGACCATGTATGTACATGCTAGGCTCGTCAAGGCCACCTTAGTATCCGCATGTGCAAAACTGTCTTGCACCCGTTGTATGTACTTGTTGATTCTATCACACCCGATCATCACGAGATGCTTCGAACCGACAAGACTTGGTAACGGTGCTACTAAGGATGAACACTTTATTATCTTGAGATTTTAGTGAGGGATCATCTTATAATGCTACCGTCGTGATCTAAGCAAAATAAGATGCATAAAAGGATTAACATCACATGCAGTTCATATGTGATATGATATGGCCCTTTTGTCTTTGCGCCTTTGATCTTCATCTTCAAAGCACGGACATGATCTCCATTATCTTCGGGCATGATCTCCATCATCGTCGGCGTAGCGTCAAGGTCAATGGCGCCGTCTTCATGATTGTCCTCCATGTAGCAACTATTACAACTACTTTGAAATACTACTCAACATGAAATTTAAAGACAACCATAAGGCTTCTGCCGGTTGCCACAATACAATAATGATCATCTCATACATATTCATCATCACATTATGGCCATATCACATCACCAAACCCTGCAAAAACAAGTTAGACGTCTCTAATTTGGTTTGCATATTTTACGTGGTTTAGGGTTTTCGAGAGAGATCTAATCTACCTACGAACATGAACCACAACGTTGATACTAATGTTTTCAATAGAAGAGTAAATTGAATCTTCACTATAGTAGGAGAGACAGACACCCGCAAAGCCTCTTATGCAATACAAGTTGCATGTCGAACGAGGAACAAGTCTCATGAACGCGGTCATGTAAAGTTAGTCCGAGCCGCTTCATCCCACTATGCCACAAAGATGCAAAGTACTCAAACTAAAGATAACAAGAGCATCAACGCCCACAAAACTATTGTGTTCTACTCGTGCAACCATCTATGCATAGACACGGCTCTGATACCACTGTAGGATAACGTTGCATAGAAAACAAAAAAATTTCTACCGCGAACACGCAATCCAAGCCAAGATGCAATCTAGAAGACGGTAGCAACGAGGGGTATCGAGTCTCACCCTTGAAGAGATTCTAAAGCCTACAAGATGAGGCTCTTGTTGCTGCGGTAGATGTTCAATTGCCGCTTGCAAAAGCGCGTAGAAGATCTTGATCACGATCGCTCCGGCGCCACGAACGGGCAGCACCTCCGTACTCGGTCACACGTTCGGTTGTTGATGAAGACGACGTCCACCTCCCGTTCCAGCGGGCAGCGGAAGTAGTAGCTCCTCTTGAATCCGACAGCACGACGGCGTGGTGTCGGTGGCGGTGGAGAACTCCGGCGGAGCTTCGCTAAAGCTACGTGGGAGATATGGAGGAGAAGGGGGCGGCTAGGGTTTGGGAGGGGGTGGCCGGCCACTTCAAGGGGGGCGGCCAGCTTGTGGTCTTGGGGTGGCCGGCCCCCTCCCTTGGCCCCTCATTATATAGGTGGAACCCCAAGTGTTGGACTCCAAGTCTTCGAATAAGACCCGAACCCAAAACCTTCCATATGAAAAGGAAACCTACCCAAGGTGGGAATCCCACTTGGGGTGGGATTCCCCCTTTCCATGTGGGGGGGTGGCCGGCCCCCTAAGGGGGAGTCCACTTGGGACTCCTCCCCCACTAGGGTTGGCCGGCCATGGAGGTGGAATCCCTCCGGGACTCCACCTTCCTTGGTGGTTTCTTCCGGACTTTTCTAGAACCTTCTAGAACCTTCCATGAACCTTCGGCATCATTTTAATTCACATAAAATGACATCCTATATATGAATCTTATTCTCCGGACCATTCCGGAACTCCTCGTGATATCCGGGATCTAATCCGGGACTCCGAACAAATATTCGAACTCCATTCCATATTCAAGTTCTACCATTTCAACATCCAATCTTTAAGTGTGTCACCCTACGGTTCGTGAACTATGCGGACATGGTTGAGTACTCACTCCGACCAATAACCAATAGCGGGATTTGGAGATCCATAATGGCTCCCACATATTCAACGATGACTTTAGTGATCGAATGAACCATTCACATACGATACCAATTCCCTTTGTCACGCGATATTTTACTTGTCCGAGGTTTGATCTTCGGTATCACTCTATACCTTGTTCAACCTCGTCTCCTGACAAGTACTCTTTACTCGTACCGTGGTATGTGGTCTCTTATGAACTTATTCATATGCTTGCAAGACATTAGACGACATTCCACCGAGAGGGCCCAGAGTATATCTATCCGTCATCGGGATGGACAAATCCCACTGTTGATCCATATGCCTCAAATCATACTTTCCGGATACTTAATCCCACCTTTATAACCACCTATTTACGCAGTGGCGTTTGGTGTAATCAAAGTACCTTTCCGGTATAAGTGATTTATATGATCTCATGGTCATAAGGACTAGGTAACTATGTATCGAAAGCTTATAGCAAATAACTTAATGACGAGATCTTATGCTACGCTTAATTGGGTGTGTCCATTACATCATTCATATAATGATATAACCTTGTTATTAATAACATCCAATGTTTATGATTATGAAACTAATCATCCATTAATCAACAAGCTAGTTTAAGAGGCATACTAGGGACTTCTTGTTTGTCTACATATCACACATGTACTAATGTTTCGGTTAATACAATTATAGCATGATATATAAACATTTATCATAAACATAAAGATATAAATAATAACCACTTTATTATTGCCTCTAGGGCATATCTCCTTCAAGGCGCTAGGGTTTGTGTGTGAGGGATGATGCGAGGGCGCTCTTCTTTATAAGCCGGAGGGAGGCAAGGAAGCGGTGGCGCTCATTAATGCCGGCACGGATAGCTAGGCACGATGAGACGTATCGTTGCGCCTCTGCGGAAACTGCACCGTCGTTACGCGTCAATGACATCCATCGCGAGGTAGGCGACGGTTGGGTTAAAATTTTATATGTCAATGGTGCATCAAGTGCGCCACTCCCCACCCCGCTTCTCGCTCGGTCCAGCATGCCCAAGCATCCTATGTGGACCAGGAATGGGCTCAGGCGCCGGACACCGTATTGGATCGTGCCAAACGGAAGGAGGCTTTGTGGCACGATACTGTGGACGGAAAAAACGTCCGGCGCACCAAAAAACCTTTGGAGGACGCTTTAGAGATGCGGCTATGCTCTGAATGTTGCAAAGATGGCACATGAATGAATGAGTTCATTTCCAAATAGAAACAGAAGAAGAAAAACTTCATACTGTACGCGAGGAGGTATTGGCCATGCTCTAGATGCTAAAGATTATAGTACTAAGCAAAGCAGAATCTCATTAACATCACAGGATTACTACTGTACTATCTTACAAGAACTAGCAGCTGCACTACACTCCTACGGACCTAGACTAAACTTGGATGTCGGCAAATTCTGGTCTCTGAACATCTGGCCATGTAGTATGCCCAGTCTAACCCTAATTTTAAACTACAGAGCGAGCTAGCTGCTCACCAAATAACATCTGGAACCTAACTTCTCTACAAAGGATTACGCTCTTCTCAACGCTTTGTGAGTATCACTAGGGCAAGCATTGACATGGATGCGACGAACTTGAATCCCTGGCTCTCCCAGAAGTTGTGCTTGCCGTCGTCGCTGTTGTAGTCATGGCGAGAGCCATTTGGGTGTTTCGCGACCACCTGATCCTTGAGCTCCTTAAGTTGCTTGTCCCTCTTCTCCCCCACCTGCAGAGGCAAAAGCCAATCAATTTATACAATATTCTAACTGATCAATGAGTACTCCAAAGATCTCTTGAAGATTTGGTATCCATTACTTCTAATTAGTTCAATAGTTTGGTGCAAAAACACGGTTAAGATCACGAACGAATGCATGCATTATATCGGAATATTTCAAATATGAGTCCAAGATTGTTCCATGTTTTTCTGTTTTCTGTCAAAAAAAAAAGGTTGCACACATGCATAATTCAGTTGTTACCAGAGAAGATGACATCACTTGATACTAAAGAATAGGGTTTTCCAGACTGCGTGACTCAGTGATTGTTTGACTTTGACCCGAACATTTTCCACACATAAATATGGCCAACTGCCGTAGCATGGATGCTTCATTCACATGGTATTGATTGTTTGATTTGTTAATTTTAACTGCCAGAGATCTTGATTTGATACTCAGGGATAAGGTGGCATATATTTAATCTGGAATACCCCATCCCCAATTCAAGGTCATAAATGGTGGCATGGACTATAGAAGAGCAAGCGAATTTGAAATCATGTTTCACTCTTCTGTGTTAAAGAACAAGGATATATATGTACATACCCTCTGAAGTTTCCGGATCTGAGACCGTGATTCTTGGAGGCAGAATTCAAGCTTCAGAACCCTCTTTTTCAGCTCCTGATCGGTTCTGCGCTGCTTCTCTAGCTGTTCAACAAAAAGTATCTTAAGTAAAATGCAGCACTTCGGTTTTGTGGATAAACTAGCATTTGCAACCAAATTCAGGTACCAGTTTGTATTTTTCGGATAAAAGGGAGAGGGCTTACTTGTGACTCTAGCTCCTTTGTTTTGTTTGTCCAGTGAGCAGATAATATCCTGATTTCATCTCTCAATCTGGCAATTTCTGTATCCTTAGCATTTAAATGTTTGCTAATATTCTCAACATTCCTTGGTGAAACATCAGACAAAATCTTCAGAAGTTCATTATCTTTTTTAGACCCAGCTTTGGAAACTGCATCCATGATGTCGGTCTCAATCCTCAAGACTTCGTCCTTGAGTTGCCTCTGTGAAAACTCTCTCGCCTCAAGGTCCTTCTGGAGAAGGGCTAGCTGCTCCCCGAGCTTATTAACTCGAAGCTCATGCTCTTTCAGTGAGCGGTCCTTCTCATTCAACTCCTTCAACAAGAACAAGCACTGTGACTCAGCTGACTTTGCTGATGCAGCGCTAGCTTCTGCTGTAGCTTGGGTAACTGACATACGTGATCTAAGTTCATCCAAATCATGGAGATACTGCATATAATTTACAAAACATTGATGAAGTGAATTTAAATCTGCATATAATTTACAAAACATTGATGAAGTGAATTTAAATCGGGAGTCAAATGAATCATTTGAGCGGGAAGACCAGTATCACCGCATAAGAAGATTTAGATGCTTAAAAGACATAAAAATATATATCAACCTTATCATTATTAGATGACAACTATTAGTATGCCAACTGCTAAGATCAGTATTAGTCCATTAAAAGACCTATTATTAGAAACACAAGTGGAGAATATACAAAAGCCATTTTGCAAGAGCTAAACCCTCTATGTTGTATTGCATTCAACTTATGTCAATTACCATGTCTGGATCCCAGAGTATAGCTTAACAGTTAATGCCAAATACAAATATCCGCAACTCATCATGGCATCAAAATTCAGAATAAGCAAAAATTGAAATACTCAACCCCAAATGGGTAAATGAGGGAGCTCCTCACCTGTTCAGTGCTACCCGTCGTTGCACGCAGTTGCTCATCTTTATCCAGTAAGCATTTCTGCAGTTTAGTCACTTCCGCTTCCATGCTCCTTGCCTTCGTCTCTGCAACCTGTGATGTTCTCTCTCATGAGAAGAAACTTGTGAACAATACTGAAGGTAGCAACAACATAGCAGAAATTTACTAACCTTCCTAGTTTGCGATTCCCTAGTAAACAACTGCTCCTGCGAAGCAAGCTTGTTCCTGACATCCTTGAGCTCAGACGCCAGAGATGCAACGTTTCTTCTGAAGCTCAACTTCTTCTCTGTAAGATCCTTCAACAGAGGATCCAAATCCGGCGAAGATGTTGAGCACGATCTTGCCGCCCTCTCCGAGACTGACATAGCCCCAAGCCCAGAACCAAACAGGGAAGAGAGTTTACACCCAAGAGGCCAGAATGCAGATCCTGGGACACTGTTTTATTTTCTCCAATAACAGGCAGGATGGAGCATCCTATGAAGTATGAACAAGACAAAAATAAGGGGACTGAGCTCTTCTTTGACCCAACCAAACACCCTGGCAGCCTCACAATAAGCCCTGCTTCCACAGGTCAGTAGGAGCCAACGGGTAGCTTTCGCTGCAGAAAACAGTTGCACGATTTCAGGGGCAGAGAGAAAGATGGTGATGTGCCCTACATGCAACGTGTTGCCCTAAGTTACTGGTCTGAAAGCACCCGTTTCCTTCAGATCGCGGCTACAAGTTCATGTGGCACTAGACCAGTTGGCAAGTAACTGACAGACGTGTTGCTTTCAGCAGCCGACAAAATTGTGTGTTACTGATGGATTGGGGCTACTACTACTGCAAGCGACTTGGTTCATGTCGACCAATGAAGGTAACAGCTCCTGCACGCATCTACTTAGTCAACTCTCCGGGCACTACGCGGCAGATTTAGCATGCTATTGAGATAGCAGGCTTTCAATAGAAATTGGTGGTAATGGGTGTTCTGACAAAACAGCAGCATCTTCCACCGGGATTCCAACAGGATGAGGACACGGGAAGCTGCCCATCTGCGAACATATGCTAAATTTTCCGCAGTAGTACCACCATGTCGTATTTAATTAAATCTGACCCACCGCGCAGCTCAATAAAGAACTCTCATTTGTTTTTTGAGGACTCCCGTACGGAGCTACGCGATTTCCTCCAGGTTCGAAATAATTCAAACCTGGGGAGGGGAACAGCCCCGAGCCAAAAACTAGGTAGTAACTTTTAGAAGAGTAAAAAAAGGTTTTTTTCACGGCGATGTCAAGAACATGGAGCGCAGCATATTCATCACCGTTCAAATCTCCCGAGCTCGCAATCTTTCCCCCAAAAAATCCGCGGAAATAAACAAAAACAGCGACCACCGTATTGCAGAGGAGGCGCATAAGGAGAGAGGGGGAGGAGGACAGATAAATCTCGCACCTTCGTCCCCGCCGCCGCCGCCGGATCCCTGTCCGCCGAGCTCCACGAACCACGAATCCGGCCCCGACCAAGAAAATACCTCCGTCGCGAGGAGATCTATTCTCACCGCTTCCCCATCGCTCGCTGGCTAGTAGGGTTTATGAGATTCCGAGGCCCTGATTTTTCGGAGTGTTTCCGGTGGCGGAGGCGAGACTGAGCGAGAAGGGGATGGTAACTGATGAAGAGATGGTTGGGGGTTTGTTTGAAACTGAAATACTGGCATGTGGGCCCCGAGGCGTCAGCGCGCGGCAAAGTCCAAAATGTTTCGGGGGCGGCGTACGTCACGTGGCCGCTTCCTCGGCCCGGATCGACTCTGCTGCCGTGTACCGTGTACCGTGTACGCGTACCGTAGAGGGCTGTGGCGCGTGCTCGTAATTAACGCGTACTGGACAAGCCTTTTTGCCAGCGAAATTTATCGTTTTCTTAGATGAGTGTAATTTATGTTTGGTTCACATAAAACAGAGTAAAAGTATTGATTCCTCGCACCCTTTTTATGCATATGGGGAAATTGACAACGTACATCTACTTTGGTTGCTAACGATTTCTTCGTGCATCATAGCAGAACCAAAACCACGTCAATTCGTTGCCTGCAGTTTGCATTTTGTCTAACCGACCTTTGTTTGGTTACAAGTTGTTTCCCTTATACGATTGGTTGGCTAAACAGTGAGCTTACCGAGCAAAGAAATAGTACCTACAACATGTTGGACGCAGTAGCAATTCAGCGACGACTAATATATACACTAGCACATATAATCAGCAGGACTAACAAAGTTATATCAGCAGATCACAGTGTTGCACCACGAGTTCACGAACAACTTCTGGTGATGAAACACAAGTTCATCAACTGAGGAGGTTAGTACATGACACCTCACAAAATATACAAACTTGACATCCGTTTACATAAAACCTAGCTACTCACAAAATATGCATCATCACGATGCTCATCATCAATCACCACAACAAAGCAACCCAATCTGGTAATACTTCCTCGGGGAGATAGTAAACCAGATCGTTCTGCTCTGAGGGCTCATCGAAAGTTACCTAGATACCTGGTGGCATGTGCCTTGTGCTCCATGAGGTGGTCGAGAGCATGATGGATCGCAGTCAAAGAGATGAGCGATGCTTCCTGCTGGAACACGGGCAACGAAGATGATCTTTATCTGACCAATAGTTCTTTATGAACTTGTTGATGAAAAGAGTGCCCTTCGGGTTATCCTGCAAGCAAAAGTTAGTTAGTTCTTGGTCATGTGATGAATGAAGTGCTACATTGATCTAACCTTGATGTCCACCATGAAAGTTGCCTTACCATAAACATCTGAATTTCTCCAACGAGTGCGAGAAGAGGTTGGCTTACCATAACCGTGTGAATCGCCCATGCCTCCGATCATACGGGCTTTGGGCTGCTTTAAGGAGCATGTAGTGCAGGGATTCCTTTTCATGCGGGAAACCAAACGTGCAATTTTCTTCTCCCTGGAGCCAGGAAACCGGCATCCGAGGAACCAATAATCACGTCCTATAGGTCGTTGTGTTTTTAATGAGTGCTTTAGAGTCCTACGGAAGAAAAACCTAGGCAATTGGTGACTAAAGAAGAACAATAGATCATGAGGCACCCTTGTAGTCGCTTGACAAACATTTTTGTTTGCCCTCCTCTTTTTTGTCATAAGGGTATCTCCAACCAAAAGTGCAACGTGCAGCCACTCAATACTTCTCAATTGAGTGTATTTTAGGACTTCTCTATCAATATTTTCAGGAAATTCCCCAATTTTTTTTCGATAAAGGGAATATATTAATATCAAAACGATACCAATTACACCCAGCCTCTGCAACAACGCACCACCCTAATGGCACTACGGATGCACACAACCAAAAAAAAAAAAAAACTAAGAAACAAAAGTCCCGCTACAGTATCTCGGGCCTAACAACAGCAATACATCCACCGCCAAGACAACACCTGAAATACAGAATCTCCAAAAACGACGCCTCCAAGAAGGGAACAGTGCGCAAACACCATCGTCGCCCGATCAACGATCTTAGGTTTTCACCCTGAAGATAGTCCCCGCTCTCAAAACAATGCCTCCAACAAGGTCATTGCCAGGCACAACCAGTTAAGGCCAGACCTTGGGTTTTCACCCTGAAAGGTAGGACTCTGAACTTCACCTGTGTTGTCGCCCCACTTTCATACCGCTGCTGTGATGCCCGGAACACCAAGCAAGTCCCTCAACAACGCGGAGACTTGAACCTCCCTTAGCTAGTCCTCCCCTCCGGCCTTCATGAACTTCTCTTCTTCCGACTTTCATCATGGATCCATAGTCACTTGATGTCAACACAGAAAAAGAGCTTCGCGCCGCTCCCTCCAGAACCAATCGGTCAGAATAAAAGCATGGGTGCGCACGACCGAATACCACCGATCCAGCAAACTCCAGGCAAAAAGCACTGTTACATTCGCCGGCGGAGCCTTCCGGAACTCAACACTCCGGCTAGATCACGAGTCCAGGCCTTCAGGAAATTCCCCATACCGATGGGAAAAAGATTTCCCTATTTCTCATCCCTTTTCAGTAATGGGACCATGTGAAAAACTTATAGTCTTCCGTAGACACAATAAAAGTCTAACTGCACTAGGGCGCATGTTAGATTTTTTATTTTTTTTGATAAATGTCAAGTGGTGGAAACAATTTTGATGGTCTTACTTATACAATACCGTGGGACCTTAACTATCAAAGGGTTCCCAAAAGGAACCCTAGATCGCCCCTTGGGGTCATGCGCGGGTGCTAAGGGGAGCGATAACTTCACTTGCTTTTGGTTAGATTAATCATGTGATTTGGCATTGTTATAATTATTGGTTGTGTCCATCCATATGATGAATAGAGCCGGCAGTAATAGAACTATTTAATCATTGAAAAGAGCAAAATATGACCGGAAATATATAAATACGAGTTTACAATATCTGACGATTCTGAACATTATTATTTTTTAAAGGAAAGCAGGTTTTTTAATAAATAAAATTTAAATTCATGTCTGCCAGAAGTTGAACCTAGATGGCTAGGCTACACATCTATTCCCCTAACCAAGCCCGGAGTATATTATGTACATATTCTTCTCGGTTGTATTTTGGAAGATTCATGAATTAACAAACCACCGGCTGAGTAGCTAGTCAATCACTCCTCCAGATCGGAAGGAGGCTAGCTTGGTTGACAAACGATAATGCGTGGCTTCATGACTCAGGCGGTGATTCTAGGTGCCGGTGAGCTCCGAATTGATGGCGCGTTCGTATATCCATAATCCATTCATTCATTGTGGACACGGGCACCCTGTGAGGTTCTGTGACTGGAACTAAAAACAGCATGTGCGTATGCCCACAGATTTAGTGGCGAGAAAGAAAGGAAGGTTTATGATTATTTCGTCACCTTGGTAGCTGCCTAACTTGGATCCGTAGTTGATCGATGGGTATCTTTATCGCACGGTGTTCGAGTGTTGTGTTTGGAGTTTGTTTGTGCCGCCTCGTGGTTTCTTGTGTTGGACCCTGTTGTTTGGGTCTTTGCTTGACTTGATTTGTGTGGGTTTGGTTTTATTGTTGTAGGTTTTGTTCGATTTTCTCCTAAAAACTAAACACTCTTTAATTAATAGATGAGGTAAATTTTTTTGCTTCCGTTTCAAAAGAAATGTTATAATTTTATCTATATACGGATGAATATATAACCGTGACACTTGTTTTAAAACGAAGGTAGTAGTGCTGAATATAGTTGATTACTAGGGGATAGGGTAGGGTGCTCCACTCTACCCTCCATTATCTACGACCAATTCACAAAAGGAGAATACTAGAAGCATACGAAAAGAGGACGTTCGCCATAGGGAAAAAACGCGAACCGTTCGCTCGCTCGCCCCCCCCCCCCCCCCCCCCCCGCGGGCGACGGGCGAACCCTAGCCGCCGCCACCTCTCAGTTCTCCTCCTCTCCCTTCCTCCGGCCGTCGCCGCCGGCGTGGGCCGCCGGGCGTTGCCCGCGCGGTGCCGGCGGCGGCGGGGCTGACTCTACCCGTGGCGCGGCGGGGCGCGGGGCTCCTTGGCGGCGCGGTCTTGCTCGGCTGGTGGTGGTCCGGCGCGGCGGCGTGAGACCCGCGCCGGGTGGGAGGAGGGACAACGGCGCGGCTACTTGGCGGCGGAGCTGGAAGGCGGGCGACGCAGGTGGAGCCTGCTCGGCCCAGATCTGGCCCAGGCGGGGCTCAGATGGGCTCGGCGGGCTGCCTGCGTTCGGCGCGCCGGCGGTGCTCCCTGGCGGCGGAGATGGCGCGGCGGCGGTGGATGGGTGGTGGCGGCGCTGCGGCCGGCCTGCTGCAGCTTGGCAGTAGGGCTTTACGGGCCAGTTTGGGCCCAGCCGGGCCAGTTTGGGCCCGGCCGGGCCAGTTCGGGCCTGGTGTGCCCTCGTTGCCATGTCCGGTCGGCGACCGCGAAAGCGGTGGAGGTCGTTCCCTCCCGCCCGGTTGTGGTACCGCTACCTGAAAGGACACGGATGTCGCCTAGAGGGGGGGTGAATAGGCGATTTAAAACTTTTACGAGATGGGCTTAACAAATGCGGAATAAAACTAGCGTTTACTTTGTCAAGCCCAAAGCCTATATACTATTGTTCACCTATGTGCACCAACAACTTATTCTAAGCAATGGTTCACCTATGTGCACCAACAACTTATGCTAAACACTACAAGCAAGTATGTGATAGCAAGATATATATAACTTCAAGCACGATGGCTATCACAAGGTAAAGTGCATAAGTAAAGAGCTCGGGTATAGAGATAACCGAGGCACGCGGGAGACGATGATTTATCCCGGAGTTCACACTCTTGCGAGTGCTAATCTCCGGTGGAGAGGTGCGGTTGCTTAGTGCTCCCGAACGCCACAAGAGGCTCACCTTGAGGTGTGGTTGCTCGATGCACACCAACGCCACAAAGGCCTCACCCCAAGATGCGGTACTCACACCACACACCGAACGCCACGAAGGCGCCTCACCTAAATCTCCGGTGATCCTCGCCACAAAGTCCTAGGTCACGGTTCCACTAAGGGATTTCCTTCGAGGCGGAAACCGGGCCTTACACAAAGCTTGGGGCACGCATCCACAACTTAATTGGAGGCTCCCAAGAAATCGCCACAAAGGCCTCAAATCCGTCTAGGGTACCAAGAACCCAAGAGTAACAACTTTCTTGCTTTCACTTCCACGAATCACCGTGGAGAACTCAAACCGATGCACCAAATGCAATGGCAAGAACACCACAAAGATGCTCAAGTACTTCTCTCTCAAATTCCAACAAAGCTACAAAAGCTATTGGGGGAATAAGAGAGGAGGAACAAATAGGAGGAACACCAAATTTCTCCAAGATCTAGATCTAGTGAATTCCCCTCACAAAGAGAGGGATTTGATTGGTGAAGATGTAGATCTAGATCTCCTCTATCTTTCTCTCAAATAGATGCAAGATTCATGGGAGGGAGAGGGAGATAGCAAGCTCAAAGAAGGTCAACAATGGGGGCAAAAACGAGCTCAAACGGTTGGGGAACTTTGGGGAAGAAGACCCCCTTAAATAGGGCAAGAGAAATCTGCCCGTTATGCACAAAACTCGTCAAAACCGGAACTTCCGGTCATTTGGGGCGGAACTTCCGCCCCCCGGAAGTACCGGCCAGCTTCCGGGTGAAGTCGGGCGTCCCCGGAAAGCTTACAGTATACTTTTGCGTGCAGAATCGTCATTTCCGGAAGTTCGCCGGAACTAGGGCGGAAGTTCCGTCCACCGGAACTTCCGGCCAACTTCCGGCCAGAAAACTGCTTCACGGAAACTTGAATAACTTTTGCATCCGGACTCCGATTTTGATGATCTTAGGCTAGTTTCGAAGCTAGTAAAAAGCTCTACAAGATCATGCAGGAAACCATCATAGTCCAGTAAGGTAGGATAGAAACAAATGGATAAAGTTTTTACCTATCTATAAACAGCAAACCGGTAAAACCTCCAATATGGAAAATGCAACAACTTGAGTTAGGAAACTCGGATTTAGGTGAAACCAATTTTGTTGTAAAGAAGATGACAAGAGCTACCCCACAAAGAGTGAAAAGCTTAAGAACAAGTGGGGTAGGTTTTTCTATGTATTTTAGAGTGAAACCTCTCAATACGAGAAACCGAGAAAAGCTCCAATATCGAAAACGCAACAAGTGATTCATGCGGAATCCGTTTTCGATGAACTAGAGCTTGCTATGGAAATAACCATAAGCTCTAAATCACCACATGGATAAGATCCAAATAACAACCAAGAAATATGATGCAAGGATGCAAAGGTTTGAGCTCTCTCCAAACGATGCGATCGAGTTACTCACTCGAGAGCCCTCTTGATAGTACGGCAACTAAACTATAAACCGGTCTCCAACTACACCATGAGACCGGTAAGAAAGAAACCCTATCAAGAGCAAACCTTAACCTTGCGCGTTCCTCTTGAGCTTGATGAAGACGATCTTGATCACAACAAGATGGAACGCCTTTCTTCATTGTGCTTGCTTGATGAAGTCTTGTGGATTGCTCCCCCATAATCCACCATGGGAGAGCTTCTTCTTCGGCACATCTTCACATATCCATGATCACCATATGGATGGCAAGCTTCAAGCAAATGATCTATTAGAGATGGCTCATCTTGAACTTGCACTTCATTTCTCCATGGCAAGCTTCAAGCTTATGAACTCTTCGAGTTGGCTCATCTTGAACTTGCACTTCATTTCTTCATTCTTCATCATGTTGATGTCTTGAAGTAACTTGAGGGCTCACTTCATCTTCATCTTCAAGACATACTTGACACTTGATATCCTTCATCAATTTCTTCTTATTGCAACCTTGAAGCCAACATATGGTTCAAGAATTGCCTATGGACAACTCCTACAAATATAACTCAATGCAAACATTAGTCCATAGGGATTGTCATTAATTACCAAAACCACACATGGGGGCTCCATGCACTTTCAATCTCCCCCATTTTGGTAATTGATGACAATCTCTTTGAGAGGGTTTATATAAGGAATTTAAGTAACAAATAAGTTGAATATATAGAGCAAACTCCCCCATAATATATGCATGTGTGAATGATCTTGACTTTCATTGCATATATTGGCATTCAAAGCCTAGTGGAGTTTCCTCTAAATATTCAACTATGCAAAGCAACAAGATGCAATGCAATAAAGGCACATGCTTAAGCACAAAGCAAAGACATAACCAAATTCCCTTGAACCCTCCAAACTTCTCCCCCATTGGCACCAATTGCCGAAATGGGTGAAAAATTTAGAAGGCCAATATAGTGAGAGTTCCTCCATAGCGTGTGCATTTCTCATAATTTGAGTGGAATCAAATGCACATATCCAATGACGAATATTCGGAAGGAATCACACTATAGATAGGATCAAAGATTGCAAAAAGATAACAAAGTCAAGAAGCTTCAACAAATGAAGCAAGCAACCAAATGAACCACAAACAGGATACCAAAAGAAAGATAGATATTATGATAAGATCAAGAAGATTGCTCTAAATAATATGAGGAAGCTCCCCAAGGTTTGTGCACAAAACTAGACAATTTGCATTGGAGTATAAAGTGCACAAACATGGAATCATCACTCCCATAATATCATTCAAAAACAAAAGATACCAAGTGAATCAAACTCTAATGATCACCACAAGATAGTGCTCTAAATCAAATGAGGAAGCTCCCCAAGGTACATGCATAAATTAAAATGTTATATTTGAATACAATATGCATAACATGGAATCCTCACTCCCTCATTTAAAACACAAACATTTGTAATAGATCATAGATAGAAAAGTAAGCTAAACACTTGCAACAAACAGATAGTTGAGCAACAAGTAAGAGGCACCATAATAAAAAGGCTCAACCAAGAGGATATGTGAAAGGCATGATAAGGCATATTATAAGACTATTACAAGGATGAGCAAAAAGCATCATCATAGTCTTCAAAGAATTATATTGCTTAGCATGACCAATCAACACGCAATAATAAATAAGATATCAAAAGGAGATGTATCATCTCTTATGTGTATAAGTTTCTCTAAGTGGGCAATATCACAAAGATATTTATCCACAAAGAAACATGCACACATAAAATAGATACGCAAGAAAAATAGTATGATATCCAAGACGAAGTCATGCAATATACCAATAAGAATTTTTTCTTAATAGCATGGCCAAAGGCTCAATTTTATCTTATTGTACATTCATGAACTTCAACCACAAACAACTAAAATACATCACAAATATCAACAAGGGATAGAAGATAGTTGGGATGCATTTGAGAAAGGCAACAAGTATCACAAACAGGGATACCAAAAGAAGTAACTAAATTTGAACTTTCATCTATATTGCACATGTGAGAGCCTTGAGGAATTGATATGCAACAAAATTGCTAGATAGGCATAGTTGGGATGGATGAATCATGAGCATGATTTAAAATACTTCCCAACAAATGCACTCATCTCAAATTACTCACATTCACAATAAAGAGGTTTCATTAAGACTTTTGCAAGAAGCACAACATTTGCAAATCAAGAGATTCATGCCAAGATGCAACCATAAGGTTGGATACAAGAAAAGTATGCATGAGAAGATACTTGTTACCAAGATAGCATTGGTGTGGATGTAGTAGATATGTGTTCGTTGATCATCCTAGCTTGCCTCAAGTTACCATTGAGTCACCACTTCTTTCCAAGAGTGAGACAAGCATACAATGCATATCCATTGTACCTAACACAAAGGTAAGTACAAAATGGTCCCCAAACTAATTGGGTTCGAAGTAGTTAGACACACTACAACATATAGGACAAACTCCACAATTCTATGTGCATATAGATATGAAATTGAATTTCATGCACATCTTAGCCAAATTAGGATTTGATGGAGTTTACCCTATATATTGGATCAATGAAAGTAACACATGCCATAAGATACACATATATTAAATATGCATGCACAATACTTTCAAGGACCAAAGGAAGATACAATTTGGACAAAACACCAAATAAATCAAGAGACAATGGTTGCCCAAATTATATCAAAGAATCAAATCAACACAAGATTGACTCCAAAGACTTATCTCATTATAAGAAGCTAATTAAGCCTAAGCACAAAGGAATGAGATAACCAACTCCCAAGAGAGCAAGGTTCCAACAAATAAACCAAACCCTCGACACTTTTTATGATGGCACAAAGTACCAAAAAGAAAATTCATGTCTCCCAAAACCAAATTTTTGATAATGATCAAGAGAAGTTTAAGCATTATAACAAATACAGGAGAGCTCCCCCAAGATTAGTGCATTATCTAGGATTTAGAATATGGATACAAAATGCACAAAACTAGGATCATCACGCTACCTATATCTACTAAAAATGCTAAGAAAGTTTGAATGGACAAATTAGATCCATAAGATACAAGGAAGACACATGGGAGTCAAAGCACAACAAATTCATGGCAATAAATAAGGCAATTTAAACACAAGAGTGATGACCCACAAGTATAGGGGGTGTATCGTAGTATCTTCGATAAGTAAGAATGTCGATCCCAACGAGGAGTAGAAGGTGTTGACAAGCAGTTTCGATGAAGGATTCACTGTAAATGCTCACAGACAAGTATTCAGGGGGTTTTGATGTAACAATTGAATAAAGTACGAGTAAGTAAAGTGCGAGAGTAACAATTGCAGCGAGTGGCCCAATCCTTTTTAGCACAAAGGACAAGCCGGTTTGTTTACTTATAATGACCAAACGTTCTCGAGGACACACGGGATTTTAGTCTAGTGCTTTCGCTACATACGGCTAAATAATCTTCATTGTTATGATAAGTGTTGTGTGGGTGAACCTATGCTAATGTACCGCCCTTCCTAGGACTAAATACATACTTGTGATTATACCCCTTGCAAGCATCCGCAACTACAAGAAAGTAATTAAGAATAAATCTAACCACAGCCTTAAACTCTGAGATCCTGCGATCCCTCCTGCATCGATATACCAACGGGGGTTTAGGTTTCTGTCACTCCGGCAACCCCGCAATTAGCAAACGAATACAAGATGCATTCCCCTAGGCCCATAAATGGTGAAGTGTCATGTAGTCGACGTTCACATGACACCACTAGAAGAATAACACCACAACTTAAATATCACACCATTGAATATTACTCAACCATAGTTCACTACTAACATTTAGACTTCACCCATGTCCTCAAGAACTAAACGAACTACTCACGAGACATCATATGGAACATGATCAGAGGTGATATGATGATGAATAACAATCTGAACATAAACTTGGTTCAATGGTTTCACTCAATAGCATCAACAACAAGTATAGATCGATACCGGGAGAGTTTCCCCTATCAAACAATCAAGATCAAACCCAAATTGCTACGGCGGTGACGGTGTCCAGCGGTGATGACGGCGGTGATGATGGTGGAGATGATGATGATGGTGATGGCGATGATGTCCAGCTCGATGACGGTGACGATGGCATCGATTTCCCCCTCCCGGAGGGAATTTCCCCGGCGGATTCCTGCCCGCCGGAGAGCTCTTTTCTCTCTGGTGTTCTCCGCCCCGCAGAGGCGGCTGTAACTCTTCGTGAGGTACCCCCTCTGGCTTAGGTTTTCGGGACGAAGGATTTCGCGAAGAAAAGGAGGCGAAAGGGGTCGTGGGCCCTCCACACCACATGGCGGCGCGGCCAGGGCCTGGGCCGCGCCGCCCTAGGGTGTGGGCCCACCCTGGCTCCTCCTGGCTCGTCCGTCGGGCTTCCTTCGGCATCTTGTAAAAGAGGATTTTTGGTATAATTTCCTTCCAGAGTTGATCTTCCGAAATATTGCGTTCTGACGGTGCTTTTTCCAGCAAAATCCTGGCTCCGGTGCTTGATCCTCCAATAATGATGAAACATGCAAAATAGATGAAATAACATAAGAATTGTGTCCCAGTATGAAATATATCAATGAATAACAGCAAATTATGATATAAAATAGTGATGCAAATTGGACGTATCAACTCCCCCCAAGCTTAGACTTCGCTTGTCCCCAAGTGAAACTGAGCTCGATAGACATGACCACATGTTTTATGGAGTGAAGAGTCGATAAATAAAATACGGACAAGAAGCATCATATTCATTCACACAGGACATTATAGTAAACAACCTCTTATAACTCATATTGAAACAAGTATAAGGTAATCACAAGTAAAGGTGCATAAGAAATCATCATTGGTGATGGCAAACTTCGTTCTTGGTCAGAGAACAATTAATAGATTATATTTATCTCATTGAGCAGCGCTCTCATGTTAAAGTTTATAAGGCACAACTTGCATACTCAATCATAATGGTTTTCTCATGATCATTGATAACTTGCAAAGCTATATTCATTCAGATAAAACTTGTACTAAACAAAGAAGAATAAAAGACATGATGTAGCAAATCACAATATAATGGTTTGATCACAACTACTCAAATGCTTGCTTGAGATGGAGGGAAATAGGTTTACTGACTCAACATAAAGTAAAAGACAGGCCCTTCGCAGAGGGAAGCAGGGATTAAATCATGTGCTAGAGCTTTTTCAGTTTTGCAATCATATAAAGAGAATAAAAGTAACATTTTGAGAGGTGTTTGTTGTTGTCAACGACTGGTAGCGGGTACTCTAACCCCCTTGCCAGACAACCTCCTAAGAGCGGCTCCCATTTTATTTTAATTTTGTGTGGCACTCCTTCCAACCTTTCTTTCACAAACCATGGCTAACCGAATCCTCGGGTGCCTGCCAACAATCTCATACCATGAAGGAGTGCCTTTTTATTTTAGCTTTATGATGATGATGGTGACACTCCCCCCAACCTTTGCTTACACAAGCCATGGCTAACCGAATCCTCGGGTGCCGTCCATCAATCACATACCATGGAGGAGTGTCTATTTAGTTTAATTAATTTGGGACTGGGAATCCCATTGCCAGCTCTTTTTGCAAAATTATTGGATAAGCGGATGAAGCCACTAGTCCATTGGTGGAAATTGCCCAACAAGATTGAAAGATAAAACTCCACATACTTCCTCATGAGCTATGAAACATTAACACAAATAAGAGATGTTAAGTTTTGAATTGTTTAAAGGTAGCACATGAAGTATTTACTTGGAATGGCAGAAAATACCATGTAATAGGTAGGTATGGTGGACACAAATGACATAGGCTTGGGTTAAGGTTTGGATGCACGAGAAGTATTCCCTCTCAGTACAGGTCTTTGGCTAGCAAGGTTAATTAGCAAGCATAAGAGTCGAGGGAAACAAACAAATATACATATGATAGAAACAATCATGCATCTTCTTTGTAAGCACAAACAATTTTAACTTCAGAATAATGAGCTATGAGCTAACAAGAAAGACAATGAAACATCTACATGTATTTCTCTTTTCTATTTAAACCTCAAAGTGTCGTTGCTATTGACCAATGCTAAGTTTGCCAAAACCAAATAGATTTATTCAATGCTCCCAAAGTGATACCAATACTAACAACAAGATGAATCATAGAGATTGCAAACTAAAATAAGATGTGCAATATGTAAATGATAAGACTTCTCATTAATATTCCATATCGATAACTCACACCAAGGGATACATAGACAACTAAAGGAGAGATACTTCCAAACGCAACCCATCTTATACGATAACTTCCCTACTCATGATATGACACTACTTGACAATAAAAGTAAAAGGTAGTGATAATGTGATACCGCGGCACTCCCCCAAGCTTGGAACAAACCAAGGGGATGCCAATACCGATGATGAATTACTCCTGCGGAGATGGTGGTGATGAATTCCTGACAAGCTTCTCAATAAGCTCCTGAAGCTCGTCAATCCTGTATATGAGATTGCGAATCATCTCTGAATTGTGCTCGACACGGTTAGAGAGTCTGTCTAATGGCGAGTCCCAGCTCTTGGAGTTATTTCCCCACTCTTCAGCTTCAGGCTCCTTCTCTCCTGCAGTGTTAGAACGATCTATATCCCACTGGCTAGGCAATGCTGCCTTGGGAGTCCCTTCAATTTGATTATTGAAAATTAGATTGTGGAAGGGGTGATGAGTGCCTGATAAGGATGACTTCGGAGCTAGGTAATGACGTGGAACCGCTCCTCCAGTGCGAATTCTTGCGCTCCTGTTTGCACAAGGAGGGTTGTCCACCACCTTGATGCTTGCAATGGTAGCACGCGGGTGTGCGCGCGAATCTTCCTCCACCTCTTCTTCATCCTCTTCCTTGACGTCCTTGTCTTCCTCTTTCCACCCAAGATCTCGATCTTCTTCATCTGGAAACTTTTTGCCCTTGTTCTTGGAGACCATGGTGCTTCTAAACTGAAAACAGATCCTGGCAGAAACAGCTCGAAACAAAACACGTCGAAAACACGATATACGGACCTCCAGGGGTCCGGGGGACTATATAGCAAAAATTTTCTCGACAAAAGGAAAGCACCAGATCGAACCAGAGTCGAAAAGGGGCGACGGGGCGGCCAAACCATAGGGCGGCGCGGGCCCAGGCTTGGCCGCGCCGGCCTATGGTGGCGCCCCCTCGTGCGTCCTTTCCACTCCGTTTCGAACTCGTAATTTCTCATATTTTCCAAAAACAGCGAAAATATTGTTCGGAAAGTAAATTGCGTACTTTTCATTACCGATCTTATTACCTATTCAAAGTCGAGTTAATGACTGTCAATTTGCCCTTTGATGAAAGCTTCCGGTGTTTCCACTTGAATAATATCAACATCAACATTATAAGAATCACCCGAGATATAATGCTTGGGTCTTTGTCCATTTACCACTTGCGTAGCATTGCCTTGGAGAGAGCTAATTTTGATTGCTCCTGAGCGATACACCTCCTCGACAACATATGGTCCTTCCCATTTCGAGAGTAATTTCCCTGCAAAGAATCTGAGACGAGACCGATACAATAGGACTTTATCCCCAATATTAAATTCTCTTTTGATGATCCTTCTATCATGCCATTTTTTAACTTTTTCTTTAAAGAGTTTAGCATTTTCATAAGCTTCACTTCTCCATTCATCTAGAGAACTCAATTGCAACAACCTCTTATTACCGGCAAGTTTAGGATCTTTATTTAATTCTCTAACAGCCCAATAAGCTTTGTGCTCTAGTTCTAAAGGTAAATGACAAGCTTTCCCATAAACCATTTTATAAGGTGACATTCCCATGGGATTTTTATAAGCAGTTCTATAAGCCCAAAGTGCATCCTTCAATTTACTAGCCCAATTCTTTCTAGATTTATTAACGGTTTTCTGCAAGATAGATTTAATTTCTCTATTTGATAGTTCTACTTGACCACTACTTTGAGGGTGATAAGCGGAAGCAATTCTATGATTAATACCATACTTAGCAAGAGTTTTTCTAAAACCTCCATGAATAAAATGAGAACCTCCATCAGTCATAATATATCTAGGTACTCCAAATCTAGGAAAAATAATATCTAAAAGCATTTTTAAAGAGGTCTCACCATCAGCACTTTTTGTAGGTATAGCTTCCACCCATTTAGTAACGTAATCAACAGCAACAAGTATATGAGTGTTACCTTTTGAAGAGGGAAAAGGTCCCATGAAGTCAAATCCCCAACAATCAAACGGTTCAATAACAAGAGTATAATTCATAGGCATTTCATTGCGTCTGGAGATATTACCAACCCTTTGACATTCATCACAAGATAAAATAAACTTCCTTGCATCTTTGAAGAGAGTTGGCCAATAAAAACCTGATTGCAGAACCTTTTGCGCGGTTCTATCTCCGGCGTGATGTCCTCCATAAGCACTGCCATGACATTTACTCAATATCTCTTGTTGTTCATATTCGGGAACACACCTTCGCATAATACCATCCACTCCTTCTTTATATAAGTGTGGGTCATCCCAGAAATAATGCCTCAAGTCATAAAAGAATTTCCTCCTTTGCTGAGCTGAAAAGGTTGGAGGCAAGTACTTGGAAACAATAAAGTTAGCATAATCAGCATACCAAGGACTGTCTCGCGAGCTCACCTTTATTACAGCCAATTGTTCATTTGGAAAACTATCATTAACAGGAACAGGATCATAAGCAATATTTTCCAATCTAGACAAATTATCAGCAACAGGATTTTCAGCACCTTTCCTATCTACAATATGTAAATCAAATTCTTGCAAAAGAAGTACCCATCTAATAAGTCTAGGCTTAGCATCTTTCTTTGTCATAAGATATCTAATTGCAGCATGATCAGTATGAATAGTAACTTTTGAATCAACAATATAAGATCTGAATTTATCACAAGCAAAGACTACAGCTAATAGTTCTTTTTCAGTTGTAGCATAATTTCTTTGAGCAGCATCAAGAGTTTTACTAGCATAATGAATAACATTCAGTTTTTTATCTACTCGCTGTCCAAGAACAGCGCCTACAGCAAAATCACTAGCATCACACATAATTTCAAATGGTAAATTCCAATCAGGAGGTTCAACTATAGGAGCAGTTGTTAAGGCTTTCTTAAGAGTTTCAAAAGCTTCCTTACAATCATCATCAAAAACAAATGGTACATCATTTTGAAGAAGATTAGTAAGAGGTTTTGAAATCTTGGAGAAATCTTTAATAAATCTCCTATAAAATCCAGCATGACCAAGAACACTACGAATACCTTTAACGTCCCTCGGATAGGGCATCTTCTCAATTGCTTCAACTTTAGCTCTATCAACTTCAATACCTCTCTCAGAAATTTTATGTCCCAATACAATTCCTTCATTAACCATAAAGTGGCATTTCTCCCAATTAAGAACAAGGTTAGTTTCTTCACATCTCTGCAAAACTTTATCAAGGTTTCGCAAGCAACTATCAAAAGAATTCCCATAAACGGAAAAATCATCCATGAATACCTCTACAATACTTTCACAAAAACCATGAAAAATAGCAGACATGCATCTTTGAAAAGTAGCAGGAGCATTACATAAACCAAAAGGCATACGCCTATAAGCATAAGTTCCATAGGGACAAGTAAAAGTGGTTTTCTCTTGATCTTTAGCTTTAACAGCAATTTGTGAAAATCCAGAATAACCATCAAGAAAGCAAAAATGAGTATTTTTAGACAATCTTTCCAGCATTTGATCAATAAATGGTAAAGGGTAATGATCTTTCTTAGTAACTTTATTAACTTTTCGAAAATCAATGCACATTCTATACCCTACAACTACTCTTTGAGGAATGAGCTCATCATTATCATTAGGCACAACAGTCATACCTCCTTTCTTGGGAACGCAGTGCACAGGACTAACCCATCTACTATCAGCAATAGGATATATAATACCAGCTTCAAGAAGTCGTAATACCTCATTCCTTACCACTTCCTTCATCTTCGGAATTAGACGACGCTGATGTTCAACAACAGGCTTTGCATCATCTTCCATATTAATAGCATGTTGGCAAATAGACGGAGAAATCCCCTTCAAATCATCAAGAGTGTAGCCAATAGCGCCTCGGTGCTTCTTCAATATTTCCAATAACCTTTCTTCTTCAATCTCTGAAAGCTTAGAACTAATAATAACAGGATATATTTTCTTATCATCAATATGAGCATATTTAAGATTATCAGGTAAAGGCTTTAAATCAAAAACAGGATCTTCCTTTGGTGGCGGTGTTGTACCCAAATCTTCCACCGGTAAATCATGCTTGAGAATAGGTTGGCGAAGAAAAATTTCCTCAAGTTCATCTCTTTCTTTCCTAAAAATTTCACTCTCGCTATCCTCCAAATGTTGCTGCAAAGGATTATTAGGAACAAGAACAATAGATGCACACTGCTCCATTTTAAAATCATTACTAGGCAAATCAGCTTTATAAGGAGTTTTAGTAAATTTAGAGAAGTTAAACTCATAAGATTCACCAGCAAATTTAGTCAAAATTTTCTCTTTCTTGCAATCTATAATAGCTCCACAAGTATTTAGAAAAGGTCTACCAAAAATAATAGGACAATAATCACTAGCAGCAGAACCAAGTACCAAAAAGTCGGCAGGATATTTAATCTTACCGCATAAAACTTCCACATCTCGGACAATACCAATTGGTGAAATAGTTTCTCTATTAGCCAGCTGAATAACCACATCAATATCTTCAAGTTCACAAGAATCAATTTCGTGCATAATCTCCGTGTAAAGCTCATACGGAATAGCACTAACACTTGCACCAATATCACATAATCCATAATAGCAATGATCACCAATTTTAACAGATAGCATAGGAACACTAGCTTGTTTGGGTTTATTAGGATGTGAAACAATATTAGAAGCATCTTCACAGAAAATAATATGACCATCCTTAACATTTTCAGTCACAAGATCTTTAACTATTGCAACAACAGGTTCAATTTTTATTTGTTCTTCAGGTTCTCTAGGTTTCTTTTCACTTTTATGAACCGCACTATTTATAACAGAGTACTCTTTCATTTTAGCAGGGAAAGGAGTTTTTTCAATATAAGCTTCAGGAATAACATGATCAGCAGTTTCAACTACAACGCATTTATTAATAGATGAATCAATTTTATCTTTATACGGTTCATGATACTTATCAAAATTCTTCTTAGGCAATTCATAATGAGAGGCAAAAGCTTTATAAAGATTTACAGCAACTTGAGAATCAAGACCATATGTAGCACTCATATTACGAAATTTATCAGTATCCATAAAAGCTTCAATGCATTTATAATCATAAATTATACCTGATTCTCTATCCTTGTCGTTCTCCCAACCTTCAGTATTTTCTTGGATTCGATCAAGAAGGTCCCTTTTAAACTCTTCTTTGTTGCGTGTAAATGATCCAGAACAAGAAGTATCCAGCAAAGTCTTGTCTTGAAAAGAAAGTCTTGCATAGAAATTATCAATAATAACATTACCAGGAAGCTCATGAATGGGGCATTTGAGCATTAAAGACTTCAATCTCCCCCACGCTTGGGCAATACTCTCTCCATCATGAGGCCAAAAATTATATATGCGATTCCGATCCTTATGAATTTCACTTGGAGGATAGAACTTAGAATAAAACCGGGGCACAATATCATTCCATTCAAGAGAATCCCCATTATCCAGTAATTTATACCAATGCGCCGCCTTACCGGACAGCGATAAAGAGAATAGTTTCTTCCTCACTTCATCCATAGCAATACCTGCACATTTGAATAACCCGCATAATTCATGCAAAAACAGTAAATGATCACCGGGGTGGACAGTTCCATCCCCTTCATAGCGGTTATCCATAACACGTTCAATAATTTTCATAGGTATTTTATATGGTATTACTTCCTCACCTGCGCCTCATCCACTACCGTTGCAGTAGTAGTAGATTTCCCAAATAGAAATTGAAGAGAAGATCTCTCCATAATGACTTATAGCAAGAAAGTGAGAAATAAAATCAGCACAACAAGAACGGTTTTCCTTACCAATTCCACTTACAAAAAGCGCTTCACTCCACAGCAACGGAGCAAGAAAATACAATTGATGACCCACAAGTATAGGGGGTGTATCGTAGTATCTTCGATAAGTAAGAATGTCGATCCCAACGAGGAGCAGAAGGTGTTGACAAGCAGTTTCGATGAAGGATTCACTGTAAATGCTCACAGACAAGTATTCAGGGGGTTTTGATGTAACAATTGAATAAAGTACGAGTAAGTAAAGTGCGAGAGTAACAATTGCAGCGAGTGGCCCAATCCTTTTTAGCACAAAGGACAAGCCGGTTTGTTTACTTATAATGACCAAACGTTCTCGAGGACACACGGGATTTTAGTCTAGTGCTTTCGCTACATACGGCTAAATAATCTTCATTGTTATGATAAGTGTTGTGTGGGTGAACCTATGCTAATGTACCGCCCTTCCTAGGACTAAATACATACTTGTGATTATACCCCTTGCAAGCATCCGCAACTACAAGAAAGTAATTAAGAATAAATCTAACCACAGCCTTAAACTCTGAGATCCTGCGATCCCTCCTGCATCGATATACCAACGGGGTTTAGGTTTCTGTCACTCCGGCAACCCCGCAATTAGCAAACGAATACAAGATGCATTCCCCTAGGCCCATAAATGGTGAAGTGTCATGTAGTCGACGTTCACATGACACCACTAGAAGAATAACACCACAACTTAAATATCACACCATTGAATATTACTCAACCATAGTTCACTACTAACATTTAGACTTCACCCATGTCCTCAAGAACTAAACGAACTACTCACGAGACATCATATGGAACATGATCAGAGGTGATATGATGATGAATAACAATCTGAACATAAACTTGGTTCAATGGTTTCACTCAATAGCATCAACAACAAGTATAGATCGATACCGGGAGAGTTTCCCCTATCAAACAATCAAGATCAAACCCAAATTGCTACGGCGGTGACGGTGTCCAGCGGTGATGACGGCGGTGATGATGGTGGAGATGATGATGATGGTGATGGCGATGATGTCCAGCTCGATGACGGTGACGATGGCGTCGATTTCCCCCTCCCGGAGGGAATTTCCCCGGCGGATTCCTGCCCGCCGGAGAGCTCTTTTCTCTCTGGTGTTCTCCGCCCCGCAGAGGCGGCTGTAACTCTTCGTGAGGTACCCCCTCTGGCTTAGGTTTTCGGGACGAAGGATTTCGCGAAGAAAAGGAGGCGAAAGGGGTCGTGGGCCCTCCACACCACATGGCGGCGCGGCCAGGGCCTCGCCGCGCCGCCCTAGGGTGTGGGCCCACCCTGGCTCCTCCTGGCTCCTCCTTCTGGCTTCCTTCGTCATCTTGAAAAATAGGATTTTTGGTATAATTTCCTTCCAGAGTTGATCTTCCGAAATATTGCGTTCTGACGGTGCTTTTTCCAGCAGAATCCTGGCTCCGGTGCTTGATCCTCCAATAATGATGAAACATGCAAAATAGATGAAATAACATAAGAATTGTGTCCCAATATGAAATATATCAATGAATAACAGCAAATTATGATATAAAATAGTGATGCAAATTGGACGTATCAAAGAGCCAATGTAGATATGATCAATAAATATCTACCTCATAATGATTACCAATTGTCCTAGGACAAGAGGTATTAGGAAATATTTCCCGGTGGTAGTTTGTAAGTATACATAAGATCATATTTACACCAAATAAAGCATATGGTAAAAGATAAGAGTTAACCATCATGCAAAGAGAGTTTCTTAATAGCTTCAATTAGTCATACCAACATGCAAAGCAATTAATAGTATTCATACCAACATGCAAAGCAATTAATAGTATTCATACCAACATGCAAAGCAATTAATAGCATTCATACCAACATGCAAAGCAATTAATAGTATGACTTAAGCACATGGTTTTCCAAAAATGTATTGAGGGACACATTGTGAAAAACCATGCCAAGAAAAACTTTCACAAATAAGATCCACAAAGATATTAGCAATGAAGCTATTTAAGAAAATTGGAACTTGTTTGAGCAAACTTGCCACATATGAGAGAGATAATTTATAATATCAATTCTATGTGACACAACCTCAAATGTTCACATTTTATAGGCTTGTAATATACACAAAGCTTATTACTCCCCCATAATGTGATAAGGAATTTATTTTCACAAGAGGCAAATAAGATCCAACTAGAGATATTAATGGACATTAGAATTGGAATTTCTCATGAAGATGGCATACCACATAGAGACTAGATAATCTTGCAATATCAATTCTAAGTGATATTCCTCATGTACACACATTGTTAGGATTGTGAAATTCCTAAAGGCATATCACTCCCCCAAAATGTTATAGTCCATTAATCTCTCATAAGAGCCATATAAGATACAACAAGATGCAAAGAGGCCCCAACACAAGCACAAATACATGGTGTGCAACCCAACATACATAGACTTGATTTCTCAAGAAAAGCAAGTAGGAAGCACAACATATACAAACACATGCTAGGAACAAAACTAGCACATGCAAAGGGGCGAGTAACTTTCAATCTAAGTGAGTTGAGAACATGTTACCGCAAGAAGGAACATTGAATACATGATAGAAGCAAGATAACCAAAAGACTTGGCTTGAGATAATATAAATGATGAAGATCCCTTAATTCTTCATGATGTAGCCAAGTCTCCAATGCCCTCCAACAAGCACTTATTGATCAAATTTTTGATTGTTGGTCCCCAACTAAGTTGGGTCCTAAGAGGTTAGTCACAATAGGCTTGGCAACCCAAATGGTTCTTTTCTTGACACCACTTTGAGCACCAACATATTTGGCAAACACATTGCCACCCTCATCCTTACGAAGAGAATAAACATCATCAATGGTGATAGAGTTGGATGAGGTACCAATAGTGCACAAGGAGGAGATGTGGCCCTTCTCACGGCATATGTAGCAAGTTCTTTTCTTCTCCTTCTTCTCACTAGGTTTCCCCACAATGGGAGCATTGGCTTGTTTCTTCTTGGGAAGTGGCATTTTTTCAACTTGAGGTTGAATATGAGTTTGAGCTTGAGGCCGCTTCGCTTTTTGCTTCTTCTTCAAAGGGCAAGATCTAACATGGTGCCCTTCAATATTGCACTTGAAGCAAACAATCTTGGCCGGGTCTTTGACTTGTACTTGGCCCTTCTTCTTGTTGTTGTTCTTGGACTTGTTCTTGTTGTTGGATTTGAATCCAAGTCCACTCTTGTCATTGGGGGATTGTTGCATACTCAACATCGTGTCAAGTTTGCATTTCCCTTCATGACCCTTTACCAAGTCATTCTTCAAAGAAGTGACTTGGGCCTTGAGCTCTTTGATTTCCTCTACATGGTTAGTAACAACACAAGTAATAGAGGAAGTAGAATCTTCATTGTTAGAGCAACAAGGCAAGGAAGATAATTCATCACAAGATTTAGCAATATTATGAGTGGATGAATTACTAGGACTAGCACATGGCAATATAGCATTTTGAGTAGTAGTGCTAGTATCCACATGAGGCTCACAAGGTGTTGCCTTTGACATGATAGCCTCATGAGCTAACTTTAGCCTATCATGAGAGGCTAGAAGATCCTCATGGGAGCTAGAAAGCTTTGCATGATTTTCTTCCAATTTCCCATAATTGCAAGTTAGCAAATCAAGTTGAGCCATTAGCTCAACATTCTCCTTCAATATAGATGCTTCACAAGAAGTAGAGTTAGTAGCACAAGCATCATCACAATACATACCAAGAATAGAGGGTAACATAGCATGCTCTTTTAAATATGAAGCTTGTAGTTGCTCATATGACTTGGTGAGGATAGAGTGTTCGCTCTCCAAGGCCTTGTGGGCCTTGTCTAGATCATCTAGATCCTTAACAAGTTTATCATGACCAACACCAACTTTGGACTTTTCATTTTTAAGCAATTTTAATTTAGCTTTAGCATGGTCTCTTTCTTTAGTGAGTTTAGCAAATATTTCATTTTGAGACACCTCAAGGGTTTCAAGTTGCTCCTCAAGAGAGGCTACGGTCTCTTGTTCTTCTTCAAGGTCATTCTTTAATGATGCTACATCATCGGCATACTCTCGTTCAAGAACACCCTTTTTATCAATGGTGTTCTCATGCATCCAAATAAGTTTTTGGCTCTCAATAGCGGTAGTCAAGATTTCAAAAAAGTGAGAGCTAGCAATTTTATCTTTGTAAAGAACCTTGAATACACTCTCACCTTCATCGCGTAGAGAGACAACCCAATCCTCTTCTTCATATTCATCCTCATCCTTATCACCACGAGAAATATTAGGTTCCATGGTAGGAGGTACCGTGGAACCCTTGGCCATAAGGCATATATGAGGACCGTGAGATAAAGATGAGGAGTTACTTGAGGCTCCTTTCAAGATCTTGTCTTGACCAATAGAATCTTTGGTTTCCTCTACATTGTTAGCCACACAACAACTAGAGGAAATAGAAGCATTTTTATCATGGCCACAAGACAAATCAAGCATATCATCATGAGATTTATTCAAGCAACTTACACATGATATGCAAGGACTATCAACACAAGCATGTAAATCATTTCTAGTGCTAGATGTGTTTAAGTACAAAGATGAAGCATTGCAATGAGATAGAGATGAAGAATCATCAATAGTAAGCTCAATATCAACATTGCAATTTTCATCACCACTCACCATATCATTACCTTGTGTCTTACCACACTTTGGTGAAGTGGATGAAGATGAGAACTCATCACGGCCGGAAGTGGAAGCAATACAATCATCCTTAATAATATTGGACACATCATATTTGTCTTGAAGCTTTGTCCATAATTCATGAGAGCTCCCAAAAGGCATGATTGACGAAGTAACTACATTGCTCACAGCAATGGAAAACACATGAGAAGCAAGAGCATCGAGGCAAGAGTTTTTCTCCTCCTCAAGAGATAAATTTTGAGGATCCTTAGGAGAAGAAAAACCCATGCCAAGAAATCGCTCCATGTCCGGGGACATACCCCGTAAGATTTTAAGCACATAAATTTTCCATAGATCATAATTTATGCCATCAAATATAAACAAGTTATTGTGCGCTAATCCCCTAACCGACATCTTTACTCTCAAGGCGGTGAAGCCTAAGAGTGAGAGACCTTGCTCTGATACCAATTGAAAGGACACGGATGTCGCCTAGAGGGGGGGGGGGGTGAATAGGCGATTTAAAACTTTTACGAGATGGGCTTAACAAATGCGGAATAAAACTAGCGTTTACTTTGTCAAGTCCAAAGCCTATATACTATTGTTCACCTATGTGCACCAACAACTTATTCTAAGCAATGGTTCACCTATGTGCACCAACAACTTATGCTAAGCACTACAAGCAAGTATGTGATAGCAAGATATATATAACTTCAAGCACGATGGCTATCACAAGGTAAAGTGCATAAGTAAAGAGATCGGGTATAGAGATAACCGAGGCACGCGGGAGACGATGATTTATCCCGGAGTTCACACTCTTGCGAGTGCTAATCTCCGGTGGAGAGGTGCGGTTGCTTAGTGCTCCCGAACGCCACAAGAGGCTCACCTTGAGGTGTGGTTGCTCGATGCACACCAACGCCACAAAGGCCTCACCCCAAGATGCGGTACTCACACCACACATCGAACGCCACGAAGGCGCCTCACCTAAATCTCCGGTGACCCTCGCCACAAAGGCCTAGGTCACGGTTCCACTAAGGGATTTCCTTCGAGGCGGAAACCGGGCCTTACACAAAGCTTGGGGCACGCATCCACAACTTAATTGGAGGCTCCCAAGAAATCGCCACAAAGGCCTCAAATCCGTCTAGGGTACCAAGAACCCAAGAGTAACAACTTTCTTGCTTTCACTTCCACGAATCACCGTGGAGAACTCAAACCGATGCACCAAATGCAATGGCAAGAACACCACAAAGATGCTCAAGTACTTCTCTCTCAAATTCCAACAAAGCTACAAAAGCTATTGGGGGAATAAGAGAGGAAGAACAAATAGGAGGAGGAACACCAAATTTCTCCAAGATCTAGATCTAGTGAATTCCCCTCACAAAGAGAGGGATTTGATTGGTGAAGATGTAGATCTAGATCTCCTCTATCTTTCTCTCAAATAGATGCAAGATTCATGGGAGGGAGAGGGAGATAGCAAGCTCAAAGAAGGTCAACAATAGGGGAAAAAACGAGCTCAAACGGTTGGGGAACTTTGGGGAAGAAGACCCCCTTAAATAGGGCAAGAGAAATCTGCCCGTTATGCACAAAACTCGTCAAAACCGGAACTTCCGGTCATTTGGGGCGGAACTTCCGCCCCCCGGAAGTAACGGCCAACTTCCGGGTGAAGTCGGGCGTCCCCGGAAAGCTTACAGTATACTTTTGCGTGCAGAATCGTCATTTCCGGAAGTTCACCGGAACTAGGGCGGAAGTTCCGGCCACCGGAACTTCCGGCCAACTTCCGGCCAGAAAACTGCTTCACGGAAACTTGAATAACTTTTGCATCCGGACTCCGATTTTGATGATCTTGGGCTCGTTTCGAAGCTAGTAAAAAGCTCTACAAGATCATGCAGGAAACCATCATATTCCAGTAAGGTAGGATAGAAACAAATGGATAAAGTTTTTACCTATCTATAAACAGCAAACCGGTAAAACCTCCAATATGGAAAATGCAACAACTTGAGTTAGGAAACTCGGATTTAGGTGAAACCAATTTTGTTGTAAAGAAGATGACAAGAGATACCCCACAAAGAGTGAAAAGCTTAAGAACAAGTGGGGTAGGTTTTTCTATGTAATTTAGAGTGAAACCTCTCAATACGAGAAACCGAGAAAAACTCCAATATCGAAAACGCAACAAGTGATTCATGCGGAATCCGTTTTCGATGAACTAGAGCTTGCTATGGAAATAACCACAAGCTATAAATCGCCACATGGATAAGATCCAAATAACAACCAAGAAATATGATGCAAGGATGCAAAGGTTTGAGCTCTCTCCGAACGATGCGATCGAGTTACTCACTCGAGAGCCCTCTTGATAGTACGGCAACTAAACTATAAACCGGTCTCCAACTACACCATGAGACCGGTAAGAAAGAAACCCTATCAAGAGCAAACCTTAACCTTGCGCGTTCCTCTTGAGCTTGATGAAGACGATCTTGATCACAACAAGATGGAACGCCTTTCTTCATTGTGCTTGCTTGATGAAGTCTTGTGGATTGCTCCCCCATAATCCACCATGGGAGAGCTTCTTCTTCGGCACATCTTCACATATCCATGATCACCATATGGATGGCAAGCTTCAAGCAAATGATCTATTAGAGATGGCTCATCTTGAACTTGCACTTCATTTCTCCATGGCAAGCTTCAAGCTTATGAACTCTTCGAGTTGGCTCATCTTGAACTTGCACTTCATTTCTTCATTCTTCATCATGTTGATGTCTTGAAGTAACTTGAGGGCTCACTTCATCTTCATCTTCAAGACATACTTGACACTTGATATCCTTCATCAATTTCTTCTTATTGCAACCTTGAAGCCAACATATGGTTCAAGAATTGCCTATGGACAACTCCTACAAATATAAATTAATGCAAACATTAGTCCATAGGGATTGTCATTAATTACCAAAACCACACATGGGGGCTCCATGCACTTTCACTACCCCCGTCCCTGCTGCTTGTCGTCTCTCCCTCTAGGCCCTGTTCCGGTGACCACAGTGCGACGGCGAGGGTGACTACAAGACCGTGGTGGCGTGTGCTGGTTGGTGGCATGTTTGGTGGAGCACGTCGGGGCGTTCAGGGTGGTGGGTGTGGTGGTCAGGAGAAATCCGTGTCGGCATGTCCGACTCTGACGCGGCGACGCCTGCGGGTGCCGCCTTCCTTCCTGAAGGGGGTCGGATGTATTCCTCCCCAATCCCTTCCGCGTACCGGGGGAAACCCTAGGCCTAGTCCGGGCAGCAGCGGCGTCGTCGTCGTTCCCTTGTTGAAGGTGCTGCTTGGTATGCGGCGTCTCGGCGTGCTAGGAGCGTGGTGGTACTTCTCCGGAGGGCGCAGCGGTTGCGGAGTCACCCTCGTTTTCGTCAATCTGCCGGTGTTGGCATTAGTTTCTTTTTCTTTTCGTTTGGGCTCGTTTGTGCTGCGGCCCCAGCTGTCTCATTGTATCGGTCGGTTGCTATATTAATATAGCGGGACGAAAGCCTATTTCGAGGAGGAGGAAGCATACGAAAACAAGGTTTTATTTCGGAAGTTGAAAGGGTTTGGCATTCCTGCAGAAAATGGAGTACTTCCTTTGTTTCACAATTCATGTTATGGTTGTAGTTTAATTTATACTATAACCACGATAAACTATTAAAAAGAACTAAGGAAGCATGCACGCCATGGAATCATGTATCTGCGATTTCTTTTGTTTCTAGTTGTAAAGCTGGACAGTTCGGTCCAAAATCCTCTAATGAATCAAAGGCTCGTAGAAGAAAAAATTAGTCAGTTTGGGCCTGACATTTTAGCTTTATGATATGGTTTGAGCCAGTTAGGACGTATGTGACTATAGTCTACTTGTATCATAGGCAGGAAAATCGGGGGAGACTTGTGTAGGATCAGCTTATTAGGTGAGATCATAGGATCAATACATAAAAATCCGCAAACAGAACTTGGCTCTGGTGGTTAGGTCACTTGTGGTGGAACCAGCCCACCCAGGTTCAAGTCCTAGACTTGGCATAGGTGTTTGCATTTACCTGGATTTATTTCAGGATTTAACCGGCGCTATGCTTTCAGTGGTAGGTGACGTGCCCGTCAACAGCGAGGCGCCAGTGGTGACTTCGCCAACCTCAAGATATGCTGGCTTAGTCCCTCGGAGGTGCTCATAGGGGTAGGGTGTGCGTGCGTTCATAGGGGTGTTTGTACGTGCGTGTTTATGAGCGTCTGCGTTGTACTGTGTTGTCAAAAAAAATACATAAAAATCCTATAGAAATGCGAAAAATCGGATAAAAAAGTTTACAACGTACCTAGTCTGTATTTACAACTCCAAATTTTTTTAGCTCAAAACTCTATCCACATTTAGAGAAACAAAGACAAATTCTACTATAAATAGTGTCAACCTTGGGTAAATAGTATTTCACATCATTCACTCCCACACTTATCCTTTTTGGATCTCTAAAGGTAATTTAAATTTGAAGTAGCAACTTTTTAGTGTTGCATATATAACACAGATGTGTGTTGTCACTTTTTCTAACAATATTTGAACATGTTTCTTTTATTTAAAAAAATCAATCTCATAGATCCTATCTAAACCTAGTTCCTACCCAAGTTGCCCCCAAGACAATCTGGCTTACTAAGGATTACAGTCGGGACATTTGGGCCATTTCGAATTGTCTCCATCTCACTTGTCGAGAAGAAACGTTGGGCACCTTCACGAAAGCTTGTTGGTGCAGCACACGGCACTCGTGCTACCACGTGTCGCACGTGTGGCGTTACTCGCGAGCCTATTTTATGTTCCAGGCATACTTCGGCGCACACATACTTTAAAACTGTATCACGCAGGTGTAGTTACAAGTTCAGTTGTAGTAGTTTTGGAAGTACACCGACGTTGTACTTCTATAAATCCAGTTTTGAAGATCTCACCACGAAGATCCAAAAGTGACCATGGTAAGTAATTTGGATGAACTTTTTTCAAGATATTTCGTTTTGAAAATCCGAATCTTGAAGAAGGAAAGAAACTGAGCCATCTCACCCCTCCCGTAGCCTTCCCTCCCATCTCTCACCCCACTTTCCTTCTTCTTGAGACAATTATCATGCGTGAAGACCACTTTCACTTGATTCTATTGCACCATGTTGAGCCACAAGTCAGATGCACAACACGCGTACTTCCCTTCGTCAAGGCCGTCCTTTTATCGAGATTTCGCCCGTGTTTTCGTCTCTAGCCCATACAGTTTGCAAGTAATGTAGCTGAACCTAGGCATGGGAAGCCTGGCCCGACCCAAAAATCCTAGGGTAAGGCATGTCCTCATCATGCCTATGGCCATGCCTAGACTTGGGTTTTAAGCTTAAACAATAGGATTGGCATGACCTTTACATATCCACTGGTGGGAAAAGCTTGGGTCTGAAATATAGGACCGACGGTTGAGCCGGGCCTAGGCCTATATTTTCTGCTATGAATTTTTTTACCAGGGCCAACCTGAGTTATGCCTTAGTACAAATGCAACCATGAACATTTGTTATCCACATCATTCATGGATTTCGAGTTGCTCGACTAGTCGCGACTAGCCAGCCGCAACTGCGAGGTCAATTCAATGTATCAACTCGACTCATTAGATGAGTCGAGCAACTCATTCGATTGGTCACGACTAACCTCGACTAGTCCAATATTTTGAGTAAAGCGACTCAAAAATGACCCCACCTGTCATTTTTTTCTCAGCATTACATGTCCTGTTCTGGAAAACCTAGATCAAGCTACCCCATGAAACCTAAAACGAATCCTCACTCCTGCCGACCTAATCCTCTCCCTTGGCCGCCTCCTCCACGAGAGCTTGTCGGCTGGCGGGAATGCAAGCACATGGCACCACCACCAGTTCCTGTCGGCTCTCGATCTGCTCATCCATCGGTTGCTGCTGCTCCGAGGCTCCTCCGTTGTTTGTTGCGGGTGTTGGTCTGCTCCTCCCTCCACCGGTAGTTGCTAGTATGCTCGTTCGTCGGTATTTGCTGGTCTACTCCTCCACCATTTGTTGCTGCCCCTAGGATCCTCCCTCAACTCTCCTTCATCGACCTTCTATTGTATTACATGTTTACATAGTAGTATAGACTATTAGTAATTATGTACTATGGTATTTTTCTAGTACGTACTAGAAAATATGTACTCATGTGGGCTAGTCGATATGAGTCCTAACTAGTCAAGACTAGTCTATGAGTCGCTACTCTAGATCGACTCTTCGACTCGTAATCCTTGACACCAATGCACTAAGATATATATGCCCTCGACAAGCTACAATCATGTTGAAATGTACCCTCTCTTTTCATAAATAAGTGTCAGGAATTTATTTAAATCATATGTTTTTACGCACTGAAACAACGTGTAGTACATGTAATTCTAGATAAATTTGCATTATTTCCAAACAGAGGGAAAATTATTTAACCCTTTACATCGGTTCGAGGCAATCCCGCATACCGCGGCGCGCGCGTCGTGACGAGCGAGCGGACGACAGAGGAGGAGAGCGCGTGTGGGATTCCTCTTCTCTTCTCATGCTTGTACAACAAGTGGAGCGGCCCCACCCCCTTAAAAAAACTCGCAGATGTCATTTTGGTTAGTTGGCACATAACTGGAAATGTTTCTGGACTTGGATTTAGCGAGAAACAAAGTCGATCACGACTTAGCACGGGCCTAGATAACGTGGAACCTGCACAACACAATCACAATACTTTGCCCCAACTTAACAGTGAGGTTGTCAATCTCACCCGCTTACTGAAAACAAAGGATTAAACGTATGGTGTAGAGAATGATGTTTGCTTGTAGAAAACAACAGAGATCAGAGATTGCAGTAGATTGTATTTCAGATGTAAAAGAATGGACCGGGGTCCACAGTTCACTAGTGGTGTCTCTCCAATAAGATAAATAGCATGTTGGGTGAACAAATTACAGTTGGGCAATTGACAAATAGAGATGCACATACATATATCATGATGACTACTATGTGATTTAATCAGGGCATTACGACAAAGAACATAGACCGCCATCCAGCATGCATCTATGCCTAAAAAGTCCACCTTCAGGTTAGCATCCGCACCCCTTCCAGTATTAAGTTGCAAACAACAGACAATTGCATTAAGTATGGTGCGTAATGTAATCAACACAAATATCCTTAGAGAAAGCATTGATGTTTTATCCCTAGTGGCAACAGTACATCCACAACCTTAGAACTTTCTGTCACTGTCCCAGATTCAATGGAGGCATGAACCCACCATCGAGCATAATACTCCCTCTTGGAGTCACAAGTATCAACTTGGCCAGAGCCTCTACTAGCAACAGAGAGCATGCAAAAACATAAACAACACATATATGATAGATTGATAATCAACTTGACATAGTATTCAATATGGTGGATCGCTATATATAGAACTCTACTTAGATTGATGCTGATCTTTTCTTTTGCAGATGTGAATTCTGGAAATATGATGGATCGCGAGCTATTGAAGTTTGGGCGTAGTATGATATGTTTGATAATGTCCTGATTGCTACAGCTACTACATATGGTGAAGCACAGGTTAAGACATCTTTTCTTTAGTGCACAATGGTACTTTCCTTTTTTCAACCGGAAATTTAATTTAGCTCCTGGATGCATATGCTCCCTCAAATTAGAATATATGTACTTTCATAGTCTAACGATCTCTTACTTGCTATGTGTAGTATGATCATGTTGATGACTGTTGTGACATTTTTATGGTTTAATGTTATTTTATATTAAACAACTAAATGTTTTAATTTTTTGTGACTTCATGTTATGTCCAACTTTAATAGATCAATTTATTATTTGCATATCTAGGTTTAAATTTATTCGTTCGTAGCAACGCACAGGCATTTGTGTTATACACATAATACCAAAAGCAATTTAGTTGACAACACTTGACAAAAACATATTCTCAAGTATAGAATTTAGGTGATTGAGATTTATGGATAGTGTTAGACACCTAAATATTACATTCTAGAACATTTTGATGGTAGTTGCATTTCAGTAAAATAATATTCAATAAAAATCAGTCCACCACAACGCGCGGGCATTTTTGCTAGTATAGATAAAGTATAATATAATATAAATATAAATATTACTAGGTATAGATAGATAGAGATAGAAAAACTTCACGTATGTATCTGGACTTGGATTTAGCGAGAAACAAAGTCGATCACGACTTAGCACGGGCCTAGATAAAAACCGAAAAACTGGTTCAACTCAACCACGCAGGCACTCACGCTTGCTCCCTTTCCCCTCACCTCGTCTCACGCGGAAAAGAAAACCTAATCCCTATTTTGCTCCCCACTTCCCCATGCCCTCCTCAATCCCTCGCCGCCGCCGCTGCCGCCGCCACCGCTACCACGAAAACCTCTACCCTCCGTGTCCCTTCTTGGTTCACCAGATGGTACACTTCGATTTTCCCAGAGCCGACGAGCGACAGATCTGCTCCATCCAATGTTGCGGGGAAGGCAAATTGATCGTTTCCCCTCCGAGCGGAAGCAGCCGCGACCGACTCGCCGCACTAAGATCCTACCCCGGGCCAGTGATTGTTGTCTTCGTAGATAGGGATGGGAAGTACCTCACGGATTATGGTTCTGTAGGCATTCATCTCCGGCACATGCACAGACTCTTGCTACAAGTCGTGAAACGGTATGCCCCTCTCGATCCGTTTCTGTTTCTCATCTAGTGGAAATCAAATTTCTCTGTGTGGGGATTGATTACTCCTAGTCGTGGGGTTGGGAAAGGAATGTTAGTTACTCATATATTTCTGTCGGATTCATGTCGCAGATGATTTCTCATCTTTGTACTTCTAAAAGAGAAAAACTTTTATAATAATCTCCTATAATTCAGATGATAATCGTTTGTATGCTCATCAGTCTTGCTTGTTCCAATTCAGACTTGAGGGGGATGCAAAACCTCTGCAACAATCGGATGTTGCCGACACTACAAGATTGGATGAATTGTCCATAACTGCCACTTCCTCATCCTCCTATAAGCAGGACACCATTTGGCTTCGGCCAGAGTCTACATGGGGACTTGATTTCTACACCAGAGTTGATCACGCGGGATCTTTCCACACATATCCTAATGTGGGTGGGCCATCTCACAACCTAGACCAAGTCTCTGAGGCCATCGATCGCTATCTCTTCCGCCATCTGGATCCAAAAATGTAAAGTTACTCAACTTTGATCTAGATTATCATTGGTTTACTTCTCCGTTTTGTGTTCAAATGCTTTTATGATGCTTCCATGATTTAGGCCATGGATGATAATAACAATTTTTACATTATGAGTCATGGGAAAACAGATGGCCCCAAGTTCCGAGTATAGAAAACCTTTCAAGTTGATAGAAAAGAAAATACTAGCCTACATTTATTTTAAAATTCCTGTCATGGGACCATGCAAATATTTTGTACCTTTATCTGTTAGTATTTTTTTTTTCAAATACTGCACAATCATAAGAAAGATGAAACTCAACGAAACGTGTAGATACGTGATGCGAAGAACTTTGTATTCTAGGTTTTATCTGTATTTAATTTGTACAGCAGGCTCGATTTTTAGCAAGGCACACCCACACAACAGTCTCCTCATGTCTTCACAACGGTCAATAGCCAGAATAGTGTCACAGACACAGCTAATTAGGTTCCGAAAATGGAAGATGGGTGCCTTGTTAAAAGGAGGCAGTGAACTTCTAGGCATGTGAGCCATTCATCTTTATATGTTTTTGCTCTTTACTACGTGACCAAGCACAGTCACATCAGCGGGTTGGCTCATCTTATTCTCGCCCCTCTGTTGTGTTTTTTCCTCAGTGGAGCTGTGCACAAATTTCAGTATTAAACTTTTCCCGTCCTAATTTAATTTGTATTGTGTTCCTTTTTGATATAGATATATTCCTGCATCGCCAATCTGTTTGTAAAACATGACATCTTCACTTATGCCTGTCCTATGCAACTTAGCTACCGTGAACTAGCCCCTCTGTTCACTATAACCGTTCTTAGACCACTGCTAGTGAAGACCAAAAACTGTTTACGGAGGTGAAAGTAAACCATGCTACGCTTTGATCAAGGCATTAAGCGAGACTAATGATCTCACCAAAACATCATGATATACCCACATGGACAGATATATAGAAACAGAGTTCCCCAAGGTTGGGGACAACGGCGATACAGAGCGAGTACATTAGATTTAATTGGTGCTGTTTAGTCCTATTCAACAACCTTCTGGCCAAACTAATTCACTCCCACCCTATGTCTTGCTGATAGCATGTCAGACTGAGCAAGTTAAGTACAGTCTGCTTACCATATTGATTTGTCTAATCTAAACTAGGCACAGGGAGCAGGATTTGGTTTCTCAAGAGAATAAGTGCACACTGGAGATGGCTATATGGCGACACATTCACTGGCCTGATGGCACAAGGAAGAGTCATTTGAGAACACTGCCACTTGATGAAAGACGATGTTCGATGCTCCAGCTGGTTAAAGCTTTGATGGACAAGTACAATGATGATCACAATCTTTCTGGGGTTTGCTCTTTTTCCCTCCCTCCTGCCCTCAGCCGTCCTGCTGCCTACCTGGGCCGCACTGGGTTTTACCATCTTTTACCATTCATCTAGCAATCCATTGCTGATCAGGTCCATTCTTCTTATTGTAGGATCTTGCATATGAGCTTACATGTGTTGGGCGCTACCGGTATTTTCATGATGCTGATATTAAGGGGATTTACTATCATATCAACTTCACAGCAAATACAAAAGGAGCTGATGACTCTGGCCTTGACAATCTATTATTTTTTGCTGAACTTGTGGAAAGAGGGCGTAATGAGTTGGTCGTCAGCTGTATCTGCAGGGTTAATCCTTCAGAAGGTATTCTATACACTTATCCTAACTTTGGTGAGTTTTGTGATGTATTCTCCGGCTCAAACATATGATTCCTACATCAACTGATTTGTTTGCCCCTTTGTGTTACGTAATTCATCATGCTTGATGTGTGGCCTGAAATGTCTAATCTACTGATACATCCGACTGCCTGGCGTAATGGCCGTAGCAACATTAGGAGCAGTCAAATACTCTCTCCAGCACACAAAAAAAATGTTACATTTGAACACCACCAGTATGTTCTAAACATTTAGATTGAGAACTTCAAAATCATATGCACAGATTTGTCTCAGGAAGTAATTCCATAGTATTATATCATTTGTTGGTCGTTATACATACTTATTTTGCAACTTTGGCACCTCCTCCAAGCTAGCTGCCCCTGTTGGTGGAGCCTTGTGGTGGCTATATAGGCTCCACATGATGCTTAAACTTTACACATTTGTAATATCTCAAACTGGTTTGTGCACAGCCTTGTGTAATGACCGCATGCTTGTGTTTTATTACCTTCGACTATTATTATCCGTGTGTGTGCCTATGTTTCATTGCACTTAATTTTTCAGCAAGAGGTTGCTATGCTTGTTTGAGTGATGTCTATCACCCCAAGGCTGATTCGTACAGTGGTGGTCGCTTTGAAGATTGTCGCTCGAGGGGCATGTTTTGTTGTGATGGACCAGAGGAAAATTTGGGATATACTCCTTCTGATGTAAGTAGGATGATTTCCTGGCTAGTACTTGACATTTATTGTGCTGCTTCATTCATTGTTGACTGCTGCTTGTCTTCACAGCTGGAAGCTGAGGAGATGTCTGCAAGAAGTATGTACGAGGTAATGTAATGACACATCTTGTTTTGTATTAGTAACATCTATAGTAGGGGAGTGATGTTTTGGCACATGGGAGCATATGCTCCCTTTATTTTGAAATGCATCTTAGATATATATTTTAAAATGTTAAAATATTGAAACAAAAAGAAACGCACATACATGTTCACGTGGTACATGCTTACATAGTCGTTTTAAGGCAAATTGACTTGTAGTGTGACGTGTGTAAAAAAGACAAAATTTGGTGCTAAAAATAAGACTTTTCGCTCGATTCCTTTTCTCTTCTTTACATAGACTATAAAACTTACCGGGTTTTTTTTTTGCGAAACTTGATGAACACACATATTGTAAAGATTCATGTAGATTTCTTTGTCAAATTTTTTTGGAACTTTGAATTATGTTTTTTTTTTCCGTAGAGGGAGCATATGCTCCGCTATAGTAGTATGATGTTTGATTTGATTATTCATTGTTTCTGTATTTATTTCACTTAGGGTCTTGATCCTTCATGTTTTCTGGTGAGACAAAATGAAGTAAGGTGCTAGAGTGGAGTCTAAGAACGGTACTACAATGGAAGTGGCAGGAATCAGTCCCTTGCATTTATCGCAAGCTGTGACAGAGATGGCAAGTTATTATAGACATAATTTGCATACTCTCTTTGTGTTGGTGCTAAGAAACCAAAAGAAGGCAGCTGCAAAAAATATCATAAGGCGCACAGTTGTGAAATATCAAGATAAGAGTGATATCTGTTTAATCAGACGTAGATTTTAATGGGCCGGCCTTGATTTATCATCTAAGTTATCTCAATTTTCTAGATCTGAAATATTTGTGGTAAAAAGTTGTTGTTCTGGTTCATGATTACTTACGTTATTATCATCTTCATCTAAATTTTCATGCTTACTCACAGGCTCACAGCATCATCGTCCTCACCTAAATTTTCATGACCACTAGTATTGTTATTGTTTTTATCTAAATTTTCAGTGGGTTGCTCAACAATTGCTAGAGCTAATTCTTGAGAATTACTAGCACTAGTTAAATGCCTATGCGTTGCCACGGTTATATACATATATTTTTGTAGTCACACGTGTAAAGCTTAATACATGTAAATAAATAAATAAATAAATATATATATATATATAGAGATGCGCTATTTGACTCCCTGGGTACAGAATAATATTCTGCACCCCGCCCGAACTAGGCACCAGCCGAGCCAGCCAGCCCGCCCGATGCACTCCCCCGTCCGCGCGCCAGGCGACGTAAATAGGACCTGGCTAGGCAGCATCCGGTGCTGGTTTGTCCATCCCAGCATCCGGGTGCCAGCTTGTTCAACCAAGCATCTGAGTGCTGGTTTAACCAATTCAGCATCCGACTAGGAAAAAGGTAGTTACATGTAAGAGAAAATCAGCGGACATCAAAGCGTGTGATCGCTCTGCGAATTACTCCAGCTTTTCTTCCACTTCTAGATACGTGTTCCGCAAGACATACTACTTCAGCTCTTCTTCCTCCTCCAGATTTAACTGAAAACTTCGACTTCTGTAGATCACAAAACAGCACATGATCACCTCCTGCATGAAAACTTAGCATCGATGTTAAGGCAACTTTTATATTACCTAGAAAGCAACTTAGCATCAATGTTTCGCAAAGTTAAATGTTACCATAAATCAAATTAACAAGGAGTGATTAAGTTAATTAAAATGAATAATCAACTTACGTTGGTCAAGGACCACGGTGGGCTTGCGCTCGCGCTAGGCATCATGGGCGTCGCCACCTGCTCGAACTAGGCACCATGGCCTCCTCCACCACCGCGCTCAAGATGGTACTAGCTACGCCGCTGCCCATACCTGCTCGAACTAGGCACCATGGGCTCCTCCACCACCGCGCTCGAGATGGTACTAGCTCCGCCGCTGCCCATACCTGCTCGAACTAGGCACCATGGCCTCCTCCACCACCGCGCTCGAGATGGCACTAGCTACGCCGCTGCCCATACCTGCTCGAACTAGGCACCATGGCCTCCTCCACCACCGCGCTCGAGATGGTACTAGTTAGACGGTCCGGGATCCACCGCTTCCCGGTACAACTTAGCAATATCACAAATAAGTACCTTCAACATGTTGAAAAAACAACTTAATTAGACGAGTGACCAACTTATGCATGTTGCTCGAAAACAAAAAACCAAGATAGATTCTAGATGCCAACACAACTTAACCATACTGGAAAGAACAACTTAACTAATTTTCATTTTCAACTTAAGCATGATGACAAGGCAACTAATTAAACCAGTGAACTTAATTTATTTAAGTACACAACTTAAGCATAGTGACAAAACACCTTAATTTAATAGCTAGAGAACTTATCCATATAGCTAAAAAATGAATATGAAGAACTAAAACTACCCCGCACAAGTATATGCAAACTGTCCGGTCTGTCTATTACAATCAGGACTATTAGGTAGTAGTGACCGGTGACTAACATCCAAAGTTAAGCCACTCTATAATCCATACCCTTGATTCGTGAATTCAATGGCTACAGTGTCCCATCTCGCAATAGTTAAGAGTTTCACGTAATTGTCGCTCATCCTTAAACACGTACCTGCTGACAAGTTATCGGACAAGGCCCTGGATGGTTCCTTGTCGCTGCATCAACTTCTGGTAAACACAGGCGAGAACTTGTTTGTCTCTTTTGTCTTTCATGTTATTGGATTTCAAGTTTGTCTCCTAGAAAAGCAAGTTTCTAATTAAAATTCATTATTAAGCAAAGGAACGATATTGGTTGTTTAATCAAAAAATTAAATGCATGGTGGAAAAGCAACTTAGTTAGGTTATGTAAAACAACTTATCTAGCCCAAGAAAAAACTTAGCCGGATGACAAGCAGCAAGTTAATTAAATAGGTATACCACTTAGAGTCATTTGGTGTAACTCAAAAACTTAGCCACATTAATAGAAAACATGAGGCATTGTTGACAATTTAAATCATGCTTACAATAAATCAACTTAAAACATAACTAGGACCACTGACTGTACTCAACTTAGTTTAGATGATAGAACCAACTTAGTGAGATGATAAAGGCAACTTGTGCATGTTGTCAAAAGCAACTTAATTAATATAGAAGACCATGGAAGCAGAAAACACCTTCCTTGTGTTGTATGAAACATTCTAAATGGAAGCCGAAAACACCTCCCCTGAATGGTTTTTGAGTCACTGTATAGTCGCTGAATAGTCGATGACAGTCGCCGAGTCGTTTTCCAAAAATCACGGCGAGTCGCGACTATACAGCAACTTTGGTCGACTATACACTGAGTCACAGCCTCGGCGACTCACTTTTGAGTCGCGACTCAAAAATCATGCTCCACTGTTCTATGAAACCTAACAAAAACTACTTGGTGATTTAATATGGAATTAGCAACCAAAAACTGTTACTTAGCTCATGGATTATGCATGGATCACTAGATTGCATGATGAAACAAACACAAAAAATGACTGACTGTATAACCAACCTAAGAACATGGGCATCTACACATCTCTGATGGGTCCATGATCTACCTCCATATGAAATCGAACTAATTCCTACTACTAAAAGCAACATGTTCACACAATAACTTCACCATGCGGGAAACACAAGCAGGTGATATACCACAAGATCCTTATGTGTAATGTTTCTTGGTTCATTATACACTTTGCAAGTATGATAATCACCTGGCAGCATTTGCAACTGAATTGGTACAGGACGGGTAATATATGTAGATCATATTGATAGACAAAACAATGTACGGAAAACTCAGCTATCAGTACTGATTATCAACTAATACTAATAACGGGAAACATGTGAATACACCATAGTGCTAGCTATAAGGGACACCGCAATTTTCTACAGCGCAAATGAGCGGATAATGTTTTCTCCCCTGGGGCATGCATCTACGTTTGCTGGCCTGAACTAATCACTCAAGAAGCCTCACTAGTTCATCATTTGCCCGTTAAAAGTGAAATAATCATGTCAAGCCTGCTTACGAGTAAGACATCTATGTCGAGCTTAACATGATGTTCAGTATAGCTCACCATGGATTCAACTTCATGCAACAGAAAACATTCATAAGAGTTGTTTCACGCTCAAAACATTATGGTCATGGCAACACAGATCCAAGTTGAGAGCTATTTGTAGAAACAAATTGACACAAAATTACCTAACAATCCAGCATATGTATGTTCATCAAGGAAAGGTCGTTGTAGTTTTCTGAAATTGCTGTTGTTACCGAAGTTTCTGAAGCTAATGCTGCTATTGACGATGGATGTCGATGTAGTCGCTACAGCATGCAGCTGCTCCTCCCCGCACACAGGGAGGGCATGGTGCAGCACTAGGTGCACTGGCCGGATGCGGGGCGGCCTTACCTGGAGCTGGTGATTCAAAACACGGGAGGTCGAAGTTTCCGGCCGGAGCTGCTTGAGGAGGAGGTCAGGGCAGAGGCGCCTGGAGCTATGTTGGGGACGCCTCCAACAGATACCTGGTGGAGCTGGGGGATACCTAGTAGAGCTAAGTTGAGACCAGCTTAGCCCAACATGGTCTGAGTCAAAAACATAGTAATTGATGGCAGTAGCCAACTTAGATACAATCTAGAACCAACTTAGGTATTGAAGGAGGACCAACTTAGCCCAACATGGTGTGAGTCAAATATAGAGTAATTGATGACAGTAGCACACTTAGGCACAATCTAGAACGAACTTAGGTACTGCGAGTAAACCAACTTTGACCAACATGGTATGAGAGACAAACAGGATAATTAAGTTCACTAGCCAACTTAGGCACAATCTAGAATCAACTTAGGTACTGCGAGTAAACCAACTTTGACCAACATGGTATGAGAGGAAACATGATAATTAAGTTAACTAGCCAACTTAGGCACAATCAAGAACCAACTTAGGTACTGCCAGTAAACCAACTTTGACCAACATGGTATGAGAGAAAAACATGATAACTAAATTCATTAGCCAACTTAGGCACAATCAAGAACCAACTTAGTTACTGACAGGAAACCAACTTAGTGAAACATAGTGTCAGACAAACATTTTAGAGAAGACAACTTAAGCAGTGTTATAACCAACATCTTCAGTTTCACTAGCCAACTTAATAAGATAGGTAAAACAACTTCATTAAGCATAGATGATGAACTTATTTCATGCCATCAAAGAACAAACAGGGCAACTACATAATTCTCACCCATATCAACCCCATTTTAAAACATGTTACCTATATATGGTACTAATTTTAGGTCAACGACATATGAAACCATCCTGGTGTTTGAACATGAGATGAGCATGGTAAATGCTAAAAATCCCTTCAGTACAAACATATGAGCAAGGATTATCATGGCATACGTGAAAAAAATCCAAAACTATTAGCACTATAGAGAACTTCCTGCATGCCTTGCTACTACCTACATAGCTTCCTACTTGTTCGAGGCAAGTGGCTACTGTAGACTTGATCTATCACATACGAGCAAGCATCATCATGGCACTATGAGGACTTCTAAATCACAAGGAGATGTGCAACAAAGAAAATCCACAGAGCATACCTTGCTACTTAGTACATCGTACGTACCACGAGTTGAATCCGACACAGCCTACAAATGAAGAACTACAGATCGCCTATGAGAATTACTAGTACAAGAGAGAATCGTGCATTACAGGCGGAGATTTGTCACACTAACTCGCATAATCGCAGTAGGCACCACCGCCGCAGAACACGAGTTGAATGCCCCCACAACCTACGGACTACGGACTAAAAATCGCTATGGAGATGTTGCACGAAAGAGAATCGCGTGTTAGAGGTTCAGATTTGTGCGATTACCTCGTGTACTCGGTGTAGGATCCTCCACCGCGGAACCTGTGACTGCAGAGCAAACATAACTCGCCCTCACCCTTCTCCGACTAGCTCGCCGCGAACGCGTGCAGGTTGACCCGTGCCACGCCCTTCTCCGAGTAAGTCGCCGCCCTCAGCGCAGCTCGATACACGCCACGCCCTTCTCCGACTAGCTCGCCGCGGACGCGCACCTCGATCCACGCCTCTCCGCGGACGCGCAGATCGCTCCTCAACTCGGACGCGCAACTCCATCCGTGCCTCGCCGCTCTTTCGCGTGCCTCGCTCTCCGTCGCCGTCGCCGCGCAGGTCGCTGCTCGACTCGGATCTTACGGCGGGAACACACCGCACCTTCAGGGCGAAGAGCTCGTCCCCACATGGAGCGGCGCAGCGCGCTGAAGCTCACGCGAGCTCCACCGCCGGCTAGAAACCCTAGCAAGGATTGGGGGATTTGGAGGAGAGGGTGAACTGGAGAGAGACGACGAGGGAGAGAAATGGGAACGACACATCTGGGGCCCAGGTGCCAGACGGTCGGGACGGGATCTCCGCGCGTGAGTTGGATCGGCCGTCCAGGACACATCCGACGGACAGAAAACGAGTGCTCAACGTGACAGTCAGCATCCGAGCACTTTTTAGCATTTAGGAATAATATTGCATGCGGCGTAAAATCCTCCGTCTGAGAATGATTCCGCCCAACTGCCATGTACTGATGTACGTGACGTGATGCAGTTGCATGTGACCTAAGAAAGCCTCAAGGGCAACGTAAAATATCGTGGGGCCACACAATCCCGACCAGCCCACATGCATCAGCTCATGTGAGCTTCTCTTTTAAAAACTTCATCTCGTGTGGCCTATTTTCATTATGACCGATGTAAGAATTTGCGCCAGCGCTGATGTAAGAAATAATGAAGGCAATGTAACATAACTAATGGATATTCCACCCAAACAACATAAGAGTTTTTCTGTTAACAAAACAGCTAAGAACTAATGGATGTTCCAATGTAACAATGCTGATTCGCTTGTACAAGTTTGCCTGCCTGATTACACACTTAAGAAAATAGTGTGATAACAAGGCTTAATGTGCATGCAAAATCACACCATGACATAATGCGGTGTAAAAAATGGAACTTGTTGTGCATTTAAAACCTAGCAACTTCCAAATTATGAGAGATTCAGTAAGAAGGAATACACATAATATTTGTGTATACAAAATAATTACACGTGAAGCCTAGTGTATACACAATTCAAATCAGAGATAATTATAGTTCATGCATTACGCATAAAAGGATGACTAAAAAAACTACACAATATCATCGGTGCCGACTTTATATCAGGTTCATTTGATGCTCAGCGGAGGAGAAGACTTGCAGCAGGCAGTGTGTCAAATACAATGGTAAATATATCCCTATTTCTTCCATGCCAATAAGGCAACAAGATATCCGACAAGGAACGATTCGGACCAGATATATACATTCCCAACAGCGCTGCACAAGGAAAAAATAACACATCAGGTATCTAGTGTATCTTAAAATTTGAAACTGTAACAAAAAATTGTTGTGTGAAAATTTATTTTCTTTATTACATATAAAGTCACATCTTATAATCATAGAAAGAGCAGTTGTATTTTATTAACAGAGGATAATTTTACATAGAAAGACCATGACCAATTGGTACCAACCACAGCTGCCACTGCCCCCAGCTTACCGTGACTATTGAAGTGATCTCACGAAGGACCTCGGTGATAAGCATACAGAGAAATAAGCTTAAGACACTGACGTAAACCTCTTCAGGTAGTTAATCAATAAAAATATGTAAATACACAGACACATGACTACTCCTGAACCATAGGCAGTGGTTGTGTGCTGCGACAAATCTCGTACTTCAACATGACACAATTAGGAAATTAAGGAACAAACTAACAGATCCATGTATGGCAACATATGAAGAAATTGCCAAATAAAAGGCCACCATCTAGCTAGCAGGACAATAGAAAGATGAAACTTCTATTGCAAAGGAAAACGAAGAAAAGCTGATTGAAACAGCCCCTAATTTGCATTGATACTTTGATAGTTAAAGCAACACCAGCTCAAATCGAACATCTAAGAATATTTGCGCTCCGAATGAATTAGAAAAAAGCAACCCAAGGTAATTTCCTGCAGTATATCTAAGAATATTATAATGCCACCCTTCCTCGATCGTTGTAGGAGCCAGGTCCAAAAGGTTATGTGGAGTCCAGAGGTGCTCGGTGGATCCGCCTCTGTAATCGGGGACAAAATCTAACTAAAATCCAACAAATAGGCAACACAGAGAAAACAGAAAGGATCAACGCCATACCGTACCTAGAGGTCGAAGCCTACCTGCGTGCTACGCCTGCGGCAGTGCTGAGGTTGCCCCCTCTCACCACGATGCCACCCGCAGCAACAAGAAGCCATGTTGCCCGACAGGGATGGCACACGAGGTCATCAAAGCCGCGGAGTCTATGACAGCGCCGCTGAGGCAACCCGCCGCTTGCTTAGGCACCGAGGCCGCCAGTCGCTCACCACGCCTCAAACCGCCTAGATCCACAGTTGTAGCTGCTCGTGCCGCCATGATCCCCAGATACTACTCGCCACCGCCGTAACCACCAGCTTCAGCCGCTCTCCGGCCACCATAGGGGTCTTGCCTGTAACCCTCATCACTCTGTAATGAAAAAATAGCCCTAAAGAAAAATCTCATATAGAAGGATTATCCTAAATAAAAATTCTGGTTTGCAGAAATGTTTGAATTCATAATTCATAACCAGTATGCATTTCATAATACCAATTTACATTTTGATTTGGAACTTTCGCATATAACCTAGCATGCCCACTAGCACTAGATTGGAGATACTATTGCAGCCAACAACTAAGAAACTATGCAGAAATACTGATGTCAAGCTTCATTTTTTGACAACAAGAAAATTGCGAGTAAAAGTGAACGATTGCGAACAAAAAACGACGCACAATCGGAAAGAAAAGACCAGCCCTTTCTCATCAAATGGTAGAAAAGGGCGGTACTGAAGAGTACCGGGGTACTATAAAGAAGTAGGCAGCGCCAATCACAGGTTGCATACCACCGAAATCACCAAGGAAGCAAGGACGCAGCTGCATGATAAAAATGGAAATTACATCTCCAAAGCAGCCTCTCACCACGGTTGGGATGATTTAAATCACAAAAAATAATTATGGAACAGCTGTGATGCTACATGATAACTAAATATCAATAAAAATGTGACTGAGAACAGAACCATCAGCTGTTAAGGAGCCCTAATTGTTAAGCTACTCTCAAGCACCAATTACAAAAATACTCCATAAAAGGATTATGGTTTTAACCAAAAAGATGGTCAACTCAAATCAATTACGAATATTAGTTTGACCAGCAAGAATAGGATTCATAATGCAACTATGCCATAAATTACAGTACTCCGTATTTATTTTGATTAAACTTGCCATAAATTACAGTACTCTGTATTTATTTTGATTAAACTTGCCATAAATTACAGTATTTGTTTCTATTAAAACAAGAGTCGCTCGTTCACCTAGCGTGTTTACCGACATAAAACACTAATCTTTTTTGCGAATGAAAATCCTTAAATCCATACATTAGTTAAAATTTTGTTTCTACAACTAGTATAGGATATTTATAGCCATTACTGGAGTATGGCTCAAAACAACCTTTTAGCGGAAAAATGCTAATGGATAGGAACAAAATACTATTGGATCTTAGAGGAATTGCTAGAATATATAGTGCCATCGGCCACCAGTTGCACTGAAAACAATTTAGATTTGGTATCTGGTCGGTTGCTTACAGTTGATTTGCCCTCCGAACAAATACATGAAGAATACCAAGCAGAATGGAATAAATCTAGCAGGGCCGCACTGCCTCTCGTCGATTAACGTGGTTGGGGCCGGTCTAGGAAGTTCTCCGCTGCTGGGTGTTGGATCATGAGGGCGGCGGCTCTGCACAAAGATGGTGGAATTGAAACTTATTCATCAAAACAGATGGAAATAGGCCGGTACTGAAGAATTGGTTCAAACCATTGGATGCTAAAAGTAAGAATTCAACGCTAATGTTGATCAGTCCCGAATCTCCCGATCCCTAAATGCATCTACAGTCCCAATAATTATTCACAAGTTATGGAACATTACCAACCTTGGGAGTCATCTGAAGGTTGTGGGGCCTGGATGGGATCTGGAGGTTGGGGCGATTGGTGGCGCTCAGGTAACAAAGCTGGGGGTTGATTACAGCAGCAGATGGAGATCTAGGATCTTGGCTGCAGCCGGCGAGCAAGGTCGGGGCGGCGGCGCTCACGACGGAACCTGAGGTGGTCGACGGAGACCTGGAGATGGAGCTTTCGCTCCGGCCGCCGCGACCCTAGGTGCAGCCGCTCGCCGCAATCGCCCAGAACCTGAGATTCCTAAAACCGCCAGGCGCACGTTAGACGGTGGTGGGCTAGCTGGTAACCCCACGACTGTAAATTGGGAGAGGGATGTCGTAAGAAATGCAAGAAATTACATCAAGGTGGGATACCAAAGAAATTTCGTGTTGAGCCGGTTCGGTGGTGCGCGGCTGGTGCGGCTCGGTGGATCGACCCGGGTGCAGAATTAATTATTCTGCACCTAGGGTGTCTAATAGAGTTTCTCTCTCTCTATATATATATATATATATATATATATATATATATATATATATAGAAACTCTATATATATTGAACATGTTGTTCCGAGTTTCGATAACTTGTACTTTCATTTTCTCTGATACCTTAAATTACCTTTATAAGGAAGCCATATGATATTGAGAAAATTGAAATTTTGACTTTAACCTGTACATGTATACAAATTCTAGGCAAGTTGGCCATTTCGATGAGCCATTTAAGGTAGAATGAGGTAATTTACGAAAAACAATCTGAAAGAAAGACATAATCTATAAAGAAATGCAAAGAGAAAAAGGAACAGTTGAACAATGAGGTAATTTACAAAAACAATCTCAAATTCTCAATAATTCAAAAATACATAATGAAACTAATGATACAACATAACTTATATGTGAAGTAGATTTGATGTCACCGGATCAAATGGCTTCTTGATTTATTTTCAGGCTGTAGTTCTAAAGGCTTAGGAAGTGATTTGCAAACATGTGAAGCATACATCTATCGTTTATGGACGAATCGCTCAAAAAGCATGTCATACAAAGTCTAGATTCTCTTAATCTCTTTAGACTCATACATAATGCAAGAACTCTCGGACCCAATTTCCGTAGCAGAACCAGCCTTTGCTCCTAGTCTTATTTTAGAGCATCTTGAATACAAAATTGCCAAAAGCTAAATCTCCTCCATCGAGCAGCTCGGGGTTCTCTCATCGCATGGAGGATGATGAGTGTCAGACCCAGCTATGAAGAGAACACAACTCAGAATGCCCACCCACAACTTGTCATTCACCAATTTCCGTAGCAGAACTAGTCTTTGCTCCTAGTAAAGAATTCCTTATTTGGTCCTGTATAAAGTTTGCCTTCCTTTTTTGGCCCTAGCAGAGTGTGGGTTGGAGGTAACACACTCGCTCAAGCATATATTGCAGGCCCTTCATGATAGCGGCATTGGTGGACACTCAGGGACCTTAGCCACCTATCAGCGCGTCAAAAAAATTTATCTGGCCAAACCTGAAGCAAGATGTGCAAGAGTTTGTGCAGAAGTGTGATACCTGTCAGCGAGCGAAGGCTGAGCATACTAGGCTGCCAGGCCTGCTGCAACCCTTGCCTGTGCCTCCAGAAGCGTGGCGTACCATCAATCTTGACTTCGTCGAAGGTCTGCCCAAGTCTAATGGCCATGACGTGATACTGGTAGTGGTTGACAAACTTACCATGTATGGTCACTTTATTCCTCTGAAACATCCGTTTTCAGCATTGCAAGTAGCTCAGTTGTTTGTTGACCATGTCTACAAGTTACACGGCCTTCCCCACTGCATCATCTCAGACCGGGATAAGATCTTCACGAGCAACCTCTGGCAAGAACTCTTCCGCCTCACCGACACAAAACTTCTGATGAGTTCTGCGTATCACCCACAAACAGATGGGCAAACCGAGCGTCTCAATCACTGCATGGAAAGCTTCTTGCGTTGCACGGTACATGCTTGCCCCACGAAGTGGTTTAAATGGATTCCGCTTGCCGAGTTCTGGTATAACACGGCCTTCCACTCAGCAATTGGTCGTGCATCATTTGAAGCTCTCTACGGTCACCCTCCTCGTCACTTTGGGATTTCAGCTTCAGCGGCATGCGCGGTTCCTGAACTGGATTACTGGCTTCAGGAACGGGAGGTCATGGTCTCCCTCTTGCGCCAACATTTGACCCGAGCGCAACAGCGTATGAAGAAGCAAGCTGATAAACATCGCCAGGAACGATCATTCGCAGTTGGTGATCTAGTGTTCTTGAAGCTCCAACCGTATGTGCAGACCTCCCTTGCCCCTCGCAGTAGCCAAAAGTTGGCTTTCAAATTCTTTGGCCCTTATAAGATTCTCGCTAAGGTGGGAGAAGTTGCCTACAAACTGGAGCTACCGGCAAACAGCAAAATCCACAATGTGGTACATGTTTTTCAGTTGAAACGGCGCCTGCCCAACACCCGATCGGTGAGTGATGATCTAGCTTTACTCTCTGTTGATGATTTTGCTATTCTGCAGCCTTCAGAGGTCTTGGCTGTAGGATAACGTTGCATAGAAAACAAAAATTTTCCTACCGCAAACACGAAATCCAAGCCAAGATGCAATCTAGAAGACGGTAGCAACGAGGGGATTATCGAGTCTCACCCTTGAAGAGATTCCAAAGCCTACAAGATGAGGCTCTTGTTGCTGCGGTAGATGTACACTTGCCGCTTGCAAAAGCGCGTAGAAGATCTTGATCACGATCGGTTCCGGCGCCACGAACGGGCAGCACCTCCGTACTCGGTCACACGTTCGGTTGTTGATGAAGACGACGTCCACCTCCCCGTTCCAGCGGGCAGCGGAAGTAGTAGCTCCTCTTGAATCCGACAGCACGACGGCGTGATGTCGGTGGCGGTGAAGAAGTCCGGCGGAGCTTCGCTAAGCTACGCGGGCAATATGGAGGAGAGGGGGGCGGCTAGGGTTTGGGAGGGGGTTGGCCGGCCACTCAAGGGGGTCGGCCAGGCTGTGGTCTTAGGGTGGCCGGCCCCCTCCCCTTGGCCCCTCATTATATAGGTGGATTCCCAAGAGTTGGTCTCCAAGTCTTCGAATAAGACCCGAACCAAAAACCTCCCATAAGAGATGAAACCTAGCCCAACTAGGACTCCCACCCAAAGGGTGGGATTTCCACCTCCCATGTGGGGGGTGGCCGGCCCCCTATGGTGGAGTCCACTTGGGACTCCACCCCATCTAGGGCTGGCCGGCCATGGTGGTGGAGTCCCATGTGGACTCCACCTTCCTTGGTGGTTTCTTCCGGACTTTTCTAGAACCTTCTAGAACCTTCCATAGAACCTTCCGCGACATTCTATTTCACATAAAATGACATCCTATATATGAATCTTATTCTCCGGACCATTCCGGAACTCCTCGTGACGTCCGGGATCTCATCCGGGACTCCGAACAAATATTCCAACTTCATTCCATATTCAAGTACTACCATTTCAACATCCAACTTTAAGTGTGTCACCCTACGGTTCGCGAACTATGCAGACATGGTTGAGTACTCACTCCGACCAATAACCAATAGCGGGATCTGGAGATCCATAATGGCTCCCACATATTCAACGATGACATTAGTGATCGAATGAACCATTCACATACATTACCAATTCCCTTTGTCTCGCGATATTTTACTTGTCCGAGGTTTGATCTTCGGTATCACTCTATACCTTGTTCAACCTCGTCTCCTGACAAGTACTCTTTACTCGTACCGTGATATGTGGTCTCTTATGAACTCATTCATATGCTTGCAAGACATTTAGACGACATTCCACCGAGAGGGCCCAGAGTATATCTATCCGTCATCGGGAAGGACACATCCCACTGTTGATCCATATGCCTCAACTCATACTTTCCGGATACTTAATCCCACCTTTATAACCACCCATTTACGCAGTGGCGTTTGATGTAATCAAAGTACCTTTTCGGTATAAGTGATTTACATGATCTCATGGTCATAAGGACTAGGTAACTATGTATCGAAAGCTTATAGCAAATAACTTAATGACGAGATCTTATGCTACGCTTAATTGGGTGTGTCCATTACATCATTCATATAATGATATAACCTTGTTATTAATAACATCCAATGTTCATGATTATGAAACTAATCATCCATTAATCAACAAGCTAGTTAAGAGGCATACTAGGGACTCTTTGTTGTTTACATATCACACATGTATCAATGTTTCAGTTAATACAATTATAGCATGGTATATAAACATTTATCATAAACATAAAGATATATAATAACCACTTTTATTATTGCCTCTTGGGCATATCTCCAACAGTCTCCCACTTGCACTAGAGTCAATAATCTAGTTTACATTTGTAAAGATATAACACCTTGGCCTTCTGGTGCTTTATCATGTATTGCTCACGGGAGAGGTTTTTAGTCATCGGATCTGACACGCTCAGAAACGTACGTATTTTGTAATTCATTTGCGTCTCAACGCATCACTCATTTCCAAATGAGTTGGCATTAAATATGTTTGATCTTCTGGTGGAACCTTAATTCCGCTGTCTGAAATATGTCACTTATATTGTCACACACAATATAGCTTCAAAGTTACGACTGCTTTAACTACACCAAGTTCTCAAAGAACCTCTTGACTTAACATCCTTTGTCATTGTCAAAACAATGACATACTCTGCCTTCTTTTGTAGAATCCGTCACAATATTTAGAACTCTTCTAAATCTAGCATAGACAACTTCTAGCTCATTGTGCTACCTTTTAAACAACACTTAGTTTAATTTGAGATTGAAATTATATTTTATATGTGACAAAACCAATATCGGTGTAACACCTTACAGCGATTTGTTTGTTATTACACCATACAAAACTATATATATATATCCTTAGTTCTTCTAAAGTACTCAAAGATATTCTTACTGTCGTCCAATGATCATCATATGAATTATTCTGGTATATGCTTATAACACTTTATAGCACATGACATCTGATTGTGTACATATTATTCGTGATCTATAATCACTCATGTGTTTTTACTCATTGAGTGTCAGATACACTCAAGTCTTGTTAAAACTTAACATGACAAGAATATTTTCTTTAATATTTCTATATTGAACTATTTCAATATCTATTCAATGTACTTTTGACTTAAACATATTATGTGTTTTAATCTATTTTCATAGATCTTGACACAAAATTTGTTTCTGTCTATATCCTTTCATTGAAGTTAATTTCTCAATGAAACCTTTTAATCAAGTATATAATTACATCATTTATAACCAACTATATGTCATCTACATAAGTATTATAAATATGTCTCATCGCTCCCACTTAATTTCTTGCAAACGCAAGCCTCTTCATCGTCTCTTGATGAAATCAAAAACTCTTTGACTATTTCATCTGGTGAAGATTCCAATTCCGCGATACTCACTTCATCCAATTGAAGTTTGTATACCTATCTAGTATTCCATGGATCAGCAAAACTCTTGGTTGTATCTTGTATACACCTTTAATACACACTTCTGATAAGTAATGTATTTTGCCATCCTACTAGCATATCTCATAAAAGAAATATGTAGTGATTACTAGAATAATCCACATAGACTATAAGCATTGCTACGGAAGATCTAATCTTATCGTAGTCAACTCTTTGAACTTTGTCGTAAACAATTTTTCGACAAGTCAAGCTTTCTTCAAGGATATTTCATCCAAGTCCATCAATTTCATAGATCCATTTACTTTTCAAAAAGTATTTATCTATCTTGGATTTCATGGCGTATAGCCATTTTAACGGAGTCAGGGCCCATCATAACTTCTTTGTTTGTAGTTGGTTTATCATTGTTCAAAATCAATCCTTTGTTCACAAATCATTTATTTGATCACAAAGTAAACCATACCTACAAGGTTCAATATGTACTTCGATCTCCATGGCTAAAACACTTTGTAGTCATGGGAGCCATGATCGTTGTGGCCGCTTCCGAAACCAATTCCGATGCTGCGCTACTCTGATCATTATGCTCAGGTTCATAAACCTTATCAAATTATATTGTCCTCCCACTCAAATACTTCACTAGAAACAATTTCTCGGAAATAAGAAACATTGACAAACACTTTTGTCTTTGTCTCGTGGGAAGAATTCCCAATTAAATCTCTGGGATAACCAACAAAGACATTCATCCGATTTTGGTTGACTATTAGGGTTTATACCCATGCCATAACTTGTATGGTGTCATTTTAACGGATCATGATGATGCTCTATTCAGTGTAAAAGCGGTAGTCTCTAAAGCATAATCCACAAAAATATAATGGCATCAATATTTTATCTCATCATTGATCCAACAAGGTTTGGATACATCTCTCGGATACTCCATCATCATTATGATACTCCAAGAAACGTGAGTTGTAGAACAATTTCATAACTCTCTTAGATGTTCGCTAAAACTCGTAATTCAAATATTTCCCCATGATCCAATCATAGATATTTGACTTTTCTATTACGATGATTTCCACTTCATGTTGAAATTTATTTGAACCCATTCAAATGTTTCAAACTTCTTCCTTATTGAATATATCCACATATATATACTCAATTCATTGTTGAAAGTTTTCATGAAGTAGAAGAATCTCCCGCACACAACTATGCCCAGTGAACCACATACATCATCATGTATTTTTCCACTAAAGTTAGTTGCCCGTGCAACTTTTGGCCTATGAACGGTATTTTAATCATTCTCTTTAGAAAAGATTTGCAAGCGCCAAATGATTCAAAAATCAAATGACTCCAAAAATCCATTTGCATGGAGTTCCTTCATGCGATCCTTTCTAACATGACCTAAATTGCGGTTCCACAAATAAGTGGAATTCAAATCATTTGCCTTATGGCATTTTTAGCGTCAGTGTTATGTATGTATGTTTCACCATTAAGATTTATAATAACTTATCCATCGTACATGGAGTAATGTCATAATTTGAACAACTCATTGTTTTCATTTGACCAGAGCAAAATAACAATTATTAAGTTCTTTATTATAAATTCTAAGGGCTAGATAGAATGCCAACGACGAACATAATAACACTTTATTTTGTTCCAGACGTGCATTCCTATCATATTTCTTGTCAGTCACTTAGGCCATTGTATTCTTGTATTGCGTTGTTTTGTATGACACTTCATACCAACCAATGTAGTACTAATACCCAAGAATTTCATAGTGTGACTTAACTAGGAATACAACCATAACATGTATATCATTTATATACACCTGAGCTAGACCTTCTAGTCTTTTATTTTCTTTTTGCCAAAATATCTTTTGCAGTTTCTCTTTTAGCTTTCCACATTATTCAGAGAAACACTTTAACATTATTAACTTCTAGATTTGCTGGTCAAATACCAATAACCTTGAGGTTCTTACTTTAAGTTTGATCATCATATGCCAAGTGTTTCAGATTTCACTATTAGTAACTTTGTAATATGATGAACAATTTCACTCATAATTTTATCCATTATATCATGACGACTTTCCGAGACCATGTCTGTACATGCTAGGCTCGTAAAGTTTTAACCTTGGTATTCGCATGTGCAAATCTGGCTTGCACCCGTTGTATGCACACGTAGAATCTATCACACCCGATCATCACGTGATGCTTCGAAACGACGAGTCTTAGCAACGGTGCATACTAAGGATGATAACTTCATGGATATGCGAATATTATTAGTGCCCCAATAGTTGGAGGATTGTGACGCCTGGCGTCTTCAACCTTCATACATTCCCATAAAACTTATGAGTTTATGTAGTCTCACCAAATTATATTCTATCATCTTGCAATAAGGTCTTAGATATCACATATATCTCATACCTTGATTATTTCTGAAAACTAAATTTTCAGCTCCTTACTTTTCAAACAGATTTGAACTTCAAGTTTCAAGGAGACAAGATAACTTTAGGTACTAATTGAAACCATAGCTCTTTGAATCAACAATGTGAGGTTTACTAAAAGTTTGCAATAGGACTCAATCAATTCTTGATTCTTTAACAATACGGTACTAATCCGTAAAGTTTCTTATCAGATTTTAACAGTATTTCTATCTCAATAACAAGACTAGCGCATAGTAGTAAACGGATGCCAATACTACAAAATTAATTCAAAATACTACTCAGACTATGTTTATGATAATTAGTTCATGTTTTAATCTAATTACTAATGAACTCCCACTTAATACAACATCCCTCATAGTTGTTAAGTGGTACACGATCCAAATCCACTACACCAAAACCGATCATCACGTGAGATGATGTAGCTTCAATGGTGAACATCAACATGTTGATCATATCATCCATATGACTCGTGTTCAACCTTTCGGTTTCCGTTGTCCCGAGGCCATGTCTGTACATGCTAGGCTCGTCAAGCAAACCCAAGTATTCCGCGTGTGCAACATGGCTTACACCCGTTGTATATGAACGTTGAGTCTATCACATCCGATCATCACGAGATGCTTCGAAACGACGATCCTTGGCAACGGTGCATACGAGGGGAGAACACTTTATTATCTTGATATTAATGTGAGGAATCATCTTATAATGCTACCGTCGCGATCTAAGCAAAATAAGATGCATAAAGGATTAACATCACATGCAATTCATATGTGATATGATATGGCCCTTTAGTCTTTGTGCCTTTGATCTTCATCTTCAAAGCACGGACATGATCTCCATCATCAACGGGCATGATCTCCATCATCGTCGGCGTAGCGTCAAGGTTCATGGCGCCGTCTTCATGGTTGTTCACCTCATGTAGCAACTATTACAACTACTTTGAAATACTACTCAACACGAAATTTAAAGACAACCATAAGGCTCCTGCCGGTTGCCACAATACAATAATGATCATCTCATACATATACATCATCACATTATGGCCATACCACATCACCAAACCCTGCAAAAACAAGTTAGACGTCTCTAATTTGGTTTGCATATTTTACGTGGTTTAGGGTTTTCGAGAGAGATCTAATCTACCTACGAACATGAACCACAACGGTGATACTAGTGTTGTCAATAGAAGAGTAAATTGAATCTTCACTATAGTAGGAGAGACAGACACCCGCAAAGCCACTTATGCAATACAAGTTGCATGTCGAGCGTGGAGCAAATCTCATGAACGCGGTCATGTAAAGTTAGCCCGAGCCGCTTCATCCCACTATGCCACAAAGATGCAAAGTACTCAAACTAAAGATAACAAGAGCATCAACGCCCACAAACCATTGTGTTCTACTCGTGCAACCATCTATGCATAGACACGGCTCTGATACCACTGTAGGATAATGTTGCATAGAAAACAAAAATTTTCCTACCGCAAACACGAAATCCAAGCCAAGATGCAATCTAGAAGACGCTAGCAACGAGGGGATTATCGAGTCTCACCCTTGAAGAGATTCCAAAGCCTACAAGATGAGGCTCTTGTTGCTGCGGTAGATGTACACTTGCCGCTTGCAAAAGCGCGTAGAAGATCTTGATCACGATCGGTTCCGGCGCCACGAACGGGCAGCACCTCCGTACTCGGTCACACGTTCGGTTGTTGATGAAGACGACGTCCACCTCCCCGTTCCAGCGGGCAGCGGAAGTAGTAGCTCCTCTTGAATCCGACAGCACGACGGCGTGGTGTCGGTGGCGGTGAAGAAGTCCGGCGGAGCTTCGCTAAGCTACGCGGGCAATATGGAGGAGAGGGGGGCGGCTAGGGTTTGGGAGGGGGTTGGCCGGCCACTCAAGGGGGTCGGCCAGGCTGTGGTCTTAGGGTGGCCGGCCCCCTCCCCTTGGCCCCTCATTATATAGGTGGATTCCCAAGAGTTGGTCTCCAAGTCTTCGAATAAGACCCGAACCAAAAACCTCCCATAAGAGATGAAACCTAGCCCAACTAGGACTCCCACCCAAAGGGTGGGATTTCCACCTCCCATGTGGGGGGTGGCCGGCCCCCTATGGTGGAGTCCACTTGGGACTCCACCCCATCTAGGGCTGGCCGGCCATGGTGGTGGAGTCCCATGTGGACTCCACCTTCCTTGGTGGTTTCTTCCGGACTTTTCTAGAACCTTCTAGAACCTTCCATAGAACCTTCCGCGACATTCTATTTCACATAAAATGACATCCTATATATGAATCTTATTCTCCGGACCATTCCGGAACTCCTCGTGACGTCCGGGATCTCATCCGGGACTCCGAACAAATATTCCAACTTCATTCCATATTCAAGTACTACCATTTCAACATCCAACTTTAAGTGTGTCACCCTACGGTTCGCGAACTATGCAGACATGGTTGAGTACTCACTCCGACCAATAACCAATAGCGGGATCTGGAGATCCATAATGGCTCCCACATATTCAACGATGACATTAGTGATCGAATGAACCATTCACATACATTACCAATTCCCTTTGTCTCGCGATATTTTACTTGTCCGAGGTTTGATCTTCGGTATCACTCTATACCTTGTTCAACCTCGTCTCCTGACAAGTACTCTTTACTCGTACCGTGATATGTGGTCTCTTATGAACTCATTCATATGCTTGCAAGACATTTAGACGACATTCCACCGAGAGGGCCCAGAGTATATCTATCCGTCATCGGGATGGACAAATCCCACTGTTGATCCATATGCCTCAACTCATACTTTCCGGATACTTAATCCCACCTTTATAACCACCCATTTACGCAGTGGCGTTTGATGTAATCAAAGTACCTTTTCGGTATAAGTGATTTACATGATCTCATGGTCATAAGGACTAGGTAACTATGTATCGAAAGCTTATAGCAAATAACTTAATGACGAGATCTTATGCTACGCTTAATTGGGTGTGTCCATTACATCATTCATATAATGATATAACCTTGTTATTAATAACATCCAATGTTCATGATTATGAAACTAATCATCCATTAATCAACAAGCTAGTTAAGAGGCATACTAGGGACTCTTTGTTGTTTACATATCACACATGTATCAATGTTTCAGTTAATACAATTATAACATGGTATATAAACATTTATCATAAACATAAAGATATATAATAACCACTTTTATTATTGCCTCTTGGGCATATCTCCAACATTGGCCCGACGAGTGATTCGCCGAGGCAATGCTCAAGTACCTCGCGCACTTGTGCGCTGGCTGGGGCTACCATCTTCATCCATCACCTGGGAGGACGAAGCAGCGATGCAAGGTCGCTTTCCTTCAGCAATGGCTTGGGGGCAAGCCATTTCGCAAGGAGGAGCGAATGTCACGACCGAGCCTCAGGCCCAAGAGAAGCCCAGGATATGTGACCAGCCCAAGGCCTGTCAAGGAGTGGCGACAGCAAAGAAGAAGTCATCGTCTACTTAGGTCGACCGCATCCCTTCGAAAGCGGCGAACAGATTAGAGAGATCTCGTTCCCAATTACTTCCTGTAACTTCAATGGGAGAATTGCTGTATCGAATCTGAGATATTTGTGAGGAACCCTAGCCTGGGCTTAACAATAGCATTGATGCAGAACATCTAGCTTTTTTGCAACTTATACGTGAAGCAACGTTTTCCAATTAAACATGGGGGGCATCTAGCTCCCTCGATCATGTAGCAATTTCTAGCTTGTAGCAATTTCGGATTGGTGTAGCGAGCATGAAGCTCTTGCAGCAAAGGCCCTCCGGTGCAGCTAGCCGCTCGCCGAATCAGCCGCATGTCGCCAACATGGGGCATGATTTGAAGCAGAGCTTGGTGCCACCTTCGGAGGCGGGGTCAGGTGGTGTGGATGGCCTTCAGGGGGTAGAGGATGGAGCGGAGTATGTGGGCCATCCCTAGTGACATCGATTGCTAGAGCGTGCGCCGGCGACCACTGCATGGCGTGACGCCTCGTCGCTCGTCGTCTCCTCCATCGCGATTCTCTCCACGTGACATCTCAGTCTATCGTGCCTGTGTTACAGTTTTGGCGGTGCTGCGACGAACAACTAGTGTGCTTCAATGCATCAAACAAAGGAGAAAGGGAGATGATGCTGCAGATCGAACGGTTCAGGTTGATTAGATCCAACGGCGAGAGACCTGGATGTTCGGTTGTTTCTAGCCTCCAGAAGATTCACGGTCCTCAAAATATACGCCCCTCTTCCAATCAAAAATAAAATGTAATACTACCTCTGTCCATAAATAGATGTCTTAGATTTATCAAATTTTAGATGTATGTAGACACTATTTAATGTGTAGATATATTCAAATATAGGCAAATATAAGATATCTATTTATGGACGAAGGGAGTATGTAGTTATTTTACATGTACTCCCTCCATCCCAAAATGTAAGGTGTTTAAGGATTAGTTAAAAGCCATATTTTATAAGTTTAACTAAGTTTATACATAAAACCACTAACGATTACAATAGTGAAATAATATCAATATATAAAACGAGAATCGATGGTGTTGGTAGATAAAAAAAAACGCCATTGCCACTTGGGACGTCAATAAAACCGGAGCATGCTTCTTCCGTTAGAAAAATAGCAAACACAAAACCAGATCAGATGTCTGCGCGGTTCGTGAGGACCCTGGTCTCTTGTACGTACGTGAGCGTGGCTTCCTCTAGTTCCCTTTTGTGCCCCACAGAATCCGTCTCGACCTAGTTTTTTTTTTGCGAGATAAGAGCTTCCATTAATAATCAAGAAAAGGGATTACAATCACGCTGTAAGACCGGTGCTAGGAATTCTGGAGTATAACTCATCCACAGACACCTTCGTCTTTCAGCCCAGTTTCAGCGACGCGGATTGGGCTCGGGGCAGCGACGCGGAGACGGAAGTTTCAGCGCGGGGGATTTTTCGCGCTTGGTCGAGCGATGCCGCGCGCTGTAGCCGACGCGCCAGATATGTCGCTCCGGATTGTGCAAAACGCCGCGCGCCCTAAATTTTTTACAGCGCCACGCCGTTTACCGCGCCTGCTGGAGCGCCACATTCCCTCCCGCGCGCGCTATATCGGACGTTTTTATGCCGCGCGGCCTATATAGCGCGTCTGTTGGAGATGCTCTTAGGCTGTCCTCGTATAACTATCATATAACTCACTCCGATTCAAAATAGATCTAGTAAAGGCCCGCGCGTGGCTTCCCTCCCAGGCGGCACGGGCGGATCTCCAGCCGCCACCGTCCCGACCTCCTCCTTCCGTTCTATCCCTCGCTGCCGCCGGCGCGCGCCCAGGCAAAGCCCGGGGGTTCTTTTGTGGTACCCCCAATTGAATGACAGCCATTTATTTCCATCCATCCAATGGATCAAAAAGTTTAATACCACGGTCTAAAACTTGACCGGTATGTTACATACCACAGGAAATTTTCGCACCCCACACGAAAATATCGTAGACGGGCTCAGGCCAATAGACTGGTCCAGGCCCAACAAGTTGTTCTAGCGTTCTAGTCCTGCGATAATCCCGTCCGTATCACTCGAAGGAATGGCCGCCGCCAAGTCCATCCCCTACCTAGGTCGTCGACCTGCCGCCCATCTCCGTCGACGGCGGCGACGAAAGTGGAGGAGGTTTCTTCTCCGGTAGCTGCCCCACCGCACCTCTGTTGATCCGTCGCATCACGTCCCCGTCCGCGTCCGGCATCGCTCTCCTGCAGCCGGAAAGGATCTCGCGGCCGCCGGCAAGGAGCTCTTCACCGCCGGATCCTCGTCTCGTCCCTGAACTCATCCCTCAGTGCCTGGGAAAGCTACCGGTGGCTGCGGCGGAGGAGGAGATTGCGCTCATACAGGTTCGTGCCCTTCATGCCCTACTGCTTCTTGCATGCACTCTGGCCGGAGGCCGTGCTGTGGTCGAAGGCTCAAACTCTGGTAGAAGAACAGCGCAATCTAGGTCTAGACATGTGTATCAGCTACTGTTCTGACCTGGAAATTGTAGCTGCCAACCAGATTATTGGTCTGACTCCTAGCTAAATTGCCGTATTGTGAGAAAGAATGAGATATAGAATTAGAAAATGCTATGATGAATTACTGGACTGAAACAAACGTAATGCATTGTAAAAGTAGTGAGTGTATTTGACAACAGCTAACAACGTAATTGATACTTTCTGCCTGAAATTATGCCTGAACAATGAGTTAGAGAGTTAGATACTCTAGTGTTGGGTATTGTGTATGATTGAGTTAGATACTTGTAATTTTGACTTTTCCATGTGCGTGAACTCATTAATTGGAAAAATGCCTTCCGCTAGCGAAATAAATAGAACACGTACTATCGTATGCCATACCCGCATAGGTTCTCTGTTTAGGAACTTCCATGGCTTGTTTATAACCTAGTGAAATACTGTTTGAAAAATTGTGATCAGTCTCTTGCATATATTCTCCATATATTGTCATCTTGCTAAATTCAATGAAACCTTAAAAGGTGGAGAGTTCTCCTAAAGAAGACAAAGTATTTTCTGCAATAGGCATGTACATGCATATTATCAGCAATGCCTAATCTAGTTTGAAAGAAAGTTCTCGTTTTGGCCATGAAGTGTTCTTATTTCGGTCATCAGAGAAAATAAATAATGCTCTTGTTGGTTTGGTGTTAGGTAAAATTTATTTTAACTAGTTTGCATATTTCGAGATAAAATGAACTTGTTCTGTAAAGCAGGCATGAACTCTTCATGCCCTTGTACTTGTTCTTTTAGAATGCATGCACATGCAGTCAACCCCCTTAAAACTCTTGACATAGATATAATCAAACTTATTTAGATTTTAAAAGGCTTTTCTATTAAGAAAAGCAATGGTCTAAGTAGTTTATTGGGGATTGCATTGATGAGAAAGGACAAGTAAAAAAAGAATGAGCGTAGTAGCCCGGTACTAGTTAGTTGCTTATCTGTTCAATCCAGTTGTAGTTGCTCCAAAATCTACAATCATGGTGTTTTATCGCTGCCTTATAGCGTGTCGTGTCTGAACAAGTAAAAGAGTTCTAATGCAGACACTAACTCACTGTCACTGTTCTTGTGGCTATTTAATTGTCATAACTACGCTATCAAGAAAACCCTGAATTTCGGGTGCATTTTCCCTCTCCGTGCTTATCAAATAACTATTCCTTGTTTTGTTGTAATTGGAGGATGTTCACCGAGTCTTTCCTAAGGCTCAGGGTCATGAAAGGTTCAGACTCAGTTGGACTTGGTATGTTCAGAACTGTTGGTTCAGTATCCATTGTTGTCTTTTACTGAGCACATGTTGTTCATATGTAGATAGTTGTTTTATTTAAGCATTATTTACATCATGATACTGCCTTATTGTTCAAGCTGTTTCTCAGCTTGTTTCATTATCTGAAATACGCATTTGCAGGAAAATAGTGTATTCTACAAAGGACTCATTGAAAGCATGTTTACTTGTAACTTAAATATGTTTAAGTGCAACAGCTTTAAATTGAAATGCTAGTTTGATTATGTTTCTTTTTATTAGCCCATTATCCATTTTAACTCAATTGAGTAAATGGGCCTTGCGAGTTTTGAAAGTGTTTGGATATAATCCCCATTTCTGATCTAGAGAGAACCAAAATTGCTTTTATAATTCTATTCAAACATCGTCTTTTGATAGTTGTTTTTGGAAGAGCAGGTTCTGGACTCAAAGAAGATTATACAACAAATATGTGATGCCAAGCTTAATATGAAGCATATATAGCATTTCAGGATGCGGTGATAGAAGAGCTGGAAGCGAAAATTAAAGAAAATAATAAGAAAGATGTTGCACAAGACAAGATAAAGGAGCTCGAGGTTTTTATACATAAATGATAAGATTTTCGGTGGCGACAGTTAGTGTATTCATCGCCTTAGCTGCTGTACTAACTTACATGTATGTTAAGTTCTGATTCGTTGAGATATCATTAGTGATATTGATTATCGAATTTATAATATCTGGTGGAAAACATGCTGCGGGAGGCCCAGACATAGCCTTTCTCTTGTTCAAATTAACTGAAGTCTACAGCTACACACAACTAGCTTGTATTACTTTCGATAGATGATGCAAACACACTCGAACATGTTAAGCTAAAAACACAAACGTACACCAATTTGCGTCAGGACCGGTTAGAACAAAGTCGCTGGCAATGCAGCACCTAGCCGATCCGATTGCTCGCGATGGGGAACTGTAACATCTCAAGTTTCAACAATAATAAACAAGAAAGAGAAATTCCCCAAACTCAACATTTTGCAATTAACAAAAACTTTTTCTATGCATATAGGGCCACATATAGATAAATGCATTTGAGTGATTTTCCTTTTGTGCAATTGCCATGATGAGTGTTAGTATGTGTAAACCTTACTATGTGAACCCTAACTAAGTTCACTAAACCCTAAATTGGGGAGAAATAAAGAAATTGGGAAAAAACCCCTCTCTCACTCACATACCCTCTATGTAAAATAACCAATCCTCAACCAAGGCCAAGTTAGCTTGCCCCATTGCTTCTAAAATACTTCAATGTGATAAACTAACCCTTTTGCATCCTTGGATCAAGAATCAAACCAAAAGAAATCAAGAATTCTTCACACATGTGATAATGGTCACATCTCACAAAAATATTTTCTTCCCCTCTTTACCCCTCTGTATTTCTCAAATCTTGAACTAAGCAAGGTCAACTAAAGCCAGGTCATCCAAGACCATGTCAAGGTGAGTAACTTTGGTGTTGACCACCCTCCCTAAAGTTGACTAGGTTGACCAGAATAAGAGGGCAAAGAGGGAACCCGAGAGAGAGGAGAAGATCACCCCAAATTTTGAAAACTTGCAAATCAATTCCAAATTGAGTGCCACCACCACCAATACATCACAATATTTATATAAATGAGAATCACCAAAAAGATTTGCAAAATTCGAAAGAAAGTTTCTTGCGGGCATTCTGTCGAACAGGTGGCAGGCAGCATCTAGACTAAGTGATACATGCTATTATCCGGCGGTTTTGACCCTAAACCACTTTGGCAAAGTGATCATCAGCCTCCCCTACACCCCTGCCTCTAGCCCAGTACTTGCATGGCCGATTAAAGTGGAGGAGAAACCCTAAAACATGCTACACAATGCCATGCCGGCCACCTTTGGCACCCATCTCCCTGGCCACTCCCTTGTCGTTCCTCCATGTCCTTGAGCATCTATGATACCTAAGGATCACGCCCGTACCACTGAATCGATCGCCATTGCACGGCACTGCCCAGAACGCCCGTGTCCAAAACGCGCCAGGACGTGCCAGCCAGCGTGGTGATCACGCCCTGGACGCGCAAGGACGCCACGCACTCGACCGCTGCCGTCCTCGCCCTGCATCCCTAGCACCGCCTCGAGCATCGCCTCTGCACCCTCCACAAGCTAGACGAACGCCCGTGCCTGCCCTGCACCGTCGCCGTCGCCCGAGACGAAATGATGCCGCGCGCCCAGTGATGGACATTGCACGCGCCCGAGCGATCCCATCCCCCTTTTGCCGCGCCAGCTACTCCTTGAGCATCTCCAGGACAAGGCCTACACGCTCCCGTCCTTCGCTTGCCCTTTCGCTCGCTGGAACCGCCACGCCATGGCCGCGCCCTTGCCGCACCCCACGGCACCCTCGCCGCTATAAATAGAGGCCCTCCCAGCAAGCTCTCCTCACACCAATCGACTCCCCTCTCACCCCTGATCTTCCTCACCACCTTAGCTTGATCGATTGCCGCCGGAGGAGAAGCAATTTCAAGATCGGAGCCGCCGGGGGACGCAGCTCACCGTCGATGATTGGCGCCACCCCAAGCGCCGCCGCTGCTCCCAAGCTCTTCCCCATCTACTACACCTTCACCGCGCATACTGCCTGAGTCCTGCATCGGCCTGGTAGGCTCCCCGACCCCCTACCGCCGCCGTGCCCTCGTCGGAATCCCGTCGGTGACGACGACGCTCCCCAGCCGTAGATCTCTGTTCTAATCCTACGGCCATTCTTTCGCATACCGGTTCGGCGTTTAAATAGGCGCCGACAGGTGGCCCCCACCCTGTCAGCGCGGCCCGAGCGCGCCAGCCGCGTGTTGGGCTGCGAAGTGCTGCCGAATTTCGTTTCGGCCCATTTACTTTTCCCGCCCAGCCCAAAAATTCAAATCTGGTTTATTCTTTAATTCAAATTGCTCTGCTGAATGTTTAGTAAAAATTGAATAGTTTAAATTCTACCAAACCAAATCTAGCAAATTTTATACCGTCGGAAAGCCCATAAAATTACCCATCCAATGCCACTGGCCCCATCTCCATTTTCGTTATAGATTTAATTTGACAAAAAAAGACAAGACAGGGACTTTTACACTTTCAAACTATATTTAAAAATCAACCAGAATAGATTTCGAAGTAATTCCAACTCTAATAAATCACAAATGATGTCCTCTAATTGATTATGCAATAACATAGCCCTGTTGTTTGTATGATCATGGACTAGATCAAATAAAATGGCTATGTAGTCATTTCTAGAGCATTTTTAAGTGGAATTCAAACTCAACCCCAATATGAGAATTACCTCTCATTTAAATTTTGATCCTAAGTACTAATAACCAGGGGGAATGACTTAGGCTAATGAACCCTTGAGAATTATTACTTAGAGATTTTAATTCATTTAAATGCTAAGTTTTAAAACTATATGAAGTGTAACACTTCAAGTAAATTGAACTCACATATAATAGATATGAAATGTTGACTTTGGGGTCAACCTATATTTCATACCCTATTATTATATGGAGAGATTAAATCTTAATTTTAAGTAATGCAAAGAAATGGAATCCTTTAAAGACCTACTTATCAAATCTAAGAAATAGGAATAATGAGAGGAAATTATTTTCTTTCTAATAAAGACAAATCCAAATAAATCCACCATGCCATGTTTGATTGATGATAGGACTAGTGTGTGGACTATTTTGAGTGCCTCTAGTTTAGAATGTGAGCTTGGTTTAGTATTTATACCTCGTATTCGTATATAGACGCTAGTAACGAGGAATACCAAGAAGAGGAGGGCTACTCTCAGGAAGAAGAAGAGAACTTCGATAACTACCCAACTCAAGGCAAGCTAACCCTTGCTAAACACAAGTGCTTAGCTCTACAAGAGCAAAGGCACCATCACACTTTACTTTTATGTATTACCTATCCCATGTTTTTACTTACAATTGCTTTTGCTTATTTATTCCAAGGTACCCTTTTGATTTATGATTCCCTTGTCTAGATTAGAACAAGAGTATCAAAGTTAGCCTAAGCAAATAAAGCTAGATAGCACCCCCATCATATAGTGGCTAGTGCTAATCAATTAAAATTGACTACTCTAGATGGGAACATTTGTGAAATGAATTGAAGTGAAAGATTTTTTGAAGGTGAATATGACCAAGAGAAGATGGTGATTTTTGACAAAATAGATGATTGAGTTTGAATGCGATACCTTTCCAATTATACAAGTACCCCCACAATACCTGATTATGGGTAGGGCTTAACTAGAAACTTGTGTATTTTAGTATGGGTTCCCTCTGAACAAACATCATAGGGGTTACGCTGCGGCTGCCTCCGTTACTTGTGGATTGATGTTGAAATGAGGTGAATATACGGCCCAAGCCCTGTGCAGTTCCCGGGTTGGCTGCGGTTTTCACCGGGAGGCCAAGCTCATGGGGAGAGGTGCTCATACTAGCATATATAAGTGAAAGGTTTCGATTGATGATCCGCGTACTGTGTTACGATGATTCGAGGTTATCCTCGACGGATGAAATCAAAAGTTGTGGCACAAGAGTACAACCTCTGCAGAGTGTTAAACCTATTCGAATAGCCGTGTCCACGGTTACGGACGATTGGAAAGGCCATACTATCTCCGTTATCATTAAAATGTTTTGGTTCTAGAAATGAATGGTGGTTTGAAAGGTGACATTATGGTGATCCATAATGAGTTGTGGGAATGACACTAATGTTCCCACTTGAGTTAGTCTAGCACATGATTTAGGCTTTACCAAAGATTTATGAAACTAAAACTTGGCTTTATGCAAATAAACCTAGAGCTTAGCACCCCTTTACACTTAATGAGTATTTATCCTAGAGTTAGTTTGCGAGTACTTTAAAAGTACTCATGGCTTTGCCCTGGCCATTCAAATGCCAGACTATGAAGGAGAGCACCAGTATCAGGATGACGGACAACAGGACGTCTACGATAACTAGGATCGTCTTCTAACGTCAAGCGTTGCCTGTGGAATAGATCGTCCACTACTACTTCGCTTCCGCTACTATTTGTGATGTTGAACAATATATTTGTGTAATATTGGATCATGTGATCTATGGTTGTAAGACAATATGTGTTGTAATAAATGATGACTCTATGCTACTTACTATTATGTCTCGCAAAAACATTATTCCTGGGATTGCGATGTACGGCATAATAGGCATCTGGACTTAAAAATCCGGGTGTTGACAAGTTGGTATCAGAGCCATTGTTTGACCTTAGGAGACCCTAGTTAGAATGGACGCTCAAAAACTTAGTTTCAAATTTCATGAGTTGACTAGTTATGAAAATCTTATTCACCTTCTTACCTTGAAGAGTCTTTTACAAACCTTAAATTCATGCCCTTCTTCTAATAGAATTAAAAATTGGGAACACTTGCACTTATCTAACTTAATCATCTCATCTCTCTACAGATGGATCACGTTGTGGACGCGCAGCCCTTTCTCCAGACTGAGTTCTATCAGTTGGGGAACGGTGGAGAAATCATCTTCGAGAGGGACCTCTTCTCCCTCTCCGAGTTCCTCGGGCGCCCACCACCGGAAGTCTTTGGCGGAATGCTGAATGACCAACCCGGTGGTCAACTTCAGTGGGTGATCATGGTGGACCTTCGTGGGAGGTTCACGCTCCCAATGAGCGCAAGGATCCAGTTCTCCTTCGGGGAGAACAATCGGGCGGATGGTCTCGCAAGGGGACTTCAGGAAGGACTCGCACGTCTGTGCGGGCAAAACTTCATGGACTTCACCGACAGTCGCTTTGTGCACTATGCAAGGCACAACTCACTCGGAGTGCCAATGAACCTGCCGTCACACCCGCAGCTTCGCCACCATGTTGACCATCTGGACTTCATGCTGAGCGAGACCCGCATCGACCTCGACAACTCCCGCGAATACGCCAACCACACTCACATCCGGTTGGCGCAGCGGCGGAGACCATCAAGGTCATCGCCGGAGAACGCAGGGCACTCCGCCGTGCCAACCAGAAGAAGGATCACGCCATCAACCGCCTGAAGGCAAGGATCGCCACCCTGAAGGCGACCATCGCTGCCCAAGCTGAGCAGATCCAGGAGCTGGAGGGCGAAGAAGAAGGGGAGAACATCCAGGGGGACGGCTACTCCTACGTCAGCAACGACGACGACTACGAGGAGGAGGAAGACGACGACTGGAGTTCCACCCTTACGAGGATGGCCACGAGCACCTCGATGCCGGGGTAGACAATGTCTACCCTATCAACGTCGATGGCGAGTAGTCCCGTCCGAGCACTTGCGCCCGTGTTATGTATTGGTCCTTTGTACCCGCCCCATGTATCGTAGTTTGTTGAAAGGGTTCTTAAAACCCTCCTGAACATTTGGCTTGTAATATGTGCTACCTCCATGACTATGTTTGTGTGTGTGTAATATTATTATTATTATGAATCAAGTTAAGTTGTATTTTACCCCAAAATGAGCCATAGACATTTCCCTCTTATCTCATGATCCCTATCAATGTTCAGATGGCACCCCCAACTCGCAACATGACTCGGGAGGCAATGCTGCAGAATCTGCAACAGATGTTGGCTGATAGAGAAGTTGAGAGAGCTGAAAGGCAAGCCAACCTAGCTGCACTTCAACAACTTGCTCAGGGCAATCAAGGCCACGGAAACCACGACCACCCCGCGTCAAAGCTGCAAAACTTCCAGACCACTAACCATCCTGTGTTCATCTAGACAGAGGAACGGCTCGATGCTGATGATTGGCTCCAGACTATGGAGAACAATCTCGAGGTTGCCGGAGTGGAGGACAACGAGAAGGTGTTGTTCGCCACCCACTATCTGGCTGGACCTGCACGTGCATGGTGGACAAGTACCCGCGCCTTACATGCGGGGAACACGATGACTTGGGAAGACTTCAAACTCAAGTTTAGCAAGTATCATGTGCCCCGGGTTTGATTAAGAAGATGAGGGATGAGTTCAGGGAACTGAAGCAAGGCGTAATGACCGTGGTGGAATACCGCGACAAGTTCCTCACTTTGTCAAGGTACGCCCGGATGAGACGGACACCGTCGAGAAGAGGAAGGAGAGGTTTCGAATGGACTGCATGATGAGATGCGGTGTGGCCGATCAACATCCCCTTTGCTGACTTAGAAGCACTCGTTGACTCCGCCATTCGGATGGAGGGGAAGATACACCAAGCCAATGAGAACCGCAAGCGCCGTATGATGAACCAGTGGGCCCAGCAACAACCACAAGTATCGCCCCAACTCAGGTGGAGGGTTCACCCCAAGAAACAACAAGCCCCGATGCAGAATCCACGTCCGAGTTACCGGAACCGGAGTGGAGGAAACCCAGGTCGGGGAGGACACACCAACTACAACAACAACAGCAACTTCAACCGCGCCCCACCTCGCGCCCCCAACAATAACTCCAACACTTGCTCCAAGGACTCGGGAGCAACGCTGTTCCCATCACCCCCAAGGACAAGTCCACCTACAAGCGCTACGAGTGCGGAGTGGCCGGGCACTTCTCCTATGAGTGCCCCAAGAAGCTCGCCAAGACTGCCGCCAACACCTCGGGCCCTGCGCAACAGCAGCGTCGTGTCACCACCAACAAGAAGTTCGCCCCCAACAACCCGAACAACCGCAACGGCCGCCTCTACCACATGAATGCGAAGAAGCTCGGGAAGCCCCAGGACGTTGTCTTGGGTATGTTCTCTGTTAACTCAATACCCGCGAGAGTCTTTGTTTGATTCTCGGAGCATCGCATTCATTCATTACCGAAGATTTTGCATGCACTAGTAAGATTCAACCCATCGGTTTGAAGCATGTCATGATAGTTCAAATACCTGGATCAACAACTAAAGCTAGAAAAATTTGCAAAGATGTGCCAATCGAGAATACATGAAATAGATTTCTATGCAAATTTGATTGTTCTGGGAGCCAAAGGAATGGAAGTAGTCCTGGGAATGGATGGATGGCGAAACATCATGGACTGATTGATTGTGCCAAGAAGGCCATCACCATGACTAGTAGCACCGGAATAATAGTCGAACACATATCCGAAAAAGATGCCCCGAAATTTTACCCGTAACCAAAGCCTAGCCAAACCCACCTTGGATCAGATCGGGGTCGTTTGTCGATATCTGATGTGTTCCCGGATGATCTACCCGGTATGCCCCGGATCGGGATATCGAGTTTATCATCGAGTTAATCCCGGAACCGGACCTATAGCCCGAGAGAGCCTACGACATGAACCCGGCAGAGTTAGTGGAATCGAAGAAGCGGTGGATGATATGCTATTCAAAGGTCCGATTCAACCAAGTGCGTCACCCTGGAGATCACCAGTTTTGTTTGTGGATAAAAAGGACGGTGCCACCCGTTTGGTTACGGACTATCGTAAGCTTAACGATGTCACCATTAAGAACAAGTATCCATTGCCCAAGATAGAAGATCTGTTTGACCAGCTGACCGGAGCCCGAGTATTCTCAAAGATTGATCTGCGGACAGGATACCATCAATTGAAGATTCGTGCCACCGATATCCCCAAAACTGCCTTTACCACCCGATATGGATTGTATGAGTACAATGTCATGTCATTTGGATTGACCAATGCCCCCGCTTACTTCATGAATCTCATGAATAAGATCTTTATGAACTTCCTGGACAAGTTTGTGGTTGTCTTCATCGACGACATCCTCATATACTCCAAGTCCGAGGAAGAACATGAGCAACATTTGGAAGTGGTCCTAGATACCCTTCGGGAACATCAGTTGTATGCCAAGTTCAGCAAGTGTGAATTCTGGTTGAAAGAAGTAGGATTCTTGGGTCACATCTTGTCAGCCGGAGGAATTGCCGTTGACCCCGCAAAAATCAAGACTGTTGAAGAATGGAAAGCCCCAACCACTCGGACCGAAGTCCGTGCTTTTCTCGGATTGGCGGGATACTACCGCCGATTCGTTGAAGGATTCTCGAGTATAGCAAGACCGATGACTCAATTGTTGAAGAAGGACCGGAAGTTCGAATGGACCGACAAGTGTGAAGAGAGCTTTCAACAGCTCAAGTTAAGATTGACAACAGCCCCAATACTGGTTATGCCGGACATTACCAAGCCCTTCGATGTGTACTGTGACGCCTCCAAGATTGGTCTTGGATGTGTGCTGATGCAAGAACGCAAAGTGATATCCTACCTATCAAGACAGTTGAAGCAGCATGAACAGAACTACCCAACCCATGACTTAGAGCTAGCAGCGGTGGTGTTAGCGCTGAAAGTATGGCGTCATTACCTCATGGGTAATCGATGCGAGGTTTACTCGGATCACAAGAGCCTGAAGTATATCTTCACACAGAAGGAGCTGAATATGAGACAGCGCAGATGGATAGAGTTAATCAAGGATTACGACATGGAAATCCACTATCACCCCGGCAAGGCCAACGTGGTAGCGGATGCTACGAGTAGACTGCCGTGTCGGTTAAACTCCATGTTAGCAATTGAGCAACCTAGCTTTGTTTGAAGAGTTTGAACAGTTTAGACTTGAACTGGTTAGCGAAGGATACCTCGCGACATTGAACTCCAACCCACCCCGATTAGTCAGATCAAAGAAGCTCAGAAAGGAAATGCTAGCATTGACGGAATCAAGAACCAAATAGCCGCCGGAAAAGCACCAGGATTCACCGTAGATGAAGAAGGAGTGCTATGGTATAACAAGCGCCTTTGCGTACCATCAGACTCAGAATTGAAGCAAGTTATCCTGAAGGAAGCTCACGACACCCTATACTCCATTCACCCCGGAGGAACCAAGATGTACCAGGATTTGAAGGAGCAATTCTGGTGGCATGGAATGAAGAGAGAAATTGGAAGCTACATCGCCAAGTGTGACATCTGTCAAAGAGTCAAAGTAGAACACCAACGCCCGCGGGCTGTTGCAACCCCTCTGATTCCCGAATGGAAGTGGGATTCCGTAGGAATGGACTTCATCACCGGACTGCCCAAGTCTAATAAAGGAAATGATTCCATCTGGGTAGTGGTCGACAGACTAACCAAGTCGCCCACTTCATCCCCGTCAAGACCACCTATCAAGGACCGAGACTCGCAGAGCTATATATCTCAAGGATAGTCAGCCTGCACGGAACACCGAAGTCGATAGTATCCGACAGAGGATCCCAATTCACCTCCAGTTACGGCAGAAAGTCCATGAAGGACTCGGAACTCGCCTTTGAATTTCAGCACGACCTATCACCCGCAGACGGATGGACAGACCGAAAGAGTCAACCAGATATTAGAAGATATGTTGAGAGCATGTGTGCTAGAGTATGGATCTAAGTGGGAAGGCGCTTGCCGTACGCAGAATTCTCGTACAACAACAGCTACCAAGCCAGCTTGCAGATGGCCCCCTTGAAGCAACTTGTACGGAAGGAAGTGCCGTACCCCTCTGAATTGGTCGGAAGTAGGAGAGAGTCAAACCTTTGGACCAGATATCCTCCGAGAAGCCGAAGAGAAGGTTCACAAGATTCGTGAGTACCTCAAGACAGCCCAATCAAGACAGAAGAGCTACGCCGACAAGAGACGCCGAGAGATGACCTTCGAGATCGGAGATTTCGTATATCTCAAAGTGTCCCCTCTTAAGGGAATGCAGAGATTTCAACTCAGAGGAAAGCTCGCACCCTGATATGTCGGACCTTTCAAGGTCCTGAGTCGCCGAGGAGAAGTATCCTATCAGCTGGAGTTGCCGGAAGAAATGTCAGCGGTGCACAATGTGTTTCACATCTCGCTACTCCGGAAATGTTTAGAAGTGCCTGAGAAGACCGAGGTGTTCAAGAACATCGACCATCGAGCTGTCGATATCAACTCAGATCTGACATACCGCGAAGTACCTATTCGCATCTTGGAAGAAGCTTTCAGAACCACCCGTACTCGAAGTATCAAGTTTCTGAAGATCCAATGGAGTAACCACACCGAAGAAGAAGCCACTTGGGAGAGAGAAGACTTTATGAGGACTGAGTACCCGGATCTCTTTAGTACCTAGTTTTCTCAGATCTCGGGACGAGATCTTTTGTAAGGGGGAAGGGTTTGTAACATCTCAAGTTTCAACAATAATAAACAAGAAAGAGAAATTCCCCAAACTCAACATTTTGCAATTAACAAAAACTTTTTCTATGCATATAGGGCCACATATAGATAAATGCATTTGAGTGATTTTCCTTTTGTGCAATTGCCATGATGAGTGTTAGTATGTGTAAACCTTACTATGTGAACCCTAACTAAGTTCACTAAACCCTAAATTGGGGAGAAATAAAGAAATTGGGAAAAAACCCCTCTCTCACTCACATACCCTCTATGTAAAATAACCAATCCTCAACCAAGGCCAAGTTAGCTTGCCCCATTGCTTCTAAAATACTTCAATGTGATAAACTAACCCTTTTGCATCCTTGGATCAAGAATCAAACCAAAAGAAATCAAGAATTCTTCACACATGTGATAATGGTCACATCTCACAAAAATATTTTCTTCCCCTCTTTACCCCTCTGTATTTCTCAAATCTTGAACTAAGCAAGGTCAACTAAAGCCAGGTCATCCAAGACCATGTCAAGGTGAGTAACTTTGGTGTTGACCACCCTCCCTAAAGTTGACTAGGTTGACCAGAATAAGAGGGCAAAGAGGGAACCCGAGAGAGAGGAGAAGATCACCCCAAATTTTGAAAACTTGCAAATCAATTCCAAATTGAGTGCCACCACCACCAATACATCACAATATTTATATAAATGAGAATCACCAAAAAGATTTGCAAAATTCGAAAGAAAGTTTCTTGCGGGCATTCTGTCGAACAGGTGGCAGGCAGCATCTAGACTAAGTGATACATGCTATTATCCAGCAGTTTTGACCCTAAACCACTTTGGCAAAGTGATCATCAGCCTCCCCTACACCCCCTGCCTCTAGCCCAGTACTTGCATGGCCGATTAAAGTGGAGGAGAAACCCTAAAACATGCTACACAATGCCATGCCGGCCACCTTTGGCACCCATCTCCCTGGCCACTCCCTTGTCGTTCCTCCATGTCCTTGAGCATCTATGATACCTAAGGATCACGCCCGTACCACTGAATCGATCGCCATTGCACGGCACTGCCCAGAACGCCCGTGTCCAAAACGCGCCAGGACGTGCCAGCCAGCGTGGTGATCACGCCCTGGACGCGCAAGGACGCCACGCACTCGACCGCTGCCGTCCTCGCCCTGCATCCCTAGCACCGCCTCGAGCATCGCCTCTGCACCCTCCACAAGCTAGACGAACGCCCGTGCACGCCCGCACCGTCGCCGTCGCCCGAGACGAAATGATGCCGCGCGCCCAGTGATGGACATTGCACGCGCCCGAGCGATCCCATCCCCCTTTTGCCGCGCCAGCTACTCCTTGAGCATCTCCAGGACAAGGCCTACACGCTCCCGTCCTTCGCTTGCCCTTTCGCTCACTGGAACCGCCACGCCATGGCCGCGCCCTTGCCGCACCCCACGGCACCCTCGCCGCTATAAATAGAGGCCCTCCCAGCAAGCTCTCCTCACACCAATCGACTCCCCTCTCACCCCTGATCTTCCTCACCACCTTAGCTTGATCGATTGCCGCCGGAGGAGAAGCAATTTCAAGATCGGAGCCGCCGGGGGACGCAGCTCACCGTCGACGATTGGCGCCACCCCAAGCGCCGCCGCTGCTCCCAAGCTCTTCCCCATCTACTACACCTTCACCGCGCATACTGCCTGAGTCCTGCATCGGCCTGGTAGGCTCCCCGACCCCCTACCGCCGCCGTGCCCTCGTCGGAATCCCGTCGGTGGCAGCAGACGCTCCCCAGCCGTAGATCTCTGTTCTAATCCTACGGCCATTCTTTCGCATACCGGTTCGGCGTTTAAATAGGCGCCGACAGGTGGCCCCCACCCTGTCAGCGCGGCCCGAGCGCGCCAGCCGCGTGTTGGGCTGCGAAGTGCTGCCGAATTTCGTTTCGGCCCATTTACTTTTCCCGCCCAGCCCAAAAATTCAAATCTGGTTTATTCTTTAATTCAAATTGCTCTGCTGAATGTTTAGTAAAAATTGAATAGTTTAAATTCTACCAAACCAAATCTAGCAAATTTTATACCGTCGGAAAGCCCATAAAATTACCCATCCAATGCCACTGGCCCCATCTCCATTTTCGTTATAGATTTAATTTGACAAAAAAAGACAAGACAGGGACTTTTACACTTTCAAACTATATTTAAAAATCAACCAGAATAGATTTCGAAGTAATTCCAACTCTAATAAATCACAAATGATGTCCTCTAATTGATTATGCAATAACATAGCCCTGTTGTTTGTATGATCATGGACTAGATCAAATAAAATGGCTATGTAGTCATTTCTAGAGCATTTTTAAGTGGAATTCAAACTCAACCCCAATATGAGAATTACCTCTCATTTAAATTTTGATCCTAAGTACTAATAACCAGGGGGAATGACTTAGGCTAATGAACCCTTGAGAATTATTACTTAGAGATTTTAATTCATTTAAATGCTAAGTTTTAAAACTATATGAAGTGTAACACTTCAAGTAAATTGAACTCACATATAATAGATATGAAATGTTGACTTTGGGGTCAACCTATATTTCATACCCTATTATTATATGGAGAGATTAAATCTTAATTTTAAGTAATGCAAAGAAATGGAATCCTTTAAAGACCTACTTATCAAATCTAAGAAATAGGAATAATGAGAGGAAATTATTTTCTTTCTAATAAAGACAAATCCAAATAAATCCACCATGCCATGTTTGATTGATGATAGGACTAGTGTGTGGACTATTTTGAGTGCCTCTAGTTTAGAATGTGAGCTTGGTTTAGTATTTATACCTCGTATTCGTATATAGACGCTAGTAACGAGGAATACCAAGAAGAGGAGGGCTACTCTCAGGAAGAAGAAGAGAACTTCGATAACTACCCAACTCAAGGCAAGCTAACCCTTGCTAAACACAAGTGCTTAGCTCTACAAGAGCAAAGGCACCATCACACTTTACTTTTATGTATTACCTATCCCATGTTTTTACTTACAATTGCTTTTGCTTATTTATTCCAAGGTACCCTTTTGATTTATGATTCCCTTGTCTAGATTAGAACAAGAGTATCAAAGTTAGCCTAAGCAAATAAAGCTAGATAGCACCCCCATCACATAGTGGCTAGTGCTAATCAATTAAAATTGACTACTCTAGATGGGAACATTTGTGAAATGAATTGAAGTGAAAGATTTTTGAAGGTGAATATGACCAAGAGAAGATGGTGATTTTTGACAAAATAGATGATTGAGTTTGAATGCGATACCTTTCCAATTATACAAGTACCCCCACAATACCTGATTATGGGTAGGGCTTAACTAGAAACTTGTGTATTTTAGTATGGGTTCTCTCTGAACAAACATCATAGGGGTTACGCTGCGGCTGCCTCCGTTACTTGTGGATTGATGTTGAAATGAGGTGAATATACGGCCCAAGCCCTGTGCAGTTCCCGGGTTGGCTGCGGTTTTCACCGGGAGGCCAAGCTCATGGGGAGAGGTGCTCATACTAGCATATATAAGTGAAAGGTTTCGATTGATGATCCGCGTACTGTGTTACGATGATTCGAGGTTATCCTCGACGGATGAAATCAAAAGTTGTGGCACAAGAGTACAACCTCTGCAGAGTGTTAAACCTATTCGAATAGCCGTGTCCACGGTTACGGACGATTGGAAAGGCCATACTATCTCCGTTATCATTAAAATGTTTTGGTTCTAGAAATGAATGGTGGTTTGAAAGGTGACATTATGGTGATCCATAATGAGTTGTGGGAATGACACTAATGTTCCCACTTGAGTTAGTCTAGCACATGATTTAGGCTTTACCAAAGATTTATGAAACTAAAACTTGGCTTTATGCAAATAAACCTAGAGCTTAGCACCCCTTTACACTTAATGAGTATTTATCCTAGAGTTAGTTTGCGAGTACTTTAAAAGTACTCATGGCTTTGCCCTGGCCATTCAAATGCCAGACTATGAAGGAGAGCACCAGTATCAGGATGACGGACAACAGGACGTCTACGATAACTAGGATCGTCTTCTAACGTCAAGCGTTGCCTGTGGAATAGATCGTCCACTACTACTTCGCTTCCGCTACTATTTGTGATGTTGAACAATATATTTGTGTAATATTGGATCATGTGATCTATGGTTGTAAGACAATATGTGTTGTAATAAATGATGACTCTATGCTACTTACTATTATGTCTCGCAAAAACATTATTCCTGGGATTGCGATGTACGGCATAATAGGCATCTGGACTTAAAAATCCGGGTGTTGACAGGAACCGACGAACTGACCTGGTGGCGGCGTCGCTCGCCGTTAATGTAGGACCGGCTGATCCGGTGGTGATGGCGGCAGCGTTTCTGATGTAGAGTGTCGTGGTGCTTGGGCTTGGGGAATTATCTCTTTATCCAATTGTTGGGCTAGCTGAATACTGCTAGCTTTTTTATATATATATTATTACGTTCTGCTGGGCTACCGGGCCTAATCTAAATTGCTTAATCCTGACCGTTGCTCAAATCATACCTCTCTCCTCCTCAGGAGTGGTAAAAGGTATCGTAAAAGAAGCCAAGCCCGGGGCTGTTGGCGGCGGTGGGTCGGCCCTCCTGCGTTGCGCGCGCAGTTGGAAGCGCTAGATAGACGGCGGCTGATCCCTTGTTGGTGGTCGGGGCTGGCCCGTGAGCGACATCGAGCGATCCAGGGCGGAATCGGGGGGGGGGGGGGGGGACAGCCCCAGGAATGGTGGCCATGGGCATGGCGGCGGCTTGGCGGTGTTTGGTGAAGCAGCTGGCGGCAGGGGTGACCCCAATTGCGGCGGATCCAAAGGCTTTGGCGGCACGGTCGAGATCGGTGGCGGCCGGCGAGTTCCCTGTCTAGGCTTCTCCTGCGTCATGGCGGTGGTGTCCATCTCCTCCGTCGGAGGTGGTCGGCCTGAGGCTGGGTTGTTGGATCGTGAGATCCGTCATCTAGTCCTGGCTACGAGTTGGGAAGGCATTGTTGCCGGTGAAAACCGAGCCGATTGGCAGGAGATGGCGGCGTTCAACGTCGTTACCTTGATGGAGGCATTGCCGAACAACGACTGTCGACCTACTCGTGCTGCTTCGGGGGAAACCCTGGTCTGGTCTTCCAGACCGAGCGATGGCGGCACTGTGGTGTCGTTTTCTCTCTTGGGAGCATCGTTTGTGGAGCAGCGCCGGTGGACTGAGGCTGGAGGAGGAGATGTCAAGTCCCGCCTGGCTGACAAGTGTTACGCTGAGTCAAGCTTGTTCGGCAGGTGCTACACACGATAGATCTTCCATGGTGGCGTCGTCAACAGGCAAGGGCTATGCGGATCTCTTCCTAAAGATGGACTAGCGATTCGATGGTGATGACGACTTCTGAAGCGAGGGCAAAGGTGCTCGCCAAGGGTCTGCTATGCTGGTTGTGTGCTCCTGTTTTCGCCGTAGGGCGACACAGGGATGTCCTCGATTTTTAGCTGGTGGGCGTTTGTTTCTGTTTTTAGGGCAGATGCTCTCGTGATATATTACTTCACCCATTGCCAGGTTTCTAGGTGTTAAGTAGTGGCTTTGGGTTCGGGTTTGTGATGTATGATCTTGACAAACCCTTATTAAATAAGATATAAATAAAAACTGTATGCATCGCTTTGATGTAAAGGTTCGAAAATATCATTGTATCGCACCTAGACACGTCAGGCGTGGCCTCCTCCCAGTTCCTTCACCATGATGTCACGCAACGCAAGAGCAGCTTCTCAAGTCTCAACTGCTTGTTTCTTTTTTTTTTCTTGCGAGAAACTAATCCTTAGAAACTTTACATTTTACATTTTGGGACGGGCCAAATGTTGGATCCACTAGCGAGTATGATCGGCCCATTAGGTACGTACGGAGCAGTACCCAGCAGTTGAGAAGCTGCAAGTGGGACCCGCGGCGCCTTTCTTCCCTTTCTCTTCCTCTTCGTTGAGCTTGAGCCTCAATTATTCCCCCACCCTGTTGCTCCTCCGCCGCGGCTAAAACCCCAAGCCCTAGCATTGCCCCCCTCCAGCCCCCCCTTCGTCCGGAAGCAATCACCGCTCGTGCCGCCCCTTTCGTAAGTACTACCACTACTACTTCATATCCCCTCTTCTGCAATTCCTCCCCTTTCTCTGGATGGAAACAAAGTCCCGCTTTTCGGTGTTTGTGCTCGTCGCAGTTTGCGAGTAAAGGCGACCTTTTCGTCTAGCATTCCGATTTTTGCTGTCGGTTGGGATGGAATTTGGAGCGTACTTGGTTAGCCCAGTTTTTAGGTTGGATTCTGCTTAAGGACCGTGCGTGGCGGCGCCGCCGCGTGTGCCCGTACGTCTGCCAAGGAGCGACGGGTGGCGGGGGAAGCGAATGTAGTCTCGTTGCCCGCGCGTACGTGTGAGTGCTCGGGAAGGGGCCGCCGAGCAATACGGGAGATGAGGGACGCGGGGCCGAAATGTTTTGGGTGCTGACCTGACATTCGTGTGGCGCAGTCGAAAACTGAACCCAAGAAGAGTTTCAACTGGCGGCAGGGTCCGTTCGATAGGAGGAGATCTGGGTACCGAGGTGCAAAAGGGGATGCTACGCATGTCCTCTCCCTTGGGCTACATACATCGATACAAAAAACTGCCCTTTTAAATCCAATGTTTTTATAGGGAATTCTTCTCAGTAATCATGTTTTATCTGTGTTCATACAAGACATGACCATATGCTTCGACGTTTTCTTGCATGTGCATCATCATTAACTAAATCCTTACGCTTGTGCCATTACAAATACGTACTTATGACGGAACATCATATTTTGCAGGAAATCATGGCACACATAGTTACAGAGTCCAAACACTCCCTCTACGAATATGACGGTCAGCGGCTGGTGCCTCTACCTGTCTATCAAATTGGACCAACCTGTGTACTTCACGCCATATCTTATGGGGCCCAGATGGCTTATAGACTGAAGATGTTCAAACTATTTAGGAAGTCCAACCTTGTGTTCAACGTGTTGCACTTTCTCTATCTGTATGAACGAGAGATGATGGTTCGTATGTTGTATGACCGTAGTCGCAGGATCAAAGGAGCATTCAGGGTAATCCAAGAATTTGGGGTTGAGGTCCAGGATCTTGGAGTAGAGTTACCGGGACGGCCTCACTTGAAGTTGCCTCATTTCAAGCCATTTCCTCCTACGATGTATACATCAGCTGGTCTGCCCATTCCTCCTCTCAAGTTCGATGATATCTGCCGCATGATACAAAAGCATGAAGTTGTCATTGGCAGTTTTGCCACCGAACGGATACACTTCAACAAGCTACGCGAAGATGAGATCTATGACTTCCAACCACAGCCCGGTTCCAATTTCGATACTCATTGTGTCTTGTTTGTTGATTACGGGTATCACGAGTCAAGACCATATTTGAAGTTCCTCAACTCACAAGGTCCAGAATTTGGAGATGCAGGTTGTGGTCGTGTCTACTTTGATCGAATCTTTCAGACAGATGACGAGTTCTGCTTCCACACCATGTCATTTCATGATGATCAAGCGTCCTGTTCTACAAGCTACTCTGATGTTCCACCTTGTGGTTTACCGCCAGCTACTTCAGACTCAGCTGCATCACAACATCTTGAAAGCAGAAATGTGGTAGATTCAGATCCCAGCACCAATAGGATATTGAAAATGACAGAAGAAGATCAGATATTAGGGGTGGTGCGATTCGTCGCCGAGCTCATTTGGGAAGATACAGAGCCCACTGTCAGCGATGCAGAAATCAACAAGGTCTGTGATGACGCGCACCGGCATGTCCTTGCTGGCCAGTGGCTAGACATAGCCTCTCTCTTACTCAAGTCTACAGACTTTTTCTCCCTTGGTGTTGCTGAAGAAGGTCGCACTATTCCTGAACTCCAATGTTTTCCTCCCTAACTATGATACTTGTTATTCGAAAAACAAAAAATCTATGTTACTGATGTTTCATTCTCTGTGATGTTTACTGACTGCAGATGTCGAGGGAGTGTTAGCAGTTACCTGCAGCCTCGTCACCAAGGCCGCATCTGAGGCCGAGAGCATGAACATTGCAAAGCTCATCTGTGACATGCTTGACCAGCAAACGGGATACAGTCCTTCCCTAGGCCTCAAAATGTAAGCTGCATATCTATACTCATGTTTTTTCTATATAGTGAATTACCTGATAGACACGATTACCTAATAACTAACGAGCTTTACTATACCAGTAATGTCTATTCCGCTGGATTGATCCGTATTTGGTGTCTTACTTTCCATTAAATTTTTAATACATGCAGACTATTCAGCCTCCATAGTCGTATTGCATATTCCCAGGACAAGGCATTCATCCATACCAAGGTGTTGCAGTATGCTGCCGCTTGCAAGGCTAGCAAGCATATCATAAAAGACTTGCAGAACAAGGATGGTTGGTGCACTAACAATGCAGAACAAAGGAAGCTGTTCCTTGATGTTTCTGGGGTCCTCTACGACCAAAAGGAATGACTTTTGCTGCGTTAGATGAGGTTAGTAGTTATAGGAAGAGTAGCACTGATGCAGACAACCATTTTAGTAATGGTGTGGAGAGGAATATGCATATTTAACTTATCTTTGTTTGGTTCAAAATTCTTGATCATGTGCTGTGCTCTTTCCTTGGTCATGGTCCAACAAAGAGATGCATACCTGGCATTGTTTTTTGTTGATTTCTCGGGTAGAGATATTGTTTTGTTGATATCAAAATGACAAACCTGCCATGGATCCATTCTTTCTGAGGATGTGCGAGTTAAGATACAGATTTTGTAATCACATTTGAATACTTTCATTCCGTCGAAGGAAGTTTTCATTGTTTCATGGAAGGCATCATAGAATTGTCCAGGTGTAATGATTATTTAACCATTTCACTAGAGACAAAACTGAGATATTATATTCCTCTCTTGTTAGCTAAATATCTGATTCCAAATCTAATTTTGAACAAACACTGTCGTAGTTATTTGCGGACTTCCCTTGTGCAATAAGCGAGTGTCTTAGAGCTTGCTACTTATTCGCCACCCATTTGATGTAGATTTTCCTGTGAAAAGTAGATCTACTGGATATGATCAGGTAGTGTTTTCATGACAACTTTTCAGCAATCCAAGACCCTTAAAATTGTCTAAAGACTGAGACAGCAAAGTTAAGATGCAAGTTTCTTCATGACAACATCAAAGCTTAGCTCAATAATGTAGTTATATGTCCTCTTTAACCTTGTTAGTTGTGTTGCTTTGTTCCATATGTCTTAACTCATTTGGATCACCATTGATGGTTTGTGCTCTGATTTCCTTTCTGGAAGTTTCTCATACCACTCTGTGTGAGTGGTGTCATGTTAATCATATTAAGGCAGCATCTTCCTGGCCGAGCCAAATGAGTTATTGCTAGCTAGTTCAGGAATGTGGATCGGCTCATTTGGCGACCGAGTTGAGGAGTTCTGTCTCGGTTTGTTATGAGGCTGACTCAAACCGAGCTTGATTGGAGCCAGAGCTGCTCCATATTTGTTAGTATGACATTACCTCCCCGGTTTATTTATTTTACTAAAGCTAGTCTTTTAGAGCTTGTTTATTCTACATTCTGCTTTGGCATGACAATCGTTCCGTTCAATTTAGCGTAGGTCAGTCAAACAATGTATCACCCTCCGTTGCCCATTGTGGTTGCCAGCTGAAGGATAAAAGATAGGTTCTTTAAGAGTGTGTTTCATAGTTTTCATGAATGTTAATTCAAAGTTTTCAGAATTATTTGAACGTGATTGACGGCGAAATCATCTACAAAGCAAAAGTGTAAATACATGTGGACATGGTACATTTATCGGTAAATTGCCGTGCAGAATAGCTGTCAAGTTTAGATTTGTCCCAAATTCGATTACACCATTGAGCATGAGCTAAACAATAAAACCCTGGATTCAAGAACTCGACACACACTCGGTAACCAAATTCTCATGGCCCGTGAGATGAAGGGGACATTGCAACGGGGTAAAGAAAAAGTGTTCGGTTATTAGTAGCAATAATACATATGATTGGTAGCTGAGCCATTTTCACATAGACATACCATCAACATTAAAAAGCGAATCACATGGCTCAAGGAAAAAACGTATATCCATTGGAACCAGCATACAACTTTACAGTATTGGATTGGATTTAGCTAGAAAACGGAAACTTATCTCTACGGAACAGAAGCAAGTCAAGTAGTAATTCCGTGAATGAAAGGAGGAGTGGAGAGTTTGATCAGATCAACACTTTGGGCACACTGATTATATTAATGAGCTTCCAGGTGAAAAGGACACAGTAAACAAATAACAAATAACTACTGGAAGCGAATTGGGTTGATCTGCTATCAACTGGTAAGTTACTCTTGTCTAAGTTTTTAAAAGAGAATTGCTTAAACTAGACGATTGTACCGATTTGCTTTCAACTTCCTTCCGTCGGTTACAAAAACTTCTTTCGTCAGTTACAAAAAGTAGACATGAAGTTGCCGGTTTAGTTGCAGATTTTCTCAATGTATTGAGGCATTTATGCTCTTATATAAGTAAACAAAAATTGGAGAGGGCATTCAGAAATTGGGTACACAAAGATCACAGTTCATTACTAAGTGAACCGATTGCAATGATCAGAAGTAATAAAAATGTAAATAAGACCAATGACTACTTTGAGTACATTGATTCCAACTGTACAAAGCAACGTATGACACATGATAGAGACTATTGAAGATACTATAACACAAGACCAACTAGTAACAACTAAAGCTCATATAATGGAGCAATCTAAACTGCCTTCAGTACATCATTTAGAACCGTACAAAAAAACATATCCGAAAGGTTACCGATTCTAGTAATAATATTTTGAAGCCACATTTGATACTTGATCCTAACAATGACAATAGATTTTTTGGGAGCCAACCAAAGCTCAGACATTTATCTGCAGGTTTCATCTTTCTGAATAGTTGCGTATATATATTTTCACTTCAGATCGAGACCAATTCCCTAAAAAGAACAAAAAGGATATTGCATCCGCCACCATTGAGCTATAGTTTTGTCTTTCTACTTGGCTGTGTATATATTTTTTCACTTCAATAAAAAGAAGAAGATTGTGTTCCCCTCCTTGAATATGAACATGTAAAGCATGTGAAGGCGAACATATCATTGTATGTACAGGTAATCAGCTGAACATTGATATCTGCATGGACATGTATGGCATCCCTTATTTTCCTTAAAAATTGTATTACCAGCTTAAGACCTTAGAGAAACCTGGAAGGAACAACAAATAATCTTTAGCATGAACTGCTGGAATATGCTGACATAAAAACATATAGAGCAATAACAATTCCATTATGCAGTGGTAAATCAACAAAGTGGTAAAAATGTGCCATTGATTTTTGGGATTTCTATTTTCGTGCCCCAGTTTCGTTAGTTGTACTCAGTTTTCCTCAGTTTTCCCCTCCCTCTATTTTGAAACCCCTCGCACGGGAGGGTTGCCGTCTGGTCAGAGGCCTTGACCGTTACCGGTGACGGCTAGGGAGCCGCGGTGGTTGTGAATTGACCGTTGCTTTTGAATGGTGTTGACTGTTGACCCAATGAGACACGTCGGACTGGCGGTCTCTCACTCACCCAAAGCTCACACACCGCCCCTCCACCGCCACACCGTCCTGCCCTCCTACCTTATGGCGTCGTCCGCCCCCGAGCCGCCCCGCCCCCACCACCACCCCCGGGAGGCGGAGAGGGCTCCGCCTCCACTAGATCTACCCCTCTCGCGGTAGAGTTTGTACAGCTGTCTGGTGTGCCGATTATGCCCCTCAAACGCGGAGAAGATTGGGAATCGGAGGGATCTAACGCATGGATTCCATCTAGGTAAGCATCATCTGCCTATGTGACTTAACAATAGGCAGTTTTTGAGCGGGAATCGTTGTGCTCAACTAACTACGTTGCTTTTCGAATAGGATTGATCCAGCGCTGGCTTTTCGGCTGGTGGTTAGGCTGGATACTAGCTTTTTGCGTGATTCTGAACGCAATGTGGGCGGAATTTACATCCCCACGGTGGTTGCAACCACCATCTCGTTGAGGGATTTGAAAGATAACATCTGCCCTAAGTACCCCTGGGGCGCTGGCTATTCAGTTGATTTCCAATATTTTAACAGCACGGAGGGAAGATATGTTCCACTAATTTCCGACGAGGATCTGGGAATTCTTTCTTTTTGCTTTTAATGATTCTTGCCGTGTCGGTAAAATTTGTATCCATGTGGATAGGTTCCAGGCATCAACTGGTGTTGGGGCATCATCAGGTGGTCGTACATCATGTCTCTCTCTACTGTTGCTGCCTCTGCTAATCGTGTGCGCCGCCCCGCTCCTTGTAGGTCCACAACAGCACCATCTGTCCCCGGTGCTAGTGGTAGCCAGATCGTTCCTGCGGTCGATGTGGAGGACGATGCAGAGATTGAGGATCCGTCTCCTCAAGATGATGAGGATGAGTTGATGTTTCCTGAATTGGTAGATCGATGCAGTAAGCAGGCAATGGAGAATCAATACATGGAAGATATTGCAGAAGGTGCTAGATTTGATGACACTGATGATGAAGAGAAGGATGAGAACAATGACAACCTCATTTTAGCCGATTACGAAGGTGATGACTTGGCAACAATTGAGTGGAACAGGGAGGATCTTCAGCTTGTAGAACGCACCGTATTTCAAACGATGATGGACTGCCGTAATGCAATTACTACATATTGCATTCTCACCAAGAATGATTATGAGGTTATTAAAAGTGAGCCAGGTAGGTTCACAGTTAAGTGCTCATACAAGAGGTGTAGGTGGAGGATGCATGCATCCACAATGCTCAGAAGCACCGTGATTCACGTACTAGGCTAACCATTTGTGTATTTTAGATCACGGTGTAAAATTTGTTAACTGTTACTGACATCCCTTATCATTATGTTTCAGATAAAGAAGAACTCGATCGACCATACTTGTCCACATTGAGCGGGAGCGCCAGAGGAGAAATCAAAGCTAGCGAAGACTAGGTGGTTGCCAGATGCAATCATAGATTGGCTGAGAGAAACTCCATCACTTGGTCCAACAACACTCATAACCAAGATATCTGAGAAGTTTAATATAAAAATATCTTACATGAGGATGTTCTATGCAAAGGAAATGGCTCTGACAGGATCAATGGTCCATGGAATGAAAGCTTTCAGTTGCTTTACACTTTCAAATCTGAAGTGGAGATGGCTAGTCCAGGTAGTGTTGTAGTGATAGACAAGCATACAGTTCCCTACAAATTGAAAAGCGGCAGGATAATGCACAAGGAATGTTTTATAAGGGCTTTTGTTTGTTTCAAAGCTTGTTGGAAAGGCTTTCTGGACGGTTGCAGGCCTTATTTGGCCGTGGATGCAACAACTCTTCGTGGCAGGTTTAAAGGATAACTAGTTGCTGCTACTGCAGTTGATGACCACAATTGGATGTTCCCTGTTGCTTATGGAGTTTTGGAGGTTGAGTCAGAGGAAAGTTGGACTTGGTTTCTACAGAATTTGCGCGAACTTATAGGTCATCCACCAGGACTTGCCATCCGCACAGACGCTGGCAAAGGTTTGGAGAGTGCAGTAGAAGCAGTATTCCTTGGAGTGGAGCATAGGGAATGTATGCGACACTTGGTACATAATTTTACAAAGAAATTCAAGGGTAAAGTTTTTAATAACAACCTATGGTCAGTTGCATACACATGCAGCATTAGGAAGCATCTGTTTCATTTGTATGTGTTGTATAAACAAAAACCTGAGGTGAAGGAGTACTTGGATGAACATCATGGTAGGGTGTGGTCAAGAAGCCAATTCAATGAAATTTGCAAGGTAGACTATGTAACAAGTAACCTTGCGGAGAGTTTCAATGCAAAGGTCAAGTCATTGAAAGGGCTTATGCTGTGGCAAATATTTGATAAGATTAGGCAGATGCTCATGATAAAGATCGATCTGCGTCAAATAATTGCAGCCACAAAATATCTTGGCCATCTCATGCTCCCATCTTTGATTAAGTCTTTGCATGCCAGGGCAAAACAATTGAAGATGAAATGCATCAGAAAAGGAATCACTACAAGAAAAGTTGCCATGGCCGACGAAGTTGAAGTCGCGCCGTGGTTGCTGGTGCACCATGGCCGACGATTTTTGGTCCCTCCGTTGTGCATGTCAAATTTTTTTTTCTCGTTTTTGAGGCCACCTAGCCCGACGAAAACGGCCAAAACGTCGCGTATGGTGGCCCGGGACGTGGTGCATCTCGAATTCTCGGGTTCGCCGGCCGAGTCAACGCAAATTCGCACCGCCCAGGGATGTAGGGCCCAGATGGCAGCCTCTCTGGCATTGTTTTTTTTCTCGATCGCGCCATCTCGTTCAACGCTCTCCGATCGAGCCGTTTATGATGCAGAATCATGGGTCCCACATGTCATCCTCTATGAACCAAAATTCTTTCTATTCTTGGATTTTTTGACCCCCTGATTTCTGGCTAATTCCTTTTTATTTTGATCCCTTGCCGCCTTGGAAACGTTGAGACCGCTCCTGCTAAATGGGATCCACATGTCATCCTCTATGTGCAATCAACTTTCTTTTCTTGGAGTTTTTTTGGCACCTCATATTTGGTCACTTGCCTTTTTCTTTCGATCCCCTGCCGCCTCTCAAACGGTGAGACCGCTGCTGCTAAATGGGACCCGCATGTCATCCTCTATGTACTATAAAACTTTCTTTTCTTGGATTTTTTTGGCACCTGATATTTGGTCACTTGCCTTTTTCTTTCGATCCCCTGCCGCCTCTCAAACGGTGATACCGCTGCCGCTAAATGGGACCGCATGTCATCCTCTATACTATAAAACTTTCTTTTCTTGGATTTTTTTGGCACCTGATATTTGGTCACTTGCCTTTTTCTTTCGATCCCATGTCGCCTCTCAAACGGTGATACCACTGCTGCTAAATGGGACCCGCATGTCATCCTCTATGTACTATAAAACTTTCTTTTCTTGGATTATTTTTGGCTCCTGATATTTGGTTACTTGCCTTTTTCTTTCGATCTCATGCCACGTTTGAAATGTTGAGGAACCTGCTGGCTCATGGGACCCGCATGTCATCCTCTATGTACTATAAAAGTTCATTTTCTTGGTTTTTTTTCACCCTCTGATTTTTGGTTATTTCCTTTTTCTTTTGATCCCCTGACGCCTTTGAAACGTTGAGGACTCTGCTGGCTCATAGGTCCCACATGTCAGCCTGTTTGAACGATAAAGCTTTCCTTTCTTGGAGTTTTTTTACCCCCTAATTTCTGGCTACTTTATTTTTCTTTTGATCTCAAGCCGCATATGAAACGTTGGGACCGCTGCTGCAAAATGGGACCCGCATGTCATCCTCTATGTACAATAAAAGTTTCTTTTCTTGGATTATGTTTCACCCTCTGATTTTTGGCCACTTGCCTTTTTCTTTCGATCTCATGCTGCCTTTGAAAATGTTGAGGAACGTGCTGGCTCATGGGACCCGCATGTCATCCTCTATGTGCTATAAAAGTTTATTTTCTTGGATTTTTTTCACCCTCTGATTTTTGGCTATTTCCTTTTTCTTTTGATCCCCTGCCGCCTTGGAAACGTTGAGTAAGCTGCTGACTCATGGGACCCGCATGTCATCCTCTATGTACAATCAACTTTCTTTTTCTTTTGATCTCAAGCCGCATTTGAAACGTTGAGACCGCTGCTGCTAACTGGGACCCGCATGTCATCCTCTATGTACAATAAAGTTTCTTTTCTTGGATTATCTTTGGCTCCTGATATTTTGTCACTTGCCTTTTTCTTTCGATCTCATGCCGCCTTTGAAACGTTGAGTAAGCTGCTGGCTCATGGGTCCCGCATGTCATCCTCTACAAACAATAAAAGTTTCCTTTCTTGGAGTTATTTTTGACCCCTAGTTTCTGGCTATTTGCCTTTTTCTTTTGATCTCCTGCCCCCTTTGAAACGATGAGGACGCTGTTGGCAGGTCGGTCCCACATGTCATCCTCTATGAACAATAAAAGTTTCTGATGTCTACGGGTGCTTCTATTCTTGTAGACAGTGTTGGGCCTCCAAGAGCAGAGGTTTGTAGAACAGCAGCAAGTTTCCCTTAAGTGGATCACCCAAGGTTTATCGAACTCAGGGAGGAAGAGGTCAAAGATATCCCTCTCAAGCAACCCTGCAATCACGATACAAGAAGTCTCTTGTGTCCCCAACACACCTAATACACTTGTCAGATGTATAGGTGCACTAGTTCGGCGAAGAGATAGTGAAATGCAAGTAGTATGGATGAATATGAGCAGTAGTAACGGCGCCAGAAAAGTGCTTGCTGGCGTGCAGTTGATGGTAGTAATATTGCAGGAAGTAAAGATGCAGTAAAACAGTAAACAAGCGATGATTGCAGTATTTGGAAACAAGGCCTAGGGATCATACTTTCACTAGTGGACACTCTCAACATTGGTCACATAAATAAATAAGTTCTCTTCCTTTGTGCTACATATACTCTTGTTTGATAATGAACACCATTCGTTGCGTAGGGCTACTAGAGCACCTCAATGCCGGAGTTAACAAGCTCCACAACATTCGGCATTCATATTTAAGTAACCTTTAGAGCATAATAGATCTTTGCAAATTAAACCGAGTACTAACATAGCATGCACACTATCACCATCACACTATGAAGGGGGAATAAATCACATCAATACTATCATAGTAATAATTAACTCCATAACCTACAAGATATTATGATCATAACCTTCGCCAAGTACTACACGATGCACACACTGTCACCATTACACCGTGAAGGAGGAATAGACTACTTTAATAACATCACATGAGTAGCACATAGACTAATAGCGATACAAAGCTCATCATATGGATCTCAATCATGCAAAGCAATTCATGAGATCATTGTATTGGGGTACATGAGAGAGAGATTAACCACATAGCTACCGGTAGAGCCCTCAGCCTCGATGGAGAACTACTCCCTCCTCATGGGAGACAGCAGCGTTGATGAAGATGGTGGTGGTGTCGATGGAGGAGCCTTCCGGGGGAACTTCCCCGTCCCGGCGGCGTGCCGGAACAGAGACTCCTGTCCCCCAGATCTTGGCTTCGCGATGGCGGCGGCTCTGGAAGGTTTCTCGTACCGTGGCTTTTCCGTCTCGAGGTTTTAAGTCGAGGAGGCTTAAATAGGCGAAGAGGCGGAGTCGGAAGGCTGACGGGGCGGTGACACAATAGGGGGGCGCGGCCCAGGCCCTGGCCGCGCCACCCTGGCGTCTGGTGGCCCTGTGGCCCCCCTCTGCTGGCTCTCGGGTGTTCTGGAAGCTTCGTGGAAAAATAGGATGCTGGGCATTGATTTCGTCCGATTCCGAGAATATTTCCTTACTAGGATTTCTGAAACCAAAAACAGCAGACAAAGAATCGGCCCTTCGGCATCTCGTCAATAGGTTAGTTCCGGAAAACGCATCAAAACTATATAAAGTGTGAACAAAACATGTAGGTATTGTCATAAAACTAGCATGGAACATAAGAAATTATAGATACGTTTGAGACGTATGAAGCATCCCCAATCTTAGTTCCTACTCGCCCTCGAGTAGGTAAACGATAACAATGATAATTTCTTAAGTGACATGCTACCAACATAATCTTGATCAACATTATTGTAAAGCATATGAAATGAATGCAGCGATTCGAAGCAATGATGAAGACAATGAGTAAACAAATGAATCATATAGCAAAGACTTTTCATGAATAGTACTTTCAAGACAAGCATCAATAAGACTTGCATAAGAGTTACTCATAAAGCAATAAATTCTTAGTAGAAAGCTTTGAAGCAACACAAAGGATGATTAAGTTTCAGCAATTGCTTTCAACTTATAACATGTATATCTCATGGATAGTTGTCAACATAAAGCAATATAACAAGTGCAATAGGTAAACATGTAAGAATCAATGCACACAGTTGGCACAAGTGTTTGCTTCTAAGATAGAAAGAAGTGGGTAAACTGACTCAACATAAAGTAAAAGAAAGGCCCTTCGCAGAGGGAAGCAGGGATTAAATCATGTGCTAGAGCTTTTCAAGTTTTGAAATCATATAGAGAGCATAAAAGTAAAGTTTTGAGAGGTGTTTGTTGTTGTCAACGAATGGTAATGAGTACTCTAACTACCTTATCAACCAGACTTTCAAGAGCGGCTCCCATGAAGGACGTTATCTCTACCAGCAAGGTAGATCATCCCTCTTCTCTTTTGTTTACACATGTATTTTAGTTTCATTATTGATGACACTCCTCCCAACCTTTTGCTTACACAAGCCATGGCTAACCGAATCCTCGGGTGCCTTCCAACATTCACATACCATGGAGGAGTGTCTATTTGCAAAATTAAGTTGCTTACTGATAGATCAGAGCAAAACATGTGAAGAGAATTATTAATGCAAGTTAATTAATCGGGGCTGGGCACCCCATTGCCAGCTCTTTTTGCAAAGTTATTGGATAAGCGGATGAGCCACTAGTCCATTGTGAAAGTCTATCAAAAGTAAATGACAAGATCGAAAGATAAACACCACATACTTCCTCATGAGCTATAAAACATTGACACAAATAAGAGATAATAGCTTTTGAATTGTCTAAAGGTAGCACATGAAGTATTTGCTTGGAATGGCAGAGAAATACCATGTAGTAGGTAGGTATGGTGGACACAAATGGTATAGTTTTTGGCTCAAGGATTTGGATGAACGAGAAGAATTCCTCTCAATACAAGGCTAGGCTAGCAAGGTTGTTTGAAGCAAACTCAAGTATAAAACGGTGCAGCAAGACTCACATATGAACATATTGTAAGCATTATAAGACTATACATTGTCTTCCTTGTTGTTCAAACACCTTTACCAGAAAATATCTAGACTCTAGAGAGACCACTCATGCAAACCAAATTTTAACAAGCTCTATGTATTTCTTCACTAACAGGTGAAAAGTATATGATGCAAGAGCTTAATCATGAGCACAACAATTGCCAAGTATCAAGTTATTCAAGACATCATACCAATTACTACATGTAGCATTTCCCGTTTCCAACCATATAACAATTAACGAAGCAGTTTCAACCTTCGCCATGAAAATTAAAAGCTAAGAACACATGTGTTCATATGAACCAGCGGAGCGTGTCTCTCTCCCACACAAGCATTTATTCAAACAAAAACAGAAACAAAAATAAACTGACGCTCCAAGTAAAGTACATAAGATGTGACCGAATAAAAATATAGTTTCAAGAGAAGAAACCTGATAAGTTGTCGATGAAGAAGGGGATGCCTTGGGCATCCCCAAACTTAGATGCTTGAGTCTTCTTGAAATATGCAGGGATGAACCACGGGGGCATCCCCAAGTTTAGACTTTTCACTCTTCTTGATCATAGTATATCATCCTCCTCTCCTGACCCTTGAAAACTTCCTCCACACCAAACTCGAAACAAACTCATTAGAGGGTTAGTGCATAATCAAAAATTCACATGTTCAGAGGTAACACAATCATTCTTAACACTTCTGGACATTGCCCAAAGCTGCTGGAAGTTAATGGAACAAAGAAATCCATCCAACACAGCAAAAGAGGCAATGCGAAATAAAAGGCAGAATCTGTCAAAACAGAACAGTCCGTAAAGAAGAATTTTAAAGTGGCACCAGACTTGCTCAGATGAAAATGCCCAAATTGAATGAAAGTTGCGTACATATCTGAGGATCACGCACGTAAATTGGCAAATTTTTCTGAGTTACCTACAGAGAACCCTGCCCAAATTCGTGACAGACAGAAATCTGTTTCTGCGCAGTAATCCAAATCTAGTATCAACCTTGCTATCAAAGACTTTACTTGGCACAACAATGCAATAAAATAAAGATAAGGAGAGGTTGCTACAGTAGTAACAACTTCCAAGACACAAATATATAAAAAAAGTACTGTAGTAAAATAAACACATGGGTTATCTCCCAAGAAGTTCTTTCTTTATAGCCATTAAGATGGGCTCAGCAATTTTAATGATGCTCACATAAGGATGAGAGTTGAAGCAAAAAGAGAGCATCAAGAAGAAAATTCAAAACACATTTAAGTCTAACATGCTTCCTATTCATAGGAATCTTGTACATAAACAAGTTCATGAAGAGCAAAGTAACAAGCATAGGAAGATAAAACCAGTGTAACTTGAAAAATTTCAGCATATAGAGAGGTGTTTTAGTAACATGAAAATTTCTACAACCATATTTTCCTCTCTCATAATAACTTTCAGTGGCATCATGAACAAACTCAACAATATAAGTATCACATAAAGCATTCTTATTCACATGCATAAAAGTATCATTACTCTCCACATAAGCATAATCAATTTTATTAGTTGTAGTGGGAGCAAATTCAACAAAGTAGCTATCATTATTATTCTTATCATCAAATACAGGAGGTATAGTATCATCATAATAAAATTTACTCTCCATAGTAGGCGGCACCAAAAGACCACTATCATTATAATCATCATATATGGGAGGCATATCATAATCAACATAAACTTTCTCCTCAATACCCGGAGGACTAAAGAGATCATTTTCATCAAAACCGACCTCCCCAAGCTTAAATTCTTCCATAGCATTAGCAACAATGGTGTTCAAAGCATTCATACTAATAACATTCCCATTAGCATGCATAAGTTCCATGGGTTTTTTAATTTTCTCTTCAAACACATCATGTCCTAATTCAAGATAAAGTTCATAAAGATCTCTCATTTTGTTGTTGTCTTCCATTAGGCCTTACTAGTGTAAAACAAGAGACAAAAAGATGCAATTGCAGGATCTAAAGGAAATAGCTTCGAGCACACACACAACGGCAACAGAAAAGTACTTAGTTACCTAGGACCGAAGTATGAGTGCCTGATACGTCTCAAACGTATCTATAATTTCTTATGTTCCATGCTAGTTTTATGACAATACCTACATGTTTTGTACACACTTTATGTCATTATTATGCATTTTCCGGAACTAACCTATTGACGAGATGCCGAAGTGCCAGTTCCTGTTTTCTGCTGTTTTTGGTTTCAGAAATCCTAGTAAGGAAATATTCTCGGAATCGGATGAAATCAGTGCCCAGCATCCTATTTTTCCACGAAGCTTCCAGAACACCCGAGAGCCAGCAGAGGGGGGCCACAGGGCCACCAGATGATAGGGCGGTGCGGCCAGGGCCTGGGCCGCGCCCCCCTATTGTGTCACCGCCTCGTCAGCCCTCCGACTCCGCCTCTTCGCCTATTTAAGCCTCCTCGACCTAAAACCTCGATACGGAAAAGCCACGGTACGAGAAACCTTCCAGAGCCGCCGCCATCGCGAAGCCAAGATCTGGGGGACAGGAGTCTCTGTTCCGGCACGCCGCCGGGACGGGGAAGTGCCCCCGGAAGGCTCCTCCATCGACACCACCGCCATCTTCATCAATGCTGCTGTCTCCCATGAGGAGGGAGTAGTTCTCCATCGAGGCTAAGGGCTGTACCGGTAGCTATGTGGTTAATCTCTCTCTCTGTACCCCAATACAATGATCTCATGAATTGCCTTGCATAATTGAGATCCATATGATGAGCATTGTATCACTATTAGTCTATGTGCTACTCTTGTGATGTTATTAAAGTATTCTATTCCTCCTTCACGGTGTAATGGTGACAGTGTGTGCATCGTGTAGTACTTGGCGTAGGTTATGATCATAATCTCTTGTAGGTTATGGAGTTAATTATTACTATGATAGTTTTGATGTGATTTATCCCCCCTTCATAGTGTAAAGGTGACAGTGTGTATGCTATGTTAGTACTCGGTTTAAATTGCAAAGATCTATTATGCTCTAAGGTTACTTAAACATGAATATCGAATGTTGTGGAGCTTGTTAACTCCGGCATTGAGGTGCTCTTGTAGCCCTACGCAATTAGTGGTGTTCATCATCCAACAAGAGTATATGTAGCACAAAGGAAGAGAACTTATTTATTTATGTGATCAATGTTGAGAGTGTCCACTAGTGAAAGTATGATCCCTAGGCCTTGTTTCCAAATACTGCAATCATCGCTTGTTTACTGTTTTACTGCATCTTTACTTCCTGCAATATTACTACCATCAACTGCACGCCAACAAGCACTTTTCTGGCGCCGTTACTACTGCTCATATTCATTCATACCACTTGTATTTCACTATCTCTTCGCCAAACTAGTGCACCTATACATCTGACAAGTGTATTAGGTGTGTTGGGGACACAAGAGACTTCTTGTATCGTGATTGCAGGGTTGCTTAAGAGGGATATCTTTGACCTCTTCCTCCCTGAGTTCGATAAACCTTGGGTGATCCACTTAAGGGAAACTTGCTGCTGTTCTACAAACCTCTGCTCTTGGAGGCCCAACACTGTCTACAAGAATAGAAGCACCCGTAGACATCAAGCACTTTTCTGGCGCCGTTGCCGGGGAGGAAAGGTAAAAGGCATTCATACTTCGGTCCCAGGTAATAAGTACTTTTCTGTTGCCGTTGTGTGTGTGCTCGAAGCTATTTCCTTTAGATCCTGCAATTGCATCTTTTTGTTTCTTGTTTACACTAGTAAGGCTTAATGGAAGACAACAACAAAATGAGAGATCTTTATGAACTTTATCTTGAATTAGGATATGATGTGTTTGAAGAGAAAATTAAAAAACCCATGGAACTTATGCATGCTAATGGGAATGTTATTAGTATGAATGCTTTGAACACCATTGTTGCTAATGCGCGCTATGGAAGAATTTAAGCTTGGGGAGGTCGGTTTTGATGAAAATGATCTCTTTAGCCCTCCGGGTATTGAGGAGAAAGTTTATGTTGATTATGATATGCCTCCCATATATGATGATTATAATGATAGTGGTCTTTTGGTGCCGCCTACTATGGAGAGTAAATTTGATTATGATTATACTATGCCTCCTACACTTGATGAGAATAATAATGATAGCTACTTTGTTGAATTTGCTCCCACTACAACAAATAAAATTGATTATGCTTATGTGGAGAGTAATGATACTTTTATGCATGTGAATAAGAATGCTTTATGTGATACTTATATTGTTGAGTTTGTTCATGATGCCACTGAAAGTTATTATGAGAGAGGAAAATATGGTTGTAGAAATTTTCATGTTACTAAAACACCTCTCTATATGCTGAAATTTTTCAAGTTACACTGGTTTTATCTTCCTATGCTTGTTACTTTGCTCTTCATGAACTTGTTTATGTACAAGATTCCTATGCATAGGAAGCATGTTAGACTTAAATGTGTTTTGAATTTTCTTCTTAATGCTCTCTTTTTTGCTTCAACTCTCATCCTTATGTGAGCATCATTAAAATTGCTGAGCCCATCTTAATGGCTATAAAGAAAGAACTTCTTGGGAGATAACCCATGTGTTTATTTTACTACAGTACTTTTTTTTATATTTGTGTCTTGGAAGTTGTTACTACTGTAGCAAACTCTCCTTATCTTTATTTTATTGCATTGTTGTGCCAAGTAAAGTCTTTGATAGCAAGGTTGATACTAGATTTGGATTACTGCGCAGAAACAGGTTTCTGTCTGTCACGAATTTGGGCAGGGTTCTCTGTAGGTAACTCAGAAAAATCTGCCAATTTACATGCTTGATCCTCAGATATGTACGCAACTTTCATTCAATTTGGGCATTTTCATCTGAGCAAGTCTGGTGCCACTTTAAAATTCGTCTTTACGGACTGTTCTGTTTTGACAGATTCTGCCTTTTATTTCGCATTGCCTCTTTTGCTATGTTGGATGGATTTCTTTGTTCCATTAACTTCCAGTAGCTTTGGGCAATGTCCAGAAGTGTTAAGAATGATTGTGTTATCTCTGAACATGTGAATTTTTTTATTATATACTAACCCTCTAATGAGTTTGTTTCGAGTTTGGTGTGGAGGAAGTTTTCAAGGGTCAAGAGAGGAGGATGATATACTATGATCAAGAAGAGTGAAGAGTCTAAGCTTGGGGATTCCCAAGGCATCCCCTTGTTCATCGACAATTTATCAGGTTTCTTCTCTTGAAACTATATTTTTATTCGGTCACATCTTATGTACTTTACTTGGAGCGTCTGTTTGCTTTTGTTTTTTTTGTTTATGTTTGAATAAATTCATGCTTGTGTGGGAGAGAGACACGCTCCGCTGTTGCGTATGAACACATGTGTTCTTAGCTTTACTCTTAATGTTCATGGCGAAGGTTGAAACTGCTTCGTTTATTGTTATATGGTTGGAAACAGGAAATGCTTCATGTGGTAATTGGTATAGTGTCTTGAATAATTTGATACTTGGCAATTGTTGTGCTCATATAGATCATGTTTAAGCTCTTGCATCATGTACTTTGCACCTATTAATGAAGAACTACATAGAGCTTGTTAAAATTTGGTTTGCATGATTGGTCTCTAGAGTCTAGATATTTTCTGGTTGAGGTGTTTGAACAACAAGGAGACAATATAAAGTCTTATAATAGCTACAATATGTTCATATGTAAGCTTTGCTGCACCTTTTATACTTGAGTTTGCTTCAAACAACCTTGCTAGCCTAGCCTTGTATTGAGAGGAATTCTTCTCATGCATCCAAATCCTTGAGCCAATAACCATGCCATTTGTGTCCACCATACCTACCTACTACATGGTATTTCTCCGCCATTCCAAAGTAAATTGCTTGAGTGCTACCTTTAAATTTCTATTCTTTATCTTTGCAATATATAGCTCATGGGACAAATAGCCTAAAAAATATTGTGGTATTGAATATGTACTTATGCACTTTATCTCTTATTAAGTTGCTTGTTGAGCGGTAACCATGTTTCTGGGGACGCCATCAACTTTTACCTTTGTTGAATATCATGTGAGTTGCTATGCATGTTCGTCTTGTCTGAAGTAAGGGTGATTTTTATGATCAAATGGTTTGAGTATGCATATTGTTAGAGAAGAACATTGGGCCGCTAACTAAATCCATGAATCATGGTGGAAGTTTCAGTTTGGACACAAAACCTCAATCTCTTATGAGAATATTACCTGTTGTTGAATGCTTAAGCATTAAAAGAGGAGTCCATTATCTGTTGTCTATGTTGTCTCGGTATTGGTGTCTAAGTTGAGAATGATCAAAAGCGAGAAATCCAATGCGAACCTTCTCCTTAGACCCTTGTACAGGCGGCATAGAGGTACCCCTTTGTGACACTTGGTTGAAACATATGCTATGCAATGATAATCCGTGTTAATCCAAGCTAATTAGGACAAGGTGCGAGCACTATTAGTATACTATGCATGAGGCTTGCAACTTGTAGGATATAATTTACATAATGCATATGCTTTATTACTACCGTTGACAAAATTGTTTCTTGTTTTCAAAACCAAAGCTCTAGTACAAATATAGCAATCAATGCTTCCCTCTGCGAAGGGCCTTTCTTCTACTTTATTGTTGAGTCAGTTTACCCACTTCTTTCTATCTTAGAAGCAAACACTTGTGTCAACTCTGTGCATTGATTCTTACATGTTTACCTATTGCACTTGTTATATTGCTTTATGTTGACAATTATCCATGAGATATACATGTTACAAGTTGAAAGCAATTGCTGAAACTTAATCATCCTTTGTGTTGCTTCAATGCCTTTACTTTGAATTTATTGCTTTATGAGTAACTCTTATGCAAGTCTTATTGATGCTTGTCTTGAAAGTATTATTCATGAAAAGTCTTTGTTATATGGTTCAGTTGTTTACTCATTGTCTTTACCATTGCTTTGAATCGCTGCATTCATCTCATATGCTTTAAAATAATGTTGATCAAGATTATGTTGGTAGCATGTCACTTAAGAAATTATCATTGTTATCGTTTACCTACTCGAGGGCGAGTAGGAACTAAGCTTGGGGATGCTTGATACGTCTCAAACGTATCTATAATTTCTTATGTTCCATGCTAGTTTTATGACAATACCTACATGTTTTGTATACACTTTATGTCATTATTATGCATTTTCCGGAACTAACCTATTGACGAGATGCCGAAGTGCCAATTCCTGTTTTCTGCTGTTTTTGGTTTCAGAAATCCTAGTAAGGAAATATTCTCGGAATCGGACGAAATCAATGCCCAGCATCCTATTTTTCCACGAAGCTTCCAGAACACCCGAGAGCCAGCAGAGGGGGCCATAGGGCCACCAGATGATAGGGCGGCGCGGCCAGGGCCTGGGCCGCGCCCCCCTATTGTGTCACCACCTCGTCAGCCCTCCGACTCCGCCTCTTCGCCTATTTAAGCCTCCTCGACCTAAAACCTCGATACGGAAAAGCCACGGTACGAGAAACCTTCTAGAGCCGCCGCCATCGCGAAGCCAAGATCTGGGGGACAGGAGTCTCTGTTCCGGCACACCGCCGGGACGGGGAAGTGCCCCCGGAAGGCTCCTCCATCGACACCACCGCCATCTTCATCAACGCTGCTGTCTCCCATGAGGAGGGAGTAGTTCTCCATCGAGGCTAAGGGCTGTACCGGTAGCTATGTGGTTAATCTCTCTCTCTGTACCCCAATACAATGATCTCATGAATTGCCTTGCATAATTGAGATCCATATGATGAGCATTGTATCACTATTAGTCTATGTGCTACTCTTGTGATGTTATTAAAGTATTCTATTCCTCCTTCACGGTGTAATGGTGACAGTGTGTGCATCGTGTAGTACTTGGCGTAGGTTATGATCATAATCTCTTGTAGGTTATGGAGTTAATTATAAATATGATAGTTTTGATGTGATTTATTCCCCCTTCATAGTGTAAAGGTGACAGTGTGTATGCTATGTTAGTACTCGGTTTAAATTGCAAAGATCTATTATGCTCTAAGGTTACTTAAACATGAATATCGAATGTTGTGGGGCTTGTTAACTCCGGCATTGAGGCGCTCTTGTAGCCCTACGCAATTAGTGGTGTTCATGATCCAACAAGAGTATATGTAGCACAAAGGAAGAGAACTTATTTATTTATGTGATCAATGTTGAGAGTGTCCACTAGTGAAAGTATGATCCCTAGGCCTTGTTTCCAAATACTGCAATCATCGCTTGTTTACTGTTTTACTGCATCTTTACTTCATATGAAGGGGGAATAAATCACATCAATACTATCATAGTAATAATTAACTCCATAACCTACAAGAGATTATGATCATAACCTACGCCAAGTACTACACGATGCACACACTGTCACCATTACACCGTGAAGGAGGAATAGACTACTTTAATAACATCACATGAGTAGCACATAGACTAATAGCGATACAAAGCTCATCATATGGATCTCAATCATGCAAAGCAATTCATGAGATCATTGTATTGGGGTACATGAGAGAGAGATTAACCACATAGCTACCGGTAGAGCCCTCAGCCTCGATGGAGAACTACTCCCTCCTCATGGGAGACAGCAGCGTTGATGAAGATGGCGGTGGTGTCGATGGAGGAGCCTTCCGGGGGCACTTCCCCGTCCCGGCGGCGTGCCGGAACAGAGACTCCTGTCCCCCAGATCTTGGCTTCGCGATGGCGGCGGCTCTGGAAGGTTTCTCGTACCGTGGCTTTTCCGTCTCGAGGCTTTAGGTCGAGGAGGCTTAAATAGGCGAAGAGGCGGAGTCGGAAGGCTGACGGGGCGGTGACACAATAGGGGGGCGCGGCCCAGGCCCTGGCCGCGCCGCCCTAGCGTCTGGTGGCCCTGTGGCCCCCCTCTGCTGGCTCTCGGGTGTTCTGGAAGCTTCGTGGAAAAATAGGATGCTGGGCATTGATTTCGTCCGATTCCGAGAATATTTCCTTACTAGGATTTCTGAAACCAAAAACAGCAGAAAACAGCAACTGGCCCTTCGGCATCTCGTCAATAGGTTAGTTCCGGAAAACGCATCAAAACGATATAAAGTGTGAACAAAACATGTAGGTATTGTCATAAAACTAGCATGGAACATAAGAAATTATAGATACGTTTGAGACGTATCAGTTTCCTTTGATGGATTTATTTTGAACCCCTAAATAATTTATGGATATTTTCTTTTTTTTCTTTTGATCCCCTGCCGCCTTGGAATCGTTGAGGATGCTGCTGCCTCATGGGTCCCGCATGTCATCCTCTCAGAATGGTAAATGTTTCTTTTCTTGGATTTTGTTTACCAAATGATTTTTGGCTTATTTTTTCTTTCGATCTCCTGCCGCCTTTAAAACATTGAGGACGCTGCTGGCTCACGGGTCCCACATGTCAGCCTCTATGAACAATAAACGCTGAGGATGCTGCTGCCTCATGGGTCCCGCATGTCATCCTCTCAGAACGAAAATGTTTCTTTTCTTGGATTTTTTACCAACAGATTTTTGGTTTATTTTTTCTTTCCATCCCCTGCCGCCTTTAAAACATTGACGACGCTGCTGGCTCATGGGTCCCCGATGTCAGCCTCCCCGTACAAGAAACATGTGATATCTTGATTATTTAGCAGACAATAAACAGTGTATTGCGCTCTGGGCTATTGCAAATGGATAAATTAAATCTTTATTTTTACATAAACAAACTTATATGTTGAATCTCCTTGTTTTTTGTTTTTGCGAAGCATAGGACTTTCCTGTTTTTTTAGAAAAATCCGAACTTTCCTATTTTGGAGTGGGCTGAAATTGTACGAGTCAAAAGGCCCAGCAGGATAGTTCGAAGGCCCAGATGTCCAGATGCAGCCCAATTGAAATCTTTGTTTTCTTGGATGTTTTTCACCCCCTGATTTCTGGCTACTTCATTTTTGTTTTGGTCCTGTGCCGCCTTGGAAACGTTGAGACCGCTGCTGCAAAATGGGACCCGCATGTCATCCTCTATGTACAATAAAATTTCTTTTCTTGGATTATTTTTGGCTCCTGATATTTGGTCACTTGTCTTTTTCTTTCGATCTCATGCCACGTTTGAAACGTTGAGGAACCTGCTGGCTCATGGGACCCGCATGTCATCCTCTATGTACTATAAAAGTTCATTTTCTCGGTTTTTTTCACCCTCTGATTTTTGGCTATTTCCTTTTTCTTTTGATCCCCTGCCGCCTTGGAAACGTTGAGTAAGCTGCTGGCTCATGGGACCCGCATGTCATCCTCTATGTACTATAAAAGTTCATTTTCTTGGTTTTTTTTCACCCTCTGATTTTTGGCTATTTCCTTTTTCTTTTGATCCCCTGCCGCCTTGGAAACGTTGAGTAAGCTGCTGGCTCATGGGACCCGCATGTCATCCTCTATGTCCATCAACTTTATTTTCTTGGATTTTTTTGACCCCCTAATTTCTGGCTACTTTCTTTTTCTTTTGATCTCAAGCCGCATTTGAAACGTTGGGACCGCTGCTGCAAAATGGGGCCCGCATTTCATCCTCTATGTACAATAAAGTTTCTTTTCTTGGATTATCTTTGGCTCCTGATATTTTGTCACTTGCCTTTTTCTTTTGATCTCATGCCGCCTTTGAAACGTTAAGTAAGCTGCTGGCTCATGGGTCCCGCATGTCATCCTCTACGAACAATAAAAGTTTCCTTTCTTGGAGTTATTTTTTACCCCTAATTTCTGGCTATTTGCCTTTTTCTTTTGATCTCCTGGCCCCTTTGAAACGATGAGGACGCTGTTGGTAGGTCGGTCCCACATGTCATCCTCTATGAACAATAAAACTTTCCTTTGATAGATTTATTTTGAACCCCTAATTAATTTCTGGATATTTCCATTTTTTCTTTTGATCCCCTACCGCCTTGGAATCGTTGAGGATGCTGCTGCCTCATGGGTCCCGCATGTCATCCTCTCAGAACGGTAAATGTTTCTTTTCTTGGATTTTGTATACCAAATGATTTTTGGCTTATTTTTTCTTTCGATCTCCTGCCGCCCTTAAAACGTTGAGGACGCTGCTGGCTCAGGGGTCCCACATGTCAGCCTCTAACATTAAACGCTGAGGATGCTGCTGCCTCATGGGTCCCGCATGTTATCCTCTCAGAACGAAAATGTTTCTTTTCTTGGATTTTGTATCAACAGATTTTTGGTTTATTTTTTCTTTCCATCCCCTTCCGCCTTTAAAACGTTGACGACGCTGCTGGCTCATGGGTCCCCGATGTCAGCCTCCCCGTATAAGAAACATGTGATATCTTGATTATTTTGCAGACAATAAACAGTGTATTTCGCTCTGAGCTATTGCAAAGGGATAAATTAAATCTTTATTTTTACATAAACAAACTTATATGTTGAATCTCCTTGTTTTTTTGTTTTTGCGAAGCATAGGACTTTCCTATTTTGGAATGGGCTAAAATTGTACGAATCAAAAGGCGTCCAGCGGGATAGTTTGAAGGCCCAGATGGCCAGAAGCAGCCCAATTGAAATATTCCTTTTCTTGGATTTTTTTGACACCCTGGCTACTTCCTTTTTCTTTTGGTCCTGTGCCGCCTTGGAAACATTGAGACCGCTGCTGCAAAATGGGACCCGCATGTCATACTCTATGTACAATAGAAGTTTCTTTTCTTGGATTATTTTTGGCTCCTGATATTTGGCACTTGTCTTTTTCTTTCGATCTCATACCGACTTTGAAACGTTCAGACCGCTGCTGCAAAATGGGACCCGCATGTCATCCTCTATGCACAATAAAGTTTCTTTTCTTGGATTATTTTTGGCTCGTGATATTTGGTCACTTTCCTTTTCCTTTCGATCTCATGCCGCCTTTGAAACCTTGAGGAAGCTGCTGGCTCATGGGTCCCGCATGTCATCCTCTATGAACAATAAAAGTGTCCTTCATTGGATTTATTTTTTACCCCTAATTTCTGGCTATTTGCCATTTTGTTTTGATCCCCTGCCCCCTTTGAAACGATGAGGACGCTACTGGCAGGTCGGTCCCACATCCTCTATGAACAATAAAAGTTTCCTATGATGGATTTATTTTTGACCCCTTTTGATCCCCTGCCGCCTTGGAATCGTTGAGGATGCTGCTGCCTCATGGGTCCCGCATGTCAGCCTCTAAGAACGGTAAATGTTTCTTTTCTTGGATTTTTTTACCAACTGATTTTTGGCCTTTGTCTTTCGATCTCCTGTCGCCTTTAACACCTTGAGGACGCTGCTGGCTCAGGGGTCCCACATGTCAGCCTCTATGAACAATAAACCTTTACTTTATTTGATTTATTATTGACCCATAATTTCTTGGTATTTGCCTTTTTCTTTCGATCTCATGCCGCCTCTGAAACGTTGAGACGCTGCTGGCTCATGGGTCCCTGTCAGCCTCTATGAACAGTAAAAGTTTCCTTTGTTTGATTTATTTTTGACCCTAATTACTGGCTATTTGCCTTTTTTTATCCCGTGCCGCCTTTGAAACTAAGAGGACGCTGCTGGCCCATGGGTCCCACATCTCAGCCTCTCTGAATGATAAACCTTTCCTTTCTTTTTTTTCGATCCCGTGCCGCCTTGGAAACGGTGAGACCGCTCCTGCAAAACGGGACCCATACGTCATCCTCTATGTACAATAAAAGTTTCTTTCCTTGGATTATTTTTGGCACCTGATATATGGTCACTTGCGTTTTTTCCGATCCCCTGCCGCCTTTGAAACGTTGAGGACGCTGCTGGCTCGTGGTCCCACATGTCAGCCTCTATGAACAATAAACATTTCATTTCTTGGATTTATTTTTGACCGCTGATTTCTGGCAACTTTGCTTTTTCTTTCGATCCCCTGTCGCCTTTGTTAAAGTTGAGGACGCTGCTGCAAAATGCGTCCCACGTGTCAGCTTCTCTGTACGATAATTGTTTCCTTTCTTGGATTTTTTTTCCACGGCTGGCCGATGGGTCCCCGATGTCAGCCTCTATGTACAAGAAATATGTGATTTCTCGATATGTTTTAACCCGAGATATGTAGGGTACTTGCTTTTTTTTCGATCCCTTCTGTTTGTATTTACCTTCAAATGTTGAGGGACGCTACTGGAAAATGGGTCCTGCTCTAGCATTCTCAACTGAAGGAAAAACTGAAATATTGCCTATTCATTTGTTTTTCGTACTCCATGCATCTAATCCATACTAACTGTTGATCCGGGTTTTAGTTCAACTTAATTAGTTCAAATTTGATCTACGAGGAAGTATGTAATATATTTTGGGTTCACAACACTGCACTTGTTAACAACAATCTGATGAAGAGGTTTGTCATTTTTTTTAAACTACAAATACACTCTAAGATCTTGCAAACTGATAGAATAAATCTTGGAACTTTAAATAATTTATGAAAATTTTGAAATCGACTATATGAATATATCAAAATATAGAGCCCATGTAGATGCGCATACTGGCTATGCGCATTTAAAAAGAATCATAATCATAATTGATACGAAATAAAAATAACTCTATATGTAGAATCTTGGTTTCTTAAGGGCCAATCATAGGATCTCCGTGTTTAAATTAGGAAGGGCCCCAATTGCATGAGTCGGAGGCCCATTAATTTTTTTTGGATTGTTATCAGCGAAGTAAGCAGGCTGACAGCAATCACCATGTACATGGCCGGCGGCAGCCCAAAAGTACAAACAATTGGCCCATGCAGGGAAGGTAGTACTTTTTTTATTGGGAAGATTGTCTGGGCTAACCCAAAAAAAAAGTGGTGCTACATGGGGTAGCACTTGAACCCGGAATGAGACCATGAACAGTACATATGCTACATGCTACAGTACTTAGATCTTAGCTATCTATTTTCGATCCAACGTCCAAATCTACAAGTCAACCAACTGTTCATCTGTGCTTGCTGATGTCAAGGCACTGGATCCTGGACACTTGAACCCATGATCGTTACTGAGGGTTGCCTATTTGCGCATAATATGTTTTGTCAGCGGGCAGTTCACTAGTTTGTGCAAAACATATCCAGCGCAACCAAAACATCACATTTTTTTCTTTATGGAAACAACAGAACGTCTCATGTTCATCACAATCCAGCCAACATAAGCACATAATAATTAATATTAAAACTAGAGAGATGTACACATAAATAAGGTTTGTCAAGCTTCATGCACTAGCCAACGCAACCAAAAGTCCGAACTGATGGAAAGGGCTAGGCAATCCACTTATACATCTCAACACCCCTCCTCACGTGTGACCGGAAGAAGGGAAGAGGTCAACACAAGGAGACTCAGAGGTATAGCTCAAGAGGCATATACGTGGACTCCGAGGAGGGCAACGGAGGGCAGCACCAATTTTTAGGATAAATTACGAAAGCCAGGTCTCGAACTCGAGACCCTGGGCTCTGCTACCATGTCAAGCTTCATGCACTAGCCAACGCAACCAAAAGTCCGAACTAATGGAAAGAGCTAGGCAATCCACTTATACATTTCAACATCCCCCCTCACATGTGACCACAATCCAGTAATGGTACCATCATGTTCACCACAATGCATCATTAAAGAGAGCAATATACTATTATAGACCAGCTCTCTCTACAGAACATTTGTAAGACAACTTAATACATCTGGGATTCATTTTGTTGCCCCAGCGATGGGTGATAACCTGAACACCATATAACCTTCTCACAGCAATTGTAACCAAATATGAGCACCTGCAATGATTTGGTGTCAAGCTTCTTGAAGGTCAGGAGGTATCCTACCTTCAAGTCACGTGCTTTGAAAAACTCTGGCCATCCTGCGTCCATTAAAACATTGCCATCTTGTTGCTTCAGGTCCACAATCCAGGTGCATGCAGTGGACATCTTCAGGTTGATGGACTCTGGACACCCACCGTAAAACCAGGGTAGAACACGACTGGGGATGGTAATCACCTCTAACTCCGTTGTACATAGTACCTTGCAGAAGCTGTCAGCGGTATTCTCCTAATCGATGCGCCTAAACACCTTGCACACCGGGGCTGGCTCTACAGATGTCTCCTTCCATGATAAGCTCTCTCCAAGCTTGAGCTTCTTGTTTGAACACTGCAAAAAAGAGGCCTCAATTAGATAATGCCTCTAGCTTCTGACCGTAATTCCAAGCAAATGCATAATCAAAGGCACCTAGCAAAGTCAGCGGATCATTGTTCTTATCAAACACACAGTCTGAACAATAAGCTTCTAAATCTAGCTAGGCTGATATGTACAACCTTGTATCATCATATTATTCAGCATAGTGTATCATTGTATCGCAGAAGCCAAATCGATATAAATAGTAGCTATGAGAATAGAAATCAAGCTAGCATGAGCCATGCATGCTTGCTGGCTAGGTCTAGCATCAGAGTAATGCATCTGCAGTTCATCATCCGCCAGTACAGATTGACCAAGCAAACAAAAAAAATCAGCGTCGGCCTAAAGAGTCCATAAGCCAGACATGCATGCTCGGTGTCCTCATATGTGATTATCGGCCGTGGATTGACCAATATCATATTTGAACGATTATTATTGCTCCAGTCCCAACCTAGCTAGCATGCGTGCATGTGTAGCCTGAGTCTTTACCAGAGGATTAATATATACACTGGATGAGAGAAATACTCTATATCAAACAATGCTAAGCAACCGGCAATACAGCTTAGATATAATAAAGATGTGACCGGCAACGCTAGTGATTCGGGGGAAACATACCGCCATTGCAGCCATGGACCGAGAGAATCGGGGATGCCGCGCCGCCTTAGTGGAGTTTTTAGATGCGACATCGCCGCATCCGTAGAGGACGGAGTCCAAGCCGCGTAGTCCGAGCGGTGGTGGATGCCGGTGGTGTAGGGAGAGGACTCAGGGGAGATTGACGGCGAGGGATCTGGGGAGATCTGAACATGAGGGGGCTGTGAGAAACTGAGAATGATACATCAGCAAGGGAATAAATGCGCGTGTCCCCCCGGTAAAAAAATGCACGTTTCTTGGAGGAACGAAGCCAGGTACGCAGGAATCCACACAGAAAACTTCACCCGGCGGATCACTGGGCTTTATCAGTATCTGGTGGGGCCCGGACCTACATACCAGTGAGACAGGTCGTGTGAGTTATGATCCGATCAGTGTGCACACAGAAATTGCATTCAGATCTCAGGGCCTCAGGCTACGTTGTACTATACAATATATCCATTTCTTTTGGTAAAATGAAAACGATACTCCATCTAATCCTCATTACTTGATGATAAAATGGATGTCTCTACAACTAATATGTGTCTAGATACATCTATATGAGAGCGTCTGTGTTTGTACTGTGTATCTCAAAAAAAAATGGATCGAAGGGAGCATTAAGAGGTGTCAAAAAAAACTGCAAACAAACATGGATGTAAGCAGTTGAGTATTAAACCAGTGCGTAAAATACCTTTATATCTCGACCATGTAACATTGAATATGAGAAGTTTTTGGGGTTTGACCATCTGCACTTGTGTTCGCTACAATCAGATCAAAAAAATTGGTCACTTTTACACTTTCTAAAATAAAATGTATTTTCCCTGAGATTTTACAAGCTCGTACAAGATAGCATTGACTACATATGGGATATATCACATTTACACTTACAAATCTTTGAATATTTCAAAATGTTGAGCTCCATGTAGCTAGGTATAATACAAATCATCAGACCGCACATTGAAACTACCGCAGCATATCATAGTAAATTAAAGTAAAATAAAACATGTCTAACATATACTATATTACCTAATTAACAAAGTCTCATCACAGTGTATCTGATCCCCAGTTCACCTTAATACAAAAACCAAGTTCAGCATGAACATCAGCAGGGCACTACCCCAGGTCCAAAAGCAGCATCTAGTTAATTCAATAAAATATTGAGGTGTTTCTGATCCCCTCTTCCTAAAAACACTGCAGATCATGCATGCAACTAAGGGTGATCAGCATAAAATATTATCCTATGGGTGGAGGTGTTACAGTCGTAGATCAACACATTCATCAAGGAAGTGTCTTTCACCTCAAAGACGAGAAGGTCATCGAGCTGCAGTTCATGCGCCTCTGCAAACCCGAACCAACCATCCTTCAAGACCAGTTCACCCTGGTACTCATCGATGTGCACATACCAGGCGCAGCCTACGCTGGTGTTGAGCTTGATAGGCCTGGGAAGAATCCCTTTCAGAAATTGCTTGAATTCTCTGGGGATGACCAACATATACATGTCATCGTTGCCGTCCAGTTGCACATAGAAGCGCGAGGGCTGAGGAGGGTCCGCCGAGTGACCAAGCCGTTTAGGGCGGCCTTTCCCTCGCCCTTTTAATATACAACGTTGAATTGCTGCATCACGCCTGCCCTTCACCTTTGGCTTTTTGGCTAGTGAATTTCTTTGAATTCTGAACTCGGGGGGGGGGGGGGGGTGCAGAGGACATGTACAACAGTCCTAAGACGTAGTTGCTCATTGACGTTGGAGCGAGTTTGCTTCTGCATCTAGTTAAGCACAGTATATATCAATCAACAGCATATAAATCAGAACTTAACATACATGGAGAAAATGCATCTAGCCATCTCTTTAATTAGTTTGCACAAAATCTAGCAGCAGCAAGACAATTTGATTTTACAGGTACTGAGCAAGCTTTCAGACTTTCTGAAACAGGTAACATGGAGCATATATTTGTATGTTCAGACTGCGAAACCCTGCTCTGTGATGGATACTATTACTTAACATCTTTTTTTGCCAGAACTAGTACTTAACATCTACTGTTTCCTGTCATTTAAAAACATTTGCAGAAGAATACTACTACAGTTTCTCATCATTAAAGAAAAAAGAACTTGTTTAAAACCCCAACTATCATTGACTACTTACACCTGCATCCTAGTGAGTTCAGGACAACTTACAACCACTTTTGGTGGTGCCGCCACCGGAGAAGACCGTGCCGCGGGGGTTGGGGTCGGCGCAGCCGGAGAAGCTGGTGCCGCCGCCAGGGAAATCAGTGCCGAGCCAGATGGTGCTTCCAGCGGAGAAGAAAGTACCGCGAGAGATGGAACCGACGCTGCCAAAGGGTAAGAAATGGATGTATTCGTAGATCCTTCTCTAGTCACGATCTGGATAGAAGAGACTGGACGTCCATCAAGCTGCTGGAGGATGCGGTGGATCAAATTGGCTGAGTTCAGGAAATATCGGCGATGTTCATCTGTGTCGGCGGCCGTTACCGCCAGGCAGCTGCCGGTGAAGGGAGGAGGCGAGCCATTCATGGCAGTCATTAGTGTAAAAGAGGTGAAGTAGGTGGGAGAGATAGAGGGTTCGGGACTTAAGTAATTGTAGTATGCTCTCTCTTTTTTACAAGCATGCGTCCTCAGGCAGATTTTTTTTAGATGCGTACTCAGGCTGTTTTGTCAAACCAGGGCCTCAATGAAGCCCAGTTAAGCAAGGTTTAAAATAACAAGCTATTTCTCCGCTAAAAGCGCGCTATAGCATATCTAGAGGGTCCACGCTTAGTAATTTTGCTTGCTGTGGCGCTATTTGCGAAACAACATGCTATATCGCCCTAAAACTTCATAGCGTTAGCGCGCTATTTTTTTCAGGAAAGTTGCTTTCGCTTTTTCGTGGTGATGAAGTACAATCTGTTGGTTCCACTTCAAAATCAGAAGATAATATTGCTAATGCTAATTTGTTTTAATAAATAATTTATACTATGTTGTTGCCTTGTGAAATGTTGATGTTAGCCTTCTAAAATACTTGAGATCTATTTCTATATGTGGTTATGTATGTATGATTCAGTCACTTTTGGACTATATATATATATCTATTCGCTCTAGTAAAATTATTTATTTTTAGGCTATATTTAGTATTATTTTGAAAATGCTATTTAAAATATACCACACTATTACCACGATATAGCGTTCATATCGTTTGAAGGAGGCTGCCGCTAATTCATTTAGCACCCTATTTTAAACATTGGTTAAGACGCGTTTGGCGGCCTGCATCCAGGCTGGTGGGGAAATACCGTACCCAAGTGCTTAAAAGATTGCACCTTTTAGCAGGAAAACATTAGGGCACGTCCAGCACAGGCGCTACTGCAAGGGCGCTAGGAATTATTTCCTCGTCGTTTGGCGGTTGGAGAGGTGAATCCCAGCGGTAGGCCTAGCGTCGACGCAAAAGAAAGCAGGGGTGTGAAACTCTTTTCACCTGTCCTAGCTAAAGCACCGGAACCAACAGAAGTCGATGCCATCAGCAATTAGCGCTGCAAGGAGAGTACCTGGAGGATTTTACAATCTTTTGACATTCATTTGTTCTCTATTAGCGCCATATTGTATATAGCATTGTAATGCCCTTATACTCCTCTCAACATTAAAAAAAGGTGTGCATATACTAATAACAGTTTCTGAAATGAAACTAAAAATAAACAGACATGCACAGTTTATGAAGGATGGCAATACAGAGTTCATCACCATCCGTTTTAAATTATAAGATTAGATTACTTCAATGTGGGCTACATACGCACTAAAATGAGTAAACAGACACACTGAAATGGGTCCAGGTATATAAGATTCAGAAAAAAGGAAGATCATCTTAAGATACGGAACATGTTACTGAATTGTTCAAACATATCGTACAAAAAAGATTATTTTCTCCAGAAAGATTCATGGCTCAGTTTAGGGTTGCATCAACATGCGGATATTTTTCAGACTAGGCTTAAACCACATTGTCGCCTGTCGGGGAAATCCCCAACCATCTTCTGGAAGGGTGATAACTCCCATGAGCTCATTTTCCCCTTGCTGCAGGTTACAACGACAAATACAACTAAATGCTGTTTCCCGAAATGCATAGTACGCGATGTACACACAATTTGACCTCATGAATGGAGTCAATGTTCCATCAGGAGCATTGCCATCATTTATCTTCAGGTTCATTGGATAATTCAGTCCAATGAACAGAGAGTGTGTGCCAAGGCTGTCAACTCGACTCCAATTGGGTCCAATCAGGGATAGATCTTTCTCAAAAATATGTATGACAGGGGTAGGATACTCCCGCAGGATAAGGCCATTACCATGATGCAGAACTTCTGCAGGCTCAAGGTGATCATTGCTACGTATATACCGATCTTCATGGATGATCATCAAGCGCTTGCCATCGGCTGATCGAGCTAAAAACTATCTGCCAGATGGTTCCTTCATCGGTGATGGGATCACGAATGGCAGGGCAAGGTGTGCATCTGCATTGTAAACAGAGACAAAAAATAGTGTTTGAATGGCTCAGGAAGACAATAATACCAGTAGCTACAACTTCACATTTGTAGGATCAAATGGAGGATGCAGTCATTATACTTGTATAAAAACTCGAAGAAATAAAATTGTTCCCATTAGAGATGTATGTTAATTACACTCATATTCATTAATGGTAGATACATGTCTCAACCTTATCTGATCCATGATTGTAATGCTTTGAGTACATCGAATATTCAATTAAATTGAAAGTTTGCATGCATCAATTGATGAAGAGGCCAGGGCTAAGCTCCTTATTCATATTCTGACAAGAGCATGCAGTAACTAATTCAGGAATGCATTCATATACTGCAATAATCTGGTTTGCGTTGACAGATTAGTGCACTGCATATACTACTGTAATTCGTTTGTAGCAATGGTTCAGTCAGGTTAGGATAATTAAATGGTGCACAGTCATTTGAAAGGTGAAAAAAAATCTTATTGAGCAATTAGTTAATTCAGTTACAATATATCATGAATGGGCTTGATATTAAAATTTATTGCGAAGTATATCATATGGATTGAAGAATTACCGTCCTGTGATTGATCCCAGCAATATGTGGTGCCGGTCCACCCATCCACCGCAACAATGAAGCCGTTGTGCTCGATGGCGTCACTGTAATCTACACCCCAACTAGCAAGAGAGAATAACCTCCACTCCTGGCTACCATTAGCCAGGTAAGCGAGTCCAGAATTGAATAGAGCAATGAGCTTGTAATCTGAGTAATGTCTAGCTTTTGTGGGCACTTCGCAAATTACAATCTTCAACAAAAACATGGCACGCCCATAAGTCATGTACCTTTCAGGAGGCAAGTCGGGGAAGCCAATCCATTCCTCCCGAAAAATGTTGCTAGTTTCCGATGATGGTAGGGAGATTTCTTGGTGCGTGTAGATGTTCGCGAGGAACCAGTTCCCACCACTGTCCACGCCGGCGATCCAGTCACCGTTCATGCTAACCCAGAATCTATTGTCCATGAACGGCAGGATGGCTGTGCGCCGAGGATGGTCGAGGGGCACAACGTGGTACACCGTGTGGTGCGCACTACTATCATCATAGTGCCAATGGGCAGAATCGGGCATCAGCAAGCAGGGTCCATCCCAATGGTGTAGATTCATGTTGTCGGCGACATGGCGGCACATCGTTTTGGAGCATGCGGCCAGCCGGACGTCGACTGTAACGTCCAGACTCTGGGCAATGAGATTGAACAGCTCGGCGGGGAGCTTCCCCCAGTCGCCATACAACTGGTCGTCGTTCGATGCCACCATGGAGACGAGATGGATTTAAGTGGGCGGATGCAAGTATGTGTGATTGGAGTTTTGTAGGAGAGTCGAGCGGGAAGGAGGAGTGCTGCGGTTCTGCGGAGGGGTGAGGAGAGAAAGCTATGCAAATGGGAGATCTAGAGGATGAAAAATTTTGCTAGCAGCGGTTGGCGAGTGGAGAACGATGATGGAAGTGGAGAGCCAAGGATGGAAACGATGGAGGTGGAGTGTAGGAGTGGATATGACTTTTTTATTCTTCAGCAGCTGCATCGAGGCGCCGAGTAAAACTTCGGCTAGGATAGCACGCCACTACGTCCTGGTGCAGTTACTGTCCCGTCAAATCAGTTTGACCACAGAAATGGTTTCTTTAGTACAGTATAACATAATTTTTTCGAACAATATATACTAATCCATTTAATATACTCACTCCGATTCATATTACTTGTCAAATGATATGGATGAATCTAGAACTAAATTGTGTCTAGATATATCCATATTATAGTCAACTAATATGAATCGGAGTTTGTTTGGTTCAAAGGATTTCTAAAGGTATCTTGTACGGAGTAGGATTTTTACACATAGGGATTTTTCCTATAGAGCTTGCTTGATTCAAAGGATTGAGAACCCTCCAAAATACCTATGGATTGCTTTCTCTACAATCCTATCTCTTGGTAATATTGCTATGTGTCTATAACAACTATGAAATGAACTCAATCTCAATAGAAATTTCCTTTGTCTTTCTGATACGTCTCCGACGTATCGATAATTTCTTATGTTCCATGCCACATTATTGATGATATCTACATGTTTTACGCATACTTTATGTCAAATTTATGCATTTTCCGGCACTAACCTATTAACGAGATGCCGAAGAGCCAGTTGCTGTTTTCTGCTGTTTTTGGTTTCAGAAATCCTAGTAAGAAAATATTCTCGGAATTGGACGAAATCAACGCCCAGGGGCCTATTTTTCCACGAAGCTTCCAGAAGACCGGAGGACTTACGAAGTGGGGCCACGAGGCGCCGCCACAACAGGGCGGCGTGGCCCAGGCCTTGGCCGCGCGGCCCTGGTGTGTGGGGCCCTCGTGTGGCCCCCTGACCTGCCCTTCCGCCTACATATAGTCTTCATCGCGAAACCCCCAGTACCGAGAGCCACGATACGGAAAACCTTCCAGAGACGCCGCCGCCGCCAATCCCATCTCGGGGGATTCAGGAGATCGCCTCCGGCACCCTGCCGGAGAGGGGAATCATCTCCCGGAGGACTCTTCACCGCCATGATCGCCTCCGGAGTGATGAGTGAGTAGTTCACCCCTGGACTATGGGTCCATAGCAGTAGCTAGATGGTCGTCTTCTCCTTATGTGCTTCATTGTCAGATCTTGTGAGCTGCCTAACATGATCAAGATCATCTATCTGTTATGCTATATGTTGTGTTTGTCGGGATCCGATGGATAGAGAATATTATGTTATGTTGATTATCAATCTATTACCTATGTGTTGTTTATGATCTTACATGCTCTCCGTTATTAGTAGAGGCTCTGGCCAAGTTTTTACTCTTAACTCCAAGAGGGAGTATTTATGCTCGATAGTGGGTTCATGCCTCCATTAAATCTAGGACAGTGACAGAAAGTTCTAAGGTTGTGGATGTGCTGTTGCCACTAGGGATAAAACATTGATGCTATGTCCGAGGATGTAGTTATTGATTACATTACGCACCATACTTAATGCAATTGTCTGTTGTTTGCAACTTAATACTGGAAGGGGTTCGGATGATAACCTGAAGGTGGACTTTTTAGGCATAGATGCATGCTGGATAGCGGTCTATGTACTTTGTCGTAATGCCCAATTAAATCTCACTATACTCATCATATCATGTATGTGCATGGTCATGCCCTCTCTATTTGTCAATTGCCCGACTGTAATTTGTTCACCCAACATGCTATTTATCTTATGGGAGAGACACCTCTAGTGAACTGTGGACCCCGGTCCATTCTTTTACATTGAATACAATTTACTGCAATACTTGTTCTACTATTTTCTGCAAACAATCATCATCCACACTATACATCTAATCCTTTGTTACAGCAAGTCGGTGAGATTGACAACCTCACTGTTTCGTTGGGGCAAAGTACTTTGGTTGTGTTGTGCAGGTTCCACGTTGGCGCCGGAATCCCTGGTGTTGCGCCGCACTACATCCCGCCGCCATCAACCTTCAACGTGCTTCTTGACTCCTACTGGTTCGATTAAACCTTGGTTTCTTACTGAGGGAAACTTGCTACTGTGCGCATCACACCTTCCTCTTGGGGTTCCCAACGGACGTGTCAACTACACGCATCAAGCAAATTTCTGGCGCCGTTGCCGGGGAGATCAAGACACGCTGCAAGGGGAGTCTCCACAATCCAATCTCTTTACTTTGTTTTTGTCTTGCTTTATTTTATTTACTACTTTGTTTGCTGCACTTAAACAAAACACAAAAAAAATTAGTTGCTAGCTTTACTTTATTTACTGTCTTGTTCTCTATATCAAAAACACAAAAAAATTAGTTACTTGCATTTATTTTATCTAGTTTGCTTTATTTACTACTGCTAAAATGTGTACTCCTGAAAATACTAAGTTGTGTGACTTCACAACCACAAATAATAATGATTTCTTATGCACACCTATTGCTCCACCTGCTACTACAGCAGAATTCTTTGAAATTAAACACCTTTCTTGAATCTTGTTATGCGAGAGCAATTTTCTGGTGTTAGTTCTGATGATGCTGCCGCCCATCTCAATAATTTTGTTGAACTATGTGAAATGCAAAAATATAAGGATGTAGATGGTGACATTATAAAATTAAAACTGTTTCCTTTCTCATTAAGAGGAAGAGCTAAAGATTGGTTGCTATCTCTGCCTAAGAATAGTATTGATTCATGGACTAAATGCAAGGATGCTTTTATTGGTAGATATTATCCCCCTGCTAAAATTATATCTTTGAGGAGTAGCATAATGAATTTTAAACAATTGGATAATGAGAATGTTGCACAAGCTTGGGAAAGAATGAAATCTTTGGTTAAAAATTGCCCTACCCATGGACTGACTACTTGGATGATCATCCAAACCTTTTATGCAGGATTGAATTTTTCTTCGCGGAACCTATTGGATTCAGCAGCTGGAGGTACCTTTATGTCCATCACTCTTGGTGAAGCAACAAAGCTTCTTGATAATATGATGATTAATTACTCTGAATGGCACATGGAAAGAGCTCCACAAGGTAAGAAGGTAAATTCTGTCGAAGAAACCTCTTCCTTGAGTGATAAGATTGATGCTATTATGTCTATGCTTTTGAATGATAGGACTAATGTTGATCCTAATAATGTTCCGTTAGCTTCATTGGTTGCTCAAGAAGAACATGTTGATGTAAACTTCATTAAAAATAATAATTTCAACAACAATGCTTATCGGAACAATTCTAGTAATAACTATAGGCCATATCCTTCTGCTAATGGTAATAGTTATGGTAATTCTTATGGGAATTATTACAACAATAATAGGAACACACCCCCTGGACTTGAAGCTATGCTTAAAGAATTTATTAGTACACAAACTACTTTTAACAAATCTGTTGAGGAAAAGCTTGATAAAATTGATATTCTTGCTTCTAAGGTTGATAGACTTGCCTCTGATGTTGATCTTTTAAAATTTAAAGTTATGCCTAATAAGGATATTGAAAATAAAATTGTTACTACAGCAAATGCCATCCAAGTTAGAATTAATGAGAATATAAGATTGATGGCTGAATTGCATGGTAGGTGGGAAAGAGAAGAAAATGAAAAACTAGCTAAAGAGAATAATGTAGCTAAAGTTTGGACTATTACCACCACTAGCAATGCTAATGCTCCACAAGTTGCTGCACCTTCTACTATCAATGGTAAAATAATTGGTGTTGGTAATATTACTACTCCTAGTGCAAAGCGTGCAAAATTGCCCGAAACTGCTAAAACTGCTGAAACTGCTTGTGATAAAACTGCTGAAATTTTTTCCAACATTGGGGACAATGATCCCATTGCTGTAGATCATAATGGTTTAGACTTTGATGATTGCCACATCTCTGAAGTCATAATTTTTTTACAAAAGCTTTCTAAAAGTCCCAATGCTAGTGCTATAAATTTAGCCTTTACAAAACATGTTACAAATGCTCTCATAAAAGCTAGAGAAGAGAAACTAGAACGTGAAGCTTCTATCCCTAGAAAGCTAGAGGATGGTTGGGAGCCCATCATTAAGATGAAGGTCAATGACTTTAATTGTAATGCTTTATGTGATCTTGGTGCAAGTATTTCCGTTATGCCTGAGAAAATCTATAATATGCTTGACTTGCCACCATTGAAAAATTGTTATTTGGATGTTAATCTTGCTGATCATTCTACAAAGAAACCTTTGGGGAGAGTTGATAATGTTCGCATTACCGTTAACAATAATCTTGTCCCCGTTGATTTTGTTGTCTTGGATATTGAATGCAATGCATCTTGTCCCATTATATTGGGAAGACCTTTTCTTCGAACTGTTGGAGCTATCATTGATATGAAGGAAGGTAATATTAAATATCAATTTCCTCTCAAGAAAGGTATGGAACACTTCCCTAGAAAGATAATGAAGTTACCTTTTGATTCTATTATTAGAACAAATTATAATGTTGATACTGCATCTCTTGATAACACTTGATATACACTTTCTGCGCCTAGCTGAAAGGCGTTAAAGAAAAGCGCTTATGGGAGACAACCCATGTTTTTACTACAGTACTTTTATTTTATATTTGAGTCTTGGAAGTTGTTTACTACTGTAGCAACCTTTTCTTATCTTAGTTTTGTGCATTGTTGTGCCAAGTAAAGTCGTTGATAGTAAGGTTCATACTAGATTTGGATTACTGCGCAGAAATAGATTTCTTTGCTGTCACGAATCTGGTCCTAATTCTCTGTAGGTAACTCAGAAAATTATGCCAATTTACGTGAGTGATCCTCAGATATGTACGCAACTTTCATTAAATTTGGGCATTTTCATTTGAGCAAGTCTGGTGCCACTTTAAAATTCGTCTTTACGAACCGTTCTGTTTTGACAGATTCTGCCTTTTATTTCGCATTGCCTCTTTTGCTATGTTGGATGAATTTCTTTGTTCCATTAATGTCCAGTAGCTTTGTGCAATGTCCAGAAGTGTTAAGAATGATTATGTCACCTCTGAACATGTAAATTTTTATTGTGCACTAACCCTCTAATGAGTTGTTTCGAGTTTGGTGTGGAGGAAGTTTTCAAGGATCAAGAGAGGGAAATGATACAATATGATCAAGGAGAGTGAAAGCTCTAAGCTTGGGGATGCCCCGGTGGTTCACCCCTGCATATTTTAAGAAGACTCAAGCGTCTAAGCTTGGGGATGCCCAAGGCATCCTCTTCTTCATCGACAACATTATCAGGTTCCTCCCCTGAAACTATATTTTTATTCCATCACATCTTATGTGCTTTGCTTGGAGCGTCGGTTTGTTTTTGTTTTTGTTTGAATAAAATCGATCCTAGTATTAATTGTGTGGGAGAGAGACACGCTCCGCTGTTGCATATGGACAAATATGTCCTTAGGCTTTACTCATAGTATTCATGGCGAAGGTTGAATCTTCTTCGTTAAATTGTTATATGGTTGGAATCGGGAAATGCTACATGTAGTAATTCTAAAATGTCTTGAATAATTTGATACTTGGCAATTGTTGTGCTCATGTTTAAGCTCTTGCATCATATACTTTGCACCTATTAATGAAGAAATACATAGAGCTTGCTAAAATTTGGTTTGCATAATTGGTCTCCCTAAAGTCTAGATAATTTCTAGTATTGAGTTTTGAACAACAAGGAAGACGGTGTAGAGTCTTATAATGTTTACAATATATCTTTTATGTAAGTTTTGCTGCACCGGTTCATCCTTGTGTTTGTTTCAAATAAGCCTTGCTAGCCTAAACCTTGTATCGAGAGGGAATACTTCTCATGCATCCAAAATACTTGAGCCAACCACTATGCCATTTGTGTCCACCATACCTACCTATACTACATGGTATTTGCCCGCCATTCCAAAGTAAATTGCTTGAGTGCTACCTTTAAAATTCCATCATTCACCTTTGCAATATATAGCTCATGGGACAAATAGCTTAAAAACTATTGTGGTATTGAATATGTACTTATGCACTTTATCTCTTATTAAGTTGCTTGTTGTGCGATAACCATGTTTACTGGGGAACGCCATCAACTACTCTTTGTTGAATATCCTGTGAGTTGCTATGCATGTCCGTCTTGTCTGAAGTAAGGGAGATTTACCACTTATTTAATGGTTAGAGCATGCATAATGTTAGAGAAGAACATTGGGCCGCTAACTAAAGCCATGAACCATGGTGGAAGTTTCAGTTTTGGACATATATCCTCAATCTCATATGAGAACATTAATTGTTGCTACATGCTTATGCATTAAAGAGGAGTCCATTATCTGTTGTCTATGTTGTCCCGGTATGGATGTCTAAGTTGAGAATAATCAAAAGCGAGAAATCCAAATGCGAGCTTTCTCCTTAGACCTTTGTACAGGCGGCATAGAGGTACCCCTTTGTGACACTTGGTTGAAACATATGCTATGCAATGATAATCCGTGTTAATCCAAGCTAATTAGGACAAGGTGCGAGCACTATTGGTATACTATGCATGAGGCTTGCAACTTATAAGATGTCTTATACATAACTCATATGCTTTATTACTACCGTTGACAAAATTGTTTCTTGTTTTCAAAATGAAAAGCTCTAACACAAATATAGTAATCAATGCTTCCCTCTGCGAAGGGCCTATCTTCTACTTTATTGTTGAGTCAGTTTGCCTATTCCTTCTATCTTAGAAGCAAATACTTGTATCAACTGTGTGCATTGATTCTTACATGTTTACTTATTGCACTTGTTATATTACTTTGTGTTGACAATTATCCATGAGATAAATATGTTGAAGTTGAAAGCAACCGCTGAAACTCAATCTTCCTTTGTGTTGCTTCAATACCTTTACTTTGATTTATTGCTTTATGAGTTAACTCTTATGCAAGACTTATTGATGCTTGTCTTGAAAGTACTATTCATGAAAAGTCTTTGCTTTGTGATTCATTTGTTTACTCATGTCATTACCATTGTTTTGATCGCTGCATTCATTACATATGCTTATAATAGTGTGATCAAGGTTATGATGGCATGTCACTCCAGAAATTATCTTTGTTATCGTTTACCTGCTCGGGACGAGCAGGAACTAAGCTTGGGGATGCTGATACGTCTCCGACGTATCGATAATTTCTTATGTTCCATGCCACATTATTGATGATATCTACATGTTTTATGCATACTTTATGTCATATTTATGCATTTTCCGGCACTAACCTATTAACGAGATGCCGAAGAGCCGATTCTTTGTTTTTGCTGTTTTTGGTTTCAGAAATCCTAGTAAGGAAATATTCTCGGAATTTGACGAAATCAACGCCCAGGGGCCTATTTTTCCACGAAGCTTCCAGAAGACCGGAGGAGAGACGAAGTGGGGCCACGAGGTGGCCAGACACCAGGGCAGCGCGGCCTGGGCCCTGGCCGCGCGGCCCTGTTGTGTGGGGCCCCCGTGACTCTCCCGACTCTGCCCTTCCGCTACATATAGTCTTCGTCGCGAAACCCCCAGTACGGAGAGCCACGATACGGAAAACCTTCCAGAGACGCCTCCGCCGCCAATCCCATCTCGGGGGATTCAGGAGATCGCCTCCGGCACCCTGCCGGAGAGGGGAATCATCTCCCGGAGGACTCTTCATCGCCATGATCGCCTCCGGAGTGATGAGTGAGTAGTTCACCCCTGGACTATGGGTCCATAGCAGTAGCTAGATGGTCGTCTTCTCCTTATGTGCTTCATTGTCGGATCTTGTGAGCTGCCTAACATGATCAAGATCATCTATCTGTAATGCTATATGTTGTGTTTGTCGGGATCCGATGGATAGAGAATACTATGTTATGTTGATTATAGATCTATTACCTATGTGTTGTTTATGATCTTGCATGCTCTCCGTTATTAGTAGAGGCTCTGGCCAAGTTTTTACTCTTAACTCCAAGAGGGAGTATTTATGCTCGATAGTGGGTTCATGCCTCCATTAAATTTGGGACAGTGACAGCAAGTTCTAAGGTTGTGGATGTGCTATTGCCACTAGGGATAAAACATTGATGCTATGTCCGAGGATGTAGTTATTGATTACATTACGCACCATACTTAATGCAATTGTCTGTTGTTTGCAACTTAATACTGGAAGGGGTTCGGATGATAACCTGAAGGTGGACTTTTTAGGCATAGATGCATGCTGGATAGCGGTCTATGTACTTTGTTGTAATGCCCAATTAAATCTCACTATACTCATCATATCATGTATGTGCATGGTCATGCCCTCTCTATTTGTCAATTGCCCGACTGTAATTTGTTCACCCAACATGCTATTTATCTTATGGGAGAGACACCTATAGTGAACTGTGGACCCCGGTCCATTCTTTTACATTGAATACAATTTACTGCAATACTTGTTCTACTATTTTCTGCAAACAATCATCATCCACACTATACATCTAATCCTTTGTTACAGCAAGCCGGTGAGATTGACAACCTCACTGTTTCGTTGGGGCAAAGTACTTTGGTTGTGTTGTGCAGGTTCCACGTTGGCGCCGGAATCCCTGGTGTTGCGCCGCACTACATCCCGCCGCCATCAACCTTCAACGTGCTTCTTGACTCCTACTGGTTCGATTAAACCTTGGTTTCTTACTGAGGGAAACTTGCTACTGTGCGCATCACACCTTCCTCTTGGGGTTCCCAACGGACGTGTCAACTACACGCATCACTTTCCTAATCAAACAACTAGTTATTTTATGTCTTCGTTTACAAATGAAGATATTTTATAGGTTATAGGTAATCATCGAGCTTATGTGATCATCTTTTATGATCAAACTTACTTGATCAGCCGCGGAGGCGCAAAGGAGCAGTGGTGTGCATTAATACAGCCGCATGGGGAAGGCACAACTAGCGACGATGAGACGTATCGCCAGCATTGGCCTAGGGAACCGTCACCACCATTAATAAAAGCTATCCCTTTGGGCACCATGTCTCCCACTACTCGTGTCACGCGCGCATGTGGGTTACGGATGGATGGGCTGGGGAAGCCGGACAGAAAACATGACAACCAGGGGGAAAATGAATAAAAATAATACAAAGTCGAAAATATTTCGAAAAATAAACTTTGTAAGAAACTCCATGCGTTTAGAAAATGCGAAGGCAATATGTTGAAACACGTCTAGACCACGTCTAGAACCACCGTCCCAAAGCTTAAGGATTAAATTGATTTTTAGGAAGTCAAACTATGTTAAGTTTGACTAAGTTTTTACCAAAAGCATTAATATGCAAGATACAAAATCAATATTATTAGATAGAAAATAAATTATATTTTCATATGGTGTCTACAAAATATTATATGTGCTGATAGATTCTTCTAAGAGTTTGGTCGAACTTTACTTGGTTTGACTTTTCAAGAAAAATATACTAAGCTTTAAGCATTGGAACAGAGGTATTTTTTGAAGCACCTACATGTCTTTAGAAGACAAAAGAAAACATGGAGTAAGGTTGTTTTTTGTGCAAAAGTTTACGTCAAAATCTGGTTATTTGTGTAAAAAGAATCTCAAATTGTGTTATGTGCAAAAACTGCACCAACAAGTGGTGGTATGTGCAATTTCCTCCGTCACACAAAAGGCAAGCCATTGGTACATACTTAATTGTGAATAATTACCAAAGTAGTAGGCAACTAATAAGCGCACATGATTAAACTTCTATGCGAGATCTTCAGCCACCAGAAGTCGTTCCCGCGCCTCTCTAGCATTGAAAATCACGCGTTCTGCGACTTCCATCAAAGAGACAAGCTGAGCTTTGATCTGTTCTCCCAGATGAATGGCCTCGTCACAACTCGTACGAGCACAGGCCGTGATCACATCCACTTCTAGGAAAGACACCGCCTGCCTGTACCGAAATATCTTGATCCCTAACTCTCTGTTCTCCTCCCGCATGCTGGCAAGATCCAACTTCATCCTCCGACAGGATAAGCAAGGGGAGTGATCCTGCCAAAGGTAACAACAAACATATCGAGCGTTACCGGCAAACGAAGGGCACAAATTGGCTGATTAACGAATGTGGTCACTAACATGTAGGACAGACTTAGGCCTTGTTTGGTACTAGTGTTTCAGTGGGGATTAGTGGGGATAATACTCTAGAGTATTGGGTGAATCACTGTTGTCACCCAATCCCCACAAAACCCCATCCCCAATCCACTAGGTAGGGGTAGAGTATTGGGGATTGAAAAAATTACACTAAAAATTTGGGGAAAAGTGGGGAAAAGTGGGGATAAGTGGGGATTAAACTCTCCCATACTCTAGCACCAAACATGCATTGGGGATAAGTGGAGATTTAAAATTTGGAGCGGATTATCCCCGCTAATCCCCACTAAAACTCTAGTACCAAACAAGGCCTTAAGTGGTGTCTACATGTCAGTGACTCGAAGTACCCAAAAACCAGCAACCCAAAGTCAGCTAATATTAACCTCCGTCTTCAGCTCCTTCATCCTCTTGAACGGCGGGGAAGCTGGCAACTTATCTTCTTCTACGACCTCTCGCTGGAACCTGACGTCGAGATGAGAGATCCTGCGAACGGATGTGCTGCGCCTGCGCATGCGATTCCCCAGGGCGCTTCTGGCGTAACTCGGAGTTCTCCGCGCCGATATGCGGAAGTTCCGCTCCCGGGGCCTTGTTGACCCTAAGCCGAGATAGCTCCTGTGTAAGGCGACGAAAAATGTTCAAAATGTTACAGATCAGGCATATCATTACCAGTGCAAACAAGGTAAGTGAATCTCCGGGATCTCGCCCAACGACCGCGGTTGGTCCAATGCCACCACATCTTCTCCGAGATTGACTAACTCCTTTACATCATCTTCTCCGACATTGACTATCTCCTTTACATCATCTTCTGCTCCGAGCTTGACTATCTCCTTTACATCATCTTCTCCTGCGAGCTTGATCATCTGCCTCACATCATCTTCTCCGGCGATATCGACCCTCTCCTGCGGAAGATAACAGATATAAGTCCGAGTATTACCAGCAAAACGAATGTAATTAAAAGAGGCGTAGTAACCCTTGTGTCCTGGCTCATCAACAGCGGGGACGCTGAGCAGGATTGTTAGAGACAGTGTACTTCTGGTAGTAGTATTTATGCGTGGGGCGCCAGGGGGTCGAGAAGCTAGGACTGCATCTTCTCCTCCGAGCTCTTCCTTGGTAGACATGACAAATGAAACGGTGTGGGGGGCGTAAAGGTATAAAATGGAGGACGGCCGCCCCACCTCGGCCCTCCAGGGCTTATTTTTTTGCCTTACTAAACTAAAAACCCTATTTTGCGTCTCACACGTCTTCCCTAAGAGGGCTGCAGGGTCCCATGCATGCAGGTCCCACACTTTAGTGAGCACAAGTCATGTGCGGTAGGTAGGCAAACTTCCAACAATCTTCTTTTTCAAGTGAAGACACGTCATCAAGACTCTCTCTCTCTCTCCCCCTTTTGTCATTGAAAAAAAAGAATATTAGACGGGCGCGTAGCCTGCACTGCAGGGGGGCGATTTTGACAAAGTAACCCTTTTGGCGAAGAAAAACACAGAATGAGCCACACAAAAAGGTTAGTCCAGGGAAATAGATTGCTCAGATTGTCAGTCCGTGCTTTTCTTTGCCAAAAGGGTTATTTCTGTCAAAATCGCCGCACTGCAGGTTTGAAGCACTGAAAAACCTTGCGTGCCAGTCAACATCACTTCCCGGAAAGGTTGAAGCATTTCGAGGCCGTGACTGCTCTCCCTTCCTCTTCTCCTTCCGTGTGATCCCTCTTCCACCTTTTATCCTTTGCAACATTTGCAAAAAATTGTCCGTGACTTGTGCTCACTGAAGTGTGGGACCTCACGCATGGGAACCACACGTAAGTGACAGACCTGTTGGTGTAATAATTCAGGTGATCATTATACTGTATTAGAACTCCGTACAAAGTTTCTTATGGATTCAAGGGTAGGAAAGCCAAGTTAACTCATTTACATGACATTATTTTTTCCATGAAGCCAAGTTAACTCATCTAACACTTGGTACATTTTGGTTATATATTCGAAATTTTACTTGAAACTTGTTGGTCATGCCATTTTACTACTCGCCTAACACCTTTTCCGCGCTTGAAGGGATGGTGGTGGGCATGATGCTACCCTAAATTTGTGGGACCCCAAAAAACTTGCAAATACGAGCGCTTCATCCAAAAGAAACACACTCGTGTCCCCTACCACCCCCCATGATTTTGATCTAAATTTGAAATCAAGCCAAAGATGGTTCAAAACCGGCAATCGGAAAGCATGGATTGTTCATCTTTTTTCTATATAGCTAGGGAAAATAGCAGACATGCCATACCAATGTTTTAGAAAAGAGCCCTTCAAAAAAGTATGGCAACATGTTGGAATTCGACCATCTTAATTTCTTCCCATGTGTGAGCTTTGGTACTACTACTACACAAGAACCATGTCAAACTTTTGAATCATGAGCCATTTTATGTATATATTTGTAACTTTTCATGCACACATGAAAACTTTGCAAAAAATGTGCATTTTGGGTTGTCACACATAAATGTGCTTTTACTTGTCTGCCACCAATTAATCCAATTCTCATTTGTGGGGAAACATGACACAAGATGGCCATTTCCAAAGTTTCATGAATTATCTCAATGTGAATCCATATATGTACAATTTTTGGGGGCTAAATTGCTTAAATGCAAATTTGAACAGTGGATAGATGAAGTACATATCAAACAAATAACTGAAAAAAATACAGGGGTGTGTGACCCGAATGTCTGGAGCCATGGTACAAGAGATATAAAGGCTAACCACACGAGCCCCTTCGTCCAACTAGCTAGCACAAAACAAGGGTGAGCGTCATGAGATTGATCGACATCAATTTCAGAACATGCCAAAGTTATTGTGGGGCTCGATATAAAAAAGCTCGAAACAAAGCATGAATATTGAGTCATATCATTTGTGGTTTACATACTACCTCTATATATATATATGACAATACCAAATGAACGTGGCATATATATACACTTGTATATCCTCTTTTAGAAGAACCCTGCACAGTTTTCGGCACCACATGTGTTTGAGTACAAGTTCCACTCACTTCCCAAAAGTGTGGGAGCATTGTATTAAGTACTACAAGAAAACAATGGCAAACCTTTGAATCTCATGACTGATTTTTTGTTGTAGTGATATAGAGATTTATAAGTGTTTAGGGTTAGGGGGTTAGGGTTTATAGAGATGATGCACATATTTTGATTTCACTCTTGATGTACAATACTACATAGGTAAGAAATTAAACAAGCATGACCTTTGTTAGAATAACATTTAACATGTTCTCTCACCATTCATATATATATGTTGGAGTTTGCCTTGCTTCTTCAATTTCCCACGTGCACATGTTACTACAAGAACCAAGGCAAACTTTTAAATCATCGTTGGGACTGGCAAGATGCACCACCATGCCCAATTTGGGCACATTATAATAAAATATGTCACAAATATGGCCATATATAACTATATATATTATTCGGCTTGAAACCCATGAATCTTCATACACGATAGTCCATTTTGTGAAGAAATTTTGTTTTTTATTAACCTATCACAGGTTTCTTATTTTCCCTGTCAACTAGTACACCTATATATGAGCACTCAATATGGAAGGGTTTCATTTTTTGAGGTTTTCTTCATTTTCATTTTTTTTATTTCAAAACCAGGAAAATGGTCGACATGATTATCCATTCAAAGGGGTTGAATATTTCAGTACTATCACTGGTTTATGTATATAGTAAGTAATATGTATCTAAAAATGATTTTGGGGGATTTCTATGACCACGTTATAACACACCTACATTTCAAATTTGAATTACTTCCAATAAATCAGCATATAGTCATTTAAATGTGTGAAACTGGCTAAAAACACTAAAAATCATAAAGAGTCGGGAATTGGCACTAAAATATGGCCTAGTTTATCTTATAAATGTAGAGGCGCCATTTTGACCCGTATCTTATGTACCCCATTCGTAAAATGATAAACTATCATGAATTACCATTTATTTTAGGCATTACTTTTCATGGTAAAATGATAAACTATATCACGAAGTTCCATTTCCGTCAAGATAGTCCGCATTACTTTTTTTGTTGAGATACAAACCCCCACAACGGCCATCTCCTCCTTAATTTATTGTGTAAAACCCCCACAACGGTCACCTCCTCCTTAATTTATTATGTAAACCCCTACAACGGTCATCTCTTCCTTATAAACAACCACAACGACCATCCCTTGTGTCAATAGGTTCTGCCTCTCTCTTCTTTGTTCACATACACTTGATCCATTGCCATGGCTTCCACGTCTCGGACGCCGACCAGAAGGGGAAGGGGCGGCCGGGGTGATGGATCATCATCATTGCCACCACCACCGTCAACACTGCCTTTGATCATAGAGGAGTTCTTCATCGTCGTCTATGAAGACCCTTTGGTCAAGAAGGTACGTACGCGTTCCCACATATATGATGCATGTGATTAATTATGGGCATGTTCTAAAAAACCTTTAATTTCAAACGATCGTCGCTCGATCTCTTTGCAGGCTCTCCCAAAAAAGTTTGCGGACTATCTTGACGGCCAGGAGCCAGGTAAGGTGTATCTGCGAGCAGCTGACTGCGGTCCTCGTCTCTGGACCGTGGAGGTCCTATTTGACGGACAAGGCCGGATGTACCTCGACAAGGGCTGGGAGAATTTCGCCATCGCGCACGGTGTGGATTTCGGCTGCTTCGTACACTTCAAATATGAAGGCGATGATGTGCTCACAGTGAAGGTGTTCGACGGAACAATGTGCAGGAAGTACTACTACTCGGACGACGAAGATACTGACGATGAAAGCGACGACGACGTGAAGCCATGCATCCATCCTCTTTAGATAAGGGGATTATGACCAAGAATATATATGTAGCTTCATATGCATCGATTTTAGAGGTGGATAACTGGAGAGAGAGAGAGAGAGGAGTCTTGATGCGTCTTCTCTTGACAAAGAAGATGGGAGTTTGCCTACCTACCGCACATGACTTGTGCTCACTGAAGTGTGGGACCTCACGCATGGGAACCACACGTAAGTGACAGACCTGTTGGTGTAATAACTCAGGTGATCATTATACTGTATTAGTACAAAGTTTCCTATGGATTCAAGGGTAGGAAAGCCAAGTTAACTCATTTACATGACATTATTTTTTCCATGAAGCCAAGTTAACTCGTCTATCAATTAGTACATTCTGGTTATATTCGAAATTTTATTTGAAACTTGTTGGTCATGCCATTTTACTACTCGCCTAACACTTTTTCCGCGCGTGAAGGGAGGGGGTGGGCAGTATGCTACCCTGAATTTGTGTGACCCCCAAAAACTAGCAAATACGAGAGAGGCATCCAAAGAAACACACTCGTCCCCTACCCCCCCTCCCCACTAAATTTGAAATCAAGCCAAACAAAAAAGGAAATCGAAAAGCATGGATTGTTCATCTTTTTCTATATAGTTAGGGTTAGGGTTTAGGGTTTATAGAGATGCACATATTTTGATTTTACATTTGTGATGTACCATAATACATAGGTAAGATACCAAGCATGACCTTTGTTAGAATGACCATTAACGTGTTCTCTCACCTTTAGATTCAAATGGGCTTAAACATTCAGAAAAAATCAAAAAACAATGAAAACCCAAAGGACATAGACTTCTTATGTCATATAGTAGAAATTGAAGTTAATAAACAAGGTCTAGACATATTCAAACCAGACAAATCATGTATCTACACCTAACCCTAAACTTTGTCTTATGAAGTCAAGCATGAAGAGAAATGGTTTTGGGTTTCAAACATGGAAATTTCAAAAACATCCCAAAAGCTTCATTTTAGAGTGACTAAGAAAGATACAAGCTTACCTTTTCATTTTCATGTTTTAAACTTGTTTAAATCTAGGTCAAACCTAGGATTTGACCAAGATTCAAATGGGCATAAACATTCAGAAAAAAAGAAAAACCAACGCACATATAGTCTTCTTATGTCATATAGCTAGTAAGCATTCAAGTTGATAAACAAGCATGTCTAGACAAATTCAAACCCGACAAATCATGTATATACCCCCTAAACCTAAACTATGTCTTATGAAGTCAACCATGAAGAGAAGTGGTTTTGGGTTTCAAACATTATATTGAGATTTCAAGAACCCCCCAAAAGCTTCATTTTAGAATGACTAAGAAGGATCCAGGCTTACCTTTTCATTTTCATGTTTTAAACTTGTTTAAATCTTGGTCAAACCTAGGATTTGACCAAGATTCAAATGGGTATAAAAATTCAAAAAAATCAAAAAAAATAAAAAAATAAAGCACATAGCCTTTTTTATGTCATATAATGAGCATTCAAGTTGATAAACATGGTCTAGACATATTAAAACTAGAAAAATCATGTATCTACCCTAGCTGGCCCTAACCCTAAACTCGGTCTTATGAAGTCAAGCATGAAGAGAAATGGTTTTGGGTTTCAGACATGGAAATTTCAAAAACTTCCCAAAAGCTTCATTTCAGAATGACTAATTAAGAAGGATCCATGCTTACCTTTTCATTTTCATGTTTTAAACTAGCTTGTTTAAATCTTGGTCAAACCTAGGATTTGACCAAGATTCAAATGGGCATAAAAATTAAAAAAAAAACAAAATATGAAAAACCAAAGCACATAGCCTTCTTATTTCATATATATATATAGTAAGCACTCAAGTTGATGAACAAGGTCTAGACATATTCAAAACAGAAAAAGCATGTATCTACCTCCTAACCCTTAACTATGTCTTATGAAGTCAAGCATGAAGAGAAGTGGTTTTGGGTTTCAAACATGGAAATTTCAAAAACTTCCCAAAAGCTTAATTTTAGAGTGACTAAGAAGGATCCAAGCTTACCTTTTCATTTTCATGTTTATGCTTGTTTAAATCTTGGTCAAACATAGGATTTGACCAAGATTCAAATGGTCATCCATTTAGAACAAATTAAAAAATAAAAATCCAACGCACATATAGTCTTTGATCTTATGTCATATAGTAAGCATTCAAGTTGATAAACAAGCATGTCTAGACATATTCAAACCCGACAAATCATGTATCTACTACCTAAAACCCTGAACTAGCTTTGTATTATGAAGTCAAGCCTGAAGAGAAATGGTTTTGGGTTTCAAACATGGAAATTTCAAGAACCCCCCCCAAAAGCTTCATTTTAGAGTGACTAAGAAGGATCCAGGATTAACTTTTCATTTTCATGTTTTAAACTTGTTTAAATCTTGGTCTAACCTAGGGTTTGACCAAGACTCAAATGGGCATAAAAATTCAAAAAAAATCAAAAAAATGAAAAACCAAAGCACATAACCTTCTTATGTCATATATAGTAAGCATCATTCAACTTGATGAACATGGCCGGTCTAGACATATAGTAAGTAATATGTATGTAAAAATGATTTTTGGGGATTTATAGGACGAAGTTATAACACACCTACATTTCAAATTGGAATTACTTTCAATAAATCAGCATAAAGTCATTTAAATGTGTGAAACTAGCTAGAAAGCACTAAAAAAACGTAAAGAGTTGGGAATTTTCACTAATATGTGGCCTAATTTATCTTAAAAATGTAGAGGCGCCATTTTGAGCCGTATCTTATGTACCCCATTCACAAAATAAACCTATTTTGACATCTAGAAAATGAAAAATGAGTTTTTTTATACCGAAAAGTTGAAAAGTCTAGTCAGCAACATTGTTGGGAATGGGAAGATGCACCACCATGCCCAATTTGGGCACATTATAACAAACTATGCCACAAAAATGGTCGACATGATTATCCATGCAAAGGGGTCGAATATTTCTAGGCAGCACATGTGTTTGCCCGTCCAGTGAAACTCGGAGGAAGAGGGATCACACGGAAGGAGACGAAGGGAGAGAAGTGAGGGGGGCCCTCTTATTTATGGTGTCTGACCTTTTTCGGGTCATGTTGACTGTTGTTAAGGGTTTGTCAGTGGGCAGGAGGTGCGAGCGAGCGAGCGAGGCCGATAATGAGAGAGATGTTTTTTCTTTTTTTGAGAGAGAGAGGGACAACCGAAGGATCCTGAAGGACTCAGACTTCCAATACGCACCAGAGCACAGTTTACAACAAGACACAGAATAAACAGGAAATTTCATCTAAATCCCTAACTTTTACATGGAAGACCCCACGCTGAAAGCAAGAAATGCGATCAGGTCCTTAATAGCCACCGCCCAGATTGATCCTCGTCGCAGCCGGGGATGAACCACTTAGCGCGACCAAATCGCCATGGCTACAGTGCGTGCACACCATGGCCTCCGAGCTGAGCTAGAAACGCAATGCCAAAACCGGCAGCCAGCGGAGGTGGATAACTGGAGAGAGAGAGGGGGAGTTTTGATGCGTCTTCTCTTGACAAAGAAGATGGGAGTTTGCCTACCGACCGCACATGACTTGTGCTCACTGAAGTGTGGGACCTCACGAATGGGAACCACATGTAAGTGACAGACCTGTTGGTGTAATAACTCGGATGATCATTATACTGTATTAGTACAAAGTTTCCTACGGATTCAAGGGTAGGAAAGCCAAGTTAACTCATTTACATGACATTATTTTTTCCATGAAGCCAAGTTAACTCATCTATCAATTGGTACATTCTGGTTATATTCGAAATTTTACTTGAAACTTGTTGTTCATGCCATTTTACTACTCGCCTAACACTTTTTCCGCGCGTGAAGGGAGCGGGTGGGCATGATGCTACCCTGAATTTTTGTGACCCCCAAAAACTAGCAAATACGAGAGAGGCATCCAAAGAAACACACTCGTCCCCTACCCCCCTCCCCCAATTTGAAATGCAGCCAAAGGTGGATCAAAAAAGGCAATCGAAAAGCATGGATTGTTCATCTTTTTCTATATAGTTAGGGTTAGGGTTTATGGTTTATAGAGATGCACATATTTTCATTTCACATTTGTGATGTACAATAATACATAGGTAAGATTCCAAGCATGACCTTTGTTAGAATAACCTTTAACGTGTTCTCTCACCTTTAGATTCAAATGGGCATAAACATTCAGAAAAAATCGAAAAAATGAAAAACCAAAGCACATAGTCTTCTTATGTCATATAGTAAGAATTGAAGTTGATAAACAAGGTCTAGACATATTCAAACCAGTCAAATCATGTATCTACACCTAACCCTAAACTTTATCTTATGAAGTCAAGCATGAAGAGAAATGGTTTTGGGTTTCAAACATGGAAATTTCAAAAACCTCCCAAAAGCTTCATTTTAGAGTGACTAAGAAGGATACAGGCTTACCTTTTCATTTTTATGTTTTAAACTTGTTTAAATCCTGGTCAAAACTAGGATTTGACCAAGATTCAAATGGGTATAAAAAATAAAAAAAGCACATACCTTTTTATGTCATATAATGCATGAGCACTCAAGTTGGTAAACATGGTCTAGACATATTCAAACTAGAAAAATCATGTATCTACCCTGGCCCTAACCTTAAACTCTGTAGTATGGAGTCAAGCATGAAGAGAAGTGGTTTTGGGTTTCAAACATGGAAATTTTAAATTGATGAACAAGGTCTAGGCTTATTCAAAACAGAAAAAGCATGTATCTACCCCCTAACCATAAAGTCGGTCGATCTTATTATGAAGTCTAGCATGAAGAGAAGTCCTATTGGTTTCAAACATGGAAATTTCAAGAACCTCCCAAAAGCTTCATTTTAGAGTGACTAAAAAAGATCCAGGCTTGCCTTTTCATTTTCATGTTTTAAAATTGTTTAAATTAATCTTGGTCAAACCTAGCTAGTATTTGACCAAGATTAAAATGGGCATAAAATTCAAAAAAACCAGAAAAATGAAAAACCAAAGCACATAGCATTCTTATGTCATATATAGTAAGCATGCATTCAAGTTGATTAACAAGGTCTAGACATATTCAAAACAGAAAAAAGAATGTATCGATCTACCCCTAACCCTTAACTCTGTCTTATGAAGTCAAGCATGAAGAGAAGTGGCTTTGGGTTTCAAACATTATACTGAGATTTCAAGAACCCCCCAAAAGCTTCATTTTAGAATGACTAAGAAGGATCCAGGCTTGCCTTTTCATTTTCATGTGTTTTAAACTTGCTTAAATCTTGGTCAAACCTAGGTCTTGACCAAGATTCAAATGGGCATAAACATTCAGAAAAAATAAAAAATGAAAACCAAAGCACATAGCCTTCTTATGTCATATATATATAGTAAGCATTCAAGTTGATCGATATGAACAAGGTCTAGACATATTCAAAACAGAAAAAGCATGTATCTAACCCCTAGCCCTTAACTATGTCTTATGAAGTCAAGCACATGAAGAGAAGTGGTTTTGGGTTTCTAACATGGAAATTTCAAAAACTTCCCAAAAGCTTAATTTTAGAGTGAATAAGAAGGATCCAAGCTTACCTTTTCATTTTTAGGATTTATGCTTGTTTAAATCTTGGTTAAACATAGGATTTGACCAACACACATATAGTCTTCTTATGTCATATAGTAAGCATTCAAGTTGATAAACAAGCATGTCTAGACATATTCAGACCCGACAAATCATGTATCTACCCCTAACCCTGAACTCTGTCTTATGAAGTCAACCATGAAGAGAAGTGGTTTTGGGTTTCAAACATTGAGATTTCAAGAACCCCCAAAAGCTTCATTTTAGAATGACTAAGAAGGATCCAGGCTTACCTTTTCATTTTTTGGGTTTCAAACATGGAAATTTAAAAAACTTCCCAAAAGCTTAATTTTAGAGTGAATAAGAAGGATCTAAGCTTACCTTTTCATTTTCAGGATTGATGCTTGTTTAAATCTTGGTCACACATAGGATTTGACCAACACACATATAGTCTTCTTATGTCATATAATAAGCATTCAAGTTGATAAACAAGCATGTCTAGACATAGTCAGACCCGACAAATCATGTATCTACCCCTAACCCTGAACTCTGTCTTATGAAGTCAACCATGAAGAGAAGTGGTTTTGGGTTTCAAACATTGAGATTTCAAGAACCCCCCCCCCCCCCCAAAAGCTTCATTTTAGAATGACTAAGAAGGATCCAGGCTTACCTTTTCATTTTATGTTTTAAACTTGTTTAAATCTTGGTAAAACCTAGGATTTGACCAAGATTCAAATTAATGGGCATAAACATTAATTCAGAAAAAAATGAAAAACCAACGCACATATAGTCTTCTTATGTCATATATATAGTAAGCATTCAAGTTGATAAACAAGCATGTCTAGACATATTCAAACCCGACAAGTCATGTATCGATCTACCCCCTAACCCTAAACTCTGTCTGATGAAGTCAACCATGAAGAGAACTGGTTTTGGGTTTCAAACATTGAGATTTCAAGAACCCCCCCAAAAGCGTCATTTTAGAATGACTAAGAAGGATCCAGGCTTACCTTTTCATTTTCATGTTTTAAACTTGTTTAAATCTTGGTCAAACCTAGGATTTGACCAAGATTCAAATGGGCATAAAAATTCAAAGAAATCAAAAAAAAAATCCAAGGCACATAGCCTTTTTATGTCATATAATGAGCATTCAAGTTGATAAACATGGTCTAGATATATTAAAACAAGAAAAATCATGTATCTACCCTGGCCCTAACCCTAAACTCTGTTTTATGAAGTCAAACATGAAGAGAAGTGGTTTTGCGTTTCAAACATGGAAATTTCAAAAACCTCCCAAAAACTTCATCTTAGAGTGACTAAGAAGGTTCCATGCTTACCTTTTCATTTTCATGTTTTAAATTAACTTATTTAAATCTTGGTCAAACATACGATTTGACCAAGATTCAAATGGGCATAAACATTCAGAAAAAATTTAAAAATAAGAAACCAACACACATATAGTCTTCTTATGTCATATACTCCCTGTCTTATGAAGTCAAACATGAAGAGAAGTGGTTTTGGGTTTCAAACATTGAGATTTCAAGAACCCCCCAAAAGCTTCATTTTAGAATGACTAAGAAGGATCCAGGCTTACCTTTTCATTTTCATGTTTTAAACTTGTTTAAATCTTGGTCAAACCTAGGATTTGACCAAGATTCAAATGGGCATAAAAATTCAAAAAAATCAAAAAAAATTAAAAATCCAAAGCACATAGCCTTTTTATGTCATATAATGAGCATTCAAGTTGATAAACATGGTCTAGACATATTAAAACAAGAAAAATCATGTATCTACCCTGGCCCTAACCCTAAACTCTGTCTTATGAAGTCAAAAATGAAGAGAAGTGGTTTTGGGTTTCAAACATGGAAATTTCAAAAACCTCCCAAAAACTTCATCTTAGAGTGACTAAGAAGGTTCCATGCTTACCTTTTCATTTTCATGTTTTAAATTAACTTGTTTAAATCTTGGTCAAACATACGAATTGACCAAGATTCAAATGGGCATAAACATTCAGAAAAAATTTAAAAATAAGAAACCAACGCACACATAGTCTTCTTATGTCATATACTCACTGTCTTATGAAGTCAAACATGAAGAGAAGTGGTTTTGGGTTTCAAACATTGAGATTTCAAGAACCCCCCAAAAGCTTCATTTTAGAATGACTAAGAAGGATCCATGATTACCTTTTCATTTTCATGTTTTAAACTTGTTTAAATCTTGGTCAAACCTAGGATTTGACCAAGATTCAAATGGGCATAAAAATTAAAAAAAATGAAAAACCAAAGCACATAGCCTTCTTAAGTCATATATATATATATATATATATATATATATATATATATAGTAAGCCTTCAAGTTGATGAACAAGGTCTAGACATATTCAAAACAGAAAAAGCATGTATCTACCCCCTAACCCTTAACTCTGTCTTATGAAGTCAGGCATGAAGATAAGTGGTTTTGGGTTTCAAACATGGAAATTTCAAAAACATTCCAAAAGCTTAATTTTAGAGTGACTAAAAAGGATCCAAGCTTACCTTTTCATTTTCATGTTTATTCTTATTTAAATCTTGGTCAAACATAGGATTTGACCAAGATTCAAATGGGCATAAACATTCAGAAAAATTTAAAAATTAAAAAACCAACGCACATTAGTAGCCCAAAATCGAACCAGTAGTTGGATATTTTTGAACTTGATCTGTAGTAGTGTGCAAAACCCTAGATTAACCAATTTAATCATAGATTCGTAGGTCGAATTTTCTACTTTTTTATTATTACTATGCAGCACATGTGTGTTTGCCCGTCGAGTGAAACTCGGAGGAAGAGGGATCACTCGGAAGGAGAGAAGAAGGGAGTGCATTATGGTGTCTCCCCTTTTTCGGGTGATGATGTTGACTGTTGTGCAGGTTTTGTCAGTGAGCAGGAGGTGCGAGTGAGCGAGCGAGTCGAGCGAGGCCGAGAATGAGAGAGATTTGTTTTTTGTGTGTGAGAGGGACAACCGAAGGATCCTGAAGGACCCAGAGACTTCTAATACGCATCCTGATGCGTCTTCTCTTGACAAAGAAGATGGCTGGGAGTTTGCGTACCTACTGCACGTGACTTGTGCTCACTGAAGTGTGGGACCTCACGCATGGGCACCACACGTAAGTGACAGACCTGTTGGTGTAAAAACTCAGTTGATTATTATAGTGCATTAGAACAAAGTTTCCTATGGATTCAAGGGTAGGAAATCCAAGTTAACTCATTTACATGACATTAATTTTTCCATGAAGCAAAGTTAACACATGTATCAATTGGTACATTTTGGAGTGACTAAGAAGGATCTAGGCTTACTTATTCATTTTCACATGTTAAACTTGTTTAAATCTTGCTCAAACCTAGGATTTGACCAAGATTCAAATGGGCATGAAAATAAAAAAATAAAAAATGAAATACCAATGCACATAGTCTTCTTATGTCATATAGTAAGTATTCAAGATGATAAATGATACGTCCATTTTGCATCACTATTTTATATCATAATTTACTGTTATTCATTGACATATTTCATATTTAGAGATGATACTTATGTTATTTCACCTATTTTGCATATTTCATGATTATTGGAGAATCACTCACCGGAGTCAGGATTCTGCTGGAAAAAGCACCGTCAGAATGCAATATTTCTGAAGATCAACAATTGACGGAAAATACACCGAAGGTCTTATTTCTCCAGAAGAAGGAGCCAACCAAAAGGAGGGGCCGAGGAGGGCCGCCATGGGCCCCCCATAGGCCGGCGCGGGCTCCACCCTGGCCGCGCCGCCTTGTGGGGAGGGGGCCCACAGCCCCCTTCGACCGTCTCTCTTTCGCGTACTTCATCTGCCCGAAAACCTAAGGTACGGGGAATAATCGTGAGGAGACACAGCTGCCTCTGCGGGGCGGAAAAACACCAGAGAGAAAAGAGCTCTCCGGCGGGCAGAAATCCGCCGGGGAAATTCCCTCCCGGAGGGGGAAATCGACGCCATCGTCATCGTCATCGAGCTGGACTTCATTGGGATCATCATCACCATCATCTCCACCATCGACACCGCCATCTCCACCACTGCACCTCGTCACCGCTGTAACATCTAGGGTTAAATCTCGATTGTTTCATAGGGGAAACTCTCCCGGTGTTGATTACTCCTTGTTATTGATGTTATTGAGTGAAACCATTGGATCAAGGTTTATGTTCAGATTGTTATTCATCATCATATCACCTCTGATCATGTTCCATATGATGTCTCGTGAGTAGTTCGTTTAGTTCTTGAGGACATGGGTGAAGTCTAAATGTTAGTAGTGAACTATGTTGAGTAATATTTAATGGTTTGATATTTAAGTTGTGGTGTTATTCTTCTAGTGGTGTCATGTGAACGTCGACTACATGATACTTCACCTTTATGGGCCTAGGGGAGTGCATCTTGTATTCGTTTGCTAATTGTGGGGTTGCCGGAGTGACAGCAACCTGAACCCCCGTTGGTATATCGATGCAGGAGCGATAGCAGGATCTCAGAGTTTAAGGCTGTGGTTAGATTTATCTTAATTACTTTCTTGTATTTGCGGATGCTTGCAAGGGGTATAATCACAAGTATGTATTAGTCCTAGGAAGGGCGATGCATCAGCACAGGTTCACCCACACAACACTTATCAAAACAATGAAGATTAATCAACTATATGAAGCGAAAGCACTAGACTAAATTCCCGTGTGTCCTCAAGAACGTTTGGTCATTATAAGTAAACAAACCGGCTTGTCCTTTGTGCTAAAAAGGATTGGGCCACTTGCTGCAACTATTACTCTCGCATTTTACTTACTTGTATTTTATTTATCTGCTATATCAAAACCCCCTGAAAACTTGTCCATGAGCATTTACAGCGAATCCTTCATCGAAACTGCTTGTCAACACCTTCTGCTCCTCGTTGGGTTCGACACTCTTATTTATCGAAATTACTACGATACACCCCCTATACTTGTGGGTCATCAAGACTATTTTCTGGCGCCGTTGCCGGGGAGTGAAGCGCTATTGGTAAGTGGAATTGGTAAGGGAAACTTATACTGTATGTGATGATTTTACTTCTGCCTGCTGCTATAATTCATCATGGAGAGGTCTTCTCTTGAATTCCTATTTGGGAAATCTACTACTACTGCAAATGTAGTGGATGAGGCGCCAGGTGAGAAAGAGGTTCCATACAAAATACCTATGAAAATTATTGAACGTGTTGTGGATAACCGCTATGAAGGGGATGGAACTGTCCATCCTGGAGACCATTTACTGTTTTTACATGAATTATGCGGGTTATTCAAGTGTGCAGGTATTGCTATGGATGAAGTTAGGAAGAAACTATTCTCTATATCGCTGTTTGGTAAAGCTGCGCATTGGTATAAATTGCTGAAGAATGGGGATTCTCTTGATTGGAAGGATATTGTGCCTCTATTTTATTCTAAATTCTATCCTCCCAGTGAAATTCACAAAGACCGGAACCGCATATATAATTTCTGGCCTCATGATGGAGAGAGTATTGCCCAAGCATGGGGTAGATTGAAGTCTTTAATGCTCAAATGCCCCATTCATGAGCTTCCTGGTAATATCATTATTGATAATTTCTATGCAAGACTTTCTTTTCAAGATAAAACCTTGCTGGATACTACTTGTTCCGGATCATTTACACGCAACAAAGAAGAGTTTAAATGGGACCTTCTTGATCGGGTCCAAGAGAATACTGAAGGATGGGAGAACTACAAAGGTAGAGAGTCAGGTATAAATTATGATTATGAATGCATTCAAACTTTTATGGATACTGATAAATTTCGTAATATGAGTGCTACTTATGGTCTTGACTCTCAAGTTGTTGCAAATTTTTATAAAGCTTTTCAAGTATCATGAACCTTACAAAGATAAAATTGATTCACCTATAGTTAAATGTGTTGAAATTAAAACTGTTGATCATATTCTTCCTGAAGCTTATATTGAAAAAACTCCTTTTCCTGCTAAAATGAAGGAGTATTCTGTTATAACTAGTGCGGTTAATAAAAGTGCAAAGAAACCTATAGAACCTGAAGAGCAAATAAAGGTTGAACCTGCTATTGCAATAGTTAAAGATCTTGTGACTGACAATGTAGAAGATGGTCATATCATTTTTTGTGAAGATGCTTCTAATATTGTTTCGCATCCTAATAAGTCTAGGAAGGCCAGTGTTCCTATGCTCTCTGTTAGAATGGGTGATCATTGTTATTATGGTTTATGCGACATTGGTGCAAGTATTAGTGCCATTCCTTATGAGCTTTACACGGAAATCATGCATGAAATTGGTTCTTGTGAACTTGAAGATATTGATGTGGTTATTCGGCTAGCTAATAGAGAAACTATCTCTCCTATTGGTATTGTTCGAGATGTCGAAGTTCTATGTGGTAAGATTAAATATCCTGCTGACTTTTTGGTACTTGGTTCTGCTGCTAGTAAGTCTTTGATACGTCTCCGACGTATCGATAATTTCTTATGTTCCATGCCACATTATTGATGATATCTACATGTTTTATGCATACTTTATGTCATATTTATGCATTTTCCGGCACTAACCTATTAACGAGATGCCGAAGAGCCGATTCTTGTTTCTGCTGTTTTTGGTTTCAGAAATCCTAGTAAGGAAATATTCTCGGAATTGGACGAAATCAACGCCAAGGGGCCTATTTTTCCACGAAGCTTCCAGAAGACCGGAGGACTTACGAAGTGGGGCCACGAGGCGCCGCCATAACAGGGCGGCGCGGCCCAGGCCTTGGCCGCGCGGCCCTGGTGTGTGGGGCCCTCGTGTGGCCCCCTGACCTGCCCTTCCGCCTACATATAGTCTTCGTCGCGAAACCCCCAGTACCGAGAGCCACGATACGGAAAACCTTATTGAGACGCCGCCGCCAATCCCATCTCGGGGGATTCAAGAGATCGCCTCCGGCACCTTGCCGGAGAGGGGAATCATCTCCCGGAGGACTCTTCACCGCCATGATCGCCTCCGGAGTGATGAGTGAGTAGTTCACCCCTGGACTATGGGTCCATAGCAGTAGCTAGATGGTCGTCTTCTCCTTATGTGCTTCATTGTCGGATCTTGTGAGCTGCCTAACATGATCAAGATCATCTATCTGTAATGCTATATGTTGTGTTTGTCGGGATCCGATGGATAGAGAATACTATGTTATGTTGATTATCAATCTATTACCTATTTGTTGTTTATGATCTTGCAAGCTCTCCGTTATTAGTAGAGGCTCTGGCCAAGTTTTTACTCTTAACTCCAAGAGGGAGTATTTATGCTCGATAGTGGGTTCATGCCTCCATTAAATGCAGGACGATGTGAGAAAGTTCTAAGGTTGTGGATGTGCTGTTGCCACTAGGGATAAAACATTGATGCTATGTCCGAGGATGTAGTTATTGATTACATTACGCACCATACTTAATGCAATTGTCTGTTGTTTGCAACTTAATACTGGAAGGGGTTCGGATGATAACCTGAAGGTGGACTTTTTAGGCATAGATGCATGCTGGATAGCGGTCTATGTACTTTGTCGTAATGCCCAATTAAATCTCACTATACTCATCATATCATGTATGTGCATGGTCATGCCCTCTCTATTTGTCAATTGCCCGACTGTAATTTGTTCACCCAACATGCTATTTATCTTATGGGAGAGACACCTCTAGTGAATTGTGGACCCCGGTCCTATTCTTTACATCTGAAATACAATCTACTGCAATACTTGTTCTTTACTGTTCTTCGCAAACAATCATCATCCACACTATACATCTAATCCTTTGTTACAGCAAGCCGGTGAGATTGACAACCTCACTGTTTCGTTGGGGCAAAGTACTTTGGTTGTGTTGTGCAGGTTCCACGTTGGCGCCGGAATGCCTGGTGTTGCGCCGCACTACACTCCGCCACCAACAACCTTCAACGTGCTTCTTGGCTCCTACTGGTTCGATAAAACTTGGTTTCTTACTGAGGGAAAACTTGTTGCTGTGCGCATCATACCTTCCTCTTGGGGTTCCCAACGAACGTGTGTATTACACGCCATCAAGCTCTTTTTCTGGCGCCGTTGCCGGGGAGATCAAGACACGCTGCAAGGGGAGTCTCCACTTCCAATCTCTTTACTTTGTTTTTGTCTTGCTTCATTTTATTTACTTTCTTGTTTGCTGCATTATATCAAAACACAAAAAAATTAGTTGCTAGCTTTACTTTATTTACTGCCTTGTTCTCTATATCAAAAACACAAAAAATTAGTTACTTGCATTTATTTTATCTAGTTTGCTTTATTTACTACTGCTAAAATGGGTACTCCTGAAAATACTAAGTTGTGTGACTTCACTAGCACAAATAATAATGATTTCTTATGCACACCTATTGCTCCACCTGCCACTACAGCAGAATTCTTTGAAATTAAACCTGCTTTACTGAATCTTGTTATGCGAGAGCAATTTTCTGGTGTTAGTTCTGATGATGCTGCTGCCCATCTCAATAATTTTGTTGAACTATGTGAAATGAAAAAAATATAAGGATGTAGATGGTGACATTATAAAATTAAAATTGTTTCCTTTCTCTCTAAGAGGAAGAGCTAAAGATTGGTTGCTATCTCTGCCTAGAAATAGTATTGATTCATGGACTAAATGCAAGGATGCTTTTATTGGTAGATATTATCCCCCTGCTAAAATTATATCTTTGAGGAGTAGCATAATGAATTTTAAACAATTAGATAATGAACATGTTGCTCAAGCATGGGAGAGAATGAAATCTTTGGTAAAGAATTTCCCAACCCATGGACTGACTACTTGGATGATCATCCAAACCTTTTATGCAGGATTGAACTTTTCTTCGCGGAACCTATTGGATTCAGCTGCTGGAGGTACCTTTATGTCCATCACTCTTGGTGAAGCAACAAAGCTTCTTGATAATATGATGATAAATTACTCTGAATGGCACACGGAAAGAGCTCCACAAGGTAAGAAGGTAAATTGCAATCGAAGAAACCTCTTCCTTGAGTGATAAGATTGATGCTATTATGTCTATGCTTGTGAATGATAGGACTAATGTTGATCCTAATAATGTTCCGTTAGCTTCATTGGTTGCTCAAGAAGAACATGTTGATGTAAACTTCATTAAAAATAATAATTTCAACAACAATGCTTATCGGAACAATTCTAGTAATAACTATAGGCCATATCCTTCTGCTAATGGTAATAGTTATGGTAATTCTTATGGGAATTCTTACAACAATAATAGGAACACACCCCCTGGACTTGAAGCTATGCTTAAAGAATTTATTAGTACACAAACTACTTTTAACAAATCTGTTGAGGAAAAGCTTGATAAAATTGATATTCTTGCTTCTAAGGTTGATAGACTTGCCTCTGATGTTGATCTTTTAAAATCAAAAGTTATGCCTAATAAGGATATTGAAAATAAAATTGTTACTACAGCAAATGCCATCCAAGTTAGAATTAATGAGAATATAAGATTGATGGCTGAATTGCATGCTAGGTGGGAAAGAGAAGAAAATGAAAAACTAGCTAAAGAGAATAATGTAGCTAAAGTTTGGACTATTACCACCACTAGCAATGCTAATGCTCCACATGTTGCTGCACCTCCTACTAATAATGCTAAAAGGATTTGTGTTGGCAATGTTTCCACTTCTAATGCAAAGCCTGCAAAACTACCGGAAACTGCTAAAACTGCTGAAACTGCCTGTGATAAAACTGCTGAAATTTTTTCCAACATTGGGGATGATGATCCCATTGCTGTAGATCATAATGGTTTAAACTTTGATGATTGACACATCTCTGAAGTCATAAAGTTTTTACAAAATCTTGCTAAAAGTCCCAATGCTAGTGCTATAAATTTAGCCTTTACAAAACATATTACGAATGCTCTCATAAAAGCTAGAGAAGAGAAACTAGAACGTGAAGCTTCTATTCCTAGAAAGCTAGAGGATGGTTGGGAGCCCATCATTAAGATGAGGGTCAATGATTTTGATTGTAATGCTTTATGTGATCTTGGTGCAAGTATTTCTGTTATGCCTAAGAAAATTTATGATATGCTTGACTTGCCACCATTGAAGAATTGTTATTTGGATGTTAATCTTGTTGATAATGTTATAAATAAACCTTTGGGGAGAGTTGATAATGTTCGTATTATGGTTAACAATAACCTTGTCCCCGTTGATTTTGTTGTCTTGGATATTGAATGCAATGCATCTTGTCCCATTATATTGGGAAGACCTTTTCTTCGAACTGTTGGAGCTATCATTGATATGAAGGAAGGTAATATTAAATATCAATTTCCTCTCAAGAAAGGTATGGAACACTTCCCTAGAAAGAGAATGAAGTTACCTTTTGATTCTATTATTAGAACAAATTATAATGTTGATGCTTCATCTCTTGATAATACTTGATATACACTTTCTGCGCCTAGCTGAAAGGCGTTAAAGAAAAGCGCTTATGGGAGACAACCCATGTTTTTACTACAGTACTTTATTTTATATTTGAGTCTTGGAAGTTGTTTACTACTGTAGCAACCTCTCCTTATCTTAGTTTTGTGCATTGTTGTGCCAAGTAAAGTCGTTGATAGTAAGGTTCATGCTAGATTTGGATTACTGCGCAGAAACAGATTTCTTTGCTGTCACGAATCTGGGCCTAGTTCTCTGTAGGTAACTCAGAAAATTATGCCAATTTACGTGAGTGATCCTCAGATATGTGCGCAACTTTCATTAAATTTGGGCATTTTCATTTGAGTAAGTCTGGTGCCACTTTAAAATTCGTCTTTACGAACTGTTCTGTTTTGACAGATTCTGCCTTTTATTTCGCATTGCCTCTTTTGCTATGTTGGATGAATTTCTTTGTTCCATTAATGTCCAGTAGCTTTGTGCAATGTCCAGAAGTATTAAGAATGATTATGTCACCTCTGAACATGTAAATTTTATTGTGCACTAACCCTCTAATGAGTTGTTTCGAGTTTGGTGTGGAGGAAGTTTTCAAGGATCAAGAGAGGGAGATGATACAATATGATCAAGGAGAGTGAAAGCTCTAAGCTTGGGGATGCCCCGGTGGTTCACCCCTGCATATTTTAAGAAGACTCAAGCGTCTAAGCTTGGGGATGCCCAAGGCATCCCCTTCTTCATCGACAACATTATCAGGTTCCTCCCCTGAAACTATATTTTTATTCCATCACATCTTATGTGCTTTGCTTGGAGCGTCGGTTTGTTTTTGTATTTGTTTTTGTTTGAATAAAATGGATCCTAGCATTCATTGTGTGGGAGAGAGACACGCTCCGCTGTTGCATATGGACAAATATGTCCTTAGGCTTTACTCATAGTATTCATGGCGAAGGTTGAATCTTCTTCGTTAAATTGTTATATGGTTGGAATCGGGAAATGCTACATGTAGTAATTCTAAAATGTCTTGAATAATTTGATACTTGGCAATTGTTGTGCTCATGTTTAAGCTCTTGCATCATATACTTTGCACCTATTAATGAAGAAATACATAGAGCTTGCTAAAATTTGGTTTGCATAATTGGTCTCTCTAAAGTCTAGATAATTTCTAGTATTGAGTTTTGAACAACAAGGAAGACGGTGTAGAGTCTTATAATGTTTACAATATGTCTTTTATGTAAGTTTTGCTGCACCGGTTCATCCTTGTGTTTGTTTCAAATAACTTTGCTAGCCTAAACCTTGTATCGAGAGGGAATACTTCTCATGCATCCAAAATCCTTGAGCCAACCACTATGCCATTTGTGTCCACCATACCTACCTACTACATGGTATTTCTCCGCCATTCCAAAGTAAAATTGCTTGAGTGCTACCTTTAAAATTTCCATTCTTTACCTTTGCAATATATAGCTCATGGGACAAATAGCTTAAAAACTATTGTGGTATTGAATATGTACTTATGCACTTTACCTCTTATTAAGTTGTTTGTTGTGCGATAACCATGTTCCTGGGGACGCCATCAACTACTCTTTGTTGAATATCATGTGAGTTGCTATGCATGTCCATCTTGTCTGAAGTAAGGGAGATTTACCACTCATTTAATGGTTAGAGCATGCATAATGTTAGAGAAGAACATTGGGCCGCTAACTAAAGCCATGAATCATGGTGGAAGTTTCAGTTTTGGACATACATCCTCAATCTCATATGAGAACATTAATTGTTGCTACATGCTTATGCATTAAAGAGGAGTCCATTATCTGTTGTCTATGTTGTCCCGGTATGGATGTCTAAGTTGAGAATAATCAAAAGCGAGAAATCCAAATGCGAGTTTTCTCCTTAGACCTTTGTACAGGCGGCATAGAGGTACCCCTTTGTGGCACTTGGTTAAAACATGTGTATTGCGATGATAATCCCGGTAATCCAAGCTAATTAGGACAAGGTGCGGGCACTATTAGTACACTATGCATGAGGCTTGCAACTTGTAAGATATAGTTTACATAACACATATGCTTTATTACTACCGTTGACAAAATTGTTTCTTGTTTTCAAAACCAAAGCTCTAGCACAAATATAGCAATCAATGCTTCCCTCTGCGAAGGGCCTTTCTTTTACTTTTATGTTGAGTCAGTTCACCTATCTCTTTCCACCTCAAGAAGCAAACACTTGTGTGAACTGTGCATTGATTCCTACATACTTGCATATTGCACTTGTTATATTACTTTACATTGACAATATCCATGAGATATACATGTTATAATTGAAAGCAACCGCTGAAACTCAATCTTCCTTTGTGTTGCTTCAATACCTTTACTTTGATTTATTGCTTTATGAGTTAACTCTTATGCAAGACTTATTGATGCTTGTCTTGAAAGTACTATTCATGAAAAGTCTTTGCTTTGTGATTCATTTGTTTACTCATGTCATTACCATTGTTTTGATCGCTGCATTCATTACATATGCTTACAATAGTATGATCAAGGTTATGATGGCATGTCACTCAAGAAATTATCTTTGTTATCGTTTACCTGCTCGGGACGAGCAGGAACTAAGCTTGGGGATGCTGATACGTCTCCGACGTATCGATAATTTATTATGTTCCATGCCACATTATTGATGATATCTACATGTTTTATGCATACTTTATGTCATATTTATGCATTTTCCGGCACTAACCTATTAACGAGATGCCGAAGAGCCGATTCTTGTTTTCTGCTGTTTTTGGTTTCAGAAATCCTAGTAAGGAAATATTCTCGGAATTGGACGAAATCAACGCCCAGGGGCCTATTTTTCCACGAAGCTTCCAGAAGACCGGGGGACTTACGAAGTGGGGCCACGAGGCACCGCCACAACAGGGCGGCGCGGCCCAGGCCTTGGCCGCGCGGCCCTGGTGTGTGGGGCCCTCGTGTGGCCCCCTGACCTGCCCTTCCGCCTACATATAGTCTTCATCGCGAAACCCCCAGTACCGAGAGCCACGATACAGAAAACCTTACTGAGACGCCGCCACCGCCAATCCCATCTCGGGGGATTCAGGAGATCGCCTCCGGCACCCTGCCGGAGAGGGGAATCATCTCCCGGAGGACTCTTCACCGCCATGATCGCCTCCGGAGTGATGAGTGAGTAGTTCACCCCTGGACTATGGGTCCATAGCAGTAGCTAGATGGTCGTCTTCTCCTTATGTGCTTCATTGTCGGATCTTGTGAGCTGCCTAACATGATCAAGATCATCTATCTGTAATGCTATATGTTGTGTTTGTCGGGATCCGATGGATAGAGAATACTATGTTATGTTGATTATCAATCTATTACCTATGTGTTGTTTATGATCTTGCATGCTCTCCGTTATTAGTAGAGGCTCTGGCCAAGTTTTTACTCTTAACTCCAAGAGGGAGTATTTATGCTCGATAGTGGGCTCATGCCTCCATTAAATCTGGGACGTGTGATGAAAAGTTCTAAGGTTGTGGATGTGCTGTTGCCACTAGGGATAAAACATTGATGCTATGTCCGAGGATGTAGTTATTGATTACATTACGCACCATACTTAATGCAATTGTCTGTTGTTTGCAACTTAATACTGGAAGGGGTTCGGATGATAACCTGAAGGTGGAATTTTTAGGCATAGATGCATGCTGGATAGCGGTCTATGTACTTTGTCGTAATGCCCAATTAAATCTCACTATACTCATCATATAATGTATGTGCATGGTCATGCCCTCTCTATTTGTCAATTGCCCGACTGTAATTTGTTCACCCAACATGCTATTTATCTTATGGGAGAGACACCTCTAGTGAACTGTGGACCCCGGTCCTATTCTTTACATCTGAAATACAATCTACTGCAATACTTGTTCTTTACTGTTCTTCGCAAACAATCATCATCCACACTATACATCTAATCCTTTGTTACAGCAAGCCGGTGAGATTGACAACCTCACTGTTTCGTTGGGGCAAAGTACTTTGGTTGTGTTGTGCAGGTTCCACGTTGGCGCCGGAATCCCTGGTGTTGCGCCGCACTACACTCCGCCACCAACAACCTTCAACGTGCTTCTTGGCTCCTACTGGTTCGATAAACCTTGGTTTCTTACTGAGGGAAAACTTGCTGCTGTGCGCATCATACCTTCCTCTTGGGGTTCCCAACAAACGTGTGTATTACACGCCATCAGTCTTGCCCTATTATTTTTGGTAGACCTTTTCTAAATACTTGTGGAGCTGTTATAGATTGCAAGAAAGAGAAAATTGTGACAAAATTTGCTGGTGAATCTTATGAGTTTAATTTCTATAAATTTGCCAAAACTCCTTATAAAGCTGATTTGCCTAATAATGATTTTAGAGTTGAACAGTGTGCATCTATTGCTCTTGCTCCTAATAATCCTTTGCAGCAACATTTGGAGGATAGTGAGAGTGAAATCTTTAGGGAAGAAAGGAATGAGCTTGATGAAATTTTCCTTCGTCAACCTATTCTTAAACATGAATTACCGGTTGAAGATCTAGGTACAACACCACCACCAAAGGAAGATCCTGTTTTTGATTTAAAACCGTTGCCTGATAATCTTAAGTATGCTCATATTGATGATAAGAAAATATATCCTGTTATTATTAGTTCTAAGCTTTCATATTTTGAGGAAGAAAGGTTATTGGAAATATTGAAGAAACACCGAGGAGCTATTGGCTACACTCTTGATGACTTGAAGGGGATTTCTCCCGCTATTTGCCAACATGCCATCAATATGGAAGATGATGCAAAGCCTGTTGTTGAACATCAGCATCGTCTAATTCCTAAGATGAAGGATGTGGTAAGGAATGAGGTATTAAGACTTCTTGAAGCAGGTATTATATATCCTATTGCTGATAGTAGATGGGTTAGTCCTATGCATTGTGTTCCTAAGAAAGGAGGAATAACTGTTGTGCCTAATGATAATGATGAGCTCATTCCTCAAAGAGTAGTTGTAGGGTATAGAATGTGCATTGATTTTCGAAAAGTTAATAAAGTTACTAAGAAAGATCATTACCCTTTGCCATTTATTGATCAAATGTTAGAAAGGTTATCCAAAAATACTCATTTCTGCTTTCTTGATGGTTATTCTGGGTTTTCACAAATTGCTGTTAGAGCTAAAGATCAAGAGAAAACCACTTTCACTTGTCCCTATGGAACTTATGCTTATAGGTGTATGCCTTTTGGTTTATGTAATGCTCCTGCTACTTTTCAAAGATGCATGTCTGCTATTTTTCATGGCTTTTGTGAAAAGATTGTAGAGGTATTCATGGATGATTTTTCTGTCTATGGGAATTCTTTTGATAATTGCTTGCGAAACCTTGATAAAGTTTTGCAGAGATGTGAAGAAACTAACCTTGTTCTTAATTGGGAGAAATGCCACTTTATGGTTAATGAAGGAATTGTATTGGGACATAAAATTTCTGAAAGAGGTATAGAAGTTGATAGAGCTAAAGTTGAAGCAATTGAGAAGATGCCCTATCCTAGGGATGTTAAAGGTATTCGTAGTATTCTTGGTCATGCTGGTTTTTATAGGAGATTTATTAAAGATTTCTCTAAAATTTCAAAGCCTCTTACTAATCTTCTTCAAAAAGATGTACCTTTTGTTTTTGATAATGATTATACGGAAGCTTTTGAAACTCTAAAGAAAGCCTTAACAACTGCTCCGGTAGTTGAACCTCCTGATTGGAACTTACCTTTTGAAATTATGTGTGATGCTAGTGATTTTGCTGTTGGTGCTGTCCTTGGACAGCGAGTAGATAAAAAATTGAATGTTATTCATTATGCTAGTAAGACTCTAGATGCTACTCAAAGAAATTATGCTACAACCGAAAAGGAGTTATTAGGTGTAGTTTTTGCTTGTGATAAATTTAGACCTTATATTGTTGATTCAAAAGTCACAATTCATACTGATCATGCTGCAATTAGATACCTTATGGAAAAGAAAGATGCTAAGCCAAGGCTTATTAGATGGGTGCTTCTTTTGCAAGAATTTGATTTACATATTGTAGATAGGAAAGGTGCTGATAATCCTGTTGCTGATAATTTGTCTAGATTGGAAAATATTGCTTATGATCCTGTTCCTGTTAATGATAGTTTTCCAAATGAACAATTGGCTGTAATAATGGTGAGCTCGCGAGATAGTCCTTAGTATGCTGATTATGCTAACTTTATTGTTTCCAAGTACTTGCCTCCGACCTTTTCAGCTCAGCAAAGGAGGAAATTCTTTTATGATTTGAGGCATTATTTTTGGGATGACCCACACTTATATAAAGAAGGAGTGGATGGTATTATGCGAAGATGTGTTCCCGAATATGAACAACAAGAGATATTGAGTAAGTGTCATGGTAGTGTTTATGGAGGACATCACGCCGGAGATAGAACCGCGCAAAAGGTTCTACAATCAGGTTTTTATTGGCCGACTCTCTTTAAAGATGCAAGGAAGTTTATCTTATCTTGTGATGAATGCCAAAGAGTTGGTAATATCTCCAGGCGCAATGAAATGCCTATGAATTATACTCTTGTTATTGAACCATTTGATTGTTGGGGATTTGACTTTATGGGTCCTTTCCCTTCTTCAGAAGGAAATACTCATATACTCGTTGCTGTTGATTATGTTACTAAATGGGTGGAAGTGATACGTCTCCGACGTATCGATAATTTCTTATGTTCCATGCCACATTATTGATGTTATCTACATGTTTTATGCACACTTTATGTCATATTCGTGCATTTTCTGGAACTAACCTATTAACAAGATGCCGAAGTGCCAGTTGCTGTTTTCTGCTGTTTTTGGTTTCAGAAATCCTAGTAAGGAAATATTCTCGGAATTGGACGAAATCAAAGCCCAGGGGCCTATTTTTCCACGAAGCTTCCAGAAGTCCGAAGACGAGACGAAGAGGGGCCACGGGGTGGCCAAACCCTAGGGCGGCGCGGCCCCACCCCTGGCCGCGCCGGCCTATGGTGTGGGCCCCCCGTGCCGCCTCTTGACTTGCCCTTCCGCCTACTTAAAGCCTCCGTGACGAAACCCCCAGTACCGAGAGCCACGATACGGAAAACCTTCCAGAGACGCCGTCGCCGCCGATCCCATCTCGGGGGATCCAGGAGATCGCCTCCGGCACCCTGCCGGAGAGGGGAATCATCTCCCGGAGGACTCTACGCCGCCATGGTCGCCTCCGGTGTGATGTGTGAGTAGTCTACCCCTGGACTATGGGTCCATAGCAGTAGCTAGATGGTTGTCTTCTCCCCATTGTGCTATCATTGTCGGATCTTGTGAGCTGCCTAACATGATCAAGATCATCTATCTGTAATTCTATATGTTGCGTTTGTTGGGATCCGATGAATAGAGAATACTTGTTATGTTGATTATCAAAGTTATGCTTATGTGTTGTTTATGATCTTGCATGCTCTCCGTTACTAGTAGATGCTCTGGCCAAGTAGATGCTTGTAACTCCAAGAGGGAGTACTTATACTCGATAGTGGGTTCATGCCTGCATTGACACAGGGACGATGTGAGAAAGTTCTAAGGTTGTGTTGTGCTGTTGCCACTAGGGATAAAACATTGATGCTATGTCTAAGGATGTAGTTGTTGATTACATTACGCACCATACTTAATGCAATTGTCTGTTGCTTTGCAACTTAATACTAGAGGGGGTTCGGATGATAACCTGAAGGTGGACTTTTTAGGCATAGATGCAGTTGGATGGCGGTCTATGTACTTTGTCGTAATGCCCAATTAAATCTCACTATACTCATCACGATATGTATGTGCATTGTCATGCTCTCTTTATTTGTCAATTGCCCAACTGTAATTTGTTCACCCAACATGCTGTTCGTCTTATGGGAGAGACACCTCTAGTGAACTGTGGACCCCGGTCCAATTCTCTTTACTGAAATACAATCTACTGCAATACTTGTTCTACTGTTTTCTGCAAACAATCATCTTCCACACAATACGGTTAATCCTTTGTTACAGCAAGCCGGTGAGATTGACAACCTCACTGTTTCGTTGGGGCAAAGTACTTTGGTTGTGTTGTGCAGGTTCCACGTTGGCGCCGGAATCCCTGGTGTTGCGCCGCACTACATCCCGCCGCCATCAACCTTCAACGTGCTTCTTGACTCCTACTGGTTCGATTAAACCTTGGTTTCTTACTGAGGGAAACTTGCCGCTGTGCGCATCACACCTTCCTCTTGGGGTTCCCAACGGACGTGCCAACCACACGCATCAGGAAGCTATACCCACAAAAAGTGCTGATGGTGAGACTTCTTCAAAAATGCTTTTAGATGTTATTTTTCCTAGGTTTGGAGTACCTAGATATATTATGACTGATGGAGGTTCTCATTTTATTCATGGTGGTTTTAGAAAAACTCTTGCTAAATATGGTATTAATCATAGAATTGCTTCAGCTTATCATCCTCAAACTAGTGGGCAAGTAGAATTATCAAATAGGGAAATTAAATCTATATTGGGAAAGACTGTTAATAAATCTAGGAAAAATTGGGCTAGTAAGTTAAAGGAAGCATTGTGGGCTTATAGAACTGCTTATAAAAATCCTATGGGTATGTCTCCTTATAAAATGGTTTATGGAAAAGCTTGTCATTTACCTTTAGAACTAGAGCACAAAGCTTATTGGGCTGTAAGAGAACTTAATAAAGATTTTAAACTTGCTGGTAAGAAAAGGTTGCTACAATTGAGCTCTTTAGATGAATGGAGAAGTGAAGCCTATGAAAATGCTAAACTTTTTAAGGAGAAAGTTAAGAAATGGCATGATAGAAGAATTATTAAAAGAGAATTTAATGTTGGAGATAAAGTCCTATTGTATCGGTCTCGTCTCAGATTTTTTGCAGGGAAATTACTCTCAAAATGGGAAGGACCATATGTCATTGAGGAGGTGTATCGTTCCGGAGCAATTAAAATTGCCTCGTTGAAAGATGATGCCACACAAGTGGTGAATGGACAAAGACTCAAGCATTATATTTCTGGAGATTCTTATAATGAAGATGTTGATGTTATTCAAGTGGTGACTTCGGAAGCTTTCATCAAAGGTTAAATTGACAGTTCTGCAGAGTTCAACTTTGAATAGGTAACAGTTCTGGTAATAAAAGTCCGCGTTTAACTTTCCGAACAATATTTTTGCTATTTTCGGAAAATATGAAAAATTACGAGATCGAAACAGAGAGGAGGAGACGCACGAGGGCGTGCCCCCATAGGCCGGCGCGGGCCCCAGCCTGGCCGCGCCGCCCTACGAGGACGGCCCCTCGGAGTCCCTTTTCCACTCGTTTTCGACCTGGTACTTTCCTTTTGTCGTGAAATTTTTTGCTATATAATCCTCCGGATCCCCAGAGGTCCGTATATCGTTTTCTCGTCGTGTTTTGTTTCGAGCTGTTTTCTGTCAGATATTGTTTTCAGATTTAGAGCCACCATGTCTTCGTCGGGAACTCCGAAGGACAACTTCTTTGAGAATGTCGTCAACCCGTACATGAACGAGCTGAAGATGCATCCCAAGGAATTGCTGCTCGTAGATGGAGAGTTGCAGATAGAAGATGTTCGGGGTCCTAAAGGGGAAGGAAGCTTGGAGGACAGGATGGAGAAACTAGAACAAGAGGTCTTCGCCTACAAGAAGATGGCTGAACGTGAAGTGGACATCTTCCACAGAATTGTGTCCAAACTTATTAATGAACACAAGAAGGAGACTACGAAGCTGTGGGACGATATCCTCTCCCTTCACAACACTACCAACCAACTTCAAGCGCAACTTTATGATGTCCAGAATCAAAACTGTGAGTATGAAAACAGATTTAAACACATAAGCTATGCTGCCGGTTTCAGGATTCTCGAGACCAAGACATCGTTTGTTGATGGAGAGCCTCTTCCTTGGAAGTCTGATGATGGGAAGAATTTACCACCATCACCACCGAAGGAGTAATTCATCATTGGTATTGGCATCCCCTTGGCTTGTTCCAAGCTTGGGGGAGTGCCGCGGTATCACATCATCACATCATCACTATCTTTTACCTTTTTACTATCAAGTAGTGTCATATCATGAGTAGGGAAGTTATCATATAAGATGGTTGCAGTGTGGAAGTATCTCTCTTTAGTTGGTTATTTATGTATCCCTTGGTGTGAGTTATCGTTATGGAATATTAATGAGAAGTTTTATCATTTACATATTGCACACCTTATTTTAGTTTGTAATTTCTGTTATATGATTGATCTTGTTGTTAGTATTGATATCACTTTGGGAGCATCAAGTAAATCTATTTGGTTTTGGCAAACTTAGCATTGGTCAATAGCAACATTATTTGGAGACTTAAGTAGAAAAGAGGAAATACATGTAGATATGTTATTTCATTATCTTTCTTTCTTGATTAGCTATGAGCTTAGTATTCTGAAGTTAAAAATTGTTTGTGCTTACAAGTAAGATGCATGATTGTTTCTATCACATGTATATTTGTTTGTTTCCCTCAACTCTTATGTTTGCTAACCAACCTTGCTAGCCAAAGACCTGTACTGAGAGGGAATGCTTCTCATACATCCAAAACCCTTAAACAAACCTATGCCATTAGTGTCCACCATAACTACCTATTATGTGGTATTTTGCGCCACTCCAAGTAAAATACTTCATGTGCTACCTTTAAACAATTCAAAAGTTATTATCTCTTATTTGTGTCAATGTTTTATAGCTCATGAGGAAGTATGTGGTGTTTTGTCTTTCAGTCTTGTTGGGTAGATTTGCACTAATGGACTAGTGGCTTCATCCACTTATCCAATAATTTTGCAAAAAAAGAGCTGGCAACGGGGTTCCCAGCCCCAATTAATTAACTTTCATTAATAATTCTCTTCACATGTTTCGCTCTGAATTATCAAGTAAGCAACTTAATTTTGCAATAGACACTCCTCCATGGTATGTGAAATGTTGGAAGGCACCCGAGGATTCAGTTAGCCATGTCTTGAGAAAGCAAAGGTTGGGGGGAGTGTCATCCATAAATAAAACTAAAATACATGTGTAAACAAAAGAGAAGAAGGATGATCTACCTTGCTGGTAGAGATAACGTCCTTCATGGGAGCCGCTCTTTGATAGTCTGTTTGGCAAGGGGGTTAGAGTGCCCACTACCATTCGTTGACAACAACAAACACCTCTCAAAACTTTACTTTTATGCTTTCTATATGATTTCAAAACTTGAAAAGCTCTAGCACATGATTTAATCCCTGCTTCCCTCTGCGAAGGGCCTATCTTTTACTTTATGTTGAGTCAGTAAACCTATTTCCCTCTATCCCAAGCAAGCAATTGAGTTGTTGTGATCCAACCATTAATATTGTGATCTATTTAATCATGCCTTTTATTCTTCCTTGTTTAGTACAAGTTTTATCCGAATGAATATAGCTTTGAAAGTTATCAATGATTATGAGGAAATTATTATGATTGAGTATGCAAGTTTGCCGTATAAGCTTTAATATAAGAGCGTTGCTCGACAGATAAGTACAATCTATTAATTGTTCTTTGACCAAGAACGAAGTTTGCCATCACCAATTATGATTTCCTATGCACCTTTATTTGTGATTTCTCTTTACTTATTTCAAGTTGAGTTATATGAGGAGTTGTCTACTAGAATGTCTTGTGTGAATTAATAAATGTGATGCTTCTTGTCCGTATTTTATTTATCGACAATTCACTCCATAAACATGTGGTCTTGTTTACTGAGTTCAGTTTCGCTTGGGGACAAGCGAAGTCTAAGCTTGGGGGGAGTTGATACGTCCATTTTGCATCACTATTTTATATCATAATTTACTGTTATTCATTGATATATTTCGTATTTAGAGATGATACTTATGTTATTTCACCTATTTTGCATATTTCATGATTATTGGAGAATCACTCACCGGAGTCAGGATTCTGCTAGAAAAAGCACTGTCATAATGCAATATTTCTGAAGATCAACAATTGACGGAAAATACACCGAAGGTCTTATTTCTCCAGAAGAAGGAGCCAGCCAAAAGGAGGGGCCGAGGAGGGCCGCCATGGCCCTCCCATAGGCCGGCACGGGCTCCACCCTGGCCGCGCCGCCTTGTGGGGAGGGGGCCCACAGCCCCCTTCGACCGTCTCTCTTTCGCATACTTCATCTGCACGAAAACCTAAGGTACGGGGAATAATCGCGAGGAGACACAGCCGCCTCTGCGGGGCGGAAAAACACCAGAGAGAAAAGAGCTCTCCGGCGGGCAGAAATCCGCCGGGGAAATTCCCTCCCGGAGGGGGAAATCGACGCCATCGTCATCGTCATCGAGCTGGACTTCATTGGGATCATCATCACCATCATCTCCACCATCGACACCGCCATATCCACCGCTGCACCTCGTCACCGCTGTAACATCTAGGGTTAAATCTTGATTGTTTCATAGGGGAAACTCTCCCGGTGTTGATTACTCCTTGTTATTGATGCTATTGAGTGAAACCATTGGATCAAGGTTTATGTTCAGATTGTTATTCATCATCATATCACCTCTGATCATGTTCCATATGATGTCTCGTGAGTAGTTCGTTTAGTTCTTGAGGACATGGGTGAAGTCTAAATGTGAGTAGTGAACTATGTTGAGTAATATTTAATGGTTTGATATTTAAGTTGTGGTGTTATTCTTCTAGTGGTGTCATGTGAACGTCGACTACATGATACTTCACCTTTATGGGCCTAGGGGAGTGCATCTTGTATTCGTTTGCTAATTGTGGGGTTGCCGGAGTGACAGCAACCTGAACCCCCGTTGGTATATCGATGCAGGAGGGATAGCAGGATCTCAGAGTTTAAGGCTGTGGTTAGATTTATCTTAATTACTTTCTTGTATCTGTGGATGCTTGCAAGGGGTATAATCACAAGTATGTATTAGTCCTAGGAAGGGCGATGCATTAGCATAGGTTCACCCACACAACACTTATCAAAACAATGAAGATTAATCAACTATATGAAGCGAAAGCACTAGACTAAATTCCCGTGTGTCCTCAAGAACGTTTGGTCATTATAAGTAAACAAACCGGCTTGTCCTTTGTGCTAAAAAGGATTGGGCCACTTGCTGCAACTATTACTCTCGCATTTTACTTACTTGTATTTTATTTATCTGCTATATCAAAACCCCCTGAAAACTTGTCCGTGAGCATTTACAGCAAATCCTTCATCGAAACTGCTTGTCAACACCTTCTGCTCCTCGTTGGGTTCGACACTCTTATTTATCGAAAGTACTACGATACACCCCCTATACTTGTGGGTCATCAATAAACAAGGTCTAGACATATTCAAACCAGGCAAATCATGTATCTACTCCCTAACGACCCTAAACTATGTCTTATGAAGTAATTAAGGCATGAAGAGAAGTGGTTTTGGGTTTCAAACATGGAAATTTCAAAAACCTCCCAAAAGCTTCATTTTAGAGTGACTAAGAAGGATCGAGGCTTACCTTTTCATTTTCATGTTTTAAACTTGTTTAAATCTTGGTCAAACCTAGCTAGTATTTGACCAAGATTCAAATGGTCATAAAATTCAAAAAAATCAGAAAAATGAAAAACCAAAGCACATAGCCTTCTTATGTCAGAAATTAAGAATTCAAGTTGATAAACAAGGTCTAGACATATTCAAACAAGATAAATCATGTATCTACCCCTAACACTAAACTCTGTCTTATGAAGTCAAGCATGAAGAGAAGTGGTTTTGGGTTTCAAACATTATATTGAGATTTCAATAACCCCCCAAAAGCTTCATTTTAGAATGACTAAGAAGGATCCAGGCTTGCCTTTTCATTTTCATGTGTTTTAAACTTGCATAAATCTTGGTCAAACCTAGGACTTGACCAGATTCAAATGGGCATAAACATTCATAAAAAATGAAAAAATGAAAACCAAAGCACATAGCCTTCTTATGTCATATATATATATAGTAAGCATTCAAGTTGATCGATATGAACAAGGTCTAAACATATTCAAAACAGAAAAAGCATGTATCTACCCCTAGCCCTTAACTATGTCTTATGAAGTGCATGAAGAGAAGTGCTTTTGGGTTTCAAACATGGAAATTTCAAAAACTTCCCAAAAGCTTAATTTTAGAGTGAATAAGAAGGATCCAAGCTTACCTTTTCATTTTCAGGATTTATGCTTGTTTAAATCTTGGTCAAACATAGGATTTGACCAACACACATATAGTCTTCTTATGTCATATAGTAAGCATTCAAGTTGATAAACAAGCATGTCTAGACATATTCAGACCCGACAAATCATGTATCTACCCCTAACCCTGAACTCTGTCTTATGAAGTCAACCATGAAGATAAGTGGTTTTGGGTTTCAAACATTGAGATTTCAAGAACCCCCCAAAAGCTTCATTTTAGAGTGACTAAGAAGGATCCAGGCTTACCTTTTCATTTTATGTTTCAAACTTGTTTAAATCTTGGTCAAACCTAGGATTTGACCAAGATTCAAATTAATGGGCATAAACATTAATTCAGAAAAAAAACAAAAAAATGAAAAACCAACGCACATATAATCTTCTTATGTCATATATATAGTAAGCATTCAAGTTGATAAACAAGCATGTCTAGACATATTCAAACCCGACAAATCATGTATCGATCTACCCCCTAACCCTAAACTCTGTCTTATGAAGTCAACCATGAAGAGAAGTGGTTTTGGGTTTCCAACATTGAGATTTCAAGAACCCCCCAAAAGCTTCATTTTAGAATGACTAAGAAGGATCCAGGCTTACCTTTTCATTTTCATGTTTTAAACTTGTTTAAATCTTGGTCAAACCTAGGATTTGACCAAGATTCAAATGGGCATAAAAATTCAAAAAAATCAAAAAAAATTAAAAATCCAAAGCACATAGCCTTTTTTATGTCATATAATGAGCATTCAAGTTGATAAACATGGTCTAGACATATTAAAACAAGAAAAATCATGTATCTACCCTGGTCCTAACCCTAAACCCTGTCTTATGAAGTCAAACATGAAGAGAAGTGGTTTTGGGTTTCAAACATGGAAATTTCAAAAACCTCCCAAAAACTTCATCTTAGAGTGACTAAGAAGGTTCCATGCTTACCTTTTCATTTTCATGTTTTAAATTAACTTGTTTAAATCTTGGTCAAACATACGATTTGACCAAGATTCAAATGGGCATAAACATTCAGAAAAAATTTAAAAATAATAAACCAATGCACATATAGTCTTCTTATGTCATATAGTAAGCATTCAAGTTGATAAACAAGCATGTCTAGACATATTAAAACCGGCAAATCATGTATCTACCCCCTAACCCTAAACTAGATTTGTCTTATGAAGTCAAGCATGAAGAGAAATGGTTTTGGGTTTCAAACATGGAAATTTCTAGACCCCCCCAAAGCTTCATTTTAGAGTGACTAAGAAGGATCCAGGCTTACCTTTTCATTTTCATGTTTTAAGCTTGTTTAAATCTTGGTCAAACCTAGGATTTGACCAAGATTCAAATGGGAATAAAAATTCAAAAAAAAATTGAAAAACCAAAGCACATAGCCTTCTTATGTCATATATATATAGTAAGCCTTCAAGTTCATGAACAAGGTCTAGACATATTCAAAACAGAAAAAGCATCTATCTACCCCCTAACCCTTAACTCTGTCTTATGAAGTCAAGCATGAAGATAAGTGGTTTTGGTTTTCAAACATGGAAATTTTAAAAACATCCCAAAAGCTTAATTTTAGAGTGACTAAAAAGGATCCAAGCTTACCTTTTCATTTTCATGTTTATGCTTGTTTAAATCTTGGTCAAACCTAGGATTTGACCAAGATTCAAATGGGCATAAACATTCAGAAAAAATAAAAATTAAAAAACCAACGCACATTAGTAGCCCAAAATCGAACCAGTAGTTGGATATTTTTGAACTTGATCTGTAGTAGTGGGCAAAACCCTAGATTAACTTATTTAATCATAGATTCGTAGGTCGATTTTTCTACTTTTTTATTATTACTATGCAGCACATGTGTGTTTGCCCGTCGAGTGAAACTCGGAGGAAGAGGGATCACTCGGAAGGAGAGAAGAAGGGAGTGCATTATGGTGTCTCCCCTTTTTCGGGTGATGATGTTGAATGTTGTGCAGGTTTTATTAGTGAGCAGGAGGTGCGAGCGAGCGAGCGAGTCGAGCGAGGCTGAGAATGAGAGAGATTTGTTTTTTTTGTGTGAGAGGGACAACCGAAGGATCCTGAAGGACCCAGAGACTTCCAATACACATCCTGATGCGTCTTCTCTTGACAAAGAAGATGGCTGGGAGTTTGCGTACCTACTGCACGTGACTTGTGCTCACTGAAGTGTGGGACCTCACACATGGGCACCACACGTAAGTGACAGACCTGTTGATGTAAAAACTCAGTTGATTATTATAGTGCATTAGAACAAAGTTTCCTATGGATTCAAGGGTAGGAAATCCAAGTTAACTCATTTACATGACATTAATTTTTCCATGAAGCAAAGTTAACACATCTATCAATTGGTACATTTTGGACTGACTAAGAAGGATCCAGGCTTACTTATTCATTTTCACGTGTTAAACTTGTTTAAATCTTGCTCAAACCTAGGATTTGACCAAGATTCAAATGCGCATGAAAATAAAAAAAATGAAAAAATGAAATACCAATGCACATAGTCTTCTTATGTCATATAGTAAGCATTCAAGATGATAAACAAGGTCTAGACATATTCAAACCAGGCAAATCATGTATCTACTCCCTAACGACCCTAAACTATGTCTTATGAAGTAAGGCATGAAGAGAAGTGGTTTTGGGTTTCAAACATGGAAATTTCAAAAACCTCCCAAAAGCTTCATTTAAGAGTGACTAATAAGGATCGAGGCTTCCCTTTTCATTTTCATGTTTTAAACTTGTTTGAATCTGGGTCAAACCTAGCTAGTATTTGACCAAGATTCAAATGGGCATAAAATTCAAAAAAATCAGAAAAATGAAAAACCAAAGCACATAGCCTTCTTATGTCATAAGTAAGAATTCAAGTTGATAAACAAGGTATAGACATATTCAAACTAGACAAATCATGTATCTACCCCTAACACTAAACTCTGTCTTATGAAGTCAAGCATGAAGAGAAGTGGTTTTGGGTTTCATACATGGAAATTTCAAGAACCTCCCAAAAGATTCATTTTAGAGTGACTAAGAAGCTAGTATCCATGGTTACCTTTTCATTTTCATACTTTAAACTTGTTTAAATCTTTGTCAAACCTAGGATTTGACCAAGATTCAAAAGGGCATAAAAATTCAGGAAAAAACATAAAAGAATGATAAACCAAAGCACATAGCAGTCTTATGTCATATAGTAAGCATTAAAGTTGACAAACAAGGTCTAGACATATTCAAACCAGAAAATCATGTATATATCTGCCCCTAACCTTAAACTCTGTCTTAATTATGAAGTCAATCATGAAGAGAAGTGGTTTTGGGTTTCAAACATGAAAATTTCAAGAACATCCCAAAAGCTGCTTCATTTTAGAGTGACTAAGAAGGATCCAGGCTTACCTTTTCGTTTTCATATTTTATACTTGTTTAAATCCTGGTCAAACCTAGGATTTGACCAAGATTCAAATGGGCATAAAATTCAAAAAAATTAGAAGAATGAAAAACAAAAGCACATAGTCTTTTTATGTCATATAGATAGTAAGCATTCAAGTTGATAAACAAGGTTTAGACATGTGTTCAAACCAGACAAATCATGTATCTACCCCCTAACCATAAACTCTCGGTCGATCTTATGAAGTCTAGCATGAAGAGAAGTCATATTGGTTTCAAACATGGAAATTTCAAGAACCTCCCAAGAGCTTGCCTTTTCATTTTCATGTTTTTAAATTGTTTAAATCTTGGTCAAACCTAGCTAGTATTTGACCAAGATTCAAATGGGCATAAAATTCAAAAAAACCAGAAAAATGAAAAACCAAAGCACATAGCCTTCTTATGTCATATATATTAAGCATTCAAGTTGATAAACAAGTTCTAGACATATTCAAAATAGAAAAAGCATGTATCTACCCCTAACCCTTAACTCTGTCTTATGAAGTCAAGCATGAAGAGAAGTGGTTTTGGGTTTCAAACATGGAAATTTCAAAAACTTCCCAAAAGCTTAATTTTAGAGTGTGTGACTAGGAAGGATCCAGGCTTACCTTTTAATTTTCATGTTTTAAGTTTGTTTAAATCTTGGTCAAACCTTGGATTTGACCAACAAGATTCAAATGAGCATAAAAATTCAAAAAAAATCAAAAAAAAAAAGAAAAGAAAAACCAAAGCACATAGTCTTCTTACGTCTGATGACCCACAAGTATTGGGGATCGCAACAGTCTTCGAGGGAAGTAAAACCCAATTTATTGATTCGACACAAGGGGAGCCAAAGAATATTTGTAAGCCTTAACAGCGGAGTTGTCAATTCACCTGCACCTGGAAGTAGACTTGCTCGCAAGAGTTTATCAGTAGCAACAGTTTTATAGCAGTAGCAGTGGTGAAATATAAGCAGCAGTGTAACAAAGACAGCAGTAGTGATTATAGTAAACAGCAGGATTTAAAATACTGTAGGCACAAGGATGGATGAACGGGCGCTGCATGGATAAGAGAACTCATGTAACAATCAAGGTAGGGCATTTGCAAATAGTAATAAAACAGTATCCAAGTACTAAACAATCATAGGCATGTGTTCCATATATAGTCGTACGTGCTCGCAATGAGAAACTTGCACAACATCTTTTGTCCTACCAGCCGGTGGCAGCCGGGCCTCTAGGGAATCTACTGGAAATTAAGGTACTCCTTTTAATAGAGCACCGGAGCAAAGCATTAACACTCCGTGAACACATGTGATCGTCATATCACCGCCTTCCCCTCCGGTTGTCCCAATTTCTGTCACTTTGGGGCCTCGGGTTCCGGACAGCAATATGTGTATACAACTTGCAGGTAAGATCATAAAGCAATGAATATCATCATGAATTGATAGCATGTTCAGATCTGAGATCATGGCACTCGGGCCCTAGTGACAAGCATTAAGCATAACAAGTTGCAACAATATCATAAAAGTACCAACAACGGATACTAGACACTATGCCCTAACAATCTTATGACTATTACATGATCAATCTCATCCAATCCCTACCATCCCCTTCAGCCTACAGCGGGGGAATTACTCACACATGGATGGGGGAAACATGGTTGGTCGATGGAGAGGCATCGGTGGTGATGATGGCGACGATCTCCTCCAATTCCCCGTCCCGGCGGAGTGCCAGAACGAAGTTTCTGGTCCCGTGACGGAGTTTCGCGATGGCGGCGGTGTTATGGATGTCTTCTGGCAATTTCGTCTAACCCCCCGTGCGTTTTTAGGTCGAAACCCCTTAAGTAGTCTAGAGGAGAGCATCGGGGGGCGGCCGAGGCGCCCTCACCATAAGGCGGCGCGCCCCCCTCCTGGCCGCGCCGGCCTATGGTGTGGGGGCCGTGGGCCTCCCCTAGGCTTGCCCTTCTGGCTCCGTGAATCTTCTGTGAAAATAAGCCCTTTGCGATTATTTCCGGGGATTTTCCCGAAAGTTGAGTTTCTACACAAAAATAAGACACCAGGGCAATTCTACTGAAAACAGCGTTAGTCCGTGTTAGTTGTATCCAAAATACACAAATTAGAGGCAAAACAATAGCAAAAGTGTTCGGGAAAGTAGATACGTTTTGGACGTATCAACTCATCCCAAGCTTAGGTTATTGCTTGTCCTCAAGCAATTCAGTTAACAACTGAGTGCGATAAAAGAACTTTCACGAACACATTTGTTCATATGATGTAAATATTCTCATGATATGGACAAGTACTTAGGCAATTCATAATAAGATACATGCAAATAAAGTCATCTAATAGCTATGCCAATCATGGAAAAGGTACCAACAAATTAATAATAAGCATCATGAATCATGTCTATCAGCAGGATTGCAATGTTCATAAAAGGATATGATAAAGTGGTATCTCGCTTGCCCGTATTTGTAGAGCAAAACATAAATGCTCGAGCACCTTTGAAGTTCATGGAAAGACTGGAAGTAGAGATTATCAAAGATAAAAGCATCAAAGCTATACCACAGTTAATCACATTTTGGGACAAGCATATTATACTAAGAATGACAGTTGTGCTCTCAAGAAAGTGCTCAAAGAAAGGATGATGACTCAACATAAAAGTAAAAGATTGACCCTTCGCAGAGGGAAGCAGGGATTAACATGTGCTAGAGATTTTCATTTTTCTAAAGACAGAAGTAAAATTGTTTTGAGAGGTGTTTGTTGTTGTCAACGAATGATAGTGGGTACTCTAACTACCTCATCAACCATACTTTCAAGAGCGGCTCCCATGAAGGACGTTATCTCTACCAGCAAGGTAGATCATCCCTCTTCTCTTTTGTTTACACATATATTTTAGTTTCATTATGGATGACACTCCCCCCAACCTTTGCTTACACAAGCCATGGCTAACCGAATCCTCGGGTGCCTTCCAACATTCTCATACCATGGAGGAGTGTCTATTTGCAAGATTAAGTTGCTTACTGATAGATCAGGGCAAAACATGTGAAGAGAATGATTAATGCAAGTTAATTAATTGGGGCTGGGAACCCCGTTGCCAGCTCTTTTTGCAAAATTATTGGATAAGCGGATGTGCCACTAGTCCATTGGTGAAAGTCTATCAAGAGTAAATGACAAGGTTGAAAGATAAAACACCACATACTTCCTCATGAGCTATAAAACATCGACACAAATTGAGAAGTATTTTGAAGGTTTAAAGGTAGCGCATGAGAATTTACTTGGAATGGTTTGAAATGCCATGCATAGGTATTTATGGTGGACACTTTGGAATAACTTGGTTTTCAGGGGTTTGGAAGCATGAGCAGCGTTCCCGCTCAGTACAAGTGAAGGCTAGCAATAGACTGGGAAGCGACAATCAAGAGAGCAATAACTGTCATAATCATGCTTGCGACAAAATAAATTAACAGAGGCATAAAAGTGATACAAGCACTCTGAGGCAAAATAAATCATCGAGGCTTAATTGACTTTTGTTCAGTCATATGCATGCGTGAGCATGTGCCAAGTCGATTCAAGTGAATTATTCAGAGGAGGATACCACAATGTCATATCTATCTATGAATAAAACAATGCAAGCAAATATTTATGACATGCTACTCATATTAATAAATTGGAGCTAAACATGAGAGATCATGAACTACTAAACTCTCTTAAATGACATATACCTCACATGAACGAACTAAGCATGCTCACATGGATGAGTATATGTACAAAAATGAAAACAAATAGAGTTCATACCAGCCTCTCACCACAGTCAAATTGTCGTAGATCGTCATTATTGCCTTTCACTTGTGTAGCTTGAATAATATGGAATGAAAACCAAGCTCCAGCCACCGGAGACCGCTGAACTCCATAATGAACTTTACAAAACCAAAGAAGAACAACAAATATTTTTGGTATTTTCGAATTGGAAACAGGAACAAAAGGAAACAAGCAAACAAAGCAAAATATTTTTGGATTTTTTCATAGCAAACCAACGATAGCAAATAAAGAAAAATAGGAACAAGAAACCAAGATAAACAAATGGTAAAGAGAAACAACATAAATATTTTTGGTGTTTTTGTGTTTTAGAAAAGAAACAAAGCAAAAACAAGAGAATGAAAACTAAAAGAGTCACATAAACCCAAAGTAGCAGAAATTCGTCAAACTTGGCAGCAGTACAGTAATCTATTTTTACGAAAATCTTCCGCTGCTCAACTCGAAAAGTGCTCAACTAATGAAAGTTAGATAATAACCTGGGGAACATGCACAAAAATTGGATTCGCAAAATAACGTTCTGTCTGTTTTTGGTAATTTTTTTGGTATCAGTCCAGAATCTGTTTTCAAACAGCACTTCCCCAAATATCATCTGTCTCTTATTAGAAACCACCTTAAGAAGCTAAACAAAGTATGTACAAGTATCTGGCAATTGTAATATGCAATGAATGAGTGATGCCGACATACCTCCCCCCAAGCTTAGCCTTTTGGCCTAAGTGGAGATCAATCCCATGGTGCCCATGAAGTGGCACCTCCGTAGTATGACGAAGAAGGATCCTGTTCTGGGTATGTGCTGGAAGACGCACCAGGATACGTGACGGTGTACCCGTAGGAGGGCTTGGCGTCCTCAGAGTAATACTGCTGGTGGAAGCCATGTATCCTCAGCTGCTCATCCACCTCCTCCTTAGAGCGCGACCACGGTCTCCTGTGAACACTAAACAAATCGGCATGCGGCAAAGGGATTTCCCTCTCATCCCCGTCAATAAACAACATTTTATAGACAATATTTTCTAAACTAGAGTCAGTTGTGACAAATTGGTGACTCTTCATAGCAGCAATATCAAGCGTTATAGGAGTTAATTTCTCATCAGTAGGATCAAGAGGAAGATCTAGATGTGCCATAATACGTGAGGCAACAATTCCTCCAAAAATAGGCCCCTTATTGGATAAACGACGAGCAACAAGAGCACCAAGGTGATAAGGTCTATTCCCAGTAAGTGCAGCAACTAGAAAATCAAGATGATAACTAGAAATGTTGCTAGTGTTCTCCCTACCAAGAATGCTAGTAGCAAGATAGTAAGCGAAATATCTAATGGCAGGGAGTTGAATGTTTCTTATCTTGCCGCGCTGAATAGCACGATCATCATCATTGGTAACTTCTCGATAGAGCTCCGTCAAAGCTTTGGGGCTTTTCTCGATCTTCTTCGCTGTACCTACAGGAGCAATATCCAATGCAACACAAAAATCCTTCAACTTCATAGTAATAGGCCTATCATAAATCCTAAATGAAACTGTTGGTGAGAAGTGTGAGTTGTTGAACTGAAAGCTTTCAACAAAGATTTTAGTTAGCATGTACTCCCTCCGTTCTTTTTTAATTGACTCGAATTTAGTACAAACTTGTACTAAATTTGAGTCAATTAAAAAAGAACGGAGGGAGTAGTATTTACTCCTCTCATCTTCCATATAGGTAGATAAGCCCACATTATTGATGAGGAACAAGAAATCATCAAGCAGCCCTGCATTACGCAAAAAATCATAGCATGGAAAAGATGAAGCATTAGGAACTCCATTATCCTCTTCAACTTCGAAGCTCGGTGCGATGACATCCTCATTATAGGATCGTCTAATTCGAGTGGCTGCCCTTGAGGGCCTCCCCGTGCTTGTCGTCTCTCTTTCGAACACTTCTCCAAAGTTATAGTTATCCATCCTCCTTTTCTGAAATTTTTCAACAAACATTATAAAAGTTGATTTGGAGACATATAATTTGAGGGAAACTACTATAGGAACTTGGTAGAGTACTAAACATGCATCAAAACTAAATTTTACAACTTAGAACAAGCATGCAAGCTCACTAAACATGTTACCTACAGCAGCAAAATATTCAAGATATACTCAACCAAACAAAATTCTATTTGGATAATCGGAGGAGTCACATACCGGAGAGCAAATGTGCCAAATTTCAGACAGAAATCTGGGCTGAGCAAAGAGATCGAGAAATCTTGAGCTCTTGAGCAGAAACGCGAGTGAGAGAAAGTGAGTATGAGTTTTTTCGGGAGAGAGAGTGCAATGAGTGGAAGAGATGACTTAGTGGGGCAAGGAGGGGCCCACACCACAGGGTGGCGCGCCCCCCTCCTTGGCCTCGCCGGCTCATGGGGGCCAGCCCTGGGGTGCCCCACTGGTCAGCCCCAGGCACTCTCAGGTGGCTCTTCAAAAAATAAGACCAACGGTATAATTTTTGTAAATTTTTGAGAACTTCGAAAAATGCACATTTCTGGGTGTTAAAATTATTATTACAGGGCAGAAAAAGATTTTTCAAACCTCTAATCAACTAAGCATCTTGCAAAACAAGTAGTGCTACAGCAAGTAAAACAAATGGAGAAGGAAAGAAAGAAATGTTGTTTAGCTCTTCTATGCACATAAAATATACTTGTTAACAAGGTTGATCAAGTCTTGCCACCAAATAATTTTTACATGTCATGAGAAGAAATAAACCTCAAATCAACCATGTTACCTTATATTGTATTGATACCGATCCAATCACAAGAGTTTGATATTCTTCTTTAGGCTGATATATTGGACAATCAATATCTCCCACTTTGATAGACCTCAAATTAGAAATTGTATTAACTCCATATACTTTATCAATCCTCTTGGGAAAATAAACAGTATGTTCCTTGTCATCAACATTGAAAGTGACTTTCCCTTTATTGCAATCAATAATAGCCCCTGCAGTATTAAGAAAAGGTCTTCCAAGAATAATAGACATATTATCATCTTCAGGCATTTCCAACACAACAAAATCAGTTAATATTAAGCAATTTTGAGTAACTTGAACAGGAACATCCTCACATACACCAACAGGAACAGCAGTAGATTTATCAGCCATTTGCAAAGATATATCAGTTGGTATCAATTTATCTAAATCAAGTCTCTTGTAAAGAGAAAAAGGCATCACACTAACTCCTGCTCCCAAATCACATAGAGCAGTTCTAACATAATTATTCTTGATGGAACAAGGAATAGTCGGTATACTGGTCTCCCGACTTCTTTGGAACCTTGCCATTGAAAGAGTAATTAGCGAGCATAGTGGAAATCTCCTCATTAGGAATCTTCCTTTTGTTAGAGACAATATCTTTCATATACTTTGAATAAGGAGGCAATTTAATAGCATCAGTCAAAGGGATTTGCAAAAACAAAGGTTTCATCCAATCACAAAATTTATTATAGTGTTCTTCTTCCTTCGATTTTAGTTTCTTAGCAGGAAAAGGCATTTGCTTTTGAACCCAAGTTTCTCTTTCATTACCATGTTTCTTAGCAATAAAATGTTCTTTAGTGTACTTTTTATTTTTAGCATGTTTTTCAGGTTCATCTTCAATCTCATCTTTATCAGAAGCATCATTCTTATCATTATCTTTATCATGTTCATTACCACTTTCAGTTTCAGCATCAGAAATAGAAATACTATTAGGATCATTAACAGGCTCAGAGGATTCTACAACATTTTTATGTTTCTTTTTCTTTTTATTAGAAGGACCACTAGTTCCTTTAGTTCGTTGAGAATCTTGTTCAACTCTTTTGGGATGCCCCTCAGGATATAAAGGATCCTGAGTAGAAACACCACCTCTAGTTGTTACTTCATAAGCATATTTTTTTAGAACTATTTTTCAACAAGTCATTTTGCACTTTAGTGAGTTGATCAATTTGAGTTTGAACCATATGAAAATGTTTAACAAGCATCTTAACATCATTGGAGGTTCTCTCCACAATATCATTGATACGTCTCCGACGTATCGATAATTTCTTATGTTCCATGCCACTTTATTGATGTTATCTACATGTTTTATGCACACTTTATGTCATATTCGTGCATTTTCTGGAACTAACCTATTAACAAGATGCCGAAGTGCCGATTCTTTGTTTTCTGCTGTTTTTGGTTTCAGAAATCCTAGTAAGGAAATATTCTCGGAATTGGACGAAATCAAAGCCCAGGGGCCTATTTTTCCACGAAGCTTCCAGAAGTCCGAAGACGAGACGAAGAGGGGCCACGGGGTGGCCAAACCCTAGGGCGGCGCGGCCCCACCCCTGGCCGCGCCGGCCTATGGTGTGGGCCCCCCGTGCCGCCTCTTGACTTGCCCTTCCGCCTACTTAAAGCCTCCGTGACGAAACCCCCAGTACCGAGAGCCACGATACGGAAAACCTTACTGAGACGCCGTCGCCGCCGATCCCATCTCGGGGGATCCAGGAGATCGCCTCCGGCACCCTGCCGGAGAGGGGAATCATCTCCCGGAGGACTCTACGCCGCCATGGTCGCCTCCGGTGTGATGTGTGAGTAGTCTACCCCTGGACTATGGGTCCATAGCAGTAGCTAGATGGTTGTCTTCTCCCCATTGTGCTATCATTGTCGGATCTTGTGAGCTGCCTAACATGATCAAGATCATCTATCTGTAATTCTATATGTTGCGTTTGTTGGGATCCGATGAATAGAGAATACTTGTTATGTTGATTATCAAAGTTATGCTTATGTGTTGTTTATGATCTTGCATGCTCTCCGTTACTAGTAGATGCTCTGGCCAAGTAGATGCTTGTAACTCCAAGAGGGAGTACTTATGCTCGATAGTGGGTTCATGCCTGCATTGACACAGGACGATGTGAGAAAGTTCTAAGGTTGTGTTGTGTTGTTGCCACTAGGGATAAAACATTGATGCTATGTCTAAGGATGTAGTTGTTGATTACATTACGCACCATACTTAATGCAATTGTCTGTTGTTTGCAACTTAATACTGGAGGGGGTTCGGATGATAACCTGAAGGTGGACTTTTTAGGCATAGATGCAGTTGGATGGCGGTCTATGTACTTTGTCGTAATGCCCAATTAAATCTCACTATACTCATCATGATATGTATGTGCATTGTCATGCTCTCTTTATTTGTCAATTGCCCAACTGTAATTTGTTCACCCAACATGCTGTTCGTCTTATGGGAGAGACACCTCTAGTGAACTGTGGACCCCGGTCCAATTCTCTTTACTGAAATACAATCTACTGCAATACTTGTTTTACTATTTTCTCTGCAAACAATCATCTTCCACACAATACGGTTAATCCTTTGTTACAGCAAGCCGGTGAGATTGACAACCTCACTGTTTCGTTGGGGCAAAGTACTTTGGTTGTGTTGTGCAGGTTCCACGTTGGCGCCGGAATCCCTGGTGTTGCGCCGCACTACATCTCGCCGCCATCAACCTTCAACGTGCTTCTTGGCTCCTCCTGGTTCGATAAACCTTGGTTTCTTTCTGAGGGAAAACTTGCTGCTGTGCGCATCATACCTTCCTCTTGGGGTTGCCCAACGAACGTGTGAAATACACGCCATCAAGCTCTTTTTCTGGCGCCGTTGCCGGGGAGATCAAGACACGCTGCAAGGGGAGTCTCCACTTCTCAATCTCTTTACTTTGTTTTTGTCTTGCTTTATTTTATTTACTACTTTGTTTGCTGCACTAAATCAAAATATAAAAAAAAAATTAGTTGCTAGTTTACTTTATTTGCTATCTTGTTTGCTATATTGAAAACACAAAAAAATTAGTTTACTTGCATTTACTTTACTTATTTCATCATGTTTCCTCCTAAGTTTGTTCTTAAAGATGTACCGGTAGGCCGAGGGTCTATCCTTGGGAAAGATAATATAGAAGATTTTTTCACTCATATTAGTACGGTCGAAGATTTTGAAGATAGACACTTGGTAGAACTTGCCCCCACTTATGAAATTGCTGTTGCTTCTTTAGTACATGCGTTAGAAGCTAGATTTGTTAATCTTAATCCTGTGATTCAACATATGTTTCTTACACTCAGTGATATGGAAGAAGGAGAAAAGAAAGATTTTGTATTAGAAACCCTTCTTAAAGAATTTGGAGGAATAGCGAGAGAAGCTAGAAAAGTCTTCACTAAATATAATATGCTAGGCTCTTATACCAACTTTGCTAGTACCCTTGAGAAGATGGAAAAGGATAGACAAAAGTACACTAATGAAGTTAATTATGAGGGGGATATTAAAACATCGATACCTTGCAAGCTCTTGGGAATGTGTGAGGCACTAGAAAAGAATTTTGATTGGATTGTTCCTGAAGATTTGTTTGATGAGAGTAGCAAGCCAAGGCTAATGAAAAGGGAGCCTCTGAAACTCACATAGAAAAGATAGTATGCATAGTTGAGAAAACTCCACACCCCGCTGTAGAAGTACCATCTCTCGATAATACTTGATACACACTTTCTGCGCCTAGCTGAAAGGCGTTAAAGAAAAGCGCTTATGGGAGACAACCCATGTTTTTACCTACAGTACTTTGTTTTTATTTTGTGTCTTGGAAGTTGTTTACTACTGTAGCAACCTCTCCTTATCTTAGTTTTGTGTTTTGTTGTGCCAAGTTAAGCCGTTGATAGAAAAGTAAGTACTAGATTGGGATTACTGCGCAGTTCCAGATTTCTTTGCTGTCACGAATCTGAGTCCACCGCCCTGTAGGTAGCTCAGAAAATTATGCCAATTTACGTGCATGATCCTCAGATATGTACGCAACTTTCATTCAATTTGAACATTTTCATTTGAGCAAGTCTGGTGCCATTTTAAAATTCGTCAATACGAACTGTTCTGTTTTGACAGATTCTGCCTTTTATTTCGCATTGCCTCTTTCGCTATGTTGGATGAATTTCTTTGATCCACTAATGTCCAGTAGCATTATGCAATGTCCAGAAGTGTTAAGAATGATTGTGTCACCTCTGAATATGTCAATTTATATTGTGCACTAACCCTCTAATGAGTTGTTTCGAGTTTGGTGTGGAGGAAGTTTTCAAGGATCAAGAGAGGAGTATGATGCAACATGATCAAGGAGAGTGAAAGCTCTAAGCTTGGGGATGCACCCGGTGGTTCACCCCTGCATATATCAAGAAGACTCAAGCGTCTAAGCTTGGGGATGCCCAAGGCATCCCCTTCTTCATCGACAACATTATCAGGTTCCTCCCCTGAAACTATATTTTTATTCCATCACATCTTATGTGCTTTTTCTTGGAGCGTCGGTTTGTTCTTGTTTTTGTTTTGTTTGAATAAAATGGATCCTAGCATTCACTTTATGGGAGAGATACACGCTCCGCTGTAGCATATGGACAAGTATGTCCTTGGTTTCTACTCATAGTATTCATGGCGAAGTTTCTCCTTCGTTAAATTGTTATATGGTTGGAATTGGAAAATGATACATGTAGTAATTGCTATAAATGTCTTGGGTAATGTGATACTTGGCAATTGTTGTGCTCATGTTTAAGCTCTTGCATCATATGCTTTGCACCCATTAATGAAGAAATACATAGAGCATGCTAAAATTTGGTTTGCATATTTGGTTTCTCTAAGGTCTAGATAATTTCTAGTATTGAGTTTGAACAACAAGGAAGACGGTGTAGAGTCTTATAATGTTTTCAATATGTCTTTTATGTGAGTTTTGCTGCACCGGTTCATCCTTGTGTTTGTTTCAAATAAGCCTTGCTAGCCTAAACCTTGTATCGAGAGGGAATACTTCTCATGCATCCAAAATACTTGAGCCAACCACTATGCCATTTGTGTCCACCATACCTACCTATACTACATGGTATTTTCCCGCCATTCCAAAGTAAATTGCTTGAGTGCTACCTTTAAAATTCCATCATTCACCTTTGCAATATATAGCTCATGGGACAAATAGCTTAAAAACTATTGTGGTATTGAATATGTAATTATGCACTTTATCTCTTATTAAGTTGCTTGTTGTGCGATAACCATGTTTACTGGGGAACGCCATCAACTCATTGTTGAATTTCATGTGAGTTGCTATGCATGTTCGTCTTGTCTGAAGTAAGGGCGATCTACACTGAGTTGAATGGTTTGAGCATGCATATTGTGAGAGAAGAACATTGGGCCGCTAACTAAAGCCATGATTCATGGTGGAAGTTTCAGTTTTGGACAAATATCCTCAAATCTCTAATGAGAAAAGAATTAATTGTTGTTGAATGCCTAAAGCATTAAAAGAGGAGTCCATTATCTGTTGTCTATGTTGTCCCGGTATGGATGTCTAAGTTGAGAATAATCAAAAGCGAGAAATCCAAATGCGAGCTTTCTCCTTAGACCTTTGTACAGGCGGCATAGAGGTACCCCTTTGTGAAACTTGGTTAAAGCATATGTATTGCGGTGATAATCCAGGTAGTCCAAGCTAATTAGGACAAGGTGCGGGCACTATTAGTACACTATGCATGAGGCTTGCAACTTATAAGATATAATTTACATGATGCATATGCTTTATTACTACCGTTGACAAAATTGTTTCATGTTTTCAAAATCAAAGCTCTAGCACAAATATAGCAATCGATGCTTTTCCTCTATGAGGACCATTCTTTTACTTTCAATGTTGAGTCAGTTCACCTATTTCTCTCCACCTCAAGAAGCAAACACTTGTGTGAACTGTGCATTGATTCCTACATACTTGCTTATTGCACTTATTATATTACTCTATGTTGACAATATCCATGAGATATACATGTTACAAGTTGAAAGCAACCGCTGAAACTTAATCTTCTTTTGTGTTGCTTCAATACCTTTACTTTGAATTATTGCTTTATGAGTTAACTCTTATGCAAGACTTATTGATGCTTGTCTTGAAGTGCTATTCATGAAAAGTCTTTGCTTTATGATTCACTTGTTTACTCATGTCATACACATTGTTTTGATCGCTGCATTCACTACATATGCTTTACAAATAGTATGATCAAGATTATGATGGCATGTCACTCCAGAAATTATCTGTGTTATCGTTTTACCTGCTCGGGACGAGCAGAACTAAGCTTGGGGATGCTGATACGTCTCCGACGTATCGATAATTTCTTATGTTCCATGCCACTTTATTGATGTTATCTACATGTTTTATGCACACTTTATGTCATATTCGTGCATTTTCTGGAACTAACCTATTAACAAGATGCCGAAGTGCCGATTCTTTGTTTCTGCTGTTTTTGGTTTCAGAAATCCTATTAAGGAAATATTCTCGGAATTGGACGAAATCAAAGCCCAGGGGCCTATTTTTCCACGAAGCTTCCAGAAGTCCGAAGACGAGACGAAGAGGGGCCACGGGGTGGCCAAACCCTAGGGCGGCGCGGCCCCACCCCTGGCCGCGCCGGCCTATGGTGTGGGCCCCCCGTGCCACCTCTTGACTTGCCCTTCCGCCTACTTAAAGCCTCCGTGACGAAACCCCCAGTACCGAGAGCCACGATACGGAAAACCTTACTGAGACGCCGTCGCCGCCGATCCCATCTCGGGGGATCCAGGAGATCGCCTCCGGCACCCTGCCGGAGAGGGGAATCATCTCCCGGAGGACTCTACGCCGCCATGGTCGCCTCGGTGTGATGTGTGAGTAGTCTACCCCTGGACTATGGGTCCATAGCAGTAGCTAGATGGTTGTCTTCTCCCCATTGTGCTATCATTGTCGGATCTTGTGAGCTGCCTAACATGATCAAGATCATCTATCTGTAATTCTATATGTTGCGTTTGTTGGGATCCGATGAATAGAGAATACTTGTTATGTTGATTATCAAAGTTATGCTTATGTGTTGTTTATGATCTTGCATGCTCTCCGTTACTAGTAGATGCTCTGGCCAAGTAGATGCTTGTAACTCCAAGAGGGAGTACTTATGCTCGATAGTGGGTTCATGCCTGCATTGACACAGGGACAATGGAGAAACTTCTAAGGTTGTGTTGTGTTGTTGCCACTAGGGAGAAAACATTGATGCTATGTCTAAGGATGGAGTTGTTGATTACATTACGCACCATACTTAATGCAATTGTCTGTTGTTTGCAACTTAATACCGGAGGGTTCGGATGATAACACGAAGGTGGACTTTTTAGGCATAGATGCGGTTGGATGGCGGTCTATGTACTTTGTCGTAATGCCCAATTAAATCTCACTATACTCATCATGATATGTATGTGCATTGTCATGCTCTCTTTATTTGTCAATTGCCCAACTGTAATTTGTTCACCCAACATGCTGTTCGTCTTATGGGAGAGACACCTCTAGTGAGCTGTGGACCCGGTCCAATTCTCTTTCTTGAAATACAATCTCTTGCAATACTTGTTTTACTATTTTCTCTGCAAACAATCATCTTCCACACAATACGGTTAATCCTTTGTTACAGCAAGCCGGTGAGATTGACAACCTCCTTTGTTTCGTTGGGGCAAAGTACTTTGGTTGTGTTGTGCAGGTTCCACGTTGGCGCCGGAATCCCTGGTGTTGCGCCGCACTACATCTCGCCGCCATCAACCTTCAACGTGCTTCTTGGCTCCTCCTGGTTCGATAAACCTTGGTTTCTTTCTGAGGGAAAACTTGCTGCTGTGCGCATCATACCTTCCTCTTGGGGTTGCCCAACGAACGTGTGAAATACACGCCATCAAGCTCTTTTTCTGGCGCCGTTGCCGGGGAGATCAAGACACGCTGCAAGGGGAGTCTCCACTTCTCAATCTCTTTACTTTGTTTTTGTCTTGCTTTATTTTATTTACTACTTTGTTTGCTGCACTAAATCAAAATATAAAAAAAAAATTAGTTGCTAGTTTACTTTATTTGCTATCTTGTTTGCTATATTGAAAACACAAAAAAATTAGTTTACTTGCATTTACTTTACTTATTTCATCATGTTTCCTCCTAAGTTTGTTCTTAAAGATGTACCGGTAGGCCGAGGGTCTATCCTTGGGAAAGATAATATAGAAGATTTTTTCACTCATATTAGTACGGTCGAAGATTTTGAAGATAGACACTTGGTAGAACTTGCCCCCACTTATGAAATTGTTGTTGCTTCTTTAGTACATGCGTTAGAAGCTAGATTTGTTAATCTTAATCCTGTGATTCAACATATGTTTCTTACACTCAGTGATATGGAAGAAGGAGAAAAGAAAGATTTTGTATTAGAAACCCTTCTTAAAGAATTTGGAGGAATAGCGAGAGAAGCTAGAAAAGTCTTCACTAAATATAATATGCTAGGCTCTTATACCAACTTTGCTAGTACCCTTGAGAAGATGGAAAAGGATAGACAAAAGTACACTAATGAAGTTAATTATGAGGGGGATATTAAAACATCGATACCTTGCAAGCTCTTGGGAATGTGTGAGGCACTAGAAAAGAATTTTGATTGGATTGTTCCTGAAGATTTGTTTGATGAGAGTAGCAAGCCAAGGCTAATGAAAAGGGAGCCTCTGAAACTCACATAGAAAAGATAGTATGCATAGTTGAGAAAACTCCACACCCCGCTGTAGAAGTACCATCTCTCGATAATACTTGATACACACTTTCTGCGCCTAGCTGAAAGGCGTTAAAGAAAAGCGCTTATGGGAGACAACCCATGTTTTTACCTACAGTACTTTGTTTTTATTTTGTGTCTTGGAAGTTGTTTACTACTGTAGCAACCTCTCCTTATCTTAGTTTTGTGTTTTGTTGTGCCAAGTTAAGCCGTTGATAGAAAAGTAAGTACTAGATTGGGATTACTGCGCAGTTCCAGATTTCTTTGCTGTCACGAATCTGAGTCCACCGCCCTGTAGGTAGCTCAGAAAATTATGCCAATTTACGTGCATGATCCTCAGATATGTACGCAACTTTCATTCAATTTGAACATTTTCATTTGAGCAAGTCTGGTGCCATTTTAAAATTCGTCAATACGAACTGTTCTGTTTTGACAGATTCTGCCTTTTATTTCGCATTGCCTCTTTCGCTATGTTGGATGAATTTCTTTGATCCACTAATGTCCAGTAGCATTATGCAATGTCCAGAAGTGTTAAGAATGATTGTGTCACCTCTGAATATGTCAATTTATATTGTGCACTAACCCTCTAATGAGTTGTTTCGAGTTTGGTGTGGAGGAAGTTTTCAAGGATCAAGAGAGGAGTATGATGCAACATGATCAAGGAGAGTGAAAGCTCTAAGCTTGGGGATGCACCCGGTGGTTCACCCCTGCATATATCAAGAAGACTCAAGCGTCTAAGCTTGGGGATGCCCAAGGCATCCCCTTCTTCATCGACAACATTATCAGGTTCCTCCCCTGAAACTATATTTTTATTCCATCACATCTTATGTGCTTTTTCTTGGAGCGTCGGTTTGTTCTTGTTTTTGTTTTGTTTGAATAAAATGGATCCTAGCATTCACTTTATGGGAGAGATACACGCTCCGCTGTAGCATATGGACAAGTATGTCCTTGGTTTCTACTCATAGTATTCATGGCGAAGTTTCTCCTTCGTTAAATTGTTATATGGTTGGAATTGGAAAATGATACATGTAGTAATTGCTATAAATGTCTTGGGTAATGTGATACTTGGCAATTGTTGTGCTCATGTTTAAGCTCTTGCATCATATGCTTTGCACCCATTAATGAAGAAATACATAGAGCATGCTAAAATTTGGTTTGCATATTTGGTTTCTCTAAGGTCTAGATAATTTCTAGTATTGAGTTTGAACAACAAGGAAGACGGTGTAGAGTCTTATAATGTTTTCAATATGTCTTTTATGTGAGTTTTGCTGCACCGGTTCATCCTTGTGTTTGTTTCAAATAAGCCTTGCTAGCCTAAACCTTGTATCGAGAGGGAATACTTCTCATGCATCCAAAATACTTGAGCCAACCACTATGCCATTTGTGTCCACCATACCTACCTATACTACATGGTATTTTCCCGCCATTCCAAAGTAAATTGCTTGAGTGCTACCTTTAAAATTCCATCATTCACCTTTGCAATATATAGCTCATGGGACAAATAGCTTAAAAACTATTGTGGTATTGAATATGTAATTATGCACTTTATCTCTTATTAAGTTGCTTGTTGTGCGATAACCATGTTTACTGGGGAACGCCATCAACTCATTGTTGAATTTCATGTGAGTTGCTATGCATGTTCGTCTTGTCTGAAGTAAGGGCGATCTACACTGAGTTGAATGGTTTGAGCATGCATATTGTGAGAGAAGAACATTGGGCCGCTAACTAAAGCCATGATTCATGGTGGAAGTTTCAGTTTTGGACAAATATCCTCAAATCTCTAATGAGAAAAGAATTAATTGTTGTTGAATGCCTAAAGCATTAAAAGAGGAGTCCATTATCTGTTGTCTATGTTGTCCCGGTATGGATGTCTAAGTTGAGAATAATCAAAAGCGAGAAATCCAAATGCGAGCTTTCTCCTTAGACCTTTGTACAGGCGGCATAGAGGTACCCCTTTGTGAAACTTGGTTAAAGCATATGTATTGCGGTGATAATCCAGGTAGTCCAAGCTAATTAGGACAAGGTGCGGGCACTATTAGTACACTATGCATGAGGCTTGCAACTTATAAGATATAATTTACATGATGCATATGCTTTATTACTACCGTTGACAAAATTGTTTCATGTTTTCAAAATCAAAGCTCTAGCACAAATATAGCAATCGATGCTTTTCCTCTATGAGGACCATTCTTTTACTTTCAATGTTGAGTCAGTTCACCTATTTCTCTCCACCTCAAGAAGCAAACACTTGTGTGAACTGTGCATTGATTCCTACATACTTGCTTATTGCACTTATTATATTACTCTATGTTGACAATATCCATGAGATATACATGTTACAAGTTGAAAGCAACCGCTGAAACTTAATCTACTATTGTGTTGCTTCAATACCTTTACTTTGAATTATTGCTTTATGAGTTAACTCTTATGCAAGACTTATTGATGCTTGTCTTGAAGTGCTATTCATGAAAAGTCTTTGCTTTATGATTCACTTGTTTACTCATGTCATACACATTGTTTTGATCGCTGCATTCACTACATATGCTTTACAAATAGTATGATCAAGATTATGATGGCATGTCACTCCAGAAATTATCTGTGTTATCGTTTTACCTGCAGGACGAGCAGAACTAAGCTTGGGGATGCTGATACGTCTCCGACGTATCGATAATTTCTTATGTTCCATGCCACTTTATTGATGTTATCTACATGTTTTATGCACACTTTATGTCATATTCGTGCATTTTCTGGAACTAACCTATTAACAAGATGCCGAAGTGCGATTCTTTGTTTTTCTGCTGTTTTTGGTTTCAGAAATCCTAGTAAGGAAATATTCTCGGAATTGGACGAAATCAAAGCCCAGGGGCCTATTTTTCCACGGAGCTTCCAGAAGTCCGAAGACGAGACGAAGAGGGGCCACGGGGTGGCCAAACCCTAGGGCGGCGCGGCCCCACCCCTGGCCGCGCCGGCCTATGGTGTGGGCCCCCGTGCCACCTCTTGACTTGCCCTTCCGCCTACTTAAAGCCTCCGTGACGAAACCCCCGGTGACCGAGAGCCACGATACGGAAAACCTTGCGAGACGCCGTCGCCGCCGATCCCATCTCGGGGGATCCAGGAGATCGCCTCCGGCACCCTGCCGGAGAGGGGAATCATCTCCCGGAGGACTCTACGCCGCCATGGTCGCCTCCGGTGTGATGTGTGAGTAGTCTACCCCTGGACTATGGGTCCATATCAGTAGCTAGATGGTTGTCTTCTCCCCATTGTGCTATCATTGTCGGATCTTGTGAGCTGCCTAACATGATCAAGATCATCTATCTGTAATTCTATATGTTGCGTTTGTTGGGATCCGATGAATAGAGAATACTTGTTATGTTGATTATCAAAGTTATGCTTATGTGTTGTTTATGATCTTGCATGCTCTCCGTTACTAGTAGATGCTCTGGCCAAGTAGATGCTTGTAACTCCAAGAGGGAGTACTTATGCTCGATAGTGGGTTCATGCCTGCATTGACACAGGACGATGTGAGAAAGTTCTAAGGTTGTGTTGTCTGTTGCCACTAGGGATAAAACATTGATGCTATGTCTAAGGATGTAGTTGTTGATTACATTACGCACCATACTTAATGCAATTGTCTGTTGTTTGCAACTTAATACTGGAGGGGGTTCGGATGATAACCTGAAGGTGGACTTTTTAGGCATAGATGCAGTTGGATGGCGGTCTATGTACTTTGTCGTAATGCCCAATTAAATCTCACTATACTCATCATGATATGTATGTGCATTGTCATGCTCTCTTTATTTGTCAATTGCCCAACTGTAATTTGTTCACCCAACATGCTGTTCGTCTTATGGGAGAGACACCTCTAGTGAACTGTGGACCCCGGTCCAATTCTCTTTACTGAAATACAATCTACTGCAATACTTGTTTTACTATTTTCTCTGCAAACAATCATCTTCCACACAATACGGTTAATCCTTTGTTACAGCAAGCCGGTGAGATTGACAACCTCACTGTTTCGTTGGGGCAAAGTACTTTGGTTGTGTTGTGCAGGTTCCACGTTGGCGCCGGAATCCCTGGTGTTGCGCCGCACTACATCTCGCCGCCATCAACCTTCAACGTGCTTCTTGGCTCCTCCTGGTTCGATAAACCTTGGTTTCTTTCTGAGGGAAAACTTGCTGCTGTGCGCATCATACCTTCCTCATGGGGTTGCCCAACGAACGTGTGAAATACACGCCATCAATCATGCAATTCACTAATAGCTTGAGAATTTCTCATTAAATGATTCTCTACTCTCATATTAAAATTATCTTGCTTAACAACATAATTATCAAACTCATCTAAACATTGATCAGGAGGTTTTGAGTACGGAATATCTTCCCTACTAAAGCATTGAAGAGAATGTACCTCAATCATGGATGAAGGGGGAGTTATCTTACATAAATCTTCTATGGGGGGTAAATTCTTCACATCTTCAAATTTAATACCTTTCTCCTTAAGAGATTTCTTGGCTTCCCTCATATCTTCATCATTTAATTTAATCATACCCCTCTTCTTCAATATTGGCATTGGAGTTGGTTCAGGTGTAGCCCAATCATCATGATTCCGGCCTATTTTAGCCAATAATTCTTTCGCTTCGTCTGGAGTTCTTTTCCTGAAAACACAACCAGCACAACTATCCAGGTATGCCCTAGACTCAATGGTTAGTCCACTATAAAATATATCAAGTAAATCATGCTTTTCCAAATCATGTCCAGGCCGTGCTCTGATGAGAGAGCAAAATCTTGCCCAAGCTTCAGGCAATTTCTCTCCATCTTCCTGGTCAAAACTATAAATTTTCTGCAAAGCAATATGTTGAGCACTAGCAGGAAAGTATTTCCGAAAGAAAACATCAAGCAAATCTTTTGGACTATCAATAGAATCAGGAGGCAAACTATTATATACCAAATTTTAGCATCGTCCTTTAATGAGAAAGGAAAAATTTTAGCAACAAAATAAGTACGCTTCTTGATATCATCAGAAAACAAGCTACTTAAAGTAGAAAGCTCATTCATGTGCTCTACAACACTTTCTTTTTCAGTACCACAAAAAGGTGTTTTCTCAACTATAGATATATGAGATAAATCAAGAGAGAAATCATAATCTTTATCCTTAATGTTTATAGGAGATGTGGAAAATTTAGGATCAGGAGACAGTTTGTATCTAACAGCACATTGTGCAATAAGCTTTTTAAGGTTACTTGTACCAGTAGTAGCATTGCATTTATCAATAAAATCATCATCAAGTTCCACATAATCTTCATCAAGGTCATCAGACTCAGGTGAATTAACAGGTGTAAAAGTATTTTCATTAGGAGCTTCAGTATTTTCAATTTGTCTAGACCTAGCAATTGTAGCATCTAGAAAAGATCCTAACGAACCATTATCATCAAGCACAGTAGAGGCATCATCAAAATTATCAGAGGAATTTTTAGTTTCAACAGAAGTACCAACACGTGAAGCTTGTGGTGGTGAAACAAGTTGACTTATCACAGATGGTGAATCAAGAGCAGCAGAGGTACTTAGAGTTGTACCTTTTCTTGTAGTGGATGGTAATATGGCGACTTTAGTACCGCGAGGTTTACCCATGATGGAGGATTTGCAGCGAACAATGTCAATCCAGGTGAACTTGCAAATAAAGCTATGCTCCCCGGCAACGGCGCCAGAAAATAGTCTTGATGACCCACAAGTATAGGGGATCGCAACAGTCTTCGAGGGAAGTAAAACCCAATTTATTGATTCGACACAAGGGGAGCCAAAGAATATTTGTAAGCCTTAACAGCGGAGTTGTCAATTCAGCTGCACCTGGAAATAGACTTGCTCGCAAGAGTTTATCAGTAGCAACAGTTTTATAGCAGTAGCAGTGGTGAAATATAAGCAACAGTGTAACAAAGACAGCAGTAGTGATTATAGTAAACAACAGGATTTAAAATACTGTAGGCACAGGGATGGATGACACTACAAGAAAAGTTCTGATAGACAACGTCCCAAAATCGTCCGCTAAGGGGTATTTTTCGTCGCCTATGGGCCTAACCCGACGATATGGGTTCTGTTGTCGAAACTGCGTCAGGCAAAGTCCTACGACGATTTTTTCGGTCCGTCGCGCTTGGGCGCCCTTCCGCCACGGAAAATCGGACCGTTGCACAAGTGTTTCCGGGAGCCCGTTGACTGCTGACGTCATGCAAACTGACACGTGGCAGACGCCGTTAACTGGCAGTTAACGGCGTTAACCGGCTGAAACCCCGTGGTAGATGGTAGGCCCACACGAGGCCTGCCACGTCTTAAGCGGGCTGGCCCATTAAGTTTGCGGGCCGGGCCAGCTGACTTACTTTGACCGGTCAACTTTATAGCTGGGCTGGTCCATTAGTTACGTGGGCCGGGCCTAACCTCTAAGGTTGACTGGTCAAATCTTTAATGTGCCGGCCCACTAAGCATGTGGGCCGGGCCGAATGCACTCGTTTGACCGGTCAACAGGCAAAAGCGTCGGCCCACAAGACAATAAGTGGGACCCACTCTCCTGTTATCGGGCCGGCCCATTTAACAAGTGGGGTCCACCTTAAAGCAAGTGGGCCGGCCCAAGAAGTTATTGGGCCGGCCCAATTAGCCTGTGGGTCCCACTTTCCTGCTATCGGGCCGGCCCATTTAGTACGTGGGGTCCACAGTAGATCAAATGGGCTGGCCCAACAAGAAAGTGGGCCGGGCCAAAAACACATGTGGGTCCCACTTTCCTGTTAAAGGGCCGGCCCATTTAGTATGTGGGGTCCACCATACAGCAAGTGGGCCGGCCCAACAAGATAGTGGGCCGGGCCAAAAACACAGGTGGGTCCCAGTTTCCTGTTAGAGGGCCGGCCCATTTAGTATGTGGGGTCCACCATATAGCAAGTGGGCCGGCCCAACAAGATAGTGGGCCGGGCCAAAAACACAGGTGGGTCCCACTTTCCTGTTAATGGGCCGGCCCAGTTAGTAAGTGGGGTCCACCATAACGTAATTGGGCCGGCCCAATAAGATAGTGGGCCAGGCCAAAAACACTGGTGGGTCCCACATTCCTGTTAAAGGGCCGGCCCATTTAGTAAGTGGGGTCCAGCATAACGTAATTGGGCCGGCCCAACAAGATAGTTGGCCGGGCCAAAAACACAGGTGGGTCCCACTTTCCTGTTAACGGGCCGGCCCAGTTAGTAAGTGGGGTCCACCATAGAAGCAATTGGGCTGGCCCAACACGCTAGTGGGCCGGCCCAATAAGCTTGCGGGGCCCACTTTTCTGTTACCGGGCCGGCCCAGTAGTGTGTGGGGTCCACCTTAAAGCAAGTGGGCCGGCCCAATTAGAGGGTGGGGTCCACAATAAATCAAGTGGGCTGGCCCAAAAAGTAAGTGGGCCAGCCCATTTAGTTGCTGCTTATATGCCGGCATAATAGGCGCTTTAGGATTTTGCGGGCCGGCACATTTGTGATTTCGCTTAATTGGGCCGTTTAAGGGATGGGAATTTGTGATTTAGATACTGAGAATATTTACGCAGCAAATGATTTCTGTCGGATAGCCTCACTTACCACAAGCACCATAGAAAGAATGCGCGAAAGAACTATAAAAACTAACTAAATATTACATCAGCTGCAAGGCTTTGAGAAAATATTACAGAACCCAGAGAAATTGAATGGTAATTAAACCTAGCAACACAATGAAGCGATTCGGCAATCTTTTAAGTTGTCCATGCACCACCTATATCTGAAACAAAGACATTACGACAACAACAATGGAAAGGCAAAGACACTACAATATTGTTTGCCAAAGAATTTGGAACTCATCATTTTGTCGTTATAAGAAGATCATTGTAATGCGCACAATAAGCAAACAAAGAGTGCATGCCGCATACCAACAGCCAATATAACAGAACACGTTAAAATGAAACAGCAGACTTACTACTGTCGAGTCCCATGCAAACCAACATGTTCAGGGAGTACAAAATTGGCATGAACAACATAGTAGCAGGCTATAAATTTTGTAACAACTGACTGAGCAAGATGAAGTTATGATGGCTACATCTACAGAGCAGGGAATGTAAACCAAAAATAGAAGTTACGATGGCAAAAGCTAAAGAGGAGGGAATGTGAACCAACATGTGCCAAGTGCAATTACTTCAAATTGGCCGTGAACTAAATAATACTCCTGAACTTATAGTGAAGGGGATGCAAATCAAGATGTTTCGGGATATAAACTTGTAATGAGCAACACATAGAGGATAGTTAATGATGGAGCTTAGGATGGACCAGATACAGAATATAGTGGGATCACCTGTGAACTTGTATAAGAGGGAATGCAAACTAATATGTTTAGCATTCATATGTGAGCGTCATGCCAAGTCAGAGAAACAAGTCAATAATGCAGCTTCTGAAGAACAAGATGGCACACAAAATTTTTATCTAGTAGTATGACAAGTTTATTTGTACTACAGGCTAGATAGCAGAGTGATAGCATGCCAAACTAAGTCCTTACTTTGTTAGCTTACAATGAACTAGATACAAAACAATGGCATCACCTGTAGTACAGGGAATGCAAGCCAACATGTTAATGGAGTAAAAAATTGGCACAAACAACATAGTAGCAGGCCATAATTTTTGTAACAACGACTGAGCAAGATAAAGTTATGATGGCTAGATCTACAGAGCAGGGAATGTAAACCAAATATAGAAGTTATGATGCCAAAAGCTATAGAGCAGGGAATGCGAACCAACATGTGCAATTACTTAAAATTGGCCATGAACTAAATAATAGCAGGATGTTACTATAATAGCTAGGAATAAAACAGATAGGAGTTATAATGGCATCACTCATAAACTTGTAGATAAGGGAAACAAATCAATTTGTTTCGGGATATAAAGTTGTAATGAGCAACACATATAGGCAGTTACTTTGTTAGCTTACGACGAAGTAGATAGAAATAACAATGGCATCACCTGTAGTACAGGGAATGCAAACCAACATGTTCATGGAGAACAATATTGGCATGAACAAAATAGTAGCAGCCTATAATTTTTTTAACAACGACTGAGCAAGATAGAAGTTATGATGGCTACATCTACAGAGCAGGGAATGCATACCAAAATGTTCAATCGTTTAAAGTTAGCAATGAACTAGAAAATAGAAAGGTGTTACGGTCATATCTAGGGATGAACTAAAAGAGCTTCAGACAAACAAGCATCTGAACCCAGAACATGGCGGTAAAACAAGGGACTTACATTAGGAGAAGCACTCTGTGGGAGTCACAGCAGATCTTCCTGGGGTTGATAGATCCGGTGATGAAGTACGCTACATGTGCTACTTGGGGTTGGAGAGACGGCCATTACACTTCATGGTTACTCATCTCATCTGCAAAAACGTAACGGCGCGTCGTTAGCACAAACAGGTTCCCAAAGATTAAAAAAGAACTTGCAGGCAAGCAATAGAAAAGCGATAGTAGAAGAGTTTAGATCATGCACGGCGCCGGTGAAGCAGATCCGGTTCATGCACAGCGGTGTCGGTGAGCAAGATCCGATGCGGTGGAAGACGGATCCGGCGAAGCGGCTCCGGTGGGGTGGACGATACCGCAGCTGAAGCGACTGCGGTAGACTGCTGGATGAGCATATGGTTTCGAGGTTCGGCGGGGATGATCCGGTCCGGTTGATGACGGCGTCGATGAAGCGGCTCCGGCAGGCAGCCGGATGACGAGGATCGCGAGGCCTCGGGTAGGCCTGTCCGGCGGGGATGTTCTGGTGCGGTGGTCGTGGAGGTGGGAGAGAGGGACTTGGGAAGTTCCGGTGGGTGGTCTGAGGGAAATGAATTTTTTTTGGGAGGGTTTCCGGGCTAGGGAGGTGGTGATCCAAAAAATGAAGGGCATACCCCCCACCAACCGACTTTGCTGCCATCTCCACAGGGGTAGAATGGGAATTTGGAAGCGTGTGAAAATTTTGTATTTTGTGGGCGGGAAGTTATGCCGCTATGAGATTTTGAATTTGGCTAAGGTCCAAGTATAATGATAAAAAATTGTGACACCATACTAGTACCTCTGTTCAAGGCCGAGTGCAAAATCAAATCATCATCACATTAAATACCGGTCACTACCGTGATCATGATCTATCTCTGAAATTAGCGTATCCGCTAGATCTTGCAAAGTATAATGATAAAAAGAATTGTGAGACCGTACTAGTACTTCTCTTCTAGGCCGAGTGCAACAGCAAATCATCATCACGTTGAAAATTTGTTACCATGATCATGATCTATCTCTGAAATTGGCGCATCCGCTATATCTTGCAAAGTATAATGATAAAGAATTTGTGAGACGGTACTTCTGTTCAAGCCCGAGTGCAACATCAAATCATCATCACATTGAAAATTTGTTACCATGATCATGATCTATCTCTGAATTTGGCGCATCCGCTAAATCTTGCAAAGTATAATGATATAGAAATTGCAAGACAGTAGTAGTACTTCTGTTCAAGGTCGAGTGCAACATCAAATCATCATCACGTTGAAAATTTGTAACCATGATCCTCTGAAAATGGGCGCATCCGCGAAAACTTGCAAAGTATAATGATACAAAATTGTGAGACCGTACTAGTACTTATGTTCAAGGTCGAGTGCAACATCAAATCATCATTACATTGAATATTGTGTTACCATGATCATGATCTATCTCTGAATTTGGCGCATCCGCTAAATCTCGCAAAGTATAATGATAAAAAAATTGTGAGACTATACTAGTACTTATGTTCTAGGCCGAGTGCAGGATCAAATCATCATCACGTTGAAATTTGTTACAACGATCATGCCATATCTCTAAAATTGGCGCATCCGCTAAATCTTGCACATGGCGCATCTCGGTGCGGAGCAACAGGTCGGTGATATCAAGGTTGAGGCGTCGGTAGCGTCATCGGGCTCTCTTCTCTTGATAGATCTTCTACATAGCGCGGCGCACCGCCTGCTGAGAAGAAGTCACATGTGAGACCGAGGTGGAGACGTCGGCGGCATCCTCGAGGCGCGGCCGCCCTTCTACGAGCCAGCGTCGACTCAAGGTATGAATCCATGCGTTGTCGCGCCCTTCTGCCGATGAAGTGGGGTGCCTTAGATTTATTGTTCTTCTCTTACAATTATTTCGAGCTGAACATGTGTGCTCTTTCTCTGAATATATTGCTTGAAAAGCTAACCAAGTTACTTAAATTCACTTTGTTCTTAATCTTGCGTGCTAATTTTGTTATTTTTGCTGACGGTGGTGCGCGCAATGAGATTTATTTGTGGGTGTGTTGAGCTATTAGGCCTAAGTCGAAATCCTCAGCTAAACGAGGCCTCAGCTTAACACATAAAAAGGTGTTCAATCTCGCCCACAATGTCCTCTTCTTTCCTCTTCCTTTATTGGAACTTGTTTTGCAAACTCGCCAGTCTTATACCTTAATAAATGGGCAAACTGAGCACGTTGTAGCTAATCCTTTTATTAATTAGGCAGCTATATTAGTCAATAAGATTGCCTTAGAGCAAGTACAATAAGGTCTAGTCAGCTGGCTGCAAGGATTAAAATAATATATTTGTGTCTAGTTGGGGGAGAGAGAAGAGGAGAGAGAATGTGAGTGGGCTCTTATGCAAGAGCTAGCTCTAGCACGTGCTCCTAGGCAAGGTGTGTGAATGAAAGGTGGGCCATCCATTGAAAAAGTAGTACGGTACATTCTTATAGCCAACTATTGTACTTGTTGGCTATATGTTGGCTATAGATGACATGGCATCTTGCTTATAGCCAACAACCGGCTATACTATTGGAGTTGCTCTTATGTTTTTCCTCAGTTTTCCCCAAGCCCTTATTTGTAACCCGAAGAAGGAGCTCAGACGGGAGGTTTCCCGTTTAGTTGACCGTTCCGTGCTGACGTGTGGGGCTGCGTCGTGTGGGGTCGCGTCGCGTGGGGCTAGTAGAAAGGGACCGCGTGGGACAGGACGTGACCGCGTTTGGTTGTACGTGAGCAGGAGCTGGGTTCTGTCTATCTCGGCGTAAATTGGCATTTTTAAGAGCACCTTTTCCCCCTCTCTCTTTGTCTTTTTTCACCAAATTAGTATCAAATCTAGAGAAGCTTGCATTTCTGTCTTTCTTCAATAATTATTTGTGCCTTTTGGCCCTCGTTGTTTGCCCAATATGGCAGCAAATCTAGTAGGAGTACTCCCTCTGCTCCATATGTATGTACTCTAGTTAATTCTAGAAGCAAATCTCCAGGGTAATGTACGACAAATTCACAGTCATAGTAAATCGAGAAAACAAAGTAGGGCCAACAAAATATAGTAGAATAGGGATAGATAATAGGGATCCCTCCCTAGATAATAAGTTGCATACACAGCAGCCAACATAGTAACAGGTTCGAGGTTCTTCACAACACCATCATACTAACAACATAACAACAAGGGTTCCCTAGCTAACAACAAAATAGAAGCTGCTTTGCAGCAGCAGCAGCAACACACGTACAGGACTCCGCCTACCCCATTTTGCTCTGCCTCCACTTGTTGCTCCCCTTGGGAGCCTTGGGCTTGAGCGGAGGCATGCGCCCGGCGGAGATCTCCACCCGCTGGACGCTGCGGAGGTGCATGCCGAGCGCCTTGTGCTTGGCGCGGAAGGAGTAGGGGTTCACCGTCATGCCGACCTTGGGGAAGGTGTTGCCGATGTTCTCGGCATGTGTGAGGAGGCAGTTGAAGTCAGTGCCGCCGAGTTTCCTAGTGCAGAAGGGGCACCTGTAGACACCCTTGGCGAAGTAGGAGACGTACTGGCCGACCTGCAGCCTCCGCAGCACCTGGCGAGTCTTGACGTGCTAGTCCTCTTCGTCGCTGCCAACGTCGCTGCTAGACAGCTGATCCATATCAAACGGGAACTATGAGTGAATGAGTTGAAACGATGACTAACGTGCATGATAACAAAGTAAGGAAAAACAGAGCCAGCCTCTGTTAGAGTAGACACTATTATATATCTACAGGGATGGAGTCAGTGAACCAAAGCTCATGCACAACAGATTTGTACACAGCAATGGTTCACTGAAACCTCCCTGTAAAAATTTGTGCCCAACGATTCATCATAGGCAAAGAAACAGATTCCAGATCTGAATTTGAACAGATTCCAGATTATTAGCAAAATTAAACGGTTGATATCTTTTGATTCGTGCATAAAGTAACTGATTGAGATCCCATGATTACTTGCATAAATTAACTGATTGAGATCTTATTATTACTTGCATAAATTAACCGAACGGCCGAACTCCAAATCATAAACGAAATCAAGAAGGGATCGAAGCAAAATGGAATAAAATCGACGCAAATATTAACCCAATACTCATCCATCTATAGATCGGCACTAATAGTTACTATGGGAACCAGCAAAAATATGGTTCAAAGAGGAATGGGGAACAAAAAAGGGAGCAAACCATAGTTACCTCGTTCCATGGGTCGTCCATGCAGGTGTCGTAGGGGTTCAGAGGCGAGATGTACGGCACCTCCTCATAGGGGTCCCATCCCGGCGGGATCCGACCGCCACCGGCGGCGGCGACGGCCGTTGAGGGGATGGCGTCGAAGAGGGAGGCATTGCGCTTGGAGCCGACGGCGTCATGGACGATGGGATTCGCATTCTCTTTGGCCATCTCGCCGGCAGAGAGGGAGAGGGTTTTTTGCTTTGGAGAAGATGATGGGACGTGAGAGGAGGCGTTGCATGAGCTAGTGAGAGTGACAGAGATAGTGCGAGGAGGCGTCTATAAAGGCGAGGGGTGGTTAATGCAACCCGCGTCCTACGCGTCCACCATTGAACGTCTTCACGTCTTGGGCAAGCAACGCGACACGCGTCCACGATTGCACGTCTTCGACTTCTGCACCGCGACCCGCGTCTGCGCGTCAACAACTGCACGTCTTCCACTTCTGCACCGCAACACGCGTACTCGAGTCTAACCCTGGAAATTTAGCATTTTTTGTGTGCTCAGTTTTCCCCTTGAGTACTAATACTGGCTAGTGCAATATACTCAGTTTTACCTCAAGTGGATGGTCAACAGAGAGTCAGCAAATGGGATTAACTAGTTAAATGAGTCAACAAATGGGATTATCAGGCTTACTTATTCGTTTTCACGTGTTAAACTTGTCTAAATCTTGGTCAAACCTAGGATTTGACCAAGATTCAAATGGGCAGAAAATTCAAAAAAAAATAGAAAAATGAAAAACCAAAGCACATAGTATTGTTATGTCATATAGTAATCATTACAGTTGATAAACAAGGTCTAGACATATTCAAACCATACAAATCATGTATCTACCCTCTAACCCCTAAACTATGTCTTATGAAGTCAAGCATGAAGAGAAGTGGTTTTGGGTTTCAAACATGGAAATTTCAAAAACCTCCCAAAAACTTCATTTTAGAGTGACTAAGAAGGATACATCCTTCCCTTTTCATTTTCATTTTTTAAACTTCTTTAAATCTTGGTCAATCCTAGGATTTGACCAAGATTCAAATGGGCATCAAAATTTTAAAAAAAAAAATCAGAAAAATGAAAAACCAAGGCACATAGTTTTCTTATGTCATATAGTAAGCATTCAAGTTGATAAACAAGGTCTATACATAATCAAACCAGACAAATCATGTATCTATACCCCTAACCCCTAAACTCTGTCTTATGAAGTCAAGCATGAAGAGAAGTGGTTTTGGGTTTCAAACATGGAAATTCAAAAACCTCCCAAAAGCTTCATTTTAGAGTGACTAAGAAGGATCCATGCTTACCTTTGCATTTTCATATTTTAAACTTGTTTAAATCATTGTCAAACCTAGGATTTGTCCCAGATACAAATGGGCACAAATTTAAAAAAATCAGAAAAATGAAAAACAAAAGCACATAGTCTTCTTGTGTCATATCGTAAGCATTCAAGTTGATAAACAAGGTCTAGATATATCCAAACCAGACAAATCATGTATATCTACCCCCTGTCGATCTTATGAAGTCTAGCATGAAGATAAGTCGCTTTGGGTTTCAAACATGGAAATTTCAAGAACATCGCAAAAGCTTAATTTTAGAGTGACTAAGAAGGATCAAGGCTTACGTTTTCATTTTGATGTTTTAAACTTGTTTAAATCCTGGTCAAATCTAGGATTTGACCAAGATTCCAATGGGCATAAAATGAAAAATGAAAAATGAAAAACCAAAGCACATAGTCTTCTTATGTCATATAGTAAACATTAACGTCGATAAACAAGGTCTAGACATATTCAAACTAGACAAATTATGTATCTACCCCCTAACCCCTAAACTCTGTCTTATGAAGTCAAGCATGAAGAGAAGTGCATGGTTTTGGGTTTCAAACATGGAAATTTCAAAAAACTCCCAAAAACTTCATTTTAGAGTGACTAAGAAGGATACATTCTTCCCTTTTCATTTTCATGTTTTTTACTTGTTTAAATCTTGCTCAAACCTATGATTTTACAAGATTCAAATGTGCATCAAAATTCCAAAAAAAAACAGAAAAATGAAAAACCAAAGCACATAGTTTTCTTATGTCATATAGTAAGCATTAAAGTTGATAAACAAGGTCTAGACATATTCAAACAAGAAAAATCATGTATCTACCCCTACCCCTAAACTTTGTCTTATGTAGTTAAGCATGAAGAGAAGTGGTTTTGGGTTTCAAACATGGAAATTTCAAAAATCTCCCAAAAGCTTTATTTTAGAGTGACTAAGAAGGATCCATGCTTACCTTTTAATTTTAATATTTTAAACTTATTTAAATCATTGTCAAACCTAGGATTTGACCAAGATTCAAATGGGCATAAAATTAAAAAATATCAGAAAAATGAAAAACAAAAGCATATAGTCTTCTTATGTCATATATATAGTAAGCATTTAAAAGTTGATAAACAAGGTCTAGACATATTGAAATAATACAAATCATGTATCTACCCCTAACCATAAACTTTATCTTATGAAGTCAAGCATGAAGACAAGTGGTTTTTGGTTTCAAACACGGAAATTTCAAAAACCTCCCAAAAGCTTCATTTTAGAGTGACTAAGAAGGATCCAGGCTTACCTTTTCATTTTCATGTTTTAAACTTGTTTAAATCTTGGTAAAACCTAGGATTTGACCAATATTCAAATGGGCATAAAATAAAAAATAAAAAACCAAAGCACATAGTCTTCTTATGTCATATAGTAATTAACCATTCAAGTTCATAAACAAGGTCTAGACATATTCAAACCACACAAATCATGTACCCACTAACCCTAAACTCTATCTCATATATGAAGTCAAGCATGAAGAGAAGTGTGGTTTTGGGTTTCAAACATGTAAATTTCAAAAACCTCCCAAAAGCTTCATTTTAATTAGACTTACTGATTAATTAAGAAGGATCGAGGATTAATTACCTTTTCATTGTCATGTTTTAAACTTGTTTAAATCTTGGTCAAACCTGGGATTTGACCAAGATTCAAATGGGCATAAAAATTCAGAAAAAAATCGAAAGAATGAAAAACCAAAGCACATAGCCTTCATATGTCATATTGTAAGCATTCAAATTGATAAACCAGGTCTAGACATATTCAAACCAGAAAAATCATGTATCTACCCCTAAGCCCTAACCCTAAACTCTGTCTTATGAAGTCAAGCATGAAGAGAAGTGGTTTTGGGTTTCAAACACGGAAATTTCAAAAACCTCCCAAAAGCTTCATTTCAGAGCGACTAAGAAGGATCGATGCTTACCTTTTCATTGTCATGTTTTTAACTTATTTGAATCTTGGTCAAATCCTAGGTTTGACCAAGATTTGAAGAAGTTTAAACCATGAAAATGAAATGGGAAGTCTGTATCCTTCTTAGTCACTCTAAAATGAAGCTTTTGGGATGTTCTTAAAATTTCCATGGTTGACTTCATAAGCAAAAGTTTAGGGTTAGGGTAGACATATACATGATTTTTCTGGTTTGATTATGTCTAGACCTTGTTTATCAACTTTAATTCTTACTATATGACATAAGAAAACTATTTGCTTTTGTTTTTCATTTTTTTGTTTTTTATTTTATTTTGATGCCCATTTGAATCTTGTCAAATCCTAGGGAAGCATGTATCCTTCTTAATTTAAACAAGTTTAAAACATGAAATGAAAAGGGAAGCATGTATCCTTCTTAATCACTCTAAAATGAAGTTTTTGGGAGGTTATTGAAATTTTCATGTTTGAAACCCAAAACCACTTGTAAAGTTCTTAATCTATCTCTGAATTTGGCGCATCCGCTAAATCTTGCAAAGTATAATGATAAAGAAATTGTAAGACAGTAGTAGTACTTCTGTTCAAGGTCGAGTGCAACATCAAATCATCATCACGTTCAAAATTTGTTACCATGATCCTCTGAAAATGGGCGCATCCGCTAAAACTTGCAAAGTATAATGATACAAAATTGTGAGACCGTACTAGTAATTATGTTCAAGGTCGAGTGCAACATCAAATCATCATTACATTGAAAATTGTGTTACCATGATCATGATCTATCTCTGAATTTGGCGCATCCGCTAAATCTCGCAAAGTATAATGATAAAAAAATTGTGAGACTGTACTAGTACTTATGTTCAAGGCCAAGTGCAGGATCAAATCATCATCACGTTGAAATTTGTTACAACGATTATGACATATCTCTAAAATTGGTGCACCCGCTAAATCTTGCATGTGGCGCATCTCGGTGCGGAGCAACAGGCCGGTGCTATCAAGGTTGAGGCGTCGGTAGCGTCGTCAGGCTCTCCTCTTTTGATAGATCTTCTACATGGTGTGGCGCACCACCCACCGAGAAGCAGTCACATGTGAGATCGAGGTGGAGACGTCACCGACATCCTCGAGGCGCGGCCGCCCTTCTACGAGCCAGAGTCGACTCAAGGTATGAATCCATGCATTGTCGCGCCCCTTCTGCATATGAAGTGGGGTGCCTTAGATTTATTGTTCTTCTCTTACGATTATTTATAGCCGAACATGTGTGCTCTTTATCTGAATATATTGCTTGAAAAGCTAACCAAGTTACTTAAATTCACTTTGTTCTTAATCTTGCGTGCTAATTTTGTTATTGTTGCTGACAGTGGTGCGCGCAAGGAATTTTATTTGTGGGTGTGCTGAGCTGTTAGGCCTAAGTCGAAATCCTCAGCTAAACAAGGCCTCAGCTTAACACATAAAAAAGGTGTTCAATCTCGCCCACAATGTCCTCTTCTTTCCTCTTCCTTTATTGGAACTTGTTTTGCAGACAAGGAAAGTGGCACGTCTAATGTGAGTAAAACCCTGTTAGCCAAAATCAGCTACGAGCAAGATTTTATGTATTGTAGATGCCCCAATTGACTCTCATCCCCAATGTAGTCTTTTTTATGTCAGTATAGACTTCTTTACTGGATGTATACTATTGTACATGGCATGCATTTGCCTAATGAGGAGCATTGTATTGCCATTCTAGCCAACCTGATCGATCTGTCAAGCTTCATGCACGAGATGCCATGTTTAATTTACTCCCTCGCTCCGATCCATATTTCTTGGTGTAAAATGAATGTGAATCGGAGGGAGTACTCTTCTTATATAGTACTATACCATTTCAAAAAAAAGTACTACTACATCACAAATGCATCAAAAGAGTACTACATCACAAGACCACCACGGTTTTACTAGTAGAGTTTAATGCTTAACTTCCAAAGAGAATAAGATTACACATATGAACTTTAAACAGGCGCTGTCCGACGTCTGCTTGTTTTGGGAGCACAACATAAATAATACTACCCCCGTCCATACATAAGTGACATAACTTTGTCTAGAGATGGTTTCATCTATATCTGTTTTTAGTGTGTAGATACATCCGTATCTTGAAGGAAAAAGGTGAGCCGCTAACTTTTTGAATAGAGTGAGTAATACAATTTGGATAAACAATGGTATAGTAAAACAAATACTCCTGCCCATCATAAAACAAAACACAGACTGACTCAAATATATGTACAGATCACAAAAAAGGTTTCATCAGAACCCGAACATATACATGCAGAGATGACCGTTTGATCACATAAAACAAAGGTTTCGTGGCATATTTATGCCCCCAAAACAAGCAGACGTCGGACATCGCCAACGTACTAGCAGCTACCACTATGGAGCTGCAGTACAAACAAATGGTGCAGCGACATTTCCACCAGAACGAAAACTAAAAGACATCAGACCAAACAAAAGCTGGGCTATCACTTCTTGCCCAAACAAGCCTTGCTCCTTCATATGCGACTTCCTTTTCTCTTATGGATGTTGAACTTTGAATTAGATGGGTTCCTGACAGCGCGTTCTTTTTCGTGTCCTTGATGTTGCACTCTGGATCAGGTCGGTTACTGTCAGGAAATGAACAAATGGATCAGCAAAAGTCATATGTAAATGAATGCAAAGGTTACATATGAATGACTAACCCGGTCTAACTGAGTAGGGATGTAAAGTGCACCAACGTCTAGCAGAATTGTACTTTCTCCACTGCCAGTTGCTCATATCTAATTGGAATACTCCCTCCTTTGCCCTTACAACCAGCTCATTTTTGTCCTCAAATACGCGGAGTAACATTACTGCATGTTTCCAATTTTATGGAAATGATGTGTCAAGGCCAAGAAAAGTATCCAATTCAAAATTTATATGACATGTCCATGACTCGTGATCGCCTGTTGATGATCTTGTACTGGCCCATGTTTGTAGGGTGAAGTCTCTTATAACAGCAAGGGCAACATCTCCATTATGTCCCTTGAAGATGTGAATGTTAAGCATGAATATATCATGCGTCTCATGAGGGCACTGAATATATTTCAGAGCCTTCTTTGCATGGTCAAGCTCAATGATTTATCTAGACTTCGTTGGCCAGTACAAAATACCCCCTATGAGAGTTGCCGGTCTACGGTCAATCTCTGACAGCATCGGAGTTGATCGAGCTAGAAACTCCCATTCTTTTGAATCTGGTGAGCAGATATGAGCCTGTGCATCGTAACTTTTAGTTGTTATCCAAACAACCGAGAACTTGCAACAATGTGTAAACGGTTCAGAGTTGTTTCTCGAACAGAGAATTGAGCCGCTGCTTTCAATTGTGTGATTGCGCCACAATGGTGGTTCTGGTATCGCTGTGAGAACTTGCCTAATTGGATCCCAGACTGATATATACCCACCGGATACATTAGAATGGAGAAGCACCATACCATCTCGGCATCCCAGGACATAGATTTTGGGACCGTTCACTTCAGACGGGATTGCCAGCATCTGCAAGATGGCCGGGTGAAGATCATGCTCTGTGATGAATCGATTGTCCTCGGAGTTGTTGGTGAAAAATCCTAGCAACAGGTTTCCTCCGTTGTGTGACACAGTTAGCTTTCTGAAATAATTGCTTCCCACACATTGCCTCCATGCTTTCTTGGTGCCTGATGCAGCTAGTAAGCAGGTTGGATGGGGAGGAAGCCTTACAAGAATCTGAGAGACTACATCTTCAGGCAGATTGTTGATTGTTGTGGGTGTCCTTCGACTGAAGCTGGTACGATTACGCAAATCGCACGATGCATCGTCAAAATTATGTAAACAGCACATTGCATCATCTAATTTTTAAACAAAATGCAACATCTAATTTGACTAAACAGCAAAATGCATCATCTAATTCATCATCAAAGTTTCCTAAACTGCACGGTGCATCAGCAAAATCAAAATAGTGTAAACAGCACAATGCATCAGCAAAATCAAAATAATGTAAACAGGACAATGCATCAGCAAAATCAAAATAATGTGAACAGCACAATGCATCAGCAAAATCAAAATAATGTAAACAGGACAATGCAAAAACACCACAAAAATAGGACGCACCAACGGAAGGCAATCTCGCATCTACAGTAATAATTTGCTAACGTGTCAACACGATTGGAGGAAAAGGAGACATCTACAGGACCCAAAACGCTGTGGTAACATAATATGGGGTTAGCTTTGATATAGGTAATAAAATGTAAACAGCACAATGCATCATCTAAGTTGACAGCAAAATTCTTCATCGAAATTTCCCACACTGCTCAAGGAATCAGAAAAATTACCTAAAAGGCTAAAAGAGCAAAATGCATCATCAGAGTAAAATATATGTAAACAGTACAATGCATCATCCAACTTTTGGCTAAACAGCAGAGAGCATTAGCTAGGTTGACAGGAAAAAAAACCAAAAAAATCACCGTGAAAAATTCCTGAAGAGGACAGTGCATCAGAAAAATTACTACCTAAAAAGCATAATGAATCACCAAAATTACAAAAGAAGCAGAATGCATCATCAAAAATACAAAAACATCGCAATGCATCATCACGTCTGGTTTGGGAAAAAAACCCAATCCACCAGATCTAACCGCATTGCAGTTGGGAAGGTAGAACTTACAAAGGGGTTGACGAGTCATGATCATATGCAACAAGCGCCGCCTTAGATGAAGTCTCCATCCAAGCTCTCGACGCGTTCAAAGCAGCCAGCTTCGAAGCCTCCGACGGTTCTCCCGGCTGCGCCGCCAAAACTCTCGAAGCACGCGCCAAGACTTTCCAACAAAATGCCGCTTCGATACGAGCATTTGCCAGTGCCACAGCGCCCGGGCCCGTCCTAGCCACCGCCTTCGCCTTTGCCTCCGCATCCGCATCCGCATCCGCTTTACATGTCTCCGCCGATGCATGCAGAGCATCCGTCTCCGCTTTCCATGTATCCGCCGACGCAGTGTAGGCATCGAGCGACGCCATTTTCATTTCCTAGAAAACCCAGTAAGTTACTCACATTGCAATCCCCAAATTAAGGTTATATCGAACAAAATGACCGATGAACCTCTCTACTCGCCGGAGGTTGGAGATGTACATACCTGCGAAGATCGGTCCGGTGGTGCTTGACGGTGGTGCGTCGGGGACGGGGGAGAACTCGGCGGGGAGAATGGTGGCGCGGCCCAAGACGGCGGCGCGGAGAGGGGCGACGGTGCGGTCATCGAACCTCGGCAGACAGTATTTTGTATATATATATGAGAAGAAGAATAAAGTCTGGTCGAATGAGGCAGCGCGACCGGCAGAGTACAACCGAAGGCTACTAGTGCTACCTTGGAGTACTGTAGTAATATAACATAATAAAAATAATGGACTTGTTTAAACCACTCTTGTCAGTGTGTCATCGTGTCCAAATTTAATGCATTTTGTGTAAATCGGAATAATTCTGTAAAAACTCTCATATATAGCATGCACCGACACTTTTCAACAAAATGTCGTCTCCATTTCATAGCAGACTGCTTGCACACTGGGATACGATGCTGACATGACGAAGGGCGCAGAAGTATTTTGGAGTATTTCATTCGAGAAGATCGGGGCGACGGTGCGTCTTTGGAGGGAACACCGTGTGGTGTGTCTTTGGAGGGAATAACGTACGTACTTAGGAGTATTTCATCCAAGCAGATTGCTTGCACACTGGGATACGATGCTGACATGACGAAGGGCGCAGAAGTTTGCGTGAATGGGTGTACTACCATCCGACCATTAGTATAATCATTGCGCGATAGCTTACACGAGAAGGAAAAGAGCCGAACAGCTGTGGATAATAAAAGCATTTGGTTCTTCGAGGATCCTTCTTCTACTGCCTTCTCAAAGGAGTACTACTATTGTAAATAATTTTTTTTGTTTTTCTGGGACCTTCGGGTCCCTTCCCCGTTGAAAAGTGAAGTGTTCTATTCGAATACATTCATATGCCTATGTTTCTATTTTTACAAGCAAATAAATAACAAAGGATGACTCAATGCACAAGTTGATCTCATTTTGAACTTTTTTTAAACTTCTTCTATTGTATTCAAATTTGATTAGCAGGAGTCGATCGATTGTACACGCCAATCGTATAGCTCGGTGGGTGGATTGGCATTTGAAGTTTGGTCATTGTGTTCTTGTTTGTTACCACCCTCGCAAGGCACGTCCAAGTATTTCCTGTCAGAATTTATGGCATGTATGTAGTTACATATCCTACATTATTTCAATTATGAGTTTAATTACTAGGCAAAAGCTTAAAAAATCCATATATAGTTGCAGATTAAGATCAACAAATCTTTGAACCTATATCTACAAAATTGATGGTCATGCATGCATGCATCCTACCCATAATAATTAATTAAGGTCTCGATCTCTATACTGCTCACAAAGTTTGGAATTCTGGCAAATATGCAACTTGTTTCATTAATTTACGATGGCGAGATAGATGCATGCACATCGATCTCTTAAAAAATGTGGTCATATATGTTAAATATAAGTTTGTAAAGGATTTGGCATCCATATATGCTCACCGGATATATAGATAAGGCCAAGCAAACACATCGAATATTTGTGAAGAAATATTTTTGCTAGAACCTTCAAATTTTTAGATTTACATCACACACAAAGAACACACCTTTTATTTCGCCAGGTTTGTGCACTAATAAAGTACTCCTACAGTACTAGAAATTGGACTGTTCTACTCCGGAGTGATATGCTCACTGGAGTATTTTTGGATCTTAGCTGGAGCGGCGTTTGGCGGTTGCACGAAGCTGTGCTGGATGTTAAGCCTGTCGAGGCACGCCTAGTGGAAAGCGTGCACCACCTAGCCTCATCGACGCGCCGCTGCAATGCTGCGTCCCTGGGATTTGCCGCCGCCGCATTCTTAGCCTGCACGAAAGCTTGCAGAGCATCCCGACATCTATAGAGTACCGGGAACATCACGTTATATACGAGCTCCTTGGCAGTGTTGCTCCTGCAAAGGGCGTCGCCGTGATGCGCTTCGAAAGAACGGCCTGGCTCTACGGCAGGCACCGCCTGAAGTGCGGTCGGATTAGGCGGCTGGCCACGGGAGCTCCCTGCCTCCGCATCGTTCGCGCCGGCCGGGAAGGGGATCTCACCTGCTGGAAAAGAAAACCATGCGGCATGCGCGGGCGGAAAAGCCGGCCAGGGCCGAGCGGGCGTCTCATGCGGGGTTGCGTGGGAGATCCCTGCCTCTGCATCCATCGGCCCGCACGGGAAGCGGCTGGCGAGGGGCTCCACGGCCAGCGCCGCCGCCGCGGGCTGAACAACCGGCCAGTGCAGAGCGGGCGGGTTATGCCTTGGTGCGCGATGGACGAAGCGAAGGCGGCGCTGATGCTCCGCTTCCTCGTCGGTGGTAGGACTACGACCAGAGCCAAGTCGGAAGGCCATAGCTATGTCGATTGGTCACTTAAGCTGGAGAGGTTCTCTTACCATTTCGGAGAAGCGGAGTAAGAGGAAGTTGTTGCTTATAATAAAAATATCTCGGGTTCACTGCCACGTTGGGTTAAGAGGGGCAAAGTTGGTCAATGCCTAGGAAGTTGGAATCGTTTTGGCCCCAATTTAATTACCTTACGGTTCCTCTCTCGGTCTCTCCCACCTCTTCACTATCCCTCCCCTTGCCTCCTTTCATGTTTCATCGTAGTGCATCTTGTTTTTCTAGCACCTTCACAAAAATCATACACATTTGGCCGATTCTGTCATTGTGTGCACTAATAAAGTAAAAAAATCGATCATATGTGAATAAACGTTTAATACACTAGCTCGCAAAGATGTTTCTCAAGGCGATATGCACAATGCCTGCCAAAAAAGCTTCATTTTGGATTGACTAATAATTAAGAAGGATCCAAACTTACTTTTTCATTTTCATGTTTTAAACTTGTTTAAATCTTGGTCAAACCAAGGATTTGACCAAGATTCAAATGGGCATAAAAATCTAAAAAATTAAAAAAATGAAAAACCAAAACACATAGCCTTCTTATGTCATATAGTAAGCATCATTCAAGTTCATAACCAAGGTTTAGACATATTCAAACTAGACAAATCATGTATCTACCCCCTAACCCTAAACTCTGTCTTATGAAGTCAAGCATGCATGAAGAGAATTGGTTTTGGGTTTCAAACATGGAAATTCCAAAAATCTGCCAAAAAAGCTTCATTTTGGATTGACTAATAATTAAGAAGGATCAAAACTTACTTTTTCATTTTTCATGTTTTAAACTTGTTTAAATCTTGGTTGATGGGCATAAAAATTCTAAAAAATAGAAAAAATGAAAAAACAAAACACATAGCCTTCTTATGTCATATAGTAAGCAGCATTCAAGTTCATAACCAAGGTTTAGACATATTCAAACGACACAAATCATGTATCTACCCCTAACCCTAAACTCTATCTTATGAACTCAAGCATGCATGAAGAGAAGTTGTTTTGGGTTTCAAACATGAAAATTTCAAGAACCTCAGAAAATCTTCATTTTAGAGTGACTAAGAAGGATCTAGGCTTACCTTTTCATTTTCATGTTTTAAACTTGTTTAAATCCTGGTCAAACCTAGGATTTGACCAAAATTCAAATGGGCATAAAATTAAAAAAATAGATAAATGAAAAAACAAAGCACATAGTCTTCTTATGTCATATAGTAAGCATTAAAGTTGGTAATCAAGGTCTAGCATATTCAAACTAGACAAATCATGTATCTACCCCCTAACCCCTAAACTATGTCTTATGTAGTCAAGCATGAAGAGAAGTGGTTTTGGGTTTCAGACATGGAAATTTCAAAAACCTATCGAAAGCTTCCTTTTAGAGTGACAAGAAGGATCCATATGCTTACCTTTTCATTTTCATATTTTAAACTTGTTTAAATCATTGTCAAACCTAGGATTTGGCCAAGATTCAAATGGGCATAAAATTTTAAAAAAAATCAGAAAAGTGAAAAACAAAAGCACATAGTCTTCTTATGTCACATATATAGTAAGCATTCAGATAAACAAGGTCTAGAAATATTCAAATAAGACAAATCATGTATCTACCCCTAACCCTGAACTCTGTCTTATGAAGTCAAGCATGATGAGAAGTTTTTTTTGATTTCAAACATGGAAATTTCAAAAACCTCCCAAAAGCTTCATTTTAGAGTGACTAAGAAGGATCCAGGCTTACCTTTTCATTTTCATGTTTTAAACTTGTTTAAATCTTGGTCAAACCTAGGATTTGACCAATATTCAAATGGGCATAAAATAAATAAAAGTAAAAAAAACCAAACCACATAGTCTTCTTATGTCATATAGTAATCATTCAAGTTCATAAACAAGGTCTAGACATATTCAAACCAGACAAATCATGTACCCCCTAACCCTAAACTCTGTCTTAATTATATATGAACTCAAGCATGAAGAGAAGTGTGGTTTTGGGTTTCAAACATGGAAATTTCAAAAACCTCACAAAAGCTTCATTTTAATTAGACTGACTGGTTAATTAAGAAGGATCCAGGATTAATTACCTTTTCATTGTCGTGTTTTAAACTTGTTTAAATCTTGGTCAAACCTAGGATTTAACCAAGATTCAAATGGGCATAAAATTTCAGAAAAAAAAATCAGAAGAATGAAAAACCAAAGCACATAGCATTCTTATGTCATATAGTAAGCATTCAAATTGTTGATAAACATGGTCTAGACATATTCAAACCAGAAAAATCATGTATCTACCCCTAACCCTAAACTCTGTCTTATGAAGTCAAGCATGAATAGAAATGGTTTTGGGTTTCAAACATGGTAAATTCAAGAACCTCCCAAAAGGTTCATTTTAGAGTGACTAAGAGAAGGATCCAGACTTAATTACCTTTTCATTTTCACATGTTAAACTTGTTTAAATCTTTCTCAAACCTAGGATTTGACCAAGATTCAAATGGGCACAAAAGTTCAGACAAAAAAATTTAAAGAAGGAAAAACCAAACCACATAGCCTTCTTATGTCATATAGTAAGCATTCAAGTTGATAAACAAGGTTTAGACATATTCAAACCAGACAAATCATGTATGTACCCCCTAACCCTAAACTCGGTCTTATGAAGTGTAGCATGAAGAGAAGTTGTTTTGGGTTTCAAACGTTTAAGCCAAAAGCCCCATTTCAAATATTTCAAACTAATTCAACTTTGGTTCAAATTTGAAAGACATACAAGTTATAGCACAGATAGTGCATACATGTTCACACATACTGCACTGGATGCTAACCCTATAGTTTGAGGCCATTGGATGAGGTCGAAAAAATTCTTGGATTAGAAATGGGGTTGTTCGAACCCCGTAGTTGGATTTTTTTGAACCTTGATTTGTAGAACTGGGCAAAACCCTAGTTTAACCTATTTAATTATAGATTCGAAGGTCGATTTTCTACCTTTTTATTATTACTATGCAGCACATGTGTGTTTGCCCGTCGAGTGAAACTCGGAGGAAGAGGGATCACTGGGAAGGAGAGAATTATGGTAACTCCCCTTTTTCGGGTGATGATGTTGACTGTTGTGCAGGGTTTGTCAGTGAGCAGGAGGTGCGAGCGAGCGAGCGAGTCGAGCGAGGCCGAGAATGACAGAGATTTTTTTTGTGAGAGGGACAACCGAAGGATCCAGAAGGACCCACAGACTCCCAATACGCATCCTGATGCGTCTTCTCTTGAAAAAGAAAATGGCTGGGAGTTTGCGTACCTATTGCACGTGACTTGTGCTCACTGACGTGTGGGACCTCATGCATGGGCACCACACGTAAGTGACAGACCTGTTGGTGTAAAAACTCGGTTAATTATTATAGTGCATTAGAACAAAGTTTCCTATGGATTCAAGGGTAGGAAATCCAAGTTAACTCATTTACATGACATTATTTTTTCCATGAAGCAAAGTTAACACACCTATCAATTGGTACATTTTGGAGTGACTAAGAAGGATCCATGCTTACTTATTCGTTTTCACGTGTAAAACTTGTCTAAATCTTGGTCAAACCAAATTGGCAGAAAATTCAAAAAAAAAAAACAGAAAATAGAAAAACCAAAGCACATAGTCTTATATGTCATATAGTAAGCATTAAAGTTGATAAACAATGTCTAGACATATTCAAACCATACAAATCATGTATCTATCCCCTAACCCCTAAACTCTGTCTTATGAAGTCAAGCATGAAGAGAAGTGGTTTTGGGTTTCAAACATGGAAATTTCAAAAACTTCCCAAAAACTTCATTTTAGAGTGACTAAGAAGGATACATGCTTCCCTTTTCATTTTCATGTTTTAAACTTGTTTAAATCTTGGTCAAACCTAGGATTTGACCAAGATACAAATGGGCACAAAAAAAATAAAAATAAAATAAAAAACAAAAGCACATAGTCTTCTTATGTTATATCGTAAGCATTCAAGTTGATAAACAAGGTCTAGATATATCCAAACCAGACAAATCATGTATCGATCTACCCCCTGTCGATCTTATGAAGTATAGCATGAAGAAAAGTCGTTTTGGGTTTCAAACATGGAAATTTCAAGAACATCCCAAAAGCTTCATTTTAGAGCGACTAAGAAGGATACATGCTTCCCTTTTCATTTTCATGTTCTATACTTGTTTAAATCTTGGTCAAACCTAGGATTTGACCAAGATTCAAATGTGCATCAAAATTCCAAAAAAAAATCAGAAAAATGAAAAAACCAAAGCACATGGTTTTCTTATGTCATATAGTAAGCATTAAAGTTGATAAACAAGGTCTAGACATATTCAAACAAGAAAAATCATGTATCTACCCCCTAACCCTAAACTTTGTCTTATGTAGTCAAGCATGAAGAGAAGTGGTTTTGGGTTTCAAACATGGAAATTTCAAAAACCTATCAAAAGCTTCATTTTATAGTGACTGACTAAGAAGGATCCATGCTTACCTTTTCATTTTCATATTTTAAACTTGTTTAAATCATTATCAAGCCTAGGATTTGACCAAGATTCAAATGGGCATAAAATTAAAAAAGATCAGAAAAATGAAAAACAAAAGCACATAGTCTTCTTATGTCACATATATATATATAGTAAGCATTCAAAACTTGATAAACAAGGACTAGACATATTCAAATAATACAAATCATGTATCTACCCCTAATTAACCCTAAACTCTGTCTTATGAAGTCAAGCATGAGGAGAAGTGGTTTTTGGTTTCAAACATGGAAATTTCAAAAACCTCCCAAAAGCTTCATTTTAGAGTGACTAAGAAGGATCCATGCTTACCTTTTCATTTTCATGTTTTAAACTTGTTTAAATCTTGCTCAAACCTAGGATTTGACCAATATTCAAATGGGCATAAAATAAAAAAATAAAAAAACAAAGCACATAGTCTTCTTATGTCATATAGTAGGCATTCAAGTTCATAAACAAGGTCTAGACATATTCAAACCAGGCAAATCATGTACCCCCTATCCCTAAACTCTGTCTTAATTATATATGAAGTCAAGCATGAATTGAAGCAGAGAAGTGTGGTTTTGGGTTTCAAACATGGAAATTTCAAAAACCTCCCAAAAGCTTTATTTTAATTAGACTGACTGGTTAATGAAGAAGGATCCAGGATTAATTACCTTTTCATTGTCATGTTTTAAACTTGTTTAAATATTGGTCGAATATAGGACTTGACCAAGATTCAAATCTGCATAAAATAAAAAAATATAAAAATGAAAACCCAAAGCGCACAAAGTCTTCTTATGTCATATAGTAAGCATTAAAGTTGGTAAACAAGGTCTAGACATATTCAAACTAGACAAATCATGTATCTACCCCCTAACCCTTAAACTCTGTCTTATGAAGTCAAGCATGAAGAGAAGTGGTTTTGGGTTTCAAACATGGAAATTTCAAAAACCTCCCAAAAACTTCATTTTGGAGTGACTAAGAAGGATACATGCTTCCCTTTTCATTTTCATGTTTTAAACTTGTTTAAATCTTGGTCAAACCTAGGATTTGACCAAGATACAAATGGGCACAAAAAAATAAAAATAAAAATAATAAAACAAAAGCACATATTCTTCTTATGTCATATCGTAAGCATTCAAGTTGATAAACATGGTCTAGATATATATATCCAAACCAGACAAATCATGTATCGATCTGTACCCCTGTCGATCTTATGAAGTCTAGCATGAAGAAAGGTCGTTTTGGGTTTCAAACATGGAAATTTCAAGATGAACATCCCAAAAGATTCATTTTAGAGCGACTAAGAAGGATACAGGCTTCCCTTTTCATTTTCATGTTCTATACTTGTTTAAATCTTGGTCAAACCTAGGATTTGACCAAGATTCAAATGTGCATCAAAATTCCAAAAAAATTCAGAAAAATGAAAAACCAAAGCACATGGTCTCTTATGTCATATAGTAAGCATTAAAGTTGATAAACAAGGTCTAGACATATTGAAACAAGAAAAATCATGTATCTACCCCCTAACCCTAAACTTTGTCTTATGTAGTCAAGCATGAAGAGAAGTGGTTTTGGGTTTCAAATATGGAAATTTCAAAAACCTATCAAAAGCTTCATTTTAGAGTGACTGACTAAGAAGGATCCATGCTTACCTTTTCATTTTCATGTTTTAAACTTGTCTAAATCATTGTCAAGCCTAGGATTTGACCAAGATTTAAATGGGCATAAAATTAAAAAAAAATTAGAAAAATGAAAAACCCCCCAAAAGCTTCATTTTAATTAGACTGACTGGTTAATTAAGAAGGATCCAGACTTAATTACCTTTTCATTTTCACATGTTAAACTTGTTTAAATCTTGCTCAAACCTAGGATTTTACCAAGATTCAAATGGGCACAAAAGTTCAGACAAAAAATCTAAAGAAGGAAAAAACCAGACCACATAGCCTTCTTATGTCATATAGTAAGCATTCAAGTTGATAAACAAGGTTTAGACATATTCAAACCAGACAAATCATGTATCTACCCCCTAACCCTAAACTCGGTCTTATGAAGTATAGCATGAAGAGAAGTTGTTTTGGGTTTCAAACGTTTAAGCCAAAAGCCCCATTTCAAATATTTCAAACTTATTCAAATTTGGTTCAAATTTGAAAGACATACAAGTTATAGCACACATAGTGCATACATGTTCACACATACTGCACTAGATGCTAACCCTATAGTTTGAGGCCATTGGACGAGGTCGAAAAAATTCTTGGATTAGAAATGGGGTTGTTCGAACCCCGTAGTTGGATTTTTTGAACCTTGATTTGTAGAACTGGGCAAAACCCTAGTTTAACCTATTTAATTATAGATTCGTAGGTCGATTTTCTACCTTTTTATTATTACTATGCAGCACATGTGTGTTTCCCCGTCGAGTGAAACTCGGAGGAAGAGGGATCACTCGGAAGGAGAGAAGAAGGGAGAGAATTATGGTGACTCCCCTTTTTCGGGTGATGATGTTGACTGTTGTGCAGGGTTTGTCAGTGAGCAGGAGGTGCGAGCGAGCAAGCGAGCGAGTCGAGCGAGGCCGAGAATGAGAGAGATTTGTTTTTTTTGTGAGAGGGACAACCGAAGGATCCAGAAGGACCCACAGACTCCCAATACGCATCCTGATTCCTGATGCGTCTTCTCTTGACAAAGAAAATGGCTGGGAGTTTGCGTACCTATTGCACGTGACTTGTGCTCACTGACGTGTGGGACCTCATGCATGGGCACCACACGTAAATGACAGACCTATTGGTGTAAAAACTCTGTTGATTATTATAGTGCATTAGAACAAAGTTTCCGATGGATTCAAGGGTAGGAAATCCAAGTTAACTCATCTACATGACATTATTTTTTCCATGAAGCAAAGTTAACACACCTATCAATTGGTACATTTTGGAGTGACTAAGAAGGATCCATGCTTACTTATTCGTTTTCACGTGTAAAACTTGTCTAAATCTTGGTCAAACCAAATTGGCAGAAAATTCAAAAGAAAAACAGAAAAATGAAAAACCAAAGCACATAGTCTTATATGTCATATAGTAAGCATTAAAGTTGATAAACAATGTATAGACATATTCAAACCATACAAATCATGTATCTACCCCCTAACCCTAAACTGTGTCTTATGAAGTCAAGCATGAAGAGAAGTGGTTTTGGGTTTCAAACATGGAAATTTCAAAAACCTCCCAAAAACTTCATTTTAGAGTGACTAAGAAGGATACATGCTTCCCTTTTCATTTTCATGTTTTAAACTTGTTTAAATGTTGGTCAAACCTATGATTTGACCAAGATACAAATGGGCACAAAAAAATAAAAAAATATAAAAAACAAAAGCACATAGTCTTCTTATGTTATATCGTAAGCATTCAAGTTGATAAACAAGGTCTAGATATATCCAAACCAGACAAATCATGTATCGATCTACCCCATGTCGATCTTATGAAGTCTAGCATGAAGAAAGGTCATTTTGGGTTTCAAACATGGAAATTTCAAGAACATCCCAAAAGCTTCATCTTAGAGCGACTAAGAAGGATACATGCTTCCCTTTTCATTTTCATGTTCTATACTTGTTTAAATCTTGGTCAAAGATTCAAATGTGCATCAAAATTCCAAAAAAAATCAAAAAAATGAAAAACCAAAGCACATGGTTTTCTTATGTCATATCGTAAGCATTCAAGTTGATAAACAAGGTCTAGATATATCCAAACCAGACAAATCATGTATCGATCTACCCCCTGTCGATCTTATGAAGTCTAGCCTGAAGAAAGGTCGTTTTGGGTTTCAAACATGGAAATTTCAGGAACATCCCAAAAGCTTCATTTTAGAGCGAGTAAGAAGGATACAGGCTTCCCTTTTCATTTTCATGTTCTATACTTGTTTAAATCTTGGTCAAACCTAGGATTTAACTAAGATTCATATGTGCATAAAATAAAAAAATATAAAAATGAAAAACCAAAGCGCACATAGTCTTCTTATGTCATATAGTAAGCATTAAAGTTGATAAACAAGGTCTAGACATATTCAAACAAGAAAAATCATGTATCTACCCCCTAACCCTAAACTTTGTCTTATGTAGTCAAGCATGAAGAGAAGTGGTTTTGGGTTTCAAACATGGAAATTTCAAAAACCTCCCAAAAACTTCATTTTAGAGTGACTAAGAAGGATACATGCTTCCCTTTTCATTTTCATGTTTTAAACTTGTTTAAATCTTGGTCAAACCTAGGATTTGACCAAGATACAAATGGGCACACAAAAAATAAAAAATAAAAAAAAACAAAAGCACATATTCTTGTTATGTCATATCGTAAGCATTCAAGTTGATAAACATGGTCTTGATATATATATCCAAACCAGACAAATCATGTATGGATCTATACCCCTGTCGATCTTATGAAGTCTAGCATGAAGAAAGGTCGTTTTGGGTTTCAAACATGGAAATTTCAAGATGAACATCCCAAAAGATTCATTTTAGAGCGACTAAGAAGGATACAGGCTTCCCTTTTCATTTTCATGTTCTATACTTGTTTAAATCTTGGTCAAACCTAGGATTTGACCAAGATTCAAATGTGCATCAAAATTCCAAAAAAATTCAGAAAAATGAAAAACCAAAGCACATGGTTTTCTTATGTCATATAGTAAGCATTAAAGTTGATAAACAAGGTCTAGACATATTAAAACAAGAAAAATCATGTATCTACCCCCTAACCCTAAACTTTGTCTTATGTAGTCAAGCATGAAGAGAAGTGGTTTTGGGTTTCAAACATGGAAATTTCAAAAACCTCCCAAAAACTTCATTTTAGAGTGACTAAGAAGAATACATGCTTCCCTTTTCATTTTCATGTTTTAAACTTGTTTAAATCTTGGTCAAACCTAGGATTTGACCAAGATACAAATGGGCACAAAAAAATAAAAAATAAAAGCACATAGTCTTCTTATGTCATATCGTCAGCATTCAAGTTGATAAACAAGGTCTAGATATATCCAAACCAGACAAATCATGTATCGATCTACCCCCTGTCGATCTTATGAAGTCTAGCATGAAGAAAGGTCGTTTTGGGTTTCAAACATGGAAATTTCGAGAACATCCCAAAAGCTTCATTTTAGAGCGACTAAGAAGGATACATGCTTCCCTTTTCATTTTCATGTTCTATACTTGTTTAAATCTTGGTCAAACCTAGGATTTGACCAAGATTCAAATGTGCATAAAATAAAAAAATAAAAAAATGAAAAACCAAAGCGCACATAGTCTTCTTATGTCATATAGTAAGCATTAAAGTTGGTAAACAAGGTCTAGACATATTCAAACTAGACAAATCATGTATCTACCCCCTAACCCCTAAACTATGTCTTATGAAGTCAAGCATGAAGCGAAGTGGTTTTGGGTTTCAAACATGGAAATTTCAAAAACCTCCCAAAAACTTCATTTTAGAGTGACGAAGAAGGATACATGCTTCCCTTTTCATTTTCATGTTTTAAACTTGTTTAAATCTTGGTCAAACCTAGGATTTGACCAAGATACAAATGGGCACAAAAAAATAAAAATAAAATAAAAAACAAAAGCACATAGTCTTCTTATGTCATATCGTAAGCATTCAAGTTGATAAACAAATTCTAGATATATCCAAACCAGACAAATCATGTATCGATCTACCCCCTATCGATCTTATGAAGTCTAGCATGAAGAAAGGTCGTTTTGGGTTTCAAACATGGAAATTTCAAGAACATCCCAAAAGCTTCATTTTAGAGCGACTAAGAAGGATCCAGGCTTACGTACCTTTCTATTTTCATGTTTTAAACTTGTTTAAATCTTGCTCAAATCTAGGACTTGACCAAGATTCAAATGGGCATAAAATAAAAAAATAGAAAAATGAAAAACCAAAGCGCACATATATAGTCTTCTTATGTCATATAGTAAGCATTAAAGTTGGTAAACAAGGTCTAGACATATTCAAACTAGACAAATCATGTATCTACCCCCTAACCCCTAAACTCTGTCTTATGAAGTCAAGCATGAAGATAAGTGGTTTTGGGTTTCAAACATGGAAATTTCAAAAACCTTCCAAAAACTTCATTTTAGGGTGACTAAGAAGGATACATGCTTCCATTTTCATTTTCATGTTCTATACTTGTTTAAATCTTGGTCAAACCTAGGATTTGACCAAGATTCAAATGTGCATCAAAATTCCAAAAAACATTTGAATCTTGTTGGTCAAATCCTAGGTTTGACCAAGATTTAAAGAAACTTAAAACATGAAAATGAAAAGGTAAGCCTGAATCCTTCCTAGTCACTCTAAAATTAAGCTTTTGGGAAGTTTTTGAAATTTCCATGTTTGAAACCAAAAACCACTTCTCTTCATGCTTGACTTCATATATAAGACATAGTTAAGGGTTAGGGGTAGATACATGCTTTTTCTATTTTGAATATGTCTAGACCTTGTTTATCAACTTGAATGCTTACTATATATGACATAAGAAGACTATGTGCTTTGGTTTTTCATTTTTCTGGTTTTTTGAATTTTATGCCCATTTGAATCTTGGTCAAATACTAGGTAGGTTTGACCAAGATTTAAACAATTTTAAAACATGAAAATGAAAAGGCAAGCCTGGATCTTTTTTAGTCACTCTAAAATGAAGCTTTTGGGAGGTTCTTGAAATTTCCATGTTTGAAACCAATATGAGTTCTCTTCATGCTAGACTTCATAAGATCGACCGAGTTTATGGTTAGGGGGTAGATACATGATTTGTCTGGTTTGAACACATGTCTAAACCTTGTTTATCAACTTGAATGCTTACTATATATATGACATAAGAAGACTATGTGCTTTTGTTTTTCATTCCCCTATTTTTTTTGAATTTTATGCCCATTTGAATCTTGGTCTAATCCTACGTTTGACCAGGATTTAAACAAGTATAAATATGAAAACGAAAAGGTAAGCCTGGATCCTTCTTAGTCACTCTAAAATGAAGCAGCTTTTGGGATGTTCTTGAAATTTTCATGTTTGAAACCCAAAACCACTTCTCTTCATGATTGACTTCATAATTAAGACAGAGTTTAAGGTTAGGGGCATATATATACATGATTTTCTAGTTTGAATATGTCTAGACCTTGTTTATCGACTTTAATGCCTTATTATATGACATAAAGAATGCTATGTGCTTTGGTTTATCATTCTTTTGGTTTTTCCCAGAATTTTTCTGCCCATTTGAATCTTGGTCAAATCCTAGGTTTGATAAAGATTTAAACAAGTTTAAAATATGAAAATGAAAAGGTAACCATGGATCCTTCTTAGTCACTCTAAAATGAATCTTTTGGGAGGTTCTTGAAATTTCCATGTTTGAAACCCAAAACCACTTCTCTTCATGATTGACTTCATAAGACAGAGTTTAGTGTTAGGGGTAGATACATGATTTGTCTAGTTGAATATGTCTAGACCTTGTTTATCAACTTGAATTCTTACTTTATGACATAAGAAGGCTATGTGCTTTGGTTTTTCATTTTTCTGATTTTCTTTGAATTTTATGCCCATTAGAATCTTGGTCAAATACTAGCTAGGTTTGACCAACATTTTAAACAAGTTTAAAACATGAAAATGAAAAGGTAAGCCTCGATCCTTCTTAGTCACTCTAAAATGAAGCTTTTGGGAGGTTTTGGAAATTTCCATGTTTGAAACCCAAAACCACTTCTCTTCATAAGACGGAGTTTAGGGTCATTAGGGAGTAGATACATGATTTGCCTGGTTTGAATATGTCCAGACCTTGTTTATCATCTTGAATTCTTACTATATGACATAAGAAGACTATGTGCATTGGTATTTCATTTTTTTATTTTTTTATTTTCATGCCCATTTGAATCTTGGTCAAATCCTAGGTTTGAGCAAGATTTAAACAAGTTTAACACATGAAAACGAATAAGTAAGCCTGGATCCTTCTTAGTCACTCCAAAATGTACCAATTGATAGATGTTTTAACTTTGCTTCATGGAAAAATTAATGTCATGTAAATGAGTTAACTTGGATTTCCTACCCTTGAATCCATAGGAAACTTTGTTCTAATGCACTATAATAATCAACTGAGTTTTTACACCAACAGTCCGTCACTTACGTGTGGTGCCCATGCGTGAGGTCCCACACTTGATGAGCACAAGTCACGTGCGTGAGGTACGCAAACTCCCAGCCATCTTCTTTGTCAAGAGAAAACGCATCAGGATGCGTATTGGAAGTCTCTGGGTCCTTCAGGATCCTTCGGTTGTCCCTCTCACAAAAAAAAATCTCTCTCATTCTCGTCCTCGTTCGACTCGCTCGCTCGCACCTCCTGCTCACTGACAAAACTTGCACAACAGTCAACATCATCACCCGAAAAAGGGGAGACACCATAATGCACTCCCTTCTTCTCTCCTTCCGAGTGATCCCTCTTCCTCCGAGTTTCACTCGACGGGCAAACACACATGTGCTGCATAGTAATAATAAAAAGTAGAAAAATCGACCTACGAATCTATGATTAAAAGGTTAATCTAGGGTTTTGCCCACTACTACAGATCAAGTTCAAAAATATCCAACTACTGGTTCGATTTTGGGCTACTAATGTGCGTTGGTTTTTTATTTTTTAATTTTTTCTGAATGTTTATGCCCATTTGAATCTTGGTCAAATCCTATGTTTGACCAAGATTTAAACAAGCATAAACATGAAAATGAAAAGGTAAGCTTGGATCCTTCTTAGTCACTCTAAAATTAAGCTTTTGGGATGTTTTCGAAATTTCCATGTTTGAAACCCAAAACCACTTATCTTCATGCCTGACTTCATAAGACAAAGTTAAGGGTTAGAGGGTAGATACATGCTTTTTCTGTTTTGAATATGTCTAGACCTTGTTCATCAAATTGAATGCTTGCTATATGACATAAGAAGACTATATGTGCGTTGGTTTTTCATTTTTTGTTTTTTTCTGAATGTTTATGCCCATTTGAATCTTGGTCAAATCCTAGGTTTGACCAAGATTTAAACACGTTTAAAACATAAAATGAAAAGGTAAGCCTGGATCATTCTTAGTCATTCTAAAATGAAGCTTTTGGGGGGTTCTTGAAATCTCAATGTTTGAAACCCAAAACCACTTCTCTTCATGGTTGACTTCATAAGACATAGTTTAGGGTTTGGGGTAGATACATGATTTGTCGGGTTTGAATATATATGTCTAGACATGCATGCTTGTTTATCAACTTGAATGCTTACTATATGACATAAGAAGACTATATGTGTGTTGGTCAAATCCTATGTTTGACCAAGATTTAAACAAACATAAATCCTGAAAATTAAAAGGTAAGCTTGGATCCTTCTTATTCACTCTAAAATTAAGCTTTTGGGAAGTTTTTGAATTTTCCATGTTTGAAACCCAAAACCACTTCTCTTCATGCTTGACTTCATAAGACATAGTTAAGGGTTAGGGGGTAGATACATGTTTTTTCTGTTTTGATTATGTCTAGACCTTGTTCATCAACTTGAAGGCTTACTATATATATATGACATAAGAAGGCTATGTGCTTTGGTTTTTCATTTTTTCATTTTATTGAATTTTATGCCCATTTGAATCTTGGTCAAATACTAGCTAGGTTTGACCAAGATTTAAACAATTTTAAAACATGAAAATGAAAAGGCAAACCTCGATCTTTTCTAGTCACTTTAAAATGAAGCTTTTGGGAGGTTCTTGAAATTTCCATGTTTGAAACCAATACGACTTCTCTTCATGCTAGACTTCATAAGATCGACCGAGTTTATGGTTAGGGTGTAGATACATGATTTGTCTGGTTTGAACACATGTCTAAACCTTGTTTATCAACTTGAATGCTTACTATATGACATAAGAAGACTATGTGCTTTTGTTTTTCATTCCTCTATTTTTTTTTGAATTTTATGCCCATTTCAATCTTGGTCAAATCCTAGGTTTGACCAGGATTTAAACAAGTATAAAATATGAAAACGAAAAGGTAAGCCTGGATCCTTCTTAGTCACTCTAAAATGAAGCAGCTTTTGGGATGTTCTTGAAATTTTCATGTTTGAAACCCAAAACCACTTCTCTTCATGATTGACTTCATAATTAAGACAGAGTTTAAGGTTAGGGGCAGATATATACATGATTTTCTGGTTTGAATATGTCTAGACCTTGTTTATCAACTTTAATGCCTTACTATATGACATAAAGAATGCTATGTGCTTTGGTTTATCATTCTTTTGGTTTTTTCCTGAATTTTTATGCCCATTTGAATCTTGGTCAAATCCTAGGTTTGACAAAGATTTAAACTAGTTTAAAATATGAAAATGAAAAGGTAACCCTGGATCCTTCTTAGTCAATCTAAAATCAAGCTTTTGGGAGGTTTTGGAAATTTACATGTTTGAAACCCAAAACCACTTCTCTTCATGCCTTACTTTATAAGATGGAGTTTAGGGTCATTAGGGAGTAGATACATGATTTGCCTGGTTTGAATATGTCTAGACCTTGTTTATCATCTTGAATGCTTACTATATGACATAAGAAGACTATGTGCATTGGTATTTCATTTTTTTATTTTTTTTATTTTCATGCCCATTTGAATCTTGGTTAAATCCTAGGTTTGAGCAAGATTTAAACAAGTTTAACACGTGAAAACGAATAAGTAAGCATGGATCCTTCTTAGTCACTCCAAAATGTACCAATTGATAGATGTGTTAACTTTGCTTCATGGAAAAATTAATGTCATGTAAATGAGTTAACTTGGATTTCCTACCCTTGAATCCATAGTAAACTTTGTTCTAATGCACTATAATAATCAACTGAGTTTTTACACCAACAGGTCTGTCACTTACGTGTGGTGCCCATGCGTGAGGTCCCACACTTCAGTGAGCACAAGTCACGTGCAGTAGGTACGCAAACTCCTAGCCATCTTCTTTGTCAAGAGAAGACGCATCAGGATGCGTATTGGAAGTCTCTGGGTCCTTCAGGATCCTTCGGTTGTCCCTCTCACAAAAAAAACAAATCTCTCTCATTCTCGGCCTCGCTCGACTCGCTCGCTCGCACCTCCTGCTCACTGACAAAACCTGCACAACAGTCAACATCATCACCAGAAAAAGGGGAGACACCATAATGCACTCCCTTCTTCTCTCCTTCCGAGTGATCCCTCTTCCTCCGAGTTTCACTCGACGGGCAAACACACATGTGCTGCATAGTAATAATAAAAAAGTAGAAAAATCGAACTACGAATCTATGATTAAAAGGTTAATCTAGGGTTTTGCCCACAACTACAGATCAAGTTCAAAAATATCCAACTACTGGTTCGATTTTGGGCTACTAATGTGCGTTGGTTTTTAATTTTTTAATTTTTTCTGAATGTTTATGCCCATTTGAATCTTGGTCAAATCCTATGTTTGACCAAGATTTAAACAAGCATAAACATGAAAATGAAAAGGTAAGCTTGGATCCTTCTTAGTCACTCTAAAATTAAGCTTTTGGGATGTTTTTGAAATTTCCATGTTTGAAACCCAAAACCACTTATCTTCATGCCTGACTTCATAAGACAAAGTTAAGGGTTAGGGGGTAGATACATGCTTTTTCTATTTTGAATATGTCTAGACCTTGTTCATCAACTTGAATGCTTACTATATGACATAAGAAGACTATATGTGCGTTCGTTTTTCATTTTATGTTTTTTCTGAATGTTTATGCCCATTTGAATCTTGGTCAAATCCTAGGTTTGACCAAGATTTAAACAAGTTTAAAACATAAAATGAAATGGTAAGCCTGGATCCTTCTTAGTCATTCTAAAATGAAGCTTTTGGGGGTTCTTGAAATCTCAATGTTTGAAACCCAAAACCACTTCTCTTCATGGTTGACTTCATAAGACAGAGTTTAGGGTTTGGGGTAGATAAATGATTTGTCGGGTTTGAATATGTCTAGACATGCATGCTTGTTTATCAACTTGAATGCTTACTATATGACCTAAGAAGACTATATGTGGGTTGGTCAAATCCTATGTTTGACCAAGATTTAAACAAACATAAATCCTGAAAATGAAAAGGTAAGCTTGGATCCTTCTTAGTCACTCTAAAATTAAGCTTTTCGGATGTTTTTGAAATTTCCATGTTTGAAACCCAAAACCACTTATCTTCATGCCTGACTTCATAAGACAAAGTTAAGGGTTAGGGGGTAGATACATGCTTTTTTATGTTTTGAATATGTCTAGACCTTGGTCATCAACTTGAATGCTTACTATATGACATAAGAAGACTATATGTGCGTTGGTTTTTCATTTTTTGTTTTTTTCTGAATGTTTATGCCCATTTGAATCTTGGTCAAATCCTAGGTTTGACCAAGATTTAAACAAGTTTAAAACATAAAATGAAAAGGTAAGCCTGGATCATTCTTAGTCATTCTAAAATGAAGCTTTTGGGGGGTTCTTGAAATCTCAATGTGTGAAACCCAAAACCACTTCTCTTCATGGTTGACTTCATAAGACATAGTTTAGGGTTTGGGGTAGATACATGATTTGTCGGGTTTGAATATATATGTCTATACATGCATGCTTGTTTATCAACTTGAATGCTTACTATATGACATAAGAAGACTATATGTGTGTTGGTCAAATCCTATGTTTGACCAAGATTTAAACAAACATAAATCCTGAAAATGAAAAGGTAAGCTTGGATCCTTCTTATTCACTCTAAAATTAAGCTCAAACCTAGGATTTTACCAAGATTCAAATGGGCACAAAAGTTCAGACAAAAAATCTAAAGAAGGAAAAACCAGACCACATAGCCTTCTTATGTCATATAGTAAGCATTCAAGTTGATAAACAAGGTTTAGACATATTCAAACCAGACAAATCATGTATCTACCCCCTAACCCTAAACTCGGTCTTATGAAGTATAGCATGAAGAGAAGTTGTTTTGGGTTTCAAACGTTTAAGCCAAAAGCCCCATTTCAAATATTTCAAACTTATTCAAATTTGGTTCAAATTTGAAAGACATACAAGTTATAGCACACATAGTGCATACATGTTCACACATACTGCACTAGATGCTAACCCTATAGTTTGAGGCCATTGGACGAGGTCGAAAAAATTCTTGGATTAGAAATGGGGTTGTTCGAACCCCGTAGTTGGATTTTTTGAACCTTGATTTGTAGAACTGGGCAAAACCCTAGTTTAACCTATTTAATTATAGATTCGTAGGTCGATTTTCTACCTTTTTATTATTACTATGCAGCACATGTGTGTTTCCCCGTCGAGTGAAACTCGGAGGAAGAGGGATCACTCGGAAGGAGAGAAGAAGGGAGAGAATTATGGTGACTCCCCTTTTTCGGGTGATGATGTTGACTGTTGTGCAGGGTTTGTCAGTGAGCAGGAGGTGAGAGCGAGCAAGCGAGCGAGTCGAGCGAGGCCGAGAATGAGAGAGATTTGTTTTTTTTTGTGAGAGGGACAACCGAAGGATCCAGAAGGACCCACAGACTCCCAATACGCATCCTGATTACTGATGCGTCTTCTCTTGACAAAGAAAATGGCTGGGAGTTTGCGTACCTATTGCACGTGACTTGTGCTCACTGACGTGTGGGACCTCATGCATGGGCACCACACGTAAATGACAGACCTATTGGTGTAAAAACTCTGTTGATTATTATAGTGCATTAGAACAAAGTTTCCGATGGATTCAAGGGTAGGAAATCCAAGTTAACTCATTTACATGACATTATTTTTTCCATGAAGCAAAGTTAACACACCTATCAATTGGTACATTTTGGAGTGACTAATAAGGATCCATGCTTACTTATTCGTTTTCACGTGTAAAACTTGTCTAAATCTTGGTCAAACCAAATTGGCAGAAAATTCAAAAGAAAAACAGAAAAATGAAAAACCAAAGCACATAGTCTTATATGTCATATAGTAAGCATTAAAGTTGATAAACAATGTATAGACATATTCAAACCATACAAATCATGTATCTACCCCCTAACCCCTAAACTGTGTCTTATGAAGTCAAGCATGAAGAGAAGTGGTTTTGGGTTTCAAACATGGAAATTTCAAAAACCTCCCAAAAACTTCATTTTAGAGTGACTAAGAAGGATACATGCTTCCCTTTTCATTTTCATGTTTTAAACTTGTTTAAATGTTGGTCAAACCTATGATTTGACCAAGATACAAATGGGCACAAAAAAATAAAAAAATATAAAAAACAAAAGCACATAGTCTTCTTATGTTATATCGTAAGCATTCAAGTTGATAAACAAGGTCTAGATATATCCAAACCAGACAAATCATGTATCGATCTACCCCATGTCGATCTTATGAAGTCTAGCATGAAGAAAGGTCATTTTGGGTTTCAAACATGGAAATTTCAAGAACATCCCAAAAGCTTCATCTTAGAGCGACTAAGAAGGATACATGCTTCCCTTTTCATTTTCATGTTCTATACTTGTTTAAATCTTGGTCAAAGATTCAAATGTGCATCAAAATTCAAAAAAAAATCAAAAAAATGAAAAACCAAAGCACATGGTTTTCTTATGTCATATCGTAAGCATTCAAGTTGATAAACAAGGTCTAGATATATCCAAACCAGACAAATCATGTATCGATCTACCCCCTGTCGATCTTATGAAGTCTAGCCTGAAGAAAGGTCGTTTTGGGTTTCAAACATGGAAATTTCAGGAACATCCCAAAAGCTTCATTTTAGAGCGACTAAGAAGGATACAGGCTTCCCTTTTCATTTTCATGTTCTATACTTGTTTAAATCTTGGTCAAACCTAGGATTTAACCAAGATTCATATGTGCATAAAATAAAAAAATATAAAAATGAAAAACCAGAGCGCACATAGTCTTCTTATGTCATATAGTAAGCATTAAAGTTGATAAACAAGGTCTAGACATATTCAAACAAGAAAAATCATGTATCTACCCCCTAACCCTAAACTTTGTCTTATGTAGTCAAGCATGAAGAGAAGTGGTTTTGGGTTTCAAACATGGAAATTTCAAAAACCTCCCAAAAACTTCATTTTAGAGTGACTAAGAAGGATACATGCTTCCCTTTTCATTTTCATGTTTTAAACTTGTTTAAATCTTGGTCAAACCTAGGATTTGACCAAGATACAAATGGGCACACAAAAAATAAAAAATAAAAAAAAACAAAAGCACATATTCTTGTTATGTCATATCGTAAGCATTCAAGTTGATAAACATGGTCTTGATATATATATCCAAACCAGACAAATCATGTATGGATCTATACCCCTGTCGATCTTATGAAGTCTAGCATGAAGAAAGGTCGTTTTGGGTTTCAAACATGGAAATTTCAAGATGAACATCCCAAAAGATTCATTTTAGAGCGACTAAGAAGGATACAGGCTTCCCTTTTCATTTTCATGTTCTATACTTGTTTAAATCTTGGTCAAACCTAGGATTTGACCAAGATTCAAATGTGCATCAAAATTCCAAAAAAATTCAGAAAAATGAAAAACCAAAGCACATGGTTTTCTTATGTCATATAGTAAGCATTAAAGTTGATAAACAAGGTCTAGACATATTAAAACAAGAAAAATCATGTATCTACCCCCTAACCCTAAACTTTGTCTTATGTAGTCAAGCATGAAGAGAAGTGGTTTTGGGTTTCAAACATGGAAATTTCAAAAACCTCCCAAAAACTTCATTTTAGAGTGACTAAGAAGGATACATGCTTCCCTTTTCATTTTCATGTTTTAAACTTGTTTAAATCTTGGTCAAACCTAGGATTTGACCAAGATACAAATGGACACAAAAAAATAAAAAATAAAAGCACATAGTCTTCTTATGTCATATCGTCAGCATTCAAGTTGATAAACAAGGTCTAGATATATCCAAACCAGAAAAATCATGTATCGATCTACCCCCTGTCGATCTTATGAAGTCTAGCATGAAGAAAGGTCGTTTTGGGTTTCAAACATGGAAATTTCAAGAACATCCCAAAAGCTTCATTTTAGAGCGACTAAGAAGGATACATGCTTCCCTTTTCATTTTCATGTTCTATACTTGTTTAAATCTTGGTCAAACCTAGGATTTGACCAAGATTCAAATGTGCATAAAATAAAAAAAATAAAAAAATGAAAAACCAAAGCGCACATAGTCTTCTTATGTCATATAGTAAGCATTAAAGTTGGTAAACAAGGTCTAGACATATTCAAACTAGACAAATCATGTATCTACCCCCTAACCCCTAAACTATGTCTTATGAAGTCAAGCATGAAGCGAAGTGGTTTTGGGTTTCAAACATTGAAATTTCAAAAAACCTCCCAAAAACTTCATTTTAGAGTGACGAAGAAGGATACATGCTTCCCTTTTCATTTTCATGTTTTAAACTTGTTTAAATCTTGGTCAAACCTAGGATTTGACCAAGATACAAATGGGCACAAAAAAATAAAAATAAAATAAAAAACAAAAGCACATAGTCTTCTTATGTCATATTGTAAGCATTCAAGTTGATAAACAAATTCTAGATATATCCAAACCAGACAAATCATGTATCGATCTACCCCCTATCGATCTTATGAAGTCTAGCATGAAGAAAGGTCGTTTTGGGTTTCAAACATGGAAATTTCAAGAACATCCCAAAAGCTTCATTTTAGAGCGACTAAGAAGGATCCAGGCTTACGTACCTTTCTATTTTCATGTTTTAAACTTGTTTAAATCTTGGTCAAATCTAGGACTTGACCAAGATTCAAATGGGCATAAAATAAAAAAATAGAAAAATGAAAAACCAAAGCGCACATATATAGTCTTCTTATGTCATATAGTAAGCATTAAAGTTGGTAAACAAGGTCTAGACATATTCAAACTAGACAAATCATGTATCTACCCCCTAACCCCTAAACTCTGTCTTATGAAGTCAAGCATGAAGATAAGTGGTTTTGGGTTTCAAACATGGAAATTTCAAAAACCTTCCAAAAACTTCATTTTAGGGTGACTAAGAAGGATACATGCTTCCATTTTCATTTTCATGTTCTATACTTGTTTAAATCTTGGTCAAACCTAGGATTTGACCAAGATTCAAATGTGCATCAAAATTCCATAAAACATTTGAATCTTGTTGGTCAAATCCTAGGTTTGACCAAGATTTAAAGAAAATTAAAACATGAAAATGAAAAGGTAAGCCTGAATCCTTCCTAGTCACTCTAAAATTAAGCTTTTGGGAAGTTTTTGAAATTTCCATGTTTGAAACCAAAAACCACTTCTCTTCATGCTTGACTTCATATATAAGACATAGTTAAGGGTTAGGGGTAGATACATGCTTTTTCTATTTTGAATATGTCTAGACCTTGTTTATCAACTTGAATGCTTACTATATATGACATAAGAAGACTATGTGCTTTGGTTTTTCATTTTTCTGGTTTTTTTGAATTTTATGCCCATTTGAATCTTGGTCAAATACTAGGTAGGTTTGACCAAGATTTAAACAATTTTAAAACATGAAAATGAAAAGGCAAGCCTGGATCTTTTTTAGTCACTCTAAAATGAAGCTTTTGGGAGGTTCTTGAAATTTCCATGTTTGAAACCAATATGAGTTCTCTTCATGCTAGACTTCATAAGATCGACCGAGTTTATGGTTAGGGGGTAGATACATGATTTGTCTGGTTTGAACACATGTCTAAACCTTGTTTATCAACTTGAATGCTTACTATATATATGACATAAGAAGACTATGTGCTTTTGTTTTTCATTCCCCTATTTTTTTGAATTTTATGCCCATTTGAATCTTGGTCTAATCCTACGTTTGACCAGGATTTAAACAAGTATAAATATGAAAACGAAAAGGTAAGCCTGGATCCTTCTTAGTCACTCTAAAATGAAGCAGCTTTTGGGATGTTCTTGAAATTTTCATGTTTGAAACCCAAAACCACTTCTCTTCATGATTGACTTCATAATTAAGATAGAGTTTAAGGTTAGGGGCATATATATACATGATTTTCTAGTTTGAATATGTCTAGACCTTGTTTATCGACTTTAATGCCTTATTATATGACATAAAGAATGCTATGTGCTTTGGTTTATCATTCTTTTGGTTTTTCCCAGAATTTTTCTGCCCATTTGAATCTTGGTCAAATCCTAGGTTTGATAAAGATTTAAACAAGTTTAAAATATGAAAATGAAAAGGTAACCATGGATCCTTCTTAGTCACTCTAAAATGAATCTTTTGGGAGGTTCTTGAAATTTCCATGTTTGAAACCCAAAACCACTTCTCTTCATGATTGACTTCATAAGACAGAGTTTAGTGTTAGGGGTAGATACATGATTTGTCTAGTTGAATATGTCTAGACCTTGTTTATCAACTTGAATTCTTACTTTATGACATAAGAAGGCTATGTGCTTTGGTTTTTCATTTTTCTGATTTTCTTTGAATTTTATGCCCATTAGAATCTTGGTCAAATACTAGCTAGGTTTGACCAACATTTTAAACAAGTTTAAAACATGAAAATGAAAAGGTAAGCCTCGATCCTTCTTAGTCACTCTAAAATGAAGCTTTTGGGAGGTTTTGGAAATTTCCATGTTTGAAACCCAAAACCACTTCTCTTCATAAGACGGAGTTTAGGGTCATTAGGGAGTAGATACATGATTTGCCTGGTTTGAATATGTCCAGACCTTGTTTATCATCTTGAATGCTTACTATATGACATAAGAAGACTATGTGCATTGGTATTTCATTTTTTTATTTTTTTATTTTCATGCCCATTTGAATCTTGGTCAAATCCTAGGTTTGAGCAAGATTTAAACAAGTTTAACACATGAAAACGAATAAGTAAGCCTGGATCCTTCTTAGTCACTCCAAAATGTACCAATTGATAGATGTTTTAACTTTGCTTCATGGAAAAATTAATGTCATGTAAATGAGTTAACTTGGATTTCCTACCCTTGAATCCATAGGAAACTTTGTTCTAATGCACTATAGTAATCAACTGAGTTTTTACACCAACAGGTCTGTCACTTACGTGTGGTGCCCATGCGTGAGGTCCCACACTTCAGTGAGCAAAAGTCACGTGCAGTAGGTACGCAAACTCCCAGCCATCTTCTTTGTCAAGAGAAAACGCATCAGGATGCGTATTGGAAGTCTCTGGGTCCTTCAGGATCCTTCGGTTGTCCCTCTCACAAAAAAAAATCTCTCTCATTCTCGTCCTTGTTCGACTCGCTCGCTCGCACCTCCTGCTCACTGACAAAACTTGCACAACAGTCAACATCATCACCCGAAAAAGGGGAGACACCATAATGCACTCCCTTCTTCTCTCCTTCCGAGTGATCCCTCTTCCTCCGAGTTTCACTCGACGGGCAAACACACATGTGCTGCATAGTAATAATAAAAAGTAGAAAAATCGACCTACGAATCTATGATTAAAAGGTTAATCTAGGGTATTGCCCACTACTACAGATCAAGTTCAAAAATATCCAACTACTGGTTCGATTTTGGGCTACTAATGTGCGTTGGTTTTTTATTTTTTAATTTTTTCTGAATGTTTATGCCCATTTGAATCTTGGTCAAATCCTATGTTTGACCAAGATTTAAACAAGCATAAACATGAAAATGAAAAGGTAAGCTTGGATCCTTCTTAGTCACTCTAAAATTAAGCTTTTGGGATGTTTTTGAAATTTCCATGTTTGAAACCCAAAACCACTTATCTTCATGCCTGACTTCATAAGACAAAGTTAAGGGTTAGGGGGTAGATACATGCTTTTTCTGTTTTGAATATGTCTAGACCTTGTTCATCAAATTGAATGCTTACTATATGACATAAGAAGACTATATGTGCGTTGGTTTTTCATTTTTTGTTTTTTTCTGAATGTTTATGCCCATTTGAATCTTGGTCAAATCCTAGGTTTGACCAAGATTTAAACACGTTTAAAACATAAAATGAAAAGGTAAGCCTGGATCATTCTTAGTCATTCTAAAATGAAGCTTTTGGGCGGTTCTTGAAATCTCAATGTTTGAAACCCATAACCACTTCTCTTCATGGTTGACTTCATAAGACATAGTTTAGGGTTTGGGGTAGATACATGATTTGTCGGGTTTGAATATATATGTCTAGACATGCATGCTTGTTTATCAACTTGAATGCTTACTATATGACATAAGAAGACTATATGTGTGTTGGTCAAATCCTATGTTTGACCAAGATTTAAACAAACATAAATCCTGAAAATGAAAAGGTAAGCTTGGATCCTTCTTATTCACTCTAAAATTAAGCTTTTGGGAAGTTTTTGAAATTTCCACGTTTGAAACCCAAAACCACTTCTCTTCATGCTTGACTTCATAAGACATAGTTAAGGGTTAGGGGGTAGATACATGCTTTTTCTGTTTTGAATATGTCTAGACCTTGTTCATCAACTTGAAGGCTTACTATATATATATGACATAAGAAGGCTATGTGCTTTGGTTTTTCATTTTTTCATTTTATTGAATTTTATGCCCATTTGAATCTTGGTCAAATACTAGCTAGGTTTGACCAAGATTTAAACAATTTTAAAACATGAAAATGAAAAGGCAAACCTCGATCTTTTCTAGTCACTTTAAAATGAAGCTTTTGGGAGGTTCTTGAAATTTCCATGTTTGAAACCAATACGACTTCTCTTCATGCTAGACTTCATAAGATCGACCGAGTTTATGGTTAGGGTGTAGATACATGATTTGTCTGGTTTGAACACATGTCTAAACCTTGTTTATCAACTTGAATGCTTACTATATGACATAAGAAGACTATGTGCTTTTGTTTTTCATTCCTCTATTTTTTTTGAATTTTATGCCCATTTCAATCTTGGTCAAATCCTAGGTTTGACCAGGATTTAAACAAGTATAAAATATGAAAACGAAAAGGTAAGCCTGGATCCTTCTTAGTCACTCTAAAATGAAGCAGCTTTTGGGATGTTCTTGAAATTTTCATGTTTGAAACCCAAAACCACTTCTCTTCATGATTGACTTCATAATTAAGACAGAGTTTAAGGTTAGGGGCAGATATATACATGATTTTCTGGTTTGAATATGTCTAGACCTTGTTTATCAACTTTAATGCCTTACTATATGACATAAAGAATGCTATGTGCTTTGGTTTATCATTCTTTTGGTTTTTTCCTGAATTTTTATGCCCATTTGAATCTTGGTCAAATCCTAGGTTTGACAAAGATTTAAACTAGTTTAAAATATGAAAATGAAAAGGTAACCCTGGATCCTTCTTAGTCAATCTAAAATCAAGCTTTTGGGAGGTTTTGGAAATTTACATGTTTGAAACCCAAAACCACTTCTCTTCATGCCTTACTTTATAAGATGGAGTTTAGGGTCATTAGGGAGTAGATACATGATTTGCCTGGTTTGAATATGTCTAGACCTTGTTTATCATCTTGAATGCTTACTATATGACATAAGAAGACTATGTGCATTGGTATTTCATTTTTTTATTTTTTTTATTTTCATGCCCATTTGAATCTTGGTTAAATCCTAGGTTTGAGCAAGATTTAAACAAGTTTAACACGTGAAAACGAATAAGTAAGCATGGATCCTTCTTAGTCACTCCAAAATGTACCAATTGATAGATGTGTTAACTTTGCTTCATGGAAAAATTAATGTCATGTAAATGAGTTAACTTGGATTTCCTACCCTTGAATCCATAGTAAACTTTGTTCTAATGCACTATAATAATCAACTGAGTTTTTACACCAACAGGTCTGTCACTTACGTGTGGTGCCCATGCGTGAGGTCCCACACTTCAGTGAGCACAAGTCACGTGCAGTAGGTACGCAAACTCCTAGCCATCTTCTTTGTCAAGAGAAGACGCATCAGGATGCGTATTGGAAGTCTCTGGGTCCTTCAGGATCCTTCGGTTGTCCCTCTCACAAAAAAAACAAATCTCTCTCATTCTCGGCCTCGCTCGAATCGCTCGCTCGCACCTCCTGCTCACTGACAAAACCTGCACAACAGTCAACATCATCACCAGAAAAAGGGGAGACACCATAATGCACTCCCTTCTTCTCTCCTTCCGAGTGATCCCTCTTCCTCCGAGTTTCACTCGACGGGCAAACACACATGTGCTGCATAGTAATAATAAAAAAGTAGAAAAATCGAACTACAAATCTATGATTAAAAGGTTAATCTAGGGTTTTGCCCACAACTACAGATCAAGTTCAAAAATATCCAACTACTGGTTCGATTTTGGGCTACTAATGTGCGTTGGTTTTTAATTTTTTAATTTTTTCTGAATGTTTATGCCCATTTGAATCTTGGTCAAATCCTATGTTTGACCAAGATTTAAACAAGCATAAACATGAAAATGAAAAGGTAAGCTTGGATCCTTCTTAGTCACTCTAAAATTAAGCTTTTGGGATGTTTTTGAAATTTCCATGTTTGAAACCCAAAACCACTTATCTTCATGCCTGACTTCATAAGACAAAGTTAAGGGTTAGGGGGTAGGTACATGCTTTTTCTATTTTGAATATGTCTAGACCTTGTTCATCAACTTGAATGCTTACTATATGACATAAGAAGACTATATGTGCGTTCGTTTTTCATTTTATGTTTTTTCTGAATGTTTATGCCCATTTGAATCTTGGTCAAATCCTAGGTTTGACCAAGATTTAAACAAGTTTAAAACATAAAATGAAAAGGTAAGCCTGGATCCTTCTTAGTCATTCTAAAATGAAGCTTTTGGGGGTTCTTGAAATCTCAATGTTTGAAACCCAAAACCACTTCTCTTCATGGTTGACTTCATAAGACAGAGTTTAGGGTTTGGGGTAGATAAATGATTTGTCGGGTTTGAATATGTCTAGACATGCATGCTTGTTTATCAACTTGAATGCTTACTATATGACCTAAGAAGACTATATGTGGGTTGGTCAAATCCTATGTTTGACCAAGATTTAAACAAACATAAATCCTGAAAATGAAAAGGTAAGATTGGATCCTTCTTAGTCACTCTAAAATTAAGCTTTTCGGATGTTTTTGAAATTTCCATGTTTGAAACCCAAAACCACTTATCTTCATGCCTGACTTCATAAGACAAAGTTAAGGGTTAGGGGGTAGATACATGCTTTTTTATGTTTTGAATATGTCTAGACCTTGGTCATCAACTTGAATGCTTACTATATGACATAAGAAGACTATATGTGCGTTGGTTTTTCATTTTTTGTTTTTTTCTGAATGTTTATGCCCATTTGAATCTTGGTCAAATCCTAGGTTTGACCAAGATTTAAACAAGTTTAAAACATAAAATGAAAAGGTAAGCCTGGATCATTCTTAGTCATTCTAAAATGAAGCTTTTGGGGGGTTCTTGAAATCTCAATGTGTGAAACCCAAAACCACTTCTCTTCATGGTTGACTTCATAAGACATAGTTTAGGGTTTGGGGTAGATACATGATTTGTCGGGTTTGAATATATATGTCTATACATGCATGCTTGTTTATCAACTTGAATCCTTACTATATGACATAAGAAGACTATATGTGTGTTGGTCAAATCCTATGTTTGACCAAGATTTAAACAAACATAAATCCTGAAAATGAAAAGGTAAGCTTGGATCCTTCTTATTCACTCTAAAATTAAGCTTTTGGGAAGTTTTTGAAATTTCCATGTTTGAAACCCAAAACCACTTCTCTTCATGCTTGACTTCATAAGACATAGTTAAGGGTTAGGGGTAGATACGTGCTTTTTCTGTTTTGAATATGTCTAGACCTTGTTCATCAACTTGAAGGCTTACTATATATATATATGACATAAGAAGGCTATGTGCTTTGGTTTTTCATTTTTTTCATTTTATTGAATTTTATGCCCATTTGAATCTTGGTCAAATACTATCTAGGTTTGACCAAGATTTAAACAATTTTAAAACATGAAAATGAAAAGGCAAACCTCGATCTTTTCTAGTCACTTTAAAATGAAGCTTTTGGGAGGTTCTTGAAATTTCCATGTTTGAAACCAATACGACTTCTCTTCATGCTAGACTTCATAAGATCGACCGAGTTTATGGTTAGGGGGTAGATACATGATTTGTCTGGTTTGAACACATGTCTAAACCTTGTTTATCAACTTGAATGCTTACTATATGACATAAGAAGACTATGTGCTTTTGTTTTTCATTCCTCTATTTTTTTTGAATTTTATGCCCATTTCAATCTTGGTCAAATCCTAGGTTTGACCAGGATTTAAACAAGTATAAAATATGAAAACGAAAAGGTAAGCCTGGATCCTTCTTAGTCACTCTAAAATGAAGCAGCTTTTGGGATGTTCTTGAAATTTTCATGTTTGAAACCCAAAACCACTTCTCTTCATGATTGACTTCATAATTAAGACAGAGTTTAAGGTTAGGGGCAGATATATACATGATTTTCTGGTTTGAATATGTCTAGACCTTGTTTATCAACTTTAATGCCTTACTATATGACATAAAGAATGCTATGTGCTTTGGTTTATCATTCTTTTGGTTTTTTCCTGAATTTTTATGCCCATTTGAATCTTGGTCAAATCCTAGGTTTGACAAAGATTTAAACAAGTTTAAAATATGAAAATGAAAAGGTAACCATGGATCCTTCTTAGTCACTCTAAAATCAAGCTTTTGGGAGGTTTTGGAAATTTCCATGTTTGAAACCCAAAACCACTTCTCTTCATGCCTTACTTTATAAGATGGAGTTTAGGGTCATTAGGGAGTAGATACATGATTTGCCTGGTTTGAATATGTCTAGGCCTTCTTTATCATCTTGAATGCTTACTATATGACATAAGAAGACTATGTGCATTGGTATTTCATTTTTTTATTTTTTTTATTTTCATGCCCATTTGAATCTTGGTTAAATCCTAGGTTTGAGCAAGATTTAAACAAGTTTAACACGTGAAAATGAATAAGTAAGCCTGGATCCTTCTTAGTCACTCCAAAATGTACCAATTGATAGATGTGTTAACTTTGCTTCATGGAAAAATTAATGTCATGTAAATGAGTTAACTTGGATTTCCTACCCTTGAATCCATAGGAAACGTTGTTCTAATGCACTATAATAATCAACTGAGTTTTTACACCAACAGGTCTGTCACTTACGTGTGGTGCCCATGCGTGAGGTCCCACACTTCAGTGAGCACAAGTCACGTGCAGTAGGTACGCAAACTCCTAGCCATCTTCTTTGTCAAGAGAAGACGCATCAGGATGCGTATTGGAAGTCTCTGGGTCCTTCAGGATCCTTCGGTTGTCCCTCTCACAAAAAAAAACAAATCTCTCTCATTCTCGGCCTCGCTCGACTCGCTCGCTCGCTCGCACCTCCTGCTCACTGACAAAACCTGCACAACAGTCAACATCATCACCAGAAAAAGGGGAGACACCATAATGCACTCCCTTCTTCTCTCCTTCCGAGTGACCCCTCTTCCTCCGAGTTTCACTCGACGGGCAAACACACATGTGCTGCATAGTAATAATAAAAAAGTAGAAAAATCGAACTACGAATCTATGATTAAAAGTTTAATCTAGGATTTTGCCCACAACTACAGATCAAGTTCAAAAATATCCAACTACTGGTTCGATTTTGGGCTACTAATGTGCGTTGGTTTTTTATTTTTTAATTTTTTCTGAAGGTTTATGCCCATTTGAATCTTGGTCAAATCCTATGTTTGACCAAGATTTAAACAAGCATAAACATGAAAATGAAAAGGTAAGCTTGGATCCTTCTTAGTCACCCTAAAATTAAGCTTTTGGGATGTTTTTGAAATTTCCATGTTTGAAACCCAAAACCACTTATCTTCATGCCTGACTTCATAAGACAAAGTTAAGGGTTAGGGGGTAGATACATGCTTTTTCTGTTTTGAATATGTCTAGACCTTGTTCATCAACTTGAATGCTTACTATATGACATAAGAAGACTATATGTGCGTTCGTTTTTCATTTTTTGTTTTTTCTGAATGTTTATGCCCATTTGAATCTTGGTCAAATCCTAGGTTTGACCAAGATTTAAACAAGTTTAAAACATAAAATGAAAAGGTAAGCCTGGATCATTCTTAGTCATTCTAAAATGAAGCTTTTGGGGGGTTCTTGAAATCTCAATGTTTGAAACCCAAAACCACTTCTCTTCATGGTTGACTTCATAAGACATAGTTTAGGGTTTGGGGTAGAGACATGATTTGTCGGGTTTGAATATATATGTCCAGACATGCATGCTTGTTTATCAACTTGAATGCTTACTATATGACATAAGAAGACTATATGTGTGTTGGTCAAATCCTATGTTTGACCAAGATTTAAACAAACATAAATCCTGAAAATGAAAAGGTAAGCTTGGATCCTTCTTATTCACTCTAAAATTAAGCTTTTGGGAAGTTTTTGAAATTTCCATGTTTGAAACCCAAAACCACTTCTCTTCATGCTTGACTTCATAAGACATAGTTAAGGGTTAGGGGGTAGATACATGCTTTTTCTGTTTTGAATATGTCTAGACCTTGTTCATCAACTTGAAGGCTTACTATATATATATGACATAAGAAGGCTATGTGCTTTGGTTTTTCATTTTTTCATTTTATTGAATTTTATGCCCATTTGAATCTTGGTCAAATACTAGCTAGGTTTGACCAAGATTTAAACAATTTTAAAACATGAAAATGAAAAGGCAAACCTCGATCTTTTCTAGTCACTTTAAAATGAAGCTTTTGGGAGGTTCTTGAAATTTCCATGTTTGAAACCAATACGACTTCTCTTCATGCTAGACTTCATAAGATCGACCGAGTTTATGGTTAGGGGGTAGATACATGATTTGTCTGGTTTGAACACATGTCTAAACCTTGTTTATCAACTTGAATGCTTACTATATGACATAAGAAGACTATGTGCTTTTGTTTTTCATTCCCCTATTTTTTTTGAATTTTATGCCCATTTCAATCTTGGTCAAATCCTACGTTTGACCAGGATTTAAACAAGTATAAAATATGAAAACGAAAAGGTAAGCCTGGATCCTTCTTAGTCACTCTAAAATGAAGCAGCTTTTGGGATGTTCTTGAAATTTTCATGTTTGAAACCCAAAACCACTTCTCTTCATGATTGACTTCATAATTAAGACAGAGTTTAAGGTTAGGGGCAGATATATACATGATTTTCTGGTTTGAATATGTCTAGACCTTGTTTATCAACTTTAATGCCTTACTATATGACATAAAGAATGCTATGTGCTTTGGTTTATCATTCTTTTGGTTTTTTCTTGAATTTTTATGCCCATTTGAATCTTGGTCAAATCCTAGGTTTGACAAAGATTTAAACAAGTTTAAAATATGAAAATGAAAAGGTAACCATGGATCCTTCTTAGTCACTCTAAAATCAAGCTTTTGGGAGGTTTTGGAAATTTCCATGTTTGAAACCAAAAACCACTTCTCTTCATGCCTTACTTTATAAGATGGAGTTTAGGGTCATTAGGGAGTAGATACATGATTTGCCTGGTTTGAATATGTCTAGACCTTGATTATCATCTTGAATGCTTACTATATGACATAAGAAGACTATGTGCATTGGTATTTCATTTTTTTATTTTTTTTATTTTCATGCCCATTTGAATCTTGGTTAAATCCTAGGTTTGAGCAAGATTTAAACAAGTTTAACACGTGAAAACGAATAAGTAAGCCTGGATCCTTCTTAGTCACTCCAAAATGTACCAATTGATAGATGTGTTAACTTTGCTTCATGGAAAAATTAATGTCATGTAAATGAGTTAACTTGGATTTCCTACCCTTGAATCCATAGGAAACGTTGTTCTAATGCACTATAATAATCAACTGAGTTTTTACACCAACAGGTCTGTCACTTACGTGTGGTGCCCATGCGTGAGGTCCCACACTTCAGTGAGCACAAGTCACGTGCAGTAGGTACGCAAACTCCTAGCCATCTTCTTTGTCAAGAGAAGACGCATCAGGATGCGTATTGGAAGTCTCTGGGTCCTTCAGGATCCTTCGGTTGTCCCTCTCACAAAAAAAAACAAATCTCTCTCATTCTCGGCCTCGCTCGACTCGCTCGCTCGCTCGCTCGCACCTCCTGCTCACTGACAAAACCTGCACAACAGTCAACATCATCACCAGAAAAAGGGGAGACACCATAATGCACTCCCTTCTTCTCTCCTTCCGAGTGATCCCTCTTCCTCCGAGTTTCACTCGACGGGCAAACACACATGTGCTGCATAGTAATAATAAAAAAGTAGAAAAATCGAACTACGAATCTATGATTAAAAGGTTAATCTAGGATTTTGCCCACAACTACAGATCAAGTTCAAAAATATCCAACTACTGGTTCGATTTTGGGCTACTAATGTGCGTTGGTTTTTAATTTTTTAATTTTTTCTGAATGTTTATGCCCATTTGAATCTTGGTCAAATCCTATGTTTGACCAAGATTTAAACAAGCATAAACATGAAAATGAAAAGGTAAGCTTGGATCCTTCTTAGTCACCCTAAAATTAAGCTTTTGGGATGTTTTTGAAATTTCCATGTTTGAAACCCAAAACCACTTATCTTCATGCCTGACTTCATAAGACAAAGTTAAGGGTTAGGGGGTAGATACATGCTTTTTCTGTTTTGAATATGTCTAGACCTTGTTCATCAACTTGAATGCTTACTATATGACATAAGAAGACTATATGTGCGTTCGTTTTTCATTTTTTGTTTTTTCTGAATGTCTATGCCCATTTGAATCTTGGTCAAATCCTAGGTTTGACCAAGATTTAAACAAGTTTAAAACATAAAATGAAAAGGTAAGCCTGGATCCTTCTTAGTCATTCTAAAATGAAGCTTTTGGGGGTTCTTGAAATCCCAATGTTTGAAACCCAAAACCACTTCTCTTCATGGTTGACTTCATAAGACAGAGTTTAGGGTTTGGGGTAGATAAATGATTTGTCGGGTTTGAATATGTCTAGACATGCATGCTTGTTTATCAACTTGAATGCTTACTATATGACCTAAGAAGACTATATGTGGGTTGGTCAAATCATATGTTTGACCAAGATTTAAACAAACATAAATCCTGAAAATGAAAAGGTAAGCTTGGATCCTTCTTATTCACTCTAAAATTAAGCTTTTGGGAAGTTTTTGAAATTTCCATGTTTGAAACCCAAAACCACTTCTCTTCATGCTTGACTTCATAAGACATAGTTAAGGGTTAGGGGGTAGATACATGCTTTTGTTGTTTTGAATATGTCTAGACCTTGTTCATCAACTTGAAGGCTTACTATATATATATGACATAAGAAGGCAATGTGCTTTGGTTTTTCATTTTTTCATTTTTTTGAATTTTATGCCCATTTGAATCTTGGTAAAATACTAGCTAGGTTTGACCAAGATTTAAACAAGCTTAAAACATGAAAATGAAAAGTTAAGCCTGGATCCTTCTTAGTCACTCTAAAATGAAGCTTTGGGGGGTCTAGAAATTTCCATGTTTGAAACCCAAAACCATTTCTATTCATGCTTGACTTCATAAGACAAATCTAGTTTAGGGTTAGGGGGTAGATACATGATTTGTCGGGTTTGAATATGTCTAGACATGCTTGTTTATCAACTTGAATGCTTACTATATGACATAAGAAGACTTTATGTGTCCGTTGGTTTCTTATTTTTAAATTTTTTCTGAATGTTTATGCCCGTTTGAATTAATCTTGGTCAAATCCTATGTTTGACCAAGATTTAAACAAGTTAATTAAAACATGAAAATGAAAAGGTAAGTATGGAACCTTCTTAGTCACTCTAAGATGAAGTTTTTGGGAGGTTTTTGAAATTTCCATGTTTGAAACCCAAAACCACTTCTCTTCATGTTTGACTTCATAAGACAGAGTTTAGGGTTAGGGCTAAGGTAAATACCGTATTTTTCTAGTTTTAATATGTCTAGACCATGTTTATCAACTTGAATGCTCATTATATTACATAAAATGGCTATGTGCTTTGGTTTTTTTTTTTTGATTTTTTATGCCCATTTGAATCTTGGTCAAATCCTAGGTTTGACCAAGATTTAAACAAGTTTAAAACATGAAAATGAAAAGGTAAGCATGGATCCTTCTTAGTCACTCTAAAATGAATCTTTTGGGAGGTTTGTGAAATTTCCATGTTTGAAACCCAAAACCACTTAAGACAGAGTTTATGGTTAGGTGTAGATACGTGATTTTTCTTGTTAGAATATGTCTAGATCTTGTTTATCAACTTGAATGCTTACTATATATGACATAAGAAGAAGGCTATATATGTGCTTTGGTTTTTCATTTTTTGATTTTTTTCGAATTTTTTATGCCCATTTAAATCTTGGTCAAATCCTATGTTTGACCAAGATTTAAACAAGTTTAAAACATGAAAATGAAAAGGTAATCATGCATGGATCCTTCTTAGTCACACTCTAGAATGAAGCTTTTGGGAGGTTTTTGAAATTTCCATGTTTGAAACCCAAAACCACTTCTCTTCATGCTTGACTTCATAAGACAAAGTTTAGGGTTAGGGGTAGATACATTTTTTTTGGTTTGAATATGTCTAGACCTTGTTTATCAACTAATGCTTACTATATTACATAAGAAGGCTATGTTCTTTGGTTTTTCATTTTTTTCATTTTTTCTATTTTTTTTCTAATTTTTTATGCCCATTTGAATCTTGGTCAAATCCTAGGTTTGACCAAGATTTAAACAAGTTTAAAACATGAAAATGAGAAGGTAAGCCTGGATCCTTCTTAATCACTCTAAAATGAAGCTTTTGGGAGGTTTTTGAAATTTCCATATTTGAGACCCAAATCCACTTCTCTTCATGCTTGACTTCATAAGACAAAGTATAGGGTTATGCATGGGTAGATACATGCTTTTTCTGGTTTGAATATGTATATACCTTGTTTATCAACTTGAATGCTTACTATATGACATAAGAATACTATGTGCTTTGGTTTTTCATTTTTCTAATTTTTTTAATTGTTAAACCCATTTGAATCTTGGTCAAATCCTAGGTTTGACCAAGATTGAAACAAGTTTAAAACATCAAAATGGAAAGGTAAGCATGAATCATTCTTAATTAGTCACTCTAAAATGAAGCTTTTTGGAGGTACTTGAAATTTTTATGTTTGAAACCCAAAACCACTTCTCTTCATGTTTGACTTCATAAGACAGAGTTTATGGTTAAGGTTAGATACATGATTTTTCTAGTTTGAATATGTCTAGACCTTGGTTATCAACTTCAATGCTTACTATATGACATAAGAAGGCTATATATGTGATTTGGTTTTTCATTTTTTTGATTTTTTTCTGAATTTTTATGCCCATTTGAATCTTGGTCAAATCCTAGGTTTGTCCAAGGTTAAAACAAGTTTAAGACATGGCAATGAAAAGGTAAGCATGGATCCTTCTTAGTCACTCTAAAATGAAGCTTTTGGGAGGTTTTTGAAATTTCCATGTTTGAAACCCAAAATCACTTCTCTTCATGCTTGGCTTCATAAGACAGAGATTAGGGTTAGGGGTTCGTGGAGTCGATCTGTGTGACAACGGCTCCACCAATCAGGATAAGTTTGGGATTCTGAGAGCATTTGTGAAAGTACTTGAGGGCATAACTGAGTAGTACTAAGAATCCAAGGGCACATAAATAGTAAATAGACTAAGGGATTCAAACAAGAGAATTACAAAATGAAAAATGCGTGTTTTGTACAATATATTTTATATTGGGCTACATCAAATTATTTGAAATTCAAATATACATGAGTGTGATAATTATGGCATCATTTAGACAAACTATGTTTTTGTGGAAGATGTTTTGCAAAGGGGTTAATTTGAGTGGAAAACCATGGATCTTCATAGCTACACTAGTGATTCTGAGAAGTGGCAATTTGTGGTAAAACTTGATTTATATATGTTTGTTAAGGTTTTCTAGGTGGCAGGTTGCGTAGGAAGACTCCATGAGTAGGTGCCACTATTTTTTTATTTTTTGGAATTTTTTGCGCATGAAGTGACTCAATTAGCTATGTTAATCTCATTTGTTGACTCTATGTTTGACCAGCTACTTGAGGGTAAAACTGAGTATATTGCACTTGTCGGTCTAAGTCCTTGAGGGGAAAACTGAGCACAGATAAAATTTATGTATAAGGCCCGAGGTTATAACTGAGTACACCATACGTCCCAGGGTTAGGCTCGTGTCGCGGTGCACGCTGCAGCCGTGCATAGCGGACGCGTGTTGCGGTACACGCCACTTTCGTCTTTATAGAGCCCCTATTTCTCTCTCTCGACGCACGTTCTCACTGCAACCGCCTCTCCTGTCCCATCATCTTCTCCACAACCGAAGAAAAAACCCCGAAGAAAACCGCCGGCGATGGAGAAAAATGAGATGCCCATTGTCGGCGCCTCAGCCGGCGGCGAATTGGCCGCCGCCACCGTCCAGGCCCCCGTCGCTTGGGACCCATACGAACCAGTGCCGTACGTCGCGCTGGAGAACCCCTACGACACCAGCATCGTCGACGACGAGCCGGAGGTAACCCTTTGTTCCCTTGTTCTTATCCCATTTCAATCCTTTTGTGTTAGATCTAGCGTTATTAGGGTTCGTCTGTTCCTAGTTCATCCATTTGTGTTAGATCTTGCGTTATTAGGGTTCGTCTGTTCATAGTTCAATCCTTTTGTGTTAGATCTTGCGTTATTAGTGTTTGTGATTTGCTTTTATTTAAGATTTGTGCCGATGATGATGAATATTTGGGCACAAATTGATTCAGAGTTTTGTCAGTAAACAATTGGTGTGCACAAATTTGTTCTGCATGATCTTTGGTTTACTGACTCAAATCCTGGATATAAGTGTGTCCAATGTAACTGAGGCTACCTCTTTTTTTCGAGCCCATATTATCATGCATGATCTTTTGTTCACTCTCTATTCCATCGTCGTTGCAATTGACTCCGTGTTTTTTGCACGATCTTTGGTGCTACGTGACAGGTGCAGAGCAGCGACGTCGACAGCGATGACGAGTCCTTCCACACCAAGACTCGTGACGTCCTCAGGAGGCTGCAATCCGGCCATTACGATGGCCCCTTTGCTCGAGGCATTTACAAGTGCCCCTTCTGCAACAGAAAGCTCCGCGCCACCGACTTCAACTCCCTGGTGAACCATGCTGAATCCATTGGCAGATGCAGCGCTATAGGAATGACCGTGAACTTTCATGCGTTTGTGGCCAAACACAAAGCACTTGGGATTCACCTGCGCAACCTCCAAGCGAGTCACAAGCGCTACCTGGAGGCGTTGAACGTGCGTACTGCACTCTCTGTATGTGACTGCTCTATCTGTAGAGCAGCTTAAATTCATGTAAAATGTAGCTTATGTTGTATCTATCGGTACTACTGTTGGATCTTTCGTGAATATATCTATGCTATGTTGGCTGCTGTATGCAGCTTATCCTATATTTTCTCTGGATTTGTGCCCTAGATTTCCTACCTGATTGGGTAAAAACGAAGGCATAAAGAAATGAATGGCGTTAAAAAACAGAAGGAAAAGCTGCTCTAGATTTGCTACCAATTTGGGCTATCAAATATGAATGAGATCGAGCGAGAGAGAGAAAAAAGGTACATTGAAAACTGCTAATCTGGGCGAAAGAGACAGAAACCACTCGTGCCCCCGTCCCGGACCCACACGGCTCCACACGCTACGGCCACACACGCTACGGCCAAACAAACACGGTCTCGTCCTGTCCCACGGGGTCCCTTCCTACCAGGCCCACACGACGCGGCCCCACAAACGACAAGACCCCACTCGTCAGCACGGAACGGTCAACTTAACGGATTCCTTCCGTCCGAGGTCCTTCTGCGGGTATCAGACAAGGTCTTGGGGAAAACTGAGGAAAAACTAAGGAGCTGGGGATAGCTGAGTACAACTAAGGACCTGAGGGCACGAAAATAGAAAGCCCAAGATTCAAATAGGCATAAAATTAAAAAAAATCAGAAAAATGAAAAACAAAAGCAAATAGTCTTCTTATGTCATATAGTAAGCATTCAAGTTGATAAACAAGGTTTGGACATATTCAAACCACAAAAATCATGTATCTACCCCCTAACCCTAAACTCGTTCGATTTTATGAAGTCTAGCATGAAGAGAAGTCGTTTTGGGTTCCAAACATGGAAGTTTCAAGAACATCCCAAAAGCATCATTTTAGAGTGACTGAGAAGGATCGAGGCTTACCTTTTCATTTTAGAGTGTGACAATTATGGCATCATTTAGACAAACTATGTTTTTGGGGAAGATGTTTTGCAAAGGGGTTTGAGTGCAAAACCATGCATCTTCATATCTACACTAGTGATTCTGAGAAGTGGCAATTTGTGGTAAAACTTGATTTATATATGTTTGTTAAGGTTTTCTAGGTGGCAAGTTGCGTAGGAAGACTCCATGTGAGTAGGTGCCACTATGTTTTTATTTTTTTGAAATTTCCATGTTTGAAACCCAAAACCACTTCTCTTCATGCTTGACTTCATAAAACAAAGTTTAGGGTTAGGGGTAGATACATTTTTTTTTGTTTGAATATGTCTAGACCTTGTTTATCAACTAATGCTTACTATATTACATAAGAAGGCTATGTTCTTTGGTTTTTCATTTTTTCTGTTTTTTTCTAATTTTTTATACCCATTTGAATCTTGGTCAAATCCTAGGTTTGACCAAGATTTAAACAAGTTTAAAACATGAAAATGAGAAGGTAAGCCTGGATCCTTCATAATCACTCTAAAATGAAGCTTTTGGGAGGTTTTTGAAATTTCCATGTTTGAAACCCAAATCCACTTCTCTTCATGCTTGACTTCATAAGACAAAGTATAGGGTTATGCAAGGGTAGATAGATGATTTTTCTAGTTTGAATATGTCTAGACCTTGTTTATCAACTTGAATCCTTACTATAAGACAAAGTTTAGGGTTAGGGGTAGATACATTTTTTTTGGTTTGAATGTCGTCTAGACCTTGTTTATCAACTAATGCTTACTATATTACATAAGAAGGCTATGTTATTTGGTTTTTCATTTTTTCTAATTTTTTTCTAATTTTTATGCCCATTTGAATCTTGGTCAAATCCTAGGTTTGACCAAGATTTAAACAAGTTTAAAACATGAAAATGAAAAGGTAAGCCTGGATCCTCCTTAATTAGTCACTGTGAAATGAAGCTTTTGGGAGGTTTCTAAAATTTCCATGTTTGAAACCCAAAACCACTTCTCTTCATATTTGACTTCAATTCATAAGACATAGTTTAGGGCTTAGGGCTAGATACATGATTTTTCTGGTTTGAATATGTCTAGACCTTGTTTATCAACTTGAATGCTTACTATATGACATATGCAAATCTTGATAATCCATATCAATCATTTTAGAAGTGATAAGGTAGGAGTAGTTAAATTTAATCCATCAAATATGTACCATGGTGATTTTATATGCAGCTGGGCACCAGACATCACGTGCACACTATATCAATGCGCAGCAGTACTTGCTCCAGAAAACCCACATTTTTGTACCTGGACGTTACGCTAAAATGAACTGCGAAAACAACGAACAACACTTTTGTAGTACTGTACTCGGTACTCCGTACTTGCTCCAGATAATCCCCATTGCTTCACTACTACAGTACTACCCTGGCGCGCATTCATTGTTTCCCCTGACTATTCAGAGCTTTGGACGTCCATCAGAGTAGTAGTAGTCAGTAATACAGTACTGCTAGCTCGATTAATGGCGTGCTATAAAATTCTATACTAGCCGACAGATGTCCATTCCTCGGGTTGCGCGCCAGAGCCTTCGAAGATAAGGTAGCTGCTTTGTCCCGTTGATATACGGTGGATGGACAGGATAGAACGTCTCTGTGTTGAAGCATACGTACTACTCCGGACCGCTCTCGATTCATTTGCTTCTGCTCCCGAGTCCTGACCCTTCGCAGGCAAGGGAGGGACTGAGATCCAGTGACTTCAGTAAGATAAGTCACCATGCGACTTTACACACGTGAGCCATTCGATCAAGATCCAACGCTCGCGGTTGATCCAAATTTCGAACTTAAACTAAACTAAATTTTTAAATGGACTGGAACTTTCCGAGAATACTCAAGGGAATATATACGTCTTAATGTAAAGTTTTTTTTTCGATAAAGGGATTTTCTTTTTTTTCTGAGCAACATAAATTTTAATTTCAAATTTTAGATCAACCATGTGCGTTGGATCTTAATCTGATGGCTCGTATAGGTAAAGTTCATGGTAACTTCTGTTGGGTCAAGTCACTGGATCTGAGTTCGCAAGGGAGCCCCCTCTCGGCCGTTGATTTAGGATGGGCGGACCAGGTTGCTCGAAGCGAGGGCAGGAGACGGCTGTCTGGTTTTAATAGGGGGGAGTACTTCTTCCATTCCCTTCTTGCTTCACTTCCAGTCTCTTTCCACTTCCAGCGATGCCTTCGAAGTCAAGGCCACCATCTCGCTTGAAGAAGCACCATCTAGTGTTGACCAGGGACGCGGAGAGTTCCCACCGGCGGTCTATCCAGATGCTGGCCGCGAGAAAGGACCCGCCAGAAAACGAAGGCCCTGCTTCGCGCTCGTCTCGGAACGGCGTCCGTCGTGCGGTCTAAGATTCCTGGTCGGTTTCCATCGCCATGTTTCTTGATTCTTCCTGGCCCGGAGGTCCCAACTCTTTATTCCGTATAAATCCTTTTTATACATATCTCAGTGCCCCACGACGCACCCTGCCATCTTCTCATGACGACTTCAACCCCTGTCTCCTGCGCTTAGAGGTTACCACTGATTGGACATTTTCTTCTTCCTCTCGTCACTTTGTTTGGTACTGATGATATTGCCATGCAGGAAGCGTCGGCGTGTTTCAGAGATGAGCTTAAAACTCTCGTGGAACTCGCCTCCAACTTTCGCGATGATCTCGATACTTTGAAGGACGAGGTCACCGGCCGGGGCAAGCGGCATGATGTGAGCGTTCCATCAAGTGAGGAAACGAACTCTGTCATCAAGAAGCTCAAGGGCGAGAATTTGATGCTTAAGATCGAGTGCGGCTTTCTTCGCGAAGAAAACGTCGAGCTATCAAACAGGTGCGTTCAAGCTCTCAACGGGAGCCTCAACACCCAACATGATGCGGTGAAGAAGATGATGGATGACAGCATCTTGAAGAAAAACAATATGGTGGAGGACACGCGCGGGATGGTTGATACGTCTCCGACGTATCGATAATTTCTTATGTTCCATGCCACATTATTGATGATATCTACATGTTTTATGCACACTTTATGTCATATTCGTGCATTTTCTGGAACTAACCTATTAACAAGATGCCGAAGTGCCAGTTGCTGTTTTCTGCTGTTTTTGGTTTCAGAAATCCTAGTAACGAAATATTCTCGGAATTGGACGAAATCAACGCCCAGGTTCCTATTTTGCCCGGAAGCATCCAGAACACCCGAGAACCGCCAGAGAGGGGGCACAGGCCAATCAAACCCTAGGCCGGCGCGGCCAAGGGGGGGCCCGCGCCCCCCTATAGTGTGGTCGCCCCTTCGACCTTCTGACGCCGCCTCTTCGCCTATATAAATCCCCTGGACCTAAAACCTCGAGACGAAAAAGCCACGGTACGAGAAACCTTCCAGAGCCGCCGCCATCGCGAAGCCAAGATCTGGGGGACAGGAGTCTCTGTTCCGGCACGCCGCCGGGACGGGGAAGTGCCCCCGGAAGGCTTCTCCATCGACACCACCGCCATCTTCATCAACGCTGCTGTCTCCCATGAGGAGGGAGTAGTTCTCCATCGAGGCTCGGGGCTGTACCGGTAGCTATGTGGTTCATCTCTCTCCTATGTACGTACTTCAATACAATAATCTCATGAGCTGCCTTACATGATTGAGATTCATATGATGATGCTTATAATCTAGATGTCGTTATGCTAGTCAAGTGGGTTTTACTTATGTGATCTCCGGAGACTCCTTGTCCCACGTGTGTAAAGGTGACAGTGTGTGCACCGTGTGGGTCTCTTAGGCTATATTTCACAGAATACTTATTCACTGTTATGAATGGCATAGTGAAGTGCTTATTTATATCTCTTTATGATTGCAATGTGTTTTGTATCACAATTTATCTGTGCGCTACTCTAGTGATGTTATTAAAGTAGTTTTATTCCTCCTGCACGGTGTAATGGTGACAGTGTGTGCATCCGTGTTAGTACTTGGCGTAGGCTATGATTATGATCTCTTGTAGATTATGAAGTTAACTATTGCTATGATGGTATTGATGTGATCTATTCCTCCTACATAGTGCGAAGGTGACAGTGTGTATGCTATGTTAGTACTTGGTTTATTTGTGTTGATCTTTCATGCACTCTAAGGTTATTCAAATATGAACATTGAATACTGTGGAGCTTGTTAACTCCGGCATTGAGGGTTCGTGTAATCCTACACAGTTAGTGGTGTTCATCATCCAACAAGAGGGTGTAGAGTATGCATTTATCTATTCTGTTATGTGATCAAAGTTGAGAGTGTCCACTAGTGAAAGTCTAATCCCTATGCCTTGTTCCTAAATACTGCTATCGCTGCTTGTTTACTGTTTTACTGCGTTACTACTGCTGCGTTACTACTGCTTGTTTACTGTCCTGGGCAAAGCACTTTTCTGGTGCCGTTGCCACTGCTTATACTTATTTATACCACTTGTATTTCACTATCTCTTCGCCGAACTAGTGCACCTATTAGGTGTGTTGGGGACACAAGAGACTTCTTGCTTTGTGGTTGCAGGGTTGCATCAGAGGGATATCTTTGACCTCTTCCTCCCTGAGTTCGATAAACCTTGGGTGATCCACTTAAGGGAAACTTACTGCTGTTCTACAAACCTCTGCTCTTGGAGGCCCAACACTGTCTACAAGAATAGAAGCTCCCGTAGACATCAAGCTATTTTCTGGCGCCGTTGCCGGGGAGGAAAGGTAAAAGGTACTCACACTCCGGATCTCGGCTACTAAGCTATTTTCGCCGTTGTAAGTACTCGAAGCTATTTCCTTTAGATCCTGCAATTGCATCTTTTTGTTTCTTGTTTACACTAGTTTGGCATAATGGACAACAATGAGCTTCTTAATCTATTTCCTGATTTAAGACATGGATGGTTTGATGCGAAAAATAAAAAACCTATGGAACATATTAGTATGAACGCTTTGAACACCATTGTTGCTAATGATATAGAAAGTTCTAAGCTTGGGGAAGCTGGTTTTCATGATCTTTTTAGTCCCCCAAGCATTGAGGAGAAAATTTTCTTTGATGATACTTTGCCTCCTATTTATGATGATTATAATGATAATTGTCTTTTAGTACCGCCTATTATGGAGGATAAATTTGATTATGATTACAATTTGCCTCCTATATTTGATGATGAGAATAATAATGATAGCTACTTTGTTGAATTTGCTCCCACTACAACTAATAAAATTGATTATGCCTATGTGGAGAGTAATAATTTTATGCATGAGACTCATGATAAGAATGCTTTATGTGATAGTTATATTGTTGAGTTTGCTCATGTTGCTACTGAAAGTTATTATGAGAGAGGAAAATATGGTTGTAGAAATTTTCATGTTACTAAAACACCTCTCTACGTGCTGAAATTTTTGAAGCTACACTTGTTCTATCTTCCTATGCTTGTTACTTTGCTCCTCATGAACTTGTTTATTTACAAGATTCGTTTTCATAGGAAGCATGTTAGACTTAAATTTTTTTTGAATTTGCTTCTTGATGCTCTCTTTAGCTTCATACTCTATTTTTCATGTGAGCATCATTAAAACTGCTGAGCCCATCTTAATGGCTATAAAGAAAGAACTTCTTGGGAGATAACCCATGTGTTTATTTTGCTACAGTACCTCTATTTTATATTTGTGTCTTGGAAGTTGTTACTACTGTAGCAACCTCTCCTTATCTTAGTTTTGTTGCATTGTTGTGCCAAGTAGAGTCTTTGATAGTAAGGTTCATACTAGATTTGGATTACTGCGCAGAAACAGATTTCTTTCTGTCACGAATCTGGGCCTAATTCTCTGTAGGTAACTCAGAAAATTATGCCAATTTACGTGAGTGATCCTCAGATATGTACGCAACTTTCATTCAATTTGAGCATTTTCATCTGAGCAAGTCTGGTGCCATTTTAAAATTCGTCTTTACGGACTGTTCTGTTTTGACAGATTCTGCCTTTTATTTCGCATTGCTTCTTTCGCTGTGTTGGGTGGATTTCTTTGTTCCATTACCTTCCAGTAGCTTTAGGCAATGTCCAGAAGTGTTAAGAATGATTGTGTCACCTCTGAACATGTGAATTTTTGATTATGCACTAATCCTCTAATGAGTTTGTTTCGAGTTTGGTGTGGAGGAAGTTTTCAAGGGTCAAGAGAGGAGGATGATATACTATGATCAAGAAGAGTGAAGAGTCTAAGCTTGGGGATGCACCCATGGTTCATCCCTGCATATTTCAAGAAGACTCAAGCATCTAAGCTTGGGGATGCCCAAGGCATCCCCTTCTTCATCGACAAATTATCAGGTTCCTTCTCTTGAAACTATATTTTTATTCGGTCACATCTTATGTACTTTGCTTGGAGCGTCGGTTTGTTTTTGTTTTTGTTTGTGTTTGAATAAATACATGCTTGTGTGGGAGAGAGACACGCTCCGCTGGTTCATATGAACACATGTGTTCTTAGCTTTTAATGTTCATGGCGAAGGTTGAAACTGCTTCGTTAATTGTTATATGGTTGGAAACGGGAAATGCTACATGTAGTAATTGGTAAAATGTCTTGAATAATTTGATACTTGGCAATTGTTGTGCTCATGTTTAAGCTCTTGCATCATATACTTTGCACCCATTAATAAAGAAATACATAGAGCTTGCTAAAATTTGGTTTGCATATTTGGTCTCTCTAAAGTCTAGATAATTTCTAGTATTGAGTTTTGAACAACAAGGAAGACGGTGTAGAGTCTTATAATGTTTACAATATGTCTTTTATGTGAGTTTTGCTGCACCGGTTCATCCTTGTGTTTGTTTCAAATAAACCTTGCTAGCCTAAACCTTGTATCGAGAGGGAATACTTCTCATGCATCCAAAATCCTTGAGCCAACCACTATGCCATTTGTGTCCACCATATATACCTACTACATGGTATTTCTCCGCCATTCCAAAGTAAATTGCTTGAGTGCTACCTTTAAATAATTCAAAATTTATCACCTCTTATTTGTGTCAATGTTTTATAGCTCATGAGGAAGTATGTGGTGTTTTATCTTTCGATCTTGTCATTTACTTTTGACAGACTTTCACAATGGACTAGTGGCACATCCGCTTATCCAATAATTTTGCAAAAAGAGCTGGCAATGGGGTTCCCAGCCCCAATTAATTAACTTTCATTAATAATTCTCTTCACATGTTTTGCTCTGATTGATCAGTAAGCAACTTAATTTTGCAAATAGACACTCCTCCATGGTATGTGAATGTTGGAAGGCACCCGAGGATTCGGTTAGCCATGGCTTGTGTAAGCAAAAGGTTGGGAGGAGTGTCATCCATAAATAAAGAAAAACTAAACTAAAGTACATGTGTAAACAAAAGAGAAGAGGGATGATCTACCTTGCTGGTAGAGATAACGTCCTTCATGGGAGCCGCTCTTGAAAGTCTGGTTGATGAGGTAGTTAGAGTGCCCACTACCATTCGTTGACAACAACAAACACCTCTCAAAATTTTAGTTTTATGCTCTCTTTATGTTTTCAAAACCAAAGCTGTAGTACAAATATAGCAATCGATGCTTTCCTCTTTGAAGGACCTTTCTTTTACTTTTATGTTGAGTCAGTTCACCTATTTCTCTCCACCTCAAGAAGCAAACACTTGTGTGAACTGTGCATTGATTCCTACATACTTGCATATTGCACTTGTTATATTACTTTACATTGACAATATCCATGAGATATACATGTTATAAGTTGAAAGCAACCGCTGAAACTTAATCTTCCTTTGTGTTGCTTCAATACCTTTACTATGAATTTATTGCTTTATGAGTTAACTCTTATGCAAGACTTATTGATGCTTGTCTTGAAGTACTATTCATGAAAAGTCTTTGCTGTATGATTCATTTGTTTACTCATGTCATTACCATTGTTTTGATCGCTGCATTCATTACATATGCTTACAATAGTATGATCAAGGTTTTGATGGCATGTCACTCCAGAAATTATCTTTGTTATCGTTTACACTGCCGGACGAGCAGAACTAAGCTTGGGGATGCTGATACGTCTCCGACGTATCGATAATTTCTTATGTTCCATGCCACATTATTGATGATATCTACATGTTTTATGCACACTTTATGTCATATTCGTGCATTTTCTGGAACTAACCTATTAACAAGATGCCGAAGTGCCAGTTGTTGTTTTCTGCTGTTTTTGGTTTCAGAAAACCTAGTAACGAAATATTCTCGGAATTGGACGAAATCAACGCCCAGGTTCTTATTTTGCCCGGAAGCATCCAGAACACACGAGAACCGCCAGAGAGGGGGCACAGGCCCACCAAACCCTAGGCCGGCGCGGCCAAGGGGGGGGCCCGCGCCCCCTATAGTGTGGTCGCCCCTTCGACCTTCTGACGCCGCCTCTTCGCCTATATAAAGCCCCTGGACCTAAAACCTCGAGACGAAAAAGCCACGGTACGAGAAACCTTCCAGAGCCGCCGCCATCGCGAAGCCAAGATCTGGGGGACAGGAGTCTCTGTTCCGGCACGCCGCCGGGACGGGGAAGTGCCCCCGGAAGGCTTCTCCATCGACACCACCGCCATCTTCATCAACGCTGCTGTCTCCCATGAGGAGGGAGTAGTTCTCCATCGAGGCTCGGGGCTGTACCGGTAGCTATGTGGTTCATCTCTCTCCTATGTACTTCAATACAATAATCTCATGAGTTGCCTTACATGATTGAGATTCATATGATGATGCTTGTAATCTAGATGTCGTTATGCTAGTCAAGTGGGTTTTACTTATGTGATCTCCGGAGACTCCTTGTCCCACGTGTGTAAAGGTGACAGTGTGTGCACCGTGTGGGTCTCTTAGGCTATATTTCACAGAATACTTATTCACTGTTATGAATGGCATAGTGAAGTGCTTATTTATATCTCTTTATGATTGCAATGTGTTTTGTATCACAATTTATCTGTGTGCTACTCTAGTAATGTTATTAAAGTAGTTTTATTCCTCCTGCACGGTGTAATGGTGACAGTGTGTGCATCCGTGTTAGTACTTGGCGTAGGCTATGATTATGATCTCTTGTAGATTATGAAGTTAACTATTGCTATGATGGTATTGATGTGATCTATTCCTCCTACATAGTGTGAAGGTGACAGTGTGCATGCTATGTTAGTACTTGGTTTAGTTGTGTTGATCTTTCATGCACTCTAAGGTTATTTAAATATGAACATTGAATACTGTGGAGCTTGTTAACTCCGGCATTGAGGGTTCGTGTAATCCTACGCAGTTAGTGGTGTTCATCATCCAACAAGAGGGTGTAGAGTATGCATTTATCTATTCTGTTATGTGATCAAAGTTGAGAGTGTCCACTAGTGAAAGTCTAATCCCTAGGCCTTGTTCCTAAATACTGCTATCGCTGCTTGTTTACTGTTTTACTGTGTTACTACTGCTGCGTTACTACTGCTTGTTTACTGTCCTGGGCAAAGCACTTTTCTGGTGCCGTTGCCACTGCTCATACTTATTTATACCACTTGTATTTCACTATCTCTTCGCCGAACTAGTGCACCTATTAGGTGTGTTGGGGACACAAGAGACTTCTTGCTTTGTGGTTGCAGGGTTGCATGAGAGGGATATCTTTGACCTCTTCCTCCCTGAGTTCGATAAACCTTGGGTGATCCACTTAAGGGAAACTTGCTGCTGTTCTACAAACCTCTGCTCTTGGAGGCCCAACACTGTCTACAAGAATAGAAGCTCCCGTAGACATCAATGGTCGATCCAATCCAGGCACCGCAGAAGGAAGTCGATGTGCTCCGAGTCCAGCCACCTTTGCGTAGGTCGCCGAGGCGCCCTCGCGCAGGTTGCTGAGGAGCGCACGTCGCCGAGTAGGCTGGGGGATAAGGAATTCCAGGGAGAGAAGCGGAATCACCACCTGACCTGATGGAGGGCCGCTCCGCCAGGTAGGCTGGGGGAGAGAAGCACTGACTCATTGTTCTTTAGCTAGTCCTCAGATCCATATTACTTGATGTTAAAATGGATGTATCTACAACTGAAATATGTCTAGATACATATATTTTAGTATCACAAAGTAAGTATCAACGTTTATATTGCCTAAGTCTTATTATCCATCCCTAAGCTGGGTCGCTTTTGTAACTACTGATTTGCAGATTCGACTCTTCTAACGAAAGATTTGTGGCCATGTGCCTTACAAGTCTAGTTCCAACTGACATTATTTGTACTCGCTAAAAATGTATTATTCAGTACCCCCTCTAAATAATACTTTCGTAGTATGTGCTTCTAAAATTGTAGATGTTGATATTTTTTATGTAGAGTTCCTCAATCTTTTGAATTTTGACTTGGCTGAAAAAATATATGTATCATAATTAGGGAAGGAGATAGTAGCAAGTTGGGTTGCATCTGGATTTGGATGTTTGGCGTCACTCGAACCTCTGTTCATAGGATTTTTTTTTGTGAGAGGGATGATGTCTACGCACGCTTCTATTCCTGTAGACAGTGTTGGGCCTCCAAGAGCAGAGGTTTGTAGAACAGCAGCAAGTTTCCCTTAAGTGAATCACCCAAGGTTTATCGAACTCAGGGAGGTAGAGGTCAAAGATATTCCTCTCAAGCAACCCTGCAATTAAGATACAAGAAGTCTCTTGTGTCCCCAACACACCCAATACACTTGTCAGATGTATAGGTGCACTAGTTCGGCGAAGAGATAGTGAAACGCAAGTGGTATATATGAATATGAGTGGTAATAACTGATACGTCTCCGACGTATCGATCATTTCTTATGTTCCATGCCACATTATTGATGATATCTACATGTTTTATGCATACTTTATGTCATATTTATGCATTTTCCGGCACTAACCTATTAACGAGATGCCGAAGAGCCAGTTGCTGTTTTCTGCTGTTTTTGGTTTCAGAAATCCTAGTAAGGAAATATTCTCGGAATTGGACGAAATCAACGCCCAGGGGCCTATTTTTCCACGAAGCTTCCAGAAGACCAGAGGACTTACGAAGTGGGGCCACGAGGTGGCGCCACACTAGGGCGGCGCGGCCCAAGCCTTGGCCGCGCCGGCCTGTTGTGTGGGGCCCTCGTGTGGCCCCCTGACCTGCCCTTCCGCCTACATATAGTCTTCGTCGCGAAACCCCCAGTACCGAGAGCCACGATACGGAAAACCTTACTGAGACGCCGCCGCCGCCAATCCCATCTCGGGGGATTCAGGAGATCGCCTCCGGCACCCTGCCGGAGAGGGGAATCATCTCCCGGAGGACTCTTCACCGCCATGATCGCCTCCGGAGTGATGAGTGAGTAGTTCACCCCTGGACTATGGGTCCATAGCAGTAGCTAGATGGTCGTCTTCTCCTTATGTGCTTCATTGTCGGATCTTGTGAGCTGCCTAACATGATCAAGATCATCTATCTGTAATGCTATATGTTGTGTTTGTCGGGATCCGATGGATAGAGAATACTATGTTATGTTGATTATCAATCTATTACCTATGTGTTGTTTATGATCTTGCATGCTCTCCGTTATTAGTAGAGGCTCTGGCCAAGTTTTTACTCTTAACTCCAAGAGGGAGTATTTATGCTCGATAGTGGGTTCATGCCTCCATTAAATGCAGGACAGTGAGAAAGTTCTAAGGTTGTGGATGTGCTGTTGCCACTAGGGATAAAACATTGATGCTATGTCCGAGGATGTAGTTATTGATTACATTACGCACCATACTTAATGCAATTGTCTGTTGTTTGCAACTTAATACTGGAAGGGGTTCGGATGATAACCTGAAGGTGGACTTTTTAGGCATAGATGCATGCTGGATAGCAGTCTATGTACTTTGTCGTAATGCCCAACTAAATCTCACTATACTCATCATATCATGTATGTGCATGGTCATGCCCTCTCTATTTGTCAATTGCCCGACTGTAATTTGTTCACCCAACATGCTATTTATCTTATGGGAGAGACACCTCTAGTGAACTGTGGACCCCGGTCCTATTATTTTACATTGAATACAAACAATCATCATCCACACTATACATCTAATCCTTTGTTACAGCAAGCCGGTGAGATTGACAACCTCACTGTTTCGTTGGGGCAAAGTACTTTGGTTGTGTTGTGCAGGTTCCACGTTGGCGCCGGAATCCCTGGTGTTGCGCCGCACTACATCCCGCCGCCATCAACCTTCGACGTGCTTCTTGGCTCCTACTGGTTCGATAAACCTTGGTTTCTTACTGAGGGAAAACTTGCTGCTGTGCGCATCATACCTTCCTCTTGGGGTTCCCAACGAACGTCTGTATTACACGCCATCAATAACAATCTGAAATAAATATGGCAGCAAGTAAACATGCAGTAGAATAGTAAGTAAGCGGTGTTTGCAGTATTGGAAACAAGGCCTAGGGATCCTACTTTCACTAGTGGACACTCTCAACATTGCAATCATAATTGAATATAAATATAAGCACTTCATTATGCTATTCCGAATTACTCTCTGGCGAGATAACGAACACTAATTCACCGTGTAGAGCTGCAAACCAAACCTTAAAGATGTATTCCCGAGTACTAATGAACACCCCACGCTGTCACTTTGAGCATTCATAGGAGGTACTAACACACCACAATTTCATAGAGACATCCAACTCAAATCATAACCCGGTGAACAAGTATTCTGTGAAATATAGCCTAAGAGACCCACACGGTGCACACACTGTCACCTTTACACACGTGGGACAAGGAGTCTCCGGAGATCACATAAGTAAAATCCACTTGAATAGCATAAGACATCTAGATTGCAAAGCTCACGATCACATAGATGAACAAATAAGTACTACTCTCAAACACTCTCTTGTTGGATGACAAGCACCATTCATTGTGTAGGGCTACAAGAGCTCCCTCAAGCCGGAGTTAACAAGCTCCACAACATACTGAGTTCATATTTAAGTAACCTCTAGAGCATAATAGACAAGAGTAACATCTACACATTCATATAGATCACATCATGGGAGAGAGAGATGAACCACATAGCTACCGGTAGAGCCCTCGGCCTCGGGGGAGAACTACTCCCTCCTCATCATGGGAGACAGCAGCGGTGATGAAGATGGCGGTGATGTCGATGGAGATGGATTCCGGGGGCACTTCCCCGTCCCGGCGGCGTGCCGGAACAGAGACTTCTGTCCCTCGAAACTTGTCTTCGCGATGGCGGCGGCTCTGGAACTTTTCCCGTATCGTGGCTTATCTTTTAGGGTTTTCACATCTGGGAGACTTTATAGGCGGAAGGGCAACCTCGGAGGAGCCAGGGGGTGGCCCCCCATAGGCTGGCGCGCCCCCCTCTTGGCCGCGCCGCCTTGTGGGGTGGGGCCCCCAGGCTCCCCTCTGGTCCCTCTCTGGCTCTCTGGAAGCTTCCGTGAAATATAAGATCGTGGGCATTAATTTCGTCCAATTCCAAGAATATTTCCTGTGTAAGATTTCTGAAACCAAAAACAGCAGAAAACAGGAACTGGCACTTCGGCATCTTGTTAATAGGTTAGTTCCGGAAAACGCATAAAATCATTATAAAGTATGAACAAAACATGTAGGTATTGTCATAAAACTAGCATGGAACATCAGAAATTATAGATACGTTGGAGACGTATCAAGCATCCCCAAGCTTAGTTCCTACTCGCCCTCGAGTAGGTAAACGATAACAAGGATAATTTCTGAAGTGACATGCTACCAACATAATCTTGATCAACACTATTGTAAAGCATATGAGATGAATGAAGTGATTCAAAGCAATGGTAAAGATAATGACTAAACAACTGAATCATATAGCAAAGACTTTTCATGAATAGTACTTTCAAGACAAGCATCAATAAGACTTGCATAGGAGTTAACTCATAAAGCAATAGATTCAAAGTAAAAGGCATTGAAGCAACACAAAGGATGATTAAGTTTCAGCAATTGCTTTCAACTTGTAACATGTATATCTCATGGATAGTTGTCAACATAAAGCAATATAACAAGTGCAATAAGTAAACATGTAAGAATCAATGAACACAGTTGACACAAGTGTTTGCTTCTAAGATAGAAAGAAGTAGGTAAACTGACTCAACATAAAGTAAAAGAAAGGCCCTTCGCAGAGTGAAGCAGGGATTAAATCATGTGCTAGAGCTTTTCAAGTTTTGAAATCATATAGAGAGCATAAAAGTAAAGTTTTGAGAGGTGTTTGTTGTTGTCAACGAATGGTAGCGGGTACTCTAACCACCTTATCAACCAGACTTTCAAGAGCGGCTCCCATGAAGGCCGTTATTTCTACCAGCAAGGTAGATCATCCCTCTTCTCTTTTGTTTACACATGTATTTCATTATTTATAGATGACACTCCTCCCAAACTTTGCTTTCTCAAGCCATGGCTAACCGAATCCTCAGGTGCCTTCCAACATTCTCATACCATGGAGGAGTGTCTATTTTTTTCTTTTTTGTTTTTGTTGCAAAATTAAATTGCTTACTGATTGATCAGGGCAAAGCATGTGAAGAGAATCATTAATACAAGTTAATTAATTGGGGCTGGGAACCCCATTGCCAGCTCTTTTTGCAAAATTATTGGATAAGCGGATGAGCCACTAGTCCATTGGTGAAAGTCTGTCAGAAGTAAATGACAAGATCGAAAGATAAAACACCACATACTTCCTCATGAGCTATAAAACATTGACACAAATAAGAGATAATAACTTTTGAATTGTTTAAAGGTAGCACATGAAGTATTTACTTGGAATGGCAGAAAAATACCACATAGTAGGTAGGTATGGTGGACACAATTTGCATAGGTTTTGGCTCAAGATTTTGGATGCACGAGAAGTATTTCCTCCCAGTACAAGGCTTTGGCTAGCAAGGTTGTTTGAAGCAAACACAAGTATGAACCGGTACAACAAAACTTACATAAGAACATATTGCAAGAATTATAAGACTCTACACTGTCTTCCTTGTTGTTCAAACACTTCACCAGAAAATATCTAGACCTTAGAGAGACCAATCATGCAAACCAAATTTCAACAAGCTCTATGTAGTTCTTCATTAGTAGGTGCAAAGTACATGATGCAAGAGCTTAAACATGATCTATTTGAGCACAACAATTGCCAAGTATCAAATTATTCAAGACAATATACCAATTACCACATGAAGCATTTTCTGTTTCCAACCATATAACAATGAACGAAGCAGTTTCAACCTTCGCCATGAACATTAAAAGTAAAGCTAAGAACACCAGTGTTCATATGAAACAGCGGAGCGTGTCTTTCTCCCACACAAAGAATGCTAGGATCCGAGTTTATTCAAACAAAAACAAAAAATAAAAGCAAAAAGACGCTCCAAGTAAAGCACATAAGATGTGACTGAATAAAAATATAGTTTCACTAGAGGTGACCTGATAAGTTGTCGATGAAGAAGGGGATGCCTTGGGCATCCCCAAGCTTAGATGCGTGAGTCTTCTTAAAATATGCAGGGATGAACCACGGGGGCATCCCCAATCTTAGACTTTTCACTCTTCTTGATCATAGTATATCATCCTCCTCTCTTGATCCTTGAAAACTTCCTCCACACCAAACTCAAAACAAACTCATTAGAGGGTTAGTGCATAATCAAAAATTCACATGTTCAGAGGTGACATAATCATTCTTAACACTTCTGGACATTGCAAAAAGCTACTGAAAGTTAATGGAACAAAGAAATCCATTCAACATAGCAAAAGAGGCAATGCGAAATAAAAGGCAGAATCTGTCAAAACAGAACAGTCCGTAAAGACGAATTTTTCAGAGGCACTTAACAGGCTCAGATGAAAAAGCTCAAAACTAATGAAAGTTGCGTACTTATCTGAGGATCACGCACGTAAATTGGCAGATTTTTTTTGATTCTTCTACGGAGAGATCTATGCAAATTCGTGACAGACAGCAAATCTGTTTCTGCGCAGAAATCCAAATCTAGCATCAACCTTCTATTAGAGACTTTACTTGGCACAATAATGCAATAAAATAAAGATAAGGAGAGGTTGCTACAGTAGTAACAACTTCCAAGACACAACAAAACACTAGCAAAATAAAAACATGGGTTATCTCCCAAGAAGTGCTTTCTTTATAGCCATTAAGATGGGCTCAGTAATTTTAATGATGCTCACATGAAAAATAAGAGTTGAAGCAAAAGAGAGCATCAAGAAGCAAATTCAAAACACATTTAAGCCTAACCCACTTCCTATGAAAAGGAATCTTGTAAGGGAACAAGTACTGAAAGCACATAGCAACAAGCATAAAAAGGCAACACAAGCGTAACTTCAAGATTCTCAACATAAAGAGGGGAAACTTAATATTATTAAGATGCATATAACCATGTTTCCCTCTCTCATAATAACTTTCAGTAGCATCATGAACAAACTAAAAAATATAACTATCACATGAAACATTCTTATCATGAGCCACAGGCATAAAATTATTACTCTCCACATAAGCATAGTCATTACTATTAATTGTAGTGGGAGCAAATTCAATAAAATAGCTATCATTATTATTCTCATCACCATAATCATCATATATAGGAGGCATATTGTAATCATAATTAATTTTCTCCTCAATAGTAGGTGGACTGAAAATATCATATTCATCATTGTAATCATCATAAATGGGAGGCAAAGTATCATCAAAGTAAATTTTCTCCTCCATGCTTGGGGGACTAAAGAGATCATCTTCATCAAAACCGACCTCCCCAAGCATAAATTCTTCCATAGAATTAGCAATAATAGTGTCTAAAGAGTTCATGCTCATAACATTGCTACAACTATTTTGCAAACAAAGTTCCATGGGTTTTTTAATTCTCTCTTCAAACACATCATGTCCTAATTCAAGATAAAGTTCATAAAGATCTCTAATTTTTTTGTTGTTTTCCATTAAGCCTAACTAGTGAAATAAAAACAAGAAACAAAAAGATATAATTGCAGAATCTAAAGGAGATAGCTTCGAGCACTCACACACCGGCAACAGTGCTAGGAAATAGCTTAGTAGTCGGAGGATGTGAATACCTTTTACCTTACCTCCCCGGCAACGGCGCCAGAAAATAGCTTGATGTCTACGCACGCTTCTATTCCTGTAGACAGTGTTGGGCCTCCAAGAGCAGAAGTTTGTAGAACAACAACAAGTTTCCCTTAAGTGAATCACCCAAGGTTTATCGAACTCAGGGAGGTAGAGGTCAAAGATATTCCTCTCAAGCAACCCTGCAATTAAGATACAAGAAGTCTCTTGTGTCCCCAACACACCCAATACACTTGTCAGATGTATAGGTGCACTAGTTCGGCGAAGAGATAGTGAAACGCAGGTGGTATAGATGAATATGAGTGGTAATAACAATCTGAAATAAATATGGCAGCAAGTAAACATGCAGTAGAACAGTAAGTAAGCGGTGTTTGCAGTATTGGAAACAAGGCCTAGGGATCCTACTTTCACTAGTGGACACTCTCAACATTGCAATCATAATTGAATATAAATATAAGCACTTCATTATGCTATTCCGAATTACTCTCTGGCGGGATAACGAACACTAATTCACCGTGTAGGGCTGCAAAGCAAACCTTAAAGATGTATTCCCGAGTACTAATGAACACCCCACGCTGTCACTTTGAGCATTCATAGGAGGTACTAACACACCACAATTTCATAGAGACATCCAACTCAAATCATAACCCAGTGAACAAGTATTCTGTGAAATATAGCCTAAGAGACCCACACGGTGCACACACTGTCACCTTTACACACGTGGGACAAGGAGTCTCCGGAGATCACATAAGTAAAATCCACTTGAATTGCATAAGACATCTAGATTGCAAAGCTCACGATCACATAGATGAACAAATAAGTACTACTCTCAAACACTCTCTTGTTGGATGACAAACACCATTCATTGTGTAGGGCTACAAGAGCTCCCTCAAGCCGGAGTTAACAAGCTCCACAACATATGGAGTTCATATTTAAGTAACCTCTAGAGCATAATAGACAAGAGTAACATCTACACATTCATATAGATCACATCATGGGAGAGAGAGATGAACCACATAGCTACCGGTAGAGCCCTCAGCCTCGGGGGAGAACTACTCCCTCCTCATCATGGGAGACAGCAGCGGTGATGAAGATGGCGGTGATGTCGATGGAGATGGATTCCGGGGGCACTTCCCCGTCCCGGCGGCGTGCCGGAACAGAGACTTCTGTCCCCCGAAACTTGTCTTCGCGATGGCGGCGGCTCTGGAACTTTTCTCGTATCGTGGCTTATCTTTTTGGGTTCTCACATCAGGGAGACTTTATAGGCGGAAGGGCAACCTCGGAGGAGCCAGGGGTGGCCCCCATAGGCTGGCGCCCCCCCCCCCCCCTCTTGGCCGCGCCGCCTTGTGGGGTGGGGCCCCCAGGGCTCCCCTCTGGTCCCTCTCTGGCTCTCTGGAAGCTTCTATGAAATATAAGATCGTAGGCATTAATTTCGTCCAATTCCGAGAATATTTCCTGTGTAAGATTTCTGAAACCAAAAACAGCAAAAAACAGGAACTGGCACTTCGACATCTTGTTAATAGGTTAGTTCCGGAAAACACATAAAATCATTATAAATTACGAACAAAACATATAGGTATTGTCATAAAACTAGCATGGAATATCAGAAATTATAGATACGTTGGAGACGTATACAGGGACAACCGATACGCATCCTGATGTGTCTTCTCTTGACAAAGAAGATGGCTGGGAGTTTGCGTACCTATTGCACGTGACTTGTGCTCACTGAAGTGTGGGACCTCACGCGTGGGCACCACACGTAACTGACAGACCTATTGGTGTAAAAATTCGATTGATTATTCAAGGGTAGGAAATCCAAGTTAACTCATTTACATGACATTATTTTTTCATGCAGCAAAGATAACACATCTTTCAATTGGTACATTTTGGAGTGACTAAGAAGGATCCAGGCTTACTTATTCATTTTCACGTGTTAAACTTGTCTAAATCTTGGTCGAACCTAGGATTTGACCAAGATTCAAATGGGCAGAAAAATAAAAATAAAAACAGAAAAATGAAAAACGAAATCACATAGTCTTCTTATGTCATATAGTAGGCATTAAAGTTGATAAACAAGGTCTAGACATATCAAACCATACAAATCATGTATCTACCCCCTAACCCGTAAACTCTGTCTTATGAAGTCAAGCATGAAGAGAAGTGGTTTTGGGTTTCAAACATGGAAATTTCAAAAACCTCCCAAAAACTTCATTTTAGAGTGACTAAGAAGGATACATGCTTCCCTTTTCATTTCATGTTTTAAACTTGTTTAAATTATCTTGGTCAAACCTAGGATTTGACAAGATTCAAATGGGCATCAAAATTAAAAAAACAGAAAAATGAAAAACAAAAGCAAATAGTTTTCTTATGCCATATAGTAAGCATTAAAGTTGATAAACAAGGTCTAGACATAATCAAACCAGACAAATCATGTATATGTCTACCCTAACCCTAAACTCCGTCTTATGAAGTCAACCATGGAAATTTCAAGAACATCCCAAAAGCTTCATTTCAGAGTGACTAAGAAGGATACAGACTTCCCGTTTCATTTTCATGTTTTAAACTTGTTTTAATCTTGGTCAAACCTAGGATTTGACAAAGATTCAAATATGTTAAAAACATGAAAATGAAAAGGTAAGCATCGATCCTTCTTAGTCGCTCTAAAATGAAGCTTTTGGGAGGTTTTTGAAATTTCCATGTTTGAAACCCAAAACCACTTCTCTTCATGCTTGGCTTCATAAGACAGAGTTTAGGGTTAGGGCTTAGGGGTTGATACATGATTTTTCTGGTTTGAATATGTCTAGACCTTGTTTATCAATTTGAATGCTTACCATATGACATATGAAGGCTATGTGCTTTGGTTTTTCATTCTTTCGATTTTTTTCTGAATTTTTATGCCCATTTGAATCTTGGTCAAATCCCAGGTTTGACCAAGATTTAAACAAGTTTAAAACATGACAATGAAAAGGTAATTAAGCCTGGATCTTTCTTAATTAATCAGTAAGTCTAATTAAAATGAAGCTTTTGGGAGGTTTTTGAAATTTACATGTTTGAAACCCAAAACCACACTTCTCTTCATGCTTGACTTCATATATGAGATAGAGTTTAGGGTTAGGGGTACATGATTTGTCTGGTTTGAATATGTCTAGACCTTGTTTATGAACTTGAATGGTTACTATATGACATAAGAAGACTATGTGCTTTGGTTTTTTATTTTTTATTTTATGCCCATTTGAATATTGGTCAAATCCTAGGTTTGACCAAGATTTAAACAAGTTTAAAACATGAAAATGAAAAGGTAAGCCTGGATCCTTCTTAGTCACTCTAAAATGAAGCTTTTGGGAGGCTTTTGAAATTTCCGTGTTTGAAACCAAAAACCACTTGTCTTCATGCTTGACTTCATAAGACAGAGTTTAGGGTTAGGGGTAGATACATGATTCTATTATTTGAATATGTCTAGACCTTGTTTATCAACTTTTGAATGCTTACTATACATATGACATAGGAAGACTATGTGCTTTTGTTTTTCATTTTTCTGATTTTTTTTTAATTTTATGCCCATTTGAATCTTGGTCAAATCATAGGTTTGACAATGATTTAAACAAGTTTAAATATGAAAATGAAAAGGTAATCATGGATCCTTCTTAGTCACTCTAAAATAAAGCTTTTGGGAGGTTTTTGAAATTTCCATGTTTGAAACCCAAAACCACTTCTCTTCATGCTTAACTACATAAGACAGAGTTTAGGGGTAGGGGTAGATACATGATTTTTCTTGTTTGAATATGTCTAGGCCTTGTTTATCAACTTTAATGCTTACTATATGACATAAGAAAACTATGTGCTTTGGTTTTTCATTTTTCCTATTTTTTTGGAATTTTGATGCACATTTGAATCTTGTAAAATCCTTGGTTTGACCAAGATTTAAACAAGTATAAAACATGAAAATGAAAAGGGAAGAATGTATCCTTCGTAGTCACTCTAAAATGTAGTTTTTGGGAGTTATTTGAAATTTCCATGTTTGAAACCCAAAACCATGCACTTCTCTTCATGCTTGACTTCATAAGATAGAGTTTAGGGGTTAGGGGTAGATACATGATTTGTCTAGTTTGAATATGTCTAGACCTTGTTTATCAACGTTAATGTTTACTATATGACATAAGAAGACTATGTGCTTTGGTTTTTTCATTTTTATATTTTTTATATTTTATGCCCATTTGAATCTTGGTCAAATCCTAGATTTGACCAGGATTTAAACAAGTTTAAAACATGAAAATGAAAAGGTGAGCCTTGATCCTTCTTAGTCACTCTAAAATGAAGCTTTTGGGATGTTCTTGAAATTTCCATGTTTGAAACCCAAAACGACTTCTCTTCATGCTAGACTTCATAAGATCGACAGGGGGTAGATACATGATTTGTCTGGTTTGGATATATCTAGACCTTGTTTATCAACCTGAATGCTTACGATATGACATAAGAAGACTATGTGCTTTTGTTTTTCATTTTTCTGATTTTTTTAATTTTGTGCCCATTTGTATCTTGGTCAAATCCTAGGTTTGACAATGATTTAAACAAGTTTAAAATATGAAAATGCAAAGGTAAGCATGTATCCTTCTTAGTCACTCTAAAATGAAGCTTTTGGGAGGTTTTTGAATTTTCATGTTTGAAACCCAAAACCAGTTCTCTTCATGCTTGACTTCATAAGACACAGTTTTAGGGGTTAGGGGTATAGATACATGATTTGCCTGGTTTGAATATGTATAGACCTTGTTTATCAACTTGAATGCTTACTATATGACATAAGAAAACTATGTGCTTTGGTTTTTCATTTTTCTGATTTTTTTAAATTTTGATGCCCATTTGAATCTTGGTCAAATCCTAGGATTGACCAAGATTTAAACAAGTTTAAAACATGAAAATGAAAAGGGAAGCATGTATCCTTCTTAGTCACTCTAAAATGAAGTTTTTTGGAGGTTTTTGAAATTTCCATGTTTGAAACCCAAAACCACTTCTCTTCATGCTTGACTTCATAAGACATAGTTTAGGGGTTAGAGGGTAGATACATGATTTGTATGGTTTGAATATGTCTAGACCTTGTTTATCAACTGTAATGCTTACTATATGACATAAGAAGACTATGTGCTTTGGTTTTTCATTTTTCTTTTTTTTTTGAATTTTCTGCCCATTTGAATCTTGGTCAAATCCTAGGTTTGACCAAGATTTAGACAAGTTTAACACGTGAAAACGAATAATTAAGCCTGATAATCCCATTTGTTGACTCATTTAACTAGTTAATCCCATTTGCTGACTCTCTGTTGACCATCCACTGGAGGTAAAACTGAGTATATTGCACTAGCTAGTATTAGTACTCAAGGGGAAAATTGAGCACACAAAAAATGCTAAATTTCCAGGGTTAGACTCGAGTACGCGTGTTGCGGTGCAGAAGAGGAAGACGTGCAATTGTTGACGCGTAGACGCGGGTCGCGGTGCAGAAGTCAAAGACGTGCAATCGTGGACGCGTGTCGCGTTGCAGAAGCCCAAGACGTGCAGACATTCAATGGTGGACGCGTAGGACGCGGGTTGCATTAACCACCCCTCGCCTTTATAGACGCCTCCTCGCACTATCTCTGTCACTCTCACTAGCTCATGCAACGCCTCCTCTCACGTCCCATCATCTTCTCCAAAGCAAAAAACCCTCTCCCTCTCTGCCGGCGAGATGGGCAAGGAGAATGCGAATCCCATCGTCCATGACGCCGTCGGCTCCAAGCGCGACGCCTCCCTCTTCGACGACGTCCCCTCAACGGCCGTCGCCGCCGCTGGTGGCGGTCGGATCCCGCCGGGATGGGACCCCTATGAGGAGGTGCCGTACATCTCGCCTCCGAACCCCTACGACACCTGCATGGACGACCCATGGAACGAGGTAACTATGGTTTGCTCCCTTTTTTTATTCCCCATTCCTCTTTGAACCCTATTTTTGCTGGTTCCCTAGTAACTATTAGTGCCGATATGTAGATGGATGAGTATTGGGTTAATATTTGCGCCGATTTTATTCCATTTTGCTTCGATCCTTCTTGATTTCGTTTAAGATTTGGAGTTCGGCCGTTCGGTTAATTTATGCAAGTAATAATGAGATCTCAATCAGTTAATTTATGCAAGTAATCATGGGATCTCAATCAGTTACTTTATGCACGAATCAAAAGGTATCAACCGTTTAATTTTCCAAATAATCTGGAATCTGTTCAAATTCAGATCTGGAATCTGTTTCTATGCCTATGATGAATCGTTGGGCACAAATTTTTACAGGGAGGTTTCAGTGAACCATTGCTGTGTACAAATCTGTTGTGCATGAGCTTTGGTTCACTCGCTCCATCCCTGTAGACAGATAATCATGTCCACTCTAACAGAGGCTGGCTCTGTTTTTCCTTACTTTGTTATCATGCACGTTAGTCATCGTTTCAACTCATTCACTCATAGTTCCCGTTTGGTATGGATCAGCTATCTGGCAGCGACGTCGGCAGCGACGACGAGCACCATGACATCAAGACTCGCCAGGTGCTGCGGAGGCTGCAGGTCGGCCAGTACCTCTCCTACTTCGCCAAGGGTGTCTACAGGTGCCCCTTCTACACTCGGAGGCTCGGCGGCACTGACTTCAACTGCCTCCTCACGCATGCCGAGAACATCGGCAACACCTTCCCCAAGGTCAGCGCGACGGTGAACCCCCACTCGTTCCGCGCCAAGCACATGGCGCTTGGCATGCACCTCCGCAGCTTCCAGCGGGTGGAGATCTGATACGTCTCCGACGTATCGATAATTTCTTATGTTCCATGCCACATTATTGATGATATCTACATGTTTTATGCATACTTTATGTCATTATTATGCGTTTTCCGGAACTAACCTATTGACGAGATGCCGAAGGGCCAGTTCCTGTTTTCTGCTGTTTTTGGTTCCAGAAAGCCTAGTAAGGAAATATTCTCGGAATCGGACGAAATCAAGGCCCAGCATCCTATTTTTCCACGAAGCTTCCAGAACACCCGAGAGCCACCAGAGGGGAGCCCTGGTGGGCCCACATATGGGGCCGGCGCGGCCAAGGAGCCAGGCGCGCCGCCCTAGTGTGTCACCGCCTCGTAGACCTTCCGACTCCGCCTCTTCGCCTATTTAAAGGTCCCTGACCTAAAACCTCGATACGGAAAAGCCACGGTACGAGAAACCTTCCAGAGCCGCCGCCATCACGAAGCCAAGATCTGGGGGACAGGAGTCTCTGTTCCGGCACGCCGCCGGGACGGGGAAGTGACCCCGGAAGGCTTCTCCATCGACACCACCGCCATCTCCATCAACGCTGCTGTCTCCCATGAGGAGGGAGTAGTTCTCCATCGAGGCTCGGGGCTGTACCGGTAGCTATGTGGTTCATCTCTCTCCTATGTGCTTCAATACAATAATCTCATGAGCTGCCTTACATGATTGAGATTCATATGATGATGCTTGTAATCTAGATGTCATTATGCTAGTCAAGTGGGTTTTACTTATGTGATCTCCGGAGACTCCTTGTCCCACGTGTGTAAAGGTGACAGTGTGTGCACCGTGTGAGTCTCTTAGGCTATATTTCATGAATCACTTATTCACATTATGAATGTCATAGTGAATTGCTTATGTATATATCTTTATTATTTCAATGTGTCTTGTATCACAATATATCTGTTTGATACTCTAGTGATGTTATTAAAGTAGTTTATTCCTCCTGCACGGTGTAATGGTGACAGTGTGTGCATCGTGTAGTACTTGGCGTAGGCTATGATTGTGATCTCTTGTAGATTATGAAGTTAACTATTGCTATGATAGTATTGATGTGATCTATTCCTCATTTCGTAGTGTGAAGGTGACAGTGTGCATGCTATGTTAGTACTTGGTTTGGTTATGTTGATCTGTCATGCACTCTAAGGTTATTTAAATATGAACATTGAATATTGTGGAGCTTGTTAACTCCGGCATTGAGGGTTCGTGTAATCCTACACAGTTAGTGGTGTTCATCATCCAACAAGAGGGTGTAGAGTCTAGCATCTATCTATTTATTTTGTTATGTGATCAATGTTGAGAGTGTCCACTAGTGAAAGTATGATCCCTAGGCCTTGTTCCTAAATACTGCTATCGCTGCTTGTTTACTGTTTTACTGCATCTATACTTCCTGCAATATTACTACCATCATCTGCACGCCAGCAAGCACTTTTCTGGCGCCGTTACTACTGCTCATATTCATTCATACCACTTGTATTTCACTATCTCTTCGCCGAACTAGTGCACCTATTGGGTGTGTTGGGGACACAAGAGACTTCTTGCTTTGTGGTTGCAGGGTTGCATGAGAGGGATATCTTTGACCTCTTCCTCCCTGAGTTCGATAAACCTTGGGTGATCCACTTAAGGGAAACTTGCTGCTGTTCTACAAACCTCTGCTCTTGGAGGCCCAACACTGTCTACAAGAATAGAAGCTCCCGTAGACATCAAGCTATTTTCTGGCGCCGTTGCCGGGGAGGAAAGGTAAAAGGCACTCATACTCCGGTCCCAGGTAAAGTACTTTTCTGGCGCCGTTGTGTGTGTGCTCGAAGCTATTTCCTTTAGATCCTGCAATTTCATCTTTTTGTTTCTTGTTTACACTAGTTTGGCATAATGGACAACAATGAGCTTCTTATTCTATTTCCTGATTTAAGACATGGATGGTTTGATGCGAAAATTAAAAACCCTATGGAACATATTAGTATGAACGCTTTGAACACCATTGTTGCTAATGATATGGAAAATTCTAAGCTTGGGGAAGCTGGCTTTGATGAGCATGATATTTTTAGTCCCCCAAGCATTGAGGAGAAAATTTACTTTGATGATACTTTGCCTCCTATTTATGATGATTATAATGATATTGGTCTTTTAGTACCGCCTGTTATGAAGGATAAATTTGATTATGATTACAATATGCCTCCTATATTTGATGATGAGAATAATAATGATAGCTACTTTGTTGAATTTGCTCCCACTACAACTAATAAAATTGATTATGCCTATGTGGAGAGTAATAATTTTATGCATGAGACTCATGATAAGAATGCTTTATGTGATACTTATATTGTTGAGATTGTTCATGATGCCACTGGATATTATTATGAGAGAGGAAAATATGGGTGTAGAATTTTTCATGTTACTAAAACACCTCTCTATATGCTGAAATTTTTGAAGTTACACTTGTTTTATCTTTCTATGCCTGTTGCATCATGCTTCATGAATTTGTTTATTTACAAGATTCCTATGCATAGGAAGCATGTTAGACTTAAATTTGTTTTGAATTTGCCTCTTGATGCTCTATTTTTCTTCAAATACTATTTCTTGCGAGTGCATCATTAAAACTGCTGAGCCCATCTTAATGGCTATAAAGAAAGAACTTCTTGGGAGATAACCCATGTGTTTATTTTGCTACAGTACCTCTATTTTATATTTGTGTCTTGGAAGTTGTTTCTACTGTAGCAACCTCTTCTTATCTTAGTTTTGTTGCATTGTTGTGCCAAGTAAAGTCTTTGATAGTAAGGTTCATACTAGATTTGGATTACTGCGCAGAAACAGATTTCTTGCTGTCACGAATCTGGGCCTAATTCTCTGTAGGTAACTCAGAAAATTATGCCAATTTACGTGAGTGATCCTCAGATATGTACGCAACTTTCATTCAATTTGAGAATTTTCATCTGAGCAAGTCTGGTGCCATTTTAAAATTCGTCTTTACGGACTGTTCTATTTTGACAGATTCTGCCTTTTATTTCGCATTGCCTCTTTTGCTGTGTTGGATGGATTTCTTTGTTCCATTAACCTATAGTAGCTTTGTGCAATGTCCAGAAGTGTTAAGAATGATTGTGTCACCTCTGAACATGTGAATTTTTGATTATTCACTAACCCTCTAATGAGTTTGTTTCGAGTTTGGTGTGGAGGAAGTTTTCAAGGGTCAAGAGAGGAGGATGATATACTATGATCAAGAAGAGTAAAGAGTCTAAGCTTGGGGATGCCCCCATGGTTCATCCCTGCATATTTCAAGAAGACTCAAGCATCTAATCTTGGGGATGCCCAAGGCATCCCCTTCTTCATCGACAAATTATCAGGTTCCTTCTCTTGAAACTATATTTTTATTCGGTCACATCATATGTACTTTACTTGGAGCGTCTGTTTGTTTTTTGTTTTTTTGTTTTTGTTTGAATAAATGCTTGTGTGGGAGAGAGACACGCTCCACTGGTTCATATGAACACATGTGTTCTTAGCTTTTAATGTTCATGGCGAAGGTTGAAACTGCTTCGTTAATTGTTATATGGTTGGAATCGGGAAATGCTACATGTAGTAATTCTAAAATGTCTTGAATAATTTGATACTTGGCAATTGTTGTGCTCATGTTTAAGCTCTTGCATCATATACTTTGCACCCATTAATAAAGAAATACATAGAGCTTGCTAAAATTTGGTTTGCATATTTGGTCTCTCTAAAGTCTAGATAATTTCTAGTATTGAGTTTTGAACAACAAGGAAGACGGTGTAGAGTCTTATAATGTTTACAATATGTCTTTTATGTGAGTTTTGCTGCACCGGTTCATCCTTGTGTTTGTTTCAAATAACCTTGCTAGCCTAAACCTTGTATCGAGAGGGAATACTTCTCATGCATCCAAAATCCTTGAGCCAACCACTATGCCATTTGTGTCCACCATATCTACCTACTACATGGTATTTCTCCGCCATTCCAAAGTAAATTGCTTGAGTGCTACCTTTAAAATTTCCATCATTCGCCTTTACAATATATAGCTCATGGGACAAATAGCTTAAAAACTATTGTGGTATTGAATATGTACTTATGCACTTTATCTCTTATTAAGTTGCTTGTTGTGCGATAACCATGGTTCTGGGGACGCCATCAACTACTCTTTGTTGAATATCATGTGAGTTGCTATGCATGTCCGTCTTGTCTGAAGTAAGAGAGATCTACCACTTTAATGGTTAGAGCATGCATATTGTTAGAGAAGAACATTGGGCCGCTAACTAAAGCCATGAATCATGGTGGAAGTTTCAGTTTTGGACATATATCCTCAATCTCATATGAGAACACTAATTGTTGCCACATGCTTATGCATTAAAGAGGAGTCCATTATCTGTTGTCCATGTTGTCCCGGTATGGATGTCTAAGTTGAGAATAATCAAAAGCGAGAAATCCAAAATTCGAGCTTTCTCCTTAGACCTTTGTACAAAGTGACATGGAGGTACCCCTTTGTGACACTTGGTTAAAACATGTGTATTGCGATGATCCGGTAGTCCAAGCTAATTAGGACAAGGTGCGGGCACTATTAGTATACTATGCATGAGGCTTGCAACTTGTGAGATATAATTTACAGAATACATGTGCTTTATTACTACCGTTGACAAAATTGTTTCATGTTTTCAAAACCAAAGCTCTAGCACAAATATAGCAATCGATGCTTTCCTCTTTGAAGGACCATTCTTTTACTTTTATGTTGAGTCAGTTCACCTATTTCTCTCCACCTCAAGAAGCAAACACTTGTGTGAACTGTGCATTGATTCCTACATACTTGCATATTGCACTTGTTATATTACTTTACATTGACATTATCCATGAGATATACATGTTATAAGTTGAAAGCAACCGCTGAAACTTAATCTTCCTTTGTGTTGCTTCAATACCTTTACTTTGACTTATTGCTTTATGAGTTAACTCTTATGCAAGACTTATTGATGCTTGTCTTGAAGTACTATTCATGAAAAGTCTTTGCTTTATGATTCATTTGTTTACTCATGTCATTACCATTGTTTTGATCGCTGCATTCATTACATATGCTTACAATAGTATGATCAAGTTTATGATGGCATGTCACTCCAGAAATTATCTGTGTTATCGTTTACCTGCTCGGGACGAGCATGAACTAAGCTTGGGGATGCTGATACGTCTCCGATGTATCGATAATTTCTTATGTTCCATGCCACATTATTGATGATATCTACATGTTTTATGCATACTTTATGTCATTATTATGCGTTTTCCGGAACTAACCTATTGACGAGATGCCGAAGGGCCAGTTCCTGTTTTCTGCTGTTTTTGGTTCCAGAAATCCTAGTAAGGAAATATTCTCGGAATCGGACGAAATCAAGGCCCAGCATCCTATTTTTCCACGAAGCTTCCAGAACACCCGAGAGCCACCAGAGGGGAGCCCTGGTGGGCCCACACATGGGGCCGGCGCGGCCAAGGAGCCAGGCGCGCCGCCCTAGTGTGTCACCGCCTCGTAGACCTTCCGACTCCGCCTCTTCGCCTATTTAAAGGTCCCTGACCTAAAACCTCGATACGGAAAAGCCACGGTACGAGAAACCTTCCAGAGCCGCCGCCATCGCGAAGCCAAGATCTGGGGGACAGGAGTCTCTGTTCCGGCACGCCGCCGGGACGGGGAAGTGCCCCCGGAAGGCTTCTCCATCGACACCACCGCCATCTCCATCAATGCTGCTGTCTCCCATGAGGAGGGAGTAGTTCTCCATCGAGGCTCGGGGCTGTACCGGTAGCTATGTGGTTCATCTCTCTCCTATGTGCTTCAATACAATAATCTCATGAGCTGCCTTACATGATTGAGATTCATATGATGATGCTTGTAATCTAGATGTCAATATGCTAGTCAAGTGGGTTTTACTTATGTGATCTCCGGAGACTCCTTGTCCTACGTGTGTAAAGGTGACAGTGTGTGCACCGTGTGGGTCTCTTAGGCTATATTTCACAGAATACTTATTCACTGTTATGAATGGCATAGTGAAGTGCTTATTTATATCTCTTTATGATTGCAATGTGTTTTGTATCACAATATATCTGTGTGCTACTCTAGTGATGTTATTAAAGTAGTTTATTCCTCCTGCACGGTGTAATGGTGACAGTGTGTGCATCGTGTAGTACTTGGCGTAGGCTATGATTGTGATCTCTTGTAGATTATGAAGTTAACTATTGCTATGATAGTATTGATGTGATCTATTCCTCCTTTCGTAGTGTGAAGGTGACAGTGTGCATGCTATGTTAGTACTTGGTTTGGTTATGTTGATCTGTCATGCACTCTAAGGTTATTTAAATATGAACATTGAATATTGTGGAGCTTGTTAACTCCGGCATTGAGGGTTCGTGTAATCCTACACAGTTAGTGGTGTTCATCATCCAACAAGAGGGTGTAGAGTCTAGCATCTATCTATTTATTTTGTTATGTGATCAATGTTGAGAGTGTCCACTAGTGAAAGTATGATCCCTAGGCCTTGTTCCTAAATACTGCTATCGCTGCTTGTTTACTGTTTTACTGCATCTATACTTCCTGCAATATTACTACCATCATCTGCACGCCAACAAGCACTTTTCTGGCGCCGTTACTACTGCTCATATTCATTCATACCACTTGTATTTCACTATCTCTTCGCCGAACTAGTGCACCTATTGGGTGTGTTGGGGACACAAGAGACTTCTTGTTTTGTGGTTGCAGGGTTGCATGAGAGGGATATCTTTGACCTCTTCCTCCCTGAGTTCGATAAACCTTGGGTGATCCACTTAAGGGAAACTTGCTGCTGTTCTACAAACCTCTGCTCTTGGAGGCCCAACATTGTCTACAAGAATAGAAGCTCCCGTAGACATCAAGATCTCCGCCGGGCGCATGCCTCCGCTCAAGCCCAAGGATCCCAAGGGGAGCAACAAGTGGAGGCAGAGGCAGATGGGGTAGGCGGAGTCCTGGACGTGTGCTGCTGCTGCAAAGCAGCTTCTATTTTGTTGTTAGCTAGGGATCCCTTGTTGTTATGTTGTTAGTATGATGGTGTTGTAAAGAACCTCGAACCTGTTACTATGTTGGCTGCTGTGTATGCAGCTTATTATCTAGGGAGGGATCCCTATTATCTATCCCTATTCTACTATATTTTGTTATCCCTACTTTGTTTTCTCGATTTACTATGACTGTGAATTTGTCGTACATTACCCTGGAGATTTGCTTCTAGATTTAACTAGAGTACATACATATGGAGCAGAGGGAGTACTAGATTTGCTGCCATATTGGGCAAACAACGAGGGCCAAAAGGCACAAATAATAATTGAAGAAAGACAGAAAGGCAAGCTTCTCTAGATTTGATACTAATTTGGTTAAAAAAGACAAAGAGACAGAGGGGGAAAAGGTGCTCTTAAAAATGCCAATTCGCGCCGAGAGAGACAGAACCCAGCTCCTGCTCACGTACAACCAAACGCGGTCTCGTCCTATCCCACGCGGTCCCTTTCTACTAGCCCCACACGTCAGCACGGAACGGTCAACTAAACGGGAATCCTCCCGTCTGAGCTCCTTCTGCGGGTTACAAATAAGGGCTTGGGGAAAACTGAGGAAAAACATAAGGCAATCTTATTGACTAATATAGCTACTTAATTAATAAAAGTATTAGCTACAACATGCTCAGTTTTCCCATTTATTAAGGTATAAGACTGGCAGGAGAGAAAGTAATCGCTAGTTTCCTCATTTTGCCCCTGCATGCTCGCACGATTAAAGCACCTTCCGCACGCGCTGGACTCCTCGTTTTGTTAAACCTCCTCGTTTCTCGGGATAGACCAACAGTTTTTCAGGATCGTGGGTTAATGTGGCCCTCATGCTCCTGGTCTTGTTTAAAGTTCAGAGCGAGGGAGTAAATTAAACATGGCATCTCGTGCATGAAGCTTGACAGATCGATCAGGTTGGCTAGAATAGCAATACAATGTTGCTCATTAGGCAAATGCATGCCATGTACGATAGTATACATCCAGTAAAGAAGTCTATACTGACATAAAAAAAGACTACATTGGGGATGAGAGTCAATTGGCGCATCTACAATACAGAAAATCTTGCTCGTAGCTGATTTTGGCTAAGAGGGTTTTACTCACATTACACGTGCCACTTTCCTTGTCTGCAAAACAAGTTCCAATAAAGGAAGAGGAAAGAAGAGGACATTGTGAGCGAGATTGAACACCTTTTTTATGTGTTAAGCTGAGGCCCCGTTTAGCTGAGGATTTCGACTTAGGCCTAATAGCTCAACACACCCACAAATAAATCTCATTGCGCGCACCACCGTCAGCAAAAATAACAAAATTAGCAAGCAACATTAAGAACAAAGTGAATTTAAGTAACTTGGTTAGCTTTTCAAGAAATATATTCAGAGAAAGAGCACACATGTTCAGCTCGAAATAATTGTAAGAGAAGAACAATAAATCTAAGGCACCCCACTTCATCGGCAGAAGGGCGCGACAACGCATGGATTCATACCTTGAGTCGACGCTGGCTCGTAGAAGGGTGGCCGCGCCTCGAGGATGCCGGCGACGTCTCCACCTCGGTCTCACATGTGACTTCTTCTCGGCAGGCGGTGCGCCGCGCTATGTAGAAGATCAAATTGCATCCTGTAACCACATCATTTCTCCCTTTTTTTTCTACCCCAGGCTTTGCAACATTTCGAAATCGGGAAATTGCAACAGGAGCAGGTGCTATTAGAGAACAATTAGCAGATTTGGATTTGTGAATTATTATAGAGAATTCCTTGGTCGATCAAGAGAAGAGAGCCCGATGACGCTACCGACGCCTCAACCTTGATATCACCGACCTGTTGCTCCGCACCGAGATGCGCCACGTGCAAGATTTAGCGGATGCGCCAATTTTAGAGATATAGCATGATCATTGTAACAAATTTCAACGTGATGATGATTTGATCCTGCACTCGGCCTTGAACATAAGTACTAGCACAGTCTCACAATTTTTTTATCATTATACTTTGCGAGATTTAGCGGATGCGCCAAATTCAGAGATAGATCATGATCGTGGTAACAAAATATTCAATGTAATGATGATTTGATGTTGCACTCGACCTTGAACATAAGTACTAGTACGGTTTCACAATTTTGTATCATTATACTTTGCAAGTTTTAGCAGATGCGCCCATTTTCAGAGGTAGATCATGATCATGGAAACAAATTGGCAACGTTATGATGATTTGATGTTGCACTCGGCCTAGAAGAGAAGTAGTAGTACGGTCTCACAATTCTTTTTATCATTATACTTTGCAAGATCTAGCGGATACACTAATTTCAGAGATAGATCATGATCATGGTAGTGACCGATATTCAAGGTGATGATGATTTGATTTTGCACTCGGCCTTGAACAGAGGTACTAGTACGGTCTGACAATTTTTTATCATTATAGTTGGACCTTAGCCAAATTCAAAATCTCATAGCGGCAAACTTCCCGCCCACAAAATACAAAAATTTCACACGCTTCCAAATTCCCATTCTACCCCTATGGAGATGACAGCAAAGTCGGTTGGTGGGGGGGTCTGCCCGTCATTTTTTCGATCACCACCTCCCTAGCCCGGAAACCCTCGCAAAAAAAATTTATTTCCCTCAGACCACCCACCGGAACTTCCCAAGTCCCTCACTCCCACCTCCACGACCACCGCACCGGAACATCCCCGCCGGACTTCCCTGGCCTACCCGAGGCCTCGCGATCCTCGTCATCCGGTTGCATGCCGGAGCCGCTTCATCGACGCTGTCATCAACCGGACCAGATCATCCCCGCCGAACCTCGAAACCATATGCTCATCCAGCAGTCTACCGCAGTCGCTTCAGCTGCGGTATCGTCCACCCCACCGGAGCAGCTTCGCCGGATCCATCGTCCACCGCATCGGATCTTGCTCACCGACACCGCTGTGCATGAACCGGATCTGCTTCACCGGCGCCGTGCATGATCTAAACTCTTCTACTGTCGCTTTTCTATTGCTTGCCTGCAAGTTCTTGTTTAATCTTGGGGGAACCTGTTTGTGCTAACGACGCGCCATTACGTTTTTGCAGATGAGATGAGTAACCATGAAGTGTAATGGCCGTCTCTCCAACCCCAAGTAGCACATGTAGCTTACTTCATCACCGGATCTATCAACCCCAGGAAGATCTGCTGTGACTCCCACAAAGTTCTTCTCCTAATGTAAGTCCCTTGTTTTAGCGCCATGTTCTGGGTTCAGATGCTTGTTTGTCTGAAGCTCTTTTAGTTCATGCCAATCTTGTTTTAGCGCCATGTTCTGGGTTCAGATGCTTGTTTGTCTGAAGCTCTTTTAGTTCATTCCTAGCTATGACCGTAACACCTTTCTATTTTCTAGTTCATTGCTAGCTTTAAGCGATTGAACATTTTGGTATGCATTCCCTGCTCTGTAGATGTAGCCATCATAACTTCTATCTTGCTCAGTCGTTGTTAAAAAAATTATAGGCTGCTACTATTTTGTTCATGCCAATATTGTTCTCCCTGAACATGTTGGTTTGCATTCCCTGTACTACAGGTGATGCCATTGTTATTTCTATCTACTTCATCGTAAGCTAACAAAGTAACTGCCTGCTATTAGTTCCTGCATGCTATCGCTCTGCCATCCTGCAGTACAAATTTATTTGAACTCGTCACAGCAGCTACTTCCGTCATAATTTTGTTTGCCATCTGATTCTTCGAAAGCTGCAATATTAACTTGTTTCTCTTAATTGGCATGGCGCTCACATATAGAATGGTGAACATATTGGTGTGCATTCCCTCTTCTACAAGTTCACAGGTGATCCCACTATATTCTGTTTCTGGTCCATCCTAAGCCGTAGCATTAACTATCCTCTATGTGTTGCTCATTACAACTTTATATCCCAAAACAAATTGATTTGTTTCCCTTATCTACAAGTTTATGAGTGATGCCATTATAACTCCTATCTGTTTTATTCCTAGCTATTATAGTAACATCCTGCTATTATTTAGTTCATGGCCAATTTTAAGTAATTGCACATGTTGGTTCGCATTCCCTGCTCTATCGCTTTTGGCATCGTAACTTCTATATTTGGTTTACATTCCCTGCTCTGTAGATCTAGCCATCATAACTTTATCTTGCTCAGTCGTTGTTACAAAAATTATGGCCTGCTACTATGTTGTTTGTGCCAATTTTTTACTACATGAACATGTTGGCTTGCATTCCCTGTACTACAGGTGATGCCATTGTTTTGTATCTAGTTCATTGTAAGCTAAAAAAGTAAGGACTTAGTTTGGCATGCTATCACTCTGCTATCTAGCCTGTAGTACAAATAAACTTGTCATACTACTAGATAATAATTTTGTGTGCCATCTTGTTCTTCAAAAGCTGCATTATTGACTTGTTTCTCTGACTTGGCATGACGCTCACATATGGAATGCTGAACATATTGGTTTGCATTCCCTCTTATACAAGTTCACATGTGATCCCACTATATTCTATATCTGGTCCATCCTAAGCTCCAGCATTAACTATCCTCTATGTGTTGCTCATTACAAGTTTATATCCCGAAACATCTTGATTTGCATCCCCTTCACTATAAGTTCAGGAGTATTATTTAGTTCACGGCCAATTTGAAGTAATTGCACTTGGCACATGTTGGTTCACATTCCCTCCTCTTTAGCTTTTGCCATCGTAACTTCTATTTTTGGTTTACATTCCCTGCTCTGTAGATGTAGCCATCATAACTTCATCTTGCTCAGTCGTTGTTACAAAATTTATAGCCTGCTACTATGTTGTTCATGCCAATTTTGTACTCCCTGAACATATATGTTGGTTTGCATGGGACTCGACGGTAGTAAGTCTGCTGTTTCATTTTAACGTGCTCTGTTATATTGGCTGTTGGTATGCGGCATGCACTCTTTGTTTGCTTATTGTGCGCATTACAATGATCTTCTTATAACGACGAAATGATGAGTTCCAAATTCTTTGGCAAACAATATTGTAGTGTCTTTGCCTTTCCATTGTTGTTGTCTTAACTTGTAATGTCTTTGTTTCAGATATAGGTGGTGCATGGACAACTTAAAAGATTGCCGAATCGCTTCATTGTATTGCTAGGTTTAATTACCATTCAATTTCTCTGGGTTCTGTAATATTTTTTCAAAGCCTTGCAGCTGGTGTAATATTTAGTTAGTTTTTATAGTTCTTTCGCGCATTTTTTCTATGGTGCTTGTGGTAAGTGAGGCTATCCGACAGAAATCATGTGCTACGTAAATATTCTTAGTATCTAAATCACAAATTCACATCCCTTAAATGGCCCAATTAAGCGAAATCACAAATGTGCCGGCCCGCAAAATCCTAAAGCGCCTATTATGCCGGCATATAAACAGCAACTAAATGGGCTAGCCCACTTACTTATTGGGCCTGCCCACTTGATTTATTGTGGACCCCACCCTCTAATTGGGCCGGCCCACTTGCTTTAAGGTGGACCCCACCCACTACTTGGCCGGCCCCGTAACATAAAAGTGGGCCCCACAAGCTTATTGGGCCGGCCCACTAGCTTGTTGGGCCAGCCCAATTGCTTCTGTGGTGGACCCCACTTACTAACTGGGCCGGCCCGTTAACAGGAAAGTGGGACCCACCTGTGTTTTTGGCCCGGCCCACTATCTTGTTGGGCCGGCCCAATTACGTTATGGTGGACCCCACTTACTAACTGAGCCAGCCCTTTAACAGGAATGTGGGACCCACCTGTGTTTTTTGGCCCGGCCCACTATCTTATTGGGCCGGCCCACTTGCTATATGGTGGACCCCACATGCTAAATGGGCCGGACCTTTAACAGGAATGTGGGACCCACCTGTGTTTTAGGCCCGGCCCACTTTCTTGTTGGGCCAGCCCACTTGCTATATGGTGGACCCCACATACTAAATGGGCCGGCCCTTTAACAGGAAAGTGGGACCCACCTGTGTTTTTGGCCTGGCCCACTATCTTGTTGGGCCGGCCCACTTGCTATATGGTGGACCCCACATACTAAATGGGCTGGCCCTTTAACAGGAAAGTGGGACCCACCTATGTTTTTGGCCCGGCCCACTGGCTTGTTGGGCCAGCCCATTTGATCTATTGTGGACCCCACGTACTAAATGGGCCGGCCCGATAGCAGGAAAGTGGGACCCACATGCTAATTGGGCCGGCCCACTAAATTCTTGGGCCGGCCCGCTTGCTTTAAGGTGGACCCCACTTGTTAAATGGGTCGGCCCGATAACAGGAAAGTGGGTCCCACATGTCTTGTGGGCCGGCCCTTTTGCCTGTTGACCGGTCAAACGAGTGCATTCGGCCCGGCCCACATGCTTAGTGGGTCAGCCCATTAAAGTTTTGACCAGTCAACCTTAGAGGTTAGGCCCGGCCCACGTAACTAATGGACCAGCCCAGCTATATAGTTGACCGGTCAAACTAAGTCAGCTGGCCCGGCCCGCAAACTTAATGGGCCGGCCCGCTTAAGACGTGGCAGGCCTCGTGTGGGCCTACCATCTACCACGGGGTTTCAGCCGGTTAACGCCGTTAATCGCTGCTAACTGCGTACGCACGTGTCAGTTTGCATGACGTTAGCAGTCAACGGGCTCCCGGAAACACTTCTGCAACGGTCTGATTTTCCGTGGCGGAAGGGCGCCCAAGCGCGACGGACCGAAAAAATCGTCGTAGGACTTTGCCTGACGCAATTTCGACAACAGAACCCATATCGTCGGGTTAGGCCCATAGGCGACGAAAAATGGCCTTTAGCGGACGATTTTGGGACATTGTCTATCAGAACTTTTCTTGTAGTGGTACTGGCAAATATTGCAGAATGTATTGTTTTTTCTTCCTTTGCGAATTTACTATGAGTTCTACAGTATTTATATAAATGTTATAATATTGATGAATGTTTTTTATTGTTCTGCAGTTGATAGATTGTAGAAGGTGTTTCTGACACCGCAGCAATTTCCTAGGTGTTGGAAAAATTCCAGCCGTGGGAGGAATGATTTCATTACCCTCCATGGTGGCTCCTTCTTCAAGTGAACTCCAGCATGAATTGCAGCTGCTGCTTTTGCTGTATGAGTGCGTTTCAGGACTAGACTTCGGTGACACCGTATGAAAGACATTACTTATTTGTGAAGTGGATCTTGTGTTGGACAGTAATGCAGGCCATATACTGTCCAACACTCGCCCTCAAGATGGGTGATAGATATCTATCATCCCCATCTTGTCACAAGCTCGATCACAAGCCAGCAACTGCTATATTCTGTCCAACATCTTGATATATCTCCGGGGCACTACAAATATGACGATTTGTTTTGGTGGTAAAGAGTCAGAGCTGATTTCAGATTCAGATTTGGCAGGAGATATTGATGGCAGAAAGTCCACTTCGGGATATTTTGTTACCCATACAGGGGGACTAGTGGCTTGGCAAATGTGACCCCCCGGAACCGGTACCATGAGGATTCCAGCGATCCCGCCGAAATCCACACGATATCGATCCAGAGACACCCTCCGACACGACGTGCACGACGAATCACACACGTGATGCCAGCGGAATTAACACGAGTGGTAACACTACAACAGGATTACAATAGAGCCCACAAGAAACATACTACCTCCGTTTCAAGGAATAAGGCGCCCTCGTTTTACGAGCTTTTTGTTTGACCAAGAATTACTTCAAAATATATAAAGATTATTTGTATGAAGTTAATATCATTAAAAAGTACTTTTCAATACGAATCCAACGATACTAATTACATATAATATAATCAAGATTTTGTTACTCAATTTTTATGGTCAAAGTTCGTCTTGGAATACGCGTGCGCCTTATTCCTTGAAACGGAGGTAGTATATTACAACAACGACTCCAGCGAGTCAAGATATAAATATAAAACACAGAGATCCAAATCATACATAAGATCAAATACGTCCGAGTACGGACAAGATACAAATTGGACTAAGAGTCCTGAAGATAACCAGTGGCGTCCATAACCCTGCTCAGGCCAAGCCGGAAGGGTAACCTTGCTAACGTCCTCATCTTGTACCTGTCGAAGTCGGGCCATCGGTTGCCGACAAAAGGGAGGGAACAAAAGAGAAAGAAAAAAGGCGAGGGTAAGTACCAAGGAACAAACTCCGGCACGTACTTAGCTAGACTAGAAATGGCTATGCTTGCCAGGCGAATATATCACCGAGGGCTATATGGTAGGTTTAGCGGCAGCAAAACTATAACCAATAAAGACACGCTACAACATTCGTCTACTCAGAGAAGATAAGAGAGCGCACAAGATAACAGATAAATACTACACAAACATAACCCAGCCAAATACACATATCCCCTTCAACAAAGCGAAGAAGCAATGTAAAAGGCACTCAACGGTGGACAAGTTTTATTAGGTATCGGTTGTAGTAATGCTATATTACTACACAAGTTATTATCAGATTATTAACAATAAGTATAATGTGTAAGTTGTTTTATGATCAAGCAATACAATTCCAAGTCGTCCATAACCGCCGACACGGCTTACCGATAAGATTGTAACCCTGCAGGGGTGCCCAAATGTGCCCACACGCACGCTCAACCCACTTGCGACAGGTGGATATCACGACTCGCACTCTCCTTCACTACAACAATCTCCAGGAAGCCACCTAACTAAGTTTAACCCGTTTCAGAGCCCGATCGAAACTCTGAGGTGGACCTAGCTGTTGCGAGAACGGCTAAGAGGATCAGAGCCCACTAGAGGATGACCTCTTAACAATGCGGACCGCACCTACGAGCGTGCTAGAGACAACGGGGTTACAAGGCACTCACGGCTACGACTCGATAGAGAACTGATATAGCATGTGATAACCTCCCAACAACCCAACATATCCCGATAACAGATCGAGATAAACAACAGAGACTAAACATGCCTACGACTCGCAAGGCTCAAACATCAAGCAATGGTTATGGGTAAGGAATGATATATATAGGATTATTATGATAAACAAGTGGAATAGGACACGTGACTCGATAGAGAAGCGCAACATAAGGATAGCAGCGAGAGGGAGAGCAAAATGTAAAATAGGTGAAGGAGGTGGGCTCGCCTGTGAAAAGCTGCAGAAAAACTTGTCGGAGAACTCGTCGTATCTCGCACACCACTTCGTGATCCTATCCGGGAAGAAGCAAATGATGGAACACACAACGTATGCAATCTTACTACTACGGATAAAGAACCAGCATGATCAAGATGATATGCATGACATGGCATATATGGTGCAATGCAACTTATCCATATTAATCGGAGTCGGAACCCCGGACAATCAATTAGGTTGGAGTTGCATTTCTACCGGCAAATTTAAGGGTGGATTAGCATAGCAAACATGGCAGGGGTGAGCTACATCAAAGTTAAATGGAACCGGGACAACATTTATATAATATCCCACATATTCCATATGTTACATATTAGGTGTTAATGCAACTACCACGAAATTTTATGATGCATGGTGCAATAGCAAGCATGGATGGCATATTCAGATTCTTCATATTTTTCTGATCAATTTTCATATATAAAACATTTTTATTTGAATTACTGATTAAAAGATATGAATTATCAAAGTTTTATGCATTTTCTGGAGATTCTACAAAACAGAGAAAAGAGAAAGACTTTTCTCACCCAAGCAGAGGCTAGCCTGAGCAACTGACGGTGGGGCCCGGGGTCGCTGACTAGGCGGGAGCTGCTGACAAGGCAGAAGGGCCGCGGGTTGAGAAAAAACAGAGCTATAGGGGCCTGGATGCAAGTTTTCAAGATCTGGATCTGAGAAACGGTTCTCACCGGGTGGAAGGTAGCCTCAGCGGCTGACGAGAGGGACCCGTGGCGTTGACATGGCAGCCACGCTGGCGAACCATGCGCGGATGCACGCAAGGTGCTCGACACCGTGCACGTTCCAGACGCGGTGGTCACCGCGGTGGTGACGAAGGGAGCGGCGTTGCAGGGCCTCCCCGGATGCGTGCGGGTGTGCGCCGGGTGGGCCTCGCCGGCGCGGGTCAGGAGGAGGCGGCGCCGTTGATGGGGGTGGCCGGAGAGCTCGCCAGCGGGGAACATCTGCGGAGAGGTGGCCGGCACAACGGTGACAAAGGGGTTCCCGGAAGCAAGGGGAAGAAGGATGATGTCTAGGAGGTGCGCAACGATACCAGGAAGCTAGAGGAGGGTTTGTTGTCGACGGAGGGTGATGATCGGCGCCGGAATCGACGAAGAGCTGCGGCGGACAGAGATGGGGAACCGCGAACGTGCGCTCGATTTGTGGCATCCTCGGGCGATTCCTTGCACGAGGTGGTAGAGGAGATCAAGGCGCGTCGAACGGTGGTCTTGGATGGGCTCGGGGTGGCCGGAGACGAGTAGGAGACGACGAGGAAGTGGCGATGGCGCTCGGTGCTTCACATGTAAGAAGAAAAAGGGAGGGAAAAGAAGGTGGCGGCGCGGAGGGAGGATGAGGGGGAGGCTAGGGTTTCCAGGGGATTAAAAGGGGGAAGGGAGGGAGCAGGTAGAGGTGGGGCACAACATGGTCCAGGCCATAGCGATGGTGACGTGAGAGGGCTCATGCTCTTTGCGTGACGAGGAAGCCGACAGAAGGGAGGAGGAGCGTACCGATTCGTCTCGGTGGGTTGGGTCGGGCCTGCGGGGGAAGAGAAAGAGATGGGCCAGAAGGGGAGGAAGATGGTGGGTGATACGTCCAAAACGTATCTACTTTCCCGAACACTTTTGCTATTGTTTTGCCTCTAATTTGTGTATTTTTGATACAACTAACACGGACTAACGCTGTTTTCAGCAGAATTGCCCTGGTGTCTTGTTTTTGTGCAGAAACTCAACTTTCAGGAAAATCCCCGGGATTAATTCCAATGGGCCTATTTTCACAGAAGATGGACGGAGCCAGAAGACCAGAAGGAGGGGGGCCACGAGGCGCCCACCTCACAAGGCGGCGCAGTGGGCCCCTGGGCCGCACCGGCCTATGGTGGCGGCGCCTCGGCCAGCCTCCGACGCCCGGCCCCCTTTCGACTACTTAAGGGTTTCGACCTAAAAACGCACGGGGGGTTAGACGAAATTGCGAGAAGACATCCAGAACACCGCCGCCATCGCGAAACTCCGTCTCGGGACCAGAAACTCCGTTCTGGCACTCCGCCGAGACGGGGAATTGGAGGAGATCATCGCCATCATCACCACCGACGCCTCTCCATTGACCATCCATGCTTCCCCCATCCATGTGTGAGTAATTCCCCCGTTGTAGGCTGAAGGGGATGGTAGGGATTGGATGAGATTGATCATGTAATAGTCATAAGATTGTTAGGGCATAGTGCCTAGTATCCGTTGTTGGTACTTTTATGATATTGTTGCAACTTGTTATGCTTAATGCTTGTCACTAGGGCCCGAGTGCCATGATTTCAGATCTGAACATGTTATTTATTCATGATGATATTCATTGTTTTATGATCTTACCTGCAAGTTGTATACACATATTGCTGTCCGGAACCCGAGGCCCCAAAGTGACAGAAATTGGGACAACCGGAGGGGAAGGCAGTGATATGAGGATCACATGTGTTCACGGAGTGTTAATGCTTTGCTCCGGTGCTGTATTAAAAGGAGTACCTTAATTACCAGTAGTTTCCCTAGAGGCCCGGCTGCCACCGGCTGGTAGGACAGAAGATGTTGTGCAAGTTTCTCATTGCGAGCACGTACGACTATATACGGAACACATGCCTATGGTTGTTTAGTACTTGGATACTGTTTAATTACTATCTGCAAATGCCCTGCCTTGATTGTTACATGAGTTCTCTTATCCATGCAGCGCCCGTTCATCCATCCCTGTGCCTACAGTATTTTAATCCTGTTGTTTACTATAATCACTACTGCTGTCTTTGTTACACTACTGCTTATATTTCACTACTGTTACTTCTATAAAACTGTTGCTACTGATAAACTCTTGCGAGCAAGTCTATTTCCAGGTGCAGCTGAATTGACAACTCCGCTGTTAAGGCTTACAAATATTCTTTGACTCCCCTTGTGTCGAATCAATAAATTGGGTTTTACTTCCCTCGAAGACTGTTGCGATCCCCTATACGTGTGGGTCATCAAGACTATTTTCTGGCGCCGTTGTCGGGGAGCATAGCTTTATTTGCAAGTTCACCTGGATTGATATTGTTCGCTGCAAATCCTCCATCATGGGTAAACCTCGCGATACTAAAGTCGCCATATTACCATCCACTACAAGAAAAGGTACAACTCTGAGTACCTCTGTTGCTCTTGATTCACCATCTGTGATAAGTCAACTTGTTTCGCCACCACAAGCTTCACATGTTGGTACTTCTGCTGAAACAGAAAATTCCTCTGATAATTTTGATGATGCGTCTACTGTGCTTGATGATAATGGTTCATTAGGTACTTTTCTAGATGCTACAATTGCTAGGTCTAGACAAATTAAAAATACTGAAACTCCTAATGAAAATACTGTTACACCTGTTAATTCACCTGAGTCTGATGACCTTGATGAAGATTATGTGGAACTTGATGATGATTTTATTGATAAATGTAATGCTACTACTGATGCAAGTAACATTAAAAAGCTTCTTGCACAACGTGCTGTTAGATATAAACTGTCTCCTGATCCTAAATTTGCCACATCTCCTATAAACATTAAGGATAAGGATTATGATTTTTCTCTTGATTTATCTCATATATCTATTGTTGAGAAAACACCTTTCTGTGGTACTGAAAAAGAAGTGTTGTAGAGCACATGAATGAGCTTTCTACTTTAAGTAGCTTGTTTTCTGATGATGTTAAGATGCGTACTTATTTTGTTGCTAAAAAATTTCCCTTCTCATTAAAGGATGATGCTAAAACTTGGTATAATAGTTTGCCTCCTGATTCTATTAATAGTCCAAGTTGTTTGCTTGATGTTTTCTTTCGAAAATATTTTCCTGCTAGTGCTAAACATATTGCTTTGCAGAGAATTTATAGTTTTGACCAGGAAGATGGAGAGAAATTACCTGAAGCTTGGGCAAGGTTTTGCTCTCTTATCAGAGCTCGGCCTGGACATGATTTGGAAAAGCATGACCTACTTGATATATTTTATAGTGGACTAACCATTGAGTCTAGGGCATACCTGGATAGTTGTGCTGGTTGTGTTTTCAGGAAAAGAACTCGCATTTAAGTCAAGAATTACTGGCTAGAATAGGCCGGAATCATGATGATTGGACTACACCTGAAGCAACTCCAACGCCAATATTGAAGAAGAGGGGTATGATTAAATTAAATGATGAAGATATGAGGGAAGCCAAGAAATCTCTTAAGGAGAAAGGTATTAAATCTGAAGATGTGAAGAATTTACCTCCCATAGAAGATTTATGTAAGATAACTCCCCCTTCATCAATGATTGAGGTACATTCTCTTCAACGCTTTAGTAGGGAAGATATTTCGTACTCAAAACCTCCTGATCAATGTTTAGATGAGTTTGATAATTATTTTGTTAAGCAAGATAATTTTAATATGAGAGTAGAGAATCATTTAATGGAAAATTCTCAAGCTATTAGTGAATTGCATGATATTGTGGAGAGAACCTCCAGTGATGTTAAGATGCTTGTTAAACATTGGTTCAAACTCAAATTGATCAACTCACTAAAGTGCAAAATGACTTGTTAAAAAATAGTTCTAAAGAAAAACATGCTTATGAAGTAACAACTAGAGGTGGTGTTTCTACTCAGGATCCTCTATATCCTGAGGGGCATCCCAAAAGAGTTGAACAAGATTCTCAACGAACTGAAACTAGTGCTCCTTCTAAGAAAAAGAAGAAGAAACATAAAACTGTTGTAGAATCCTCTGAGCCTGTTAATGATCCTAATAGTATTTCTATTTCTGATGCTGAAACTGAAAGTGGCAATGAACATGATAAAGATAATGATAAGAATGATGTTTCTGATAAAGATGGGATTGAAGATGAACCTGAAAAGCATGCTAAAAATAAAAATTACACTAAAGAAGATTTTATTGCTAAGAAACATGGTAATGAAAGAGAACCTTGGGTTCAAAAGCAAATGCCTTTCCTGCTAAGAAACTAAAATCGAAGGAAGAACAACACTATAATAAATTTTGTGATTGGATGAAACCTTTGTTTTTGCAAATCCCTTTGACTGATGCTATTAAATTGCCTCCTTATTCAAAATATATGAAAGATATTGTCTCTAACAAAAGGAAAATTCCTAATGAGGAGATTTCCACTATGCTCGCTAATTACTCTTTCAATGGCAAGGTTCCAAAGAAGCTGGGAGACCCAGGTATACCGACTATCCCTTGTTCCATCAAGAATAATTATGTTAGAACTGCTCTATGTGATTTGGGAGCAGGAGTTAGTGTGATGCCTTTTTTCCTTTACAAGAGACTTGATTTAGATAAGTTGATACCGACTGATATATCTTTGCAAGGGCTGATAAATCTACTGCTGTTCCTGTTGGTGTATGTGAGGATGTTCCTGTTCAAGTTACTCAAAATTGCTTAATATTAACTGATTTTGTTGTGATGGAAATGCCTGAAGATGATAATATGTCTATTATTCTTGGAAGACCTTTTCTACAGGGGTTGTTATTGATTGCAATAAAGGAAAAGTCACTTTCAATGTTGATGACAAGGAACATACTGTTTATTTTCCCAAGAGGATTGATAAAGTATGTGGAGTTAATACAATTTCCAATTCAAGAACTATCAAAGTGGGAGTTATTGATTGTCCTATATATGAGCCTAAAGAAGGATATCAAACTATTGTGATTGAATCCATATCAATACAATATAAGGTAACATGATTGATTTGAGGTTTATTTCTTCTTATGTCATGTAAAATCTATTTGGTAGCAAGACTTGATCAACCTTGTTAACAAGTATATTTTATATGCATAGAAGAGCTAAACAACATTTCTTTCTTTCTCCACTTGTTTTACTTGCTGTAGTACCACTTGTTTTGCAAGATGCATAAGTTGTTTAGAAGTTTGAAAATCTTTTTCTGTCCTGAATTAGTAATTTTAACACCCAGAAATGTGTGTTTTTCGAAGTTCTCAAAAGTTTACAAAAATTATACCGTTGGTCTTATTTTTCGAAGAGCAACCTAAGAGTGCCTGGGGCTGACCAGTGGGGCACCCCAGGGCTGGCCCCCATGAGCTGGCGCGGCCAAGGAGGGGGGCACGCCACCCTGTGGTGTGGGCCCCTCCTTGCCCCACTAAGTCATCTCTTCCTCCCATTCTACTCTCTCTCCCAAAAAAACTCGTACCAACTTTCTCTCACTCGCGTTTTTGCTCAAGAGCTCAGGATTCTTCGATCTCTTTGCTCAGCCCAGATTTCTGTCTGAAATTTGGCACATTTGCTCTCCGGTATGTGACTCCTCCGATTATCCAAATAGAATTTTGTTTGGTTGAGTATATCTTGAGTATTTTGCTGCTGTAGGTAACATGTTAAGTGAGCTTGCATTCTTGTTCTAAGTTGTAAAAATTAGTTTTGATGCATGTTTAGTACTCTACCAAGTTCCTATAGTAGTTTCCCTCATTTATATGTCTCCAAATCAACTTTTATAATGATTGTTGAAAAATTTCAGAAAATGGAGTGGGATAGGCACCAACTGAACCAACAAGAATTGGAGGTGCAAGAAGTTATGAGAGTTCACCGCGAAGAGGGAGTATACCCCTCCTACTACCCATGCACTGATTTTATGAGGAGTGCATGAATCTTGCAAGATGTTCAAAATCTGATTTCCAATGCAGGGTTGGAGAGTTTTGTTATTGGTGAACCTTACCAATATGCAAAACTAACCATGTCAGTGGTGCAGGATTTTGAATTCCGTTGGGCCCAACCTAACCCCATAGTTCAATATAAAATCTACAATAAAACTGTCAACTTGCCCTTTGATGATTTTTGTGCAGCTATTAAAGTGCCACAGTGGGGATCGCGTGAGAAGATTAGGGGGATGCCATCGGAACTCTTGAAACTTTACGAGATGATCTGTCAAGGGAGAAGTTTATCGGATGAGAGTGGTAAAATTCGTAGTATTCAACTCCCAGCTATTCGCTACTTTGCTTACTTCATCACCAAGTGTGTTCTTGCTAGAAAGAATGCAAATAAGTTATCTATCCAGGATTTGGCTTTCCTAGCTGCTGCATTGCAATGTGATAGGACTTATAATTTGGGTGCTTTGATAGCCTTTAGACTTGCTACTAACCGTGATAAAGGAGGAATTTGTGGAGGTCTCATCGCCTCTCGTTTGCTAGCTATGCATGATGTAGAACCTCACCCTCTTGATGTTCATCTCTCCATAGAGAAACTTGATATTGTTTCCATGATAAAACATGACTTTGTTTCTGATTGGTCTAATTTGAGTAACCTGTCTTATAAGATAACATTTTACAAGAAAAATTGGAGAACAACTAAAAAAACTGAAAGGCTAGTAGGATTGCCTGCACCTGCTTTGTTTAACCTTGATTCCAGGAAAAAATTGGTCGGTCACGGAAGATGAACTAAATGCTTACATAGAGGGGGATGGCCATCATGCAGGGGACGGCACGGAGGAGGCCGAGGAACACCTCGACTTGTCATCCGATGCAGCGAGCTCTTCACATCAACATTTTGGTCATGTGGAGCCTTCACCCTTTTCTTCTGCACAGGAACCTTATTATGACCACACCATGTACGATCCACCGGCGTGGAACCCTGACCCTCGCTGGGGTTGATCTACACTTAGGCCAAAAGCCTAAGCTTGGGGGGAGGTATACCGGCATCACTCATTCATTGCATATTACAATTGCCGGATACTTGTACGTACTTTTTAGCTTCTTAAGGTGGTTTCTAATAAGAGGGAGATGATATTTGGGGAAGTGCTGTTTGAAAACAGATTCTGGACTGATACCAAAACAATTCCCAAAAACAGCCAGAACGTTATTTTGCGAAGACAATTTTTGTGCATGTTCCCCAGGTTATTATCTAACTTTCATTAGTTGAGCACTTTTCGAGTTGAGCAGCGGAAGATTTTCGTAAAAATAGATTACTGTACTGCTGTCAAGTTTGACGAATTTCTGCTACTTTGTGTTTATGTGACTCTTTTAGTTTTCATTTTCTTATTTTTGCTTTGTTTCTTTCCTAAAACACAAAAAGACCAAAAATATTTCTTTTGTTTCTCTTTACCATTTGTTTATTTTGGTTTCTTGTTCCTATTTTACTTTATTTGCTATCGTTGGTTTGCTATGAGAAAATCCAAAAAGATTTTACTTTGTTTGCTTGTTTCCTTTTGTTCTTGTTTCCAATTCGAAAACATCAAAAATATTTGTTGTTCTTCTTTGATTTTGTAAAGTTCATTATGGAGTTCAGCAGTCTCCGGTGGCTGGAGCTTGGTTTTCATTCCATATTATTCAAGCTACACAAGTGAAAGGCAATAATGACGATCTACGACAACTCGACTGTGGTGAGAGGCTGGTATGAACTCTATTTGTTTTCATTTTTGTACATATACTCATCCATGTGAGCATGCTTAGTTGGTTCATGTGAGGTATATGTCATTTAAGAAATTCTAGTAGTTCATGATCTCTCATGTTTAGCTCCAATTTATTAATATGAGTAGCATGTCATAAATATTTGCTTGCGTTGTTTTATTCATAGATAGGTATGACATTGTGGTATGCTCCTCTGAATAATTCACTTGAATCGACTTGACACATGCTCACGCATGCATATGACTGAACAAAAGTCAATTAAGCCTCGATGATTTACTTTGCCTCAGAGTTCTTGTATCACTTTTATGCCTCTGTTAATTTATTTTGTCGCAAGCATGATTGTGACAGTTATTGCTCTCTTGATTGTCGCTTCCCAGTCTATTGCTAGCCTTCACTTGTACTGAGCGGGAACGCTGCTCGTGCTTCCAAACCCCTGAAAACCAAGTTATTCCAAAGTGTCCACCATAAATACCTATGCGTGTCATTTCAAACCATTCCAAGTAAATTCTCATGTGCTACCTTTAAACCTTCAAAATACTTCTCAATTTGTGTCGATGTTTTATAGCTCATGAGGAAGTATGTGGTGTTTTATCTTTCAACCTTGTCATTTAGTCCTGACAGACTTTCACCAATGGACTAGTGGCACATCCGCTTATCCAATAATTTTGCAAAAAGAGCTGGCAACGGGTTTCCCAGCCCCAATTAATTAACTTTCATCAATAATTCTCTTCACATGTTTTGCCCTGATTTATCAGTAAGCAACTTAATTTGCAAATAGACACTCCTCCATGGTATGAGAATGTTGGAAGGCACCCGAGGATTCGGTTAGCCATGGCTTGTGTAAGCAAATGTTGGGGGAGTGTCATCCATAATGAAACTAAAATACATGTGTAAACAAAAGGGAAGAGGGATGATCTACCTTGCTGGTAGAGATAACGTCCTTCATGGGAGCCGCTCTTGAAAGTCTGGTTGGCGAGGTAGTTACAGTGCCCACTATCATTCGTTGACAACAACAAACACCTCTCAAAACAATTTTACTTCTGTCTTTAGAAAAATGAAATGCTCTAGCACATGTTAATCCCTGCTTCCCTCTGCGAAGGGTCAATCTTTTACTTTTATGTTGAGTCACCATCCTTTCTTTGAGCACCTTCTTGAGAGCATAACTGTCATTCTTAGTATGATATGCTTGTCCCAAAATATGATCAGCTGTGGTATAACCTTGATGCTTTTATCTTTGATAATCTTTACTTCTAGTCTTTCCATGAAATTCAGAGGTGCCTGGGCATTTATGTTTTGCTGTACAAATACAGGCAAGCGAGATACCACTTTATCATATCCTTTTATGAACATTGCAATCTTGCTGATAGACATGATTCATGATTCTTATTATTAATTTGTTGGTACCTTCTCCATGATTGACATAGCTATTAGATGACTTTATTTGCATGTATCTTATTATGAATTTCCTAAGTACTTGTCCATATCATGAGAATATTTACATCATATGAACAAATGTGTTCGTGAAAGTTCTTTTATCGCACTCAGTTGTTAACAGAATTGCTTGAGGACAAGCAATAAGCTAAGCTTGGGGGGAGTTGATACGTCCAAAACGTATCTACTTTCTCGAACACTTTTGCTATTGTTTTGCCTCTAATTTGTGTATTTTGGATACAACTAACACGGACTAACGCTATTTTCAGCAGAATTTCCCCGGTGTCTTGTTTTTGTGCAGAAACTCAACTTTCAGGAAAATCCCTGGGATTAATTCCAATGGGCCTATTTTCACAGAAGATGGACAGAGCCAGAAGACCAGAAGGAGGGGGGCCACGAGGCGCCCACCTCACAAGGCGGCGCGGTGGGCCCCTGGGCCGCGCCGGCCTATGGTGGCGGCGCCTCGGCCAGCCTCCGACGCCCCCCTTTCGACTACTTAAGGGTTTCGACCTAAAAACGCACGGGGGGTTAGACGAAATTGCGAGAAGACATCCAGAACACCGCCGCCATCGCGAAACTCCATCTCGGGACTAGAAACTCCATTCTGGCACTCCGCCGGGACGGGGAATTGGAGGAGATAATCGCCATCATCACTACCGACGCCTCTCCATCGACCATCCATGCTTCCCCCATCCATGTGTGAGTAATTCCCCCGTTGTAGGCTGAAGGGGATGGTAGGGATTGGATGAGATTGATCATGTAATAGTCATAAGATTATTAGGGCATAGTGCCTAGTATCCGTTGTTGGTACTTTTATGATATTGTTGCAACTTGTTATGCTTAATGCTTGTCACTAGGACCCGAGTGCCATGATTTCAGATCTGAACATGTTATTTATTCATGATGATATTCATTGTTTTTTTGATCTTACCTGCAAGTTGTATACACATATTGTTGTCCGGAACCCGAGGCCCCAAAGTGACAGAAATTGGGACAACCGGAGGGGAAGGCAGTGATATGAGGATCACATGTGTTCACGGAGTGTTAATGCTTTGCTCCGGTGCTCTATTAAAAGGAGTACCTTAATTACCAGTAGTTTCCCTAGAGGCCCGGCTGCCACCGGCTGGTAGGACAGAAGATGTTGTGCAAGTTTCTCATTGCGAGCACGTACGACTATATACGGAACACATGCCTATGGTTGTTTAGTACTTGGATACTGTTTAATTACTATCTGCAAATGCCCTGCCTTGATTGTTACATGAGTTCTCTTATCCATGCAGCGCCCGTTCATCCATCCCTGTGCCTACAGTATTTTAATCCTGCTGTTTACTATAATCACTACTGTTGTCTTTGTTACACTGCTGCTTATATTTCACTACTGTTACTTCTATAAAACTATTGCTACTGATAAACTCTTGCGAGCAAGTCTATTTCCAGGTGCAGCTGAATTGACAACTCCGCTGTTAAGGCTTACAAATATTCTTTGGCTCCCCTTGTGTCGAATCAATAAATTGGCTTTTACTTCCCTCGAAGACTGTTGCGATCCCCTATACTTGTGGGCCATCAGTGGGCCGCCGGGGTGAGATGAACCAGGCCAGAAAAGAGAGAGAGAGAGAGAGGAGGGAGGCCCGGGTAGGATTAGAGGTGGATAGGGTTTTCTGTTTTCTTTTTATTAAAACATTTGAATTCAAAACCTTTTCTGTTTTGAATTTGAAACAAAGGTGAGAATGAGATTTAAAAATAGTTTCAAAATATTTATTTTGTTGTAACCAAAACAAAACACATTATATTCAAAAACTTCTTTGTTGGAAAATATTAATTATAAAATAAGTAATATGAGAAAGAGAGGGATTATGGTTTTATTTAAAAGAAAAGACAAGGGGGGGTTATAAAATAATTTTATTTGGCAAAACATGGATGTGATGATGCATGATGCATGATGAACTTGGAACGACACGGAGAAAAAAACAAGCAGCGGTGAAAAATCTAATATTGGGGTTTTTCCGGGTCATTACAAACGACACCACAAACAAGGAACCTCGCCCCGAGGTTCCACGCCATGGTACGGGGAAGAGAGGTGAACTATCGGATCTTCAGGCGACGTGTCGATCTCCTCGACACCACTAACAAGAAGTCGTTCTTCCGCTGTTGATGATGCACTTCCGTCGGGATCCTCCGAAGATCGGACCTAACAGGTGAGGGGCAAAGATCTTCAAACCCGCGTAGAAACCTAAGACTCAGAGAAACTCAGATAAGAAAAAGGGGACTCAAAACTCGCATAGATAAGAGGAGAAAGAATATAGGTAAGGAGAAAAATCAGAGCTAATCAGATCTATCCAACGAATTTTAGAAAATAGTTTTGACACTAGACACAACGTCCGTTGGCAAGGTTATCCTACAGGCTGGACTCGTGGGGTACCGTCAACCTGAGGCTCTGATACCAACTTGTTACGCCCCGGAACCGGTACCATGAGGATTCCAGCGATCCCGCCGAAATCCGCACGATATCGATCCAGAGACGCCCTCCGACACGACGTGCGCGACGAATCACACACGTGATGCCAGAGGAATTAACACTAGTGGTAACATTACAACATGATTACAATAGAGCCCACAAGAAACATATATTACAACAACGACTCCAGCGAGTCAAGATATAAATATACAACACAGAGATCCAAATCATACATAAGATCAAATACGTCCGAGTACGGACAAGATACAAATTGGACTAAGAGTCCTGAAGATAAACAGTGGCGTCCATAACCCTGCCGAGGCCAAGCCGGAAGGGTAACCTTGCTAACGTCGTCATCTTGTACCTGTCGAAGTCGGGCCATCGGTTGCCGACAAAAGGGAGGGAACAAAAGAGAAAGAGAAAAGGCGAGGGTAAGTACCAAGGAACGAACTCCGGCACGTACTTAGCGAGACTAGAAATGTCTATGCTCGCCAGGCGAATATATCACCGGGGGCTATATGGTAGGTTTAGCGGCAGCAAAACTATAACCAATAGAGACACGCTACAACATCCGTCTACTCAGAGAAGATAAGAGAGCGCACAAGATAACAGATAAATACTACACAAACATAACCCAGCCAAATACACATATCCCCTTCAACAAAGCGAAGAAGCAATGTAAAAGGCACTCATCGGTGGACAAGTTTTATTAGGTATCTGTTGTAGTAATGCTATATTACTACACAAGTTATTATCAGATTATTAACAATAAGTATAATGTGTAAGTTGTTCTATGATCAAGCCATACAATTCCAAGTCGTCCATAACCGCGGACACGGCTTACCGATAAGATTGTAACCCTGCAGGGGTGCCCAAATGTGCCCACACGCACGCTCAACCCACTTGCGACAGGTGGATATCACGACTCGCACTCTCCTTCACTACAACAATGTCCAGGAAGCCACCTAACTAAGTTTAACCCGTTTCAGAGCCCGATCGAAACTCTGAGCCGGACCTAGCTGTTGCGAGAACGGCTAAGAGGATCAGAGCCCACTAGAGGATGACCTCTTAACAATGCGGACCGCACATACGAGCGTGCAAGAGACAACGGGGTTACAAGGCACTCACGGCTTCCCCAAAAGTAATATCATATCATCTGACCACAAAGAAAACATGCTTGCACGCCAGGGAGAAACAAACAAACATTCAAACTAATTGTGGCCACTCGACAAAGCTGTAGATTCTGGTAGTGGTCGAGGGGAGACCCGGTAAGCATACCCACGTGTGGTTAGAGCGCTCAGTCTCGGAACAGATAACAAGAACTCGGGTCCTAGGGGACATTAGCAAGTCAAAGTTCCAATGCTTTCGCAAAGGGGCTCACAGATGCCTCTGCTTACAATTTTAGTTGTTAACAATTAAGTAAAGCATGTGTATCTCCAACAACTGATATAGCATGTGAAACCTCCCAACAACCCAACATATCCCGATAACAGATCGAGATAAACAACAGAGACTAAACACGCCTACGACTCGCAAGGCTCAAACATCAAGCAACGGTTATGGGTAAGGAATGATATATATAGGATTATTATGGTAAACAAGTGGAATAGGACAAGTGACTCGATAGATAAGCGCAACATAAGGATAGCAGTGAGAGGGAGAGCAAAATGTAAAATAGGTGAAGGAGGTGGGCTCGCCTGTGAAAAGTTGCAGAAAAACTTGTCGGAGAACTCGTCGTATCTCGCACACCACTTCGCGATCCTATCCGGGAAGAAGCAAATGCTAGAACACACAACGTATGCAATCTTACTACTACGGATAAAGAACCAGCATGATCAAGATGATATGCATGACATGGCAGATATGGTGCAATGCAACTTATCCATATTAATCAGAGTCGGAACCCCGGACAATCAATTAGGTTGGAGTTGCATTTCTACCGGCAAATTTAAGGGTGGATTATCATAGCAAACATGGCAGGGGTGAGCTACATCAAAGTTAAATGGAACAGGGACAACATTTATATAATATCCCACATATTCCATATGTTACATATTAGGTGTTAATGCAACTACCACGAAATTTTATGATGCATGGTGCAACAGCAAGCATGGATGGCATATTCAGATTCTTCATATTTTTCTGATCGATTTTCATATATAAAACATTTTTATTTGAATTACAGATTAAAAGATATGAATTATCAAAGTTTTATGCATTTTCCGGAGATTCTGCAAAACAGAGAAAAGAGAAAGACTTTTCTCACCCAAGCAGAGGCTAGCCTGAGCAACTGACGGCGGGGCCCGGGGTCGCTGACTAGGCGGGTGCTGCTGACAAGGAAGAAGCGCCGCGGGTTGAGAAAAAACAGAGCTATAGGGGCCTGTATGCAAGTTTTCAAGATCTGGATCTGAGAAACGGTTCTCACCGAGTGGAAGGTAGCCTCAGCGGCTGACGAGAGGGACCCGTGGCGTTGACGTGGCAGCCACGCTTGCGAACCATGCGCGGATGCACGCAAGGTGCTCGACACCGTGCACATTCCAGACGCGGTGGTCACCGCGGTGGTGACGAAGGGAGCGGCGTTGCAGGGCCTCCCCGGATGCGTGCGGGTGTGCGCCGGGTGGGCCTCGCCGGCGCGGGTCAGGAGGAGGCGGCGCCGTTGATGGGGGTCGCCGGAGATCTCGCCGGCAGGGAAAATCTGCGGAGAGGCGGCCGGCACAACGGTGACAAAGGGGTTCCCGGAAGCAAGGGGAAGAAGGATGATGTCTAGGAGGTGCGCAACGATACCAGGAAGCTAGAGGAGGGTTCGTTGTCGATGGAGGGTGATGATCGGCGCCGGAATCGATGAAGATCTGCGGCGGACAGAGATGGGGAACCGCGAACGTGCGCTCGATTTGTGGCCTCCTGGGGCGATTCCTTGCACGAGGAGGTAGAGGAGATCAAGGCGCGTCGAACGGTGGTCTTGGATGGGCTCGGGGTGGCCGGAGACGAGCAGGCGACGACGAGGAAGTGGCGGTGGCGCTCGGTGCTTCACAGGTAAGAAGAAAAAGGGAGGGAAAAGAAGGTGGCGGCGCGGAGGGAGGATGAGGGGGAGGCTAGGGTTTCCAGGGGGATTAAAAGGGGGAAGGGAGGGAGCAGGTAGAGGTGGGGCGCGGCGTGGTCTAGGCCATGGCGATGGTGACGTGAGAGGGCTCATGCTCTCTGCGTGACGAGGAAGCCGACAGAAGGGAGGAGGAGCGTACCGATTCGTGTCGGTGGGTTGGGTCGGGCCTGCGGGGGAAGAGAAAGAGATGGGCCAGAAGGGGAGGAAGATGGTGGGCCGCCAGGGTGAGATGAACCAGGCCAGAAAAGAGAGAGAGAGGAGGGAGGCCCGGGTAGGATTAGAGGTGGATACGGTTTTTCTGTTTTCTTTTTATTGAAACATTTGAATTCAAAACCTTTTCTGTTTTGAATTTGAAACAAAGGTGAGAATGAGATTTAAAAATAGTTGCAAAATATTTATTTTGTTGTAACCAAAACAAAACACATTATATTCAAAAACTTCTTTGTTGGAAAATATTAATTATAAAATAAGTAATATGAGAAAGAGAGGGATTATGGTTTTATTTAAAAGAAAAGACAAGGGGGTTTATAAAATAATTTTATTTGGCAAAACATGGATGTGATGATGCATGATGCATGATGAACTTGGAACGACACGAAAAAAAAAACAAGCAGCGGTGAAAAATCTAATATTGGGGTTTTTCCGGGTCGTTACAGCAAAGCAGGTTGCGAAACTCTGTACCCAGGTTGCTCATAGTGAAGCTTGCATCCACACCTGTTGTTTTGCCCTCAAGTTAAGGTGGTTTTCCACGTAAATCCTTTTGTCACTTAAGCAGTGTGCTTGTGTTTGTTTTTCCGCTACATCTATTGGTTGATGCTATCCTCGGAAGTTTATCATGTATTTCACACAGGCATAGTAGGAGGTGGTTTTGACTCAAATGATGAATTTCCAACATCCCGTTGTGTTGGCTACGCCAATATATGAACTCCTTTTCCCGCCCAGACAAACACTAGAATGATGTACTCATATTTGACATGAATGCCAGGATGAATAGATCACAACTGAAATCCATGAAAGTTGGCATTTAGTTATATTTGTACTTACTGTATTTATTCAGAGATTTGGTTCCTTTTCATCTTACGCATTGATATCGGCTGTTAGAGCGATCAAGTTTTCTGGAGTCTAGACCTTCCACAACTTGCTCGATGTTATTATGGCACGGAACAGAAAACAAGCTGAAGGCCTTAGGAGTACTAGGATTTGATCCACAACAGTTGTTGCCTAGCTGCGCGTAAATCCTGAATGCACGATAGGGATGTAGAATAACCCGGGCCTGGTATGGGTCGGCCCAGTTAGACGATGTAGTTGTTTTGGTTTCTGTTTCTGTTTCATTTCCTATTTTTTGTTGTTTTTGTTATATTGTTTTATATTTTGTTTCTACACGGAATGTACTTGAACCCGGACGTTAGTATTGATAAGCAATCCTAGTTCGTCTCCTGCAGACCTGCTTGAGAGTCTTTGGGAAGGGCAACGTAATTGTTCTCCCCAACAGATTTCCAAATTCAATTTGTAAATATGTTACCCCGAGATCCACACAGTGGCAGGCGGCCATCAATGTACATTGTAGGTCACTCGTCGGCCAAACAGTAAGCCAGCAAGGTAATTTCCTCTTTGGGCGCATGATTGTTACCGCGTAGTGGGTGTGGCTCCCAGGCCGCTGAGGATAGCCAACTAGAGGACCAGCGCTGTGTGCATGCTAGACAGGGCAGCATAAGCCCACAATAATTTCACGAATAAATGACAGTCGCACGTTAGACGGGCCACCATAGGCCGATTAATTTCCTCTGCATGTCTTGTTTCGACCTGAATAAATTGGCCTTGGGCCTTTAGTCAGCCAATCTGGCCCAAGGACACCACGACGCGTAGCTGACAGGTGGGACACATAGTGAATCCAGTAGGTCCCACGGCTACATGTGGGCCCGACGGGGTTGGGACCAGGAACCCACCAAGCTCTGACATACGGGCCCCACAAGTTCTGACATATTGGGTCCATACTCTGGCATGTTTGGCCCACCAAGCTCGGGCTTGCTGGGACCCACCATGCTCTGACATGCGGACCCCACAGATCTCTGGCATGCTGGACCCACTAAAACTGGCAAACGTGGGTCCCACAAGGCTCTGACATGCGAACCCCACAGATCTCTGGCATGCTGGACCCACTAAAAGTGTCATCTATGGGTCCCACAAGCCTCTGACATGCGCCCCCCCACAGTTCTCTGGCATGCCGGACCCACCAACGCTCTCAGAGAAGGGTCCCACCAGGCTCTGACATGCGGCCACCATAGATCTTTGGCATGCCGGACCCACCAAAACTCTCAGAGAAGGGTCCCAGCAGGCTCTGACATGCGCCCCCCACAAATCTCTTTCATGCCGGACCCACCAAACATGTCAGAGAAGGGTCCCAACAGGCTCTGACATGCGGCCCCCACAGATCTCTGTCATGCCGGACCCACCAAAACTCTCAGAGAATGGTCCCAGCAGGCTCTGACATGCGGCCCCCACCGATCTCTGGCATGCCGGACCCACCAAAAATCTCAGAGAGGGGTCCCAGCAGGCTCTGACATGCGCCCCCACACATCTCTGGCAAGCCGGACCCACCAAAACTCTCAGATAAGGGTCCCAGCAGGCTCTGACCTGCGAGGCCATGCGTCCAGAATTGACGGCAGGTAGACACTTGTGCTGGCACGTGCGGAAAAAAAAATGGCATGTCAACTGACATGTGGAACCCATGTTGGTGGTACTGACAGTTCTGGTCCACTTCGCATGCTGGGAAGCTGTCAGAACGGGCGGCCCCACGTAGGTGGATCGTGTCGGCACCTGACATGCGGGCCCGAGTTGTGCAGGCCAGGTACATGTGTGCAGACAGTGGTTGTCTCCCCTTAAAAATATGGGTCCCGGTGCTGCAGGCCTTGGACTGTTGTGCGGGCAGACACAAAAGTACGTGAACAGGAGCGTGCAGAGTGTGGGTCAGGTGTGTCCACCGGCCCGAAGCCCACTTGTTGTGACGCCCGCCCACTGCTGACTCAGCAATTCGGGCCGCCAACCACTCGCGACGCTCATTTATGCACGATCGCTGACGTTTAGACTTCGCCCGTCACTATTTTTTGGGCCGAGCGGCCCAAATCGCCATCTGTGACGCGAAAACGCCCTATCGTCATAGAAAAGGACAATCGTTGACGGATTTCCAAACCGTCAGTATCATCCCGTCATTGAAGACCCATATGTTACTAGTGGGTAGCACCGGAGCTAGTTGTACCCTTCTTCCTGCCCATGGTTGTTGGGAAGCTCGTGGAGGTAGAGGCAATGGTGAGAAGGAGACAAAGGAAGAAGATGAGCAGTATGGGAGGCGTAAAAAGTGAAAACGTAAGAGTTCCTCTATTTATAACAAGAATTGACTAAGGATCGTGGCCATTATTTCTGCATCGTGGGGAGATGGACAAAGATCCAGTCATACACGTGTCAAGAAGAGAGAGAAACCGGCGGCCCATTACTCCCACTACGTGCGGAAATCGAGGAGGCACCATGGTCAACGCGTATGGACTAGTCAACTGACTGCGCAGAAGTAGGGTGGGCCCATCAAGTCACATCGTGTCAATCGAGCCGCCGCAGTGGCCACGTCACTGATGACGTCATCAAAAGTATCGTCTCCTCATGAAGCATTCGAAGAAATCTATAACATTGAGCTGCTTGACTTAAGTCTACGCACGGTTGCAAGCATCCGTCCCTAGACTCGGGGGCTACTCCCATCGGGAGCGCTGGACGCGCACCCGTTAGAAAGTTATTGAAGACGTGGACTTGAAGATTTTCAGAGATCCAGGATCATGCCCGGGGACTTGATTCTGAGTAGAGTAACGTTGTTTTGCCATCGGCAGTTAACCAGCATCGATTTATGGAGTAAAACTGGGCACGTTACTCCAGTCCCTTACGTACTATCAATTGGCATGACTTTACTCGAAGTTATGGAGGACCCGATATAAAAAAGATATCGGATGATTACAAACAGTTTGCGCAAAACATCGACAGCCAAAAACATTCGAGTAGTACAACTTGGGTCTACACACGGTTGCAAGCATCCGTGCCTAGACTCGGGGGCTACTCCCATCAGGAGCGCTGGATGCGCACCCGATAAAAATGAGCTCTTGGTTTCAGAATGTTGATAAGAGATCAGGACCTTCCGGCAATTACGGACATACGACAGAAGACAACTTTAGTCCCTGCCCAAAGCTTTACTTCGTCCAGTCACTCGGGGGCTACTGATGTGGGCATTACCCTTCGGGTAACCAATATTATGTTACCTCCTACGGCCCAACCAGGGGCCCATGAAGATCATCCACCGACCAAGGTGGGCCGATATGCCGATTCAGAAGAAAGATTCTTGATGAACAAGGCAAGAAGACAAAGGACAAGGAAAGTTTATACATAGAACTCTTTGTAAACTAGTCGAACCCGGACAGAACTCTTGGGACCTGGCCTGCAATATAAGGGCCAGGAGAGGGTCTGCCGAGGAACACACAATCACCGTAGCCATATTCACCGCAAGTCTAGAGCTAGGTCATTAGAAATCTTAGCTTCTCGACGAGATCTTAGTCATAGCCTTCGTCTACCCCATTGTAACCCAATTTACTCGATAATCAAGATCAAACAAGCAATAAGTAAGGGTTTTACCTCATCGAGGGCTCCAAACCTGGGTAAATCTCTCTCCCTGTCTGTTTGGTATCCGATGTCTCGTGTCAGCCTGCAGGATTCCATCAACCCTAAGCCCCAAAAGGTGGCATTGCCGAGGAGCACCCTCGTCAGGTCCAGTCCAGCATAATGAGAAGAGTGCCAAGCAAGCTCTCGCACACGTTCTTTGTGATATGCATGACATCAAGGCAGTGAGGTGTATCGAGAACTTTCCAGTATGGCGAGTCCCAAAACACGGACCTCCTTTTCCATACACCCATGAGCGGCGTTGTTGCCTTTTTCTTCTTCTCTCCGGGCTTTTGACGAATCTTTCCCGGCACAGGGCACTCCTTCCAACCTTTCAGTAATGTATCGATCTCTTCACCGCTCTTCTTACGTGGAGGTCCTTGATGTTGCGCAATTGCACACCGTTGGGGAACCTCAAGAGGAAGGTATGATGAGCACAGTAGCAAGTTTTCCCTCTGTAAGAAACCAAGGTTTAATCGACCAGTAGGAGAAAGGAATGACTTCCGAAGGTGTTGCTAGCTGACTTTTGGCAGGGCCCACTACCGGCGTCAGCAACAATGTGGAACCTGCACACAACACAACCAAAATACTTTGCCCCAACTTCCAGTGAGGTTGTCAATCTCACCGGTTTTGCTGAAAACAAAGGACTAACCGTATAGTGTGGAAAGAGATGTTTGTTTGCAGCGGAATTAAAGAGAATAGTGCTTGCAGTAAGTAAACAGAACAGGGTGATTTTATCAGTGTAAAAGAAAGCACAGGGGTCCATAGTTCACTAGAGGTGTCTCTCCATAAATATAAATAACATGCTGGGTGAACAAATTATTGCTGGGCAATTAACATAATAAAGACCATACATGACAAGATGATTACTATGAGATTCATTTGGAAATTAAAACATAGGGATTTCTATTTCCGTGCCCTCGGGTCCTTAGTTGTACTCAGTTTTCCCCAGCTCCTTAGTTTTTCCTCAGTTTTCCCCAAGCCCTTGTCTGAAACCCTCACAAGGAGCTCGGACGGGAGGAATCCCGTTAAGTTGAGCATTCCGTGCTGACGAGTGGGGCCGCGTCATGTGGGGCTGGTAGAAAGGGACCGCGTGGGACAGGATGAGACCGTGTTTGGTCATACGAGCGGAGCGGTGGCCGTAGCGTGTGGGACCGTAGCGTGTGGAGCCATGTGGGTCCGGGATGTGGGCACGAGTGGTTTATGTCTCTTTCGCCCAGATTAGCAGTTTTGAATGCACCTTTTTCCTCTCTCTCGCTCGATCTCATTCATTCTTGATTTCCCAAATTGGTAGCAAATCTAGAGCAGCTTCTCCTTCTTTTTTTAACGCCATTAATTTCTTTATGCCTTCGTTTTTACCCAATCAGGTAGGAAATCTAGGGCACAAATCCAGAGAAAATATAAGATAAGCTACATACAGCAACCAACATAGCATAGATATATTCATGACATATCCAACAGTACTACCGATAGATCCAACATAAGCTACATTTTACATGAATTTAAGCTGCTCTACAGAAAGAGCAGTCACATACAGAGAGTGCAGTAGGCACGTTCAACGCCTCCAGGTAGCGCCTGTGACTCGCTTGGAGGTTGCGCAGGTGAATCCCAAGTGCTTTGTGTTGGGCCATGAACGCATGCACATTCAAGGCCGTTCCAACTCTAGCACCACATCTGCCAATGGATTCATCATGGTTCACCAGGCAGTTGAAGTCGGTGGCGCGGAGGTTCCAGTTGCAGAAGGCGCATCTGTAAACGCCTCGAGAAAAGTGGCCATCGTAATGGCCGGACTGCAGCCTCCTGAGGACGTGGCGAGTCTTGGTGTGGAAGGAATCATCGTCGTTGTCGACGTCGCTGCTCTACACCTGTCACGTAGAACGAAAGATCGTGCAAAAAACACGGAGTCAATTGCAACGATAACGGAACATTGAGTGAACAAAAGATCATGCATGATAATATGGGCACAAAAAAAGGAGGTAGCCTCAGTTACATTGGACACACTTATATCCAGAATTTGAGTCAGTGAACCAAAGATCATGCACAACAAATTTGTACACACCAATTGTTCACTGACCAAACCCTGAATCAATTTGTGCCCAAATATTCATCATCATCGGCAAAAATTAACCGGGTGGGATTGATTACTCACATAAGTTAACCGAATCTTAAACAAAAGCAAATCACAAACACTAATAACGCAAGATCTAGAACTAGGAACAGACGAACCCTAATAACACAAGATCTAACACAAAAGGACTGAACTAGGAACAGAAGAACCCTAATAACGCAAGATCTAACACAAAAGGGTTGAACTAGGAACAGATGAACCCTAATAACGCTAAATCTAACACAAAAGGGTTGAAATGGGATAAGAACAAGGGAACAAAGGGTTACCACCGGCTCGTCGTCGATGATGCTGGTGTCGTAGGGGTTCTCCAGCGCGACGTACGACACTGGTTCGTACGGGTCCCAAGCGACGGGGGCCTGGATGGGGGCGCGGCCGATGCACCGGCGGCTGATGCGTCGGCGGCTACGTTGGAAGCATCAACGGGGGCTTGGAGGGGGGCGGTTGATACGTCTCAAACGTATCTATAATTTCTTATGTTCCATGCTAGTTTTATGACAATACCTACATGTTTTGTTCACACTTTATATCGTTTTTATGCATTTTCCGGAACTAACCTATTAACGAGATGCCGAAGTGCCAGTTCCTGTTTTCTGCTGTTTTTGGTTTCAGAAATCCTAGTAAGGAAATATTCTCGGAATTGGACGAAATCAACGCCCAACATCTTATATTTCCACGAAGCTTCCAGAACACCGGAGAGGCACCAGAGGGGAGGCCCAGGGCCTCCACACAACAAGGCGACGCGGCCAGAGGGGGGGGGGGCGCCCCCCTATTGTGTGGCGCCCCCGTAACCCTTCCGACTCCGCCTCTTCGCCTATAAGAAGCCCCCTGACCTAAATCTTCGAGACCGATAAGCCACGATACGAGAAAAGTTCCTGAGCCGCCGCCGTCGCGAAGCCAAGATTCGGGGGACAGAAGTCTCTGTTCTGGCACGCCGCCAGGACGGGGAAGTGCCCCCGGAAGGCATCTCCATCGACACCACCGCCATCTTTCATCGTCGCTGCTGTCTCCTATGATGAGGAGGGAGTAGTTCTCCACCGGGGCTGAGGGCTCTACCGGTAGCTATGTGGTTAATCTCTCTCTCTGTACCCCAATACAATGATCTCATGAATTGCTTTGCATGATTGAGATCCATATGATGAGCTTTGTATCACTATTAGTCTATGTGCTACTCTTGTGTTGTTATTAAAGTAGTCTATTCCTCCTTCATGGTGTAATGGTGACAGTGTGTGCATCGTGTAGTTCTTGGCGTAGGTTATGATCATAATCTCTTGTAGGTTATGGAGTTAATTATTACTATGATAGTATTGATGTGATATATTCCTCCTTTCATAGTGTAATGGTGACAGTGTGTATGCTATGTTAGTACTTGGTTTAAATTGCAAAGATCTATTATGCTCTAAAGGTTACTTAAACATGAATACCGAATGTTGTGGCGCTTGTTAACTCCGGCATTGAGGTGCTCTTGTAGCCCTACACAACGAATGGTGTTTGTTATCAAACAAGAGTATATGTAGCACAAAGGAAGAGAACTTATCAATGTTGAGAGTGTCCACTAGTGAAAGTAGGATCCCTAGGCCTTGTTTCCAGTACTGCAAACACCGCTTATTTACTGTTCGGTTGCATGTTTACTCGCTGCCATCTTTATTTCAGATTGCTATTACCACTCATATACATCCATACTACTTGTATTTCACTATCTCTTCGCCGAACTAGTGCACCTATACATCTGACAAGTGTATTAGGTGTGTTGGGGACACAAGAGACTTCTTGTATCGTGATTGCAGGGTTGCTTGAGAGGGATATCTTTGACCTCTTCCTCCCTGAGTTCGATAAACCTTGGGTGATCCACTTAAGGGAAACTTGCTGCTGTTCTACAAACCTCTGCTCTTGGAGGCCCAACACTGTCTACAAGAATAGAAGCACCCGTAGACATCAAGCACTTTTCTGGCGCCATTGCCGGGGACGAATCAAGACACTCCATCAAGCCCGTCAACTGCCATCAAACCTCCCACGTCAACCACGCGCCAGTTGTGGACAGCAAACACTTTTCTGGCGCCGTTGCCGGGGAGGAAAGGTAAAAGGCACTCACACTCCGGTCCCAGGTAACTAAGTTATTTTCTGTTGCCGTTGTAAGTGCTCGAAGCTATTTCCTTTAGATCCTGCAATTGCATCTTTTTGTCTCTTGTTTTACACTAGTAAGGCTTAATGGAAGACAACAACAAAATGAGAGATCTTTATGAACTTTATCTTGAATTAGGACATGATGTGTTTGAAGAGAAAATTAAAAAACCCATGGAACTTATGCATGCTAATGGGAATGTTATTAGTATGAATGCTTTGAACACCATTGTTGCTAATGCTATGGAAGAATTTAAGCTTGGGGAGGTCGGTTTTGATGAAAATGATCTCTTTAGTCCTCCGGGTATTGAGGAGAAAGTTTATGTTGATTATGATATGCCTCCTATTTATGATGATTATAATGATAGTGGTCTTTTGGTGCCGCCTACTATGGAGGATAAGTTTAGTTATGATTACAATATGCCTCCTATATTTGATGATGAGAATAATAATGATAGCTACTTTGTTGAATTTGCTCCCACTACAACTAATAAAATTGATTATGCTTATGTGGAGAGTAATAATTTTATGCATATAGCTCATGACAAGAATGTTTCATTTGATACTTATATTGTTGAGTTTGTTCATGATGCCACTGAAAGTTATTATGAGAGAGGGAAACATGGTTATATGCATCTTAATAATATTAAGTTTCCCCTCTTTATGTTGAGAATCTTGAAGTTGCGCTTGTGTTGCCCTTCTATGCTTGTTGCATTATGCTTCAATAACTTGTTTATTTACAAGATTCCTTTTCATAGGAAGTGGGTTAGGCTTAAATGTGTTTTGAATTTGCTTCTTGATGCTCTCTTTTGCTTCAACTCTTATTTCTTGCGAGTGCATCATTGAAATTACTGAGCCCATCTTAATGGCTATAAAGAAAGCACTTCTTGGGAGATAACCCATGTCTTTATTTTACTACAGCACTTTTGTTTTATATTTGAGTCTTGGAAGTTGTTACTACTGTAGCAACCTCTCCTTATCTTTATTTTATTGCATTGTTGTGCCAAGTAAAATCTTTGATAGCAAGGTTGATACTAGATTTGGATTTCTGCGCAGAAACAGATTTCTGTCTGTCACGAATTTGGGCAGGGTTCTTTGTAGGTAACTCAGAAAAATCTGCCAATTTACGTGCGTGATCCTCAGATATGTACGCAACTTTCATTTAATTTGAGCTTTTTCATCTGAGCAAGTTAAGTGCCTCTGGAAAATTCGTCTTTACGGACTGTTCTGTTTTGACAGATTCTGCCTTTTATTTCGCATTGCCTCTTTTGCTATGTTGAATGGATTTCTTTGTTCCATTAACTTCCAGTAGCTTTGGGCAATGTCCAGAAGTGTTAAGAATGATTGTGTTACCTCTGAACATGTGAATTTTTGATTATGCACTAACCCTCTAATGAGTTTGTTTTGAGTTTAGTGTGGAGGAAGTTTTCAAGGGTCAAGAGAGGAGGATGATATACTATGATCAAGAAGAGTGAAAAGTCTAAGCTTGGGGATGCCCCCGTGGTTCATCCCTGCATATTTCAAGAAGACTCAAGCATCTAAGCTTGGGGATGCCCAAGGCATCCCCTTCTTCATCGACAACTTATCAGGTCACTTCTAGTGAAACTATATTTTTATTCCGTCACATCTTATGTGCTTTACTTGGAGCGTCTGTTCGTTTTTGTTTTAGTTTATGTTTGAATAAGTTCATCCTTGTGTGGGAGAGAGACACGCTCCGCTGGTTCGTATGAACACATGTGTTCTTAGCTTTTAATGTTCATGGCGAAGATTGAAAACTGCTTCGTTCATTGTTATTCGGTTGGTCAAGGAAATGTTGCATATGGTAGAGGTATAATGAAACACTTGCATAATCTTGTAGATCATTGAGCTTTGATAACCTGATTCTTTGCAAACGTTTTGAGGTATTTAGGTGGTAAAGCTTGCTGTTTGAATAAGTTAAAATTAGTAGTGGATTGTTGTCTTTAAGCTTGTACCGTACTACAAACTCTACTTAAACTAGTTGAATGCCCGTGCGTTGCTACGATTCACCGCTTTTCTTCTTCTCCATTAGTGTAGTCATCTCACCCGAATTGTATTGCCACGCATACGACAATAATATAAAAACAACATCGATCAAAATTTTCATTACATGTGTACTTTCTACTAACATAATCTCCTTCCCCTTCCCACCCACCCATGGACCGTGATATTGATAAATTGTGATTGTCCAGTATTCCTAGCCGTAAATTTTAAATCTAGCCTAGTATTTCATCTTTTCTAAATGAAGATGAAATGTGATATCAATCGTCAAGAGACCATTCGCTATGCCCTCTCTAGCTGGTGCGTTCCTCGCCTTTGGTGTCCTAATCGTCTTCTGCATTTGGCGTGTTGCTCGCCTCTGGTGTCCTCATCGCCCTTTGCATCTGGCGTGTGCTGGCCTCTGGTATCCTGTTCACCCTAATGCTTATTCATTAGGCTCATCAGTGCTATGCAAGATCCCTCAAAATAAATATGATCATGTATGTTTGACATGAAACTTGGTTTTTTTTATGAAATCTTCTATCTAATATATATACATATATATCTAATTATGCAGCAACATGTAGTCATCATTTTAATGGACCATTAAACTGGCAATTGATTCAATGATTATACCAGTAAAAACAACATTTTATTAGAAAAAAGGTTACGACCAACCAAATCTCTACTACAATTTTTCATCTTGATTGAGTCGTACAATTTTTTAGTGATGCTACAGATGGAAGAATAGATGAGTAACCAACAAACAAAAGATATCAAAATAGCTAAAAACGGAAATAGCATTACGCCTTTTGAGGAATCTACCCCAAAAAAAACACTCCTAGCAACTTCCTTGCATCAACTCTCTTAGCTCAACCAGATTTGTGCAAGAACAATCAATGTAGAAAAAGATGGGTCATAACAGACAACAAAGATACCATATTGAGGGTATTATCTAACAAGCCAAACAGAGGCCTCTAACGACCTGTAAAAAACACGTTAAAAGGTTTCTAAAAAAAACACGTTAAAGGATGAAATCTAATTGGTGCCACAAGGGGACACTTCAAAAAACATCTCATGGCTTATTCTCTTTTGGTGCCACATTAGCAAACAATACTGCTTACCGCGGCCAAGAAATAAGGAGAACACGGTGTAACACATGAGATGATAAAATAAGTAGTCAACCAATTGAAGGACAGATAGAATGACTGAACCCAGCAAGAACATAATTAGTTAAGATCCAACTTGGATAGCTCGTAGCACTGTAGAGTAAGAAAAATCATCATCTAGTAAATTATGTCATACAAAAGCACACTTAATACCGGACTATGGCTATGCGGTTCATCGAACGAGACTGGATTCAATTAATTCAATCATTATCTCCCTCTACATAATTTCTTGGTTTTAAAGATGGATAAGTATCATGAAAATGCATATAATGTCAGAACCTCTATTTATCGACTGTCTATATAATGAAAACGGAGAAATTAGGATATATTTGTTGAATGGAACATAAAATAGCAAAATAATTTTAAAAGCATGGAAAGATGCAAACCTTCATAAGTCGACCAGTTATAGAGATTTTTATTGCTGGAATCTTCATGAGCCTATCCACACACGTGACACACTTGTTCTATCGCTGTTTAATTAGCTTGGAAAAATAGAAAGAGCCTCTTAATTAGATCCATGTCCAGGTTTTATTCCCTTTCTTAGAAGGATACGGTATGTCAAATGATTTTGACTCAGTGAATTCATCATCATCGTCCAAATTAGAATCAGACACATTTCAATATCACCCTTGCTAAAAGCTGAACGCTCATGTTCTTATCGATCAGCCGAGCTCATGTGAGGCTGTGAAATATAAAATGTTGTGCATAAGCATGTTATATCCGTTTATATAAAAATGGATATAACTTCGGAACCTTGCCCTTTAATTCGTAGTACTGAATACAAGCAAACACGATTCTACATAGACTGAATCTTTTCCTGATAGCCCTCAATGTTATCGTCAGTTATTCCCTAAAGTAGATTGAGAAAACAAAACAATGTTAGAAGCAATTAAAAGTTTGTTTGAAACAAAATCCAGCAAATAAACAAGAGCATTAAACCTGATCACGTCCTATGCCTTCCCATCTCTTCCTCGGAGCAGTCAAAAAGTAGCACAAACTCAAGATGCTTTTATCTTCAGCAATGTGAAAAGCTATATTACCCCAATTTGCAAAAGGTGCTGGACTTGTAATGTTCCTGTTATATCATGAATGCAATATGATTAAAAAAAAAGCTGGCAAGCGAAACAAATGCTCCAAGCACCATCTGTGCCTTTTCTTTCTACTCGCATTACCTTTCTTTCTACTCATTATGCCAACTCTAAGCTAAAAAACTGTCACTGTAGAAACATGGATCAAGTAGAGAGTTATTTTGTATCCTTGATCCTTCCTAGCACTACGAGACGGGAGATGAAGGAGAAAAATAGAGGGCTTCGAGTAAGAGGGAAAAATAGAGAGGTGGTTGCTCGCACGACAGAGGCGGCATGTTGTTCCTGGCGGCAGCTGGTCTTTTTCATCCACCCGCTTTGCTCTGAATTCGCGTCTCACGGCCAGGTGCCTGCAATCACCGCCTGATCTTGGCAGCACAGTGATCTGATGGTAGCGTTGAGCGGTGCGGTCGTAGCCGAACGAATCGAGCCATGAGGAGTAGTCGGTGTACCTAGACAGGGATGTTGGCGTGCACCTTCCGGTACACGTCTGCCTCCGAGAACGTGCTGACCACCATGTCTGCCTTCGAAAACGCGCCCTCCAGGCTCCAGCACACATGACTTCTACATGTTGTTCACCTCGTCGCGTATCTCCGCGTTGTCCACCACCTGCTACAATTTCTCCTCCTCGCCGGCCGGTAGAGGCGTGATGGCCTCGACACTGGATATGATTCTGCCGCCTTGTATCCGTCCTTGTCATCATCGTGGAGTGTGGCGGCGGAGTGTTGTGGATTGCGGGGGATACACAGTGGCACGCGGTGAACGTCACGCTGGGTGGGAGACAACGGCGGCGACGGCAGGGGATCAAGCTCCCGTGTGTAGGCAAGGGCAAACGGCGGCGGGGTTCAAGCTCGTGGGCGTAGGCGATGGCAGGAGTGGTGGCCCGAGAACCGATCCACACTACTGTACGGTCCATATTTAGGGGCACTTCAAAGTGCCCCAATAGGTAGCCAAAGTGCCCCTAATTACTTTTAGGGGCACTATGAAAAGTGCCCCGGATGCTTGTGTCCCTAAATATATTTGGGGCACTTTGAATGAAATGTCCCAAATACATTTAGGGGCAGTTTGAAAAGTGCCTCTAAAGGTTTTTAGGGGCAGTTTGGAAAGTGCCTCTAAAGATTTTTAGGGGCAGTTTGGAAAGTGCCTCTAAATGTTTTTAGGGGCAGTTTGGAAAGTGCCTCTAAATGTTTTTTGGGGCAGTTTGAAAAGTGCCTCTAAAAGTTTTTAGGGGCAGTTTGGAAAGTGCCTCTAAATGTTTTTAGTGGCAGTTTGAAAAGTGCCTCTAAAGGTTTTTAGGGGCAGTTTGAAAAGTGCCTCTAAATGTTTTTAGAGGCAGTTTAAAAAGTGCCTCTAAAGGTTTTTATAGGCACTTTGAAAAGTGCCTCTAAAGGTTTTCAGGGGCACTTAGTGTTTTGCCTCTAAAGGTTTTCAGGGGCACATTGAAATTTGCCTCTAAATGTCTTTAGAGGCAGTTTGAGATGTGCCTCTAAATGTCTTTACAAGCTAGTAAACAAAATGCTCATAAAACTACAAGCATGACAGTGGTCATATTACAGTACTAATAACATTACAGTACTAACATGCACATATTTGGTCAAAGTTAAGGTATAAGTCATATTACAGTACTAATAACAAATCACAGTGGTCACATTACAGTACTAACATGCACAGATGCATAACTTTGCAGTTTTGGAGGCATTGTCCTCCACAGATGCATAAGACAGTATCTAAGCAGTTTTGATGTAACTATGCAGTAATTTGATGACAGTATCTAAGCAGTAACTTTCTGACTTCCACCCTTCCTCTTCTTAGCAGTAGATGCAACTGCTTTCAACTTCTTCTCAAGTGCACTTCCTGATGCACTTATTTGTGTATTAGGAAAAGAACCCTGAGCTTACATGTTCAATGTCAGAAGCCACGACCGATTGTGTATCTCCTGGTGAGCCAATTGGGACTGGATCATCCTCGTCAACATGCCTTATTGTAAGAACAAATCGTGGACATTTTATGCTTAGTAGTCTATCAATCCAAGTTACTTTTGAAAGATAATAAAAGCAATGTTGGACTGTTGGTAGCAGTTATGTGGACAAATAGTTTTGTTGAGATTTAAAATTAAACATTTGTAGATTTGATTGTCACATACTCACATTGCTATACTTGTTAATATCCAATATTACAAAGTATGAGAAATTGCATGAGGAAGAACAGTTGGAGTGAGCATGGAACAAACATACTCAATATGTAGCAAGAGTACCATACATGCTTGTTAGAAAGAAAAGAACAGTTAAATAGTGTGGTACACGTGATAACCTACTCTCAAACAAAAAAAAACAGTTAAAGGGTGCAATTGGCAATGCCTTTTAGTGAATCAATAGCTTTGAACTGACATGAGTAATAAATAAATAAATTATTCATATATCTAAATATGTTAAAAAGAAGAATTTAACTATGAAAAATGTCAACAGCAGGCAAAAGTTTGAAATATATAAGTTAAAGCAATAAAAACAATCCAGAACATCTCTGGCGAAAGCTGCGTTCAAAACTAAATCAAATTAACTAGTCCTGCAACCTAACCTATAGACAATTGTTCACACCAGATCACTAACAAATAACAAACTACCATGATTTTACCAATACTTGAAGAAAAATTGACAAGTACAAGTCTAGCGTGCTGACCAGACTAGTTAAGTACTAAAAAATGTCCAATTTATTACTCCCTCGATCCATCATATGGGTCACCAATTTAGTACAAAGTTGTAATAAACTAATCATGGATCGGATGGAGTAAGCTTTTTTTTGTCCTGGTCTCCTAAAGCAGATCTAGTGGATGAAGTCTTACTTTCGCACCATACAATTGCTGGTTCTGTGTCAAAATTAACGCCATAGAAAAGGAAATAGTAGTGTAAATCGCTCAACCCATCTGCCACACTAGCATAATTCAGTTCATTGACCTCATAATCACAGTTTCAACAAATAAATTGCAAATATTTGATATGCAGATCCAAAACAGTTGATGCAAATATTTTACAATGTTCACACCAATAAGAAGAATGTGAGACATGCAGCTTCTAGGAACCCAGTGTGCTTAACGGAAGCAGTTAAGTAGCAGGCAACCCACCTTGCAGCATTTGTGCTACTAGACAGCCTTGTATTCACTAAATTTAACTAAGATCTACTAGAAACCGCATTTCATGTAACTGTGACTCGGGCGGGGCGCTACACATCAGCTGAGAAGGCAGAAGAAGCAAGAAGGGAATCCTCACCATGATGTTGAGACCCTCCTGCGGGATGTTCTCGAGCGAGACCTGCTTGATGGCCACGAAGTCGCCGTTCTCCAGGTCGAGCCCCTTGTAGACGCGCCCGTACGCCCCCTTCCCAATCTCATCTCCGAGCATCTGCAGACACCCGCCCACACACAGAGAGTGAGTGAGAGAAGCATTCCCCCGAAACGAAACGAAAAATTCTCAGCACGAAACACCAATTCCGCCGCATGGATAGAGCTACCAGTCTGGGGCTTGGGCCTAACACATGACAGTGCAATAGAGGGAGGTTAACAGGTACACCACAGGGCCGAGGAGAAGAGATAAATTGCAAATATTTGGTTTATTTTTGTTACAACAATTGATGAAAATGTTGATGATTATATAAAAGGCAGCTACCAAACATCCCAATCAATTTCCCAACTAAGAAATACAAAACTTTGTGGGATAAGAAGACCCTATCCCTGATATAGGCTCAAGAGAAATAAGGATTACAATGACGACACTTACTGTGAATCAAGTGCAAGAGCATAGATGAGATGCACCATCTAACAATAAGTGCCCTTTAGTTTGGAGAGCCATGTCAAAGTTATATTCCGCTGGTCTGGTTGATTAAACTAGCATGTGATCAGGGTGTGACAATTTCAACTGGCTGCAGAAACGAACACAGAAAGTCAGAACTAGCAAGATTCACTTTACGTTCATACAAGATAGCAAGTGCACCCGTCAATCACACTATCACCATCAGGAGCTACAGGAGACACAATGAATGTTATTATCTTTTTTATTTATGTCTGCCATATGTTTCGGTGGATGAGCCATTTTTTAATACTGAAAAGGAAAAAATACAATCATAAATCAAACAAAAAGGAGAGTGTCCATTTGCTTGGTGCATCATACTAAGATTTGATGCCGCGCTAAAAAAACAGCAGCATGGCATGATGAGTACTAGAATCATTCCTAATACCAAAGAAATACTTGGCCTAGCCACATTTATCCAAGCAAAGTCAACTTAAATTCCACCTTCATGAGTTACAACAGTTGGTGAGAAATCCCTAAAATAACTAAAAAAAGTAATCTCTATAGAAATACAAAATTCTGAGATAAAGAGGGAAGTTAGTTTCATACCAACCATGACGCTTAATTCTGATATTCTGGTTTTATATCCAAGTTTTCAGGACGTACAAGCTGCTGTAGCAAAGACACCTTCTCAAATAGTTCTTCATGAAATCTCACATCTTCCGGGACCAAAGCAAATACCGGATTAGCTTTGTCGTAACATATCTCAAGGCCCTAGAAGCACAAGTAAACCATGATAAATATCTTAAGATATGCTAGAAAGAATAAACAGTCTGGAACATACCATAAATTATTGACAGATAACAGGATAACAGAAATATTAGCAGCTTACAGTTATATCATAAGTAACAACAAAAAAGTTCATTTTGAGATACACAAATATTTACCAGTCATGTAACACTGCAAGTCTTAATCAAATGAGACTTGCACGTGACCAATGTAATTTGCATCAAATATTGTCTATTCAGAATAAATGAAAACTCTAAATTGTAAAGCTTAATCAAAGATGAATATTTACAATATATATGATCAGAGTGGCATTTGAACCATGAAAGGGTGAAATACAACCAATTCTTGGAAAACATGATCGTGTTGCTTATCCTGTCCTAGAATTAGCATTCCAAGTCTAAATCTTAATATTATTATGCAAAAATATCAGCCATCATGGCTAAAATCTTGTCAAAATATATTAGTAATCACTAAGGATGACAAATTGCTTGTCAATCACTCTAAATTCAAGATGGTGTAGGATTATGATCGCCATTTTAAATTGCTTGTCACATTTTCAAGTATTAACTAAACACAGGTATCGAATCTAGTTGGGGGTGGTGAGACCCCACAAAATATTTCTCCATGTACAAAAATCATCAATCCCACAAGTAACAAGTTCACCGAGTATTAATTCATTGTTGGTTATATTTAGCATTGTTAGCGGCATAACAAGAAACCAACAAAGACATTGATCAATGTTTCAAAAAAACACTGGTAAATAGTTCGGTATAGTATACTTGCAACAGTTAGGCTCAGGGTTCAACCATGGGCAGGTGCTATACATAGAAGCCCATCGTCTATCTCTAAATAGAGATTTATCTTCAAACCCAGAATAATAAACACACTAGTTACTTCATTACTGAAGCAACACGTAAGTAGATGATACGGTGACAACAGCGCCAGGCACAGCTACCCGTAGGCTGATACCCACACGACAAAGAAAATGGCTTGCCTCATGCAACTGCAAAATCTAGTTTTTTCTGAAGTCCACTGACAATGAGAAATCAACTAAGCAAGCATGGACCCATTGTAAATGAGGCATGAACCATGTTAAACCTGAAGTTGAAAGGAATATATAACGGATACAAGTGCACAAGGAACAATACGAAATTCACTACAAATGAGCCAAATAACTCAACCTGAAATAAGTTAGAAATAACCACAGTGATGATAAGAATTAACTCAACCTGAAACTTTAAAGTAAACATTCAAAATAAAAAGATTATGGTGACAGGCAAGAAATACCTATTGTTATAAATTTTGTTTGGCCACACCATTCGTCTCCAACTCTCCATTCTCTTTCCTCATTATTCAACGCACAAGTGAATAATGCAGCAGTGGCCAAAAGCTAAATATGTCCAGCTATGCTCTTGAAATGAGTGCTGTAGGGTGGCGCTGAGGCATGGATCCAGCGGAGGAGTGCATTTATATATCTTGATTGTGCAAAGATCATATATTGAGGATACAACTACGTAATCGACTGATCTCCTAGAACAATTGTGCACGAAACGAAATGCGAAAATAACAGGAAGGGGAGGGTGACAGACTGATCTTACAGCATTCACACTTAACGTTGAACATTTCCTCACTTCCATGAAAATATTAAGATAGATTCAGAGGCAGGTCCCCTAAGCTCTAACAGCTCTACAACCTGACATACAGATGTATGCATAGGTATCTCATGTCACACTAGAAACTATTAGCTCTACAACAAATTGCAGACAAACAACTTGATAAAATCCACTTTTCACCTAGCACCAACTGCAGAAACGAAGTAATCCACTACCTAGCTATTTGACTACGTAGAGCATCTAATGAACCTCATCCAACCATTCCTGCCATTATAGTACTCAATTTATTCAATCCAGCAATTTCAGTTACGGCTATTTGCTTGGTATTACATGGCAGGAATGAATGATAGTGATAGTAATCTCTAGGGCACTGCAGTAGCATCGTGGATCTGCCATGCAGAAGCATGGTAACTAAAAGTGTGGTGATAGTGAATAGTCAGATTTCAAAAAGGAGGATTAATATGATGAAGTGATGATAGTGAACAATCACAATGATACTCGACCAAGTATGCAGATAGCAAATATAAGATATAACTAGTCTATAACTCCATGTAGTGTGCTCGAGATCACATTACAAAGAACTCTCGTTTCAACCGCTGGCATTTTTAATTGTGACACAGTGACACCATTTGAGCAAGCAACAAAAACGATTAAAAAATAGAGCAGGAAATCGAGTGACCTTGGAACAAACCTATTGTTCCAGTTGGCAGTTTTGCTCCTCAAGCCGCTTAATCGTCACATGTTGGTTCTTTAGTTTCCACCCGATATTGTTCAAGCACAAGTGTCATCTTATGTTTTTCTATCTCCAATTCAGATAGTTTAGGTCTTGATCCTGAATGCATTGAGAACATTAGCAACAAACTTTGGTGAAAACTAAAACTACTAGGTAATGGCTGACCCCATCCAGCATATTCAAACCAGATACTAGTTAAGAGATACATTTAAGCAAAACAACAAACAAAATCGAACACACCAGGATTTGTTAGAGGATACTGCATACAGTAACATATTTTTCCACAGCTGCTAAATCTGATCTGCGCTAATGTTAAGTCAGAGCAAACTAACTTGCGTCTATGTTTGTAGTTTGAGAGCTTCCTCCTATAGTTTAATTTAGTGCAAGCTGGCACCTACTATTGCAAAAGTTATCCTTGTACTCAGAGTGACGATTGAATCGTAAAAGTAATTTGTCCACAAATACCTGTTATTATAAGAACAAATGATAATATGAACTACACGTCTACAATTATATCTGCAGGTGCCAAGAACGACTAGCAATAAGATGGCAAGTGATTACATAGGACAGATAAGAGTTAACGAGATACCAAATATTGGTGACAATTTGCACTATTAGAAAAGTCAAGACAGCCAAGAGACGGTTTACACTATGAATACATCCAACAATTCCGGATTAAAGTAACCGCGTTACAAAATAAGTTTGAATAACATACTGCCATAGAAGAAAGAGCTGGATATGGGTCGGGGGATTCATAGAGCTTCTGATAGATGTTGAGAAACGCATTTAACTCACAGCTATTATCTACACCGCATGAGCATTCACATTTGGAAGCATGGTAACTCCCTAAACTGCCAAACGGAAACCATAGTTACACTGTTCTTACTACTTGGTAAGGATGCAAATTATTCTAGACCAGAAGATAGCAAAATTTAATTGCATGTGTGACCAATTACCAACTCTCTTATGCAAAAGATGTAGCAAATCCCCGGATTGGGCCTGTGCCAACACTAAGTCCCCTGCTCCAAACGACCAACCACCATGGCGAGCTCCCTCTGATTCCCCTCCCGCAGGCCCAAAATCGCTGCTCCCAGCTGCAATCAAGCAACCACCACAATGAGCGCCCTCCAATTCCCCTCACGCAGTCCCAAAATCGGAAGAGGGTGGGAACGATGATTCATACCTTTGGGAGAGGCTTCCTCCGATCCGTGGGCGCGGCGTGGCTTCGACACGACGTAGGGAACCACCAGGAGGCGCGGCGGCACGGGAACCGCGGCGGCGACCGAGCCCACAGCTAGGGTTAGCCGCAGCATTTGCATCAGGGGCGGAACGGCGGGGCGCGGGTGAGGATCCGGTGTAGGGGGCCAAGGCGCAGCTTACTCAGTGCGTGGTTGTGGCGGATGTGGTCGGCGTTGGCCGGCACGACGACGAGCGGCGGTGGCACATCGGGGATCCGAGGGACGACGAGCGGCGGTGGCGCATCGGGGATCGGAGGTAGATGCGACCGTATACGCTGGGGAGAGGAGAGAACGTACGGGTCGGTTCGATCTGTTTTGCTTTTAGGCCCTTCAATCTCTACTACTCCATCGGTATACGCATGTACGTATACAGTATACGTCGGTACTCGCACTATCTCTACTACTTAAAAAGTCTAAACTGTTTCCGTATTCTGCCAATACGTTTGGTCGTTCCCCGTTCCTTTCGTCGTCTCCGTCGTCCCCACATGGGCCAGGCCCAACGAACCTGTATCGCTAGAGATAAACATGCACCTGTATCGCTAGCTCACGTCGTTCCAAACTGCATCTCCACAAATCACGGTAGAGGTTAAAACTGCATCTCCAGAAATCCCGCTGCCGAGCCACGACTTGGTCTCTTCGTCACGCCGAGGGCTAGGCCTTCTTGCCGCCGCCGCATCTCTGCCGACACACCGCGAGCCTGCCCGATGTCGCCGCCGCGTTCCATGCCATCACACGGCCCCAAACTCACGACGACCGCGAGCCTGCCCGATGTCGCCGCCGCGTTCCATGCCATCACACGGCCCCAGACTCACGACCCCAGACCATCAAAAAGGAATGAAACCTGAACGATATTAATTACATTAAAATCTAGAATTACAAAAAGGAATGAAACCTGAACGATATTAATTACATTAAAATCTAGAATTACCATCTTACCATAGCTCAGTTCTTTTCCAAAACGTCTACAAAACTCCAGGCTAAGGTCATCTTCATCTCAGTCGAGTTCATCCATCTTCATCTCAGTACAGCCGATCCATCTTCAATCTACCACCATGCTGAGTCAATACCTTCTCAGTCGCCACGCCTCCAAGAGGGTAATGGCACCAAGGTAAGTTCCAGCATCACGTTTTACTCATGTTCTTAGCAACACGTTTTACTCATGTTCTTAGCTTCACGCTTTACTCATGTTTCTCCGTTTATACTGCAGTCATGTTACATTCTGCAATGTGGAACAATTGCATATCTACAACAGATCCTGGGAGGCAACTGCGAAACTTATTTCTGGTCGAATAAGAAACAACAGAGGAGGTGATCTAATCTACCATGTTATCCTCGCCGACGAAAATGTAAGTATTCCAACAATTATGATATGTGTGCATAATGAATCAAAAATCCCATGAACAACAATCCATTATGTCACAGTAATACTGGACTGAGTGCATAATGAACAACAATCTTATGATGCTGGTTATTTTTATTTTTACTCAACATCATAAGCTTGTTTACCTGGACTGTCTTGCATCAAATGCCTTGCAACACAAATGTGGGAAGACATGAGTGACTAACAAACAAACCTCGGCACTGGCACTTAAATCACATAACTTAAGAAGTGGTATCTCTAACTCTGTATTACATGGGCATGCATATGTGCACACACAGAGACTAGCATACAAAGGCTCAGAAGATTACCTTGTGAGCTTTCTGAAGTGCATTGCCATAACAGCAGTTGGAGTGGCTAAGCCCAGAGCGCATGGGCATGCAACGACTAGAACAGATATTCCAAACTGCAGAGCAAGCTCAAAACTATCCATTGCCTCCGGAATCCATTGCTGAGGGTAGAGGTGAAGTTGCCCAGGTATGAACCAGCCAAACCATGTAACAAATGCAGCCACCACAACCTTGAAATAAAATGAAACAATGTGAGGTGGAAAAGGTTTTTCCAATAGAGCTACCCTGACAGCAAGAACACACTGGAATATTTGCAGGTATCAAGCAGGGTATGATTTCCCAGAACGAACCTATTTTTTACTGCTGGAAAACTAATAAGATCAGTAAGGAACAGTGTTAAACAAACTATTTTACCAAAATCAAATAAATAAATTTGATGCTCACAAGTTCATCAAACAGGAGTATATGCTCGTCCCTGGCACCAGTATACTATACAACTATCCAAGCCCACGAATAAGAGTGTCCTGAACCAACACTATAAGAGCATCCCGTACCTGAAAAATGCTGCCCCTCCCAAGGTAGCTCCCAGCAGATGTGGTCGACTCCTGTCCGGAGAAGCTGATGTATCGGCAGTACTACTGCTGCTGCTCATCTGCTGATGGTAGAGGTGAAGTTGCCCAGGTATGAACCAGCCAAACCATGTAACAAATGCAGCCACCACAACCTTGAAATAAAATGAAACAATGTGAGGTGGAAAAGGTTTTTCCAATAGAGCTACCCTGACAGCAAGAACACACTGGAATATTTGCAGGTATCAAGCAGGGTATGATTTCCCAGAACGAACCTATTTTTTACTGCTGGAAAACTAATAAGATCAGTAAGGAACAGTGTTAAACAAACTATTTTACCAAAATCAAATAAATAAATTTGATGCTCACAAGTTCATCAAACAGGAGTATATGCTCGTCCCTGGCACCAGTATACTATACAACTATCCAAGCCCACGAATAAGAGTGTCCTGAACCAACACTATAAGAGCATCCCGTACCTGAAAAATGCTGCCCCTCCCAAGGTAGTGTAGGATAACGTTGCATAGAAAACAAAAATTTTCCTACCGCGAACACGCAATCCAAGCCAAGATGCAATCTAGAAGACGGTAGCAACGAGGGGGTATCGAGTCTCACCCTTGAAGAGATTCCAAAGCCTACAAGATGAGGCTCTTGTTGCTGCGGTAGACGTTCACTTGCCGCTTGCAAAAGCGCGTAGAAGATCTTGATCACGATCGCTTCCGGCGCCACGAACGGGCAGCACCTCCGTACTCGGTCACACGTTCGGTTGTTGATGAAGACGACGTCCACCTCCCCGTTCCAGCGGGCAGCGGAAGTAGTAGCTCCTCTTGAATCCGACAGCACGAGGGCGTGGTGTCGGTGGCGGTGTAGAAGTCCAGCGGAGCTTCGCTAAGCTATGCGGGCAATATGGAGGAGAGGAGCTTGGCTAGGGTTTGGGAGGGGTGGCCGGCCACTCTATGGGGGGCGGCCAGCTTATGGTCTTGGGGTGGCCGGCCCCCTCCCTTGGCCCCTCATTATATAGGTGGATCCCAAGTATTGGTGTCCAAGTCTTCGAATAAGACCCGAAACCAAAACCTTCCATAGGAGGGGGCAAACCTAGCCCAACTAGGACTCCCACCCAAAGGTGGGATTCCCACCTCCCATGTGGGGGGTGGCCGGCCCCCTATGGTGGAGTCCACTTGGGACTCCACCCCCACTAGGGCTGGCCGGCCATGGAGGTGGAGTCCCTTGTGGACTCCACCTTCCTTGGTGGTTTCTTCCGGACTTTTCTAGAACCTTCTAGAACCTTCCATAGAACCTTCCGCGACATTTTATTTCACATAAAATGACATCCTATATATGAATCTTATTCTCCGGACCATTCCGGAACTCCTCGTGATGTCCGGGATCTCATCCGGGACTCCGAACAAATATTCCAACTCCATTCCATATTCAAGAACTACCATTTCAACATCCAACTTTAAGTGTGTCACCCTACGGTTCGAGAACTATGCGGACATGGTTGAGTACTTACTCCGACCAATAACCAATAGCGGGATCTGGAGATCCATAATGGCTCCCACATATTCAACGATGACTTTAGTGATCGAATGAACCATTCACATACATTACCAATTCCCTTTGTCTCACGATATTTTACTTGTCCGAGGTTTGATCTTCGGTATCACTCTATACCTTGTTCAACCTCGTCTCCTGACAAGTACTCTTTACTCGTACCGTGGTATGTGGTCTCTTATGAACTCTTTCATATGCTTGCAAGACATTAGACGACATTCCACCGAGAGGGCCCAGAGTATATCTATCCGTCATCGGGATGGACAAATCCCACTGTTGATCCATATGCCTCAACTCATACTTTCCGGATACTTAATCCCACCTTTATAGCCACCCATTTACGCAGTGGTGTTTGGTGTAATCAAAGTACCTTTCCGGTATAAGTGATTTACATGATCTCATGGTCATAAGGACTAGGTAACTATGTATCGAAAGCTTATAGCAAATAACTTAATGACGAGATCTTATGCTACGCTTAATTGGGTGTGTCCATTATATCATTCACACAATGACATAACCTTGTTATTAATAACATCCAATGTTCATGATTATGAAACTAATCATCCATTAATCAACAAGCTAGTTTAAGAGGCATACTAGGGACTTCTTGTTTGTCTACATATCACACATGTACTAATGTTTCGGTTAATACAATTCTAGCATGATATATAAACATTTATCATAAACATAAAGATATAAATAATAACCACTTTATTATTGCCTCTAGGGTATATCTCCTTCAGTCTCCCACTTGCACTAGAGTCAATAATCTAGTTTACATTTGTAAAGATATAACACCTTGGCCTTCTGGTGCTTTATCATATATTGCTCACGGGAGAGGTTTTTAGTCATCGGATCTGACACGCTCAGAAACGTATGTATTTTGTAATTCATTTGCGTCTCAACGCATCACTCATTTCCAAATGAGCTGGCATTAAATATGTTTGATCTTCTGGTGGAACCTTAATTCCATTGTCTGAAATATGTCACTAATATTGTCACACACAATATAGCTTCAAAGTTCTCGACTGTTTAACTACACCAAGTTCTCAAAGAACCTCTTGACTTAACATCCTTTGTCATTGTCAAAACAATGACATACTCTGCCTTCTTTTGTAGAATCCGTCACCATATTTAGAACCCTTCTAAATCTAGCATAGACAACTTCTAGCTCATTGTGCTACCTTTTAAACAACACTTCGTCTAATTTGAGATTTAATTTATATTTTATATGTGATAAAACCAATATCGGTGTAACACCTTACATCGATTTGTTTGTCATTTCTTCATACAAAAATATATATATATATCCTTAGTTCTTCTAAAGTACTCAAGGATATTCTTACTGTCGTCCAATGATCATCATATGAATCATTCTCGGTATATGCTCATAACACTTTATAGCACATGATATCTCGATTGTGTACATATTATTCGTGATCTATAATCACTCATGTGTTTTTAATCATTGAGTGTCGATACACTCAAGTCTTGTTAAACCTTCACATGACAAGAACATTTTCTTAATATTTCTATATTGAACTACTTCAATATCCATCATATGCACTTTGACTTAAACTTATTTATGTGTTTCAATCTATCTTCATAGATCTTGACACTAAATTTGTTTCAGTCCATATCCTTTCATTGAAGTTAATTCTCAATGAAACCTTTTAATCAAGTATATAATTACATCATTTATAACCAACTATATGTCACCTACATAAAGTATTATAAATGTGTCTTAGCGCTCCCACTTAATTTCTTGCAAATGCAAGCCTCTTCATTGTTTCGATGAAATCAAAAACTCTTTGACTATTTCATCTAGTGAAGATTCAAACTCCGCTATACTTACTTCATCAAATTGAAGTTTGTATACCTATCTAGTATTCCACGGATCAAGAAAACTCTTGGTTGTATCTTGTATACACCTTTAATACACACTTCGATAAGTAATGTATTTTGCCATCCTACTAACATATCTCATAAAGGAAATATGTAGTGATTACTAGAATAATCCATATAGACTTTAAGCATTGCTACGGAAGATCTAATCTTGTCGTAGTCAACTCTTTTGAACTTTGTCGTAAACAACTTTTCGACAAGTTAAGCTTCTTCAAGGATATTTCATCCAAGTCCATCAATTTTATAGATCTATTTTCTTTCAAAAAGTATTCATCTATCTTGGATTTCATGGCGTATGGCCATTTTAACTGAGTCGTGGCCCATCATAACTTCTTTGTTTTGTAGTTGGTTTATCATTGTTCAAAATCAATCCTTTGTCCACAAATCATTTATTTGATCACAAAGTAAACCATACCTACAAGGTTCAATATGTACTTCGATCTCCATGGCTAAAACACTTTGTAGTCATGGGAGCCATGATCGTTGTGGCCGCTTTCGAAACCAATTCCGATGCTTTGCGCTACTCGATCATTATGCTCAAAGTTCATAAACCTTATCAAAATATATTGTCCTCCCACTCAAATACTTCACTAGAAACAATTTCTCGGAAATAAGAAACATTGACAAACACTTTTTTCTTTGTCTCGTGGGAAGAATTCCCAATCAAATCTCTCGGGATAACCAACAAAGACATTCATCCGATTTTGGTTGACTATTAGGGTTTATACCCATGCCATAACTTGTATGGTGTCATTTCAACGGATCATGATGATGCTCTATTCAGTGTAAAAGCGGTAGTCACTAAAGCATAATCCACAAAAATATAATGGCATCAATATTTTATCTCATCATTGATCCAACAAAGTTTGGATATATCTCTTGGATACTTCATCATCACTATGATACTCCAAGAAACGTAAGTTGTAGAACAATTTCATAACTCTCTTAGATGTTCGCTAAAACTCGTAATTCAAATATTTCCACCATGATCCAATCATAGATATTTGATTTCTATTACGATGATTTCCACTTCATGCTGAAATTTATTTGAATCCTATTCAAATGTTTCAAACTTTTCCTTATTGAATATATCCACATATATACTCAATTCATTGTTTGAAAGTTTTCATGAAGTAGAAGAATCTTCCGCACACAACTATGCCCATGAACCACATATATCATTATGTATGTTTTCACTAAGTTAGTTGCCTGCTCAACTCTTCGGCCTATGAACGGTATTTCAGTCATTACCTTTTAGAAAAGATTTTGCAAGTGCCAAACGATTCAACAAATCGAATGACTCCAAAAATCCATTTGCATGGAGTTCCTTCATGCGATCCTTTCTAACATGACCTAAATTGCGGTTCCACAAATAAGTGGAATTCAAATCATTTGACTTATGGCATTTTTAGCGTCGTTGTTATGTATGTGTGTTTCACCATTTAAGATTTATAATAACTTATCCATCATACATGGAGTAATGTCATAATTTGAACAACTCATTGTTTTCATTTGACCAGAGCAAAATAACAATTTATTAAGCTCTTTATTATAAATTCTAAGGGCTAGATAGAATGCCAACGACGAATATAATAACACTTTATTTTTGTTCCAGTGCGAACATTCTTATCATATTCCTTGTCGATCACTTAGGCCATTGTATTCTTGAATTGCGTTGTTTTGTATGACACTTCATACCAACCAATATGGTATTAATACCAAAGAATTTCATTGTGTGACTTAACTAGGAATACAACCATAACATGTATATCATTTATATACACCGAGCTAGACTTTCTAGTCTTTTCTTTTCTCGTTGCCAAAATATCTTTTGCGCTTTCTCTTTTAGCTTTCCTCATTATTCGTAAAAACATTTCAACATCAATAACTTCTAGGTTTGTTGGTCAAATACCAATAACCTTGAGGTTCTTACTTTGAAGTTGATCATCATATGACAAGTGTTCTAGATTTCACATATTAGTAACTATGATGAACAATTTCACTCATAATTTTATCCATCAATTCATGACAACTTTTTGAGACCATGTCTCAGACATGCTAGGCTCATAAAGTTTAACCTTAGTATTCGCATGTGCAAATCAGGCTTGCACCCATTGTAAGCACACATAGAATCTATAACACCCGATCATCACGTGATGCTTCAAACGACGAGTCTTAGCAAGCGGTGCATACTAAGGATGATAACTTCATGGATATGCGAATATCATTAGTGCCCCAATAGTCGGAGGATTGTGACGTCTTGCGTCTTCAACCTTCATACATTCCCATAAAACTTATGAGTTTATGTAGTCTCACCAAATTATATTCTATCATCTTGCAATAAGGTCTTAGATATCACATATATCTCATACCTTGATTATTTGAAAACTAAATTTTCAGCTCCTTATTTTTCAAACATATTTGAACTTTCAAGTTTCATGGAGACAAGATAACTTTAGGTACTAATTGAAACCATAGCTCTTTGAATCAACAATGTGAGGTTTACTAAAAGTTTGCAATAGGACTTAATCAATTCTTGATTCTTTAACAATACGGTACCAATCCGTAAAGTTTCTTGTCGATTTTAACAAGATTTCTATCTCAATAACAAGACTAGCGCATAGTAGTAAACGGATGCCAATACTACAAAATTAATTCAAAATACTACTCAGACTATGTTTATGATAATTAGTTCATGTTTTAATCTAATTACTAATGAACTCCCACTTAATACAACATCCCTCATAGTTGTTAAGTGGTACACGATCCAAATCCACTACACCAAAACCGATCATCACGTGAGATGATGTAGCTTCAATGGTGAACATCAACATGTTGATCATATCATCCATATGACTCGTGTTCAACCTTTCGGTTTCCGTTGTCCCGAGGCCATGTCACGTACATGCTAGGCTCGTCAAGCAAACCCAAGTATTCCGCGTGTGCAACATGGCTTACACCCGTTGTATGTCAAGTTTATCACACCCGATCATCACGAGATGCTTCAAAACGTCGAACAATGCAACGGTGCATACGAGGGAAGAACACTTTATTATCTTGATATTAATGTGAGGGATCATCTTATAATGCTACCGTCGCGATCTAAGCAAAATAAGATGCATAAAAGGATTAACATCACATGCAGTTCATATGTGATATGATATGGCCCTTTTGTCTTTGCGCCTTTGATCTTCATCTCCAAAGCACGGATATGATCTCCATCATCTTCGGGCATGATCTCCATCATCGTCGGTGTAGCGTCAAGGTTCATGGCGCCGTCTTCATGGTTGTTCACCTCATGTAGCAACTATAACAACTACTTTGAAATACTACTCAACATGAAAATTAAAGACAACCATAAGGCTCCCCGGTTGCCACAACACAATAATGATCATCTCATACATATTCATCATCATATCATGGCCATATCACATCACCAAACCCCGCAAAAACAAGTTAGACGTCTCTAATTTGGTTTGCATATTTTACGTGGTTTAGGGTTTTCGAGAGAGATCTAATCTACCTACGAACATGAACCACAACGTTGATACTAATGTTTTCAATAGAAGAGTAAATTGAATCTTCACTATAGTAGGAGAGACAGACACCCGCAAAGCCTCTTATGCAATACAAGTTGCATGTCAAACGAGGAACAAGTCTCATGAACGCGGTCATGTAAAGTTAGTCCGAGCCGCTTCATCCCACTATGCCACAAAGATGCAAAGTACTCAAACTAAAGATAACAAGAGCATCAACGCCCACAAACCATTGTGTTCTACTCGTGCAACCATCTATGCATAGATACGGCTCGATACCACCGTAGGATAACGTTGCATAGAAAACAAAAATTTTCCTACCGCGAACACGCAATCCAAGCCAAGATGCAATCTAGAAGACGGTAGCAACGAGGGGGTATCGAGTCTCACCCTTGAAGAGATTCCAAAGCCTACAAGATGAGGCTCTTGTTGCCGCGGTAGACGTTCACTTGCCGCTTGCAAAAGCGCGTAGAAGATCTTGATCACGATCGCTTCCGGCGCCACGAACGGCGGCACCTCCGTACTCGGTCACACGTTCGGTTGTTGATGAAGACGACGTCCACCTCCCCGTTCCGGCGGGCAGCGGAAGTAGTAGCTCCTTCTTGAATCCGACAACACGAGGGCGTGGTGTCGGTGGCGGTGTAGAAGTCCACGGAGCTTCGCTAAGCTATGCGGGCAATATGGAGGAGAGGAGCTTGGCTAGGGTTTGGGAGGGTGGCCGGCCACTCTATGGGGCGGCCGCCTTATGGTCTTGGGGTGGCCGGCCCCTCCCTTGGCCCCTCATTATATAGGTGGATCCCAAGTATTGGTGTCCAAGTCTTCGAATAAGACCCGAAACCAAAACCTTCCATAGGAGGGGGCAAACCTAGCCCAACTAGGACTCCCACCCAAAGGTGGGATTCCCACCTCCCATGTGGGGTGGTCGGCCCCCTATGGTGGAGTCCACTTGGGACTCCACCCCCACTAGGGTCGGCCGGCCATGGAGGTGGAGTCCCTTGTGGACTCCACCTTCCTTGGTGGTTTCTTCGGACTTTTCTAGAACCTTCTAGAACCTTCCATAGAACCTTCCGCGACATTTTATTTCACATAAAATGACATCCTATATATGAATCTTATTCTAGGACCATTCCTAACTCCTCGTGATGTCCGGGATCTCATCCGGACTCCGAACAAATATTCCAACTCCATTCCATATTCAAGAACTACCATTTCAACATCCAACTTTAAGTGTGTCACCCTACGGTTCGAGAACTATGCGGACATGGTTGAGTACTTACTCCGACCAATAACCAATAGCGGGATCTGGAGATCCATAATGGCTCCCACATATTCAACGATGACTTTAGTGATCGAATGAACCATTCACATACATTACCAATTCCCTTTGTCTCACGATATTTTACTTGTCCGAGGTTTGATCTTCGGTATCACTCTATACCTTGTTCAACCTCGTCTCCTGACAAGTACTCTTTACTAAATCGTGGTATGTGGTCTCTTATGAACTCTTTCATATGCTTGCAAGACATTAGACGACATTCCACCGAGAGGGCCCAGAGTATATCTATCCGTCATCGGGATGGACAAATCCCACTGTTGATCCATATGCCTCAACTCATACTTTCCGGATACTTAATCCCACCTTTATAGCCACCCATTTACGCAGTGGTGTTTGGTGTAATCAAAGTACCTTTCCGGTATAAGTGATTTACATGATCTCATGGTCATAAGGACTAGGTAACTATGTATCGAAAGCTTATAGCAAATAACTTAATGACGAGATCTTATGCTACGCTTAATTGGGTGTGTCCATTATATCATTCACACAATGACATAACCTTGTTATTAATAACATCCAATGTTCATGATTATGAAACTAATCATCCATTAATCAACAAGTTAGTTTAAGAGGCATACTAGGGACTTCTTGTTTGTCTACATATCACACATGTACTAATGTTTCGGTTAATACAATTCTAGCATGATATATAAACATTTATCATAAACATAAAGATATAAATAATAACCACTTTATTATTGCCTCTAGGGTATATCTCCTTCAGGTAGCTCCCAGCAGATGTGGTCGACTCCTGTCCGGAGAAGCTGATGTATCGGCAGTACTACTGCTGCTGCTCATCTGCTGATGGTAGAGGTGAAGTTGCCCAGGTATGAACCAGCCAAACCATGTACAAATGCAACCACCACAACCTTGAAATAAAATGAAACAATGTGAGGTGGAAAAGGTTTTTCCAATAGAGCTACCCTGACAGCAAGAACACACTGGAATATTTGCAGGTATCAAGCAGGGTATGATTTCCCAAAACGAACCTAATTTTTACTGCTGGAAAACTAATAAGATCAGTAAGGAACAGTGTTAAACAAACTATTTTACCAAATCAAATAAATAAATTTGATGCTCACAAGTTCATCAAACAGGAGTATATGCTCGTCCCTGGCACCAGTATACTATACAGCTATCCAAGCCCACGAATAAGAGTGTCCTGAACCAACACTATAAGAGCATCCCGTACCTGAAAACTGCTGCCCCTCCCAAGGTAGCTCCCAACAGATGTGGTCGACTCCTGTCCGGAGAAGCTGATGTATCGGCGGTACTACTACTTCTGCTCATCTACAGATAAACAATTTTTTCAGTCTATAAAACTGAACCAGGGGAACAAAAAGAATAGCTTTTCTTCCCCAGCTATCATACTTTCATTAACATAGCTTTGGCCTCTGAAGTAACTGGGTGCTGATCTCCATTTCTGAGATGATACTTCCATCCTTGTCGAAAGTGAAAAGTACAGCTGTTTCAGGTGCAAGTTCTGTCAACTTTGACAAAGCGTCTGATGTCTTCCCCTTTGCCACCACCTCAAGGTATTTTCCCAGCAATATAAAAGATACCAACATAGAACTATAAGACAATAAGACAAACAGAAAATAACATATTTGCACATGACAGGACAATGTATCCGCGCGGCATGGAATTCCTAATTATTTCAACGCGAAGATTTATTCATATGGAGGGGCACCTTTATTAGAGTAAATCATCATAGTATCTAAACTCTATATGGCAAAAAGGTGTTCTAGCATACAAGCGATTTATATCAACAAAACTAAGACTTGATTGTTTCAGAAGAAAAAAGCTCCAGAAAGAATGGGGCGCAAACGGACAAGTACACCTGAACACTTATTTGCACCTTGAGCATTATACTGATGTTAAGCTATGAGCTAACAATAACCGGGGAATGTGTTTGTTTGTTTGTTTGTTTGTTTCAAAAGCATATGCTTTCTTCATAGATATTAAACACCCCACTCGGCCTAGAATATATTCTTAAAATAACAGAAGCTGTTTGGTTGATCTGTGTTTCACTGTTGACAGTAAATATATTCTTAAAATAACAGAAGCTGTTTGGTTGATGTGTGTTTCACTGTTGACAGTATATATATTCTTAAAATGAAGCAAAATAAGATAAAAGAAGAAGAATGATGGGACCAAGAGTGATTGTGTACCTGACATAAGGATTGCAATGCTTGATAATCTCATTGTATATGACAGTCCCTAGAAAGCTATATTCCTTCAGTCAATATGTCCTACAGTAAAACAAATATTCAGAACTACAAGGTAACTCCTGCTTGACACTCATGACACAGGCAGTATAAAGTAACATAGATTTACATGGAAGATAATCCTCACCAATTCAGATGGAGTGACCGCTCCGAGCCTCTAAATCAGCCAGTAAGGCATGCCTAAAATCAATTACAAATGTCAGGTATCATAACTGGGCAAACATAGGAAAGTAGATTAACCAAAGCTACTCTTGTAAACTTATTAACCTGCCTGAGCTGCTCCTGTAAACGCTGAAAACTTCCGCTCGTGTTTCTTCGGGTCCTCCTTCTCCTTCGCATCCTTCTTAGGTACCTAGCATTGGTGAACAAAATGTTACGATGACACATGCGTTTAACGCTGGAAGCCTGGAAGGTAGTGTATCCCGATGACTTTTGGACAAACGCCTAGAAAAATACCAACCTTTTCTTTTGCTTTTCATGACTGGCTTCCACCGGGGCCAAACACCAGTTTTCCCGTGGTTTTACGTGGTGCGGTGCTCTGTGATGTGGAGGCTGAGGTTGTTGAGGACTGCACACTGTTGGTCGCATTGGCTTGCCGCGTTGCAGGCGAAGAGGATGAACCTTCCAGATCTTTAGGGGCCTTCCCATCCAGGCGCCTTCCAGGACCTGTGAAGGGGGTGAACTTTGGTTCCTCTTCAACTGGGGCCTCTGCACCAGGAACATGAAGGTCCTTTTTTACTAATGAATGGCAAAATAAGTTAATGTATCCTAACAGCTACTCCCTCCTTGCAATAATATAGAGCGCATTAAATTGCGTGAAAGTCAAACAAAACTAACTTTGACCAAGTTTGTTGAGAAAACTATCTATACCTACAATACCCAACATATATCATATTAAAATACATCTATACCTACTTCTTGATGAATCTAGAGTGATATTCATTGGATGTTCTAGATGTTGATATTTTTTCATATAAACTTGATGAAAGTTGACCTGCATTGACTTTCAAAATACAAAATACGCTATGTATTTTGGCATAGAGGGAGTACTAATGCCCGTGCATACTCACTTCGTTCAAAACATAAGGCGTAGTTTCACTGCTCAAATCAATGCTTTGGCCAATAATTGAACCAAAAGCACTCGGTTATGATTGGGAATTTTGAACGATTAACAAATATTGTACAAAAGCTTCATGGTCAAAGTCCAAATATGGAGAGCCAAAATATGCCCAACATTTTAAAACAAAGTAGTATGAGTTGGCTGCCAGACAAATACTACACCCTACACACTTCAAAACAAAGTATGAGTTTAGCAACATAATGGACTACAAACAAGATAAACATATTCTTGACTGATTTTAAGGGTATTTTAGTTACTTGACTAATACCTACGTATGAAGATGTCACATACATCGAATAAGCAAAGAATTGTAAAGTAAAACTTAGAAATAACAATTACATAGCTAGATTTTGAAAACTCACAAGTTCAGGGATGCAATAAGATCTTTATTGGTGTAGCTAAGCCCAGCATTGTATTTGGTCAGATTCTTGGTGGCAGTATCAAGTGAGACATCAGCACCAACAGCTAGAGCGCTATTTCCAAATGCAGCAGAGAGGTTGACAACAGGATTAGCAGTCAAACAAATGCTTGCATTAATACCAGCGTAATCATGCAAGTACTGGAGCTCGACCTGCAAAGAAAGGGTAAAAAATCAAACTAAGCAATAAATTTCCAGTACGATACGAATACATCGAGGGTCAGAACACTACCTTTCCAGATTTCTGATCAGGAACAACAAAGCTGAAGATGGTCTTCAGCCCTGGCGCCGCATACTCATCAGCGGTAATTGTAGTAATGACCTGCCAAATAGATCAGCAGAGTCAGTACCAAGACTTTGAAGTCACGGCAAAATGATTACAATGTTAGTCAGCCAGACAGCAAACTGGTCACAGTTATCTCACCATAAGTATGGATATTGGAGGAATTGTTTGCACAATACAACATATCAGATACAAGTATATATAGAGAGAGACTGAGAGAGGGATGTACATTTGAGGCTGAGTTGGCCTTCACATCTACAGTGATTCCCTTGTTCTTGATCTATGATTGGATCTCACCGAGTATCAGATCACCCTTCTTTGTACTGGTAGCAGTAATTGCCTGCATAGAGAAATTCAAAGGAATGTAAAAAAAATTATAGAGCTTACATATAGGTATGGCACTGTTACAAGAATCTATCAAAATAACGTGATACAAGAAAAAGTAATATCAAGGGGAAACTAAGGCATGCAAAACATTATACCAGTGAAGCATATACTATACTATGTTACTTTTTCATTATAATGACCCTGCACACAAAGGTTGTTCTAAGAATCGGGTGCATCCACCACGCTAATTTGCAAAATACATCATAAGTTAAAGAGCATGACATTGATGAAAGCATAATTTCAGATGTAGATCACTACTTGGATCAGACCATATCTTTAATATCAAAACTCAGACTTCTTGCAATAATATCTTAAAGAGGATATTTTAGGAGGCAATTCTCAAAGTTAAACTGTACCAAGGCACAGATCGTTTGAATGCCTAAGAGTTTTCAAGTAATAAATAGAGGAACAATAGCAGATGACATTGGTCTTTCATGTTTGGACTTTGGACAAATACAGATAATGCAGTCGCATACCTCTACTCCAACTTTAGTCGGTGAAGAATCTTCAGCAAAGGGCGAGAGAACGGTTACTCTAGGTGGTAATCTTGTATCAAACATTCTAAGAGATAACTCAAACAGTTCTTCTAACACGTTGTCTACTATACTCGATGTTTCCAAACCAAGTTCCCTGAAATATTTTATGAACACATCAGAGAAACAAGAAATATACCAACAATAATTCACCAAGATCCATTACTCCATCTTGCCCTTGAATACAACCGTTTGTTTAAAAAAAATTATTATCTTGTCATAAAGTATTATGCAGCCCAGCATTGTTCTGTTACAAAGTAGTACATCAACATATTTAATTTTGCTTTCTAAACTATAAACTGTAAACTGTATGAAAGGCACTGGCAGGTAAATTTTATTAAAATACAAACAGATATTTACAAGAGAGGAGGGATGCACAACGGGGAAGATGTCTAACCAAGGGAGTCAAACCAAATCTGTCAAGGATACACAAGACCCTCTATCATTCCAAATGAAAGGGAAAATGAGAAACCTTGGCGTTCCTTTTTTTTTTCCAAATGTCCCAGGAAGAAAGGTTTTTGCTGAAGGCGATTTAGGCCATGCTGATCATGTGATTGCTGATGTCTAGCTGAACACCGACAGCTTGCCAGCAGGAGGTGCTGAAGGGGCAATTCCAAATAGATTACCGCTGGTTTCTAGGCTGCCAGAGGTACAGAGGACACGGGTTGGAGACGCGAAATGTCCGTACCTGCGCACGCCCGCGGCCGCCCCTGGCTAGAGGTTGCCCAGCCGCGCCATGGCCGAGCTCGCCTTCGCCGCCCCTCGAGGAGCTCGCCCGCGCCGCCCCATCGCGGAGCTCGTCGGCGCCGGCATCTCGCCGTGGTCGCCCGCGCCGGCTATGGCGTACCTCACCCGTGCCGTCCCTGGAGGATCTCTCCCGCGCCGCCCCTAGCTGGCTCGCCTGCTCCGTGCCATGGCCGAGCTCGCCCTCGCAGCCCCTCGAGGAGCTTGCCCGCGATGCCCCGTCGCGGAGCTCGTCTGGCACCTGGCCGTGGTCACCCACGCCGGCCACGTCGGAGCTTGCCCTCGCCGCCCCTGGTGGTTGGTGGAAACGCGGTGGGGAATGGGGAATTGAGTGGGAGAGGGAGAGACTGGGAGTGGGAGAGAGTGGTTGTTGTTTTTTTTGCCAACAGTCGAAAAAATTAGACCACTGAGATTGTTTCCGTTCACCACTTCCATGCGAATTTACAAAGCATTTCCTATTATATTATACCCCTACACTACCGTGATTCCCTTTATTTGTTCTAGATACATCTATATTAGAGTCAATTAATATGAACCGGAGGGAGTACTTTTATTGTTAGATGAACGTGAACTTCTTCTCGCATGAGAAAACAAAAACATGTACTGTACCTGCAAAAACAAATCAAAATGAAGACTGAAATTAGTCCTTACTCCCCTAAACTTTAATGTATTTACACTGGATTTACATGCAATTTACGAAAAAACTGATGTATTTATAGTGGTATTTTACAAAAAAAAAACTCATAATCTATAGTGGATTTACTGAGATTTGCGGAAAAAATCATGTATTTACAGTGTATTTAAGGGAAAAATCATGTATTTACAGTGATTTTATAGTGCTATATACAGTGGTATTTATGAAAAAACTCAGGTGTTTTCATTTATACTTACAGTAGAACTTCCAATGGTATTTTAAGGGAAACTCATGTTGATTAACATGAGATCTATGTATTTTTATTTGTATATGTATACAATTCTTTTTAGCATAGGTCGGGAGTGGGAGAGACTGGGACGACGTCAGTTTGGTATATGGGCTCGTGGACGGAAGGTGCCGAGCTGGGTCGGCTTTCGGCCTGGGGCTCGGTTCGTTTCTTTTTTTTTCTAGAAGATTACTTTCCTTCCCCTAAAAAAAAGATTACTTTCATATCTTCTGAGTTATACTACTGAACATTCCGCGTGTCCGCGCCTCCGTCTCTCCCTCTCCCTCTCTCCACCGCTCTGCCTCCCACGCTGACGCTCCGCCTCCGACTCCGGCAAGATGCCTCCGCGCCGGCGCTCCGCCTCCGGCTACCGCGGCGTCCGCTTCGACGCGGAGATCGCTCCGGCGAGGAGCGTATCCGCCTCGGAACGTTCTACACCACGCACGAGGCAGCGCGGGCCTACGACGCCGTCGCCTGGCGCCTCAGCCACCCGCGCCGGCAAATGAACTTCAACGACGTTTGGACGTGCGAGCAGGCGGAGATGCTCGCGCCGCCATCGCCGGCCGTCACGACCGAGCAGCGGAGGCGCGCTCGCGAGCTCGAGCAACGCCTGCGCGTCGCGGAGCAGGATGAGCGCCTCCGCCTCGAGTGGGCGCGCGTGTTCCCGGAGGACGTCGCCGCCATGGAAGCTTTCTACGCTCAGAAGAAAGAGGAGAAGGCGAAAGCGGCGGCGAAGAAGAAGGCCGACCACGAGAAGTGCCGCGCTGAGTCAGCGGCGAGGAAGGCCGAGAGGGTGGACAAGGCGGCGCGGAGGGCGAGGAGGGCGGAGGAGAAGAAGAGAGGCGCCGGACCGTCCACGAACATGCCCACCTCCTCCTCCTCCTTCGAGTGGACGACCACTCCGGTCTCCGACACGACTCCGGCTAGCGGATCGTCGGACTACGACTGGGAGGACTTGGAGTAGATTAGTTTAGTTTAATATATTTCGTAATTTTTAGTTAAATTTTCATAATTTATTTGATTCGTTTTGAATGATATACAATCAAACTAGCCGTTCGTGTGGTCGCGCGCTGTATTTTGCCGCATCCGCCGGAGGGCCAATTTTACCGCCCGCGCACGTGCTACTTTTTGGTGCGTCCGGCGGGGCAAAGTTCGGCCAAACGCCCGCCAACCGTTTACAGCGTGACGGAAGAGAGGTTTAGCGCGCCGAATTTTTGAGCGTTTGTTGGAGATGCTCTTACCCCATGCAGAAATTTCAAACCCACTTCAACAGTAAAACAAAATGTCAAATGGTTATCCCTCCATAGGAAAACCAAACCTCCATAGCAAATGAGGTATTTGACGTATGCCAAATCAAAAAACCCTCAATGCTTCACCATGCTCATCCTTAGAGAAAAACAACATATTTTTCTGAAGCTCAAACTGCATTAAACTGAGACTAACACACTGAATAAATTTGCAAGTGACTAAATTTAGTTTTCAGATAACAATTTGTTTACACAAAATATCAAATGAACAACAGGCAACAGTCAACACAGTGCCTCCCTTATTTATGCAGCTTGCAACAATGCGCAGTATATCCCTTCGTTGTACTCTGACAGTGATATTCTGCAATACAAAAAAATAATTAAATAAACTCAACACCAAAAACCTGAAAATTGTAAGTACGGGCATTGTTGTGGGCATTGTTGTGACTATGTATTAAGTTCTTCTATGATACAGTTCAACCAACATTCGGTCCTCTTTTTTATTGTCTATACTTTGCTACTCTATGTACCCACCTAGAAATCTATTTTCAAAATTTCATATATGATATTTGAATTATATATGTGTATTGAAAAATATAATTTGAGGACCCGTAGCAACGCACGGGCATTTGTACTAGTAACCCCTCAAATTCGGAGAAATTAACCCCCATCCCTCTCCCCAGCTGACACGAACCAGCACATCCCCACGACCGCTCCGTCCCCCACGTTCGTCGCTCCACCTCGCCGACGAGGGGTCGTTCCCCCAGATGCATCCGCTGCTGCCACATAGGGAGAGGAGGCAAGGGGGTAACATTACTCCCCGATTCGCCCCCACCCAGCGGGTCCACGCTTGCGCCGGGCAGAGAGAAGGGCGGAGGGAGGGGGTGTGAAGAAGGGAGGAGTAGCAGTGCTGCTGGTGAGTTGCAGGGGTGGGGAGGGGATAGCTTTAGCCCCATGTCCATGTGTCGGGACCTGTGTTTTCCGTCAGTTATCTCTGTAACCAGTTAGTTCCTGTGGCTTTTATCTCCTGTTTTACTTAACGCCTTAAGCGTGTTTTCAGACTTGTAATGACTATCTCTAAACTAAGCATGGTCCTGCTCTTAGTGTTATAAGAGGGCAGGAGAGGGTGGATGGGCGGCATGCTAATAAAAAACCTATAATTCCTGTCTCTGTTTTTCCCCTTCGTGTATCCTCTGAGCCGCCGGGCTCCTTCTCTTCTATGTATCCTTCTCTGTATCCTTCAGATTGGCGTCGGTGACCTCCAGGTCCTGACAAGTTGGTACCAGAGCCGACGGCCCTCGGACCCCAAGCCGCACCGGCGGCGTTTTACCCTCCCTCCCTCCCAAGCTCGCACCAGCGAAGTTCTTCCCTATCCTCCCACCCACGGCGGCCACTTCCCCAGTTCATCGATGTCCGACGGCATCAAATCACGGGCCTCGTCCAGGTCCCGTACCTCGTCTCGCGAAAGGAATCTCGACGGGCCGATCCTTGGCTCGGCTTCAACTACGGACGCCGAACTCGCCGCCTTGCGGGCTCAGCAGCGGTCAGAGCGTGATGCGCGCTCAGTCGGACGCCGCCTCCGCAACTATCAGGCAGAGTCGTCCGCGGCCATCAACCTCCTCACCAGTCAGATGGAGAACATGACGGTGATGATGGCAAGGATGCAGACCAGCATCGACCGGCTTGCGCCACAGGAAGGTACGAACACCCCTGACACTGGTCAAGTTCCAAGCTTTGTCACTCCCCCACCACGAGCAAACACCCAGCTTTCGCCTATTCCCGAAGTTCAGACGCCCAAAACCACGACATCCACCCCAAATCCCCCACCTTTTCCACCGAATTTAGGCCGCCTAACCCCAGCCCAATTACCACTTCCGCCTAGCACATCAGATGTTCGACTGAAGTCCGTAGTGTCGGAAAGTGAGCCAATTGTGTCTACGACAGTGACATCGTCATCGCAACCAAGCTTGGTGCAGCGCACCAATCCCACCACTCAGCCACACTACTACCAACAGCAACCACCATCCACAAGCATCAACCAAAACCCTACACCGCCACCAAACCCCGCCTCCACCCTATACCAGCCACAAACCCCAAATTCCCAACACCCACCACAGCCACTCCAGAACCAACAACTTCCCCCATCCAACATGCCCCAACACCCAACATATAGCCAGCCACACTACCAACACCACACACCTTCCCAAAACCGCTTTCCTCCTCCACCGACACCCAATGGTTCTCAGCAGTACCACCATCATAACAATAGTGAAGTGCATCTTAGAACACCACATGTAGAATTGCCTGTTTTCACGGGAGAAGCACCTCGGGCTTGGCTACTGGAATGTGAAGATGTATTTAATCTGGTGGAGATTCCCCCTGCAAACAGAGTAAAATGGGGACTAGCACATATTAGAGGGCAGGCTAAGACATGGATAAGTAGCTCGGGAATTTCACTGCAGACTTTGTCCTGGCAGGAATTGAGCCGAGTACTAATTGAGAGATTCCCAGACAACACACTCAATGATCCAATGGATCAGCTCCAGCTCTTGAAGCAAGTCAATACTGTCAACTCCTATATTGATTTGTACGAGTCTTGGATGACACAAATGAAGCGAGAGCGCAGTTACTTGCCGCTAGATTTCTTTGTGGACAGGTTTGTTAGTGGGTTGAAGGACAGCATCAAGCATATGGTGCAATGCCAGAAGCCGGATACCTTGCTCTCTGCTTACTGGTACGCGAGAAAGTATGAACAAGCTTACCTGTTAAATGTGAAAAAGGCAGCACCAGCAGCTCCGGCGCCTAGAGCATACCCTCAACAACAAAATCAAAGACCACCAGCTCGAGACAACCGCAACAGACCACCATTGCAGAACAGAGAACATCGACAATGTTGGTACTGCAATGAAAGATTCTTCCTGGGCCACAGGTGCCCACAAATGCAGCGTGCTCTTAATGCCATCGAGCTACAAGGTTATGAAGAGGAGGATGAACAACCACTGCCATTGTTGATAGACCCTCCACCACCACTGATCCAACAAGTCCCTCCGCAAAATATCCCAGCACCTGTGCTTCAACCTGTGCATCAACCAGAAGTGGTGCAACAAGCAGCTCAGCATGAGGAAGCCGCAATGTGCATATCAGCAGCAGCATACAAGGGATGTACCGGTGAATCCACTATATCCTTATTGCTCAATGTCAACAAAGCTCAAGCCATAGCATTGGCAGATACTGGCAGTACTAGCACCTTCATGGATGTGGCCTTTGCAAAGCGACACAAGATACCATTGACAACAACTAAAGAAAGAACAGTGAAAGTAGCTGGAGGTGGCATTCTAACTTCTGATTCAGTGGCTTATAACTGCAAGTTCAGTATTCAAGGACACCAGTTTGTCACAAACTTCAGAATACTGGAACTCCAGGGATCTGACATCATCCTAGGAGTCAATTGGTTCAAGGAACATAATCCAGTGACTTTTGATTTCATTGGCAGGCAACTGACCATAGGAGTGCAAGGAAAATTGTTGACCTTCAAGGATCATCTATTTCCACAAGACAAACTGATCATATCTTCTGATCAATGCAACAAGTTAATTGCAAATGGTGCTACAGGGTATATGTTATGGTATGCAGCAGATGAGAAGGATCAAGATGTAACTAACAAAAACACACCGGTGTCCAACCCAGTGAACAAGCTCTTACAACAATTTCAAGATATATTTGAAGCACCAACTGGGCTACCTCCACAACGTGCCGGCGATCATCAAATACCACTACTACCTGGTGCAAAGCCACCTAACATCAGACCGTACAGAATGTCTCACAGTCAAAAAGATACAGTGGAGCAAATTATTCAGGAAATGTTGAGGAACAAAGAAATCAGAATCAGTACAAGCCCATACTCATCTCCTATCATCTTGGTCAAAAAGAAAGACAAGTCATGGAGGTTATGTACTGACTTCAGAGGGCTAAATGAGCAAACAGTTAAAAACAAGTTTCCCATACCAGTTATAGAGGATCTTTTGGATGAATTGCAAGGTGCTGTTATTTTCTCCAAATTCGACCTCAGATCTGGCTACCATCAAATACGAATGAATGAAGCGGATATTCACAAAACGGCCTTCTCCACTCACTTGGGACATTATGAGTACATGGTAATGCCTTTTGGGTTATGCAATGCACCTGCGACCTTCCAACAACTCATGAATACTATCTTCTCTCCATACTTGCGCAAGTTTGTTCTGGTTTTCTTCGACGACATACTTGTTTACAGTAAAAGCAGAGAAGAACATGTGCAACACTTGGAGATTGTTCTCAGTGTCTTTCGACAGCACCAACTCAAAGCCAAAATGTCCAAGTGTCAATTCGAGCAACCTCAAGTGGAATACCTCGGGCATATTATTTCTGGCAACGGTGTTGCAACTGATCCATCAAAAATAATGGACATTGTCAACTGGAAAACCCCACAATCAGTGAAGCAACTTAGAGGATTCTTGGGGCTAACTGGGTATTACAGGCGTTTCATTCCAAAATATGCTCTCATTTGCCAACCCTTGCACACTGCCTTGAAGAAAAATAGCTACCAGTGGGGAACAGAACAGCAAACTGCCTTTGAGCAACTGAAATCAGTCATGTCTCATCCTCCCTTGCTAGCCCTGCCCAATTTTGATATACCTTTCACTCTGGAAACTGATGCGTGTGATTCAGGACTAGGAGCAGTATTGATGCAACAGTCCAGGCCACTGGCATTCTTCAGTAAAGCTTTGGGTCCCAAAAACTGTGCAAAATCAGTGTATGAAAAGGAAGCCATGGCCATCTTGGAAGCTTTACGCAAATGGAGACACTACTTCCTGGGCAACAAGCTCATCATTAAAACGGATCAATCTAGTCTCAAGTACTTGGCCAGTCAGAGACTGCTTGAGGGCATTCAACACAAGCTAATGCTCAAACTTCTTGAATTTGATTTCTCCATACAATACAAGAAAGGAAGTGAGAACTTGGCAGCAGATGCATTGTCAAGAAAGTATCAAGAATCTGAGCAACAACATAGCTGTACTTCTGAACAGCTCATTTGCACAACAATTTCGGTGGCTGTTCCAACCTGGATGACAGAGATCACCAAGTCTTATGTTGGCGATCAGCACAGTACCAAACTGCTATAAGATCTAACAGTAGATCCAACCAGCCATTCAAACTACACTGCTCAGTCAGGAATAATCAGATACAAGGGACGACTGTATGTCGGTTCTACTACTGACCTCAAACAAAAAGTGTTTGACTCCTTCCATTCATCTGCCTTTGGAGGCCATTCTGGGATCCGAGTCACTTACCATAAGCTGAAACACATGTTTTATTGGCCAAAGCTCAAGCAATATGTGACCGAACAAGTGGCAGCTTGCCCTATCTGTCAAATATCCAAAACTGAAAAGGTTCAGTATCCTGGACTTCTTGATCCACTTCCCATACCAAAGTCTAAATGGTCGGAAATTAGCATGGATTTCGTGGAGGGCTTACCTAAATCGGATGGCAAGGATGTTGTATTGGTGGTAGTGGATCGACTCACCAAATATGCTCACTTTTTACCGCTATCCCATCCATATACTGTGCACAAAGTGGCTGATCTGTTTATCAACAATATCATCAAGCTCCATGGACCTCCCACTGTCATTACAACGGACAGAGACAGCTTATTTCTTAGCAAACTGTGGACTGAAATATTCACTGCAATGAAAATATCATTGCATTTCTCCACTTCATACCATCCAGAATCAGATGGGCAAACAGAACGGGTCAACCAATGCATGGAACAATATCTACGATGCATGGCTTTCCAAGAACCAACTAAGTGGTGCAAATACCTTCCAGCGGCAGAATTCTGGTATAACAGCAACTTCCATACAGCTATTCAGATGAGTCCCTTTGAAGCTCTCTATGAATATTCACCTCCAGTGTTGAATGAGCTGGTGGGAGTAGCATCCCTCTCACAGGAAGCCCAGGATACCTTGGCTGATAAGCAGAAAATGGTAACATTGCTACAGCAGAACCTGACTAAAGCACAAAATAATATGAAGAAATATGCTGATCAAAACAGGACACCAAGGTCCTTTGAATTGGGCGAGATGGTCTATTTGAAAATGATGCCACAGCGAGAGAAAGCTTTAGGTCAGGGAAATCCATTGAAGTTGGCTTCTAAATGGTACGGCCCTTTTAAGATCATCCAAGCAGTTGGCAAAAGAGCTTACAGGCTACAGCTCCCTCCTGGCACATTACTTCACGACGTCTTCCATGTCAGCCACCTAAAGAAGCATGTGGGCAACAAAGCTGTTCCTTCACAAGGCCTACCCCTGGTAACTCCAGAAGGTAAGGTCAAATTTCACCCAGTCGCTATTTTGCAGCGTCGTCAAGTACCTCGGAGCAATGGTGCATATGATGTAGCAGTGCCTCAATGGTTGATTCACTGGGACGGCATGACTGCAGACGAGGCAACCTGGGAGGATGCTGAATTCGTAATGAAGACGTTCCCTGCCTTCAAGCCCTGAGGTCTTGTCTGAAGGAGGGAGCATTGTCAGGACCTGTGTTTTCCGTCAGTTATCTCTGTAACCAGTTAGTTCCTGTGGCTTTTATCTCCTGTTTTACTTAACGCCTTAAGCGTGTTTTCAGACTTGTAATGACTATCTCTAAACTAAGCATGGTCCTGCTCTTAGTGTTATAAGAGGGCAGGAGAGGGTGGATGGGCGGCATGCTAATAAAAAACCTATAATTCCTGTCTCTGTTTTTCCCCTTCGTGTATCCTCTGAGCCGCCGGGCTCCTTCTCTTCTATGTATCCTTCTCTGTATCCTTCAGATTGGCGTCGGTGACCTCCAGGTCCTGACACCATGGGAGATGACATGTACGATCCGATGCGGAGGTGGCCGTAGATGAAGAGAAAATTACAAACTGAACTGCAGGCGTATACACCTTCCACATGTTCGACTCAATGCCCAAACCACATCGGTCGTACAAAATTGGCCCTTCTTGATGGCATCGACAAGGACTATGATCTCCATCTGCAGGTCAGCTCACTTCATCTTGTATTCAGATGTGTGCAGTTTACTTCATCATGAACCATGTGGTTTCAATTAAAAATTAAATTGATCAATGGGATGATAGCCTAATTGCCTACAAACAACAGCTTACTATTCATGATTCGAGCACTACAGAAAAAATAGAGGAGTGTAATACATGGCATAGCTTTTTATGATGTCTACACCATGCTCATATAGGAAAAACTCGTTCCACTCACACTTTGCCTAAACACTTAGTTAATTGGACGATTTAAGACTCTTGAATGGTACAAAGCTACAAGCGCTCTTATGTCTGGGTCGTTTGTTTGCTCTGCTGGCAATTTGAAGGTTAATTTTGATGAATTTTGGGTGGCTAGATCTCTGCAATTTTCCTAGCTTCGCAAATTTCGACAATTAGGTGACAAACCTAGGACGTTGCCTGGGACTGGAACTATTGGACTAGAAGGATTTTTATTTACCTCCATAAATGCAAGTCTAGGTTCATGGGTTTATAGCTAATATGTTTCGTTCATATCAAAAATTTCTTATGTGCTATTACATAATGGGGTTGGATAAGAATTATGAGACGGACTCATCTGTGTTGTCTGATAGTGTAATCATTCTTGTTTCCGTAGCATTGTCTTCTTGAACCTTGCACTTCAAACTCTGCAAGTAGCTCCACGTCGATCTACTCTTTGACTCCCCGGTTTGACTACGCTGCCTCGGCCACCTCTTGGACCCGCGTCCAGGTCCTTCTCAGCACCATCAACTGCGAGCTGCTCATGTCGTCAGCGTCGGTCGCTCTGCACCGCCACTCCAACGCGCTCGTCAACGTGCTATCTCCCGTGGCGGACTCCAGCATCTCGCTGCTTGGATCGTCGGTGAAACTATACTCGGTGAGTTTTGGAGGGCTTTCCCTGACCCATATGAACCCTATCCTAATTTGATGCGCTAGCATTGATATTTGCAGCATGCACTGAAGGTGTTCAACGAAATAGGTAGCTGAGTAAGAGCTCACATCAATGCTGTGCTGCTGATGTTGGCGTGTCATCTACCTTGATGTCGGCGGGACGGTGCTGCGGATACAACCCAGCGTTGACTTCTTCGTCTACTATGTCTACAACACTGTGAGCTAAACTTCCTTCTCTGTTTGCGGTCACGGAATCGTGTGTTGCAAAGTTACTGCTTGATAATTTAGTGCCCCTAGTGGTGCGGAATTGGAGCTAAACAATTTGCTCCATTGCCAAAACACCATGCCGCTTCTCATCCTCTCTCGATGCTGGTAGTATGGAAGCTGAAGACTAGATATATGTTTCAGTGGATGAGTGCATCATTATACATGTAGCTGCCTTTGGTACTTGTTGGGTTGCGTGACTGCGTCACTACACCAGATGCAATTTTTGCCAACAACTGTATAGCCTGCCAAGAGCCATGATGTGCAACGTTTCTATTATTTCCAACAGCCCTGTTGTGTTTAGAAACGCCGACAGTGCCATCGCTGGTTAGCCCCACATTACCAACATCCCTCTTAGCGTACGTTCCCCCATGGTTCAACCCTCCATCGCATTACTTAATTGTGATTCTGCTCTCGCGAATTACTATATATGACAAGCATGTCAGCCATCTACGCTTCACAATTTGTGTCTTCCGGGTAAAACATACACGAGCTGTTATGCACGTGAGGTTTTTTTTTCTCTTGAAGCCTTTTATTCTTATGAGCTAATCAGTCATGGAGTGACAATAATAATTCTTCCTCTATAGAAGAGGAAATAGCATATCACACCAATTGTTGGTGCTTTTTTTGCAAAGAACCACAACAATGGTTTGTTGTTGCAAGGAACACCACATTTTGCCTTAATTGTTTGCAAAGAACACATAAAAGTAATTAAGCAATTTGATGGCCAATCCATTAGTCAGGACGCCGGTAATTCGTCTCGGTCTGCCGCATCGTCAGTTTGGATGGGCCCAACTGCCATTTTTTTTGTTTCGTTTCCAATTTACCTTTTTTTGTTTATTTATTCTAATTTCCAAAATAAAAAAAAAATTGCATATTTTTAAAAGCCAGCCAATTTTTAAACAATTTTTTTTTGTAATAGTCAACTATTTTATAAAACGCTATGAACTACCCATGCACATTATCAACACATACTACCTCCATCCCAAGGCTTATGCCACCCAAGACTCCGAAGTCTGAACAGCAGCCGGTAGCACTGACCAGCCCTTGTGACATTGGTCAAATCACGAGGTAAAAAGCATCGCGAGAGAGAGACGGATCATCTCGTCAGCCGGCCGGGTACATTGCCTTGGAGCATCGGGGTCAATTATGGATGCCTAGGCAGGAAAAAGGTAACGCCCGATGCAAAACGATGTGGCGCGCTAGGATTTTGGCTGCGGACGGTTTTACCCCTCCACCTATCTGGGCTTGCCTATCTCTGACAGGAAGTTGACACTCGAACAATGGCTATTTTTGGTGCGGAAACTTGCATTGACACGGAAGTTTAAACCGTGCCGAAGCGCGAGGTGAAGGAGTACACGACACCGCCCCCAAATCGGAGACGCGGCAGCGACAGCGGAATCACAATCCGCGAACCGGCGCGGCAACAGCAGAGACGCGCGGGTTCCGGCGACATGACCCTCATGGTCCCGAAGCCGGAGGTGAAGGAGGAGGAGGACGATGAGGAGACCGCGAAGGTATTGGAGTACCTTGGATGGCAGTGCCTCATCGTCGGCAGCGACGACCCCGAAGACTGCCCGAGGTACTTTATCACTATGCATCTAATGAGAAAGGGTGGCATAAGCCTTGGGATGGAGGTAGTATGTGTTGATAAAATGCATATGTAGTTCATAGTTTTTTATAAAATAGTTGACAATTACAAAATTTGTGTTTAAAAAATGGTTGGATTTTCAAAATATGTAATTTTTAAAAATATTCAGATTTTGAAAATTAGAAAAAATAAACATAAAAAGGAAAATCTAAAACGAAACAAAAAATGGCAGTTGGGCCGATCCAAACGATGTGCTAGACCGAGAGGAATTGCCCGCAGATTGAACATCAAGCTGCTTAATTACTTTTATGTGTTCTGTGCAAAGAATTAAAACAAAATGTGGTGTTCTTTGCAACAACAAACCACTGTTGTGGTTCTTTGCAAAAGAAGCACCAACAAATGGTGTGATCCGCTATTTCCTCTCTATAGAACTACGAAAACAATCTAAGCTGCATTAATTTTGACTAAAACCTTCCTAGTACAGCGTATGACCAAAATTTCTATATATTTCAACCATCCATGGATTTTCGTTTTATTTCGAGAGGGATGGATATATATGGGACAAAGTCCTCACCGCTTCCATGGATATATATGCTAACTATTAGATCCTTTTTGTTGCTCGTGTGCAGCTCATCCATAGATGCTATCCATTGAAAGAAAAACATGGTAGATGAAGTATTAGGTAATACATGAACTTCCAATAGCTATATGTTACACTAAGAGAATCTGAAGAAAGAAATTGACACACATTTTCTACGTTACCGGCAACCTTTGTTCTCCATCACCCCGAGCATGGTCATGCAGTTGTACATCCACTTCTTTCACGCATCATAGATGGGTCATTGAGTTATGACTGACATGGTTCTCCATTCAATAGATGGGTCATTGAGTTATGATAGACATGGTTCTCCATTCAATTCTTTCTTCTCTTTATTCACCCAAACTGCTGAGTTGAGGCCCTTACTTTCCTGGTTATTTTAAATTCTCTTGCTCGATACTGGTTCAAATGCGGTTGCTCAAAGAACGTCATTTTCGTCTGCAGAAAGAGTTTTCAGAGCAGCGGGCTTTGGCCTGTGGACAAATTCTTAGAGTTCTTACTCACTACAATAGGCCAATCTTAAAAGTTGCTGAATGTAACGACCACCTCTAGCTAGGCGACAACAAGTTATTCCTTACAGTAGAAAGCTAATAGCTCTCCAGGAAAGCTAATGTTGTCTAAAATTTCCTTTTTTCTTTTTCTTATGGAAGGTGACTATGATAGTCTTTGCTTTTTAAATTAGCTGATTACCCTCTGCTTCATTTCAAATACATCAGGTTTCCTTCCACTACTGGGTATTGTTGTTACTTCATCCCTAACTAAATCTATGCTTTCCTTTGATTCACTTTCTTCTGTATCATGTTTGTTCTAGTAATGAATCAAAGGTATTAAGGAACAAGCTAGGTGTTTGTGTGTATTGTTGTGCTATCTTGTAGCTACGAGTGAATTTTTTATTACATCTGTTCCAACATGGATGTTATTGCAGTCCCATCAGCTGGGTACAGTAATACTGACAGTTCTTTACCAGTTCACCATTCAAATACCTCTGAATGTTCTGTTTATTTTATTGCTTGCTGCCTGCTTACTTAAAATACAATAAGATTTCAGTCAAACAATTACTGGAGTATTGCAAATTCAAATAACTGATCCAAATTCAAATAACTTCCTGATGCCAATGGTTGCAGATCACAAGCGTGGGAGTATACATGCATTAATGTGTTTTCATGTAAGCATGTCTATCTATGCAAGTGCATTCTGCCTTTCACTATGATAATACTTTCTAAGGAAAATAAAGGAGTATGAGAGTGCTTTTCAGAAGTAGTGTAATGGGGATGCACAACTGAACCTGCACATAGTTGCTCGTCACAACAGAACCATGTCATAAAAAAACCTAGAATGTTTCAATATTCGGTATCGAAGTGTAGCCAAACACTGGTTGCGAAAACACATTATATTGGATAATTCAACATATATTTTCCAACTTTTCTAGTAATAAGTACAATACGCTGTTTTAACTCTTGATTTGCATGTCATCTGATGAACGGAACTGCGTTTTGAAACTGCAGGATGAGCAACAAGATGGAGGTTGAGGCTGCAGTGGTGGCAACCGTCCAGTTCCTGAACAAGGCGGTGAAGCTGGATCTTTCTGTCTGAGGATTTATCATTTTCCCCTCTGAAATTTATTCAGAGAGCGCTTAAATGTTACAGCTATATACAAAACATACCTAGTGGACTAACTAGCTGGATAATCTCACTAAACCTAGTGAATTAATCTCACCATGTAATTCTAGTTCGAGAGATTGTTCTATAGGTTTCAGAGTAGAGAAAATGAATACAACTTATCAGTACTTTATAATGTGAAATTTAAGTTATAATAATGCTTAACACTGTCCCACATTCTACATAGCTTTTTGGATTTGTTGCCATTTCTAGTAGATTATTTCTCTATATCCAGAATTATTTTGATCAAATAATTGCCATTTCTAGTTGCCATCCACACTCTTACTGCCATGGTACTGTCACATGATCTCTAATTTGATTTCGATTGTCATCTCCTTCCTCCCAGGCCGGCCACCATCTCCAGTTCTCAAATCCTTCAAGGTATGCTATCCTACTGTCCTACACCTCCGTTCCCCTGTCTCCCTTCTTGTTTTCTATCACGATAAACTACTAGAACTGCTGGGGCTGGGATTGGCAGTCTGTTTTCCACCCAGGCTAGAACTCCTGCATCCCTCAACCATATTCACATCACAGGTTAGATGAATGAGTCTGCTATTCCTTTGGCTGATTCCTTCTTCCTTTTTCATCTAATCACACCATACCACCTTTTCTTCTTCTTAGGGTTCTCTTGAATCCGTTTCAATTGGTGAAATAATACTAAGTTTCCGCAGGAGTGCTATTTGCTTGTTTTTAATTTTTGTATGATATAACATATAGTGTGTTTAGAGTTGTGTAGACAGTAACATATCTAGTGTGTTTCTGTTTACAGACGGATCTTCTCAAACCGAAAGGTAGGATTGAGAAGAAAAGTCCTTATTTGTAGGAGCTACAAGATTGAAGGCAAGGTATAAATGATGCTTCGTTGTTTAAAGTCTACTACTATATACTTTTTCCTATAGAACCCAGTTTTCTGTAATGCACGGCCTACTTTTTAGCCACTTTAAACATGCATGGGTTAATCTCTTCAACGAGCATGGTTAAGCTAACCCCCCTAATTCTTATTCATGTGCTCAGAGCCTTAATTGTCTAATAACACATCTCTGTTGAGCTTTTGCTCTCTATATACATTTCGATACGAGGTATTGTTACAGGATAAAAGTAATTCTTCTTTAAGCCTTCATATTCAGTTTTGGCCTATTACCTATGTAGAACCAACTAATATTTAGTTGCTACAAATGATTTTATTTTGTACTCTAATATCTTTCCTGTAATAGGCTCCAGAAAGCTTTTGACCTACTGAATTTGTAAGTGCGAATATTAGACGATTTTCTTCACATTATTGCTGCAATTGGATTTTATTTTCGCAATGGGTAATATATCTACTTCCCTGATATAAGGAACATAACTACTTCTATGGTTAGTCTGTTTATTCTAGATGTGATGGTAGGATGCTGATATTGGAGGAACAAGCAAGCGAATCGGGAACAAAGAGCCTTGTTGGTCAGACAAGTAAGATGGAAGCCAGTTAGATGAACCATGTTAGATGAACCTTGTTGTGTATTTTATCTAATGGTGTCAAACCATGTTGTTCATGATGTGGCGATGAACACTGTTGGTCATGGACATTAATTAGATGCATGGATTGTGAATCCTTGAATGTTTCAAAATATTGCTCACATTAGAGTTGATTCAACTGTTTTGATCAAGATATATACAATGCAGGAGTACATAGGTCTCAACTTTGTTGAGATCATCAACTAATGGAGGCAACTAGCTAGTTCAGATTATCAAGTAAATTATTTCAGGTTAAACTTGTTCTAGTGGAATGTTCTACAGTAAACTTGTTCTAAATTATCAAGTAGTTTGGATTATCACCTAGTTTAGCTTTAAATTATCAAGTAGTTTGGATTATCACCTAGTTTAGCTTTCAAGTTCTATGTGATGGTTTGTAGGAATTTAAGTGTTTAAATTATCTATTTTTATTACCAGATGTTTATGTCTGTTGTTTACACATAATTTGTTGTTTTTAACTTTGTTTGAATTTGTAACTAAGCACTTGAATTTGGTGTTGTTTCCATCTACAGAATTTGGGGCATTTCTGAAACTGCCCCAATAGGTATATAGCAATTGGGGCACTTTTTGAAACTGCCTCAATAGGTGTATACCAATTGGGGCACTTCTCCAAACTGCCCCAATAGGTGTATACCTATTGGGGCACTTGTCCAAACTGCCCCAATAGGTGTATACCAATTGGGGCACTTCTCAAAACTGCCCCAATAGGTATCACCTATTGGGGCACTTCTCAAAACTGCCCCAATAGGTAGGGCATTAGAGGCATTTTGGCAAAAATGCCTCTAAAAGGGGGTATTTAGGGGCACTTTGAAAAGTGCCCCAGGGCAAAGTGCCCCTAAATCCTTACCGTGTAGTAGTGCCAGGGAATTGGGAGACTGCATGCTCTTTTCATAGATAAAGTACAGATTTACCGAATCGTTGAAGGATTTGTGACGAATGATGAACGGAACGTGAGAGCTCTTTTCATAGATAAAGTACAGATTTACCGTGATTCGTGATGCTGGACATGATTGTTTCCTATCGTTTACTTGATGCTGAACATGATTGTTTACTTGATTGTGAACGCGATTGATGCTGGAAGTTAATGTTTGCTACGGGACGTGATTGCTTTCTGTTATAGTGGCAATTAGATCAGATCTCAGGAAGTTTTTCTATTTTTCATGAAACGTGAGAAGGAATGATTCGCATGCTTGATGGGTGTCTTTGAGGGTTATGGACGGCTGGGATCTTTCGAATGTTTGATGTCAAAGTGGCACACCATCCCCAACTCCAATATAATAGTAAAGATAGTTGAAGGTGTAGTTGGACTTGATAGTTTTCCATGTCTAAGAGTTCATCGTAGTAACTAAGTTGTGCTGAAGGTTGGAGTAAATTTTAATCATGCTCTTAATGTTGAACCTGCTAGTTGTTTGCAATAAGCTTGTGAGTTCTTTTTGACTAATGTTAAGCTACGGTTTTTAGCACTTCCACCATCCAAATTTGCTAGCCTCTTCGGTATTGTGCATTGCCTTTTGCTCACATTGAGAATTGTGCATACTTCGCCAGTACATCCAAACCTGTGGGAGGACTTTCTCTTGTTCTCCTACACATAAGCCCATACATCTCCTCAAAACAGCCACCATACCTACCTACCACAGCATTTCCATAGCTGTTCCGAGATATATTGCCATGCAACTTCCATTTTACATTACATGCCATGTTGTCATTTATCATTTACATATTGCTTTGCATGATTCTATACAGCTGATGTGTGGTTTACCCATGTTACGCTAGATCATTGCACATCCTGCTACACTGGCAGAGGCATACAGTTTTATACACCATGTTTCATTCGTTATGAGTTATTTGTACCAAAAAGTGTGTTGTCATATTAGGATGTTGCCCCTAAAAGTGAAAAGAGCCGTGGAGGCCATCAAAAAGAGAAACAGAAAAAGAAAAGAAAGAGAAAAAAATAGAAAAGAAAAAGAAAAGAAAAGGAATAAAGAAAAAGGGGGCAACATTACTATCTTTTATTCACACTTGTGCTCATGTTTTAGCACCTGCATATTCATAGTCATCATTTGTGCTCATGTTTAGCACCTACACTCCATATGAGAGAGTTTTCATGTTTTACTAGTATAACTATGTGGGGAAATTTACACTATAGAACTTGGGTTGTATATTCCAATGATGAGCCTCCTCAAAAGTGCTCTAGGTCTTCGTGAGCAACCAAGTTGGATGCACCCCCACTAGTTCCATTGGAGAGCTTTCATACACATATAGCTCTATGTGCATCCGTTGCATGGCAATCACTACTCCTTGCATAGCTTCGATTATAAGACTTCCTCTTGTCTAATAATCACTTATAGCTTTGTAAAACTTTCTTCCATTTGGCCTTCCAAACCCCCATTAACGTTCTTTATGCCATAACATCCTGGTGCTAATACCAAATGCTTGCGCTCACCGGTTGAGTAGACTTCGAAACAGTTGATTCATGACGTTCATGTTTATGTTTACTTGACTGAATCCTTCTTATGTTGTGAAAATTTACTTGATGCTTGGAATGAAGGATAGAAATTCCACGCTGAATACTTAACACATCTTTAATGAACTTTGTACGGTTTCATGTCTTTGAAGCAATAGTTCATGAAAAGTTCTAGCTTGTTTAACTCTTGCATTATCATCTCTTATATCAATATAGACATTTGCTTTGAGTGACTTGATCTCAGTTCACATGCTTTACATCATTATTGGATCAAGATTATGTTGGTAGCATGTCACTTCAGAAATTATCCTTGTTATCGTTTACCTACTCGAGGGCGAGTAGGAACTAAGCTTGGGGATGCTTGATACGTCTCAAACGTATCTATAATTTCTTATGTTCCATGCTAGTTTTATGAAAATACCTACATGTTTTGTTCACACTTTATATCGTTTTTATGCATTTTCCGGAACTAACCTATTAACGAGATGCCGAAGTGCCGGTTCCTGTTTTCTGCTGTTTTTGGTTTCGGAAATCCTAGTAAGGAAATATTCTCGGAATTGGACGAAATCAACGCCCAGCATCTTATATTTCCACGAAGCTTCCAGAACACCGGAGAGGCACCAGAGGGGAGGCCCAGGGCCTCCACACAACAAGGCGGCGCGGCCAGAGGGGGGGCGCCCCCTATTGTGTGGCGCCCCCGTAACCCTTCCGACTCCGCCTCTTCGCCTATAAGAAGCCCCCTGACCTAAATCTTCGAGACCGATAAGCCACGATACGAGAAAAGTTCCAGAGCCGCCGCCGTCGCGAAGCCAAGATTCGGGGGACAGAAGTCTCTGTTCCGGCACGCCGCCGGGACGGGGAAGTGCCCCAAGGCATCTCCATCGACACCACCGCCATCTTCATCGCCGCTGCTGTCTCCTATGATGAGGAGGGAGTAGTTCTCCACCGGGGCTGAGGGCTCTACCGGTAGCTATGTGGTTAATCTCTCTCTCTGTACCCCAATACAATGATCTCATGAATTGCTTTGCATGATTGAGATCCATATGATGAGCTTTGTATCACTATTAGTCTATTTGCTACTCTTGTGATGTTATTAAAGTAGTCTATTCCTCCTTCATGGTGTAATGGTGACAGTGTGTGCATCGTGTAGTTCTTGGCGTAGGTTATGATCATAATCTCTTGTAGGTTATGGAGTTAATTATTACTATGATAGTTTTGATGTGATTTATCCCCCGTTCATAGTGTAAAGGTGACAGTGTGTATGCTATGTTAGTACTCGGTTTAAATTGCAAAGATCTATTATGCTTTAAGGTTACTTAAACATGAATATCGAATGTTGTGGAGCTTGTTAACTCCGGCATTGAGGTGCTCTTGTAGCCCTACGCAATTAGTGGTGTTCATCATCCAACAAGAGTATATGTAGCACAAAGGAAGAGAACTTATTTATTTATGTGATCAATGTTGAGAGTGTCCACTAGTGAAAGTATGATCCCTAGGCCTTGTTTCCAAATACTGCAATCATCGCTTGTTTACTGTTTTACTGCATCTTTACTTCCTGCAATATTACTACCATCAACTGCACGCCAGCAAGCACTTTTCTGGCGCCGTTACTACTGCTCATATTCATCCATACTACTTGTATTTCACTATCTCTTCGCCGAACTAGTGCACCTATACATCTGACAAGTGTATTAGGTGTGTTGGGGACACAAGAGACTTCTTGTATCGTGATTGCAGGGTTGCTTGAGAGGGATATCTTTGACCTCTTCCTCCCTGAGTTCGATAAACCTTGGGTGATCCACTTAAGGGAAACTTGCTGCTGTTCTACAAACCTCTGCTCTTGGAGGCCCAACACTGTCTACAAGAATAGAAGCACCCGTAGACATCAGAAACTTTTATTGTTCATAGAGGATGACATGTGGGACCGACCTGCCAACAGCGTCCTCATCGTTTCAAAGGGGGCAGGAGATCAAAAGAAAAAGGCAAATAGCCAGAAACTAGGGGTCAAAAATAACTCCAAGGAAGGCTCCTCCATCGACACCACCGCCATCTTCATCAACGCTGCTGTCTCCCATGAGGAGGGAGTAGTTCTCCATCGAGGCTAAGGGCTGTACCGGTAGCTATGTGGTTAATCTCTCTCTCTGTACCCCAATACAATGATCTCATGAATTGCCTTGCATAATGATGGCGTGTAACTCACACGTTCGTTGGGAACCCCAAGAGGAAGGTATGATGCGCACAGCAGCAAGTTTTCCCTCAGAAAGAAACCAAGGTTTATCGAACCAGGAGGAGCCAAGAAGCACGTTGAAGGTTGATGGCGGCGGGATGTAGTGCAGCGCAACACCAGAGATTCCGGCGCCAACGTGGAACCTGCACAACACAACCAAAGTACTTTGCCCCAACGAAACAGTGAGGTTGTCAATCTCACCGGCTTGCTGTAACAAAGGATTAACCGTATTGTGTGGAAGATGATTGTTTGCAAGAAAACAGTAAAAATAAGTATTGCAGCAGATTTGTATTTCAGTATAAAATAATGGACCGGGGTCCACAGTTCACTAGAGGTGTCTCTCCCATAAGATAAAAGCATGTTGGGTGAACAAATTACAGTCGGGCAATTGACAAATAGAGAGAGCATAACAATGCACATACATGTCATGATAAGTATAGTGAGATTTAATTGGGCATTACGACAAAGTACATAGACCGCCATCCAACTGCATCTATGCCTAAAAAGTCCACCTTCAGGTTATCATCCGAACCCCTTCCAGTATTAAGTTGCAAAGCAACAGACAATTGCATTAAGTATGGTGCGTAATGTAATCAACAACTACATCCTTAGACATAGCATCAATGTTTTATCCCTAGTGGCAACAAGACAACACAACCTTAGAACTTTCTCACATTGTCCTGTATCAATGGAGGCATGAACCCACTATCGAGCATAAATACTCCCTCTTGGAGTTAAGAGCAAAAACTTGGCCAGAGCCTCTACTAATAACGGAGAGCATGCAAGATCATAAACAACACATAGGTAATAACTTGATAATTAACATAACATGGTATTCTCTATCCATCGGATCCCGACAAACACAACATATAGTATTACAGATAGATGATCTTGATCATGTTAGGCAGCTCACAAGATCCAACAATGAAGCACAATGAGGAGAAGACAACCATCTAGCTACTGCTATGGACCCATAGTCCAGGGGTGAACTACTCACTCATCACTCCGGAGACGACCATGGCAGTCAAGAGTCCTCCGGGAGATGAATCCCCTCTCCGGCAGGGTGCCGGAGGAGATCTCCAGAATCCCCCGAGATGGGATTGGCGGCGGCGGCGTCTCAGTAAGGTTTTCCGTATCGTGGCTCTCGGTACTGGGGGTTTCGCGACGGAGGCTTTAAGTAGGCGGAAGGGCAACGTGGGGGGCCACACGAGGGCCCCACACCATAGGTCGGCGCGGCTAGGGCCTGGGCCGCGCCGCCCTATGGTGGCGGCGCCTCGTGGCCCCACTTCGACTCCTCTTCGGTCTTCCGGAAGCTTCGTGGCAAAATAGGACCCTGGGCATTGATTTCGTCCAATTCCGAGAATATTTCGTTACTAGGATTACTGAAACCAAAAACAGTAGAAAACAGCAACTGGCTCTTCGGCATCTTGTTAATAGGTTAGTTCCAGAAAATGCACGAATATGACATAAAGTGTGCATAAAACATGTAGGTATCATCAATAATATGGCATGGAACATAAGAAATTATCGATACGTCGGAGACGTATCAGCATCCCCAAGCTTAGTTCTGCTCGTCCCGAGCAGGTAAAACGATAACAAAGATAATTTCTGAAGTGACATGCCATCATAACCTTGATCATACTATTTGTAAACATATGTAATGAATGCAGCGATCAAAACAATGGTAATGACATGAGTAAACAAGTGAATCAAAAAGCAAAGACTTTTCATGAATAGTACTTCAAGACAAGCATCAATAAGTCTTGCATAAGAGTTAACTCATAAAGCAATAAATCAAAGTAAAGGTATTGAAGCAACACAAAGGAAGATTAAGTTTCAGCGGTTGCTTTCAACTTATAACATGTGTATCTCATGGATAATTGTCAACATAGAGTAATATAATAAGTGCAATATGCAAGTATGTAGGAATCAATGCACAGTTCACACAAGTGTTTGCTTCTTGAGGTGGAGAGAAATAGGTGAACTGACTCAACATAAAAGGTAAAAAGAATGGTCCTTCAAAGAGGAAAGCATCGATTGCTATATTTGTGCTAGAGCTTTTATTTTGAAAACATGAAACAATTTTGTCAACGGTAGTAATAAAGCATATGAGTTATGAAAATTATATCTTACAAGTTGCAAGCCTCATGCATAGTATACTAATAGTGCCCGCACCTTGTCCTAATTAGCTTGGACTACCGGATCATTGCAATACATATGTTTTAACCAAGTGTCACAATGGGGTACCTCCATGCCGCCTGTACAAAGGTCTAAGGAGAAAGCTCGCATTTTGGATTTCTCGCTTTTGATTATTCTCAACTTAGACATCCATACCGGGACAACATGGACAACAGATAATGGACTCATCTTTAATGCATAAGCATGTGGCAACAATTATTATTCTCATATGAGATTGAGGATATATGTCCAAAACTGAAACTTCCACCATGAATCATGGCTTTAGTTAGCGGCCCAATGTTCTTCTCTAACAATATGCATGCTCCAACCATTAAGGTGGTAGATCTCTCTTACTTCAGACAAGACGGACATGCATAGCAACTCACATGATATTCAACAAAGAGTAGTTGATGGCGTCCCCAGAAACATGGTTATCGCACAACAAGCAACTTAATAAGAGATAAAGTGCATAAGTACATATTCAATACCACAATAGTTTTTAAGCTATTTGTCCCATGAGCTATATATTGCAAAGGTGAATGATGGAATTTTAAAGGTAGCACTCAAGCAATTTACTTTGGAATGGCGGATAAATACCATGTAGTAGGTAGGTATGGTAGACACAAATGGCATAGTGGTTGGCTCAAGGATTTTGGATGCATGAGAAGTATTCCCTCTCGATACAAGGTTTAGGCTAGCAAGGTTATTTGAAACAAACACAAGGATGAACGGTGCAGCAAAACTCACATAAAAGACATATTGTAAACATTATAAGACTCTACACCGTCTTCCTTGTTGTTCAAAACTCAATACTAGATATTATCTAGACTCTAGAGAAACCAAATATGCAAACCAAATTAGCAAGCTCTAAGTGTTTCTTCATTAATGGGTGCAAAGTATATGATGCAAGAGCTTAAACATGAGCACAACAATTGCCAAGTATCAAATTATTCAAGACATTTTAGAATTACTACATGTAGCATTTTCCAATTCCAACCATATAACAATTTAACGAAGAAGAAACTTCGCCATGAATACTATGAGTAGAGCCTAAGGACATACTTGTCCATATTCTACAGCGGAGCGTGTCTCTCTCCCACAAAGTGAATGCTAGGATCCATTTTATTCAAACAAAAACAAAAACAAAAAACAAAAACAAACCGACGCTCCAAGCAAAGTGCATAAGATGTGACGGAATAAAAATATAGTTTCAAGGGAGGAACCTGATAATGTTGTCGATGAAGAAGGGGATGCCTTGGGCATCCCCAAGCTTAGACGCTTGAGTCTTCTTAGAATATGCAGGGGTGAACCACCGGGGCATCCCCAAGCTTAGAGCTTTCACTCTCCTTGATCATATTGTATCATACTCCTCTCTTGATTCTTGAAAACTTCCTCCACACCAAACTCGAAACAACTCATTAGAGGGTTAGTGCACAATAAAAATTAACATGTTCAGAGGTGACACAATCATTCTTTACACTTCTGGACATTGCATAAAGCTACTGGACATTAATGGATCAAAGAAATTCATCCAACATAGCAAAAGAGGCAATGCGAAATAAAAGGCAGAATCTGTCAAAACAGAACAGTCCGTAAAGATGGATTTTATTACGGCACCAGACTTGCTCAAATGAAAATGCCCAAATTGAATGAAAGTTGCGTACATATCTGAGGATCACTCACGTAAATTGTCTTAATTTTCTGAGTTTCCTACAGAGAATTAGACCCAGATTCGTGACAGCAAAGAAATCTGTTTCTACGCAGTAATCCAAATCTAGTATGAACCTTACTATCAAAGACTTTACTTGGCACAACAAAACATAAAACTAAGATAAGGAGAGGTTGCTACAGTAGTAAACAACTTCCAAGACTCAAATTCAAAACAAAAATACTGTAGTAAAAACATGGGTTGTCTCCCATAAGCACTTTTCTTTAACGCCTTTCAGCTAGGCGCAGAAAGTGTATATCAAGTAACATCAAGAGATGAAGCATCAACATCATAACCAGGGGTGTTGGGAGTTTTCTCAACTATGCATTGTATATTATCTATGTAAGTTCCAGAGGCTCCCTTTTCATTAGTCTTAGGCTTGCTATTCTCATCAAACAAATTTTCAGGGACAAGCCAAGCATAATTATTTTCTAGTGCCTCGCACATTCCTAAGAGTTTGCATGGTATTGAGGTTTTAATATCCCCCTCATAATTAACTTGATTAGTATACTTTTGTCTATCTTTTTCCATTTTTTCAAGGGTACTGGCAAAATTGGTATAAGAGCCTAGCATATTATATTTAGTGAAGACTTTTCTAGCTTCTCTTGCTACTCCCCCAAATTCTTTAAGAAGGGTTTCTAATACAAAATCTTTCTTTTCCCCTTCTTCCATATCACCAAGCGTGAGAAACATGTGTTGGATTATAGGATTAAGATTAACAAATTTAGTTTCCAACATGTGAACTAAAGAAGCAACAGCAACTTCATAAGTAGGAGCAAGTTCTACCAAGTGTCTATCTTCAAAATCTTCAGTGGTACTAACATGAGTGAAAAAATCTTCTATATTATCCTTCCCAATTATAGACCCACGTCCTACTGGTATGTCTTTTAGAGTGTACTTAGGAGGAAACATGATGAAATAAACTAAAATAAAGTAAATGCAAGTAACTAATTTTTTTGTGTTTTTGATATAGCAAACAAGATAGTAAATAAAGTAAAACTAGCAACTAATTTTTTTGTGTTTTGATATAAGTGCAGCAAACAAAGTAGTAAATAAAATAAAGCAAGACAAAAACAAAGTAAAGAGATTGGGAAGTGGAGACTCCCCTTGCAGCGTGTCTTGATCTCCCCGGCAACGGCGCCAGAAAAAGAGCTTGATGGCGTGTAACTCAAACGTTCGTTGGGAACCCCAAGAGGAAGGTATGATGCGCACAGCAGCAAGTTTTCCCTCAGAAAGAAACCAAGGTTTATCGAACCAGGAGGAGCCAAGAAGCACGTTGAAGGTTGATGGCGGCGGGATGTAGTGCGGCGCAACACCAGAGATTCCGGCGCCAACGTGGAACCTGCACAACACAACCAAAGTACTTTGCCCCAACGAAACAGTGAGGTTGTCAATCTCACCGGCTTGCTGTAACAAAGGATTAACCGTATTGTGTGGAAGATGATTGTTTGCAAGAAAACAGTAAAAACAAGTATTGCAGCAGATTTGTATTTCAGTATAAAATAATGGACCGGGGTCCACAGTTCACTAGAGGTGTCTCTCCCATAAGATAAAAGCATGTTGGGTGAACAAATTACAGTCGGGCAATTGACAAATAGAGAGAGCATAACAATGCACATACATGTCATGATAAGTATAGTGAGATTTAATTGGGCATTACGACAAAGTACATAGACCGCCATCCAACTGCATCTATGCCTAAAAAGTCCACCTTCAGGTTATCATCCGAACCCCTTCCAGTATTAAGTTGCAAAGCAACAGACAATTGCACTAAGTATGGTGCGTAATGTAATCAACAACTACATCCTTAGACATAGCATCAATGTTTTATCCCTAGTGGCAACAGCACAACACAACCTTAGAACTTTCTGTCACTGTCCGAGGTATCAATGGAGGCATGAACCCACTATCGAGCATAAATACTCCCTCTTGGAGTTAAGAGCAAAAACTTGGCCAGAGCCTCTACTAATAACGGAGAGCATGCAAGATCATAAACAACACATAGGTAATAACTTGATAATTAACATAACATGGTATTCTCTATCCATCGGATCCCGACAAACACAACATATAGTATTACAGAAAGATGATCTTGATCATGTTAGGCAGCTCACAAGATCCAACAATGAAGCACAATGAGGAGAAGACAACCATCTAGCTACTGCTATGGACCCATAGTCCAGGGGTGAACTACTCACTCATCACTCCGGAGGCGACCATGGCGGTGAAGAGTCCTCCGGGAGATGAATCCCCTCTCCGGCAGGGTGCCGAAGGAGATCTCCAGAATCCCCCGAGATGGGATTGGCGGCGGCGGCGTCTCAGTAAGGTTTTCCGTATCGTGGCTCTCGGTACTGGGGGTTTCGCGACGGAGGCTTTAAGTAGGCGGAAGGGCAACGTGGGGGGCCACACGAGGGCCCCACACCATAGGTCGGCGCGGCCAGGGCCTGGCCGCGCCGCCCTATGGTGGCGGCGCCTCGTGGCCCCACTTCGACTCCTCTTCGGTCTTCCGGAAGCTTCGTGGCAAAATAGGACCTTGGGCGTTGATTTCGTCCAATTCCGAGAATATTTCGTTACTAGGATTTCTGAAACCAAAAACAGCAGAAAACAGCAACTAGCTCTTCGGCATCTTGTTAATAGGTTAGTTCCAGAAAATGCACGAATATGACATAAAGTGTGCATAAAACATGTAGGTATCATCAATAATATGGCATGGAACATAAGAAATTATCGATACGTCGGAGACGTATCACATAATTGAGAGCCATATGATGAGCATTGTATCACTATTAGTCTATGTGCTACTCTTGTGATGTTATTAAAGTATTCTATTCCTCCTTCACGGTGTAATGGTGACAGTGTGTGCATCGTGTAGTACTTGGCGTAGGTTATGATCATAATCTCTTGTAGGTTATGGAGTTAATTATTACTATGATAGTATTGATGTGATCTATTCCTCCTTTCATAGTGTAATGGTGACAGTGTGTATGCTATGTTAGTACTTGGTTTAAATTGCAAAGATCTATTATGCTCTAAAGGTTACTTAAACATGAATACCGAATGTTGTGGCGCTTGTTAACTCCGGCATTGAGGTGCTCTTGTAGCCCTACACAACGAATGGTGTTTGTTATCAAACAAGAGTATATGTAGCACAAAGGAAGAGAACTTATTTATTATGTGATCAATGTTGAGAGTGTCCACTAGTGAAAGTAGGATCCCTAGGCCTTGTTTCCAGTACTGCAAACACCGCTTATTTACTGTTCTGTTGCATGTTTACTCGCTGCCATCTTTATTTCCGATTGCTATTACCACTCATATACATCCATACTACTTGTATTTCACTATCTCTTCGCCGAACTATTGCACCTATACATCTGACAAGTGTATTAGGTGTGTTGGGGACACAAGAGACTTCTTGTATCGTGATTGCAGGGTTGCTTGAGAGGGATATCTTTGACCTCTTCCTCCCTGAGTTCGATAAACCTTGGGTGATCCACTTAAGGGAAAACTTGCTGCCGTTCTACAAACCTCTGCTCTTGGAGGCCCAACACTGTCTACAAGAATAGAAGCACCCGTAGACATCAAGCACTTTTCTGGCGCCGTTGCCGGGGACGAATCAAGACACTCCATCAAGCCCGTCAACCGCCATCAAACCTCCCACGTCAACCACGCGCCAGTTGTGGACAGCAGCGGCGGCCGATGCGCCGGCGGCTGATGCACCGACAATGGGCATCTCATTCTTCTCCATCGCCGGCAGTTTTTTTCAGGGGTTTTTCTTCGGTTGTGGAGAAGATGATGGGACAGGAGAGGCGGTTGCAGTGATAATGAGAGAGTGGGCAAGCGTCGAGGGAGAGAAAGAGGGGCTCTATAAAGACGAAGGTGGCGTGTACCGCAACACGCGTCCGCTATGAACGGCTGCAGCGTGCACCGCGACACGAGTATAACCCTGGGACGTTTGGTGTACTCAGTTATAACCTCGGGCCTTATACAGAAATTTTATCTGTACTCAGTTTTCCCCTCGAGTACTTAGACTGGCAAGTGCAATATACTCAGTTTTACCCTCAAGTAGCTGGTCAACAGAGAGTCAACAAATAAGATTAACATAGCTAATTGAGTCATTTCATGCGCAAAAAAATCCAAAAAAAAATTTAAAAACATAGTGGCACCTACTCATGGAGTCTTCCTACGCAACCTGCCACCTAGGAAACCTTAACAAACATAGATAAATCAAGTTTTACCACAAATTGCCACTTCTCAGAATCACTAGTAGCTATGAAGATGCATGGTTTTCCACTCAAACCCCTTTGCAAAACATCTTCCCCAAAACATAGTTTGTCTAAATGAGACCATAATTGTCACACTCATGTATATTTGAATTGCAAATAATTTGATGTAGCCCAATATGAATTATATTGTACAAAACATGCATTTTTCATTTTGTAATTCTTTTGTTTGAATCCCTTAGTCTATTTACTATTTACGCGCCCTTTGTTTCTTAGTACTACTCAGTTTTGCCCTCAAGTACTGTCACAAATGCTCACAGAAGCCCAAACTTATCCTGATTGGTTGAGCCGTTGTCACACGGACCGACTCCACCAACCGTTGATACACTGATCTAACGGGCAGTATACCCCTCTCCGTCTCTTCGTGGCCACCCCTCTCTCTCTCTTCGTGGCCACCCCTCTCTCTCTGTCGGTGGAGAGTGCCACCCCTCTATTTATGTGCAATAACGAGTTTGCCGCGTAACTATATTCCCTCTATTTATGCATTATTTTCCACGATCTAAAAATGTTAAACTAAAAAATGGTATAATTTTGGTGTAAACAAGAGACATACATATTTGCGGATTTCGGTGAATGCATTATTTGTCACCCCTCTAACAATTATCAACTCTCTTTAGCATTCCTTTTCTTTTAGGGAATATAGTTTGGGATTTAGTTTTGGTAATTTGAAACGGCCCAAAAGTGGTATAATTTTGGTATAAACATGAGGCATACATATTTGACGGATTTTGGTGAATGGATTATTTATCACCCCTCTAACAATTATCAACTATCTTTAGCATTCCTTTTCGTTTAGGGAATATAGTTTTGGTAGAAACATGAGAGATACATATTTGGCATATTTGGGGGCTTTCGGTGAATGGATTATTTATCACTCCTCTAACAATTATCAACTATCTTTAGCATTCCTTTTCTTTTAGGGAATATAGTTTGGGATATAGTTTTGGTTATTTGAAACGTCCCAAAAGTGGTATAATTTTGGTATAAACATGAGACATACATACTTGGCATATTTGGGGGATTTCGGTGAATGGATTATTTATCACCCCTCTAACAATTATCAACTTTCTTTAGCATTCCTTTTCTTTTAGAGAATATAGTTTGGTATATAGTTTTGGTTATTTGAAACGTCCCAAAAGTGGTATAATTTTGGTATAAACATGAGACATACATATTTGTGGGATTTCGGTGAATGCATTATTTGTCACCCCTCTAACAATTATCAACTATTTTTAGCATTCCTATATTCCCTAACACTTAATTTTTTGGCAATTTCGGTGAATGCACACACTAACTTTGTAACTGAATAATGGATTTGTAACAAGGGATCCCTTGTAACAACTTCTAGCGCCTGATGAGCAATGATAAGAATACGATCGCAATTATACAACAAAAAAACAACCAGCCATCAGATTAGCTTGCTTCTTCAACTCGATCAGCTGCCTTGACTGCTTGTTCATTTTCTTCAGTTATCCCTTCACTTCCACCAGTTCTGCATTGGGAGCATTATGCATAATTGGAATGGCTCCTCTCTCCGCCGCATTCTGTACAGCAAGTCCCCCCTCCCAAATTGCGCTCACCAATAGCGCCAATTGATTCCTACAACTGAAGCCTCTGAACGTACACATTGATCCACTCGAAATGCCAGCATTTCTTCAGGATCTGAAAATAACAACGTGAACCCTAAATACCAAATTCGAGGGGATAACAAGAAAATCGAGAGAAAACCGAGCAATTGGAGCGAGATCTAACCTTATCCCCCTCTCTATATGGCAAGCTCTCGCATGCAAGGAACTCACGTCCACGGTTGCCGTTGTCGTATGTCTTACAGATCGACCGCTTCAGAGGCTCCTGGCGTGGGCAGCAGGGCATCTTGTCAAAGGCATGGGTCCATACTGCGGCCATGAAGAACGGGATGTCAAAGAGAAACTAGACATCACCCGCTGCCGGAGAAGGGCTGCCGCTGGCGGAGAAGAAGAACGATTGGGCGCGGGGAAAGATAGGGGAAGCAATGGCACGGGCACGGGCGCGGGGCTGGCTCTGGCTCGGGCTCCCATTTTGCAACGGTCATCTGGGTAAGCTGTGTGTCTGGCGCGCTAACGTGGACAAGTTGTGGGTCCCATGATGATCTGGATAAGTGGAGATGTGTCCACTGCGGGGCACCAACAGCGGCCCCACTTGTCAGCACCAACCAACGGTCAACTAAACGGGATTCCTCCCGTCCGAGCTTCTTGTGAGGGTTTCAGACAAGGGCTTGGGCAAAACTGAGGAAAAACTAAGCGGCTGGGGAAAACTGAGCACAACTAAGGACCCGAGGGCACGAAAATAGAAATCCCTAAAACATAATACATAGACCGTAATCCAACTGCGTCTATGACTAATAATCCACCTTCCAGTTAGCGTCCGCACCCCTTTCAGTATTAAGTTGCAAGCAACAGATTATCGCATTACAGTCTATCTATTAGACCTATCTAGAAGTAGAAGTTCGTTGCATTCCCGGAGATGTAGAATCGAGTGTTTAGCTTACCGGGCATTGTGCTAAGTTTGCATCCGAATCGAAACCTGGCGCTACTACTCAAACACGAAAGCTAGGGAAGGTAATAGAAGGGCGGGTAGATCAATGTGATGATAGCACCACGCCAGGCACCTTGAACTCCCTTTGGCCCAAGAGAAGTTCGGCTGGAGACTTCATACCAAGTATCCTAGACGGCATACGGTTTATGAGGTACGCTGCTGTCCAATGTGTGTAAAGTAAACAATAGAATTATCCTTAGACAAAGCATTGTTGTTTTCTCCCTAGTAGCAACAACACATCTAAAATCTTAGAAGTTATTGTAACTCTTCCTGATTACTAGAGGCATGAACCCACTATCGAGCATAAATACTCCCTCTTGGAGTTACAAGCATGTACTTGGCCAAAGCATCTACTAGCAACGGAGAGCATGCAAGATCATAAATAACATATGACAAGTATATAATCGATCTCAACCATAGTATTTAATATTCATCGGATCCCAGCAAACACAACATGTAGCATTACATAAAGATGATCTTGATCATGATAGGCAGCTCACAAGATCTAAACATGAAGCATAAATTGGAGAATACAACCATCTAGCTACTGCTATGGACCCGTAGTCCAGAGATGAACTACTCACGCATCACTTAGGAGGCGGGCATGGCGATGTAGAGGCCTCTGGTGATGATCTCTCTCTCCGGAAGGGTGCCGGGAAGAGCTTCAGAACCCTCCCGAGCTAGGGTCAGCGATGGCGGCCGCGACGGAACTTTTCGTGGATGGAGGCTCGCGTATTTAGGTTTTTCCTGAACAAGTGAATAAATAGGAGGAAGGGCGAGGTCGGTGGGTGCCCGAGGGCCCCACACCATCCCTAGGCGCGTCCAGGGCATGGGCCGTGTCAAGGGCTGGTGAGGCCGCCTCGTGGCACCACTTCGTCTCTCCTCCGGACTCCGTCTTTGTTAAAGTAAAATAGGAACTTCGGCTTTTGTTTCATCCAATTCTGAGAATATTTCATGTACAACTTTTTTGAAATACAAAATAGCAGAAGACAGGGAACTGGCAATGTGGCATCTTGTCAATAGGTTAGTTCCGAAAAATGTATAAAAGTGCAACGAAGTGTAAAAAAACATTTAGAAATAGGTGTAAAACAAGAATGGAGCATCAAAAATTATAGATACGTTTTCAACGTATCAGCATCCCCAAGCTTAACTCCTGCTCGTCCTCGAGTAGGTAAGTGATAACAAAAATATGTGACATGAAGCCAACACAATCTTTATCAAGTTATTGTAAAAGCATTGTGAGCTGGGATCTAAGTACTCTAAACATAGGCATGATAGATATAATTCTAACAATAGAACTTAGGAACTATGTTACAACATGAGAAGTAACTCAAACAAAGGATCATGAATAATTGTGCACTAAAAGAAACTGTTTGTTTTTTAGCATAGAGAAAACATAGCAAAGTGGTACTCAAGTTATCCTTTATGAAGTAGCAAAACATAAATGCTAGGACACATTTAAAGTTCGAAGGGTGACTAGATACAAGTAATTTGAGAACAAGCAATAACATAATCATGAATCAATCAATAATAAATTTTGGGACTATGCACATTATACTCAGAATGACAACTATGCTCTATTAATTGGTGCATAAAGCAAGAAGATGGCGACTCAACATAAAAGTAAAAGAAAGGCCCTGCACAGAGGGAAGCAAGATTACTCATGTGCTAGACCTTTTTTTAATACAATATAGGTGTTGAAAATATATTTTGAGAGGTATGCATGTCTATGTCAACGAATGGCATCAAATGTTCTATCATCCCTTCATGTTTAATGGCTTCAAAGGGGCTCCCATAGAGAGAACAATAAAGTTCCTCTTCTCCTTTGTTTAAACAAGCTAAGTTCATGATTTCTCAAGTACATAGTGTTAGGAGATTTAGATTATTGGTTCAATTTATATTTAGTGGGTGGGCACCTGCGCGTGCTCTTTTGCAAAATTAAGGACTAGCACATGGTGCATGCTAGTCAAAGTTTGAAGCCATAATAAACATGAAAAACATGATAAAGCATTCAACACTTTCTCATGATCTAAAACAAAACACAAAATAGGTAATAATCTTTGAAGGTCTAAAGGTAGCACACAAGCATTTCACTTTGGAGTGGAGGTGAAATACCACATATAGGTAGGTATGGTGTACACAATTGGCAAACTTCGGTTTTTAGGAGTTGGATGTATGAGTAGTTCTCATACTCAGTACAAGTGAAGGCTAGCAAAAGACTGGGAGCGACCAACTAAGAGAGCAATAATGATCAATAACGACAAAACAGTATTAATCAAAGCATAAAGTGATATTACAAGTCAAAAACTAAATGATCATAGAGGCTTTAAGTGAATGGTTTCTAGTCATAACATGATGTAAACATGTGCCAAGTCAACCCAATAAAGCATCAAAGGAGAATGCTTTTTATGATGGAAACAACACATGATTGTTTCAATGGCACATTAAGCACTCTCGGCTATTTGAGACAAGTCATGCTACAACAATAACCAATAAGCATATAATTAAAATAACATACAACATGACATGTCAAAGTCTGTGCCGCACTCTAGACAAGCTCCCTTTTGCATCACTATAAGCATGAAACATTTTACTCGTCTCCAACACCAATCAATTTATTTGAAACAACTCTCATAGATAATAATCAATAAAGACCAGAGAGATAATCATACCTTAATAAAGAAAACTAACAAGCTCTGAACAAAATACGAGTGGAAAACAAGAACTAAACGCAGTACTAGCAAAAGAGAACACTCGCAGAACAATAGGAGTGAAAACTAGAGTGTTGTATGCAATTAAAACGGAGCGTGTCATTCTCCAAAACAAATATGCTGGGATCCAACCATATGATACAGCAAAAAAAAACAAAAAAAACTAAAAACAGAAATAAAGACGCTCCAAGAACAACACATAGCATATGAAGCAATAAAAATATAGCGTCTAGAAAGATGACCTGATGCTTTGTTGATGAAGAGGAGATGCCTTGGGCATCCCCAAGCTTTGACGCTTGTACCTCTTGGATATTTCTTGGGGTGAAATGGGCATCCCCAAGCTTGAGCTTTTGTCCATTCTTCATCTCATTACATCATTCTTCTCTCCCTACACTTGAAAACTTCCTTCATACAAAACTTCACACAATTCTCATTAGCAGCATTAGTGCAATCAAAATAACAAATCCACTTGGGTTCAGTTCTAAAATATGTCAAACATCCATTAAAACATTAGCTACTGTAGAAACTTCTTCAAAAAGCTCTTTCCATCAAAAGAACTAAAAAAAGAAAGAGATTAAGAGGCAAATGCAAATAGTGGCAGAAAACTGTCAAAACAGAACATCAGAGAATGATCGATTTTTTTGAAAATCCTCTTTTGCTCATATTGAAAAGTGCATAACTAACGAAAGTTAAATAATAACCTGGGGCATATGCTTAAAAATCGTCAGCTCAAAATTACGTTCTGGCTGGGAATACGAATTTTTTTGTGACAGCACAGAATCTGTTTCAGGACAGCAACCTCACAAATCTTACTTTCTTCCTATTAGAGGCTATTCTTGGCACAAAAACGAAATAAAAATGATAAGGAGATGTTATTACAGAGGTAATAACTTCCAAGACTCAACAAATGAAAAATTACAAAAATAAAACATGGGTTATCTCCCAAGAGTGCTTTTCTTTAACGCGTTTCATCTAGGCGCTGAAAAAGAGCCGCATCAAGTATTTTCAAGTGAAGAAGCATCAAGATCAATGCCAGAAGTCTTTTCAACAAGGAATTTTATTTTATCCATATAAGTTTTAGAAGACCCTCTCTCAATAATTTTGGGTTCAGTACTTTCATCAAATGGGTTTTCAGGAACAATCCAATCAAAATTCTTTTTCAAAGCTTCATGCATTCCTACGAGTTTGAAAGGTATTGCTATTTTGATTTGTTCCCTATTTTCAGGTTTGGTTTTGTCTATCTTTTCAAGTTTCCCAATAACATCTACACATGAGCATGCATCTTAAACCGATCAAAAACTTTCCTAGCTTCTATAACAATGTCTCTAAATTCTTTAAGCAAAGTTTCCAGGATAAAATCTCTTTTTTCATCATCCTCAACTTCATGAAGCTTAAGAAACATTTGCTGCATTATGGGGTTAAGGTTAACAAACCAAGCCTCTAACATTTGAACTAAATAAGCTGCAACAGTTTCATAATTAGGAGGAAGTTCTATTAAGGATCTATCCTCAATATCTTTATGCTTACTAACATGATTGAAGGATTCTTCAATCATGTCTCTCCCAATTATAGAACCACTACCTATTGATAGGTCTTTCAGAACGTGCTTAGGGAAGAACATAATGAGCTAAAAATAAAGCAACAAAATAAAAACTATAAAAGAAACTATTTTTTGTGTTTTTGATATAAAGAAGCAAACAAGAAAAAGTAAAATAAACTAAGCAAAACAATAACAAAGTGAAGAGATTGGATATGAGAGACTCCCCTTGCAGAAATCCTCTTTCTCCTCGGCAACGGCGCCAGAAAAAGAGCTTGATGTTGCGCAGTTGCACACCGTTGGGGAACCCCAAGAGGAAGGTATGATGAGAACAGTAGCAAGTTTTCCCTCAGTAAGAAACCAAGGTTTAATCGACCAGTAGGAAAAATGAATGACTTCTGAAGGGTTTGGTAGCTGACTTTTGGCAGGGCGCACTACTGGCGTTAGCAACAACGTGGAACCTGCACACAACACAACCAAAATACTTTGCCCCAACTTACAGTGAGATTGTCAATCTCACCTGTTTTGCTGAAAACAAAGGATTAACCGTATAGTGTGGAAAGAGATGTTTGTTTGCAGTGGAATTAAAAAAAACAGTGTTTGCAGTAAGTAAACAGAACAAGATGAATTTATCAGTGTAAAAGAAAGGACTGGGGTCCACAGTTCACTAGAGGCGTCTCTCCATCAAGATAAATAACATGTTGGGTGAACAAATTACAGCTGGGCAATTGACAGAATAAAGACCATACATGACAAGATGATTACTATGATATTCATTTGGGCATTACAACATAATACATAGACCGTAATCCAATTGCGTCTATGACTAATAATCCACCTTCCGATTAGCGTCTGCACCCCTTTCGGTATTAAGTTGCAAGCAACAGATTATCACATTAAGCAATGTGTGTAAAGTAAAGAATAGAATTATCCTTAGACAAAGCATTGTTGTTTTTGTCCCTAGTAGCAACATCACATCTACAATCTTAGAAGTTATTGTCACACTTCCAGATTACTAGAGGCATGAACCCACTATCGAGTATAAATACTCCCTCTTGGAGTTACAAGCATATACTTGGCCAAAGCATCTACTAGCAACAGAGAGCATGCAAGATCATAAATAACATATTACAAGTATATAATCGATCTCAACCATAGTATTCAATATTCATCGGATCCCAACAAACACAAGATGATCTTGATCATGATAGGCAGCTCACAAGATCTAAACATGAAGCATAAATTGGAGAAGACAACCATCTAACTACTGTTGTGGACCCGTAGTCCAGATATGAACTACTCACGCATCACTTCGGAGGCGGGCACGACGATGTAGAGGCCTCCAGTGATGATCTCCCTCTCTGGCAGGGTGCCGGGAAGAGCTTCAGAACCCTCCCGAGCTAGGGTCGGTGATGGCGGCCGCGACGGAACTTTTCGTGGATGGAGGCTCGGGTATTTCGGTTTTTCCCGAGCATGTGAATAAATAGGCAGAAGGGCGAGGTCGCTGGGTGCCCGAGGGCCCCACACCACCCCTAGGCGCGGCCAGGGCCTGGGCCGCGCGAAGGGCTGGTGAGGCCGCCTCGTGGCACCACTTCGTCTCTCCTTCGGACTCTGTCTTTGTTACAGTAAAATAGGAACTTCGGCTTTTGTTTCGTCCAACTCCGAGAATATTTCCTGTAAATTTTTTTTTGAAATACAAAACAGCAGAAAACAGGGAACTGGCACTGTGGCATCTTGTCAATAGGTTAGTTTCGGAAAATATATAGTGTAAACAAAACATATATAAATTGGTGTAAAACAAGCATGGAGCATCAAAAATTATAGATACGTTTGCAACGTATCAGTCCTCGGGGCTCATCTGTACCATCGAACAAATATCCACGCTTTCTCCACGGGTCAGTCTTGTGTAGCCACCTTCGATGCCTCATGCAAAATATTTTCGAAGAGCCGGGATCCTTACCAAGCTGCAAAAACACCATCTCTTCCATGCACCTGACACATGCCTTGTGTCCATGGCACACCTGGCATGCAATATAACCGTATCCGAGGTAGTCCTACACCGTCGTGATCAACGCGGCTCTCAAAGGGAAATATTCTTCCGCGACGGCGTCCCATGTATCTACCCCTTCCTCTGCCCACAACGTTTCAAGTTCCTCCTTTAATAGTTCGAGATACATGTTGATATCGTTTCCTGGCTGTGTTGGCCCTTGAATTAGCATACTCATCTGTATGTACTTCCTCTTCATGCACAGTCAGGGGGGAGGTTGTAGATCCATACAAACACGGCCAGGTGCAATGTGTGCTGCTCTGGTTTCCGAACAGATTGAATCCATCCGTGCTCGCACCCAACCCGATGTTTCTGGGATCTGCCCCAAAACATTCGAATTCAATGTCTAATGCTTTCCACTAGCTTGCATCGCGAAGGGTGTGTCAGCACTGGGTGTTCAATCCGCTCTACATCATTCAACAATGCCTCCTTTCTTTCAGTGTGCCAGCGCATGAGCTTTGCTTCCTTGCGGTTCGCGAAGAACCGTTGAAGCCAGGGGCGAGCGGCAAGTACCACACAACTTTCCGAGGAGCTTTCTTCTTCCCTTCCTTGTATCTATCAGCGTCACACAACGGACATTTGGTCTTGTCCACGTGCTCGTTGCGATAAATGATACAGTCGTTGATGCAGGCGTGATATTTTTCGTGGGGTAAATCAAGAGGGCACGTGATTCTCTTGGCCTCGGCTAGACTACTAGGACACGTGTTCCCGGCAGGAAGGAGATCTTTCAAGTATTCCAGAATGTCGTCGACGCTTGTGTCCGTCCATCCGTGTTTCGCCTTCATCTGCAGCACATCGAGCGTTACTCTCAAGCGGGACTCCTCCAACCCGCGACCTGAGTCGTACAACGGAGTATTCGAGTATGTCTCCAGTTGTTCAATCTTTGATTTCCGCCTAGCGCTTTTCGTTTTTTCGAGAAGCAGATCTAGAAGATGAGGGCCCCGCATGACTGAAGCTAGCGACACCTCTTCATCGTCATCAATGTTATTGTCCGCGTCTTGAACATTTTGTTCATCGTGATACTGATCTGCATCGTCGTGTGCGACAAACTCTTCATCGTCATCAATATCATGATGCCCTCATTCTTGTCGTCCATTACCACCTGATGTCGTCGCCCCATTGACCTCCGCGCCATCATCATCATCATCATCATCATCATCATCACTCATCCGTTGAGTGTGTCCATGCATGAAACCATTAGTGAGTAGGTGCCCCTGCACTTTGCCTGAATAGGGGTCAACTCATTTCCCTAGTTTGCATTTTCGACACGGACACAATACCTCTGTGAGGTTATTTTCATACATGTCGGCGATCGCGTGTTTGAGATATCTCATCATGACGCTTTCCCTCATCTTGATGACCATTATCGCCTGCATGGCAAGATATATAATTGATTAGAACCATGCATCCGTCGGTAGTTTTCACGGAAAATTCCGGCATGACCTTCCTACACATTAGGACCTAGGAGCGCCAGAAATGTGCCAAAACGGAAACTTAACGAATCAACATTTCAGCGCAACGTTGGCAACTCATTTTCATCTCATCAAATCGCTCGGTCGCCGACACAAACACAACATATATATGCCACACACGCTCTGCTTCAAATTTTCCATATACGATGATTTTCATTCCTCAATTTTTTCATTAATCACCTATTTGGTTGATATATTACTAGACGAGATCGAGACGTCACGCCAACCATGACGTATGGATTCATATTTTCTAGATCTAGATCTAGATTGAGCGGTCAATGCGGGATAGATAGATCTAGATCTACATAGAGATGTGGGAGATGCATGTAGAAAGGAAAGATTTGCTCAAAAAATATTAATTTCTTTGATCAAATTGGCTAAACTTAGGGTAGAAAGGGACAAAAACTAGCTGGGTTGGGAGAAGGATCGGGTTGTGTGGGAGGAGTAGTGTGGGATGGCAGCAATATGTGCCCAGGTTACTGCTGGCGCACCAAGGTGTGGGTGCGCCGGCAGTAATTTGGCCGCTCTTGTGTATTTGGTCCGGGCCGGAGCCCAAGAAATAGCGCCGGTGCACTGTGCCTTGGGCGCTGCCAAGAATCGCCGGGCGCGCCCAAGGCCTGGTGCACCAGCAGTATTTGCTGGGCCTGGCCCGGAGCGGGCGTGCCACAGCCGCATTTTACCGTCGGCGTATCGTATCAGGTGGTGCGCCGTCAGTAACTTCTCAGCGCCGGCGCGGTGAGACACTAGCGCGCCAGCAATATTTGCCACCGGCGCGAGCAAATGGTTGTGCGCCGGTAGTATCTTTGCCACCTATAGGCGTTGTCCTAGTAGTGGCTAGAAAAAGAATTTGGATAAGGGCCAATGGCCCAGGGTGAGCATGCTATAGAATGAAATAAGGCTAGGAAGAGAACCTACGCACCATGACAGAGGGAATCAGATGGAAAGAAAAGAGCGATCGGACTCGATCGCCTTTGCCTCGCCTAGTCCCCGAGTTGCCTGGACTCCCAGGTAGGAGCAGCCGAGAAGGCTCCCAGTCCAGATCGTCAATCGCAGTTGTTAGGTCCCGATCCCCTTCTTCTCCGATCTACTGCTTAGGTACTTATGCTACACACCTACACCTTATTTATTTACCGATCAAAAATTGTCATTTCTCTCGTCTGTGTCAACATTGTTCTCATCTGTGTCAACATTGTCAGAGAACTTTTTGTGAAGCACTAAAGCATCTTTACTATTATATTTCAGTTGGTCGTACGTCATACAACGTGTTTGGTGAAGGAGATTGGCAACATCTGAACCGTCTAATTTCATCTTAACTTGCCGCTCAATATCTAACCGTGGGTGCATGTACTCTCTTTTATAATCTGATCACTTTCCAATTAGAAGACCACTACGATCACGGAATTTGAGAAAAACTGGAAAGCAATCTCTTCGTCCCGCCCTTGCCTCGTCGCACTCAAGACGCAATCCCCGTTTTCCATTAACGCGGACCAAAAATATCCGAAACAATCCCTTTCCCTCACCCCGTCTCCTCCCTCGTGGCATCACCGCCGCCGCCGGCCACTAATGGTCGCCGCCCGCCACAACTTCTCCCTTCCTCCCGGAGGCCTGCCCAATCTCGATCTCGTCGATCTCCCAGGCGCTTCCTCCCGCAGGACATGCTGAATCAAACCCGCAAACAAGCCCTCTCGGCCAAACGCTCACCCCTGGATCGAGCCTCCACGCCCCAAGCACTAGATCGTGGACACCGCCACGCCGACTATCCCTGATTGATTCTTCACGCTCGGTGACCAGGCCGGGGGCCAGATCGATTGGTGGCTGAATCTTCATCGACCGGTCCTTGGGGGTCTTCCTCTCCGCCACGCAGTTACCGGATTTCGCCTACACCGCCACCACAAGCCGCCGCCTCCTCCATCGGAGGCCCTTTCCTCTAGGCCGAGGGCATCACGTGATCGTTGCTGCCACGGCCACTTCTCTGGCTACCGGCGGCATCACACCGGTGCCTATCCGCCCCTGGGGCTCGTAAGCTTCTCCCCCTGCTGAATACTAGATTTCTTATACCCTTTTGATCTTCAAGTCGAGGTACCTTTTTCTAGGACTGTATAAAGCGCCACATGGTATCATTGTCTGTTGAGGATGAGAGTGGGATGATCAATCGAATTGGCTGTTGGGCTGAAAAAGGATAAGGCGTCATTTAGAATAGTACTATCCCGAAAATACTCCAACAAGTTGTTGAGAAGCTCTACAAACTTGTTAACGTTATACATGTTATCATTGCTTCAGTATCATGAAGCTCTACAAAGTAGTGAATCTGAAAGTGTTTTCTCAATAGTAATAATACGTCATCAATGATGCTTTCGGTCATTCCAGTTTTTGTGTTTAAAGTTTAAACATGTTGACGATTTTTCAAAGGAATCACAAGAGATCTCATGCTTATAAAGCTAAACGTAGAGTCAGAAAAGCGTCTTGAGGTAGAAGTTTGTATGTGCATTGCAGGGATGCTATCTGAAGATTTTAATTTTTACAGATGATGCTCAATTTACATGTTTAAACTGGAGCAGAGGTAAGATTAGAATTGGTTTACACTTTTGCTTATTTCTCTACTTCTACATGCTGGTGATGGGTTTGGTTGACATTTTAAGAGAAAAATTGGTTGGTCTTTCAGACCATACGCCTTTTAAGTTACCACTGTACCTATGGTAGGTGTTGAGAAACATCAGACCAATATGTCTGAAAAGATTCGTTTCTACAGCAGTGCCATGTGAAATTATACACGTTCAGTTTTCTCAGAAAGGATTCGTATCTTTTAGGATTATATGTGGTAGTCTACCAAATGAGAATGTTGATTACAATTGGCAGTTTTCCTTACCATTCTTCTTAACTGTAATCTAATTTGGTCAGCTACACATTGATTTAGGTGGTTACTTTTTTAGCCTAAAAATGTATGACATATTTTACATGCATCCGCCAAAATATATTCCTTGATCACATAAAGTTCATGTGCATGTATGTCTGTACTGTATTCAAGGTGTGTTATAACTCGGCCAGCTCATGAATAATTGCTTACTAGGCCATACTTTTGTCCCAGGATCATCAGAAAGATGATGTTACTTATGAATTGAAAGGATATCATCAGGCACTTTGAGGTTGACTAATATTATTCAGTTGCATCGTAAATTTGGAGAGAAAAATGCAAGCGCTATTGGAATCAGCTGGAGCAAACTATCTCAATATCGAGGAATTTATGCTGACGGTGGAATATGTCATGAATATGTTTTTTTATTTCAAGAATCAGATGGAGCTTGTGTTGTCAGCATAAACGGGAGGCATGAACTTCAGAGGATCTAAAAAGGTACGTTCTGTGGGCCTTATTCATGTAATCTTTTTGTCACAAAGTTAAGCCAACACAGGCTTAATCCTTGACCTTCAACCTTTCAGAGGGAAACAGTCTTGGAAACAGCTTGAGGGCCCTTGTTCTATTTGCAATGGAACAAAGCAGGTAAGAATTATGAAGACTTCTGATGTAATCTGAAGTTTATCAGTAGGTTTGGCACCAAAATCTTACAATATTTTTCGTCTGCACAAATTGCAAGTATGACTTCACCATATTTAACTTTGCAATCATGACTTCACCATATTTCTCTCGGCAATCTTGAAGTTTCTATATGATCAGTTTCGTGTATAGGTATTCTGGTTAGTATCAATACAAATATTCTTCTATAAAATACATGGATTTTTTTTCTGCTAATAAGAAAATCAAATTGGTCACAGTAAACATGATATGGGTATTTGTGGCATGCAACAGGGTCCACTGCCTGATGGTCCATGCTTGTGGCTAAGAGCTTTGGTCAAGTAGCAGCGGCTAGCAACGATTGGTGTGTTGAAGGTCGAACGTAAAGAGTAATGGCAATGGTATGGCCGTTAGTTTGTCATGGGATTTTGTTACACATTTTTTAATTTCTTGTATGATTAAAGATGAATCCCTTCTAATTAGAGCATCATTTGTCTTGTCCTCTCGCCTTGCAGATTCGGATAATGGTTCCAGTGGAGGTATTTCTATTGTGAGAGCCCACAGAGTATCTACTTGTTCCTTGGGGCACCGGGTCGAGACGGTCCATTTTCTCGTTGTTTGATTTGTTAACCAGTTTGGATTTTGTAGTCATGTCGATAGTCATTGTGCTTCATACTCTGCATTTCTTCTCCCTCTTGCATTTGCACTTTTAGTTCCAGATTTGTTTCTCTTGCATTATGTGGTAATGATTTGGGTATCATGAACATTATTCAAACTACTCGATAGCTTTTCCAACGCCTGAATCTACCATCTAGGCCTTGTAAAAGAGTGATGCAAGGGGAATTTTTTAATTGGCCTTTTTTTCCTACGAGGTGAAAAATAGCAATGCACTTCCATTTCAGTTCATTATTTCCCTTGGATTTAGATTGATGTGTGGAAATAAATGTTATCAAGTATGCAACAAATGTTTTTTTATTACTGATTGTATAAGAAATATAAGCATATATTGTTTCCATCACACTGGCTACTATATTTTTACTATTAAATGGGAGTTCATACGTCGTCAAACAATTCAATTGTTCTCAAAACTCCGCCTCAACATGCACCCTCGGATTTCCCATACGTTATCATCTCTCGTGTGCATGAAAATCTATCATATGAGATTAAATAATAACTTGGAAAGCGAAGAATGGAACCAAAAGATTCTCTCGCGAGATCAAATCGCGCCAAGCCCATGTACCAATGTATGTTGTTTATTCGGCCCAAGAAAAACTCGCAGTCCAATTAACTGGTTTCTCGCCCATGTAAACACCCATCGCCGCAGCCCCGCGGCTCCAGTCGCTGCCGTCCACCACCCCACGCCGCCAGACGCCTCCCCACTGAAGATACCGATCCATTTCATGGTTGCGGATGGCCAATGAAGTTATCCCGCACAGTTCGATCGACTCAATTAACCATGCATATCACACCAGCTCATTGTTTCCGGCTTTTGGGTGCCAAGTCAAATGAAATCTAGAATATCTACAATGCCAACATCTAAATACGTGCGGTTCCGCTGGTGGAGATGATCATCGCGTTGAGTTGAGTTGAACTTGTGGCTAGACTGACCAGCCATGACGGTTCCGACGCGGCGCTCGGCGCTACGGTAGCAGGAGTCGAGTCAGATCACATAGAGAGCAAGGATCTGTGGAGAGGTTTTTTCCCGGGGACACATGCATGCTCTGTTAGCAAGTGGAGAAACGATATCGTCATCGATGGGTAAAGGGGAAGATGCGTCCGTTCACAACATGCATCGTTGGGATGGAGGGTTTGGGGTAGCAGGAGGGAGGCGAGGAGGCACCTTCAATCTAGCGGAAGGATTCCTCGTCGATGCAGGCAGCGGGGGCTTGTTCCACGGCGATTGGATTTGAGAAGGGAGATCGCGGCCGCCCCCATCTCTGCCCTCTTCACCACCACACACACCTCAAGCTATCTTGCTAGCCACCTCCACCTCCCCAATCCATCGGCCCCTCACAACGATGGCCTTCAAGTCGGCGCTCTGCCCCCTTGATGTCACCACTTGCCTGTCCTACCCATTCGCCACTGGCGGACACAATAACTGCCACAGGAGCAGCATTATCAGGGTCTTCACCGTCGCGTCATCCACCGCTTCCAAAGTGAGCTGCCTATCCCCCTATCCACACGGGCTCTAACGTGATGTTAGTTTCCATTGATTGGAGTTAGATGGATCAGCTTGCTCTACTCGCCGTGTTGCAATTATCGAGGTTCTCGTGTGGTTTTCTTAAAGCACAAAATGCTGGTGATGCCTGTTGGGCTGTTGCGACATGAATATCTTCTTCCTGCTACTTTGACCCCTCCCCTTACCTGCCCTACAAAAGCTGGATCAGGAATTCAAGTCTTTGGGTAAAGCTCCCTGTAAACTCCCGCATTTGCTTTACATATATAGTTGTTTGCATGATATAATAGGGATCATGGAAATGGCTGCAATTGGATGAAGTAGTAGCTGGCATTAGTTTTATTCTTGGGAAGATTAGATTGAAGAATAATTGGTTTGGAAGTTACCAATCGGAGGCTATTAGTTCGTAGCTGCAGCGAGATAGATTCTTGATTATATTATATAGAGTTATGCATATGAGGTCTACTGTTATGTACGTATATGCAGACAAGGTTTTGTTTTTGCTTTCAGGTTATTCTATTTTCTACCGACTTGTTATCGTAACAAAGAGGGATGAAAGAGAAATGAGGAGGCAAAAGAAAATACTACTATGTGCTTGCTTGGCTTGCACTATCCGAAATCCAGAAAGTTTGCTCTACTTGCACTAATAGAAATTCAGAAAAAATAAGTCAAATTGTGAAGGCCTTGGAAACAATAGAAATCACAAAAAGTAGGTGTTACCTATCACTAATCCAAAGATTCATTTACTCTAGATTTTACAACTTTGATTTTTTTCCGTACACCTGATAATGGTAGCTAATAATACAACCAAAATGAGTTGCACATGGCATTTGATATATTTGATGATTAACTAATAATAATGGAGTTTTCGATGTAGCATAAATTTTGCTTGTTACAATTGAGTTTTTTTAGTTCGATATGTACGATTTTTTTAATCAATTGGATAAATTTGTTAGGCCGTGGCGGAGCACGGGCATTCAACTAGTTGTCAATAGTCATTGGGTATATGATTTTACTTGAGATAATAACACTAGCAAGGGATACTACTTGTTATATGTTGCTATTTTTGTCTTCCTATCATTATATAACATTGCTTATTGGTTACAATTATGTATCGTTGGATGTTAACTTTGAATATTTTACAAATAAAACTAGACACGTATATATGTATGTTTTTTTTTTCGAAATGGTCGTATATATGTATGTGTGTATACATATTATTAGTCTTAGCCTCTTAGAGCATCTCCAACAGGCGCGCTGCAAAAAAACATCCGATGTAGCGCGCGCGGAAGGGAATCAGGCGCTCCAGCAGGCGCGGTAAACGGCGCGGCGCTGTAAAAATTTTAGGGCGCGCGGCGTTTTGCACAAACCGGAGCGGCATATGTGACGCGTCGGCTACAGCGCGCGGCAACGCTCCGCGCCCGCGCAAAAAGCCAACGGCTGGAAATTTCCCCCACCCGCGCCCGCGTCCTCATTTCCCCACCTACCGCCGGCGCGAAATCCATCCGCCGCCGGTCGACTCCGCCGCCGCCCCCGCTGCTGCGCGCCGCCGCGGCGTAGATCCGCCTCGCCCGCACCCCCTCCTGGTAGCGGCGGACGCTCTGCCGCAATGTGACGCTCGCGCCGCCGCCAGCGACGGGTTGTAGTCGGCGCTCCTCCTCCGCGTCCCCCTTCGCGCCGCCGTCGCGTTCTCCTCCGCGTAGGCGTCGACATGTCGTCCTCGAGCTTGCTAGCAACATGGCGCGCCCATGGTGCTCGCCCATTTGCTCGCAAGGTATGCACCTCCGCCGGCCGGCCTCTATTACTCGCCAATTAGCTACGATAGTTAGTTCATAGTGAAGTAATTTCATACATATGTTTGTAGAGTTCATCATACGATTCATCGGATGACGAGTACGACCAAGAGGAAGAGGACAACATGTCGATACTATTAGCATACCGCGCCGTTAAGAGGCTAAAATTTGGTGGATCGGTGTTCGGTAGACAGAAATTGTGGAGAGAAAGGATTGAAGGGCATGAGAAGTTGATGCGGTCGTATTTCAATGAGAATCCGATATTCCCCGAAAGCTATTTTCGGCGGCGTTTCCAGATGAGTCTCAACTTGTTCAAGCACATTGCAACGGAGATCACCAAATATGATCGCTTCTTTGAGCAAAGGAGGAATGCCGCCGGAGAACTTGGTCATAGCACATTGATACGTCCAAAACGTATCTACTTTCCCGAACACTTTTGCTATTGTTTGGCCTCTATTTTGTGTATTTTGGATGCAACTAACACGGACTAACGTTGTTTTCAGCAGAACTGCTCTGGTGTCTCGTTTTTGTGCAGAAATCCAACTTTCGGGAAAAACCTCGGAATTTATGCAGAAGGCCCTATTTTCCCAGGAAACTAACGGAGCCAGAAGGGCAATTGAAGTGGAGGCCCGAGGGCCCCACACCATAGGGCGGCGCGGCCCAGGGGGGGCCCGCGTGGCCCTGTGGTGTGGCCCCCTCGGCCGGCCTCCGACGCCCTCCTTCGGACTACTTATTCGCCTCGACCTAAAAACGCCAGGAGAGAAGTCGAAGTCGCCAGAAACCCTCCAGAACGCCGCCACATCGCGAAACTCCGTCGTGGGAGCCAGAAGTCTCCGTTCTGGCACTCCGCCGGGACGGGGAATTGGAGGAGATCATCACCGCCATCACCGCCAACGCCTCTCCATCAACCAGCAATGTTTCCCCCATCCATGTGTGAGTAATTCCCCCGCTGTAGGCCGAAGGGGATGGTAGGGATTGGATGAGATTGGTCATGTAATAGCATAAGATTGTTAGGGCATAGTGCCTAGTGTCCGTAGATGGTACTTTTATGATATTGTTGCAACTTGTTATGCTTAATGCTTGTCACTAGGGCCCGAGTGCCATGATCTCAGATCTGAACATGTTATTGATTCATGAAGATATTCGTTGTTTATGATCTTACCTGCAAGTTGTATACACATGTCGCTGTCCGGAACCAATGGCCCCGAAGTGACAGAAATCGGGACAACCGGAGGGGATGGTAGTGATGTGAGGATCACATGTGTTCACGGAGTGTTAATGCTTTGCTCCGGTACTCTATTAAAAGGAGTACCTTAATATCCAGTAGTTTCCCTTGAGGCCCGGCTGCCACCGGCTGGTAGGACAAAAGATGTTGTGCAAGTTTCTCATTGCGAGCACGTACGACTATAATTGGAACACATGCCTATTGATTGCTTTGTACTTGGACACCGTTTTATTACTATCTGCAAATGCCCTGCTATGATTGTTACATGAGTTTCTCTCATCCATGCAACGCCCGTCATCCGTCCCCGTGCCTACAGTATTTTAATCCTGCTATTTACTAAAATCACTACTGCTGTCTCTGTTACTCTGCTGCTGTTATTTCACTACTGCTACTGCTATAAAACTGTTACTACTGATAAACTCTTGCGAGCAAGACTGTTTCTAGGTGCAGCTGAATTAACAACTCCGCTGTTAAGGCTTCCAAGTGTTCTTTGTCTCCCCTTGTGTCGAATCAATAAATTGGGTTTTACTTCCCTCGAAGACTGTTGCGATCCCCTATACTTGTGGGTCATCAAGACTATTTTCTCGGCGCGTTGACGGGGAGCATAGCTTTATTTGGAAGTTCACTTGGATTAATATTGTTCGCTGCAAATTCTCCATCATGGGTAAACCTCGCGATACTAAGATCGCCATATTACCATCCACTACAAGAAAAGGTACAATTCTGAATACCTCTGCTGCTCTTGATTCACCATCTGTGATTGATAAACTTGTTTCACCGCCACATGCTTCGCATGCGGGTACATCTGCTGAATCTGAACACTCTCATAATATTGATAATGTTTCTGCTGTGCTTGATGATAGTGGTTCATTGGGATCTTTTCTAGATGCTACAATTGCTAAGTCTAGACAAATTGAAAATACTGAAACTCCTAATGCTACTACACCTGTTAGTTCACCTGAACTTGATTATTTTAGTGATGATCCTGAGGAAGATTATGTGGAGCTTGATGATGATTTTATTGAAAAATGCAATGCTACTACTGATGCAAGAAAAATTAAAAAGTTGCTTGCAGAACACACTGTTAGATATAAACTGTCTCCTGATCCTAAATTTGCCACATCTCCTATAAACATTAGGGATAAAGATTATGATTTTTCTCTTGATCTATCTCATATAGCTATTGTTGAGAAAACACCTTTTTGTGGTACTGAAAAAGAAAGTGCTGTTGAACACATGACTGAGTTATCTACTTTGAGTAGCTTGTTTTCTGATGATGTTAAGAAGCGTACTTACTTTGTTGCTAAAATATTTCCATTCTCATTGAAGGATGACGCTAAAACTTGGTATAATAGTTTGCCACCTAGTTCTATTAAAAGTCCAAAAGAATTGCTTGCTGTTTTCTTTCGGAAATATTTTCCTGCTAGTGCTCAACATCTTTGCTTTGAGAGAGTTTATAATTTTGATCAGGGAGATGAAGAGAAATTGCACGAGGCTTGGGCGAGATTTTGCTCGCTTATTAGAGCTTTGCACGACCATGATTTAGAAAAGCATGAATTACTTGATATATTTTATAGTGGACTAACCATTGATTCTAGGGCATACCTGGATAGTTGTGCTGGTTGTGTTTTCAGAAAAGAACTCTGCAATATTTGAAGAATTATTGGCTAAAATAGGCCGGAATTATGATGATTGGAATACGCTGAACCAACTCCAACGCCAATAGTGAAGAAGAGGGGTTTAATTAAATTGAATGATGAAGATATGAGGGAAGCCAAGAAGTCTCTCAAGGAGAAAGGTATTAAATCTGAAGATGTGAAGAATCTACCTCCTATAGAAGATATATGTGAGATAATTCCCCCTTCATCCATGATTGAGGTAAATTCCCTTCAACGCTTTACTAGGGAAGATATTCCGTATTCGAAACCTCCTGCACAATGCTTAGATGAGTTTGATAATTATATTGTTAAGCAAGAAAATTTTAATATGAGAGTAGAGAATCATTTAATGGAAAATTCTCAAGCTATTAGTGAATTGCATGGTATTGTGGAGAGAACCTCCAATGATGTTAAGATGCTTGTTAAACATTTTCATATGATTCAAACTCAAATTGATCAACTCACTAAAGTGCAAAATGACTTGTTAGGGAATAATTCTAAAGAGAAACATGCTTATGAAGTAACAACTAGAGGTGGTGTCTCTACCCAGGATCCTCTATATCCTGAAGGGCATCCCAAAAGAATTGAACAAGATTCTCAACGCATTGAACCTAGTGCTCATTCTAAGAAGAAAAAGAAAAAGAAACATAAAAATGTTGTAGAATCCTCTGAACCTGTTAATGATCCTAATAGTATTTCTATTTCTGATGCTGAAACTGAAAGTGGTAATGAACATGAGAATGATAAAGATAATGATAAGAATGATACTCCTGATAAAGAAGAGGTTGAAAAAGAACCTGAAAAGCATGCTAAAAATAAAAAGTACACTAAAGAAGATTTTATTGCTGAGAAACATGGTAATGAAAGAGAACCTTGGGTACAAAAGCAAATGCCTTTTCCTGCTAAGAAACTAAAATCAAAGGAAGAAGAACACTATAATAAATTCTGCGATTGGATGAAACCTTTATTCTTGCAAATCCCTTTGACTGATGCTATTAAATTGCCTCCTTATTCAAAGTATATGAAAGATATTGTTACTAACAAAAGGAAAATCCCCAATGAGGAAATTTCCACTATGCTTGCTAATTACTCTTTCAATGGCAAAATTCCAAAGAAGTTGGGCGACCCAGGTATACCTACTATTCCTTGTTCCATCAAGAATAATTATGTTAAAACTGCTCTATGTGACTTGGGAGCCGGTGTTAGTGTTATGCCTTTTTCTCTTTATAAGAGACTTTACTCAGATAAGTTGATACCTACTGATATATCTTTGCAAATGGCTGATAAATCTACTGCTATTCCTGTTGGTATATGTGAGAATGTTCCTGTTCAAGTTACTACTAACTGCTTGATATTAACTGATTTTGTTGTATTGGAAATGCCTGAAGATGATAATATGTCTATTATTCTTGGGAGACCTTTTCTTAACACCGCAGGGGCTGTTATTGATTGCAACAAAGGGAAGGTTACTTTCAATGTTGATGATAGGGAACATACCGTTTATTTCCCCAAGAGGATTGAGAAAGCGTGTGGAGTTAATACTATTTCTAATGTGAGAACTATCAAAGTGGGAACTATTGATTGTCCTATATATGAGCCTAAAGAAGAATATCAAACTCTCGTGATTGGATCCATATCAATACAGTTCAAGGTAACATGATTGATTTGAGGTTTATTTCTTCTTATGATATGAAAAAGTTATTTGGTGACAAGACTTGATCAACCTTGTTAACGGATACTTTTTATATGCATAAAGGAGGTAAACAACATATCTTTCTTCCTCCACTTGCTTTAGTTGCTGTAGCACTTTTATTTTGCAAAGTTTCTTAATAGATTTGAGATTTCGAAATTTTTCCTGGCCAGTAATAATAAACTAAATACCCAGAAATGTGCATTTTTCAAAGTTTTCAAAAATTCGCGAAAATTATACCGTTGGTCCTATTTTTCGACGAGGCACCTGGGAGTACCAGAGGATGACCTGTGGGGCACCAGAGGGCGCCACACCACTGGCTGGCGCGGCCAAGGAGGTGGCCGCGCCACCATGTGGTGTGGGCTCCCCTCTGCCCCACTTTGCCATCTCTTCCTCCCAGCACTTTCTCTCTCCCGAAAAAACTCGTACCAAGTTCATCTCTCTTGCGTTTTTGCTCCTGAGCTCCAGATTTCTCGATCTCTTTGCTCAGCCCAGATTTCTGTCTGAAATTTGGCACATTTGCTCTTTGGTATGTGACTCCTCCACCCATCCAAGTAGAATTTCGTTTGGTTGAGTATATCTTGAATATTTTGCTGCTGTAGGTAACATGTTTAGTGAGCTTGCATGCTTGTTCTAAGAGGTAGAAACTTGTTTTGATGCATGATTAGTACTCTAGCAAGTTCCTATGGTAGTTTCCCTCGATTATATGTCACCAAATCAAAATTTTTATGTCATTTGTTGAAAATTTCAGAGAAGCTATGAAGAAGTTTAGCTTTGGAGAGTTGTTCAAGAAGGGGACAACCAGCACCGGGAGGCCTTCTAGGGCCGCCACCCGGATTAGGCAATCATACAATGAAGACATCCTCGCGCCTAGCTTCGCGCCCGAAGAGGACCACGGTCCCCCTAATGCTTCTACTTTTCCATGTTATGATTTTCTAAGGAATGCAGGGATACTGGAGGATTTCTTGACCCTTGTCAACAGGGCAGGGTTAACCGCCTATATGAGCGATGAAAGGGAGCAATACCACATGCTCACCAAGATCTTTGTCGAGAGTTTCCAGTTCGATAACAAGCAATATGAGCCAACGGTTGCATTCAGAATCTATGGTAAGACTGTGACTATGCCGTTGAAGGATTTTTGTTGTGCCTTGGACATTGCCCCTGTAGGTACAGCAAGTAGGATTGATGACAACCCCCGGGACTTGCTGGAGCTCTACCGAGGGATCACCGATGATGACTGTCGCACCATTCAGCGGGGCAAGATAAGGAACATCCAACTTCCCGCCATTAAGTATTTTGCATACTACATTGCTACTAGCATTCTTGGTAGGGAGAACACTAGTAATATTTCTAGCTACCACCTTGCTTTCTTGAACATTGCACTTACTGGTCAAACATCTTATCACCTTGGTGCTCTTATTGCTCGCCGCCTGACTACCAGGGGGCCTATTTTTGGAGGAACTATTGCGCTGCGTGTTTTAACTTTTCTTAATCTTCCTATTGATCCTAATGATGTGCCATTGGCCCCTAGGAGACTCGATATTACTGCTATGAAGAGTCATCATTTTGTTACAACTGACTCTACTTTAGAAAATATGGTGTATAGAATGTTGTTTTCTGACGGGGAGGAGAAGGAAATCCCTCTTCCCCAACCTGGTTTGTTAAGTATTGACAGGCAATCATGGTCGTGCACCAAGGAGGAAGTGGATGAGCATTTGAAGATAAAAGACTTCCACCAGCAACATGACTCCGAGGACGTCGGGACCTCCTACGACCACACCGTCACATATCCGGGTGCTTCTTCTAGCACATACCCGGAATACGACCCATCTTCATATTACGGAGACACTACTTCATGGGATCGATGGGATTGAACTCCACTTAGGCCAAAAGCCTAAGCTTGGGGGGAGGTATACCGGCATCACTCATTCTTTGCATATTATGGTTGCTGGATACTTGCACATACTTGCTTTGTTCGTTTGAGTGGTTTTCTAATGAGAGGAAGATGATATTTGGGGAAGTGCTGCCTGAAAACAGATTCTGGAACGTTACCGTAAAAATTCTCAAAAATAGCCAGAGCGTCATTTTGAGCTGAAAATTTTTGTGCAGGTTCCCCAGGTTGTTATCTAACTTTCATTAGTTGAACACTTTTTGAACTGAGCAACGTAAGATTTTTGTAAAAATCGATTTCTGTACTGCTGTCAGGTTTTGGCAGATTTCTGCCATCTCGTTTTTCTGTGTTTCTTTTAGTTTGCTATTTCTTGTTTTTGCTTTGTTTCCTTTCCAAAACACAAAAAGACCAAAAATATTTCTGTTGTTTCTCTTCACCATTTGTTTGCTTTGGTTTCTTGCATTTGTTTCACTTTATTTGCTATTGCTAGTTTGCTATAAGAAAACCCAAAAAGACTTTGCTTTGTTTATTTGTTTCCTTTTATTCTTGTCTCTAATTCGAAAACACCAAAAATATTTGCTGTTCTTCTTTGGTTTGTAAAGTTCTTTATGAGTTCAATGGTCTTCGGTGGCTGGAGCGTGGTTTTCATTTCATATTATCCAAGCTACACAAGTGAAAAGGCAATAATGACGATCTACGACAATCTGATTGTGGTGAGAGGCTGGTATGAACTCTATTTGTTTTCATTTTTGTACATATACTCATCCATGTGAGCATGCTTAGTTGGGTCATGTGAGGTATATGTTATTTGAGAAAGTCTAGTAGTTCATGATCTCTCATGTTTAGCTCCAATTTATTAATATGAGTAGCATGTCATGGATGTTTGCTTGCATTGTTTTATTCATAAGTAAGTATGGCATTGTGGTATCCTCCTCTGAAAAATTCATCTATATCGACTTGGCACGTGCTCACGCATGCATATGACTGAACAAAAAGTCAATTAAGCCTCGATGATCTATATTGCTTCAGAGTTCTTGTATCACTTTTATGCCTCCGTTAATTTATTTTGCCGCAAGCATGATTATGACAGTTACTGCTCTCTTGATTTGTCGCTCCCTAGTCTTTTGCTAGCCTCCACTTGTACTGAGCGGGAACGCTGCTCGTGCTTCCAACCACATGAAAACCAAGTCATTCCAGAGTGTCCACTATAAATACCTATGCATGGCATTTCAAACCATTCCAAGTAAACTCTCATGCGCTACCTTTAAAATCTTCAAAATGCTTCTTAATTTGTGTTAATGTTTCATAGCTCATGAGGAAGTATGTGGTGTTTAGCTTTCAACCTTGTCATTTACTTTTGACGGACTCTCATATGGAATAGTGGCACATCCGCTTATCCAATAATTTTGCAAAAAGAGCTGGCAATGGGATTCCCGATCCGAATTAATTAAACTTAAATAGACACTCCTCCATGGTTTGTGATTGTTGGACGGCACCCGAAGGATTCGGTTAGCCATGGCTTGTGTAAGCAAAGGTTGGGGGGAGTGTCATCATCATAATAAAACTAAAATAAAAAGGCACTCCTTCATGGTATGAGATTGTTGGCAGGCACCCGAGGATTCGGTTAGCCATGGTTTGTGCAAGAAAGGTTGGAAGGAGTGCCAAATAAATATGCAATAATTCATGGGAGCCGCTCTTGAAAGTCCGGTTGGCGAGGTAGTTAGTGTACCCATTACCATTCGTTGACAACAACAAACACCTCTCAAAATAATTTTACTCCTGATTTATAAAAAATGAAAAGCTCTAGCGCATGTTAATCCCTGCTTCCCTCTGCGAAGGGTCAATCTTTTACTTTTATGTTGTGTCTCCATTATTTCTTTGAGCACTATCTTGAGAGCACAACTGTCATTCTTAGTATAATATGCTTGTCTCAAAATATGATTGATTGTGGTATAACCTTGATGCATTTATCCTTTGACAATCACTACTTCTAGTCTTTTTATGAACTCCAGAGGTGCCCGGGCATTTATGTTTTGCCAATCAAATACAGGCAAGCGAGATACCACTTTATCATACTCTCTTATGAACATTGCAATCCTGCTCATATACATGATTCATGATGCTTATTATTAATTGTTGGTACCTCTCCATGATTGACATAGCTGTTAGATGATCTTATTTGCATGTGTCTCATTATGAACTGCTTAAGTATTAGCCATAGCATGAGAATATATACATCATATGAGCAAATGTGTTCGTGAAAGTTCTTTTATCGCTCAGTTGTTAACTGAATTGCTTGAGGACAAGCAATAAGCTAAGCTTGGGGGAGTTGATACGTCCAAAACGTATCTACTTTCCCGAACACTTTTGCTATTGTTTGGCCTCTATTTTGTGTATTTTGGATGCAACTAACACAGACTAACGCTGTTTTCAGCAGAACTGCTCTGGTGTCTCGTTTTTGTGCAGAAATCCAACTTTCGGGAAAAACCTCGGAATTTATGCAGAAGGCCCTATTTTCCCAGGAAACTAACGGAGCCAGAAGGGCAATTGAAGTGGAGGCCCGAGGGCCCTACACCATAGGGCGGCGCGGCCCAGGGGGGGCCCGCGCGGCCCTGTGGTGTGGCCCCCTCGGCCGGCCTCCGACGCCCTCCTTCGGACTACTTATTCGCCTCGACCTAAAAACGCCAGGAGAGAAGTCGAAGTCGCCAGAAACCCTCCAGAACGCCGCCACATCGCGAAACTCCGTCGCGGGAGCCAGAAGTCTCCGTTTCCGGCACTCCGCCGGACGGGGAATTGGAGGAGATCATCACCGCCATCACCGCCAACGCCTCTCCATCAACCAGCAATGTTTCCCCCATCCATGTGTGAGTAATTCCCCCGCTGTAGGCCGAAGGGGATGGTAGGGATTGGATGAGATTGGTCATGTAATAGCATAAGATTGTTAGGGCATAGTGCCTAGTGTCCGTAGATGGTACTTTTATGATATTGTTGCAACTTGTTATGCTTAATGCTTGTCACTAGGGCCCGAGTGCCATGATCTCAGATCTGAACATGTTATTGATTCATGAAGATATTCGTTGTTTATGATCTTACCTGCAAGTTGTATACACATGTCATTTGTCCGGAACCAATGGCCCCGAAGTGACAGAAATCGGGACAACCGGAGGGGATGGTAGTGATGTGAGGATCACATGTGTTCACGGAGTGTTAATGCTTTGCTCCGGTACTCTATTAAAAGGAGTACCTTAATATCCAGTAGTTTCCCTTGAGGCCCGGCTGCCACCGGCTGGTAGGACAAAAGATGTTGTGCAAGTTTCTCATTGCGAGCACGTACGACTATAATTGGAACACATGCCTATTGATTGCTTTGTACTTGGACACCGTTTTATTACTATCTGCAAATGCCCTGCTATGATTGTTACATGAGTTTCTCTCATCCATGCAACGCCCGTCATCCGTCCCCGTGCCTACAGTATTTTAATCCTGCTGTTTACTAAAATCACTACTTCTTGTCTCATTACTCGCTATCGTTATTTCACTACTGCCATCGTTGCTATAAAATCATATTATCGATAAACTCTTGCGAGCAAGACTGTTTCTAGGTGCAGCTGAATTGACAACTCCGCTGTTAAGGCTTCCAAGTGTTCTTTGTCTCCCCTTGTGTCGAATCAATAAATTGGGTTTTACTTCCCTCGAAGACTGTTGCGATCCCCTATACTTGTGGGTCATCACACATATCAAAAGGTGACCGCCGCCTTGCGTATGTTGGCATATGGTATACCGGCGGATCTTATTGATGATCATTTTTCCATGGGAGAGAGCACTTCTATCTTGTGTGTGAAGCGCTTTGTCGTTGCAATTGTCAATGTCTTTGGCTCCACATACTTGAGAGCCCCCAATGCTCAAGACACGGCAAGGCTTTTGGAGATCAACGCCAACCGGGGGTTTCCCGGTATGCTTGGTTCCATTGATTGTATGCATTGGAGTTGGAAAAATTGTCCAGCGGCATGGCATGGACAATTCAAAGGCTACAAGAAGGATGCCACCATAGTACTTGAAGCGGTGGCCGACCAAGAGACTTGGATATGGCATGCTTTTTTCGGAATGCCCGGATCTTGCAATGACATCAATGTTCTTCAACAGTCACCACTAATGACAAGACTTGCAATGCGGGAAGGTCCATTGGTGGAGTTTGAAGCAAATGGCCACAAGTACAACTATGGTTACTTCCTCGCCGACGGCATATATCCAAGGTGGCAAACATTTGTGAAGCCGATTATTCAACCAAGAGGTAAGAAGCAAACCCAATTCCACAATGCACAAGCGGCGGCTAGGAAAGATGTAGAGAGAGCATTTGGAATTTTGCAAGCCCAATTTGCCATTGTTAGAGGACCGGCTAGATTTTGGGACCAAGAATGCCTTTGGTATATTATGACCGCGTGTGTCATCATGCATAACATGATTATAGAGGATGATCGCGGGAAAGATGTCGATCATACCCACTACGATTTGATGGGGGTTCCCGTGCAAGTGAGGAGGTCCGCACATAGGATTGCCCGGTTCATTGCCTCATACCATGCCATTCGGTGCAACGACACACATGATGAGCTTCAAAAAGATCTCATGGAAGAATGGTGGAATTGGAATGGACAACAATAGTTGCATACATGTTGTATTTGTTTGAAAACTATGTGTTGTATTGTCTCAAAACTATGTGTTGTATCGTCTCAAAACTATGTTGTATTGTTGTATGTTGGACGTGTTGTATTTGGTGTGAAGTATTGTTGTGAACAATGTCCACATATTTGGATGGTACATTTTATTTGTGAATTTTATATGGTTGTTTGATCTTGTTGGATGCATAGTTGTGTGTGGTTGTTGTTTGCGCCGCGCCCGCGCGCTGCAAAATGGCGCGTCCAACGGAGGTGCTATTTTACCGCGCCAACGCGCGCTGCAAAATGGCGCACCCGGCGGGGGAAAATAGCTCCGGCGCGCGGCAACGGTTTACAGCGCGGCGGCAGTGTCATATACCGCGTCAACTTATAGCGCGCCTGTTGGAGATGCTCTTATGGGCTTCTTTTGTCACCTCGTCTAAGGGCCACACGGCCCTGGCCGTTTTTTTAGGGTAAAAATAGGCTTATCGGTGATCGAATTCGTTCCGGTGAGGCCCATTGGCCTTTCCAGCCCATTCGACACCGTCCTGCTCGGGAGCGTGCCCTCGCGTGGCAGCGACGTCGGGCGACGCTACGCAGAGAAAGGCGGCGCTGCCCCTTGGGGATCTGACCAACCTCACACCCACAAGAAACTCACCGACGCCTCCCCCGCGCGCGCCGGCCACGCCCATCTTCATGGCCTCTTCCGGCGCCGGTGAGCAACTGATCACCCTACCTCTTTCTCTCGTCGATTCGAAATTAAGTAGCAGTATTAGCTTACCGTGACGATATCGTGCCACATTGTATCATGATTTCCCCTTCCAATCTCCGATGTTCTTTTCCCTTCCAATCTCCGATGTGCTTTTCCCTTCCAATCTCCGATGTACTGTGGATTTTTTTTTTGGTGGTAGCAAATTGGGATTTCAGACAGTTTGATCTCTTCCGCAGATTAACACATGCTGCTGCCTTGGTATACACAGTAGTAAGTTTCCCATTGGTTGCTACGGAAAAAAAAAAATGATGTATGTAGGTAGGCCTACCACCAGTCCACGACTCGACACATGTGATTTTTCTTTGCCGATGCATTAAACCGCTCTGATTACTGCCTTCTCCCTGTCTTATAAAACCCTATACCATCCTTAAGATAGATAAACTGGTCAATTGACTTACCAAGCTCACACATCTTTTCCATCGCCATTGCGTATGAGTCATCAATTTGCGTTGCCTAGTTGTACTATCTCCAGGGCATTCCTGTAAAACTTCGAATGCCTGTATGTAGCACATTTCAGTTACCCCTGGTCTTTCTGGTAGATCAAGAACTCTGCAGGCAGTGTGTACCTGGCTTCCCTAGTCCAATGTTTGCTCTACGATTGGCTGGTATCTTGGCCACATCAAGCTGCACCATCACCTGCAAGTTAACTCTGTCAGAACATGTATACCTCGGATTATTCTGCAATCCAATAACACCGGTTTTGCGTTTCGTTTTGTTTACATGACCAATGTTGAAATAATCGTACTATTTAGTCAGTTAGTCATCTTAAGATGACAGCACAGCAACCCAGAATGCTCGTAGGTTCCGCATTTGCACACAGACCCGTCTAGGTCGTCGCTCACTTCTACCTGGAATGCTACCTTGCACCACTTCTCCCTAGCAGCGTTTAACATGTCTAGGCATGTACTGCTTCCTTGGTACAAGCTCCTCGAGCACATATGATCCTGATCTGTAGAGGTTCACACACAAACTTTTCAAACATCGTTCGCGTGTTGATCTTGCTTGTATGGCATTCTAATGGCAGGTTTACCTTCAGGAGTATTCTACCCTACTAGGCAGCAAAAGAACTAAGGTATAAAAAAGCTTAACCTTTGTGTTGAGCACATGAAAAATAAAAACCCACCAAACTCCCCAAGGACGTTCTTTTTTCCTGGCAGCTTTCTTCAGAATCTCTGTCGAAGAGAAGCTTCTCGTAGTGCTTCACAGACAGATGCATCGAGCACCCAGGTGGGATATATGTCTTAACATTTGTCCTCTCCCTCTCCAGGCGTAGTCGCAGATCAATGATCGAGTGCGCTGGCAGGATTTGGGTTCTTCTCACTTCCTGCGCTGCCCTCCCAATTCTCACCCTGCGAATGACTTTGAAAAATAAATAAACTATGATTTTGCTAATTCGGCGTCCAAGCACTAGGATCTCAGCGCAAAAACATATGCTCGACAAGTTGATATTTTTTGTAGGAATAATCATCAGGAGGGCATGGAATCAGTATTTTTTAGTGTAGATTTCCTTATTGTGCCCCCCACAAACAGATGCAAAAACAAACTCGGTTTCCACTAACTTAGTAAACAACCTTATCAATATGTTTTGCACTTTTTTCTGTTAGAAGCAACTGATCAGGACAACATAAAAAATTTGGTAAGTTCATACTACCTTCTTGTCCAACCATACCTTGCCTGCCCAGCAAGCGACCTTGCTGCCGTCTAAACCTCCTCATCTTCAGACAAGGTGTCTGAATCGCAGGGTGATTGCCCAAACCGCGCTAAACCTTTAGCTACCGAATTGCTGTGAATTTGGTCAGGCAACACAGCGGAGCCTTGCTCCGGACTAGCCAGAAGTTCACCGGCACTGTCTACGACAACAGTTCTGTCAGCGCTAGCAGAGTCCAGACAAGGTGGCTTGCCCATGAGCCGGTCTTCCTGGATGCTATCTGTGTGCAGAACTTCGCCACCTACCACCTGAAGTACAATCTGCAAAAAATGCGTTGCGCATGTCGTCGTCGCCTTATATCCTTTTTTTTGTTATGGAGAAAAATACTATACCCAAAAATCATTCTGGATCAGGATGGCACACGGATCTATACTCGCATCAATAGGAATGGGGATCTACCTGGAATTCACCCTATCAAAGAACTCCAGTCCGTCCTGAAGCTCTTCCATCTTCATGCCTAACTCTGGCCAACGAAATACATGTTTCAAGGAGACGCGGTGCAGCATCTTCACGCGGAATCCCTGTTTCAAGGAGACGCGGTGCAGCATCTACACGAAATACATGTGCAATTAAATTCGCACACAAAGACCCAATGTGGTAGATGGAGGATATGTTGCCAGTTTTAGCCCATGCTGTTCTACATCTCATCTCCTAGCCCCACCCTGCCCATGTAGAACACTTTGTGTACATCCCTATCAACACGATGGCCTAGATGACATTATTTATTGTATTGCCAGAAAACAACCACTCACACAGATCTCAGCACGTCCACCAAAGGCCACGATACCGGGTTACCTATAGCTCGTCCTCTAAAACGCCTCCCTCAAAGATCTTTGCCTATTGTAATTTGAAGATGTAATATTCAGAACCACAACTTCAGGGACACTTGTTGCACAAAATCACACTTTTGGATTTATTTTGAGAAAACGACACCTCCAGAGCTAATCATCCACAACTAACCCAAATATTCATTTTTTCCCATTTAACGCTAAACCTGACACAGCCATCCAGTGCGTGCTTCCATTCCACACCGGGAGGCTTGCACCCGGCTCATATGACTGCGAAGTAGCAGGGGGATTTTGCTTCCCCGCCAAAATAGATGCTTGAAGCTGTTCGTTGTGGCTGTCGACAGAGCCTTTTGCCAGTCGTTGCTGGAGCAAGTTTTCGCTGCCACCCAGAGGCTGTTGTTGCTGGCACCGCCGCTGTTCTTTGTGTCTGCCGTCACTTTCTACCTTGCTTTGATCAACTCCAGGAATGTGAAGAAGCTGAGTGCTTCCACATACTAGTAGCCAGCTTAGCCCAATAATCATAGCTAGCTGGAGCACAGATGCTTCATTGCTTTGGTAGTTTTGTAGTATTTTGCCACTTTGATATCATCGATTTGGACACGCTGCCACTGCCGCCATCGCCTGGGGTGGTTGTGGAGAGGCTCTGGGGATGCCGTCCCTTCTGGCTCCACTCCATCGCCATTGTATCTCTCGCGCCATCGCTGTCCTCACTGTCTCCGTTGCCAAGCATTGAAGTTGCTTTGGCCGCCGTTGCCTCCTACCGTGGGGTGGTGTGTTGATATCCCTACAGTGAACAGGGACAGGTTCAGCTCAAACTGGTGGACTGGAGTAGAGTGCAATGCGATTTGATGTGCCATGTTGGACTGGATGGCCATGTCGGACCTGACGTGTAGGCCACACTCAGTCAGTTTTAGTGTCAAATTGAGAGAAAAAAAGATATTTGGGTTATGTGTGGGTGATTGGTTCAAAAGTTGTGGTTTTCTGAAAATAAGTTCAAAAGTTGTGGTTCCGTGTAATGAGTGCCCCTGAAGCCGTGGTTCTGTGCAATTACCTCTAATTTGAATATGTGCTCTATTGTTAGACAAAAACATGTGTTATCCACAAATTAACATAAGATCGATGCATCCCTTAATTTTGGAATTTGAGGTGCTGATCTCAGTGATCTGTGCTAATCAGCGTTCTTTATGTTTTGGTGGCTTGTCTCAGATTTGATGGCAGGGACCAAGCAGTGGGGTGTAACAGCCCCAAGGTTGTTGGATCCTCCGACGGCTGATGACTCCAACAGAACAAAGGAACTGCAACAGGTTGGCTGTTTAGATTAGTGCATATGTTTAAATTCTGAAGCTAGTTTTTGTTGTTTGAATGTTGCCTCAAAATTGTAGTTTCTGCGCGAGTCCCATCTATCTGAAGATTCCACGGATTCAGCAAAACGAGAAAACATTATAGGGGAACTTCGTGAGGTAACTATTTTTCTTACCATGGTCCAATAGTTGTTGGTGTGAATTTTCTTTGTTGTATTTTAAATCCTTCTTCCAACTCGCAGCTTGTGAAAATATGTGTAGAAGACATATTCAGTGAGAAAAGTGAAATGACTGAGGCGCCTCATATCGCAGTTTTCACCTTTGGGTCATATCAACTTGGGGTAATTTTCTACTTTACAGAATATTTGTTGTTCAATGTTGGTCTAGTTTCCCAAATTTACCCCCATTTCTGTAATTGTTTGATAGGTACATATACCCAGTGATGACCTTGAGATAGTCTGTTTTGGTCCTCCACTTGTGAAATGTCAGGTGATGTTCCTTTTCTTGGATATGCAAGTCCCAATATGTTCTGGCAATAATATTCTGTTCTAACATAGTTCTTTTGTTAAATAAGGACTTCCTTAAAGCATTACATGGCGTTTTGGTGAAGAATGGAGTTGTTGCTGTAATGGAGTCTTTGCAGGAGGAGAAGTCTCTATATGGCAGTTTGAGAAATGAGGAAAAAAATCCTGTCCTGGAAGCTTTACAAAAGCAGAAAACAATTGAGTTTAAACATTCACTTGCAGATTTTATGAAATTTAAGATGCAGGGAGTATCAGTTGTTCTCACTTACGCCATTATTTCAGGAGTGCCATTAGTAAGTTTATTTTTCCATGCATATTGTATGGCTCGTATTTCTATGCGTGATCTGTCTTATCCTTTTCTTAACTCTGTTGACCCGTTCCTTTATGTGCCTCCTTGGACTGTTGAAATTAGTAGACACCACGATAACTGGGTATAGTTTTGCGGCATTTATAGTAATCTGGAGGCTATGGAACTATTTTCTGCTGTTCAACTTTCAGTAATGGTTAACACTAAATCATGTCTGCCTTGATGTTTACTTGAAGCCCATTCTATGCTCTTTGGATTTGTGCATCATTTTCTTAATCTGCTGTTTCAGGAAAGTTTGAACATCTTTAGTGAAGGAGTGCTCTACTATGTTGATGAAGCCAATCTTCCTGGCCTTGATCGATGTAGAGTTGCAGCATTAACCCGTGTACTAGTCCCAAATTTTGAGGTTGAATATCATAAATGTCGAACTCGTTGCATTGCTTTCTGTGGTGGCATTATAATAACACTTGCATTTATTACAGAATTTTCAAGTTGTGCTTAGATACGTCAACTTCTGGGCTAGAAAAAGAGGTCTCTACTCCAATGTAAGCTTACTCAATGTACCTAGAGATTTGGCTCTTGATAAGACTGCATGGAAATCAGCAATCCATGTGTCGGAGCAGCAATTTACTTGTAATTTGTTACTTCTTATCTCTCTCTCGTTCACTGTTCATGTTCTGCTGGTGTTGTTGCGGGTGCTTTTGCTAGTGCCGTTGATGTTTCTGCTGTTCTTCTGCTGGTGGCTGTGTTGTTGCTGTTATTGTTGTTGGGTTGATTTAGCTTTCTGTTTTTTTGATAGGTAATTGGTTATCTAGGAGGTGCCCAGTGGGCGATATTGGTCGCACGAGTATGCCAGGTATATCCTGAGGCTCTTGCTAGTGTCTTGGCAATGAAATTCTTCGAAATATATTCCCAATGGCATTGGCCAAACCCAGTGATGCTACATGACATTAGTACGAAACCTGATCTCAAATTTGATGTGTGGGATGCACCCAATAAGTCCGATGATTTTTCACATGTTATGCCTATTATCTCTCCGGCATATCCTGCATGGAATTTAAGTGCTTGTGTTTCAGAAAGCACACTAAGAGTTATGAAAGAGGAATTCAGATGTGCCAATGATACCTGCAAAGTAAGTTATGCCACTTGTAAATCTAATATTGCAATAAGTGTTCACAATTTAACTAACACTTTTGTTGATCATGAATGAAGAAAATTAAACTTGGCGAAGCTAATTGGTCCGAGCTTTGTGAGCCTTTGGAGTTCTTCAAGATTTATACCCTTTACATTCAGGTTGACATCCGAGCAAATAATGTATCTGATCTTAGGCTTTGGAAGTTAGAAGTTGAACCTCTATGGAGGAAATTTATTTTACAGGTATTTCGTCCGATTCACAATATTTGTATACACTTTGAAATTTTATTTCATAATATTAGTGGGTGTTAAAGAGACAAAGGCATGGCCTGGTATAAAAGGTGGAGAGAGAGAGAGAGAGAGAGAGAGAGAGAGAGAGAGAGAGAGAGAGGGAGACAAAGCACATCTAACTTTCGTAGCTGAATAAAATCCTGGACCTGCCCTCTCCTGCCACGTGTGCCCCTATCCCTCAGACATTGTAAAACAATAGATTCATTGTTTGTCTCCCACCATCTCCACCATTCGCTTTCTTGTTGCAGATCTCTTCCCTAACCTTATCCAATCCCATCTCTTCGTCTCGTCTAAGAGAACAACCTCAAAATCCTGTTGATCTTGCCACTTACAACATCTTTTTGATTTGGTGCTTCAACAACCACTGGAGCACAGCTGCAGCTGCCTCCTCCACCCTAATTTTTTTGGGCAGCATATAGTGTTTGGCTCGAATAGTATTGATATTCCTGTCCATTTCAGCCTGATCCCACCCAGGTGAACCTTAGAGCTCAGAGCACAAACAAATTTGACCCAACAGTATCTCAGAGCTCGAAGTTCTGTTGAAACCAGATGCTGTGCCTCATCTCAACGCAAAAGCTCTTCCTTCAACCACTTCCTCAGCATCCTCTGCCTTAAATTGCCTTAAAAGGTATATTCACACAATATTTTCTCCTTTAGTTCTGCTTGACTACCTAGCCAATCCTGTGACTTCTCGGGCGCATGCCAATCATACTTCCCTCTATAAGAATATCCTCTGTCACCCAACAAAGTCAATAAACTCTTAGCTTGTTAGTACGCCACATGAAGGTCCTGATCTATAAGATCCTCTGGCTCAGCATGTTCTTCACACTCCCTTTGAGGCCAGAGGTGCAGATTGGGAACCCTTGACCAGTGGACCCAAACCTTTGCACATATGGTAGTGAACAGAATCGTGATCATCACCTGCCGGATCCTCCGTGCTTGACAACTATCCTTATCTTTGTCTGGATCTTTATCTTGTCGTGGTGGAGATTGGTCTGTGGCTCTTGGATTCCATGCTTTAGCAATCAGTGATTTTGATCTAGATCTTTTCAATCCATGACTTTCATTGAACATGTCCATCTCTTATGTGTTGTACTTACGCATCGGTGGTCCATTTTTCCACTGTCTCGGTTCTTATGACATGTTGTGGCCGTGTATACGGGTAATGGTTCTACTTCCCTATCATATTTGTTTAAGAGGCATGTAGGCTGTAATGAAGGTCTCATCATTAAGTACTAGGACATTATTATTGTAGTGGCAAAGCTGGTACTCCCGTTTTCTTGGCATGTCCTCCACATATGCTTTGTTGCATCTATAGGATGAGAGATTTCAACATTTCAGAATGACAAGTATTATCAGATTGATTGTGGGTCTTTTAGTCTTTTCAAACCGGTACTTTGTAGAAATGCAACATGTCACAATGACAATTATTGTCAAACAAAGGGAGTAGTTTTCTGTTTAGTTTAGATAATTAATGCAACGAGTATTGATTTATGTTGCGCTTGATTGTTGACAGTATATTTGTTTGTTGTTGACATATGCAGATTGAAGCTCAGGGAGACGGGACAACTAAGTGTCATCTGTGTCCAACGGAGTATGCTTATGATGATGCAGAACATCACTCTGTTATATTCATAGGTATAAAAAGGATAATACAATCAGTCCAAGGACTAGCTGTCACCGTGCCATATTCAGTTGATAGCAGCATAGTAAAGAATGAAATCGCCGAGAGGAAGAAACCTGGGATGGATGCAGTTGTCTCTCAGTTTCGTAGGAATAGGATGCCGGATTCTGTCTGCAAACTAGTGTCCGGCTCCTCTGGTGCGTGAGTTCTAATTGTATGTTCTTTGGAGATATTTAGTGTAGCATCTTTTCCTGGATATTATACTTCATAATAATCTTTCTATGTTATGTTGTACGAGAGCTTCTGGGGATGTTGGCTTTGGATGAACATCATCAACAAATATCTATGTCCTTTTGTTCTTTGTTCTCTGCATGTTTACTCTGTAATTTCTAGATGCAATTAAATGTTGTTATATTGTCAGGAGAAACTGGTTGTGGAACAAATCAGCAGCACAAGCTGCGAGCGGTTTCAACAAATGAACATTGTCAGGAGCCATCGGAATCAGTATTTCCAAGCCAAACTAAACCGATGTATCGTATACGTGCTCTCTGCCAAAGACCCCTGCTCTGTTCTCTACTAATCCGTCTGTTTTGGTTCTTGCAGTGTCAGAATACGGCTGATACTATGTGTTGATACTATCTGATTGTAACCGTTAGGCCTAGTCCTAGGAGGTTTCCTGATCGATAGGATCGACTCCTCTATGTGCGGCAGGAGTAGTGCCCACAATCCCCCCTCTCGCTATATGTACTCGACTAGCAGGAGTAGTGCGTTGCACTGGGAGAAACAAATACTCACCTCTCCTCTTAGTGATCATGGTTGATGTTTGTCATGTTTCTCCTATTAATGACGAATATATGTAATCACTTATAAGAGTTCATTGATGCACGCGTCACCTTTATACAGATGTTATTAATATATGAATCCAAATGAATTTACATCTAGGGTTTATTTTTATTAACCGGGTGATGACGAATATCTCTACATTTTTTTAGCACATGAAAAATATGACTACTGAAAAACAATATCTTTACGGTAATTTTCTTGTATATTACCAAATCAGCGGGTTTAGGTAGCTAGGTCCACTCCCAATAAAATTCACACATGCATATATGGATGATAAGAGAAGGGCATAAGAAAGTATATGTAAACTTCAGAAAGATAGGAACAAACAGATCCACTTAAAACTCCAATATAGAAGGAACAAAGATCACCGATTTGGGGATCTTGTGTAAACTACCTTCTTCCACAGGATTAGGCGAGAGATTAATGGGGCAGGGGGCACTGAAGGTCGTCGTCCATGGCCGCGGAACATCAAGAACTGCTGAGGCGCAATCCGGCCTGTGAGTTACATGGGACAATTCGATCAGGTGGCTGAACTACACCACCTTCTTTCGTAGAAGATACCGTCCATGTCCATATTAATTTGCTCACAATCAACGGTGCTGCTACGATTCCCATGTCAGCTTGCTGATAATCCTACACTTGGAACGTATATAAACAGGTACGCCTTGGTTTGAAGGAGCAAGGTGGGACTAAATCCTGAGTCAGCCAACGCCATGTACTTCTCTGTATAAATACAGATCGTTCCTTCTGACGATCGGGCCGTTCTTGATTGGGTGGCCGGCCGGTTCCTATACGTGAATGTGCTTGGCCTTTATTCATTGGACATGGCTCCTTGGGCCGAAACGAAGCCCAGAAACGAAGCGAGTGGAGCGATCGGGTCATCACCTGGCTACTCCATCTTCTTCCGTTGACCGCCGCCATCACCTCGATTCCTATCTCCGACTGGCATTTCTCCTTCCTTGATCTGGCATTTTCCGTGACGTCTCTCTTCCTCCGTCCTCCCTCCAGTGGGGCGCGTCGCTCGGCAGCCGCACGCCGCCCTCCTTCGCGGCCCCGCCTCCCTGCACGAGCTCTGGCCGCGCCATGGCCACCGCACAAAGCTCGCACCAAACCTTGGCTTCCCTCCCGAAACTGCAGTCGACCGCCGCTCCACCTCGTCGCGCGCAGAGATGAGCCATCCCCAAACGAATTTGTGTGTACCCGTCTGGTGCAAGAGATGTGCCTCCCGTTTCATGGTCTGCGCATTCTCCACTCTGGCGGTCGGCGAGGGACCAACCGTCGGCGGGAGGCGCGCAGAAAGGGCGCTGGCGGCGGGGAGAAGAAAACAATTCCTGGACGAACAAACTGTTCACTTAGCGGTGGCAGCGCCCGTAATTACCTGTGAAAAGCAAGGACACATCTAAAACGGACGAAAAAATTGGGGAGAAACATTCCTCCCTTTATTAGTAAGTATAGATAACTGAATCAATACAATCAAGCACAAACGACGGACGAACCGTTTTTTCGACCTAGCGCTCTGGCGACTAGGGACGGACGAACCTTTTTTTGACCTAGCGCTCTGGCGACAGGTGAATAGGGTACCTCGACTCTGACTCCGATCTCCCGATCGGTGGAGGAGGCTGTTCATCTCCGTTTTGAAGTCAATCTGATCGGAAGGCTGGGGACTTTTCCATGCTAGGTTCTGGCAAGGTTTTCCTCCCCCGAAGCTGACTGCTTGGCGGTGTCTGCGTCCAACTAGGGTTTGGCGAGGCGGATTTCACTGCTATGGCGGTGTCATCAGCAAATTCTAGGAACTGGCCGGATGGGCCAGATCAACGGAAGGAGGAAGCCATTGATGATCTGCTCAACCGTCTGGGAATTGTTGAAGATGACTTCGATGATCTGGTGTTTGAAGAACTAGAAGGGATCCCCAAAGAAAGCGTCAAGTGGATGGCTCTGGCTAGGGTTCATATCCAGAATTACTTTAGCTCGTCTACCTTTGAGCAGCACATGAAAGTAGCGTGGAGTCCGGCGAAGGAAATCAAATTTCATCATCTAGAAGGCAATCTGTTTACAATCCAGTGCTTCTGTCTTGGGGATTGGTTGAAGGTGGAGAAAGGAGGGCCCTGGTTGTTCAGACAAGCTATCGTATGTATCGAGCCATATGATGGTATGATGGACACTGACTTAATTGATCTCAATTTCTTTAGTACTTGGGTGCAGATTCAGAAACTCCCAGTTGGTTATCGCAATGATACTCTGATAAGAAATTTAATGGAAAAGAAGGTTGGGAAGGTGTAGGAGATCCAAACAAATGTCCAAGGGGCAGGGAACTTCGTCCGTGTAAAGGTTCGCTTGGATGTTCGGAAAAATCTTGAAAGATGGGTCTCGTTGAGCAGAAGTGGACAGAGAGAGATTTTCAAACTAAAATACGAGAAGATGCCACGATTTTGCGGTGCATGCGGGCTCA